>NC_090448.1:553334328-555834328 GCF_031143425.1 Pleurodeles waltl
GTTCACTGTCACCGCCGACAGTGATCTTCATTAGCCCCTGTTCACAATAGACATCAATGTCATTCAATGAGGAGTTGCACAGCGGTTCCGACCGCCCACCGCCATGACGAATAACGCCAGTGGAGTGAGGTCACTTCCATCTGTCCTCTGCATGCAGGACAGGCAGCTGCCATTTTACACTGCAATTTATCATTGTACCCAATTATATGTGTGTCATAGCTTGATCTGGCACACTAAATGCCAGGCCCTACACCTTGTGAAGTAACTCATTTGAAATGATAATGCCTTACACTATTTGCATCATAATCGATGCTCTGCTCACAACTGTCTGACCTAGGGAACTGTGATGTACTATATGGTTTTGTGACTCTTATCTTCACATGTCTCCCTTCATTGTACATTTGAGCTGGAGACATGCAATATAATGAAAGGGGGTTGTATTTTATGTCCGTCAGTATGTAGGAGCAACCATAGAACAGATGGCAAATAGGTTGCCTGTGAGTTTGATTTTTCAGCATTGATTGATATAATGGGTGCTCAATATGTATATTCTTTGTTCCACTTGTATTGTTTGCTATGTGTAGATACTGACCAATGTAGAGGTGGAAGAATGCACCCATGTACCAGCCCCTAGTTGACCTGACTACAATGGAAGAACAACATGTACTGCTCACCTATCGTCTGAATAGTGTGACAATCAGAGAACTGTGTGCACAATTGGAGCCAAATCTCATGCCTGCTAATCGTCATCCAAATGCTATTCCTACTTCTGTACAGGTGCTTTCAGTGCTTCACTTTTTGGCCACTGGCTCATTTCAGGTGACAGTGGCCTTGGTATCTGGTATGTCTCAACCAATGTTCAGTTTAGTGTTAAAGAATGTTCTATCTGCCTTGCTCAAACACATTGATAGCTATATCAAATTCCCACATGGTGCAGATTTGGCCACAGTTAAGACAGATTTGTATGCAATGGGACACATCCCACATGTGATTGGGGACATTGATGGTACCCATATAGCTTTGGTGCCTACCAGGATAAATGAGCAGATTTTCAGAAACAAAAAAAGTTAGCATTCTATTAATGTGCAGATGGTGTGCCTCGCTGATCAGTATATCTCACAAGTGACTACCAAGTTTACTGCATCTGTGCATGATGCCTACATTATGAGGTACAGCATTGTCCCACACCTGATGGAACAACTACAGACAAAGAGGGGGTGGCTCATTTGTGGGTATGAATTTTGTATTCGCTGTCTGTCACAGCATCTATACTTTCCCATCTCCTCAATATTATTGTACATATATTATGTGTCATTCCACTATTCCCAGGTGTCTCAGGCTACCCTAACATAGCCTGGCTGTTGACACCCATGAAGAATCCAAAGATAGAGGCTGACAATCGCTACAATGAGGCACTTGGCAGGACCAGAAGAGTGATAGAAAGGACCTTTGGCCTTCTGAAAGCAAGATTTAGGTGTCTGCACATGTACGGTGGATCCCTGGTCTACTCCCCTGATAAGGTCTGGTGCATGCTGTACAATTTGGCCCTCAGAAGGCATTACTGGAAGAGGAGGGAACAGAAGACAGTGATGAAGATAGGGAGGAGGATGATATGGACTCCAGGACTCAGCTGATTTAACAGTACTTCCAATGACAGTCAGGTAGGTTTGTGGTTGAGTTTCTTACAATCACCTCATGAAGTGCAGTGTGGCAGCTCTCATATTCATTTGAGTAGTATGTGGGTTGCTCTTCCGCAGTCATCTGTGTGGTAAGTGGTACAGGAGGGAGTTATGTGGTTACTGTACTCCTGCCATTGCTATGTTTCGACTGTATGTTTGCTCAGATTGGTTTGGCCAAATCACATGTTTGACTCAGAGTGCCTCTGTAGTTGGGAAGTGCTGTTGGTAGTGTAATGGCTGTACTGATGGCCTCACATTTCACCTCTGTGATTGTGTCTCCCTGACAGTTTCCCCCGCACTGGGTGCCATGGTGGAGAGTGTGTCATACTGAAAACATGGCCTGGCTCTATTCTTGTGTGTCATTAGGCCATTACTGAGATTGTGTCATTTGTATAGTAATGTTGATAGTTCATTATAGTGCTGTATATGTAGGACATGAGGCCTGTGAATCTAGTATGGTATTTGACACTGGGTCATGTTGCTTGACAATCATCTATTTCCAAAGTGTGTGTCATGGATGTTTTACCTTTTTTACTGATCTTGCAGTGGTTACTACTGTATACCCATGGAATAACTGCTGACTGCAATCACTGAGATTGGTGGATGGTGAATAGTGAAAAGCACTTACACTGAGAAACATTACAACAAGCGGACAATACTTTGGATGGAAACTGATGTCCAGTAATATTTACACTGTCACATTGTAGTACAGACATTGCATAGTGATTTAATGAAAGCAGAAATACATCAGCTGTGTTTAAGTGTGTTTATTCTCATTTCAAAAAGGAAGGGATGGTGCAAAGGAGCAGACTGATGGTGGACAAAGTCTTCAGTCTAGTGGCCCAAGCAGTTGATAGCACAGGTCCAGCATCCATGGCACCATAGGAAAAGGTAGTAAACTGGTGTTGTGGTGCCACTGATCGCACCTTTCCCCATAGGTCGTTCCACCTCTTCTTTATGCTGTCCCTTGTGCGTGGATAGTTTCCCACTGAATTCAGCTTCTGGATGATCCTCCGCCATAACTCAATTTTCCTGGATATGGATGTCTGCTGCACCCGGAGGCTGTGTTTTGTATGTGCTGTTCCTTGTCATGAGTAGCCGTGAGTTTGGTGGCAATTGTTTTCCGTTGCAGCGGACTGTAGGATGTGTGGGTGGGTGTTTTATAGTTGTGGGTGTGTGTGGTGTTTGTATGTGTATCAGGTGTGGTGTATTTTAAATGGCCAAAGTGGGGTAGTTTTGTTGGGAAGTCAATATTGTGACCACAGCGGTCCACACCTCCAATGGCTTACTGCCGTTGAATGGCCGCTGTGCTGATTTGTGGGTCGCCATTTGGAGGGCAGTCTCTTCTTGGCGTGGCCGTGAGGGTGGTGGGACAGCCTCTTTCCATAGTTCGGCTTGATGGTGTCAGATTTGTGGCTGCTTTCTGGCAGTTTTGTGTTTATGATTCATTATTCGGTGGTTGATTTACCACCTCCGTGGTGGTCTTTTGCTGGCGCCGGCACAGCGGTCTACAGTAAAGACCGCCAAAATCGTAAAGACTACCAAAGTGTCAAGTACACCAAGGGCTAGTGGTACTGAGCAAGACTCGAAATCCATAGCATCAATGGCAAGATTGTCATACCAGGCACAACACAAAGACAGTGAGCGCAAGTGTGTGAATCATCCCGCATTGCTGTTTGTAACTGGGGGCACATACTGCAACACCCATTCTGAAGAGAAACACAGTAATGAGACCTCTCCCTCCCCTCCAGCCCTCCTGACAAACACCCCCCCCCCCCGGCCAGTCTGGCCAAACCCACATCCTCGGCACTAGGTGAAGAGACCCCTCAGTCATTGCACTTGGGGCACAAACTCCACAATGTGACATACAAGTGCAAGGGCACACTGTGACTCAGGCCCAGATCCTTTTTTTGGAATTTCATCCACCATCAATAGTGAACAGCACTATAAATCGTATTCAATACAAGGAGAGACTGGCATCCATTTCAAGTTGCTTCAGAGTCAGCCTCACTACAAAGCAGGATCCCCTGCCACCCTGTTGCACTGTTGAACCAACCTCACCCAACATTGTTGAAGGATCTGTGGACGAGGCACCCATAAAGTCAGTGATACTGATATAGACATGCACATTGAGAGGGTGTTTGCTAGGTAGTCCCAGTATTATGTGGGCCCAGGAAAACAGATGCAGGCTGCTGTTCACCTCATAGCAGGAATTTCCCCTTGGTAACAGACAATCACCCTCTGATGTGGCACCGTCACCATAACAGGTGAGGCCGTTTGTGAAGCAGACCCCTTTTGTGACACTGTCCAGGGAGAACTCACACATGCAGACATTTAATCCCTAGAGTCAATGAAGCCCTAAGAGACATTTTCCACGCTCATCCCTGACTTGTGCACACGATGTAATGCACGGTCAATCTTTTGACTCTTGGCAACGACTGTTATATACAGGCATCATGTATGGCTTACAAAGTAGTCTCAGGATGATACCTAATATGGACAGAGTGTTAATAGTCCACCAGTTATCATTGACACCAGACTGCAAACCACATGAAGGCCATGACACAACATTTTCCTCAAGTGAAAAAAGTGTCAACCAGCTGGTCACACACCAGCATACCCTGCCCTCTGTTTTGTACAATGGCCCCGCTGCCCAGGTTCAGACCTAGTTGAGGGTCAAGAGGTATGTGTAACCCATGATTTAATGCTATGTTGTGCTAAACACAGAAGGCTACTATGATTTTGCACACAACTTGAGGTGAGTACAGCAGCAACCTCCTGTAAGGTTGAGACATCTGCATCTTGACTTCAAGAGCCCAAGACTGCACTCAATGTTGGCTCGTATATGTCGATGTGCCCTATTGTACCTCTGCTGAGATACAGTGCTTGCACATCTGTATGGTGTGAGGAGATGAGAAGGGAGGAGAGTGCATGTTCAGCATCACCTGAGGAAGGAACTCGAGTAATATTTGTAAATGTCCCTCATGGATATGTACAGTACATGCTGTCTCAAATGGTACATACTATGGCGGTCATTCTGACAGCGGCGGTCGCAGCCCGCCATGCGGTTACCGCCGAATGACCGCTCCGCGGTCAGGAGACCGCGGCGGCCATTCTGGCTTTCCCACTGGGCCGGCGGGCGACCGCCAAAAGCCGGCCCGCCGGCCCAGTGGGAAAGCCCCTGCAACAAGGATGCCGGCTCCGAATGGAGCCGGCGGAGTTGCAGGGGTGCGACGGGTGCAGTGGCACCCGTTGCGATTTTCACTGTCTGCTAAGCAGACAGTGAAAATCTTTGTGGGGCCCTGTTAGGGGGCCCCTGCACTGCCCATGCCTGTAAGAACCGCCGGAAACAGGGTGGCGGGAAGGGGGTCGGAATCCCCATGGTGGCGCTGCAAGCAGCGCCGCCATGGCGGATTCCCTGGGCCAGGGGAAAACCGGCGGGAAACCGCCGGTTCCCCTTTTCTGACCGCGGCTTTACCGCCACGGTCAGAATAGCCCAGGAAGCACCGCCAGCCTGTTGGCGGTGCTTCCACGGTCCCCGGCCCGCCAGGGTCGGAATGACCCCCTATGTCTGTTGGGGGCATGAATGTGGCATGAGGAGTAGTGTTGTCTAATGGTTGTGCACACGTGCAAACGCAATTGTACATATCATACTTGTGTAGTGGTTCGTACTTACCCAGTAGCCACATGTTGCCAAATTCTCCTGCTGCCATCCGCCAGGCTAGAGATGACCTAGCTGTCATGGGTACTGCCTGTGAACACTGAATGCACATCAATGAAGCAACCACTGACATCATAGACACCCTTCATGTTGATGGAGTGCCAGCGGTGTCTGTTACAGAAGATGTGTGCATTGTGGCGCGGTGGCTGTAGAGCCACATGAGTGCAATCAATTGCACCCAGCACACGTGGTAAGTGGGAAATGAGATAGAAATCCCTAGCTACCCTTTGCCTTCGGGCCAGTGTATGGGGCATTCATGTGTGGCCATAGGCTCACCTATTGATTCAGCTAAGTACCTGGTGCAGGCATTGGGACTGGCTTGCCTGGGAGATGCCCAAAAGGTCACCGGAGACCCTCAGAAATGACCCGGTAGCGAAGAAATGGAGAGCTGCTAATATCTTGAGATAGGCTGGGATTGCGTGGGAGCAGCAGATCACTGAGTCAAGATCCTGCTTCCATTCACAAACCATTTCCAAGATGGTATCTGCGGGAAAACGGTATCTGGCCATGACATCTTGTCTGGACATCCCAAAGAGGTTTATCCTCTGTCTGAATATCCTCTCTACTCTCCTCTTCCTCCTCCTTCTTCTCCTCAAATCATCCTGTAGCATAGCAAGGGGCAAACCAACAAAGACATTCAGTGAAATGCTGAAAGGACTGAAATGGTTTGTTTGTGAAAGCTTTACTTTTATGTGTGCAGCAAAGCTAGGATTGGGTGTTGGCTGAGGACTTTCAGCTAGAGCTGGGTGGGGGGATGGTAGGCCCTTACACAGCTGTGTCAGAATGCATTTTTTGCCTAAAACAGAGCAAGTGCGAATGATTCAACCTGAGTGCGAATGATCTTGCCCGAGTACGGATGATCAGCCCTGGGTGCATATAATCTGCCCTGAGTACGGATAAACACTTCGGGTGCGGAAGTAAAGATACTACTACCAATTTACCTTTGTGAATACCTGAAAATCATAAACTTACACTTTTGGTCTAGACTCAGACCAAAAGTGTAAGTTTACCTTTGTGAATCAGGTCCAGTGTGTATGGAGGTGTGCGAGTTAAAGTATTTTGAAGTTGGTTAGTTTTTTACACATTTAGGCCCTCATTATGACTTTGACGGTCTATAACCTACACGGCCGAAGTCCCGGGAGCCACAAGACCGCCAGAGATGGCGGTCATCCGACTGCCATATTATGACTGCTGGTGGCTCTCCGCCAGAATTTGGGTGGAGAGCCACCACCAGCCATACTGACAGTCAGCGGTACTGTGACGGCTGCTCCGCTTGCACCGCCACGTCATCACACCACCACCACGCCTATTACGAGTTGTGGTGACGGGTTGTGGTGATGGGGCAGTGCCAGCAGAGCAAGCCCCACGGATCCCGCCCTGGATATCCACTGTGTAATAGTAAGTGCCTGTTCGATAGGGGAGGGGGATGATGAGGGGTGTGTGCGTGCATGGGGGTGTGCGTTTGTGTGATTGGAGGGGGGGTGGGGTTTGCGTGCAAGTATGTGTGTGATTGTGAGTGTCTGTGTGAGTGCGTGAATGGATGCGGGGGTGGTAAGGGTGTGTGCAAGTGTATGTGTGTGTCTGTATGAGTGTGTGAATGCGTGATTGCATGTGTGTGTGTGGTGCATGCATGTTTGGATGGGGTTGGGGGTCTCTAGGGGCTAAGGGGGACCGTGGCTGTGTGGGTGGCTGGGGGGAGTTGCATACTGGCAACAGGAATGTAAATTCCTGTTCCAATCCACTCTATGCCACTCCACTCTCTGATATTCCACTCTATGTCACTCGACTCTACACCATTCTATGCCATTGCACTCTACCCCATTCTACTCTCTGCCACTCCACTCTATTTGTATCTATGCCACTCCACCCTATGCCATTACGTTCTGTGCCACTCTACTCTAAACCACTGCAGTCTACACCATTACACACTACACCACTACACTCTATGCCACTCCACTCTATGCCACAACACTGTACACTATTCCACTGTATGCCACTCTACTCTATGCCATTATACTCTATGCCACTCAAATGTAAACCACACCACTCTATGCCTCTCTACACTATCCTATTCCACTTTACTCCACTTGACTCTACCCCCACTCTACACTTTTCCACTCTACCCCACTCTACATCACTCCACTCTACCCCTCTCCACTCCATGCTACTCAAATATAAATCACTCCAATCTATGACACTCTACTGTATGCCACCACACTCTATGCTACTCCACTTCATGCATCTCCACTCTATGCCACTGTTCTGTACACAATTTCACTCTACACCACTTCACTCTACGCTATTCAACTCTATGCCATTTGACTCTATGCCACTGTACGGCACTCCACTTTATACCTTGCCAAGCTCAACTCTAAGCCAATTCACTCTAGGCTAGTCCACTCAGTACCACTTCACTCTATGCTACTCCACTGTACACTGTTCCAGTCTATGCCTCTACACTCTACTTCATTCCACTCTATCATATTCCATTGTACACCACTCCACTCTACGCCACTCTATTCTATACCACCCACTGTATGCTATTCCAATCTACACCACCCAACTTTACAACACTCTACTGTATGCCACTTCGCTCTATGCCACTCCACTCTAAGCCAATCCAGTGTATGCTGTTCCACTCTATTCCACTGCTCTCTACACCACTCCACCAAATACCACTCTAAGCCACTCCACTCTATGCCTGCCACTCCACTCTTTCCTATTCCACTCTAAACCACTCCACTCTATCCCACTCCACTCTACAGCCACCCCACTCTATTCTATTTGACTCTATGCTACTCCAATTTATGCCACTCCACTGTATGTCACTCCATTCTAAGCCACTCCACTCTCTGCTATACTACTCTACGCCATTCCACTTTACGCTATTCCACTCTGTGCCCCTCCACTCAACGATACTCCACCATGCCACTCCACTCTATGCCACTCTATTGTATGCCACTCCCCTCTATGCCACTTCACTCTGTGCCACTCCATTCTCTGCTATTCCACTCTATCCCACTCCGCTCTATGCCATTGTACTCTATGAAACTCCATTCTACGCCACTCCACTCTATGCTATTTGACTGTGTGCTACTCCATTGTACATTACTCTAGTGTGCGCCATTCCACTCTATGCCATCCCACTCTAAGCCACTCCACTATATGCAGTTCCACTCTATGCCATTCCAATCTACACCACTCTATACTAGTCAATGCTACGGCACTCCACTCTACACCACTCCACTCTAAGCCACTCCACTGTTCTCCACTCCACTCCAGTGCATTCAAATGTGTGCCACTCCACTTTACGCCTTAGTCATAGTTAGAAAAACTTTATTTATTATTTCTATGCAAACCATAGTTAAACTGCACAAACATTAAAAATTCTAAAGCTATAGTTATACCTGGCTTGGCAGTTCAGGCTGGACTATTCCCAATGGAGCATGATCAAGACTGATTTACATATATCTGGGTCCGAACTGAGATGACTTTGTGTGCAAAATAATGATGCATTGGGATGCGACCAGAGCAATTGCTAGTGGCTGAGATTAGTTCAAGCATTTCATCCATCACTTTTGCATACTTTAGTATGTTTTGCGACAGGTAGGCCCAGAAGCAGGTGCAGTTCACTCTATGTAAATGGAACCAAGTTAACCATGCTGATGAGCCCATAACAAAACTGGTCCTGGGTTGCCTGTTGTTCTGGTTCAGGGAGAATCTGGCTAGGCAGTTCGGACTGAACTGTTCCCATTGGAGCAGCATCAAGACTGATTTGCATATTCCAGGGTCCAAACTAAGGTGGACTTATATGCAAAATAACTATGGATTGGGATGCGCCTTGAGTAATTACCGGTGAATGACATTAATTCAAACTTTCCATCCATCACTTTTTCTATTCTTTAATATATTTCCATAAGTGGGACGGGTGTACCCAGACGTGGTCCCGATGTACACTGTGAAACTGGAAGCAAGCTATATCCAGATGAAGAGCGCATAACAAGGGTAAAACGAAATGTGGGCTGCTTGTGTTCTGTTCTAGTTCAGGAGGGAGCTGGCTTGGCAGTTCGGGCTGGACTGTTCCCATTGAAGAAAGGTCAAGACTGATTTGCATATAGGTTGATCCAAACTGAGGTGGCATGGTTTGCAAAATAACAATGGATTAGGATGTGGCCATGAGTAATTACCAGTGGCTGAGATTTATTCAAGCTTTCCATCCATGACTTTTTGTATACTTTAGTATGTCACCCTAAGTGCAACAGGTATGCCCAGACGTGGGTTCCAAGTACACCATGTTACTGGATTCAAGCTATACCAGGTTGATGAGCCCATAACAAGGGCAAAACTGGTCCTGGGTTCCTTGTGTTCCACTTTATGGAGAACCTAGATTGACATTTCGGGGAGGACTGCTCCCATTGGTGCAGGGTCAAGACTGATTTGCCTATAGCTGGGTCCAAACTGAGGTAGTGTGGTTTGCAAATTAATGATGGATTTTGATGCAGCCAGAGTAATTACCTGTAGCCAAGTTTAGTTTATTAATTCCATCTATTATTTTTTGTGTATGTTATGTTGCTCTAAGTAGGATGCATATGTCCAGACATAGGTCTCGTGCACACTGTGTCATTGGGACTACATTATATCAGGCTGGTGAACCCATAACAATGGCAAAACTGGTCTAGGGCTACTTGTGTTCTTGTTGAGGGAAGACCTTGCTTGGCTGTTTGGGATGAACCGTTCTCTTTGGTGCAGTGTCAAGACTGATTTGAATATAGCTGGGTCCAAACTGAAGTGGTATGGTATGTAAAATAATGATGGATAAGGATGCAGCCCGAGTAATTTCTAGTGGCATTTTTCCTGTATTTTAACTTTCTAAAAGAGGCATTTTCAAAGGTGTAACTTAAAACCTTACTCTGCCAACAAAGATCATTCAAAATTTGAAATTATTTGAGTGTAACATGATTTATCTACCTGTTCCCAATCTGATGTTAGCATTTATTAAGTGTGAGAAAGTCACTTAGTGTTGGGCTATGGGAGACACAGGCCTTACAAGAATAAATAACAACTTTAGGATTTTTTTTCCCTGCCATGACATGTAAACGTAAACCTACATGTCCTACTTTTTGAATACCATGCACCCTGCCTTAGGGGTGGTTAAGGCCTTCCTTAGGAGTGAAGTATAAAAAAAGGAAGGTTTAGGCTTGGCAAAAGGATTGTTTTGCCAGGTCGAAATGGCAGTTTAAAAAACACTATGGGCTGCAGTGGGGGGCCTGACACATGTTTTAAAAGTCCACATTAGTGGGTGGCACAATGGGTGCTGCTGCCCACTAGCAGGATTTAATTTACAGGTCTAGGGTACATGCAGCACCATATTCTAGGGACTTGCAAGTAAATTAAATGTACCAGTCAGATGTAGTCCAATTTTACTAAGATTTAGGGAAGGGGCCATGGAAATGCATAAATCCACTGGTCCCAATCATTATCCATAATTTTATGATCAATCTATACATGAAGGGTAAATGTAAAGTTTCTAATTTCAATCAGAGCCCTTGTTAGTTGCACTCTAAAGAAAACATATTTTTCAAAATAAGCACCTCAAACAAAACATGGAGTATTACAAATATAATGTGTAATGTGTAGTATGGTTCTCTAGTGCCATCTCGGGATTCTAGTGACATTTACATAAACAGTACAATGGAAATAACCAGTAATGGTTAGGTCAGAGTTTCCAATAGTTTTCTTGATAAAGTTGGTGCTGTTCAGCAGATCTGCACAAAACTTTTAAAAACAAAAACTTCATATGAATTTGGTTTGGCTTTGCAAGCTTCCTACAGACTCTTCACTGTTGGGAACAAAGTGGTGGTCGAATAAGTTACTTTTTCTATTTTATCTCCCAAAGGTTTCTTTGTTCTACAGAAAAAAATGGATGTGTCTGAAATAATACCATACTTGGCATTAAAGTAGGGCTTTCCTCAAGGAAGTGACTTTGCTTGGTTGGTGTAACTTTCTTTTGAGACATTTGCATTACAAAAATCTGTTTGGTGGTCTTCAATTGGCAAACATTTGGAGATTGCTGGACTGTTAGTTCACAAACTGTCCTAGGTTCAAAGGTGGTTTAAAAACCCATATTTAAAATAGCTGAATCTGTGTTAACAACATATGTTTTTCATGCACATGCACAGAGCCCCTGAGTATGTAGTCAATATCCTATGTCCCTGGTTTATAAGCTGCAGATTATTGAATTAATGGCTCCCCTTTCCTTGTTCAAATTTTTGGCACTGGAGCCACAGACTAATACATTTGTTGCCCTGCTTTGAGCCCACTTTCAAGGTTATCGGTCTGAATAATGGGACTTCGGATTTGCTAAACTTTGAGGCAAATTCTGGGTAACCTTTCAAAATGTCCAGCCTTGATGCTGGCTTTAACCACATGGATCATGAGTGCCATAGTGGGTATGTCGGACCAGGTATTCCATCCATCATTTGGTAATTCTTCAGTCATACCTCAGGTGAAAAGAAGCTGAATCCCAGTATGGTCACAGCAACCTTTGCAACCAGAAACTAGGCAGAGACCAGAGAGGACTTTGCTCCTTCAGCCCTTCAAACACTTAATAACATTTCAAGTCGAATCATGTGAGGGAGTTCTTGAGGTGCCAGTGTAAGTGGTTGACTGAAATGTTGTGCCAGAATGAGCATCGCATTTGGTGTGTGAGTTATGGTCTGCATGGCCCTTGTGAATGTTATTGATTGAAGAGCTAACCTTAACTGGCAGGATTCAGTCCCTTTATGATTTTTATTGTAACTTTAAGTTACTTGAACTTGTTTTAGTGGAATTCAGATATTTTCTTAAACACATATGTTATGCGTAACCCATGTTAAGCATAAAATATACTGCACAGTGGAGATCACAACTGTGTAGTTATAGTTAGGTCAGAGTTTTGTGTTGCTAATAACTTTGTCAAAGATTGACAAATCTGCACAAAACCAATTGTGCTCCCTTCCCATTTGTGAATGGGTTACCACCAATTCTGAACTGCTGGTAAAGTATTAGTGTTTTGTGACTGGAATTTGGTCACTAAACATTAATACACACACTGTGACTTGGTATTTGGAAGGGATGCCATAAACACACTCCTTCCAAATACTGAATTGGGTTGCAAACACATATGGCAATTTGGTAATAAGGTACTGAATCACATTTTATTTAAAACATACATTTATACATGTTTTCCTGTTGCAAATAGCTCAAGTCTGTGAATCGTACTGTTTATGACGTCAAGAAAGCTTTGTACACTTGACCCTTTTTTGTTTATCAATTATTCACAATGGCAAAGTTGGCTCCACAGCTCGCCTAATGTTTTTGGCCATGCAAAACTTCACAGAGAGGTTATTAAAAATGCAAAACCCTCAATTAATAATCTTGGCTACCTGTCATCCTCAAATTCCTCGAGAGTTTATATTCAGTTCTCTCACACTGAAAAGCATCTAGAGCACCTCTCACAATGGTAGGCAGTGGTATTTTAAGTCTCCCCTGTGAGTGTCTTCTTTGCCCTCTGATCACCCTGTCCGCTATGCCTAACTCCCCCTATAAACCGCAACTTCTTGTCTTGATCAAAGCCCAAGTGCACCCCCTCCACTGTTTTAGCACTGATGCAAGAATCTGCTCCCTGACCTAGTTCTAAATGGTCCCCCATTGACCTGCTATCATTGACTATTCTTCCAATTATCCCCTTTTCTCATAGCACTATATGCCAATCACATTGAGTGGCTGCCCAAATACAAGTACACTGGGCCTGTGCCTGGCCTTCATCAGTGTTGAATGTCCAGCTCAGAAATGGTCTGCTGTGTTTCTGTCTTCTGATCCACCTTATCTTCCATTTACAGAAACACCACTTATCAATGATTGTGTTAAGCTCATATAAATTCCTGGTAAAACTAACATACTTCTACAGGCCCCATAAAATGCCAAAATGTGTTGTTTTCTGCAAATTATTGACAGGCCACATCAAAAGCCTATTCTCTGGGCCCACTCATACATCTCAACAATACAACTAACACAGAAACGTTTTAAGGGATGGGAAAAGTGGGCTGTGCCAGGGCCCCATCCTTTCAGGGTGTTTCCTGATAGAGCCATCTCTGTTCTGCAGGGAGTCTTGCCCTGATGGCCTTAAATAATTTTTAAACAGATTGTTTTTAAACATGTTTTACCTTAATTTATTTTTAATGTCGGTGATGTGTGAGTCTATTACAGACGTTTTGCAAATAAATGTTGTGTTTGTATTTCATACCCATATAAGTACGTTTCTTTTAGATCAAAACAAAACCTCACAAATGAGAAATGGGAGGGTGTCACAGAGAATGTTTGCAGCAATGTTAGTGAGCTGCTGTTGTGTTACAATATTGAAAACACACCTAAATACCCCTGCATATTAGATGTAAACACATTTAGAATTTGAATGAATGTGCCTGTGCACTGCCAGTGACCTGTACAAAGAGGGAATGAAAGACCTGCAATTGAATCGTAAGTTCAAAGCTATTCTGAACAGGGCCCCTCACAATACTTTTGGCCCAGGGCCCCCAAAATCCTTAAGATGTCCCTGACTTAACACTGCTCTTACCCTCACCATAACTGGACTAAAACATTAAGCAGTAATAATGTTGTTCCCTTCTTCATTCAATATCTTCATAAATGACTCTAACCAGCCAGCCCCTTGTCTATTATATGTATGCACTCATGGTAGCTAATACAGAGAACGCACTTCATAGCTTAATTTTAGCTTTTGAAACATTCAGTGAAAATTAAAAAAACTAGTCACAAATGCATTGTTGATGAATATGATTATAGGGGACTGAGATTGAGTCATAATGGAATGTCAGGCACGCAGGATCAAAGGTGCTTAGATTTCATTCATTGCCTCACATGCTTGCCATCAAATTGTGTTCCGACCCTTTCTGCCCGCTTCAAAGGATTTTGTGCAAAAGCAGAAGCTAGTGCTCTGAATGGTAGGAGGTTTAGGGTGTGCCAATTTTAAGTTATTGCAGATACGGCAAAGCACTTTCTTGCGTCCTGTAATCTTACCCAATGAGCTCCTGTTCACAAGTACTATACAAGCACTATGTATCTCATTGATATGCAATTCATAAATTAACAATTAATAGGCATATAGGCATATGTATCACTGACTGTTGGTCTAGATGCCTGGTCCGAACTTGATCAGTAGAGCGACCTCTTGAATTCTTCTCAGGTAATTATGCTTGTTTCCCACGCCCATTTACCAGCAGAATATCAATTAGACACAATGAAACTTGAATGAAGCATGTGCGTATAGGCCTTCTTAATGTAACTCACCATGCAGCCCCGCGGAAGCAACTAATTACTCATACAGTTGTTAAATATTTGTTGATGTTTTTCTTTATCTGATACTAGTTTAGCTATTAGAGAAAATTGAAAATGTTGATCTTTATGTTTAACCCAAGAAATGTTTTTTTTTTTCCTTAGGAACTTTATGATGAGAGGAAAAACATAATGAATATTTAAACTCATACATGTTTAACGCATTCATGGAATTGGAATTGAAATGCGTTGTCATCGAAAATGTTTTATTTATATTGATCTGGGTAGTAGTTACTCAGTGCATGAACATACCTTTATTTGATTTACAGATTTGGTCATCAACTTTAATAATTGTTTTTTGTTCGTGGACTGGATCCTCAGAAGAAGAACTAACATTAGGACCCACAGTGCATTTGAAGTTATTGTCTTCTAATTCTTACCATGATATTGATGGAACGATGGCAAACTGGTGAACTTTGCTAAATTAAAATAAAAGGAAAATCTGAATTAAGTATGGTTGGAGATGATTGCTCTTTTGAATACATTTTTGGACGCAGAATACATAATGAAAATGTATTAAAGAAAGTGAACTCTTCACAATAGGCAATGATTCTGTTGCCTGTTGTGACAATCCCTATGTCCTGGATAGCCTTTAGAGCTATAGTAAATGCCCTAGAGATGGTTGAATATTTTCTTTTTTACATTTGAAACACGATTTCAGAAATAGTCCATTCATTTTTTTAAACAAACTTTATTGTCTTTTCATGTTAACACACTTAACAGTTACCATTCAGTCCGAGGCTATTAAGGCAATGTCCATAGGTAAACTCAGAACCAGACATACATTGGAAATTTCCCGCCTCTTCCAAAAGGCGCACAACATTCTCAAATGCTTAATACTATCCTAGTATCCCCCCCCTTACTGTGCCCAGAGTCGCCTCAATTGTGCAGTTTTTTTCCCATTGGTGATAGTGGAAATGGTAGTGTGCAGTGTTACTAAAATCTGTCCTAACTTAAATTGGTGACTAGTGTAATAGGGTATTATTTAAATATGTGAACCAAAGTATGGAAGAGTCTCCATTATTAGCAATGCCTTTCAACAAACATAGTGAGGCTTTAATAAGAAAATTGTATCATGGTTTATATTTTTTTAAAATTTTAGATGCAGAGGATAGTGTACCTTCACAGGCCATGGCTACTCACCCCGATTTTAAACCCATTGTTATGGGGAGCATAAAAGACAGTTGAATTCAGATTAAAACATGAAACACAAAGCAACACACATCTAGATTATTAAAAATATATTTTCGTTTTCTTCATGCCATTCAGTGGTTACCTAGGGTACAACCCACCCAAAAACACATTATATTTTATTTCCTTTGGAACGATGCAGAAAAAGAAAATCTTCCTATTCCAGTGGGTTGTGGATATTTATCATCCTCCCAGCATGAAATTGTCTAATGAAGAAGAAAAAAGAGAATGACCCAAAGTAAGAATGGTTATGATTCATAATTCCTTTATCTAGCCCTATCCTGTTTTATGAATTTAACATCATACAAGTATTTATTTCTTTGTCCTACCATAAAAAATAATACAAATTCAAGGTTTTTGCTTATATTTTGTATTTCTTTCAACACTGGGTTAAAAATATTGGCCTCTCGCCTCTTCCACGGGTCATGCTGACGTCTTTTTCATGTGATAATTAAGGGTTTGTCAATTTCTTTGCTAGCAATGGTGCTTGGTGGTATTATGGGATATTATTAGGAGGTTCAGCCTCTTATGTTACTTTGCCAGCAAGTTCCCCCTTCTCTGCGTTCCTTACTAATGTATCTGCAGTGTCTTCCTTGGAGCCTTTTTCCATACTGTCTTTTGGATGGGCAACAAAATGTTAATGGAATTCTTAATGTACTAAGAGATTATAACTATGAAAAGGTACACTACATTTTTAGCAGAGTGGAAGATTACTTCAACCCAGCTCTTATGATAGCATAGGTGCACAGCACAAACATACATGCTTCATTATTAGAACGCAACGTATGTAAAAAGATCACAGCAACCAGTTATCTTTTAAAGTCCTGCAAGTACACGACTGCAAATTTAAGCTAGCACCAGATAAAGGGGGTCATTACAACCGTGGCGGACGGTGTTAAAGCGGCGGTAAGACCGCCAACAGGCTGGCGGTCTTTTTTTTAGTATTATGACCATGGCGGTTACCGCCATGGTCATCCGCCGCACCTCCGTTCCTCCTGGCAGGGCGGAGACGACCGCTGGGCTGGGTCTCCAGCCCGGCGGCCGTCACAATACCGCCGCAGGTATTTTGACCCGGCTTACTGCCGTGGATTTCCAGCGGTAGGAACCGCCATGGTAAGCACTATCAGTGCCAGGGAATTCCTTCCTTGCCACTGATAGGGGTCTCCCCCACCCCCCACCCTCACCCAACTCCCTCCCCTACACCCCCCACCACCCCCTCCCCACCCCGACCCCCAACATCAAATAACTCACACACACACGACACGCACGCAGGCACCACCAACACACACACGCACACACACCGACATACATGCGTACATCCACACACTCAGTCAGACACGCACACCCATATACAGACATACACGCACACATCCATACAGACATCCATACAGACATACATGCACTCATTCCCAAGACATGCAACACACCCGCAAGCATACACGCACTCACACACCCCCTCTACATACACAGACGCACACAACACCCCCCACCTCCCTCCCCTAACGGACGATCAACTTACCTGTTCCGTCGATCCTCCGGGAGGGGACGGGAGCCATGGGGGCTGCTCCGCCGACACCCACCGCCAATAGAACACTGCCGCACCGAATCACAGGACGTGATTCGCTGGGCGATGTTCTGTTGGCGTGGCGGTGGAGATGGAGCAACCTCCACTTCCCCGCCGCCCGCCAGTATGGCTGTTGGCGGCTCTCCGTCCGAAAAAGGACGGAGAGCAGCCAACAGTCATAATATGCCGAGCGGCAAACCGCCACTACTGGCGGTCTTCGGCACGGCAGTCCCTCAGCGGTCTTGTTAGAGCCGAGGTTGTAATGACCCCCAAAGTGTTTTTACTTTTTAGGACATAGGACATAGGAGGGGTAAGCCCAATTTCCTGTATTTGCTCTAATCTAACAAGACAGTAACTCTGACTGTAAACCATTTACTGAAATGTATTACCAGTGAGTACTTAAAGTGTTGAAGAACAATGGGCATTAATAACTTAGGGCCACATGCACAAAGCATTTTTCAGGTCGCAAACGGGCCGATTCACAGAATCGGCCCGTTTGAGACAAGAAAAATGCTTTTTAGGATGTACAAAGCCTAAACTGCGATTCAGTAACCTGTTACCGTATCGCAATTTGGGGTTTACGATTTGGTATTAGGAAGGGGCGTGTCCAGGGCGTCCCTTCCTAATACCGGATCTAAATGGTATGTATGATTGTTTTGTGACCATGAATGCGGTCACAGAACAATCACAGTTAGCACCAATTTCAAATTGGTGCCAACTCATCCGCAAAGAGGAAGAGGTCCCTAAGGGGACCCCTTCCCCTTTATGAATGCATACAAAAACGTTTTTCAAGAGCAGGCAGTGGTCCCATATACCACTGCTTACTCTTCAAAAATGAAACTGAAACGTTTCGTTTTTTTCTTTTTAAACACAGCCTGTTTGCCTTTAAAAAAAAGATTGCTTTATTTAAAAGCAATCACAGACATGGTGGTCTGTTGAGACCAGCAGGCCACCATCCCTGTGATTTTTTGCTATTACCAGTGGGTCGCAAATTGCAACCTATAAAATTAATATTAATGAAGCAGGTCTATTTGCGACCCACCGGGAATCGGAAAAAAGAAACTCATAGGAGTTTCTTACATTTGGAATTGCGATTCCCTAATTGCAATTTGCATGGAATCGCAAATAGGAAATCGCAATTCCAAATATTCGAACATGTGGCCCTTAATGCTTCATCATGCATTCTCAAACAATTTCAACTGGACATTCAATTTCACAGAAGGATTTATAAAAATTATTTTTAGGAAATATTTAATTAATGCTTCAAAATTAATATAATTTTCTTATAGACAAAGGTGAAAGTAAATAAGCTTCTTGTGGATAAAGGGTACTTTGAAACGACATAACACAAGAGACCAGGGTTAACATGGCCTGAAAATCATTGTGTGTCTGCAGCAGTTGCTTGGAAGCTGTAGTCAAACATTTTTATGACTTGTCGATGATAACGTTTTGTGGAATGTTCTACAAAATGCAATTGTATATGATTTTTCGAAGAGGTAACTAAAATTTTTATTTTTTTTTAAATAACTTTTGCAAACTACTTTTGTAAAATTGAGGGTCTAGTTGAAGCTGGTTGAACTTGTATGATGAAACATTACGATATTCCTGGTCATTGCTCTCCACCACTTTAAGTACTGACTGGGGCTAAATTCTAGTAAATGTTCTTTAGATATATTGACACATGAACTCCTAACCTTTCAGAGTCAATAACAGCCAACTGCTCCCGAATTTCCTGTCGTCTTGAAGCTATCTAGCAATAGGCGCACAGTGAGATGGGATTCTTTTCCGAGGTCTAATAAGCTACGGGACAAACTCTGTGTACTAGTTTCAGCTTTTTGACGACCATCTCTCACTAACTCCGTTGGAAGTCATGTCCTCTCACTCGGACCTCTTTGCCGCTCTCAAGGAGCTTTTTTCAAAATCTGTTAGGAATCCAAGCAACCCTTTTTTTCAATCTAGCAGCAAGTGGTTTGATAAGAGGTGCAGAGAGGCTAAAAGTACCCTGATTAAAGTGTTAAGATCTAAAGATAGGGAAGACATTGTTAGGGCAAGAAGAAATTATGTCTCCATATGTAAGATGTGTAAACTCAAGCATGAGGAGAGACTATGGGGTTAACTGGCCGAGGCTGCAAGGGCCCATGATTCCAAACGCTTCTGGTTTCTGGTTGCTCGTAGCGACCAAAACCAAACACTTAAGCCAGAGTGCTACATTGCCCTTGATATCTGTCTCTCTCACTTTAAGGAGCTGTATGGTTCTACATCTGACCTTGATGCCATCAGCTCTGGAGGGACGTCGCTACTCTATTCATCAGCGATTTCATTGCCTCCCTTCACACTAAAAGAAACTGAGTTGGCAATCATCGCTCAAAAAACAGGGAAGGCTCATGGTTCGGACGGAATCCGCTCAGATATGTATAAAGCAGATTTGAATAACTGGACCCCGTATGTAAACAGGATTTCGAATGCTGTTTTGACTAACAGGTCCTATCCTGATTCTTGGAAGGAGGCAATCATTGTGCCAATATACAAGAAAGGGGAGAGAGGTCTACCAGGGAATTATAGACCCATCAGCCCATTAGATAACTTACAAAAAATATTTTGTTATCAGCTATTAAGTAGGTTGAAGAAATGGATAGCGAACAATCAGGCACTAAGTCACCTCCAGGCAGGGTTCAGAGACAAGGTCAGCACTCTCGACCAGGTTTTCCGTTTTACCACCATAAAGTGGAAAACTGTAGATGTGGACTCAGGCCATCTTTTTGTGGCATTTGTAGACCTGAAATCCGCTTTCAACCTTGTCCCACGCCACAAACTGTGGGAAGTTATGAGCAAAGTAGGGGTTCCCTGCTCTATGTTAAACATAATTAGAGATCTTTATACTGGCAATCGTGCCAGAATTCGAAGGGGACCGGAAGGTGAACTGACTTCAGAGTTTCCCACAGATCGTGGCGTAAGACAGGGCTGCGTACTTGCATCCACATTGTTTCTTTTATTTATTAATGCATGTATTCCCTACCTTTTGGATTGCTCTAGCAATGCCCCCAAAATGGAAGGGCAGAAGATTTCATGTCTTCTATTTGCTGATGACACTTTGCTAATATCCCAAACAGCTATAGGCCTCTCAAACTTGCTTGCGAGGTTTATGGATTTCTGCAAAGACCATGGTCTGGAAATTAACTCATTAAAAACTAAATACATGGTGTTTGGAGATAAAAAGCATAAGATGAGAAGACCTGTTTACTTAGAGGGTGCTACATTGGAAATAGTGGGCACTTTTGATTATCTAGGCCTCATACTAGAAGATTCACATAAATGGCATGCCCACCTTCAGAAATCAACAATGTGTCTGAAACAAAGGGCGGGTGGTATTGTGAGATTTGCAGCCAGATCCCCCAGATTTGCTTTGACTCCTGCACTTGAAATATATAAATCTCAAGCCAGGGGGGGGGCTTTATATGGAGCTGAATTATGGGGCCATTGCAATCTGGAGGATTTGGTAAGGGCGGAAAACTTGTTTTTAAAGATGCTGTTAAGAGTTCCTTCAAGTACCCCTTCTTTGCCCATCCGAATGGACTTAAATCTTCTCCCAATTAACCAGATTGCCACCCTAAGGCCACTGTTGTTCTGGATTCGTTCATGGTCATTAGACGCTCTTATTCCATTTAGATGCGGGCTGACCAACTTGGTGGGCACTAACTTTACTACTAGAATTAAGTGGTGTGCCTATGTTGAACGGTCCTTATCTCATCTTGGTTTGGGGTCCTATTGGAAGGATCCTTCCTCTATTCCTAAAAATGCCGCTCAGATTTTGAAGGACGCATTTTGGCTTAGTGTCCAAACTGTGCAACTGGCCGAAGTCTCGCCCTCTTCTATGACCGACAGTTTTCTCCAAATCAAATGCCATTACGAGTTCGAGCACTACATGGCTGCAGTACTCTCTCCATTTGCGCATGCCCTCTATACTAGATTTAGAATAGGGTCTCTTCCTCTGTGCACTCTAACCTATAAATGGTCCAACACAAACAACAGGTCCAAGTTATGTCCGATGGGCTGTGAGAATGAAGAGACTGCTACCCATGTTCTTTTTCAATGTCCTGCATATCGCAAACAGAGGGCACTCTGGATTATCCCTCTATGCAAACAAATGGGCTTTAGGAAGTGTTTACCTGCTCTGAGAGTACTCAAGTCAGACTCATCTGTACAAATTGTGTGCCCTTTGGCAATATTTTTTGAATCTATTTGGCACTTAAGACTTGGGATTTTAAAGAACAAAACTCAGTAGTAGACGCTAGAAGTAGGCATCGTAGAGCATAGCTGTAACACATAAGTGTATGGATACCAGCTTATTGCATTTATTATCTAGCTGAGGTTGTATGTTCTCTTTATATTTTATATTCATGGAAATGTTTTTAGCTACTGTTTTATTCTGTTTTAAACTTCCTTGATTTTAGAGCCCGATTCCAATTTTACTTGTTTTTATCCTTATTTTATTTTCTGGACTGTTTTGTACTGTACTTTTATGGTATGTTTTTACCGAAATAAAGTGATTTAAAAAAAAGTAACAGCCAACACATAATCCTGCAAACGAGTGAGATCGAAGATGTTTGGCCACCCTCATCTTGTACCACAGCCGAAGTTCTTTATCTCCAAAATGTTTCCTCTCATAATATACA
This sequence comes from Pleurodeles waltl, assembly GCF_031143425.1. NCBI lineage: Eukaryota > Metazoa > Chordata > Amphibia > Caudata > Salamandridae > Pleurodeles > Pleurodeles waltl. Next base: position 553,356,547 of record NC_090448.1, read on the forward strand.
AGAATCATCCCAACATTTGAAGCAATGTCAGGAGTCCCATTTAGCTGCTCCTTCTCCTTTGACCGTATTCAAAGCGCAGCTGACTGGTTTGCTAAAGACATCTGGGGGAATTTCAGAAAGTTGACCTAGAAATGCATTCCGTTCATTGATTACCATTGGCTTTGTGATTTGTAACACATTTTGTGGCTTTCTATTTGCTGGCTTTATTTCTTTTAGGCTTTTCAGATTCAGTTCGTCCCTCCAATTGCCCAAACCGTGTTTGTGCATTCTCCCATGAGTTTCCTTTCTGTAAACAGGCCTTTAAATCTTGTTCTTATCTTGTAGCATTTGCTGCGCATTTAAAGACATGAGGTCAAATGTCATGTGCTTGTTTACTTTTCCTTCTCTCACTTCAAAGTGTAACTGTAATGACAGCACGCTATCATACCATGAATACTCCACTCTATGCCACTCCACTCTATTCTGCTCCACTCCACGTTATACCTCTCCATACCACTGCACTCTGCCCCGCTCAAATCTCTATCCTACTTCACAGTATGTCTCTCTACTCTACCCTGTACTATTCCACTCTATGCCAATGCACTCTTCGCCACTCTACTCCAGACCACTGTCCTCTTCGCCACTGCTCCCTACACCAATCCAGTCTAGGCCACACCAATTCACTCTGTACAACTCCACTCTAAGCCACTATTCTCTACACTAGTCTGCAACACTGCACTTTACGAAACTGCACTGTATGTCAATACTCTCTATACCAATGCACTTTACTCTGTAACACTCAACTCTGTGCCCCTGCACTCTATGCCAATCCACTATTCTCTACTGTAATCTACTCTGCAGCTTTATGTCACAGCAATTCACACCACTTGAAACAATGCCATTACACTCTATGTCACTGTACACAACTGCACTCTACCCTGCACCACTTCACTCTATCTAGGCCACTGCACTCTATGCCGCTCCACTCTATGGCACTGCACGGCACTCCACACCACTCTACTTTTAATCACTTCACTCCACACCATTGCACTCTACGTAACTGCACTCTATGTACTGCACTCTATGGCCTTGCACTCTGCTCTGCATCACTGTACTCTACACCACTGTTCTATATGCTACTCAATTTCACTGCACTCTGCAGTCCTTCATTCCAGCTCCCCCTTGCTGCCCGAACAGCAAGTCCCCCGCCTGTGCTGTTCGTGCCTTTCTGCCCCCTTTACTGTCTTGCTTGTTTTGCCTTGAATTGTTGTGCTCACTGTTTGGTCCTCACTTAATTCATTTTACTTTAATTATTTTCAGTTATACAACTGTTTAATTCAGTCTCATAAACTGCATGTTTTAGTCTTACTTTAACTTGAGTTGTTATAGTCTCTTGCTAATTGCTTATTTCTAGTCTTATTGTAAATTGTCTGTTTTAAAAAAATTGTGTGTTGCCTTGTATCTTTTCTTCTTGTATTTCCTTTGGACTGTTGTAGTGTTGTTGCTGTTCACTCGCTTTTCCCGCCTGTTTTTTGTCACCATTTCCCTCCCTCTTCCCGCCTCCCACCATCCCAGCCCACCTCCAACCAGTTCCCCACCCTTTCCAAGGACCTACTTCATGGAGGCCGCAGCGTGGGTGCACAATAGCAGTGTGCCTCAGGCACACTGCTGGTATACCAAAGGCAAGCCCATCTGTACCAATCCGCTCCTGTGCCGTGCCCAGCTCCAGGACACCTGGTCCCGGGACCACCCACAGATATGAAGACATCAACTTACTCACCCTGAACACCAGACGATCCTGCAAAGGCTGCTGCCAGACCTCACCAGACTCAATGGTAGGACTTTTCTGTTGCGCCAGATGCATCTTCTACTGTACAACCACCATCATGCTGCACAACTCCATGCTGAACTCTCACCACAACATGCCAGAGCAATTCGCCAACTCCACTGTCTGCTCCTCAACACACGCTTGATGTGCAATCACTCCACTTAATTATGGGACCTCATCACCACCCTCACACCTGACATCCTCTTCCTCACCCAAACCTAGCTCAAATCCATATGCACCCCAGACATTGACACAGAGCTCACCGATGGATATACAATCACGAAGACCGCACCTACAAGCCAGGAGGAGGAACAGCTATGGTCCACAAAGAAACTATACAGTGCACAACCTCCACTGACAACACTACCACCCCTTTGGAGCACCTCAACTTCAAGCTCTGCAGGGGCAACAACACTATCATTAAAAATACCCTAGCATACTGACCCCTAGGCCTGTGCACCAGCTACTGCCACACCATCCCAGACTTCATTGTTCCCCTAGCCTTAGAATCCAAGACCTACAACTTCCTCAGTGACCTAAACTTCCACAACGATGACCCCAATGACCACCAACACTACACACCACCTCAACAGTATGAGCAGCCTCAGACTGACCCAGATCGTCTACGACCCTAAGCACATAGTAGCACACATGCGGGACCCCATTTTCACCTCCAGCAGCTGCGTCAAATATAGCCACGTCACCGAACTCACATGGACTGGCCACTCCATCATCCACTTCAACATCTCTATCCTCCGCACTGACACCCCCAAGATCTTCAGTGCTTCTCTCTGGGCGTGGACAACATTTCAGAGACCAGCTGGACTGACCCCTCAAAACCTCCAGCCCCACAACGACACAGTCCTTGAAAAAAGAGTACAGAATTTCAACACCTGGATCACTAACTGCGCTCATAACGGGAAACATCCTGAACAACTAGGTCTAAACCACTACTTGCCTGAACCACTACTGCTAAACAACTAAAAAGTCTCTACAACTAAGTACTGAACAACTACTGTCTAAACAACAATTGTGCCTGAATAACAATTGCCTGAACAAGTAAATTTAAGGTAAGGTTTTCTTTTTGTTTTTTATGGTTTATTAGTTGTTTAGAATATATATATATATATTAGTTGTTCAGGCAATTGTTATTCAGGCACAATTGTTGTTTAGACAGTAGTTGTTCAGTACTTAGTTGTAGAGAAGTTTTAGTTGTTTAGCAGTAGTGGTTTAGGCTATAGTTGTTTAGGACCTAGTTGTTCTGTCACATATTCCTGATAACATCATCCCCATCAAGAGCAACATCCAGAGAAACCCCTTCAAAAAGGCCAGCTGAGACATCCCTATTCTCAGAACAGCTAAACAAGACAGCAAACAGCTGGGGAGAAAGTGCCATGCCAGCAAAGACACCTCGACAAGGCAGCTTTGAAGACCGCCCTCAACCTCTTCCACCGCCTGCTGAGAGCAACAAAGAAGGCAGCACTAGCCATATATATTGAAACCAGATACAACAACACCAAGGAAATCTTTAACATCGTTAAGGAGTTCTCCAACCCAGCTGCTAGTGAAAATGGCATCTCACCCTTACACACCTTCACCTCCAAACCCAAAGACATCACCTGCAAGGTACCCCAATGATCATCCCTCTGCCCAAACTATTTCCATGGCCTCAACAAACTCTCTGATGCAGAGGACACCCAACTCAGCCTGTCACCCACTGACGACCCCACATCCCTAAAACCAACTTCCACAGATTGATGACTTGCATCACCGACTGAATGAAAGGCAACTGCTTGCAGCTAAACACAGAAAAGACCGAAGTTCTGATCTTCGGCAAAAGCAACACATGGAACGACTCCTGGTGGCCTTCAGAACTAGCACCTGCATCCACTCCCTCTGAACATCTAAGAAACCTCTGAAACATCATTGATAACAGGCTTACTATGAAATCACAGATCAACACATCTCCTCTACCAGTTTCTTCACTCTGCACATGCTATGTAAGATTTTCAAGTGGCTAACCCTGCTCAAAAGGCGCACTGTGACACAGGCCCTCATCACCAGCCGACCAGACTATGGCAATGCCCTCTACATAGAAATTTCCACACACCTCCTAAAAAGACTTCAGACCATACGAAATGCTGATGCTTGAAATACTCTTGAACTTCCTCGATGATCCAACATTACACCACACCTCAGGCAATGCCACTGGCTCCCTGTGCAGAAGAGGTGCCTATTCAAGCTGCTGACCCATGCACACAAAGCTCTATACAACCAAGGACCAAGTCTGCATTAACCACCTCTTAAATTCCACAAATCTTTATGAATACTATGCTCAGCCTCCCTGTCACTTGCCCATACTCCTCGCATACATGGAAGCAGAAGTGGATGATGATCCTTCTCCCACATAGCAGCAAAAACCTGGAACAGCCTCCCCACACATCCCCGGATCATCACCTCTCATCTGGAATTCCATAGAATCCTAAAGACCTGGCTGCTGAGACCTGCAAGTGCCTGGATAACCTTGCAGATGATTAGTCACTCTTTACAAATCCTGTTTGATTGATTGATTGCAGTCTCCACCACTGAACTTTACGCCATTCTGCTCTTCACTAATCCACTCTATGTTACTTCCTTTTATGCCACTGCGCTCTACAACACTGTACTCTACTCTGCACCAATCTATGCCACTGCACTCTATGCCACTCGACACTGCTCTGCACTCTATGCCACTGCACTTTATGAGACTTGACTCTACTTTGTACCAATGCTTTCTGCATTACTCAACTCTACTCCACTCCACCCTGCACCACTGTATGTCAGCCTACTCTACACTATTGCACTCCACGCACTGCACTCTATGCCACTCTACTCCATTCTTTTCTTATGTTTTACAATTCTTTATGAAAGAAAATCACCAGGAGGGAAGGAAGGGATACAGTATACCACATGAGCAAGGAGAATGCATGCGTAACAGTGAGCCAGGATACAACCATAACATTGTGCCTAAAGAAGAGCAAAACAGGCAGAAAGGAGTCTCAAGGACTAGTATAAAAAGGGGGGACGGTCACTCTCCGGGGGGGGGAAGGGTGTCCCATAAGGTGCAAGTCTGGGCAATGAAGGCCCTGTCCCATAGCAACAGTGAGGCGGGGAGGCGAGGAAGGAGGGGGCCACAACGCCATCCCATATGGATAAGCATTATATTGCTAACCAGACGGGTGACTTGTGGCTTGGGAGGGAAGGGGATAGGGTAGCGGAAAGGACAATGGGCCAATATGTACGTTTGCCAGGATGGGGGACAATGGCCATGATAGAGCAGAGGATGAGATATTGCGGTGTCGGGTCTACCAGGTCAAGTAGTAGCATGGGTGCTAAGTAGGACAAGCAATGAATGTTAATGGCTGACACAGTGCGGTACAATAGGGGAGAGAACCTGATCACATCTGGGAAGAGCCCAGGACTGGTAGGAAGGAACTGGACCAAGCATATGGGGAAGGAGGGTTCTGGATAGCAGGGACATGACAGGGAAGATGGGTAGGAAAAGGAAAGTCAGAAGCTGGGGCGCAACATGTGGATGGTGAGAGCAAACAGGGGACATAGGGGATTGGTAGGAAGAGTGGCATCCAGGAGGAAGTGCCACGGGCTGGCGGTGGGGAGACAGTATGAGCACGGATATGTGCATGTATATGTGACCGAGGGATGGATGGGGAGGGGGATAGACATGGGGGATGAGGGGTGGGGGGAAGGGGGGCAAGCAATAATGCCTGGGGAGGAGATTCATTGTCCATCTAATCCATCTCAAAGAAAAGGTGCCCACGTCTATAAAAATACAACAGCCTTGTCCTGCAGGTTGTCAATGATTTGTTTGAATGACGCCATTTGATACATGGCCGAGAGCCATTCATCAAGCAAGAGAGGGGCACCAGTGCCTAAGTATGCAGAGTTTGGCTGTGGCGACTACAGTGTGTAGAGGACTGGTCTGGGGACATGTCAAGTCCAGGTGTCGGTGGAGTCATGAAGAAAAGTAAGTGGACGATGGAGTGGAGTCGGTAAAGGTAGAGTTTCCCACAATGTACGCCCAACCGCTTCCCAGGAGGGTGTGATGGAAGGGTAGTCGCATGGGATATGCAGAAGATCACAACGGGGGTGCATGCAGTGCCAGCAGCGAGCGTGATGTAAAAGACCCACCGTCTGCAGCCTGACTTGCATCCAACAACAGTTATGGAGCATCTTATAAAGACAGAATTTCATCTGGCTTCCCACTCCCCTCGATCCCGGGCTTCCAAAAGGTCAGCCCATTCATCCTCATCTATTTCCACCTGCAACTTTATTTGCCAGGAGAGGCAGAGATTGTGGAGAAGAGGTAGAGAATAGAGTTGGCGAATCATAAGTGCGTACAGGCCAGACATTATCCCACGAAAGTGGCCCCAGGTTTGAAAATAGGAGACAATTGGGGAGGACTGTAGGGACCAAGGACGGGATCCCAAGTTGTGGATAAGACAGTGCCACAGTTGGGCATATCTCCAGACTTGTTGCAAGGGGAGACCTTATTTGTTGGTGAGCATTGCAAAAGGTTTCAGGTCACGCTCGAATATCACCTGGCCCAGATGGGTGTTGCCGGGTGCTCGCCAAACCCTCCAATTTAGCATCATCTCTCCCAATCTGCAGCTTAGTGTTACCCCACAGAGGGGCATAATCATCATACTGAGCCTGCACTCCAAGTAAAATGTGGGAACGGCTCCAGGATTTCACCATTGCATGTACCATAGGATTGATGGGTAGCGGGTCAGTTTTCCTGTCACCATAGTCTAGGGTTGAGCCCTGGGGACAATGTAGTAAGGTTTGTTCCGTGCATGCCCATTGCAGTGTGTCACTTGTTCCGGGGAGCATATACGTGAGCTGTAAAAGGTGTAACTATAATGCGTATATTTCCACTGAAGACAGGCCAAGGTCACCACAAGAAAGGTTGGCCAATAGTTTGGCTGTGGTCAGACGAGGTCAAAAGGATCCCATGACAAAGGAACAAATGTTCCTATCGATGGAGCATAAAAAATGAAGGGGGACCAAACTGAGGAAGTATACCTAAGACATACGTGAAGCGTGGCAGTATCACCATATGACCGCCTGTTCCCTCCCCCACAGGGAAAGGCCCTATTGGGACAATTTAGCAAAATCCAGTTAAGTGCGCGCGAGTAGGGGGGTGAGGTTATCTGCAATCATGCGGTCCAGTCCTCTGTTGAGGTATGTCCCCAAATAATTAAGGCAAGAAAACATCCAGCAGTCCGGCAGATCTGCAATGGCCGCCTTAATAGTTATACAAGATAGAGGCAGTGCCTCACACTTGTCCCAGTTCACCTTATACCCTAAGAGAAGAGCAAAGGCATCAAGGATGAATCACAGGCTCAGGATAGACTGCAGGAGGTCCGTGAGTGTAAGCAGAATGCCATCCACGTATAAGTAGATGGTAGAGATGCCACCCTGAAGGGTGGCCCCCAGTATCATCAGGGTATTGCTGATTGTAGCAGCCAGCGGTTTCATAGCCAATAGAAACAATAACGGCAATAGCGGACAGCCTTATCATGTCCCGTGTTTTATGGGAAAAGGGTCTGGCACAAAGTTAACCTGGGCCATGGGAGAATTGTAGAGCCAACGGACCTTGGCTATGAAGTCATCACCTGTATCAAAATGAAGCAGGACCTCGAATAGATACCACCACTCGATCCTGTCAAGGACTTTCTCAGTTTGCAGGAATAAAGCCAGAGCCTCGTCCTGTAAGTCCCTTGCTGACCACAGAGCATGGGCTAAGGTACAAAGATGGTTTCAAGATGATCAGTCGGGCACAAATCCCATCTGTGCATGATGGAATTACTTTGCGTAGGTGGGTCACCAGTACCGTGGCCAAGATTTTAATGTCCCCGTTCAGTAGAGATATGAGCCAGGTCCTGCTGTAAAGAAGAGAGTCCTTCCCCTGTTTGGGTAGGACGGTATTGGTTGCTTTATTACAGATGGGGTCGAAGCATTACAACCTTGGTGGGCAGCTGAAGCCGTCTGCTAAGGTCGGACCGACGGGCTGCCGCCAGTGCAGCCGCACTCCCGCCGCGGTCATTTTGAGATCCCCGCTGGGCTGGCGGGCTGGAAACCTGGTTTCCACCCGCCGGCCCAGTGGGGATCACGGCCGCAACACAGGAGCCGGCGGTGCTGTGGCAGTGCGACAGGTGCAGTTGCACCCGTTGCGCTTTTCACTGTCTGCATAGCAGACAGTGAAAAGCTGCATGGGGCCGTGTCTGAGGGCCCCTGCACTGCCCATGCCAGAAGCATGGGCAGTGTAGGGGCCCCGTGACTCCCCGTACCGCCAGCCTTTTTCTGGCAGTTCGAACTGCCAGGAAAAGGCTGGCGGTAGGGGGACTCGTAATCCCCTGCGCTGCCCTGGCGGATTAAAACCGCCGGGACTGAAGTGGCGGTAAAACACCGGTCCCGGCAGTGCGACCGCGGCGCTTCCGCTGCGGTCGTAATACCATGGGAAGCACCACCAGCCTGTTGGCGGTGCTTCCATCTAAAGACCGCCAGGGTTGTAATGACCCCCTCAGTTTCCAGTAGTCGCTGCTTCTCGCAAAGCCTCGTGCAGAGAGATAACGACCTCCTCCAAAATCCATTTGTAAATTTCCAAGGCGAATCCGTCTTTCCCCAGTGCCTTATGGTAGGAGAGTTTGGAAATTGCTTGGGCAATCTCATCCTTACTGATTTCACCCTCAAATAGATTCCTACAATCTGCATTAAGTCGTGGTAAGGAATGTCTGAGAGAAAAGCTGAGAGGTGAGCGGGGTCTTCAGTAGTTTCAGGAGTATAAAGGGACCTATAAAAGGTCCCAAATTTGTTGACGATATCCTGGGGCCTCGTGAGTATGTCCTCAGCCGAAGACCAAATAGCAGGTATGTCAAGAGCCGCATTTTGTTGTCTCAATTGGGGTGCCAGAAGGTGGCCCGCCTTATCCCTATGTTCATAATGTCGACCCTTCATTCTTTGAAGGGCATACTCTGCCTGAGATGTAAAGAGAGCATTGAGATCCATCTTAGCCCTCTCTAGCCGTCAAGCCATGGTCGAATAGGACGTCAGCCATTAGGGGCCCTATCGGATGCATTACCGCCATACAAGGGGCCAGTGTGGTCAAGAATCATAAACAGAGCCAAAACACAGAACATGGTTGCCTATCTTGGCCTCAGCGGGGGCGTATCAATCGTCTGGGTCCAACCATGTTTTAGGGATTGAAAAGGGCAACGATCTACGTATTAGAATTGCAACCCCACATTTCCTGGACTGACCAGAGTCTAGAGCTGGAATTGCCAGGCAACTGCTATGTACCAACCAGCCCCCTTAAATCATGCTACAATTTTTCATATTCAGTATGTTACAGTTGGGTTTCCTGTGAGAGGGCAATATCATCCCTCTGGGTTTGGAGATAGGCCAGAATCTTTTTCCGTTTAATGTAGTGTGTGAGACCATTAACATTCCGTGGACAGCGTGAATAGGGCCTTGGAACCAGGTTGAGACACTGCTGGGGTGACCAAAGAAACATACCGCAGAAAGGGTGGTGTAGCTCCCCTAAAGGCTAAGTAGAAGAAAGGGAATGGGAGAAGGGGAAAGGGAGGCATACAAGGGTTCAGGGCAAGAGACCCTCAGTCACTAAGGGAAAGTGGGTGCTTGCGCCTGCTATCGCAGGTGTGTAGAAACAAGTGAGGACAGATGGGAAGGGGGAAAGGTAGCAGGGAGAACAGGAGAGAGAGGAGGAGGGTGCAGACAAGGGGAGGGAGTGCAAGGGGAGGGATGCGGAAGAAAAGCTCTGAGGCAAAGGAAGCCCTGACATGGGCCAGAAACTGCTAGAGGTGGGTCTAAGCTTGTGCTGCCTGCACGCTGAAGGGCCCCACATGTGGGGAAGGATGTGACAGTAAGCGGAGAGGAATATGTATATGAAGCCAGTGTGGTAGAGAGGCAGGGGGATAGGATGCTGCAGCGGGTGACATGGGCTCTGGGTGTCAGGGAGTGTATTGAGGCATAAGCAATGGGAACCGGGGCCACTCGGGTATGTGGCGACGTGTGGCGCATCATGTTCCCAGGCTATAGAAGAGGATGGGGAAGGAGGGTCAGGTGGAGGGCAGGAGGTGAGGCATGAGATTGACCTAGAAGAGAGGGGTGCCACGAGGAGTCAGTAAGGCCATAAACCATGACTGATGATTCTAGGCCTTGTAGGGGCAGCTGAAGTGGGTGTCAAGAGAGACTGTGGTAGGAGACATGATAGAACCACAGTGAATATATCTTGGGTGAGTATAGGGCAAAAATAGGACATGCGGCCCCCCAGGTGAGGCCAGGCTCAATGGGGCAGACTGGCACAGTACCTCACTCTATAGCCCTATAATAAGAACTAGAACATCAACGGGGAAGCAAAGGCAAGCAAGCAAAACAGGATAACAGTCCGAACATTCAAACACATAGAATGACATGCAAGTCCCAGGTGGTACTGTGACCATGGAATGGTTATTGGCATAGGGTAGTTGGAGGGGGACCATCAACCCAAAAAGTACCAGTGGGTTCACATATGAGCCCAGACTGCAAGGGCATACAACAGAAAGCAGCATTCAGGGGTCCCCCGTGCGGACCCTCATGAGGAGGCGGCTGAGGGACCCAACGGGCGCCTGCAGATAGACACCAGCAAAGTGTGTGAAGCAGTGTTATATTCAGCTGTATGTAATGTGCGGCATCAAAGTGGACCACTGTAGGCGGTCCCAGATCCTACAGTGTGGACGTGACCATGCAGGCAAGGAGGCCAGGTCAGTCCCCTGTAACAGAAGGTTTCAGCTGTGATCTGGACTTATCTCGGCCCTGTTCTTGCGTGAGTGTCACCACACCCTGTAAAGCCGTCTTCCAGTCTTCTTGGGATCTGCACGGTCTATCCAGGAGTCTTCCCCGCTTCTGGTGTCCACCAGTGTGCCTTCGGTTATCGTGGGCAGGGGTAGCAGAGGAAGCCACTGTAACAATTGGTCAGTCTGGACATCCGGGGAACAGTGGTCCCTTGGTTGGGCGAAAAGATCATCCAGAAATTGGCAAAGTTCTAGGGGGTCGAGAAAATCTGGGGATCGACCATCCTTGGTTATCCACATCCGCCCTGACTCAGAGTTGATGTCTAGCTATCTGAGCTGTGGGCGCATGGACAGTAAGGCTTTCCGCTTCTCATTCGAGTATCTGGAAAAATCATGAGCTGTCCACAGTGGATGGCCCTCAAAGTCATAATGACCATCGAAACGGGCTGTCGTCAGAATTTGCTGCACCTGTTCATGTCTGAGGAAGCAGGCAATGATAGGGCGTGGCCTTCTGAGTGGATCTTGACGACGGGACCCCATCTTATGCGCCCATTGCAGCTCTTTGGGGGGGGGAACGTGAGGCCAGTAAGAGCTTGGACGACATCTCTGAGGAAGGCTCTAACATCTTGCCCCTCCGCCCACTCAGGAAACCCAAAAAAGCACACATTATCCCTCCAGCTCCTATCCTTTAGAGTCTGTCAGTTTATCCCTTAGGGATTGCAGTTCTTGGTCGACGAGGACAGCGCATTGAGCTTGTCTTCCACTAGGGTGATGCCGTGGTCCGGGCCTGTGAGTTTATTGTGAAAGCCAGAGATGTCCATACAAATGGAGCAAGAGTCCGCTGCCAGCTCTGAGATCTTGCTGTCCATGCCCTCCAAACACTTGCCCACTGCTGTAATCTCCTATAGGATGCACTCCATCGTTGAGTCTGGTTGTGCTGCAGCAGGTGTGGCCAGCTTTTCAGGCTCCGATGTTGGTCCAAACGAGGGCCCGGATCTGTGGTGGGAAATCCATTCGGAGAATAGTAATTGGCAAGCCGCTTTACCATTGGGTTTATCCGTGGGCATGATGAGGTAAAGTTCCTGTTCCTGATGGAGAAAGGACTGCAGTCTAAGTGGAAAAGTGGAGGGAAGTTCTCAGTGGAGCGCTCACCTCTTGATGCACAATAGAGGATATGTGCCAAATGACGGCGGACAGCACAGAAGTCGCAAGACCCCGCAATCCATTCAGGGGCTTAGGAGCCTCTAGCATCCATGCATGACAGCATTTAACTGGGCTGTCCAGCTCCACCCTAGGTATTGTGGGGCAGTGGTTGGTCAGCCTCGCTTTAGTGGTGCAGCCGAGTGGAGCAGAGGTCCTTATAATGTGGCCCGGGCCTAAGCTGATGCATATAAATAAGTGGGTATTCACCCTCCAGTGCGCCCGAGGTGGTAGGTTGCTTTCCTGATTTCTGGATGAGCTGAGGCATCCCACGGGTTGTGGTGTCCAGTTCGTAGTGGTGCCCCCCTAGGCCGTCAATGACAATCAACAGAAAGAGTGAGGAGAGGTGTGCCCCCAACCACTCACGTACTGAGGTGGAAGAAAATGGACTGTCCAATCCCTTTCCGTCGATGCAGGAGATAAGACCAAAGTATGAAGGATGCGCCGCCAAATGCCACCCCCCCTACTCCAGGCCGCTTAGTGTCCCCTGAATGCGAGTATCAAAGGGACCTTGGAGGAGGGCCATAGCAATGCCCAAAAGGTGAGGGTGAGTCACTGGCCCGCCTGCAGTGTGGTCTGTGGGCAGCTGGATGGACACCCCAGGGGTAGTGCACAAGACCTAGAGGGACCCCCGCAAAGCGTGGAGGGCCTCAGCTCCCAGTCAATGTGGGGGAGCACTATGCCAGTGGTGGACAGAGACAGTAGCTGCGCAGTAATGGTCAGGTGCAGAAGCAAGCGTGGTGCCTAGAGGGTGCAGACACCAGGCCGGGAACAAAGGTCCGTAGTGCGAGGTGCATGGAGGTCCGATTCTTGTCCCAGTCTATCAGTGCCTCCTCAGCCCAGCTCACCATCCAGGGTTTGGGCGGTGCACAGTGGCCGGCTGTCGCTCCCCCTGGCCAGCTGCACAACTACACGTGCGAGAGAGCCAGCATCCTGGGCCTCTGTCCTGGTGCACGTCCATGTACTGAGAGAGGCAGTGGGAGGGTCAGGGCACCCTTTACTTAAAATCCCGATCCTCCTTATGTCATGCCCGGGGGTGGCCACACTGGCCAGGAACAATGTAGGCAGCCGCAAGCCTCCTCGGGTGGGTGGGATGCAATCCTGAGGCTCCACAGGGCCACATGAGCCAAGGGCGGGCACTGCCATCACTGAGGTTTCTGAACCCCGCCGGGCGCATCTCCAGCTCAGGCGGACGGTCGAGCATCTCCCCAAGCTTGAGGGCACATTAATGAGGAGCAATGGGAACCCTTCCTGCTCTCTTAGCGCCGCTGCCGTCCCCTCCTAATTCTCTGGCACGCGGATCCCAATCAACAAGCAGCCATCGTGCTTGTGGCTAGACCACGCCACCTCTACTCCATTCTACTCTGCGCCACTCTACTGTGCGCCACTATACTCTGCAGCACTCCTCTCTGTGCCACTGCACTCTACTATGAAGCACTCTAATCTATGCCACTGCATTCTATGACGGTGCACTGTATGCCGCTGAAGCCAATGCCACCGCACTCTATGCTACTACACTCTGTAACACTCTACACCAATGCACTCAACACCATTCCATTCTACTCTATGCCACTCCAGTGTATGCCACTCTATGTTACTCCACACTATGCAACTCCAGTACACAACACTCTCTGCCACTCCACTTTACATTACTCTACTCCACTCTTTGTCATTCCACTCTGCGACACTCCGCTCAACTATCCTCTACACTACGTACTTTTAGCCATGCTGAATAACTACCATGCTGGTGTACAACATGGCTAAAACACATTGGCAAAGCCAAAAGCTCTTGCATAGGCGACACCTATTGGCTTTCCCAATGCTTGTTAATGATTCCATTTGAAAAATAAACTGGCCACACAAGAAAACCCACGTGGGACAGCATGCAATCCAAAATTTCGAGGGTGTCACATTAGGTATATTTGCTCAGGATTCTAGAACGTTCCTTATTTGAAAAGTTTCATCTAACGCGCTTACTGGGAGCAAATTTTCAGAAGCTGGGAAATATAGTCCACTAAACATATAGCGGAAGGAACCGGAAAAGCATCCATCATAGATTTATTTCTCTGAGAAGGGCAAAATCGTGTGCAAGTTGAAAAAAAACCTGTATTTTATCAGTATTGTGAATAGAAGGGTCAAGGCGAGTCTTATTTCTGCTCTTCCCACTGGGGTCCATGTCAGTTAACTCGAGTTCCAGCACTCAGGCAGAGGTCTGCATCTCTCTGAAGCATCAACAAACTTTACTATACTAAGTTTAGCTGGTCTATCACAAGTGAATATGTATGACGTAACAGTATATTTCTGTAAACTGCAGCATGGCCTGTGCTTCCTTGATGTGATTAAGCCAACTAGCACTTTTAATCCTATGAGTCTGGCATCTGCAACTCACAAAATGTGTAACTGGACTCATTTTTTGGTAGGCTTCAGGAAAAAAATACAGTGCTAATAAAATCCAATCTGCTGGAAACCAAAATGGGAAACGTGGAAGTACAAGTGGACTTCCAGCAACCATTACAGAGTCAGGCTGCAAGCCCTCCCGGTACATAGTCCCCACATAGGGCTAATCTGAGTTGTGCATAATTCCCCATGTTCCCCGTGGGTGGTCATGACCTCGTTAACCTAGGGAAATGTTTTGTTCCTGGTCAGATGTGATGGCTGAAAGTTTGAGACTGTATTCGAGTATTAGCCAACGCCTAGATCGAGATAAAGAGAATACTGGGGCATTTCTAAATTGCTTAACAATGCCATGATAAATCTTGCAAAATACCTCCTTGATATTATTTTCTTAATTAATCAACAACACAAACCAGTCAACAATGGCACTGTGTAATTTGTAATGGTCTAACTTGCAAAACTTTCTTCTATGTGTTGGTCTTATTCCCAGAAACCCAGGAGTAAAGTCATGCATACTCACAAATCAATGTGGATTGGGCACTAAGGCCCATATTTATACTTTTTTTAGCGCCGCATTTGCGCCACTTTTTGACGCAAAAAAGGCGAAAACTTACAAAATACAATGGTATTTTGCTAGTTTGCACCGCTTTAGCGTCAAAAAATGACGTAAATGCGGAGCTAAAAAAGTATAAATATGGGTTTAAGGGAATAATTCTTCTATTGCGCAAAACCTAACTGACAGATAAACATTCACCTTAATTTCCAAGACCATTGTCGTTGTGTCCACCCCAGAGATGCACCTAACTTCTTCCAGGAGGTGGACAAACAGGGTTTTGTATGTTAGTAAAGGTCCAGTCTCCTGTGTCACGTTCAACTTCACGTGTATAGGAGCTGTGTTGAATTAGAAGTATAGGTTGGTAATGTCCACTGGCAGGATAATGCAACTGTTCAGTGCTTCATTTGTAAAAGAATAAGTGCCAGGCCCAAAGATCTGCTGAGAAGCTCCAGCAATTAAAGTTTGGCGCACAGAATGCTACGGCTGCTAGTCTTAAATCCACCACATGCCACTTTAATCACCACCAGACATTCCCTGCCTCTTTATCAAATTCTTTCAGGTTTCTCCTTTCTCCCTTCGTGACGGTTTTTCTGTCTTTCTCTCCCCTCTCTCTATTGTGTGTTTTTTTTCCTCTCTGTAAAGGTCTGAAGTGCCAGTCCTCAAAAATGAATCCCACTCTAAGCCCCCCACCCCAATATCGGGAAAATTCAGCAACTCTACTCTTAAAGGAGGTGGATGATGTTTGTAGACTTTGCCCTGCTTGGATAAGGCGTAGTTTAACTTTTTTCAATAAAGCCAAAGCTACTGGAACTATGCGTCAGGAGAGGGCTTAATCATGCAGTACGGTTGAGTAAATAATGCGTTAAGAAGAGACTAATTATGCAGTGTAATGTGGCACATCTTATGAAAGTATTACTTCATTATGTTGTACTTTTAGGCTGAGTATTTACCGACATGTTGGCATGTATCTGGGCTTTTAACCATGCACACAGCACGCCTATCACTATAACTCGTTCATGGGCTTGCCTTTCAAAAATCCTTTGTTTTCGTTGGTAACTGCTTTATGTTTGTCCCACCTTAGGGTGGTTTTGTTACCGCCTTGGCCATCGACCGTGTCACATGGCTAATTGCACTTTTGCCAATAACTTTGACTGTGAGCAAACTTCTTTTTCCTTTTGTCTCTCTCTCTCCGCGCTCACAGCTGCGCTTTGAATTGGCTTGCTTATGTCAACTGCTTTACTTTTTATTTTCAGTTTGTGTGGCAAGAAAAGTCCAGTTAGGAATTTACAACGCTAATAGCTCTATCTTGAGAAGAGTAAGACCCATTACATTGCAAATGCTTGTAACACTTGTCAGCAATGTCTGGGCATTGGATGCACCTCATTAGTAGCAGTTAATACCCAACTACAACAATAAGCAACCGAAAGGTGACCATCCAACCTTTGCAAAAGGCCTTCCACTGCGCGGCAAAACTAATCGCTGCGCTTTTAGTAACTATTCAACTGTCTGAGCTAGAAACAACATTCTTTGTTAAAATCCGAAGATTATGAACCAGATGTTGGATTATGTGGCAAATGCGTCAGATTTGTAATTATGCAAAAATCGCCAGAGCTGCACAATTGCGTAATTCCAGTGGCCCTGCCTAACGCCACTTATGCCACTCGAGAAGTGCAGAAGGTCAGATTGCAGGGAGTTGCTCCCAGTTTTCTCTGCTATCACTCAGGCTTCCATCAGTGGACAAATAATACAGCACCCACTATCCTTCGTTCACAGGAAGTCTTCTGGCAGATTTGTAATTCTGCAAGCCAGCTGCATTCAACAGTGACATAGTTGGCAGCCATGAACAGCAGTGGGCATGCGCTGCCTTTTCTTCCTCTTCCTCAATAACACAGTCCTCAGTATCTGTGCCAAAAACTACCACTACCCTATTTGATTCCATCATAGGTGGTGAGGGCCCTGAATCAAAGAGCAGCGTGATCAGTGATCAAGAGCAGGTAGTTTTAATACAGGATCCTGAGGATCTCATGGACGGTTCTAATGTTAATGTTGAGGCCTGGAGCTCAGAGATGGAGGGAGGATAGTCACATCGTCACCACCCTGAGCACTGCCCCCCCAACTCTGACTATCTATTCTGACTTTAAGGTTGAAATTAGCAGAAGAGTAGCAGAGGTCGAGTCAGTGCTTTTAAAAATATATGAACAATCAGCTCCATCAACAACTCAGCTCCAAATTTGCAAAGGAATAAGTGCCAAGACCCAAAGTTTTGTTCAGAATCCCACAGCCATCACTGCCGAAGGTCAGGGTGCGGAATACCAGAGATGTGTGGTCTTGATTCCACCTCATCCAGGAGAGGCTTGAGTGGCTGGGCAGGGCAGGGGGTGCGGGGGGCATGGAGGGCGCGGGAGAAAATTAATTATTATTATTTATTTTTTTAAAACACTAACCTGTTTTGCTTCCGCGCCAGTCCTCTCCCGTCTCTGCTGCATACACAGGCTCCCAGCCTGCCCTGCACCAATCCTGACGCTGCTGAGCAGCATCAGGATTGGCTGGGAGGCCCGAGCTAGGGCGTTCCCAGGCAGACTGGGACCCTGTGCAGGCTCTCTCCAGCCCAGCAACCATGTTGCTGGGCTGGAGAGAGCCCTGTGCGCATGTGTGTTTGGCTAGCCCAAGACGGCCGGCCAAACACACATGCGTTCTGAGGGGAGTGCACAGTGCACTCCCCTCAGCTCGTCATCCCCAATGCAACGCCCCTTTTATATGGAAAGGATAATAAACAGAGTCAGGCTTGACCTCATCCCTCTTTATTAACCACTAGACACTCCCTGCCTTTTATCGCATCTCTTGAAGGTTCTTTTCATCCATGCTTTCTCCCTTTGCTACAGTTTTTTCTATCTTTCTTGTCTTCCTTCTTTCACCCTTTTGTGGTTTTCTCTCAGTTGCTCTGAATCAAAGCCTTTTGAGGAAAAATATGTGCCGATCCCAAAATATTAGTGTGCTGATGGGCCTCATCCGCAACAATCAAACACACTGCAATCATGGAAATTAACCATAACTTTGCTAAACTTGTGAAAAATCTGCATGCTACTGCCGATACTGCCCTTAACCAATAATACTTTTGTTAGTTAAAGAAGCAATGTGTACTGCAGCTGGCAGAAGACAGGGTTAACACAAGAGCCACTAGGCACATGACTCATGACATAAAAGAATTCAGATGAACTATATTTCCGGGTCATGCAACAATGTTGGCTTTAATTGAAACACATATCATTGATTTACAGCAAAGGAGAAAAATA
Organism: Pleurodeles waltl; assembly: GCF_031143425.1. Lineage (NCBI taxonomy): Eukaryota > Metazoa > Chordata > Amphibia > Caudata > Salamandridae > Pleurodeles > Pleurodeles waltl. Next base: position 553,374,649 of record NC_090448.1, read on the forward strand.
TTATATGGATACCTTTAGTTGAAAAATATGCATTGCAGCCAGCCATTCAGCTACCCCTTTTGCCACATCACCCTCAGGCTTCTCGCAGCTGGTTCTCCCCTTAGATCTCACAGGAAGTCTGCACATAGTTAGCAAACGCTACAGTTAGTCGACACAGGGGGAAATAAAGTTTATATTTACATTCAGATGAATTACATTATATTATAAAACGGTTGTATATACTTTATACTAATATACCTTTTATATGGCTTTTTAATGTACTGAATGAGCGTATGGGGAAACTTGGTTTTACTTTTGTTTACAGTTGGGTATACGTATGATATATTGTAAAACGTATGTACCTTCATTTGTACTTGTTCCAAGTTAATAATTAGATTCTCTTAAAGAATCTGATCTCCTAAAAAAAGTTTAATATACTGAGATTTGACTGATTATCCTTTTTCATTCATTAATATTACACTTCTGATTGGCTGACACCAGCATTTTCATTTTAATGATGTGCATTGAATGTCTATTGTCCATTAAGTTTACCTGCCTATTTTATTAATCTAATATCTTAACACCATTCCAATTTTGAGTCGTACGTTACCATTTATTTACATATACATATAAATATAACTTGCTATTTTTTAGTATCAAAGAAAACTGTGATTGAGAGGTAAGAGTTGAAGTTATCTTTCTGTTGTATGTATGCATATTTTATAAGCTTATAAAACTGTATTTTCTGACGCATAATGTGAAATTTACTTTATTAATATTTAAGCATTTTAGGTGGTTATAACTTTTTTCATTGATACTGCTACATGACATTGGTTAAAATATCTAAGCCTAAGATCTGGGCATTTGAGGTTTTCATTTATCACATAATCACCTTTTCCAAATATCAAGGACATTCTGCCAGTAGTGTGGCTGGCACCAAAAACCATGCCATAGCAGGGGAAACGTGATTATGGTGCTAGCTGCATGGTTCGCGCAGCTCCATGCACACTGTGGAATCTGTCGTAGTATTATGTGGCACTGCATGTCTAATGAGGGCATTAGCAATGGGGCCGCCTCTAAGTGCGCAGTTATTATGCATGAGTGACAGGTAATGTGTGCTGCGCAATTTAACATGTACCCCTTGTCTAATGCTTCACTTAGTATAGATACATGTGGCACTTTATAGAAGTAATTGAGGTACACGAGCAGGCTGCCTTTTGTGACCGAGATGTCCCAGTGCTCAAAATTATGCTGACCAGCTTCTACCCTCTCACCTTCTTCTACTCTGTTGTAGGCAAAAGATTGCAAGATGGCGCCCGGCCAACAGGCATCACTTGTTCCATATTCCAGTCCTGGGTGTTGTTTTACAAAGTATTGTTTTGCTGTATAAGTGTATTATTCCTCTTGTCTCAATCGAAGTATAACAAGACTACAACTCCCAGCACGCATTAGCTGTTAAAAGAAAGCCCAGGCTTGGCATTTGTGGGCAAGTGTTCGAGGGGGAGGGGCGTGGCTTATTCGCTAGCATTATTCTTTGAGGTAGCGCTTAGAAGTGGCATGCTTTCAGTGATAATTTAAAGAGCTACACCACTAAGTGATTAGCAGTACAATGCCCCCTCCCCCCCCCCCCCCCCGTCCCCCGTCCCCCACCTAATGATCCCAAGGTCAGGCACAGAGTTAATCTTATTAGGAGTCAAAAGAGGAAGAACGATCTATTGGTAAAGAGGAACTAACGAAACTAAGTAAATGTTTGGGGCGAGTAAAAAAGTGAAATAGCTAAAGATGGGAAAATAAAAAATCAAGAGGCCGTGTATGTGAGAGAGCAGGATACATATGGCCGCTCCTCTCCGATCAGCTGAAGACTTGTCTGCAAGGCTGCGAAACGGTTAAATTGGGATTTAATCAAGAGTCACTAATTAATCCCCAGGCTGACATTACAGCGTGGTCTGCCCTGCCGAGGGGGGAAGTAGGGGCCTAATTCACTCCACTGATTTCTCCAGGGACTGGGGGGACTGCTGCAGCAGCAGGATAGCAGACAACACTCATAAATCATCATTTAGAGCAAGAGTGTGAGATTATATATGCATATGTGCAGTAGAACAAACAGATCTATATGTGTGTGTGTGTGTGTGTACCTGCACCTATATATAAATATATGTATATGTAAACATACCTATACAGACACCTATTCTGCATTTATTTATATATGAAAATAAAAACTGTGCGTAATGGAAAATAATTTCTTTGAGTTCCTGTGTAATGATTTAAAGCAGTAAGCTTTGTTTTCTTTCTCATGTCACTTTCACTGTGCCATGGTGATAACATTGGGTTAGGCGTTTACAAAGTAGTAATAAATTATGAATGTTCGTTTCCTAGAAAAAATAAAATAAAAAAATAAAATAAATATATATATATATATATATATATATATATATATATATATATATATATATATATATATACATAATTACCTAGGGGCGCTTGCCACTAAGTAGTTAAAGCTAGGACCATGTTTCCATAGAAAAAGCATTTTTTTGACTTCTATATCTTTGGCACCTGGTAATTCTTGTTGAACACGGAAAGTTTCAGGATGACCTGTCAAGCGGGGGCTGAATTTGTTTTTATTTCCCATGTTAATTCCTATAGGACCATTAGACAGGACTGCAGCCCGACCCACTGGATGGAATTACACCAAATTTGGCAGAAAGCTAGATTTCGGTAAACAGACTATGCTTTAACTTATCTGGTGTAAATCTGTTCAGTAGTTTTGGAGATATTAAAGGGCAAATACATTTGTATATCTAGGGATGCGAATCCTTTGTAACTATTTTGCGGAGAATAACAGCTTGTGCAGAGCAAATACACAGCTTTGATTGGTTTCCAACACTTCAACAAGGAAGTGTTGACAGCCATTTAGGACACCCTGACCCCTTTGCCCTGGTGCTGGGGTCCACAGGGACCCCCCCCCCACCCAGAGTGAAAAAACACACAAAAAAATATTTCGCCATGATTTGTGGCGGATCCCCAGAAATAAAAAAAATAAAAAAGTGCGAGCTCCCATGCTTGTTTAACTGTAGCCCCTGAGTGGGCCAAGTCCTGGGGGCATTCATATTTTAATGAGGGGGCCACCCCCACCCTGCTTCCCCAGGGATCACCACCTCCCCGGGGCAAATAAAATTATGTGTGCGGAGGGCCACCCAGCCCCCACATCCCTAGGGACCACCACTTCCCCAGGGCTTAATGCAATTCAATGCGGAGGGCTGCGGAGGGCTGCGGAGCCACCCCCGCTGCCCCAGGGACCACCACCTCCCCGGGGCTATTATCAAAATGGATGTAGGGAGGCCACCTGGCTCCCCCACAGCCCCAGGGGCCCCCACCTCTCTGTGGAGTGCACCAGATGGGCACCCCTCTTTAAAATTAAAAAAAAAGAAGGCAATGCTAGCTCCGGCAGGAAAACAGAGCCAGTGACAAGCACTATGTAGTTATAGTCAGGTCAGAGTTTCCTTAAGAAGAATGTTTTATGTTTTGGGAATAACCTTGATGTTGTGTGACGAATCTTCATGGATCTTTGAAAAAAATCTTCAATTTCAGCTCCTTCCTGGAAAGTTTCTGGGAGGTTCATCAAGCGGGGACCAGGAAAAATGCACAGGTCCAAAAAACATCATTTTGACATATTGATTTCCTCAGAAAGTTTGTAAAGCAATACAGAAAAAACAGCTGAAAGGAATTACACCTAGTTAGGAAAAAATTTAAAATGTTACTCCGAAACCATGTCTTTTGTTGTTTGGTGTAAATCAGTTCTGGTGTTTTTCAATAAATTTGTATTTACAGAGGTGCTTGGGGTGGGCATCAAGGGGTTAAAACATAGTGATATCAGGACAGTTGGTCTGCAGGAGTCTTATGGTAGTGTAAATCAAACAAATAGGGTCCTCTGATTGGCAGATAACTTTTTCAACTTGCATCACTTTCGGTCTCATGGTACCAAGAAATCTGATTGGTTGGTTGCAACTAGGAAAACAATGATGCAGCTGTCATTAGAGGATTCAAGAACCCATTCCTTCTGTCCTGCATTTGTTAAAAACAAAACTGTATATGGAGAACAGTATGGACACCCTGAGCCCCTTAGTACTTGTGTGTGGGGGAGGGAGACCGAAAAGAACCCACCTAGGAAAAATAAATATTTGCTTTATTTGTGGTACTCAAGTTGGAGTAGTAATAGCTAAAATGTCCCCTTCATGGTACAGCAGGATCATCCAAGCTTTGACTGCCCACAGGGGGATGGGTGCTGGAGGTCATGTCCTGAGCCCAACTCCATGGTGTGCTCAGCCAAAGACTGTGCACGGAGGGAGGTGTTGCCACCCACAAGGGGAGAGCCTGGTCAGAGGCCAGGCCCAGCAAGAAACCCCATAATCCAAACACAGCATGGGCCTGTCAGGCCCTGCAGCCAGACCCCACTGTGTACTGTCAAAAGCCATGCTCAGCTAGGCAGTTGGCCGAATATGATAACAAAAACTGAAATTCACAGGAAAAAAACAAAGGTCAAAGTGACTTTGTAATTAGGTATGGTACCAAGATCTTACCTTGTGTTTAAAAAAACTTCACAGAAGAAACAAAATGTAATGCAACATTTTCGTTAGATACAGTAATAAGATCTTAGCCTATGTTTAAAAAAACCTAAAAATTCACTAAGAAAACTTAAGGCTAAAATGATGTTATAGTTAGGTGTTGAAATAGCACAAAATGTTTAAAAATAAAAAAACACTGACATTCACGAGTTATAGTTTCTGAGCTAACTATAATTTGCACCCTGACTTACATTGCTTATAACCTCACAAATTAAAACACTCACAAAAACTCAAATGATATAATTCATGATGTCACTGGTGACATCTTTGATGACATCATCCAATGAATATGATAGTTTGCTATATGCTTATCATACTAGCAGATATTTACCAAAGTACACCTTAGACCACATTTTCTATTAGCTCTGTAGTGCTAAAGGGCATAACCTTTTGCAAAATGCAGGAAAAGAAGCATATTTGTGAAACTACCACTTTTAGTAGATATTAAACTTTTTTTTTACTGCTATTCAAATGCGTCAGTAAGGCATGCGCTAATAGTGTGTTGGTTCAGTTGTCATCTGTCAAGGGCCTCCTTGAGAGCAAAATGGTGCAGTGCAGGCCAAGGAGGGCTAGAGTAGGTGACCTCAGCCTACTGACCCAAAGTGTAGCCCAATGACATCCAGGTGACCCAGTAAACAACAGCATAGCTCAGTGACTAGTAACTGTGAGACATCTGACCTAACCCAATGTCTACCAGTGCGACCCAGTGAACCCCGCAGCCCATATTCATGATTTCCATTCTGGCCTTGTGACTACCAGCGTTGTTCCATAACTTCTGGACCTAGATCACTGATTGCCATTTTCATTCAATGATAGCCCAGCTTCCTGATACCTTAGCTTCCTGTTTGGTCAGTGACTTCCAGCCAGGCAAAGTGATTTCTCCTACTTCACGTCTAATCCAGAGACCCCTATTCCAGGCAAGTGACTCAAAATCCAACCCAGTTGTTTCAGTTCTAGCCAATGACATTTAGGCCCATATTTATACTTTTTGACGCTAAACTGCGCTAACGCAGTTTAGCGTCAAAAAGTTTAGCGCCGGCTAACGCCATTCTGAAGCGCCATGCGGGCGCCGTATTTATTGAATGGCGTTAGCCGGCGCTAGCAGACCGGCGCTGCCTGGTGTGCGTGGAAAAAAACCACGTACACCAGGCAGCGCCGGCCTTGGGGAAAATGGCGTTAGGGCGTCTTAAAATGGGGCAAGTCAGGTTGAGGCAAAAAAATCACCTCCACCCGATTTGCGCCATTTTTAACGACGCCCAGACGCCATTTACATGACTCCTGTCTTAGTAAAGACAGGAGTCATGCCCCCTTGCCCAATGGCCATGCCCAGGGGACTTATGTCCCCTGGGCATGGTCATTGGGCATTGTGGCATGTAGGGGGGCACAAATCAGGCCCCCCTATGCCAAAAAAAAATATTAAAAAAAAACAAAATTATACTTACCTGAACTTACCTGAATGTCCCTGGGATGGGTCCCTCCATCCTTGGGTGTCCTCCTGGGGTGGGCAAGGGTGGCAGGGGGGGTCCCTGGGGGCATGGGAGGGCAGCTGTGGGCTCATTTTGAGCCCACAGGTCCCTTAACGCCTGCCCTGACCCAGGCGTTAAAAAGAGGCGCAAATGCAGAGTTTTTTGCCCCGCCCACTCCCGGGCGTGATTTTTGCCCGGGAGTATCAATACGACGCATTTGCGTCACAGTCATTTTTTTAGACGGGAACGCCTACCTTGCATCTCATTAACGCAAGGAAGGCGTTCACGCAAAAAAATGACGCTCATTCCTCATACTTTGGCGCTAGACGCGTCTAACGCCAAAGTATAAATATGGCGTTAGTTTTGCGCCGAATTTGCGTAAAAAAAAACGACGCAAATTCGGCGCAAACGGAGTATAAATATGCCCCTTAGTTCACTCCTCCCTCCTGCCATAGACCCGCCCATTGACTCACAGCCAAGTCAGTTACACCCGCTGCTAGCAACTCCTAATCTGGATTAGTGACATCCCTGGCCTATCACAGGTTTGTATTGGAGAGTATCAGGGATGAGATGCACAATTAGTGTTTTTAAGGCAACATTTTTTCAGAATACAGTTAACAATCCTGTCTTTGTCCTGAGTGGTGAATGCAGTCAGACAGTAAACTTATGTTTTGAAAACATCCTTAAGGTTCGTCCACAATTACATTTGAAAAAGAATCATTAGCACTGTTGCTGCTTCCTCCTATTCCTATTATTTTCACTATTTCCTACTGGCTCTAACTCTTCTATTCACTCCTGCTTAGCCCTACTTGTACTTTGTTTTTTACTCCTGCTCTTTCTTCTGTGTACTCAGTTACATTTACTCTTACTCCTATTTACTAAAGCTTCTACTTTAACTTGTATTCATAGTTACTCTTTTTCTTATGTCTATTTACTCCTACTCCTGTTCCTAACTAAGGGCCTGATTTAGGTCTTGGGGGAGGGGAATACTTTGCCAAAAAATGTGATGGCTGTCCTGTTCCCATTTTATGGTCCCATCATATCCAGTGGGGATCGTAATACAGCGGACGGGATATCCGTTTGTGATGGAGTATTGCCTCCGCCCAGATCTAAATTAGGCCCTTAGTTATTTTTTTTACTTCTATAAGTGCTCTGACTTAAGCCCACCATTACAAATACTCTTACTCATGCCTATTCTTACTCCTACATTTACTATTTCTCTTAACTTACCTCATACATTTTCTCCTACACTTATCCCGCCTTCCTCATATAATTATGCCTACTTCTTCCTACTCTTATTCCTACACTTCCTCTTACTCCTACTCTTACTCCTACATTTACTTATACTGACTCCTAATCTTATTTATACTTACTCCTACTCTCCCTCCAACTCTTCCAATGATGCTTGCTTGCTCCTACCACTTCTCCTACTTGCATCCAGTGACTAGTACTTTTATTGCTTAATATTCATACTCTAATTTCTCCTCTTTAATACTTATGCCTTCTCTTACACTTGGTAAGTCTTACTTTTACTTCTAGTTGCGTTTACTCTCACTCCTACTTTTCTTTGACTTCAGCTCCTATTCCCTTCCTCTGTCCCTCAGTCCCTGTTCCCCTGTTTCTCTGTCAGCCTTGATTGCATGTTTAATAGCAGCGGTTGAAAAGAAACCACAATGTCAGTGTGAATAGATGCCATGTTCAGATCTTTTGCCAAAAGCAGTGCTGTCTTGCTCATGGCAGTTGTTCTTTCCCTTCTCTGCCTTTGCTAAGGTCAGGAGGTAAGTAATCTTTTAATATTTCCCACTGTTTGCAAACCTTTGGGAGATATATGAAGAAAATGTCATGAGGAAAAGTTGCATATTTTTTCATACCTTCGCCTTGCCCAATGACAGGAAGCATTATGGGAATTGCACCCTGCCATAGTCAAAAGGCCTAAAGCTCTGGTACAATGTACAACCTCTTAGCTTGTACAAAGGTGGGTGAGTTAGTGTGTTTCCAGTCTCCCTCTCCTTGCCAAGAGGCAAAAGGGTTTTTATTCTAGTCCTGTGCTCCCACACATCTGAAAAGATTACATAAATGTTAACAAACAATGTTCTTACATATCCTACCTTGCCCAGTGATGGGGGAATTAAGGATTTTAAACCCTGCAGCCCCTGCCTTTACCAAAAGCGTGACTGCTCTTTGGTGGTCACAGAGGATTTAATGAACTGGTCGACACTCCTGCACCCTTCACTAACCTCCAAGGTCTGCAGAATGGGATGAGTGTCACAAGACCTGTTCCTGTTTTTAAGCCCCCTCCCCTTTGTTCTTGAGCAAGGAGGGGAATTGGGGCACACACTGCCCCTGCCCCTGCCCGCAGGTAATTTGGAGTGGTTCAATTAAAAAGACTCCTCTTCCCCCGGATTTGGACAAGGCAGCAAAGATAAGGGCACAGACAACCCGACCCTTGCGCAAGGCAGCGTGTAATTGTTATTCACAACTACTCACCCCTGTGCAAGTCAGGGATTTTGAGGCTGTAATGCCCCACTGGGTGGTTTACTGAACAGTTTTTTAAAAATCTCTTATGATGTTCATGAACAATTGGGAGGGATGGAAAGATTTGAGGGTATGAAAGAACTACTCCACAAATGTCTGGGATTATTAATTTTTTTTAATCTTCCTCCCTCAGCCTTCACTAACATCAGAAAAGATTTAAAGAAAATTGGCAACAACAGTAGGTGTGGCTTGCTTTTTTAAGATAATGGCTAGACCTATTGGCTTTGTCAATAGGGCAGAGTAGAGTAGTACATACAAGAGCTATAGGGACATCAGGGGTCACAGAGAGGGGATGTGTGGATGGACAGATAGGCACTCAAGGCTGGAGACTGCTGGGGCACACAGATGGACTGCGAAGTTTCAGTCCCCATAGATGGGCTACAAAAGTGTGGCACTTTGGCACATAAGGGGGTTGCAGGTGGTAGAAGGACTGCAGAGCACAGAGAGGGGGACAGTGTCTGTGGCAGGCAGGGAGGCACACAGTGGCTCCAGTGGGAACCGGAGCACACAAAGGGGTCACATGGCGCGTGGGTCACAGAGACAGAATGCAGAGACAGGGAAAGGTGGGAGACAGTAAATCTATTTCTGTAAAATATGAGCTTTTGAAACCATTGGCAAACCTTCAATAAGAATGATTACCCATATATTATATGCATTTTTCTCTGTGTGCTGTAAGAGCTTGAACACTCACCAAAAGGAGGGTTGTCTGCAGGGGCGATGATTGTTCCCCCCATCCTTCCAGGACACATCTCAGCACTACCGAAGTAATAATGGAGTCCCAGCAGGTGTCCCCAAAACGGTGGGGGTATTGGATGAGCGAGGGAGACAGGGACAGAGAGAAGAAAGATATTGTCTCTACTGCCTGGTCCAGCCGGGCTCCCGATGCTTTGGGGTGCAGGTAAAAGCTATCAGCGTTAGTTGTTGAGTGTCCAGAACTGTAAGGGAAAGGACAGGGATGAGTGCTGTGTTGAGGGCACTCTTGTGAAGTATTTATGCACACAATCTATTATCTCAGGTAATCTCCTGTCACTCAACATGTTCTTTGCAGTTCCGCTCCACTCAATTGGGTTTACAGGAATGCACCATAATTGCCTGAATCTTCCCTCTGTCTCACACTGCTTGGAGAAATCACTCTTGGTGTAGTTGTTCACACTGAAAAGTTATAGCACACGAACACACAACTAAAACTCTTTCAAAAAAGGAATAGACGTACACTGATTTATACAATCAAATGAAAACCAGCTTTTTCTGTTTTTGAGGAATCATTAATATCAATTCTAGACAATACTAAAAGAGTTCCTGCAAAATAAGGATTGTTATCAAAACAAGCGATACACACGTAATTAGCAAAGTCGCACACATATAAGGTTGTTCATCTCACAACACTCTCTTTGCGTGCTGATGTCTTTTCTGATTTTAGAATGAATTAACAAGGCAGGGTACAGATGCACAATAAATGTCAAAGCTTTAAGTGTTTCTGTACACTCTCTGTATCAACCTCAAACCTTTTGTCCTTTCTTGAAAGTAAAGTCATTTAATTACACACTGAGGTTCTTAATCTAAAAAAAACATTTGCTCAACAGATGGTGCTTCCTCCACTTAGCTTATGTAAACAGCTGCCAGTGTGCAGAGATTAAAGAAGTTGTTTCCTCTCTTGTTACCCAGCAACAATATAGAAGCTTTGCATGGAATTCTCAGCAGCAGTCTCACAATGTCAGCTTCAAGAAGAACCGGAACAAAGGTAAGCACTGACTGATACCTGTGAGGCTATTTATAGTTTGTGCAGGAATGAGTCATAAGTGATGAGTTATGATTAGCATATGGCTCTTGAAAACATGAATGCTGCCTAACAATCAGAGAAGACAGCTGTCCAACAAGGTACAGGGCCTCAGGTGTTTCTAATTAACCCTGTAGATGCTCCAAAAAAACCTGTGGAGGTTGAGTAAACAAGCCTTGATAAAATCAAGCAGAACTGATTAAACAAGCCTTGGTAAAAACATGGTGTACATACCTTTCCAAGCTTTGGCCAAATAACTGTAAACATTACACTTTAACATAACTACCCTAGCTGAACATGATCAAGCCAACAACCCGGTGGTAGTGTATTACACTCAATACAAGAAGCAGATAAAAGTGAGGAAATCATAACATGCGTGTGTGTGTTTGTATGTGTGTGTTTCTGTAGCCATTGCCACTGTAAAGTTGTACTTCAGTTGCCCTATCCATTGAAAAAGCAGTTTTGCAGTTGCCTACAAGTTTTTACTCCATCAACAGATCTGCACTAAATTTCACAATCAATTGAATAGCAACCTTAGGTCTGGCATGCCAGTTATTATGCCAAGAGCTGCAAACAAAAAGTTTTAGGGGTTGATGAAAAAAGATGTGGTTTTGCATTTTTGCACTCATAGGAAATTTTACTCAAGATGATAGCAGATATAAGTGTATAAAAAGGTGCTTGGTGGGCTTGAAAGGGTTAATAATTGTATATATCTGGGCCATTTAAAGTTGTGATTCAGTGATTCATAATCTGTCTCAATTTTTTTTTTTTACCAAATCTAATTTGCTTGTGAAGAACTCTATAGAATGTTTTTTTCCCATCTTGAAAATCATGAATCAATTCTGATTCTTTATTGTCATGCTGTGGAAAAAAATCCACAGCAATGGTGGTGGGGGATCCCCATGAGATGTGCCTGACCCCAGAGGAGTGTTGGGGGAAAGCACTATGAATAGCAGAAAACTCAAGTACCACAGCAGAAATAAATGCAGAAAATAGTGTGTGTGATCTGAGTGTAACAACATAAATGCATTTACATGAACCACCAATTCAAGTAATGGATTTGCCCATTGTTTTAAAAACAATCGAGAAGCAGATTTTTTTTGCACCTTTCAACGGGTTGAGAAAAGCCAGCAGAGGTGTGAGGGAAAGAGAGAAAGAGGGAGGCAAAGAAAAAATGTAGAGGGGCGAGGCCAAGTGTGTGCACAACGGGGTGTGTGGTAAGCCGGATGGGCCCACATGGCGAGTCATTTGCAGGGCCTGGTTGTGGCCAACCCCTGCAGGTCATGCGTAGCAGGGGTTGGAAATAAAGTGTATTTTAAAAGACCTCTTGAAATTCACTGAAAAAACCATAGTTAAAAAATGTGTTATAGGTCTAAAATCAAAAACGTGTGAAATTCACAGACAGTATTGAGCAATGCACACAATACAAACCATAACTCCCACCTCCCACAATGTTGGTCTCTTGATTGCTCTTTTTTAGTTACTTAGGGCCTCATTACGAGTCTGGCGGTCCAAGAACTGCCAGACTTGTGGTGATAGTTTGACCGCCGCACTCCAGGCAGTCCGAGCGCCACATTACGACCCTGGTGGTCAGACCGCCGTCACTGCTGAAAGCAAGGTTCCAGACGGGCTTTCGGCGGTTGGACTTGTAGTCAGCCATGGCAGCGCTGAGCTCAGCTGATCACAACTCCTGTTTCCAACACCCTTTCCATGGCAGGGACCCCGCCATGGAAAGGCTGGTGGAAACAAAATGCTGGGAATCACAAGTGGGGGAGGCTGCATAGGCATGGGCAGTGCAGGGTTCCCCTGCCCAGCACCCTCAGGGTGCTGTGGTGCTATGGTATTGGCCTCTGCTCCCTTAAGGGAGTCAAGACCAATATCGTAGCTCTGCCCCTGCCGGTCTGACCGGCAGGTACATCGTAATACGATGTTCCCACGGGTCAGTTTGGCGAGAAAATCATAATACAACTTGGGGGAGGCAGCCGGTATGACGGCTGCCTCCTCCCTATGAGTTTGGCAGTAGGAGTTTTCCAACTGCCAAATTTGTAATGAGGGCCTTAGTTTTCAGTTGACAAGTTATTATTTTGAGCATGGTGGACAAGCCCTGCTGGTTGCCAACACATGCCATCCCTTCTAATGCATGTCCTCTAGCTGCATTCAGAGACTTTTCCCCCAAATTTAATTTAAAAATTATTTTCAGTGCTTCCCATTTTTTTTGTTCTTAGTAAGAAATTGAACTTGTAATGAAAATTATTTTCAGCACAAAATTATGGCCACAAGATAGCGGTGTTCACTAAAATCACAATATTAGCACTGCAAACCATTTTTTTAAACATTTTGGTGCATTCATCCACATTTATCATTTTGCCACCCACAGCAAGCCCCTGAAATCCTGCATCTTTTAATCTGGTGGGAGGCTTTTATGGTGCCATGCATTCCTGTGGAATTTTTTTTAAACATCACAAATATTGCAATTCTTTTTAAAGATTGCTATTTTCAAGATGGTGAAAATAGTTCTACAAAGCCTTTGTCTAGTCAATATCATTTATTACAAAATTCAAATCAGATTGGTGGGAATTGTGATTTTCTGAAATGCTATTTTAAATTGTATAGATATACAAAAGTGTTGATCCTTTAAAGCCTGCTCAGCAAAACTTTACAATGCATATCTCTAACTCTACCGAAGGGATTTACATCCACCCCACTACAGCAAGCTTTTTTAGTAGAGTTGTACTTTCATACCAGGTTTGGCATAAATCCTTTCAGCAGTTTGGCTGTAGATATAAACATTTCATACGGAAGTTAAAATAGGAAAACTCTCCTTTTGGGACTTCACACTAAATGAATGAATAATCTTTATTTTGATTATAAATATAGATTCATCAAAGAATAAAACCATCCTAAAATATCAGCATGTGCTACCATAAATAGCATACAGTCATACAATAAATGATTTAAAATCCCTAAACCCATACTGAGCAAAACAAAGAACATTATTAGTTTGCACCCAGCCCTCAGTTCGGTGCAGAATTATCCGACCTGCAATTTTGACCACAGAGTTAAGCAAAGAAATTGGTCTATAGCAAGCCAGATCCTGCCTATTACTCTTTTTAAACACGGAGACAATCACTGCTGATTTCCATGAGCTGGGGTTGTTATTTGCAAAAGCACCGTTCTCTATGTTGGTAAGAATCGAGGCCCAGAGTACGGTATCAGATTTGTAAAGATCCAAAGGGTCTCCATTTGGCCCAGGTGACTTGTTTGCAGGACTGGCCAGGATGGCTGAACAGACTCCCTCTACCTCAAAGATAATACTTAATAGTATCAAAGGTGCCCCATAAGGACCAGACAAGGCCCGACCCTCCTCTAAGGCATATATCTTTTCAAAGTGCACCACCCACTGGGAGGAGGTAATGAAAGAACCTATATTATCTGGGGGGGCAGGAGTTGGCCTTTTTCCCATTTACGATAGCCCAGAAGCCCTTTGCATTCCTGGCACTGCAGGAATTAATTAGATCCTCCCGCAGATTTTTCTTCAGGGACACCGTCCTAGCCCTGATAGCTTTCTTGTATGCAGCTCTAGCCAAGATGATGGTCTGCGGATTTCTTGGTGAAGCTTTTTATGCAACTGTATATTTGCCGCCATCCATTCCTTGTCAAACCATTTCTTCTTGGGGGGGCCTGCGCAACTCAGATAGCTCATCTTTGATTGTTTTTATAAAAATATTTAGCAGGTCAGAAGCCTCTAAAATAACACTAGTGGAGGATTTTGAAACCAACAAGGACTCAATAATTAAGGCTAAGTTAGTGATAACAAGCATCTCCATTAATGTGAGAATAGATATACAGCTCCAGCTAACTCTATGGCCCTGATCTTTGACGTCCAAGTCAATGAGCCCTGGGGGGTGGGGTCAGAATGACAGCTACCTGGTATAGCCAGCCCCACCTCAGTAGGATTAAGGTCGCTATAAGAAGTTTCAATGGACCTTGCCAGAACAAACAATATGAACAAGAGACCTGGAGATGAAAACATAGGGCCTGCTTATGACTTAGGGGGTCTTTTTAGAAATTGCCACAGTGGTGGCCACCAAAAGACCACCATTTTGGTGGTCATCGGACCGCTGTATTAAGAGTCACACAGTAAAGACAGCCAAAAAACAGCCAATAATCTGAGACTGCAAGACACTGGAGGGTGGGAAAGAGGCGGTTCCACTGCCAGCCCAACAAAAATCCACCCACCAGATTACGAGCCGCAAATCACCACAACGGTTCTTCCATGGTGGAAAATCATTTGTGGTGCGAATCGTAGCCATCAAAATTCACATCAGGCAAAAAACCACACCACATTGGATAGTTTCAGTACCCCACACCTGACACACATCCACACACCCAACACATCTACTCACTGCACTATATAACACACACAAAACAACCCACAATCCTTTGCAACCAGAACGTCACTCACAGCCAAACACTAGCAGAGAAAATATAACTAGCTAAACAAACACTAGGCACCCCTACACATTACTCTCAGCGCACATCCCACACTTGCACAAAATGCACAACACACAAATTACAAAACCACACAATACACATCAACCGTCACCCACCCACATCACAGCACCCACACATCCTCAAAAACATTATTCATCCTTTTAATCACTTCCTCACTATCTTTACCACCACTTCCATGTCCCCACAAAAACACCCATGTTTCACTGATGAGGAGTTGAGAGTCATGGTGGACAGGTCCAACAAACATCGATTGCCAGGAAAAAGGAGTTGTGGCAAAGGATAGTTGACATGGTCAACTCAGTAGGCAGCCATCCACACACAAGGGACGACATCAGGAAGAGGTGGAATGACCTAAGGGGGAAGGTGTCTTCCATGGCATCACACCACCAGATCGCTGGGCACAAGACTGGCGGTAGGCCCTCACCTCCTCCCCCACAGTTCATTTCTTGGGAGAAGAAGGTATTGGATATACTGCATCCGGAGGGCCTGACTGGAATACCTGGGGGACTGGAGTCTGGTAAGTACCTACAACAGTCATATCAAACCACTGTATTGTCCTGCATGCCTCCTCACCACCCAATTACTCCCTTATTCACTAAATTACCGACAGTACCTCCCACCTTTTCACCTAATTCCCCTCTCATTCATGCCACCACTCTACCCAGCCCAACTCCCCTACAGCCTGTGGCAATGGCACATTAACGACTGCCAAACCAAATCACTATGACTCCCAGCATGCACCAACACTATTTTCTAAACACCTTGAATGTGCACAACACATCAAATATCATGCATGTGCAACTAAAGTACTAGCTACACCCTCTAGATTGACCTAGTGAGGACCAGTACATGGCAATGACAGCAATGCTATGGCACTCTCACAATAGCATACAAAACATACAGCTACTGTTGAGTGACAATTCATAATGGCTGCAGATCAAAGATCCCAAACCAGAAATAGACTCACCTCTGTAGGAAAGTAAGATGGCTGAGTCAACACACATGCAACACATCTAGATACAGGATAGTATTTCTTGCATACTCACATAATGTGTTCTCACTAGGACACAAATGTGCATTGAACAGCTATGATTTGTGACATCTAGCAAGCCTCACTAATCACTAGGTAACAGAGGTGAAAAGTCATGTCAATTATCAGACAATAACAGAACTCATCTGCAGTGCAAACTGTACCAAACCTGTATGACATCTCCTAACATGGATTATGACAATCAAGTCACAGAGTAATGCATACAACAAAGGTATGCTGTACAGCATCTATCAATGTCATTGCAGAGAATCATGTAAAGTCACTGTCATGCATCTCTTTAAGAGGTAACCTAACACACATTCCAACCTGAACTCTGTCTCACTCCCTCCACATGTAACCCTGCCATTGCCACCATGAAGAGGTTTGCAGACACTGCCAGTCCCCCTCAGGATGAAGGTCCCAGTGAGGACGACATGCCTGGATGTCTGGACAATGACGAACAACCTGGCCCATCTGGGACACCTGGTCCGTCAACAACTCCCTGCCTTACCCTGCCCACATCAATGTCCCCCACCCCTGGTGCAATCACATCACAAGCAACCATTCACCCCCAACCTGTGTCCCAAGGCCAGTTCAATCTATTGTGTGCCCCACAGTACAGGGACCTGAGTAGAACCTTGACACCCCTGACTATGAAGGCCCTGCTACCACTGGGAGTGGGCACGCCATGCCAGGGGCACAGGCAGTTGGGGGGTAGGGTGCATGGGAGGGATTTATGGGCCAGAGGGTGGGGCCTCAAAGAGACTCCACTGACCAGGAAACCATCTCCCAAGTCCTGGGAGCATACCAAAGTTCCCAGGATAGGATGGGCCAAATTATCACCATGTTGGGGGAGAATCAAAGGCTACAGAGGGAATACCACCAGGAAGTCATGCAGCAGTGGCAGGCACATAATGCCACCATGGCTACCATTGCAGAGATGCTGAGGGACATCAATACCACCCTCATTAGTTCTTCAACACACCATCAGGCCCCTTCCACTAACAACCTAACATCTGCCCCATCTACATCTGTGGCAGCTAGTGGAATGGAGGCCCTGCCAGGGGAACCAGAAGTCTCAGAGACCCCTTCTTCTGTAGCAGAAGAAAGCCCAGCAAACGTGGATGTCCACACATACATCTGGTTGGAGCAGATGCCAACACCAAACCACTGCTAGGAAGTGAACCTCCACTGATATGTCACCCTTGTATGCCAGTGAGACACCCTGTAGACTGTCCTGAGACATTATTCAATTTTCCCATGGCACAAGGACACTGGACCTGTGCAACCAACGGGTGTAGCTGCTACTCTGATGAATCCATCTACCATGACCTAACTCATCACCCCTTTTATCATTTTACCACTTTGATTTTGCTCTTATTCATCATGATATGCACAATAAATCACAATTGAGCACAGCTATTGTATTTATGTCTTTATTATTACCTCAACAATTTCCATGCTTGCCAACTGTGGTGAGACATGCCCCTCTGCATCGAACAGCCAGTGTAATGGTCATCAGGTGGAGCCTCCCACAGCACGAGACAGATTACAACAGAGATGATACAGGACAGGTGTATGAGAGTTTGCAATGCAGGCCAACACCATAATATAGTCCGTATTCCATACTGCAAATAGAGCATGACAGAGAGTATTATCAGGATGGAAGGCATTGTGACACACAATGCACAACTACAGTTAACATAAGTCAAGCCCTTGGTAACCCACCTACAAAGAAGGCACCCAGTATGGACCTATATATTAATTGATACAGATTCACATAACATAGCTACATGATCAAATATCCCATTGAACACACATATGACATCAGTGAGCACCCACTACATTAACCATAAACAAACATAGGGAATATACCTTGAGTAATGTTCTGACTGCTTTCTCACTTTACAGTAATCTGCACTGTGTACAGCAATGTCAGAATACAAACACAGCTAGGCACCATGGTCATCACAAACTACTCCACCCACTGTGTAGCCAGAGGCCATGATCTGTTCTTCACACCAGTGCCACATACTTCAACTGACATGAGCAATAGCATTTCACATCCCCCTAACCCCACTGGTATTAGGAAAGGACAAAGCAGTCACATTTCCTCATGTATGAATGGAGTACAAACGAGTTCCCAACCCACTGTAATTATATCCAATTTACCTGCTATCTGTCATTAACAACTCTCATGTCTGTCATCTACTTACATTGGCTACTGGCAATGAACACCTCAAGCCATAGTTTGCAGAGTCAAACAGGAAAATGCAATTTGATTGAGTGGAAGGAAAGGAGGATAGGATAATGCTAGAACCATAGCTCAATACTGGATAGTCTATACCAGAAGTGAATGTTAGGATCAGATGTAACAATACATATTAGAGCTGACCCTCTATTACTGTACAGTTTACAGTCTATCAGTCAGCTTCCCCAACTCACATATAGGCATTGGAGCTCCTCGCACTACCAGTGATGAATCTAGTCAGGAGGTGTTATGGCAGCCATCCACATCTAAATGTGCACATTCAACACTTGTAAAGGTCCACTTCACATACCTGGATATCAGTGGAAGTAGATTGATAAGCTATGTACTAGAGACAGCTGCTGCTTTTTCCTCTGGCTGTTCAGCAGTCAATCAATCAAGAATTTGTAAAGCGCACTACTCACCTGTGAGGGTCTCAAGGCGCTGAGGAGGGGAGGGGGGAGAAGGTGGAGGTGCTGCTACTGCTCGAATAGCCAGGTCTTGAGAAGTTTCCTGAAGGTAAGGAGGTCTTTGGTATGGTGTAGGTGGGTGGGAAGAGTGTTTCACGTTTTGGCAACAAGGTGCAAGAATGATCTACCGCCGGTTGTAGTTCTGTGGAAGCGTGGGACGGTTGCGAGGGCAAGGTCGGCGGAGCAGAGATGACGGGTCGGGGTGTAGAAGGAGATTTGTCTGTTGAGGTATTCTAGTCCGGTGTTGTGCAGTGCTTTGTGAGTGTGGGTGAGGAGTTTTAAGGTGATTCATCACTTGCCATATCAGCATTACCAGCCACTGGTCCTGCTGCCTCCCCATTATCTGCTATCAATGGTACCTGATGTCTCATGGGTAGATTGTGGAGAATGTAGCAGGAAATGATTATTTGGCATACATTGTGAGGCGAGTAGAGGACAGCATCTCCAGATTACTCCAGGCACCTGAATCTTGCTTTCAGGAGCCCGAATGTTCACTCCATTACACGCCTTGTCCTTCCGTGGGCCTCATTGAAACGGAGTTCCCCTGGCATGGCTGGATACCTCACTGGTGTCAACATCCAAGGAAGGTGTGGCTAGCCAGAGTCACCTGTGAGCACAATGGTAGAACAAAACATAAATAGTTTCAGTGACTGCCTATGATGTGATGACAGGTGACATAACACTGAAACACACAATACAATGCAAGCAGCCAGACCCTCTCTGTTTGTAGTCGTGCCATAAGATGTGGGATATTGCTGTTCCACATTATGTAGGAATCATGCACTGATCCAGGAAACTTGGCTGTGACTTGTGAGATGTACTGGTCTGCAAGACACACCAACTGTACGTTGATCGAGTGGTAGTTCTTCCTGTTCCTATACACCTGTTCATTGGTACTGGGAGGGACCAGGGCTACATGGGCGCCATCAATGGCTCCTATCACATGAGGAATGTGTCCCATCTCATAAAAGTCTGCATTCACAAATGCCAAATCTGCTCTTTGGGGAAACCTGAAGTTGCTGCCCAGGTGCTTCAACAATGCACACAGTGCATCCTTCAACACCAGACTGAACATGGGATGAAACATCCCTAATGTTGAGGTGACAGTATTCTGAAAGGACCCTCTGGCAAGGAAGTGAACCAATGACAAGACTTGAACGATGGGAGGAATGCAATAGGGATTGCGAATGGCTGGCATCAGATTTGGCTCCCACTGTGTACATAGATCCATGATGGTGTGACAATTCAGACAATATGTGTGGATAACATGACTGTCCTCCATGGTTGCTAGGTCAACTAGTGAACGATACACTGGTGGTTGTCTCACTCTCCTTATGGCAGGATAACTATGTTGAGAGGAGAGAATGTACAATGAGTTATGCAGTATGCACACATCACCAACAAATTGTATATTACCTCACACCTAACACCTAACATCTGCATAGGTGGCGTAGGACCGCTGACATATAAAATACAGACCATAGATATGCACCCAATTCACCCTCATTGCTGCACGTTAGCTTACATGTACATTGGAGTGTACATATGAAACATATGTCATAGTACAAGTGGGGGTGACTTTGCAGTCGTGAACTCATTACACATGTGTTGGTATCTACCTATACCTAGCCATGGCCATATACTTCAGAGCCGCTTTTGCATAGTTCTCAACATATATATAGTCACAACATGTAATTGTGTAAAGATTGTCACAATATGTTGCACACCAATGATGGCCCTATGTACGGTTACACTGAAAATAGAGGTAGTAAGTGACTGATGCGGATTATTTAGCACATCAATCAATTACATGTGCTCAAAATGTCAGACGCCTGACCTACTGCAGTGGACAGTTGGAAATGACCTAATTCCGCTAGCGGAAGTCATCATGGAGGTAGGCGGTCGCAACCAACGTGCAACTTGTCATTGGTTTACTTTGCTGCCTTTGGCAGACCGGGGCCCATGGGCATGACCGCCGGCAGTGACGGTCCTGTAGGTGGGAGACGTGATCGCCATTTCCAGCAGTTTAGCTCACTTGATTCCTGACACTGTTGCCAGCAGGACCGCCATGATGTGAGCTGTTGTGTACTGCCTCTGGGAGCCATCATGCCGCATCCTGCAGGTGATAGGGCCCCTGTCTTCACCCCCAAAGAGCTACAGAAGCTTGTGGAGGAGGTTCTACCCCTGTATGACCAGCTATATGGTGCACTAGAGGAGCAGGTGAGTTCAATGGGTGAGTCATGTGTGATAGGTGTTGTGTGTGAAGTTTATTTGGGCATGTGAACTGGTGAGAGTGGTGGTGCAAGCAGATGCCATATTGTGAAGGCGTGTGAGCTGAAAGGATGGGTCAGTGTGCCTACTTGCAACAGATGTGTAGGGACCACTCCTATTGGTATGGTGCATGTATACATGACTTTCTCCTTTTCTCTGTGTCATCCATGCAGGTGAACGTCCATTAGAAGAATGGGATTTGGCGTGCCATCACCAAGCAAGTGTGTACCCTGGGGGTCCAGATGCCAGCAGAGCACCCACTGCCGCAAGCGGTTGGAGGACCCGGAAGACTGCGGAGGCCCACCTGGCGATGTCCTCCCAATGAGGGAGAGGTGCCCATTGAACCCTGACTCCCCCTAATGGCCCGCATTTTGGCGGTGGCCTACCCCGACGTGGATGGGCATTTGAGGTTAGCACAGCAGCCACAAGGGGGTGAGTACAGACTGTATCCTTGTACTTGGCTCAGGTTGTATGGTGTTAGCAGTCACACTGTATCAGCTGTGACAATGTTGTAGGGGCAACATGTATATAGATTACTGGGAATACATATAACCCACATTGCCTGACTATGAGATGTAGCTCTCGCATTCATGGATTGCTACGGGTATGTTTATTTCACCTGTGTCATGAAATATCTATGAGTGCATGTGGAGATGCTCAGATGGCAATGCCACATGTGTGACTCCATCCAGCCATTTTCATGGTTGTAAGCTGCTGTTTCATCCTACCCATAGAGTATGTCCTGCTCCTTCCTTCAGCATAGGTGCTCTAGTAGCTCTAAGGTGTCTGAGCATTTCCACCTGTCTTGATCACCTGTAGTTGCAACTGAGTGCCTAACATATTTTGTACACGGGCTATGTAACATTTCTTCTAATTTCAAGATTTAATGGTTTAGCTGTACTACAATTACTAATACAGGTGTTGGCTGTGGGATATGTTGTCAGTACAATGGCAGTTATGTAGTTCTATGTGTACATTATGTGTACATATCTCTTCAGTGGGATGTGTGTGTTTCTGGACTTAGGTACAGGTAATCACATAAGTAAAGGTGTGAGTGGTGTTGCTTTATTCATGTAGTTAGGGGGTGGAACTGTAAATGTATGTCAGGTTGAATGTGATGTTATTTGTGGCTGGCTAATGTTTAGGAGCTCTTAAACAGCACTCAGTGATTGTCAGTGGATGTCTCATGTGTGTTATGTAGCCCACTGTAGCTGCACATGCATGTATGAAGTAATATGGTGTATCTGTGTTCAGTGTCTGCAGAGGTTCCTTTGGAATGTGGTACATGTAATGACATGGCAGTTCTCTACACATGTATTCAACACATCAGGTGTCACCTGTATGGTGGTGCCTCATGTTGTGGCTACATCAGTGATTGCATGTGTTATGGCATATATGTACAGAGGGTTCAGCCAGGCATTTTATTAGAATGGCAGGTGCTTGTCATATGTGACTTGAGTTTCTTTACTATCATGGGACATTACTTGTTCACATGGACTGGTCAGGTGTAGATTCAGAACATGCATGTTATGTTGTGATCAGTCAACTGTTGTTATTTAAAGTTATAGGAGTATGGAGAGTCTTGATCCAAATTAGGACAAACTTTCTCCTTCAGCCAGGGCATGATGTGCATACTGGCATAGCTTCACCAGCGATCTCTAGGGATGATCCAGTCATGCTACCTCAACTGGAATTTGATGTGGGTGAGAGGGAAGATATAAAGGGGTGGATAGTAGTAACATGTTGTGACATGATGTAGGTAATGTGGGTTACTAGATGACATAGCCTGGCCAGACGTATACCTACAGTTGTCCTTGTTCTAATGTTTGTCTGTGAAGAATGTGATGACCCTCTCTCCCTCTCTATCTCTCTCTCCCTCTCTCTCTAGTTGTGTGCATCAGCATCGGCAGGCGAAGGAGACGGGGCACAGGTGAGTGGAGATGCTGCTGGCCAAGGGACTCAGAGTACTGATAGCACCAACAGCAAGGGACCTAGTGGCCCTGAGGGCGAGGGGAGTGACATGGGGAGGCTGGATCTTCTGCTTCTTCATCTTCGGAATCCTCCTCCAGTTGACACTCCCTGGCTGTGGCGGACCCTTCTGGGACCACCCCAGCACCATCTTTGTCAGGCACCCCCTATACTGCTACCGCCCTCCCTGTAGCTCCCCACCCAGTTTTCTGTGCCCGTTCACCCAGGAGGGTGGGCATCTCCTCTACGGGCACCTCTGCCCCTGTCCCTGTCAGCCCTCAGTGAGGAGGCTATAGACCTCCTGGGATCGATCTCTGTGGGTGAGTCGACCATTGCAAATGCCATCCAGGGATTGGCAACTCAAGTCCAGCAGAACAATACAATCCTTGAGGGCATTCATGGTGCACTGGCTGGCCTACAGAGATAATTTCAGGCTCTGGCCTCCACACTGATTGCAGCCAGTCACCCATTGTCATCCGTCCCCCTTCCACCTTCCTCTTCCCAATCCCATTATCCTCTTCACCATCCCAACCAAAGCACACATACAGACAAACATGCATCCACCTCAACATCCAAGGGTTCCACTGACAGAGACAAGCACCTCAAGACCCACTACTGACATGCAAACAGTTAACACCCACCTGCAGGCACACCAACACTCACTACCTGCACAGACTCCCCCACCACCCCTACCCCCACCTTCACAGACACTATACCCGACACACCTGCAGACACCACACCAATATTCACCGATACAGCCACAACTCCAATCCTACCCACAGTCACCACAATAGTAGACCCGCAGACATCCACTGCAGTCACCACATATGCAGGAACCACAACCTCAGACACACCTACATGCAGCACATCCACCAAACCTGCAGTCACCACTCCAACAGACAGTCACCTATCCACCAAGGCATCTCCCAGGACCACCAGGGTATAAAGGACACTGAAAAGATTTTTAAAACATGCGGTCACTACAAGTCAAAATCCAACAAACATAAAGAAATTTGAATGTATAAATAGCAAACAACACTAAATAAAAATAATGTTATACTCTAATTACAATTTTGGTGCGTATGTTCTGAAGTGCTCAGGTGGTCTAAAATATGTGGCAGGACATCAAGACTTTGGCATGGCCCCCACATCCAGGAACAAAATGCAAAAGGAAACTAAGGGAGGAAGTTGCAAGCTCATCCTGACCCCAGACATAAGTTGAGGGAGCTCCAAAGGGTCTCACCGGATAGCAGCATTTTTAAACAAATACCAGTGTCACGGGATCTGGAAACTCTAGGAGGGGTCGGCAGACCCTGAGAGGTATGGAACCCATAAGTCCCTGGCCCATAGTCTTCAGCCTCTATGACGTTCACCGTGGACTTAAGAAGGAAACTCAGAAGGGGTCTCACACCTTCCCCTCTTGTCTGCCTATTGGTAGTCAGCATTTTCGGTCTGGCATTAGCCAAGACATTTTGTTTTTTTTAAATTATATGTATAAGATACTTATAGAGGATTTTAGCCACTCCTCTTCATTAATTGGTCTGTTATTATGTCATTCACAATTTTCCTCCACCTACTACAGCATGCAGCATGGTGTAAAGGGTATACCCAATTCAGCTATTGGCTAATTTCAATTTGAGTGATGGAATTCCGGCTTCTCAAAAGGAGACCATCCACTGACAAAGTAATTCCCTTCAGTGCCAGGGACTACTATAGCAGTGTGTGATTTTTTAGATCAAAATTATTTTTGTTTCAGCCAATGTTTTTTTAGATTGATGAGGGCCTGGTACTCCTTTAGCAACAAAGTTTTTCAAAAACTATGACAAAAACACAAGCATTGACAAAGCTAAAAGGCTGACAGCCAATTCCGGACCTAACCGCTTTGCCAATTCTTGGTTTTCTGTACCATTGGCAAAGTGGTGTATTGAGCATGGTAGATATGTGTTGCATTTCATATATAGCAAATTCTCAGGGTTTTACAGGTGTGTATTCACAGAACCATAACTAACGTTTAACTGTGTTGTTTTCAACAAATTTCTATGTTTTTATCCTGCTCCTTATTTACCAGCCTTGTACCCCATTCAGTACTCTGCACAGCCGTTTACTATAAATAGATTGATGCATTTCAACCTGCTTCATGGTCTCTATCAATGGTAAGAGTTTACCACTGCCCATCTTTTGTAAATACAAATAAATACATTATTTGTCCTATCTCCTTATTAACTTATTCATTCAAATGGCAAAGAGTAGTTTAACTGGGATACAATTATGTGATTAAATGAAGCAGCTGATAAAAATCCTAGTAGAGAACAGCAATCAGAGTATACTCTTGCTACATAGTGTTGATTTTGTGACTCAAATGCTTTGCAATTGCAGAACAGTTTCATACATTTGCCATCTAGTCCCAATATTACGATGTGCAAAGGTGAGTTTTGGGTTCTATGTTTTATTGTAAATCCAGTATAGAAAGTTCATAACAACAACTAAACTATGATGTCAAGTACCTGCACGTGTTGCATGTTAGAGTATTGAATACAGAAATATTGTCTGACATAAATATTGTGTTCTAAATATTGTTAACAGAAATATTGTCCCATTCAGTGTTGACCTTTTGCTACTGAGTGGAGCCATTTTTTTTGTATTTACATTTAGGACGATATATTATGTTCAACAATATTATAAGAATGATGTTCTGCTCGCATACCACTCACAGTAACCATAAAAACAATTACCTACATTTCATGATTACACACCTCTTGGCCTTAGACCACTAGCAGGATTGTTCATTAAACAAAAAAGGAGATGCATGTGCACAAAGTCTAAAGAATGATATTGAGTCCTCACAACTTGCACAATACCTGAACTCAAATTAGCACTGATTTTGATGGTGAACAAGCAGGTAACCCCAAGGTCTCCGAGGTGGAGATTCCAAAAGAATACCAGGGCACACCAGAGGGAGTCCTGTGTGATGAATTCAAGTGGTCATTCAATCAAAGTCGAATGCAGCAACGTAGGTGCAAGTGGAGTTTATTTGACAATGTGCATAGGTAAGGCCAATGTCCAGGCAACAATCCAATGTACAACGAGTCGTCAGATAAACAGCAAACTGCTGACACGTGTTTCGTCTCCTAGACTTTGTCAAGGCTGTGAATTGGATAGATAATGTGCAAACATTGGTACAGTGGTACAGAGGAATTAGGCAATGTATGTATGTGACAGTGAAAACCAAGACCAAAAAAAGTGTAAACACCAAAAGGTAGGGATGCTAAACCACCATGTGGAAATAGTGTTGCAAGCATTAAAGTGATCAGAGTATGACGTAACAAGAGAATGAGTATAGTACCGTTGTGTGTTCTGAAACAATAAAAGATTTGTGAGCACTAAACGCAGAACAGTAAGAACAGATTCATTAGAAAAGTATTGTTGAGGTGCCCTGGTGGTTAAAGTCCATGCAATAGATGTGAAATCGAAACTCATAGAGTTGGAAAAAACCATAACTCTTAAGCAGTAAGTGCATAAAATTATAACGATTACATCAGATGTAATACCTGATAAGGTCTAGAACAAAAAGCGTTTGAATTATTAGAGTGAAGTTCAGCCATCCAGGGCAGAATTGAGCCTCCGGCCTAATCCAAAGGTAAGGAATGACAAAGGCCCTGATAAGACTGTGAACGAGAGATAAACAGAGAGGAAGAGAACGATGGGGGTGGTCAAAGGTTCGCAAAACCGGTACAGAAGTCTTAAAAGGGAAATGGTTAAAAAGGGCAACATAAGTCAAAAAGGTGGTCATTACAACCCTGGCGGACGGTGTTAAAGCCAACAGGCCGGCGGTAAAATTTTTGGAATTACGACCGTGGCGGAAACTGCCAACAAAGACAGCCACTTTAACACTCAGACCGCCACAGCGGTACAAACAAACAGCGCGGCGGTCACCACCAACAGACAGGCGGAGGACAATGTACCGCCCACACTATTATGACAGGCCAATCCGCCACCTTTTCTGGGGCGGATTCACCGCGGATAAAAACACGGCGGAAACAGGAATTTAGAAGGGAAAACGCTCACCTCTACACACTCCACGAGGAACGACGACACCATGGAGCCGGAACTCCATAATCTTCCTGCACTAGTCTTTCTGCTCCTGTACCAGGAGCACCAATGCCGGCGGCGAAGTCCACGGTGAGTACTGCACCTACGACACAGGGGAGGGGGGAGGGAAATACAGGGACACACACACGCAACACCCCCACCCCCACCCTCACCCACTACAACACACACACCAATGCATATCCAAACATTACAGTAACACCCTCCAACCCCCCCGGAAGAATGCAAAGACAAAAGGAAATGAGTGGAACCATTGCAATATATCAAAATAGAGTAAGCAAATATCTACATATATACACTATTAACAAAATATACACCACGAATAGTAGTCCAGGTATTGCAATATTCATAGTCCGTGGACCACTGGGCCCAAAATGCATGGGCGAGGCCCACGCAAGATACCCAAACATGACGGAGAGAACACTGCAGGGGCATCAGAAAGAAATACAACAGGCACCTCAAGGGGAAGGGGGGGCACCTCAGCCAGATGAGTGCACGACCCCAGATCCACGAGGGGGCTCCATGCCCATTGATGTATACTGGGGAGTGCAAAGCCACAGTCTCTCCAGTGGGTGCTTTGCCCACTGCTTTATCCTGGGGAGTGCAAAGCCACAGTCTCTCCAGTGGGTGGTTTGCCCACTGCTTTATCCTGGGGAGTGCAAAGCCACAGTCTCTCAAGTCTCTCCAGTGGGTGGTTTGCCCACTGTACCATCCTGGGGAGTGCAAAGCCACAGTCTCTCAAGTCTCTCCAGTGGGTGGTTTGCCCACTGTACCATCCTGGGAAGTGCAAAGCCACAGTCTCTCAAGTCTCTCCAGTGGGTGGTTTGCCCACTGCTTTATCCTGGGGAGTGCAAAGCCACAGTCTCTCAAGTCTCTCCAGTGGGTGGTTTGCCCACTGCTTTATCCTGGGGAGTGCAAAGCCACAGTCTCTCAAGTGGATAACAGTCTCCACTGGTTCTGGAGGGGGACTGGTGCCCAGAGTGCTTCATCCTGCCAAGGACTGAGGTAGTGGATGCATGTCTCCACTGGTTCTGGAGGGGGACTGGTGCCCAGAGTGCTTCATCCTGTGCAGGACAGACGGAGTGGATGCATGTCTCCACTGGTTCTGGAGGGGGACTGGTGCCCAGAGTGCTTCATCCTGCCAAGGACTGAGCGAGTGTATGCATGTCTCCACTGGTTCTGGCGGGGGACTGGTGCCCAGAGTGCTTCATCCTGTGCAGGACAGACGGAGTGAATGCATGTCTCCACTGGTTCTGGAGGGGGACTGGTGCCCAGAGTGCTTCATCCTGCCAAGGACTGAGGAAGGGGATGCATGTCTCCACTGGTTCTGGAGGGGGACTGGTTCCCAGAGTGCTTCATCCTGCCAAGGACTGAGGTAGTGGATGCATGTCTCCACTGGGTCTGGAGGGGGACTGGGGCCCAGAGTGCTTCACTCACCCCGTGACGTTCCCTGTTGCGCCACTGCCCCTGCCGCTAATGGGCTAGCGGTGCTTGAGTTGGCGGTGCTTGCCCTGTTCAGCGGTGCTTGCCTTGGCGGTCCTTGCCCTGTTCAGCGGTGCTTGCCTTGGCGGTCCTTGCCCTGTTCAGCGGTGCTTGCCCTGTTCAGCGGTGCTTGCCTTGGCGGTCCTTGACCTGATCAGCGGTGCTTGCCCTGTTCAGCGGTGCTTGCCTTGGCGGTCCTTGCCCTGTTCAGCGGTCCTTGCCCTGTTCAGTGGTGCTTGCCTTGGCGGTCCTTGCCCTGTTCAGCGTTGCTTGCCCTGTTCAGCGGTGCTTGCCTTGGCGGTCCTTGCCCTGTTCAGCGGTGTGTTGCCCTGTTCAGCGGTGCTTGCCTTGGCGGTCCTTGCCCTGTTCAGCGGTCCTTGCCCTGTTCAGCGGTGCTTGCCTTGGCGGTCCTTGCCCTGTTCAGCAGTGCTTGCCCTGTTCAGCGGTGCTTGCCTTGGCGGTCCTTGCCCTCTTCGGCGGTCCTTGCCCTGTTCTGCGGTGCTTGCCTTGGTGGTCCTTGCCCTGTTCAGCGGTGCTTGCCCTGTTCAGCGGTGCTTGCCTTGGCGGTCCTTCATTGCACATTGGGGCTGGGGCTGGCGGTCCTTCATTGCCCAGCTAGGCTGTGGCTGGCGGGGCCCTCCTGGGCAGCTGGGCTGTGGCTGGCGGGGCCCTCCTGGGCAGCTGGGCTGTGGCTGGTGGGCCCCTCCTGGGCAGCTGGGCTGTGGCTGGCGGAGCCCTCCTGGGCAGCGGGGATGATGGCGGTCTTCTCCCCCTTGCTGCTCCTCCCAGACTTTGCGGGTTTCTTCTGCCCCTTCCCCACCTTGGGAGGAGTGACAGCAGAGTCCACACTCCCCCCGGGACCCCTGTGATCAGCTTGAGTGGCTGGAGTCTTCCCCCTCTCCCGCCGGGCACTGGCCAACTTCTGGTGCTTCACAGGAGGGGGGACTGGCTGTGCTCTGGCTCCGTGATAGACTGGCTGCCCTGGTGGCCGGTGCACTCCACTTACCTGTGACAACAGGCACCACTGGTCTCAGTGATTTTGTGGCTGAGGTGCTAGTACGGGACCTATGAGTTGGACGGGGGGGTGGTGGGAAATAGGTTAAGGGTGGACAGGAAAAGTTGTTTGGAGACACTGGGACGGGTAGCTGGAGGGGGTTTGGGAGTGGAGGAAGAGGAGGTGGTTGTAGGAGGTGTAACTTTTGTGGCTTTGGGTGCAGGTGGGTGTATGTTGGGTGGGTGTGTGCCTGCGTTTGTGTATCTTGGGAGGGGGCGTCACAGACACACTGGGAGAGGACACAGGGGACGTGTGTATGGTAGTGGGGGTGGTGACTGCACGTGAGCGGGGTGTGCTGCTGGGTGTGCTGGTGCGGGACGTAGTGGCTGTAGAGGTAGTGCATGCAGGTGTGAGTGTAGACGAGACTGGGAGGGAGGAGGGAGACGAGGAGGAGGGGGACATAGTGAAGGCAGTGGATGTTGGTGTGTCTGTATGTGTGTGATGCTTCCGTGAGTGCCTGTGGGATGTGTGGTGCTTATGTTTGCCTGAGCTTCCCTTGTGTGGGGAGGTGTGTGCAGGCTGGTCTGATGGTGTGCTTGGGATAGGCAGAGGTACAGGGGATTAGGTCTGGGTGGAGGAAGTTGGAGGGGGGAGGCTTGACACAGGGACAATGGCTGCCATCAGTGCTGAGGCCAGAGTCTGAACGGTTCGATGAAGGGCAGCCTGACCAGAATGAATGCCCTCCAGGAATGCATTTGTGTGTTGCAACTACCTTTCTACACCCTGGATGGCATTGACAATGGTAGACTGCCCAACAGTGAGTGACCTGAGGAGGTCAATGGCATCCTCACTGAGGGCAGCAGAGGTGACAGGGGCAGGGGCTGAGGTGCCTGGGGCGAAGGTGATGCCCACCCTCCTGGGTGAGCGGGCACAGTGCAAAGGCTGGGGGGCTGCTGGGAGGGCGGTGCTGGTAGGGGGGGTGGCGACTGTACCTGTTGAAGTGGAGGGCACAGATGTTGCCGCCACCACAAGGGAGCTCCCATCGGAGGACGAGTCCGTGTCGCTGGTTGCAGATCCTGTGACCGCCGTGGTGCTCCCCTCACCCTCCGTCCCACTGGTGTATTCTGAGTCCGTAGTGTGGGCCTCCATGCCCATGTGGGATGCAGCTCCCTCGTGCTCCGGTGCCACTGTACCTCCGCCTGATGATGCTAATGCACACAAGAACAGGGAGACCGCAAAAAAAAGGGGGGGAACAGAAGAAAGACATGTTGAGTGCATGCATTACCGCTACCATTGGCGGACAAGACAGACACAGCAGCCCCCTGCACTACGTCGCGCTGTTGGGCTCAACAGTGCAATTCCTGGGAAATGGCCTACAAGGCTATTTACGACATCTGCACACATAGATGACACAGGGGCATGAATACCTGTACTTGGCACTCTACAGAGGTGGGGTGAGGAGCACAGGGCCATGCCTTACGAAGGGGCCTAGCCTACGGAACTCGCCCTGGCCTAGGGAAACCCACAGCCCTCCTCCCACACCCAGACCCCTCCACTGCGCGCAATGTCAGCAGAATGAGGGTGTACTCACCCACTTGTGTATGCTGTGATGCCCTCAAGCGCCCATCCAAATCAGGGTACGCCACCGCCAGGATCCGGAACATCAGGGGAGTCATGGTTCGATGGGCACCCCTCCCACGTTGGTAGGCCATCCCCAGCTGAGCCTCCGCCGTCTTCTTGCTCCAGCGGCGAATGTCCTCCCATCTCTTCCGGCAGTGGGTGCTCCGTTTGTGGTGGATCCCCAGGGTCTGGACGTCCTTGGTGATGGCACGACAAATATCCTTCTTCTGGTGGGCGCTGACCTACATGAAATGTACAGGGGAAGAAGAGAAGTCATTACCAACTGCACCGTCAAAGTGAGTGGCCCCCATCCCTACCCTTGCCATGTGGCACATGCACCCACCGTCTTTCATGCACGCAGAACTCTGCCCCCTTACTTCTTACAACCAGCCCTCTCCACACACGCATAGCCCATACAGCATGCTCCCTGTGTACTTGCCTGTTGGTCTGCAGGACCGTAGAGTAGCGTGTACTAGGGGAGGACCCCATCCACAAGCTTCTCCAACTCTTCCGCAGTGAAGGCAGGGGCCCTTTCCCCAGACGCACAAGCCATTGTCTCTTCCAGACCGATATCACAGCAGCACTTGCAGTGTAGGTCCTCTCCTGTCGAAGATCAGGTATCGAGTGATTGAACAGATAGAAAATGGCGGTCACATCTGCGGCGGTGCGTACCATCACCGCCGGTGTACATCGTCATTGGCTCCTGGGACCCATAGGGTCCAATGTTAACCAATGCAGCATTGCGCCGCGGTCTTCGACCGCCTACCGCGATGGTGTACAACGCCAGTGCTGTTACCTAACATCCCATAGTCCCGCTTTAGAGGTCAGGCAGCCGCCATTACAGGGGCCCACATGGCCTAATTACCAACTGCGTCACACATACCTAGGCCTACTCTCAACACACATACAGGCCTGAATTTGTGTATGAATCGTGTTCTGTCTAGACTGTGGGTACATACCTCTGAGTTGTTTGACTCTGTGCTTGCTGTTGTCCTTCATAGGCACCGTCCGCTGGGACATGTGAGGAGATGGCGGAATCCTCCGGTGTACCGACCGCTGGTGGACCTGTCAACAATGGAGGAAAGAAATTTGATCATCACCTACAGGTTTGACCGTGCCACAATCCAGGAACTGTGTACCCAGTTGGAGCCAGACCTGATGTCAGCAATCCGCCATCCCACAGGAATCCCCCCTCAAGTGCAGGTGCTGTCAGTGCTCCATTTCCTTGCAAGTGGCTCTTTTCAAAC
Source organism: Pleurodeles waltl (assembly GCF_031143425.1). Lineage (NCBI taxonomy): Eukaryota > Metazoa > Chordata > Amphibia > Caudata > Salamandridae > Pleurodeles > Pleurodeles waltl. Next base: position 553,406,983 of record NC_090448.1, read on the forward strand.
AACTGTGGCCATGGCATCAGGGATGTCCCAGCCTATGTTTTCCAACGTGCTGTCCAGAGTGTAGTCTGCCCTGCTGAAACACATGCGGAGCTATATCGTTTTCCCTCAGGTGGAGGACTTGCCTACAGTGAAAGGTGATTTCTATGCCCTTGAACATATCCCCAACATCATAGGTGCTATTGATGGGACCCATGTGGCTTTGGTCCCCCCCCACAGGAGTGAACAGGTGTACAGGAACCGGAAGAGTTATCATTCCATGAATGTACAGATGGTGTGTTTGGCAGACCAGTACATCTCCCATGTGAATGCCATGTTCCCTGGCTCAGTGCAGGATGCCTACATCATGCGGAATAGCAGCATCCCTTATGTGATGGGTCAACTACAGAGGCACCGGGTGTGGCTATTAGGTGACTCTGGTTACCCCAACCTGTCATGGCTACTGACCCCAGTGAGGAATCCCAGGACAAGGGCATAGGAACGCTACAATGAGGCACATGGGCGAACTAGGAGGGTGATCGAATGCACCTTCGTCCTCCTGAAGGCCAGGTTTAGGTGCCTGCATATGACAGGTGGATCCCTATTCTACTCACCAAAGAAGGTGTGCCAGATCATCGTGGCCTGCTGTATGCTTCATAACTTGGCTTTGTGATGACAGATGCCTTTACTGCAGGAGGATGGTCCAGATGGCGGTGTTGTGGCAGCTGTGGAGCCGGTGGACAGTGATGAGGAGGAAGCAGAGGAAGAAGACATTGACAACAGGGACTCAGTCATCCAGCAATATTTCCAGTGAGACACAGGTGAGAATACATTCCTGCCTACCACAAGTACTTTTACACTTCTACCTCTCTCCTGTCTGTCGATTTCACCCAGAGTATGGTCACTGAGTTGTCACTTTCCCTTACGGTTTCACTGCCTGCTACATCTAATTTAAATCTAATACCTCTCTACTGTCTGTCTTTGTCACCCAGTATATGGTCTCTGAGTTGTCACTTTCCCTTACGGTTTCACAGGTGTGGGCCCCAACGTGTGTCATCTGCTTGGATTCCTCATGGACTAGAGCTGTGTGACAACGGTATGTTGACATTACTATTTCCTGGAAATTTTGTCACTGTAATTGCAAATACACTATTTCGAAATCACAGACAGACTCTAGATCTTTTGGTGTTTTAGGTGTGTTTATTTACATAAAAATTATTGGAGGGGGAAGTTAAATGGTGAGGGGTGATGGCGGAGGAGTGTCCATGGCAGAGTCCAGTCTATCTGTCTCATAGGTGCATTGCCCATATGGGCATAGGAAGTGGAGCTGGGGCAGTTCAAATATGGACAGGGTGACAAAGTGGGACAGTGGGTTGACAATCAGGGTGGTCTCATTTCTTGGCGGGGTCTTGGCATTGTGCTCTGTCTTGTTCCTGGATCTCAGGGACCGCTTGCGGGGTGGTTCTCCATCTGCAGGGGGTGGGGTGCTGGTGTGGTGGTCCTGTGGCGGTGCCTCCTGTCCACTAGCGCCGGCGGAGGTGGTGGGCAGTTCATCGTCCATGCTAGTGTCAGGGGCCCCTTGGAGTGCCACATTGTCCCTCCTGGTGTTGAGTATTTCCTTCAGCACCCCTACGATGGTGCCCAGGGCGGAGCTGATGGTTCTGAGTTCTTCCCTGAAGCCCAAATACTGTTCCTCCTGCATGCGCTGGGTCTCCTGAAACTTGGCCAGGACCGTTGCCATCGTCTCCTGGGAGTGGTGGTATTCTCCCATGATGGAGGAGAGGGCCTCGTGGAGAGTGGGTTCCCTGGGCCTGTCCACCCCCTGTCGCACAGCAGCCCTCCCAGTTCCCCTGTGTTCCTGTGCCTCCGTCCCCTGGACCGTGTGCCCACTACCACTGCTGCCAGGTCCCTGTTGTTGTTGGTGTGGTGGGTTATCCTGGGTTCCCTGTAGTGGTGGACACACAGCTGATTGACGTGTCCTGGGGACGGAGGTATGGGCCCGCTGGGTGGGTGCTGTGCTGGTGTTACCAGAGGGTGGAAGGTCTGTGGTGGCCTGTGCCTGTGTGAGGGGAACCGACTGTCCCGAGGCCCACGATGGTCCGTGCTGTTCATCTAGATCCAGGTGGACAGAGCTGCTGTCATCACTGTGGGCCTCTTCTGTGGGTGAGGTGGAGATGTCTGAACCCTCCTGTCTGGTGACGTTGAGCAGTGGTCCTGCAGGGGTGGAAAAGCATGATTATTGCATCTGTGTGTGTCATGGTGTGCAATGGGTGGGTGACCGTGTACCTCAGTGCTGGCATTCCTGTGTGGGGGCTTGTGTGATGATGGTTTAGGGGGTTGTATGGGTATGTGCAGTGGGCATGCTTTAGTGATGGGTGTCCATGCTTTGTTTTTGCATGCAGGGCTTGGTGTTGGGATGGGTGGTTTGTGATTTTGGTACATTTGTGAGGAGTTGGAGTGCTGGGGGTGAGGGTGAGGGTCGGGGTATGTTCTGGCATGCAGGTAGGGTGGGGGATGTGATAGTTAAGATTTGTCTTACCAGAGTCCATTCCTCCACCGACTCCTGCGAGGCCCTCAGGATGCAGAATCTCCATGACCTGCTCCTCCCATGTTGTTAGTTGTGGGGGAAGAGGTGGGGGTTCGCCGCCAGTCCGCTGAACCGCCTGGTGGTGTCTTGAGACCACGGAACGCACCTTCCCCCGTAGGTCGTTCCACCTCTTCCTGATGTCGTCCCAATTTCTTGGGTGTTGTCCCACTGCGTTCACCCTGTCGACTATTCTTCGCCATAGCTCCATCTTCCTTGCAATGGAGGCGTGCTGCACCTGTGCTCCAAATAGCTGTGGCTCTATCCGGACGATTTCCTCCACCATGACCCTGAGCTCCTGCTCTGAGAACCTGGGGTGTCTTTGCCGTGCCATGGGGTGGTGTGGGTGATGTGTGGGGTGGAGTGTGTGGTGATAAGTGTGGTGATATTTAGTGGTGTGTGGTGTTTTGTGCGTGGAAGTTGTGTGGGTGATGGTGTTGTGTGCCTGTGGTTGCTGTTGTTCTTGCTGGTGCCCTCTCTCTGGCCTTCTTTCGGAATTTCTGGTAGTAGGGGTTTGTGGGTGTGTGTTTTATATTGTATTTGGTGTGTGGGAGTGGTGTGTGTATGTGTATCAGGTGTGTGTATTTTGAATTGTCCAATGTGGCGGTGTTTTGTATGTGTGTGTGTATTTTGAGCGCGGCGGTGTGTACCACCAATGGAATACCGCGGTTGAAAGACCGCCGAGTGGATTCGTGGGTCGTGATAGTGTGGGCGCATTTCTGTTGGCGTGACAGTGGAGGTTTTGTTTTCGCCAGTTTATCGCTGACCTTTGGTGTGGCGGAGTTGTGTGGGTGTCTGAATTTTGTCGGATTCCGAGCTGTGGGTCATAATAGCTGTGGCGGAATTCCGCTGCCGCGGCGGTGTGTTAGCAGTCTTCTGCACAGCGGTAAGCGGCTTTTACCGCCAATGTTGTAATGACCCCAAAAAAAGTGTGTTAATGGGGGGATAAAGTAGAAAAGAGGCATGTTTGTGATCTGCGCAGCAAATTGGAAAAGGGGAAGTAAAACATGTGAGTCTGTGAAAAATCTTGTATTAAATGCTAACGTGCTGACGGGGGCCCAGCGTACAGCAACTACGTAAGAATGGAGTGCCGGTAGGGTAGGTACGCAAACAGGTGGTGACTGGGGGTAAAGAGAGCTCACTCAGCTGCAGCGAGGTGTGGATGGAAAGCTAAGAAATTAAGCTAGGAAAACCATGACAGCAGGTTGTAGTAAAAAGCGGGCGCTGTCGTACAGACCATGTTTCCAAGTGAACGGAAAACATGGTAATTGTATGCTGTTCAAAAATTAGTATAGTGCGAGGGAGTAGAGGTGGGAGACAGCAGTTAGTATCAAAAAACGGGCGCTGCCGTAACACCAGAAAACATAGTACTCGTATGCTGCTCAAAATATAGCAACAGGGTGAGGTAGTGGACGTGGGAGAGGGCTTTTTCTTTTGCTATAGATCAATTTTGACATTTCTACCACCTGATACTCTTATCTATTTGGCTCCTTTTCATATATCTAAGCTATCCATAGAGAATTTATCACTTAATGCTGTAGAGGTTGTTGGGACGGAAAAGTCCCTCTTATGATGATTAACGTGCACCCCTGCCCTGAGTATATTAACTGTAATGATGTATGGATCCCGGATGCTGATTTTTGTTGTCATGAGAAAACATAGTTCATGCATGTGTGGCTTGACATAGGCCTGTCTCTTGGATTGCGGTTTTGTTTTGGACAAGAGGTATGCCAAAGCACTTCCCTCATTGTGGTGTGAGGCTGATGTTTGGGCAAAATATCAAGACAGAAATATCGGAACTCGAATATATCAGAAAAAATGTTGAGATGAAAAAACAGCATGGTACAGAATATTATTGTGAAGAATATCGATTGTTTTGGTAAGTGCTGTCATTTTTAAGAATATTGTTGTTTCTAATATCATTTTCAGTAACATAGTGGTAGAAAATATTGGTGGTCATTACAAAAAAAATGGAATCACGACCGTGGCGGAAACCGCCAACATAAACAGCTACTTTATCACTCCGACCGCCACGGCGGTACAAACAAACACCGCAGCGGTTACCGCCAACAGACAGACGGAGGACAATGTACCGCCCACACTATTACAACCAACCCAATCCGCCACCTTTTCCGGGGTGGATTCACCGCGAACAAAAACACGGCGGAAACAGGACTTCGAAGGGAAAACGCTCACCTCTACACACCCCACGAGGAATCAGGACGCCATGGAACCCGAGCTCCAGATTCTGCCCGCCTTTATCTACCTGCTCCTCTACCAGGAGCACGAACGCTGGCGGCGAAGACCACAGTGAGTACTGCACCTACGACACAGGGGAGGGGGGAGGGAAAAAAACGTGACACACACATGCAACAAGCAACACCCCCACCCCCACCCTCACCCACTACAACACACACGCTAATACATATTGATACATAACAGTTACACCTCCCCAACCCCCCCTGGAAGAATGCAAGGACAAAAGGAAATGAGTCGAATAATTGTGATATATTCAATTACATACATCAAAAATATTTACAAATATATACACTTATACCATATACAATTATATACACCAAGAACATAAGTCCAAGGGATTCCACCATCATAGACCGTGGATCACTGGGCCGAAAAGGCATGGGCGAGGCCCACACTCAGTACCAGACTCCAAACAGAGAGAACACTGCAGGGGCATCAGTTAGAAATAAAACAAGCACCTCAGGGGAAAGGGAAGGGGCGGGCACCTCAGCCGGTTGAGTGCACGACGCCAGATCCACGAGGGGGCTCCATGCCCACCGTTCAATCCTGGGGAGTGCAAAGCCACAGTCTCATAAGTCTCTACAAGGGATGGTCTTCCCACTGTTCAATCCTGGGAAGTGCAAAGCCACAGTCTCACAAGTCTCTACAGTGGGTGGTTTGCCCACTGTTCAATCCTGGGGAGTGCAAAGCCACAGTCTCTCAAGTCTCTCCAGTGGGTGGTTTGCCCACTGCTTTATCCTGGGGAGTGCAAAGCCACAGTCTCTCAAGTGGATGTGATACTCCACTGGTGATACTCCACTGGTTATGGAGGGGGCTTTGTGCCCAGAGTGCTTCATCCTGCCAAGGACTGAGGTAGTGGATGCCTTTCTCCACTGGTTCTGGAGGGGGCTTTGTGCCCAGAGTGCTTCATCCTGGCAAGGACTGAGGTAGTGGATGTGATACTCCACTGGTTCTGGAGGGGGCTTTGTGCCCAGAGTGCTTCATCCTGCCAAGGACAGAGGTAGTGGATGTGATACTCCACTGGTTCTGGAGGGGGTTTTGTGCCCAGAGTGCTTCATCCTGCCAAGGACTGAGGTAGTGGATGCCCTTCTCCACTGGTTCTGGAGGGGGCTTAGTGCCCAGAGTGCTTCATCCTGCCAAGGACTGAGGTAGTGGATGTGATATTCCACTGGTTCTGGAGGGGGCTTTGTGCCCAGAGTGCTTCATCCTGCCAAGTACAGAGGTAGTGGATGTGATACTCCACTGGTTCTGGAGGGGGCTTTGTGCCCAGAGTGCTTCATCCTGCCAAGGACTGAGGTAGTGGATGCCTTTCTCCACTGGGTCTGGAGGGGGCTTTGTGCCCAGAGTGCTTCATCCTGCCAAGGACTGAGGTAGTGGATGCCTTTCTCCACTAGTTCTGGAAGGGACTTTGTGCCCAGAGTGCTTCATTCTGCCTGTGGCGGATTCAGTAGCTTCGGACTCATTGGTGCTAACTGGCCTGCGGTGCTGCTGGCGGCGTTGTCCTGGGCAGCGGTTCAGCTGGTGGTGGTGTCCTGGGCAGCGGTTCAGATGCTGGTGGTCCTGTCTTGGGCAGCAGTTCAGCTGGTGGCGGTCTTGTCCTGGCCTGCGATGCTGCTGGCGGCGGTGTCCTGGGCAGCGGTTCAGCTGGTGGCGGTCCTGTCTTGGGCAGTGGGGCTGCTGGCGTTCATCTCCTGGGCAGCGGGGCTGCTGCTGGCGGTCCTGTCTTTGGCAGCGGGGCTGCTGGCGGTCCTGTCTTTGGCAGCGGGGCTGCTGGCGGTCGTCTCCTGGGCAGCCGGGCTGCTAGTGGTCTTGTCCTGGGAGGGCGGTGCTGGTAGGCGGGGTGGCAGCTGTACCTGTAGATGCGGGGGGCACAGATGGGGCCACCACCGCAAGGGAGCTCCCATCAGAGGAGGAGTCTGTGTCACTGGTGTCAGCTTCTGTCCCCGCCGTGGAGCTCCCCTCGCCCTCCGTCCCACTGGTGTATTCAGACTCCGTAGTGTCGCCCTCCAGGGCCATGTGGAATGCAGCTCCCTCCTGCTCCGGTGCCACTGCTCCTCCACCCGATGATGCTAATGCACACAAGAACAGGGAGACCACAAAAAGGGGGGGGGAGACAGAAGAAAGACATGTTCAGTGCATGCAGTACCGCTACCGTTGGCGGACACGACAGACACAGAAGCCCCCTGCACTACGCCGCACACTTGGGGTCAACTATTCAATCCCTGGGACATGGCTTACAAGGCTATGGCCGATTTCTGCACACATGGATGTCACATGAGCCTGACTAGTTGTAGTTGGCACTGTGCACAGGTGGGGTGGGGTGCCACAGGGCCTGCCTGAAGAAGGGAACTTAACTACCAAACTCGCCCTGGCCTAGGGAAACCCACAGCCCACCTCCCCCACCCAGACACCTACAATGCATGCTGAATCAGCAGAATGAGAGTGTACTCACCCCCTTGTTGCTGCTGTGATGCCCTCAAGCGCCCATCCAACTCCGGGTACGCCACCGCCGGGATCCTGAACATCAGAGGGGTCATTGTGTGACGGGCACCCCTCCCACGTTGGGAGGCCATCCCTAGCTGGGCCTCCGCCGTCTTCTTGCTCCAGCGGCGAATGTCCTCCCATCTTTTCCGGCAGTGGGTGCTCTGTCTGTGGTAGACCCCCAGGGTCTGGACTTCCTTGGCGATGGCACGCCAAACATCCTTCTTCTGCTGGGCGCTGACCTACAGGAATTGTACAGGGGAAAAAGAGAAGTAATTACCAACTGCACCGTCACAGTCATTGGCCCGCATCCCTACCCTTGCCATGACGCACATGCACTCACCGTCGTTTCATGCACACCTCATTCTCACCCCCCCTATCTTTCATCCACCCCACTCCAACCAGGCATTGCCCATACAGCATGCTCACAGTGTACTTACCTGTTTGTCTGGAGGACCGTAGAGTAGCGTGTACTGGGGAGGACCCCATCCACGAGTTTCTCCAACTCCTCCGTGCTGAAGGCAGGGGCCCTTTCCCCAGACACACGAGCCATTGTCTCTTCCAGACTGAGGTCACTGCAGCACTTGCAGTGTAGGTCCTCTCCTGTCGAAGATCAGGTATCGAGTGATTGAACAGATAGAAAATGGCGGTCATGTCCGCGGCGGTGCATACCATCACCGCCGGCGTACATCGTCATTGGCTCCTGGGACCCATAGGGTCCAATGTTAACCATTGCAGAATTGCGCCGCGGTCTTCGTCCGCCTACCGCGATGGTGTACAACTCCAGCGCAGTTACCTCATATCCCCTTGTCCCACCTTACAGGTTAGGCAGCCGCCATTTCAGGGGCCCACATGGCATTATTTTTGGCTGCGTCACACATACCTAGGCCTTGCCTAAACACTCATACAGGCAAATTTTGATTTATGAATATTTTCAGAGTAATCTGTGTTTACGTACCTCAGAGTTGGTTGACTCTGTGCTCGCTGTTCTCCTCCATAGGCACCATCCGCTGGGGCATGTGAGGAGATGGCGGCATCCTCCGGTGTACAGACCGCTGGTGGACCTGTCGACAATGGAGGAAAGACATGTGATCCTCACCTACAGGCTTGATCGTGCCGCAATCCAGGAACTGTGTGCCCAGTTGGAGCTAGACCTGATGTCAGCTATCCGCCATCCCACAGGAATCCCCCCTCAAGTGCAGGTGCTGTCAGTGCTCCATTTCCTTGCAAGGGGGTCATTTCAAACAACAGTGGCCATAGCATCAGTGATGTCCCAGCCTATGTTTTCCAACGTGTTGTCCAGAGTGTTGTCTGCTCTGCTGAAACACATGCGCAGCTAATTCGTTTTCCCTCAGGTGGAGGATTTGCCTACAGAGAAAGGTGACTTCTATGCCCTGGGACATATCCCCAACATCATAGGTGCCATTCATGGGACACATGTGGCCTTGGTACCCCCCGCAGGAGTGAACAGATGTACAGAAACCGGAAGAGTTACCATTCCATGAATGTGCAGATGGTGTGTTTGGCAGCCAGTACATCTCCCATGTTAATGCAAAATTCCCTGGCTCAGTGCATGACGCTTACATCCTGTGGAATAGCAGCATCCCTTATGTGATGGGGCAACTACAGAGACACCGGGTGTGGCTATTAGGTGAGGACATGGACCCAATACAGTGTGACTAGGTGTCTGGGTCTGGGGGTGTCCCTAAGAGTTAGTGTGTGTCTAACAGTTGTCCCTCGCCATTTGCAGGTGACTCTGGTTACCCCAACCTGTCATGGCTACTGAGCCAAGTGAGGAATCCCAGGAAAAGGGCAGAGGAACGCTACAATGAGGCCCATGGGCGAACTAGGAGGACTATAGAGCGGACCTTCTGCCTCCTGAAGGCCAGGTTCCGGTGCCTCCATATGACAGGTGGTTCCCTATTATACTCACCAAAGAAGGTATGCCAGATCATCGTGGCCTGCTGTATGCTTCACAACTTGGCTTTGCGATGACAGGTGCCTTTTCTGCAGGACGATGGTCAAGATGGAGGTGTTGTGGCAGCTGTGGAGCCTGTGGACAGTGAAGACGAGGAAGCAGAAGAAGAGGAAATCGACAACAGGAACACAGTGATCCTGCAATACTTCCAGTGAGACACAGGTAAGAAGACAACACTGCCTGCTACATCTAATTTAAATCTAATACCTCTCTACTGTCTGTCTTTTTCACCCAGTGTATGGTCTCTGAGTTGTCACTTTCCCTTACGATTTCACAGATGTGGGTCCCACTGTGTGACATCTGCTTTGTTTTCTCATGGACTATAGCTGTGTGACATAGGTATGTTGACATTACATTTGAAAGAGCATTTTGGCACTGTAATTGCTAATACACTATTTCGAAATCACAGACAGACTCCAGATTGTTTTGGTGCTTTAATTGAGTTTACTTAAGTGCTCAATATTGGAGGGGGTTGTAAAATGGTGAGGGGTGATGGTGGAGGAATGTCCATGGCAGAGTGCAGTTATTAGTCTCACAGGTACATTGTCCAAAGGGGGATAGGAAGTGGAGCTGGGGCAGTTTAAGCATGGACAGGGTGACAAGGTGGGACAAATGGATGACAATCAGGGTGGTCTCATTTCTTGGCGGGGGTCTTGGCATCGTTCTCTGTCTTTGTCCTGGATCTCAGGGACCGTTTTCAGGATGGTTCTCCCTCTGCAGGGGGTGTGGTGCTGGCGTGGTGGTCCTGGGGTGGTGTCTCCTGTCCACTTGCGCCGGCAGAGGTGGTGGGCAGTTGATCGTCCAGGCTAGTGTCAGGGGCCACAGTGTCCCTCCTGGTGTTGACGAGTTCCTTCAGCACCCCTACAATGGTGCCCAGGGTGGAATTGATGGATTTGAGTTCCTCCCTGAAGCCCAAATACTGTTCCTCCTGCAGCCGCTGGGTCTCCTGAAACTTGGCCAGTACCGTTGCCATCGTCTCCTGGGAATGGTGGTAGGCTCCCATGATGTTGGAGAGGGCTTCGTGGAGAGTGGGTTCCCTGGGACTGTCGTCCCCCTGTCGCACAGCAGCCCTCCCAGTTCCCCTGTGTTCCTGGGCCTCTGTCCCTGAACCGTGTGCCCACTGCCACTGCCCCCAGGTCCCTGTTGTTGTTGGGCTGGTGGGTTAGCCTGAGTTCCCTGTAGTGGTGGACACACTGCTGCTTGACGTGTCCTGGGGACAGAGGTATGGGCCTGCGGGTGGGTGCTGTGCTGGTGTTTCCAGAGGGGGGAAGCCCTGTAGTGGCTTGTGCCAGTGTGAGGGGAACCGACTTTCCCGAGGTCCCAGATGGGCCGGGCTGGTCGTCTAGATCCAGTTGGACAGAGCTGCTGTCATCACTGTGGTCCTCTTCTGTGGGTGAAGTGGACATGTCTGGACCTTCCTGTCCGGTGACGTTGGGTAGTGGTCCTGCAGGGGTGTAAAAGCATCATTATTGCATCTGTGTGTGCCATGGTGTGCAATGGGTGGGTGACCGTGTACCGTGTACCCCAGTGTTGGCATTCCTGTGTAGAACCTTGTGTGATGATGGTTTAGGGGGGTGTATGGGTATGTGCAGTGGCCATGCTTTGGTGATGGGTGTCCATGCTTTGGTGTTGCATGCAGGGCTTGGTGTTGGGATGGGTGGTTTGTGATATTGGGACATGTCTGAGGAGAAGGAGTGATGGGGTGAGGGCGAGGGTGGGGGTATGTGATAGCATGAAGGTAGGGTGGGGGATGAAGTCGTGAAAGATTTGACTTACCAGAGTCCATTCCTCCAGCTACTCCTGCCTGGCCCTCTGGATGCAGAATAGCCAAGACCTGCTCCTCCCATGTTGTTAGATGTGGGGGAGGAGGTGGGGGTCTGCCGCCAGTCCTCTGTACCGCATGTGGTGTCTGGAGACCACGGAATGCTCCTTCCCCCGTGGGCCGTTCCACCTCTTCCTGATGTCATCCCTAGTTCTTGGGTGCTGTCCCACTGCGTTGACCCTGTCAACGATTCTTCGCCATAGCTCCATCTTCCTAGCTATGGAGGTGTGCTGCACCTGTTATCCGAATAGCTGTGGCTCTACCCGGATGATTTCCTCCACCATGACCCTGAGCTCCTCCTCAGAGGACCTGGGGTGTCTTTGCGGTGCCATGCCGTGGTGTGGGTGATGTGTGGGGTGGTGTGTGTTGTGATGTGTGGGGTAATATTTAGTGGTGTGTTGTGTGAGGTGCGTGGATGTTATGTGGGTGATGGTGTTGAGTGCCTGTGGATGCTCGTTTGTAGATGGTGGTGTCTCTCTCTGGCCTTCAGTCGCAATTGTTGTCGTAGGAGTTTGTGGGTGATGTGGGTGTGTGTTTTATATTGTATTGGGCGGTCGCCGCCGTGTGTTGGCGGTCTTCTGCACGGCGGTAAGCGGCTTTTACCGCCAATGTTGTAATGACCCCCATTGTCATTTCATTATTTTAATGAGTTTTAGTTATATCAGTTTCAGTTGTTAGAATTTTTGGTTTAATTGTTATTAATTTCTAAAAGTGTAGTTCTTAAACTTAAATGATTTTTTTTATTTTAATGTTATTAGAGATTTTTGGTATTTTAGCCGGTTGTTGGGTTTGTTGGAGACATCATGGGAAGTTTTTTAAATTATCAACATGCTTAATTTATTGATACTTTATTTTTGATTTGTAATTATTTTTATTTAATTATTAATGATACTATTTTAGTGTATATTGTATTTTACATTTAAAATTCAAATTTCAACTTTAATTTATTTTTATTATTAGTTATTGTAAGTTTTATTTTAGTAGCAGGTTGTTGGGTGGTTGGGGTACGGATTGGGAAGTTAATTAATTTATTTAAAAAAAATAAAAGTTATCAGTAATTAGTTTTTGATTGTTAACTAACATTAATAATGTATTGTTAATTATGTAAGAAGTTTATTACCTATTGTTTTAAGTTATTCATTAAACGTGGGATGTTGTGTTGTTAGGGCATAAGGTGAGAATGTTATTAACTCCTAAAAAAATAGAAATTGTTAATATATATATAAATTTTAATTATTTGATTGTTAATTATGTTAATAGTTTAATTACAATTTATTAAGGTTGTATTGTAGTTATTGGGGGCTGAGCTTGTAGGAGAATATGGTGTGTAGTTGAATTACATTAAATTGTTTCAATTTAACGTTATTTTTTGTAAACAAAATGATATTTATTTGAGTATTACTTATGTATATTAATTAATGTATTAATGAGTGTGTAATCGTAAAACGTAATTTCTTTCATTATGTACTTTTATTTTTCTATGTTTATTAAATATTGATTTTTAACACTGTTATGTTTTTAGGTTATTAGGTTGCTAAGAAAATATGTTATATTAATTTATATATTTATGTAATATATTGATTGGAAATGATATATGTTTTTATACATATTTGTTTTTAAAAATAATTTGTTTGATGGTAAGCGTTCGTGAGAATTTGTTTCTGAGATAATATTTGTTACTTTAAATTATTTTTGTTAAATGTATTACTTGAAATTAAATAGATAAATGATGCTTTATTAGTTAGCAATTTTTTGTAGTTAGTCAAGTTGATATTATTATATGTAGTTTTATTTTTCTTTTTTTAAACTATAAGTTACCATTTTTAATAAATGAAGATATTTTTGTGTACTTTAATTTAATACTATTTTGTAGCAGGTGTTCAAAATGTTATAATATTTTAATATGATTTGCATTCATGTATGTAAGACATTTTATGTAAAACACTTTCCCTGCTGTTGTTTACACTGAAGTGGGGGTAGTTAATGTAGCCCCTTCAAAGTCCAACCCTTTCCCTACTGTTGCTTAGAATGGAGTGATAATAGTAAATTTAAACTTCAGTTGGTATGGGAGGAGCAATTAAGAGAAGCGAAAGAAGAAAGAGAAGCGTTACAGACTGCGTTAAAAAACCAGGCCACAATTATAGCAAATAACCAACTGGTACATGAAACCGCCCTGGGAAAATTAACCGACACCATAGCCCATAAGAGGGTGCATCCGAACATTCTGAGCAGTGTCCTTCAAAAGTATCAGGACAATGAGGACCCAGGCTCATTCTTTACTAATTTTCAGAGAGTCGCGAGTTCAGCCAATTGGCCCTCTGACAAATGGGGCCAGTATATAGCCCCATTATTAACGGGAACTTTGCAGGCGGCTTATCAGGCCGTCAATCCGGGAGGGGTCACGCCTTACAACGAAATTAAGAAAGCTATCTTGGAACGCATTGGGCTGGACCAGGAAAGTTATCTTGTGCGGTTCTGGCAAACAAAATTGATGCCCCAAGAAAATCCTCGCACTCTGTATTATAGGGTACACCATGCAGGGGGAAGATGGTTAAAACCCACAGAGACTTCCAAGGATGAGATGTTTGAAGCCATTATTTTAGAGCAATATTTAGATTCCCTCCCACCCACTACCTGAAACTGGATCAGACAACATCCGGACCTCAATAATCATTCAGCAATAGATCTGGCTTGGGCATTCCACAGTGCACCTGCTTTTAGAGGGGCCCAACCAAGAAGCAGCCCCGCAAACCCAAGGGTCGTTACTCCCAACCCCTCTTCCCAAAACAACTAGCGGGTCCCAGTAGTGACCGATCAAATACCCCTCCTGAGATTTCCTGTCTGGACCACAATGTTTCAATTGTGGAGAATGGGAACATATAGCCAGACACTGCCCCTTAAAAAAGGAACCAGAGGAACCTATGGAGATAGGGTTTTATGGCTGGGACATAATATGGGGAAATATACCACCTCCATGTGGATAAATAACGAAAAAAGAAATGTACTGATCGACTACGGCTGTAGCCAAAGTGTAATAAAACAGGCATACATGCAACCCGACCAGTGGGTTCCCAATGCGCAGGTACTAATTACATGTGTACATGGTGACTGGAAGATCGTGACTGGTGGCCACGATAGAGCTGAATGGAAAGGGCGGCAGGAGTATCTTTCTGTGGGAGTAATCCCGGATTTTGGGGAAGACATGATTATAGGAACAGATTATGAGGATTTTTCCCAGTTGCTGAATATGGCAAATCAGGAAAACATAGCGTTGAGATGGTGGAAAGAAGCCCCCTTTGTTTCCTCTACCATAAAGGACACCACACCCAGAAGAAAACTCAGGAAAAAGCAAAAACGTGCCCAAAAACATTCCTACCATAAGATGACAGCCTGTACCACAACCCCTCTCGATATCAGTCTCACAGCAGTCATGTCTATCTCAGGACAATTCCGACAGGCTCAAAGAGAGGATCCCACTCTGAAGAATGCCTGCCACTTAGTCTTAGCACCTGATTCCCCTTCGGTAGGTCCTACCTTTATACTTGCCAACAAGTTTTTGTATAGAAGAGGCTCAGAGAACCCTGATAGGAAGCCACAGTTTGTGGTCCCCCAACTCTACCGGGAACAGGTCCTACATCTAGCTCATGGGGACAATGGAGAAGGTCATTTAGGAAGGGAGAAAACTGAGGAGGCTATCCTAAAACGGTTTTATTAGCCTGGGGTGTATGGGGATATTAGAAGACATTGCTAGGAATGTCCCAAGTGCCAACTCATCAACCCGTCCCTCAATCGTCCTGTTACCCTCCAACCACTACTCATAATAGATATCCCATTTACCAGGGTAGGAATGGATTTAGTGGGTCCCTTAACCCCCTCAGTTAGGGGGCGTCAGTATTTGTTAGTAATAGTAGACTATGCTACCCGGTACCCTGAGGCAATTCCGCTAGCTAGCATGACCACCAAAACGGTAGCCCAGGCCATGATAGAGGTATTCTCCCGAATAGGTTTTCCCAAAGAGATACTCAAGGACCAGGGCACTCCTTTCATGTCCCGACTGATTTTCAAAATCTCAGGGTAAAACAGATTCGGACCTCAGTATATCACCCACAAACCGATGGTCTTGTGGAACGCTACAATAAAACGATTAAAATCTTATTGAGAAATCACATAAATGATTCAGGAAAAGATTGGGAAAGAAAGATACCCCTTGTACTCTATGCACTCCGCACCCACATACAGTCGTCTACCGGACACAGTCCCTTTGAGTTATTGTTTGGTAGACAACCACAAACCATGTTAGAAATGTTGGCGGAACAATGAGAGGAAACGGAGGATGATTTGAAAGACATCCTCACGTATACAAAAGATCTCAAAGAAAACTTGCACAAAGTATGGGAAGAAGCTCATTAGACCCTAAGAGAAGCACAAGAGAGACAGAAATATCATTATGATGCACATAGTAGCCCCTGCAGCCTAACAATAGGACAGAAAGTGTTGGTCTTATTACTGACTACTGAGAATAAACTCCTCGCACGATGGCAGGGCCCATACACTATTCTCGATAAAGTCACACCTACCACATACAAGATTGAAATACCCGATGGGTCAGGTCGTGAGCAAATCTATCACATTAATCTACTTAAAACATGGTATGACCAGACAGAGTAGGAGGCCGTCCCCAATTTGATTATAACCAGTAATCCTGAAAGTGACATTCCCGTATCTCCCACAAAAGAAAGCACCCAAACCGAAACAATAATGCCCCACATCATTGAGACGCTCTCACAGGATCAGCAGACCCAATTAAAACAGCTAGTCCTGGCTAGTTGTGACGTCTTCTCAAAAAAACCTGGTCGCACCCACGTGATTCAACACCACATACGTACCATAGGGGATAGAGTAGCTCGACTATGCCCATATAGGATACCAGAGGCCAAACAACAGGTGGTGGAACAGGAGGTTAGAGACTTTCTATCCGCAGGAATCAATGAACCCTCCTCCAGTCGGTGGTGTTCCCCCATAGTCCTAGTACCAAAACTGGACGGATCTACTAGGTTCTGTATTGACTTTTGACAGGTAAATGCACTATCCCATTTTGACTCCTACCCCATGCCCTGGATAGATGAGTTATTAGAAAGATTAGGGGAGGCGGCCTATATGTCAACATTAGATCTAACAAAAGGGTACTGGCAGATTCCCCTTAAGGAGGAGGATGGGGAAAATACCACCTTTGCCACCCCCTCAGGCCTCTATCAATTTACGGTCCTCCCCTTCGGCCTTCATGGGGCACCAGCTACATTCCAAAGACTTATCGACATGGTTCTACGGCCTTTTCAGGCCTATGCCGCCTCTTATTTGGATGATATCGTTGTGTATAATAATACCTGGGAAGAGCATATCTCACATTTAAAAAACATCACACAAGCGCTGGGTATGGCCAACCTCACTGCTAACCCTGACAAATGCCAACTAGGGCATGATTCCATCAGATATCTGGGATATGCAATAGGACATGGGAAAGTCTGAGCACAGATTGAGAAGGTTCAAGCCATCACACACATTCCCCCTCCCTGCCAGAAGAAGGACACTAGAGCTTTCCTTGGTATGGTTGGCTATTACAGACGATTTACTCCACATTTGTTGGATATTGCTGCCCCTCTCACTGACTTGTTAGGAAAAATTAAGTCTAATCTGATTCCCTCCCTCTCTGCTGCTGCATTGCAAAGTTTTAAAAGGCTCAAGACCATTTTGGTCTTTGAACCTGTGCTCTGATGTCCTGATTTCAGTAAACCATTTCAAGTACAGACTCATGCTTCTGCTCTGGGGTTGGGGGCTGTGTTGTCACAACAGGATGAGGACGACTTCTATCACCCCATTGTGTATTTGAGCCGCAAATTGTTACCCCGTGAACAGCATTATCCCACTTTGGAGAAGGAATGTTTGGCCATCAAATAGGTGGTTGATTCTCTCTGTTATTACCTGGCGGGTCGGCCTTTTACCTTACTTACTGATCACGCCCTGTTAGCCTGGTTGGCTCGTCATAAGGACACGAACGCCAGAGTCGTCCATTGGTTTTTGTCCTTACAATCTTTCTCTTTTCAGGTCCAGCACTCTCCTAGCTCCCAGCTCACTAATGCGGATTTTCTGTCCCGTTATCCGTCTGCCCTGTGGCACCAACAGCCACATTCTAGGGGTGGTGAGTGTGATGGGCTGATCCCGGCATCGCGTCCTCAGTGCCCCAGGGGCCTCGGATTGGTTGTACCCGGAAGCACTAGCGGGTGTGGCCAATCCGAAACATCTTCCTGAGCACTCTGGGCTCCATGGTGCCGGGGGGGCGCTTTCTGGCATCCGGATGAGACGGAAGAGAAGGACAGCCCCGAAGCAGAAGAGAATGATGACGAATGGCGGAATCCCTGCTGGATAGCAGACGACTCCTGTGGAGGAAGCCACCGGAAGCAGCCCACGAGAGATGACGCCGGCCGGATCTTTGCGACCCTAGGACTGAAGAACAAGGAAGGCTGAGAAACCAACACCCCAGCCACGCTCTCGGGAGAGCGTGGCCCTCCCAGGTACGGACCTACAGTGGACAGCATTGTGAAAGGGAGGCGGGAAATGGGAGACGGGAGGTACGAGGAAGAGTATAAAAGGGGAGTGGGAAATAAGTGACAGTTGACAGACATCAGCAGTAGCGTGCGCAGGGCAGCCTTGAATATTGGTTTTGTTTATATTTCCCCGAGTCTCAAGGAAAGCAGGGAAAAGAAGTGTACAGCCAGTAGAAGGCTTATTTTTTTTTGTTCCATTTAGTTTTGTATGCTGTGTTTTTTTGGGGGGGTTTGAGAAAACAATCCACAAATATCGAATGGAAGGAAAAAGAACAGCAATCAAGGAAGGGACAGGGACAGAGAAAAAGGGCAAACTCAATAAAAGAGAAAAGAGAGCCAAAACCAGAATAAAAGAGAAAAGAGAGCCAAACATACAACAGGCGATAATGGAGACGGAAGAACAAGGAAAAGAAAACGGGGAGAGCAGAAGATAGCTGCAGGCAAGAATAACCTCATAGACAATAAGAGCTAGAGCAAGGGCAAAAGGGCTACAAAACAAAGGCAAGAGAGAGGGAAAAGAAACTAGGAGAAGAAAAAAAATAAAAGAACCCAAAAAGTAAGAAAAAGAGAAAAGCATTTTACCATTTCTCCAACAGATGTTTTATTTCTTTTTCTCCCACATGTGCCTTCTGAGACTCCACCTGGAAGGAACAAAACAAGAGACAAGAAATCTCCTGTAAAGGCCAGATCCCAGACCAAAGGAAACAGATAAAGACTACATCCTATGCTCCAGTAATCCTATAAACAATAAAGAGACATTTTTATAATACTGCTGCTTACGAGTCATCCTTACAGTACACTAATACTGGCATGTTATAGAAAGGAGTGCCATGTGGTAGACTGGAGTGTCATGTTGTACAGTGGAGTGGCATTTCATAGAGTGGAGTGGTGTGGAGTGTGATACAGTGGAGTGGATTGTTGTTGAGATGTGTTGTACATTGGAGTGGCATACAGTGGAGTGTCATAGACTGGAGGTGACTGGGGTAGAGTGCAGTGGCGTACAGTGAAGTTTCATGGAATGGAGTGCAATAGCGTAAATTGGTATAATGTGCAGTAGAGAGCATATAGAGGAATAGCCTACAGTGGAGTGGCACAGAGTGGATTGTTGTAGAGTAGAGTGTCATAGAGTGAAGGGGCATGTGGGGTGTAGTAGACTGACATGTCATAGAGTGGAGTGGAGTGGTGTGTTGTAGAGTGGAGTGGCATGGAGAGTCATGCAATGGAGTTGACAGGGCCCCCCTGTGGCCCACAGCACTTGTTCTCTGCCAGCCTTTCAATTAGGTCAAACCACCATGAAAAGGCTGGCAGAGAACATGGTTGTAATCAGCAGGGCACCGCTGACTTCAGTATCACCCTAGCTGATCACAACCAAGACAGCTGTCAACCCGTCGGGATCAGAGATCCTGGTGAAACCAGTGGTCTTTTGGCGTTCCGACCACCAGACTTGTAATGTAGTGGTGGGACCGCCACAGCCATGGCGGCCCGACCACCACCACGAGTCTGGCCATCTTGAGGCCCCCAGACTCATAATCTGACCCTAAGTGTGGTGTAACCCAAGAACAGTTCAACCTCTAGGTGTCTTACCTTAACTCAATTACCACCCAACTATCACTTGGTCTGGGGTACATGCATAAATGTCACCACATTTTGGGATTTTCTACCATGCATGCAGATGTGCCCTGTAGGTCATCCCAGGCCTAGGTAGCCTGACCCTGACCACCTATGAAATGCATTTAAACCATGACAGTTAGATAGGTATTTCCTCAGAGTCTGATCCAGTGTCTCCCTTAAGTCTCCAGTGGTTTAGGTTTCTTATGGATTGATCTGCCTATTTTCTGCTCTGTTAAGCAGTGTGCCTGGCTCTCTTTCTTCTGGATTTTTTGTCTTGTCTCCATTATCCAAGGAGTTTGTCTTCTGCTTCTCTTTCTTTCTCTTGGATCTAGTTCTTCTCTGCAATGATCTTTCACTGCCAAGTGTAAACCTCCAACCTTCTAATTCTATCCTTTCTCTGGCCTTATGGAATGCTATGTTTGCCTTCTTTACCTACCCTCAATCTAGCCAAAAAAGCATTGTATACTTGAGAATTTCACAGAAAATACAGTTTTTCCATTCTATTGAATCTACGTCTTTGCTTCTGAATTGCCTGCATGAAATCCAGGAACAACTACACTTAAAAGTCTTCATGTAAAATAGGTTCTTGTCTAGCCCTTTGGTCTTAAGTACTGTTCACCCAATCTTCAAGGAACAGTTACATACATGGTTTTATTGAGTTTTCCGGAATCCCAAAGAAATGCATATTAATGCACTTTGATTTGTTCTCTGTATCTTCTAGGCATTGCTGCATGTCTAGCAAATCACTCATTAGTTGCTTATCATGGTATTTAAGTGTTTAACATCAATGAGGTCCCTTCCAGCAGCCCCCTCCTCATTTATTTTCTTATAATTCTACCCTGAGTAGATTAACTTCAGTATTAACAGCATCTATATTGTGTTCCAGTATTGACCTAGATGCATTTACTGTCTGAAGTACATCTCTGAATGAGTGCTCAGATTCTAGTGATTCTTAACACCCCCATTCTCCCGCCTCAAGTAAGTTTGCTGGTATTCAAAATTGACATTGGTTCTTTTGGATTCCAAGGAAGGTATATATTTCCAGTCTATTTGTTGTCAACTACTGTCTTTATTGGTTATGCTTTGCCATGGTAATCTTTATTTGACTCACTGAAGATGCACTGTTCTGGCCTCTCTGAAGTGGACCCTTATAACACTCATATCATCACTATCTTTGTCTCCTGCGTGGTTCATCTTTCAATCTGACTCTGCTGGTTCTTTATTCTCCATCCGATTCCTGAGGCCACCGCCATCTAGATCCTTAAATTTCTCGACTCAAGATGTAAGAGATGGATGTACAGTTGAGGGGCGCCTAAATGCCAACACCACACAGCCGGACAAAGGACCACTCATTACACTATACTGCCTGCAGTCTCTGTTTTCCCCTCTCAGTGATTCACAGTCCAGGAATGTTAATCACTCTCTTCATTCAGTGGTGTACCTTAATTGCTGCTGTGACTTCCATGAAATCTCATCCCATCCATCTTGCCAATTGATGTCCTACAAGCATGCCTGTCTGCATACATTATGACCTTATCTATCTCTTTAAAATACAACATGTATATGTCTACAATCATGAATTTTATTTAACATAAAACCTTAAGGGCATGGAGTGTAATATCCAACATATAGCTTATCATGAAATGCACAACCTGCACCAATTGGAAGGAAAGATATATTGTTGCTAAACTGTAACCACAGAGTGTAATCAAATAAGTGCTCAAGGGAAGAACAGTCATTCTAATAAGCATCAGTTGCTACTTGCAGTAAGCACATCGCCTGCGGCACTAATTTTATTTAAAAAAATAAATAGGTGCAGGGGTCTAAAGTCTTTTTTAGGAGGTTTCCAAGGACAGGGCTGAATGCCGAGGTTGCTGAATATCAAGGCTGTCTAATCTTGATTCCTCCTCATGCATCTTTCTTCAACCATCCCACACTTCCTGTCACTTTACCTCACTCTTATGGATATTATTTCACCCCTGCTTCATCCCTTTGTCATTAAATCCCTATTTTTCTCCTGCTCCTTCTTTTCCCCTTTTTACTCTAGTTAAAGTCTGTAGATGAAAAATAAGTCCAGAACCACAAAAATGAAACCTGGTGTTCACCTCCTGCAGGCACTAAGTACTAGCAACTGTTATATGCAAAAACTACACCTAATTGGAGTGACGCCCATCTGAATGACTAGAATGAGACCACTTTGTGATGGTATTGCAGTACCGTAAACTGTGAATACACACTCCGTTTACGGGCAGAAATGACACTTAAAGCTGGAGCCAGACTTGAGCCAGATTCCGGGCTCTGGCTCAGCTTGAGGTCCTCTCATACATTGAGCCCAATATGAGCCGAGCTTTCGTGTGGTTTTTATTAGAATTGCTTTAATCATACACAAAGTTAACAAGAAAGCATTAACATTTGAGGTAAAAAGGAGAGACTATGGATACACATTTAGGGCCTCATTCCGACCCTGGCGGTCATGGACCGCCAGGGCCGGGGACGGAGGAAGCACCGCCAACAGGCTGGCGGTGCTTCTGGGGCAATTCTGACCGCGGTCAGAAAAGGGAAACCGGCGGTCTCCCGCCGGTTTTCCCCTGCCCCAGGGAATCCTCCACGGCGGCGCTGCAAGCAGCGCCGCCATGGGGATTCCGACCCCCTTCCTGCCAGCCTGTTCCTGGCGGTTTACACCGCCAGGAAGAGGCTGGCGAGAACGGGTGTCGTGGGGCCCCTGGGGGCCCCTGCAGTGCCCATGCCAGTGGCATGGGCACTGCAGGGCCCCCCTAACAGGGCCCCATTAAGATTTTCAGTGTCTGCAAAGCAGACACTGAAAATCGCGACGGGTGCCACTGCACCCGTCGCACACCAGCAACTCCGCCGGCTCCATTCGGAGCCGGCTTCATCGTTGCTGGGGCTTTCCCGCTGGGCGGGCGGGCGGGCACCCTTTTGGCAGTCGCCCGCCCGCCCAGCGGGAAGGTCTGAATGACCGCCGCGGTCATTTGACCGCGGTACGGTCTTTTGGCGGTCTCCGCCCGGCGGGCGGCGCCCGCCGCCCGCCGGGGTCGGAATGACCCCCTTAGTGGTAGAGTTCCACAAAGTGAAACCAGAAAACCTTGGAATAATCCCGGCTTTCCCGCTTTAAAAAACTGTGTGATATTAGGCAAATATATATATTTTTCACCAATCCACCTTTTCATATCCAATATAGGAAAAGTTTTAAACTATCTGTAAGCATAGTGTTTTGTTTTGGAAAGCTGCCTTTCCAATACAAAACCTATGCTAGACATCATACACACCTTTGCTCTATGCTGGAAGAGACTCTGTTTGATGCATGGCAAGATGAAGACCTGCAGAAGGGGAGAGAGAACTAGCACTATACATTATTATATTTGGCACTATTGCGGTCACTCCTTTTCACCCAATGCAGTGGAGCAGCTTTGGCTGACGTTCTGCATTGCATGAAATGTTGGTAACTTTTCTCCTCGGTGTTGCCTCAACATCGTCTGCTCCAGTTTACCATTTGATCTACTTGTATGTGGTACAGCTCATATGTCTGCGCTTAAATGTCACATACAACCCACATTACATAGGCAGCACTCACAGTGTAATCCTCCATCCACTGATGTGTGGTCACCAAGACACTCATGGAGTGCCATTAATATGACACCTGGTGTATAGTGCTGAAGCGTGTTCTAACCACACGTGGTAGTTATCCCAGGTGGGCATCTGCACAGCTCACCTATACTTTGCCTTTGTAGTAGACATTAAACTTTCTCCCAATGTGTCCTTCATGATTTAAAAGGAAGGATCCATGTAAACAGCACTTACTCATATTTTTCACGTCAGATCCTTGCTGGAACGATGCCCAACTTGTCAGGAATCTGAACGCTCGTTGCAGACAAATGCAGGACTTTGAAAGTCATGAGTTTGAATCCAGGCAAGGAAGACACGGCCTTTCACCCTTTCAATGTGAGTGAGTTGAATACCATGAATCGGGTAATGATAACATACTTTATTTACATTGCTTAGAAATGGCAGAAGTAGGGTTTTAAAACTACGTAGAAAAGAAGTTATTAGTCTACCATATTAAAATACTTTTGGGGGGTCATTACAACATTGGCGGTAAAAGCCGCTTACCGCCGTGCAGAAGACCGCCAACACACCGGCGCGGCCGCGGTAAACCGCCACGGTCATTATGACCCACAACTCGGAAACCGCCAAAATACAGACACCGACAGAAGTCCACCACACCAAAGGCCAGCGATAAACTGCCGATAACTAAACCGACACCGTCACGCCAACAGAAATACGCCCACACTATCACGACACACGAATCCACGTGGCGGTCTTTCTACTGCGGTATCCCATTGGCGGTACACACCGCCGCGCTCAAAATACACACACTCCTACAAAACACAGCCACATTGGACAAATCCAAATACACACACCTGATACACATACAAACACCACTCCCACACACCCAATACAATATAAAACACACACCCACATCACCCACAAACCCCCACCACAAAAAAATCGGGACGACGCACAGAGAGAGAGACCATATAGAAGAATCGAGCACCCAGACGCACACATTACCATCACCCACACAAATACCACGCACTTCACACAACACACCAATACACATCACCACACTTATCACCACACATTCCACCCCACACATCACCTACACCACCCCATGGCACTGCAAAGACACCCCAGGTTTTCGGTGGAGGAACTCAGGGTCATGGTGGAGGAAATCATCCGGGTAGAGCCACAGCTCTTCGGAGCACAGGTGCAGCAGACGTCCATTGCAAGGAAGATGGAGCTATGGAGCAGAATAGTCGACAGGGTCAACGCAGTGGGACAGCACCCAAGAAATTGGGATGACATCAGGAAGAGGTGGAACGACCTACGGGGAAGGTGCGTTCCATGGTATCCAGACACCGGATTGCAGTGCAGAAGACTGGCGGCGGACCCCCACCTCCTCCCCCAGAATTTACGACATGGGAGGAGCAGGTCTTGGCGTTCCTCCATCCTGAGGGCCTCAGCGGAGAATCTGGAGGAATGGACTCTGGTAAGTCACATCTTCACTATTCATCCCCCCCACCCCACCTGCATGCCAACACATACCCCCACCCTCAGCCTCACCCCCATCATTCCTACTCCTTGCAAATGCCCCACCATCACAACCCACCCATCCCAACACCAAGCCCTGCATGCGACCACAAAGCATGGACACCCATCACCAAAGCATGCCCACTGCACATACCCATACCCCCCCCCAAACCACCGACACAAAAGCCCCCACACAGGAATGCAAGCACTGGGGGACACGGGCACCCACCCATTGCACACCATTCCACACACAGATGCAATAATCATGCTTTTATACCCCTGCAGGACCCCTACGCAACATCACCTCACAGGAGGGTCCACAAATGTCCACCCCCCCCCCAGAAGAGGCCCACAGTGATTACTGCAGCTCTGTCGACCTGGATCTAGATGACCAGCCCGGCCCGTCGGGGACCTCGGGACAGTCGGTTCCCCTCACACAGCCACAGGCCACTGCAGACCTACCCCCCTCTGGAAACACCAGCACAGCACCCACCCAGCGGGCCCACACCTCTGTCTCCAGGACATGTCAAGCAGCAGTGTGTTCACCACTACAGGGCACCCAGGTTAACCCACCACCCCAACAACAACAGGGACCTGGGGGCAGTGGCAGTGTGCACACGGTCCAGGGGACAGAGGCCCAGGGAAACAGGGGAACTGGGAGGGCTGCTGTGCGACAGGGTGGGGACAGGCCCAGGGAACCCACTCTCCACGAGGTCCTCTCCTCCATCATGGGAGCAGACCACCACTCCCAGGAGACGATGGCTACGGTACTGGCCAAGTTTTAGGAGACCCAGCGCATTCAGGAGGAACAGTATTTGGGTTTCAGGGAGGAACTCAGAACCATCAGCTCCGCCCTGGGCACCATCGTAGGGGTGCTGAATCTGGTAGTGACCACTTAGAGGGACACTGTGGCACCACAAAGGGCCCCTGACACTAGCATGGACCAAGAACTGCACACCACCTCCGCCAGCGCTAGTGGACAGGAGGCACCGCCACAGGACCAACAGGCCACCAGCACCCCACCCCTGCAGAAGGAGAACCACCCCGCAAGCGGTCCCAGAGATCCAGGAAGAGGACAGAGTAAGATGCCAAGACCCCCGCCAAGAAAGGATACCACCCTGATAGTCATCCCACTGTCCCACTTTGTCACCCAGTCCATCCTTAAACTGCCCCAGCTCCACTTCCCAGACCCATTTGGACAATGCACCTGTGAGACTAATAGACTGGACTCTGCCATGGACATTCCTCCACCATCACCCCTCACCAATTTACAACCCCCCTCCAATAATTAGCACCTTAATAAACACCGTTATTGCACAAAACAATCAGGAGTCTGTCTGTGAATGTGAATATATTTATCTGTGATTACAGTGCCAAAATGCTTATTTACATTGTGATGCCAACATACCAATGTCACACAGCTGTAGTCCATGGGGAAACAAAGCAGATGTCACACTGTGGGACCCAGATCTCTGAAATCGTAAGGGAAAGTGACAACTCAGTTACCATACACTGGGTGAAAAGGACAGACAGTACAGAGGTAGTAGTGTTTAAGTACATGTAGTAGGCCGGTTTGTATTCTTACCTCTGTTCATTGGAAATATTGCAGTATCACCGTGTTCCTTTTGTCTATGTCGTCTTCTTCGTCTTCCTCCTCTTCACTCTCCACAGGCTCCACAGCTGCTACAACACCACCATCTGGACCATCCTCCTGCAGAAAAGGCACCTGGCGACGCAAAGCCAGGTTGTGAAGCATACAGCAGGCCACAATGCTCTGGCACACCTTCTTTGGTGAGTAGAATAGGGATCCACCTGTCATATGGAGGCACCTGAAGCTGGCCTTCAGGAGGCCGAAGGTCCGCTCGATCACCCTCCTAGTTCACCCATGGGCCTCATTGTAGCGTGCCCCTGCCCTAGTCCTGGGATTCCTCACTGGGGTCAGTAGCCATGACAGGTTGGGGTAACCAGAGTCACCAATTAGCCACACACGGTGCCTCTGGAGCTGACCCATCACATAAGGGATGCTGCTATTCCGCAGGAAGTAGGCATCATGCACTGAGCCAGGGAACATGGCATTCACATGGCAGATGTACTGGTCTGCCAAACATACCATCTGGACATTCATGGAATGATAATTCTTCCGGTTTCTGTACACCTGTTCACTCCTGTGGGGGGGACCAAAGCCACATGGGTCCCATCAATGGCACCTATGATGTTGGGGATATGTCCAAGGGCATAGAAGTCACCTTTCACTGTAGCCAAATCCTCCACCTCAGGGAAAACAATGTAGCTCCGCATGTGTTTCAGCAGGGCAGACAACACTCTGGACAACACGTTGGAAAACATAGGCTGGGACATCCCTGATGCTATGGCCACTGTTGTTTGAAATGACCCACTTGCTCGGAAATGGAGTACTGACAGCACCTGCACTTGAGGGGGGATTCCTGTGGGATGGGATGGGATGGGATAGGTCACATCAGGTCTGGCTCCAGATGGGCACACAGTTCCAGAATAGTGACACGGTCAAGCCTGTATGTCAGGATGAGATGTCTCTCCTCCTTTGTCGACAGGTCCACCAGCGGTCTGTACACCGGAGGATGCCGCCATCTCCTCACATGTCCCAGCGGACGGAGCCTATGAAGGACAACAGCGAGCACAGAGTCAAACATCCCAGAGGTACGTAACCCCAGCTTTAAAAAAACCCGGATCTTAACCCATCGAATGGCTTGTATGAGTGTGGATGCAAGACCTAGGTATGTGTGACGCAGTACAAAAAGTAAGGCATGTGGGCCCCTGAAATGGCTGCTGCCTGACCTGTAAAGTGTGACAATGAGATGTGAGGTAACTGCGCTGGCGTTGCACACTGTGGCGGTCGAAGACCGCGGCGCAATGCTGCATTGGTTAACATTGGACCCTATGGGTCTCAAGAGCCAATGACGATGTGCGCCGGCGGTCGCGGTACGCACCGCCGCGGATGTGACCGCCATTTTCTCTCTGTTAATTCACTCGATACCTGATCTTCGACAGGAGAGGACCTACACTGCAAGTGCTGCTGTGACCTCTGTCTGGAAGGGACAATGGCTCATGCGACTGGGGAAAGGGCCCCTGCCTTCACATCGGAGGAGTTGGAGAAGCTTGTGGATGGGGTCCTCCCCCAGTACGCGCTACTCTACGGTCCTTCAGACAAACAGGTAAATACACTGGGAGCATGCTGTATGGGCTATGCCTGTGTTGAGTGGTGTGGATGAAAGATGGGGGGGGGAGAGATTGAGACATGCTTGAAACAACGGTGAGTGCATGTGCCACATGGCAAGGGTAGGGATGGGGGGCCACTCACATTGATGGTGCAGAAGGTAATTACTTTTCTTCTCCCCCTGTACATTTCATATAGGTCAGCGCCCACCAGAAGACGGATATCTGGCGTGCCATCGCCAAGGACGTCTGGACCCTGGGGGTCCACCACAGACGGGGCACCCACGGCCGGAAGAGATGGGAGGACATTCGCTGCTGGAGCAGGAAGACGGCGGAGGCTCAGCTGGGGATGGCCTCCCAACATGGGAGGAGTGCCCGTCGGACCTTGACCCCCCTGATGTTCCGGATCCTGGCGGTGGCCTACCCCGAGTTGGATGGACGCGTGAGGGCATCACAGCAGACACAAGGGGGTGAGTACACTCACATTCTGCTAACTTTGCGTGCTGTGGAGGTGTCTGGGTGGGGGAGGAGGGCTGTGGGTATCCCTAGGCCAGGACGAGTTCTGTAGGCTAAGCCCCTCCGTAAGGCACAGCCCTGTGCCCCCGCTCCCCACCTCTGTAGGGTGCCAAGTACAGCTATTCATGGCCCTGTCACCTATGTGTGCAGATGTCGTCCATAGCCTTGTAGGTCATGTCCCAGGGATTGCAAAGTGGACCCAAAGTGCACAGCGTAGTGCAGGGGGCTTCTGTGTCTGTGCTGTCCGCCAACGGTAGCGGGAATGCATGCACTCAACATGTCTTTCTCTGTCCCCCCCCCCCTTTTTGTGGTCTTCCTGTTCATGTGTGCATTAGCATCATCAGGCGGAGGAGCAGTGGCACCGGAGCACGAGGGAGCTGCATCCCACATAGCCATGGAGGGCCACACTACCGACTCTGAAATCGCCAGTGGGACGGAGGGCGAGGGGAGCTCCACGGCGGGGACACGAGCGGACATTAGTGGATCGGACTCGTCCTCTGATGGGAGCTCCCTTGTGGTGGCGGCAACATCTCTGCCTCCAGCAACAACAGGTACAGCCGCCACCCCCGCACCAGCACCGCCCTCCCAGCAGCCCCTCAGCGTTTGCCCCGTGTCCGCTCACCCAGGAAGGTGGGCATCTCCTTCGCCCCAGGCACCTCAGGCCCTGCCCCAGTCACCCCTGCTGCCCTCAGTGAGAAGGTCATTGACCTCCTCAGGTCGCTCACTGTTGGGCAGTCTACCATTTTGAATGCCATCCAGGGTGTAGAAAGGGAAGTGCACCAAAGTAATGCATACCTGGAGGGCATTCATTCTGGTCAGGCAGCCCTTCAGCGAGCCTTTCAGACTCTGGCCTCAGCACTGATGGCAGCCATTGTCCCTGTGTCTAGCCTCCCCCCTCAAACTTCCTACACCCAGACCCAATCCCCTGTACCTCTGCCTATCCCAAGCACACCATCAGACCAGCCTGCACACACCTCAACACCCAAGGGCAGCTCACGCAGACATAAGCACCACACATCCCACAGGCAGTCACACAAGCAACATCCACATACAGACATACCAACATCCACTGCCTCCACTGTGTCCCCCTCCTCCACGTCTCCCTCCTCCCTGCCAGTCTTGTCTCCACTCACACCTGCATGCATAGCATCTTCAGCCACTACGTCCCTCAGCAGCACACACACCAGAACACCCCGCACACCTGCACTCACCACCCCCACTGCCATTTACACGTCCCCTGTGTCCTCTCCCAGTGTGTCTGTGCCGCCCCCTCCCAAGATACACAAACGCAGGCAGCCACCCACTCAACAGCCATCCACCTCACGACAGCCTACAGCCCAGGCACCTGCACCCAAAGCCACCCCACTTACACCTCCTACAACCACAACCTCTTCCTCAACTCCCATACCCACTACACCTACCCGTCCCACTGCTCCCAATTTTTTTTTCCTGTCCAAACTTAACCTCTTTCCCTCAACTCCCCCACCCCGTCCATGTCATAGGCCCAGAGCTAGCACCTCAGCCACTACATCACCGGGCCCGGTGGTGCATGTCGTACATGGTCACTGAAGTGCACCGCCCACCAGGGCAGCCAGTCTGGTACGGAGCCACAGCACAGCCAGCCCCCCCCCCCCCCCCTCAGAAACATCAAAAAATTGCCAGTGCACGCCGGCAGAGGGTCATGACACCAGGGACAAAAACCCCTACCAGGGCTCCCGGCGGGAGTGTCGAGGCAGCTGGGACACCGGCCAAGGTGGGGAAGGGCCACAGGAGAGCAGGAAAGGCTGGGAAGGGCAGCACGCCCGACAACACCGCCATCAGCCCAGCTGGCCAGGAGGGCCCCGCAAGCCCCATCCCAGCTGGCCAGGAGGCCACCAGAAGCCCCAGCACAGCTTCCCAGGAGGGCCCCGGCACCCACAGGACAGGTGGGAAGGAGGGCCCCGCCAGGCCCAAGCCAGATGGCACATGAGCACCCCGGCATGGCCAGCACCGATGAACAGGGGACCGCCATCTGAAGCACCGCTGAACAGGGCACGGCTATCCCAAGCACCGCTGAACAGGGGACCGCCATCTGAAGCACCGCTGAACAGGGCACGGCTATCCCAAGCACCGCTGAACAGGGGACCGCCATCTCAAGCACCGCTGAACAGGGGACCGCCATCTCAAGCACCGTTGAACAGGGGACGCCATCTGAAGCACCGCTGAACCGGGCACGGCTATCCCAAGCACCGCTGAACAGGGGACCGCCATCTGAAGCACCGCTGAACAGGGCACGGCTATCCCAAGCACCGCTGAACAGGGGACCGCCATCTCAAGCACCGCTGAACAGGGCACAGCTGTCTCAAGCACCGCTGAACAGGGGACCGCCATCTCAAGCACCGCTGAACAGGGGACCGCCATCTCAAGCACCGCTGAACAGGGGACCGCCATCTGAAGCAGCGCTGAACAGGGCACGGCTATCCCAAGCACCGCTAAACAGGGCACGGCTATCCCAAGCACTGCTGAACAGGGGACCGCCATCTCAAGCACCGCTGAACAGGGGACCGCCATCTCAAGCACCGCTGAACAGGGGACCGCCATCTTAAGCACCGCTGAACAGGGCACGGCTATCCCAAGCACCGCTGAACAGGGGACCGCCATCTCAAGCACCGCTGAACAGGGCACGGCTATCCCAAGCACCGCTGAACAGGGGACTGCCATCTCAAGCACCGCTGAACAGGGCACGGCTATCTCAAGCACCGCTGAACAGGGGACCGCCATCTCAAGCACCGCTGAACAGGGGACCGCCATCTAAAGCAGCGCTGAACAGGGCACGGCTATCCCAAGCACCGCTGAACAGGGCACGGCTATCTCAAGCACCGCTGAACAGGGGACCGCCATCTCAAGCACCGCTGAACAGGGGACCGCCATCTCACGCACCGCTGGCCCATGAGCGGCAGGGGCAGTGCACATATGTGTCGGACAGGGCTGCACGATGCACTCTGGGCACCAGGCCCCCTCCAGAACCAGTGGAGACATGCATCCACTACCTCATTACTGCACAGGAAGAAGCACTCTGGCCAACAGGCACCATCCAGAACCAGTGGAGACTGTTATCCACTTGAGAGACTGTGGCTTTGCACTCCCCAGGATGGAACAGTGGGAAACCCACCCACTGTAGAGACTTGAGAGACTGTGGCTTTGCACTCCCCAGGATGGAACAGTGGGAAACCCACCCACTGTAGAGACTTGTGAGACTGTGGCTTTGCACTCCCCAGGATGGAACAGTGGGAAACCCACCCACTGTAGAGACTTGAGAGACTGTGGCTTTGCACTTCCCAGGATGGAACAGTGGGAAACCCACCCACTGTAGAGACTTGAGAGACTGTGGCTTTGCACTCCCCAGGATGGAACAGTGGGCATGGAGCCCCCTCGTGGATCTGGCGTCGTGCACTCATCCGGCTTAGGTGCCCCCCTTCCCTTCCCCCTGAGGTGCCTGTAGTTTTGCTATCTGATGCCCCTGCAGTGTTCTCTCCGTTTAGGTCAGGTATCCGGTGTGGGCTTTGCCCATGTTTTTTGGGCCCAGTGGTCCACGGACAATGCCTGGTACAATGCCTGGACTTGTAAATTTGGTGTATATAATAGTTTTTAGTGTGTATATATTTTTGATTGCTGTATTTCAATATATTTCAATGGTTACAGTCATTTCCTTTTGTCTTTGCATTCTTCCACGGGGTCTGGGGGGTGTAACTGTGATGTATAGATATGTATTATTGTGTGTGTTGTAGTGGGTGAGGGTGGGGGTGGGGGTGGGGGTGTTGCGTGTGTGTGTCACTGTTTTTTCCCTCCCCCCTTCCCTGTGTCGTAGGTGCAGTACTCACCGTTGTCTTCTGCGCCGGCGTACGTGCTCCTGGTAGAGGAGCAGGAAGACTATAGCTGGGAGGATTTGGAGTTCCGGGTCCATGGTGTCCTCGTTCCTCGTGGGGTGTGTAGAGGTGAGCGTTTTCCCTTCGAAATGCCTGTTTCCGCAGTGTTTTTATCAGCGGTGAATCCGCCCCTGAAAAGGTGGCGGATTGGACTGTTGTGATACTGTGGGCGGTACTTTGACTCCGGCCTGTCTGTTGGCGGTGACCGCCGCGCTGTTTGTTTGTACCGCCGTGGCAGTCGGAGTGTTAAAGTGGCTGTCTTTGTTGGCGGTTTCCGCCACGGTCGTGATTCCTTTTTTTTTCACGTCGGCCTGTTGGCGGTTTTACCGCCGCTTTAGCACCGACCGCCAGGGTTGTAATGACCACCTTTGTCTCTTTTTGCATGTTCACCCTCACATTTTTGAACTGATACTGCTGGTTTTTCAACTCTGAGCGGTGCCTAAGGCCTGCTAACCACACCTCAGTGCCAGTACTCTGAACCTCTACAAATTGCATGTCAAATTGGATACACTCAATTGGCAAGGACTGTGAGTCAGCCAAAGAACTTTATTTCGAACACAAATGTGGCCATAAAGGAAAGACGAATAGCATCACAATCCAGCACATTTAAATAGTAAATCTAAAGAAGAGATTATAAATAAGACAATTCATATAAAAGCCAGCATCAGAGTAAGACTCCATAAAAGTGAAGGTTGGTCATGAAATAGGCAATACCAAACACAAAAGCAATAGTCTAACATTGCAGAAGAATACAGATAAATTGTAGTTTTAAGTGCCTAGTTCACATGAGACAATTCACAAGGGAGCATGTAACTTTTATTCAAGAGATAGACCAGCATGCTAAAACATTAAAACATTTCTTCTGCTAACAGCACATTTAAAAAAGGAACAAATATTAATGCAGTTGGTTGGGGAGTCCAGTTGTTGTAAATACACAATGGCTGCACTTTCTAATCCCCCTTCTTTGTATAATCAGAATTAAAAACTGCTTTGTAAGATCATTAAACAATTTACAGAAGAAGGTAAAATGTAAAAGGCTTTGCGAAGAAGATTCATCACATGGACATGACAAAACGTGTCAAATTTGACATGGACACGACAAAACGTGTCAAATTTGACAAGAGTGAAGCCAAGATGCCACCTCATAAGCAAGGACTGACTTACTTATAAGTCCCTAGTATATGGTACCCAGGGCATGTAAAGCAGACTGTCCGCTCGGGCTGCAGTACTGTTTTTGCCACCCTGTGTGTGACAAGGTATAAAATCACCCCCAGCCTACCACTGCAGACTGGATGGACAGTGTTTTCACTGTCAGTTCAACTTTGACATTCATTCCAATGGCAAAGCCACTCTATCCCTTATCACTATATGTACACCTCCCCTAAGGATGCCTAAAGAGCCCATTGGCAGGGAGCTGTATTTTGTTAAGTAAAACAGACATATTTGTGATATGTCTTAGAAACCACACTTCAAAATTGGCGTTTTGCTGTGGATAAAGTTACTAGTCCATTTGGCTAACACAGGATACCCTGTTGACATTCCAACCCAGCTAACTACTGAATGGAACCACCAACCTGGGTCATGTAAGGTATCAAATGAATCATGACATTAAACCCAGGTTGATTTCTGCGTTGAATTTAATACCACTATTAAAGGTAAGTAGCTTTTAGAAAGTTGTCACTCTGATCTCCAGCTTGCCCAGTGGACTCTCAAAGCCTGTGGAGCAAAGGCAGGTTTCTGACCACCTGGGGAGATGTGTGAACAAGTCCCAGCACAGGAACAAAGGCAGTTGCTGTGCAGAGCAGTGTCATCTCCTCCCCCAGAATGCTACTCAAATGTGTTAGCCCATAAGGTGAGCTTCAAAGATGATGCCACCTTTGTGAGGGAAGTAGTGCCAACACCCCTGAGCAGGGTGCCTTTTGTTCCTGCAGATGAAGTGGAGACAGAGTCAAGGAGAGAAAACTCACCCCAAACTTGTTCTACTGTGGGTGTGAGCCCTCTGGTAGCCACACCTCTAGAGTGGGCTATAAAGCTTTTACTGACCAAGGAAGGATCATGCCACCTTGAAAGGGGCAAAAATGTGGCACTCTGGAATGGCCAAATGCCACACATCAGAGGAACTTCATCACTTGCTAGGAGGGGACCCAGTAGCCCATTAGCTAGTGACTGTGTGGTCTCACCAGGGCCCTTTCCTGGAATAAATATGACATCCCTGACACTCTAACCCTCAGATCATGCTGGAATCAGAGAGAGGACCGAGGAAGGACGGCCGAGCTGCCCTTAAAACTGTCCAAAGAGAGGCTGCACACGCAGAAGGACTGCTTCAGCTACACTTTGGGCTAGAAAAGCATGGGCTGTGCTTCTGACTCTTGGCTCAGGAAAAAGTTGATTCCCCCTAACCAGCAACAGCAGTGACTCCAAGGATTATTTGGCTGATCTCCTGGAACTAGCCCCAGGGACACAAAAGCTGAAGTTGCCCAAATCGCAAGTTGGTAGCCACCGCAGAAAGTTCTGCTGGGCGCCCAAAAGGACCAATCTGAAATAGCTAAAAGTTGCACCTGAGACCTGGTAGTGCAATCAGAGTATGGATTTGTTGCAATTAAGGGACACTAGCCCCCACCTAAGGATTTTGCCCCAACCGCAGTGCAGATTGACCAGATGCCCAGCTTTAGCTGGTCTACTACTGCGGCGTGGAGGACTCCGAGGGACCCCAATCTCTGTGGCCCGAGGAGCACCCACAAAGACACCCCTGTGGACGGTATCGCAACCAGAGCATCCTCTGAGCATCTTTTTCCTGCATCCCTCAGCATCAGGACCACTCCATTGTCGCCATGGTGGGTGTCCTGTAAAGTTTGGATTTTGCTTCAAATATGCTCTGTGGCCAGGTAACTATCTAAAGTGTCCACTCTGGCCCCCTATTCCACTGCCTTGATGGAATTGGTCACCTAACCCGGTCCAGAGTAGTCAAACTAACTTTTCTTAACTTTTCAAAAGTATCCAAAGTTTTGGTTGACGAATGCGTGTTTACGGTTGCATTTAAAAGTGATACCATCTTCTAAAATCTGTATCTCCTGATCCCTCAAGTGGGTTATGTTTATCAATGTCACTAAAAATTCAGACAAATATAAACTATTTTTATAATTTGGCGTCTTCTTTCTTTCATGTGCCATTCCTTTCACATTTCATTGTTTGGTGCTGTTAAATGCTTTACACATTGTTCTTTTGCTAAGTCGTACTGCTTGCAGCCACGGCTACCCAGGGATGAGCTTAAAGTTAAGTGAATATACCTGACTGGACCCAAGCTGGAATTTGAAAGTGTACCGCATGATAAGTCCCCAAAGCCATATAATATAGTACACCCAAATCCTCACATTGGTGCATAGCAGTGGGATCCAGATTTTGTGTTTGGCTGTACCATACAGTCAGCGACCACTAACACTAAAACAAATGATCAAAGTCGACATTGTGGAAAAGTTTCTGGAACTACCAACTTTTGTTACATTGGACATGCTTCTCAAGCAGAAAAAGTTCTAAAGTTTGCAAAAGGTTTTTTGTCGAGAGTCTTCAAAAGTGGAGAGCCAGGAAGTCGAAAAGGCCACTTTGTCCATATTGAGGATCGATGAGCTAAGATCAATGTGCAAGGAGAGAAAAATGTTTCCAGGCCTTTCTGCCAAGAAAGAGAAAAAAACCTTAACAGTCTGGGAGGAAGCCAGAAAGAACCAGCCTCAACTAGAGGAAGTTAACACCCCTGACAGTGGTGATGAAGAGGAGGGCAGTATCCATTCTGACGCAGAGGTGCACCCTGAGAGTGTGGTCTCCTCCATGAGATCAAGAAACAATTCCCTGTCTGGGAGTGAAAGGAGATCCACAGTGGTGAAGAGACCAAGAAACCTAGAGTACCAGCTCAGCCTCTTAGAGATCCAAGATGCGAAGCTGGTCTTGGTGGACAGAAAATTGGCCCTGGAGGAGAAAAGGGTAAAGCTGGAGATCGAACCCCAAGGACATGGTGGCAGCAGTAAAGAGACAGAGGTAACTGCAGAGGGTGTCTATGATCCTAGGTGGCCAAAGGGAAATGTGCCCAAGGGGAATTACATTGATAAGTGGCTAGCATCTTATGAGAGAGCTCCTAGGATGAGAATGGTGGGTGAACACAATTGGAGATCCTTGCTGTGGGAAGAGATAGACTGCTGACACTCATGGGTGAGGTGGCAGAGGCTTGCACTCACATGAAGGATACACTCATTGAGCTCTTTGGTCTCACCCCTGAAGAGTATAGAGAGAAATTTAGAAGCACACAAAAGGGAGCAACACAGATATGGGTTGACTTTGTTGATGCCTCTGTGAAGTCACTGGATGGCTGGATTAAGAGTGGCAAGGCGGATACCTGTGAGAGCTTGTACATTTTAATGATTAAAGAGCACATATAGGCCAATTGTTCCTCAGAGAAATTACAGCAGCATCTGGTAGATTCCAAGTTATCTATCTCTAAATGAGCATGGGAAGATAGCTGATGGGTGGCTATGCACTAGGGTATCCAGAAAGTCCTCAGGTGGGGAACACAAAAAGGTATAGACCCACTTCAGGGGAAAGATAAGGGCAAGTCTACAAAGTCAGGAAAACCCAGAGTTCCCAAAATAAACTCAAGGAGGGCCCAGAACCACATCCCAATCAAAGGGGAGGGAGGTATCAAGGAAAGAATTTTAACCCTTCCAAGGTTGGGGTGTGCTTTGACTGTAGATTGCCAAGGCACAAGAGTGGTGATTATGCATGCATCAAAAAAGCACCCACTGGTGACACTGCCAAGGGAATAGCCAGTTTAGGAATTGGGGTGGAAGTTGTCCCTGGGGATTGAACAGGGTATACTGAAGCCATATTAGCTTTCCTGCGTGGTGAGGTAGTTGACCCATTGGCCCACTGGAAAGGCAGTATGCTAAAGTACAGGCAGTGGCCAAAAATCAATGGGGTGGTAGTTCAGGCCTTGAGGGATACAGATGCCAGTATAACCATGGCGATGGCCAAGTTGGTTCTCCAAGCCAGATCTTACCAGATGAGGTGCTTGAGACAGTTAACTCTGACAATGTGACAAAGTCCCATCCCATATTTGTGGTAGCCTTTGAGTGCGTGGTGGGCATTGCTGGCCCTATGAAAGTAGCTGTGCCCCTTCCCTCCCAGTGGAGTGTCTATTGCGCAATGACCTTGAAACCTCTACTGGGGCAGAGGTGGAGAGAAGGACTCATGTTATAGTGCTGGATCTCCTTGAGTAGATTTGTGCTTCCCAAATAGAGCACAGAAGGTCTTAAGGAAAAGTCAAGGGGTTGTGGACCCTGAAATAGTGGACCCTATCCCTAGCAACAAGAAAAAGGGCAGAAAGTCTGAGAAGGCTTCTGCAAAAAGTACACAGAGTCAGAAGGAGCCTGACCCTCTGGGGGAGGGCCTGGTCTGGAGAGGAGAGTGCTAGCCTGAGAGACATACCTGACTTGGCAGAACTTCAGGGATCAGTTGGTCCCTCCAGAGAAGACTTGAGTCAAGGACAGACAACTTGTCCCACTCTTGAAGCCAGACATTTGGATGTCAAACAGGAGGAAGGAGATGTCAGTGGTACCCTGAAGGTATACTGGGAGGAGGGGATCCTGTATAGAGAGGCATGGGACCCCAAAACCATGGGCAACCAGGAGAATGGTGCCCCCCCCAGCAGTACAGAGAGTTCATCCTGCTCTGACCCATGATATTCCCTTAGCTGGATAATTGGTACAGACCAAAACCTGAGACAGGTTGGTCAACCATTTCTATTGGCCCCAAATGTCTGAGAAAGTGAAGGAGTTTTATCGCTCCTGTGTCACCTGTCACGACAGTGGCAAGGCTGGTGGCAAGCCCAAGGCTCACCTTATACCACCTCCAGTAGTGGGGACTCCCTTTGAGAGGGTGGGGATTGATACTATTGTTCCCCTAGACCCACCTACTGCCTCTAGGTATAGGATTATACTGGTGGTTATGGACCATATGCCCAGGTATCCTGAAGCAATTCCCTTCAGACCAGTTACTGGTCCTGCAGTAGCTAGAGCCCTAATTGGTACCACAGTGGGTTTTCCCAAGGAGGTCACTTCAAATAGAGACACAAACTCTATGTCTGCCTTTCTGAAAGCAATGTGGGATGAGTGTGTGGTGACTTATACGTTCACAACACCATACCATCCACAAGGTAATGGCCATGTTGAAATATTTAACAAGGCCATGAAGGGCATGATTATGGGTTTACCAGAGAAACTCAGGAGAAGATGAGATATTCTTCTCCCGTGCCTACTGTTTGCCTACAGGGAGGTTACTCAGAAAGGAGTAGGTTTCACCCCTTTAGAACTGCTCTTTTGACACCCTGTCAGGGGTCCTTTAAGTTTGGCCAAGGAAGGTTGGGAGAGAATTCTTAAGGACCCCAAACAAGACATCCTAAATTAATCACTAGACCTGCACTCCAGAAAGGATGCGTATATGAAAAAGGCAAACAAAATCCTGAAGGGCCTCCACAATCTTATAAAGCACTGGTATGATGAAAAGTCTGCTTTGGTTGAGTACCAACCTGAACAATTGGTAGGGGTGTTGGAGCCTGTGAGCCAGAGCTCTCCAAGACAAATGGACTGTGCCTTACCCTATCATGGAAAAGAAGGGTGAAGTCACATACTTGGTGGACTTAGGTACTCTAAGGAACCCTCATAGGGTGATGCTTGTGAATAGGCTGAAGTTGCATCATGACAGAGCAGACATCACAATGCTCATCATGACAGATGATGGCAAAGATGAGGAAAGTGAATCTCTCCAAGACCTGATGTCAACAAATGTCAAAGATAGTTTAATGGGGGGAGTAGTTCTCTCTTCCAATTTGATAAGCCAGCAACAGGGCTAATACAACTTACTTGGACAGTTTGCTGGGCTGTTTTCCTTGACTCCAGGTCTGACAACATGGCGTACCTATGCTGTGGACAAAGGTGACAGTTTACCTGTCAAAAGCAACATTCACGGACTGTCAGATCAAGTCAAGGCTAGCATTAAAGTTGAAATGCTGTAGTTTAGGGTGTCTGAGCCCTCTAGTAGTCCATGGGTCAGAGCAGTGGTTCTGGTGCCCAAAGCCTATCCCAAAGGAGGGAAACCTGAGCTAAAATTTTGTTTGGGCAACAGAGGTCAAACTGCTTGACTTCAGGTTAAGTGCAGATAGTCCTCACACCAGGAACCAAGGAGATGTCTGCCTCTTCAACCCCAGAAGGCCACTTTCAGTTTAAGGTGATGACCTTTGGATTGAAAAATGCACCTTCCCAAGGCTGATGAATAGAGTACTTTCAGGTTTGGAAAGTTTCAATGCAACATATCAGCTCAGGGAAAAATTGATTCCGGACATTCAACAACCACAGTGACTCCAATGATCAGTCGGCTGATCTCCTGGAACCACCTCTATGGACACGAGAGCTGAACTTGCCAAAATCCACAAGTTTGTAGCCACTGCAGGCACTTTGCAGAGCACACAAGAGGACAAATCTGAACTAACCAAAAGTTGCGTCTGAGTCTGCCTGGCCCTGGAGTGTCATCAAAGTCCAGATTCATCACAACCAAGGGACACTAGCCCCCACCTAAGGATTTTGCCTCTACAGCGGTGCAGACTGACCAGTAGTCCATCATCAGCTGGCCTGCTACTGCAACGTAGAGGACTTCGAAGGACCCAATTTCTGTGGCAAAGTTAACTCCACTGCACCTGTGGACTTAGGAGCACCTACAAAGACAACCCTGTCGACCACACCACTACTGGTTCAACCTTTGAGCAACTTTTGCCTGCGTCCCTCCCCATTAAGACCACTCCCTTGTCATTTATATTGGTTGTCCTGGGAAATTTAGATTTTGCTTCAAAAATGCTCTGGTGTCCAGGTAACTGTCCAAAGAGTCCACATTGGGCCCCTAGACCTCTCTCCTGCAAAAAATTGTTACCCAACCCAGGCTGGAGTAATCAAACTAATTGTTTCACACTTTTCAAAAGTTTCCAAAAGTTTGTTGTTGACCAATCCTTGTTTGTAGTTGCATTTAAAAGTGATAATATCTTCTAAAATCTGTATCTACGGAACTCTCTGGCTGTGTTTCTTCATCAAGGTCTACATAAATTTATAAATATATCAGTTATTTTTATAAATTGGTATTGTGTTTCTTTCATATGCCATTGCTTTCTTATTTCTTTGTTTGATCCTGTTAAATACTTTACACATTGTTCCTTTGTTAAGCCTTACTGCTCGCAACCACAGCTACCCAGGGTTAAGCTTACATTTGAGTGAACATACCTGACTGGACCTAAGATGATATTTGAGAGTATACCGCATGATAAGGCCCCACAGCCATACCATATAATACACCCACATCCTCACACTATGCCACCAAACCACTGGCTCCGAACGAGCCTGACAGAAGGCTTAAACGGTGCCTGTACTCAGGGAAAGTGGATAAAAGAAGAAATAAAGTCCTCCCATAGTCTGGTCCTTCTGTGCACAGGTATTTCTAACTGTGCTGTTTCCGATCATTATGGAATATGTCTACATCTATTAATAAAAATAAATGATAAGTATAGTGTACTTGATAAAAAGTAACAAAAAAAATGATTCTATTTGGTTCCCTCAAATGCAGTGTACCAATGATATCCAGCTATCCTGATAGATTCTCATTTTTTGGCATTAAATGTGTGTGATGATCTGAAGAAAAACACAAAAAATTCCATTACTGAATGATTCTGATTGAATGTAATAACATATGAGGCTTCCCTGTAGAAACCCTCCTATTACCTATTTAATAACATAGGGAGGACTTGTGCCACTGTGGTAACA
Source organism: Pleurodeles waltl (assembly GCF_031143425.1). Lineage (NCBI taxonomy): Eukaryota > Metazoa > Chordata > Amphibia > Caudata > Salamandridae > Pleurodeles > Pleurodeles waltl. Next base: position 553,447,864 of record NC_090448.1, read on the forward strand.
TTCAGGGAATTACCACATCCTTCCAACATTACTTCCAGGGAGTAAACAATACTGGAAATTGCAATATAACTCCAAATGTCCCACAATAGACATTCGGACCACAGTCTCTGTAAACCTGAAATAAGCACTTTCTAGTGCTCAACTAGAAAATGTTCTATTTTCATGGACTTCAGAAAAATCAGAAGTGAACATTCCCAAGAACAGACATTCATTACAGTAATGCCTTCTCCATATTACATTTGTGCATGAATCTTACCAATTTGTAGCAACAGTCCTCTGTTGATGAAGTGTTTTAACTTTTGTTGCAGGTCCCCAAGTTCGCTTTACGGAGAGATAAAGCAACATGGAGCAATGGAAAACTCCAGGGATCCTTAAGTAGTAGGACACAGGCAGGTTTGGGAATTTCTATCAAGCATCCAAAGCCCAGGTCAGGCTGTCAGTGAGATGGATGGCCAGGAAGACAAGATTCAGCAAATAATCATCAGCAAGATAATTAAACATTTGTAAGTTTTTCATATAGCAGGCAAAGTGCTGGCAGCCAGGCAATGCTTTAATCCCTGCCTCACCAGAATGCCAAACCCTCAAGGTTCACGGTCTTCCGGGATTGGCATGGCCATCAAGGGTACAGGATGCAGCTGAAAAGACTAGACAGTGTCCTGTGTGACGACCCGACTTTTGGTCACAGCTGCGTCAGCGCTCTCTGAGAACAGCCGCACACCCATGACACACTCTTCAATGCACATATACTCACAACTGTACAACATCTGTAGCAGTTTGATGTTTAAAAACACCCTAAAGCTCAACTCCGACCAAACAGAGGCTCTTTGTCCACTCTACTCTCTATTTGGGTCTTTCTCTGGTGGCCTCCAATGCTGGACTCTACTCCAAGCTCCGGTTGCAAGGTGGGCCACCTGGGGGGGGGGGGGAAGGGAGATATTTTATGAATCTCTGTTTTTTTATTTTTAAAACCCACAAACTACCTTCTATCTATTTCTTATCCCTCTAAATGTTGAGGGAAATTCTTCCGTTACTTAAGTTAAAAGGAAGGCCGGTCGTCATCCAGACTGTAATCTCTTCAAGGCTGGACTATGGCACTGCTCTGTACTTAGGTCTTCCTAGTTCCTCATTCTCAGTTTTCAAATTGTACATAACACTGCTGCCAAGCTGTTGCTGGTATCAATCACTGCAAGTTGGTTGCCCCTCATTTCTCTCATCTACTCAGCATACATTGATTTCTGTGGACACAAAAATTCGGTTTAAATCTCTTTGTGTTGTTCACCATGTTAAGCAGACATTTTATTCTGTATATTCCACCTTACATCCCCTCTCAATCCTTTAAGATCAGTCTCTCTTCATATTTGTTGCTATGGAAGCTTACCTTTCTCCTAAAGGTTGGTTGTACTCTGGTATGCTCTCCGTCTTATCTGCAAATCATCTCTGATCATCTGAGATTCCAGAAAAATTGAAAACCCTCTCTTTAGAGTTTAAGAGGCTTGGTTATTGTGAAGGAGGAATTCAGCACCAAGATACCCAACCATAGCAGTAAGCTCAATATGTTCATAAATCTATCAATCAATCATCCTACCCACAAAAAATGGTGTATTATAAAACATTTTTGGGTCCATTTATTGAGTGAGTTGGTGTTAGAGACAAAGGTATCCTTCTCTCCCACTCTTGTTTCTGTCACTTCTTGACCAACCCACTGACACACTCTCTCACCCTTACAAAATACTATTTTTTTCATTTTAATTGTCTTTTGTCTATTTCTGAATGTTGCCTGTGTTATAAACCACTCTTTCTGATTTTTATCTGTCTCTCTCTTGCAAACTGCCCTGTGGTTTTCTGTCTGATTTACTTTTGTGACGTGTACCTCTCTAACTATTGTTCTTCTGAGTCCAGTCATTACCTTTCTTGTTGCTTTCTAAGACCTCCACTTAGTTTTTGATGTTAACTCTCTCTTTCCCTCTGTCTACTGTCTCTCAGGCCACTCACTGTTTTCACTGTCTTCAGATGCATGTCCCTCTCTTTCTCACACTGCCTCCTAAATACAGTTGTCTAATTTTCTTATTGCCTCCAAAACCACACATCTCTTTCAAATTACCACCACAGTCCTGTCCTCTTACTCCTTTTCCAGAGGCCTGTTAATTTTTATGTGCTTGCCTCTACAGACCTGTCGCTTCTTTTTTTCAAACTGCTTGCAGAGTCCCCTGCCTCTTCAGGGAGTAAATCTGATTAACATACGTATTTGGAGCAATGTAATAAATAAACAAATATCTTGGATATCTGGTCATCAATTTATTTTTCTCACATTACATTTCAGTCTCTATCACTCTTTATGGTTTTGCCCCAAAGTACTGTCCACTTTTATTAATCTATTTGAGTCTTCTCCTTCTTTCTGATTCCTCTAGATGTTTGTCACTATTTGTCTGATTGCTCCCAGGTTGTCTTGTTTGTCATGGGTTAATTTTACCCTCTGCTTGGGCACACACATTTTAGGTTAGCTTATGCCTGCGGCCTTTATCCTTTTACCTACTTATGTGCTCTCATTTAATTTATTTAGTTTTATTCATTTTTAGTTATTCTGCTTTCAGCTGAGATGTTTTCATTTTCTAATCAGCAGTAACTTCATGATTCTGCAAATGCATTGTTATTATTCTGTGCACGACATTTCACCATGTACCTCTGTCCAAGGCTGACAAGAACTATTCATTATAATCCAGCTAGCAACTGTCACCATAAAAGTATGCAAACAGCCCAACACTTAGGCACATGCCCATGTCAGGTCTTTTTCAAGGAATGCAAATTTGATTCTAAAAAAACACTGTATAGGCCAAGGGAAAACAGGGAGGTCATTGCAGGCAGGATTCCATCCATGCTGCAAGCCATTTCGACGCTGACCCCAGCCCTGTCTCTACAACCGACCCAGGAGACGTCAGGCAGACCCCTATCTTCCACGTAATGGGGGTAGGTGCTCCTCTCATGGACTAAGTATGGACAGATTGAGCTATCACACTGTGCTATCACTTAGGAGTTAGGGGTTAGGTAGAATTCATCTATGTATGTTATTCCAATAAGTGGAGGCTGTTTCTTTCCTTTTCGATGGTCACCACCATCCTAATTCTGTCTCATTGCCCTAATAATTGCAGCTCAGATATTTTATCATATATTGCAGTTTTTTCAATAAATGCATTGAAAACCATCCGGCATCTCTTTCTTTGGCCTATGTGTGGGCATGAGACCTTTTGCTAACGAGAGAAAGGGGTGAGACTTGTCGACCACAACTCCCCCTGAGAAGCCACTGAGTGTCATGTTTCAGGCTGCCACAAATTACTTTTTCTTTCAGGTTTGGGTGAGGTTCTGCTAGCTAGCCAAAAGTCTTGGGGCGAAAGCTGCCAAGACGGTGTGGGATTGACTCAGCAACCCACAAACGGTGGTGCTGCCGCCCCTAATCCAGCAGTCTCGTTCTTATTATGGGAGTCCTATGACATGGGCTGCCAACATTGGTATAACACTAATGATACAGGTCCCCTGAGTATCTCCCTCTCACACACTCTTAAGGTACCTGTAGCAGGCTGGCCCGATGTGTGATGGCCACCTATGGTTACACCTTATACTGGGTCCAGACAACCCTTATTAGATAGTGTTACAGTGTCTAGGTAGCCAGGACTCTCTAGTTGTAGCGATGGTGAGCAGCCAAGGCTTATCTAGGAGAAGTGTGAAGCACTTGCAAAACTACAATAGTCACAGTCACTTATCACACCTGAAAGGAACCACACAATGTCCCAGAATTAAATTTACATTATTACAGGAAAACCGAGCTAGATTACTATACGCAAACCCCCTTCTGGAGTTTAGTACACACAAAATATACACAAGTTAGTATAAGGAAATAGCATACAAAGCAAGGGCTTTATATGGGGGACAAACCATATACTAAAAAAGTGGATTGCGAGAATGGGTTCCCCAAAAGAGGATATGGAGTAGTTAGCCAAGGGTTGGTGAGCCCCAAGAGGTAAGTATCTATAACACCCTCAACGACCAGGAGAAGAGAGATACGTTACCTGGTTGTCCCATAGACTAACACAGGGACTTGTAAATGGAATATTGCAAAAGCAGAACCAGGCCAGTGAAACCCAACAGCAGATTCTGGATGAGGAGGACCTGCAAAAGAAGCGGACATATTCTAGTCCATACTGGAGTGTCCAGGTGGGGCAGGAAGAAATGCCCGCCCTCCTGTGGGTGAATATCTGGGTTGACGGTGATGGAAGAAGCCTAGCTGCGGAGTCCAGGATCTGCAGAGGAGTCCCTAAAGTCACCTAGGAGCTGTCCCTCGTTGGTCACTGGATTGCAGATGGGACAGTGGTCAGGAGGACCACCAACAAGCACAAGCAAATGCAACTGGAGCTGTTGGAGATTTGTAGAGCTGAAGAGGACCAGCTAGGTCCTGGGGACTTGACCCTTGGAGGGAAGTCCGGGCTGATGCTGAGAAGATATAAGAGCAAGTAAAAACAGTCAGAGCCCCCAATGAGCAACCCAATGGCAGTAGGCACAATAAGTTGCAGTGAGACACAGTCAGCACACCTGAAGAGGAGTCCACATCGCTGGGACATCAGAGAGGAGACTGTCCCTGCAGAGGTGGAGTACTGTGGGCTGGGGCTACTTGGTGTCTGAAGATCCCTCGGACCAGGAGTCGTCGAGCCTTGGTTGTTGCAGCAGTTGGGGTGCACAGAGGTTCTGTCTTGAAGGAAGAGGCAGGGGCTCACCATCTCCCAAGTTGGACAGAAGGCAGAGAGGCCCCAGAGGACCCCTCAGAACTACCACCTGTGTTGGAGAATCTTCGCAAGTCCAGAGGACAGCAGATTCCAGCAGCTAGACGTCGTTGCCTTAGGTGCCTGCAGATGCAGGGGAGGGACTCCTTCACTCCCAGGGAGATTCCTTCTTGCTTCTTTGATGCAGCTGAAGTCTTGCCAACCCCAGAGGATGTACAGCCATGGAAAAGTTGCAAGTTTCACACAGGATGCAAGGAAACAATGTTGCAAGGAGAGGCGTCTCAGTCTTGCAGTCTTGTTCGGTTCCTGTAGAGTCCAGCAGCGGTTCTGGTAACCAGGAGCAGAAGAGGTCATTGTAGAGGAGCCCTGGTGGAGTCTTGCACACCCAATCTGAGGACCCACCAGCAAAGGAGTTCCTAAATAGCCCAAATAGGGACTTGGTCACTCTGCAAGGTGACCACTTATCAGAGGAGGTCACTGATGTCATCTGCCTAACCTGACAAGGCAGATGCTCCCAGGGGCCTCTGCACATCTTTATTTCAAAATGAGAGAACCAAGTGGCCACTTGGAGGAGCTCTGGCCTTTCCTTTGTCCAGTTTCATGCCAGGGCAGGGACCAGGGTCCCTGGACTGGTGCAAACCTGATTATGCAAGGAGGGCACCAAATGTGCCCTTCAAATCAAATCTGTGATGTGGGGAGGCTATCCCTCCCCAGACCTGTAACAACTATTTCCAGAGGGAGATGAGGTTGCACCCCTCTCCCACAGAAAAGCCTTTGTTCTGCCTTCCTCTGCTTGAGCTGGTCAAGCAGCAGGAGGGCAGAAGCCTGTCTGAGGGGCTGCAGCAGCATGTGCTGCTCGGAGACCCTGAAAGACTGGTAGAAGCAGTACTGGGGGGGGGGTCCTCTAAGGAGCCACAAGAATGCATGGAATCATGCCAGCAATACTGGCATCAGTATTAGGTATGATTCCAACATGTTTGATACCAAGCATGCCTAGGTTTGGAGCTACCATTATGTAGCTGGACGACAGATAGTGTGACCTGTGGCCAGGACTTAGCTAAAATGGCTTCCCCACACTTATGACGTCCTTGGGGATTGGAAATGGAGTTCATAGGGGCACTTCTGCTCATGCAGGGGTGCCCACACACACACAGGAACCTGCACCCTGCCCTTTGGGCTGTAAGGGACTACAATAGGGGTGACTTACAGTCACCTGCTGTAGTGACCAGCAGTGAAAGGGCACATGCACCTTTTCATGAAGGCTGCAAATGGCAGGTCTGCAGACAGAGTTTGCATGGGCTCCCAAGGGTGACATAATACATGCTGCAGCCCATGGGGGACCCTGGTGTACCAATGCCCTGGGTACTTCAGTACCATATACTAGGGACTTTCAGGGGAACACCAGTATGCCAATTGTGGGGTGTAGAGAGCCCCAAGAAAACCAAATTTAGAGGAGAGAGCACAATCACTGGGGTCCTAGTTAGCAGAATCCCAGTTAAAACAGTCTGAGCACACTGACAACAAGCTAAAAGTGGGGGTAACCATGCCAGAAAGAGAAACTTTTCTACAGTACCCTAAGTACTATTATACAGAGGCATCCCTGGTCTTAGGGAAAATCCTCCTCAACTGAATAGGGAGCACCTATCTAGGCTGTAAGTTGTTCAAGCTTGAACCTTAACTGGATTTCCCCATTGGTGTTCCTGACTCTGAATCGTATTCCTTAATATTGCACAGCCAGTATATTTTTGAGAGAACTGTAGATAGCTGGTCACACAGTTTCTTTTAGCTAATGGATTAAATAATGAGGGTGGGGGATGTATCATTCGTAGTTGAAGCTAAAGATGCTTACAGACCAGAAATATTCTACTCATGGTTCACCTTCCCAAAAATAAACACTGATTGCAACACATTTCATACCTACAGAAGAGCAAATGCACCATGACAGTACAGAACTTTCCAATATTTAGAAATGCCTCTAAATTGTGAAGAACATCAAGAATGGTTTAATGGCACCCCTCCAAATGTAATACAACCCGCTAGATGAGGTCCGTTAAGCAATGATTGTCCAACGTGGCAACATTGACCACATACACACCACATCCCAATGTGCAAGTTCTGCCAGTGGCAGAGTACATACGTTATACAATGAGTTAGTAGCAATATACAGACTATTAATACGATTCATAATGTGTACTTTAAACACCGCCTCAGCGTGGGCTGCTCCAGCTATAAATCAATCAGCCATTACAGGGAAAAATCCTCAAACTGTCCATTCGATAATGGGAAAAGTGCCCACTGAGTGGGAGAAGATTCAATTTTCGGTTGCGAAAAAACAAACCAGCTGGAAGCAGTGTTTTCCCACATGGGAGCCCAAGATAAACATAGAATTCTCACAATGTGCTTGCCATATAGAATTGTTCCCTCAATAGAGGTCTGCGCCACTTGGGGCACAGTCTTTGCAGCAATATATACCACTACACATGGTACACCAACACTTGTGAATTTACGGAAGTGATGAAACAAATTCAAAATGAATACAAGGCTGTCCCAGCCCCGGACTTGCCGATGAAGCTCATGCGTAATTTTGACACAGTATTCTCAGTCATTTTAAGCAATATTAAAGGGGAAGAAGCAGCACTGGCAATTTGGCAGCGGCTCCGGAAGGTTCCTCAGCGGGACCAGGAGGGCGAGCTGCCCAAGATTATTTCCAAAACTTACACTAGTATAGGTCAGGATAGTCTGGGGGCCAGACCAACTAAACCTCAACTACATAGTACCTCCACTAAAGAGGGTACTAAGCAAGCACAAGAAAGCTAAAAAAAACACTGGCATACAGCAAAACGAAATAAAGATAGAAGAACACAAAGAGGAGAATCTCCTTCACCGGAGACCTCGGAAAAATAGAAATAGGGATAACTTAAAAACACCTGATAGCTATCAATATACTGGCAGGTGACATTCTCATTCCTTCCAGGACACACTGGATAAACGGAGTGACAGAGGAGGATGGTCAGAACACCGAAGCGACTACTTGAAGCCAAAAAAGGACTCATAACGATCCTCAGAGACTTTCACAAAAAAGGAAGAGACATTTCCACAGCAAAAGCCCTGAATTAAAAAGAAAAAGGTGCAGCAATTTCAATTAAAGATGCCACACATACTGAGAACACTGTTGAAGAACAGGACTGGAGCAGTGACTCTGCTAGACAGCGCGACAGGGGTCACAATGTCACTAGTTACAAATCTTTTGGATGTGACACCTACTAACAACTTCCTTAAAGTCCAGACAGCGGACAGGAACATCTCCCCACCCGACAAGGTACACAGATTAAAGATTCAGATTGAGGGAGACATATTGCACGCTATTAAAGTAATCTTCTAGAGAAGATTAACACTAAATTATGATCTATTATAGGCAGAAAGAGATTGGCCAACCAAATTTGTCCATATGCTTCCACAAGGGGAAAATGTCATTTTGCCTTCTTTCTCAGTCCTAGTTCCAGACGTAGTAAAGGAAGCCTACGTGCCGATTAGGCTTTGGCACAGGCTCCTACACTGTTTTGCAACCATATAAGGTGGGATAGAGATTCCTCTACCATGTAACACCAATTAGATCTGCTCCAGAGTCCAGCCTCAATATCCAAATAAACATGAAGCTAAAGCATCCATGAGAAAGATTCTCACACAACTTAAGTACCGGTGGTAATAGAATTCAGTGTGTCTGCAATGAGTAACCCGTTATTCCGCATAGCAAATCCTGATCATTCATATATAATAGTATTAGATTACAGACATTTAAACTGTCATACACGTACATTTGTAATCCAAAATGCACACAGCCCAGCAATTATCAACAATATAATGGGGAAAAATACAAAACAAGCTTGGACATTTCCAACGGTCTTTTCTCCCAAAATCTAGTGCCTGAAAGCTGGGATCTAAGCACCTTCAGAGTGCTAGGCTCTCAGCAGCATTTTTGTAATTTACCCTAAGGGTATAAGAACAGCCTTGGGGTATTTTATGCCCGTGTCACATCAATATTACATGGTATTGATACTGAGGCGTTATATTATGAAGATGACATTTACCAAGCAGATGATGACCGCAATGCACATATGACTCAGGTGGATCGCATCGTTTTAGGATTCGATGCCCAAGGCTACAAATTTAACTTTAAGAAAACCAAAATTGCTTTCCTTAGTGTCCTATTTTTAGGATGCAAAATTTCAGATGAAGGCAAAAGCCTAGCCCTGCACTTTCTCGAAAAGTGCGCTTAACTTCAATAGTCCAATTACCATCAAGAAACTGCAGTCGTTACTGGGTTTCTTTCGTTTTTGCAGAAAATACATTCCAGATTACGCACAATGCATAAAACAATTGTATAATTTAATTTGTCCATATTTTTCCAGCAGACACTAGCCAGCAGAATATGCAGGCATACTCAGAGATTTAAAACAAGACATGCTAGAAGCACAACACTTACACAGACGAGACAACAAAACAAATTTGGTCATCACAATAATTCTTGGTGTCATCGGGTTCACATATATCACATTTAATGAGGGTGACACGGTATGCTTAGCATAAAAAATCACACTTGTACTCTAACGCAGGGCAATGATTTGCACCAAGAGAAAAAATGCTGACAGCTATATCGGATGGCTGCCATTAAGGAGAGGCCACTTGTACAAGGGAAACACATTATTGTTGTTATACCGTTGCCAGCCCTTGAGGCGGTTACCAAAGCTAGTATCCCAAATGCAAAAGCATTACATCCATGTGAGATTCAGTGGGCAACCTCCCTGACTGCCACTTTTGTTGATTGTGCTTTTGACCACAAACTTCAGACCCAAGAATTTCTACAATCTAAACTTGAGTACCCCATGTCCTCTAACATCATGCCTCTTGATCAATACAGAACAATCATTTTTACTGATGGTTTAGCACAACCAGATGTAGGTATAAAGCATCAGTACTCTGCTGCTTGTGCAGCAGTTAGCGGAGTAATGAGGGATGGTACATCCAACACTCAGCATACCTACAGGAGTACATGTTGTAGGAAATGCTTTGGAAGCAAATCTGCCAAATTCGCAGTAGCTACGACTTCTGTTGCTGCAATTACTCATTGTCACACTAGACTAGATAATGAGGCATTGGCTGTGTCAAAGCTTTGGCGGATGACAAGCCTTTATCAAAAACATACCCTGCTAAATTTACCTACCACCTCATTGCCCAAAACATTGCATTCACAACAATTCCAGAGGTGGATGAACGTGTGATCCCCAACCAAGATCAGAAATCAGATCTCATTAGAGCAGTGCACGAGGGTGTTGCTTCTGCCCATGCTGGTGTGGTGGCTACTATTTCCCTGCTACAAAAATGCTATTGGTGACCAGATCTATACAAACAGAAAAAACAGTATGTCCTTTGCTGTGACATCTGTGAAGAAATGAAAAGGTCCACCATCAAACACCCACCGCAGACACCCGTCCTAGTGTCCAACAAACCACTACAATGTGTGTACCTGAACCATTACGGTCCATTACAACCTGATGGTGCATACAAACACATCTTAGTTGCTGTTGACTTATGTTTTAGATTCCTGTGGTTATGGCCACAATGATCAGCTGACACCTGACCCATTATTAAAGATTTGCAAGTCGTCATCAGGACATAAGCAATTGCAACATTCCACTCGGACAAGGCCTGTGTTTTTGCCTTTAGGGCATTCAGAGACATCATGGCAAAGATGGGTGTTCAACTCCATTACTCATTGCCATATCACCCTGAGGGTAATTCTGTTGTGGAGCAAAAGAACCAAGACTTAAAGCAGTACTTAACAGCAAGGGTATTAGGTTTTGGCTGTAGTGGCTTCATCACCAATGGGGGGTCCAGAGACCACACAATAATCTGCCCAGAAGATCTTTAGGAGGACGCACTCCTTATGAGGTCCTGTTTGGGATACCTACGTATGTCCCAGATCTTGATGGCCCTGGTGCGGTGGTAGCAGACACGCCATTTGACATACACAAACATCACTGTTTTACATGAAACACAAAAAATTATATGATGAAAATTCATCTGCCTATGCCACCACCTTTGGAATGAGGAATTTGCCAACACATCAACTGGATCGATTCTTTAAGTTGGGGTTCTAGTACAAGAAAGACTTGCTATAAAGGAATTCGGCCCATCCTATAGATCACCGGTTCCAGTCATGGAAACACACAGTACCAGAACTGTCATCATGCTACTGCTGCCTGGTTCTAAAGAAACCTGATTTGTTTTCATTGGCATGTCAAATTGCACCATATGGCCAATCCTGCACAATAGACCATGAGGATTCTTGGGAAGTTCCCTAGCCTCCCTCATTACCCAACGGGCTATGTCTTTACAAGCACTAAGTAATGCTTCTGCAAGTACCAATACTACAGTTGTCTCCCTGAGGTTGGGGAGGGTGGAGAACAAACTTCTGTACTTCCTGTCACCACTTCACAGACAACAGACATCCCAACTGTGGATCTCTACTATTCCAATTCAACACAGATGGATTATTATTATGAACCACCACCATTGGGTCCATCATCAAGTTCTGCACCGATTCCTGTTGTTTCACAAACAGCTTCTGGTTATTTTGTTGACATTGACAACTTTTCTTCAAATTCTTCTACATCTGCTACTGCACCTGCATTAGCAGCACATGAGGTTTATAACCTCCTTAAAACAATTATTTGGTTAATCCATGGTATAATCTTTGGATACTACTGACATTGCTTGCCTTCCTGCTTTGGATTGGGTTTATCTTTGTTTTCTTTTTATTGATAAATGTTCACTATCTTTTTTAATGTTCTGCTGTTGAACTGGTGTATGAGGTTTTGAAGCCTTACCTTTCTTCCCATAAGGTCCGAAGAGACTTGTCCCTTGTGAACATTACAGCTTGCCCTGATTCCTGATGAGATTGTGTGGAATAAAGTACCATATGATGTATTCAGTCCTACTGAAGTCATTCAAATTCTATATACCTTCAAAGTTTCTTTGAATGACAATGTTGCACCTGGGGATGTTTCTGATGATTGGGATGTCACAACGGTTGACTTTATCTTTCCTGAGCTTGAATATTATACTGTATTTGAAAGTGAAGATGTATACATGAATACAGTGAATTATGGGGAAATGTTTTGTTATCACCATTATGGACATTAATTTATGCACTGAGCAAGTACCCCAAGATCAGTTTTTAATTACACACAATGGGAGCTTTGTCAAACTCCTCCAGTGGGGAGTTCCAAAACGTATGTAGAAAAGTTTGCATATTTTTCTGGGCATGATGCTAAAAATGCAGAGTCATATTTCTTTAGATTACCTCCTTCAAACGTGAGAAAAATATTGGTAACCAACACAAAATGAATCTGTTTGGATTCCTCTGTTTCCAGGCTAGCCTTTGAGGGCTATGAATTTTGGAAAAAACTCTTTTGATTTAAAGAGTGCATAGGGAACACTTGATTGGCAAATACAATGAAGGGAAGCTTTATTTAGAGCATGCCTTATTTCCTTACAAATAACATTTCTGAATGACACCGTTCAACAAACAACTTGCCTGAGGTTAGCAAAAATAATAGAACTACATGCTCACAATATCCTGACACCAGTAAAGTTTCATAATTGGCAGACAATTTTTAATGTCACAGAAGGACAGCTTACTAGTTGGGTTCAAAATGGCATCTTTAATTTCTCACTTTCACGTCCCAGTGGGTGGTTACTATGGGCAGTGGACACAAATGGTTGTCAGGCACATTTTGTTAATTCCACATGGATTTTAAGAGCAAGCTGACCGGAGCCCCACTATGTCACAGTCCAACACTCTGGTATCCCCACAACATATAGAGAGGGTAAATGTTGCCAAAAGTGTTTATGTTCTTGCACATTAGCAGCTGTCAAAGAATACCTTAGTCTCCTTCCAGAAGAGGTTGACTAACAAGATTTCTTGTTGGGTCCTAGAAAACCACGCTCAAAACGTTTTCTACATGGAATATATAATGATATTTGGAAGCTTTTGCAAATGGAAGCTGCTGCATGCTGAAGGCAGATTGATAAAGAAAACATGGAAAAGGCTTTAGTCATGGTCGATAATGGCATGAACACATTGTCCAACCTCATTGACATGCTAAACAACATTGTGTCATCTGCGGTAGACATCATTCAAAATTATATGTCATTTTTACATCATGGACAGAGTCAATTTAAGTCTATTATGCAGCTGGGTTGAACACTGCAGGTTCTTATACAGTGGCCACATGCCCTGGCAGCATGTCAACTATACTGAGTAATTTGCCACCTATTTTTTGACCAGGCAACAACAGATAATGGCTAAAAAGAAGACTAGTTACATAATGCTTAACAATACAAAATTGCAAAAAGTTGCCTTTTACTGTAGCAGAACTTCTATCAGCAGTATGGCCAATACACAGGGTACTCAATCTGCCCCATCCCACATTTCAGTTCAGCAAGTGTTTGAAGCATTTTTCTGTAGGAAGATTTGAACAGTTAGGGGACAGTTACATCCAGGAGGTGTGGGAGTTACCTTTTACTTACAAATGTTTAAATGGCGAAACAGAGGTCTTTCTTAGCGGAAGCGAATGTGAGACTGCTGTTAGTCATTCTATGATTTGCAAGCAAGTGACCTTGTACAGGACTTTTAATGCTGCCATAGCAAAATTGGCATGCTATCTGAAGGGTACTCCAGTATTTCAGATACTTTCATATGGAAGTTATGTCATGCTGATTAGTGAAGGCTGTTGCAGAATGAAGCCTGGAATTGTCTATGTGATTTTGGTTTCTCAAATTGTAATATGCTGCGGCCATGTGTTATCCCTCAGCACAAGAGATAAAAGAAGCAGAAAGGTGGCCACACATTGCTACTTCAAATGTAAATTTTGACAAGCTGAGCAGACTGAAGGCGTTACTGTTTCAAAAACAAGTGGCTCTGACATCAGCCAAAGAGACTTATGACCTCAAGCTAGCAAGCTGATGATACAGTCTTTATTAAATACTAAGTTCCCCAATCATTTTGAAGAGTTGGTGAGCAGAATTGGCAACGCATCAAATATAGCAGGAATTGTATACATTTTTAAGGCTGTCGGGTCTGGATTTGTTACCACCTTCCACAATGTATTTGGAGGGATACCTTCAGCCATTCATTCACTCTTTTCGAGTGTCTTTGGTGAATTTCCAGTAACGTTGGCATTGCTTGGTGCTGTTACTATTTTTGATAAGCAATGGCTGTCCCATCTCAGTAAAGCCAAGTAAGGGAGCTCCCACTATCCATCTATGTTGTGATTGCATGATCCAGTACTTCGGAAATTCACTGCTGGAGGAGTTTGAGCTAAATTGGTCATTCACATTTCAACCAATACTGACCTGTGTGCAGCCTATTTTCCACTGCTTGTGGTGCTTCTTCGAGTGTGCACCAAACGTGTGTCTTGCCATGCAGCCTGTGTTTTCTGTGGACACAGATCTGTTAATGTTCTCGCTGAGGGTTCATTCACGGATATGTTCATTGAGACTGCAGTTGATACATGATGCATCCTGTGCCACCCGTTGTGGATTTCCTAGCTCCTTCAACATCTGCTGCTGCCGGGTAAAGCAGCCCCTCAGCCTGTCCTATGTTTGAGGCAGCTTCACACATAAGCTCTGTGGATTTTTCAGTTAAAGCGCTAGTCAACTTGTCGCCTGCCAAGGTGGAATCTTTCTTGGCTTCCACCACCATGAAAGACATCGGAGAACTCCTTCAGGACCATAATTATTGCTGAATTTGATTGATTTGCATGTTTGTCTTAAATACTAAACTGCCCATTAATTTGGTCTGCGTGTTGGCCTGCCTTGCTTCTCTTCTTTGACATTTTTCACCTTTTTTATGTATACTTTAACATGCTTTTAGTGTATTGAGATTTAAGAGCATTTTTAGTTTTAGAATTGCGCTCTTTTCTCCAAAATGGGGACGGTGTTGTTCGTTCATTTTACCCTCTGGTTGGGCGCACATATTTGAGCTTAGCTTAGACCTGCGGTCTGTGCCCTTTTACCTACATATGTGCTCTGATTTCATTTATTCACTTTTATTCATTTTTAGTTAGCCTCCTTTCAGCGGGGATGTTTTTTTCCTAATCAGCTGTAACTTTGTCATTCTGTGAAAGCATTGTCATTATTATTCTGTGCTCGACATTTCACCATGTACCTCTGTCCAAGGCTGACAAGAACAGTACATGAAAATCCAGCTAGCAATTGTCGGCACAAGAATATATAAATAGTCCAACACTTAGGCACATGCCCACTTCAGGCCATTTTCACGCATCGAAAATATGTTTCTTATAAAAACACTGTATAGGCCAAGGGACAACGGGGAGATCATTGCAGCCAGGATTCCATCAACGCTGCATGGCATATCATTGCTGACCTCAGCCCTGACTCTGCAACAGACCCAGTAGATGGCAGGCAGACCCCTATCTTCCACGTAATGGGGATGGGTGCCCCTCTCATTGTTTAAGTATGAACAGATTGGCTATCACTGCTTTGCTGTCACTCAGGAGTTTGGGTTTCGGTAGAATTCATCTATGCATGTTATCCCAATATGTCAGGACTGTTAATTTTCTTCTTGGTGGTCACCACCATCCTAATTCTGTTATGTCTTGTTGCCCTAATAATTGCAGCTCATATATTTTATTATAGATTGCAGTTTTTTCAATAATTGTATTGAAAACCATCCTGCATCTCTTCCTTTGGCCTATGTGTGCATGAGACCTTTTGCTAACAAGAGAAAGGCGTGAGACTTATTGACCTCTACTTCCCCTGAAAAGCCACAAAGTGTCAGTTTTCAGACTGCCACAAACCACCTTTTCTTTCAGGTTTAGTGAGGTACTTCTAGCTAGCCAAAAGGGTTGGGCCAGCAGCTGCCAAGACTGTGTGGGATTGACTTAGTCACCCACAAACGGTGGTGCTGCCCCAGCCACTTATCCAGCAGTCTCGTTCTAATAATGGAAGTCCTACGGCATGTTCTCATTGCCTCATGAGATCTAGGCTTCATTGCCCTCCACCCAAAGTCCCTTATCTTTTGTAATTGCCTAGACATTTATGCCTCTCTCTCTTCAACACATTGCCTCCAGAGCCCTTTCATTTCCATTCTCATAACCACTTGCTACATAGCTGTGCAATCTGAAGGAAATTGTATTCTCTACACCTTGGCTTGTAGCTGCTACAGCCCCAAGTCTGAAACAGATCTGTTAGTAAGCATTAATCTTGGGACGAGGCGTGCTGCATGGCACAATGACCGGAGTTTGGACGTTCATTATTAATGAAGGGTTGAGGCTCTTAGCTACCAGATAAGGAGACACTCAGAAAGAATTTGGGCGAAGCAGTGAAACTGGCGAGTGAGGTGAAAATAGATTCCTCGTGGTAGGTGAGGTAAGATCTAGGGGGAACTAAATCTGATTAACATAAATATTTGGAGAAAGGTAAAAAATTAAACAGGTGTCTTAGCTGGTCGTCAATCTCGAGTGCGTCCATAACTTTTTTAATGTCACAATACATCATGGAATTTTGGGAACGGAAATGTCTGTTCTTTAGCATCACCCATCTTAAATAAAGGTCTCCCTGATTCTGCTGAATGGCATCTCCATTATGCATTGTTTTTCACTAATAGCAAGCACATTTACACTGTTGAAATGTTCGCTTTCATCTTATTTTGTAAATCAGGCCTGTATTCTGTCTCTTATCGTTTCAGATTCGTGGATATGCACAAAGGCTAAGTAAACGTCCACATCAACAAGATTTTGTTTCTCCTCACCATCATAATATGTGGTTTCATTATTGATACTATGGCCTCCATATAAGTGGCCCGCTATAGTTCTTGTTATTGTCATGCCCCAGAGTAATTACAGCTGCGGAATTAAATTCCCCCCCAGTAATTATGGATGTTTGGTAAAATAGTGGAAATTTAAATTACTGTGCCAAATTCCATATGTTTTCCCCAGTATTCCACCATGGACGTCATTTAGTGGTCTCCAGGGATCACAGCTGCGACCCCTGGCTTGCTGTTTGCGACCTCTGGCTCTGCCTTTGACCCCCCCCGGCTTCAGAGGTGGCAAATTCAGTGCAAGGAACGCAGTGGCAACTGGTCCTTATGGACGTCAGTTGGGACTCCACTCTCTTTGTTTTCTGTAAATTTTTATTACGCTAATAGTGAAATAATAACATATTATTTACTATTAGTGTAAACAAATGGGGTACAATTAGCTGGAATATGCCCTTCCCTGGCAGATGAGGTGAGTAAAAAAGCATTTATATGTATGTTGTGTGCGTCCTTGCATGGTAGTGTGTTTTTGTAAGTGTGTGTGTGTGTGTGTGTGTGAATTGTGTACATGAGTATGTCTGCGTGAATGAGTGAAAGTGGATGTCAAAGGGCAGGTGATGTCACTTTCGCTACCCCTGGAATGTTGGTGAATTGACAGCCATATATTCCACCCTGAGACACCACCTGCTTGAAGCACATGCAATCTCTGGGTAAACATCCATGGAGATGCATTGTTCCTGCACAAAATATAATTCCGATTTGGCAGATAACTAATAACCCCTGTGAATCTCCCCAACAGAATTGCCATGTGAACTCGTAAGGAGGGCTTAATTCAAGAGCAGCTTCAGGTGAAGACTTGCTTCACTCACTCCTCCTTCAGAGGATATTGTAGTTCCTTGCTGATGTTGTACAGTGTGAGAAAGCATCAGAAAATATTGGCTTCTTTCTATTTTAAGAGATTATCATCCGAAATGAGAATCCTTTAAATTCAGTATCCAAATGTATGTGATTTTATCAATTAGTTATAAAGCGATACTTGCAGGGCCTTTAATGTCTAAGGAGTCTATTTGGTTAATGATGTTACTAACAATCTCAAAATGGCAGGTTGCATCTTCAAACAAAGCTACTTTCTAGAATGCTTATTGTTGGTGATTGTTAATGATGCAGGACTGGACAAAGATGATTCTTTCTCCCTTTAAACTGGATGTCACCTTTAGTATTTCTCTATTGCATCTGAGCTTATATAGCTGTATTATACAGCATGGCTGCAGAGAGTGACATGTTTTGTGTGTACTGTGTAAAATGGCAATTCACAAGTATCTAATATTATTGACTTTTGATACATTACATTTTGTAGTCCATCATTGTTTATTACATTGTACACAGAAATGATGCCAAATTGAGAGACTGATAATGTTATAGAGTTCCGGGTAAAATAATAGGACTACGTATCAGGACAATAGAACTTTTTGAATGGAATTAATCTGTCTACACCATGAGAACCTGTTGACCTAGTTCTTGGATAGCTCACAGTGCCTCACCTGAACCCTTAACTTTACCTCTGTGGGAGGTAGTTATTGCAACCTGAACATGACACTGATCCCCAAGGGAATCGTGGAAACAGATCTTACTCTTTCGTATATGAGATACGTTTTCAATACATTTGTTGAAACAATTGTAGTCTTGCATAGAGAGAATATGCCATGATAATTAGGCAGATGAAACAAAGCAACACTACCAGCATCATAAACATGGTGAAAAGAATAAACAGTCCAACCATGCCCAATGATTTCTAGATATTCATAACTAGCACTGACCGTTTACTGAGAACATAGTGAGTGTACCCTCTACCTTCATCCAATCTAAGAAGATAGCCTTAGCCCAAATACCTGGAAAACTGAACCAAAGAATCGGTCTGTTGTATAGATGGCAATCCTTCTCTGCAAAGTGGAACATCAGCTCCAGCAGAGCTGCATGTCGAACACAGCATTCGTCCCCAGATGATCGTAGCTGAAGTGCTCCTCTGAGCCCTATGGGTCAGTGCATCATTTATATAATAAAAGCCATACTGTGTTAGAGGCACAGCTCTGATATAATGCTATGTCTAGATGTTAAAAGCTGTCTCCGAATGGATAACGCAAGCACTAGGATATCTTGTACTGTCTCCTAGCCTGTGCACAGTGTACAGATTACATGTTGAGAAAGGCTAACTAAAAATAAGCAGCGTATACAATGTATTCTTGGAATAATATTGTGCGCATTTAAGTGTGTAAAATGTCACTGATAAAAACAATGTCAGCTAAAACATATACACAGGCCTAACCTTAAAAATCAAAGGAGGCTTCCAAAATGTCATCCATATTGTTAGTGTCAATGTAATTCAGAACGGATCCAGCTTCTGCAGACGACAGAACCACAATGGCCTCAGTGAGCAAATCAAAGGATCAGCAATGCTCAGTGCTCTCAGCTGACGCTGAGGTAACTGAATCCTGTACAGCCTCCAGTAGGAGAGCCAGTATAAACGAAAGCAGGACCTCAGCATCCATTTCTGAAGAATAGAATGACTCATGGAAGGCATCCTGAAGCAATGGCAGTTTCATGGTACAACACTGAAAATGAATCCTCAATGAGGACATCTGGAGCTCCATGTCTATTGACTGTACCAATTGCATTGAAAGAGAGATGTTGAACGCACACTCAATACAGCACCAAAGACAATGGAACACAGGCTGCACACAATAGAACCATTCGGGCTGAAAACACAGGGTCCAACCTTTCATTTACTTCCTCCAGTAAAGGTACTCCAAAGTACAGTATCATGCATTCACGACACAGCTGGACGTGCGGTAGTTCCTTCAACATTTGGCTTCGAGGTGGGAGATCCATTGTGGAGCAGCAAAAATAGAAACAAAATGCCACCAATTAGAAAAAAAGCAAGTGGTATGCCTCCTAATACACTCGAAAACAAGGAGTGTAGGAAAGATGGTATTAGTCTGAAAAACAGTCCAGAATGTGCTGACAAAGCCAGAGCCAACCACTTAAAAAACATATACAACACCTGTGGAGTTGGAAGCATAACCAATGCAACTCACAAGTTCACCGAAATGTCAGGGAAAGTTTGTGTTTAGCGGCAATTGCATTTCAGAGGACTACCTTGCAACTTGCAGTTCAAATGTTTCATGAGCAGATGTAAGTTCCATGTTCTTCTGAAACAATAAGGCCTTTAGTCTGTTCAGCTTCTCAAAATTAACAGGAAAGGTCAGAATGGAAGGCCACAAGCTATGTACTCAAATCTCATGCAAGGGAGTAAATAGCACACTATTACAACAGTTAACTATTTGAGAAACAGAAACCACATAGGGGACACCTGTTCTCATTCTGCAACATTCTTGATCATTCAACATCAAATAACTTCCATTCGAAGGTAACCAAATTACTGGGTGAATCAATGAAACTGGTACTCCCTTCAAGGAACATGCCAGAATGGCTACAGACGCATTACACACCTCATACAATGTCACCTGTTTACTTATCATGCAGCTTAGAGAAGTTTCACATTCGTTTCTGCTAAGGAAAGCCTCTTTTTCCCCACTCACACATCTGTAATCAAAGGGTAATTCGCACACCTCGTGAATACAACTCCCCCCTAAAGCTTCATATCTGTTTACAGGAAAATGTTTTGAGCATGATGTGGACTGAGACATTGAAATTGGCAGTGAGATAACTCCATGAATGTGTCGTATTGCTGATGGTGTTTCGGCTACTGTCAAAAGCAATTTTTCTAATCTCTCAATATTCAGCATTGTATAAGTACTATCTTTCTTTGCCATTACTTGTTGTTTATGTATGAAATTAAAAGGCAAAAACAACTCATTTCCTTTCACGTAATTCCAGGGCAGGCGGTTAGATTTTAAATTTTGCAATGCCCAACTCAGCTGCATAATAGAGCTAAGCTGACTTTGCACATGCTGTAAAAAAAGACTGTCATTCTGTATAATGTCAATTGCAGACAAAACAATGTTTTCTAAAGTGTAAATATGAGTGGATAAGGTATTTATTCCTTTATAAACAACAGACAATGTTTTTTCCAAACTAGGCTGATCGATTTACCTTAAACGAGAAACAGCTTCCATATAAGAAAGCTTCTAAATTTCAGATTGTAAATGGCATAAAGAAACTTTTTGGAACCTGGCGACCTGGGACTTAATAAGAAATCCTGTAAATCCATGTAACCAGAGAGGAGATAGAAGTGTATTTTTACTGCAGACAGAGTGGCATAACTTTCTCACTCTATAAGTGGTGACCAGCCCTGAGTGCGGGGACTGGTCATGGTGAGTGTCAGGTCTGCTTGCTTTAAAACCCAGTGAAGAGTTTAAAAAATATGCATGACAACCATTTGTGTCCACCGGCCACAATAACCACCCATTAGGACACAAAAGTGTAGAGTTAAATGTATCATTCTGCACCATGCCATTGAGCTGTTCTTTTGCATAATTCGCTAGTAGTTGCAAATTTTGAAATCGTGCACTAGAGAGAATACTAGGCACATTCATTTCTTAAATTTTTGCAAGCCCGAGCAAGTCATCAGCTGTGCTGTTTCATTGAGAAAAGCCATCTGTATTAGAATTAGACACACTTTAAATAAGATACCTGTGCCCTGCACTTCCCAATGTTTTGTTCCCCAAACTGATTTTAAGTCAGTTGTTTTTCAATATTTGTAGTCTTTATTTGCAAGTTTGGAAACAAAAACAAATTTGAATAAATTGATATTGGCTGGGTCAGCATTTTGTTCCTCGCTTTTGAAGGTGTTGATTATTAGTAATGAGAAACAGGATCTAAGGTCTTGTGCCCAGAAAAGTAAGAACATTTGTCTGAATGTGTTTTAGAACTCCACACTGGTATTGTCAGCCAATGTTCCCATTGTATATAATTGAAAACTGTATGGGGTGTGCTAGTTATATGTAAGTAGTGGTGGGCATAGTGATGGTAACAGAATATTTCTCCATATTTGGCAGAAGTCATGTACATATCTTCACTTTCGAATACAGTATAGTATTCAAGCTGAGTCAGCAATGAACTCACTGTTTTCCCATCCCATTCATCGGAAATAACACCTGGGGTTATTACCTCATGCATTGGTAATTCAGAAACATAAGGAATTTGTAAAGTCTTGTAGGACAACAAATGTCAAACGGGACCTTACGCCCCACAATTCCATTGGAAACTGGAAAAGCAGACATGTTCACAAGGGAATGGTCTCTCCACACTTTGTGGGAACATGAATGAGGTTTCAATACCTCAGCTACCAGTTCCACTGCACAGCATTCTGGGAGATAATGTCCATTTATAAGCAAGAAGGAAACAGTCACAAATACAATCCATAAAAGCAGACAATGAAATTATAATTCACAAATAGGAAACATGGAGGGATAATATAAGTGTGTTTCAACCAATGAAGAAAACCATGTACACCGTGAAGTAAATTGTGAGGGGAATCTGTAAAGAAATTGTCATTGTCAAGAAAAAACGCCAGTAGCAGTTTGTGTGAAGACAGGTGCCTCAACAGGTGAAAAAGAACTGGCATACACATACAAAGGTGGTTAATCATCAACAGTTCTGTTGCTTTAATTATCAGTAGAAAATTGAAGACCTACATCTGATGTATTTCTCACATTTGCAACGGTAACTAGAATCAACAAAAGTTAATTCTCCACCCTCCCCAGCCCGGGGGAGGGTTAGGGGTGCAATATTGGTGGTATTGAATGCTCCAAGAAGTATTTCCTGTAGGGTAGTGAGAGGAGTTAGGAATCTACCTAGAGGTCCTTGTGGCCTACTGGCCACATGATGCAATTTTACTTGATCAACTGAAATAAATCTTTTGCTTTTACAACCAGCAAGTGGTGGCAATATCACAGTTATGGTACCTTGAACGCCAAGGACTGGCACCTGTGCATGGTATGATGGGCCAAACTCCTTCTTTACCGCACCCTTCCCTCAAACTGGAGCTCCAATCTTTGGAATCAAACCGGAAGGTGCTGGTTGCTCCTTCACTCCATCAGTGGCAGAATGTTTATTAGAAGCCTCATCCTGGAAGTCTTGGAGTTCCTATAAGACAGCGAAACGTTCATTTATGTCAAAAGATGTGTCTGCCGTCAAAATTAGGCCTGCGTGGTAAACTCTGCTCCGTGGGTGGAGTTCATCGAGTTTTGCAACTCCATGCTCCACATAGAGCGCGGAGTTCAGCAAAAACTCCACCTCCAGCCACAGATCTTCCCAGCACTAGTTCCCATGCGAATCAAATGCATGTGGTCTAGTCTGTTATGATGCGCAAGATCTTCACTCTTTACGTGATCTATCACTGCTCTTATCTCCCAGAATATACCCCCCCCTCTGATGTTGGGCTGTGGGAAGTCACAACAGCCTCAATGGACTCATGTATCCAGTTTCCAGGCAGGCGATTTTCCAAAGCATCTACCTGGTAGTAATTAAAGTGTTTTGTCATCTTTCTTGATAATCTGCTTTGTCCTTTTCTGAGCTGGCATGGGAGGTAGTTGGTGCCAGGGAGTGCCCTTGGCTGCAGAGTGTTGGCCTCTGATGGCAATTGGCGATATCTGTGCTGATTGATCCGTGAATTCACCTTGTTTTCTTTCTCAGGTCTCATGTATCTTACAGGGATTCAACTGGGTCCTCTTTGTGTCTTTATATTTCACATGAAGGAAACACTGCAATGGAGTAGGGCCTGCTTAAATCATCTTTAAATAAGATTAACTGCAGTCTAGATACGTAAGAACAGCAGTCCAATCAAAAAAGGATTCGCTGAACAGAACCAGTATTAATCTCACTTAGTTGCTTTTCAAAGAAATCCCAAACCATATGGCTCGAGGGTAGGGGTACGTACTCTTTCTCAAACTGAGGGATAATTTCTTATATTTGTAATAAATTGTAATAAATTCAACATCACGCACAAGGAAAACACATTTACGTGTATAGCTTTTTCTATGTTTTGAAAAACACTCAGTATAAATACATTGTGACAAGAAAGTAATCCAAAAGAGGAGAAGGTCCAAAGACACAAACTTCCTGTGTAGAATGCCTTGTTTATTGACGTGGGAGCTTAACCAGAGGACATGGACCCAAATCCTCCAAAAAAAGATACACTGGTAAGGAGAAGGTAAGGTCCCGCTTAAAAAGTTTTTGTTGAGGATCAAAGTGCCATTAGTTCAGTAAATGTTTATGAACAGGATTACGACAAAAGTCTTTGTTGCTCCAATTCGAATTATTTATTTTAGAAGACAAGTACCTCCCAATTGAGATACAACAGGATGGGTCCTGAGAAAAAACAAGGGTCAGCCAACACGTGTTTCGCCCCACAGGCGCATACGCCAGGGCTTTCTCAAGGCTGAAAGAAAGAAAACAACATACGACTAGAAAAAATAATTTGATTGTATTGAAAAAGAAAATGATAGGAGAAGGCAACACCGAGGTGTGGAAACCCGGATTCGTGCAGTAAGATTAGATTCTCAGAAACACTTTATCCCAATGATTGGTGATTCGGGAGAATAGAAATGCAAGAAAATTAAAAAGTGAACAATTAAAAAGATGGTGATTCTGGTGCTTGTGTCCATACTGACTAGGAAAAATATCAACTGGAGAAATAAGGTGAGAGAGGAGGCGTGAAAAAGTCACCTGCAAATTGTAAACAAGAATAAAGCCATAGTAAGCAACAAACAATTATCTCAGGAACAAGGTTAATAGTGCCTGTGACTGAGTATTAAAGTAGGGGTGGGAGAGTGGAGATGAAAGTGCTGGTTAGAGTTACTCTAAAAAAAATATTATAATAATAACATTGTCAAGATTAGGTGTATAATATGACATATAACTGCAAACATACCATGTAGACAATATTCGGCTTGCGAAAGCAAACAGTTATATAAACATTGTTCCATTCTGATAATCTGCAAAACAAATACATACAACCGACATGTAATATTTACGGTAAGGTTTAGCAATAACGTGAGTGGTGAGCAAAAGTTAACATGAGGAAAAGGCAGGAGCAGTAAAATACTACCTCATAATAGCTACCTTGGTAAATTAATAATAGAGTCTATTTATATAAGAAATACGGAGATCTTAACAATTAGCAGAAATGACTCAAAATCACTCAAGTGAAAGCGTTACAAGTATGCCCATGATGGTAGGAACAAAAGTGCTGGAAAGACGCTATTAATATCAATAGAAGAATCGAGCGGGAAAAGGTGCTCCAAATTAGGAAGGTTATGTAAATGCGGGGGACTCTGAAAGGTAAGTATATGTGGCCAGTATCTTAAGGATTAGAATGTCGAGACAAGCCCGACATTAAGCTGATTTTTACTGCATATAGTTTGATGAGGGGGTACTAAAATGCAGCCCCAGTCTCACCTGTTTTGGGTTGGTATCTAATGTTAGCCATTCGCGTCCGTCGCCATAGTTTTTTAAAAACGAGGCAGACGCGCCAACCCGGTACCGCGTCTAACAAGGATTTCAATTTTTCATTAGTGTTTGGTGGTTACAATATGGCACACTTCTCCAAGAAGTGTGGTGCCAGGCTCTTTCCCTCATATGGCAACTCATATCCTAACAATAGGACACACAGAAAAGCAATTTTTGTTTTTTTTAAATTGAATTTGTAGCCATGTTCAGCAAATCCCATAGCAATGCGATCTACTATGGCTAAGTGGGTCATTTTGACCTTGGCGGACGGCGGAGGCCGTCCGCCAAGGTACCGCCGCTGAATGACCGCACCGCGGTCAAAAGACCGCGGCGGCCATTCAGACATTTCCTCTGGGCCGGCGGGCGCTCTCCAAAAGAGCGCCCGCCGGCCCAGAGGAAATGCCCCTGCAACGAGGACGCCGGCTCAGAATTGAGCTGGCGTAGTTGCAGGGGTGTGACGGGTGCAGTTGCACCCGTCGCGTATTTCAGTGTCTGTATTTCAGTGTCTGCTTAGCAGACACTGAAATACTTTGCGGGGCCCTCTTACGGGGGCCCCTGCAGTGCCCATGCCATGGGCACTGCAGGGGCCCCCAGGGGCCCCGCGGCACCCCCTACTGCCATCCTGTTCCTGGCAGGAGACCCGCCAGGAACAGGATGGAGGTAGGGGGTGTCAGAATCCCCATGGCTGCAGAGCGCGCTCCGCAGCCATGGAGGATTCACAAGGGCAGTGGTAAACCGGCGGGAGACCGCCGGTTTACCCTTTCTGGCCGCGGCTGAACCGCCGCGGTCAGAATGCCCTCGGGAGCACCGCCAGCCTGTTGGCGGTGCTCCCGTGGTCGGTGACCCTGGCGGTCACCGGCCGCCAGGGTCAGAATGACCCCCTAAGTGAGTTAAGTCATCATCCCTGAGACACATATCATCATCTTAGGGCAATGCTTCTGGATCCAGTATCATGCAATATTGTTGTTCCTAGGGGAGCAAACAATCCAGGATTGTTCCTATACCTTTGGGGAAGCAGACAAAAATGGCACTGATAGCAGCGGGCAGGAAAAGTTATCTATCTATCTATCTATCTATCTATCTATCTATCTATCTATCTATCTATCTATCTATCTATCTATCTATCTATCTATCTATCTATCTATCTTATCTATCTATCTATCTATCTATCTATCTATCTATCTAGATAGATATGTATACATACACATATATATATATATATATATATATATATATATATATATATATATATATCTATGGAGATCACTTTTGTCAATGCATGTGTGGGTTCCCTGGGGGCTGCGATCGGCCCCCAGGGAAACCACACCCGCATATAAAAGTGATCTCTTTACATATACACACACACACACATATATATATATATATATATATATATATATATATATATATAGGTTTATATATATATATATAAATATATAAAACTCACATCCACAACGTTCGGGACTGGAGATAAAATCCGCCCCGAACATGAATAGACGAGTCTCCGTCACTTCAAGGAGAAGAAAATAGAGCATTTATTTAGGCGATAGGGACATCTATTTTTCAGTCGGAGGAGTCCCATCCGACAACTCCTCTTCCAGTGAGCCTGAGGGAGGTGATAAGGACAGTCCTTCTACATCTTCGCAAGCACAGTCTGTGCAGCGGGACAATAGCGGGTTAGCCCAACCCAGAGAGCAGGTGCTTGCAGCGGCAAGCACAGAGAGAGTGCTCTCTTGGGAGCTCCCCAGTTTAGTTCAGCCCCAAATTCCACAGCCCAAATCGTATTGTGGAAACATCAAAATTATCTATCACAACACAACCTGGTTTTGTAAGGCAGGCACTTGCATTTTCGGTCCTGGGCTCGGCGGCCATAAGGAAAAGCTACCAAACCCAGACATTTCTGGAAACAGGATAGCCTGGGGAGTCCACAGAGGTGTGGCTTGTGTGGATTCCCCAAAGTTTTCTTACTCAGAATACCCTGCAAAGGTGAAATGTTGAATAAAAACTCAATTTTTCTTGCATTTCTGTCACACAAACTACAGGAATATGCTGGGGTCCACAAAATCCCTACCACACAGTATTTTCCCACCTGCCCTGATAAAAACGCTACCCCACATGAGTGCCTGTACCTAGTACCGGAATCAGGAATGGATCACCCCAGGGTCCACAGCTGCCCTCATGTAAGGACTAACATTGACCTTGTGTGATCCATTCCTGACAATGACACTAAGCATACCCACACAAGTGAGGTAGCATTTTTATCAGGAGACGTGGGGAATTCTGTGTGGAAGGCTTCTCTCAGATTCCAGAACTTTCAGTCACCGAAATGTGAGAAAAAAGTGTTTCTTTGCCAAATTTTGAGGTTTGCAAAGGAATCTGGGTAAACGAACTTGGTGAGAGCGCCACAAGTTACCCCATCCTGGGTTCTCCGGGTGTCTACTTTTCAAAAATGCACAGGTTTGGTAGGTTTTCCAAAGTGCTGGATGAGCCAGAGGCCAAAATCCTCAGCTAGGCACTTTCCAAAAAACACGTCAGTTTTCACTGTAAAAATTTGATGTGTCCATGTGGCGTTTCATGTCGCTGGCACTAGGCCTACCCACAAAAATGAGGTACCATTTTTATCTGGCGATTTGGGGGAATGATGAGTGGAAGGAAGTTTGTGGCTCCTCTCAGATCCCAGAACTTTGCAGCATGGAAATCTGAGGGAAAAGTACTTTTTTGTCAAATTTTGAGATTTGCAAAGGATTCTGGGTTACAGAACCTGGTGAGAGCCCCACAAGTCACACCATCCTGGATTTCCCTAGGTGTCTAGTTTTCAAAATTGCACAGGTTTGGTAGGTTTCCCTAGGTGGCGGCTGAGCTAGAGGCCAAAATCCACAGCTAAGCTCTTTCCAAAAACATGCCAGATTTCAATGTAAAATATGTGTCCATGTTGCGTTTCCTGCCGCGGGCACTAGGCCTATCCACACAAGTGAGGTACCATTTGTATCGGGAATCTTGGGGGAACACAGAATAGAAGAACAAGTGTTTTTGTCCCTTGTCTTTATCTACATTTGTTCCTCCCAAATGTAAGACAGTGAGTAAAAAAGAAGTCTATTTGAGAAATGCCATTTAATTCACATGCTAGTATGGGGGCCCCCGAAATTCAGAGATGTGCAAATAACCACTGCTTCTCAATACTTTATCTTGTGCCCATTTTGGAAATACAAAGGTTTCCTTGATACCTATTTTTCACTCTTTATATTTCACCAAATGAATTACTGTGTACCCGGTATACGATGAAAACCCATTGCAAGGTGCAGCACATTTATTGGTTCTGGGTACCTAGGGTTCTTGATGAACCTACAAGCCCTATATATTCCCACAACCAGAAGAGTCCAGCAGACGTAACAGTATATTGCTTTCAAATATCTGCCATAGATTAAAAAAGTTATAGACCGAAATGGCTTTTTTTTTACCTCAATTTCAATTTTGTTGTTTTATTTCAGCTATTACTTTCTGTAGGAAAACTTTGAAGGATATACACAAATTATCCCTTGCTGAATTTAGAACTTTGTCTACTTTTGAGAAATGTTTAGCTGTCCGGGATCCACCATTAGGCTCACACCTATTTCTGTCACTAACTGGAAAGAGGCTGAAAGCACAAAAAATAGTAAAAATGGGGTATATCCCAGTAAAATGTCAAAATTGTGTTGCAAAATGTGGTTTTCTGATTCAAGTCTGCCTCTTCCTGAAAGCTGGGAAGAGGGTGATCTTAGCACTGCAAACCCTTTGCTGATGCATTTTTCAGGGCTTTCTTCTGCAGCCCTTTTTCCCTTTTTGCTGAAGAAAACAACATTTTAGCTGTGATTTGGCTAATTTCTTGGTCTCCTCCAGGGTAACCCGCAAACTCTGGGTACCTTTAGAATCTCTAGGATGTTGGAAAAAAGGGCACAAATTTGGTGTGGATAGCCTATGTGGAAAAAAAGTTATGAAGGCCTAAGCGAGCTACCCGAAATAGCCAAAAAAGGGCTCAGCACTGGGGTAGGGTGAAAGCCCAGCAGCTAAGGGGTTACGTAGCAACAAAATATGAACGTCACACAACACAAAATAAATCAGACACCAATTTATAAAAATAGATTATAGTTTTATGATTTTTATTAGAGTGCAAGATGAACCAAATCCATCAAAGTATTCCGGCGATAATGGTTTTCAAAGAAATTATAAATCTCAGTACTTTTAAGCACAATGCAAACAAGCATTGGTAATTGTAAAGTTTGGAAACTTTTCAAAAGTTTGTAAGAGTTGCTTTTGGCTACTCCAGCCTGACCTGGGCGACCAAATCCAGATGGTAGAAGGTTGGGGGGGACCACTAAGGAGTATTTGGACAGATACCTTGTCACCAAAACATACTCCTGCCAGTTCTGAACTCTACATCACAACCGCCATAGACTTTAAGGGAGTGGTCCTGATGCTGAGGATACAGGAGGAGGAGGATGTTAAAGGATGCTCTGGGTGCTGTGTGGTCAACGGGGATGTCCTTGTGGTTACTCCTCAGTCCACGGGTCAGGTGGGGCAACTTTGACCACAGAGGTCAGGGTCACTCAAAGTCCTTTTTGAGACAGCAGAAGGCCAGTTCCTGCTGTCCCAGTGGTACTCTTTGGTTGGGGCTGGTATCCAAATCTGGACTCAGGTGACTCTTCTGTGCCGAGCAGGCTTGCATGCACCTTTTGGCCTTTGAGGACCTGTCTCTTTGGAATTCCAGTGGTAGTCTCCACAAGTGGGTACTGACTTGCAGGGTTGAACTACTTTAGCTTTAATGTTCCTGGTGTTGGTTCCAGGGGGGCAGGTGACTGACCCTTGGAATCATTTCTTTGGTCTGGGCTCAGGCGTGTCTTTTTCTCGAGCCAGGAGCACAAGCATAATCCTCTCTTGGCTAGTCCAAGGTGGCAGGTGTAGTACAGCAGACAGTACAGGCTCTGTTTGCTAGGTCCTGTGGTAAGCAGGGCAGATCTTCTTTGCCCTTTCTCCAGTTCCATAGTGATTTGAGATTCAGGATGCCAGGGGTGCCATATTTCTGCAGAGAAAGGGCCCTGGGAGGGTGATACAGTCACTAGGCTATGGGCTAATAGGATACCTCCTGCCTTGTCATGATGTCCGGCTATGTGTGGCATATAAGAATCTCAGGGTGCACTATTCTGACCACTGCCAAGATGCCTGAACTGTTCGTTGGAAGTTAGGAGTTTGCTAGCCAACCCTAGATGTGTGGCCACCTATGAGCTACACGCCGACAGGAAATCTGGTTTGGGCACTGGTATTCTCTCTCTGTTTCTGCTGCCAGCCTGTCTACCTGAACAAAGGGGCAATTCTGCAGGAGCGTGATCATCATTTCCCCAGCAAAACATGGCTTGGCCTTTAAAGCTCACCTTTTGGGCCAACATCCTAAGTGGCTTTCTGAAAAGGAAGGCAACACCTCTCCCTGTAGTAGGTTTGTATTGTTACTGGGACTGAGAGTCATTCATATCACTCCTCAGGAAGGCAGAAGGCTGTCTGAAAGTTTTTCTGTAAAGATGACATTAAATGTGATTTGGGCATCAAGTCAAGTTTTCTGCACAACTAGTTTGATACCTTGCAGTACTCATGTCAGTAGTCCAGTGGTTAAGGTGCAATAAAAATTTATGGGAACTGTGATGCTGCCGCGCAATGGGGGCGGAGCGTGTCTTGGGGCAGGGTCAAAGGCATGGCTAAAAAAACTATATATTCTGTAGCTTTTTTTTATCTTTCACCTTCAGGTAACTACATATAAAATAACACACAGCTTAAATGAAAAATAACTGCAAGTTAAGTTAATCAGTGAGAAATAAATTAGAGTACATTATGAAACATCTGTTAGTTCATGTGCTGCAGAGGTCTGTGTGTGTGTACAGTTGAATCCTGGTTGGTGCAGTGGAGAAGAGTGACCTGTGCATGTTTAGTGCTATGAGGTCCCAGCCTGTAAAGAGAAAGTGCAGTAAGTATTCAAGTCATTATTCTAACTTGCAGTACACACAGTATTCAATAGGCAGCTATGAAATGCGCAAAAAGGTTAAGGAACAAAAAGTGCTTAAAATGTACATTTTCATAATACCCAGACTTTACATAGTGCACTTTTTTCTATAACTGTCTTTTGAAAGCAGACACTTCATAGCTCAGCTAGTAACTCCCTCTCAATACCACTCAAATGATTACATTTGTGTCATTAGGACGCATCAAGTCACTTCATCAATGAAAGTTAAAACTGTCTTAATGCACCCTTTACATTTGTATATTAACCAATTGCACCTATTTACATTTCTTTCAGGCAGAAGTATCCTGGCACGAAGGCTTGTTTAGCTGTCAGCCCACCTTTGGTTTCACAGCACAGTAGACTCCCTGCCTGAGACTTCAGCTGAAGCATTTAAATGTTGGAAATAACCATTCCCTTACTTTTCACAAAAGATAGGGGAACTGTTATCCTTAGATTAAAAAAGTATGGGCACGTTGTGTCCCTCAGATCTCCCCCACTTCGATAATTGCAGTAGTCCCATTCAGAAGATAGCCAGGCTAATGGGTCAGCCGGTCACTCTGTGTTAGCCAATGGGGTTAGTAACTCTTCAACAGCAAAAATGACAATTTGGAAGTTTTGCTGTTAGGGCATATTGAATATATATGTCCTACTTAATAATATACATCTGCCAGTCTCAGGGCTCAGTAGATTTCCTTAGGAGAGACTGACATACGAGTAAGGGAAGTGGGGGCTTTGCCATGAGTTTAAATGGCAAAGTTGAACTGGCAGTTTTAAAACTGCCGTTCCAGTCTGTAGTTGCATGCTGAGAGTCATTTTGTGCTTTGTCACACCCAGGCTGTCACAAGCCATGCTACAGCCCTGGGTGAACCCTCTCCCTTACATATTCTGGGTACCATATACTAGGGACTTACAAGTAAGTCAGTCTGTGCCAATTGGGGATAGTCAATTCAATATATACTCTGTAATGGGTTAGAACACTGGCACTGAGGCCTAGTAAGCAGGCCTCAGAGTACTCTCAGAGTTGAAAAACCAGCAGCATCAGTCCAACACTTTGTGGTGATCATTCAAAAAGAGGCATTTCCTTACAATTTTCTCAGCAAAAGTCACTCTAAAACATCCACAGCATATCTAACTTCCTGCGATTCTCATTAAAGTATGACACTCAACTCAGATATTCTCCTTGTCAATCTTTAAAGAATTTCTACCACTTGTAAAGTGAAACTTCAAAGACTTATTAGTCACAAAAAACGTATAGTTCTCTATGGAATTCTGGCTTTCAGAATGGGCTATTCCACCCATTCGCATCATGTCCTTACACTCCAAATGATGGAACAACCACTCAACTATTTGCCATCTTAGCTCAGTGGTACTGATACAAGAGGAAATTAGTTTTGTAGTATTGTGTTCATATTTCATTATGTTCTGTCACTCTTCATAAATGCACACACGTTTTAAAATTATGACTTTGAATATAAGAATGAATGTAAGTACTCAAACCCTCAACAGTATTCTAAAACAATCTAATCAAATTGAAGGTAATGAAGTCAGTGATGGGTCATTCTTGGTGTCCTCGTTGTTCATACACTCCAATGTTTTATTAAAATACTATGGATATGACCCACAAAGTGCTACACTTGTAGATACCTTTAAGTTCCTGGGGAGCTGGTGTTTGTCACATTCTGTTCTAGGGAGGTAACTGGGTTCATCTGCTTAAGTTCCTAATCTTTCTATCTCTTTAATCAAAGCAAACTAAAAAAAAATATTCAACACTTTCTTATAATCATTCTTCATTACCATATCAGAGTATCCCCATACAAGGTTAGTAAATGGAAAACTCAATTTTAAATGTATTAACTCTGTGCTGCATGCAGGCAAATTACTAGTACTACATTCTTTTAGTCTCATCAATTTGGTGATTTTTAAGTACTTGTGAGTTGCTTCTCATTTCAGGAGTACAACACAAATTCTCTTTTGAATGCTGTTCTCAAATTCAGATGGAAAGTTCTCTAAAATTACCACCGTTCTCTGCTACTTCCTGGCATGATTTGCACATCTTAAAAAGCAATACAAGTATATTTACATACATATGTCTTTCAGACTTTACTTTGAATTGCAGAATGACAAGCCTCCTGTCACATTCCTGTTAGTAGCAACAATTGATACACAATACCCGCAACCCTTTTTTACAAATTAAGTTTACTTTACAAACCTATTGTACAGTAACTGTTACTGATAAATCATTATGTTATCTTGCCCAAAAGCTCCCAATATAGCTAGTTTTCAGTGATGATTTACTCTTCAAGCAGATTTAAATGCTCTATTTCAAATGATTGTATGTATTTCCAAGCCATTTGCATGAATGTTGTTGTCATAAGAGCATAATTCTTACTAGTTGGAGGTAGCTACTTTTTTGCTTGTTTTCCTTGTTTAACATGAATGTTACTGTTGCTTGCAGTGTATCCTCTGTGGCCTCTCTAGACTGCATCTGTGTTGTCCTCATTTCAGTTTGCCAAAGTGTTTTGGATATTAAACATGGAATCGTCACTTCTCCTTGTTTTTGTGTCCCGAAAGACAAATGAGTTCTCTATGTGTTCTCATGCTACAGTGTCTGAAGATACCAATACTTACAGACAGTTTTCTAAAAGAGAAAGAAGAAACAGAGAAATATCAATTCTCTGAGTTGCGTTTATCAAGTCACCACTGAGAAATGATCTAAAAAACACCAGTGTGATCTAAAATTATTCTTAACTGCTGACACGTTCCTGCTTTCTCCAAGAAGTATATCTATGGACTTTCAATTTGGGACATCATAATGTAGAAACAGAACCCAGTGGTGGCAATGTCTATCTTTTAATTTCCAGTGTGGCTGCCACACCCCTTTCAGAGGGCCACATGGCACTCAGAGGCTACTGTGCCAAACCTGGTGGCTGAGGTGTTTTACTCCAGATGTCCTGTGGCCCGACCTACTATGGATCCTGAGCAACAGGGCCAAGTACCCCTTCCGCACTTGACTCTCAGTGGTAGCTGTGGATGAGCAGTCAAAGACTCCCTTTGGGAGAAGCGTAGATAGAGGCTAGTGAATGCAACTCATAACTCAAATGGCACTCAGCAATGTCAATAAATTAATGTTCAATCAAATACTTGTTTTTGAATTAAAAACAAGTATTTAATCACTAATTCTAAGAATTCAAAAAAGTATTACAACTTGCAAATTCCTGACCCACCTGTTTCCTCATAATGTGGGTTGGCTTATTCCTAATTCACAAGTGTCCACATCCAGGGAATGCTCACTAGTAGGTCTTACCCAAGAGTCCACTCTAGTCCTAAGAAACAGTCATAAGTGTCTATGGTGCTGTAACACCATTTGGATCAAGTTCCCTAGAATCCCCGCAGGCTTGTATCAAGTCTTACCAGATCCAGCAGCAAGAAAACATTCAGTGTTTCTGCGGGTGCCCCGAACAGGGGCATTTACAATGTTTCAGTCCTGCACAGGTATGTCGGTCTGCACGGGGGATGCATGGCAGCAGCCTGAAGAGGTAGACTCTTCCTAGGATGCACGCATGGCTTAAAATGCTTAAAAGGAGGTCAGAAGTGCTCCTGGCTTCTGTCTGCCTAGTACGTTCAGTGATTCCCCATATGGAGGGGAGGGAGGGTTGATGTTTGTGCTCCCAATCAGGTCCCAGTGACGGAACAATGTTCTCTTGATGTTTTCTGTAGTCCATTGGACAGGTGAAAGGCATGTCTCAGTACTTATTTCTGGCTCGCAGGTCACAACTTTAGTTTTCTCGGTGATGGGCTGAACTTTGCAGAACCTTGTACTGGCTGCCTCTCCTGGCATCTGGGGTTGCAGCAGTACACGCTGGCAAGGCATCGTCTTCACTGTGCAGTCACCTAGACTACAGTGGTCCCTCCTAACATAGGGGGTTCCTGCTAAGGCCCGTACAAATATTCGTACTATGTCTGCAATAATTACTTCCACGGTGACCCCTCCTGGCATACAGTGTCACTGCAAATAGACGGTATGGGTTTCACACTGCCCTCATGGCACTTGATCCATTGTTAAGTTCATGACAACATTATCTTGGCATACAAGGGTCACTGTTCCAGAGATGCACATGGGCAACGACCTGTTCAGTGCACAGATGCCTCCTCACACCTCCCAATGGAAATCCTCTTCACAGGGCTCCCCACTGGATTTTGCACCTTTAAATTCTCTCCTTTTCCTCAACAGCACACTGCCCTTGGTAAGCAGGCAGGTGCTGATGCTACAGGCTCCAAAGCAGGTGGTCTTTGGTTCCCTGGGTGATGTACCCTCACCCAACAGGGAGTCTAGTACACCTTGGCCCCCAGTCTTGGTCACAGGCAGACGTTTTGCAGAGCTACTCTTCCTCACACAGCCCGTCTGAGTGCTTGGCAAATGGCAATTTTTGATGTCTCAATCTCCCCTTCTAATAGTCCATCTCCAGACACCAAATATGATTTATGGTCTGGGTCTTTGAAGTTTCATGTTCAGGTTCTTTAAAAATGCCATCACATCGCACCACTCTCTGCTACTTCTGTCATGATTTGCACATCTTAAATAGCAATACAAGAATATATACATACCTATATTTTTCAGACTTTACTTTGAATTGCAGAATGACAAACCTCCTGTCACATTCCTGTGACCAGAACAATTGATACACAATGCGCGCACCCCTTTTTTGCAAATTAAGTTTACCTTTCAAACCTACTGTACAGTAACTGTTACGGATAAATCCTAATGCTATTTTGCCCAAAAGCTCCTAATATAGCTAGTTTTCACTGATCATTTAGTTCACAAGCAGACTTAATGCTCTGTTTCAATTGGTTGTATGTATTTCCAAGCCATTTGCATGAATGCTGCTGCCTTTATGGCATAGTTCTCACTGGTACGAGGTAGCTACTTTTTTGCTTGTTTTCCTTGTTTAACATGAATGTTACAGTTGCTTGCAGTGTATTACTCATGTGGCATCTCTAGCCCGCTTCTGTTTTGTCCTCATTTCAGTTTGCCAAAGTTTTATGGATATTATACATGGAATCTTGACTTATATTTATTTTTGAAGTCCCAAAAGACAAAGGAGATCTCTGTGTGTTCTCACGCTACAGCATCTGAAGATATCAATACTTACAGACAGTTTACTAAAAGGGAAAGAAGAAACAGAGGAAAGTGCACCTTTCTCTCCTTTCTTCTTCCTTGTGAAAGGCTGCCTCTCACAGCAGGAGAGACTCCGAACCTGATAGTCCCACAACATAGGCCATTGGAGTGACTAGACTTTATACCTGGATGCCAGCCACAGTGATGTGTGCATCAGAAGGTTAGCCCTGGGCTCCCAACCCTATTCTTTATGATTCCCTTATCAGTCCCATCTCCTTCCTGAGATGTGTCCAGGCCCCTTCCTGGTGATCTCTCACTGAATCAAAGAGCACCCTTTGAAGAGTACAGGTGGAGTCTCTCTCTCTCTCTCTTTCTCTTTCTCTCTCTCTCTCTCTCCCCCTTCTCTAGTGTGTCCCAAATCAAATCAAATCATAAACATTTATAAAGCGCGCTACTCACCCGTGCGGGTCTCAAGGCGCTAGGGGGAGGGGGTTACTGCTGCTCGAAGAGCCAGGTCTTGAGTAGTCTCCGGAAAGCGGAGTGGTCCTGGGTGGTCCTGAGGATGGTGGGGAGGGAGTTCCATGTCTTGGCCACCAGGTAGGAGAAGGACCTCCCACCCGCCGTGGTGTGGCGGATGCGAGGGACGGCGGCAAGAGCGAGGTTGGCGGAGCGAAGAGGACGGGTGGGTGTGTAGAAGCTGAGGCGGCGGTTGAGGTATTCGGGTCTCTTGTTGTGGAGGGCTTTGTGTGCGTGGGTGAGGAGTCGGAAGGTGATCCTTTTGTTGACGGGAAGCCAGTGCAGGTGTCTCAGGTGGGCGGAGATGTGGCTTTTGTGGGGTATGTTGAGGATGAGGCGGGCAGAGGCGTTTTGAATTCGTTGCAGATGTTTCTGGAGTTTAGCGGTGGTTCTTGCGTATAGGGTGTTGCCGTAGTCCAGGCGGCTTGTGACGAGGGCGTGGGTCACGGTCTTTCTGGTGTCGGCGGGGATCCAACGGAAGATCTTTCGGAGCATGCGGAGGGTGAGGAAGCAGGAGTATGATACGGCGTTGACTTGTTTGGTCATGGTGAGAAGTGGGTCTAGGATGAAACCGAGGTTGCGTGCGTGGTCTGAGGGGGTCGGTGCGGTGCCAAGGGCTGTGGGCCACCAGGAGACGTCCCAGGCGGTCGGGGTGTTTCCGAGGATGATGACTTCCGTTTTGTCTGAGTTCAGTTTCAGACGGCTGAGTTTCATCCAATCTGCGACGTCTTTCATTCCATCTTGCAGGTTGGTCTTGGCGCTGGTGGGGTCCTTGGTGAGGGAAAGTATCAGTTGAGTGTCGTCGGCGTAGGAGGTGATGAAGATGCTGTGTTTGCGTACGATGTTGGCGAGGGGGCTCATGTAGACATTGAAGAGAGTCGGGCTGAGCGAGGAGCCTTGTGGGACGCCGCAGATGATCTCGGTGGGGTCTGAGCGGAAAGGTGGGAGGTAGACTCTTTGGGGGCGGTTGGAGAGGAAGGAGGTGATCCAGTCCAGGGCCTGTCCTTAGATCCCGGTGGAGCGGAGGTGGGTTATTAGGGTGCGGTGACAGACGGTGTCGAAGGCAGCCGAGAGGTCGAGGAGGTTGAGGGCGACTGTTTCTCCGTTGTCCATCACGGTTCTGATGTCGTCTGTGACTGAGATGAGGGCGGTTCCTGGCTGTGATTGGCTCGGAATCTGGACTGAGAGGGGTCGAGTAGGCTGTTGTCTTCAAGGAAGTTGGTAAGTTGCTTGTTGACGGTCTTCTCTATGACTTTGGCAGGGAAGGGGAGGAGCGAGATGGGGCGGAAGTTCTTCAGGTCGCTTGGGTCCGCCGTAGGTTTTTTCAGTAGGGCGTTGACTTCAGCGTGTTTCCAGCTCTCTGGGAAGGTAACAGACGAAAACGAGCTGTTGATGATGGTCTTTAGGTGCGGGGGCGATGATGTCGTCGGCTTTGTTGAAGATGAAGTATGGGCAGGGGTCCGAGGGGGCACCGGAGTGGATGGAGTTCATGGTGGCTTTGGTCTATTCCGTGTTGATGTGAGTCCAGGCGTTGAGGGTGATGGCTGGGGTTGTAGGTTCTGTGGTGGTTGTCTGGGTCTGGTGTCCGAAGCTGTCGTGTAGGTCGGTGATCTTACGATGGAAGAAGGTGGCGAGGGAGTTGCAGAGGTCTTGTGAGGGCGTGATGGCGTTGGCGTTAGGGTTGGAGAGCTCTTTTACGACGTTGAAGAGTTCTCTGCTGTTGTGGCTGTTTTTGTCCAGTCTGTCTGTGAAGAAATTTCTTTTGGCGGCGCGGATCAGTTGGTGGTGTTCGCGGGTAGCGTTCTTGAGGGCAGTCATGTTCTCTGCGGTGTGGTCCTTGCGCCAGGCTTTCTCGAGGGTGCGGCAAGTTTTCTTTGATTCCTTAAGGGTGTCAGTGAACCAGAGAGGTTTTTTGGTGTTGGTCTGTCTTGGGAGGCGTCTGATGGGAGCGAGGTTGTCTGCGCAGTTGGTGATCCAATTCGTGAGGCTGAGGGCTGCGTCGTTGGGGTCGGAGGGGAAGGTGGGTTGGTTGTCGTTGAGAGTGGAGAGAAGCTGTTCCTCTGGGATTTTGTTCCACTGTCGACGTGGATGGGTTGTGTGCGTAGGTGGCAAGTCTCGCGTCGGAAGGTGAAGTGGACACATCTGTGGTCGGTCCAGTGTATAGCGGAGGAGTGGCTGAAGGATACGTGGTTGCTGGCGGAGAAGATGGGGTCGAGCGTGTGTCCGGCGATGTGGGTGGGGGTGTTCACCAGTTGCTTGAGGCCGAGGTTGGCGAGGTTGGCGAGCAGGGCGGTGGTGTTGGGGTCGTTGTTCTGTTCCAGGTGGAAGTTGAGGTCCCCGAGGAGGATGTAGTCCGGCGAGGCAAGGGCGTGCGGGGAGATGAAGTCGGAGATAGAGTCGCTGAAGAGGGCGCGGAGTCCAGGGGGTCGGTAGATGAGAGTTCCTCTGAGGGTGGTCCTGGGGTCTGTGTGGATCTGGAAGTGCAGGTGTTCGGCGGCGAGGGGGGTGTCTTCGGTGGAGGTGGTGACGTTGATGGAGTCCTTGAAGACGATGGCGATTCCTCCTCCTACTTGGTTGGTGCGGTCTTTCCTGGAAATCTTGTAGCCTTCGGGGATGGCTATGGCGATGTTGGGGGCCGAGGAGGCGTTCATCCAGGTCTCAGTGATGAAGGCGATGTAAGGTGCGGTGGAGTCCAGGAGGGCCCAAAGTTCAACAGTGTGCTTGTGGACCGAGCGTGCGTTGATCAGGATGCATTTGAGGTGGTTGTTAGTGCGTGGGCTGGCGGGCGTGGTGTTTTCGCAGTGGAAGGTGAGTTTGCAGGTGTGACATACGAAGGGTCCGTGGGTACATTTCGGGTTGGCTTGGGAGCAGGTACTGGAGCGCCCCGGGTTGAGGGCGTGGAGGGTGGCGGGGTCGTAGCGGTGCTGCGGGGTTTGGGAGTGCTGGTGGCCAGGGGTTGTGGCGCTGGGCGCGGTCCAGGCGCGGACGGGCGCAGACGGGCTTGCCTTTGGCGCGCCTTCGGCGTGCCAGCGGCCACCATAAGACGGAGGAGGGTCGGAGGAGGGGTCAACCGGGGATCTGGGGGCGGGGTGCGGGAGTGGGGCGACGAATGGGAGCAGGGGGGGCGGGGGCGAGCAGGAGGTGGCGGCGGGAAAGCGGAGGGCGGGGGGGTCAGGTAGAGGGGAGAAAAGATAGGGGAGGGGGGATTAAAGTTGGCGGGGAGTTAGAAAGAAAAGATAGGGGAGGGGGGTTACAGAGGTGGAGGGGAGTGAGGAAGGTCAGAGAGAAGAGTCAGGAGCAGAAGAGCAGAAGAGAGAAGAGCCCAGAAGAGGGTAAAGAAGAAGAGGAGCGAGGAGCAGAAGAACAGAAGAGAGAAGAGCCAGGGAGAAGGTAAAGAAGAAGAGGAGCAGAAGAACAGAAGAGAGAAGAGCCCAGAAGAAGGTAAAGAAGAAGAGGAGCAGAAGAGAGAAGAGCCAGGGAGAAGGTAAAGAAGAAGGGGAGCGAGGAGTCCAGAGCAGAAGAACAGAGGAGAGAAGATCCAAGAGGAAGGGTAAAGAAGAGGAGGAGAGAAGAGTCAAGGAAGAGAAGTCCGGCAGAAGAGGAGAGCCCTGAGAAGCAGAGGATACAAAGTACACAGAAGAAGAACACAGATGAATTACACAGAAGAAGAGTGCAGATGAAGAACACAGAAGAAGGACAAAGAAGAGGAAAGCACACGCAGGTCGCGGTGCAGAAGAGAAGGAAGAAACACAGATGAAGTACAAAGAAGAAGAGTACAGATGAAGAACACAGAGGAAGGACAAAGAAGAAGGAAGCACACGCAGGTCGCGGTGCAGAAGAGAAGGAAGAAACACAGATGAAGTACAAAGAAGAAGAGTACAGATGAAGAACACAGAAGAAGGACAAAGAAGAAGAAAGCACACGCAGGTCGCGGTGCAGAAGAGAAGGAAGAAACACAGATGAAGTACACAGAAGAAGAGTACAGATGAAGAACACAGAAGAAGGACAAAGAAGAAGGAAGCCCACGCAGGTCGCGGTGCAGAAGAGAAGGAAGAAACACAGATAAAGTACAAAGAAGAAGAGTACAGACGAAGAACACAGAAGAAGGACAAAGAAGAAGAAAGCACACGCAGGTCGCGGTGCAGAAGAGAAGGAAGAAACACAGATGAAGTACACAGAAGAAGAGTACAGATGAAGAACACAGAAGAAGGACAAAGAAGAAGAAAGCACACGCAGGTCACGGTGCAGAAGAGAAGGAAGAAACACAGATGAAGAATACAGAAGAAGAACACAGATGAAGACAGAAGAAAGAACACGCAGGACGGGGTGCAGGGAAGAAAAGAAGAACACAGATGAAGAAACACAGATGAAGTACACAGAAGAAGAGTACAGATGAAGAACACAGAAGAAGGACAAAGAAGAAGGAAGCACACGCAGGTCACGGTGCAGAAGAGAAGGAAGAAACACAGATAAAGTACAAAGAAGAAGAGTACAGACGAAGAACACAGAAGAAGGACAAAGAAGAAGAAAGCACACGCAGGTCGCGGTGCAGAAGAGAAGGAAGAAGCACAGATGAAGTACACAGAAGAAGAGTACAGATGAAGAACACAGAAGAAGGACAAAGAAGAAGAAAGCACACGCAGGTCACGGTGCAGAAGAGAAGGAAGAAACACAGATGAAGAATACAGAAGAAGAACACAGATGAAGACAGAAGAAAGAACACGCAGGACGGGGTGCAGGGAAGAAAAGAAGAACACAGATGAAGAATACAGATGAAGAGCACAGAAGAAGATCAAAGATGAAGAAAGAAGCAGGAGAGGAGGTGAGTAGCGCGGGGCAGGGCGAGGGGCTGGGCGGGGGGGGGTACTTACTGTATTTTCGCAGGACTTGCTTGGAGGTTTCAGGAGCCTGGGCTGGTGGAGCTGCAGCGGCAGGGGGAGCGACCTTCCCATCGGGTCAAGGGTCGCTAACGCTGTCACGCTGCGGCCGCCATAAGAGGGAGGAGGGGGGGAGGAGGGGTCAGCTGGGGGCGGGGGCGGGATTGGGGCGACGAATGGTAGCAGGGGGGGCGGGGCGGGGGCGAGCAGGAGGTGGCGGCGGGAAAGTGGAGGGTGGGGGGGTCAGGTAGAGGGGAGAAAAGATAGGGGAGGGGGGTTAAAGGTGGCGGGGAGTTAGGAAGAAAAGATAGGAAGATAGGGGAGGAGGGGTTACAGAGGTGGAGGGGAGTGAGGAAGGTCAGAGAGAAGAGTCAGGAGCAGATGAGCAGAAGACAGAAGACAGAAGAGCCCAGAAGAGGGTAAAGAAGAAGAGGAGCGAGGAGCAGAAGGACAGAAGAGAGAAGAGCCAAGAAGAAGGTAAAGAAGAAGAGGAGCAGAAGAACAGAAGAGAGAAGAGCCCAGAAGAAGGTAAAGAAGAAGAGGAGCAGAAGAGAGAAGAGCCAGGGAGAAGGTAAAGAAGAAGAGGAGCGAGGAGTCCAGAGCAGAAGAACAGAGGAGAGAAGATCCAAGAGGAAGGGTAAAGAAGAGGAGGAGAGAAGAGTCAAGGAAGAGGAGTCCGGCAGAAGAGGAGAGCCCTGAGAAGCAGAGGATACAAAGTACACAGAAGAAGAACACAGATGAATTACACAGAAGAAGAGTGCAGATGAAGAACACAGAAGAAGGACAAAGAAGAAGAAAGCACACGCAGGTCGCGGTGCAGAAGAGAAGGAAGAAACACAGATGAAGTACAAAGAAGAAGAGTACAGATGAAGAACACAGAAGAAGGACAAAGAAGAAGGAAGCACACGCAGGTCGCGGTGCAGAAGAGAAGGAAGAAACACAGATGAAGTACAAAGAAGAAGAGTACAGATGAAGAACACAGAAGAAGGACAAAGAAGAAGAAAGCACACGCAGGTCGCGGTGCAGAAAAGAAGGAAGAAACACAGATGAAGTACACAGAAGAAGAGTACAGATGAAGAACACAGAAGAAGGACAAAGAAGAAGAAAGCACACGCAGGTCACGGTGCAGAAGAGAAGGAAGAAACACAGATGAAGTATACAGAAGAAGAACACAAATGAAGACAGAAGAAAGCACACGCAGGTCGCGGTGCAGAAAAGAAGGAAGAAACACAGATGAAGAACACAGAAGAAGGACAAAGAAGAAGGAAGCACACGCAGGTCGCGGTGCAGAAAAGAAGGAAGAAACACAGATGAAGAACACAGAAGAAGGACAAAGAAGAAGGAAGCACACGCAGGTCGCGGTGCAGAAAAGAAGGAAGAAACACAGATGAAGAACACAGAAGAAGGACAAAGAAGAAGGAAGCACACGCAGGTCGCGGTGCAGAAGAGAAGGAAGAAACACAGATGAAGTTCAAAGAAGAAGAGTACAGACGAAGAAAACAGAAGAAGGACAAAGAAGAAGAAAGCACACGCAGGTCGCGGTGCAGAAGAGAAGGAAGAAACACGGATGAAGTACACAGAAGAAGAGTACAGATGAAGAACACAGAAGAAGGACAAAGAAGAAGAAAGCACACGCAGGTCACGGTGCAGAAGAGAAGGAAGAAACACAGATGAAGCATACAGAAGAAGAACACAAATGAAGACAGAAGAAAGAACACGCAGGACGGGGTGCAGGGAAGAAAAGAAGAACACAGATGAAGAATACAGATGAAGAGCACAGAAGAAGATCAAAGATGAAGAAAGAAGCAGGAGAGGAGGTGAGTAGCGCGGGGCAGGGCGAGGGGCTGGGCGGGGGGGGGTACTTACTGTATTTTCGCAGGACTTGCTTGGAGGTTTCAGGAGCCTGGGCTGGTGGAGCTGCAGCGGCAGGGGGAGCGACCTACCCTCGGGTCAAGGGTCGCTAACTCTGTCGCGCAGCGGGCGCCATAAGAGGGAGGAGGGGGGGAGGAGGGGTCAGCTGGGGGCGGGGGCGGGATTGGGGCGACGAATGGGAGCAGGGGGGGCGGGGCGGGGGCGAGCAGGAGGTGGCGGCGGGAAAGCGGAGGGTGGGGGGGTCAGGTAGAGGGGAGAAAAGATAGGGGAGGGGGGGTTAAAGGTGGCGGGGAGTTAGGAAGAAAAGATAGGAAGATAGGGGAGGGGGGGTTACAGAGGTGGAGGGGAGTGAGGAAGGTCAGAGAGAAGAGTCAGGAGCAGATGAGCAGAAGAGAGAATAGAGAAGAGCCCAGAAGAGGGTAAAGAAGAAGAGGAGCGAGGAGCAGAAGAACAGAAGAGAGAAGAGCCAAGAAGAAGGTAAAGAAGAAGAGGAGCAGAAGAACAGAAGAGAGAAGAGCCCAGAAGAAGGTAAAGAAGAAGAGGAGCAGAAGAGAGAAGAGAGAAGAGCCAGGGAGAAGGTAAAGAAGAAGAGGAGCAGAAGAACAGAAGAGAGAAGAGCCCAGAAGAAGGTAAAGAAGAAGAGGAGCAGAAGAGAGAAGAGCCAGGGAGAAGGTAAAGAAGAAGAGGAGCAGAAGAACAGAAGAGAGAAGAGCCCAGAAGAAGGTAAAGAAGAGGAGCAGAAGAACAGAAGAGAGAAGAGCCCAGAAGAAGGTAAAGAAGAAGAGGAGCAGAAGAACAGAAGAGAGAAGAGCCCAGAAGAAGGTAAAGAAGAAGAGGAGCAGAAGAGAGAAGAGAGAAGAGCCAGGGAGAAGGTAAAGAAGAAGAGGAGCAGAAGAACAGAAGAGAGAAGAGCCCAGAAGAAGGTAAAAAAGAAGAGGAGCAGAAGAGAGAAGAGAGAAGAGCCAGGGAGAAGGTAAAGAAGAAGAGGAGCGAGGAGTCCAGAGCAGAAGAACAGAGGAGAGAAGATCCAAGAGGAAGGATAAAGAAGAGGAGGAGAGAAGAGTCAAGGAAGAGGAGTCCGGCAGAAGAGGAGAGCCCTGAGAAGCAGAGGATACAAAGTATCCCAAAAGTCCCACCCAGTTCACATGAATGCAGCAATACACAAATCTGTCTTGATGGATTCCTTTACTCTTCATGTCTTCACCAGGCAGGCCTGGGCTTCCCAAAATGTAACCAAGGGTCCTCCATGTAATATACCATTTCAAGCACACCTGCACTTGTGAATGGATACAACACGCACACTGTTCAGTACTGTTAAGTCCATGCATTGTGCCCGCAAAGACACAATACATTCAGCACACAAATTCGCTCTCCACAATGTTCA
Organism: Pleurodeles waltl; assembly: GCF_031143425.1. Taxonomy (NCBI): domain Eukaryota; kingdom Metazoa; phylum Chordata; class Amphibia; order Caudata; family Salamandridae; genus Pleurodeles; species Pleurodeles waltl. The sequence goes on from NC_090448.1 coordinate 553,492,734, forward strand.
GTACTGTAGCCTTCCTGAGTTGGTGTCCATGATGTGCTACTTGCAAGCACACACACTGCCAGTACGCACAATCATCATGCATGCACTGGACAACACTAAACCTTTCATGTGTTGTTCTTTTCACAAGCACACATACACCCAGCACATGCTTCCACTGCACACGCACAACAGAGCACTACATCACTTATCTAATATATCCCTCGAAGTTATACATACACTCAGTGCATGCACTCACCATGCATGTACTTTACGTCTGATGTTGGCCGTCTGTGAGTTATGCACTCAGAAACGGTGAGTTAGGCACACAGCAGCCGAACTTTTAAAAAGGTGAATTAGCCTGTAGGTCTCACTCCAGTGACAGCTTAACAAGCATTGGCATAGCTAATAGGTCTTGCTTTTGGTATCTTATGAGTATTTAGCTATGCAGCACATTATCCTGGGTGCTACAACATCTAATGTTACTTCACATGCCACTGGTGAACTGCCACACACACCCAACAACCCAAGCGTTGGCAAGGCCAATCAGTCTCAGCAACCAAGAGCTATTGGTATTGTCAATGTTATCTTTTTTAGCCATGTGTAAAGGAGTGGGTGTATGTGGTGTGGAGTGGAATTCTGTTGGTTGGATTGGAATTGTTTGTTGTGGACTTGTGTTGCATGGAACTGTGTGGTGTTGAGTAGAGTTATGTATACTGGAATTATGTGGCATGGTGTGCAGTGGAATTATGTGGACAGTAATTATGGTGTATTGAGTGTACTGGAATTATGTGGGGTCGGATTGTGTGACATAGAGTGTAATTATGTATAGCAGGAGTGTGTGTGTGTCGTGGAGGGGCATGTAGTGGAGTGAAATTAAGTGGCGTGGTGTTGAATTTTGTGGCATGATGTGGAATTCTGTTTTATAGTTGGATATATGTGGAGTGGAGTGGAATTGTGTTGTGGCGAGGAATTATGTGGTTTGGTGTGGAATTGTGTGGAGTTGAATTGTGTGGTATGGAACTGTATGGTGTACAGTGAAATTATGCTGCGTGGAATTATATGGCATGGTGTGGAGTGTATTTATGTGGATTGTCGTTATGTGCCGTTGAGTGGATTTGTGTAGGGCGTATTTATGCAACAGAATAATCATTCAATCTTTGCAAAAGACCTTTCACTGTGAGGAAACATATGGCACATCGTTTTTTAGTAGGTTTTAATCAGTTTACCTTTGAATCAATTTTTGGGTGAAATCTGCAGATTATACAGCAGAAGATGGATCATATAAGAATGTGGCAAATACATAATCATACCTAAAACACAGATGACGCATATCACATAATTCCAGCGGCCATGGTCATAGTGAGCCACAATTCACAGCTTATACTAGCATCGTCAGCAAAATGAAGTTGAAAACAAGTTAGGAGAAAATAAAACCTGGCTAATTCAGCAGGCATTGCTAGGTTGATTGCGTATTCCCGTCTTGCTAGGGTGACCTTGGCTATAGGCCTGAGCAACACAGGACAGTTTTGAAAATAAAGAGCAATGTGCCATATTCAAACAAAAGACAGTGGGAGACTTACTGAAATTTGGGGACTTGGAGAGTTGAAAAAACATAATTTTCAGTAACGTAAGGACCAGTAGGGCAAAGAGCATTTGCGGAGTGGAGAATGATGGAGTTTGTGTATTTATATTAGAGGATAAGGCAATATGGCCAGACCCGCCAATTTTAGAACTGAGGAACCAGGTTCAATTACAGAAAGGCGGCTCAACATCCTGTAACACTGGGCAAATTACTTTCTCTCTTAAAACAAAAAGAACCTTTACTTGCGCAATATAAACAGTGTTCATTTATAGAGTTCCAGTGCCCACAGGCCGAGTTTGCACTATATGAAAGTGCAAAAAGAAAGAAGAAAAGAACAGAACACTGACTTACAGCCTCACAGCAATGTGACATGCAGTGATCGAATGGAACAAGGAGCTTGAGAGATGACCAACTTCAGACACTCCAGAGCCTCAGCATTCAGCATCGCTGGAAATCACAGGGCCCTGTCACCCAGTGAATCAGAGCCTTCAGTGAGCACTGCATGTTAACTAAGAGACTCAGCCCCTCATTCCAACCCTGGCGGTCTATGACCGCCAGGGTGGCTGTCCACGGAAGCACCGCCAACAGGCTGGCGGTGCTTCATGTGGTATTACAGCTGCGGTCGGCCAGCCGGGTCCGGCGGTTTCCCGCCGGATTAGCCCCAGCTGGGAGAATCCTCCATGGCGGCGCCTCCGACCCCCTTCCCGCCAGCCTGTTTCTGGCGGTTTTCACCGCCAGAAACAGGATGGCGGGAACGGGTGTTGTGGGGCCCCTGGGGGCCCCTGCACTGCCCATGCCACTGGTGTGGGCAGTGCAGGGGCCCCCTAACAGGGCCCCAGCATGATTTTCACTGTCTGCATAGCAGACAGTGAAAATCGCAACGGGTGCAACTGCACCCGTCGCACCCCTGCAACACCGCCGGCTCCATTCGGAGCCGGCCTCTGTGTTGCAGGGCTACCGCTGCCCGCCGCGGTCAGAATGACCGCCTCAATATACATGACTGCTCAGCTAATATCCAGTGACCATCCATGTATTCGGTTCCCCGTGCCCCATGCAGCATGGCACAGACATGCTGCTGGCTTACAGCACAACTCTGTTCTCACTGAAGTGTCTATGGTGCAGGTGGTGGAGCCATCCCACAGTGCAGCTCCAAGGTCTGAGGCAGCAGGAGGGCGGACGATCCTAACCCCTACTACATTATGGGGCACAATCAGAAAAGCCAACTTCCTCTGCTGCGCCCTGCTGTGGCCCAGATCGTTCACTGCTGGACAGTAAGGGGGCCGATGAGGGGCTGAATTGTGCCTCTAGCACCTGTGGTAAGTAAACCTGCTCAGGACTGACGGTAGGCGCAGCAGTGAGCTATCCTCTGATGCCCAAGCAGAGAGCACTGCCTCAGTGTCTTGCCACTGCTCCTATTATACCTGTGGCAGTAGAAAGTTAGAAAATATCTGCAGAGAGGCGGTGGAGGAGGTGGTGGAGGAGGAGAGGTGCTCCATGGGGCCATCTCTTTAAGAGAGCTTCCTCTGACATCATCTTTCAGACTTTACTTTGAATTGCAGAATGACAAGCCTCCTGTCACATTCCTATTACTAGCAACAATTGATACAAAATACGCACACCCCTTTTTTGCAAATTAACTTTACCTTACAAACCTACTGTACAGTAACTGTTACGGATAAATCATAATGCTATCTTGCCCAAAAGCTCCTAATATAGCTAGTTATCAGTGATCATTCACTCCTCAAGCAGACTTAATGCTCTATTTCAATTGGTTGTATGTATTGTCAAGCGATTTGCATGAATGCTGCTGCCTTTGTGACATAGTTCTTACTGGGACGAGGTAGCTACTTTTTTGCTTGTTTTCCTTATTGAACATGAATGTTACTGTTTCTTGCAGTGTGTCACTCTTATGGCCTCTGTAGACCGCTTCTGTTTTGTCCTCATTTCAGTATGCCAAAGTATTATGAATATTATACAAGGAATTTTCACTTCTATTTGTTTTTGAAGTCCCAAAGACAAAGGAGATCTCTGTGTGTTCTCACGCTACAGCATCTGAAGATATCAATACTTACAGACAGTTTACTAAAAGAGAAAGAAAAAACAGAGGAAAGTGCACCCTTCCCTCCTTTCTTCTTCCTTGTGAAAGGCTGCCTATCACAGCTGGAGAGACTCCGTACCTGATAGTCCCACAACATAGGCCATTGGAGTGACTAGACTTTATACCTGGATGCCAGCCACAGTGATGTTTGCATCAGAAGGTTAGCCCTGGGCTCCCAACCCTATTCTTTATGATTCCCTTATCAGTTCCATCTCCTTCCTGAAATCAAAATCTCTCTCTCTCTCTCTCTCTCTCTCTCTCTCTCTCTCTCTCTCTCTCTCTTCTCTCTTGCTCTCTTTCTCTCTCTCTCTCTTGTGTGTCCCACCCAGCTCACATGAATGCAGCAATACACACATCTGTCTTGAGGGATTCCTCTGCTCTTCATGTCTTCACCAGGCAGGCCTGGGCTTCCCAAAATCTAATCAAGGGTCCTCCATGTACTGTACCATTGCAAGCACACACACACTTGTGAATGGATACAGCACACACAATGTTCAGTACTGTTAAGTCCATGCATTGTGCCCGCAAACACACAATACATTCAGCACACAAATTTGCTCTCCACGCTGTTCAGTACTGTAGCCTTCCTGAGCTGGTGTCCACGATGTGCTACTTGCAAGCACACACACTGCCAGTACGCACAATCATCATGCATGCACTGGACAACACTAAACCTTTCATGTACTGTTCTTTTCAGAAGCACACATAAACCCAGCACATGCTTCCACTGCACACGCACAACGTAGCAGTACATCGATCATCTAATCTATCCCTCAAAGTATACATACACTCAGTGCATGCACTCACCATGCATGTACTTTATGTCTAACTGATGGTGGCCGTCCATGAGCTAAGCACTCAGAAGGGGTGAGTTAAGCACACAGCAGCAGAACTTTAAAAAAAGGTGATGTAGCCTGTAGGTCTCACTCCAGTGACACAGCTTAACAAGCATTGGCATAGCTAATAGGTCTTGCTTTTGGTATCTTATGAGTATTTAGCTATGCAGCACATTATCCTGGGTGCTACAACATATATTGTTTCTTCACATGCCACTGGTGAATGGCCACACACACCCAACAACCCAAGCATTGGCAAAGCCAATCAGTCTCAGCAATCAAGAGCTATTGGCATTGTCAATTTTATCTATTTTAGCCATGTGTAATGGAGTGGAATTTTGTGGGTTAGATTGGAATTGTTTGTTATGGACTTGTGTTGCATGGAACTGTGTGGTGTTGAGGGTAGGTATGTATAGTGGAATTATGTGGCATGGTGTGCAGTGGAATTATGTGGACAGTAATTTTGGCGTATTGAGTGTACTGGAATTCCGTGGGGTGGAATTGTGTGACATGGAGTGTAATTATGTATAGCAGTAGTGTGTGTGTCATGGAGTGGCATGTAGTGTAGTGGAATTATGTGGTTTGGTGTTGAATTTTGTGGAGCTGAATTGTTTGGTGTGGAGGTGTGTGGAGTACAGTGAAATTATGCTGAGTGGAATTTTGTGGCATGGTGTGGAGTGTATTTATGTGGGTTGTTGTTATGTGCCATTGAGTGGATGTGTGTAGGGTGTATTTATGCAACAGAATAATCATTCAATCTTTGAAAAGGACCTTTCATTGTGAGGAAACATATGGCACCACGTTTTTAGTAGGTTTTGATCAGTTTGCAGTTGAATCAATTTTTGGGTGAAATCTGCAGATTATACAGCAGAAGATGGATCATATTAGAAATGTGGCAAATACATAATCATGCGTAAAACACAGATGACGCATAGCACATAATTCCATTGGCCGTGGTCATAGTGAACCACAATTCACAGCTTAGACTAGCATCGTCAGCAAAATGAATTTGCAAATAAGTTAGGAGAAAATAAAACCTGGCTAATTCAGCATGCATTGCTAGGCTGATTGGTGATTCCCATATTGCTAGGGTGACCTAGGCTACATGCCTGTGCAACACAGAACAGTTTTGGAAATAAAGAGCAATGTACCAAATGCAAACAAAAGATAGTGGGAGACTCACGGAATTTGGTGACTTTGGAGAGTTGAAAAAACATAATTTTCAGTAACGTAAGGACCAGTAGGGCAAAGAGCATTAACAGAGTGGAGAATGATGGAGTCAGTGTACTTATCTTAGAGGATGTGGCAATACGACCAGAACCGCCAATTTTAGAACTGAGGAACCAGGCTCAATTACAGAAAGGCAGCTCAACATCCTGTAATGCTGGGCAAATCAATATCTCTCTTAAAACAAAAAGACTCTTTACTTGCGTTATATAAACAGTGTTCATTTAAAGAATACCAATGCCCACAGGCTGAGTTTGCACTATAAAAAAGTGGGGAAAAAAACAAAACACCGACTTACAGCCTCGCAGCAATGTGGCATGCAGTGATCGCATGGAACAAGGTGCTTGAGAAATGACCAACTTCAGACACTCTAGAGCCAAAGTATTCAGGAACGCTAGAAATCACAGGGCCCTGCTACTCAGTGAATCAGAACCTTCAGTGAGCACTGCATGTTAACTAAAAGACTCAATATACATGACTGCTCAGCTAATATCTAGTGACCATCCATGTATTCAGTTCCCAGTGCCCCATGCAGCATGGCACAGACATGCTGCTGGCTTACAGCACAACTCTGTTCTCACTGAAGTGTCTATGGTGCAGGTGGTGGAGCCATCCCACAGTGCAGCTCCAAGGTCTGAGGCAGCAGGAGGGCGGACGATCCTAACCCCTACTACATTGTGGGGTAAATCATAAAAGCCACCTTCCTTTGCTGCACTCTGCTGTGGCCATGATCATTCACTGCTGGACTGTAAGGGGGCCGATGAGGGGCTGAATTGTGCCTCTAGCTCCTGTGGTAAGTAAACCTGCACAGGACTGAAGGTAGGCGCAGCAGTGAGCGATCCTCTGCTGCCCAAGCAGTGAGCACTGCCTTCGTGTCTTGCCACTGCTCTTATTGTACCTGTGGCAGTATAGAGTCAGAGAATATCTGCAGAGAGGAGATGGAGGAGGTGGCGGAGGTGGAGGGGTGCTCCATGGGGCCATCTCTTTAAGAGAGCTTCATCTGACATCATGCTAGTGCTGATAGGAGAAGGCAGGAGAATTGCAAATTCTTGGCCAGCCAGAGGAGGAATAGCGGCTCCTGAAAAGCTTCATGAAGGAGAGACAATTAGGGTGGCTGGGGAGGTTGCGCCAGTGAGGTGCGTCACGTTCTCCCAGTGCCTTATAAAAGTAGAAAAAGAAAATATTCATCTTTGGGGCAGCAGCATTTGTGACAAGATAAGAACAAGATTTACATCCCTGTTTACATTTGCTACATATTAACGGAAACAGGCAGGGCGGGAGGTGGTGGTCCGGGGAGGGCACGGAGAAGACAGGCACCAGTAACATCAGCTGGAAACAAAGAAACAAATGGCCCCACAAAACAACAAAGTGTAGGGATACAGTACTTGGGCAGTGTTCCATGGGAGGAAACAAAAGACAAAAAGGTGGGACAAAGAGGAAGGATTGACCATTAAGAATAAAGGTATTGTAAAGGATACTGAAACAAACAAATGAAAAGCAGTAGGCAGGCTGAAAGCCCACAAAGTATATACAACATGTCTCGAAAGCTCAACCTGAAAAGTACTTGTTCACTCCTATTGATCACTACATGGTATGCTGCCACCACCACACTCATGCTACTTAACTCTTGGTGAATGTAGTAATCTTCCACCACTATGAGGTTACTGGTTTGGGCTCCACTCCTGGTCCAACAAGTCAGCAATCCATGAGACAGGCCAATGTCATGGTGCACGTGCACGATCTATGTTTGCTCATGACACCAACATCAGCATTAGGGATGCAGACAACAGTGCAGTTAGGCACTTAGGGAATGGCAATACATCCACTGCCATGCGGAGGACATTTGTGTCCCAACAGAGGCAATCCCCCTCTTCATTACAGAGAGGCTGGTGAGTCGTGAAACTGGAGTTTTTTCAGTTTGTTTTCATTTTCTGTTTGTATCTGTTTAGTTGTTAACCATGGACTTCTGCACTTGTCCCCGTGTCATTCTATTAATCATAATTCTTTGCTTTCTGTACTTTGTCATTTTTCATTTATTTATGATACCAGCTTAGTACAAAACCAAAGGCATTTTATCCCAACTTCTTCTAATAACAGTCCATTTTTAAAAGCAAATATGTAGTGTATAAGTTACTGGTAGGCAGAATGAAAAACTTTGGTATGATACCAAATATTATTGTTATGAAGACTGATTTTAATATTTAGAATTACTGCTCAATAATGTCCACTTCATAATTATTTTCCTTAGTGTTACCTTTTACCATTTTCCTGATTTATGAATCAATCATATGATCAGCAATGTCCCTAGGTATGATAGAGGTTCAGGGTCATACGGTTGCTAGTGTATTTTCCCTGTCAATTTACTACATTTCTTAGGTACAAGGGAAGTTCATGAATCATAAAAACTAGAATAAATAATTTGCTCAACTTTTATGAATCCGCAAAAATTCTATGGAGATGGCTTGTTTGTGGCTGTTTCACTCACACATAAACTGTTTTGGCCAATCTAATTCTGTTCAAGCCACTCTAATTCTGAACGTGCCAACATCGGACAACAAAAACTAAATTAGACTTCATAAGCATGTAATTAAATATGAAATATTTGACCAATGTCATTAAACATTGTTTTTGTAAATACATTTGCACTCTATGTGGATATTCAACATTTGGTAAACATTCTTGAAGGATTTCTAAAGTTTTAGCAACTACATGGAGTTTCGAATTCCCTTTCGAAAATACAACATAACCTGCAGGCATAACACCAGAAGATTGACTACTAAATGTGTTACCAAAATATAATTGCAAAAAAAGTACGAACCAAAATATCAGCAAGGTAAGTATATAAGTATGCAAAGGTACATACATGTTTACTGCAGTTAACTATTTAACACTCAATATAGGTGATTTGTACACACACACAAACAATCAACAGGGATGGGTTCTCATAAAGATAGTGTTTGTCTGGATCTCTCAGGGTTTACCCACACTACGAGAACCAATCCGGAACTCACAGTGTGGATTACACACACATAAATATCAGAATTGTCAGGAGTACAAAATTATGAAGGAGTCATATGATGCTTTTCACAGATTTCCCCTTGTGGGGAACAGCATGATGAAGCTGCACGAGTTCTAGGAGACATAGAATAACAAATAAATACAAAAAAAGGAATACATATTTGTGATTTGTGATCATGACAGTCAATCAACGGAACAGAATCATACTACCCATAAGCAACTGTTAGCTGCTTGAAATTTTGATTTTGTAAGTCTCACAAAACACATGTTCATAGAAATTAACACAAGAAAAGTTGTAGTTGACAACAAAAGGACTCCCTCATTCTACAAAGTTGATTAAAAAAGCATCTGTCAACATGCCATGCATCGCCTGTGATAAACTTATACTTATATACTTAAACACTAATGAGGAACATTGAATTATACCTTGGATATATTTCAATTAATCTCTGAAGAAAGATATGAATTGTGCTGGCAAAAATGTAATGATCACAATTTACCTTTTAAAAATAATTAATAGTTTTTTCTTCATAATGTACAAAAATAAATTTAAAAGTTTTTAAAAAACCAAGTAAAAGGATGGGTTTGCCGAAACTTTTTGTGTGTGTGTGTGTGATTTATAATAGCTCCCAGCTCTCTATTAAACATTTGCCATATTGAACATGTTAACATTTATAAAGATGAAAGTGTAAAAATATAGAGGTGCAGTAAGCGGTATGTGTACACATTTTATATGATTTTATCCGTATTATAGAAATGAGCAGAAATGTTTTTGGACACTTTCCCTCTTCTACACCATTCAAAGAGATCTCTTGTATTAATGGGTATGCAGTGGCAATGGTGATGTGACCTGGTAATCAAATACAACCCCTGGTAATATTAGAGATACCTATGGTAAAGCTGATTTTCAGAAAACGACTGGCAGATATATCAGCTGTATTCACCCATCATATTTATAATAATTGGAGCTTTGGCTACTTACAGTAAAGCACAATTGTGGTAAAGATTATTCTGCAAGGGAAAACTATGTTTTTAGCACACCAAAAAACTGATGCTAAGATTGATTGCATTTTTACATGTAGAAAAAACGTATACACAACGTCTACACTTTTTAGGTGTTATTCTCCATCGAAAGCATACATATGTGGTACTATAAGGGTTATCAGAAGTGCTAAACCGGTTCGTGGCATTGCAACGAAAAACCCGACCAATGGTAAATGTTCCTATGAGTGCGGACTCTACGTATGCCTCCAGTGGGTTTGAACCTTGTAGAAATGGCTCTGCTGTGGAAAGGCCTAAGAGAAAGTGTACGGTGGGAGTGAATGAGTTTCTTTAACGTGGACATTAAGTAGGAGTAACTAGGGTGGCAGATGCCCCTTCACTACGCCTGACACTGTCTTTACAAACACTGGTCTCGAGGGTCAAGAAAAGTCCGCAGCTGCATCAAAAATTTACATTGCTCCAGGAACACTGTTTACTTTCTGCAGTTTCCACATCTTGGCATTGCGCCAGTTAGTGGGCGGGGCTACAGGTATGGCAAAGGGGAAACTTTGTGATGTCTTTGGCTACCAAAGGGTGCTTTGTTTCATTTCTTCGACCCCTGGCACTTTGGCGAATTAGCGTCCATCATGGCAATCTGCAACACGCCCAATAACATTAAGGCTCTTCTTGCATTAGGTTAGAGAGTGGGCTCCGAAGGCATGGCTAGCTGAAAGCGTCTGGAAAATGGAGGGATGTTGGGGAGAGTTTGGATGGTGTCCGTCAGTGGAGGGGCCTGATAGGGAGAGAGACGAGAGCTCAGAATGTACAGGTTCTCTCTTCCTGACTCTTTCTATTAGGGAGATTTATGGGAGGCCTTTTATCTGCCAGGAGCAGCCCTGCATTGCTCAGAGATAAAGTGGAGGGACCCATCCGTCAGGGGGCTGTCACTGGCAGGAGGGGGCGCGCACATACTCTCTGCATTAGTGGGGTTAAGTAAATACACTTCATTCCTCCTCTGTCTGGTCTGCACCCCCGCCATTTCTCTCCCCTCCCTGTCTTATCCCTTCCTCCCCCTTTCTCTCCTCCGTGGGCTTACAGAACATAAAGGCCGGCTCCATTCATCACCCTGAAAGCTGCGCACAGTACACGTCTCTGTAAATAAATTAAACACACACACTAAAATCAGGAAACTGTCTGCAAAGGCAGGCGGGTTTCTTCTTTCGGCGTCGGCCTTGGGTTCACTGCAGAAGCACGAGCAGGGTATTTCAGCATCCCAAAATGGAGGAAGGAGAGGGCCTCTTAAATCTCCATCCAAAGAAGCTGGAACGGACCATCTGAGGGACAAGGCTGCTTGGAACATCCATCCACGATGTCAAAAAATAGGCTTAAAACACGGACTTTCAAACTAGCTTGGGACTGAAAACCGCTATTTGAAAGACTGTTATGTTTAAGATCGTTTTCAAGTTTTCTTTAGCAAAAGTTTTTTCATTTGTCATGCCAACAAAGTAAAATATATTGCATTGCTCAGTGCAAACAAGTTAGAAAGTCACAGACATACACAAATTATGTCAAAGCTTGGATTTGTAATTGCAGCCTCTTAGTAGATGCCCTATATTTATTTATTTTCAAGTATTATAGCGGCCCTGATGTAAACTGTCAGCTACTTAAAAGTGCAGTTATAGAACAAGCATTGGCAAAGCAATGGGCCTCGCATTGACTTCTTGTCTTTCAACTTTGTTAATATTTCTGAGGAAAGCCAGTAGGTCGGGCGTTGGCCAACATCCTGGCAGTGGCATTTTTTGATTTGTCGTGGTGTTTGGAAAACTTAATCGTCGGTGTTGTTGTTGAGCACTCAACAATATTAAACAAAAAAATGCTCAAATCCAAAATATCTTTTGGCTTCAAAAGTACACATTGCTATGTTATTGCTTGACCCTGAAGGGAACTACTTTGAGGGCGTATTTGCTCTGTGTGTATGACCAGAATGCTGTCATTCACAGTGAAGTTAGCAGTGGTTGAAGAGAGATGACCCACTTCCCCATTCTTTATGCTGTAGACGAGGAAGAAAAATATGAGTGACTCAATAACAGTCTAGTGGATGAAGAAGACCCCTTTAATGGCAGTAGCCACTCTGTAGTTATCGCTAAAATTCCCAGAGATAGGAATTCCTCTGATGTTTGCTTGGCCCTCTATTGTACAGCTCTGCTCTCTATGCCACTTCACTCCACCCCACTGCACTCTACTTTGCAGCACTCTATGCCACTGCACTCAATGACACTCTAGTCTACTGTGTTCCAATGTACTCTATATTACTGGACTCCATGCCACTGTTCTCTACTCTGCACCACTCTAATGTACGCCAGTGCACTCTACGCCACTGCACTCTATGTCACTACATGCTACAGTGTACAACTGCACTCTATGCTACTCTACTTTAGCCTTCACCATTGCACTTCATGCCACTGCAATCTACACCACTGCACTCTACACTGCTCTACTCTGCATCACTGTACTCTATGGCATGGTACTCTACCCCACTGTACTATACATCACTCTGCTCTTCTCTGCACCACTTTATTTTACACCACTGCTCTGCACACCACTCTACACACTGTAGATCACTACATGGTACACACCTGCTGTGCATGCTACTTTGCACCTCTGCACTCTATGCCACTCGACTCTACTCCTACACAATTCTACCCCACTCCATTCCAAACAATATAACTTTACTGTATGCCACTCTACTCAGCGCTACTCTACTCTACCCCTTTTTACTTTACCCCATTTCACTCTACCCGTATTCACTCTACGCCACCTTACTCTACCCCACTGCACTCTTCTCCACTCTATTCTACTGTGTAAAACTCTACTCTATGCCATTGCACTGTACACCACAACACTCCAAGCCACTCTGCTCTTCTCTGCACCACTGGACTGTACACCACTGCATTCAATGGCACACTACTATACTCTGCACCACTTTACTCTACACCACTGCACTCTACTCTGCACCACTCTACACCACCCTATTTTACTGTGCACCCGTTGTGACTGATGTCACTTAGAATGAAATTATGTCAACGTTGGAATAGGGATAAATGGGTTAGAAATGGAATGTTGGGGGAAAAGGGAAAAGACATGTCGATGTGACGGAAGAGCTTTACTGTTTGTAGATGCTGGGGTTATTTTATCTTCATTAAGCACTGTTTATTCAAAATGTGTATTTCAGTGAATACTGCATATTTTGGTGACAAATTGACCTCAGCACCAGACCCTCGCACATCATATTCTTCTGTGGGGTACCATATCACATAAGATTTCTTCAAGACGCAGTGATTTGGCAATGAATTATTATTCCCAGTGCTACGACAGTGCTACATTTTCTTTAATTGTTCAACGAACAATAAGTAAACTTTCATTTGTGTTACTTACTTCAAGCTTTCAAGTAACCTGGGTTTTCGGACTTTAACAATCACCTGCACTTGCGCATCTCCGCACGCTTAACCATACGTCGCATAGATATGACCACGTTACTATAGATACCCCTCACGCTTCAGGCCTAACACATTCCATCATACGCTAAGTCCGTGTTACCCTAACAACTAAGAAGCTTGCTGGGTGCGCAGAGTGCTCGTCGTTCAGCAACGTGCATGCTTTGAAACATTTTTACAACACACGCCACCCACATTAGGACATGGGTGCTTAACGATAGTCAGATCACAGTGATGCACACACTTTATACTGGAAATAAAAAGTGTTTGTCTGCTTAGCGATTTGTCAAATTACAGGCGAAGCGCATGCTTTATTTTGGAAATGTAAAATGTGTTCGTGTTTGTAATAAGTACCGCGATACACACAGTTTATAACAACAGAAGTAACTCTGTTTCACAAGGGCCATTACCTTGCGCACACTTTAAAGAGACAAGAACACTCCATTTCCTTAATTATTAACAATGGGACTGTATTGGATGGTAAATAAAGTAGTATTTGATTAATACTTTCTTAGAAGATATTTAATTAAGAGTGAAAACACAAACCACTTAACTGGTGAGAACTTGCACTTGATTTTTATCGATGTTTACTGTCGCTGCGACACGCACAAACTATTTTTCTCGCAATAATAGACGTTAAGCATTGTATGTCCTACAGCTGTGCATTCTTCATCTTTTGTCACAAGAGTATTTTCATTTTACATTTTGAAAACTCCAACATACCTTTCCACTGCTTATAATGGCTTATAGCAATCCATTGAACCTCACACCCCCTCAACTATTCAACTATACTTCCAGTGATTGTTCACTGCAATACCAAGAATGGCGTGAGGATTATACAAATTACATTTCTACATGTGACAGCGACGAAATTTTCATGCCAGAAAAGAAGAAAAAAGTTATTTTACACTGCTTAAGACCATCAGGGCTAAAAATATACAAATTCATTGAAAAAATACTGTATTAGGTGATGTTTTTTCCAAAGTGCTAGAGGATTTGGATAGTTTTTTTGCACTAACTGGTGTGTTGGTGTGAATAGATAAAAAATAATTCATAGGAAAAAAAAGAAAGAACAATCGATTGATGACTAGGTAGCAGCATTAAAAAAAAATAACATTAACCTGTTGCTTTGGGGCCTTACACAATGAACTTATAAAAGACCAAATTGTCATACAATCTGCCAATCCTGAAATTCAAAAGAATTTATGGGTCAAGGGTGAATCATCTTTACATTAAGTCATTGACATAGTTAAATGCTCAGAACTTACGGGTAGATGTGTGAAAGCTTTTCTATCTGAATCTAACAAGGAGCACATGGAAGAAAATTCAAATTCTGCAAATTATGTAATCCACAAAATCAAACAAGGCAGAAAAAAATTGACAAAGAGGTTATAAGGAAGACAGTTACATCCAATGGACGGAAAGTAAAAATTGAGGAGAAACATGATATTACTTGTTTTAGATGCGGATTTTCAGGTCACAATGTCAATGATAAGAAATGTCCTGCAAAGAATCAACAGTGTTCAGCTTGCGGCATTCTAGTTCATTTAAAAAAAGTGTGCAAAAAGATGAAAAGTGGTGCAATAAAGATACTAGATGGAGAAACATCTAGCCAACATTCATCTTGTGATGATGGCGACAATTCTCACATGTGTGTGATGAACATAGATTCTTGTAAAAATGCTTAAAAAACATGTAGACGCAAACCTAAATGTGAAATTGCAATGGGTGGAATCAAAAGTTTGGTTACAGCTGACTCTGGTTCACCCTATACTATCGTAAACAAAGGTGTTTGGAATAATAAATCTGCATCTGTTTTAAGAAATGAACTGTCACTTTCTGATATTTCACATAAAGGTTTTACTGGGGACACTATTGAGATATTGGGGTTCTAAGAACTTCCTTCTGTATTTAAGGAAAGAGAAACATTATGTAATTATATGTTTCCAAAATGGGGCCATCTGATTTAGCCTGGTGGGATCAGGGAGATTTAGGTATCATACTTGATCCCAATAGCCCTGACCCTGTGTTTGTTGTAAATGACACTAAGAACAACATCACTATTGCTTCCGCTTTCTCAGAACGTTTTTCAAATAACATTGGATGTTTAAAGGGGTTCCAACACAAAATTATTTAAAAAGAAAATTCCATTCCCAGTGCACATAAAGTCAGACATATTTGCTTGTGCATCAGGGAAGAAGTACGTTCAGAACTTGACAAATTTAAAAAGGCTGGAATTATAGAATCGGTGGAGTCATCCGATTGGACCACTGGTTGTGGTTAGATGTTCCAATGGGAAACTAAGGCTATGCATCAATTCAAAGGACTTAAATAAAAACATTTTGGTCTATCAATTTCTCCTTCTTAAGATTCAGGAAATGCTGTCCATGACCAAAGGAATGAAATGGTGTGCGACCATTGATTTGAAGTCCGCCTATCATCAGGTCACTCTCCATGAGAAAAGTTGCATGTCCACGTCATTCATAACACTGCTTGGATGCTTTCAATTTGTAAGAGTTCCCTTCAGACTAGCATTGGCAGCTGCAATGCTTCAACGCCTTATGCATTCTATGTTCAAAGACTCAAGCAGCATTTTATTTTTTCAGGGTTATATACTGATTATGGGCAAGGGTAAGAATGAATATAATGCATATGTAATTAAAGTGCTAAAAAACAACTGAAGGAAAGGGGTTTAACAGTAGAATATAGCAAATGTAAAATTGCCAAAAGAGAAGTAACTTATTTGGGCCATGAAATCAGCAGCAGAGGGATTGCTCCAAAACACTCCTTAGTGAAAGCCAGACTCAATGCACACACCCCCACCTAGTAAAGACGATGTTAGGGCTTTCTTGGTGTCGGCAGAGTTCTAGTCAAAATATGTGCAACATTTTTTTACGACCAAAACATACCCCATTAGACAATTTCTCAAAACTAAAAGTGAATTTGGATGGTCAAGTGATTGTGAGGATGCATTTGTTTCCATTAAGAGAGATATTACCAGTCCCCTTCGTTGCAGGGTTTTGATCCAAGTCTTCAAAGTATAGTCAGCACAGATGCAAATGACAGGAAAAGAATGTATAATAGCCTTTGTGTTGCATTCTTTATCACACCCCTGTGCAGAAATATTTATTGATTGAAAGAGAAGCGTTAGCTTGTGAATGGGGTTTGAATCATTTTAGGCCATTTATTTGGGATCGCAAGTAGAATTGCATAGTGACCACAAACCACTGACAAAGGTCTTAACTAGTAAGGGTTTATACAATTCATCCCTGCAATTAGCAAGTATGTCCATAAAGTTACTAGAATATAATTATATCATTAAGTATGTTCTAGGGGTTAAAACAAAATTGTTGATCTTTTAGTTGCTTCCCATCAAGGAGAATTATACTGAGAAAAAGAGCGTGGGCACGGGAAAAACTTGAAGATTTTTGTGTATCTGACATAGTGAAAGAGGTGATGGGACTTATGAATGATGAATGGATGGTGACGATTGAGAAAGATCCCATCTTGCATAAAAATTGTGGCTGGTTAAGGAATGGTTGGCCACTTAGAAGTGTAACAGAAGACAACACTTCTGTATTTTGGAACCTAAGAAATTAATTAACTGAGGAGAATGGGGTGGTGTTACGCAATGGCAGAATGATTCCACCGGAAGTGCTAAGAGACAAAATTCTGGACATTTGCCGTGAAGGGAATTTGGGCATTTCTAAAACCGAGAGTAGGGTAAAGGAACGTTACTGGTGGCCGGGTGTTAACATAGCAGTAGAGAGAAAAGTCAGAGATTGTGACCTATGTAACAATTTGGAAAAAGCTTCACTCACATGCAAGCACCCCTTTCTACCCATAAACACCCCGAATATGCCTTGGGAGTTAGTTGGACTACACATTGTTGGACCAATCTCAAATGTTTCCCTACCCAAATATATTTTAGTATGTTATGACCATTTTTCTAAGTGGCCAGAGATTGAAATGGTGTCTAAAGAAGACTATGATGTTGTTTTCAGTTTTTTAGACTGCATGTTTTTGAGAGCAGGAGTACTGAAATGCATAATCACTGATAATGGGCCCCAATTTGTTGGGGATATCTTTAATAAATATCTATGTAGGAATGCTATTACTCATAACAAGACTTCTGTGTACCATCCCATTGGGAAAAGTGCTGTTAAATGTTTCAGTAGTGTTATAAAGAATAGCAAACAGCTTGCAAAAGCTTCTGGTGTGAAATGGAAAAAAGAAGTATGGAACACTGTATTGGCATACAGAGTTACTCCTTGTTTGGCTGCAGGTTTCAATCATTTTGAACCTATGAGAGGTAGGATTCCATTAAGAAAAGATACTGTTGGATGGATGAGCAAAACCAGAATGAGTGAATGGACGCCTGAAATAGTGAAGAGAAATTTGTGCAGGCAAAGGAGAATTACAAAAAGTTCTATGACCGGAAGCATGATTGCAAGGACATTCAGGTAAGAGTTTGAGATTTGGTTAAAATAAAAAAAAACTGGTGTGTATACGAGGAGTGAAGGCAAATTCCAAGACTCCGTTAGAGTAGTGAAAGTACTTTGTTTAACTTTAGGATGGAAGATGAGTCATGTTTCTTTATATAAAGGTAATGATATAGGAAAACCAACTATAAGCAAATAATAAAGTTTTAGAATGACCCAGTAACAGCATGATCTGGTGGGTCGAAGACATAGGGGGTTATTCTAACTTTGGAGGAGTGTTAATCCGTCCCAAAAGTGACGGTAAAGTGACGGATATACCACCAGCCGTATTACGAGTTCCATAGGATATAATGGACTCGTAATACGGCTGGTGGTAAATCCGTCACTTTTCCTATACTTTTGGGACGGATTAACACCTCCTCCAAAGTTAGAATAACCCCCTTAATCTCCAATCACGAGCTGTAGAAGATGAGAATTGAGAAAACACTGTCGGTGAGTACTCTGATGAACAAATCAATGATAGTTCTTGTAGGAAAAAATTTAATAGAACACAGAAGAGAAGTTAAAAGTGGTAGGTTTTGTCTGAAAATTGTCAAACCTACCAAGTTCAAAGATTTTGTTTGTAGGTAACTTTAATGTATTTTATTTAGTTGGTGCAATGTAAAAGACATGTTAAACATTGATTAACGTAGTTTTAGACACTGTGAAAAAAATGTTTTATGTGTGTTTATTATGATGTATGTACCACTCATTGGTCTTTCATTTTTTTTTTTTTTATAAAGAATTATTATTGGTTTTGCAATTGAATAAAATAATACAAAACAAGCCAAACAGTTTTATACAGAAATATCAAGGCGCCAACGGGCACCAAACAGTGGTCAAATCCAATGCCCCAGCCAACACCCTAAATGAATAGATTGTACATGTCAATATCGACGTATTGCGTGTGTGCCCCATTTCCACCAGAGGAAATAGAGGAATGTGTGTGGATTCTACCTCCCATTGTGTCGGTCTGCGGCATCAGGGGTTAAATTGTCATGCCTTCCCACCTCCCCCAGATCTTGTGGTATTTATTCGGGCACCCTCTAGCCTCATATACAAGCTTCTCGCATTGGGCACACCAATCCATCCCTCTCTTCCATTTGGTCAGGGCCGGTGCCTTATTGGCTTTCCAGTCCGCCACGATATCTCTTTTAGCCACTAGGCATGCCACCCCTAGCAAGGTTCGCTCTGCTCTGCGTAATCCCGAATCCCCCATAACCCCTAGTAGGGATATCAATGGTGTCAGCTCCATGTCCACTTGCAGGGTCAAGGAGATCTCTCGCGAGATCATCTTCCAATAAGTATTAATAGTCGAGCATGACCACACCATGTGAAAAAAGTCAGCGTCTGGGCTCATACATCGGGGACAGTCAGCTGTAGGCCGGAGCCCCGCCCTGTGCATTTTGGAGGGTGTAAGGTAGGCCGTATGGAGGTAGTAAGTCTGTATTAGTTGGAGACGTGTCGCCATGGTCAGGGTGTGGGGAGCTGCCAATGCCTCAGTCCAGTCCTCCTCTTCCACAGGGCCCACCCATCCCTCCCATTTCCGACGAAGTTCCTCCAGGGAGCAGGCAGTGGAAGTGATTAATGTGCGATATACCTGGGAAACGCCTCCCCTACCCAGATTCCCCATCAGGGCCCTCCTCTCCATAGGACTGCTTACGGGTATGTTGTCCCCTGTTTGGACCTGCGTCAGAAGTGCATGCCGTACTTGGAGATATTTGTGGAATTGTGTCTTATTTAATGCAAAGGTTTCTTGGAGATCCTCGAAGGAACGCATATGCGTGCCCTCCCATACATCACCCAGTGTAGAGATGCCTATATTATCCCATTTCTGGAATCCCTCAAGACCCGCCACCTCTTCCAAGCATGTCCCATGCCACAGTGGGGTCTGCTGAGTAGGGCGCCCCCACCATCCTGAAATCTTTTGAGCCGTCCGCCATCCCTGCAACACCACCCCTGTCACCCCAGGAGTCCCCCGTGTGATCGGACCGCCATACAGGGCGTCAAAGATCTTGGGGTAGCTCAGTGTCTGAAGTTCCAGTCGGTACGCCGGGTCTGTCCATCCCCCTCCCAACCAGTCGTTGATCACAAGTAGTTGCATCGCCAAGTGGTAGTAAAGGACATTAGACATTCCTAGGCCCCCTTCGTAGACGTCTCTCTGGCAAGTTTTAAGCGCTAGCCGGGGACGGGTACCACTCCACAGAAATTGGCGTGCTAGCGAGTCCATTTCTCTAAACCATTTCATGGGGATGGGGTTTGGATAATTTTGGAGGAGGTAGAGAAGCCTGTGATGGACCATCATCTTATAGAGTGCGATTCTGCCAAGCAGGTTAAGAGGGAGGTCCTTCCACCGTTGAAGATCGTCTTTGATTTTTCTGGTTAAAGGCGTGACATTGAGCTCCCATGTTAATTCAGGGAGCGTTGCGACATGCACCCCCAGGTATTTAAAGCTATTCCTCCGCACTGGTATACTTTGTTGCCAGTCTATACAGTCTCTAGATTGATGGAGCGGAACCAACAGGGATTTTTTGGGGTTTAGGGCGAGACCCGAGGCCTCCGAGAAGATGTCTAGAATTTGCATGATACGGGGGCCGCTCCTGGCTGGGTTAGCTATGTATAGTAGTACATCGTCCGCATATAATGCCACTCGGTCTTCTGGACACGCGGGCCAAGACCAGCCCTCCATCAGAGGGTCCTCTCGAAATAACTTCGCCAGGGGTTCTATTATTAATGCAAAGAGAAAGGGGGATAGCGGGCATCCTTGTCGAGTGCCACGGCCAATCGGGAACACACCCGAGACCACTCCGTTTACCTGGACCTGAGCCGTTGGATTAGAGTAGAGCAGTCCCACAAGGCCTCGGAACTTGGGTCCAAGTCCATTTTTTTTTAATACTTGTTCAAGATAGGACCAATCCACTGTATCAAAGGCCTTCTCAAAATGAAGTAAGAGCAGCGCCAGAGGGGTGTGTGACAGGATTTTATGGTGTGCTAAGGCGAGATGTAATCGCCTGATGCAGTGCCTGGTGCTCCGCGCTGGCATGAAGCCGCATTGGTCAGGGTGCACCAAGGCGGGCATTGCCTCTTTTAATCTAGTGGCGAGGATTGACGCTAACACCTTGATCTCAGTATTGAGGAGAGAGATCGGCCGGTAAGCCGAGCAGTTTGGCGATGGGGGTTGAGTCTTTGGGATTACTACTATTGTAGCTAGGTCAACTCCTGAAGGGAAGTGACCTTTTTCCTCAGCTTCTTTATACATCTCAAGTAAGTGCGGGGTCAAAATGTCACTACATTTCCTATACAGTTCCGCAGGAAACCCATCTGGTCCTGGCGTCTTGCCTGAAGCCAGACTGGCTATCGCATTCGTTATTTCTGTGAGATCAAGTGCCTCGTCTAGCCTGTCCTTGGTCGCCTGAGAAACTCTGGCGAGTGTTATGTCATTCAAGAGGGGAGAAGCTTTTTCAACCGCAGGCCGGGGTTGCTCTGCATACAGGCGTGCATAGTAGGAAGCAAAACTCTGAGCAATCTCGATGGGTGTCTTGAGAAGGGTACCTGTATCATCTCTAATTTCGGGAATGATTCTGTTAGCTAAGGGCCGGGTGGCCAACCAGTGCAAGAGCTTCCCATTTTTGTCTCCCCATTCATATATTCGGGCAGACGATGCCCTCCACATATGCTTCGCTGACTCAAGTGCTAAGTGTTTGATTTCTTCTCGGACCCTGGTGAGCTGCCTCAATGCGGAGACTTCGGATAAGGTCGTTTGCTGGCGTTCCAGTTTTAACGCTTCAGCTTCTAGCTCGGACATTCGTGAGTCACGGGCGCGCTCACGTGCGCGCAGGAGGCACTTCGCATGTCCTCTTAAGGTAGCCTTGTAGGCAGCCCATATTGTGCCGGACGACTGGACCGTTCCCGCATTCTGTTCAAAGTACTGCGTGAGACGATCCCTAATCTCGAGGGTATGGTCCTCATCCTGTAAGAGCCATGCATTTAGGCGCCATACCGGACGTTTAGTGAGATCTACTCCACCCAGCCGAATTCGCACCGGTGCGTGGTCCGACACCCCTCGAGGCAGAATCTTTGCCCCCGGGACACCGGTGAAGTCCATGGCCGGCATAAATACTAGGTCAATTCTAGAGTGTGTCCGGTGGGCAGCAGACGTGTGCGTATATTGACGCTCCATAGGGTGCCAGGTTCTCCATACTTCACATAGGCCAAGGCTGTCGGCCCATCCCTTGAGGCCTGCGGCTCGGGTGGACCTGCCCGCAGTGACATCTCCTGACACATCTAATCTGGGGTCTAGAACCGCATTAAAGTCCCCTCCTACTATTGTGATTCCTTGGGGGAGTCCTGCTACCACCTGTCGAAGTGAGAGTAGAAAGGCGTCAAATCCCGCTTGGGGGGCATACACGCACACAAGATTCAGTGTCACCCCACGAAGTAACCCTGAGACTATAACAAATCTGCCTTGCGGATCGGATCTCGTAAATGTAATCACCATTGGTAGTGAGCGGTGGAGCAGGATAGCTACCCCCCTGGATCCCCTAGAGAATCCTGCGTGGTAGACCCTATCAAATCCTCCTCGAGCCAACATAGGGCATTTAGTTCCCATAAGGTGGGTTTCCTGCAGTAGGGCTGCCAAGGGGGAATATCTACGGAGAGTGTTAATTACTGCGGATCTTTTGATCTTATCTCGCAGCCCGTTCACATTCCATGAGATGATTTGTGTCAATGGGGACCAGGCGTGAGTCGCGTAGGAGTCTTACGGTGTTGGGTGTCAGTCAGTGGACATAGGAATGACCAGTTAAAACTTAACAGTGCAATACTCAAAATATACCTATCTAACCCTAACTTACCCTTCTTCCCCCAAAACCACCCCCCTCCCCATACTCCCACCCAGGAAGCATCTGTCGCCCTAACAATCAACCAGAACAAAACAGCCATATGGGCTGCCATAGGAGTGGAGTGGTGGACCCCTCCATTAGGTCGGATCATGTACAACTAATCACGAAAAGTCATGCCATACTTTACAAGTCTTAAGGAAAGCCCATATTCCCGATGCAGCCCATCACGGATTTCCTCGAGATGGACCGGGCCCTTCGGCCCCCCCCCACACACGCTCCGTTCGGGGCTTCGTGCAGCATGTCAGCCAAGCGCCGGGGATTGACTCAGGCGGTCATCGTCTCCAGTCTGCGTCTGAATCCGCCCCTCTGGAGACCCAACAGGCAACCCCCCTCTCCGTGAGCCCGTCTCTCCCACCGTCTCCTCACCCATGGGAGCGTCCGAGTTTCCTCGTCTTCCTCTCCGAGACCCAGTGCGCTTACGGCCCCTCCAGGGCCCCCCAGCGGGGGGGATCCGCCCGGGAGGGCTCCCCTCTCCCCGCCGCGGACCCCTTTCGAGCCCCAACGCCCTCCTCAGTTAGCCAATCCCACGCCTCCTCCGGGGAGTCGAAGAAGTACGCCTTGCCCGCCATAATGACTTTAAGTCTCGCAGGAAAGAGGAGCATATACGAAAGTTGCATCGCCCTAAGTTTTTGTTTAACTTGCTCATATGAGCGGCGACGGGCCTGGACCTCCTTGGTGTAGTCCGGGAATACTAGGATTTTGTGGTTTTCCCACTGGAGATTTTCGGAGCGCCTAGCCTCCTTAAGGATATTGTCACGGTCTCTAAAGTTGAGGATTCGGGCAATCATCGGGCGTTTTGGACCGCCCGGAGGGGGGCTTGGGGCAAGGGCCCTGTGAGCACGTTCCACTGCAAACCAGGGTGAAAGAGTTTGGTCTGGCATCCAATTTTTGATCCACCGCTCTAAGAATTCTGTGGCTTTGTCTTCCTCCGAGCCTTCCGGGAATCCTACAAAACGTAGGTTGTTTCGTCTCGATCGGTTTTCTGCATCTTCCGCCCGGCGGTGTAGTTCGGATGTTCGCGTCTGTAACTGGGCCACCTTGGTCCTAAGGTCAGATATTTCGTCCTCGTTGTGGGAGACTCGGCCCTCCACGTCAGTGATACGATTTACCGCGTTTCTGAGGTCCTGCCTGATGAGGCCCATGTCCTCGCGCACCTCCCCGATTTTAGTCTCCACAGCTGTTTGCGATGATTGAATTGCCAGGAGAATGGCATTTACTCCGTCTGGTACCAGGCCCCCCGCTGCCGTCTCTCCGTCTCCTCTAGGGCCTGTTGGAGTTGTAAATTGATCAATCTTCTGCTGAGAGGGCGGGGGATGTTTATTCGCTCTATCCTTCCCCATTTTGTCTCGGAGGGAGGGGATGGAGTGTCTAGTTCGAATTATGCAGCTCTTCTGTCCAAATTCTACACCCTCCACAGGGAAGGTCCCAAAGGAGGACCATCGGCAGGGCCTCATCAGGGCGCGTCAATGATAGATGACGCAGTCCCCTCCCCGGGGCTTGGTGGCCTCCGGTCAGCCACGTGTTGCTGGTCTGCCAAGTGTCTGGTTTCTCTCCGTTCCAGGAGACTTCAGCACGTCTTTAGTGGGTTCCCATCACCAGGGTCTGTTGGCGTGCTTTATCAATGTTATGGCCGTGGGTTGGGAACAGGTCTCCGGGGAGTCTCTTTACTTTGAAGATTGGAAATCGCGGGGGCACAACACTGTTGCCCAAATCTGCTGCGCCCTTTTGAGTTTCCAATGCAATGTTTATTTGGGGGGAGAGGGGGACAGCCCCGGACCCTCTTCTCCCTTCTTCCTCTTTCTCTCCTTCTTCTAGGAGGGGGCAGCCCCGCTCCCGGGCGGCCGGACCCGGGGGCCGAGGGCCACCCACCCCACCCCGGTCGCCCGGAAGCAACGGACAGGAGAGCGGCCGCACTGCACAGCCGCGCCCTACCCGGCTCAAGCGAGGCAGCCCCCACCGTGTGGCTCACCTCTTTAGCGCCAGCATCGTTGCGATCATTTCGCCAGGGCGGGGTACATCAAGTCGGCCGCGTCGCCTCTTCTCTTGCGGGGGGCTCCAGATTACACGGCTCGCTCGCCTGCAGCAGTTTTATTTGCGGTCAGGCCCCCGTCCTGGGGCCCGGCCGTGCAAGTCAGAGTCAGACAGGGGAGCCCCCGTCCCTGGGCTCACCCTCTCCAGGCTTCCCCTCTGCTCTCCGAGCCCGGTGCCACGGAGTCCGAGTCTCCGAAGGCCAACAAGGGACGCCGGCCGCGTCGCTCCACCATCCGCCAGGGGCCCCAGGTCACAGTCTGCTCCGGGCACTTGAGCGCTGCGCACTCTATGCCACTGTACTTTACTCTGCACCGCTCTACTGTATGCCAATTCCCTATACTTTGCACCACTGCTCCATCAGTACTGTTTTGCACCATTGCACTCTATGCCTCTGCACTCTACACTCTACATGACTGCGCTCTGCGCCAATCTGCTCTGCCACATTCTACTGTCTCCTACTGCACTCTACCCCACTGCACTGCATATCATTGCACTTTACGCCACCACAATCTACTCCACTCTAGGCCACGGCACTCTATGCCACTGTACTATACACCACTGCAATGTACTCTTCTGTACTCTATGCCGGTGCACTCTATGGCACCCTCCTCTACTGTAGTCTACAACCCTTCACTCGATTACACTCCCTTCAATGATACTCCACTCTACAATTTTAAACACATTTTTATTTAAAAAATTGAAATTCAATGAAAAAACAAAGGTTAAAGATTAGTTATAGTTAGGAAAACGTGAATTACTAATTCTATACCAAACAAACTGGAACTACACAAACATTAGAAACTCTAATGTTATAGGTATAACTTAAAGTTATCATTTTCACAACGTCCAAAACTTACTATTACTCTCACAGCTCTGTACCCAGTGTTGTGAACTTTCTGACTGTACGACGAAACAACGACTGCAAAAAAAACTACTGCCTTAACAACGAGGTCGGAACACCGACCTTGTTGCTACTACTAATGATTTTACCACGAATGCCTTAACAACGATATTTTGTTGTAAAGGCATTCCTGATAAAATCATTAGCAATAGGCACCATTCACCCTACATCCCTCACCCCACCCCCCCAACCCCACCCCAAAACCTAAAACCCCCTGACCCCCCACCCACTCCCCAAAACCAAAAACGCCCCACCCCCCCAAACCCACCCCAAAACCTAAAACCCCCTGACCCCCCACCCACTCCCCAAAACCAAAAACGCCCCACCCCCCCAACCCCACCCTAAAACCTAAAACTCCCTGACCCCCCACCCACTCCCCAAAACCAAAAACGTCCCACCCCCCCAACCCCACCCCAAAACCTAAACCCCCCTGACCCCCCACCCACTCCCCAAAACCAAAAACGCCCCACCCCCCAACCCCACCCCAAAACCTAAAACCCCCTGACCCCCCACCCCCTCCCCAAAACCTAAACCCACACTTACCTTTGCCAAGTCCCTTCTTTGTACCTTAACCACGCATGTTTGTTGTTCAGAACATACGTAGTTAAGGCACAAAAAAACGAAGTTGTGGTAAAAAAAAGCGTTTTTGCGCTTTCGTTAACCACGACCTTCGGGAAAAAAAAGTCGTAAAAAAGGATGTTTCCCGAACTTTCTAAGCAGATCATATTAACTATAACTTACCCTGCTACCATTCACATCTTATACAATTTCATATTGCATCACTTATACTGCTTTAAATCATATCTTTCATAGCAACACTTATGACATCTGAAAAGAAATAATCTGTGAGAACACTGTACATGGTAACCTTGTGAGTTTCTTATGAATTATTGCTAAATTGTGATTCCTGAATTGTGCAGGAAGATGATACTTGTAAAAGGTATTCACATGTGAGACCCCTTTATGGAATCACTGCAATGAACCTCTGCTCCTACTGTATTCCTACGACATTCTGAGCACAGACTGTGTGTATAATTCACCCTCGCCATAGATGCAAGCCCCATCAGGTGAGGAAGGCTGACTATGCATAGTTTGCAATCAGTGCGTAGCACCCACTCCCTTTAGAAATCCAAGCCCATCAGGATGGAAGTCCCTACTATACACAGTCTGCGATCAGTGTGCAGACTGTGTGTAGCGATCACTTCCTTTAGACACCCGAGCCCCTATAGGCAGGAAAGCCCCTATGATGAACAGCCTATGCTATCTGCACTGCTATTCACAGAGAGCCTGATCCCTCCAGACACCCAAGCACAGCTAGATGAGTGAGCCATTACTACAGAGATGCTTCACTCTCTGTGCAGTTTTTCATGAAGAGCTCTCCCCATCCATATACTTAAGTCTTCTTACATAGCGAAGGCCCTATTACGAACAGTTAGCTATGTTCGAAATATTATATTTTATGCTACAAAAACCTCT
This sequence comes from Pleurodeles waltl, assembly GCF_031143425.1. Taxonomy (NCBI): domain Eukaryota; kingdom Metazoa; phylum Chordata; class Amphibia; order Caudata; family Salamandridae; genus Pleurodeles; species Pleurodeles waltl. The sequence continues at coordinate 553,519,739 of NC_090448.1, forward strand.
AGAAATTAACTGACAAACCAGGGTTAAAGTGATGTTGTAGTTAGGTCCCGTAATGATATTTTACTTTAGTTTGAAAAACCTTAGACATTAACTGACTGTTAAAGTAAGGTTATAGTTAGGTGAAAATGTCTTCCTCTGAAAAATTCTAAATTCACCAGATATAGTTTATTTAGCTAACTGTAAATCACACCTCTGCCATGCACTGCTTATGACCTCACACATTACATCATTTATGACATATTTAATGACATCATTTATGAAATCGAATATGACATCTCAAATGACATAATTGGTGGCATCACTGATGATGTCATCCATCATAATGCTGTTCAGTTTACTCTACAAACCAGTACAGCCTTTGAAATATGTGAAATAAGTACTTAATGCACAGAATCATGCAATAAATTACATAAAAGTATGTGCTCATATAAAATAAATCTGTAGTCCACTACCTCTAGATTCACAAGCCCCATTAGATGGCCAAGCCCCTACTATGCAGTTCCTTTATGGTGGACAAACATTTTCATAGAGAGTCCACTGCTTCCAGATATCATAGCTTCATTAGGTGCTCAAGCCCCTACTACACAGTCTTCACGCTCTGCAAAACCCATCATGGAGAACCAACTCCCTCCAGGCACCTACGCCTCATTAGGTGGTCAAACTCCTACTATGTACATCTTTGACCTTGAGAAGAGCTCTTTACAAAAAAGCCCACTCCCTTCAAGCACCCAAAGCCTCATTAGGGGGCCAAGCCCCTATTACGTTTAACCTTTGCCCTGTGCACAGCTCTCCACAAAGAGCTCACTCCCTCCAGACAACCAAGTCCCATTAGGTTGCCAAGCTCCTACTATGTGCAGCCATCACCCTGTACACAAATTTTCACAGAGAGACCACTATCTACAGGCTTTCACCATATTAGATTGTGAAGGTTGTACTATGCACAGCCTTTGTCTTGTGGACAACTCTTCATGGAGTGCTCACACCCTCCACACATGTAAGCTCGCTCAGGAGGCCAAGCATTGTGCAAAAGATTACAGCTTATTAGCACTATAGAAACTATGAAAAATTGGCTCTAGATTAGGCTCACTGAATACCTTCAAGTGTCAGTGTCAGAAGCTTGTGTCAAACTGTCACACTCTTGGATGTTGTAATCAGTCATTTCATCAGTGATGTCATCAGTTATGTCATTAGAGATGTCATCGGTGATGCCATCAATAATGTGATTCAACATGTCAGGAGTGATGTCATGACTGAAGTCACAAGGAGTGCATGGTGGGGTAGCTCCATGTATGTAAATGGAAATTTCAGTGTATTTTTGGAATTAAAAATTAGGTTCTCACTTCCATTGCACATAACAATAACACCCTTTAACCTTTGTTATTTTCAGTGGGTATATAATATAATTATATATATATATATATATATATATATATATATATATATATATATATATATATATATATACACACATATATATATACATATATATATATTCACTGTAAAAAAAAACAAGGGCAAAATGGAGTTATACATAAGGTAGAAATATTGTATTTTAAGGTAGAGAAAGAAGAGCTCCCTGCATGCCCTAAGTAGCCTCCAGGTTATTCGAGATATCATTAACCCAATTCTCTTTCCATTAGCCTGCCCCAGAGTTCATCCGTTTGCATATTCCACAAAACAACGAGGTTTAGAACCATCGTCAAAGACAAACATGTAATGACGTTGTTGGCCGTCATGCAACAGATGGCTGCTGCCACCACATAATGAAGGGTATAGGATCTGCAGTAAATTGGTTATCTAGAGTATGTCAGGTTTACACCAGCTTTTACTGCAGCAATTCCATTTGCACTAGAGTATATCAACGATGATCACGAAGCCCCTATATTTACTCAATAAACAAATATTTGTGAGGAAAGAGTCAAGTAGGACTTGTGTAAGTCTAAAACACTCTGGGCATTGCCTAGTTTGCTACAGAGCCAGTCCTTGCCACTCGGGCCATGGCCGCCGGTGCAAATAGGGAAAATGTCCCCTTTGACTTCTGATGGGGTAATACAATAAAGCAATTATGAGGGTTTAATGGGCCCGTGATGCCTCAGGTACCTGATGCTACTGCACCTATTGCACCAATGGTAGATACACCCTGCTGTGCACCAATAAACTTACAGTGAACTTTATGTCACACCCTGCTATTGAGATACTATCATGTCCTAATACAGAAAGCACATGGGGTGAAATACATGGTCCCCTGTAATTATGATGTGAGGGATGAAAGCATCTGCAATTTCCAGGTGAAACAACCAGTGAAAATAAAAAATAACTCAGACTAGGAATTACTGATATCCCTAATAATTTCTTAGTTGACCCTTACTGTCCATCTCAAATTGCCCTGCTAACTACAAATCTAGGAGGTACAGTTCGCCTGGGTGTAGAAATAATGGGGCCAGATACGACGCCGTATAATAAGGCCTTTACAGTACTCTGAAATGGCAGAAGGCAGGATGCGGCACTGACACAAGAATTTGTAGTTATTTTTGGAAATCCAATGTAATCCGTCCAAAAACAGTACATTTCCATAACCAGACCTCACTTTTATTTCCCTACATGGCTGACCTTCAAATATCACAAAACAAAACCAAATACATTGTCAACTGATCACTTTGACTCCGGTCTGAAAACAGAAGAACCGAAGTGAGTGTCCCGATTCCCAAAAGCTCTGCAGGACTATACTAACGACAGCCAGCACCACAAAAACACATATGGCATAATGTAATTTATAAGGCACCGTAATCCTAGGCTTGGACGGAATTTGCATTACGGCAGCGTAATTTCATTCTATTATACCACATTGTGTAATCAATCGGTGTTCGCAGTAATAATTTATTTGGAATGCATCGATTGTTGTAAAAATTTACAGCAAATGCATGGAACAACACAAACAAGAGCACAGCGGCTGTTTGTGATGCTTTTGTTTTCTTGCACTATTTTGTAGTGCTAAATGAATACCCACATCTGCACTTCATGCTAAAACACATTACCAAATGCTTGTTGTGCATTTCACATAAATACATGTAATTTTGTTTAATTTTTTTCACATTTCACATAGTTACGCAAAAGCAAATTACGTGAATTGGCACACTCTTACAGCTGTCTCTGTGACCCTGCTAATTGAAGGATCCCACCTGGTTGCCACAGAAGTTATTTTCAAGCAGGTACTGACAGTCATCGGGTCAATATCACTTCATATCCTCGAATGGGTGCAGGGGCGGCTCTTTCGCAATGGCGAAGGAGTGGCGCCCCACTGGCTGAGCCAGCAGCTGAAAAATAAAACAATATTTTAATATTGTTTTATTTTTCAGCTGCTGGCTCAGCCAGCAGGTGCAGGGAGGGGCGAGACTGGTCCATGGGCGGGGGGAGGAGGGAGGGTGGTGTTAGTGTGCACTAAGTGCACATGTCAGTTTGGCTGGCCTTCTTAGGTTTCTCCAACCAGGCTGTGTTACAGCTGGGTTTGAGAAACTGCACAGACCCCAGGGCACCGTCTTAGTGGCAGAATAAGCCCCTCAGCCCAACCCTGACACTGCTCTCGTGCTAGATATAGCATGAGAGCCGCACCAGGATTGCTGGGGTGCCTGTGCTGGTGTCCAGGGACTGCTTGTACACCAGCACAATCGCACGAAGATTGCAGCAGCATGTACTTTTATTTTGTATTATTTTATTTACCCCCTTTTACCCTCCTGTCCCCACCCTTCACCTTGAGATTTGCAGTGGCCACCGCTGAATGGGTAGGTGCCACTGCTCAGAAGATAACTTAATCCAAACACCATCCTCTGTGTTCAACTGCCTCAGTTATAGACATATCACATAGTTAAAAGGTGAAATGAGTCATTAGGCTGATCCCTTATGTTGTCAGTGTTTATTGGTTGGACGATTGCCCCAGGGATAGTTACAATGATACTTTAGTAGTCTCATGATTTCATATGTTATGGAAAAGATGAAATAAGCAGTTGCTTATATCATGTCAAATATAAGGACTTTTTAGAACAATATCAGAAAATTGTCAACATATCGACATATTGTTTCAAACAATCCTAACTTCAATTTTCTCCTGACATTAGAAATCTTGGGGCATATTTATCAGTTTGTGACACAGTGCAGTGCAGCATGTCACCGTGCTGTGCTGCACTGTGTGGCAGGGAAAGGGCAGGAATGTGCAGTATTTAGGACAATAGGGCACATTACTGCCTCTTTCCCCCCTGTGCTGGCAACCTTTTTGGCAGCCAATACCAATGCAGATACCCTTACACCATGGTGCAAGCGCAGCTTGGTTGCATGCAGGATTGTTTTTGTGCAGGAAGGGGAACCTTCAATCCCCTGAAGCTTTGTCCTTTTTCTATTTGTGCTGCAGAATGCAGCACAAATAGAAAGAGGAAAGAAGAAAGACAAAGATATTTTTCCTCATTATGCCTCAACAGGGGAGGTGTAGGTTTTGGCGCAATCTTCTGGTAAATCTGGGAATCCGTCAAAACTCATGGATGTTGAGCGGAAACACTCAATAAAAACCCATGAAAATGCCTCCCTGGTGAAGAGTAATGTGAAGCAGTGATTTGCACTGCGTTGCATTACTCAAGATTTATTTAAAAAAAACAGTGTGGCTTCATAAATCTCATTTTTAGGGGCCAGCACAAAGTGCCCGTCCCCTGTAGTAATCGCTCTATGGGCTTCCAACCACGCCCATGTCACGTCAGTCACTTTCATTGGTTCGTAGGCTTGCCTTTTAAAATCCACTTGCTTTCATTTATGAAAGGCATGCATACGTCATGCCTTTTCCGATGTTTAGCCCAACTACACAGCACTGGTAAACTACTAAAAACATGTGAGGCTTGATGTTTTTAGCATGATTTCCGGAATAATGTATCTGTAAATTTTCCACACAGCACGATCACGCTGGGATTTACATAGCTCAATCACGATAGTTTTTTCCGTTTTCAATTTCAGTACGATCATGCTGCATTGTACATAGTGCGATCGCACTGCGTTTTTTTGTCTTTTAATTTGTGTGGCAAGAAAAGTCCGGTTAGGAGTTTACAACGCTAATAGCTCTAACTCGAGCAAATGCGAGACCCGTTGCATTGAAAATGCTTGTTTAGTTATTTTGATCTTGCACCACTTTGCAAGCTGCAGTGACCTCCTGATGAGGGCTTTGGTACTTATTTATTTGCAAACTAAGCAACACATATCTGTCTGTCTTTGGGTGCCTTGTGTGAGGACCAGGGAAGTGCTCTTGTCATGGTGCAGCGAGCCAGACGTGATTTCTAAAGCTTGATAGGTGAAATACATACGTACCATATTTTGCGCTTAGTACAAAGTGTCCCAATTTGGCGATGAAGATGTATTTATGTTTTGAAGGATCATTTGATGATCAAGAGGAGACAATGGATTGGATACAGGCTGGATGCCTATAGCAAACACTTAGGGGGTCATTCCGACCGCCAGGGCCGGGGACCGCGGATGCACCGCCAACAGGCTGGCGGTGCATCCAGGCCAATTCTGACCTTGGCGGTAAAGCCGCGGTCTGAAAAGGGAAACCGGCGGTTTCCCGCCGGTTTTCCCCTGGCCTGAAGAATCCTCCATGGCGGCGCTGCAGGCAGCGCCGCCATGGGGATTCCGACCCCCTTCCCGCCAGCCTGGTTCTGGCGTTTTTGACCGCCAGAACCTGGCTGGCGGGAACGGGTGTCGTGGGGCCCCTGGGGGCCCCTGCAGTGCCCATGCCAATGGCATGGGCACTGCAGGGGCCCCCTAACAGGGCCCCACAAAGAATTTCAGTGTCTGCATAGCAGACACTGAAATTCGCGACGGGTGCAACTGCACCCGTCGCACCCTTTCCACTCCGCTGGCTCCATTCGGAGCGGGCATCCTCGTGGAAGGGGGTTTCCCGCTGGGTGGGCGGGCGGCCTTCTGGCGGTCGCCCGCCAGCCCAGCGGGAAACTCAGAATGACCGCCGCGGTCTTTTGACCGCGGTACGGTCTTCTGGTGGTTCCCGCTTGGCGGGCGGCTCCCGCCGCCCGCCAAGATTAGAATGACCCCCTTAATCTGGAAGACCGTGTGATGCTATGGTAGATGCCAAAATCGGGGTACTGCTCCTGGAGCTCCATGGACAGGTGGACTGGTGGCACACAAAGGCAGAAATGTAAGTGCACTAAGCAACCATTCATTGGCTTTTAGAATCCTTTGCAGCATCATTGTATGGAAGGAACTGAATGAGATGTATGGGAGATATTCTGAATGATCCTGAAACCAGAAATTAAAGTGAAAATCCATTGGCCAGTCCTATGACTGCTACTGATTGGAAAACTGTGCCTTATTTTAGGCGTATCTCTCAACCTTTGGTAGCAGCATTTCAGGTGAGATTGTAAATTTTAGTGGGATGCGGAATACTGCTGCTCGATGATTCATGTGGTCTCTCTAAATAGTAGGCACCGCTTAATACACTTTAAATATATAAATAGAGTATATTACACACCCTTCAAACTCTATAAATATGGGTTACGTATGGAGGCCAATTGTCTGAGATGTGGGGAGGGCCAGGCGGGTTTCCTCCATATGTCATGATCCTGCTCAGGCATTCAGCGATTTTGGGGCCAAATATTTACAGCACTAGAAGGCATAGGGGGCATCAGTTGGACCCTGAGACACTCGTGGTTCTGCTTGGCTGGGACAGTGGAGCACCGAAGTCGATTCGGCGAGTGATAGCTATTTGGCTGCTGCTGGCTAAGTGTTGCATAGCAATGCGCTGGGATGGGGGTCCGGTTCTGACGACAGAAGAGTGGCATAGGGACATGGTGTACTGTAACATGCAAACGGACACATACAATGAACTGGCGCCCCAACCAGCAGATCTGCACCATACTGGGAAGTTTATAAAAAATATCTGCTTGGCAAAGAAATGGGTGAACCGGAGGGAGAGGGACCTATGGAGGGGAGGACTGATAATCCCTAAACGCATGCTGTTGCAGCTGGATGGTCCTTGGAAGCCTATGCGTGAAAACAATATTTTGCTCGCCTAGGTGGGAAGGGGTGGGAGAATGGTGAGGGTCCACGTTAATTGGAACTGTCAAGTTGTTATATCTACTACCAAAAGAAATGCAAGCTATAGAATGAAACATTTATCTGCGTTTACTGTGTCAAAAATAGGATGTGCAATTGTGTAATTGCTTTCTGTATTAAATTGTGTTGAAAAGCATAAATAATATATATATATATATATATATATATATACACATTAGTGGGATGCTTTCATTTTGTTTTCACAATAAATGACCTTATTGTACCTACCAGATTTTAATCTGTATCTTTTGAACACAATGGATCAACATTATAAAGTGTTTCATTTGTAACAAAGTTGTTTTTTAAATGTATGGGATATCTCATGCTTCATTATTCTCCCGGTTGTGATGGCATGACCACCATGCGAATACACAGCTCAGTGAGTAAATAGCTCGCTGATTTGAACTTTTGTTAATTTTAGAGAATGTTAAGCAGCAAACAACGAGTGCAAATCCAGGCATTGGCCATTGAGCCTTCTATCCCATTACATTACATTACATTTTACAAATCTAGAGTTGTAATTCACATATTTCAGCAAAGGGAGATTAAGTGATGTGCCCAGAATCACACAGTTTTCAGTCTAGTTCAGATGCTGGAATTCAATCCTAAGTTCCCACAAGGAAAGGCCAGCAGTTTAACCTCTTTTGTGTGTAAAACAGATTGAAGCTGTCCACGCATAAGGAGGGTGGGGGCGGAGGACGGCTCCAAGCGGTCCTCACACCCATCTATGGGGGAAGGGCTTGTGCTTCCTTCGTAGGGCACCCCTCTAAAGCCCCTCACCAGTCTGCCACCGCACCCTGAAAACACGCCTCCACAAAACCGGAATTCAAGGAAAAGCCCTCGACTGGATCATCTAATTCCTCTCCGACAGAACCCAGAGAGTCCGCCTCCGAAGCCACCGACATCATCTGCGGCGTCCCCCAAGGCTCATCCCTCAGCCCGACGCTGTTCAACATCTACATGGCCCCCCTCGCACCAGTGGCCCGACAACACAACCTCAACATTCTCTCCGACGACACCCAGCTCACCCTCTCCCTCACCAAGGGCCCGTGCACCACCAAAACCAACCTCCACGAGGGAATGAAATCCATTGCCGAATGGATGAGAAGCAGCAGTCTGAAACTGAATTCGGACAAGACGGAGGTCCTCATCCTCTGACCCACCCCCTCCGCCTGGGACGACTCCTGGTGGCCTACCTCACTAGAAACCCCACCGACAGCGACCAACCACGCACGCAACCTGGGCTTCATCCTCGACTTCTCCCTCACCATGTCTAAACAGGTCAACGCAGTTTCCTCCTCCAGCTACAGCACACTCCACATGCTCCGTAGGATCTACAAGTGGATCCCGACAGACTCAAGAAGAACGGTGACACAGGCCCTTGTCAGAAGCTAGCTAGACTACGGCAACGCACTCTACACAGGCATCCCAGCAAAAGACCTACGATGTCTCCAACGCATCCAAAACGCCTCCGCCCGGCTGATCCTCAACGTACCCCGCCGCAGCCACATCTCCCACCACCTGAGAAACCTTCACTGGCTCCCCATGGACAAGAGGATCACTTTCAAGCTTCTTACCCACGCTCACAAAGCACTCCACGACACCGGACCAGCCTACCTGAACAACAGACTCAGCTTCTACACCCCCACCCATCAGCTCCACTCCGCAAACCTCGCCCTCACTGTCGTTCCCCGCATCCAACGAAAGACCTCCGGCGTCAGATCCTTCTCATACCTCGCTGCCAAGACCTGGAACACCCTCCCTACCAACCTGCGACAGACCCAAAAACCTACTCACCTTCAGAAGACTCCTCACGTCCTGGCTCTTCGATCAGTAACAGCAGCTCCCCCCCTCCCCCCCAGCGCCTTGAAACCCTCACGGGTACGTAGAGCGCTTTATAAATTCAATGATTGATTGATTGATTGATGACATCAGCACACCAACCTCATTAGAAGTTTCTCTGATCTCGCTGGAAACCATTGCTTCAAGCACATCAGAGAAACTGGTGAGTTTCTCCTTTGGGGAGGGTTTGGGGGGGGCAAAGAGGCATCAGGGGAAAGGAAAGAGTTTTTCTTTTTTCTCTGTTGCACAATTGTGGGTGGGGACAGGATTGTGCAGCAGGAATGCACATACTAGGCCACCAGGGATTATTTAGGTGTTGTTTTTTTGTTTTGGGGAGCGGTCCCTTGGGCTTGGGTATAAATTTTAGCCATTTATGCTCCCTTTGGGGGCAGATTACCCATATTTTTGGCTGATCTGCCTTCAAGGGGGGGGGGTAGAAGCCTTTTGCCACCAGGGACATCTATTTGGGCATGTTGGGGAGCTACACCATGAGCAGGGGTCACTCCTCATTATTTGGGCAGTAATTCTGGCTGTTTCTGCCGCCTTTGAGGGCAGATCAGGCATATTTTTTAGGCCAATCTGTCTCCAAGGGGGCAAAAAGCCCCTAGCCACCAGAGAAATATATTTGGGCATGTTGGGGAGCGACCCCTTGAGCAAGGGTTGCTCCCTTTATTTGGGCAGTAATTTTGAACTTTTATGCCCTCCTTGGGACAGATCAGCATATTGTTAGGCCGATCCGCCTCTAAGAGGGGGAGAAAGCCACTAGCCACCAGGGATATGTTTGTGGGCATGGTGGGAAACAGCCCCTAGGGCAAGGGTCACTTTCCAATATTTTGGGTACATATTTTAGCCATTTCTGACTCCCTTGGGGGGAGATCAGTGATATGTTTAGGCTCACCTGTCCCCAAAGAGGGGAAGGGGGCAGAAAACTACTAGACACCAGGGGAGTTTCAGTCTATTTGTGAACTGGAGTTCAGCTGGCTATGTGTGTACTGGCATTTTGCTGGTGGAAGTGGACTGGTGCTTGGCTGGCAGTGTGTGTAGACTGGTGCTTGCCTGGGGGTGTGTATAGACTGGTGCTTGCTTGGTGGTGTGTGAGCACTGACTTGGGTAGTGGTGTGTGTGGACTGGCACTTCGCTGGCGATTTTGTTGTTGGTGTATCAGCTGGCTTCTGGCTGACAGTCTGTGCTGAGTGGCTTCTGGCTAGCGATGTGTGTGATTGACATTTGGATAGTGAAGGGCTGACTTCATATTGTTTTATAATGTTAACTGTTTTATTTCTTGTCATCATTTGCATTTGGGATCGCAATGTTTTATTTCTCTTTTTTATTCCAGAGCAAAACGTTTGTTTTCCTTTGCTGCTACTCCTGCTTGCAGTTTCAGCACTGGTAGATCTGCAGTTTGTGTAGTTGCATGAGTTAGGTAAGAAAAAGATTTTCGTACTGTTTACTCCATATGAGTATCATTACCCTGCATGAATGTGTTTTTGTAAATGGTGTAATAATAGCAGCATATTTAGATTCTGTTTTATTTTATGTGAAATCTCCTATCGATTTGTACGTGATATGCATTGTGTTGCCTTGTTAAGTGGGATATTGTTGGTGCTTGCTGTGTCTGTCCAGAGTAGGTGCAGATGATCCTGAGTTTAGCTGTCTCTGGCAAGTGAGTGGTATTGTATTTGAGTATGCAGGTTTTTGTGTGCTTTACACTGATTTACTTTTCTTTCCGGATTACTATATGCCAGTAGTTTTACGTTCTGTTTGATAAAGCAACACTTTGATAATTACTTGCTTTACACAGTGGTGATTATTGTTGACTTATTTGTTGTGTTATGTTTATTAGTAAGGATTATGGCTAGCCGCAGGATTACCGCTCAGCAAGTTGTTGGCTTCCTTTTCGAATTTTCCTTTTAACATGATTCTGAGACTGATTCTGCATCTGAGGCACAGGAGGAAGTCCAAGATTCTGGCGGTGAACTTCCTGTCAGAGAGGAATCATCTGATGAAGAAGCCACTCACAGTGTGGAGGAAGTTCCTCTTTTAGAGGAGGACCCTGGTGTGCCAATAGTGCAGCAAGAGGCATCAGGATTTGTAAATCTGTCTGGGTGTGGTGTTTTCAGGTCAGTGTAGGTAAATCCCATTTTGTGAAAAATATAATGTTGCATTCAATTTTCAGAGGAAGTCTCTTCCCAGCAAATTGATGGATGCTTCTGGTGACAGTAAAAACTGATGGGTCATTGTGAAGTCCTCAACAGAAACTGGAAGGGATTCTGATAACTCTTCACACATCTGCATTCCATTTACAGCTACAGTAGTGACTGTTTTGCCACTTCTGGGACCCAACTTGATCTTACTGCTGATAGGTTAGCATCACTGTCTATTAGGAAATCAATTTCCTTACCTCCTACCTTAATTGGGAACATGGGATTCTCCTTAGGTGTGTCTCATACCTTTCTCATATAGCACGGGGCTCGGTTATCTGCAGTTTGGGTCCTCTCTCTCTCCAGTGGTGCGTTGGTGATCCATTTTGTTCCTAGAAAGAGTTCCTCAGGGAGTGCTGTGTTTGCTTGATGCCTCAAGGCATGGGCGGTGCTGATGGTTAGACCTCATCCCTGTCAAAACGGTTATTCCTGTTGTTTCTATCATTTCTCTCAAACCTGACATTTCTGTAATTTCTATTTCTTCTACCTCTATACGTTTACAATTTCGGCCCAGGTGACCGTAACTGTGGCAAACATATCACTGATCCCTACTCTTGTCTCTGGTATCCTTGTCCTTCCTCCTGTCTATGCTGCACCCCCTTATAGTACTTTCGCTCTGCCTCCTCTTTTTGGACTTGCAGCAAAATCATCCCTTTATGGTTTTTAGCTGTGTCCTTTTTGACCTTGAAAATACCATCCATTTCCATAGTTATCATAAGCGTGCAAAACTTTTGATATCCTTTATGAGACTAATCAGGGCAGCACAGTTTATAACTACGGGCCACAGATGCTAATACTCCATTTATAAGTGTATGAGCAGCTAATACTTTAAATGCCTCTGTTGTGCGTGGACCCCTGCACTATTATCCCATGCTTCATTAAACCTTAAGATGTAATCAGCCACAGACTGACTTCTGCAATGTGGCTGTTACTTGAGAAAAATCACCATGTTTCACTGTTAAGCCATTTATTGTGTCCCTTATGGACTCTAACCAATTCATCAATCTATTTTCTGTAACATCCATAATATGTCTAATCTCTTTCCTGTGGAATTTGTAACAACCTCTTTACCAAAGACCATCTGCTACCATGTCCTATTTTTAGAAACATTTCTACATCTCTGGGAAGTGGGGTATAGGCAATGCATACTTTTTTAAGCCATTCATAATATTTCACACTGCCTGTGAATGGGTCTGGGGCATCCTTAGTCATCTGAGCTGCATCCAAGGGGGTCTATGGTTTTAACATTGCTGTTTCCCCAACATTATTTTGGTGCAGTCATTTTAGTGTTTAATAGTACATCAGTATATGAGATCTCACGCTTTCACTTTAACACCTGTGAGCCTGACTGTGTAAATATCAGCTGTTTCCTGTTATCTTTCTTATCCTGAAGTTTATTGATGGAGTGTTGTATTTTCTACCTTTCAGTGTTCATCTCCTCCTGGAACTTATCTGTCTTCCTACACAGGTGAACTAACTGCTTGTGTTCCTCGTCATTGTTTTTCTCTTCTTCACTCAGCCCTAAATCCTGCATTAGACCAAAAGTTGAAGTTGGAGCAGGGGTTTCAAAAGCAAGCAGCATGTCCCCTACAAATGATAGGAGTCTATTCAGGACCTCTGTTGGGGCATCACCTTCTCTAGGCATAGCTGGCCTGTCAGATACCCTACTTAAATCACCTCTCAGGGGTATATGGAAATAAGGGACATGTGATAAGGCTGGTTTTCGACCCACTGCCTGCTTGTATGTGTTATTTCTTTCACAGTGTATGTAGAGGCTTGAAAGTGATTGGTAAATTGAAGTTGTTTGAGGAGGGGCTGAGAAATGAGGTGCAGGTAGAACAGGCCCTGAAGATTGGATGGTTTGTTCCAGTGTCGTGGGACTGCTCTCATTGTTGTCTCAACCTATGATCCAGGAATTGAATTCACTATTTGCATCCAATCTCTGTCTTTTTCTTTCTTCCTCTGTTAAAACAGGATCTCCTCCTCAGTCAACGTACTACCAGCTATTTGCTTGCTATCTGCTTCTTCCCCTACTTTGACATAAAGGCCTTGAGGCTTGAAGGCGGTAAGCAGTTTCTTCAATTTATTTATGTCAATATATACTTTCTGGTGAGTCCAACTACACAGCAGAGCAGCAGCCCTTCCAGAAGTACTATCATTTGGTATTGCTTTAACTCTGTTTACTTCTGCAGCCGTCAAGCCACAGTTGTTACATAGAGACAAAAATGCTGCTCTGTTTGCACATAGTTACTTAATTGTAATAAACATTGGCTGTATGTTCTAGGCCAATCCTTTGCTAGTTCTAGCTCCTTTTTATTAGGTTTTTCGCACTTCCTGTTCACCACTGCTACAGCAGAACAGGCTCTGGACTCCGTGGAGACATTTTACTGGCCTTTCTTATTTCAAAGGAGAGCATTCTTTTTAGTAATTGAAAGCCACTGCTGCAAGCAATCACTTCTAAAATGTGAATCCCATGATGAGTCACCCTGCAATTCTATAGCCTTTGTCAAGTGTTCAATATCATCTATTACAAGAGAACCAAATCTAGGCAATCTCCCGTTATTCCCCTTCCAGGTCCAGACTAGCACACAGAAGGTGTTACGTATTCGAGACTATTCATATCTTCTAGAACGTAAGCTGCAGGGCTACCTGGTAGTAATATAAACCCTTTCGCTCCTGTCAGCCGTTTAAACAACTTTTTAGTCTTTTTCAACATTTGGGAGCTTACCACAGTTCCATTTCTTTTAGAGTTGCCGCCGACCATTGTGCCCTTCCCTCACTATTTTACACCCTGAAAGAGAAACACACCAGTTGTATGCTGCAAAAAAATATTATGCAGTGGTGGATGGGGAGAGAGCGAGAGAGAAAAATTAAGAGCTGCTGACAACTTAGAGACAGCACAAAAAATGTTTTTCATCTCTAATGCAATAATGCACAACTTTACATATAATTCAAAGAAACATAGTAGCACATTACACTTAATCAGCACATACTTATAATACAGCCATTGATCAATGACAGATTATTTGTTTGTGCACATTTCAAAATCATTCCTCTGTGTTCTGGTGCCAGCTGATCAAGCTACACTCTGGGAGGTTTTTTTCTCTGGGGTTCCCTTAAAACAAAGTAAATTTTTCCTCTGGCTCAGGCTCTCCTGTGTGGATTTATGATAGCCCTGAAGGCATCAGTCACTATCAATCTAACTTATTGATATGTTAAAAACTCACAGCTTTCTCCTCAGTCCCCTGTTTAATTGCCAGCTATATTTGTATTTGCACCTCAGTCTCCAGTTTTACTACCAGCTGTATTATAAGCATTGAAAGACGGCAACAGCAAGGTATTTAGTTCACTTGCCGGTGGTGACATCTCACGCATCCCACTTCTGAGGCCATTTATTAGAGAAACAACTTTTCCAACCCTCCTCAAAGTGACACAAACACCAGGCAAGGCACCGGAACAGATGAAATGTTTGTTGAGGTACAAATGTTTATTGGCGGACAAGGAAGAAGGCAGGTGCACATCCCAGTTTTACACCTTTGAAACAAGCTTCTTCTGCCCTGAGTCATTCTTGTCCGGCAGTTATAAATGTTATAAAGTGCTGTCGCAGCAAAACCCCAAAAGGGGACATAGTCCAAACATGGGCAAGCATATACACAATAGAAATGTTGCACATGCACAAACAAGAAGATCACAGGTGTCAGAGAGGTCACCAGGGAAGTCTTGGTGCAGAGCTGAAATAGTAATGTGAAGAAGGGGGAACCACTGTGAAAGAGATGGGGGTATGGAGCACATGAGCAAGCAGCTTGGTCAGGGACAGGAATAGATAGCTTGATAGGATTTAGATAATGCGAGACAGAATTGGAACTTAAGTATGATTTCTATGTGGTACATACGTATGGATATATATTTATTTTCTCAACACCTGGGGCTGAAAAGCTTACAATTAAAAGTGTAGAACTCTGGGTTGCCCCAAACATGGTGCTGTCAGTTTTGCCTGTCTTTACTGATGTCACAGGGTGTAGAACGAATACTGAAAACGGTTTGCCTATACATTTCTTTCAGTTGATTATGGACAATGTATTTTGTGGATGAGATTGTTGACCAGACTAATTTGTGTGCTGAACAGTATTTGAGGGACTACAGTGCCAGACTTAAGCCCCATTCTAGTGCTAGCCAGCAGACTCTCACAAATCTGGATGAGCTGAAGAAGATCTTGGGTTTAACTTTTTTGATTGGCTTGATAAGGAAACCATTGTTTTCTTCATATTGTTCTACTAGTCCCTTGATAGCAACTGTTATATTTCCTGAAACCATGAGTCATGATCGGTATTTGCTTCGGATGCTGCATTGTTTCCTTCAGCATTGCAGCAAAATCACCTTAATTGTGACTGTTATTGCAAGAGTCGGCCTGTCCTTGACCAAGTTGTAGATTGCTTTTCGGAGGTCTATGTTCCAGGGAAAGTACTGGCTGAAGATGAGTCTTTGGTTTTATTCCAGGGCCATTTGGTTTTTAGGCAGTACATTCCTAGTAAGAAGGCACGTAATGGAATTAAGGTGTATATGATGTCTGAGACTAGTGCTGGGTATGTTTATAATTTTAGGGTGTACATTGGTAGAGGTTCTAATATTAACACCTTGGTTTTCTGTCCACTTTTGGAGTCAGTGAGAAAATTGTGTGGGAACTTGGTAGAGGACTTTCTAAGAAAGGGCACTATTTATGAATTGATAACTTCTACACTGGTGTGCAATTGTTCAAGGAATTGTTCAAAGTGGACACTGTTGTATGTGGCACAACCCACACTTACTGTAAAGATTACCCTAAAGAGCTTATTTTTAAAAAACTTGAGAGGGTACAGTCCAGTGCCTGGCATAGTGATGAACTTCCAGCTGTGAAATTTTCAGACAGGAGAGATGTCTACATGCTGACTACCATTCAGGATGAAAGTACTTAACCTGCGACTGTTTGGGGTGAGGCTGCTGAAGTACGCATTTTAGACTGCAATAAGCACTTGTACCTAGAGTAGATCAGAGGTTGGAGTCTTGCAGTGCTGTTCGTAAGTCATACATTTGGTATAAGAAGTTGGATGTCCATTTGCTTCATTGGGCAATCTTCAATGCTTTTGTTGTATTCAAGGATCCTTCACCAGATTCAAAGATGACTTTTGCTGAGTTTCAGCTGTCTGTGATAAGCAGCCTTGTTGTAGTGGAGCACACAGGGGTCCTTAGAGTTGAGAATGTGGCTAGTTTGAAAGGTTGCCACTTTCCTGACCACATTCCTCCCATGCCCAAAAAAACCTTTCCATTTAGGAGATGTAGTGCCTGTGTCCAAAGAGGCTTGCGGAAGGAGAGTTGTAAGTACTGCCCCCAGTGACCATCTAATCCTGGGCTATGTGTGCCTGTGTGCCCGTATGTTTTAAATTGTACCACATGCAACAGAATTATTGGGAACAACCTTGAGCATAAAAGTGAACTGACTGATCTGTATCGTTTTATATTTTAGGTTCAGATATAACTGTTGGCATTAATGTGATGTATTTAGTTAGAGCTGTTGTGTTTATAGTTATAGTTTTCCATCAACTTCCAATTGGTTTATGTTTTCTCATTTGTTAAAAAAAATTGTGATATGGTGTGCATGAACTGGGGCTTGGCTGGTCGTGTACAGAAACTGGTGCTTGACTTGCGATGTGCGTGGACTGGTGCTTGGCTGGCGTGTGTGTCAGCTGGCATTTGGCTGGCGTGTGTGAATAGTGACTTGCTGCTGGTCACTACAGACACTGCTAGCCAAATACTAATCCATAGA
This sequence comes from Pleurodeles waltl, assembly GCF_031143425.1. Taxonomy (NCBI): domain Eukaryota; kingdom Metazoa; phylum Chordata; class Amphibia; order Caudata; family Salamandridae; genus Pleurodeles; species Pleurodeles waltl. The sequence goes on from NC_090448.1 coordinate 553,536,683, forward strand.
TTTTGACAGCCGCCAGCTGGTGTGATTGCTGTCTCAGTATTTTGGTGTATGAAAGTGATGGACCATTGAATGGCATTGTCTCTTGATGTGAATGTTGCAATGTGTTGGGCCCACAGCTGGTGATGAGAATGGTCTTGTGTGTGTCATGCATAAAATATGAGTGAATGGCCTGTGAAGCAGCCTGGGTCATTGGTGCAGTTTTTTGACCTTTCAATTATTAACAGTGTATTTCATTTTTGTGAACTTTTTTGTTGATAAAAAATTACATTTTGAACCTTTAACTCACCCTTGTGCCAAATCTAACCAATATGTTCATGTGTACTAGAGGAAGAGGAATAGATGGTTGTGCTGTAATATTTGTTACTTTTCTGTCTTTCTCTGCCAGCGTGTACATTGTATCTAGGAGAAATCTACCAACTATAGACATTTTTGTAAACTAAACACCCAGGGGAGTACAGGGCAGTATGCCTCTCGTGGATATCATCAGGTTTTCTTACCCACAGTGCTCTGCAAACCTCAAAATGTGACTACAATCACACATTTCCATGCCTTTTGTGCCATTTTCTTCCAGAACCACAAAATTCCTAACATTCCAGCGTTTCCCCAAATAATAATGCTGCCCCGCTTGTGTTGGCGCGCTGGTCCTTAATAAGTAAACTTACAAGGGGACGCGCATAGGTCGATGAACGTTTTGATTCGCAAGGAGTATCCTAGCTATGGTATGACCAATGTTTCCCAATAATCAGTACACAAAATTCAATAACCATTAGACAAGTCATTAATCAATAAGCATCACACCATGACCTTTCAGCCATGAATAACCACAACTCAGTATACATTTAGTAATTTTATTTCCCTATTAGTTACAATACTAAGTCATGAGATTAGTTCAAATTCAATTCAATTCAAGCAAAATCCGGCATTAATTCATTAGAGGTGCCAAAAACATAACCTAATCAAAACTTGCATCAGAGTACATTCTAAAGCATTAGTATGGGTCAACAAATCAATCAAAAGCAGTAAGTCATTTTGTGTCTTGGAGTTCAGCAAATTAGTCCATCAATCATTTGTGTCTGCAGTCTGTCAGATGTTGTGTAAGGAAACCCTCATCTAACCCAGATTAGAAGCAGCATGTGGGACTTCATGCAAAACAATTATAGAAAACAAGAATTTAGAAAACCTCTAGCTAAGAATACTATTTAGACAGCGCAGTTGGTACCTAGAAAGGAAAAGCACAAAAATATAATTCAGTCACATTGTCATATCTACCTATCCTCGGTATGGGTCAGCAACGGAGTCAGTCTTCGTCCTCAAGTCATCAGTCGATCAGCATCACATCAGGCTCTCAGTCAGACAGGAGCAGCCCAATGACAGTATTTAAAATCACCTCTTCGATCTCACAGTTTCGCTTCCCTAACACCATCATCTGCTTCTCCTGTCTGTACCCTCTGTCACGTTATTATATCAAAGTCACCCAGACTGTCCCACAAGTTCTAATTGGTCAATTAATCGTACGTGTTTACCCTAACCAATAATGTCTATATACCAAATCTATGAATTCTAATATTTCACAGTTCACATGACGTTGATTGGTCCCCTTTACAATGTCCTCACCATCTGGCTTGACAGGTATCGAAAATGTGGCATCTTCATTCTCCAGTCAGTGTCTTCATTGTTTGAGTCCTGGGAAAGTACACCCAGTGCGCTTTACACACCATTTGATACAATTCTAGTTCCATCATCTCCTGTGCGTCGGTTCACATAGAAGCTTCAGCTAAGCAAATTTGATTAAACAATGAGAAGTTCACGGTTAGTTCATTTTGTCAGCACTTTTCCATTGAACGTTTAAGAAATACAGCTTCTGCATGAGGCCTGGCAAGAATAGGCCAAGACACTCGCTAAGTTAAGGCCTACAATTATTGCAAAACATAGGTTATATCTCTCAATATGACATATTACTACATACATGTTCAATATTTCATATATGTTAATCACTCATTTAATACAATTCATGAATTCTGCTTGCCATTCTCCGAGGTCACAATTTCAAATGTGCACATTATTTCCCACGTTAATCACTTTCTACCAATTTCATTATTCAAAAAACATAAACATTCATTAATAATTTTCTAATTAAGACTTTTGAGTTAATAATCTGTCCTCTGATGACTAAATATGTCATCACACTACTTTTTCCCCTTTACAATTTTATAATACAATTTCCTCAGCATTTTGTCTTCATCTCAAATCCTCCCTATAGATTCTTTCCCTGTTTCGTTCTTCCCTCCTCAGATTATTTTTAGACCTTTTCAATATAATCTTTTGACACATTTTAGATAATACCCATATTCCTAATATGCAAGCAATTACAATCAATATTCTCTGTATGATTTTTAGTAGCACCCCATTCCAAATATTACTAAACCAATTTCCCACTGAAGCAAATCCTTCCAACCTTTTCCCAAAGGCCTTGTTCATCAATTCCTTCAAATCACTACTTCAGTTAGTCTGGTTAGTAAGTAGGTCTCTTATCTCTTTACTATTGTTAGGTATGTACGAACAACAATGTCTGGAATTAATCATTTTACAGACTCCGCCGTCCTTCGCTAGAAGGATGTATAAAGCAAGACGATCTTGAAGAGTCATAGCTCTAACCGCAGCTAATTCAGTATCAATCAGGAGTATTGCCCCTGTAGAATTTGTCAGCATGTTATCCACAATAGCAGACAACTTTCGTATCTTGATCGAGTTCAGGATGACTCCCAGTGAAGGAATCACCGCACCAAATATATCTCCCACTACAGCAGAAGAGGATTCCCCCCTCTGTCTCTTATGATGTAATTCAGTCAGTTTCTGAAACTTTTTCAAGTCCTCTATCTGGTAAATCTTTGGGAATACTATTCCCAAATAACACGTCCCATACCATCATCTTGGAAGACGGTAATAAGCATTAAGGGCCATATGTACCAACACATTTTCCCATTGACACAGAATGGGAAAAACCCTTTGCTACATCTGGCCCTAAGTCCACAAATATAATAGATACCCGGAATCGCAGGGTCCTGACCATTCAACATAAAAGTCCATTTACTCTGAAACAAAAACACATGCTTACATTCACTCGTACCCACAAATAAAGTGCCAGTGTGCGATTTTGGCCTATATATACAAAGCTTCCTATGTGTAATGCATCTAAAGCTAATTTCCCTTGTGTCTTAATTGCAGTGTAAGCATAATCATTCTTGTAAGTCCTTTTCTCTAAGCCTTTTTCTAATGTCTCTTTTAATGCTTTTCTCCTATCGTCAGTATAACCTAAGAAGCTCTTTTCTAAAGGTATAAGCAAGCATGTTAGATTGTTTTTATGAGCATAAGCCCTCCCAAATGTTAGTGTAGTCTCAAAGAATCCTCCAACCAATACTATGTCATCATCCTTAGCTACTTCACTCAAATACCTAACAATAGGAAAAAACGAAAACACTACATCGTGATTTGAGTAAAAATACTGAATATACTCCTGGTCATAAAACTTTGTTAGTAGCGGACTACAACTTATTCCGTAAGTGATTGGAGACTATGGTAGGTAACTCCTTCCTCGACTGACTAAGGAATTTGCGTACACACAAGACAATCCCTTGCATCCGTCTCAATATACCCACTCAACAAGCGATAGAAAACGTTAGAAGAAAGTTCTCTTTGAGCATTAGTATAAACATGAAAATATTTCTCATCTAACTTAAACTTCTCCAAAGCCGTTAGTGTAGTAGTCTCAGAAGCAGAAGTATGGTTGGCTCCTTTCACATCAAGAACAGACATTCCCACAATCACCACTATGAACAAAATCCCACACATAATTGCAAAACCATCGCTCATATAGTTACAGCACTTAGCATCTCTAACCTGGTTATTGAGCTCAGCCATGATCTGTAAAGAATCAGAAAGCAGAAGTAACTTTAGAAAAGTGCAGCAAAATCAAAAATGGACAATTCTTCTTTCATTAGTTCAGTTTCGCATCCAGGAACCCTTTTTCCTTTGTCAAAATCGATTAGCAGCTTGCCACATCCAGTTTTCAATGTCAGATCAGGTTATCAATGTCTTTTCCAGTTTATTTTCAACAGTCTCTTTTCTCAAAATATTTTTAAATTTGTTTCAACAGTTCAGCTCCTGGATCATCTTCAGGTTACATCATAACATTGACTTTGAACTTCCCTATCAAAACAAAAAGACATAAACTCATTGTGCCATTCGTTTGTGGTTGCATTTGCCATTCAGGACCTGCGTATCTTTGAATTGCTATTCTCTTTCTTTTCAACTTTCGATCACCACTCAACTCTCCTTCAATTAATTCTTCTTTTCTCATAGTATCTACTTCTTCCTGTATTGTTTGATCGACAACCACTTCCTTTCTTTTCTCTACTTGCGACTAAGGCCAATTACCTCCTTTTCTCGATCCTTCTGTCAATATTTTCTTCAAGATTGGACTCGTCTCCTTTTCTTTCCCTATTGTGTTTTCTCTTGATGGACCTGCAACAGGCTCAGGAGGAGTCAGATCACTTTGGCTTTGATCGAGCTCTACTCCCTCCCCTTATTGGTCTGGCATTTGCTCTGGTTGTTTCTCAGAATCGTCTACTTCTGGTAAAACCCCTGCTGTGCTAGGCTCTCCTGCTGCATCCGTTGAGATTGATTCTCCAGCACCCTACTGTAATTCTTAACTTTCGTCTTTTACAGGGGTGATGGAACCATCTTCCAGAAGTTCGTGTTCGATTTCAGGTCTCCTTGTTCCTTTTCCTGTTCAGGTGCTGCAACTTGCTTCGCAGTTGTTGGTGCTCTCAACAACGCTTCTTCATGATCGAGTGGACATGCCACTTTCTTTGTGTGACTTGCGTGAATCCAGCTCGGGATTCCTGCACACTTTACAGCTGTCGTAGTAGTCAAGATCACCTGATATGGTCCTCTCCAACGTGGCCCCAAATGCGGCTTGAAAACATGTTTTCAGACAACAACCCAGTCGCCGGCCCTCAGGTTATGCCCTAAATTGTGAACTGGTGGCAGTGTGGTGGCCTCCACCTGCTGAAAGAAAGAGCGAACCACATCAGCCAGACCCTTGCAGTAGTCCAACACCATATCATCTGTAATATTGACAATCAATCAATCAATCAAAAAGATTTTTAAAGCGCGCTACTCACCCGTGAGGGTCTCAAGGCGCTGGGGGGAGGAGGGTTACTGTTCGAACAACCATGTTTTGAGGTTCTTTCTGAACAGCAGGAGGTCATTGGTTTTGCGGAGGTTGGTGGGGAGGGAGTTCCAGGTCTTGGGGGCGAGGTAGGAGAAGGACCTGTCTCCTGTGGTGGTGCGCTGGTTGCTGGGGACTGTGGCTAGGGACGGGTTGGCTGATCGGAGGTTGCGGGTGTGAGTGTGAAGTTCACTCTTTCGTTGAGGTATGTCGGGCCGTTGTTGTGGAGGGATTTGTGTGCGTGGATGAGGATCTTGTATGTGATTCTCTTGTTTATGGGGAGCCAGTGAAGGGATTTGAGGTGTGGTGAGATTTGTTCGTGGCGGGGGAGGTCAAGGGCGAGGCGTGCTGCTGTGTTCTGGATTCTTTGGAGTTTGCGTGTGAGTTTGAGTGTGGTTCCGGCGTAGAGGGCGTTACTGTAGTCTAATCTGCTGCTGATGACTGCATGGGTGACTGTATTCCTGGTCTCTGGGGGAATCCATTTGAAGGATTGTTTTAGGGTGCGGAGTGTGTGGAAGCAGGAGGAGGTTAGCGCATTGATTTGTGTGTCATGGAGAGGGTCGGGTCCAGGATGATGCCGAGGTTGCATGCGTGGTATGCGGGAGTGGGCGCGGGTCCTAGGGCGGTGGGCCACCAGGAGTCATCCCATATGGTTTTGTTGGGGCCGAAGATAATGATCTTGGTTTTGTTGGAGTTAAGCTTAAGGTGGTTTGTTGTCATCCAGTTGGCGGTGTCGTGGAGAGCTGCGTGTAGGTTGGTTTTGATGGTGGTGGGGTTGGGGGTGAGGGAGAGGATGAGTTGGGTGTCATCTGCGTAGGAGAGGATGGTGATTCCGTGTGATCGGAGGATGTTGGCTAGGGGGATCATGTATATGTTGAAGAGTGTGCAGCTGAGAGAGGACCCTTGGGGGACTCCGCAGATGATCTTGGTGGTGGTGGAGTGGAAAGGTGGGAGGCGGACTCTCTGGATCCGGTCGGTGAGGAAGGAGGTGAGCCAGTCTAAGGCTTTGTGGCGTGTGCGAAGTGTGTGGTGGAACTGCTGGCAACCTCATTGCTCTGCCCATAAGAATCTCGTGGGGGGACAGTCCTGTCTTCCTGTCAGGTGTATTTCTCATTGACATCGACATCAAAGGCAATGCATCTGGCCATTTCAGATGCGTAGCTGCACACATCTTGGCAATACTTGATTTCAAAGTACCATTCATCTGCTCCACTAGTCCTGATGCTTCACGGAGGTAACTACAATGCAACTTCTGCTCAGTGTTAAATGCTACACACAAAAGTTTAATCACCTCGTTATTGAAGTGCATTCCCCTATCTGATTCTAAAGAGATCGGAAATCCGAAACGTGGTATCAACTCTCTAAGCTACAGCTTCGCTACTGTGTGGCTATCATTCCTTCTTGTGGGGTACGCTTCAATCCAATGACTAAAAGTGCACACAATCACCAAAACGTATTTCAAACCTCCACACGCAGGCATTTAAATGAAATCCAATTGCATTCTGCTGAGTGGACCTCCTGCTCTTCCAATGTGGCTCAAGTTCACCACTGTCCCTTTCCCTGCATGTAATTGCTGACAAATAACACAGCGATGGCATACTGCTTCTGCTGCTTGTCTAAACTTGGGGTTAAACCAATCAATTTTAAACAAACGAACCATGGCATCCCTCCCAATGTGTGCCTGACCATGATAGTACCTCGCCATTTGTGACAGCAAACTATTTGGCAAAACCATTTGACCCTCTTCTGATACCCATAACTCATCCTGTCTCTGAACACTCTTCATTTTAAGCCATGAACGTTTTTCCTCCTTGTCAACATTGCTTTGCAAAGTTTTCAATTCTTCCATTGTGTCGATCACTTTTAATGCAAAACTTGTACATGTAGGGCCATATGTATGAAAACTGGGGTCTGCGAATCGCAAAATGCGATTATTAAGAAATCGCTATTTCCGAGTCGCAATTGGCCATGTAACAAAATAGCAATTCGGAATTAGCGATTTCTTAAAAATCGCTATTTGTGGTTTGCGGGGCCCATTTACAGACTCGCGATTCAGTAAAAAATCGCAAAATGCGAGAAAGTTCGAGAATGCACACCTAGAGGAGCCTGATGACATCACCAGCAGGAAATGAGTCATCCCAGGCAGTTTCAGGTGCCACACCCAAACCAGCATCCTGAGTGAGAGCAGCCCAGCCACATTGAGCAGCACTCTGAAGGAGCAGCATCACCTGAGCCACAATGGAGCCCCAAGGTACATCACAGGAGAAGCAGGAGAGGAAGCGCAAACTCAAGTTCAGTGAACAGGAGCTGGAGGTACTAACAGAAGAGGTTGTGAGGAGCCATGACCGGCTGTTTGGTAAATCATCACTCCAGGTGCCTGAGAGCGAGAAGAGAAGGCTATGGCTTGAGATCCAGGGTAAAATCTGCGCCATTGGAGTGGCACAGCGCTCCATTGAGGAGATTAAGAAATTGTGGTACGACCTGCGGTCCCGGGCAAAGGAGAGGGTGGCAAGGAGACTTGCAGAGGCCAGGGGCACAGGAGGAGGACCACCAACCGAGCCACCTGCCACACCACTGGAGGACCTGGTGGAATCGACACTCCTCCCGGAAGCAGTGACAGGGGTCACAGATATAGACACCTCCGCTCAACCGAGTACCAGCCAAGGTAAGTGCAATGTTGTCGTGTGAACCCAATATGTGCATGCATAAAAGCCCCTTAGGAATTAGCATGTAATGTGAAGTAGTGTGTGAAGTAGTCCAGTCCACATCTTAGAAGCATCACAACAATGCATTATGGGAGTCGTGGTCCACAAACTAGTACAGACAGTAGCATGACAATGTAAGCAAGCATAGTGACACCCAAGGTAACACAACACACACTACACCATGTAGAGCATTACCTGTAGCTTTATTGCCATTTTTGGACAGAGAATGTAACATACAGAACTGACATGCTGCATATTGTTGTTGCAGGTGGGCCTGGCCCAGCAGCCACAGAACTTCCGTGTGTAGGGGAGACGGACACACAGCAGCCCTGTGACACCAACACCAGTGGGTCCGTCAACATCTCCACTGTGCGCCGCAGGCCCAGGCCATTGCCACTGCCAGACCTCAGTGGTGACTCCGATGTGCAGCAGGAGGGGCCAAGCACACAATCTGCACCAGATAGGCGCAGCCAGATACTGGAGGACAGGGGTCATGCAGCACACTGAAGAAGTGCCACACTGTCCCACGCAGCAACCACAGGAGGCAGGTGAGGGTTCATCCTTGTTCGGGGGACTTGAGGCTGCTATGCTGCAGCAACAGCGCCTGCAAAACAGGAGAATTTTGAGTCTGGACAGGAACCTGAGAGTCCACAACAGACATATGATTGGCCTGCATGGGCGAATTGACACCCTGAACAGCAATATCACCCAGCTGCGTGAGGGACAGGTGCAGGCCTCTCAGGACACTAGGGAGCTTACCAGTGCAGTGTGTGACCTGTGTGAGGAGCCGCGCCACGAAAGGGTGAGCCGACGCAGACATGAATACCGCTTCAGAACCATGTTTGCAAACTACTGCAGGTCCTCAAACAGGATGGCAAACTCAACCGCACTCATCGCCCGTCGCGCTGTGGCGGCCCAAGTGGAGGCTGCACACACCAGCAGGGATGTGGTCCAGGGCCTTGTCCAAATCACTAATGTGATTGAACTAGTCATGGGACAGAGATTGGCCACTCCCAGTGAGGTCGCCTTGGGGGACACTGAGGACAGTTCGAGCCTTAGTAGTGTGGCAGTACCTGCATCAGACACCAGACAGCGCAGTGCCTGGTGCAGCACTGCCACTGAGGGTGACATTCAGGGTGCCAGTGAGTCAAATGGGCACCCCAGTGGTGTGCGTGGGAGGAGGAAGTGACTGTTGCCGCATTGACACTGGTGTTCCCACTATGATGTAATAGTGTGGGACTCAGTTCTTTTGTTTCTTTTAGTTTTTCTTATTTACCTGTTTACTTCATTTTTCACCATTCATTACCTGATGTAAGGTAATACATTTCTATCAAAACAGGTACAGTTGTCAGTGGAGTTTTGTCATTCATACTCACGTCTGAAATGGTTGTGTGTGATGTCAGCACGCCTTTGCCTTCCCTCTGCTGCACTGGTCCTGTCTGCTGGCTGTAGAGGTGGTATGGGATCGTCATCCTCATCTGATTCAGTGTCACTGATTTCTATAGGTATGCCCCTGGTTGTAGCTATATTGTGCAAGATTGCACAAGTAGCCACTATTCTACATGTGGTTTCTGGACTGTACTGTAGTGCCCCTCCACTCTTGTGGAGGCAACGGAAGCGACTCTTCAGGAGGCCAAATGTGCGCTCCACCACGTTGCGGGTTGCCCTGTGTGCTGCATTGTATCTCCGTTCTGCCGGTGTTGTGGGATTGATGTAGGGCGTCATCATGTAGGTGTGCACTGCGTAGGCACTGTCTCCTGGAAGGGACAGAAGGTTTGATGAGTACCTCAGCTATCTGACATGGGTTTGTTATCTATGCGCCAGTGTAAAGAGTGACATTACCTAGTAGATATCCTTCACCAAACTCCCCAGCTAGCAGTCTTGTGTGAATGCCGCTGTGACGAAAGATGTATGAATCATGTGTGCTCCCTGGGTACCTGGCCACGAGATCAGTTATGATGTATGAGGCATTGAAGATCACCTGTATATTCATGGAATGTTGGTGTTTACGGTTGCAGTACACATACTCTGTGACAGATGGTGGACATATTGCCACATGTGTGCCATCTATGGCACCTAGGACGTGGGGGAACTGTGCTATCTGATAAAACTCAATTTTTGTCTGCTGTATTTCCTGTGGGGTTTGGGGGAATCTGATGTACTGTTGGAGTTTGCTTAGCATGGCGTTGATAAATGCATTGAAAAATCTGGAGAGGGTGCTCTGTGACAACCCCCCAGCCGCTGCTATGACCCCTTGATAGCTCCCTGAGGCGAGTAGGTGTAAGGAGCATAATACCTGCACATGGGTGGGTATGCTATGGGTCCTTAGTGTTCTGCGCTGCAGTATGGGTTGTAGCTCAGCTATCAGATCAAGAATCATGGCTGAGTTCAACCTATACCTCTCATATATTTCCTCCTCTGTCAGGTCAAAAAGTGTAATGCGCACTCTGAAAATGCGCTCCTGTCTTCTCCTCCCTCTCCTAAAACCTGCCAGGATCCTCATCCTCCTCGCCATGACGTAGAGTGCAGCCATTGTGGAACAGAGTTTGAGGCATTCTGGGCCTCTTTAGATAGGTTGCACCTGGTTACCACCTGCTTTCACTTAGTGGTATTTTGCATGTGCGAAATGCCATTCTGAGAATAATCGCTAATTGCGATTTTTTGATGCATCTATTTGCGATTGGGATTTTGCGATTCGCATTTTGCACCTCGCAATTTCCTACTGGAAATACCGAATCGCAAAATGTGACTCGCAAAACAAGGTCGCAACGCAAAAAATCGCTAATTTTTGCGATTTCTTATTTTTGGTCTGCGATTGCCTTTCATGCATCGCAGACCATGTTTTTGCACTCGCAAACGGACGAATTTACCGATTCGCACCATTTGCGAGTGCAAATATATTTCATACATCTGGCCCGTAGTTTCTTCTTCAGACATCAATTCCCACTTGTCCTTGAACAATATACAGTTCAATGAGCAAAACCTTGCGACTTGATTCGCATATCCATTTCCCACTGACACATAGTCCTGTGACTTTAGATGTGCACTGCATTTCACCACAGCAATTTCTTCAGGCAATTGTATTGCACTCAGCAACTCTTTTATTCTTTCGCCATTTCTCACTGGTGAACCAGTAGATTTCAGGAAACCTCTTTGAGACCACATTTGACCAAAATCATGAACAATTCCAAATCCACATTGGCTATCTGTATAGATAGTGACTCTCAGTCTAGCAGACACATGGCACGCTCTGGTAAAAGTAACCAATTCTGCTACTTGTGCAGAATATACTCCTCGAAGCCAAGAAGCTTCTAAGGTACCTGTAATTGTGCACACAGCATATCCTGCTCTGAATGTCCCTGTGCCATCTCTGAGACATGAACCATCAGCTAAGACAATTTGGTCATTTTCTTCGAATCAAGTATCTCTAATGTTAGGGCTCGGTTTTGTGCACAACTCAGTTACCTCAAGACAATCATGCTCAATGTCTTCCTCTTTTTCAATTTCAACAGTGTCACTTTGAAGTAAAGCTGCCGGGTTCAGCACTGTACATCTTTTCAGTGTTACATTTGGAGCACCTAAAATGTTCCCCTCATACCTTTTTAGTCCGGCACCAGTCAAATATTGAGTTTTCGTCCTTGTCAGTAAAATCTCAACCAAGGGAGGGACAAATTACCATCAGGTGATATCCCATCATTACTCCCTCACATTTTGAAAGACCTTGACCAACTGTGGCAACTGCATGCAAACAACCCGGTAAGGCTGCTGCAACTAGGTCCAAGGTAGCTGAAAAATATGCTACTGGGCGATAAGCACCTCCATGGACCTGTGTCAAGACAGACAAAGAACATGCATCACATTCATGACAATACAATGTGAAAGGTTTTGTGTAATGAGGCTTACCCAACGCTGGAGCTCTGCACAAACTCTCTCTCAACTCAGTGAACGCTTTAATCTGTTCCTGGTCTAATGTTATGGGATCGGTGACATCTTTACATGTCAGCTGCTGCAATGGCTTTGAAATCCCAGAAAATTCGGAATCCACTGACAACAATAACCTACCATTCCCAAAAACATCATGACATCTCTCTGTGAAGTCAGGGCTCTTTTCTGCAATATCATTGTAATCCATTCTCTGGAAATTCTCCTCGACCCTTTCTCAATTTGGTGACCCAAATATTTCACTACCTTCTGACAGTACTGCAACTTCAATGGTGACACTTTATGACCAAACTTTCCCAAATGATTCAATAGGTCAATCAAGTTGTACTCACACTGGTCCCTTGTTTTGGATGCAATCAGCAAATCATCAATGTACTGTACCAAAGTCGATTGAAACGGCAAATCCAATGACACCAAGTTCTTTTTCTAGATCTGGTTAAATAAGGATGGTGACTTCGTGTACCCTTGAGGAAGTCTGCACCAGCTGTAGGAATTTGAAACTAAAGAGAAACTGACTATCCTCATGAAGAGGCACAGAAAAGAAAGCTAGTGACAAATCAACCACTGTGAACCATTCTGCATCACATGGCATCTGGAACATTATTAGTGCTGGATTTGGTACCACAGGACAATATTTGACCACCATGTCATTTACTTTTCTCAAATCCTGTACAATTCACACCTTCCCACACTGCTTCTTCAAACCCATTATCGGTGAATTACATGGGCTGCTCAGCACTTCTTTCAAGTCTCCCTGCGTCACAAACTCTCCAATTATCTGTGCCACTTTCATTAAGACATCCTGTGCCAAATTGTACTGTGGAAGCTGCGGAAACACTACATTTGGCTTCAAAGTAACCTTAATCTGCTCCACTCCCTTGATAAAACCCACTTCTTTACTTGTCAGATCCCACACGTTTTCCTGTACTGTTCCCTGCAAATCCGAGTGAAGCTCTTTTACTGTAAACATCTGGAAAAACTCAATCAATGGGTACTCCCCATTGGTAGTTTCACACTTGGTTTCTGGAGCTGGGCCTTCCTCATCATCACTATTTGTCTAAATCTCTATTCCAGCAGTTGAACAAGTAATCAAACATTTGGTTTTGCACAATAAGTCCCTTCCAATAGGGATACTGAACTTGAATCACACACTACAAACTTATGCAGTCCATGGAAGTTGCCAATCTGAACTTGCACTGGATCTGTGATCAGATTTGTCAAATGCGTATTCGCTACCCCCACAACCTGCGCTGTTCTTCCTGAAAGAGTTAAGTTTGGAACTTCTGCACTCCTCGCTGTAGAGCACGTAGCTCCAGTGTCCACCAAAAATGAGAACTTATGACCCATCACCTTCCCTCTCACAAAGGGACCTCTCTGATCTACCTCTAAGGTGGCTGCAGGCATACATGGCTCCTCATCTGAACTATCACTCATCCATTCACCATTTATTTAATTCTCACTGTGTAACGGGAATTGGTGCACTGTGTTACTATTTCTGTCTTGCCTCTGACCCATGACCTGTTGAGTAAACATCATCTGTGCTGTTCCATCGGGGCTTGAGGTATCTGCATCTGTTGTCTAGGTACCATAGGAACCTGCTGCTGCACTGGTTTCAACTGTGTTATTTGTGCACAAGGCATTTGCACCTGCTGCATGGGTTGAAAATTCTGCATCTGATTCATGTTATTTTGAAAATTCAGATTAGGACCTCTCATTCTTGGTACTCTTACATTTTAAAATGTATTGACATCACCATTTTGCTGAACAACACTTTCCTGCACTTTCATAGGACACTCTCGCTTCCAGTGTTCCACGGCTCCGCAAATATGACACAGTAACATCTTCTTCATCCCTTGCACATCATTCTGAACCACTACAGCACTCAAATCTGGTCCCCCATTCATATTGACTCCACGACTGTAGGAAAGTACCATCTTGCCTGGCATGTTAGCCCCATATTTCACTGTATATATGTTGTTTTAGTTGTATGTGTCACTGGGACCCTGCCAGCCAGGGCCCCAGTGCTCATAAGTGTGCCCTGTATGTGTTACCTGTGTTATGACTAACTGTCTCACTGAGGCTCTGCTAATCAGAACCTCAGTGGTTATGCTCTCTCATTTCTTTCCAAATTGTCACTAACAGGCTAGTGACCAATTTCACCAATTTACATTGGCATACTGGAACACCCTTATAATTCCCTAGTATATGGTACTGAGGTACCCAGGGTATTGGGGTTCCAGGAGATCCCTATGGGCTGCAGCATTTCTTTTGCCACCCATAGGGAGCTCTGACAATTCTTTCACAGGCCTGCCACTGCAGCCTGAGTGAAATAACGTCCACGTTATTTCACAGCCATTTACCACTGCACTTAAGTAACTTATAAGTCACCTATATGTCTAACCTTTACCTGGTAAAGGTTGGGTGCTAAGTTACGTAGTGTGTGGGCACCCTGGCACTAGCCAAGGTGCCCCCACATTGTTCAGGGCAAATTCCCCGGACTTTGTGAGTGCGGGGACACCATTACACATGTGCACTACACATAGGTCACTACCTATGTGTAGCTTCACAATGGTAACTCCGAACATGGCCATGTAACATGTCTAAGATCATGGAATTGCCCCCCCAATTCCATCCTGGTATTGGGGAGACAATCCCATGATTCCCCGGGTCTCTAGCACAGACCCGGGTACTGCCAAACTGTCTTTTCAGGGGTTTCACTGCAGCTGCTGCTGCTGCCAACCACTCAGACAGGTTTCTGCCCTCCTGGGGTCCAGCCAGGCTTGGCCCAGGAAGGCAGAACAAATGACTTCCTCAGAGAGAGGGTGTTACACCCTCTCCCTTTGGAAAAAGGTGTTAAGGCAGGGGAGGAGTAGCCTCCCCCAGCCTCTGGAAATGCTTTCATGGGCACAGATGGTGCACATTTCAGCATAAGCCAGTCTACACCGGTTCAGGGATCCCCCAGCCCTGCTCTGGCTCGAAACTGGACAAAGGGAAGGGGAGTGACCACTCCCCTGACTTGCACCTCCCCTGGGAGGTGCCCAGAGCTCCTCCAGTGTGCTCCAGACCTCTGCCATCTTGGAAACAGAGGTGCTGCTGGCACACTGGACTGCTCTGAGTGGCCAAGGCCAGCAGGTGACGTCAGAGACTCCTTCTGATAGGCTCTTACCTGTGTTGCTAGCCTATCCTCTCACCTAGGTAGCCAAACCTCCTTTTCTGGCTATTTAGGGTCTCGGCTTTGGGGAATTCTTTAGATAACGAATGCAAGAGCTCATCAGAGTTCCTCTGCATCTCTCTCTTCACCTTCTACCAAGGAATCGAATGCTGACCGCGCTGGAAGCCTGCAAAACTGCAACAAAGTAGTAAAGACGACTACTGCGACCTTGTAACGCTGATCCTGCCGCCTTCTCGACTGTTTTCCTGGTGGTGCATGCTGTGGGGGTAGTCTGCCTCCTCTCTGCACTAGAAGCTCCGAAGAAATCTCCCGTGGGTCGACGGAATCTTCCCCCTGCAACCGCAGGCACCAAAGAACTGCATCACCAGTCCTCTGGGTCTCCTCTCAGCACGACGAGCGAGGTCCCTTGAACTCAGCAACTCTGTCCAAGTGACTCCCACAGTCCAGTGACTTTTGAGTCCAAGTTTGGTGGAGGTAAGTCCTTGCCTCCCCACGCCAGACTGCATTGCTGGGAACCGCGTGTTTTGCAGCTACTCCGGCTCCTGTGCACTCACCGAGGACTTCCTTTGTGCACAGCCAAGCCTGGGTCCCCGGCACTCTAACCTGTATTGCACGACCTCCTGAGTTGTCCTCCGGCTTCGTGGGACCCTCTTGTGCAACTTCGGGTGAGCCCCGGTTCACTCCACTTCGTAGTGCCTGTTCCGGCACTTCTGCGGGTGCTGCTTGCTTCTGAGTGGGCTCCTCCTCTTGCTGGGTGCCCCCTCTGTCTCCTCATGCAGTTGGCAACATCCTGGTCCCTCCTGGGCCACAGCAGCATCCAAAAACCCTAACCGCAACCCATGCAGCTAGCAAGGCTTGTTTGCGGTCTTTCTGCACGAAAACACTTCTGCACAACTCTCCACGACGTGGGACATCCATCCTCCAAAGGGGAAGTTTCTAGCCCTTGTCGTTCCTGCAGAATCCTCAGCTTCTACCATCCAGTGGCAGCTTCTTTGCACCCACAGCTGGCATTTCCTGGGCATTTGCCCACTCCCGACTTGATCGTGACTCTTGGACTTGGTCCCCTTGTTCCACAGGTACTCTCGTCAGGAAATCCATCGTTGTTGCATTGCTGGTGTTGTTGTTTCTGGCAGAATTCCCCTATCACGACTTCTGTGCTCTTTGGGGAACTTAGGTGCACTTTGCACCCACTTTTCAGGGTCTTGGGGTGGGCTATTTTTCTAACCCTCACTGTTTTCTTACAGTCCCAGCGACCCTCTACAAGGTCACATAGGTTTGGGGTCCATTCGTGGTTCGCATTCCACTTCTAGAGTATATGGTTTGTGTTGCCCCTATCCCTATGTGCCCCCATTGCATTCTATTGTGACTATACATTGTTTGCACTGTTTTATATTGCTATTACTACATATTTTGGTATTGTGTACATATATCTTGTGTATATTTGCTATCCTCATACTGAGGGTACTCACTGAGATACTTTGGCATATTCTCATAAAAATAAAGTACCTTTATTTTTAGTATATCTGTGTATTGTGTTTTCTTATGATATTGTGTATATGACACTAGTGGTACTGTAGGAGCTTCACTCGTCTCCTAGTTCAGCCTAAGCTGCTCTGCTAAGCTACCTTTTCTATCAGCCTAAGCTGCTAGACACCCCTCTACACTAATAAGGGATAACTGGACCTGGTGCAAGGTGTAAGTACCCCTTGGTACCCACTACAAGCCAGGCCAGCCTCCTACATTGGTTGTGCAGCGGTGGGATAAGTACTTTGCAACTACTTACCACTTTTGTCATTGTACTTTTCATAAGAGAAAAATATACAAAACAAGTTCAGTGTATGTACACCTAACCAAAAAGTTTTGCTTTTCTCCTCTCACTTCTTTACTAAGTGCTGAAAAGTACCTCTAAAACTTTCAAAAAGTTCTTAAAAAGTTTTTAAAGTTTTTTTCTGTTCTTTAAAAAGTTCTAAAAACTTTTTCTTTCTTTTTCTATCCCTTAAACACTTTCTAAAATGTCTGGCACAGGCCAAACTGTTGATCTGTCCAAACTTGCTTATGATCACCTTAGCTGGAAAGGAGGAAGGAGTCTCTGCATTGAAAGAGGTTTAGGGGTAGGGAAGAATCCCTGTAGAGAACTGTTGGTTAATATGCTCATTGAACAAGATAAGACCAGAGTTGGCACTTCTGTTGAGAAATTAGCTGATGGTTCCCAATCTGACCCTGGGGCACCCCTAGCAAAGGATTTAGAAGGGAACCTTCCCAACCTGCCCCTTAGCAGGCCACCTAGCATAGCTGGTACTGATGTGAATTCACATCACAGTGAAAGTGTTGCTTCACATCACAGTAATAGTGTTGCTTCTCATCACAGTAGAATTGTCACTTCTGTAGGCCAGAATGTTAGTGTGCCATCTGTTAGGGCCAGGTCTCCCTCTGTTCATTCTCACCATTCTTCTGTTTCAAGGCATGCCCAACCCACCCACCCTGATGACAGAGTGTTAGAAAGGGAGCTCAATAGATTGAGAGTGGAACAATCCAGGCTGAAGCTCAAGAAGCAACAGCTGGATTTAGATAGGCAGTCCTTGGAGATAGAAAGAGAAAGACAGAAATTGGGTTTTGAAACCCATGGTGACAGCAGCAGTATTCCAAATAGTCATCCTGCAAAAGAGCATGATTCTAGGAATCCGCATAAGATAGTTCCCCCTTACAAGGAGGGGGATGACATTAACAAGTGGTTTGCTGCACTTGAGAGGGCCTGTGTTGTACAGGAGGTCCCTCAAAGGCAGTGGGCTGCTATCCTATGGCTATCTTTCAGTGGAAAGGGTAGGGATGGGCTCCTTAATGTAAAAGAAAGTGATGCCAATAATTTCACAGTTCTTAAGAATGCACTCCTAGATGGTTATGGCTTAACCACTGAACAGTACAGGATGAAGTTCAGAGAAACAAAAGAGGAGTCTTCACAAGACTGGGTAGACTTTGTTGACCATTCAGTGAAGGCCTTGGAGGGGTGGTTACATGGCAGTAAAGTTGCTGACTATGAAAGCCTGTATAACTTAATCCTGAGAGAGCATATACTTAATAATTGTGTGTCTGATTTGTTGCACCAGTACCTGGTAGACTCTGATCTGACCTCTCCCTAAGAATTGGGAAAGGAGGCAGACAAATGGGTCAGAACAAGGGTGAACAGAAAGGTTCATACCGGGGGTGACAAAGATGGCAAGAAGAAGGATGGTAAGTCTTCTGACAAGGGTGGGGACAAATCTAAAAATGAGTCTTCATCAGGCCCACAAAAACACTCTGGTGGTGGTGGTGGGCCCAAATCCTCTTCAAATCAAAACAAAGAAAAGAAACCATGGTGCTATTTATGTAAAATAAAAGGCCATTGGACAACAGATCCCAGTTGTCCAAAGAAAAGCACAAAGCCTCCTACCACTACAACCCCTGCTGCTACACCTAGTGCCCCTAGTAATAGCAGTGATGGTGGGAGCAAACCTACTAATAGCCAATCCAAGGGAGTAGCTGGGCTCACTTTTGGTAATTTGGTTGGGGTTGGTCTTGCTAGGGAGACCACAGAGGCTGTGTTAGTCTCTGAGGGGGCTATTGATTTAGCCACCTTGGTTGCTTGTCCCCTTAATATGGATAAGTACAAGCAACTACCCCTAATAAATGGTGTTGAGGTTCAGGCCTACAGGGACACAGGTGCCAGTGTTACCATGGTAATAGAGAAACTGGTCCACCCTGAACAACACCTACTTGGTCACCAGTACCAAATAACCGATGCTCATAACAACACACTTAGCCACCCCATGGCTGTTGTAAATTTCAACTAGGGGGGGGGGGTACTGGTCCAAAGAAAGTTGTGTTTGCCTCAGATTTACCTGTAGACTGTCTACTAGGGAATGATTTAGAGACATCAGCTTGGTCAGATGTGGAGTTGGAGGCTCATGCAGCAATGCTGGGCATTCCAGGGCATATTTTTGCTTTAACCAGGGCTCAGGCCAAAAAGCAAAAAGGACAGGGTGACTTGGATCCTGGAAGAATGGACTAAGTGCTCCCTAAAGCTAGGGTTAGTAAAGGTAAAACACTACCTACTATCCCTCCCTCTACAGTGGATTCTACTTCTGAGGAAGAAGAATTTCCACCCTGTGCAGAACCTACACCAGAGGAGCTGGAAGCAGACACTGCTGAGCTTTTGGGTAATGGGGGCCCTGCCAGGGAGGAGCTGAGTGTGGCACAGCATACCTGTCCCACACTAGAGGGTCTAAGGCAGCAAGCTGTCAAGCAAGCAAATGGGGATGTCAGTGACTCTCACAGAGTTTACTGGGAGGATAACCTTTTATACACTGAAGCAAGGGATCCAAAACCTGGAGCTGCCAGGAGATTGGTGATTCCTCAGGAGTACAGAAAGTTCCTCCTAACTCTAGCCCACGACATTCCCTTAGCTGGACATTTGGGGCAAATGAAAACTTGGGACAGGCTTGTCCCCTTGTTTCATTGGCCTAGAATGTCAGAGGACACAAAGGAATTTTGTAAGTCCTGTGAAACCTGTCAAGCCAGTGGCAAGACAGGTGGCACTCCAAAGGCACCCCTTATTCCACTGCCTGTGGTTGGGGTTCCCTTTGAAAGGGTAGGTGTTGACATAGTTGGCCCCCTTGACCCTCCTACTGCTTCAGGCAATAGATTTATTTTGGTGGTAGTGGACCATGTCACCAGATATCCTGAAGGAATTCCTCTAAGGACCACTACAGCTCCTGCAGTGGCAAAGGCCCTCCTGGGAATCTTTTCCAGGGTGGGCTTTCCAAAAGAGGTGGTATCAGACAGGGGAAGCAATTTCATGTCTGCTTACTTAAAGGCCATGTGGAAGGAATGTGGTGTGACATACAAATTCACCACACCCTATCATCCACAAACAAATGGACTGGTGGAGAGATTTAACAAAACTCTCAAAGGTATGATAATGGGACTCCCTGAAAAACTCTGCAGGAGATGGGATATCCTGTTACCTTGCCTCCTTTTTGCTTACAGGGAGGTACCCCAAAATGGAGTGGGCTTCAGCCCCTTTGAACTCCTATTTGGACACCCTGTGAGAGGTCCCCTAACACTTGTGAAGGAGGGTTGGGAACAACCTTTAAAAGCTCCAAAGCAAGACATAGTGGACTATGTACTTGGCCTCAGATCAAGGATGGCAGAGTACATGAAAAAGGCCAGTAAAAACCTTCAGGCCAGCCAAGAGCTCCAAAAGCAATGGCATGACCAGAAGGCTGTTTTGGTTCAGTACCAACCAGGGCAGAAAGTGTGGGTCTTGGAGCCTGTGGCCCCAAGAGCACTGCAAGACAAATGGAGTGGACCCCACATAATTGTTGAAAAGAAGGGTGAAGTCACCTAGTTAGTTCACTTAGACACTGCCAGGAGTCCCCTTAGGGTGCTCCATGTCAATCGCCTGAAACCCTACTATGACAGGGCTGATCTCACCCTGCTCATGGCAACAGATGAGGGACAGGAAGGAGAGAGTGACCCTCTCCCTGATCTCTTCTCTTCCACAGAACAAGATGCTCTAGTGGAAGGTGTAGTACTGGCAGATTGTCTTACTGCTGAGCAGAAAGTCCACTGCATAAATCTCCTGGGTCAGTTTTCTGAACTCTTTTCTACTGTGCCAGGCACCACTTCTTGGTGTGAGCACACTATAGATACTGGAGACAGCTTGCCTGTCAAAAGTAAGATCTATAGGCAGCCTGACCATGTCAGAGACTGCATAAAACAAGAGGTGCAGTAAATGCTTGAACTGGGAGTGGTTGAGCACTCTGAAAGTCCATGGGCCTCTCCTGTGGTACTTGTACCAAAACCTCATTCCATGGATGGAAAGAAGGAAATGCGGTTTTGTGTAGACTATAGAGGTCTCAACCAGGTAACCAAAACTGATGCTCACCCTATACCCAGGGCAGATGAGCTCATAGATACACTGGCATCTGCCAAGTATCTAAGCACCTTTGATTTGACTGCAGGGTATTGGCAGATCAAATTATCAGAGGATGCAAAAGCAAAAACTGCATTTTCAACCATTGGAGGCCATTACCAATTTACAGTAATGCATTTTGGATTGAAAAATGCACCTGCCACTTTTCAAAGGTTGGTGAATACAGTCCTGCAAGGGCTGGAAGCTTTTAGTGCAGCATATCTAGATGATATAGCTGTCTTTAGCTCCAGCTGGGATGATCACCTGGTCCACCTATGGAAAGTTTTGGAGGCCCTGCAAAAGGCAGGCCTCACTATCAAGGCTTCAAAGTGCCAGATAGGGCAGGGCAAAGTGGTTTATCTGGGACACCTTGTAGGTGGAGAACAGATTGCACCACTTCAGGGGAAAATCCAAACTATTATAGATTGGGTTCCCCCTACAACTCAGACCCAGGTGAGAGCCTTCTTACGCCTCACTGGGTATTACAGGAGGTTCATAAAGAACTATGGCTCCATTGCAGCCCCTCTTAATGACCTCACATCTAAGAAAATGCCTAAAAAGGTATCGTGGACAGCTAGCTGTCAGAAAGCTTTTGAGGAGCTGAAGCAGGCCATGTGCTCTGCACCTGTCCTGAAAAGCCCCTGTTACTCCAAAAACTTCATTGTCCAAACTGATGCATCTGAATTAGGGATAGGGGCAGTCTTATCACAACTTAATTCTGAGGGCCAGGATCAACCTGTTGCTTTTATCAGCAGGAGGTTGACCCCTAGAGAAAAGCGTTGGTCTGCCATAGAGAGGGAGGCCTTTGCTGTGGTCTGGGCACTGAAGAAGTTGAGGCCATACCTGTTTGGCACTCACTTCATTGTTCAAACAGACCACAAACCTCTACTTTGGCTAAAACAAATGAAAGGTGAAAACCCTAAACTGTTGAGGTGGTCCATATCTCTACAGGGAATGGACTATACAGTGGAACATAGACGTGGGAGTACCCACTCCAATGCAGATGGACTGTCCAGATATTTCCACTTAGACAATGAAGACTCATCAGGTCATGGCTAGTCTTATTGTCCTTCGTTTGGGGAGGGGGGGGTTGTGTAGGAAAGTACCATCTTGCCTGGCATGTTACCCCTATATTTCACTGTATATATGTTGTTTTAGTTGTATGTTTCACTTGGACCCTGCCAGCCAGGGCCCCAGTGCTCATAAGTGTGCCCTGTATGTGTTACCTGTGTTATGACTAACTGTCTCACTGAGGCTCTGCGAATCAGAACCTCAGTGGTTATGCTCTCTCGTTTCTTTCCAAATTGTCACTAACAGGCTAGTGACCAATTTCACCAATTTACATTGGCATACTGGAACACCCTTTTAATTCCCTAGTATATGGTACTGAGGTACCCAGGGTATTGGGGTTCCAGGAGATCCCTATGGGCTGCAGCAATTCTTTTGCCACCCATAGGGAGCTCTGACAATTCTTACACAGGCCTGCCACTGCAGCCTGAGTGAAATAACGTCCACGTTATTTCACAGCCATTTACCACTGCACTTAAGTAACTTATAAGTCACCTATATGTCTAACCTTTACCTGGTAAAGGTTGGGTGCTAAGTTACTTAGTGTGTGGGCACCCTGGCACTAGCCAAGGTGCCCCCACATTGTTCAGGGCAAATTCCCCGGACTTTGTGAGTGCGGGGACACCATTACACGCGTGCACTACACATAGGTCACTACCTATGTGTAGCTTCACAATGGTAACTCCGAACATGGCCATGTAACATGTCTAAGATCATGGAATTGCCCCCCCAATGCCATCCTGGTATTGGGGAGACAATCCCATGATTCCCCGGGTCTCTAGCACAGACCCGGGTACTGCCAAACTGCCTTTTCAGGGGTTTCACTGCAGCTGCTGCTGCTGCCAACCTCTCAGACAGGTTTCTGCCCTCCTGGGGTCCAGCCAGGCTTGGCCCAGGAAGGCAGAACAAAGGACTTCCTCAGAGAGAGGGTGTTACACCCTCTCCCTTTGGAAAAAGGTGTTAAGGCAGGGGAGGAGTAGCCTCCCCCAGCCTCTGGAAATGCTTTCATGGGCACAGATGGTGCCCATTTCTGCATAAGCCAGTCTACACCGGTTCAGGGATCCCCCAGCCCTGCTCTGGCGCGAAACTGGACAAAGGGAAGAGGAGTGACCACTCCCCTGACCTGCACCTCCCCTGGGAGGTGCCCAGAGCTCCTCCAGTGTGCTCCAGACCTCTGCCATCTTGGAAACAGAGGTGCTGATGGCACACTGGACTGCTCTGAGTGGCCAAGGCCACCAGGTGACGTCAGAGACTCCTTCTGATAGGCTCTTACCTGTGTTGCTAGCCTATCCTCTCACCTAGGTAGCCAAACCTCCTTTTCTGGCTATTTAGGGTCTCGGCTTTGGGGAATTCTTTAGATAACGAATGCAAGAGCTCATCAGAGTTCCTCTGCATCTCTCTCTTCACCTTCTACCAAGGAGTCGACTGCTGACCGCGCTGGAAGCCTGCAAAACTGCAACAAAGTAGCAAAGACGACTACTGCGACCTTGTAACGCTGATCCTGCCGCCTTCTCAACTGTTTTCCTGGTGGTGCATGCTGTGGGGGTAGTCTGCCTCCTCTCTGCACTAGAAGCTCCAAAGAAATCTCCCGTGGGTCAACGGAATCTTCCCACTGCAACCGCAGGCACCAAAGAACTGCATCACCGGTCCTCTGGGTCTCCTCTCAGCACAACGAGCGAGGTCCCTTGAACTCAGCAACTCTGTCCAAGTGACTCCCACAGTCCAGTGACTCTTCAGTCCAAGTTTGGTGGAGGTAAGTCCTTGCCTCCCCACGCCAGACTACATTGCTGGGAACCGTGTGTTTTGCAGCTACTCTGGCTCCTGTGCACTCACCGAGGATTTCCTTTGTGCACAGCCAAGCCTGGGTCCCCAACACTCTAACCTGCATTGCACGACCTCCTGAGTTGTCCTCCGGCTTTGTGGGACCCTCTTGTGCAACTTCAGGTGAGCCCTGGTTCACTCCACTTTGTTGTGCCTGTTCCGGCACTTCTGCGGGTGCTGCTTGCTTCTGAGTGGGCTCCTCCTCTTGCTGGGCGCCCCCTCTGTCTCCTCACGCAGTTGGCGACATCCTGGTCCCTCCTGGGCCACAGCAGCATCCAAAAACCCTAACCACAACCCTTGCAGCTAGCAAGGCTTGCTTGTGGTCTTTCTACATGAATATACTTCTGCACGACTCTCCACGACGTGGGACATCCATTCTCCAAAGGAGAAGTTTCTAGCACTTGTCGTTCCTGCAGAATCCTCAGCTTCTACCATCCAGTGGCAGCTTCTTTGCACCCACAGCTGGCATTTCCTGGGCATCTGCCCACTCCCGACTTGATCGTGACTCTTGGACTTGGTCCCCTTGTTCCACAGGTACTCTCGTCAGGAAATCCATCATTGTTGCATTGCTGGTGTTGTTGTTTCTGGCAGAATTCTCCTATCACGACTTCTGTGCTCTTTGGGGAACTTAGGTGCACTTTGCACCCACTTTTCAGGGTCTTGGGGTGGGCTATTTTTCTAACCCTCACTGTTTTCTTACAGTCCCAGCGACCCTCTACAAGGTCACATAGGTTTGGGGTCCATTCGTGGTTTGCATTCCACTTCTAGAGTATATGGTTTGTGGTGCCCCTATCCCTATGTGCCCCCATTGCATTCTATTGTGACTATACATTGTTTGCACTGTTTTCTATTGCTATTACTGCATATTTTGGTATTGTGTACATATATCTTGTGTATATTTGCTATCCTCATACTGAGGGTACTCACTGAGATACTTTGGCATATTGTCATAAAAATAAAGTAACTTTATTTTTAGTATATCTGTGTATTGTGTTTTCTTATGATATTGTGCATATGACACTAGTGGTACTGTAGGAGCTTCACTCGTCTCCTAGTTCAGCCTAAGGTGCTCTGCTAAGCTACCTTTTCTATCAGCCTAAGCTGCTAGACATCCCTCTACACTAATAAGGGATAACTGGACCTGGTGCAAGGTGTAAGTACCCCTTGGTAGCCAGGCCAGCCTCCTACAACGACCCCTACCTCTCTTCTGAGGCTGGATCATGGCAGTTCCCTGTTGGTGTGGTATTATTTCACAAAAGTTCCCTTCACTCCTGTTTGAGCTGCCTTAATCTGCATTACCATCGCCTTCTCCTTCAGCTTTTTCTGCTTCAACTCAATCTCATCACTACAGTATTTCGCATATTGCAACACCTCATCAACCGGCTTTGCTTGCCAACAAATCAAATGACTCTTAATCATCTGACCTATTTCAGGTCTCAGTCCTTCCACAAACCTGAACATGAAATGCAACATGTCTTTTGGGGGTTCGCTTCCTTGCCACTCTACTCCTTGAACGCCTTCAACAATATTGAATAGTACGCATGTATCAACTCCTTTACCTCCTGTACTGTCCTGTCAATTCTCTGCCAATCAATATTTTTAGGCAAAATTTTCATCTTTAGAAATTCAATCACATTATAATAATGCTTCATTACTTCAGGTGAAAGTGCACCTGTAGTTCTATCCCTTTCTGGTTCACTTGTCGGTCAATCTACTGCTCTCTTACACTTAACCCACAAATCAGCTGGAACCACTATCTTCAATAAAGTATTCAGGTCTTCCCACAGACATTTTGAAAGCTTCACAAACCTGTCTGTCTGCTGGTACCATTCGACCGGTTCTCCCTCAATTTTGGTTAATCATTTGGGAATGGCAGAATATCACTCCTGTGCCAAAGAACATGCATAAACTGCCTTCCTGGAATCTCCCTCATTGGTAAAAATTTTACCGGATCCTTTTCTTTCTGTTCACTTTCGGACCCTTATTGCGAATCTCGTTTCCATTTATTCTTCTTCTTTGCACATCTGCCTTCCCACTTTTCTAATGCTCCCCAAATCTGAGCACTCTGCAATAATTCTTTAAGGTGCGCTTTCATTCCTGCTGACCTCATGTGTTCAAAATCCTTTGCCTCAAAATCTAACCTGTAGCTTCTTTTCAAATGCTTTTGTTTTTCCATATTTCTATATCATGTTTTTCTGCTACGTCTGCCAATCTCTGATGTATCTTGCCCACCTCTCTTGTGATTCTTGGACATAATTATCTCAGCTCCTCTTCCGTATAGGATTCTAACCTATTCACCCCCATTGATCCTTCAACTAGTTCAGTTATTTCTGTACTCAACCTAACACAATCAATCTGCTCTTCACTCTTGGACACATTCTGTGGGGTGTTCAGACTATCTAACCACTCATTTAGCTGCTGTGCCGTCAATCCATGTTGTAAATTAATGTTACTCACATTCGGTGATGGCATCTGTTGTACTGCTGCACCTGGAGGCTGCGGTGTCAAGAGCTTTAAGGTCGGACTTACACTCAGGCCATTTACAGCATTGGGAAGTGCAACAAGAGACAGAGATCCATTAGTGACCTCGATCCATCAAAGGTCTGACCCAGGGAAGAAACTACCTGCACATGTTCTCTCACCCCCTCACCCTCCTTACCAGGCTCTGTGACATCTCACCCTGTTGTCCTGTGATTGATTTCTTCTGTGGAAACAATGGTACCGCTGGACCAACAGTAACTGGCAGCGATATTGCATCTGGGGTTGCTCTGGCACCTGCATTCTGTGGAAGAGTTACTCCCATACTCTGATTCATTACCGGAGTCAAATCTGTGTCCCTGTCATTGGTGTAAACCTCGGCATACCTTGTGGCTGTGGGTGGGGCACCAATATCGGAGTCGACTCAGTCTGGACCAGCAAGGGTCTCGGAACCACTTGCTCCATAGGACCTACTAAGTTCGAAGTTGTCTCAAGAATCGGTACCTCAGGATAAATTCTCTGTATCGGTGGTGGATGCAACTGTGCCTGGACTACCGAAGAGGTCAACATGTTAGGAATACTCTGCACCACACGTTGCATCTGTCCATCAACCTGTACTAGACTCGCTGCCCCAATTGCCTGTGCCGGGGTAGTTGGAGCAGAACTAGTACTCGGACCCCCCTCATGCACCGCATATGGTAGAGGTCGGTCCCTCAGTATCTGAGTAATAAGATCCTCGTCATTTGAGTCTTCTTCTACTATGGAAGCTCTTTACTCCCAGACAAACTCTTATCACTTTTGCTAGTCTCCTTTTTCCCTTCTGTCTCATCTTCCTCTGTGATAGCAGGAAACAACTTAACATCCTGCAGTGTCACTGTTCTCCACTTCTTCTGTTCCCAATCCCATCTCGCTTCTGCTAGAATTCTCTACCTTTCTTATTCTCCTTAGAAACGTTATATCCTGCTGCTGTCTCGCTATCAGCTCCCAAACTGCTAATGCCTCAAACTGTGCCGGCCTCGGAAGGGGTCTTGTGTCATATAGCGCCATTCGCAACTGATCCAAAATTCTCAAATTAAATGTTCCATGTTCAGGAAACGCTAAAACTCTTTGTTTTTCTGTCAACTTGCACCATTGCTTTAACCAAAGATATGGCCAACACCTCGCTCCTCCATCACAATGTAAGCCGGAGAATTTTCTGGTAGGGTAGGCTCCCCCACAGTCGCTTTAATATACATATCTCCCTTCAGGGCACTCTTAAACGCTTTGAAAAACTTCATCTTCTCTACGTTTTGTATATTCTAATCAAATCAGGAAATTACTTTTACTCCCAAGATCCTTTCACCCACGTTCTCGACCAATTGCCTCTCATGGACGGCTGCCAATCCGTGCGCGACCCTTCTCACTAACCAACCTATCCCAGCGCGGCTCCAATGACTTCACACTCACACGTACTGCGGCGGACAAAGTCTTGCGGCTCGTCCTCCTAGAACTCTAGTCCTCACAACTATGCAAAATATTGCGAGCACTAACCAAAATCCAAAAAACACAAACAAATCAGCTGGTTTACTACAGGAAGGTAACACAGTCGCTTCAGAGACCTTACGGATTTTCACTGATGGCCCTTTCGATCATGCAGCTATTCCTCTTTCTCAGTCTACCAGATTCCCGAGCAAAATTTGACCCACAAATTTTACTCTCAACTGATCAATGGGTCTGTCCTGGTGCACACAGGACTCGCCAAATCTCAGTCGAAATATTCTCTCCCCCACTTTAACTCACAGACTGACTTGTTGACCACGCCCGATCAACCTACTAAACCAGACAGATTACAACATTTACCCAAGTGTCTCCTACACTTGTCAATATACTCCAGAGTCTTACACCACGCAGGGTCCGTACATCAACAACTATGTGGACAATTTTTTAACACAAAGCGCCACACACATGTGAAGTTTGACGACTGCGGAGTATGCACACTCCTACTAAAACTTAATCTGGAGTACGCAGACTCCCTAATTTACCTCACATATGTCACAATTCACCTGCAATTTGCATAAACTGTGTAAGTGCAACCTATCTCTTTCACACTATCACTAGAACACCGAGAACATGCCCAACTCTACTAGCAGTATCCAGGATCTGGGAAAGTCATTTCTGGGCTTAAGGGGACATCATTCTAGCTACAGTTGCCATTTCGAAAAACAAAATCCAAATCTCAAGAATGATGATTGACTGACCTATCTCAAACTACCACCATAGCCATCGGTCACCACATAACTAGTTCTCCAAAGAAACTAACCATCAAGCTGCTACCAAAAACTGTTGGCGCCCCAGTCCTTAATAAGTAAACTTACAAGGGGACGCGCATAGGTCGATTAACTTTTTAATTCGCATGGAGTATCTGAGCTATGGTATGACTAATGTTTCCCAATAATCAGTACACAAAATTCAATAACCATTAGACAAGTCATTAATCAATAATCAATAAGCATCATACCGTGACCTTTCAGCCATGAATAACCACAACTCAGTATACGTTTTAGTAATTTTATTTCCGCACGAAAATATAATTCAGTCACATTGTCATATCTACCTATCCTCGGTATGGGTCAGCAACAGAGTCAGCCTTTGTCCTCAGGTCATCAGTCAATTAGCATCACGTCAGGCTCTCAGTCAGAGAGTATGAGCTCAATGACAGAATTTTGAATCACCTCTTCAATCTCACAGTTTCGCTTCCCTAACACCATCATTTGCTTCTCCTGTCCGTACTCTCTTCCCCAAGTCATGTGGTTATATCAAAGTCACCCAGACTGTCCCCCAATTTCTAATTGGTCAATTAATCGGCCCTAACCAATAATGTCTATGTACCAAATCTCTGAATCCCAATATTTCACAGTTCACATGTTGTTGATTAGTCCATTTTACGATGTCCTCATCATCTGAGTCATCAGGTATCGAAAATGTTGCATC
The DNA here is from genome assembly GCF_031143425.1 of Pleurodeles waltl. NCBI lineage: Eukaryota > Metazoa > Chordata > Amphibia > Caudata > Salamandridae > Pleurodeles > Pleurodeles waltl. The sequence goes on from NC_090448.1 coordinate 553,566,019, forward strand.
TTCTTCTCCAGTCAGTGTCTTCATTGTTCGAGTCCTGGGAAAGTACACCCAGTGCTCTTTACACACCATTTGATACAATTCTAGTTCCATCCTGTCCATCGGATCACATAGAAGCTTCAGCTAAGCAAATTTTATTAAACAATGAGAAGTTCACGGTTAGTTCATTTTGTCAGCACTTTTCCATTGAACATTTAAGAAATACAGCTTCTGCATGAGGCCTGGCAAGACTAGGCCAAGAAACTCGCTAAGTTAAGGCCTACAGTTATTGCAAAACATAGGTTATATCTCTCAATATGACATATTACTACATACATTTTCAATATTTCATATATGTTAATCACTCATTTAATACAATTCATGAATTCTGCTGGCCATTCTCCAAGGTCACAATTTCAAACATGCACATTATTTTTCCACGTTAATCACTTTCTACCAGTTTCATTATTCAAAATACATAAACATTCATTAATAATTTCCTAATTAAGACTCTTGCGTTAACAACTGTATGGCTGGGTCTAGTGCCTGCGACAGGAAAGGCTCAAACTAACATCATTGGGACCCTCATTGACCTTGGTTTGACTTGTTCTGTCACAGGCTCTAGTCCCAGCCGCACAAGTGTAGTACTCTTTTTATCAGAAGACTTGAGGGGAATGCTGGGTGGAAGGAATTTTGCGGCTCCCCACAGATTCCAGAACTTTCCATCAGAGAAAGGTGAGGAAAATGTGCTTTCAGTCAAAGTTTGAGGTTTCCAAAGATTCTGAGTCATACAAACTAGTGAGCGTCACACGTCACCCCATCCTTGATTCCTCTAAGTGTTTAGTTTTAAAAATGTATAGGTTTGCTAGGTTTCCCTAGGTGCCGACTGACCTAGGGCCCAAAATCCACACTTAGGCACATTGCAAAATAAGGGTGAGCTTTCAGCGGAAAAATATGATGAGTCCGTTTTGCGTTTTGGTTTTTTCCTGTCACGGGCAGTAATCCTACTTACACAAGTGAGGTACCATTTTTATCAGAAGACTGGGGGCAACACTGGGTGAAAGGAAGTTTGTGGCGTCCTGCAGATTCCAGACGTTTCCATCACAGAAATGTGAGGAAAAAGCTTTTTTTTGTCAAAGTTTGAGATTTGCAAGGGATTCTGGATAACAAATGTGAGAACCATGCAAGTCAGCCTACTCTGTATACCGATAGGGTCTAATGTTAAAAAATGTACAGGTTGCCTAGGTTTCCCTAGGTTATGGCTGAGTTAGGATCCAAAATCTAGAGCTACCTACATTGGGGAAATAGGGTAAGTTTTCGATGGAAAAATGTGATGCATCAGTGGCCAGGCGTCTGCAGGTGAGCCAGAAGGTGCTACATGACAGTAAAGAAAGTAGGAGGAGGCTACGACTGGTGGAGCATCAGGACATGCCCTCTGACCTGATCCCCACTGCTCATAGGCCAGGAGAGCCAGTCTTGGAAAAAAGCGACGGGAATCTGAGGAGAGAGGACAACACAGAGGAAGACCACGGTGCTGCAATCGAAGGAGGTGAAGATCAAGGGACAGAAGACTGCGGCGCTACAGCCGAAGGAGATGAGATTCAGAGAGAGGAAAATGACAGGAGAAGCAATTCAGGAGGCCACTGTCCCCATGAGATGCCCTGCCACATTCCTGGAGGAATCATATCCAGGGGCGATACAGGAGGCAACTTGGGTATGATGAAGGCATTAGCTGACGGCATTTGGGGCCTGGGGAGACAGGCGTGGCTTAACTTAGTGGTCTAGTGATGACGAAGTAGGCCTGGTGGTGATTTCCCAAACCCTGGTCACCTCATTAATAACCCTTGGTGAAGGAAGCACATAAAGACACCTAGGCAATGGGTGTCCCCTCACTATCACACCCTTCTGCAATAGTATTATACTCAAACCACTTACCTGAGTTTGTTTCTCCTTTTCATCGAGGGGCACATCCCAGAGGGTGGTCCAATGGTCGAGAAAGACTAAAAAGAAGAAGAAGAAAGGAAAATAATAATAGGCCAGTGTGTAGCAACAACCCTACAACCCTGTGTTGAACTGTGAAATAAAAGGGAGGGAAAACATTTGAAACAATTTATTTTCTTGTTCTTTCCCACGTCTAACCCAAGATACACTATTGATTTAATTGTCAAAGGGGAATAAGGATGAAGCCAACACTTACCCTGGATGACATGATTAAACAGCTGACTGAGGGGCAATGTCATCTACAGCTTACAGTTGAAGGGCAGGAGAAATCAGCAGCATAACAAGACAGGGAGAACCTACAGTTAGCTGTAAAAACCCAAGCAACAGTGTTAGCAAACAACTAACTTGAACACAAGACAGTCATACAGAAACTGACAGAAGCCATTTCCAGTGCAAAGGTACACCTCAATTTCCTGAGTTTGGTATGCCAGGGTACCAAACGAAAGACGACCCTGATTAATTTTTTAAGAACTTTGAGAGTGTTGCTACCTCGGCGACCTGGTCTCTGGAACGCTGGAGTCAATACATCACCCCCTATTGACAAGAGAACTCCAAACACTCAATCAGGCAGCCAACACTGCTGGTATGACCCTGTATACAGAAGCAAAGAAAGTCATCCTAGAACGATTAGGGTATGATAGTGAACATTACTGGACAAAATTTAGAAAAGAGAAGTGTAACACCCATGATAACCTATGGCTTTGTACTATTGAATACAGGACATAGGCTTGTGTTGGCTAAAACCTACATACTCAACCAATGAGAAATTACTGGACAAATTCCTCCTCTATCGATTCCTTGAATCCCTACCTGCTCCTACCAACATAAATCAGACAACATCCCAACGCCACGGTATCAATGGAGATTGACCATGCCTGTGTGTTCTACAGGTCGACTGGCATTGGAATACCCCACCCTCAGGATCCTACTCTCTCTATCCCAAACAGAAGGAATCTTCTCTGACCAAAACCACCCTTAAAGATACACCATGAGTTTCTCTATGCGCCACGACCCCAGGGAAATGTTTCGGACAAGGATCTCAATGTTCTCAATGTGCTGAGTGGGGCCACATTGCATGAAATTGTCCTCACAAAGCCCAATCACCTGAACCCATGGAGGCGGGTTTTCACGTAGGAGGGTTTTGTGGGCGGGAGGTAGTCCACCCAAGTACCGTAAGCAAATACAGGTCAACTCACATCCTACCCTAGTACTAGTCAACTCCGGGTGTCATCACTCAGTAGTTAGTGCAGAAAGAGTTACCCCGGAAGAGAAAAAGGGGGGAAACTGTACTAATAATCTGTGTTCAGGTGGACGGTAAGATCTGCCTGGTAGCCTGAGCATCAGTTAATTGGTGGGGACTAGAAGAATTCCTAATGGTGGGTGGCATTCCCCGGCTGATAGAGGACATAATCATAGGTACGGATTGCATGCATTTTTCCCTATTAGTGGACACAGTAGGACATCCAGATCCCAACTTGGCCTGGTTAAGGGAAGCACCATACCAGTCAGAAGCACTAAATGGGGGCAAGGGAAAAAAGCAACTGAGTCATCATGAAAAACGGGAGCACAGTAGATTGTTTGTATTGGCAGGCAAAGCTAACTCTACTCCTATTGCTCCTGCAGCCGTCATCCTAGAGTGCAGATATCATAGCTTCTGAGCCGTCCAGAGATAGAACACCAACTTACAGTATGCTTGGGTGACTGCAGTAGCTGATGAGGACGGCCAAGTAGGACCCTTCTTCCACAAAAGTAAAGGTCTCTTGTATCGAAAAATAAGAAATGGGGAGAAAGTAACTACCCAACTCCTGGTGCCCCCCCCTTTTGGACAAGTCCTACACTTGTCCATTGCCAAAAGGGAGGGAGCCACTATGGCAGGGAGAAAACAGAGGAATATCTCAGTTGGTTGGGCCCCTTGTGACTTCTGTTCGGGGGTAACAATATATACTGGTGTTGGTGGATTACGCCACTCAATATACTGATGCGATACCTCTGTCCAGTATTACGACTAAGGTTGTTGCACGGGCCACAATCCAGTTTTTTCCAGGGTTGGCTTCCCCAAAGAACTCCTCACCGACCAGGGTATCCCATTTATGTCCTGTCTCATGGCACTGATTTGCCAGCAGTTGGGGATAACACATATTAGGACCTCCATCTTCCACTCCCCAAACTGACGGTCTTGTCGAACGGTATAACCAAATGATCAACACCATCCTAAAGAAGTTAATATCAGAAACAGGGGAGATTGGGCCTGGAAACTTCCCATAGTTTTATATGCTATGCATACTCATTCTTAGTCCTCACGGGTCACAGTATCTTCGTGTTGGTGTTTGGTAGACATATTAGTTCTCAATATGGCAGCAGAACAATGGGAAACAGAGGAGTGTGATAGATTGGGTCTACTGAATTACACCCGTAGCCTGAAAAAGTGGATATACATGCTATGGAGGCTGTCAGAGGTGATATGGGGAAGGCTCAAGAAAAACAGCGGAGTGGTATGACCATTCCAGTAAATTAAGGGAGTTACAAGTGGGGAAAAAGCCTTAGGGTCTTTTCCCCCAGTTCCACCGGTCCGGTTGTCTCCATCCCGTGGTTTACATAAGCAGGAAGCTACCGCCCCAAGAGCTCCCACTACCCAACAATAGAAAAGGAGTGTTTGTCCATCGCGTGGGTGGTGAAGGCTCTTCAATACTATTTTCTAGGAAGGCAATTCACCTTGCTTACTGATCATGCTCTGCTAGTTTGGCTGGCACGCCATAAAGACATCAATGGGCATATTCTCCTCTGGTTCTTAGCCCTTTAACCTTTTGCCTTCCAAACCCTTCATGCGCCGGGCCATTGCCAAACTACTGCCTTTTTTCCTATCCCACGTTCCTGTGTCCTTATGACCTGCTTGGTCATGCTTGGATAGGGTGCACTGCGGCCGGGCATCCACAGGTGAAGCCAGGAATGGCTACATGGCAGTGAATGAAGTAGGAGGAAACTATGACTGGTGGCTCGGAGGTGCAAGTGAACAGCCGGCTGGCGCTCTAGTGGAGAATCAGGACATGCCCACCCACCTGATCCTGACCGCTCATAGGCCAGGAGAGTCAGTCTCGGAAGATGACGATGGGAATTCAAGGAGAGAGCAGGATGCGGGGGAAAACCTTGGTGCTGCAGTCGAAGGAGGAGAGGATCAGGGGACAGAAGACCAGGGTGCTACAGCCGAAGGAGGTGAGATTCAGTTAGAGGAAGAAAACAGGAGCAAAAAGCCAAGTGGCCACCATCCCCATGAGGCGCCCTGCAAATTTCCTGGATGAACATGTCTTGCTCAAGTATGTGCTTTTATCCAGGGGGGGATACAGGAGGTTGGGGAGGGAACTGGGAGACACGGGCAACTAGAGAACACTGTAGGCATTCGCTGACGGCACTTGGGGCCTGGGGAGGCAGCTGTGGTTGAACTTAGTGGTCTAGTGATGACAAACTAGGCCCAGTGGTGATTTCCCAAACCTTGATCACCTCATCAAATACCCTTGGTGAAGGAAGCACATAAAGACACTTACACACCAGGGGTTTCCTCACTATTACACCTCTCCACAACAGTATTAGGCTCAAACCACTTACCCAAGTTATTTTTCTCCAAGTCATCAAGGCGCACAACACAGAGGGTTCCACGGTCCAAGAAGACTAAAAAAGAAGAAGAAAGGAAAAGAATAATGTCTGGTGTGTAGCAGCACCCCCACAACCCGGTGTTGAACTCTGAAATAAAAGGGAAGAAAACACTTGAAACATGCTGGTTTTTCTTGTTCTTTCCCACTTCTAACCCTGAGTATACTCGGCTCTCACGCAGAACCCTGTATCCATGTTGCATTTTTGATTGGTACCAGTCGCAGCCGCTAGGCCTACCTACACAAGTGAGGTACCATTTTTATGGAATGACCTGTGGGAGCATAGAATAGCAGAACATTTGTTATTACCAATTGGATTTTGCTGCTTTTGTGGCTTTCAATCTTACGTCAGTGTATCAAAGAGCTGACATTTAGAAAAATATGCTCTAAATCATATGCTAGTATGGGTACCCACAAATTCAAAGATGTACAAATAACCACTGCCCCTAAACTCCATACTTGTGCTTATTTCAGACACGCATAGGTTTCCTAGATATCCATTTTTCTCTCTGCCTATTTTGCTTTATGAATTGGTCTATACTCACTCATCAATAGAAAAGCATTGCACGGTGCAGCCAAGTTGTCAGCCCGGGGTACATTGGGTTCTTGGAAAGCCAACAAACTCTATATAGAGGCCAGCATGAAGGGGTTAAACACTAGATCCCATCTCCGGTACTTCTGTGCACTGCTGAGGAAGAATATCTCCTATAATGCTGATTCTAAGCCAATCAAAGTCTGTGATCCTCTCCCCTGACTTCCTGTCCAGCCTCTAGGGCAGAAACTACTGTCCTTGCTGTAGACCTTGGAAGATTCCAGGCTGCTGATTCCAGGTTCTTTCATTGTTTTACCACATCTCCTTCTGCTTAAGGGGTTATGACAGGACACCACACGTCAACGTTAATGGGTTATGACAGGACATCACATGTCACTATCTATAAGAAGATACTCTTCTCTGTTCATTCACTGATTGAACATAATTGGCAGGCACTGTTACATCTGTTATAGCTTCTGGCCAGACAGGCCTCGGATGTAGACATCGAGCCTCTTTAAAAAGGACAAGAACAGGGATGAAAAGTTTACAAGGATGGAAAGACTATGCACCCTTAGCTCTTGTCTCCGGCAAATGTTTAAGGTGGCAGGTGATAGGGTTTATTTGGACGGAATCAATTCCCTGGCATGCAGTTCCGGAAGGTAGGGGTGTGGATGTTGAACTAGAGTATCTGCTTGATTAAGGATCTGCTGTTGTGAACAAGAAGACAGGTTCAACTTTTCCTGGATTCAAGGGAGGCTTACTTTTTGTTACATATGTAAACTCTTCCATTCCCATCAATCTAGGACGCTGTTTCTTGTACTGTAGGAGCATTATCACTGTGGTAGGTAGTGCCTTCATACCAGGGCATGCTAAGAGATTTATGGAACCGTAAATGCTATCTGCTGAGACGCTATTCCACTGGCTAGTTTATTTCAAGTGCCACTTAAAAAAAAGGTATTTCCTGGGCAAGTATTGTGACTTCCAACATAGATACGTCTCTGTGCTGAACTGTCCCCTTTCTGCTACTGTGCTGCCGCGTACTTGGAAAAACGCGTGTATCCTCTGGAAGATAGCTTGCTGTTGCTTAAAGGATTGTAAAGTTCTCGCTTGCACAGCAGTTGATGGAATGATTTATGACACCACTAGCAGCCACTCCTGCCAGTTTGTATTGTTGGCGGGCAGAGTTTACTTTGGATGGTTGATAGGCAGATCCCCTTGATGCACACCTTCAGTAAAACCACAAACACACACAATTGCTGTTCTGCATATCACACTGCATAATCAATCCAGTTTAGCTGCAGTTACCCGCACAGCCATGATTCCACATGGCAACCACTCAGTATGGGGTGGCCCTATGTAATGACGTACGGTATGTTCTTTTAGAGGGCTCGGACCGGAAATATGAAAGATGAAATCAGAGTCTCTTTCCTGACCACGTGTAGATCATTTTACATTTGCTGAACATGCTTCCAAGAGGAACATCAAACAACAGGTATTTAGCTGTCAATCTCCGTGTCAAGGTCCTGCTGGGTTCTCCCTGTCACACAACCCAACACCTGCTTCCACCTCATGGATGAGAGTGGGACATGCAGAGTGCATGCACACCCTGACTGGTTGCACCACGCAAATGGACTGCTTCCATCCCTTACTAGAGTTAGGTGAATTGGGGCACACAAACACAATCTAAATCCTGTTAGAACATGTGACACAACAGCCGTATGCTATAAGCAATATGTCAAATATTCTTTCTGGTAGTGCAAGGAAGTCACTATGTACAAACCACTGCCTTTTTCACAACGTTCACCCTACTCCTACATGAACAGTAACTGCGTTCTACTGTAGTCCCCCACAGCAATCCCCTAACAGTACCCACCTTGCCCACTTCTTGTTCCCTTCATTTGAGGGAAGAATCATAGTTTGAGTGTGTACCAAAAAATTCTAAAATATTGTTCTGTTGGAACCCCTTTGGAGGCTTCTGAGGATCTACATTTAGGGCACCACCTGTTAAGTCAATCAAAAAGTGCCTAAAATGCCTCAAAAGTAACCTTGATCTCACATTCTGGGAATAATCTACGGTAATTTCATCTGAAGGTGAAATTTTCCCACCACTCTTTGCCCTAGTACTTTTCAACATGCATATATAAAAGTTTGAAATATCGTTCCAGGGGACACATAATTCCAGTTACATAGCCAGGGGATTCATAACTTTGGAAAATCCAAAACTGGCCAACAAAATGTGCTAGTTTCTTATGTGACCCAGGAAAAAACTAATAGTTTTATCGAACAATATCATATAATGTTAAATGAGAGCTAACCTTGTCATGACATTTCTGTATTTCTTCTAATTCTCATAATTTAAAATTATATCTTTAGTTGCTGTACTGTGCGGTAGCAGAATAGGAAGACATCTTGGAAATCAACCTTGAATGAAAAACAGTAGAGAATCAAGATTGATTAATATTTTGCATCATTATAAGAGAACTCTGCTAATAGAATGAACTCAGCTTTTATCCTCATGAATAAAACATCTTAAATACCGGACAGGTTTTTAGTTTATGCTTTCTGTTTGGCTATCAAATTGCAGCTGAGGTACTGATGAAAAATGTGTTTTCACCTTCGCATCCTCGCTAATGCATTCTAGAATTTCAGTGAAAATTGTATTCCTTCACCATACACTGACAGTGAAAGAGTGGTATGTAAGCAATATGTCACGTCCAAGACATTGACTTCTTCAGGAAAGATGAAAAATTTGGCATCTTTGAAAATAATAAACCAACCTCAAACTATTTCTAGATTGCTGCTTTCACGAACACGATCTATCTATACCCATCATACACTGAAAATAACATTGTTGTCCTTGTACCTCCACCCAAAAATGGAAGGGTTTGCAGAGAAATGTGTTGCTAGTACTGCCCTTCACTCCCCCAGCATCACCGTGCAGGGTCCTGCGGGTAAAGAGAGCAATTGTAGCGCACCACCAAGCATAAATAAAAAATGATGTAAGAAAATGATTACAGCAGCAGTGGCAGGAAGTGAGGAATTACCTCTACAGTCACAGTAACTGAGCTGTGAAAAGCAGCGAGAAGGAATGAAGCACAGTGCACTGTTACAATCAGATCTCTCAGCGGGGGCACTGTAGCCAGTCTTTATAAGACATGGGAGGGGAGTAGTTGTGTGAAGGACTGTCAGAAGGAGGGCCATCCTAGTTCACTCATCCTCTTATAATTGAGGAAACAGCTGAAGATACAATTCTTCAAGGAACATTGCCTCCTGAAACAACAGCTCCATTGTGTAATCTACACTACTCTAGTAAGGTTCGAGCTATAAAAATACCAACACGTACATACTTTCAGACATATTGAGTTGCTCCTGGGCAGGAGAAACAAGAACTACAATGTAGATTGTCTTAAGTGGAGGAGCATTAGCCATTCTGGTGCACAGGCAGAATCATAACAGAGTGTAATTCATGTGCACAATGTCATACTGTGCCAGCCTCTATCCGGGCGAATGAAAGCAGAATATGGGTTAAGTCTTCACCCTTTACAGTGAAAGGAAGGGAAAATAAATTGCTTTTTGCAAACTCCCAGATGCACAACCTGGTGAAACTCTGTGAGGAAACACTACTACATCTGAGGACCTGTTTCAACAAGGTAATTTATACTTTTGAGTAAGTTTACTACTTTTTGGTATTCACAAACTGCCCTTTTGTGGTATCGTACACTTTTGTAGTAAGTCCAGCACTACCTATGGCCAACCACTGATACTGCAACACCATTCTATAGGAAATAATGGAGATAGAGACTTACTAAAAAAGTGTAAGTTACTACAAAATTGGAAATGAAAATTGTTTTTCTGAAATTTAAATTAATAAATGAACTCCCACTTAAAAATATTCATGTTTTCAATCGAACAATAATAACTATTAAAAGTGAAGTTTAGAATTATTTAAAGATAATTTATTTAGATGTTAATAACATTATTGTAACATTATTTATAAATTCAAAAAATGTTGTTAAAATATGTAATACTTGAATATCAAATATGTTTTAATTGTTGATACTTTTAACATTACATTATATGTATTGTATTTTTAACTAATATGCTTATCTTAATATTGTCTTTATGGGTTTTCCTTTTAAGTCACTACCTCCATAATATTCTACAGGTGGATGTTGCAGTATTAGTGGTTCGCCTTGTGTGGGGCTGGACTTAATATTGTGTTGTTTTTGCTTTTGGAAGTAGTAACTTACACTTGTAAATTTGGCTCCATCACCTTTTTCAGGGGTTGGAGACGTGTAAGCATACATGTTTGAGTACTCTTACACTTGGATATTTTGAAAAGGCAAAAGTAGTAAGGTTACTTTAATGTGTAAGAGTAAATTGTATGTGTAAATTACTCACAAGTGTAAATTTGTGAGTAGCCTAGTATGAGTCTTATGGACCACCCAGTAATAGAAAGAGGCAGCAATAAATACAATACCGTTTTAACCACAAAATAGTATCTATTGTTCCCCTCAGAGTTTGTGCAGCCTTGTGAATATCAGGCACTAAGATCACCCTTGAGATGTTATTGGTCCATGGAGCTATCGAGGAATGCCTTTTGACAAACTTAAGAATTTGAAGCTTTCCACCACCACAGATTAGAAAGGCTATGCAGTACATCTAGGAGGGGGAAGGTGCTACCTAATGAAAAAAAACAGGTTTAATAAATAATGAGACATAAGGCATACCTAGGTCCACTGACCATTAGCAGAGGTTACCCGTGAAGGGAAAAACACTTCCCCTACAATTGAACACTAGAGGGCCTTTTCACAAAATTAAACTTACACATGAGTAAATCTAAATGTGTACTTTTACTGTTGGAAGTAACTTTACTACTTTGCGCTATTCACCATTTACAAGTGTAAACTCACTTAAACGTGTAGACAAACATGTCCTACCCCTTGAAATAGGGGGTGGAGTCAGTAAAATCATCAAAGGTGTTTCTAAAGTTATTACTTGTAGTGACTTTATGACCATATTTGATATTCCACACACTTAGTGAATACCTCCAATATTGGAACAGAGATCTCTTCTTCATAAAGTATAGGGAAAAGTTCAAAATTTTAATAAACTGTAAAAAATAGATAAAATATTTCTACGTTAAACATTATTTTTTAAATATATTTTAAATGTAGAACCTTGTATAAAAATGTACAGCATTGTTAACATAATTTTAAATTTTATAAATTCATTTTTAATATATAAAGTTAAAAATAAAAAAACGTTTCTTCTAATGTTTAATTGAAAAAATTCCCACCCGTGGTTACAAAAATATATTTTTATTTTGTATTTAAAAATATTACAGAGTGGTGTAAAAAATTAATAAACAGTAATTTAATTATTTTAATAAATATTAATGTTGCATTAAAAAAAGAATTTAAAAAGGTTAATAAAATATTTGAACACGAGTTAATAGTTATGTTTTATTGTTATAAACCATTTTTAACATTAAATACAATTTAATTATGTTTGTAAACATTAAATAATTTAATTTAGTGTAAGATTAGTTCCTATGGTGTTTTATTTTAAGTCCCTACTTCCATTATTTTCTTTAGGAGGGTGTTGCAGTACCTGTGAGCAGACATGGGTGTGCTAAATGTACAGCAGCTCTGAGCTGGAGTAAAGTTACCACTGTTTTGAGTCAGTTGTGGCTACAATAACTATAGAAGTTCAATTTGTAAATAGCAATGGGTTTACTCTTTTGTGAGTAGGTGCATGCCCCCCCTAAATTGCTTCCTAACATTCACTTAACTTCACCTTACTCCTCCCTTCACCCTTCCCTTTAGTCACCTAATTTTCTAACCACTCCCCTTTGCCCCCCTCACATTTACTACTAAAATGTCTAATTGTATGTGCAAGGACTCTAAACTTGGGGTGGCGATCTCCAAACAGAAAAATATAGAAGAGGCAAAGGCAGAACCTCCTCACTAATGTTTGTAAATGCCATTTTGTACTATGTTAGTAAAAATAGCAGATTAGATTTAATCCTATGATAGTGATTGCTATATATTAAAAACACACACACACACAAATGAGTCAGCAGATAATGACTGGTCCTGGGGCCTTCTTGGCCCAGTAAGCCAAAATAGGGAGGGTACTATAGGGAGCCCTCACTGCCATTTACCAGGATACTCAGGATGGGCACCCAGGAAGGAAGGAGATAGTAGTGAAGATGCAGAGAGTTTAGGGTTTGAAAACATGACTTGGCTGCAGAAAGAGGGTGAAGGATTAGGCCCTCCTCTTAGCTTCTAGAAGAGGCAATGTTACCACTTCCTTGCAAGGATGAGAGGAAAAGGTTAATTTTAGGGTAGGTTCCTAAAAACGATGCACAGTGGAAAAAAAAAAAAGCACGGTGCAGAAGTATCTTCAACCAATGATTAGACAAATATAGACCTACAATTTAGTAGCCAAGTTGTATGGTATTGCATTGCAGCATCTAGATAGCGATTACTACACCTAATTGGAGCACTGAAGCATTTACAAACATGGATAGCAAGCTACACCGAGACAGGTCTAAAAAACATAGGAACATTATGTTAAGGAGGATTGAAAGGCACAAGATCCCTGGGCTACCTGAGACATTGTTATCACAAGCCTTACATTTTTTGTGACCAGGGTTGTCATTGGTGTCACTGCTTGGAGCTTATTCCTGTTAGTAATGATCTTCATTAAATAATCCACTGATACAAATTGCCTTGTCCCGGAGTCAATGCATCATGGTTCTGTAAGCCAAGATCATTTGATGAACTTGTTAGTTGCTTAGGTGTGCTATGAAGGATGATAGTGGGTCTTTTCTGGTTCGTGGATGGGGGTTTTGTCTACAGCACATCTGGGGGCAGGTAGAGGAGGCCTTAAGATTACATTCATAACTCTCATAGTCATAGTACCAGAAAGCCGATTTGGTCTTCCATCTACTCTTTTGCCAGCACTCCAAAATTTCTTTCATTATGGCAACTTCTGTACTTTTCTAGTATCGTCACCAATCAAGAACATGTAGCTGATTTTGCATTGGCCCACGTCTCATGACAACCAACGCCATTTATACTCCTTTGAAAACATGCACTATTATGCACTGATAGATTCTCCCTGTAACCTCATCTCAGAGGTCACATTTTCCGACGTTGATGTTAATGACCACATGTTTCTCAAGAGGATATCTGGTGCATTTGTGACCATTATTATTGCGTCTACAGCATCCTCTTTTAGTTTCCTCTTTTGAAGCAGGAACAAAAATATTTTCCTACCTTGTCAATCTTGGATATTTGAAAGTAGTGGTAGTTGTGTTGGCTTCCCATTTTAAACTCTCTTATATGGAGGGACATTATAGAGTCTTATAGAGTTAGTTGACAAGAATTACTTGTATGGTAATGCAAACTAATGTTAGATTCTATTAATGCCTGTGTTTGCCCATTCTTCTAAGTTACCCCAACTTTCTTTATAATTTTTTTGCTGAACCATATTTTTGGTAACTTTGTGTACTTTACCCCTGTTAAGCAGTGACAAAGTTCTTATGCTCCTTTCAACGTGGTAAAACTGGGATACTGCTGATGGGCATATTTATTTTACTCATAAGTCCATAGTATGTGATACCAAGTGTACCCAGGGCCTGTAAAGGGCCCAGGGCAGTTGGCTGTAGCACTCATTGTGCCATCTGCTTCTGTAGTACTGTAAAAGATGTCTCCAGGCCTACCATTGTAGCTTGGTTGGCTGAGCAGTTATCAAATTACAAATTTAATCTGTCCAAATAACAGCTTTTGACAGACTTAAACCTTCGTTTTGAATATTAATGTCACCCCTAAGTAGGCAGTATTGCCCATGAGGCAGGGTTCATTCTATTTGAAAGCAGGACATGTGAAGGTTTAATGTTAAACATGCCCTTACAGTAAGAAAATGCCCTAAAAGCTATTTTTGGTGTAGCAGGGATAACTCTTCCATAGGGAAGCACTGGGATGTAATATTAGGTTTATTAAATGCTATTCCTGACTAGGAAACAGCTACAACGTAAATTTTTGGACTTTTTGAAATATTTATTACAGTCCTAATTCACCGGCCAGTTGGATTTGTAATAAATATTTCGCAAAGTGAACTTTTCAAAAATGTCATGTGCCCTGCCTGAAGCCCCTGGAATCTAAATCTGCATGTTGCTCTCCTATGCCTGCCAGTCAGTATTTAGCATTTGAATAGGCATGAATAAGGTGTGAACTTGCTTACAAGAGTAAACAATATGATGACGTGAATGAGTACAGATGACCAATCCGAAACTGACAGAATATGCATGTTATGACTGGGGATCCTTTTTGACATTAAAGTTTTATTCCAGCTTGAAAGTCACACCCTGTTTGACAGGTCTGCTGGAGTTTTTCATGTGACTCTTTAGGCACACTTCGAAGAGGCCTCCTTGGTACAGGCAAATGTTATCTAACACTTGGGCAAGGCCCCCTCCAGACCAACAGGCCCCAATCACAGTGGACCTCTTTTATACATGTTGGTGGCAATGCCAAAAAGAAGCCAAAGCACCTTGAGAAGCTCTGTGCTATATATAGATCACATACTTACATTAACCTCTGTTGGGTCATCCAAGCAACACTGTGTGGGTTCTTCACTTTGATTGGGTAGTGGGTTTGTGCTTGCCCTCAGATAGAACCCCAAGAGACTAGCTACCTGACTATGAGTAGTACCAGCAAAATACAAAATATACCTCACCAGTATTCACACTCCTATGTCTCCTTAGTCACAGTGCGCACCTGCTTGTAGGTTCGGGGGGAAGAGACAACAGCCGCATCAGCAGGGCCAAAGTCAAGTCGGTACAACCATTCCTTATTTGAAATGTAGGACCTTACACCACCAGAAACCACACATCTCCCACACACAGATGGAAGCCCACCATGGGTTACACACTGAGAGAAAGTGAGAGGGAGCAGCATTTATGGGGAACTGTGATCTTAGAGACTAGTATGTGCTGCCACAAATCTTGCCATATTTCCTGTGAGAGGGATAGACAGAGACACTAGAGGTGGGACATAAGACAAGTATCCAACCTTTTTTCAGGATGACAATGAGCTCTGGATTGCACTGTCCATATAATACACTACTGAGTACTGGTGTTAGAGCAGGTGTTTCAACAAAAATAATAATTAATATTCATGTATTCTGAGTAATAGATTTGCGTAGAAATTGTATTAACCTAGAGAAAAATAATGTACGCATTTGAAAATGTATCCACATGAGTGGCCGTCAATGTTCACGAAGTACTTATTAATGGCTTACTAATATGAAATATGGAGCTTATGTTTGATTAATGTAGTAGTACATCATATTGAGGGTTATGCATTATGTATTAGCTTTATTAATTGTAGGCCTTAACTTAGTGGAGGTCTTGGCCTAGTTGCACGGCCTCATGTCAAGCTGTATTTCTAAACTGATTAATAAAATGTTTGCTTAGAGAATTAAATTGTGATTTTTCACTGTGCTGACCAAATGTGCTCGTAGCTAAAAGTCTTTCTCATGAGAACAGCTTGCTAGAAGATGCTGTTCTTGCTAAATGTAACATTGTAAGTGTTATGTATGTAAGACTGACTTTCTCAGGAGAGAACAATAACCATACTAACTGGGGTATAAGTTGCAACAATATTGTTACCTGATGAGACGGATGATGAGGACATTACAAGAGAAGCCAATTAGCGACATGTGAACCGTGAACTAGTAGAAACTGTAGATTTAAGGTTTTAGTTTTATTGGACAAAGTGTGAACATGTGATCCCTTGACCAATAGGGATTTGGGAAGTAGTTTTAGGAAATCTAACTTAGCCGGACTGCACTGGTGGAAGACAACGCGTTTGCCCATTTTCTTTCTTGCTGAAAGGCAATTACTTTACTGAGCATCTAGAAACGTGCTTAACTTTAATGCTTACAGACTTTGCGCTTTCTGAACTTTAATACTGAATGTTGATGCCCGGCGGACCGAACTGATGTCCTGGTGATGAAGACTATCTTAGCTTGCCGATCCAATTGAGGAGAGGTATATTGTTATGCATATGTTTTGTTATACCTATTTGCTTCTCTTTCTAGGTACCAACCGCACTATTTTGATAGAGCCATAGTTAGATGTTTTCTAACTAAATTGTTTTACATGAAGCCCAACATGCTAATGCCAATTTGATGTTAGATAAAGGTCCTCCCTAATGAAGGTTCGCTATAAGGAGTAACAGTCAATGTCTTTCCTTTGCTGAATCTAAGTGTATGTGGTATTGTTTGCACAATTGTTCTTGTTATTACTTTTCACCATAACTTTAGAATATGCAATTATTAAAGCTATGATTAGATTGCGATTCTTTCGCCATTTGGACAGCCAGTGATATTTCTGTACGTTTAGCATTTGATTTTGAGATTATTATATGTGACATTAGCATTGTTAATATAATGAAATAAATATTCTAACTTTTACGAAAAGGTGTGATTATTCATGACTGAAAGTTCATGATGTGTGATAGTTACTGACTCCCACTGATTAGTAATGTTATTGATTATCATTGATTATTGATGTTACTGATTAGTTATTGATTATTGATCTGCATGTACTGGATCTTTGGTGGGAACATCTTAAATGCGAGTCAAAAGGTTCATCAACCTATTCGCGTCCCCTTGTAATTTTAATGATTAAGGTCTGATGTGCTAGCAGACGTGGTATCAGACTGATGGTTCATCTCTTTAAGAGCCCATCTTAGATGCCTGGTATAGGTTTTGGATTTATTTTTTCAATGATACAAATTGGACAGAAAATGTTCCCTTAAGATCTGAAATGACTTTCCCAGAATCTTGGAGCATGCCAATGGTTGTTTGAGGATGTTCTCGGCATTCCAGTGACAGTGTGAATGGAGTAGGTTTTGCGCTTGCACAGCTTATGCAAATCGCAGGTGAATTGTGAAGTTTGTGAGGGTTTAGGGAGTTTGCATACTCCAAATGAAGTTGTAGAAGGAGTGTGCATACTCCGCAGTGTGAGATCAGGGAAGTCTTTGAACTTTTCATGTGTGTGGCACTTTGTGGTCAAAAACTGTCCATGTGGTTGTTGATGTATGGACCCTGCGTGGTCTAAGACTCCAGAGTATACTGAAAAGTGTATGAGACACTTAGTTTTTGTTGTAATTTGTCTGGTTTAATAGGTCGATCGGGCGTGGTCGACAAGTAAAAGTGAGTGAAAGAGAATTTCGACTGAGATCTGGCGAGTCCTATGTGCACCAGGACAGACCCACTGATCAGTTGAGAGTAACATTTGCAGGTCGAATTTTGCTTGTGAATCAGGGAGACCGAGAAAGAAGGAGTAGCTGCAAGAGCGAGAGCCATCAGTGAAAAATCAGTAAAGTTTCTGAAGCCATTGTGTTACCTTTGCTGTAGTAAACCGGCAAATTGGGTGTCGATTTTTGTTAGTGCTCGCAATATTTTGCATTAGTCTAGTGTGAATTTGAGTTGGGAGGATTTTGTCAGCTGCAGTACGTGTGGGTGTGTCATCATTGGAGCCGCGCTGGGATAGGTTGGTTAGTGAGAAGGGTTGCGAACGGATTAGCAGCCATCCGTGAAGTGCAATCAGTTGAGGAGAGTGAAGAAAATTCTGGGATTAAAAGCCACTTCCTGATTTGATTTTGAAAAACATAAAGATCAAAAAGATTACATTCTTCAAAGCTTTAAAGAGTGCTTTAAGGGGAGATACATACATTACATTGAGTATAGGCAAGGCTACACCACCAGAAGGTACACCAGCTTACATTGTAATGGAAGAGAAGTGTTTTGCGCCATGTTTTTGGCTAAAACAATGGTGCAAGATGACAGAGAAAGATGGAAACTTAGCATTTCCTACAACTGGAATGTTCAATTTGAGGGTTTTATCATTTAAGGATGGTGAATATGAATCAAAGCCCCTTCGGAGACCAGCATAGTTTGAGGCATTAGCGAACTGGGAGCTAGTAGCTAGACAGCAACAGCAACAGAAATTTGAGAGGAGGATGAGAAAAGCTGAAAAGAAATTAACAGAGGCTAGGTGGAACAGTGTTCAGAGACTTTGGAGAAACAAGACTTTGCAGGGAATTAAGTTGTTTCCAGCGATTACTCAAGACACTGAGAAAGAAGGAAGGAAAGCTACTAGAAAGACTTACAGAAGCCCTTCAGAGAGCAGGGGAGCTAGAAAATTCTCTGCAGCAGAGGAAGAGTCAGACAATGATGAGTTTCTTACACAGTCATTGAGAAATCGTCTGTAACCAAATGCAGCACATCAGAGTGGTCTGAGTGGTCCGAGCACCAGTGCTGATCCTTTAGCTCCGACACAGGTTAATGGGACAGCGAGTCCGGTGCAGGTTAATACTAGCCCGACACAGAGCCCGATGCAGAGTAGTCTTAATGCACCCACTACTCGAGTAGTACAAACAAAAAGTCAGGTGCAACAGCCACAGGTCCAGAGAATTTACCCTGATGTACCTATTATGGAAACAGCTAGATACTTAATGGTGCCTACTGAACAGGTTTTCCCGAGGTCGAGGTTGGTTCAGACAGAACCAACTCCACTTTTACTGCCCCAAGTGCAGACACAAGCCATGCTGAGATTCATTCCAATAACAGGGACACAGTCAGATATGTCTTCAATGATGAATCAGAACATGGGAGTTACTCTCCCACAGAACTTAGGTATCAGACCACCCTCAGATGCTATATCTCTACCTATCACTGTTGGTCCTGCCGTACCCTTGTTTGCACAAAAGAAACCCAGTATATGTGAATAGGGTGTCATTACATAGAATGTAATGGGGGGAGGACATAACAAGAACACTCATGTAGTCTCTCCTGTGGGACAGTCTTTTGACGGATCGAGATCACTGCTGTACCTTAGTCCATTCTGAATACTTCCAGATACTGTGGTAGGGTCAAACATTAGTCAGAGCTTGAAATTACTGACACCGCAGACCCCCAATGCAGTTGTACAGCGGGTGCCACCAGTACCAGCTAGCAACATTTTATTGCAAGGTTTGACTGCTCAGCAGTTGACTGAATGGTTAGACAAACAGAATACCCCGCAGAGTTCTCCGAAGGGATAGGATTACTTGAATTAGGCTAGCCTAAGGGGGTCATTACGACCTCAGCGGCCAGTGTAATAGTGGCGGTAGTACCGCCAACAGGCTGGCGGTACATACCACTACTATTATCAATCAATCAATCAATCACTGGATTTATAAAGCGCTCTACGTACCCATGAGGGTTTCAAGGCGCTGGGGGGGGCTTGGGGGGAGGGGGTTGCCGCTACCGATCGAAGAGCCAGGTCTTGAGGAGTCTCCTGAAGGCGAGCAGGTCCTGGGTCTGTCGTAGGTTGGTGGGGAGGGTGTTCCAAGTTTTGGCGGCGAGGTATGAGAAGGATCTTCCACCGGAGGTCTTTCTTCGGATGCGGGGAACGACGGCGAGGGCGAGGTTTGAGGAGCGGAGCTGACGGGTGGGGGTGTAGAAGATGAGTCTGTTGTTCAGGTAGGCTGGTCCGGTGTTGTGGAGTGCTTTGTGAGCTTGGGTGAGAAGCTTGAAAGTGATCTTCTTGTCCACGGGAAGCCAGTGAAGGTTTCTCAGGTGGTGGGAGATGTGGCTGTGGCGGGGACGTCGAGGATCAGCCGGGCGGAGGCGCTTTGGATGCGTTGGAGGCGTAGTAGGTCTTTTGCTGGGATGCCTGTGTAGAGTGCGTTGCCGTAGTCCAGTCTGCTGCTGACGAGGGCCTGTGTCACAGTTCGTCTGGTTTCTGAGGGGATCCACTTGTAGATTCTACAGAGCATGCAGAGTGTGTTGTAGCAGGACGGGGAAACTGCGTTGATCTGTTTAGACAAGGTGAGGGAGGAGTCGAGGATGAAGCCCAGGTTGCGAGCGTGGTCAGTCGGTGTTGGTGGGGTTCCTAGGGCTGTAGGCCACCAGGAGTCGTCCCAGGCGGAGGGGGTGGGTCCGAGGATGAGGACCTCCGTCTTTTCCGAGTTTAGTTTCAGAGGGCTGCTTCTCATCCATTCGGCGATGGATTTCATTCCCTCGTGGAGGTTGGTTTTGGCAGTGCGCGGGTCTTTGGTGAGTGAAAGAATGAGCTGGGTGTCGTCGGCGTAGGAGAGAATGTTGAGGTTGTGTTGTCGGGCCACTTGTGCGAGGGGGGCCATGTAGATGTTGAACAGCGTCGGGCTGAGGGATGAGCCTTGGGGGATGCCGCAGATGATGTCGGTGGCTTCGGAGCGGAAGGGGGGAGGCGGACTCTCTGGGTTCTGCCGGAGAGGAATGAGATGATCCAGTCTAGGGCTTTTCCTTGAATTCCGATTTCTTGGAGGCGTGATTTCAGGGTGTGGTGGCAGACTGTGTCGAAGGCGGCAGATAGGTCCAGGAGGATGAGGGCTGATGTTTCGCCGTTGTCCATTTGGCGTCTAATGTCATCTGTGGCGGCGAGAAGAGCGGTCTCAGTGCTGAGGTTTCGTCTGACGCCGGACTGGGAGGGGTCCAGGATGTCGTTGTCATCGAGGTGGCTGGTTAGTTGTGTGTTGACGATTTTTTCAATCACCTTTGCTGGGAAAGTGAGTAGGGAGATGGGTCGGAAGTTCTTGAGGTCTTTGGGGTCTGCTTTGGGCTTCTTGAGGAGGGCGCGGATTTTGGCGTGTTTTCATTTTTCTGGGAATGTCGCTGTTTCAAAGGATATGTTGATGACCTTCCGTAGTTGGGGGGCGATTGTGGAGCTGGCCTTGTTATATACGTGGTGGGGGCAGGGGTCTGAAGGAGACCCTGAGTGGATGGAATTCATGATCTTGCGTGTCTCTGTGTCATTGACATTGGTCCAGGACATCAGGTGGTTTGTGCAGGTGGGGTGTTCGGGGGTGGGGTCTGGCGTGGAAGTGGCGTTGAAGCTGTTGTGGATGTCGGTGATCTTCCGGTGGAAAAAGGTGGACAGTGCGTTCAGAGTTCTTGGGATGGAGGGATGTCATTGATGTTGGCGCTGGGGTTGGAGAGTTCTTTCACGATGCTGAAGAGCTCTTTACTGTCGTGTGCATTGTTGTCTAGGCGGTCTTTGAAGTGGGATCGTTTGGCTTGTCTGATGAGTTGGTGGTGATTGTGGGTGGCATCCTTGTGGGCTGTGAGGCTGTCGGGTGTGCGTTTGAGGAGCCATTCCTTTTTTAGTTTCCGGCAGTCGCGTTTGGAGTTTAGGAGCTCATCGGTGAACCCGGTGGGTTTCTTGAGTGGTGCGAGGGTGTTGGCGCTATCGTTGATCCCCAGAGTGAGGCTGTGGGCGGCAGTGTCTGGGTCGGTGGGAGGGTTCTGGGCGAGGGTGTTAGTAAGCTGGTCTTCTGTAACTTTGCTCCAGCATCGGCGGGGTGGCTGTTGGGTGCGATGGTGCTCAGTATGTTTCTTGTAAGTGAAATGGATGCAGTGGTGGTCGGTCCAGTGGAGTACGGTGGTATGGTTGAAGGTGACGTGAGCGCTTGAGGAGAAGATGGGGTCAAGCGTGTGGCCAGCGATGTGGGTTGGTGTGTTGGCGAGTTGTCTGAGGCCGTGGTTGGTGAGGTTGTCGATCAGGGTGATGGAGTTTGTGTCGTTGTTGTTCTCCAGGTGGAAATGTAGGTCCCTGAGGAGGATGTAATCCGTTGAGGTGAGTGCGTGGGTGCTGGTGAAGTCGGCGAGGGATTCGCTGAAGAGTGCTCGTGGTCCGGGGGGGTCTGTAGATGAGCGTTCCTCTGAGAGTGGTGTTGGGGTCGGTGTGGATGCGGAAGTGTAGGTGTTCGGTGGTTTTGAGGGAGTCGTCAGTGTGGGTGTCGACCTTGAGGGTGGATTTGTGGGCGATGGCTAATCCTCCTCCGATTCCGTTGGTGCGGTCTCTGCGGATGATCTTGTAGCCGTCCGGGATGGCTATGGCGATGTCGGGCGCCCGGGAGTCGTTCCACCAGGTTTCGGTCAGGAAGGCTACGTCTGGGGCGGTGGAGTCGAGCAGGTCCCAGAGCTCGATGGCGTGCTTGCATGCGGAGCAGGTATTGAGGAGTATGCAGTGGAGGTGGTTTGTTCCGGTCTATGTTGGTTTAGTTGTTCTGTCGCAGGTGATTCTGCAGGTGCGGCATGAGAAGGGTCCATTGGTGTTCCTTGGTGAGGACTGGAAGCATGCTGTGATGCGGCCGGGATTGAGGGCGTTGAGTTGGTCGGCCGTGTAGAGGCATCTGGAGGTGCAGGGGTCTCGCGGACCAGGGTGTGTGGCCCTGGGCGTGGTCCAGGCGCGGACGGGCCCAGACGGGCTTGCCTCTGGCGCGCGGACGTGCAGCGACCGCCATTAAGAAGGGAGGGGGGAGGGTGGAGCAGCTGGGAGGTGGGAGGGAGCGGCGAATAGGGGTGCAAGGGGGGCAGGGACGCAGGGAGGCAGCGGCAGAGAAAGCGGCTCAGAGAGAGTCGGCAAGGGGAGCGCACAAGGGGCAAAAGCGGCAGAAAAAGGCACAGAATGAAACTGAGGAAAGAACGTCACAGTAATTCAAGGCACAGAAAACGAGTCACAAAGTGAAAAAGGCACAAAGGTACAGAAAACGAGTCACAATAGCGGCACAATAATTCAAGGCACAGAAAACGAGTCACAAAGTTAAAAAGGCACAAAGGCACATAAAAACGAGTCTCAATAGCGGCACAATAATTCAAGGCACTGAAAACGAGTCACAAAGTTAAAAAGGCACACAAGCACAAGTCTAGTGACGCTTACCAGAGCCCACTAGACACCAGGGATGAGGCGCAGGTGGATGCCTGCGGGTGGTGGAGGGCCTCGAACACACGATCGGCTGCGTGTGCGGGGTCAAGGACAAGGGGACAGCTTGGTGGTACTGCAGGCGTGGGGGAGCGATCTCCTGACCAAAATCATGGTGACATTATGACACTGGTGGTTTGGCCGAAGCCAAACCGCCAATTTAACACACTGACCGCCACGGCGGTAACAACCGCCCATGGCATTACGACCCCGCTCACCACCATGGTTTCCATGGTTTCTGTCCTGCCACGAAAACCATGGCGGTAGGCACTATCAGTGCCAGGGAATTCGTTCCCTGGCACTGATAGGGGTCTCCTCTGCCCCCTCCCCCCCAAGCCCTCCACCACTGTCACCCTCCCCCTCCCGACCCCCGACATATACACACATACATGCACATAAATACACACACATGCATCCCACATTCACCCACGCATGCATACATTCATACACACTCACAGCAACACTCACTAACATACATCCAGGCACACACCAATCACACGACACAACATGCACGTACACTCACACCCATTCATGCATACACGCATTACACACGCATGCACGCATTCAAACACAGTCACACACACCCACACACGCATAAAACACCCCTCACCCCATCTCCTGTCAGAGAACCTGACTTACCTGCTTACCTGCTTACCGACTTACAGACTCATCCGGCAGGAGACATGGCTCATGATACGGTCAGCGGCGTTCTGCTGGCATGGCGCTGCTGCCAGCAGCAGCGCCACCTTATCGCTGTCTGCTGCCATGACCTTAGCCAGAATTCCACCAGCCTTCTGGTGGAATTCCGGCTATGGTCATATTTTGGTGGACAATTGGTAGCGACAGAATGTTGGCAGCCGTCGCCGTGGCGGTAGGCAGCATTTGCCGCCAATGTTATAATGAGGGCCTAAGCATGGAAGCAGGTGAGCTCATTGAGGGAACTATGGGTGTGAACAGGTTAGAATCCTACATAGAAGCAGAGTTTAGATATCTGTGCCTGAAAATCATGAGATAAGTGAGCAAAGTGCATCAGAAGCTAGCAGACCTGGCAGAGACGTACGGCATAGAAATAGAGAAAATGAAGCATTTGAAAAGGAGTTACAGATTAGATTTTGAGACTAAAGATTTTGAACACATGAGATCTGCAGGAATAAAGGCGCACCTTAGGGAGCTACTTCAAAGTACTCAGACTTGGAAAGCATTAGACAGATGGGAAGGCAGGTAGGTAAAGAAAAGAGACAAAAGGAAAAGGGATTCTGTGGAGCTGACTGCAAATTTTTACCAGTGAGAGAGATTCCAGGAGGGAATTTTGTTAATGTCCCTTGGAGCAGAAGTGACATTCTATCATTATGATAGATCATCCAAAATTGAGAGAGAAGCCAGTAGAGTGGTATCAGCAAACAGATAGGTTTGTAAAACTTGCAAAGTGCCTGTGGGAGGACTTGAACAGTTCATTAGAAATAGTGGTCCCAGCTGATCTGTGGATAGAGGTTAAGAGGAGTATAAATTGGCCAACAAGAGAACCAGACAGAGACAAATTACAGGTGCATCGTCTCCCAAGGTAATGAAATATTACTATAGGGTGACTACATTTTTTAAAATGAGAATTTCGCCCAAAAAAATTGATTGGCAGAGAATTGACAGGACAGCTCAGGAAGCAAAGGAGTCAATACATGCATATTATGAGAGACTGTTGCAGGAGTTCAAGCTTTACAGTGGTACAGAGACAATTGAGGCGAAGGACATGATTCATTTCATGTTCAGATTTGTGGAAGGATTGAAACCTGAAATTAGCCAGAAGATTAAGAGTCATTTGATTTGCTGGCAAGCCAAGCCAATTGATCAGGTGTTGCAGTATACAAAGTACTGTAGTGATGAGATTGAGTTGAAGCAGAGAAAGCTGAAAGAGAAGGCGATGGTGATGCAGATTAAAGCTGCACAAACAGAGATGCAAGGACATTTTCCACAACAACTACCACAGCAGCAGCAGGGAAACGTGGATTTCAGCCCCAGATGAGAGGTAGAAGTTGAGGAGGTAATGTGAATCATGGTCCAGACTTGGGTACTGTAGTAGTTCAGAATGATGTACAGGGAATGAAGAAATGATTATCTTGCCATGCTTGCGGAGCTGTCAGACATTGGAAACGGGAGTGTCTGATGGTGGTACAGGAAGGGGTTGATCAGCAGACTAATTACATCAATTCGTTCCAGAACATGAGAGAAGCGAGAATGAGAGGTCCTAATCCAAATTTTCAAAATAATTAACCAATGCAGCAGGTGCAAATGCCACGTGTACAAATGACACCGTCACAGCCAATGCAGCAGCAGGTTCCCATTTCACTTAGACAGCAAATTCAAATACCTCAAGCCCCAATGGAACAGCAGCAAATGATCCTTTCTCAACAGGTCACAGGTCTGAAGCTTAACCAAAGTAATAACACAGTACACCAATTACCGTTACACAGTGAGAATGGAATAAACGATGATTGGGTGAGTGAGAGTTCAGATGAGGAGGCAAGTGTGCTTGCAGCTTCCTTAGAAGTAGATCAGATAGGTTTCTTCGTGAAGGGAAAAGTCATTGGTCACAGAGTTTCATTCTCGGTTGACACAAGAGCTACACACTCTACAGTAAGAAGTGCAGGAGTTCCAAATTTGCCCCTTTCAGGTAAAACAGTTCAGATTGTAGGAGTAGTGAATCAGTATTTGACCAACCCAATTACAGAACCAGTTCAGATTAAAATTGGCAACTTCCAGGGATTGCACAAATTTGTAGTTTGTGACTCAATTCCAGTATCCCTACTGGGAAGAGACTTGTTGTGTAAAACAAGATGCTTGATTACTTGTTCAAATGATGATATAGAGATACAGACGAATAGAGATGATGAAGATGACGAAGCATCAGAGACAGAATGTGAGATGATAAATGAGGAATATCCTCTGATTGAATTTTTCCCAGTGTTCACAATGAAGGAGCTTCATCCTGATTTACAGGGAATGGGTAGATAGAAAGTGTGGGATCTGACAGGAAAAGAGATAGGTCTGATAAAGGGATTTGAGCCAGTTAAAGTTACTGAAAGACAAATGCAATTTTTCCCCCAATTCCCCAGTATCAAATGCCACAAGATGTTCTTATGAAGGTCACCCAAATAATTGCAGAATTTGTAAAATGACGGGTTCTGAAGGAAGTGTTGAGCAGCCCATGTAATTCACTGATAATGGGTCTGAAAAAGCCCTGTGGGAAAGTTTGAATTGTCCAGGATTTGGGAAAAATATATGACATTGTGATCAAATGTGTTACCCAATCCAGCTGTGATAATGTTTCAAATTCCATGCGATGCTGAGTGGTTCACTGCCATTGACTTGTGGCAAGCCTTCTTTTCTGTGCCTCTTCATGAGGGCAGACAATTTCTCTTTTGTTTCAAATTCCTGGATCGGGTTTACTGTTGGTGCCAAATTACCCAAGGGGTTTCAGAGTCACCTTCCATATTCAATCAGATCTTGAAAACAAATTTGGAGTCATTAGAATTGCCTTGCCAATCGACCTTGGTACAGCACATTGACGACTTGCTAATTGCGTCCAAAACATGGGGCGATTACAAGTGTGATACAATTGCCTTACTGAACCATTTGGGAAATAATCGTCATAAAGTGTCTCCACTTAAATTGCAATACTGTCAGAAAGAAGTGAAGTATCCAGAGAAAGGATTACAACCATGTTGCAGATGAATCCCCCGACCGCACAGAGAGATATCAAGATGTTTCTAGGAATGGTAGGCGACTGCCGCCAATGGATTCCACATTTTTCAGTCATTTTGAGACCATTGCAGAAGCTGACTCATAAAGAAGTTACCGATTCCATAGTGTTAGACCAGGCTGCAATGAAAGCGTTCAATGAATTGAGAGAGAGTCTGTGCAAGGTTCCGGCTTTGGGTATGCCTGACTACAAAAAACCTTTCACATTGTTTTGTCATGAGTGTGATGCATATTTTTTGTCTGTCTTTACGCAGGGCATTGGAGGTGTAAACCGCCCTGTAGCATATTTTTCAGCTACTTTGGACCCAGTCGCAGCAGCCTTACCAGGTTGTCTGCATGCAATTGCAGCGGTTGGGCAAAGCCCTGCACAATGTGAAGGCATTGTGATGGGATATCCCTTGACTATAATGGTCCCTCACTCTATTGAGATCCTACTTACAAAGACGAAAATCCAATATTTGACTGGTTTAAGATTTACCAGATACGAAACGAGTATTCTAGGGTCACCATAATGTGTCATTGAAAAGATGTACAGTGCTGAACCCGGCAACCTTACTTCCAAATGAAAATTTTTAAATGGATATATTGGAAGATGTTGAGCATGATTGTCTTGAAGTAACAGACTTGTGCACAAACCTGAGACCCGACAATAGAGACACTCGATTGGAAGAGAATGACCAAATTATCTTTGTTGATGGGTCTTGTCTAAGAGACAGTACAGGGACACTGAGAGCAGGGTATGCCGTGTGCACAGTTACTGGCATCCTGGAAGCTTCTCGGCTTCGAGGAATGTATTCTGCCCAAGTGCTGAACTGGTAGCCTTTGTTGAGCGTGCCATGCTTCTGCTCAGTTGAAAGTTTCCATTTATACGGATAGCCAGTATAGATTTGGAATAGTCCATGAGTTTGGCCAGATGAGGTCACAGAGAGGTTTCCTGACCTCTTTTGGTTCATCAGTGAGAAATGCTGAGAGAATTAAAGATCTGTTACAAGCTATCCAAATGCCTGAAAAGATTGCCGTGGTGAAATGCAGTGCACATCTAAAGTCACAGGACTTTGTGTCAATGGGAAATGGATATGTGGATCAAGTTGCAAGGTTTTGCGCATTGAACTGTATATCATTCAAAGATGAGTCAGAACTGTTACCTGAAGAAGATGAAACATGTCCGAGTTTTGCATTGAAAGTAATTGACACATTGGAGGAATTGAAAATGTTGCAGAATAATGTTGACAGGGAGGAAAAACCTTCATGGAGCAAAATGAAATATGTGCAACAACAAGATGTATTGTGGGTCTCAGAAGAGGGGTAAATGGTTTTGCATAATAGTCTGTTGTCTCAAATGGTTAGGTATTATCATGGTCAAGTACATGTTGGGAGGGGTGCCATGATTCGTTTGTTCAAACATGATTGGTTCAATCCAAGGTTTAGACAAGTTGCTGAAGCAGTTTGCCATCGTTGCGTCATTTGCCAACAAATGAACGCCGGGAAAGGGACAGTTGTTAATTTAAGCCACATTGGAAGAGCAGGAGGTCCATTCAGCAGAATGCAGATACATATTATTGAGATGACTGTGTGTGGAGGTTTGAGATATGTGTTGGTGATTGTTTGCATCTTTAGTCACTGGATTGAAGCTTACCCTACACAAAGAAATGTCAGTCTCACAGTAGCGAAACTACTGCTTTGGGTACTGATACCACGTTTCGGGTTTCCGATCTCTTTAGAATAAGATAGGGGAAGTCACTTCAACAATGAAGTAATTAAATTACTGTGTGCAGCATTGAACATTGAGCAGAAGTTGCATTGTAGTTACCTCCCTGAAGCATCAGGACTAGTGGAACAGATGAATGGTACCTTGAAGTCAAGAGTTGCAAAGACGTGTTTGTCCACGAATCTGAAATGGCCTGACACACTTCCTTTAGTTCTGATGACAATGAAAAACACACCCGACAGGAAGACAGGATTGTCGCACAATGAGATCCTTATGGGCCGAGCCATGAGGTTGCCAGCAGTGCCTGCAAAAACACTTGTCAACATTACAGATGATATGGTGTTCTGGCAAAGTTCTGGCTGATGTGGTTTGCTCTTTCCTCAGCAGGTGGAAGCTACCACACTGCCCCCGATCCATGACCCAGGGCACAACCTGAGGGCCGGTGCTGTGGTCCGGATACACGTGAGGAAAACAAGTTTGGAGCCTCGTTGGAAGGGTCCTTTCAAGGTAGTTCTAACAACTACCACAGCTGTGAAGTGCGCTGGAGTTCCAAAGTGGATCCATGCCATTCACACAAAGAAAGTGGTATGTCCAATTGATGAAGAAGCAGAGTTGTTGAGAATACCAACAACAATAGGACCAGTCCCGGGCCGGAAGTGAAACAAAGAGGAACTGTGACCGGATTTGAGTCCGTTGAGGACGGTTCAGTCACTCCTGTGAAAGACGAAGGAGAAGACCTCCAGGAGGGTGACAGTGAGCCTATCTAAATTGAGGCAGAAGGAAAGCCTAGTCAAAGGAGGGCTGTCCCAGAAGCAGACGATTTTGAGAGACAAACAGAGCAATTGCCAGACCCCGGTGGGGAAGGAGCTGGAGTGGATCAAAGTCACCATGATCTGACTCTTCCTGAACTAGTTGCAGGTCCATCAAGAGAAAACACCATAGTTCAACACTGAAAAGAACATTGACCAAGGTCCTTAATGGGCGGATGCAACTACAAGTGAATGGCAGAAAGAGTTTTTGTCTTTTTGTTTTGATCGAGACATTCCAGGTCAATATTTTAGCACTTGAAGGAAGGTGATGAACTAAACTGCTGAAACAACCTGAGAAAATCTTAGAGAAAGAGACTGTTGAATGTAACTAGAAAAGACTTTGCTAACCTGATTTGACTTTTTGAAACCTGATTTTGACAAGCTGCTTACCGATTTTTGACAAAGGATCCTGGAAATGAAACTGAAAGCTGAAAATAACTGCTGAAAAAAGATTTTTGTTTTGATTTTTTCAGCAGTTTTTCTAAATTCTTCTTATGCTTTCTGATTCTTTACAGTTCATGAGTAAGATTAGCAGGCAGAGTAAGAAAAATGGTTGCTGTAACTACATGAGTATTGTTTTGGCGATTGTGTGTGGGATATTGTTTGTGGCATTGACTGTGGGAATGACTTCTTGATAAGAGCAAAGCCAACCATACTTCCGCTTTCAAGACAACTACTACACTAACAGCAATAGAGAAGTTTAGGTTGGATGAGAAATATTTGCATGAGGGTACGAATGCCCCAGGGGAACTTTCTTCTAATGTCTTCTATTGCTTGCTGAGTATGTTGAGACAATGGATGTGAAGAACTGTTATGTGTGTACGCAGATTCCTTCATCAGTCGAAGAAGGAGTTACTTATCATAGTTTGCCTCTTACTTATGGGATAAGTTGTAGTCTGATACTAACAAGATTCTATAACACAGAGTACATCCAGTACTTTCACTCCAACCATGATGTAGTTTTTTCGTTTGTCCCTATAATTAGGTATCTGAGTAGAGTAGCTTAAGATAATGACATAGTATTGGTTAGAGGTTTCTTTGAACCTAAATTAACCTTTAGCACAGCTTATGCACACCCCAACAATTTGTCATGTTTGCTTACACCTTTAGAAAAGAGCTTCTTAGATCACACAGATGACAGGAGAAATGCATTGAAAGAGAAGTTAGAAAAAGGCTTAGAAAAGAGGACTTACAAGAATGATTATGCTTATGGTGCAATTACAACACGAGGGAAATTAGCTCTAGATGTGCGACATGTAGGGGAGCTTTGTATATATATATAGGCCTAAATCACACACTGGCACTTTACTTGTGGGAACGAGTGAATGTAGACATGTGTTTTTGTTTCAGAGTAAATGGACATTTATGTTGATGCACAGGATCCAGCAATTCCTGGGATATATTACACCTGTGGTCCTAATGCTTAATACCGTCTTTCAAGAGGATGGTACGGGACATGTTCTTTGGAGATAGTTTCCGAAAGTGACTGAATTACATCATATGAGACAGAGGATAGAGTTTCCTTCTGGTACAGTGGGAGATATATTTGGAGCAATGATTCCTTCAGTGGGAGTTGTCCTGAATTCGATAAAGATTCGAAAGTTGTCTACTATTGTGGATAACATGCTGACAAATTTTTCAGGAGCCATACTCCTGATAGATACTGAATTAGCTGCTGAAAGAGCTTTGACTCTTCAAAATCGCCTTGCTTTAGACATTTTTTTAGCGAAGGTTGTCAGAGTTTTAAGAATGCTTAATTCTAGACATTGTTGCTCATTCTTTCCTGATAATAGTAAAGAAATTGGGAGATTATTTACTAATCTGACTAATGAAGGTGCTGATGTGAAAGAATTGAAAGAACCAGGTGTTTGGGAGAAAGTTGGCAAAGGTTTTGCTTCAGTGGAAAAATTGGCTCTACAACATTGGGTAATGATCTTATTGAAAATTATACAGGGGATATTAATTCCCATGGTTTGCCTAATTGAAATATGGGGAATATGTAAATTGAGTAAAAGAATAAAGTTGAAAAAGACAAAGAATAATCAGAGGAGGGAAGAAAAGAAAAGGGAAAAATTGTTCAGGGAAAATTAGAAAAGGGAGCACAAATCTAAAGGGATTAAAATGACAGAATTTTAGCTGATGCACAAATTGGTGGGTGATAGTTTGATGTGATGACACATTTAGTCATGAGAGGAGGGATTGCTAGAGCAGGTGTTTTAACAAAAATATTAATGAATATTCATGTATTCTGAGTAATGGATTTGCGTAGAAATGTTATTAACCTAGAGGAAAATAATGCACAGATTTGAAAATGTGTCCACGTGAGTGGCCGACAATGTTCACGAAGCACTTATTAATGGCTTATTAATATGAAATATGGAGCATACGTTTGATTAATGTATTAGTACATCATATTGAGGGTGATGCATTATGTATTAGCTTTATTAATTGTAGGCCTTAACTTAGCGGAGGTCTTGGCCTAGTTGCACGGCCTCATGTCAAGCTGTATTTCTAAACCGATTAATAAAATGTTTGCTTAGAGAATTAAATTGTGATTTTTCACTGTGCTGACCAAATGTGCTCGTAGCTAAAAGTCTTTCTCATGAGAACCGCTTGCTAGAAGATGCTGTTCTTGCTAAATGTAGCATTGTAAGTGTAATGTGTGTAAGACTGACTTTCTCAGGAGAAAACAATAACCATACTGACTGGAGTATAAGCTGCAACAATATTGTTACCTGACGAGCCAGATGATGAGGACATTACAAGAGAAGCCAATCATGACATGTAAACTGTGAACTAATAGAAACTGTAGATTTAAGGTTTTAGTTTTATTCAACAAAGTGTGAACATGAGATCCTTTGACCAATAGGGACTTGGGAAGTAGTTTTAGGAAATCTAACTTGGCCGGACTGCATTGGTGGAAGACAATGCGTTTGCCCATTTTCTTTCTTGCTGGAAGGTGGCTAGCACCCATGCTGACACAGTTTACTTTGGCATAACTGACAATTCCAGCACCAAGGGGCTGCCTAAAGACTCTAGAGGCCATCCAGGGACCCACAGAAATAACACCGCCTCTTAGATCTCAATAGCTGTCCAAGGTCTGTCCACACCACTTTACATGACTGGTGCCACATGAGGGAATGCTTTTCCTTGGTGCATGCATGCAGACCTTCACGCGCGACAAGTGTGACTTCTCACCCATCCAAAGCCAGAAAGTGACCCCTCTATCATTCTGAAGTGGTTGCGTTGAAGGAATAAATGAATGAAAATTAACTTCTATAGCCCAGCGAACAAAATTGGAAGGTATCCGGGTGTTGAATAAACAAAGGGCTTGTGTGCAGCTGCCAGTTTCGAAAGGCAGGGGCTCGGTGAAGAACCTGGTCTTGAGAAACTCCTGGAAAAAGACATGGTTAGGTTTACTCCGAATACGAATAGGTAGAGTTCCATAGTATAGCAGTATGAAAATAAAAGGATCGACTACCGAACCTGACAGTACAGATAGATGGTGTTCCCACTGTTCTGAACAGGGCCAAATTCCAAACAAACGCAGAGGAATTTAAAACAAAATCTATTGACTGTAAGTAACTGAGCAGATCAATAAGATGGTGGTGTTCTCTTGGCCCTATGGGCATGACATACAGTTGGATGGCTGTGAAATGATGTCCCACTTCTGTAAGAAATGCTGAATCAAAGGAGAATCTGAGACCTGACTTACCTCCATCCTTCTATGTTGATGATGTTCTTCTGAAATTAGCATTTCCTCCGGGATTTTCATTATCACTCAACTCTAACTCAGAGACCATACATCTGAAGTGACCTGGTTATGTGGTATTTTTCATCGTATTATCTGGCTTGCTGAGTCGATGGCAGTGGATGAGTGTGAACTTTAGTATAGGTTTTACCATACAGATTAGTGAAATGCACTGGATGGGGATCCCAATGAGACTCCATGAACTTTGTGGCTGTTGGCAGCAGAAGGTGGGGAGTGACTGTAAAATTGGAGGGGTGGCGCCAATCTTCGAGAGAGAGGTAGAAGTAGATGAGTGTGCTGAGAGTCTCCAGTTCCCAGGCGGCGGTGCTGTTCGAGTCTCCAGGCCTTTGGTGAATAAAGAGGAAAAAGATAAAGAAACAGAAACAAGATAGCATCAAGCATAGAGAGAGAAACAAGGACAAAAAGGAGAGAGCAGAAGAGAAATTGAGAGGAAAGATATTGAGACAGTGGGGCGAGAGGGGGACAGAGTGGAAATGAAAATCATAGAGAGGCAGAGTGAGAGTGAAATGAGAAGAGAGAAAAAAAGAGAAAACAAAATGAAAAATCGAGAGTTAAACCTAGCAAAACTTAAGGCCGCATTTAGAGTTCGAAGGGAAAAGACAACCCCCAATTTCTGGACAAAACTGTAAATGAGGAGCAGATTCCTCCTATACTGAATGAAGTCCAAACATGGAATTAAGTTTAAGTAGGTTTATTGCAGTAAGATTCAAATGTAAAAGTAAGGAAGACGCAAACAACTAAGAACTGTTGTTACTTCATCACCCCTTCCTCCTCCGACGCTCACAGCAGCCCTTGTTGGAATCCTCACATATACAGATTCTACTGAAACCACACTCTTCAGGGAACTTCCACAATGAGACTGCACCTCCGAGTACAGGACCACATCATAAAGGACATAACCAATCTACTAGGTGAAGTTCATTTACAACAATATCCCAGGAGTGGTGGAAATATAGCCAGTAGAGTCAATCCTTCATTTATAGTTTCCTCCTGACGACTTTCGGGACCCTAAAAACTCTAAAGAGGGTGCAGGATTTGTTATGAGAGCGAGAGAGACTCTCTGAGAAAAGGAAAGGCAAGAAATAGTAAGAAAGGGGAAGGAACAAATAGGGAGTGAGAAAAAAAGAAAAGAGGGATAGAAGAAGGGAATGAGCGTATCAGGTGGTAAAGAGTCTTCACATCTTGGAAAGAGTGTGTTTGGTCTGTCTGGTGGCAGTGGGAGAAGGGAGTGGTGTGGAATGTGGTATGAAAGGTTATGTTGTGGGTAAGGAGTCCACAGTCAGTGGTTATTTGGACCCGTGTGTGGATTCTTCAGGTCTGGAAGAATGTATTTAGCATCCTGGTGGGTACCTGTTGAGAGTCTTATTAGCCAGGGATGTTTTATTTAAGGCATGGGGAACGTGGGCTCTAGCCAATGGCCCTAGCCTTTAGGGTGTGTGTTGGGCGTCCTGAAAGAGCCAGCCCTGCTCTGCAGACAGTCTTGCCCTGATGACCTTGAATAATTCTTAAACAGATTGTTTAAAACACCTATACCCTTCAATTTATTTTTAATGTGGATGTGTGTGAGAATCTATTACAGACATTTTGCAGATAACTGTTATGTTTACGTTTAATGCAACAGCCACAAAAAATGTTTCTTTTAGATCAAAACAGGACCTCACTTATAAGAAATGGGAGGGGGCACATAGATTATGTGTAATAATATGAATGTGCTGCTATTGTGTTAAAGTATTGAAAACACAAGTTACTATCCCTGAATATTATGTGTAAACACATTTATAATTTGGACCAGTGTGCCTTTGTATTGTCATTGACCTGGACAATGAGGGCAAGAAAGAGTTGAAATTGGATGATAAATGTAAAGCTTTTCTGAACAGGGGACCCCAAATAATGTTTGGCCCAGAGCCCGCAAAATCCTTAAGATGCCCACTTCATTAGCATCGAGGAAGTGATGAGAACGTACGTGTATACCTCAAAAACCCCTCCAGTGGTGCTGACCGCGATCAGTCGTGTAGGCAGAGGAAACTGACCCTGCTGAGAGGATAGGAAAAGAAGGTATATTAGTGAGATATTTTAAGAAAATATATAATGAGAAAGTTTATTGGTAGGAGGTTTTCGACAGTAACACTACATTAACCTTTAATAATAATATCGCGTTTAAATATTTATTTTGTGGGTTATGTAAAGCACTACCTACCACCATGCAATGGAGCTGGAAATATTAGCGGTTATAGAGGGCCACCTGCTGAGTTAAGGCCCCCAGAGACTTCATAAATGCCTCAAAAATTAAATAGCTTCTCATTTTGGGGGGTGCACTTGGTCTCTGCCTCTCCTGTGCTAATGTTAAAAAAACAAAGGATGCTAGCGGTGCTGGAGATAGAGAGGGATATTTTTGGTGCCAGGCATGGCTCATAGCCAGAGCTCCCTAAAATAATCCAAATCTACAGCAGGGGAGGAAGAGGAGGCGATGTTTTCGGAAAGTGGTGGCAAGTGGCGAATATGGGAGAAATTGAAACAACCCTTATAATTTAGAACAACAACTTTCCAGAAGAGAGAATAGAAAGAAAGAAAAGAGAAACGTCCCCCTCTCTCGCAAACAATAACCATCAGCCCAAGTGCCAGAACCCTTCCATTTTCTCTCGACTTACCCCACCATTTTCTCACCTACCTCAGGAAGCCAATTGAGGGGACCCATTAAGAAATTAGCAATAGGAACTGTCAAAAGCTCAAAGACCTCTCCTAACAAGATCAGGCATCTAGCAGCTGGGGTGAACCCAAGCATGAAACGCACCGTTTTGTTCCCCTCATCTCCTCTGACTGCCTAATTACCCTCCTTCTCTCACCCTATAATTGTGGCTCCCATATTAGCAAGATGTGGAGGCTTCCACTGCAAGCAGCCTTCTCCCCGTGCCACCTCCTCTGCCCCCACTCGTTTGCCCCCCTCAAAAGTGAGCCGAGGGAGGGAGTCTTCTCACGTAAAAGGTCTCATTAGCTCACTGAAAAGGGGGGTAGGGGCGACGAGTAGGGTGGGCGAGGTTGGCAGGAATTCCTCTGCCGGCTTCGCCTTTTCCAGCCTGGGTTGGCACAGGTCTGTTAAACGCTCTGCTGGTCTGCCAGGGTTAGCGCGCCATTCATCTCACGTGCATGTAGGGCACACCCGCCATTGCGAGGTGGCTCTGTCGCTGCCCTCTGCTCATTAGCATACTAAACTTGAGGCCTCTTCAGTACATAATATGTGAAATCTCACGATTAAGGCCTGTCACTTGTTTTCTTATTACAATTGTGTTCTCACAGGATAGAAACGTCACCAGTCGCTTATAATAATTTATCACTAGTGAACAGCAAGGCCAGCTGTTACTTTGAACAGGTGGTTGCAGGTGGTGGGCTACAGCAACCTTTTTCGTGGACAGGGATATTTGTTTTCATCATTAGGCTTTAACTCAGAGCAAGTAAGGCAGAAAATGAAGAAGGAAGAGAAATATAGGAAAACAGTGAAAAAGGCAGAAAGCGAAAGCAGAAGTGAAAAAAAAGCCTTCAGGCATGTGAGAGATAACGAAATATGCGAGAGTGTGGTGGAAGAAAAAAGCATTAGTTAGAATCAAGACTAGGTGGCTCGCTCTTGGTATTCACCATCAACGGCATTCAGCAGTTCTAGTGCAACTCCCATGCAAACGGGCCCTCTATTAAGCTCCCCATTTGTTTCGTATTCCGATTGAGTCTAACAATTGCTACAGCTCGATGTTCATTGCCAAAATAAAAGGAGAGTGGCAGATCATAACTTCAGCGGGTCTGGGCCGGTGGTGGCACCTTTCAGTGGAAGATTTATCATCTCCTGGCAACAACCCAATGACCAACTATTGATGAGATATTCACTCCTTTCCATGGAGCCACAAGCTGCTCCCAAGATGGTGGCACTCACCAGAGCTCCTCGGGTTTTGTGCTGCCGTCTTCCTTCTCAGGCCACCTCCAAAAGGGAAACTAAGGGCTTAATTTGGAGGAGCATGGTAACCGAAAATTTACAGAAGACATGTTTGAATATAGTAAAATAGTATGCTGAATAAAACGCTTATTTAGAGTAGCACCAATCAAAAGAAATGTTGCTGTGTTGATTCTGGTGAGTCCACCCTTTCTGCCACCTATAAGTGGAGATAAATACTATAAAAAAGATGTAGATCATAGCCCTCATGAAAATGATGGTGCTCCCTGGGATTTTGTTCCTTATTCTGAACATCCCTATGCCACTGCTGAGAGCCTTTTTTGCGACTCTGAGAGCGCTACTCATTAAGTTAACGTGAGCAGGAAAGCAGCCAAGAGTCAAATGGCGCACCCTGACTCTCCCTCACGAGCTGGGTGGACTTAATGCCTCCGATTTGGAGTTATATTGTATGGTCACCCATGCCATGTTCGCCCACACCAGGATACATGGTTCACATGAACTTCCATTCTTAAAAATAGAACGTGAGCTGGCGTCCCCGGTTCCGTTACCGAGTGACATTTTCCATGCCCCAAATCGATGCTATGGAGAGTTTGCATGCCTGAACTCTAACATACGGGCTTGGCACAGACTGTTAAACAGGCAGGGACTTGCTCTGCTGTACTCCCCACATGTGCCCTTTGAGTGGTGTGCGTGGTATGTGTTGTGGCGAGATAAAAGCATGGCACTGCATAATTTGAATATTACCTCTATGGAAGATTTCTTTTGTGAGGTAGTCATGAATACATGGGACATAGTGAAAGAGTGGGCAGATGAGCTGACCCCATTACTCCGGTATCAGCTTTACTACGCAAGGCATGCTATGGTGGCGCTTCCTGGGGGAGGACATGTGGGAGCCCCCAGATATGCAGTCCCTCTCCATGGTTGTTGAAGATGACCAGCCCCGGCGTTTAGTGTCTAGACTCTATACACATGTACAGAAGACACATATACATGAGCTGACGAAAGCTAGATTTGAGTTGCAGAGGGATTTGGGGTCACAGCTAGCGGATGACCAGTGGCGCTACTGCTGTTCTTTGCCCCGCACGTTCTCTCTGAATGGCCGACACTGCTTGATACACTTTAAGTACATAAACGGTATACTACACCCCCCTTAAACTCTATAGATATGGGCTGCGCACAGATGCCACTTGTCCCAGATGCGGGGAGGGCCAAGGAGGATTTTTTCATATGTCATGGTCTTGTGCTGGGGTACAGCGTTTCTGGGGGTTGGTATTTGAGGAACTGGAAGGAATTGGTGGGCATCAGTCGAGCCGTGAGCCAGTCCTGGCGCTACTGGGATGGGATAGAGACCTACCAACATCGATTCAGCGGTTGGTGGCTATTGGGCAGCTGCTAGCTAAACGTCGCATAGCCATGCGCTGGGATCGGGGTCCAGTACCGACCATGGAAGAGTGGCATAGGGATATGGTGTATTGTAACACCCAAACGGATGCATACAGCGAACTGCTCCCCCCAACTAGTAAGCCTGCAAAGTACTGGGACATTTATAAGCAATATTTGATTTGTAAAGAAACTGGTGAACAGGAGGGTATGTGATCCCTTGCTTATGTGGGGGGGGGAATGGATAGATGTGGGCAGAGAAGGGCCCAGATATTCGAAACTGTTGAGTTGTAGTGACCCCTATTGGGGATATATGGACTATAGACGGGACTGCATAATTGGGAGTATTATGTCAACATTTGCTGTGTGATGGTGCAATTGCTTTCTGTATTTGGATGTGCTGAAAAGCATAAATAAAATAGTAATAACAAAATTTTAAAAAGATGTAGATAAATCTGCGGTGTCTGGAGCAGGACATCTGGCAAAATACCTGCAGATTAGTCCCTTTCAGCTGATAAACTTCTAAAAATCTCTACTATGAAACATTTTAGGAAATTGATGGGAATTTTATCATGCAATGGAATCCCCACAGCAATTCCTTTGGATGGAAAATGTGGGTAAATGTAACGCAACTCTTAATTGAAGGTGAATTGCCAGTCCCTGTACCTCTATCAGGAAAATGTGCCAGTGGTATCTAACAATGTTAGAAAACCTACCAGCTGATTTGTCTATTGTTTGTAGCTCCATTGGTGGAATACCTTTTCCCAAGTTAGACGTTTAGACATTTGCCAACGGATTTACCTACATCACTCTTAGAGTCATTACTTTAAATAAGTCAGAGTTTCTACATCTGCTGTGACAGAGATTGTCAATATACTGCTGATGTCAACAAACTTTACACCTACCAAAATCGAAGTCAGGCTCTAGCTAGGTGCTTGTCAGTCACATTTTCTCTTTGCATGTTGGATGCTCTTTAGGTCCCTCACGTAGTCGTATATGTTTCAGATAAAACCCAGTGCTCCCCAATTTGGCCCATTTCTCATATGTCAGAAACCAACACTGTCATCCTGTGTCATGTTGGGTTTGTACGCTTGTCTGCATGGAACTCTGTTGATGTTATGTCTTAGGATAAGCTACAGGATGACTGAGGACTTCTACAATGCTTCTTTCACAAAGCCATTTGAAATGTTTTGTTTTAACAACCTTTAAGGTTGCTTCTTATTCCTCAACCCCAGGTGTACTCCTTGAAGCACTAAATATGCCATGCTATTTACCTTTTTAATAAACTGTTTCATCATTTATCATTTGTTCTTTGATTTTGCACAGTGTTATGGTGCTGGGTGTGCAACACCATAAAGTCTGAAAAATGGCTTGATAAAAAAGTGATCATGAGGTTTAATTTCCCAACCTAGACTCTGTGTCTGCAGGTGTTCCACAAGGGTATTTTGAACTTCTGTGAAGAATCTCTCCAGCAGTCTCAAATTGTTCCCTCACTTAACTGTAAACAGTAACAGAACGAGTGGCTCTGGCTTGTAAGTTGTGGTGATACTCTTATGTCTGCTCCCAAATTAAAATCATTGGGAGTCGGTGTTAATAGTGAGATAATGCTTAATTCACAGATCAAAGTTGGCACCAGTCCCTGTTTCTATGTACTGTGCCTTTTAAGAAGAGCCTCTCTTACATCCCTTTAGAGTCTCATTCTGCGGTGGTTGCCTCATGTGGACTTGCTAGGTTGGACACTGTAATGGTTTTTATCTGGGACTCCCAGCATTTGCTTTAACTAAGCTGCAGTGAATACAAAATTTAACAATATGTATGAACTAATGTTTACAGAATTTGATTGTCTGAAGCCTGAAGGGTTGTTCGTTGGCCGGTCATAGGACAGAGGATACAATATTTATTAACTTTTGAGGCTAATAAAGCTGAGATTGAATACAACACGCTTAGCAGGAAACACAGAGGTCAGAAAAGAAAACCAGAAAATCTTTTCCCTTTTAATAGACCAAGACACACCTCAAGAACATCCTGTATATCCTACACACTCCTGTGGATGTCCATTTCCCCAAAGAAGAGAACCCAAGGTTGAAGCATGCCACTAAACATGAGTGAAGGTTCAATGTCCTTAGACACTTCCATCACACTGTCACACATTTACACTTACCTTCAGAAGAGTGGCAAAAGATGGTAGTA
The DNA here is from genome assembly GCF_031143425.1 of Pleurodeles waltl. Classification (NCBI taxonomy): domain Eukaryota; kingdom Metazoa; phylum Chordata; class Amphibia; order Caudata; family Salamandridae; genus Pleurodeles; species Pleurodeles waltl. The sequence goes on from NC_090448.1 coordinate 553,606,525, forward strand.
GTATCCAGAGTATGATTACCAGTTTTCCTCTGTTAACAACAAAGCTTAAATCAATTGACTTTGCTTGGATGGGCACGTAGGGCCATGTCACAGTAAATTTGAACTGCGCTGTCTGAGCCTCAGGCCTCTTTAATGAGGTGTGCGGGTGCAAATAAGGACAATGGGTCCTATAAATGGGCTACCTTGAGAAGCCCTAAGCTTGTGCTGCTCCGGAGGCAGCACATCAGTGAAAGAGAGACCAACTGATTGAATCAACCAGTCTGCTTTTCTAATACTGGTGGTATTCAACCTACATTTTCAAGTGGGACAGAGAACCCACTTCAGGGGACTGCTTTGAGTGACTTCACCCACCTGCAGGCAGATTTCTGTGGGGTTCACCCCATTCTCCCCCTCCAGAGGGGTGCCTGTGGGGTGCACTGAGTGTGTGCCACCTTTTTGTGGCACACAGTCAGTGTACCTCTTGACAGTTTCTTTGTCTCTGTGCCCGTATCCATAATAGGGTGCATGCGAACTGTCAAAGTGGTTCCCTCATATGAATAGGACATTTCCCTCATGAATATGCTGGAACACCCTTTTAGGATAGCGTTGGTGCTACATGTGTGCCAGCAGTAGCTGTACTATTGAAGGGGCTGAGGAAACTTCTGCGGCCACGTTTGTAAATTTAAAGCGCCACAGAGGTGCAGAAAGTGGACGCACATGCTGTTGCACCACCTGGACCTTTAGTATGTAAAATGGTCCCAAATATGTTAGGAACGTTCATTATGCTTCCCCTGTGCAGTGAATATACTCTGTGGACTTTTTGTAATTTCCAATTAACTCCCTTTACTTTATGTCTCTGTCTAAGGTAATTTCTATAGTTGGAACATGTCTATGTATTTCAAAGATGGGGATTATTCTTTTAGGTAATTCTCAGGTGTGCAAAATAAGTATTTGCAACACTGGCAGCCTAAGTGCCCAATGCAAGGTTCAGACCAATATAAATACCAAGGCGGCAACAAGACGGTCAAATCAAATCAAATCACAATTTGTAGAGTGCACTACTCATCCATAAGGGTTTCAAGGCGCTGTAGGGGGTTGGTCCTCTGCGTTTCAGATGAAGAGCCAGGTTTTAAGGTCCTTCCTAAATTGAGGTAATGATGGTGACTGCCTGAGGAGAAGAGGCAAAGGTTTTCCAGCTCTTTGCCCCAAGGTAGGTGAAAGATCTTCCTGAAGCTGAGGTCTTCCGTATGCGGGTTACAGTGGCTAGTGCCTGTTGAGTAGAGCGGAGAGGTCTGGCGGGGGAGAAGAAGGTGATGCGGTGGTTGAGGTAGGTGGGTTGAGGTAAGAGAGCCTTGTATGCGTGGACGAGGAGTTTGAAGTTGATCCTTTCTTAGACGGGGAGTCAGCGGAGGTATCTTAGGTGTCTGGTGATGTGTTCGCAGCGGGGGATGTCCAGGATAAGTCTGATGTTTTGGATGTGCTGTAGTATCTTCAGATACTTCTGGGTGGTGCTGGCATAGAGGGCGTTGTTATAGTCAAGTCTGCTGATGACCAGGGCATGGGTTACGGTCTTGCGGCAGTCGTTTGGGATCCATTTAAAGATCTTCTGGAGAAGTCAGAGTGTGTGGAAAGAGGAGGATACGACAGAGTTGACCTGGTGGGTCATGGTGAGCGATGAATCCAGAATGAAGCCGAGGTTATGAGCATCGTTTGTTGGGGTGATGGGGGGGGTGTTGAGTGTATCAGGCCACCAGGAGTCGTCGCATGCTGATCTGGAGGGTCCCACGATGATGATCTTGGTATTGTCTGAGTTGAGCTTGAGGCAGCTCTCCTTCCTCCAGGTGGCGACGGCTTCCATCCCATTGTAGAAGTTCTTCTTGGCAGTTGTAGGGTTTTCAGTCAGTGAGATGATCAGCAGGGTGTCATCGACATAGGAGATGATGTTCATTCCATGGCTTCTGACAATGGACGCGAGCGGAGCAATGTAGATGTTGCAGAGTGCGGGGCTCAGAGCGAAGCCCTGGGATACTCCGCAGCTGATCCCTGTAGGTCCTGGCAGGTATGTCGGGAGTCTGACTCTGTGTTCTGCTGATCAGGAAGGAGCGTATCCACTGTAGGGCCTTGCTGCGGATGGCAGCTGCATGGAGTCTGGAGCAGAGGGTGTGATGGGAGACAGTGTTGAAGGAGGCCAATAGGTCCAGTAGGATGAGGGCTGCTGTTTGGCTGCAGTCGAGGAGTGAGCGGATGTCATCTTTGGCAGCGAGGAGGGAGGTCTCCGTGCTGTTGCTGCTTCTGAAGCCTGACTAGGTGATGTCCAGGATGTTGTTATTTTCCATGTGTTTGCGGAGCTGTGTGTTAATGGCCTTTTTGATGACCTTGGCTGGGAAAGGCAGCAGAGAGATGGAGAGGTACTTCCTGAGGTCCAGGGTGGCCGGCTGTGGGTTCCTTCAAGAGTGGGTGAATCTTGTCATGCTTCCAGTTCTTAGGAAAGGTAGCCATCTCCATGGAACAGTTGAGAGTGTGGCAGAGCTCGGGTGTGATGGAGGTGTTGACTGTTGAAAATGTGGTCGGACAGGGTGCTCCGGAGTGGATGCTGCGCTGGTCCCATCTAGTGCGGGTGGTTCAGTAGTGCAGGATCTGTGAAGGTTCAGAGGATTCGGGCTGGAGGGTTGTTGGTAAGCTCGGAGGGTCTTAGGGTCAAAGTTATCATTGATGTCCTTAATTCGTCAATGGAAAAAGGTGGCTAATCTGTTGCAGAAGTCCTGAGATGGAGGGGTGTTTGCAGCTTCCGACTGGGGTTTGGCGAACTCTTTAACCACAGAGAAAAGCTCTTTGGTATTGTGTGCAGTGGCACTGATACGGTCCTGCAGGGCGGCTGTCCTAGTGGATCTGATGACGTGGTCGTGAGATTTGATAGCAGATTTGAAGGCCTTGCTGTTTCTCCATCTTTTTACTAGCCGTCTGCAGGTACGCCTGGAGTCCTGGAGTGCGAGGGAGAACCAGCTGGCCTTCTTGAGGCTGTTTTTAGTTGAGGTCGCTAGGGTGCTAGGGTGTTGCTGTATTCGGAGATCCATTGGTGGAAAGTCCGTGCTGAGATGTTTGCGTTTGTGGCGAAGGATGGAGGTGACTTGCTGAGGGTGTTGGTGAGCTGTTCCTCTGTGACCTGGTTTCATTTCCTGTGTGGGGAGCAGATGGTGTGGGGGTGGACGGTCGGTGTGGTGATGGAGAAATGAATGCAGTGCTTGTCGGTCCAGTGTAGCGTGGAGGTGCTGTTGATGGCGATATTGTTGCTGACAGAGAAAATGGGGTCGAGTGTGTGTCCAGTGATGTGTGTTGGCAAGGAAACTAGTTTCTTGAGGCCAATTGTGGTGAGGTTCTCGAGCAGGGAAGCAATGGTGTGCAGTTGTGGATATGGTAATTCAGGTCGTCAAGGAGAAAGTAGTTTATGGAGGCGAGTGCGGGAGGAGATATGATGTTGACCATGGAGTCTCTGAAGGCTATGCGTGAGGGCGGGTGGCCTGTTGATGAGGGTGCTACAGAAGGTGGACATAGGGTTAACATGGATCTAGAAATGGAGGTGCTTCATACGGGGAGAGTGTTCTTCTGCATTGGTTGCAAGGTAGAAGGTGGATTTAAGTATGATGGTCGGGCTGCCGCCAGGCCGAGAGCACCTGTCTTTGCAGAGTAGTTTGTAGTCTCTGGGGATGCCGATGACGACGTCCGGTGCTGGTGCTGGGTTTGTTCATGTTTTGGTGAGAACGGCAATATCCAGGCGGGTGGAGTTCTACAGCATGTTTGTGGAGGTGAACGTATGTGGCTGGCGATGCAGTTGACATGCTTTAGGCGGGTGTTCGATGGTCCTATGGCAGAAGTGTTCGGAGTATGGTGTAGGATGAGCGTGCAGTGGCAGTTGGAGCAGGAGAAAGGTCCATGGGTGTCTCTGGGAGATGCGAGATGGCAGGCAGTGGACCGTCCTGTGGTCAGTGCATGGAGTATTTCCGTGTTGTAACAATGGATGGTCGGAAGACCAGGGTTCGTGGAGCTGGGCGCAGTCCAGGCACAGACGGGCTTGCCTTTAGCGCCAGTGGTGCGCCCTTGAGCAGCAAGTGGGAAAGTGCTTTACAGGGAGGGGGCAGAGCCGCAGGGACAGCAGTGGCAGATTTGGAGCACGGGTAGATGGAAAGGTGCAAAAAAGGGAAAAAGGAAAAGAAGGAGAAAATGAGAAAAATGAGAAACAAAAAAAGACAGGAAGAAAATATAGAATACAGAAAGCAAAAGACACACACAGGCAGATGGCCACTAGGCCACCGGGGATGAGGCGCAGACAGGTGCCTGCGGGTGGATGTGGGCCTCGAACCGAGTACCATGGACCCAGGACTACAGGCCAGGCAACATTGTTCCAACCAAAACCCCGTTGTGATCAGGAAGCATTTTTTATTCTCTGCAACATCAGAGTTGTTTTGGCACCAAGTTCAGTGATTCTAACCGTGTGCTTTATAAAATCAAAAATCAAAACCCAATCCTCATTTAAAACTATATTGCACACTACTGTTTTGTCTGGTCCTGATCCCACAGCAGCTTTTTCATAGGTAGGTTGTCAAAAGTTTGATCACATGCTCAGAAGAATCCAAAAGAGAGCGCATCTGACTTTAGAATTGGGCTCCTGGAATCATTTCAGGTAAAATGACTTGGGTTTCTAGTAGTCCCGGTGAAAATGTTGTTAAGCAGGGGAAAGCTTGCTAACTTCACGTGTTTAGCATCAAGGGAATTTTGGACATATTTTTTCCATTTCATGGTCGTGATACTTCACAAAATGTTTCACCCGTAAGAGACTGACTCCAACAGAAAATGTCTAGCAAGAATTGTAAAACCGTGCCAAGTGTCATTTTCTGCTCAAAAGAGTCTCATGTCGGGATCTCGTGTGACTTTTGTGTGGAAGATATTCCCTAGCGTTCAATTTTCAGCCAAGTACATTTTGAATAAAATGCATACTTTTGTGTAATGTTTTTAAAAATTACCCATATTTCACAAACAAAATTCTCAATTGTGCCCACCCTTGGCTTCTAGAAGCCTCTGTGGTAAAATTCTTCCAGAGCTTTGGGATTGTAGACGTCACAAAGTTGGAATGTGGATGTCTGTGCATATGGATTCTATAAAGCGCCTGGTAGCCCATCCATTGTTTGCTATGAACTACTTCTCTTTTGAAAAGAGCCTTAGATAAATTCTCCAACCTAGAGGACGTTGAAGCCTTCTCAGCCCAATATATGGTTTGCCCACAATCTTCCTTCTTCATGCAATTTTAATACTTATGGGAAAATGAAGCACTAGCTACTTTGACGTTTTGAGGGTACCTCTCACTCTCTACGCCTCCTCCTTGTGTTGGAGTCAAGAGGTTCAGGAGCCAGTAGGAACACAAAAGTGTGTCCTTCCCTGGAAGTTGTTCTTGAGCAGTTTAAGCCTCTGTTATCTGCTGGTCCTGCCTCACCGCCTGCATGTGAGGGCTCTGATTTGTAGAACTTCCCTTGTGGAAAGAGTATTTTATAACACGCTTCCTACGTGCCTCAAGGTAAGTTATACGTAGCGGTTCACATCTTTGCTGCTGGCTGACTTGTTTCCTGCCCTTCCAACTATGAAGGTGCTGGTAGCCTGTCTGCTGTTTGCTGTGAACTAAGGCCCATATCCACGAAGCCTTTGTGTTGTCCTTGCATCGTGCAAGGCAAAGCAAGGACAACACAAAGGCTTCAGTTCTGGAATACTCTCCCCGCTCACATCTCAGAAGTAGATTCCTTCTCTATATTTTTAAAAAAAATCTCAATACATGGCTCTTTTCTTTACAGGTTGCTGTTCGGTTTCAGGTTGGGAGGATATTTTTCTTTTTGTCTCAGCGCTTTGACACCTTTGGGTTTACTATGCTCTACACATTTTGTTTTCATCTCATTCATTTAATTTCAGTAATATTTACAAAACCATGAAAGGGTCAATTTGCACTACATTGTGTGCTTTGTAAAGAAATCAAACTCAACATAGCTGCTTGCGCTGCTTTATATTACATTTCAAGCTGTGAGGTGTTCCATGGGATGAGCATAGTCGTTCCCATGCATCCATCCAATGGTTATGGCACATTCCCAGGTTTCCTACTAAAGTAAGGAAACCTGGTAATGTGTCAAAAGTCTACACCTTCCCCAGTGAGGCATGACAAAGAGAAATATTTGTATTTTTCCTCGTTATTTCCTCGTTCCACGTGGGCTGCATTATGCAGCACGCATAGAAAGAGGAAAATGCCTCTACGGATTATTTTTGTGTAGGACGGTGTTCCTTCTTGCACAAAAACAATCATGCCTGTAACCACGCATTCTTGCACTATAGTGGCCTGCATTTCTGCTAGGCAGCCACATGTGCACCATCGCAAGGAGAGAGAAAAAATGATCCATGTCTTTGTAAATATGGACCATTCCTACCTTCTCCCCCTCATGCAACGCAGCATTACAGCTTTGCGTGCTGCCCTGTGTTGCATAAAAGATTAGTAAATACACCGCTCAGGGCCAGATTTATTAAGGAGTTGCACTGTCCTTGTGGCACGCAAGGTGACGCAAGGCAGCATAATTCCTTAATTCACATTTACAATGCCACGCAAGAGACGTGCATGCTTTGTAAAGAAATGTAACCCTTGGGTTTGATGCAGTTCCAGATTTACCAAACTTTTAAACCTAATATTGTGCCAAATAATTTTGTAGTATACTTGAGTGTCAATGAAGTTGGCGTCTTTAAGACGTCAGGCTCTTGAATCACTATAATAAGAGTGTAATGTTTACATAAACAAGGCAAGGGTAGATGGTTTTGAAGCATTAACAAGAGTCAAGAAGAGGTCTGAGTGATGATGTCTTAGTTTGACTCTTTGGCTGCAGTTAGTGAAAAAGAAAGACAGCCATTGGTTTGCGTTTTCTTAACATAGGCCACAGCTCACAGTCAATGAAAATTTGTGAAGGCTGAGTAGAAAATACTAGGGGGGGGACGTAACTTGTGTAATTCCGTTGAGCATGAGCACAGGAATTACATAAGAATTCAGCGGTTTTATGCTTCAATTACACGTGAGGAGTAATTCTGCGTTTAGTGATATTTCATACCATAAAAATGCCCTCTTTCACTATGAAATAGTGCTAAATGCAGCAGAAAATGAAAAGAGAGCACAAGCAGCCACTCACACTTGCTAAATGTGTTCTTGGGGTACGAATTTCCATGACTTATTACGCATTTAGAGCTTTAGGCTTAGTGCAACATGCACCCTTCCTTCCAAAATTGATGCATGAATGCATTTAGCCTGAAGAAACTGCATAAAATGCAGTAGAACACAAATACACAGCAGCCACTCATGCTCAAGCATGCTAAATTGGTCTTGCAGTAGAACTTTTATCCCCAAATTACTCTTAAATTATACAACCAGGAGTAATCGCATAATTATAGGTAATTCCACATCAAAGAATAATGCAGAATTACTGAAATCACTCCGATAACTCTGGCGTAATCAGAATTCTGCCCAGGCCTAGAAAGAACAAATTATTCTCAGACACCTACGATTGCTAGAGCAGCATCCCAGTCCATTGCTTTTTTTTTTTATTACCAACTTTGCCAGTCTAGACCAACCTCATCCAAACCAGTCCTGGTCATATTCCTATAGCAGCAGCCAATTCCATATCAGGAACCCCCCAGACAGGAACACAAGTACCCCAGACCAGTTTCAGCCTATTTGGGCATCATTAGTGATATACGGTTTGAGTCCAATACTAGAGTAAGCATAGGACCTATACAGAGCATTTGCTCGTATTTCAGGGTCTAAGTCTCGAATAGCATCCTGGTACTTGAAGTATATGGTCAGAATCCCTTTCAGAGGATCATGGGGCATGCAGCGGCTTCTGTTCCCAGTTGTGGTGCTTGAAACCTTTTACTCCTAGTGTCCTGAGGCCCAACCCTTCTATGGATCCTGAGCAACTGGGAAAAATACCCCTTCTGAACCTGACTCAGTGCTAGCTGTGGATGAGCAGTCAAAAGCTTCCTTGGGTGTGGTGGGGAGTGTAGATACAGGTAAGTGCACACGACTCATAAATCTAAGGCACACACAGTAGGTAAAATAAATCAATGTACAGTCCAATATTTGCTTTCATAGGAAAAATATGTATTTTATTTTGAACGCTACACATGCAAAGACATAACAATACTCATATACAATAATATACGCCAGTTGACGTCAGGGCTGTAGTAGTATTCAGGCAAATCACTTTCCCACCCCCTACCTTGTAATATCTTGGGAGTTATTCCCCATTCAGTGGTGGCCATATCCAGGAAATGCTTACTAGTAGGCCATACTCGAGAGTTTCCCTTTGACTCCTTTGTTATTAGTGAAATAAATCTCTGGTGCCGCAGTACCATTAACAGGTGAATTTCCCCAGGGTCCCACAGGCCCAGTTCTGGTCTACCCCACTCCAGTGATATGGATGTGTTTAGCGGTACAGAGTGTGTCTTCTTGGTGGGGGTTCCTGAGTCCAGATGCACCTTGCTGAAGACAAGCCACTCGCAGGTGAGGCAGAAGAGCCCAGCAGGCACTTACTCTCTCCTTTGAGCAGCGCTGGTGCTCATTCAGTGGTTGGAGCTGCTTCCGCTCGTCCAAGGTAAGTCCCTAATGGGCGGTGGGGCTGAGGGGGCTGGAGGAGTTTCTCCAGCTCCTAATTGGAGCTCTGACAAAGGTGCAACATGTTCAGTGTCATCCTGCAGTCCCCAGGAAAACAATCAGGGCCAGTTAGTGGGTTTGACCCGCTGGCCATGGCAATAATTCTCTCATCTGGGCCACAACCTGAACACTTGGCCACAGTGGTGCCGGCAGCCCCTCCTGGTATATGCGTTTGTCATGTTACTCACAATTGTGTAGAGACTCTTCTGGTGCAATCGGCCTAACTACAGTGGCCCATTCTTACACAAGAGGTCACCAATCTCCTAAAGTCCAGAGCCTCAGGTTCCTGGTCCAAATAAGTTCAACAGCAGTCCCCTCTGGCAACGGGGGTCACAGCAGTGCAACGGCACAGGCCTGGCACTTTACGCATGGCTCCCTTCACACAGCTGAGATCACTGGCATGCGAGGGTCGCCGGACTATTCTGGCAATGACCCGATTAGTGTGCAGCCCTCCTCCTTACATCTCACTCAGGAAGTGCTCTCTGTTAGGTTCCCAATTTGACCTCGCTTCCTCATGTGCGCTTCTCTTCCTGACAGGGCACACTGGTCTTAACAAGCAGGCAGACGGTGGTGCTCCAGACTCCAAGGAAGGTGATATTAGTTTTCTTGTGAGTGATATCCCTTCACTCAGCAAGGAGACCAGCAGACCTTGGCACCCAGTGTTGGTCATAGACAGACATCTTGCAGATCTTGCCCTTCTCACACAGCCCAACTGGCTGCTTGACAAATAACAAAATTTGGGGTCTCAACCTCCCCTTCTTATAGTCCACTTCCAGACACCAAAATATTGTAATTTAGGGTCTGAGTAATTGAAGTTTTATGTTGGGGTTCTGCTTCTTTTGAAGTGGACACTTCTCTTTTCCTTCTTTCCTCATGAAAGACTTTCTGTCACAGCAAGCAAGACTCCAAAGCTGATTATCCTACACTGCAATTCATGGGAAGTGACCAAAGTTCACACCTGGATGTCAGCCACAGTGATGTGTGTATCAAAAGGTTGATCCCAGGCCCACAGCCCTACTCTTTATGATCCCCTTATCAGCCCCATCTCCTTTCCTGAGATGTATTTAGGCCCCTTCCTTGCAATCTATCAGTGAATCAAAGAGCAGTTTTTACAAGTATAAAAAGAGTCTCTATCTTTTCCCCTTCAGTGTGCCCCACCCAGCTCACAGGAATGCAGCGAAACACAAATCTATCTGGGGTGATTGCTCTCCTCCTTAGGTTTTCACCAGGCAGGCCTGGGCTTTCCAAAATGGAACCCAGGGTCCTCTATGTCATATACCATTGGAGACGCACTTAATCAGTGTACATTCACTGCACACTTGACTGTCCAGCACTGTTACCTCCATACATTGGTTCCATGTATGTACACATGTATTCAGCACTCGCAGTCAGTCTATGTGCACAGTTCAGCACTGAACCTTTTCTATATTTTACCAGGGGAGTGCTATTTACAAACACACACACACTCACTCAAGCACTCTGCACAACACTTCAGCCTGCAGGTATTGTACTTCGCTCAATTAGGCATACACACATGCTGTCATTGTGCACACACTGCACTGCACTGCATTACATCCCTGATGTAATGTATTCCTTAGAGGCATATACAGCTAGTATATGCACTAACCACACATACACTGAACAGTACTGCCCTATCCATGTGTTGTACCCTTCCCGGGCACAATACATCCAGTGCAGGGTCACTACTCCCATGCTGTGCAGCACTCCACATCTACCTGTAGGAGGCCAAGGGGGAGTTAAGCACACAGCAGCAGAGCTTTTAAAAAGGTGAGTGAGACTGTAGACCTCACTACAGTGACCCAGGGTAAAACGTTCTGTTCATTACTATTTAGCACTACACTGTATACTGCCACCACTTAAGTTTGTGCTGCTTAACTCCTGGTGAAGGTAGCAGTCTTCCACCACTAAGAGGGTAGTGCTTTGGGTGCTCCTCACGGTGCAATAAGACTGCAGCCAATGAGACAGGCCTTTCTCATGGGGGATAAGAATGATATGTGCTCGTAAATGACAAAAAATCTGCATTTGAGATTCTGACAACAGTACAGTTAGGCACTTAGGGCAGGTCTACACGTCTTCTATCATGCAGAAGACTTTTGCAACACAAAATATATCTTTGAAAATGTTAATTAGTCAGTCAAGAGCTCTACACCATTGTGTAATAGGCCAACATTAGCATAATGAGTTTATTACACTCCGTAAAGTGCCTCATTCCTGTGCAACTCCAGACACCTACAATTGCCTACTCATAAGGAAATATTGATCTGTCAGCCATTGTGGTACGAGCATTTTTGGGCCGATCATTGGCTTCACAGTGCTCCTTTTTCCTGTTCATTCCTTTCTACTTTTGCATTTAGCAGTTTGAGACAATCTCAGAAGTACATAAAAACATTTTAAAACACCCAACATAATATAACAAAGGTATTATTCACCTAGCCTTCCACTGCATATATTCGCTCAGGTAAGTGAACACTTCAGAAAATCAAAGCCAGAGAAATGTACAAGGCAACATGTCAATCACACAAATAATCCAAGTTGCATAACACTGAGCCACAAATGAGTCAGGATACGCTGGTCCCGGGAATACACTGGGATGGACAGTGGGAAGACAGAATATCGCTCTACGCAGATGATATACTGCTCTATATGACAGATCCAGAACCTAACCTAGCCAGATTGATGCAGATTATCACAACTTTTTGGAACTACTAAGGCTACACCATAAACTGGCAGAAGTCCATCATATACCTACTGAAGGGCCATATGCTGCAGATACAGTCTGACTGTATGGTGACGGTTGCCACTGAGGGGTTTTGATACCTCGTGATCTTTGTCACGTCGGACCCTGACCTCTTTTTCCAGAATAACTTAGCCCTCTTGCTAGACAGACTTTGATGGGATATAGGCCACTGAAGTTCATTGTCGCTCTTTTTACTGGAGAGGGCCGCGCTGTTCAAAATAATGTCCTTGACCCGCTTCCTGTACACTCTACACAATAGCACCTATCAAGTCCTAGACTCCTACTTTCAAGCGACACAGAAGGAAATGTGTACATTACTTTGGGTTGGAGGCTTAGCACATATAGGATTTCTGAAACTAACGAGTGGCTGGTACGACAGGGCATTGTGGTGCCTGATGTCCGGAAATACTACTGTGTGGCCCACTGGGCACGATTAACCAATGGGCTATCCTTCCTGAGACAGAGCCCATGACTAGAATGGACTTGGCTGCGCTGGGACCCTGCAGATTTGTGAAAGAGTTATATGGAGGGATGAGAAGTACAAACTTGGAACTGTGGCACAAGGTCACCACATTTCTAGGGTGGAAAAATAGGGTGACATTAGCCACCTCGCTCTGGGATACTGTAAAGCTTGGGGAAATGTGGAGACAGCCAGGGTTCGATAAGTGAGCCCTTATAGGCATCTTCACAGTGGGAGACATATGGACACAAAGAAACATCACTACTTGGGAAGACCTCAGATAGGAATAGCAACTAGCCACTCCTGGGGCATACAGATATATGCAAATTTGCCATGCATTACAAATGTTCCTGACCAGAGGCTTGAAATACCTGACACATCACCCTTAGAAGGCAGATTGTTGGGTGGTCTACCCAGACAAGTCAAACCCCTGACCTACCAGAATATCCTACATAATACAACAAACACCCTGACAGATTGAAAGAACATGGGAACTGGAGATGGGAGGCTTCGAGGAAGGGCAGTGGAAGGAGGCCCTGGCAAGCCCGACCGAGGTAGCGATAAGATGAGGGTTCCAATTCATCCAGCTGTGAATCCTACACCGTTTCTATTACACCCAAACCACCATGTCAAAAATGGTATCAACAGAAGATGCACACTGCCTTCACTGTTGCAGCCAAAAAGACACATTCTTACATATTCTATGGGACTGCCTTGTGGCGCAACATTACTGGACCACAGTTGTGGACTGCCTAAAAGAGGTTGGTGTAGGGTGAGCGAGTCTATCTGCCAAACAGTGTATAACGAATGTTTGGGATGACAGCGGAGCCACGAGAGCTCAGTAACTTAGAATGACAAGAAGGCTGGGGGTGGCCAAGCAGAACATTGCTAGCTATGGGAAGCTAGCCACTCCTGGAACTGGAAGCCTGGAAATGGGACATGTATTGGTGCATGATGGCTGATCCTGTTGTTTACAAGGGCAGAGGCTGCCCCCAAAAATGGGGGAAAATCTGGAGTGACTGGAATGCTCACAGGGGCAATATTTGTGGGGTCCAGCACAGGCCTGAAGAAGATGAGGACTAGTCCAGAAACACTCAGCAGGGTCCGAACACATTCTCTAGGGGTATGGGGTGGAGATGTCAGTTCAGTGATGCTGTACAATTTATGCCACTTGTGATCCTGAAGACTGTGGTTATAACTTTATTGTTGTTAATACAAAGATTTGTGAAAAACACTGAGCCACAACAAGGACAAGAAAAGACAGATCCCAACCCTCAAAAACAAGAATGCCCAGTTGAAAGAGTTCTGGAACACTTAGTAGTATTGTATATTCTACAACCTTGCAAGACACATGCAGACTTCCCAGAAAAAGTAGGCTAGCAAGACATATGCAGACTCCTCAGGAAAGTAGAGATGTCTGCTCAATCACACACACCTTGGAGGATGCCAAGAAAATATGACATGACAGTCATAAGCTTTTGCAAAAGAAAGTTGGAACTGGTCAGATACAGGGCACCGTCGAAGAAGACAGGATCAATCCTGAAACCAGAAAGTGCTGATAACCTGAGAGTAGATGTCCCAAGCAGGTGAGGCAGCTGTCATGAGAAAGGAAGCAAAGAATTGTCCAAAAGTGGTTAATTTCCTTTCAGTGCACACAGTCTGTGAGAAGCCTGCAGGAAAACACCAGGGGCAGTGAGAGGATACACAGTATGCTACTGTAACTATTGGTTCACACGATAGCCCAAACTTCCCTGAAATACAGAGCCGGTGCTACATATCTGGTAAGCCTTTGATGTAAATCATCACATCCGCCTCAGTGGTAAAGACACTGATGGATCATTACCATAGCATAAAGTCAAATTGGGAAGCACCATAACTATGTCAGTGTGCCAAATGTTGCTGGCACGAGAGGTGGTAGATCGTCAAACTCAAAATGGAAGCACAATAAAATAAAGACTTCTGTGGGTGTAGGCCTAAAATAACTCACCTGATTGTAAAACCCACTCTATGACATGGCTTTCTTAAAAGTTGCTGGTTTGGCAAGCACACGTGTGTACTCATTTTTGCATATTCCTTTATGTAGGCTGATGTAGTTTACAGTATCACACTTTGCACAGTATTTATTGCTGCTATACTGGACAGTATGTTACGTGGTTTTGTGATTGTGATTTCCGGCAGGATAGAAAGGCAGCAACACTGTATATCACAAAGAGTCACATGCATCCTTACTCTGAATCATCCCAAACCCATCTCCAAAATAACCCTGCCTAAGCTCTTCCCTCTTCTACTGCATCTAGCTCGCCCCAGACCTCAGCTTACTACTATGATCTCCCAAACAACCCTACTAAATTCTCCATCATTTATCTCTCCTTTGACTCATCCAAAACCCCTTCAGCTACTATGATCTCCCTAACTCTTTCACAGACTCTTCCATCCCCCAACTCTCCTTTAATCATCCCAAACTTCATCCCATTACTATAAACTCCCAATTAACACTTTTTAATTCTTCCCTCCTCTATCCCTCCATTACTCTAGTCAATCCAACTAACCAACTCACATATGCTCTGCTCAAAGTAACTCATATTAATACTAATACTGTACTCATATTTCCCTATACTAATCCACCACTAATTCCTCTTGGGTTCCGGAGTAGCGTGCTACTCAACAAAAAGCGATTCAACGCCTCCTCAGGGGTCGTAAGCGCTCTATAAATACAATTACAATTACATGCCAAACAATAATTCACAACACCCGAATCCACTGAGATAGGGGTGTGTCAAATAATGCTGCTATTCCACAGGTAAAAACAGTAATACCACAGTTGGTGGGAGTGAAGTGAAGCCCCTGTAAAAGACACCAGTGACCCAGCTTTACGCAATGGTCCCCAATTTTTTGTGGCACCATCAAAGGCATTAATGACACCACAAAGTTCACAAAACTAAAACTGGATTGACCACTTCTCCACATGCCATGATTGAAACAAAGATTCCAATTTGTCGCCCACTATAACCATACTGCATATACACAAGCCAATCAAAAATAGACAGTGCGCATCTTGACAGTTATGTCAATTGCATTCAGTGAGTAGAGGGAGCAACATACAAACTTGGCTTCTGTGTGTGTTGTAAAGTTTAGAAAGACCATCCTATAGGTCTTGGGTAATGACAAGTAAACACTACATTACCACCTTCTCCCTAGAGGCCTAAGAAAAAGTTCTCTCTTCTTTTGTTGCAGGAGCGACCAGACAAATGACTCACAGACATCATAGGTGTGGTGTGACCTCTGAAATATCGGCCAAACCTTGGTGTTGCTGTATCCCGCTGTAGGAATGTATTTTTGTCATATCCTGTTATTTAGGTCTTATGCCCTCAATACAATCTTAATATTTCATGTTCTTTTGGATGCTATTCTAGGCAGAGGCAGGCCTCAGTATGCACATCTGTGCAGCTGATGAGGCACAAGTGTGCACAATCACATATTTAGGTATTAATTCCTCATTGAATGGGAGTAGAACACATACTTGTGGCTATACCTGTCAGACTGTCTGCACTTACATGTTCATGTACCTTTAGTGGTCACATGGTGTACGTGCCTACTTGAGTGGCTGTGCCATGTTTTGATGCAAAACTGCCTCTCTGTGGTGAGTGACATCTGTGTGGTGGCTGTGACTAAAAAATTTCACAGGATAGTCATGTAGGTTGTAGAGGTATATGGTAGGCATGTGTCTGTGCCACACGGATGATCAGGCAACCTTGTTTTCCCAGATCTTACAGGGATTCCATGTGGGATACTCATGAGATGTATTTTCACAAATGCATATTTTATTAGATTAACGATTGCAGTAAGTGCTCTGCATTTGCCAGCCTACAATTCAAGATGGGAGACATGCCACTCCGTTCATTTTGCAGGACACCAGGCAGGATACCGGTACCAATTCTGAAAAGGGGCAACCTGGGAACCGGGCATAACAACCTCATTGAATCATCCCTTCCACCAGTAGTGTTCCTTTTCACCATAACCATCCATAGAACTGTGCCAAATTAATGTCAGTAACAGCGCCTGCCAGATGATGTAGTAAAGGTGCTCTCAGAGAAGGAGGCACTGATTTGTTTACGAGAGAATGACATGTTCCCTGAACAGGATACACATCAGGCACACAACCACATACACAACCTGTACCACATCCTTCCAGCTGACCCACAGCTTTCTCATTTACCATAGCTTTGGGAGAAGATGGACTCACCTGAGACAGGTCTTCAAGCCCTGTAGTTGTTCACCCAAGAGCAACCTGGGGCCATGTAACTCTGTGCCAAGGTTTTGACCAAATCAAATAGACAAAGAAGTAAAAGGTCAAGCCAAGATCAACAGGTGTCAGGGCAATGAAGATGGCTAATATGTTGATTCATGAGCCATCCACCTGCTTCTGCCCTCACAAGATTTTGTAAGACTACCTAGACAGTTGATGTAACTGGCACACTATTTGACACCCTAACCAGAGTCCATATAGTTCTATAGGGGGCAGGAAATGGCACTGTCACGGACGTCTGATTCCTGTGCCAGGGACAGGACCCATCCCCATCCCCATCTCTGTGCCCATCCACACAAATGTACTCCACCCTAGTCCAGAAGGTGGTTATCTTGCATACTCAGTTTCTGCAACAATATTGGAAGTTAGTCTGAACCATCATATTCAAGTTAGTAATTTGAAGTGCAGGTTCAAGCGTATGTTGTACATAGGACTACAATTCCATTACACGTATTGTGACGGAGTATCCCATAGAGTAACAGAGAAGTGCACTTCTCTCATTGTGCACACATTTTCAAACTCATTAATATTTCATTATTCACAAGAAATTCAATATTGTTTCTGTTGGAAATGGCACTTTTTCCAGGGTTATCCCCAAACGTTTTGCCTTGGACCTCCTGTTTTCCACTGTATGCTGCATTTCATTTTGCTGGCATTAGGACTATGGGCACTTTACTACTGTGGACCAGTGCTAAATTCAAGTGCTTCCTGTCTAAATTGAATTGGTGATTAGTTTATCCATGATTGACATATTCGATTTACAAGTAAGTCCCTAGTATAGTGCATCATGTGCCCCCAGGGCCCGTGAATCAAATGCTGCGTGTGGGCCTACAGCACTGATTGTTCGACCCATCGGAGTAGCCCTGCAAATGTCTCAGGTCTGCCAGTGCAGTGTCTGTGAGTGCAGTTTCAAACTACCATTTCAACCTGGCAAGTGCACTCACTTGACAGGCCCAAACCTTCCCTTTTACTACATGTAAGTCGCCCCTAAAGTAGGTCCAAGGCAGCCCCAGGGGCAGGGTGCAGTGTATTTAAAAGACACGTACTTGTGTTTTTGCATGTCCTGATAGTGAAATACTGTGAAATCTGGTTTTCCCTATTGCAAGGACAATCTCTCCCATAAGGCAACACTGGAATTGACTTGAAATATCTTTTAGGTGTAATTTCCCACTGGGAGCAAAGAGAGATACGTAGTTTGGGGCTCTGAAATGACAATTTAAAAATGCATCTTTTGTTGAAGTTGGTTTTTAAATTATAAGTTTGGAAATGCCACTTTTAGAAATTGGGCATTTTCTTGCATACCTATTCTGTTCCTCTACCTGGCTGTGGCATACACGCCTGGGTCAGGATGACAGTTGGGCTGTTTGTGAATTCACTCTAGACAGTCACACAAAGGGAGCAGAGGTGTGCCCTGAATATCCTGATGGGTCTTCCTGAGCTAGCGTGTTGAGAGAAGCTGACACTTGCACCTGGATACAGCTGTGCTGTCCTTACACAAAGCAGCCTCCGATCCCCTGGAGTGTGCCTGTGTCCAGGGCCAGCAAGGCAGGGTCTTGTGCACTACAAAGACTTTTCTTTGAAGTTTGCCTACTTCAAAGGCAGTAGAAATAGGTATAAGTATTCAACCTCATTACACACAAAGCTAGAATCCTGCTGTAGGAGGGACTGCCACTCTGCCTGTTGCTTTGCTATAATGGCCTGCTGCTTGCTGCTTCTGTCCTGGAAGTGAAAGGTCTGGACTTTGCTTTCTACATCCTGCTTCCAAAGGTTCTCCAAGGCCTTGGACTGAGCTTGCCTCCTATTAAGAAGTCTCAGGGACGTCGAAGACCTCATCTGCCAGCACCCGGGTTCTCTTGCTGAGAGTCCTGACTTGCCAAGTGGTGCCAAATCCAGTTCCTGGGCCCTTGGGAGTGAGTTCTGGTGCAACCAAGAAGAAACCAAGCACATCGACTCCAGAGCGACTTCAGAATCTGCACCACTGTCCAACTCCGTTTCCTGCACCGGAGTTGTGGTCCCCGCTGAGTGCAATGACCGTGATCTGCAACACAGGCCCGACGCTGCTGTAGCACCTCCGAAGTCCTGCATCAGCATGACGTGCCATGTCAACAACGTCCGTAACACCCGACTCTGACATCGCTGCAACACCTGTGGCCCCGTGCTGTGACGGCGACACGGTGAAGTCAATGCCTCACATCTTGACCTGCTGGATTCATCGACCACGCTGGGTTGTAAGGAACCGAAGCCTCACCACTGACGTTGCATGACCTCCCCTGCAACCGTAAGGAACTGACGCCTCACCTCCCCTGTCTAGCAGTAAGGAACCAACACCTCACCTCCCTGGTAGCAGTAAGAAACCAATGTCGCACCGGCTCTAACGATGCCTCACCTCCCCGACTCTGTGCACCGTCTTTGTTTCCTCTTCGTTTTCCAAGGTACTATACCTGGGGACTGTGAATCCTTGACTGGCCCGCACTCCCTCACGAGTGGCTTCAAACTGTTGGGAACAGCTCTGTCAAGATGCTGTGATAGCCCCATTTGGAGCTATTGTGTTTCTAAGCATTATACTATGATTAAACCTTTGAAAATGTGTATCTTTACTTGTGTATGTTGGATTTTTGTCCTATTAGTCTTGTTTTACTCAGACACATATTGGCTATTATTTCTAAACTGGTGTGGAGTACTTTTAGGGTGTTTTCAATTTGTTCGTGTGTTTGTGTGTGTACAAATACTTTACACATTGCCCCTGAGATAAGCCTGACAGCTTGTGCCAAGCTACAAAAGGGGGTGAGCAGGGGTTATCTTAGCTGTGTGACTCCCTTACCCTGACTGGAGTGAGGGTCGCCACTTGGACAGGGTGCAATCCACTGCCAACTAGAGACCCCATTTCTAACAGTTTCTATATGCACTGTTAGTTTAGAATCTAGAGTCTAAATTACATTTTAACATCAATTTTAACATTTTAACATGTGATTTAATTCAAAAGGCACCTAAGTTGAAATACAAACAATTGCACACCTACATTAGTTTTTCCATTCATTACTTTCATACACAAAAACTTGTCACACTTAATGGCTTTTGTGACACGAGGAACAGCACTCAAATTTAAGCTCCGTCAGTATAATGATCAAGCGCACCACAATGATGTATGTCTTGGAGCAGGTCCAGGCTTTCATATTCATAGGCAATAATTACAGAGATTGTGGCCTTGACATTAGGCCAATGAGATTTCTGTATAAAAACTGAAGGTTGGTCATTTATTAACTGATTAATGGAGGGCTCTAGATTCATGTAGTGATGTCACTGGGGAACAGAATCTGGCTGTAAGTGAGAATCTTGGCATCCTAGGTGGACCTATGGTCTTGAGCAAAGCAATGATTAAAACAGACGTTTAAGCCTTCTAAGCAGATATCGTGACTTACAGTATATGCAGTATCTTTCATGTCCAGTTGACTTTCCCATTGCTTCTGGAGGTAAGAACAGAATGTGCATCTAATGAATGGCCCGTGCCACATTTGAGACACCTGCAGCCGCATAACATGAGTCCTTTATTGCACTAACTGTCTTTTTGTTGCTAAAGAAGAAAAATGTTCTGCCAAAATGCCTCTGTCGGTCATCCATCACCTGGGTCAGTAATTGGGAGAATGTGCCCCACAATTAACCACACCGGGCCACTGTATGTTGAAAGAACATATTGGCAGAAAAATACATGACTGACCGCAGTTTATCCTTTAAAGGTATGGTAGCTGAATGGCCATTTTGTCCTGCAGGCGTCTCCTAGGACACCCATGATGTCATTTATGGTCCCATTTTTAATTGGTAGATGGTCAGGATCATGTGTAGATCTTGGCTCTCCTCCTCTTGTGGCAATCTTGTTCCTCCTCTGTGAGTATGGCATGTTGAGTGTGGTCAGTTACTTTTTGTCCTTTGTGTCCTTTTCGTGTACTTGTTTCTTTAGTGAATATGTCTGTAATAGAAGTTTGGAGTTCTGTTCCTTTGGCCTTCACGTCTATTTAGCTTATGGGCACTGATGGCCTATTTATGCCTAGTCTCTTTTTTAGGTCGCGAGCGCAAGCACTCTGACCTGTTGTAATCGATCTGTGGGCTTCTAACCATGCCCACCGCATGCCCTTCGCTATCACTTGTTCGTGGGATTGCCTTTCAAAAATCCTCTGTTATCATTGGTAAATGCTTTATCTTTGACCCTCCTGGGGCGGTTTGGTTACCGCCTTGAATATCAACCCTGTTTCATGGATAATTGCATGACTGCTGATACTTTTGTCTGCGAGTGAACTTCTTTTTCAGTTGTGTCTCTCCTTCACGCTCATGGCGGCCATGGTGCTTTGAATCGGCTCGCTGATGTCAACTGTTTTACTTTTCAATTTAAGTGGCAAGTAAAGTCCAGTTAGGAATTTACAATGTTAACAGCTCTAACTCAAGCAAACATGAGACCCATTACATTGCAAATTCTTGTCTTAATTTGGTGTTAGTTTAATTGGCTTGTGGCCCTTTAGCCTTTGTGTCCATTGAGTCTATGCAACACCTTTGCCTGCAGTTTTGTTGTTGTGTCCATTTGGTACATGAAGCTCATTAATCCGAGCTCTTCTGGTCTCCGTGTCCCCCTGGCCCCCCTGGCTCCCCTGGCTCAGTGACCTCCGGAACTCTCTGCCTTTTGGCACCCCTAGACTTTAATTTCCTGTGGACACATGGGTCTCTGTACCTCTGTGGTCTCTAAAGCTCCTTCTGGTACCTGCACAGTGCTGCTGATCCTGCCGTTTCCTCACACCCCGTGTTCTTTCTTTCTGTCCCTGTTTTTTAAACAAAACAAATCTGGTGTAGTTTGTGTGCGCCATAAATCCCCGAAGATTGAAGAGTGCGGCGCGGTGACGTGAGCGCCTCATCCATCTCGACGGTGAAGTCTCATTCCAGGGGATGAATCTCTCTCGGAGCTCCATGTAATTGAATTCAATTCCCCACCAGTTCCAGGCAGCGGCTGGTCAATGGAGAACCATTTTTCTTCTTTTCCAGCCCTCTCCCCCCCACCGTCGCAAAAAGCCTCCATCCGTCCTGGAACCAAGAGCCCTCGGTGAGCTAGGAGGCCATTTCACCGAGTTCTCTATGGCTGAGACTCATCGATTACTCTGGGATCCATTCATCACGGCCATGGCCCGTAGATTACTGTGTCAGGCAGCTTCATTTTTCACCGGCCCGTCCTCCCTTCCCTAATCACGCTATTATTCCGATTAAATTTGTTCCTCTCCCCTGCGCATCCCTTCTGATTCCTGCCACCATATGATTAGGCAGGTGGGCCTGTCCTGTTAGGATATGCCTAACTCGTTCCCTTTGTTAGGTGCTACAAGAGTCCGTGGGGCGTGAAAGTAAGGATATGGGGAAGCAACCATGGACGTCTTTTAGGGGTCGACAGGGGTCGGAGTTGCGACTCCCAGCTTGCCCACTGCGACCCCTGGAACTGCGTTCTCGACTCCTGGCCTCAGAGGTGGCATAACCAGTGCCAGGAATACAGGGGTAGCTCATCTGTATTGACCTCAGTTGAGGATCCACTTCCTTGTTTTCAAACAGTTTTTTAATTCACTATGAGTCTAGTAAAAACGGAGTACAGCTAGCTGTACCCCGACACTACTTAGTACGTGAGGTAAGTAAAAAAAACGCTTTTGAATGTATGTTGTGTGCATGCTTGCGGGTGTGTGTGTGTGCCTATGTAAATAAATATGTGCACAAGTGAATGTATGTGTATGCATGTGTGAGTGAAAGTAAAGATAAAATGGTGTGTGATGCACTTTCCTACCCCTGGCACTTTGGTGAAGAGACGTCCATGGAAGCAACCCCCGCATACCCTATTGAATATTCATTCCTGCCATGCGTGTTATACTCGGTTACGATGCTGCTCACCCTCCCTGCCCACCTCCACTCCTACAAATTAAATAATGCCACGCCTGCTTCCTTTGGGTTTGTGAATGTGTCTGCATAATCATTCTTAGTGTGAATCATTCCCAGGCCCAGAGTAATACGCATAAATATGAAGCTATCAAAGTAGGTGCACCACTTGTACTATGAGTGCAAATGGAGGACCAACTTCCATAGATTTCATTGGTGTGCTTTAACTACTTAAACCTTACCTCATATGTAATTGTACCTCTCCCTGAACATATATCATGTGTGTGTCTGGTGGACCACACCCATTAAAGCATTAAAGGGCTTGCAGGGGCCTGCATTACGCCCCTGGTGTGCTTGTGGGACTGCTTGGGTGGGCATGTGCCACTTTTATTGCGCTGACAGTGGAAACAAAGTGTAGGCAGCATACAGTTACAGGGCATGCCTCATTCCAAGTGTACCACTGAAGCGCAGGGACCAGTCCCAATATGCCTTTACATTCAATATGCCAGGCCCTCTGCACTTCTCACTTATATCATTCAAATGCACTCTATGGCATCAAATAGCATGTCCACTGCATGGTTTATTTGCAATCTGTCACTATGCCATGTATTGGTTATGTGTGGCACATAAATCAGGGGTGGCTCCTCCATAAGGGTGGAGGAGTGTCATCCCCCGCCAGCAGCGGCAGCTGCAAACCTTTTCCCAAAAAACGATAATAATTTTTTTAGGAAAAGGTGTGGGCCACAAAGGTAACAAGGAGTAAGGGGGAGTGCTTAGCACTCCCCTTCAAAGCGCATGTGTGTTTGGCCGGCTGTCTTGGGCCGGCCAAACACACATGTGCACCTCTGGGCTGGAGAGAGCCTGCACTGGCTTCCAGTCTGCCTCGGAGTGCCCTGGCTGAGCGCTCCCAACTAATCCTAATGCTGCTCTAAACAGCATCAGGATTGGTGCAGGGGAGGCTGGGAGCCTGTGCCTGCTTGCAGCAAGGAGATGGAGGAGCAGCGCACGGTGGTAAGGTAAGTGGTTAAAAAAAAAAAATGATATGTAGTTTAATTCTCCCCCAAAACCCATGTTGTGCCTCGCCCCCCTCCCCCCCCACTCTTTCTGCTTCGCGCAAGCCGAGACTGATATCAATATGCATTGTTTTGTGTATGTGTTAATTCTAGTGTTCTGAGGATGTGCATGTATCTTTAATTTGTGTGTTCCAGTTTTGCTGTAACATCCTTCAAAATCATTGATGATATTTTTATATTGGCATTGGTATCTCTAGTTGGGGGCAGATAGGGCCTGTGCCCCAGCTTTCTTTGTCCTGGTCCCTTTGGGCCCCACCACTAAAGCTGTTGAATGTGTTAGGAAAACAGACAAACAGTGCACCTTTCTGTACAGATTATTTTGTTCAAATGGCGCACGTGTGTGTGTGTCCCCTCAAAATTCATTTCTAGACACACCACTGACTGCTTCCAAATTTTGTGCATCTTCAGATCTTAAGAGTATCAAAGAATGACAGTTGCACTATTGTGTTCTGCATTCACCAGAGCCAGTGCGCTGTTAATATGCAGGTCCCAACGCTAGTTTGCTGGTAAAGAGTTTTTACCACTTAACACACGTTTAATGTGCATGAACTGCTCCGTGTGTGCCCGTCATGTGCAAACATCATGTCCAGTGTACTGTTAGAGGGCACGTACATCGCCTAGTATTACGTTAATGTGCATGCAGCATTCTTCTTTTATACTGTTAATAATGTACATGTGACATGGGCGTGTAATACTTCCGGTTGACGGTTTACGTTAATGTGTTTTGTGTTGCTGGCTGCATTTGTAGGTTGCATGGTGGCACGAACTGGTTTAATTCAACAATGGAAGAATCCTCGTGCCCGCCGCAACCCTGCACGCCTAGCACCTCCGTTTTCACGCCTCGGAAAATTGCTGGATTCATGAACGGGAGAAGGAGTATGTAATCCAAGTTCAAACAGAAGGGCTGCAGCAAAGGCAGTGCAGATACATCTATCTCCTCTGCCACTGTAACTGTCCATTCTTCATATGTCTTCTAAATTCTTCTGGAATTGAAGGAGTTTATTATTTACCCCCTTTCAAACCCTGGTTTCTCATCGGCTCTTTTACTTCCAGGTTAATATGACAGTCCAGTCTCGATGCATCTTCAGACCTCGGCCTCTTTGTTGATAAATGATCTCCAGAAGTAAACTGCAGCTGAGGTTCTGTGCCAATTCGATCTGCATTTTCAGAATGGGGTCATAACGACGGGTCATGATATAGAGAGGGTCATTCTCTAGTCCTATTCATTTGATAACCTCAGTCACCAGATGGTGGGTCATTACTCCAAGGAGTGAGACAGAAAATCAGTTCTTATTTCCATCTGATTTCCATTGCTTCTGTGGACGCCATCAGTACCCCCACATGGACCACAAACAGGGCTGCTGTTGAAGGAACTGAGGGGAAGTAGTTTGTGTGACATGAGGCCCCTCCTATTTTTTTTCTTTCGGCTCCTCTGAAGACCAAGGCCATCCTCAAATATGGGTGCAATGTTTACAGTTCTTCAGGGGTGAGTTGGAATGAAGTGCCCAGATGTGCTCAGCTCTGCTTTTGGGAAAGGCCCAAGACTTCGCACACTCCAATGACCCCAGTGCAAAGAAACCACCAGAGACCATTTTGTTTTGTGGAACAATCTTGCGTGTATTAATCCTCTAATGTGAGCAGCACGAAAACACACATTGAACTTCTGACATTGAGAAAGACATTTCAGAATATTCATGTATTCAACAGCTGGCAGCAACATCCGCCTCCCAGTCCTTGTGTATCACTTTCCACTTTGGAAATTGTTTTTTTTATTCATACACAAAAGCTATCATTGCAATCAGAAGACCCATTTTCCAATTAAAACGAATGCTGTAGAGCCCCAAATACCACCAAAAGCACCCGTTCTGGGAGACAGTCCTGGGCCACCACATTGTCCTGCACACCATGCCCAGAATAACCCCAAAAGGTGGGCTGGAACAAGCCTATCCTGTGATGCATAACACCAGCCAAAGAATCAACCTACCTCTAGAAATCAAAGAATCAACCAACCAACACCAGGGGAAAAAATAAATCAAATGATTAATGTTTGCTTTTAATATGAATCGCAGGTGTGTAAAGCTGGCCCCTCCAACCCATGGAGAGTAGGGGGATGGAGCCGCCCAGTGGGCCTCAGTCCTTCAAGGGGACCCCAATTCAGCTCATGATCAATGAATATCTGTGAGATATGGGAGACTCAGGGGCCATCATCACATTCTGCTTGGGGCACCTCACTTTGTGTGACAGCAGTGATGTATTGATAATACTCTTGAATTATTGTACTAGGCAATATCAAAAACATGAAGGAAAATACATAAACAAAGGGGCTTAAGAAGCAAAGGATGAGCTTTGGACGCAGCACCATGGACAGTCAAGGTGGGGAATGTGAGGGAAAGCAGCTGAAGTGTTGAGAAAGCTAGAAAACACATGCACTTCCATGGAGTAAATAAAAAAGTAGCTCCTTGAGTATGGAAGGATACAAGTAATTTAACAAGATGGATAGGAATGAAAGTGTGCTTCACAGGAGGAACAAACACAAGATGAGGAAGGAACAACATTGAATAAGATGCAAGCCACTAGATAGAAAATAAAGCCAACCAAAGTTAAGCAAAAGGCCAATACAAAGTTCACTGAAAGTATTGTTGTCCACAGCCGATCTTGGACTAAAGACACCTAAATTATGTCATTGGTAAGACCTAGAAAGAGGCCGAAATTCACCTAATTAAAGATTTTTGAACCAAAAAAAACTATTGTTCCCTAGTGTTGGGTGCCAGCCCCAACGTCTGGCAGAAGCCAGAACCTGCTGCCTCATCAAAAATTAGCTGAACAAGAAGTACACTGGCTACACCATTGCCACCACGTATCATCCATCCTGCCTGGCCTGAACGTGCTGATCACAACGCTGGTGCAAAAACTTGTGTATTCTCTATGAGAGCATTCACATAAACAAGCTAAATCACAGAGGCAGTGGAAGTGGCATCACACGACCTTTGACCTTGACAACATGCTAGGAAGTGTCACTGTGCATTTTTTTCAAGCAGACTTGACTGAAAACTCGAGGCAACCGTTAATAAGCAGTGGCTGGACGGGCACATACCAAGGGCATATCTTCCATTGGTGCAGCAGGTGCATAGCAATAGGGTTCAGAGGTCTGGGAGGGCAACTGAACCCTGATTCTTGCTTTATTTTATCATTCAAACAACAGCCCGAGGACACATTTTCTTTCTCGAATTAACACAAATGATCTACTGGCTAGGCTACTGGCACCAACTGCCAGCCACCAAATCATGGCATGATTTTAAAAGATAAAAAGTTATATTGGTTAAATCATTAATTTGAGACACAAAACAGGAGAGTGACTTTCTCGTTGGAGTCATCTTCAGCCTTCCAACAAGCCACTGTCCTCATCAATGTCCGTAGCATCGCCTTCATGGCAATCCTTTACCTCCATTCCAAAAAATGCTTTCCCTTCTTTGAGGATAATCAGGTCACCATCCTAACATCTGGTAGAAACCTCCTTTGAGAATCAACCAATAGAGAGGTAAGGCTATAACGAGCTCATGGGGAATCGATCCACAAAGCCTCTATATTTGGAGGCGACTTGAGGGCTGGGAAACAGTGACCTTCTGGTTGAAGAATCTCCATTTTGAGGCAAGAGTTTACTACTGAAATAAAGAGTTTTAAATATTGACAAACGAAAATATTGTAGCCAAAATATCGACAACCAGAATCTCATGAGCATGTATGGATAAGAAAAGGTTTGCTATACCTAACTTCACCTATATGTATGTGACAAATGTGACAATCAGTATATATATATACTTGAAGATATATATATATATCAAGGCACTTAGCAGTAGCGTTAAGAATAGTAAATATATACATACTTAATTTATTACCTTCACAGTCTTCTGATTGTCGATATTATGACAACAACAATTTTGCATGTCAAAATGTTTGTACCCTATCTACACAAACTGGGGCAAAATGTTCAGTCCTCGTTCTTTGCTCTCAGCATCTCCCTTTCCTCTGCCATTCTACCCACCTCCTCTTTACTAGCCACTTTAAAAGCTATTAGGCTTTGCACTTAGCTGAGCTGAAAGAGGAATAGAGTATTTGTACATCCCTCCAGGCAAATAGTAAACAATTTTTGACCTTCAGAAATGTTGACCAATACATTTTAGAACCAGCCTTATAAATCTTAGATGCCGATCTTAGAAGTCATATCTTTTTACTCACCTGGACCAGGATTCCCATCAGTTAGCTTGAAAGCGAATTAAGATGTGCAGGGAATTGACTGACCATTAGAATAAAGGGTGTTGGACTAACTCTACATATCATTAGTAAATGTGGAGTTGGTAAAATTGTGTCTGCTTCTGGAGGCCACATCTCCAGAAGGAAAAGGGAGGTTGGAAACAGCAAGGAGAAAGGAGCTCAAAATTGATTTGAAGTAGGCTGTTAAAACTGGAATGACCATGCAAGTCCACTGAGCAAAGGAAACATGAACAACGCCTCCTCAAAGAATGAAACGTTTCGCAAAGATAATGATAGCCTTTTTACATATGTTCAATACAAACAAAAAAACTCAACAACCCATAAACATGAGGATGGGATGGGTGATAAAATACAGTTTCCTGTGCTGATCTGGGCTGAGGAACTAAGAGGACACTGTTGCCTCACGTCATGTACAAAGCTCCTCTATTCTTAACTACATTTGGAGCATTGTGAGACTCCAAGAAGGAAAATGCCAATCACCTGTGCTAGAAGTGAGGCCTAAATCTGATCACTGTGCTCTGCTAGTGCACCTTACTGCATGGCATCCCAATCTGGATGGCGGGGGAGGTAGTGCATGTTTCAAGATACTAACATTGGAATGAGGCAATGATATCAAGCAGATATTCAGATGCCTATCAAGAAAAAAAACAACAAGCATTTGTAATGCAATAGGTCTTGCATTTGTGAGAGTTAGACCTATTGACTTAGTAAATGTAAATGTCTTTTACCTCCATGTTTTGGCTTGGAGTGTAGTGGATGTGTGTCATAGT
The DNA here is from genome assembly GCF_031143425.1 of Pleurodeles waltl. Lineage (NCBI taxonomy): Eukaryota > Metazoa > Chordata > Amphibia > Caudata > Salamandridae > Pleurodeles > Pleurodeles waltl. The sequence continues at coordinate 553,634,757 of NC_090448.1, forward strand.
AACCCTCTTAGGCCTTTCACTACAGGAGAGAGGCCACAACAAGGTCTCCATTTTGGGAGTGTTTTTGCCTGATACCCTAGAGATGCAACCCTTTCTAGTGTGTTTACCTAAACTTTTATGGCACCAAACGAGCCACAAAGAGGCACCTTCATGGCATTTAACCCAGAGAATGAGGGGGTCAAAAGAATTAGGAGCAAAGAAAAGGGGGCAGCCATATATTTCTGTGTTTAAACCTTTAAATTAATTATTACTCTACATTGGCAACACCAGCCTAACTTTTAAAAACATTGATTGTATACAAAGAGAATAACAGAATAGGCAGCTTCAATGCAAATAAATTAAAGCGATTTTGTTAAGAATTGCACCTGCTTTGCAGCACTATGAAATGACACAAACCGTGTTACCAAGCGCTATATGAAAAAATAGAGTTATTCACAGACTACCCCAACACGCACCAGAAAAAGAACCCCTAGGGAAGAGGATGTGGCATAAGGGCTAGAGCTGCCAACTTTGGAGCTGGGGAACATGGTTTGAGTCTCGACACCGGCTCAACATCCTGTTATTTTGGGAAAATCACTGAATCTCCCCTTACTACCAAAAATTAATATTTCTTGTATAATGTAATCGGTGCTCATGTAAAGCACTGTAATACCTTTGTATCAAGTTTGCACTATATGAAACTGCAACAAAAAAAAGAATAAAGCATTCCAATACCTTCGTGTTGAGTTTGCGCTCCATAAAATTGCAAAAAAAAAGAATAAATATAAAAGCCCCCGCAGACATCGCAAAGAAATAGCAAGATGGCTGTAACCAAGACGAATAAACAACATGAGCGTAGCGGCGAGGCAAAATAAACAATAGTACACTAAGTTATCCTCCCGACTGTGCAATAATCCATGTAACAGGGTGAGCCTCCAAGGCAGTAACAAAACAGCTTCAAGTTGGGACAAACGTAGGGCATTTTCCAAAGGGAATCAAGGGATTTTTGAAAGGCAGGCCCAGGAACCAATGAAAGTGATGGGCGTGAGATGGGCTTGGTTAAAGCCATCAGAATAGATGACAACAAGTCGAGAAGTGCAGTGCTTGCGTGCTGCTATGCTTGAACTAAAAAGGGGCAAGCACCTCTGAGGAGAGCATTCCTAGAGTTAAATGTACACAGTGAAACTGATGAATGAATTTTAATTTATGCCATTCCTAGAAGCGGGCTTTCTTCAATATACCAATGTAACAATAACAACACAGTAAGGGGGTCATTACAACCCTGGCGGACGGTGTTAAAGCGGCGGTAAGACCGCCAACAGGCTGGCGGTCTTTTTTTAAGTATTATGACCATGGCGGTTACCGCCATGGTCATCCGGCGCTTCCCCGTTCCACCCGCCAGGGCGGAGACGACCGCAGGGCTGGAGACCTGGGTCTCCAGCCCGGTGGCCGTGACAATACCGCCGCCGGTATTGTGACCCGGCTTACCGCCGTGGATTTCCAGTGGTAGGAACCGCCATGAAATCCATGGTGGTAAGAACTATCAGTGCCAGGGAATTCCTTCCCTAGCACTGATAGGGGTCTCCCCCACCCCCCATCCCCACCCCGACTCCCTCCCCTACACCCCCCACCACCCCTGCCACCCCCCAAAGGTGGCAGGGCCCCCCTCCCCACCCCGACCCCCGACATTACCTTACACATACACACCCGACACGCACGCAGATACCACCAACACACATACACGCACACACACCGACATACATGCCAACATCCACACACACAGTCAGACACCCACATTCATACACACATTTCCGAAACACGCAACACCCCCGCAAGCATACTCGCACTCACACACCCCCCTACATACACAGACGCACACCCCCATGCACCCACACAACACACAACACCCCCCTCCCCTAACGGATGATCGACTTACCTGTTCCGTCGATCCTCCGGGAGGGGACGGGAGCCATGGGGGCGGCTCTGCCAACACCACACCGCCAACAGAACACCGCCGCGCAGAATCACAGGACGTGATTAGCTCGGCGGTGTTCTGTTGGCGTGGCGGTGGAGGTGGAGCAACCTCCACTTCCCCGCCGCCCGCAAGTATGGCTGTTGGCGGCTCTCCATCGGAAAAACGACGGAGAGCAGCCAACGGTCATAATACGCCGAGCGGCAAACCGCCACTACTGGCGGTCTTCCGCACGGCGGTCCCTCGGTGGTCTTCTTAAAAGACCGCCGAGGTTGTAATGACCACCTAAGTCTTCAAATCAGAAAACAAAAATAAGGAATAACAAAAAATACAATCATAAAAAACACTTGTTGTGTGAAAAGATGAGTTTTCAACAATTCCAGAACTTTAACAAAGTGGAATGAATATGTATGTCAATAAAGAGCTTATGCCTGCCTCTCTGTGCATTTCCAGAAATACCCCAAGCCTAAATCTCAGAGAGGCAAAGCTTTAGCATAAACAACCTCTTATCATCCATAGCCTCTGACCCTGGCCTTTGTGAAGTATAACCTTGTTGCTGAGTACGCAGACTATCCAAGGATAACCATCTTGAACATTATGTAGCAAAACTTAAAATAAATTAGAACATTGGAATGTTGGCAGCTCCATTGAAAACAATGGAGTGCTCCGGGCTTTTACTGGCCAGTAAAATCCCGAAGCGCCAATATTCCAATGTTCTTTGTTCACAGCAACAGCTGTGAACAAAGCCTCACAGAGCCTGAAGGGATTTTAATCCCCTCCAGTTCCGTGAAGCCTTTGTTTTATTTATGAGAACATTCTGCCCTCTAATGGCAGAATGTTCTAATAGGCTTAGAGCCCGCTGTAGCGGGCTCTACTGGCTATTAAATGCCCTCTCCCTTGCTAAAGGCCCTTGCCTTTAACAAGGGAGAGGGCCTTTAATAGCTTGTAGAGCCCGCTACGGCGGGTTCTAAGGCTATATTAAAAAGGGATATAAAAAGTTGTAAAACTTTTCCTTTGAAAAACGTTATGAATGTCTTTTTATAGTATTTCAGGGTTTCAGAAGTTCCCCAAACTATAAAACAGAAATGCTGTATGGACAAAAAATCTATAAAATACGTATTTTTATGAAACATCCTCAGTAAAAGCATACATTCATTGTTTCTTATTTTCTTACAATAAAAGATTTCACAAAATTGGTTTCCAAAAGGTAGTTTTTTTCTGTGAGGGTGGAATGTTCTCAATTATTCAGAGTAGAGACTTTTGGGCCTGATCTAGAGTTGGGCGGACTGGATACTCTGTCACAAATGTAACCGAAATCCTATCCACTGTATTACAAGCCCATTATATCCCATAGCATTTGTAATACGGCAGAGGGGATACGCAACAGATCTGTCAAACTCCAAATAAGACCCTTTGTTGGCTTTGTGATATTTAAAAGTGATAAGTACAATATCACACACTTTTAAAGGGAATCTGTAAATCAACAGGTAAACAGTGAGGGAGGAAAACATAGGAGTGATGTGACCATACTTAAGATTCCAGAGATGATCCTCGTTGCCTTTTAGAGGACACACCTCAAGGAACCTAGAGGTGAAGCAGGAAGGCCCAGCAGAATAGCAGAATTCCCATTGTTTAGTTTGGAAAGAGCCAAAGCTGCCCAAATATCTGGGGGCCTGATTTTGGTCCTTGCAGAGATGAATACTCCGTCACAAATGTGATGGATTTCCCTTCCGCCTTATTACGATCTCATGATCTTCTATGGAGATTGTAATAATAAGGCGGACAGGATATCCGTCATGTTTGGGATGGAGTATTCCCTCCATCAAGATCAAAATCAGGTCCTAAGTGTTGAAGAAATGGTTTAACCTAGTTAAGAAGAGACATTTGAAATATGCAAGGTTTAGATAGGAGGTGTAAAGCTCAAATTAGATCCCAAAGATGTAAGGGAGGATTCTAAAGTGGAAGAATGTCCAAGAGTCAAGAGAGTATAGAGATTGATCTACTTGGTGGAGGTGGTGATGTAGAAGAGAAAAAGAAAGGGAGGGCCAGTTTTATAAAATTATTCTGTTGTCCTTGCATCACACAAGGTGACGCAAGGGCAACGCAAGCCTTAAGTATGATTTACTATGCCTTGCAGAGCTATCTTGTGTTGCTCTGCGAGACATAGTAAATCTGGAGTAATACAAGGAAGCGCAAGGCACTGCCTTGTGTTACTCTGTCCTGCAAAGGTGTTCCATGGGTGGAGCTTGTGTGTTCCCACATATCTACTCATGGATTTTGATGCATTCCCTTATATACTACCAGTAATAAACCTGGCAAAGTGTCAAAAAGGTATGCCTTCCCAGGGGATGTGCAAGGAAGAAAATACCATTAGTTCTTCTCATTTTTTCCTCTCTCTACATGTGCTACATTCTGCAGCACACATAGAAAGAGATAAAAGCATTTAAGGATTATTTTTCTGCAGGAAGGTGTCCCTTAATGCACATAACATGCACCAGGATGCCTGCATTGGTGCTGGGCCGCACTGAATGGGCCAGCACAGGGAGAGAGCAGGAATGCGCCCTATCTTAGTAGATATGGCACATTCCTGTTCTCTCCATGTGATGCAGCTAAGCACAGTAAGTTGTCTTGCTGAGTTGTTCTGCATCAGATCTTCGTAAATCTCGCCTCCAATCTTTATAGGACTGGTATCATAAAGTGCAGAGAAGTTCAGCTCTCAATAACACTGAGCTATTTCTAAAGGTGTCAGACATCCTCCAATGATGTCACCTTCAAAAAGGCCAAAACACTGTAAAGGAAAAAAACATTTCTCTTTACCAAACCCTGCATCTCTAACGATCTCCAATAAGAGGCGTTCTAGGATGTTGCGTAGCTATGTGACCTCCCTGGGGTTTTCAGATGGACTGTGACAATATTTACTGGACTGCCCCTTTAAATAGAATTGGGTTTTGTCTGCACACAGGCAATTTAGTGTCCAGTACTAGCCATCAGGTCTGTCTTCGGATCCACATTGACGTTAAACAGAGTAGGAGACAAGAATAGGAACAAATGCAGAAGACACACACAGCAAACGAATAAAAACTGTCTGAAACATAAGAACAAGAGCACGACGTTTGAAAAAACTAAAGTTGGATCTTTCTCTGAGCAGGAAGATCAGAGTGGATATGATGTAAGCAGACTGCTATCACCTGCTGTCAGATTCATTGGTTGTAGGGCAGCTTATATTCTTGTGAGCTGTGACCCTATTCTGATCGAGATCTTCAGAGGTAAATAATGTTTTCAGAAGTAGACTCTGCAGAGCGGTTGCAAAGATAGGCAGTCATCGTTACATAGATTACACCAGTGTTGGTACAGTTTTGCACCTACGGACTGGGCGAGTTTTGCTGTCGGACAGGTCAGTGCAAATACCACTATCAAACTGCACCCGTGCATTATTTATAATCCGAAAATGTTGGTGCAAAATTGAATTCCATGTAATCCTGGCCACTATGCAGTGAAGAGTGAAAACAAAGGATACAGAAGTAAGAAATGAAAGAATGCTAACAATGGCAACGTGAGGTCGTGGAAGAGAGCTATAATGTAAACAGGTTTCTCAGTGGAAGAGGGCTAATCTGGCAGAGAGATGAGTTGTATTAATGACGTACAAAAGAACATTCGACGCGGACACCGTGACTGGAGAAAGAGATAATGTACAAAAAACTGGTGAAAAAAGAGACATATGATACATATCGTGATGTTAATAATCAAAATGTTAATTAAAAATGCTCTATCCACCGCTATTATTTCCTCTCTGCCATCGTCCTCTACACTATCTCTATCTGTACGTTTTCCCTTACTTTCATTTGTCTATTTGTTTACCTGGAGCTGAGTTCCTTTACTTGTGCTTGTTCCCGCATTCTCGTTCTATGAGCCTTTTCTTTATTCATTTCCTACTTTCTCTTTACTTACATATGTGCTTGGTTTACTTTCTCTGTTGTTCTCATTCAGATTCTTTATTTTCCGTCATCTCTTGCTCCTTTTTCTCTCTCCCGTCCTTTCTTGCTTCTATGTCTGCCCATCTCTTTTTTCGCTTCACTTTCTTCATTTCCTCGCCAGTATCATCTCCTTCGCTTACTCCTATTTGCTCCTTTCTTTGATTTTGTTTCCCTCTTCCTTTCTCTTTCTGTTGCTTTTCTTTCACAACTTTTTTTAACGCCTCCCTCCTCCATTTCTCTTTTCCCTTTTCTTCCCTCCGGCCTTCTTTTCCCTCCTTCTCTTCTTCCCCACCTTTGTCCATTTCTTTGCATATCTCCACCCCTTCCTCCCTCACTACTTTTTTATTTAATTTACACCTGTTCTCCCTCCTGTTTCCTGCCTCCCCTTCCCTCCTCTGTCTTATCTCAGCTCTACTTTTACCCCTATCCTTCTCATCTCCTTTTAGCTCTCTCCTTCAGCCGTGTCCTCGCCTTCATCTTCTTTCCCTCTAGCTCTCCCCCTCTCGCCGTCTTGCTTTGCTTTCCCTCTCTTCAGCAGTTTTAATTTTCCAGGCAGTGCTCTGCGCCGGGTCAATCACAAACATTTTTCTTCCCTATTGTCACGGCAGCCCTCGCGCCCAGGCAGCGGGCTGCAGACCCAATCAGCTGCTCTATGGATTAACCATCCTTGTTTACTGCTGGGGACCATTGATCAACTAAATGGCTTTATGTTAATGAAGGAGCTTTTTCACGTTCATTTTTCTTAGCCAGGCCCTGAAAGCCTCTGACAGGTGCTGCAAGCCGCAATTTTTTAAAGGCACAGTTCCCTGTGCTTCAATCTTCCGGGTACTGCGTGTTACTCTGGTGAGGATTCGCCTCGAAATTGTGGACAATACTCAACGATGTGCATTCAGTGACAAGTGAAGGGCCCTCAGTAAACGTGGGGCAACGCAACGCGGCAATGCGTGTTTTTGCCCTGGGGCTTTCAAAGTACATTTTAAGAAATGTTAGCCAAGCCTCCCTTTAGCGTACACCGTTTTTGGCATGGTTAATACGAGCTTTAATATCAACAAAAATTAAATTCCAATATCGTGATATTCACACCATGGCGTCACGGAGTATTGTGGCGATGGTGCAAGAGTTGTACTGCGCTTATTTATTGCGTTTATATAGGCTCTGCTGCCAAAGTACGAATGAAACTGTATCCAGGCACTTTGTTGTGTTATTTTAAGAATGTTGGTAAGTAGAATGCTCTTAGGTAGGAGAGGATGTGGGAAGTGGAATGTGAGGGCTGGCATTTGGCGGAGACTGGGGTGGAAGGCAGAGGTGTTGGTGTATTAGAGAAGACTTACAATAAATACATGTGTGAGAGAGTAGCTTATATAATCTATATTAACATGAAATGTTTATGAACTAATGTATATTAATGCCGCATAGAAACTGTAATAACATGTTTTGCTAAAACGTGCACTTGAAATGTGACCACGGGGAGTGGCCGTCAATGTATACGGGGACTAATGAAACTGACTAATAATGGTGAAATGTTTTATTAAATTGGGATTTTACATTAATGTTGATAGGCTAAATGTATTAGATTCTTGCTAATAAAGCAGTAGGCCTTAGTTAGCATGAGTTGAGGCCTAGCTGCCTGACTCTCATATTAAATGTATTTTTCTTACATGCAGTGTGCTGACGCGTTTTCATGAAATTCACCCTGCCTATAGTAACATTTTTAGCTAAATGCAACAGTGTAAATTAACATGATGTACAAGGTCGTCTAAACCGGTACGGACAATGGAGCCACTGACCGAAGATGTGCAAAGGACCACGAGACGATGAAATCATACCGGACATTCCACCCGTTAAAGACGTCAATCATAAGCACCAATAAAATACGTGAGAACTATTATGGGGTACCAAATTTGATGAGCTAATGTGTTTTTAATTGGTTAAAGATAGTGGGGTGCAACCCCTTCTCCAATTAGATTTTAGGGGAATGTACCACGAAAAAGGGATAAAAACCCTTGTCACCAGGAAGTGAATTAGAATTAGGGAGCAGGAGACTAGGAGAGGGGGAAATGCTGATGCTATGACTCAGACACTTTGGGGGTCATTACAACATTGGCGGTAAAAGCCGCTTACCGCCGTGCAGAAGACTGCCAATACACCGCCATGGCCGTGGAATTCCGCCACAGCTATTATGACCCACATCCCGAAATCCAACAAAATTCAGACACCCACACAAGTCCGCCACACCAAAGATCAGTGATAAACTGGCGAAAACAAAACCTCAACCGTCACGCCAACAGAAATACGCCCACGCTATCACGACCCACGAATCCACGCGGCAGTCTTTCAACCGCGGTATTCCATTAGTGGTACACACTGCTGCGCTCAAAATACACACACATTTACAAAACACTACCACATTGGACAATTCAAAATACACACACCTGATACACATACACACACCACACCCACACACCCAATCCAATATAAAACACACACCCACAAACCCCTACTACCAAAAATTCCGAAAGAAGCCAGAGAGAGACCCCACCATCCACAAACTACCAGCCACAGGCACACAACACCATCACCCACACAAGTTCCATGCACCTCACACAACACACCACTACATATCACCACACTTATCACCACACACACCACCCCACACATCACCTACCCCACCCCATGGCATGGCAAAGACACCCCAGGTTCTCGGAGGAGGAGCTCAGGGTCATGGTGGAGGAAATCGTCCGGGTAGAGCCACAGCTATTTGGATCACAGGTGCAGCACACCTCCACAGCTAGGAAGATGGAGCTATGGCGAAGAATAGTCGACAGGGTCAACGCAGTGGGACAGCACCCAAGAAATCGGGACAACATCAGGAAGAGCTGGAATGACCTACGGGGGAAGGTGCGTTCCGTGGTCTCAAGACACCACATCGCGGTACAGCGGACTGGCGGCGGACCCCCACCTCCTCACCCACAACTAACAACATGGGAGGAGCAGGTCTTGGCGATTCTGCATCCTGAGGGCGTCGCAGGAGTCGTGGAGGAATGGACTCTGGTAAGTCAAACCTTTAACTATCATATCCCCCACCCTACCTGCATGCTATCACAGACCCCCACCCTCGCCCCCTCTCCTATCACTCCAACTCCTCACAAATGTACTAATAACACAAACCACACATCCCAACACGAATCCCTGCATGACACAACAAAGCATGGACACCCATCACTAAAGCATGCCCACTGCACATACCCATAACACCCCCCTCAACCATCATCACACAAGCCCCCACACAGGAATGCTAGCACTGGGGTACACGGTCACTCACCCATTGCACACCATGACACACACAGATGCAATAATCATGCTTTTACACCCCTGCAGGACCACTACCCAACGTCACCAGACAGGAGGGTCCAGACATCTCCACCCCACCCACAGAAGAGGCCTACAGTGATGACAGCAGCTCTGTCCAACTGGATCTAGATGACCAGCCTGGACCATCGTGGGCCTCTGGACAGTCGGTTCCCCCACACACAGCCACAGCCCACCACAGACCTTCCACCCTCTGGTAACACCAGCACAGCATCCACCCAGCGGGCCCATACCTCCGTATCCAGGACACGTCAATCAGCTGTGTGTCCACCACTACAGGGAACCCAGAATAACCCACCACCCCAACAACAACAGAGACCTGGGGGCAGTGACAGTGGGCACACAGTCCAGGGGATGGAGGCACAGGAACACAGGGGAACTGGGAGGGCTGCCGTGCGACAGGGGGCGGACAGGCCAAGGGAACCCACTCTCCACAAGGCCCTCTCCTCCATCATGGGAGCATACCACCACTCCCAGTAGACGATGGCAACAGTACTGGCCAAGTTTCAGGAGACCCAGCGCATGCAGGAGGAACAGTATTTGGGCTTCAGGGAGAAACTCAGAACCATCAGCTCCTCCCTGGGCACCATCGTAGGGGTGCTGAAGGAAATACTTAACACCAGGAGGGACATTGTGGCACTACAAAGGGCCCCTGACACTAGCATGGACGATGAACTGCCCACCACCTCTGCCGGTGCTAGTGGGCAGGAGGCACCGCCACAGGACCACCACACCAGCACCCCCCCCCCCCCTCCAGACGGAGAACCACCCCGCAAGCGGTCCCTGAGATCCAGGAACAAGACAGAGCATGATGCCAAGACCCCCGCCAAGAAATGAGACCACCCTGATTGTCAAACCACTGTCCCACTTTGTAACCCTGTCTATATTGGAGCTGCCCCAGCTCCACTTCCTATGCCCATATGGGCAATGCACCTGTGAGACTAATAGACTGGACTCTGCCATGGACATTCCTCCACCATCACCCCTCACCATTTTACTACCCCCTCCAATATTGAGCACTTCAATAAACACCCTTGAAGCACAAAACAATCTGGAGTCAGTCTGTGATTTCGAAATTGTGAATTAGCAATGACAGTGACAAAATGCATTTTCAAATGTAATGTCAACATACCTATGTCACACAGCTCAAGTCCATGAGGAATCTAAGCAGATGACACACGTTGGAAACCACACCTGTGAAACCGTAAGGAAAATGACAACTCAGTGACCATACACTGTTTGAAATCGACAGACAGGATACAGGTAGAAGTGTTAAAGTACTTGTAGTAGGCAGGAATGTTTTCTCACCTGTGTGTCACTGGAAATATTGCTGGATGACTGAGTCCCTGTTGTCAATGTCTTCTTCCTCTGCTTCCTCCTCATCACTGTCCATAGGCTCCACAGCTTCCACAACACCGCCATCTGAACCATCCTCCTGCAGAAAAGGCACCTGTCGTCGCAAAGCCAAGTTGTGAAGCATACAGCAGGCCACGATGATCTGGCACACCTTCTTTGGTGAGTAGAATAGGGAACCACCTGTCATATGGAGGCACCTGAACATGGCCTTCAGGAGGCCGAAGGTGCGTTTGATCACCCTCCTAGTCCGCCCAAGGGCCTCATTGTAGCGTTCCTCTGTCCTGGTCCTGGGATTCCTCACTGGGGTCAGTAGCCATGACAGGTTGGGGTAACAGAGTCCCCTAATAGCCATACCCGGTGCCTCTGGAGTTGAGCCATCACATAAGGGATGCTGCTATTCCGCAGGATGTAGGCGTCATGCACTGAGCCAGGGAACATAGCATTTACCTGGGAGATGTACTGGTCTGCCAAACATACCATCTGTACATTCATGGAATGATAACTCTTCCGGTTCCTGTACACCTTTTCACTCCTGTGGGGGGGGGACCAAAGCTACATGGGTCCCATCAATGGCACCTATGATGTTGGGGATATGTCCAAGGGCATAGAAGTCACCTTTCACTGTAGGCAAGTCCTCCACCTGAGGGAAAACGATATAGCTCCGCATGTGTTTCAGAAGGGCAGACAACACTCTGGACAACACGTTGGAAAACATAGGCTGGGACATCCCTGATGCCATGGCCACAGTTGTTTGAAAAGACCCACTTGCAAGGAAATGGAGCACTGATAGCACCTGCACTTGAGGGGGGGTTCCTGTGGGATGGCGGATTGATGACATCAGGTCAGGCTCCAACTGGGTACACAGTTCCTGGATTGTGGCACGGTCAAACCTGTAGGTGATGATCAAACTTCTTTCCTCCATTGTCGACAGGTCCACCAGCGGTCGGTACACCGGAGGATGCCGCCATCTCCTCACATGTCCCATGTGCCTATGAAGGACAACAGCGACCACAGAGTCAAACAACTCAGAGGTATGTACCCACAGTCTACACAGAACACCATTCATACACAAAATGTGGCATGTATTTGTGTTTTGAGACAAGGCCTAGGTATGTGTGTCGCAGTTGGTAATTAGGCCATGTGGGCCCCTGAAATGGCGGCTGCCTGACCTCTAAAGTGGGACAATGGGATGTGAGGTAACTGCGCTGGCGTTGTACACCGCCGCGGTAGGCGGTCGAAGACCGCGGCGCAATGCTGCATTGGTTAACATTGGACCCTATGGGTCCCAGGAGCCAATGACGATGTACGCCGGCGGTGATGGTACGCAGACATGACCGCCATTTTCTAGCTGTTGAATCACTAGATACCTGATCTTCGACAGGAGAGGACCTACACTGCAAGTGCTGCTGTGACCTCGGTCTGGAAGAGACAATGGCTTGTGCGTCTGGGGAAAGGGCCCCTGCCTTCACTGCAGAGGAGTTGGAGAATCCTGATTTGGAATGGATCTATTGAACAACTTATTCTTTACCAAGCTTTTCTAAATGATAATCCATACAATGTAAAATTTAGTCTCCATTACAGCAGGGACAGTATTGAATTTTTGGATATAAATTTTTTTATACATAACAATTCTGTACAAAGTGTTCTCTATAGAAAATCTACATCTTGTAACAGTCTCTTACACGCGACAAGTGCACATCCGTCTTCTGTAATCAACAACATTCCCTTTGGCGAGATGACATGTGTGCGAAGGAACTGCAGCACTGATAATCTATTCTTTGAACAAATTGGACTTGTCAAACAGAGATTCACTAACAGAGGTTATAATCCCAAGATCCTTTGCAAAGCAGAACAATGTTTTATGAATACATCAAGAAAGGATACTCTGTCTCAAAAAATTAAAGCAAACAACAAAAAACATAATGAACGCTTGTCCTTTGTGACCAGATACACAGCTTATAGCCAGGGCATTTACAAAATACTTCAACGCCATTGGCACTTACTTACTGACCTACAGGGTCTTAAAGGGTTCCTCTCTAGGTCACCCCAAATCACTTACCGAAGGGGTAGAACACTAAGGGACTACCTTTGTCCGAGTTATGTCTCTGTACCCAATATATCTACATGGCTTCCTACACAACCTCTGGGTTTTTATACATTTCGTGAATGCAGTGTATGTACTTTTGGTCTGGACAAAACCAGCAATTTCTGTTACAACAATACCGGGACCTTTACCATTAAGAGCTTTATTAACTGCAACACCAAATTTGTGATTTATATTTTAAAGTGCGTATGTAATAAAATATATGTGGGCAGTACCATGAGACTTCTTAAACACCAGATACAAGAGCACATGCATGCCATTAAGAACAATGACAGCAGGTACCCACTGTCATCGCATATGACACTCGTTCATCCACATGATGTATCAATCTCGTTTCATGGGATTGATCATGTTCCACCCAGCCCCAGAGGAGGCAATAGAGAGTTGCAGTTACGTAAAAGGAAGGCAGCCTGGATCTGTCGTTTACGAACAGTTGAGCTGGGACATAACACAGACCATGAATTTCATTATTATTTATGATATCACTGCTATACTATGCACATAATAGCTTCCTCTTGTGTTTTGAATTATATATTTCGTTGAGATTTCTATATTAGTTTGTTGTTAAAATATTGATTCTTCACATTGATCTTATGTACAGTTAGCTGATGTGATTACTATATGTCGAAGTGACTTCTTTTATATACCTGTTTAGGGTCACAAATTCAATTCAAGTTGTATATTAAGTTTTACACCTATTTGGGTTGATGTCTTTTTATACTTATATGCTTCAAGACTCTTGGAGATTTAACAATTATGATCTGTTCTGCTCAATAGTATTGGTATACTACTTGGATTACATTGTTCTTCCTATTTGGGACCGTGGAGGTTCACTACTGTTTGCTTTTTTCTTCTTCTTATGTAATCTTCTTCTTTTTCCTCGGGGTCTTCACTAAATTTCTTGCAACACTCCCCCTTTTTGCTATACCTTGCACATTACTTTTCACTATTCCTTACTCCCGTTTACCTAAACCCTGGTGTTTCGTTATTTATTTATTTATTATTTTTTTACAATGACTGGGTTTTGGTCTCTCTTTCTTATACATCTCTCACAGACCTTTTTCCCATTTTAATATGGCCGCCATTAACGATCACGAGCACTTTGTTTGCTCAGTAACGTCGGTTTCACATAATCCGTTGTTTCTGTCAACACCGTTTTTTACGCGCACGGCGGGAACTTAAATACCAGACATCCCTCGTTGTACGAGGTTGGATACCTGGACGCCGTCACTCACGTAAACAACTGACGGGCGGTACACGAGCGTGCCCGTCCTCTTTATTTTTGTCATTTTGATTTTCGGCACTTACGATTACGGAGGTTATCGTGTAACAACATATTCGCGCTGTCCAGGTAAGGCTGGAAGGGTTCATTTACATATGAACGCGGCTACCGGAATGCTGTTAAACTTATTTTGGCTGGCACCGGTGATTCTCTACCTATTTTATTTTCAGTATAAATCCTTTAGTCTCCATATTTTTTCGGGGTTACATTATATTTAATATAAACACTACTTATTCAGGTTATTCACATTTTTAAAATATCAATATCTCTTTTTTAGTGTACATATCGTTATGAGCTTTTTCTTCCCTTTTTTAAGAACCACCTTACATTTGTGCATATATGCACTCTGTGAATAATAATATTCGCTCGATTGAAACATTACCTCTGGTATGTGCCTTTTCCGACGGTCATTAACTTTGTCTTTCTCTACTTGACTCATTTCTTGTTACCTTATGACATCTTTTGGCCTGGAATGGGACTTTGGTTATATGGACTGGGGGATGCCCTCACAACTCTTTTCTAATATTTATAATGGGATTGCACTGGTTCTCTCTTTCACTTTTCTTCACGCTTCTGTGTATATTTGCTCACAACATATTTTTGGGACTTTCCTCTCTTTTTTCTATATTTTTTCTATATTTTTTCCCTTGCTGGGTCCGTTTATCACATATGATTGGATACTGGTCCTAATTAAGATAAGTGTCTATATATGTATTTTCTCTCTTTTCAACTTTGTCAGTAACTTTGGAATATGTTGTCCCTCATGGTAAATGTATATAAATATAATGTCTTGTTTGTTAATATGTTTGTTCTTGCTACTTTATGTATGCCATTATGTTAGTCTACTTTTTTATGGGTATATGTTACTTTGCAGCCCTGAAGAAGCCCATGTTTATAGGGCGAAACACGTTGGCTGCTTGTCCTCATGAACTTATTGGTGTAACAAGCTTTTCGTTTCAATTAAAGTCTTGTGGAAGAAACTAAGGGATACCTCACATCATGACTTGTTCGACTATATTGGACTTTTTGCACTTGTTGTACTTTATTTGACAAATTGGAGTGGTGCACCCCCTTATTGTGTTTGACTATTGGAGTTGGAGAAACTCGTTGACGGGGTCCTCCCCCAGTACACGCTACTCTCCGGTCCTCCAGACCAACAGGTAAGTACACAGGGAGCATGTTGTATGGGCTATGCCTGTGTGGAGAACGCTGGTTGTAAGAAGGAAGGGGGCAGAGTTCTGCGTGCATGAAGGACTGTGAATTCATGTGCCACATGGCAAGGGTAGGGATGTGGGCCACTCGCTTTGACGGTGCAGTTGGTAATGACTTCTCTTCTTCCCCTGTACATGTTATGTAGGTCAGCGCCCACCAGAAGAAGGATATTTGGCGTGCCATCGCCAAGGACATCCAGACCCTGGGGGTCCACCACAGACGGAGCACCCACTGCCGTAAAAGATGGGAGGACATTCGCCGCTGGAGCAAGAAGACGGCGGAGGCTCAGCTGGGGATGGCCTCCCAACGTGGGAGGGGTGCCTGTCGAACCATGACCCCCCTGATGTTCCGGATCCTGGCGGTGGCCTACCCGGAGTTGGATGGGCGCTTGAGGGCATCACAGCAGACACAAGGGGGTGAGTACACTCTCATTCAGCTGACTTTGCACGCAGTGAAGGTGTCTGGGTGGGGGAGGAGGGCTGTGGGTTTCCCTAGGCCAGGGCGAGTTCAGTAGGTTAGGCCCCTCCGTAAGGCAGGCCATGTGGTGCCCCACCCCACCTCTGTAGAGTGCCAAGTACAGGTATTCATGCCCCTGTGTCATCTATGTGTGCAGATGTCGTCCATAGCCTTGTAGGCCATTTCCCAGGAATTGCATCAGTAGAGCCCAATAGCGCGACGTAGTGCAGGGGGCTGCTGTGTCTGTATTGTCCGCCAACGGTAGCGGTAAGCCATGCACTCAACCTGTCTTTCTTTTGTCGTCCCCCCCCTTTTTGTGGTCTCCCAGTTCTTGTGTGCATTAGCATCATCAGGCAGAGGTACAGTGGCACCGGAGAATGAGGGAGCTGCATCCTACATGGCCATGGAGGGCCACACTATGGACTCAAAATACACCAGTGGGACGGAGGGCGAGGGGAGCACCACGGCGGTCACAGGATCTGCAACCAGCGACACGGACTCGTCCTCCGATGGGAGCTCCCTTGTGGTGGCGGCAACATCTGTGCCCCCCACTTCTATAGGTACAGCCACCACCCCCCCTACCAGCACCGCCATCCCAGCAGCCCCTCAGCCTTCGCCCCGTGCCCGCTCACCCAGGAGGGTGGGCATCACCTTCGCCCCAGGCACCTCAGCCCCTGCCCCTGTCACCTCTGCTGCCCTCAGTGAGGAGGCCATTGACCACCTCAGGTCCCTCACTGTTGGGCAGTCTACCATTTTGAATGCCATCCTGGGTGTAGAAAGGGAGTTGGAACACACAAATGCATTCCTGGAGGGTATTCATTCTGGTCAGGCTGCCCTTCATTGAACCCTTCAAACTCTGGCCTCAGCACTGATGGCAGCCATTGTCCCTGTGTCTAGCCTCCCCCCTCCAACTTCCTCCACCCAGACCCAATTCCCTGTACCTCTGCCTATCCCAAGCACACCATCAGAACAGCCTGCACACACCTCACCACACAAGGGAAGCTCAGGCAAACATAAGCACCACACATCCCACAGGCACTCACGCAAGCATCACACACATACAGACACACCAACATCTACTGCCTCCACTGTGTCCCCCTCCTCCTCGTCTCCCTCCTCCCTCCCAGTCTCATCTACACTCACACCTGCATGCACTACCACTACAGCCACTACGTCCCGCTCCAGCACACCCACCACCACAACCCACTGACGTGTAGTCACCACCCCCACTACCATTTCCACGTCCCCTGTGTCCTCTCCCAGTGTGTCTGTGACGTCCCCTCCGAAGATACACAAACGCAGGCACACACCCACCCAACAGCCATCCACCTCACAACAGCCTCCAGCCCATGCACCTGCACCCAAATCCACTAAAGTTACACCTCCTACAACCACCACCTCTTCCTCCACTCCCAAACCCCCTCCAGCTACCCATCTCAGTGTCTCCCAAAAACTTTTCCTGTCCACCCTTAACCTATTTCCCCCCCCCGTCCAACTCATAGGTCCCGTACTAGCACCTCAGCCAAAAAATCTCCGGGACCAGTGGTGCCTGTTGTTACAGGTATGTGGAGTGCACTGGCCACCAGGCCAGCCAGTGTATCACGGAGTCACAGCACAGCCAGTCCCCCCTGTGAAGCACCAGAAGTTGGACAGTGCCCAACGGGAGAGGGGGAAGACTCCAGCCAGCAAAGCCGCTCACATGGGTCCCGGGGGGAGTGTCGACTCAGCTGTGACTCCTCCCAAGGTGGGGAGGGGGCAGAAGAAATCTCCAAAGTCTGGGAGGAGCAGCACGGCGGAGAAGACCGCCATCATCCCGCTGGCCAGGAGGCCACCGCCAGCCTCATCGTCACTGCCCAGGAGGCCCCCGCCAGCCCCATCATCACGGCCCAGGAGGCCACCGCCAGCCCCATCGTCACTGCCCAGGAGGCCACCACCAGAGTCACTGCCCAGGAGGCCACCGCCAGAGTCACTGCCCAGGAGGCCACCGCCAGCCCCATTGTCACTGCCCAGGAGGCCACCGCCACAGTCACTGCCCAGGAGGCCACCGCCAGCCCCATCATCACTGCCCAGGAGGCCACCGCCAGAGTCACTGCCCAGGAGGCCCCCGCCAGCCCCATCATCACTGCCCAGGAGGCCACCGCCAGAGTCACTGCCCAGGAGGCCACCGCCAGCCCCATCGTCACTGCCCAGGAGGCCACCAGCAGAGTCACTGCCCAGGAGGCCAACGCCAGAGTCACTGCCCAGGAGGCCACCGCCAGCCACAGCCCAGCTGGCCAGGAGGGCCCCGCAAGCCACAGCCCAGCTGACCCATGAAGGACCGCCAACCACAGCCCTGCTGGGCAATGAAGGACCGCCTTGGCAAGGACCGCTGAACAGGGCAAAGACCACCATGGAAAGCACCGCTGAACAGGTCTGACACTGGCAACTCAAGCACCTCTGAACAGGCCAAGGACCGCTGAACAGGGCAAAGACCGCCATGGAAAGCACCGCTGAACAGGTCTGACACTGGCAACTCAAGCACCGCTGAACAGGCCAAGGACAACTGAACAGGGCAAAGACCGCCATGGAAAGCACAGCTAGCCCATTTGCGGCAGGGCCAGTGACGCAACTGGGACCGTCACAGGGTGTGTGCTGCACTCTGGGCACCAGTCCCCCTCCAGAACCAGTGGAGAGATCCATCCAGTCTGTCTGTCCTGCACAGGATGAAGCACTCTGGGCACCAGTCCCTCTCCAGAACCAGTAGAGAGATCCATCCAGTCCGTCTGTCCTGCACAGGATGAAGCACTCTGGGCACCAGTCCCCCTCCAGAACCAGTGGAGAACAGCATCCACTCCGTCTGTCCTTGGCAGGATGAAGCACTCTGGGCACCAGTCCCCCTCCAGAACCAGTGGAGAGATCCATCCAGTCCGTCTGTCCTGCACAGGATGAAGCACTCTGGGCACCAGTCCCCCTCCAGAACCAGTGGAGGACAGCATCCACTCCGTCTGTCCTTGGCAGGATGAAGCACTCTGGGCACCAGTCCCCCTCCAGAACCAGTGGAGAGATCCATCCACTCCGTCTGTCCTGCACAGAATGAAGCACTCTGGGCACCAGTCCCCCTCCAGAACCAGTGGAGAACAGCATCCACTCCGTCTGTCCTTGGCAGGATGAAGCACTCTGGGCACCAGTCCCCCTCCAGAACCAGTGGAGAACAGCATCCACTCCGTCTGTCCTTGGCAGGATGAAGCACTCTGGGCACCAGTCCCCCTCCAGAACCAATGGAGAGATCCATCCACTCCATCTGTCCTGCACAGGATGAAGCACTCTGGGCACCAGTCCCCATCTAGAACCAGTGGAGAACAGCATCCACTTGCACTCCCCAGGATGGTACAGTGGGCAACCCACCCACTTGTGGGACTTGAAAGACTGTGGCTTTGCACTCCCCAGGATGGTACAGTGGGCAACCCATGAATGGTGCAATACCTGCACGACTAATCGTAGTGTATATTTTGTTTATTGTGTGTATATATATATATATATATATATATATATATATATATATATATATATATTTGCTTACTGTATTTTGATATATTACAATGGTTCCACTCATTTCCTTTTATCTTTGCATTCTTCCGGGGGGGTTGGGGGGTGTTACTGTAATGTATAGATATGCATTGGTGTGTGTGTTGTAGTGGGTGAGGGTGGGGGTGGGGGGTGGGGTGTTGAGTGTGTGTGTCCCTGTGTTTTTGCCTCCCCCCTCCCCTATGTCGTAGGTGCAGTACTCACCGTTGTTTTCGCCGCCGGCGTTGATGATCCTCGTAGAGGAGCAGGAAGACTAGCACTGGCAGAATATGGAGTTCCGGCTCCATGGTTCCCTCCTTCCTCATGGAGTGTGTAGAGGTGAGTGTTTTCCCTTTGAAATGGCTGTTTCTGCTGTGTTTTTATCCACGGTGAATCCGCCCCGGAAAAGGTGGCGGATTGGTAGGTTGTGATACTGTGGGCGGTACATTGTCCTCCGCCTGTCTTTTGGCGGTGACCGCCGCGCTGTTTGTTTATACCGCCGTGGCGGTCGGGGTATTAAAGTGGCTGGCGGTTTCCTCCACGGTCATAATTGCTATTTTTTTACCGCCGGCCTGTTGGCGGTCTTACCGTCGCTTTAACACCGTCCGCCAGGGTTGTAATGACCCCCTTTGTCACTCTGCATAGAGACTTTGCTGTTTGGTTCTTAAAACCGTTCTGTCCTTAGATTGCCCATTTACACTTTACCTCCTTATGAGGGAAGTGCCTCTATTTTTCCTTTTTGCTGGAGCTGAATCTCTTTTGATGGCGAATCAACTGATGTCCTGAAGACGAAGAAAGACCCTGAGTGCTGACCAAACTTGGAGGGTAACTATATGACAATGAAATTGTGATTGTCTGTTTGCTTTTCCTTTCTAGGTACCAACTGCTTTTCTTTTGACAGGAGCCATAGTTAGATGTTTTCCAAATTGGTGTTACGAAATTGTTTTGCATGAAGCCCAACATGCCAATGCTAATTAGAGGTTAGTTGAGAGGGGTTCATTAAACGGACGCAAATAGACAAATGACTGAATTTATGCTTTGTTGAACAATACGCTGATATACTCTGCTAATGACAGTCTATGTTCACGCCGTGCTATATTCTAATGTTTGTGATTCTAGCTTTGATGAAATCTTATCAGAGTTGCCACATTGTGACTATGCTATTGTGTTTTTTTGGTTTTGAGACTAATAAACTTGCTGGTAGTATTGTAACCAATAGGGAATAAATATCACTAAATTCATACTAAACTGGTGTGGTTGTTCGTGACTGCAAGGTCATGGTGGTGTCTTGAGTTTGATTAATGTCTTTGTCTAAAGTGAAATGCATTGTTGTGATAAATATTGATGATATTATTGACGTATTGATTGACATGTTGATTAGCTATCTCGTCCTAAGGTGTCTCTCAACAGAGTCAAAAGATTAATTGGCCTAAAACGAGTCCCAATGTGTAAAAATGTATCATAGAGGGACGCGTTAACACATGTTATTCCACACTAGTTCTTGTCGGCAGTTTCACTACAGGATTTTGGCGATGAGAGTTAAACCTCGAACCACATAGAAGCCTCAAGACAGCCAGGACTTCAGTACGGAGTGAGAACGCGAAGCGCCAACACCCCCCACCCTAAAGCCTTAATTGTCTTGAATGACAGTTTTACATAAGGCTCTCTGCTTCCTACCGCCTTATCACTATGGATTTCAGCGGATTTCGTGGATGAAGCAGTCTGATGTAATTGAAGCTGTGGCGCGAGCCACCATAACTCTCCACACATGCTTGTGGCGAGTTGTGCGCTTGGAATCTTGAAGGCGCCTGTTGTATTTGATGAGGTGGAGCGAGCCACCACAACGCTATCCTCTGCACATGCTTGTGCTGCTCTGTGCGCGTGGAATGCAAAAGGCGCGTAGGCTGTTCTCTACCTGCATGATCTTGGAATAATTGCCGGCGTTAGTGCAAACACGGTCATTCGTATTTTATGCTCACCGCTCTGGCTGCTGTACTCTGGAATCTTCATCTGTGCTAGTGTGGAGCCTCGTTTAGACTCTCTGCGCCTCTGGCTTCCGGAGGCACTGTGCTACAACTTCCTTCTGGAATTGCATAACTTCCTTCTGGACCGCTGGCGTGATAACTTTCGACTATTGGGGCTCCCTATTGGTGGCTATCTTCGAAGTACTGCTAAGATACTGGTGTGGTAACCATCAGTCAATGTTGTATTCTATTTGGCAGCCATCTTGGCAGTATTACATTTTAACTTTCCAGATTTCAGGACAGAGTCGTTTTATTTTTTTTGAGTGTTAACTTTTTATGGTAAAATGTGTGCTGCACAAACATTCACTCTCACACCTCCACAACCATTTTTGAGCTCTACTGGTGATCTGCAAGTAAAATGGCAAGAGTGGAAGGAATATTTTTTGAATTAATTGGATACAATAGATGAGGAAGATTTAACTCCGGTTAAGAATATAAGATTTTGCTACATTGTCTCGTACCTAAAGGTCTTAAAGTGTAAAACTCAGTGGAGAAAAAGGTCCAACAAGATGGTGACTCTAATGTTTTTGCACATGCTTTGGAAGACTTAGACAGATATTATTCCACTTCAGTTTGTATTGCTATTGATAGATTTAATTTTTTCAGTAGAAAACAAGAAAAAACTGAATCCATAGAGGAATATATCTCTGAGCTCAAAAAGCTTGTGATTACTTGTAGGTTTGGTGTGTTACATAATTAACTGATTAGGGACCAGATTATCATGCATGTAAACAATAATCATATTCAAGAAAGATTGTGGGTGCATGGTGAGTCACCATTGGAGGAGGTTATTGCCCTAGTTAAGAAAGCAGAAATTTCTAATATGTGTACTAAGACTATTTCACTTGACAAAAAAGAACCACAGAATGATGTAATCACTAAAGTTAAATATCAGAAAAATAGAGAGGATAAACATGAAAAGTAACAAATTGACAAAAAGAAATCTGATAAAAAATGTTATCGGTGTGGGAGTAAGGAACATTTAGCTTTCTACAAAAAATGCCCTGCACATGACCAATTGTGTGCTAATTGTGGTATTAGGGGGCATTCTGCCAAAGTGAGTAGAAGAGGTAAAAAGATTGCAGTGTTCTCAATAAATCTGATTCAGAATGTAGTTCTGATTCTAGTCAAGACGCAAAGGAACATGAATGTGTTTTAGGTATCAATAACACCATTAATTCCTCGGTCTTAGGAGAAATTGAGGAAATAAATCTTAAGGAAGGTTCTTGTGTCGCACATTTGAGTATACAATCCAGAAACAAACATGTGTGTGAGATTCTCTTGGGTGGTGTGCAGGTATTAATTGTAGCTGACTCTGGGTCCCCATTCATGATAATTAATGGGAATTTGTGGGGGAAAAATATAAAAAATGTTTTTGGTCCTACCTTGCTTCCTCCGGATGTTTCTCCTGAGAGTTTCACGGGAGAATCTATACCCATGATTGGGTTTAGGGAAGTTGTGTTTGAGTTTAAAGGCAGGAAAACATTGGGCAAATTCTACATTGCAGAAGAAGGTCCAGCGGTTTTGGGATGGTTGGATCAGAGAGCTTTGGTCATTGTGTTGGACCCAAATAGTACAGAACAAGTAAAGGTAGTAAGTGACAATAGAGACTATGAGGTTACTGTGAAGCATGAGGGCGTGGATAAATCACTCTAGACTGTGATAGTCTGGAAAAATGTCTTTTATTGATGATAGAAGATGTAGCAGGAAACAGGTGAGTATCTTTCGGTCTTTGGTTGCGGGTATTTAGGGAGGTGGGATGTTCTTGTGGTTTGGTCTTCACTCTTCTTTTCTGTCTCCCTGGTTCACAGGTCGTCCCCCGGGCAGTGCATGTGGAGAGAAGAGAATATAACGGTAAGTGTACTAGATACTTATATCTATTTTGTCTCCGTATTCTTTCTTTATTTTCCCTGTCTCACTGTTCTTCTTAAGGTTATTGTATTCAGACCGATTCAGATTAGTATGTGCTTTCTTCCTTCTGTCTCTTAGTGCTTCAACTCCTGTCCTTTCTGTCTTTTAATTTCCTTCAGTGCTCAACCGGACCTGTGCGTGGCTTAGCCGGTCTACTATTGGTGACGGTGCCCTACGGTGACTGGTGGTATGTATTTTATCACCCCCTCCTTTCGGGTTTTCCTCTTGTACTTGTCCGTTTCTCTTTTCCAACCCCCCCTCTTCCCAGTGCTCGTGCCTGTTTTGTCCTCCCCCCTTTCTTCTTTCCGTGATTTCTGATCTCCACGCTCCCCCTCTTTCGCTCTGCTCTCTTCCTCTCACTCTCACTCTTGGTCAGGGACATAGTCCCATGCACCTGAATAGCCACGCTTCTCCTGAAGCGTGGCGGGATGCTGCAACTCGTCCTCCCGGTTGCCTGGAACAGGGTCTCCTGACGCTCGTCTTCCGCCTTCAGCTACGGGGCTCGGATGGGACCGTTGTCTCCGACTCTCTAGCAGGTTCCACTCCTGGGCTTGCACGTTCACCTCTCTTTTGCTGGGCTTCTCCTCTTCCACAAAATGGTTCACATCTATTCCCTTGCCTCCTGGTGGCTCCTCCAAAGCTCCGAACGCCGCAGGAGTATGCCGCAGCACTTTTGAACACACAGCTCCCCGCCACTGCCGGTCCTTCCACCAATCACGGGCAGGGAGCCGCAGAGCAACAGTGGCAGCGTCAGCACAAGTGGGAGCCGAGTGCGGGTGAACAGGTTCCAGCCAGTCACAGTTACATTAAAAAACAAATTTCCTGAGGTGTTTTCAGAAAAGATTGGCGCACTTAGGGATTTTACACATAAAATTCTACTAAAGGAAAATGCTGTTCTGAAGATTCACATATCTCTTAACATCCCTTGGGTGATAAGAGAGGAGGTGGATAAGGAACTAGAGTCTCTCTTAAAAAAGGGTATTAATCAAAGAGGTGGATGCATCTGAATGGATCTCTCCATTGGTGTAGGAGGCAGGCCTGGCTTGTAGTGGGTACCAGAGGTACTTACACCTTGTGCCAGGTCCAGTTATCCCTTATTAGTGTAGAAGAGGTGTTTCTAGCAGCTTAGGCTGATAGAAGGTATCTATGGCAAAGCAGCTTAGGCTGAACTAGGAGACATGTAAAGCTCCTACTATACCACTGGTGTCATATACACAATATCATAAGAAAACACAATACACAGATATACTAAAAATAAAGGTACTTTATTTTTATGACAATATGCCAAAAGTATATCAGTGAGTACCCTCAGTATGAGGATGAGAAATATACACAAGATATATGTACACAAACCAAAATTATGCAGATAATAGCAAAAGGAAGTAATGCAAGCAGTGTAAAGTTACAGTAGATTGCAATAGGAGCATATAGGAATAGGGGCAACACAAACCATATACTCCAAAAGTGGAATGCGAACAACAAATGGATCCAAAACCTATGTGAGCTTGCAGAGGGTCACTGGGACTGTAAGAAAACAGTGAGGGTTAGAAAAATAGCCCACCCCAAGACCCTGAAAGGTAGGTGTAAAGTGCACCTACAACCCCCAGAGAGCACAGAAGTCGTGATAGGGGGATTCTGCCGGAAGAACAAACACCAGCAATGCAACAACAGTGGATTTCCGGACCTGAGTACCTGCAAGACAAGGGGACCAAGTCCAACAGTGTTGAGAGTGGGCAGGAGCCCACGAAATGCCAGCTGAGGTGCAAGGAAGCTGCCACCTGTTGGAAGAAGCTTGGTGTTCTGCAAGAACGAAGAGGACTAGGAACTTCCCCTTTGAAGGATGGATGTCCCACGTCGTGAAGAAGCTTGCAGATGTGTTCCCATGCAGAAAGACTGCAAACAAGCCTTGCTAGCTGCAGGGTCGCGGTTAGGATTTTTGGATGCTGCTGTGGCCCATGAGGGACCAGGATGTCGCCACTTGGATAAGGAGACAGAAGGGGCGCCCAGCAGGTCAGGGAGCCCTCACAGAAGCAGGCAGCACCTGTAGAAGTACCTGAACAGGCACTTAGAAGAAAAGTGAACCGGAGTCCACCCAAAGTCACAAAAGGGAGTCCCACGACGCCGGAGGACAACTCAGAAGGTTGTGCACTGCAGGTTAGAGTGTCGGGTACCCAGGCTTGGCTGTGCATGAAGGAAATCCTGGAAGAGTGCACAGGAGCTGGAGCAGCTGCAAATCACGTGGTACCCAGCAATGCAGTCTAGCGTGGGGAGGCAAGGACTTACCTCCACCAATCTTGGACTGAAGAGTCACTGGACTGTGGGAGTCCCTTGGACAGAGTTGCTGAGTTCCAGGGACCACGCTCGTCGTGCTGAGAGGGGACCCAGAGGACAGGTGATGCAGTCTTTTGTTGCCTGCGGTTGCAGGTGGAAGATTCCGTTGACCCACAGGAGATTTTTTCAGAGCTCCTGGTGCAGAGAGGAGGTAGGCTACCCCCAGAGCATGCACCACCTGGAAACAGTCAAGAAAGCCGGCAGGATGAAGCGATACAAGGTTGCTAGTAGTCGTCTTGCTACTTTGTTGCGGTTTTGCAGGCGTCCTGAGCAGTCAGCGGTCGATCCTTTGGCAGAAGATGAAGAGGGAGATGCAGAGGAACTCTGGTGAGCTCTTGCATTCGTCATCTGAAGAATTCCCCAAAGCAGAGACCCTAAATAGCCAGAAAAGGAGGTTTGGCTACCTAGGAAGGAGGATTGGCTACCAAGAGAGGTAAGAGCCTATCAGAAGGAGCCTCTGACGTCACCTGCTGGCACTGGCCACTCAGAGCAGTCCAGTGTGCCACAGACACCTCTGTTTCCAAGATGGCAGAGGTCTGGGACACACTGGAGGAGCTCTGGGCACCTCCCCTGGGAGGTGCAGGTCAAGGGAGTGGTCACTCCCCTTTCCTTTGTCCAGTTTCGCGCCAGAGCAGGGATGGGGGATCCCTGAACCGGTGTAGACTGGCTTATGCAGAGATTGGCATAATCTGTGCCCATCAAAGCATTTCCAGAGGCTGGGGGAGGCTACTCCTCCCCAGCCTTTACACCTATTTCCAAAGGGAGAGGGTTTTACACCCTTTCTCAGAGGAAATCCTTTGTTCTGCCTTCCTGGGCCAGGGCTGCCTGGACCCCAGGAGGGCAGAAACTTGTCTGAGGGGTTGGCAGCAGCAGCAGCTGCAGTGGAGACCCCGGAAAGGCAGTTTGGCAGTACCCGGGTTCTGTGCTAGAGACCCATGGAATCAAGGAATTGTCCCCCCAATGCCAGAATGGCATTGGGGGGACAATTCCATGATCTTAGACATGTTACATTGCCATGTTCGGAGTTACCATTGTGACGCTGTACATAGGTAGTGACCTATGTACAGTGCACGCGTGTAATGGTGTCCCCGCACTCACAAAGTCCGGGGAATTTGCCCTGAACGATGTGGGGGCACCTTGGCTAGTGCCAGGGTGCCCTCAAACTAAGTAACTTTGCACCCAACCTTCACCAGGTGAAGGTTAAACATATAGGTGACTTATAAGTTACTTAGTGCAGTGGTAAATGGCTGTGAAATAACGTGGACGTTATTTCACTCAGGCTGCACTGGCTGGCCTGTGTAAGAATTGTCAGAGCTCCCTATGGGTGGCAAAATAAATGCTGCAGCCCATAGGGATCTCCTGGAACCCCAATACCCTGGGTACCTCAGTACCATATACTAGGGAATTATATGGGTGTGCCAGTATGCCAATGTGAATTGGTAAATTTAGTCACTAGCCTGTTAGTGACAAATTTGGAAAGCAGAGAGAGCATAACTACTGAGGTTCTGGTTAGCAGAGCCTCAGTGAGACAGTTAGGCATCACACAGGGAACACATACAGGGCACATACTTATGAGCACTGGGGCCCTGCCTGGCAGGGTCCCAGTGACACATAGACTAAAACAACATATATACAGTAAAATATGGGGGTAACATGCCAGGCAAGATGGTACTTTCCTACAATTGGTGGCTGCACATAAGGCTAATGGGAAGATTTGTGTATGCATCGACTTGAGAGAATTTAATAACAACATTGTGGTAGAGAGATTTCTGTTGCCAAGGATAAGTCAAATGTTAGCTTGGACGAAGGACATGGAATGGTTCACCTCCATTGACTTGTTCTTGGCTTATCACCAAGTCAAATTACATGAGGATAGTAAAAACCTAACTGCTTTCATGACTCCTCAGGGGTGTTATCGCTATGCCCGTATGCCGTTTGGGCTGGCCTCTGATGCAGCAGTTTTTCAGAAACTAATGCACAAACTTTTCAAAGACGTAGAGGGCGTGGTCTTTTTTCAGAACGACATTTTAACTATGGGAAAGAATAGAAAGCAACTTGATGCCAGAGTAGATAGTGTACTTGGTATTTTGAAGGACAAGGGCTTAACAGCTGAATTCTCTAAGTGTAAATTTGGTGTACAACAATTTAACTATTTGGGACATGAAATCACGGCAGGTGGTAGTAAACCAAACCAAGAATTGTTGTCTGCTATTAAAGATGCACCGGCACCTAGTAATAAGGACGAATTGAGATCATTCCTTGGCCTAGCGGAATTTTATGCTAGGTTTGTTAATAATGTTTCTGAAAAAACTTTTAGTTTAAGACAACTATTAAAGGAAAAATGTAAATTTGCATGGACAGACACTTTGCAGGAAGATTTTGACAGCATTAAACGGGAAATTTGTTTGGGGAAAACATTGTCAGGATTTGATCCTCAACCTGCTTCCATTCTTTCCACTGATGCAAGTAATAAGGGTATTGGTGCCGTGCTAAGTCAGAAAGGTGTCAATGGTGAAGAGGTAACTATAGCATTTGCCTCTAAAGCACTCTCTCCCACAGAAGAAAGTACTCAGTTATGGAAAGGGAAGCTCTTGCTGTTGTTTGGGGTTTGAAGCACTTTAGGAATGTTTTGTGGGGTTTTGACATTGAGGTTGGATGTAATCATAAACCTTTAGTAAAGGTGGTAACTACTGAGGTACTTCTTAAAGCTACGGCAAGAATAGCTAGGATGTTTATAAGACTGTTGGACTTCAAATATAAGTTGATATATGTACCAGGTATTAAGAACAAAGTTGCTGACTGTTTGAGTAGATTGCCCTTACCGCTCCAAGAAACTGTGGATGATGTTGAAGGGTTTAATGTTGCATGGATCGGCACTACTGAATGGAATGCTATTAGTTGTAAAGTTTGGGATGAAACAAGTTCAAATGATCCTATGTTATCCACCTTAAAGAAGTACATTCAATGTGGTTGGCCAGGAAAAAAAATATTGGAGCAGATTTGAAGGTTTTTTTTGAGTTGCGTGATGAGTTATCAGTAGTCCATAACAAGGTTATGAGGGGTGATAGGATTCTTCCACCTGAAAAATTGAGGGATTCTATTATCAAGATAAATCATGAAGGGCATTTAGGTATTGTTAAAACTAAGCTGAAAATTAAAGAGAATTACTGGTGGCCAGGCATGAATATTAATATTGAGAGAATTGTTAGAAATTTTGACCTATGTGTGAAAGCAGACAAATCCCTAGTGACTTTAAAGCCGACTTTATATCCTGTTTCGTGTCCTGAAATTGCGTGGGAAGTTATTGGAGATGATATGATGGGGCTAATTGTTGAGGAGAACATAGAATGGCATATTATAATGGTGGTTGATTACTTCTCAAAATGGCCAGAAATTAAATTTGTAACTAAAGCCAATTCAAGGAACATGTTGATGTTTTTGGATGAACTTTTCCAGAGAGAGGGTTTGCCAAAGAAAATCATTACTGACAATGGTGTTCAATTTAAAAGTGAGGAAATTAAAGAATTCCTGAATAGGAATGGTATTGAACACAAATTGGTGTCAGTTTATCATCCAAGTGGGAATGGGGAAGTGGAGAGGTTTAATCGGGTCATTAAAGACTCGTTGCAGTTAGCTAGATATAAAAATGTTGACTGGAAAACCAGTATTAAAAAAATCATATGGATGTATAGAACCACTCCGACGTTGACGGGCCACAGCCCATTTACTGTCATGAGAGGAAGAATTTATTTCATGAAGGATAATCAGGGTTGGTTAGGCAATTCTAAAATGAAAGAATCGTGTCCTTCTGAAATTGAAAAGAATATTCAAAAATCTCAAGGGCAGTATAAAAGATATGTGGACCTTAAGAGGGGTGCTAAAGAAAGTAACTTAAAGAAGGGTGATTTAGTCCGTGTTAAATTACCAGGCAAAGTAAAAAAAGAAACAGCAAGTATTCTGAACCTAAAACAATTCTGGAAGTTTATAAAAATTCAGCCAAATTGAGTGATGGCCGGGTTTGGCACATGAGTCGTTTTGCAAAGTATAGAGGAGAATCTACTGTTATGGATAGAAATGATTCAATGGAATCCACCAAAAATTATTTTTGGCTGGATACTGTGCATGATTACATCCCTACCGAGAATGAAAATGCCAATGAAATAGGAGAAGAAAATTCTGCATATGAAGATGCCAGTGTTAACAATGACAGTTCAGGACAAGTTGTGAAGAATGAGTTGGTCATTCCGACCCTGGCGGTCCATGACCGCCATGGCGGAGGGCGGCGGAAGCACCGCCAACAGGCTGGCGGTGCTTCCTGGGCTATTCTGACCGCGGTGGTAAAGCCGCGGTCAGAAAAAGGGAACCGGCGGTTTCCCGCCGGTTTTTCCCTGGCCCAGGGAATCCGCCATGGCGGCGCTGCTTGCAGCACCGCCATGGGGATTCCGACCCACTTCCCGCCAGCCTGTTTCTGGCGGTGTCCACCGCCAGAACCAGGATGGCGGGAACGGGTGCCGTGGGGCCCCTGGGGGCCCCTGCACTGCCCATGCCACTGGCATGGGCAGTGCAGGGGCCCCCTAACAGGGCCCCACAAAGATTTTCACTGTCTGCTTTGCCACTGCACCCGTCGCACCCCTGCAACTCCGCCGGCTCCATTCGGAGCCGGCTTCCTCGTTGCAGGGGCTTTCCCGCTGGTCCGGCGGACGGCCTTTTGGCGGTCACCCGCCGGCCCAGCGGGAAAGTTGGAATGGAACGGTGCGGTCATTCGGCGGTAACCGCATGGTGGGCGGCGACCGCCGCCCGCCGCGGTCAGAATGACTGCCTGAGTCTTATAAAAGTAAACAGGGTAGAATTGTCAAAAAAACTGTTTATTTAAGAGATTATGTTGTAAATTAGAATATTCTCACCTGGTGTACCTTTTTTTTATTTTTATTTTTGGTTTGTCATAAAGGGGGGAGTTGTGTTGTGTTATTTTAAGAATGTTCGTAAGTAGAATGCTCTTAGGTAAGAGTGAATGTGGGAAATGGAATGTGAGGGCTGGCAGTTGGCAGAGACCGGTGTGGAAGACAGAAGTGTTTGCATATTAGAGAAGACTTACAATAAATACATGTTAATCCACACTACTTCTTGTCGGCAGTTTCACTAC
This sequence comes from Pleurodeles waltl, assembly GCF_031143425.1. Lineage (NCBI taxonomy): Eukaryota > Metazoa > Chordata > Amphibia > Caudata > Salamandridae > Pleurodeles > Pleurodeles waltl. The sequence continues at coordinate 553,665,413 of NC_090448.1, forward strand.
ACATTCCAGGATTTATAAGCATAAAACGACAGCTTTTCTGCAATGGTCAATACTAATCACCCACTGATAAGTCCTAGGTTTAATGGCACGGTTTGACCGTGCACAAGAACCTTGTCAGGTTGGGCCACTCTTAATTGTTTTTGGGCAGGGAATTCCGGATCTGAGCCCCTTGTACATACATTCTGCAGTCCCTTCTCCAATATGGAGCTTGAAATATTCATCCAGGTTTGACTTCCTGGCCAAAGTGTTCTCAGGGGAAGGGCAAGGGAAGGGGACAGGAGCAACTTTAAATAGGTACACTGGAGCTGTACTTTTAGGCATTAAAGGACCAGGCAGACTTGCTTTCCTTTAAGTGATTTATTTTGATGCGAATGACGGTAAGCCAGACCTTCCCTAATTCTATTCGATTTTCGTGGTTTTTCAAACCCACCCTGGAAGCCAAGTTATGTACGTCTAATTGTATAATGGTCTGAGTGTTAAAGTCATGTGCATTCTTGCACTACCGCCATAAACCATGCATCCACTCATTCATTGTTAGGGCTGCAAACCCTCTGCATCCTGTCATCAAGAAAATACAACACAGCAGTAAGTGGGTTAAATAGCTGTGCTTGGTGACGTCGGTACCCAAGGCATGGCAGCAATAAAAGGGTGGCAAACTTGTGCCACCATTCAATGGTGCATTTAGGGGACTGAGCTCCAGATAACAAGGGCCTATGCTGAGAAGTAGAAGTTTAAAATTGTACATCATGAGTAGGGTTTCGCCTTACTCTGTAGGATTGGGATATGGCAAATAAAATGTCAAATCGGTGAGTAAGCTTGAGGACAGATGAGCTGGTCCAGGTGGTTTTAGGCAGTTAAAGACAGAATCAGACTGGAACAGAACATAGGTCTAGGTACTAAAATAAAAGTGTCCCCCGCCCCATTAGTGAGTCAGAAAACTAAGCAAGTGACCCACGTTTGCAAACTGAGGCAGTTTTGAACATGTTGTGTAAGCGTTTTGCAAGGTATGGAAAAATGCAGGAGTTCAGCTTGCTGCTGGCAATTTTGGTTTTAATATCAGGAAAATTGACAGTAAAAGTTGGCTCAGCAAACCAAAATGTAGACTCAGAAACAGTAAAAAAAGGACTGCCCACAAACTGTGCTGTCAGACCTACCTGTCGGGCACTACACCATTGCCCTGTTGGCCAGTCCGACCCTGCTTAAAGGTGCGGCAGGTTGTCTTAAAATGAATGTGATCTTCTACAGGCAGCCAGTGTATAGCTCTCCAGTCTGCAGAAGCATGATCCTTTGAGAAGAGTATGAGAAAGTCCTGATTGCTGCACCAACACCCATTGTTTTTCTGTAAGGAGAGGAAGGATTGGCTTCAGTTGGGTAAGTTGTTTGCAGCAGATCCTTAACAGTTAGTGTGCACCAGAACTTAATTTGAGCCAGTGGTTTCTGGTTCTTGGCATAGGTACTTAATTGGCAACACCAGCACTTATGACAGTCTGACATAATGTGGTGATGTTTGTCTAATTTAGAGATCATCACAACAACAATTGTTTGTTAATTTCATATATAATGACTAATACCTGCTGTCCAAAACATTCCTATAGCTTTTGGGACTGGAGTGGTCTGAATTGTGTCCTCAACCTCCCCCGCCATGAACACATCTCCGCTCACCTCAGATCCCTTCACTGGCCGCCCATCAGCAAAAGGAGAATCTTCAAAGTCCTTATCCACTCTCACAAATCCCTGCACAACACTGGACCAGCCTATCTTAATGAACAAGTAAACTTCCACACACCTACTCGACTTCTCCACTCTGCTGACTTCGCCCTCGCCACCGTCCCCCGCTTCCAACGCACCACCTCCGGCGGCAGCTCCTTCTCCCACCTCACCTCCAAGACCTGGTACTCCCTCCCCACCAATTTATACAGGACTCAGGACCTCCTAACTTTCAGAAAGCACCTCAAGACATGGCTTTTTGAGCAATAAACGGCAACCCTTTCCTCCCCTCCCCTCCCCACCCTCAGCGCCTTGAGACCCTAACGGGTAAGTAGTGCGCTTAATACATTTTTTGATTGATTGATTGATTGACTTATGGGAGTGTGATTATTTGTAGATGTGTCTGAACTGTTGTTGCCAGCACTTGCAGAGGCAAAGGGCAGTTTAAGGTGTAGTGGGCTCCTGACACACAGAGGCCCTGGTGAAAAGTGAAACATCACACCACTCCCTGAGGATCTCAATATGCTCCCAGTGGAAGCTAGAAATTCCTAAACTCAGTAGACACTGCAGTGGATTAAACCTCTTTGCCTACTGTCTTTGGAACTGTAGACTATCAAGAGTAAGTTGTAGGGTTCTTGCACACCCTATGAATTATATCATATATGCTGCAGACACCCGTGAATTAAGGTCTCACACCTCTTGTCATTGGCACGTTGAGATGATGCAGAAGTTTTGGGGATATATGTTACTATGCACCCTACTTTTGATACCAAATAATGCAGCAGAGGAGATTTGTGTGTTGAAGTCTCATGCCTCCTTTGATTGTTATCCTTTATTTAAAAGGAATCACAGACATGGTAGTGTACTGACCTTATCAGGCCACAATCCCTGATAACAGCGATTCCGAGTGAGTTGGAATTTGCAACTTACCTTATTAATCTTGATGAAGTAGGTCCAATTGTGACCCATTAGGAATCTTTTTTTGTGATCTAACCTAGCACGACAGGTCAGTTTGCAAAGTAAAACGCTGGTCACAAATTGTGATCAGTGTCTTGCGGCCAGTTCTAAGTACATCTGGCCCATGATGTGTTATATCCTTTTACCTAATGCCATTGGTTTCCAAAGGATATTGCAAAGGTTAGTGAGCTAGGTCCCTTTACTTCCTGCCATTGCTAACCCAAAGGATACCACAGATGTCATCGAGTTATGTTTCTGTTTTTCTTGTCATTGATACCCAAAGGATACTGCAGAAGTTAGTAAGCTATGTCCTTGTACCCATTGTCCTTGGCACCATAGGGATACTGTAGACGTGAGTGAGTTATGTGCCTGTGCTCTTGTCAGTGTGGCCTAAGAGAGAGCAGGAGTTAGTAGGGCATATACCTGTGAATCCTCATTTAGTACATAAAGGATACTGCAAAAGTTATTGAATCAAGTTTGTATTCTCCTTTCTATGATACATTAACAATCTGCAGCAGTTTTTTTCGAGGACTAATTTCTAATTCCATCTAATGCCATGTAGACCCCTAGTTTATCCGGCCCATGTCCCTTCAATCTCGGATACTAAACGAGAGAGAACACATGACACAGGAGTAAGCACCATTCTGCAAATCAACGTTTTACTTGATAGTTGTTAAGTGCTCTAAACCATGTACACTAAACTACAGGCACTGTGACTTAAAATGAAGTATATGGCGCCAATGCCTCAATTGCTTGAACACCTGCTCCATGTTGTTGCACCCTCTGGCATGCTGGTACTGTCCTATATATCCCTGCTCAAGTTGTAGGAGTGCTTTATCAAGGGTATGGGTTTCTACGGTTGGTGGTGTATGTAGGAAGTTGGCTCTGTATGCACTATTTCAAAGTAAGGAAGAGTATGCACAGAGTCCAAGGGTTCCCCTTACAGGTAAGATAGTGGCAAAAAGAGATAATTCTAATGCTCTATTTTGTTTTAGTGTGGTTGAGCAGTAGGCTTATCAAAGGAGTAGTGTTAAGCATTTGTTGTACATACACAAGCAATAAATGAGGAACACACACTCAAAGACAATTCCAGGCCAATAGGTTTTTGTATAGAAAAATATATTTTCTTAGTTTATTTTAAGAACCACAGGTTCAAGATTTACATGTAATACTTCAAATGAAAGGTATTGCAGGTAGGTACTTTAGGAACTTTGAATTAGCAAAATAGCATATACAGTTTTCACATAAATCACATATAGCTATTTTAAAACTAGACACACTGCAATTTTCAACAGTTCCTGGGGGGAGTAAGAGTTTGTTAGTTTTTGCAGGTAAGTAAACCACCTACGGGGTTCAAGTTTGGGTCCAAGGTAGCCCACCGTTGGAGGTTCAGAGCAACCCCAAAGTTTCCACACCAGCAACTCAGGGCCGGTCAGGTGCAGAGGTCAAAGTGGTGCCCAAAACGCATAGGCTTCAATGGAGAAGGGGGTGCCCCGGTTCCGGTCTGCCAGCAGGTAAGTACCCGCGTCTTCAGAGGGCAGACCGGGGGCTTTTGTAGGGCACCGGGGGGGACACAAGTCCACACAGAAAATACACCCTCAGTGGCACGGGGCGGCCGGGTGCAGTGTGCAAACAAGCGTCAGGTTTGTAATAGAAATCAATGGGAGACCAAGGGGTCTCTTCAGCGATGCAGGCAGGCAAGGGGGGGGGGCTCCTCGGGGTAGCCACCACCTGGGCAAGGGAGAGGGCCTCCTGGGGGGTCTCTCCTGCACTGGAGCTCGGATCCTTCAGGTCCTGGAGGCTGCGGTTGCAGTGTCCCTACCAGGCGTCGGGTTCTTAGAAGCAGGCAGTCACGGTCAGGGGGAGCCTCGGGATTCCCTCTGCAGGCGTCGCTGTGGGGACTCAGGGGGGGAAACTCTGGCTACTCACGGTCTCCCAGTTGCCGGAGAGTCCTCCCTGAAGTGATTGTTCTCCACAAGTCGAGCCGGGGGCGTCGGGTGCAGAGTGTCAAGTCTCACGCTTCCGGCGGGAAACGTAAGTTGTTGCAAAGTTGCTTCTTTGTTTCAAACTTGGAGTCTTTGGTGAACAGAGCCGCTGTCCTCAGGAGTTCTTGGTCCTTCTAGATGCAGGGCAGTCCTCTGAGGATTCAGAGGTCGCTGGTCCCTGTGGAAAGCGTCGCTGGAGCAGTGTATTTAGAAGTAGGGAGACAGGCCGGTAGAGCTGGGGCCAAAGCAGTTGGTGTCTCCGTCTTCTCTGCAGGGTTTTTCAGCTTAGCAGTCCTCTTCTTCTTAGGTTGCAGGAATCTGAGTTCCTAGGTTCTGGGGAATCGCTAAATACTAAATTTAGGGGTGTGTTTAGGTCTGGGGGGTTAGTAGCCAATGGCTACTAGCCCTGAGGGTGGCTACACCCTCTTTGTGCCTCCTCCCGAGGGGAGGGGGGCACATTCCTATCCCTATTGGGGGAATCCTCCATCTGCAAGATGGAGGATTTCTAAAAGTCAGAGTCACCTCAGCTCAGGTTGCCTTAGGGGCTGTCCTGACTGGCCAGTGACTCCTCCTTGTTTTTCTCATTATCTCCTCCGGCCTTTCCGCCAAAAGTGGGGCCGTGGCCGGAGGGGGCGGGCAACTCCACTAGCTGGAATGCCCTGGGGTGCTGTAACAAAGGGGGTGAGCCTTTGAGGCTCACCGCCAGGTGTTACAGTTCCTGCAGGGGGAGGTGATAAGCATCTCCACCCAGTACAGGCTTTGTTACTAGCAACAGAGTGACAAAGGTACTCTCCCCATGTGGCCAGCAACATGTCTGGTGTGTGGCAGGCTGCTAAAACTAGTCAGCCAACACGGATAGTCGGTTAAGGTTTCAGGGGGCACCTCCAAGGTGACCTCTGGGGTGTACGTTACAATAAAATGTACACTGGCATCAGTCTGCATTTATTGTGCTGAGAAGTTTGATACCAAACTTCACAGTTTTCAGTGTAGCCATTATGCTGCTGTGGAGTTCGTGCATGACAGACTCCCAGACCATATACTCTTATGGCTACCCTGCACTTACAATGTCCAAGGTTTTGCTTAGACACTGTAGGGGCATAGTGCTCATGCACTTATGCCCTCGCCTATGGTATAGTGCACCCTGCCTTAGGGCTGTAAGGCCTGCTAGAGGGGTGACTTATCTATACCTGTAGGCAGTGTGAGGTTGGCATGGCACCCTGAGGGGAGTGCCATGTCGACTCAGTCTTTTTATCCCCACTAGCACACACAAGCTGGCAAGCAGTGTGTCTGTGCTGAGTGAGGGGTCCCCAGGGTGGCATAAGATATGCTGCAGCCCTTAGAGACCTTCCCTGGCATCAGGGCCCTTGGTACCAGGGGTACCAGTTACAAGTGACTTATCTGGATGCCAGGGTGTGCCAATTGTGGAAACAAAAGTACAGGTTAGGGAAAGAACACTGGTGTTGGGGCCAGGTTAGCAGGCTTCAGCACACTTTCAAATCAAAACTTAGCATCAGCAAAGGCAAAAAGTTAGGGGGTAACCATGCCAAGGAGGCATTTCCTTACAGTGTAGTTTCAAAAGAATGGAAAACAAGAGGAATAGGTTTTGGCAGACATTTGACAGATACATATGAAAATGACTTCAGCACACCATGTGATCGACATCACAACTTATAATAACAGTAGAGAAAGTCATTAATAAAGTCACATTTCAAAACCAGATTACAGTAAGTCCCTGGAAAAATTCTTCAATTACCAAACATCTTACATAATTATGCCAGGTGTACTATGGCTCGTACCCGAGAGAGGTGACCACCCTATAAGGTAAAAACTGAAAAAGGCTTACTCTCACCGAACCAAGTTGCATCCACCATTACACACAACAAAATAAATGGTTGCATTCCAAACATATGGTAACCAACACTGTCAGGCCTTTTATTCATCTAGGCCATGGGTACTCACAAACTTTTTCTGGGGGGCCAAAATTGCAGTATGGTTTGCGGCCGAGGGCCGCACTGAAATGACAGTGGGGGTGGGGGGGGCGGGGCTTATAGGGGGCACAACCACCCGCCCCTTTTTCAAAACATTGCTAAACCATGCTGCATTTTGAATCCAGGTATAACTACAAACCTACAAAGAGGACATTTTGAAAAACATTTTTATTATCAGACAATAGTAATCTTAAAAGGCATGGCATGGTAATCCTTGTGAACAGGATATTCAGCACAGGCCCAATGCAGCACAGTTTTCTCTGAGTCTGGAAGAAAATAGGTATGTCAAAGGAAGACATACTAAAAACTTATTTTGCACTTCATGTCTCTTATTATTGTTCTGTAATTTGGTATTATGTCTGAAACGGCAAGCCTTAAGAGCTGATCCAGATGTAAGTCTGTTAGCTTATTTCTGAATTTACTCTTCAAAAGTCCCATTGTGGAAAACGAACTTTTGCAAACATATGTTGACCCAAACATACAAATTATTTTCTGGGCCACTGTAAAAAGAACAGGAAATTTGTCAGAAGGTACAGTGTTCCAGAATTCTTCTGGTGCCTGCCCCAAAAAAGATGCTTCGAGGGCTGAGTTGTGCTGCATGTCTATCAGCTCCATTTGTGCTTGCGGTCTTTTCACGCCAATAAGTTCAACAGCATCAAGATTTCGTGCACTCACCATCCAGGGGTTTTCAACCAGCCTGAACAGGGGGGTGAGGGACCTGAATTGAGAAAATCGCCTTTTGATCTCCCCAGAAATTTCCTCAAGACATGCACCAAGATTTAGCGTTGGCAGCATTTCTTGTGCATTTAGAAACCTCTGAGTCACAGCCATCAGTTTTGGAAAGTGGGTGAAGTCAGCAACATCCAGTTGTTCTTTGAATAGCACAAGCTTACTTTCAAATGAGTAAATACCATTCATCATGGACCACACAAGCTGTTGTTTGCCTTGCAGCATCAAATTAATAGCATTTAAGTGTGCAAATAGATCTGAAAGAAAATGGAGCATTAAAAGCCATTTCACATCTTTTAGTTCTGGGAATGTTTGACCTCTGCTGTTTGTAAAGTGTTCAATTTCAGGAAGCAAAGCAATGAACCGCTCCAGAACTTTCCCTTTGCTTAGCCATCGCACTTCAGTGTGCATCAAGAGGTCTGTATTTTCAGCTTCAGAATCCTGCAGCATAGCCTTAAAAAGTCTATGGTTAAGGGCTTTGGCACGAATAAAATTAACAATTTTCACTGCAAGTTTTAGGACGTTATTCAGTTGTCCATGCTTTAATTTTGCACACAGAACTTCCTGATGAATAATGCAGTGGTAGTCTATTACAGGCTGTCCAGTGAGCTTCTTTTTAAGCAAAGATACAAAGCCTCTGTCATGGCCTACCATAGCAGGAGCGCCATCTGTTGTGATGCTAACAAGACTGTCCAGTGGTATGTGATGTGTTTCGAAGTAGTTGCAGATACTGTCCAGAATATCTTCTCCTCTTGTGTGTCCATGCAGTGGTAGAAGGCACAGGAGCTCTTCTTTGGGATGAAGCGATTGGTCCAAATACCTCACCCAAACTAATAACTGGGCCACATCGCCTATATCTGTGGACTCATCCATGGCAATGCTGAAGAACGGTGACTCTCTGACAGCTTTGATCACCTGCTCCTGGATATTTTCACCCATTGCCTCTATTCTGCGTGCACAAGTGGAATCCGATAGCTGTAATGCACCGATTTCTTTTAAAATGCTGGATTTGTTGCTATAGTTTTCAAACAAAATTTCAGCTGCTGAAAGGAAACATTTCTTCACCAGCTCTGCCTCCGTGAATGGCTTCTTATGTTTGGCAAGCAGGTAGCATATTTTGAATGATGCTTCTGTAACAGCCTCAGATTCCTTCATTTGGCAAAGGACGAGCTTCTGCTGGGAAAGAAGTGTTTACTTTAATGATGCCACTTTTGCTGAACGCAGTTGTGAGTGCAATGGGAAGTTCTCACTATAACTTGCGTGTCGAGTTTTGTAGTGCCGTTCCAGGTTATATCTCTTAAGAACATTTACTTTCTCTTTGCAAAGCAAACAGATAGCTTTCTCCTTTGGCCATTCAACAAACAAGTACTCTTCTTCCCATGCTGCCTGGAATGATCTGTGTTCACTCTGTGTGGATCTGGGTCATTTGCAAGGCTTGGTAACTGGACTGTAGGCCATTGGTCTCAGCGAGTTTGTGCAATGAGTATCAAGGGTCAGGAATCAGATTTTCCCCTCACAGCCAAAGGACCGACGCCACTTCACGACCGACAACACTTCACGAGCGACCGATGGACCGACACCGCCTCACGACCAATGGACCAACACTGCGTCTCGCTACAGACCTCTGTGCACAACACCAAAGTAATATAAAGTGATGTGTAAAAGGAAACAAAGCATACCGTGATCTAATAATTGTCAACACACATGCTGGCCTTTGCCGATTCCCAGAGAACCATGTTATAAAAAGTATTTTTTGCAATTATGCTTGCAACCTGCTAGGCATACTAGAGTGATAATGGAACCAATGAATGGTATACGGGCCCCTTTTTAGAGACTGTTTTTTTTCAGCATGCTGGGTCACACAGCAATAGAAATCAACTGTGCACGAAATGCCAGGGGCCAGATAAAAAAAAGTGTATTATTGTAAGACATTTTCAACAGCCCTGGCTCTAGTAGTATATTCCTACACTAATCACAAGAGCCAAATGGGAATGTTCCAGAGTATATCCCTATCCTAATCACAAGAGACATTTAATTAAATGCAGAAGCCATTTATCAACCGCACCACTGGGAGGAGGAGTAAGCTGAAGGTGTTTGCCCATCACACAAAGTGTACCCCACTGGACACTTCACAAATGGTTTGATTTATATTGGGATTGTCCTCTAATTTTTAGTAGTTTTCATGGGTGGGTGGTTTCTCTCTGGCTGTACTGGGTTGGTGGGTATGGGTTATAAAAGTAAGCATTATTGTTTGGAGGTTGCACAAACAAAGGTCCAACTTGGTGCCTAAGCATTACAAGACAAAGATACAGCAGCACCGTTCTTACCCTTGCAGGGTCCGGTCTATCACACACAGCGCCATCTGCTCTCACCCCTACCGCCATCTGCACACAGCGCCATCTGCTCTCACCCCTATCCCAGTAACACACACAGCGCCATCTCCTCTCACCCCACCCCAGTAACACACACAGCGCCATCTGCACACAGCGCCATCTGCTCTCACCCCTACCCCAGTAACACACACAGCGCCATCTGCACACGGCGCCATCTGCTCTCACCCCTACCCCAGTATCACAAACAGCGCCATCTGCTCTCACCCCTACCCCAGTAACACACACAGCGTCATCTGCTCTCACCCCTACCCCAGTAACACACACACACAGCGCACACTCACAGCGCAATCTGCTCTCACCCCTACCCCAGTAACACACACACAGCGCACACACAGCGCCATCTGCTCTCACTCCTACCCCAGTAACACACACACAGCCCACACATACAGCGCAATCTGCTCTCACCCCTACCCCAGTAACACACACACAGCGCACACACAGCGCCATCTGCTCTCACCCCTACCCCAGTAACACACACACACAGCGCACACATACAGCGCAATCTGCTCTCACCCCTACCCCAGTAACACACACACAGCGCACACACACAGCGCCATCTGCTCTCACCCCTACACCAGTAACACACACACAGTGCACACACACAGTGCCATCTGCTCTCACCCCTACCCCAGTAACAGACACACACAGCGCACACACACAGCGCCATCTGCTCTCACCCCTACCCCAGTAACACACACACACAGCGCACACACACAGCGCAATCTGCTCTCAACCCTACCCCAGTAACACACACACAGCGCACACACACAGCACCATCTGCTCTCACCCCTACCCCAGTAACACACACACACAGCGCACACACACAGCGCAATCTGCTCTCACCCCAACCCAGTAAAACACACAGCGCACACACACAGCGCCATCTGCTCTCACCCCAACACCAGTAACACACACACACACAGCGCCATCTGCTCTCACCCCTACCCCAGTAACACACACACACAGCGCACACACACAGCGCAATCTGCTCTCACCCCTACCCCAGTAACACACACACAGCGCACACACACAGCGCCATCTGCTCTCACCCCTACCCCAGTAACACACACACACAGCGCGCACACACAGCGCAATCTGCTCTCACCCCTACCCCAGTAACACACACACTACATTAAAAACAAATAAATAAATAACCAAAGAGCCTTACCTGCCTCAATAAAGCACTGTAAAGATGCCACAAATGTAGAACGGCAGCCAGGCAGGCGGGCGGCAGACGTGGAGCCGGTGACAGGAAGCAGACGAAAAAGCCCGTAAAAGTTAGCTTCCAGGATCGTCATGGAAACGCCATAAATAATGGCCGCCATATGTAAACATAGAGGAGGGCCGCGGGAGCATGCGCAAAGAAGCCACTATTGCGCATCCTCCCGCGGCCCTCTTCTATGTTTATATACTGCGGCCATTATTATATGGCGTTTCTTGTACGTGTCCGCAGGCCGCCAAGGTAGGTCCGTGGGGCCCCTGGTGGCCCGCGGGCCGTACTTTGAGTAACGTCGATCTAGGCAATATAACAACAATTAAATTATTGTTCTCATGTGATGGCCACCATATTTTGGAATAAGAGCCAAAATGCTGAAATTCCTGGTTTAGTGTTATGGACCAATGCTCCATAACGAAGGAAACTGTGTATACAGTATGAGGGTACAGCAAAAAGTATCATTGAATTTGGGGCCTTAGCCGGCCCACTTTGAAGAAACAATGGAGGGAACGGACACATAGCCTCGATGTATTTGACATGGTTTTGGGAACCTACTCATTTATGTACTATGTTCGAAGTTATTGATTGCAAATGTGTGTACGTGAGGAAAACATGGTTATACTGCATTGCTGATCTATGTTGTTATTTCTCTTGTTTTTTCCCATCAAAGCGAAACTAATAAAAAGATCTGTACAAATGCTGGAATTTCCTTGTTAGGGTACTTAAAACTACACAACCCCTCTCTCATCTTTGTGGATTTCCAAAACAACTTCAACCTCGAGAATGTCGACTTCTGCAAAGCTTTGAAACTGAAAGGTCAAAATATGTCTCTGGGTTGGCTTCCAGAGACAGGACTCAGTGGTGGCTCCTTGTAAGGGACTACAGGGCACAGCCCCCTGCCTACTGTAAGGCTTCACATTTTCAAGTCCCAACACTGGGTATCATTATTTTTTCCACTGTTCATGAAAACACAGCTTTCTCCCTCAGTCTTTTGTATAGTCTTCTGATGACAGGTGGATAAGGAGTAAGCTGAGAGGGCTGACAGCACAGCACAGGCAGCCCGGGATATCTACTAAAATGTGACTATCCGGGCACATATCAGTGCATCCCTGAGACAATGAGAAGCCACAAAGAGCTTCAGGGGCAGGATCCCAAGTTCTGCTCAAGCTTCATATACAGTTGTAGTTTCTGTCCTATCAAGAAACTGGGAGAGGGTTTGAGGTGAGTCTTTCCTTTTTCATACCTGTTCTTGTTGCTCTGTCAGGCTCCTTGTTGAGAATCCTGGCTTGCTGGTTCAAATGTCCACATCCAGATTCCCACACTGCTGCTGCCATGGAGCCTCTGAGTTGCCAGCAAAGGAAGCAAGGTAAGTAAAAAAAAAGTTTCTCTGTTCATTTGTGTTTGTGAGTGTGATTGTTAGTGATTAAAAGTGATTGGGATTGAGTGAAAGTGTGTGTGAGTGTGTTTGCGAGTGTCAATGAGAGTAAAAGTGAGAGAGATTCTGAGACTGAGAGCGTTTAGAAATAAGTGAAAGTGAGTATGAGGAAGTGAGTGAAGGAGTGTTAGTGTCTTAGAAAGAGTGAGTAATTGGACTGGGAGTGGTAATAAGTCAGAGGTGTAGCTATAGATGGTGCAGCATACAGTTGCACCAGGGCCCAGAGTCAGTGAGTGTGAAAGTGTATTTGTAATTGAGAATGTGACCCTGTCAGTATGAGCATGTTTGTGTGAGTAACAGTGAGTAGGACTGCGAATGAGTAAGTGGGAGAGTCAGTTAGAGTGAGAAAGGGGGAAAAGGGTGAATATGAGGGAAGAGTGTAGGAGTGAGGCAAAGTTTGAAAAAAATTGAGTGAACTTCTGGCAGGTATGATGCCCCACCACTTTCAAAGATCACCAGCTGCCACTGGTCGGGATATAACTGAGACACTACAGAAGTTCTCTACTCAAGCCCACAGCCCATATAAATGATATAAACATTTTATAGTTGTGCAGTCTAAATCATAGACCACAACTAAAATGAAATGAACACTTAGAATTAGATAATATTCAAATACGTACAGTTAGTCACACATAGGGAGCTCTGTGTTTATCTTTAAAGTTCTCCCCCCTTTGGTACAAAATTGATTCTCTACTATTCATAAGCTAGGGCTACTTTCAACCAACACCTGCCGGCACCGCAGAAAGCAAAAAGGAATTTACCTCACCTGAAATTCAACTGCAAAATGATCTGACCCTTCTGGAGCAAGCAGTCCTAAACCATTAAAGTGATAATGCAAGTTGACTGCACACTAAACTCGATGGCACTCTGTTTGAGACCCATTCCATTTGTGACTTACCCGACAGGGACAAAGGTTACATACACCGCCTTGACTTAGTCCTGACTATAAGTCTAAAAAGAGTGCAAATACATTGAAAACAAGCAGGCCATTTTTTAGTTAACACTTGGTTAGCATGGCAATAATCTCCATGCCATGGAAATTATTATAATAATTTTCCTCTGTAAGGATACCATTCCAAATATCATTGATGTGTCGCATAGGGTGTATTACATATAGTATGGATAGACCTTAGTGTTCATGAGATTCTAAGGTGTTCATTGCGTTTTTAAGTGGTGTACAAATGAAGGTCTGTGTACACTGTGGGGGCACATATACAAGCCCCTTGCACCACCTTTGCATGGCTTTTCATAGCCTCGTAGACATGTTGTAAGGCAATGCAGCGCGCTCATAGAACAAGCATTAGCATGACAATTGGTTTCGCCTTTGACTTTTTTCCTGTGTAAGTGGCTTACAAATAATAGAAACATTTTATAACAATGTTTTGTTTTTAATTTAATAAAACAAACATTATTTAAACATTTTTTCAAATATTTGCAAGCCAGTTACATAGAAAAGAAGGCAAAGGTTAAACCTATTGGCTTTGCCAATGCTTGTTCTATGTGTGCTGTATTCTGCAGCATACATAGAAAGAGGAAAAGCCTCCCTGGACTGTTTCTGTGCAGGAAGGTGTCCCTTCCTGCACAAAAACAATTCTGCCAACTACGCAGATACCTTTGAAACATGGTGAATTGGTGCCTGTGTAGGCGCTAGGCACTGGCGCTGGCAAAGGCTGAAAGGACAGGAATGGGACGTTTCTTGTAAATACGGTGAATTCCTGCCCTTACAAACTGGTGTAGGGCAGAGCAGCAAAAAGGCTTGTGATGCTGCCCTACGCCAATATCTAGTAAATATGCCACTGTGTTTGTAAATTACCATTCTTGTGCCTCCCCTTCCTGCTCACCTTTTGTGTCCATGATGCGTTTCGATTACTTAGAGTGCCATTTGCTTTGTAAAACTCTCTTTAAGACAATGGTGAAGGTAATTTTTCATTGAATCTACCATAAGGAGTGACTATAAATCTTTATTTTTATTTCTCTAGCCGTGATGAAGTGATTGTGTTTTTTTCAAGGCGACAAAACATATGTTGGATGGCTAGAACTTATTCTGTGAGAAAAACTTAAGGACAAAAGAATAATTGGTGTGACAGAACATACTGGCTCTCTGGAGATATTTTCTGAGTGCTCACAACTGCAGTTGAAGCTTTGGAGACTTTCCTTTCCTCATTCGGGGAGCATTTGAGTGACAGCTTTCCACTTTGCTAAGCCCCCATTGCGGACTATAAAGGCTTGTCAAACACTTTTGTGCAATTTGGATAGGTGTGCGCTGACATTATTCCGGCAACAAAATTGTATATTACTGAAATAGAAGTCAGAAGTATTTTACAGGACCTAAGTAAAGTCAGTATGAGCTCACAAATACCAAGAGAAACAATACTTGAAAGTTTATGACAAACACTCCTGAACACAAAACAGGCCAACTCACTGGCATACCAAACCTAAACATATTAATTGCCAGAACACCTAGGACAGCCAGGGAAATACCAGTATCACACATACATACACCCAAGTTTGCTAACCACGCTTTAAAAACATGTTTTGATTATATGCAACCTCAATAATGATAAAATAATTATAATTTATGCAACCAATAACAGTTTACGAACCTTAACACTTTGAAACACAAAGGTGAAAAATGGCACTTCTAAGTCTCACCCTTCACCATTCAATCAAATATATGCAACACATGGCCAATATCAAACAAAGTGCAACATAAAATGAAATGCTAATACATAATACACAGTAGACTAACAAATATAACCCACAAAAAATCATCAAAGATTTTGAAAAGACAATGGTTTTGGCCATGCTTAAAATCTACCCGCACGCTACAGTTCACAATCGAGGGTGCTAATATACCTTTAACCCGAGTGTATGGGAAAACCAACAAATATCCACCCTCATTATAGAATAAGAAACTAACCTAGAATTTGCACATGAAATAAAAAAGTTAATCTCTTTAACATACTTCCCTTTCACAGTCGTCACTAAACATAATGATGTGCTATTTGAATACCACTATTGTCAACAAAAGAAAACAAGACTAGCTCCACTAATGTGTTATTTTGAGGATATTTGGGTTGCTCAGCTGTACCAATCAGGCCAAGAACTCCAACCCAAGTATCCCCTTCCATGGTGGAATGTCTATTACAGCACCAAGTCCAAAGAAGAAAAGACAGATTCTGTAGTGGAAGGGTAGCATAATTCCTTCCGAGGAATACTTGGAAAAAGCCACCATATACTCTACCAATTAATAGAAATACTTAAACAAGAACAAAGCTAACAGGAGCTAAGAATGGAACAATCTGTAACCCAACTCACACTAAAACTCTCCAAGAAAACTAAACAAATGCATGAAAGTCTAGCATGCAAAGTAAGGGCCTCATTACGAGTTTGGAGGTCTGTGGACACCATGGCAGTCTTGTTGACCCGACCGCCATCAGGTTGGTGGTCAAACCACCAGATTACCAGTCATGCTCTCCTATGGAGCAAAGACTGCTGCGGTCTCGCCGGCACTGTCAGGCAGCACAGACCGCCATGGTCGTGAGGCAGCACAACCAGGCTGGCGGAGACAGTGTTGCCATTGGACACATTATGAGGTTGCACACTGCCAAAGTGACTGTGGCAGACCAACCACCATGACCCAGCAGGAGGAAATGGGGACTATAAAGGGAGACACTCACCTGCAGGCAGACCTATAAATCTGGTGCCACCATGGAGGCCATCACACAGGTCATGCTGCTGCTGCTATTCCTCGAAGGTGCACAAAATCAATGCCGCCATGGACACAACTGATCGTAAGTACACACACCTACCTGTCTCATTAACCGTGCCAACAGATTGTTGCACCGTCGTCTACGTGATATGGGGTCGACCTATGGGGACCAAGTACACGTGTCATTGTGTCCCGGCTGGGAATTATACACAAAGAAGGAAACACTCACAGTCGCAATACTCCTCCTTTGGGCAGGTCACTCACACTGCACCGCAACACTACAAAAAACACACGTCTGCTTACTTCAGGCACACGGACAGAGAAGTGTACACAACATTGTCTCACACCACACCAACAACACACCAACATCACATCTACCAATACCACTCACCAAACTCACATTACTCACATGCCATGGGCTGTCGTCACATTAAACACATATATGTATGTATGTGGCATGGAATATAAACAATACTCCCAGTAAACAGCCTTGCAATGGACACACACATTGCAACACATTGAAAGGGCAATGGGATGCACAATGCACAGAAAGCCAAATATACAAACCTCACTATGCAAACAATACCTGGACAATTGTGATGGGGGCAGCAGTAACACCCAGGGAAGGAGGCTGCACTGGGGCACATATTACCTTGCAACTGCCAATAAAACAACTATTGCACATGAATTGACCCTTCAGGTATTTCTGGGAACGAAAAACTAGACTCAAATTACATGCCAATCTGCGCAATGTGGAAGTGCAAGTCAACAAAGCACACACAACTCCAACTGCATGGGACATACCTTTACATGAACTAGGTGCAAGGTACACACAGCTAAATAGACACATGCACAGTCTACTAATGCAAACAAAGGTAGCACAATTGAACACACTCCATGTCTGCACAAACAAAATTCAAGCTGATACACAACAGATGAATACATAATCCATATCAGGGGGACAAGTCTAACACCATACATGCTCACTTCCGACAACACAAGATGAAATATTTACCATAAAAAACAGTACACAATGCCATGACAGCACCATTGCATTTTTATGCACATATCCATACAGTCAACATATACCCTTGTCTTTAGGGACACCAGCATTGCCAATAAACTCAGATACTGTGAACAACAGCAAATGCATCAGCAAACATGCTGAAACACACACAACTGTAGGCACACAACACAAGTTACTCAGGAACAACATAAAGGTAGAAACTGAATTGCAGTACAAATGTGTACCCAAGAAAACAACTATTTGGGTTTAATGATATGAACTTCAAAATGTCCAAGTCCATTGTCCAGTCCATAATCAATGGGCGGTGCACATCGCTGTGCACACACTTGACTCCTAACTGCCAGGGCTCATCCAGGGGGGTGGAAAGGGGTTGGGTTTAGGAGGGGAGGGTTGGTCTTGGGTTTGGGAGGGGTGGGATTCTTCTTAGGGGGAAAGGTATGGGTGCTTGCAGGTGGGGGAAGGAGAAGCCTTTGAGGTGGAAGGGAGGAGCTGGGAGGTGGGTGGGTGCCTCTTGGATTTGGGACAGGGGTGGATGGGACAGGGGAAAAGGTTAAGGTCAAACATAAAATCTTTCTTAGGGATAGTCAGCAGAATGGGGTGGGGATTTGGAGGTCAAGGGAGTAGTTGTCTGCTGTGTAGGTCTGGATGTCGTGGGTGCATGCTTCTGGAAGGTATGCTTGTGTTTGGTTGGTGTCTGTTGGGTGGGTGAGTGAGTGCGTTTGCATGTCTGGTGGTCTGGGAGGACGAGGTGCTGGGGAATGGAGTGGTGGATGTGTGTGTCTACTGGGGTGGTGACTGCGGGTATGCTGGATACCGTGGATGTTTGTGTGGCTGGGTGGTGTCAGCGGGTATGGTGCTTGTTGTTGATGTCTGGGTGTCTGTTGGGATGATGTCTGAGGGTATGCTGGGTGTGGTGGGTGTGTCACTAACTGTTGTTGTGGTGCCTGTGGATATGCTAGATGCTGTGTCTGTAATGCTGGAGGTGGTGGGGGTGTCTGGGAATGTGATGACTGGTGTGCCTGTGGGTGTGTATTGTTTGCTTGCGTGCCAGTTTGTCTTGTGGTGCTTGTGTTTGTTTGCGCCGCTCTTGTGGGTTGGAGTGGATGCATGCAGATCTGTCTGTGTGCTTTGGCTAAGTAGGGGGTGGGGGATTTGGATTGTGAAGAGGGAGGTGGAGGGGGGAACAGAAGGTGGAGGGTGACTGGCTGCCGCCAGTGAGGAGGCCTGAGCCTGAAAAGATCTCTGTAGGCCAGCCATTGCACCAGGAATGCCTTCCAGGAATGCATTTGTTTGTTGGAGTTGTCAATCCCTGGATGGCATTCACAATGGCTGACTGACCCACAGAGATACTTCTCAGGAGGTAAGAACCTCCTCACTGAGGGCAGCAGAGGTAAGAGGGGCTGGGGTGGAGGTGCCTACGACAGAGGAGACGTCCACCCACTTGGGGGTATGGGGCACAGCCAACTGAGTGGGGAACAACAGGGAGGGAGGTGTTAGAACAGGGGGTGGTGGACAAAGATGGTACAGGGGGATTCCCTGTTTGGTTTATCACCACTAGGGAGTGTTCACTGGAGGAACAATCAGATGATGAAGAGGCACTCACCTCGCCCTCAGGCCACTCACTCTGTGTCTGTGGTGTCTTGACCCGAGGTCCTGTGGCCAGATGCTTCCCCATTCCGCTTGACCCCATTTCCTTCGCTTGCTGGTGCTGATGCTGAAAATACAAAGAGAAATAGGGTCATCTCAAGCCCATGATCATACTTGAACAACAGCTCAGATTAGCAAACATTACCATGATCTCAAGTAGGCCCCAGCAACAAACTCCACCTAAGTACATACATGTGCCATGCCGTATGCATGCATGCCATCCGAACTGTCAGCCGTTGCCCATGGGAAAATTAGGATCTCAGACAACTACAATTTCATGGCTGAAGTTGTGTATTCACAATAACCATTCAACAAGTAGGAGAGCCCATCACCCTCAAAGCTTTGCCCAATGGAGCAGACCTCAATTACCTGTTGTCATATAATAGTATGCCAATGCCACATGCATTTCCACAGATTCCACAAAGGGTCATTGTTAGACTTTTCATCCTTGGCGTGGTCTCCCTTAACTTTTTGCCTCTGTTCCCCAGGTTATTGATGTGTGCTGGACTCTGATTTTGCTGTTTTTATTACTCTGGGCCCTTTACCACTGCTAACCAGTGCTAAAGTGCAAGTGCTCCTGTTTAAAATGTGTATGTAATTGGTTTTCCATGATTGGCATATTTGTTTTACTGTTAAGTCCCTAGTAAAGTGCACGAGAGGTGCCCAGGGCCTGTAAATCAAATGTTACTAGTGGGCCTGCAGCACTGGTTGTGCCACCCACACACATAACCCTGTAATCATGTCTCAGACCTGTCACTGCAGTGTCTGTGTGTGTATTTTTACACTGGAAATTCGACTTGGCAAGTGTACCCACTTGCCAGGCCTAAACCTTCCCTTTTCTTACATGTAAGGCACCCCTAATGTAGGCCCTAGGTAGCCCCAAGGGCAGGGTGCAGTGTATGGATAAGGTAGGACATATAGTTATGTGGTTTATATGTCCTGACAGTGAAATACTGCCAACTTCGTTTTTCACTGTTGCAAGGTCAGTCTCTCTCATAGGATAATATGGGGGCTACCTTTAAAAATGATTAAAGTGTAGATTCCCCTAGAGAGTAGATGGACATGTGGAGTTTGGGGTCCCTGAACTCACAATTTAAAAATACATCTTTTAGTAAAGTTGATTTTAAGATTGTGTGGTTGAAAATGCCACTTTTAGAAAGTGAGCATTTCCTTGCTTAAACCATTCTGTGACTCTGCCTTGTTTGTGGATTCCCTGTCTGGGTCAGTTTGACAGTTGGGTTGTTTTTCACCTCGCACTAGACAGTGACACAAAGGGAGCTGGGGTGTAACCTGCATTTCCTGATTAGCTATCTCTGCTAGGAGGGAGGGGTGGAGTGGTCACTCTCATCTGAAAGGACTGTGCCTGCCTCTGACAATGCAGACTCCAACCCCCTGGTGTGTGTGTGAGGCCTTGCCTGGGCAAGGCAGGATTTCACAAGTAGGTGTGAGTCCCCTTTGAAGAAAGGTGGCTTCAAAGACTAAAATGGGTATAAGAAGGGCACCCAAATCTACAGACTAGAGAAACACTTCTGGAACCAAGAGGAACCTCTGCCTGGAGATGAGCTGATAGCTGAGGAAGAAGTGCTGCCCTGCCTGTGACTGTGCTTTGTGGAGATTTCCTGCAGTGCTGCTTCTGCCAGAGTAAGAGGGCAAAGACTGGACTTTGTGTTACTTCCATCTTGTGAAGAAATCTCCAAGGGCTTGAGTTAGAGCTTGCCTCCTGTTGTTTGAAGTCTCAGGGACAGCAAAGACTTCTCTCTGCCAGCACCTGGAGTCTCTGGAGAGACTCCTGCTCTGACAAGTGGTGCCCTATCCAGTCCCTGAGCCCTTGAAAGGAAAGCTGGTGGAAATCCAAGGAAATCGACTTCGGACGACTCGGGACAGACGCCGCTGCTGAATCCGGTAACGCCGCCTGCACCCGACTCCGTGACCTTCGCTGGAACGCGACACTCTTTGCAGGCCTGACGCCGCTGTAGCCCCGCTGAAGTCCGTGACTCTGTGGAAGTCGCCGCACCACGTCATGACCAACGCTGCTCGAAGTGCACGGATTCAACGTTTCGCACAGACGCCGCAATCCCCTACTTCGCGCATTGGCTTGTTTTCACTCTTCACCAAAGGTACTGTACTTGGGGGTCTATACGACTCCGTGTCTGTCGCCGCTGGTGTCGGCTTGTTGGGAACGACTCCGTCACGACGCCGTGTTAACATCTCATCGAAGCATTTTTGTTTCTAAGCGCTATTTTTGAGGTTAATCTTTAGAAATTCATAACTTGACTTGTGTATGTTGGATTTTTGTCGTTTTGGTCTTGTTTTGTTTAGATAAATATTTCCTATTTTGCTAAACTGGTGTTATGTCATTTTGTAGTGTTTTCATTAAGTTACTTTTTGTGTTGGTACAAATACTTTACACCTAGCACTCTGGAGTTAAGCCTACTGCTCTGCCAAGCTACCAAGGGGGTAAGCAGGGGTTAGCTGAGGGTGATTCTCTTTTACCCTGACTAGAGTGAGGGTCCTTGCTTGAACAGGGGGTAACCTGACTGTCAACCAAAGACCCCATTTCTAACATTGGTGATCAGCGGTTGGGATTTGGACTTGTATTTGTGCTTGACATACAGTGATTTAGTGTACACTATTATTTTGAGTGCAGACCACTACGTGCCCACATACTGCTTGTCTTGAGATTTTTGCTTTTTCTCTTTTTGTGGATTTTTCCCTACGTCGACTTTGTTTTTCATTGCTGATCTTTGATTGACTTTGAACTTCATTTGGGAACTTGTTTCTACATTTGGAACTTTGCACTCTTTTAACCTTTCATCATGTCTCAACTTGGAGATGCATCAGTTGAAGCTGTTTTTGACCTGAAGCAATTGGATAGTTATAACAAGGCTCAGCTAAAGCAGTTTTGTAAAAATTTTGGTTGTCCCATTAAGAGCTCTTCCAAGAAGGATGAGCTGAAAAAGGCGCTGAGGGCCTGGGTGACAACCAGAAGCACTGGAGGGCACACTGATGATGAGGAGGAGGATGAGGATGAGGAGGGAGAGCAATCAGTACATAATGGTATAGTGGGAGGTCCTGTTATTCCAAGGGAAAGAGTCTCTAGGGCAAGTAGCAGTGTATCCTCCAAAGGTCTGACGCCTGAAGAATTGCAGGACAGACAGGCAGAGAGGGCATACCAATTGGAGCTACAGAAGCTCAATCTGGAGAAAGAGAGAGATGAGAGAAGAGCAGTCCTTGAGGAAAGGAAGATGCAGCTGGCTCATGAGCTTAACTTAAAGGAGTTAGATCAGAGGAGCTAGTTCAGTAGGGATGGGGGCAGCAATCCTACAGTGCAGCCTGAGAGAAGGGTACACATCCCAAAAGACCTTGTGAGGGATTATAAGAGGGAGGATGATATCTACTTGTGGTTCAAGGGTTATGAGTCAGCTCTCCACATGAACCTGGTCCCTGAAGCTCATTGGGGGGCAGCCCTGTGGAAGCATTTTGAGGCAGAGGGGAGGGACACACTGACAGCCTTAGGGGATGCTCAGAGTCTCACCTACCCTGTCATGAAGGAGGCCTTACTCACCAGGTATGGTCTCACCCCTGAGCAGTACAAGGAGAAGTTTAGATCCTACAAAAGAAAGGAATCCCAAACATGGTTGGAATGTATTGATTCTTTTTGCAGGTCACTGGATGGTTGGGTGAAGGGCAGTAAGGTAAACACGTATGAGGGGCTTTACAATTTAATTGCTTGGGAGCACTTGTACAGTTTATGTTTTCCAGAGCTGCTCCAGCACCTCATTGACAGCAAGCTGACTGACCCCAGGAAGCTTGCACAGGAAGCGGACCGCTGGGAGAGCACCAGGGTCCAAAAGAGGTACGGGGGAGACCACGCCAAGGGTGGGCAGGGTCCCTCTCAGAAGAAAGGGGGGGTGGGTAAGGGCAAACAGGGGGAGTTCTCTAAAGGGCCCCAAACTGATTCCCAGGGTAAGGATTCCCAACCCCCCAGTGAAAAGAAGCCATGGTTGTCCAAAGGGAAGCCAGTGGCAGGTGGTCCCCCATGTAAGTGCTATGCATGTGACCAGGTGGGTCATGTGAGGGGGACCCCAAATGCCCCAAAAGTACACCGGCACCCACTGGTGCACCGTCCCAGGGTTTGGCCAGTGTAGCGCTTGGGGAGGAGTTGGTTTCAGGTGGGTGGGAACCAGCAGAAATTACCCTTGTCTTACTAGGGGACAGTGAGATGGTCCAGAGGAACCTAGTGCCTGATAACACTAAGAAGTACAGGCAATGGGTGACCATCAATGGACAAAGGGTGGAGGCTCTGAGAGACACAGGAGCCAGTGTGACTACAGTGAGGAGTCACCTGGTGTCTGAAGAGCAGATTGATCCCCGGGTACTTCACCCAGTAGTTGCGGTAGACAACTCTGATCGCCTCTGCAGAGTGGCGCAGGTTCCCTTTGAATGGGGGTGTCTCAGGTTCCTGGAAAGTAGCTGTGAGTCCAACCATGCCTGTTGATTGTTTGCTGGGTAACGACCTTGCGGATTCCCCTTGGAAGGAGGTGGAACACAGGTCTCACTTGGAGATGTTGGGTCTGCCTGGGTGGGTATGCATATCCACCCGGTCTATGGCAGCCAATCAGGGTAGTCAAGAGCCCCTGGAGCCTGAAACAGTGGGCCAGGGGACCGCCAAGAAGAGGAAGGGCAGGGGGCGCGGGAAACCGGCCCCCGAGGTTCCCACGGTCCGGGCGGAGGCGGAGCCTGAGGATGACACCCCGGAACCTACAGGGGAGCAGGTGGCTGAACTGGGGGAGGTCCCTGAGCTGTCACAGTGGCAGCAGGAAGGGGGACCCACCAGGGAAGTATTCTGCACAGCGCAGAAGGAGTGCCCTACTCTTGAGGGGCTGCGGCAGCAGGCTGCAGCCCAGGCGACTGGCGAGGCGCCAGGTACTCACCTGATTTATTGGGAGGATGGCCTCCTGTATAGTGAGCCTAAGGTTCCTGAGCCTGGGTCAGCTCGTATGCTGGTGGTACCCCAGTGCTCAGGGCCTTCCTACTGGGTTTGGCTCATGATGTGCCTTTGGCAGGACATCTAGGGCAGGACAAGACCTATAAGAGGCTTGTCTCCCACTTTTACTGGCCCTTGATGCACAAGCAGTCAGACTTGTCAGGCAAGTGGCAAGAGTGGGGGGAAATGCAAAGCTCCCCTCCAACCTTTACCGGTAGTCAGTACTCCCTTTGAAAGGGTAGGAATTGACATTGTGGGGCCTCTGAATCCCAAGACAGCCATGGGCAACAGGTTCATCCTGGTCTTGGTGGACCATGCCACACGGTACCCAGAAGCCATTCCTCTAAGGACGGTCACTGCCCCCGTGGTGCCCCCGTGGTGGGACGTGCCTTGATGGGAGTTTTTACCCGCATGGGGTTCCCCAAGGAAGTGGTATCTGATAGAGGTACAAACTTCATATCCACTTATATGAAGTCTCTGTGGAAGGTGTGTGGGGTAACCTACAAGTTCACCACCCCTTACCACCCCCAAAGTAATGGTCTGGTTGAGAGATTCAACCGCACCTTGAAAGGCATGATTCAGGGCCTGTCAGAGCCCTTGAGGTGTAAGTGGGACGTCCTCTTGCCATGCCTTCTGTTCGCTTACAGGGAGGTGCCTCAAAAAGACTTGGCTTTAGCCCCTTTGAGCTCATCTATTGCCACCCTGTGAGGGGACCGCTCAGTCTGGTGAAGGAGGCTTTGGAGAAAGCTCCTAGTAAACCACCCCAGGATGTATTTAGCTACATGCTGGCACTAAGAAACCAGACTGCCCGCTTCAGGAGTCTCGCTCAGGAGAACCTGGAAGCAAGCCAGGAGGATATGAAACGGTGGTACGACCAGAATGCCACTCTGGTTGAGTTTCAGACTGGACAAAAAGTGTGGGTCATGGCACCAGTGGAGCCTAGGGCTCTCCAAGATAAGTGGACTGGGCCTTTTGAGGTGGTGGAAAGAAAGAGCGAGGTCACCTATCTGGTAGACTTGCAATCCCCCAGGAACCCTTTGAGGGTCCAACATGTCAACTGCCTCAAACCACACTTTGAGCAAACTGAGCTATCCATGCTCCTAGCGACAGATGACGGGGTGGAGGAAGAGAGTGAGCCTCTTCCTGACCTCCTGTCTGCAGGAGAGAAAGATGGGTCTGAGGAGGGAGTGAGCCTCTCCCCCTCCCTGACTGAGGAACAGCAGAAGGACTGTCGCCATGTGTTGGGACAGTTCGCCTCGCTGTTTTCCCTGATCCCAGGAGTCACACACCTGTGCACACATGATGTGGACACTGGGGACAGTACACCTGTTAAACATAAGGTTTACAGGGTGACTGACAGGGTCAGGGCTTGTATTAAGGAGGAAGTCTCCAAAATGTTAACCCTGGGGGTTATTGAGCACTCCAGCAGTCCTTGGGCCAGCCCCGTGGTATTGGTCCCAAAGGCTGCTGCTCCTGTTGCCACTCCGGAACTTAGGTTCTGTGTGGACTACCGGGGTCTAAATGCGGTCAGCAAGACTGACGCACACCCTATCCCCTGAGCTGATGAGCTCATTGATCGGTTAGGAGCTGCCAAGTACCTCAGTACGTTTGATTTAACATCTGGGTACTAGCAGATTGCCTTAACTGAGGGGGCAAAGGAGAGGTCAGCATTCTCTACCCCAGATGGGTACTTCCACTTCAATGTGATGCCCCTTGGGATGAAGAATGCCCCTACCACCTTTCAGAGGTTGGTCAACCAGGTGTTGGCAGGACTGGATGGGTTCAGTGTCGCCTACCTGGATGACATTGCTGTGTTTAGTTCCACATGGGAGGAACACCTGCAACACCTCTGGAGAGTGTTAGAGGCCCTGCAGAAGGCAGGCCTCACTATTAAGGCGAGCAAGTGCCAAATAGGGCAGGGTTCTGTGGTGAACTTAGGACACCAGGAGGGGAGTGGCCAGGTGGCACCCCTACAGCCTAAGATTGACACGATTCTGGCTTGGGAGCCTTTTTAGGTCTCACAGGATATTACAGGAGGTTTGTTAAGGGATATGGTACCATTGTTACCCCCTTAACTGAGTTGACTTCTAAGAAGCAACCCAAGAAAGTGATCTGGACAGAGGCTTGCCAGAACGCTTTTGAGGCCCTGAAGGCTGCCATGTGCACAGCACCTGTGCTGAAGGCACCTGACTACTCCAAGGAGTTTGTCGAGCAAACAGACGCCTCAGAGCATGGTATTGGAGCAGTACTCTCACAGCTCAATGAAGAGGGCCTAGATCAACCCGTAGCCTTCATTAGCAGGAGATTACTACCCAGGGAACGTAGGTGGAGTGGCATAGAATGCGAAGCGTTTGCTGTGGTCTGGGCACTGAAGAAGCTAAGACCCTACATGTTTGGGACTCACTTTCGAGTTCAGACCGACCACAGGCCCCTCAGATGGTTAATGCAGATGAGGGGTGAGAATCCTAAACTGTTGAGGTGGTCCATTTCCCTGCAGGGGATGGACTTTACGGTGGAACACCGTCCTGGTACAGAGCACGCCAATGCTGATGGTCTGTCCAGGTTCTTCCGCCTTAGTGATGAGAACTCCCGCGAGGTTGGGTAGTTGCTCCCCACTTTTAGCTGGGGGGGACACGTGTTAGACTTTTCATCCTTGGCGTGGTCTCCCTTAACTTTTTGCCTCTGTTCCCCAGGTTATTGATGTGTGCTGGACTCTGATTTTGCTGTTTTTATTACTCTGGGCACTTTACCACTGCTAACCAGTGCTAAAGTGCAAGTGCTCCTGTTTAAAATGTGTATGAAATTGGTTTTCCATGATTGGCATATTTGTTTTACTGTTAAGTCCATAGTAAAGTGCACTAGAGGTGCCCAGGGCCTGTAAATAAAATGTTACTAGTGGGCCTGCAGCACTGGTTGTGCCACTCACACACGTAACCCTGTAATCATGTCTCAGACCTGTCACTGCAGTGTCTGTGTGTGTATTTTTACACTGTAAATTCGACTTGGCAAGTGTACCCACTTGCCAGGCCTAAACCTTCCCTTTTCTTACATGTAAGGCACCCCTAAGGTAGGCCCTAGGTAGCCCCAAGGGCAGGGTGCAGTGTATGGATAAGGTAGGACATATAGTAATGTGGTTTATATGTCCTGACAGTGAAATACTGCCAACTTCGTTTTTCACTGTTGCAAGGTCTGTCTCCCTCATAGGATAATATGGGGGATACCTTTAAAAATTATTAAAGTGTAGATTCCCCTAGAGAGTAGATGGACATGTGGAGTTTGGGGTCCCTGAACTCACAATTTAAAAATACATCTTTTAGTAAAGTTGATTTTAAGATTGTGTGGTTGAAAATGCCACTTTTAGAAAGTGAGCATTTCCTTGCTTAAACCATTCTGTGACTCTGCCTTGTTTGTGGATTCCCTGTCTGGGTCAGTTTGACAGTTGGGTTGTTTTTCACCTCGCACTAGACAGTGACACAAAGGGAGCTGGGGTGTAACCTGCATTTCCTGATTAGCTATCTCTGCTGGAAGGGAGGGGTGGAGTGGTCACTCTCATCTGAAAGGACTGTGCCTGCCTCTGACAATGCAGACTCCAACCCCCTGGTGTGTGTGTGAGGCCTTGCCTGGGCAAGGCAGGATTTCACAAGTAGGTGTGAGTCCCCTTTGAAGAAAGGTGACTTCAAAGACTAAAATGGGTATAAGAAGGGCACCCAAATCTACAGACTAGAGAAACACTTCTGGAACCAAGAGGAACCTCTGCCTGGAGAAGAGCTGATAGCTGAGGAAGAAGTGCTGCCCTGCCTGTGACTGTGCTTTGTGAAGCTTTCCTGCAGTGCTGCTTCTGCCAGAGTAAGAGGGCAAAGACTGGACTTTGTGTTACTTCCATCTTGTGAAGAAATCTCCAAGGGCTTGAGTTAGAGCTTGCCTCCTGTTGTTTGAAGTCTCAGGGACAGCAAAGACTTCTCTCTACCAGCACCTGCAGTCTCTGGAGAGAATCCTGCTCTGACAAGTGGTGCCCTATCCTGTCCCTGGGCCCTTGAAAGGAAAGCTGGTGGAAATCCAAGGAAATCGACTTCAGACGACTCGGGACCGACGCCGCTGCTGAATCCGGTAACGCCGCCTGCACCCGACGCCGTGACCTTCGCTGGAACGCAACGCTCTCTGCAGGCCCGACGCCGCTGCAGCCCCACTGAAGTCCGCGACTCCGTGGAAGTCACTGCACCACGTCGTGACCGACGCCGCTCAAAGTGCACGGATTCAACGTTTCGCACAGATGCCGCGATCCCCGACTTCGAGCATCGGCTTGTTTTCACTCTTCACCAAAGTTACTGTACTTGGGGGTCTACACGACTCTGTGTCCGGCGCCGCTGGTGTCGGCTTGTTGGGAGCGACTCCGTCACAACACCGTGTTAACATCTCATCGAAGCATTTTTGTTTCTAAGCGCTATTTTTTTGTTTAATCTTTAAAAATTCATAACTTGACTTGTGTATGTTGGATATTTGTCGTTTTGGTCTTGTTTTGTTTAGATAAATATTTCCTATTTTTCTAAACTGGTGTTGTGTCATTTTGTAGTGTTTTCATTAAGTTACTGTGTGTGTTGGTACAAATACTTTACACCTAGCACTCTGAAGTTAAGCCTACTGCTCTGTCAATCTACCAAGGGGGTAAGCAGGGGTTAGCTGAGGGTGATTCTCTTTTACTCTGACTAGAGTGAGGGTCCTTGCTTGAACAGGGGGTAACCTGACTGTCAACCAAAGACCCCATTTCTAAAAGTAATACACATTTCTATTTGTCACATACATAATGACCCAACAATAAAAAATAATGCTACAAAATCCTGCCACGTTCCTGTCAAAAGTGTAATAGCCTGTAGAAGGTGACATGAAAATACTCATGTCATACAGGAAGCAGTTCCACTATTCACACTTCACTAAGTGATATTTATCCCTATAGAGTCATGGAGGTAGTGTTAATGTTGTTCAGATAGGCCACATATGTGGCACGGAAATGGACACTGTAGACATTATGTGCAATATGTCAGGGAGAGATGTCGTCAAAATCCACAACACAATACATCAGCAAACCCCAGGATAATCACCTCTAATGTCAGGCACCCTTACAATGACATACTCTGAGTGCATCAGTAGATGCCACTAGTCCCTTGGTTGTTGGAGAGGCCCAGAGATTTGCAAGTACTTGTAGAAGGCCCTCAACATGTACCCGCATTGTAAATGTTTAATTACACACACAGTTTGCCACGCACATATATGTGAGGGAATACAGACATCATCCCATCAACATAGGTAGACCATGCATGAAACAGCAGCTTACAAATGTTTTTCAAAAGAGAAAGGGACATGTAGGCACAAAGAATGATGGAAACAGTGATAGCACATAAATCATGTCAATGGACATTCCCCAATTACAAAGGGAAAGTATTGATCTGTAGCTGACCCAAAGAACAATGGAAGCTCTGTCACATATATGTTGGCAATCTTCACATTACAGACTGCAGTGAGGCACCACCACCCGTCATACGCTGAAGACAAGTGGCCTTTAGGTGGTAGATGCCTTTATACTAATTTACCCAGACACATGGCTGAGGACAGTGATCCATCACTTACTTACTTACTTACTTTGGGCTGTAACATTGAGGAGTAGTGGTCTGTTGCATAGAAATTACACACACTACAATAACAAACAGTACTGGATTGATTAATGTACCCAGCCATATGTCGTCCCTGGAAAGAAAGTGGTTTGTGGAGTCTACCCAGTTGTGTCCTAGGTCACTGGGCCAATAGGAAAGGGACATCAGTATGCACCAAATGACATCAAGGTGCATTTCGAGGGGCAGGGATATTGAGTCACATTTCGAGGGGCAATTGTGTTGCACATCTTTGAGTTTGGACCATATACATGTTGTGGACACGTGTGGAAAACCATGCGGGTCACATGTGACCCTTTTGTTATTTGCAGCTACAATGTGTACTGGTTGCCATGTCTATTCATTCAGAAATGCCTTGTCACATGATATCATTGACATGCCTAATGTTTGTTGCTGTGGACATGCTGACTAACATTAGGAATCATGTCTTGTCATGCATAGGTACCCTGGGAAAGGGAGAATGTGACAACCTTCTGTCCACAGGCCACTGCCAGGCCTTCGGACCATGGAAGAATGCCACATTATCCTCCTTTACCATCTGAATAGACAAACAATGCGTCATCAGTTGGTACCAGATCTGATGCCAGCTATTAGTTATTCAACTAGCATTCCACTGATTGTACAAGTCATGTTAATATTGCACTTCCTGGCGACAGGGTGATTCCAACATACAATGGCCTTATCAGCTGGCAGGTCCCAACCAATGTTCAGTATGGTGTTGAAGGATGTCCTCTCAGCAATGTTGAAACACCTGGACAGCAAATGCAGCACTAGCGGCTCGTGGGCCGCGGAAGGGGCATGGCAAGGAGGCACGGTGTGGAGGGAAGGAATAAATAGTAAATTTAATTTTAAAAAAAAAAACACTTACCTCCTCCGCCGCTCCTTGTCCCTCGCTGCTCCTCTGCCTCTGCAGGCACAGGCTCCCAGCCTGCCCTGCGCCAATCCTGACGCTGCTCAGAGCAGCATCAGGATTGGCTGGGAGAACCCACCTTTTGGCTTGGTCCCACCGGAGGCAGTGAACAAGTATACCACAACAGAAAGAACTTACATTCCATCAATGTGCAAGACGAATGTTTGGCGGAGCTCTACATTTCAAAGGCCTGTGCCCATTATCCGAGTTTAACCCATGATTCCTTCATAATGCAGCACAGCACCATACCCCAGTTGATGTCTCAACTATACCCAGAGAGGGCCTGGCTAATTGGTAAGTCACATCTCTCCTGAGCGTGTGTGTTCAATGTCTGGTGCTACAATCATGCAGTGAGTGACTCATTGACTCATTGTTGCACATATGTCCCAGGCCTTAACAGGAGACTCTGGATATCCAAACCATCATTGGTTGATGATGCCAATAAGGAATCCAGCTACCCCAGGGGAAGTGTGCTTCAATTAGGCCCAAGGAAGAACAAGGCGGGTAGTGGAGCAGGCTTCTGGGCTCCTGAAGGCCAGATCCTGCTTTATTCACTGTACTGCTAAAGCCCTCCTCTACACACCCAGAAACTTGTCAGATCACTGTGGCATGCTGCACACTCCACAACATTGCCCTGTAGAGGAATATCCCATACATCTCAGAGGAAGGGATGACTGCAGTGCCACTGGGTGAGACTCCTGAAATGCCAACCGAGGATGA
The DNA here is from genome assembly GCF_031143425.1 of Pleurodeles waltl. Taxonomy (NCBI): domain Eukaryota; kingdom Metazoa; phylum Chordata; class Amphibia; order Caudata; family Salamandridae; genus Pleurodeles; species Pleurodeles waltl. Next base: position 553,696,489 of record NC_090448.1, read on the forward strand.
CAGTGGTGAAGAGGAAGGAGCTGATTTGTGGGAAGATCTGATCAACAGCTACTTTTCATGAGTGTAAGTATGTCATGTGGTGTCATGACTGTAACTGTACAATGCAGTATAGATCTGAGGACGAGTGGAGTTAAGTGTTCTGGCAACAATTATGGAGCTGAAACTCTGCAATATTCACCCAAAAGGTGCTTGATGACATATCCCCACCTTGATGCTGCTGCTTTGTTTGTGACAGTCTCATTGCAATGTTTGCTCCATTTCCAGTTGCTTTCTATGTGATTTGTGTAATAGGTATGTTTTCAAGTCCATGCTGCTTGTTTTGCCTTTGTACGGGTACCTCCACCATGACATCCTCATGTGGGCATTTCAGATTTGTGACATTGGCAAGTATCTGATGCTTTTCTGACAGAGGAAGGGGAACATGGATTGTTCCAGGTAATGTAGGACACAGATTTGGGGTGCATGAGCCCTGTGCAAAGACAGCTTATACAGTTTTTGGGTGGAAGGTCTGAAGTGCACATTGTACTTGTTTAGCAAGGCATTCACACTTCACATTGGCTAAACACTCTTCTTGTATGACCTGTATCTAGCTGTAGATGTATTTCATAATTGCAGGCCACAGTGTCTGTGCCACAACACTGACATATGTTTGTGTCATACCACCAGATGCATTGTCATTGGATAATGATGGGCCTGTGGTCAGGGAATGTTGTACTGCCCCATGCCTGTACCTTGGTTTATGTGATGATAGATTACTCTGGTGTGGTATGTGATAAGACTCAAGCTGGTGATACAATCCACTTTCTGTTTGCCTATTCTACAGGACAATGTCTGACAGGGCCCTTCCTTCCGTGGTCTGGGGGAGGGGAGGCTGTACCTTGGTATGTGTACCTTGACTCAATATGAGTCAGCCATTCCTGACTACGGCAGTCCAGCCATTTCAACAGCCTATGTGCTGTACAGTGCAATAAAATGTTTGGTGTGACCAGATACTTGTTGCAATGTGTTTGTGTGTGTTGGTAGTCATTCTAAGCAGGATGCTGCACCTGTAACATATACCTCCATGCATTAGTATCTTGTATCTTCCTCATTTGCGTCACATGGTCGTACATCCCTGCATAGCAAAATGTGGGACAGAAGCAAGCAGACCATAACTTTATGATAGATTAATTTATTGGAAATGTGTGCAGAGTATAAATTGGGGATGGAACAGAAGAGTGAAGGGTTCAGTCACAGTGAATTATATCATTGGAGTAGATGCCACACCATTTGAAGTCCAAAGTCCAGTGTACTCCTCCCATTGGAAATGGAAGGTGGTTTAAGAACATTCAACAGAGTGAATATGTGCCTCACAAAAAAAAGTCATTTTGGAAGAGGTCACTTGCTGGCAGTGGTGGGTGTCTTGCCATCCACACCTCCTGGGTTCTTAGCTGGATGTCCTTGCTTGTGTGTGGGGTGGGGAATCTGCAGCTACAGAGGCAGGGGTATCTGGTGTGGGTTCTTCCCCTGACAGGACCTCCCTTCCAGTGGCATGCATCGATGAAAAGGGCCTGGTGTAGATGAGGCAAGGGAAAGGGTAGAGTGTTGTTGCCGATCACTGCTCAGAGTGGTGTTAATGTCCCTCAGAACCCCTGTTAGGGAGGCCATCTTGGTATTGGGAACCTCCCACTCTTCATGCATTTCCCGATGGAAGACCATCTGCAGCTGCTCCATTTCCCAGAGTTTTGAAAGTACCTGGCCCATCACACCTTGGGACTCATGACAGACTCCCAGGACGTGGCTGATGGTGTCCTGGCCAAGAGGAGCCCCAGTGGCCTCACCCCGGTGGGCCATAGTATCACTCCTACACCCCATACCTCTGGGCCATGTCCCCTTGCCACAGGGTGCCCTCTCCCACTGGTCCAAGTACTATCATTGTCAGAGGTGTTGTGTTGTAACTCAGGATCTACGACTGGGGGGTATGAGATGGATGACACTGTGCTACTGAAGCAGGCTGGCCTGGTTTGTAGTGGGTACATTGGGTACTTACACCTTATACCAGGTCTAGTTATCCCTTATTAGTGAAGTAGTAGTGTTCTAGCAGCTTAGGCTGATAGAGGTAGCTAGAGCAGAGCAGCTTAGGCTGAACTAGGAGACATGCAAAGCTCATGCAATACCACTTATAGTTACGCAGTACTTATACACAAGTAAAGATAATACTCAGTGTTACCAAAAATAAAGGTATTTTTTTGGGTGACACAGTGCCAAAAATATCTTAGAGACAATACTCTTTCTGGAGGTAAGAATTATACACAACATATACACTAGACAGCAGAATTACTGTAGACAAGTAAATAGTTATAGAACAATGCAAACAGTAAGAAATCCTATAGTGTGTGCAAAATCGCTTGGAGAGTAGGAATACAGTAAAGGTAAGTATATTACCCCACCTCAGAGCCCAGAAAAGCAGGAGTAATGTACTGCAAGTTTCCTTAGGACACACTACACCTTCTTTTGGGGATTTTGCAGCAGCCAACCAAGTCTGCAAAGAACAACCGCTAGATTATTGGACCTGAAGACCTACAAAGGAAGGGGACCAAGTCCAGAAGTCGAAAGAAGTTCCAGGAAGGACAGGAGCCCCTGCCAACCCATAAGGGGGTGCAAAAGAAGAGTCCCCAGTTAGTCAAAGACTGCAGAAATGCACCCTAGGAAGGTGCCAGCGTGTTATTGCATAATGCAAAAGATGTCCCACGGCGTGAAGATCATTGCAGATGAGACTTGGTGTTGGAAGTCGCTAACAAGCCTTGACTATGACAAAAGTGCATTTTGCATCAAAATGGTGCTGGATGGACCCAGGAGGGACCTGGGGTCCTCAACTCTGTGTGAGGAGGACGAGGAGGCTCTCAGCACTTTAGAGAGCCCTCAGGCTGCCAGCCAGCACCCCCCGGAGCCACAGGACCCTGGTTCAAAGGAGGTGCAAAACACAGTTGATGCAGCACAACAAAAGAAGGTCCCACGCCGCCGGAGAACAACTCAGCGAGCTGAGTGTAACAGGATGGAATGCGGGGGACTTGGGCCAGACTGTGCAGAAAGGAATTTTGCAAAGAGTGCACAGAGGCCTCAGGAGGTGAAGAAGACCCAGTACACAGGGGTACCGTTGCTCTCTGGGAAGGCAAGGTCTTACCTCCTCCAAATTGCATCAGCAGGTCCTCAGAACAGTCTATGTCGATGACATCCACCCTCTGTGTCCATAGGAGCACGCTCGTCGCTGTGAGAGGAGTCCCAGGGAGTCCGGTCATTGTCTTGGAAGGTGCCTGCTTGGAGCAGGGGAGTGACTCCTTCACTCCACTGGAGATTACTTTGGTCCTTCTGGTGCAGGATGAAGACAGGGAGTCCCCAGAGCGTGCACACTGTGGAAACTGTTGCAGTTGCTGAGGTTGCTGACGAAAAGTGACTCTTGTAGACACTTTGTTGCAGTTACAGCGTTTCTTGGAGCAGGCTGTGGTTGATCTGAGGTCAGAAAAGTCTGAAGTTGTTGCAGAGGATTCCTGAAGGAAACTTGCAACCAGAATCTGTAGAGAACCCAAAGGAGAGACCATAAATAGCCCTGAGAGTGGGATTGGCTACCTTATCAGGTTTGGACCTATCAGGAGGGGTCTCTGACTTCATCTGCTGGCACTGTCCACTCAGAGCCATCCAGAGTGCCCCCACACCTTGCAAAGCAAGATGGCTGAAGTCTGGGACACACTGGAGGAGCTCTGGGCACCACCCCTGGGGTGGTGATGGACAGGGGAGTAGTCACTCCCCTTTCCTTTGTCCAGTTTCCTGCCAGAGCAGGAGAGAAGGGGTCCCTGAACTGGTGTAGACTGGTTTATGCAAGGAGGGCTCCATCTGTCCCCTTCAAAGCATTTGCAGAGGCTAGGGGAGGCTACCCCTCCCCAGCCTGTAACACCTATTTCCAAAGGGAGAGGGTGTAACACCCTGCTCTCAGAGGAAATGCTTTGTTCTGCCTTCCTGAGACTGGGCTGTCCAGACCCCAGGAGGGCAGAACCCTGTCTGTGAGGTGGCAGCAGCTGTATCTGCAGTGCAAGCCTCAGAGAGCTGGTTTGGCAGTACTGGGGGTCCATGGTAGAGCCCGCAGGATGCATGGAATTGGATCCCCAATACCAGATTTGGAATGGGGGGTTCAATTCCATGATCTTAGACATGTTACATGGCCGTATTCAGAAATACCATTGTGAAGCTACATATAGGTATTGACCTATAAGTAGTGCACACGTGTAATGGCGTCCCCGCACTCACAAAGTAGGGGGAAATGGCCCTGAACTATGTGGGGGCACCTTTGCTAGTGCAAGGGTACCCTCACACTTAGTAACTTTGCTCCTAACCTTCAGCAAGTAAAGGTTAGACATATAGGTGACTTATAAGTTACTTAAGTGCAGTGAAAATGCCTGTGAAATAGTATGTGCACTATTTCACGCGGGCTGCAGTGGCAGTCCAGTGTAAGCGTTTGTCTGAGCTCCCTATGGGTTGCAAAAGAAATGCTGCAGCTCATATGGATCTCCTGGAACGCCAATGCCCTGGGTACCTAGGTACCATATACAGGGACATATAAAGGGGGTCCAGTGTGCCAATTGAAATTGGTAAATGAAGTCACTGGCCTACAGTGACAAATTTAAAAGCAGAGAAAGCATAACCACTGAGGTTCCGATTAGCAGAGCCTCAGTGACACAGTTAGGCACTACACAGGCATACACATTAGGCCACATACTATGAGCACTGGGGTCCTGGCTAGCAGGATCTCAGTGAGACAAGCAAAACACACTGACATATATGTTTTTATCTGTGAGCACGGGGGTCCTGGCTAGCAGGATCCCAGTGACACAGTAAAAATACACTGACATACACTCACAAACAGGCCAAAAGTGGTGGTAACTATGCTAGAGAGAGGCTACTTTCTCACACAACTCCCCCCCCAAATGAAGGACAATAAGGCTAACCTTGGCCAGTTGAGACCTTATTGTCTATGTGGTGAGAAGTGGAGAGTAGATCTTCAATAGAGTGGTTACTCCCTTTATCATCCACTATTTGGTTACTTCCCTGTGGGGATGTAAACCACCCTGTGTGGAGATTTTTATCTAACCAAGAGTGTGAATGTAAATTCTCGGAGTTCCTATGAGTATGTTTTAAAGTTGTGCAGTGGGATTGGTCCACCGGGCCTAAGTCCAATGCAGGAAATGCTAGACAGGGATGCTGTCTCAATAAAGTCATAGCTGGGCAAAAACTTTGTCCGAATGGCTATAAGAGAGAACAGGGTTAATGTTTCTCTTGAGTTGGAGCAGGACTGCTGTCCTATAAGCTCCACACTAGGACAGGGCTGCTGTCCTAAGTGTTTAGAGGCAGTTCAGGGCTGCTGAACTAAAGTTTCTCTAGGAGGGCTGGAGGGATGCTCCATATTTACTAAAATGGTGCAATGTTGCACATCTGGCTTAGTAGCTCCCCAGTGAGGTACTTTTACCTCTGGGAGTCCAGCTGAGGTTGCTGAAGGCTCCTTTGGTACAAGTTCCACACCAGGAGAGGTTTCTCCCACCAAAGGAATGGTATCCTTAGTGGCAGGATGGGGAAGGGATACTTTGATACCCTTTTTACCTGTTGGTGGAGAGGGATCCTGAGATTTCAGGCCTTTTCCTCTCCTTTGCTTTTTCATTTCACCAGAGATTAGAGGAAGCAATTCCTCAGGGATACTCAGAATTGAGGCATGGGTACTAAACTTTACCTCAGCCCAAACTGAGGCCTCTAGGTCATTCCCTAAGAGACAATCTACAGGTAAGATAGGTTATACCACCACCTGCTTAGGGCCAGTAACTCCACCCCAACTAAGTTGAACTACAGCTAAGGGAAGAGACTGGATGGAGTTATTGACATCAGTATCTTGGTACTTCTGTCCAAGAAGGTGTTGTGCAGGTGACACCAGGGTTTCAGTCACCAAAGTGATATTGGTACCTGTGTCCCTGTAGGCCTGGGCCTCAACACCATTTATTAAGATTGACTGCTTGTACTTATCTATGTTAAGGAGACAAGCAGCCAAGGTGGCAAGGCCAATGTCACCAGGTGTGACAGAAACCGTCTTGGGACTGTGTACCCCAGTTTCTATTATGGTCCCAAAAGTGAACCCAACTACACATTTAGTTTGACTATTGCCAGTAGTCCCACCACTATTACCACTACTGCTAGGGGCACTAGAGTCTGGTGTCTTAGTGGTGGTGGGCTCAGGGGCTTCACCTGTGCAGGACATATCCCCTGGCCAATGGCCTTTATTTCTACACATATAGCATCAAGGCTTTTTCTGATTGTGTGAAGAGTTTGAAGAAGATGAAGACGTTTTATCCCCACCCCCAGAGGAGTGTTTTGTACCTGAAGAAGGATCTTTGTGTTTACTTTTATCCCCATGCTTGTCCTGAGATTTTTCACCATCTTTCTTTTTGATGTCTTTGTCACCCCCTGTATGAGCTTTTCTGCTCACCCTTGTTCTGATCCATTTGTCTGCCTTCTTTCCCAATTCTTGGGGAGAGGTCAGATCTGAGTCCACAAGATACTGATGTAACAAGTCAGACACACAATTATTTAAGATATGCTCTCTCAGAATCAAGTTATATAGGCTTTCATAATCAGTCACCTTACTGCCATGTAACCAACCTTCTAGGGCCTTTGCAGAACAGTCCCCAAAGACTGTCCAGTCCTGTGATAACTCATTTCTGGTCTCTCTGAACTTAAGTCTGTACTGTTCAGTGGTTAAGCCCAGACCATCCATGAGTGCATTTTTAAGAATTTGGTAGTTATCTGCATCATTCTCTCTGACAATCAGAAGTCTGTCTCTACCTTTTCCGGAGAAGGATAACCAAAGGATAGCAGCCCACTGTACATGAGGGACCCTCTGAGCTTTACAGGCCCTCTCAAGTGGAGCAAACCACTTGTTGATGTCATCCCCATCTTTGTAAGGAGGGACAACTTTGTGCAGATTTCTAGAATCAAATGAAGGTTCCCTAACATTTGTATTTCTAAACCTGCTACTGCCACCATGGGGAACTAACCCCAAACCCTGCCTCTCTTTCTCCACAGCCAGGGATTCCATGTCTAAGGCCAACTGCTGCTGCATTAGCTTCAGTCTGGCTTCCTCTAACCTCAGCTTTCTAAGTTCCCTATCTAGGGACTGCTCCTCAGGGTTAGAATTATGTGAAGCCTCTGAAACAGAGGTAACATGAGAGTTTGCAGAGGCAGACCTATCTCTAACAGGGGCCACTCTAGTGACCTGGCCTCTAGGGGTGAAGGGAGCCCTACTTGTGTGTGAACCCTTCCCACTACCAGTTATACTAGGGGTCTGTTGACAGATAAGTCTGTGGAAGGACCCTCCCCAGGATAGTCATTCTGCTGCTCTGAGCCTTCCTGGTTGGAGTCATCCTCTACCTCTTCCTCAGTGCTGATTCCCTGGTCATCCTGGAGGAGGAGATTTAAGAGGTACTCCTTATTGGGGTTCTTCCCAATCCCTACATTTCTTTCAATGCAGAGCCCCTTCAAGCTATTATATTTTAAATTGTCATAGGTACTCTTGACAGCTCTAGGGGTCACTTCTACAGGAGACAAATTGAAAGAAAAATAGTTTAGGAACGTGAGTAAAAAGTTAGTAGAATAACAGAGGTAACTTTTTAGAGAAAAGAAGAAAACTTTTCAGAACTTTGTAAAAACATTTTGAAAGTTTTAAGAACTTTTAAGAAGTTAGAAAATCATTTCTAGGCATATATTATATATGCTCTAAGTATTGGATCAAGCTTTTCTTGTGGAAAGCACAGGTAACAAAGTGGTAAAGCAATTGCAATTACTTATCCCACCGCTGCCACCAATTTAGGAGGCTGGCCTGGTTTGTAGTGGGTACGTTGGATACTTACACCTTATACCAGGTCGAGTTATCCCTTATTAGTGAACTAGTAGTGTCGTAGCAGCTTAGGCTGATAGAGGTAGCTATAGCAGAGCAGCTTAGGCTGAACTAGGGGACATGCAAAGCTCACACAATACCACTCATAGTTACACAGTACTTATACATAAGTAAAGACAATTCTCAGTGTTACCAAAAATAAAGCTATTTATTTGGATGACACAGTACCAAAAATATCTTAGAGGCAATACTCCTTCTGGAGGTAAGTATTATACACAATATATACACTAGACACCAAAATTAGACAAGTAAATAGTCATAGAACAATGCAAACAGTAAGAAATCCTGTAGAATGCAATGCAGAAAATAGGTCTAGGGGCAACACAAACCATATACTAAGAAAGTGGAATGCGAATCACAAATTCCCCCCTAGACAAGTGTAGTGTGTGCAGAATCGCTTGGAGAGTAAGAATACAGTAAAGGTAAGTAAATTACCCCACCCCGGAGCCCAGAAAAACAGGAGTAAAGTACTGCAAGTTTCCTTAGGACACACTACACCTGGTTTTTGGGATATTGCAGCAGCCAACCAAGTCTGCAAAGAACAACTGCTGGATTATTGGACCTGAAGGCCTGCAAAGGAAGGGGGCTGAGTTCAAAAGTCAAAAGAAGTTCCAGGAAGGACAGGAGCCCCTGCCAACCCAGAAGAGGGTGCAAAATAAGAGTCCCCAGTTAGTCAAAGACTGCAGAAATGCACCCTAGGAAGATGCCAACGGGTTCCTGCATGATGAAAAAGATGTCCCCGGGCGTGAAGATCGTTGCAGATGAGATTTCGTGTTGGAAGTTGCTAACAAGCCTTGGCTACGACAAAAGTGTATTTTGCATCCAAATGGTGATGGATGGCCCCAGGAGAGACCTGAGGGCCTCAACTCTGTGTGAGGAGGAAGAGGAGGCTCTCAGCACTTTAGAGAGCCCTCAGGATGCCAGCCAGCACCACCAAGAGCCACAGCACCCGGGTTCAAAGGAGGTGCAAAACACAGTTGATGCAGCACAACAAAAGAAGGTTTCATGCTGCCGGAGAACAAGTCAGCGAGTTGAGCGTCGTAGGATAGAGTGCTGGGGACCTGGGCCAGGCTTTGCAGAAAGGAATTTTGCAAAGAGTGCACAGAGGCCTCAGGAGGCGAAGAAGACACAGTACACAGGGGTACCATCGCTCTCTGGGAAAGCAAGGTCTTACCTCCTCGAAATTGCATCAGCAGGACCTCAGGACAGTCTATGTCAACAATGTCCACCCACTGTGTCCTTAGGAGCAAGCTCGTTGCTGTGAGAGGAGTCCCAGGGCACTGGAAAGTCTTGGAAGGTGTCTGCTTGGAGCAGGGGAGTGACTCCATCACTCTACGGGAGATTTCTGCGGTTGATCTGAGGTCAGAAAAGTCTGAAGTTGTTGCAGAGGATTCCTGAAGGAAACTTGCAACCAGAATCTGTAGAGAACCCAAAGGAGAAACCCTAAATAGCCCTGAGAGTGGGATTGGCTACCTTATCAGGTTTGGATCTATCAGGAGGGGTCTCTGACTTCACCTGCTGACATTGACCACTCAGAGCCCTCCAGAGTGCCCCCACACCTTGCAAAGCAAGATGGCTGAAGTCTGCGACACACTGGAGGAGCTCTGGGCACCACTCCTGGAGTGGTGATGGACAGGGGGTAGTCACTCCCCTTTCCTTGGTCCAGTTTCCTGCCAGAGCAGGAGAGAAGGGGTCCCTGAACTGGTGTAGACTGGTTTATGCAAAGAGGGCTCCATCTGTCCCCTTCCAAGCATTTCCAGAGGCTGGGGGAGGCTACCCCTCCCCAGCCTGTAACACCTATTTCCAAAGGGAGAGGGTGTAACACCTTGCTCTCAGAGGAAATGCTTTGTTCTGCCTTCCTGGGACTGAGCTGTCCAAACCCCAGGAGGGCAGAACCCTGTCTGTGAGGTGGCAGCAGCTGTAGCTGCAGTGCAGTCCTCAGAGAGCTGGTTTGGCAGTACTGGGTGTCCATGGTGGAGCCCCCAAGATGCATGGAATTGGCTCCCCAATACCAGATGTGGAATGGGGGGACAATTCCATGATCTGAGACATGTTACATTGCCATATTTGGAGTTACCATTGTGAAGCTACAGATAGGTATTGACCTATATGTAGTGCACACGTGTTATGGCATCCCCGCACTCACAAAGTCTGGGGAAATGGCCCTGAACTACGTGGGGCACCTTTGGTAGTGCAAGGGTGCCCTCACACTTAGTAACTTTGCACCTAACCTTCAGCAAGTGAAGGTTAGACATATAGGTGACTTATAAATTACTTAAGTGCAGTGAAAATGGCTGTGACATAGTGTGTGCACTATTTCACGCAGGCTGCAGTGGCAGTCCTGTGTAAGGGTTTGTCTGAGCTCCCTATGGGTGGCAAAAGAAATGCTGCAGCCCATATGGATCTCCTGGAACCCCAATGCCCTAGGTACCTAGGTACCATATACTAGGGACTTGTAAGGGGGGTCCAGTGTGCCAATTGAAATTGGTAAATGAAGTCACTGGCCTACAGTGACAAATGTAAAAGCAGAGAGAGCATAAGCACTGAGGTTCCGATTAGCAGAGCCTCAGTGACACTGTTAGGCTCTACACAGGCATACACATTCGGCCACAATCTTTGAGTCCTGGGGTCCTGGCTAGCAGGATCCCAGTGAGACAGGCAAAACACACTGACATATAGGTTTTTATCTATGAGCACTGGGGTCCAGGCTAGCACGATCCCAGTGACGCAGTAAAAACACACTATCATACACTCACAAACAGGCTAAAAGTGGGGGTAACCATGCTAGAGAGAGGCTACTTTCTCACAGCTACGGACACAGGTGGGGGGGGGGCGCATGGCTGCCTGTGATGTAGAGGCAACCGAGCTGGGAGGTGTTGATGTGGCCACAGTGAGGCTCACTGCTGGTGTCAGAACTATACTCCACATCCAGATGTTCAAGAGAGTCTTCATCACTGAGGGCTTCATCCACAGGGATAGTGGCAGTCTCTTCTGTGGACTCCATGTGGCCAGTGGCAGCTCGACCTGTTGATGTGAAAGATACAATGTAACTGGTTGTATTGTTACATCTACCTACAAAACTTTACAGTGACATTTCACTAAAACCTTATACATATTTGATTTGCGGGTAATCCATTTGTGACAGATACACATGGTATTGGTTGTATTGACATGAGATTTGTGGGGCATGTCAGATCTCCTTGACTGAAAGAGCTTCTGAGATATGCAAAACATTGTTCCTTGGGGGGATGGCCTGAGAATGTAATCTTGCCACCAGTGCTGGCTAAACAGTAAGCAAGCTGTGTTTTTGGCCCATTTTGAGGCCTATTTGAATGTGATATAAGTAGACCAAGGGGTATGTTATATAGGTGACAGGAGTCATCATGTGCTTAGTGCAGTGCTAACGTGTTTGCTGCCAATACCATTCTGGTATCTTGAGGCCTTCAGGATAATTGTTTTGCACAATGGGTAAAGTGTCCTTTCTCTCCTCAATAGTTACATTTTGGGATTAGCAGGTCAAGATGGAGCTAGATAGCCAGAGACATCTCAGAGTTGGGCATGATCTGTATCCTGATCACGCCCAGATGAGTAAACCTCAAATCTGACGTAGCAAGCAAGAGCTTTTGATCAAGTGACCACTGGTGTGGTATTTTGAGTTGGAGAAATAGTGTCTCCAGAGAATTACAGTCATGTTACTGTCTCTACTGCATACACTTAACAATTTTCATCTTCCCAGGTGTGTGGAGTTCATTTGGGAAGTCACCACTAGATTGATTTACGCAAGTGAAACGTACTTTGTTGTTGGAGTTAGGTAAACAGGGCCCATTGGGCTTTAGATTCCAGTCACTCCCTCTACTTCCCACCATTTTCCATATGGTATCCTCCCCGGGGAGTGGACTTCAATTGGGATTTCAGAGACATGGCTATTTGGTTATATGGACCCTGGGCTTGTGCCTGGAGTGAGGGATACAGAGCCTACTGGCCTTAGCAGTCAGGTCACGCCCTCTACTACACACTCATTACAAATTGTTTCCTCACATCTGATAAAACGTATGTTGTGATTTGCCACACTAAGCTCTTTGATCTAATGTACACTGTTCTGGTGTCAGAGAAACAATGCATCTTGTGAGTTGCAGCCAGGTTATTCTATATACTTCACACACTTGACCAATGTCATCCCCCAGTTGAGTAAACTTCAATTGTAAGTTGAGAAAGAGGGGTATTTCGACAAGGGAACACTATGCTGGTGTTTGGGTTATGGAAACAATGCCTCCTGGGAGTTGCAGTCATGTCACTCCCTCTACTACACACACTATACATATGTCATTCCCCCAGGTGAGTAAACGTCATTTGGGAGTTACCAAAGAAGGGTATTTTGGGAGGAGACCACTGTGCTAGTGGTTGGTGTAACAATCTTAGAGTCTCAGCCCCTTTACTGTAAACACCATCCATATGTTGTCCCTCGAGGTGATTACACTTCCTTTGTGAGTTGACACATATGGTAATATGGGCAAGTGAACACTGGTCCGGTGTTTGGAGTTACAGAAACAATGCCTATTGGGCTTTGCAGTCATGTCACTTTCTCTACTACACACCCTTGACAAATAGTAACCTCCCAGGTGAGTAAACTTAATTTGAGAGTTCACTAAAAGGTGTATTTGAACAAGTGGACAGTGGGTTGTTGTTTGGTTTTGGAGAAACCTGGGCTATTGGGCTTTACAATCATGTCACTCCCTCTGCTTCCCAACAGTTAGCACATGGTATCCTTCCATGTGAGTACACTTCAATTGTGAGTTCACAAACAGGAGTATTTGGAGACAAAGGCACTGTGGTGGTGGTTGGAGTCATAACAGTGCCTGCTGGGAGCTGTAGTCATGTCAGTCCATGTACTGCACACACTTGACAAATGTTATCTCCCCAGGTGAGTACACATCAATTGGGAGTTAACAAACAAGGGTACTTGGTGGAGGAAACACTAAGCTGGTGATTTTGGTAACAGTAACAGTGTCTGCTGGGAGTTGTAGTCATGTCAGTCCCTGTACTACACACACCTCACAAATGTTATCCCCCGATGAGTACACTTCAATTGGGAATTAACAAACAAGGGTATTTGGTGAAGTAAACACTGGGCTGTGGGTTTTGGTAACAGTAACAGTGCCTGCTGGGCATTGTAATTATGTCAGTCCCTGTACTACACACACTATAAAAATGTTATCCCCCCAGATGAGTACACTTCAATTTTGAGTTGCCAAACAGTGGTCTTTTGACAGGTAAACACTGGGATCGTGAGTGGAGTGACAGTAAAGTTGGTTTTACCAGAACCAAAATCCAGCAATGGGAAACCTCACGGGTGACTGCAAACTTCACAAACAGCCCAAAATTATGAAAAAAGACAAAAACATTAAAGAGACAGGGAAAAATGGTAGACAAATGACATGAAGAAAGACTTTGTTCCTCATTCTGAGCGGGGAGGTTGAACCACCACAACTCCAATATGGCAGTGGTGAGGCAGCCATCAGGCTGACGGCCCCACCGCCATTGTATTCTGACGTTTCCAGGGGTCTGACTGGTGGAAACATCATATTACAACACTTCCGCCGCTCAGCACATTGGGAACAGTGGGGCGGCATTGGCCTCGGCTCCCTGAGGGAGCCAAGGCCAATGCTAATGCACATGGCACCCTCGGATTGCGCACTGTCTGCCATAGCAGTGTCTGCCGTAGCAGTCTGCCATAGCAGACAGTGCGCATTCTGAGGGTGCTGGGCCCCCCTGTGGCCCCCAACACTGCCTTTGTGCCAGCCTTTTCATGGCAGGGACCCCGCTGTGGAAAGGCTGGCAGAAGGCAAAGTTGTGATCAGCACGACGCTGCCGAACTGCTGCCGGCTGACCATGACATTGACAACCATCAACCCGTTGGTATCCCTGATCCCAGTTGAGGAGGCAGCCTCCTGCAGAATTGTAACCTGGCGGTCAGACTGCCAGAATTGCTGTGGTCCAACAACCTCCTTGAGTTTGGCAGTCCGAGGACCACCAAACTCACAATGAGGGCCTTTGATCCCATGTAAATCAATGTAAAAAATATATATTTTATTTACTAATGTTTATCACATAATAAACGACATATGAAATGTTTGATGTATACATATGTATTAAAAACACTAATAATACCCTATCTCAGTACTTTTTAATATATTATAATAATGTTTACGAAGTGTAAGTAATTTCATAAATTGCATGGTTATTAAAAAGTACTCTACAACTATTTATAAAAAATTGTATTATGACAAGTAAAAATGCATGACCACTAAAACTATATTATATGTGTTGTAATTATTCTGAAGTAGAAAATGATTTTTCTTGGAAATAAAAAAGTTACCAGAAATTTTAAAAGATTGAAAAATTAAGTACTTTGAAAATAGTATACAGTGAAGAGATTTTTTAGAAAATGTATACAGCAATGAAAAGTAAAAAATAACACTTTTCAAAAATGATATTAATAAGAAAATGAACAATTAATTATATGAATCACTATTGCTTTTAAATGTACAAACATAAAAGCATACAAACAAATATTAGCTGTTCATAAACATTATGGGTATCATATTTGTAAAACAAACATTTAGCCACGTTTGAAAAAGTGTTAGCATTTTTAATTTACTGTTTCCACTACACAGGTCATCACACTAGTCAAAACAAACTTTGGCGGGTCGTGGGGTCCAAGGTTCAGATTTACTATTTCTACTCCAGTTTAAACACATTGGGGAAGGAATTGGATGTGGGGTGGGGTGGTTCAAATTTACAATTCCCCACCACTAATGTAGCCACAATAGGCGATGTGTTGAATTTGGGGGGCTTTCAAATGTACTATTTCAGTTCCAAACCTCAACCACATTGTGGAAGGCATTGGACGTTGTGGGAGGTGATCAGATTTACTATTTCTACATCAACTATAACTACATTGAGGAAAGTTTTGGACTGGGGGTGGGTTAGATTTATTATTGCCACTCCAAATAGGGATCAGTGCTTGGCTTTGAGTGGATCTGTTTTACTAGTCAAACTATAAACGTAACCACATGAAGTAAATTGTTGGACTTTGAGGAAGTCATATTTACTATTCTCACTCCAAAATTGACCACAATGAAGAAAGTGTTGGACTTTGTGGGATTGGAGCAGCAGAATTACTACTGTATCGCTAAACGTTATCACACTGGCAAGCCTTTGGACTCTAAGCGGTCAAATTTACTATTCCCACTCCAAAATTAACCACAATGAAGAAAGTGATGGACTTTGTGGGATTGGGGCAGCAGAATTGGTACTGTATCTCTAAACGTTATCACATTGGGAAGCCTTTGGACTTTAAGGGGTCAGATTTACTATTCCCACTCCAACGTTACGACATTGGGAAAAGTGTTGGACTTTGAGCCTTTCATATTCATTATTGTAATTACAAACTTAACCACATAGGGGAAAGTGTTGGACTTTGAGGGGGCCTGATTTACTATTCACAGTTCACAAACTTAACTGCAGTGGGAAAGTTATGTACTTTTAATTTCAAAATTAACTGCTCCCACAACATCAAGATAGACAATACACTAAGAATAATACAGAAAGCCATTTTTTTTATGCCAAAAAAGAAAACCATATGTAGAAAATAATAAATATGTACTATAACTTTAAAACCTTTAAAATTGATACACAATATTTAATTAAACAAACCATTAACCCCTTCGCTGCCAGGCCTTTTCCCTCTCAGAAGCCAGGACTTTTTTTGGCTATTTGGGCCAGTTTATGCTTAGGGCGTCATAACTTTTTGTCTACATAAGCCATCCATGCCAAATTTGCATCCTTTTTTTCCAACATCCTAGGAATTCTAGAGGTACTCAGAGTTTGTGGGTTCTCGGGTAGGGTACCAAGAAATTAGCTAAAATACAGCAAAAAAAATTTCTTTTAAAAAAAATTGGAAAAAAGGGCTGCAGAAGAAAACTTGTGTTTTTTTTTTCTTTGACTTACTAGCATGTGAATTACAGGACATTTCTCAAATAGATGTCTTTTTTACAAATTGTCTTAAATTTGGAAGGAAAAAATGTAGAGAAACACAAGGGGCAATAACACTTGTTCTGCTATTCTGTGTTCCCCCAAGTCTCCCGATAAAAATAGTACCTCACTTGTGTGGGTAGGCCGAGTGCCGCGACAGGAAACGCAACACGGACACATCACATTTTTACATTGAAATCTGACATGTTTTTTGGAAAGTGCCTAGCTGTGGATTTTGGCCTCTAGCTCAGCCGGCACCTAGAGAAACCTACCAAACTTATGCATTTTTAAAAACTAGACACCTAGGGGAATCAAATATGGGGTGACTTCTGGGGCTCTCACCAGGTTCTGTTACCCAGAATCCTTTGCAAACCTCAAAATTTGGCACAAAAAACACTTTTTCTTCACATTTCGGTGATAGAAAGTTCTGGAATCTGAGTGGAGCCACAACTTTCTTCCACCCAGCATTCCCCCAAGTCTCCCGATAAAAATGGTACCTCACTTGTGTGGGTAGGCCTAGTGCCCGCGAAAGGAAATGCCTCAAAACGCAAAATGGACAGATCAAAATTAACAAATACAAAACTACCTTTTTTTGTGGGGGGCACCTGCGTTTTTGTTCCTGGGCTCAGCAGCCATCTAGGGAAACCTACCAAACCCAAACATTTCTGAAAACTAGACACCCAAGGGAGTCCAGAGAGGTGTGACTTGCATGGATCCCCCAGTGTTTTCTTACCCAGAATCCTCAGCAATCCTCAGCAAACTTCAAATTGAGCTAAAAAATCACATTTCTTTGTGGGATCACCACACCAGGACAAATTTCCTACCACCCAATGTTCCCCTCAGTCTCCCAGTAAAAATGATACCTCACTTGTGCAGGTGGGCCAAGTGCCTGTGAGAGGGAAGAGCCAAAAACATGTAGAAAATGAGGGGAAACCAAAGCGGGTCCAAAAGGGCAGTTTTGAAAAACAAAATAAATTTTTATTGGTATAGATGCAACAATGCTGGGTGGTAAGAATGTTGTGGATTTCTGCAGATTCCGGAAGATTCCATCACAAAAATGTGGGAAAAATGTGTGATTTCAAGCAAAGTTGAAGGTTTGCAGAGCATTGTGGGTAAGAAAATGGTACGGGTGCATGTGAAGCACTTCACCCTGGACTCACCCAGATGTTTAGTTTTCAGATGTGTCTAGGTCTCGTAGATTTTTCTACATGACAGCGCCCCAAAGTCCAAAAAGTGCAACACTCACCATTCCAAGTGGGACAATTTTGAGAGTTAGCCAAGCTCACATGGCTCAAATGTAAAACCCAAACCCAAAATAATCAAATGTCCTCTTGCTTGTCATGGGATAAGATGCTTTAGTGTGCGGGGGAGAGCTGAAAGACTGTTACCCCCTTCAGTTGGGGTGCCCACACTGGTTAGTAGCCACCACCCCACTATTTTTTTTTTATTCCCTGGCTTATAGTAGGCTTTCTGCCCCCCCGGGGAGTGGATTGGGGGTAATTGCCCCATCTGCCCACCGATGGGCAGAACAACTTTATCCCCATTTCTTTGGGGTGGGGGTATGGCCATGCCCCCACCCTCTTTTATAGAAAAAATATCTTTCCTGGTCTCTGGTGGGCTTTCTGCCCCCTTGGGGGCAGATGGGCATTCCGAAAATAGGCAGATCCCTGAAGAGCACTGAAATGGCCAACAGTAATGTGCCCCCATGGGGAGCGACCCTTGCCCAGGGGGCTGCCCCCCAAACAAATCACACACACACCCCAATCCCTGGTGCCTAAGTGGTTTCTACCCCCTCCAGGGCAGATGGGCCCAATAGAAATAGGCCGATTTGCCCACCAGGGTGGCAGAAATGGCCTAAAATACATGTGCCCCCTAGGGGAGCGACCCTTGCCTAAGGGGTCGCTCTCCTTGCGTGAAACTGACGTAAAAAAATCCCTGGTGTCTAGTTGTTTCAGGCAGATTGGCCTGAGTAAAATAGGCCGATCGGCCACCAAGGTGGGCAGAAATGGCCTAAAATAAAATTGCCCCCTAGGGGAGCGACCATTGCCTAAGGGGTCGCTCCTCATCAGTAAAAAAAAAAAATCCCTGGTGCCTAGTGGTTTCTGCCCCCCTTGGGGGCAGATTGGCCTAATTAAAATAGGCCGCTCTGCCCCCAAGGGGGGTGGAAATTGCCTAAAATAAATTTGACTCCCCAGGGGAGCGACCCTTGCCTAGAGGGTCGCTCCCCTTGTCTAAAACTGACAAAAACAAAAAAAAAACCTGGTGTCTAGAGGCCCCCCCATGGCAGATTGGCCTAAAAAAAGAATAGGACGATCTGCCTCCCATGGGGGCATAAATGGTTGAAAAATCATTTCCCCCCCCCGGGGGAGCGACCCTTGCCTAAGAGGTCGCTCCGCTCATGTATAAAAAAACAAAATAAAATAATCCCCCGGGGGCAGATCGGCCTAATTAAAATAGGCCAATGTGCCCCCAGGGGGGGCAGAAAAGGGCTAATAATAGATTGCCCACCTGGGGAACGGCTTTTGCCAAAGAGGCCACTCCCCTTATACATAAATTGTGAAAAAACACAAACAAACACTCAAAATGCTGATTTTTCGTGGGCATTTCTGCAGCCCGATCAGGCATCACTGGGGGGGGGAGGTCAGGGATGAAAGTGGTGGAAGGGGAAGCTAGCGCTCCCCCCGTGGGCCGGGTGCAGGACGAGCCCGTTTCATCACCGGCACACGGCAACTGTGGCCGAGGGCGAGACCAGCTGGTCCAGGGCACTCAGAGGGTTAAATCAAAAAATTGTAAAACAAATAACACTATTTTTTTTAACTTAAAAGTCAATTACAAACAATTCAACCCCCATAAGTGACAAATACTCACATTTCAAAAACAGTTTGATTTAAAACCCAAAAATGTATATTAAAAAAGAATAAAATACATTTATTCAAATTTAATATATATATATATATATATATATATATATATATATATAGATATCAAGGCACAAAAAAAACTTTTTTAAGAAACTCAGATGCAAGAAAGATCTCCTTATTATACATTTATTTAATTATAGTATTAAAAAATAAAAAAATTTAACCTATATAGTATTACAAATAAAAACAATAAAACTATTTATATATACAATACCATTAAAATATTTTCCTATAATAAAGGAAAATTCAAACAACAATTTTAAATATAACAAACATAAAATTAAAACTTTTAATTTGCTCCCCACTCTATTACTTTATAATCTTAATTTCCACTCCTACATTTATTATACCAAAGATACAGCATATTAAAAAACAATATATTAATGAGAAAATATACAAAATACACTTTAACATTTCTATGAATTACAATGATAAAAAAACAATTATATTTAAACAATATTAAAAAATATTTTTAAAACAATTATAATCTTAATTGTGAAATTCTGACCCAAGGTATTTTTGACACTGATATGACACTGATATGATATATACGATATATATATGACATTGAAGATATGATAATTGTGTCTCGTGTGAGTCTTTCCATGAAATTTTGTAGGAACACCTATATATTGATTTGGAATGATTTGAAATGGAACCTGAAAGAAACAAGCATTTGCAAAGCAATTGGTCTCGCATCTCTTGAGTTAGGGCTATTGGCACTGTAAATTCATAACTGGACTTTTCGTGCCACATAAATTGGTCAACCCTGCCTCATAATTACGTCTTTTCCTGACTTCTAACTCCAGTCACCCAGCATATAACTAAAGCACTTCCATTTACCTTTTTCCTCTATCTGCAGCAAAAAAATAAAAATGTTGCCATTTAGCACCCTAATTTAAACCTGCCATGCTAACTCCAAAAGAATACCACTTTCACCACCCCACCTTCAGAGCCGCTGGCTGGCTAACACTGTTCCCCAAAGAAAGGCACAAGACAGCCACAGAGGAGAAATAAACTAGAAGGGTCACCCAAACATATCAAGAGTGTTCAAAAAGTCATAGGGCCTCATTCTGACCCTGGCGGACGGCGGAGGCCGTCCGCCAGGGTACCGCCGCTGAATGACCGCACCGCGGTCAAAAGACCGCGGCGGCCATTCAGACATTTCCTCTGGGCCGGCGGGCGCTCTCCAAAAGAGCGCCCGCCGGCCCAGAGGAAATGCCCCTGCAACGAGGACGCCGGCTCAGAATTGAGCCGGCGTAGTTGCAGGGGTGCGACGGGTGCAGTTGCACCCGTCGCGTATTTCAGTGTCTGCTTAGCAGACACTGAAATACTTTTCGGGGCCCTCTTACGGGGGCCCCTGCCGTGCCCATGCCACTGGCATGGGCACGGCAGGGGCCTCCAGGGGCCCCGCGGCACCGCCTACCGCCATCCTGTTCCTGGCGGGCGAACCGCCAGGAACAGGATGGCGGTAGGGGGTGTCAGAATCCCCCATGGCGGCGCAGCAAGCTGCGCCGCCATGGGGGATTCTAAGGGCAGCGGTAAACCGGCGGGAGACCGCCGGTTTGCCTCTTCTGACCACGGCCGAACCGCCGCGGTCAGAATGCCCTGCGGGGCACCGCCGGCCTGTCGGCGGTGCTCCCGCCGACCCTGGGTCAGAATGACCCCCATAGTGTAAAATGGAGGTAAAGTTGGTCTGAATTATAGTCATAATTGTAATAATAAGAGATTATTAAAACATATACAATTATCATATAAACCTTTATCAGAAATACACATTTGCCATCACACTGTAATGCTGAAAACATCCACTAGAAGACACCATAACAAAAATATAATTTACAAGAAACATGGTCATGTAATCATATTATTACCTGCTAGAGGAGATAACACCATGAAAAAAACACAGGCGAAGGTAATGCAGTATAACCATATCTTTAGCCCCTAGAGAACATTTTAAGGCTATCAGACCTAGTGCAATGAGATTGCAAACAAGATCTTGAAAACAAAACCTTTCCCAGAGGTAAAACAAAAAATGGAGCCATGAGAAAGCTTAAAAGACACTGAATGGTAGGAGGAGTTGTAATTCTGGGGTCCCCACTAACTTGGTGTGGGGACCCAGCGATGATGTAGACAGAAAGAACATTTTAAAGATGGCCTCATTGTCCTAGGACCACCAAAGGCTGAGTTATGAGCAAAATATTTTGCAAAAGTAATGCCATGCAAAGCATTATGGGGTGTGTTTTAGTGCAGCGAATATTATAGTATGTTGACTGCAATGCTCAGAACAGCCTCTAGCGAACACCACAATAAAAATAGCGCTTGGAAAAAACATGGTCATGTAGCCATATAGTCAACTCTTAGAGTGCATAACCACATGAAAAAAAGGAAGAAAGTAATGCAGTGTAACCATATGTTTATTCCCTATAGTGCATTAGACATTTTAAAGGCTAGTAGAATTATTGCAATGACATTACAAAGAAAGCCTATGAAACATAACTTCTCTCAGCCGTACAACAAACATTTCAACCAAAAGAAAGCTTAGTGGTAGGGGTTATTATTTTTGGAGTCCCCACTAACATAGTGTCGGGACCCGGGTACGATGTAGACAGACAGAGAACAGTGTGGTGAATGTTTTGAAGGTGATCCCATTGTCCTAAGACCACCACAGGCTTAGTTATGAGCAAAAATGTTTTGTAAGAGTAACACAAAGCATTATGGGACAAGTTTCCATGCCAAAAATATTTTAAAATGTTGATATGATTGTAATGCTTAGAACAGCCCCTAGTGGAGACCACAATCAAAATAGCATTTGTAAGAAACACGGTCATGTAACTGTATAGTTAGCCCCCAAGGAGGACATAACCACACACAAAGAAAATGGCAATAAATAATGCAATGTAACCATATATTTAGTCCTTATAAAGCACACTGCATTACATATACTTAGGAGTAGCAAACCTATAACAATATCAGAAACAAGGACCTTAAAATACAAACAACACCCATCTATTATTAATATATAAAGGTGCAGCCATGAGAGAGCTTAAACAGACACTAGATGGTGGGAGGGGTTATTATTTTGGGGTCCCCAATAACCTAGTGTGGGGACCCAAAGGTGATGGAGGCAGAAAGAGCATGCTGTAGGGAAGGTTTGGTGGTGGTCCCATTGTCTTAGGACCAGGCTGAGGTATGAGCAAGAATGTTTTGTAAAAGTAGTGCCTTGCTAAGCATTATGGGTTGAGTTTTCCGTAGTGCAGTGAATATTGTAGTATCAACTCTCCCGATGTGCTGGGAGAGCCGCTTTCACTTTGAGGATTTCTGTTTTACGTAAAGCATTTACCAATTTCGAGGGTTTAAGGGGAGAGCCACAAGAAATTACTCTGATTAGGTAGCTGGGAATAATGTAACCTGCACTCCAATACCGCCGATCGAGTTCATGCTGTTGTGCCTGTTCACGCTGTGAGTGCCATGGCCGCCAGGCAGCATGAAGGAGAGAGGCAAAAGAAATAGTTCACCCACGCTGAAGTATATTAGCGATCGTGCAATAATCCATGTAACAGGGGCAGTCTGCAAGGCTTGACTAAAGCAGTCTAAAGGTGGGACAAACGTAAAGCATTTACCAATGACATCAAGTGATTTTTGAAAGGCAAGCCCACTAGCTAGTGAAAGTGATAGGCGTGACATGGTCATGGTTGAAAACTCACAATACTTACAACAGGTCAACACGCTTGCGCTCTCGACTTAAGAAGTCACAATCTCCTATGTCAAATAGTTTGTATCTGACAGACTGCTGTCTAAGAGAGTTCGAATTGATTTAAAGATTTGGATTTTTCTGGTAACATCTCCACAGTACAAAGAAAAAGGATTAATAATCATTTAAGACTCATGGTGTTCAGACCTCAGTAAATGTAAAGTTCAAGTCACACTTGCTAAGTGGTATAAAAAAGTTTTGGGAAATCTTTGAGAATAACATTTCAGAGCTGTAATTAGTATTTGTTCTTCACAATGTCGGTGTAAGCTCCGTTTATATAGCAAAAGCTCTCCATCATCCAGTGTTACACATGGTTTAGGCAAGAGGTAACAATTGTTTTGTTCCCTGGTTTGTTTTTCAGACAACCATGCATTTGAATGTAGTGCGCATGCTTTTGGAAATTTACTAGGTAATGCTTGAGTAGTTGCAGCAAAGGGTACACATGGAAATTGTAAAATAGCGAAGAAAATTGTTGCAACTCTGGTACACCGCATGACAAGAGACTTCAGGGAGACACCAACAACTATTTTTTGAAGATGGTTGAAAGGAAAGGCAGATTCAGAAGCACATGTTCAATTTTTCAGACTTTTCAGATGATTTTTGTGGTCCACCATATCCATGGCAGCAGTAAAGTCATGATGTATAGGGCTGATTTTATTGGTCCTCATACCAGGAGAGGAAAAAGGCTTGTCTAATTCATTCCAAACTGGAGAGCAATCAATTCGACAACCTCGATGCATACGAGTCCACCTTACAAAGTACGCATGAGGGTGGGGGGTGCGCGAAAGCAACACAGGCAGGGAAGGAGTGTGGAAGCAACACAGGTAGGGCTTATGGAGGGCAGAAGCAACATGGGGTTGAAGGAAAGTAACAAGGAGAGCTCCAGTGGGTATAAGCAGCAATGGGAGAGAGCGAGAGAAGCAGGGCTCAGCTCGGAGGAAGTAACATGGAGAGCCCAGGTGGTGGAAAGCAATTGTGATAAGCTGTATAATGGTTATGGGTCGACCATTATATAGCTGAAATATTATATTTGATTAATAATACTAAGAAAGTTTAAATAAAGGTCAAAAGGGTTACATAAAGAGGAAATGTGATGGGCGACGTCTCTCTAGGCTATCATCTTGCCTGGTAGTTTCCTGCACCGCTCAGCAGGGTGAAATCGTACTTGGCCTATCATGGTTCTGGTGCTCTGTTGGAGTAATGAGGGTGGAGGAAGGTAATCACCCAGGGACACAACTGAGAGTTCCAGTGTGTGTCTGTCATTTCCCTGGTGTGTGCCGCACCTCTGTAAGGTAACCCAATGATATGGGTAGATAGCAGGTTAATTTGTGTCCAGGGTCTGTGGCTTTTATCTAATAGAAAGTTGCCCCATCTTGCTTGGAATTTACTTAACTGGTCATTTAGCTTATAGATGACCCATTCATCAGTTGCGAGTTGATGCACCTCGCACTTACATTATTCTATGGTTGGGTCGTGTCTGATTTCCAAAGGCGAAGTATGCAGACTTGTACCATTGTGGGTGCTGTTGGGCACCATCTTCCCCTTCGATCAGAAATATCTGGGTAATCTGTCATATCATGGATGAGCCTAGCTCTCCTGTTAAGTGAGGATGTAGGACCCATGGTGCTAGATATCTTTGCCCACAAAGGACTCCAATAAGTTCGGAGGGTAATGCATTCCCATGATATGTGGACCATATCACTGTTTGTGACAGGACATCGCCGGCATTTTGAGTCTCTGATTAGGTCAGTCTCGCTGAGATAGTATAGAAACCAATGGAATCAATGTCATATTTTGTAAAAGCTGAATTTAGGTCGAGCTTCTTGAAAAGTCTTGTGATGAGTTTCTAATGACTTCTCCCAGTCTCCCTCTGCAGAATCATGTTCCAGTCTGTTGGTACACAACTGCCTCAGGTCTGTTGCAGTGGGATGTGAAACAGGAAGTCAGTTATGATTTTGTATAGTTCAGTAACTGTCCTTCTGTATGTACCCCATGGGAACCGGTATTTCAGTATGGGGGAGCCTGGGAGGACTTTTGGATCAGGGCCTAATAGTTAGCAGACACAATTTTGTAGACTTTGGAAGTTCTAAAATTGTTTAGGGAGGGGGCTAAATTTGGTTTGATACTCAGCAAACATCTTAAGCCTGTCTCCAATGCGCAAGTATTATGGGGAAAACATTTCTTGCGCCTGAAGGTCGGACCAATGTTGTTACTTATCACCTAAGCAGATTAAGCCATTATCCCATAGTTGTCTCTTCTCGTGTATAATGCTTTCTGTTCCATGTGTCCTGCACCTCACGTAGGCTGTTGCACAGGCGCGGCCCGTCCTTTAGGGTGGAGGGGCCATGCCCCCCCACCTTTTGCCACTCATGAAGAGTGTCTGAACAAAGGTCAGCCTGACAGACACTCTTCATTTTCAGCTCAGACAGCCAGGAGTGAGATGTGCGATTTGTGCAGACTCCTGGCTGCCTGAGCTGAACTTTGCTGGGCTGAGGAGGTCACAACTCCTATGGGCGTGACCTCCTCGACTCAGCAAAGGTGCCTTCGAGGCTCTCCCCTGGATGACGAGGAAATCGTCACCCATTGACTTCGACCTGGGGGCTTCAGGTTTAATGCCTGAAGCGCCCAGGGCGAGCGTCAATCAGTGAGACTTTGTCACAGAGTGGGGTGGGGTCAGCAGTCTCACTGACCCCATCCCACTCTGTGACGAAGCTGGGACTGCTGCTTTCAACCAATGAGGGAAGGCAGCAGTCCCAACCCTCCCGGGACCTCGAGGCTGAAGTTAAGTGTGTGTGTGACTGTGTGTGTAATGTTTTAAAATGAATGTTTGGTGCATGCGTGCATGTGTGAATGTTATGAGTGTTTTTAATGGATGTGCCTACGTGTGTGTGAAAGAATGAGTGTGTGTGATCTTTTCAAATGAATGTTTGGTGCATGCGTGCATGTTTGAATGTTATGAGTGTTAATGGATGTGCATGCGTGTGTGAAAGAATGAGTGTGTGTGATGTTTTAAAATGAATGTTTGGTGTGTGCGTGCATGTTTGAATGTTATAAGTGTTGTTAATGGATGTGCCTGTGTGCATGTCTGTATGTAAAAGAATGAGTGTGTGTGTGTGAGTGCTTCCTGCCCATCCTAAAGCTGCCGGCCGCCACTGCTGTTGCATGTAAAATGGGGTTTGTTTTCTCTGTCTTTCTAGAGGCCTTGGTATATACTAATCCCTATCACCACAGTTACCCATTATCCTTTTTTTAATATTAACCCATAACGGGGTCTCTAATGGTGTTTGTATGAGATAGCTTAGTTGCACTAGTTTAAAAGACAATTTGAACATTTTGAGTCTAAGTTTCCTGCCTTGCCACAGAGAAGATGTCCATAGTTAAGATGTTGTTAATGTAGAGGAATCTGGAGGGGGGTTATAGCAAAGATGTAGTTCAATCAGGGCACAATATTTACTTTGAGTATTTGCACTCTGCCCCACAGAGAAAAGTTGAGAAGGGATCAGCGAGAATTGTCTTTTTGGGTTGCGATTATCGTACCGCTCATTCTGCAATGCTCTGTTCAGACAGATGAGCAGTGGCGGCCCACTTTGCTTGAAAGGAGCAGGGCGGGGGTGGTGCATGGGGGGGCACCCAAAATTTGCATGCAGGTACAGGCTCCCAGCCTGCTCTGCAGCCATTCCTGGCGCTGCTCAAAGCAGCATCAGGGTTGACTGGGAGCGCCCTGGCTGGGCACTCTCAGGCAGACTGGGAGCCTGTGCAGATCTCTCCAGCCGGGCAACTGTGTTGTCGGGCTGGAGAGAGCCTACCACACATGTGTGTTTGGCCAGCCCAAGCCGGCCGGCCAAACATACATGCGCAGTGAGGGGAGTGTTGAGCACTCCCCCACACAGCTCCTCACCCCAGATGCCCCACCCCTTTCACAACGAAGGGATAATAAACCTAGTTTTTTGTCCCCTCATTGTGAAAGTTTTGCAGCTTCTGCTGCTGGCGGGGGGCGTCACTCCTCTTCCCTAATAGAGGAGCTGCCCCTGCACATTCCTAAGTATTTGAGGCGATGTGTTTTCTAAAAGAATTGGAAATCTCCAAGTCACAACTTTGTGGTAGCGGGGTCGAAAAGGAGAACTTTGCATTTGTCCCAAATAATGTGCTATCCGGAGAAGGTCGAAAACTACAGAATTATGTTAACAAGAATGGCGACAGACCTCTGTGGGTTAGAGAGGTTAACTAACATGACACTGGTGTAGAGATGATCTTTGTGTTTTCCCCCTGGTGTGTGCATGTCTGTTATTTAAGAGTAATATATATTACATAAATATTTGTTCCCCGGGTCTTATTTCAAATCTTGGACAACTCAGTGATTTCGAGGGATTCTCCATCTAATGCACAATTAAATTACTCATCACTTAATCTATGTCAAAAACAAGAAACATTAGACTGCTTAGACTTGTATGCAATGGTGTGTGAACAAGTGATACCAGTGCAGAGAAAGCAGGGCTTTTTACATGATTTATGATCATCCATAGTAGAGTGGTGTAAAATATTTCACATTGCCTAGAAATATCACTTTGTTTCACAAACCAAAAAGGAGGGGTTGTCCACATTTTAACCCCATATACATTTTAGGATCTCTTTAGGACAAAGGGCCTGATTCAGAACTCAATGGACGGGTTACTCCATCACAACGGTGATGGATATCCCTTCCTCCAAATCTTAAATCCCATTATGTCCTATGGATTTAGATTTTGGTGGGTGAGATATCCGTCACTGTTGTCATGGAGTAACCCATCTGCCGAGTTCTAAATCAGGTTCAAAATCATCAGACTACTTCACCACCATACACCAGAGAAAGAAACCAGACAAAATCTTCAGTCCTAATGCCAAGTCCTGCTATTATATGCAATACATTCATATGTGCTACCACTCACCACTTTGTGAGTCCTAATGTAAGGCTAATACCTTATGTCGGATTTTCTTTAGAATTATATAAATGCCTAAAGAGGTACGAGACCAAAAGGCAAATAACTCCATGTATATATTAACGTGATTCTCACGCAGGCATGCCCTAAATGTGCATGTAAATTGTGAACCAATATCACATGTGGTGGCCACTTTCGACAATCAAAACCCCATCACACCCATTGCGAATATGCCACAAAGATAGTGAAGACCAACCTCAGAGTAAACTTTACCACAAAGCACCAAATGTGCAGCTAAAGAAGGTTCAACTGTTGTATCATCTCCTCATCTGCAAACGCAAGTAATGAGCAAACGCCCACCATGAGTGGTGAGCTGCAAAGGTAGATTTATGGGCAAAAGCCTCTGGAATTATGTGATTTTGTGGCCTATTCATAATCTCCAGAATTTACCAAAAAATGATTTTAGCACAGAAAGATCAAAAATTACTAACATGGCTGCACTTGTTGCTGCAAAGTGGAAGACCATTTTTAAAGAGTGACTGCTCACTTTTCAGTTGCTTATTGATGTACTTCGGTGTTTAACTCATACCAATGAGATGAAGCCTTTGCTCAGACAGTATTAAAATGTGTAATAATGACAAAATAATACTATCACAAAATGTTTGCATTACATCTCATAATTTGCCTTTTCATGCCTCACAATTTAGTTAACTCATCCACATAATTTGGTCCTTCATTACTGCATAATTTCAGTGGCCCTGCCTAGAGGTTTCCGACTGAGGTGGCTTTCAGATAGCGCTGTGGATGCCTATTGGTAGTGTTCGGGATTTCCATCACTATGGGCATCATTCCCGAGGGTCTGATTGTGCTTGGGATTCCGATCATCTTCCAAAGCCAAGCCACACTGTTTTTGACATTCGATTAAATGACAATGAATGTCAGAATATTCTCCTGCACTGCACACAGTGTTCAGCATCAGTGTTTCGCTCGATGCAGAAAAAAAACATTTTTCAATATATTTAATCCGTGTACCCAGCTGCGATATTTCGAAGTGGTAAACAAAGTCTGACTGGCTGGATTTCTCTTGCCTTTAATTTCAGACCACCCTGCATCCCTAGCTGCCCTCAGGCGAATGATGATTTCCCAAAGCGGATTATCTCCTTAGGAAAGGTTTTCTCAGGGGGATAATAAACTTGTGTTTGGGTCTATGACTTTGGGAATTTCAGCAATGAGGTGGAGGCTTTGACCACTCCCATGCTAGCTAACTTTGAAACCTCGTCGTCCTCTATCGAGAATAGTTTCCGCGCAGTTATGTAGTTTTCCTTGGCCGATGGGATCATTGACATGGAATTTGCAAATTCCGTCTCCTCTCTTCGGTGCTTGGTATATGGAGGCATCTATCAGTGCTTTGAAGGGAAATGCAGAATTTCAAGTACTCACTTTTCAGAGTACCTATTTGCTCTTGAGAATTGCCTGTTTTCTTCCATTAAATGTATTGCAGCCGAGGTTAAAAGTGCAGTTACTTTCCCTTTCAAATTCAAGAAGTGCCGGCATTCTGTACCGGGCAGTACCTGCCCATGTAAAGCACTAGCATCCACACTTATTTTCCATCAACAGACTTTGACCGATAGACACAAAAAGACAGAGAGGTGGAGGTGTGAGAGATAAGAAAAGAGGGATGAGGAGGGAAAGCAGTGATCAAAAAGAACCTAGAAAAGTAGGACACACAGGAAGTGTAGGGCGGTGGAAGAAAGTGGTATGATTTAATCAATATTTGACAGATTTTTGTACTCCGAACAGCTGGCGATAGGGTCCTGAGAAAAAACTTTGAAACCCTGCAATTACTATTATTCCCCACCCCCACCCCGCACTCTTTTTAGGGGACTGGGCTCATTTTTCTTCATCAGACATTGACAGAGAGCAAGAAAGAGCAGGAACCTGCATGAGAGAGATGAAAGGGCAGTATGTGCCTAGTAGTGGATTAAAGAGGAATGAGGTGGATTCAAGAGTACGCCTTGGGGGCACTGAGGTTTAATAGCACTGGCTGTGAGCTTCTGAGTAGAAATGTAGGCATCGCCATTAATTCTTTTACAAATTAAGCACTAGTCATACTCAATAACCTGCTTAAAGACCTGCCTGCATTCCTGACTCACTAAATCGAATGTTTTGGATATGTGGGAGAGAAGGTCAGAAAACTAATATAAAGGCCTGTCTCAGTTGGCCTACCTCTAATGTTACAGGAAGTCCTTTCCAATGGTACGCACATAGCATTACTCAAAGGGGTGTAACCACCCGAGTTTACCCCCCCTTCCATGTCCTGTACAAAGAAGCTAAATCATCAGCCAGTACATTGGGTCACCCACTTACCCCATCAAGGCGGTAAGCACTATTAGCTTACGAGGTTAAAGTACTGTTTGGCTTTGTTGTTGACTTTGTCAAAGATATCTTTTGTCGGATTTTGTTTTTGTTGGTGACAAATCTCTTTAGATAACATTCCTTGCTTCATAGATGCACTATCTGCTGAAAGTAGTTTGGTTAATTCTCTGCTTGACTCCTGAAAATCATAGTTATACACCTATGTCTGCTTTAGGAGACCTGATGCAATTTACCATTACCTCACAACTCTTGGTTGTTGCTTGTCGAGAGAAGAAGTGCCCTGGCACCCGAGGCAAAGATTTTGTAAAT
Organism: Pleurodeles waltl; assembly: GCF_031143425.1. Classification (NCBI taxonomy): domain Eukaryota; kingdom Metazoa; phylum Chordata; class Amphibia; order Caudata; family Salamandridae; genus Pleurodeles; species Pleurodeles waltl. The sequence goes on from NC_090448.1 coordinate 553,726,768, forward strand.
TTAGCTATTCTGTAGAAACTGTGCACTAATGTCTAAACCCTTTGTGTTGTCTGCTCTCACCCCCATGAGGTCAACCCTGTACCTGCTAGTGAAATTTGGAAGCCTTCCTATATGGTAGAAATATGTGCACTGACCCACCTCTAGTAGCATGACTCCACCAGAGGTCCTGGGGGGATCCCCTTGCTTCTCTATTCTGTGACTCATACTTTTTCTTTCACTAAATACATTTTCAGACTCAAACAAAACTCGAAGCCATAGTTTTCTTCCATACTGCATAGAGTTGTCAGAACTCTTGCCATACCCTACCACTTTCCCTTCCTCAAAATCTTTTTTACCCTTCCATCTTACAACACTGGGATTGCATGCTACAGCTCACGCATCCACCAAGGAGGGAGAGAGGGAATCTCACTTATGAGAAGACTGCAAGGATTGTGTGGGTTTATTGTTAATTGACTCTCCCAGGGATATCCTAGAAAACAGTCCGCAAACATATTTATTAAATTAGATATCCGGGTGAAGTCCCTTTTGCCAGAACCCTTTGTTGTGTTTTTAATATGTACTATAATAAGTGCTGGTGTCCAAAGCTTTTTTTCAGAAGCCCACAACCGCCACTATCGAAGGTATTAAATACCAAGGCTGCATGGTCTTGAATCCACCGCCTACCTCTTTAAATGCGCCACCATGCACTCCCTCTCTCTTTATCTCACTATTTAAGATTCCTTTTCATCCATGCTTTCTCCCTTTATCTCTTTTTTCCATTTTTCTTTTCCTCCTTCTTTCCCTTTTGTGCATTTTTCTCTCTTTTACTCTGGGTCAACGTCTGGTGAGGAAAAATAAGTGCAGATCCTCAAAAATAAGTGCTGGTGGGCCCTACCTGCAACCACCAGCTCAAATTAAGCACTGCGCCTAGTCCAGCAGAGTTGAGTTATCTCTTGAGGGACAATTGAACAATCCAAAACACAAGAGGAGTATCTCCCATCAACCTGAAGGTGCAGTTGTACTTGTGGATTGAAAAAAGTGCAAGCCAGAATGCATGCAATGGAAGCAGGGTGTTTCAGCTACTTACTTGGAGTGTCTTTAACCAACAAAGCCACTCACAACTCCTTCTAGGAAGGGAATTCTGCTTAATTCTTTGTGATTGGGCAGAGCAGGCTCTTCCCAGGGCTTAATTTGTAAAAGAATGAAAACCGGTGCCCAAAGATCTGCTCAGAAGTCCCTGTGCGGTGACATTAAGTGGCGGCAGCATAATACTAAGGCTGTGTAGCCTTTACCCAACCTCATGCCTCTTTCATTTACTATCAGACACTGCGTACTCCTTTATCTCAGTTTTGAGTGCCTGCTGACTCCCTTTGTGATGGTTTTTCCGTATTTCTTTTCCTCCATCTTTAAACTTTGTGTGTTTCCAGTCTCGCTCTAAATGCCTGATGCAGAAAAATAAGTGCCGGTCCCCAAAAATGAGTTCTGGTGGCCCCCACTGGCAGCCATCAGGTCAAATTAGGCACTGTCTGTCCCTCTTTGATATAGATGTGTCCTTCCTTTGAATTTTCTAATATTGGTAGGTCTCCTCTGTGCTTAATTTGTGCCCGTGATAGCAGGTGGTGGACACTGGCACTCAAGTTTGGGGACTGCAAACTTTAACACGGAAAGAGAAAAGCAGAAAAGCGGACAGAAGAAGGACGATAAAGAAAGGGAAACAGGGATGAAAAAGAACTTGCAATACTGAAATAGAGAAGAAGTGTAGGGTGGTGGGGAAATGAGGTATGAGAGGTAATCAAACGGAGACAACCTTCTATCCAGCAACTCCAGTATTTGGCGAGATCCTAAGAAAAGTTTGGGACCCCTTCACTTATCTTTTATATCAATTCAGCACTTGGAAACCTGTTCAATCGAAATCCGCTTGGAATGTTCACAGATCACAATTTAAGAATTCATTTATGTCCTGTGCTTTTTCACTGGCCCTATTAGGAGCATATCTGTACTCCCCCAGCCTAAATAGAAGCTGCTTTGGAATTAGGACATCAAGTAGGCATGGCGGTAGCCCATTTTAATAGAGGGTAATCCTTGCATATTAAAATATAATGATTTAATGATTTGTTAAACTCTTATTTTATATGAATCCGGTGTTTTTCCATTTTCTTCGACATCTGTTTTGCGTCCCTTGGGCCACCGGGCTGTTGGAGTGGTGGAGCTTAGTGTAAATCTGCCACACGCATTAGCACTGATGATCTTTGACCCCTGACTTTCCAAAATAAGTGCAGCTAAGCCTGGTCCTTGACCTCCCTTGGTTCCAGTGCCCATGGTATCTAGTGCCACACTGCCCGTGCCCAGTGCTCGCTCGGCTCCAGCATCCCGGGGTACCGCTGGAGTTATTAGCAGCGGTCCCCGAGGAGGGCTTCAGTGAATGGGCAGGATTAGTAACAAATCTCTGCTACTAGATCTCAAAGGGTGAGCACAGTCTCCACTTACAGACACAGGCACTTTCAATTTGTGGTTAGTGAACATGAAGTCAGCAGCTTCGCTTTTAAACAAGCATTGAAAAATACATTGGGTCTGGCTTACATTTGGGGTTCTGACTGAAACATTATAAGAGGGGAGCAGTAGAAAATTGAAACAAAAATCATTGCATTCTCTACACAATGCATTTATGAGATTAAGGAGGTAACGTGTGACAATCGAGTGTACTTTCTAGATGCAAAATAACCCCTCATGCAATGTAATGCAGGTACCTCACAATACCACGAATAAAGGGAAAAATAAAGCCAAATACATATGTTTTAAAAAAAATTGTTAGCAATAGGTATATTGAGCTGTGCTCCAAACAAGACCAAAATAGAAACATACATTTTAGTGGTATGTTAGTACAGCTAATCCACACCTTTTCAGCTTGTCACTCTCCCTATCTATTCTTTATCTATGAATTCTTAATCTTGACACAGAGTATCTAATAATCTTCAGCTTTATCCTATCTACTTTCTCCCTCTTTTATGTGTTTCGGAGAGCACTTTAATTACTGATAATTGCAACAGTCCTTTTGATGCACCCTTCATTGCATAACAGAAGTCTTTCTTTATTTGTAAGGAAATGTGATCCAGCGGCTACATTTCTGTCTTTGGATCCCTCAGACCAGGGCTCATAGTAACTAAAACTCGAGCAGCGCATCGCTGCATGAAAATCTGCATTGCTGCATTGAGTGAATATTAGAAATTGTGCAGTTCCATATTTACAAAGAGATGCACATTGATAATGCACATGCAAAAAATGCCATTTTAGAGCAACAATATGGGGCATATTTACAAGTCCCTTGCACCACCAGTGCGTCACTTATTGTGACGATCCAGTGGCTTATACTGCAGACCCATTTCTACAAGGCCATGCAAAGTCACTTTGCGTGGCTTTTCATGGCCTCGTTGATATGGTGTAATGCAACCCAGCACAAGATACTGCATTGCCTTATAAAGCGTCAGGGAGGCATACCATGGGCATTGCCGTAGGTGTACCCATGCAATACCCATGGTTTTGAAGTATTCCCAAAATCTGTAAACCTGGGAGAGCGTGAAAACTATACACCTCTCCAGGGCAGAGGCAATATCTTCACTTTCCCTCGTAGTTTCCTCTTTCTATGTGTGCTGCATTTTGCAGCAAACATAGAAAGAGGACACTGCCTCTCTGGATTGTTTTTGTGTAGGAAAGTGTCCATTCCTGCATAAAAACAATTCTGCCAACAACTCAGGCTCCCTTGCATCATGGTGCAAGGGTGCCTGCTTTGGCGCTAGGCAGCAATTTGTGCACCAGTGCAGGAGGAAAGCATAGAAATGCATTATATCTTCTAAATGCAGTGCACTTCTGCTCTTATGAATTGGCATGGGGCAGTGCAGCAGAAAGGCTTGCGGTGCTGCCTACGTCAATTCCTAGTAATAATTATCCTTGGTGTAGCGCCAGGCCTGCAGAGCTTTTTGCAGGTGCAGGCTCAAAACATCATGGTGGGCCCCTCTCTGGCCTTTTTTCTAAGCATTAGAAAGAATTACGCAGGGAAAGAAGACAACATGGCAGCTTCAGCATCTCAAGTCATCTAGTGGTAGGCAATGTTAGCTGTGACATCATTCATAAACAATTCATGCTTGCTTCACAAATCCTTTGCAGATGTAGCAGGAAAGCAGGGCACCAAAAAGCGTGAGACATAAAGCATAATGCCATGTCAGACTCACTGGTGTTGGCACAGAGGTGAGATAGTGGGACATTGCATGACATTTGTAGTCGATGTATATCATCCAGTACAAATTTCTATGCAAGAGCAACCACCCAAGAGTAAGCCAAATAAAATATGTAATTTTGCTGAATTTTATGAATATATGATATTGTTTGCACCTCGTTGTATTTGGTGCTGAAATTTGATTCAAGCATGGTGATGCTAACTTAGTAGACCTCGCTTTGTGTAAAATCCTAGGGAAGTTTGTGCTATTCCTGCCCCGAAAAACATCATTCACCTTCATTTTTTATGGACACAATGCAGGTTGGTGCAGCGCTCACAACAGCTTTTCAGCATAAAGTATGTTTTGTGTGGGAAAGTTGATCGATATTCCTATGTGTACATTCAAATGTATTAGTAAATAAAGGACCAGGGGCCAGATGTAGCAACTGACGAATTTGCGAGTTGCAAAGTGCGAGTCCATGCGACTCGCAATTTGCAACTCGCAAATTCGTATGCAGTACGGTGTCTCAGACACCGACTGCAACTCGCTATGGGGTCGCAATGACCCACCTCATGAATATTCATGAGGTGGGTCGCAAATTGCGGCCCCACAGCGAGTATAGGCACTCGCTAACATGGAGGCCTGCTGACGTCAGCAGACCTCCATGTTCGTGACCTGCTTTTAAATAAAGCAGTTTTTTTTTTTTAAGTGTAGCCTGTTTTCCTTACAGGAAAACGAGCTGCACTTAAAAAAAAAAAACGAAACCTTTAGTTTCGGTATTTTTTCAGGGCAGGGAGTGGTCCCTTGGACCACTCCCTGCCCTGAAAAAATATTTGTGGGTCCAGTCACAAACTGGAAGGGGTCCCATGGGGACCCCTTGCAATTTGCGAGTGGGTTACCATCCACTTGAAGTGGATGGTAACTGCGATGCCATTTGCGACCGCGTACGCGGTCGCAAATGGTATTGCATACCACTCAGACTCGCAAATAGGAAGGGAACACCCCTTCCTATTTGCGAGTCGGAAATGCATATTGCGAGTCGGTACCGACTCGCAATATGCATTTCTGCATAGCAAAGAGGCATTTGCACCTCGCAAACGGCGATTTTCGCCGTTTGCGACGTGCAAATACTTTGCTACATCTGGCCCCAGGTTGCTAGTAGCCTCTTAAACACTTGACCAAAAAATTATGTGATACCGAGCAAATCACTTCATCTGCACTTGACCAAAATATTTATGTGATAGTGAGCAAATTACTTCAGCTTCCTGTTCCTAAGAATGTAAATATGTTTTATGTAATGTCAAAGTATAGAAAAGTGTAATCTAAAAATAATAATTGTTAATTATGCATGTTGTTAAAAGCAAATATCCATACTGCTGTGCAAAGAAGACCCATTTCTATACTTCTACCTATATGGCCATTGTATCTTGTTTTCTTAATTCCGTTTGACTATGTGCATCATACCATAATGCTCTATGAATAACTCATCAGGTTTGAGTTTCTCCTGCTGTGATAAAGAATGTTATTTGCAAATACTCTGCTGCTTTGGGTAAAGCGCCCCACCGACATGGGGGAGCGCGACCTGTTAGGGGACGGGGCCTCCGAGGCCCAACGCTCCCGTTACCCACCAGAGGTGCACAAGGCTGGCCTTGACTTCCGCCCCCACGCCTCGTGAGGCGAGGGGGCGGAAGTGTAGACGGATAAGATCATAGCAGCTGCGTTGGCCGCTAGCCGGATCCAGCCGCCGCGAACCGGTGGGGGGCTACTATTTAGGAGCCCCCCCAAGAAGGTTCATCCTTCTTTTCCGTTTGCGGCGGTTGGAGTCGTGCTGGGCCCGCAGTTGTTCCCCCTTCGGCCTGGAGACTCTCTCGACCCGGGTTGTTCATGTTGGGATCTCGAGGACCGGAGAAGAAGTCTTCGCGGATCATATGTAAGTATTGCCGCAAAAGGGGGAAGTGTTGGGGGCACGCGCTAGAGCGCTTGTTGTTGTATTTTCCATGTTCGCTGCTCAGGCGCTGGTCGGTGAAACTCGAGCACAGTGTGTTTATCTTAATCTAAGTGTTCGGTTCCAGGAAACTCTGTGTAATATTTTATGCCTTAACGCTGATAAAGTTTAATGCGCAGAGTTTTAGCGCCTGGATTTTGGTAGTCGCGTGTGGTCAAGGTTTTTGCTGCCCCACGTGGGAAGACTCCAGAAGCGCCTCTTGTTCGCGCATTAGAGCGCCCATTCTGGGGCCTTTACCCATTCAATTGAAATGCGCGTTGGTGGGGCGTTTGATGTGTAGGCGGTGCACTCGCTTCTACCTGGATTGTTTTCAATTAAGCCGCGCGCCTAGCATCAGCATTTGAGGCCTTCCTTTTGGGAGTAGGGGAGAGGCGCGGGTGTCACGTCTTTCTGGGCCGCATATTGTTCATTAAAAAACGCTGAGGTCAGCGCACTTTCAGTGTTTGGAATTTGGATATTAAAGGGGTCAAGAGAGGTTGCCGGCTAATGTGTTATGCCCTTTATTGACTGTGTTGTGATCATGCAGTGTTTTGAACTGGCATTGGTTTCTACTAGGAGGTATTAGTTAATGTTTTATTACATGTTGTGGGTTTTATTTGTAGCGCTTGCCTTTAGTGTCACGCTCGGTGCTTAATAGCAATTGTTAAATGTTGTCACCTTGCAATTCCACCTAAGGTGGGGGTTTCATGTACAAACAATTCTGACTCAAAGGCACTGTTTATTTGCCGCTTCATTGGCTGCTCTCCATATTCCTTGGCCTAGGCTAGCTTTCCAGTGTTCTAAGTAGTGTGTGTATTGCAATTGTTGCTGAAGGTCATATGCACTTCTTCTAGTACCAGGTTTGGTGGCCAGCACTGGCGCGATGCCTGAGTGTGGGAGCTTTATTGGCCTGTTTTACTGTTCTTCTAATGTTAGGGCTGGTTGGGTTTTATGTCCCTTTTGAGTAACTGTGTTATGTCATTTTGTTGCAGGGTCATCTTTAATGCCTTTCATTCAATGTAAAAAAACATTTTTTTAAAGGGGGAAAAGGCGTAGCAACTACTATTGCGTTTCATCATGTCATCTAGCAAGGCAAGCACTGGGAAGAGAAAAGGGAGGGACTCAGAGTTGTCCCAGTTATTGAGGATGGTTTTGGAAAAGTTAGGGAATGATGACACTGATAGTAGTGACATGTTATCAGATAGCGAAGATATTGGGGCGAAAAGCAGCCGCCCAAGACAGTCCCATGTAGCCCCTCATGCTGCGTTCCCTCGTCAAGCGCAGGAATAAAGGGAAGGCTCCTGCTTCCGCCCCTCCTAAGGAGACTTCTACCTTAGTGGTTAGTCCCCCGGGGCAGGTCGTCTTGCCAGAATTTCCAGTTCATGGTGTGTGTGCACAACCCGAGCCTCAGGTTACTAGTGAGGGTGCTTCCACGACACCGGGTCTAGGTGTAGCGGATGTCTTAGCTAGTATTTGCCAATCATTGGCCTCCTTGACTCCGGTAGCGGTGCCAGGGGTCCCAACAGCTCCCCCGCCAGGGGTTCCAATGCCAGCAGTGCTGCCCTTGGCCCCCCCTACACCACAGGTACCCAAGCTGCAGGCACAGGTACAAGATCCATCTAGGCAAGCCTTACTAGAAGTGTCTAGACTACTAGCCAGTATTAATGGCCTGGCCAGTAACCCCCCCGCCGCCCACAGCTCCTTGGAATCCTAATGACTCTCTGCAAAATTTACTGTCGGAGCTGAAACGCCAGGTAGATGCGTTGGCTGCAGCACATACCTCAATTCCATCTCAGGCGCAATCAAGCAGCCCGAGTGTCACCCCGACACCGAGCACTTTAAATACTGCAACCCCTTTAGTTTCAAATGTGGTGCCTGAGATCATCAAAGTTCCAGGCAAGGATAATTCTGCAAAGGAAGGGACATCCGATGCATTACTATGGAGACGAGGTAAGCTGGCAGAACACGTTAGCGCGGAAGAAAAAGAGAAGTTTGGAAGGGGGAATTTGTGGATATATTTTCATTAATTAGGGCAAAAAGGAGGGATGTAGATATTAAAGATAAAGAGGCTAAGTCATCCTCCTCTGGGGACAAGAAGCCAAAAGTTGAGGAGAACATTACGAACTGGTTGTTTGGTTTTAATGTTTTCATGTCTTTGTTGAAGGAAAAGAAACCGGATTTGGGTATTTCATTGATTTACTATGCAAACAAGATACTGAAGGCACAGCACACTTATGGAGGTTCTGCCTGGTTGGAATATGATATGGATTTTCACTGGGCAAAAGTGGAAGATCCATCTATCGGTTGGGATCAAACAGAGGTGAACGTTTGGCTAGAATGTGTTAATAACAAAGTACCAGGGAGGGAGCCCTTTCAGACGCAATTCTCAGGTGAGAAGAAAGGATCCTGTTGGGCGTTCAATAGGAAGTTATGTTCACGCCCCGCTGGGTCCTGCAAGTTCAGGCACAACTGTTGCTTTTGTGGACACCCTTCCCACCCAGAATTTAAATGTTTCAAGAAATCTAAGGAAAAAGGGAGAGATGCGTGCAAGCCCTCTAACTGACCTCTCCTTGCCGTGCCCCATTAAGTTAGACACCCTGCTCCCATGGTTGCAGGCTTACCCTGCGTCTGGTTCTGCAAAGATACTTGTGCAAGGTTTTTCCCCTGGCTTTAGGATCCCAGCCCTTAATGTCTCTCCAGTGAATCATTGTAAAAACATAATCTCCGCCCTACGGAATCTGACAGTGGTGGCCAAGAAGTTAGCGAAAGATTGTGCGCTGGACAGGTTAGCAGGCCCCTTCCTGGGCCCGCCTCTGCAAGGCTTTGTTTGTTCTCCTTTGGGGGTGGTTCCTAAGAGAGAGCCGGGTCAGTTCAGGTTGATTCATAATTTGTCTGCCCCTAAGGGGGCATCGGTTAATGAAGCCATCGATCCTCTATGCATCAGTTGACCACGCATTGGAAAAGGTGAGGGCCTTAGGCCATGGGGCTTTGTTGACAAAAACAGATATTGAGTCAGCCTTCAGACTTCTTCCTGTTCACCCCGACGATTACCATCTACTGGGTTTTCAATACCAGGGGGAGTATTTCTATGACAAATGCATGCCCATGGGTTGTTGTATATCATGCAGCTATTTTGAGCAGTTTAGTACATTCCTTCAGTGGGCCTTTTCACTTCACACTGGTCACAGAGACGTCATTCATTACTTGGATGATTTTTTAGTGTTCGGCCCTCCTAAGTCAGCAAAATGCGAGTGGGCACTCCAGGCGTTGATCGCAATGTTTGAAGAATTTGGTGTACAGTTGGCCACAGATAAGACTGCCGGACCCTCTACTTGCATTACTTTTCTCGGGATTGAGATTGATTCTGTGGCAGGAGAGTGCCACCTGCCTCAGGATAAGCTACAGGTATTCAAGGAGTCTGTACAAACAATGTTGTCACAGAAAAAAGTTACCCTTCACCAGATCCGGGGTGCTGGTCGGTCAGCTGAATTTTGCATTAAGGATTACTCCCATGGCACCCCCCTTTTCTAGATCCATCGCTCAGTCAATGGCCGGGCTAACCGAGAAACATCATCATACTCGGTTGTCACTAGAGGTTAGGGAGGATCTAAGGTTGTGGGAGGTTTTCCTGCAAGATTTTAATGGGGTGGTTATTTGGCCTCATCAGGCGATTTCCAGCCACACGCTGGGCCTTTATACTGATGCAGCCGATAGCATTGGTTTTGGAGCAATCTTGGGCCCTCTGTGGTTCAGGGCAGACTGGCCATTAGAATGGGTCAGCCGGGGCTGGACAAAGAACATAGCTTTTCTGGAGCTTTTCCCTATTGTTGTTGCAGTCACTATCTGGGCGGAGGAATAGAGTTGTAATCTTTTGGTGTGACAACATGGCGGTAGTAGAAGTCATTAATCGCCAAGGAGCTACATGCCCACTGGTCCTACGCCTGTTAAAACCTTTAATTTTATCATGTCTGCAATACAACATTACTTTCAGGGCTAAACATGGTCCAGGGATTCATAACAACGCTGCTGCCGCCCTGTCTCGCTCATTAATGCAGGACTTTATGCGGTACCACCCTCAGGCGAAGGAGAAGATGACGGAGTTCCCAAAATCTCTGTGGAAAATTGGTGCCCCGCCCTCCCAGATTTAGTAGCAACATCGCTAGCAGCGCGTACTAGGAAGGCATATGAGAACGATTTTTACCAATACAGGCGGTTTTTGCAGGCGCAACAAATTTCTGAGTTATTCTCTGAGTCAGCGATTTACGCATTTCTACAACATTTTAAAGACAAGGGACGCCCTGTCTCCTGCTCGAAAGCTTACCTGGCTGTGATACGGTTTTTCGCTAGAATTAAAAACATGGAGTCACCTCTGAACACTTTCATTATTAAACGGGCTCTAGCAGGTTGGGCCAGGACAGTCCAAGTTTGCTCAGACTCTAGGCGTTCTGTAACAGCACCCTTGCTGGAGAATCTTCTGCACGCACTCCCAATAGTATGCTCCTCGCAGGCAGAGTCAGCTTTATTTTCAGCAGCATTTTCGTTAGCTTTCTACGGGACCTTCTGCATCAGCGAATTGGTGGGCTCCTCCAGGGGTGACCACGCAGGGGTGTTACAGTGGGGAGACGTGGCAGTCACTTCCGAGTTATTATCAATAGTCCTGCGCAAGTCAAAAACGGATCTGCTTAAAAGAGGAGTCAGCATTACACTCAGCGCCGCAATTGGCTCCCCCCTCTGCCCTGTGAAACTGACAAGAGCTTACCTCTCGGTCTGCCCTCCATCAGGCTCTTCTGCCTTGTTCATCCACGATAATGGGGACTGCCTCTCACGCTACCAGTTCTTAGAGGTTTTCAAGTTAGCGATGAGGGCAATAGGGATTGCCCAAAAGGGGTACTCCTCCCATTCCTTTCGAATCGGGGCAGCTACACTAGCAGCTGCCGCTGGCCTGTCGGTGTCCTCAATGAAGAGTATCGGTCGTTGGTCATCGGATTGCTAGAAGCGATACATTAGGCCTGAACTGCTGTAGCGGTGGCAATGGTTTCTGGTATGTGGTATCCTCACGCTCTTTTTTTTTCATTTCAGTGCAATGTCTCAACATGTAGTTTGGGTCTTGGGGGATTCATTTGTTCGACGGGCGGGGTACTGGGTGCAACAGCTCCATGGGTCGAATCCAGCGATGGTGCAAGGCGTTGCATTCCGTTGGGGTGGGATTGGCAGAGTGGGAATCGCACAACTCCCTCAATTGGTCAACTTAGCAAAGAGTTTTGGGGGGCTCCAGTCCCCGGATCTCATCATCATTCACTTGGGAGGCAACGACTTGGTGCGTTTGGGTCGCAAGGCACTAAGAGAAACTATATTTTTGGGGATCACAAAGTTGGCAAAACAATTCCCTAATGCAGCAATTGCCTGGTCCCACATTGTGCTTCGACGCAAATGGGGCGCGGGAATCAAATCAAGGACAATCAACGTCTCAGTACGCCGACTTAACACCAAAATGGCCAAACTTTGCCCCGGTCCAGTGCGGTTATGGAACATTCCCTACAATCTTCTAAAGGGCTCCCACATGTTTCACAAGGACTTGGTGCATTTATCGGATGCAGGTACCGATCAATTAATTCATGACGTGGTTTTTTGCTCGCAGTCTTTTCGCGGGTGGGGAGGGCGAAGGACCTTTGGGGCCCTGGTCGCCCTTTTGGTGGAAATTGAGATATAAAAGTGGCTAGAAACAACAGGGGGGGTCCCCAAGGTTGGGGCCCTGGGAGGACACCAGGGATAGGATCCTGAAGTTCTGAGCCAACCCGCGGATGTACACACCAGATCAAGGGGTAAGGGAGCACGGTTCGCTGGGGGGGCCATGAGTCTTCAGCTCTTGGCTGCCCCGTTACACCCCGAGACTGATTGGTGTTTGGAGGGGGGGTGGAACCCTGAGCGTGAGGGCAAGGAACGGTGTAGTCAGGGTAACTGCCCCTCCTAAGGATACAGGTGAGATATAGGTCACTTGTGTGGTCCAATGGTGGTTCAGGAAGGGATCCTTTCAGAAAAGATTTATGGTCACTAATTCTGATGACTTGTAAATATTGTAGTAATGTTCCTCTATAACTGATTTATGACTGTATGCTATCAGGTTAAAAAGGTGTGTTAATAAAAACCTCTTCCAACAAATAAGATTGTCGGTCTGTGCGTAGCTGGTGGGGGGAGTGTGGGCTGTCTGGAGGCCTCCGGATTCTATTGGAGTAAGGTCTTTACCAGACCTACCTAATTTACTTTGAAAACAATTTACCTTGTGAGAGGGGAGGACAAGCCTTGAATATGGTGGTATCTGGGAATGGAGGTGGGGCTTTCTTTTTTGGCAGTGCCTCAGCAGCCATGTAGGGCCTTGGAGTGGGAGTAGCCATTGAGAGTGTCAGCACTTTGTGTATAGGACTGCCTGAGCAACCAATCATACCCTTTCAATAAACACACAAAAGAGAGGTAGATTTATTAAAGTTTGTGCTGACACTCATGATAACCTAGCAGCTATTTAGTGTATATCAAAAAGGCCAGCCCGTTCAAAACTTAGTAAATCCACCCCAAAGGTGATTCATGCTATCTCCCAAGTACAAAAGCGAGTGGCAATACCTGTGATACATTTCTACCATGCAGAGACACCGCATTCAAGCTGGAGACCCAGGGTCTCATTCCGAGTTTGCCGGTCATGAGACCACCAAACTTGCGGTGGTGGTCGGACTGTTGTGGCTGTGGCAGTCCGACCGACAAATTGTGACTTTTATAGGCTTACCCGCCTGAAGACCGCCATCCCTGCCTGGATCATGGATCACGATGGGGTGACGGCAGTCTGGCTTGTAATCAGCCATGGTGAGGCTGAACTCAGCGCCGGCTGGCTGATTAAAACCCCAGTTTCTGACAGCCTTTTCATGGCAGGGACCCTGCCATGAAAAAGCTGGTGGAAAGCCAGTGCTGGGGGGCCCCCCTGCCAAGCACCGTCTGAAAACACACTGCTTTGCACACAGTGTGCATTCTGAGGGTACTGGAGTGTTCGGATAGCAGAGGCCAATATCCTAACACTGTTTCCGCCGGGCAGCCTGGCTGGAATGCATATTGCTATGTTCCCACCATTCAGCCTGACTGGAACATTATAATACGCTTGGGGGGGGACATCACAATCATGGCGGTGTCGTCCTCCCCGTGAGTTTGGTGGTTCTGTGGTGGGACTGCCAAACTCATAATGAGGCCACTGTCTGTTTAATGGTTTTCACCTCACCTTGCTTTTATCAGGTGATAGCGGCTCTTCACTGGACACCAGATGAAATGTGCACTTATCACTCGGTACACTGCAGCATGTTGTATGTTGGCAGGTCTTCTTCACTATATATATATTCACTACTACAGATACTCAAAATAAATAATAAACCTCACCATTCTCTCCGTTTTCATTTTCGAGTAGGTTGTTTTGACCTTTATTTCCTTTTAAATCAAACTTGCAAGCCAGTTCTTGGCATGATTACTAGTTTGACACATTGATCTTCTCATTCACTGGTGGGGCGATGTAGCATCCAGGGTTGTTCGATATTTGCATAAATTGCTTTTGTGATAACATAATTACATGTAATTATGTGAAATGCAAATCAATCATTTATCACTATATTGTTTTATGAAATGTACCCATGAATCATTTTTTTATGTGAGGGCCCATTTGGCAATAAAAATTAATGCACACAAAACAGTTGTACGAAAGAACAACCACTTGTGTTCAGGTTTTCCATGTTGTTTCTGATCTCTCATACTATAATTTTGCTATGAACAGCGGTGTAGTTGCACAATGTGGCATATTGGTTTCATTAATTTTGCTCAAAAGTCCAGAAATCATGTGAATTATACCTGAGTAATTTACATTTCACCAGTGCCTGGTAAAATCTTGGCCATGCGTACTTAGAGATGGCCACCAAGCAGATGTTCCTCATCTCTTCATATAAACACAACTCTTGTCACTGTGGTGGAAGTCACCTTGGGGAAAATGCTCTGGCACCCTTTATTCCTCTGAAGCATAGTGGAAATTATGTTACCACTGGTAAATACTGGAAATTTACCTGTGGAATGCAGGTACATTTCCAGTACCCGCATGACATGTATTCCTGACATTTTTGTAATTATTTTCCAGCGCATTAGGGTAAGTCACACAGGCAAGGTGCTGTTGGAGATGGAAGTGGTCCGACCAGCCTAAAGTGGTAGATAATCTGACATGATTTCCTCACTGTCTCCACTGCTCACATTACGTTTCTGCTGGTGAAGTGGAGTGTGGCTATCCCATAAGGAAGGCTTCTTTTTCCCTGCCATCTTAAGAGGGTGCAGGAATTCAGTGGGGCAAAAATAACTCCTGTTTTTTACTTGGAGACCTGACACGGCGCCCCTCTATAGTCTCCTTCCATTGTTAGTCTTCATGTTTTTTTTTTAAATGGTAAGGTTTTGTGGTGAAAAAATTAAGAGAAATTGAAAATTGATTACCTCAACAAACCTTCTCTCTGATGTCCACTTATGCTAATGTTTCTAGCCCCATAGAGCTTTCCCACAATCAGGTTATTAGTTACTACCCAGGTGGAAGTGGTAAATATGAGATTACTGGTAGCTGTTTGACGTTCCCTACATATTAAATGGATTCTCATGGTGCACTTTTAATTTTTCAAAAAAGTGCAGTGATCAAAATTGTTGGTTTTAGGATCCTAACCAGTTCTTTTCATGGGCAAGTCCCTTCCCTGACACAAAGTTCAACACAGTAACTCTCATGACAAGGATTGTGGGACTATTTGCAATTTCTCTTCATGGAACTATATCAAAGACAGCTCCAACCATCTTTTAGCTGTGAAACATTTCTCAGCGCACCCTCTCAAATATAAACAAAATTAGTGTTCCCTCGCATGAATTTCTGGTTCTGGTCTGGCTAGATGTTTAACTTCACCAACCTAATGTAATACAAAAATCATAAATAAAAAAATACATGGATAAATGCATGCATATAAGAGCTTTTGGTAAGCCCTCTGCAACCACTGGTCTGTTGAGCTGTCATTAGGTCCAGCTTTAAAAAGCACACACGCCATCTGTTGCAAGACATAGGTGGTCATTACGACCCTGGCGGATTACTTCCGCCAGGGCCGCGGGACGCGGTGGCACCGCCGACAGGCCGGCGGTGCCCCGCGGGGCATTCTGACCGCGGCGGCTTAGCCGCGGTCAGAGAAGGGAAACCGGCGGTCTCCCGCCGGTTTCCCGCCGGTTTCCCGCTGCCCCCAAGGAATCCTCCAAGCCGGCGCAGCTTGCTGCGCCTGCTTGGGGATTCCGACTCCCCCTCCCGCCATCCAGTTCCTGGCGGTTCTCCCGCCGGGAACCGGATGGCGGGAGGGGGAGTCGCGGGGCCCCTGGGGGCCCCTGCAGTGCCCATGCCAACAGCATGGGCACTGCAGGGGCCCCCGTAAGAGGGCCCCAAAATGTATTTCACTGTCTGCCTTGCAGACAGTGAAATACGCGACGGGTGCAACAGCACCCGTCGCACCTTCCCACTCCGCCGGCTCTATTACGAGCCGGCATCCTCGTGGGAAGGGAGTTTTTCCCTGGGCTGGCGGGCGGTCTTTTGGAGACCGCCCGCCAGCCCAGGGAAAAACTCATAATACCCTCCATGGTCTTCTGACCGCGGAGCGGTATTATGGAGGGCGGAATTCTGGCGGGCGGCCTCCGCCGCCCGCCGGAATCGTAATCAGGCCCATAATGTTATCTTACACTGGTTTTAGTGCCCCCCACCCAAAGATTACAATTGGTTGGTTCCATTGTCACTTTTGTTTGCCTGCTTCTTATTTGTTAGTACTGTCCTTGTGTTTGTCCTGCCTCTGGAGCATGGTCGCATTACTATGTCATGCAATGGCTCTCTTTTTCAGGTGCTACTTTTTTCTTTTTAAGTACTCTGTAGGAGTGCATATATAGTCTCCCTTTCTCCTTCACGTGCTTTTCTCCCCCTCGCCCTGTGCTCCATATTTCTCTCCCTCACCGCTGTGCTTCTCCCCCACTCCCTCTGCTCTGCCTTCTCGCCTGTGTGTTCTCTCCACACCAGGTCCACACTGCTCTCTTTTGATCCCCCCTCCTGTGCTGCTTCCCCGACTTGCAACCCCATGTTGCTTTTGCCCCTTGTCCTCTGTGTTTCTTCCACCCCTCCACGTGTGCCCCATGGTACTTCTGGTCCCAGGTTTCTTCTCCCACCCCGTTATAAAGTCATCCCTATATGCTCCCTATATGCTCCCTTTTTTGCCTCTCTTTCCCCATGAAGCTTGTCCCTCCACCTGCACCTCTGTGTTGGTTCTACCCATCTTACTTCCCCCATCTGCTTAGAAAAAAAAAACCTTTCACCCTTTTTTCTTTTTAGTTACTGATCCAACTTGCATCAGTAACTAAAAAGATAAAACAACGCCTGAGTTATTTTATAGACCTGCACATGCGTGTTGTGCATGCCAACAACATGATGAGGCCAGCCATGTCAAAGCTTTTATTTTACTTTCTTGAGTGATGCAGCACTGTATCAAGCATGACGAGCTGCATGGCTAAAATTAGTGGTAAACCAATAGGTCTCAAATTTGAGATCTATTGACTTTGCTAATATTTGTTCATATGTTGCTTCTACCCACTAAAGCATACAGCATGGCGCAATAGGTCAGCTCACTTCAGCCATTGGCCTGCTTGCACTGTGAGTAACAGCATTTTGCCTGATCACATGTACATATCCACCTTTACAGAAGAATAGTTCATTGCAAGGGCTGGTGAGCCAATACTCTAATTTGATAATGCTTTTTTCCTTTCTATTCTTTAGCTTTTTCTCACTGCATCTCCATGTTACAATCATTCAAAACCAATTGCACATTTTCTTTGCACCACCAGAAATTATATTTTCCTGCGATACGCTTAAAACTTAAAAGGCTTTCGATGCAAGGTCTGAGCACATGAATTTGTTACAAAATGATATGCAAAGGTTATTTTTTTTAAACGTAACATTTTTATTGCAAACATAGGGTTTCAACATTGATGTGCCAGCACATTGTTTTTGTGTGTCATAGGTTTGCAATTAAAAAATGTAATTA
The DNA here is from genome assembly GCF_031143425.1 of Pleurodeles waltl. Classification (NCBI taxonomy): domain Eukaryota; kingdom Metazoa; phylum Chordata; class Amphibia; order Caudata; family Salamandridae; genus Pleurodeles; species Pleurodeles waltl. The sequence goes on from NC_090448.1 coordinate 553,744,050, forward strand.
ACTATCTTGACAAAGCCAAACCTATTGCTTTTGTCATTTCTTGTTTGCTTTGCTGGCACTCCGCTTTTGCAAGCATACAGCCACCAAAATTAGGAGTGATGTTGGATTTTTCTTTTATTCCTGAACATATTCTTCAAATATAAAACAAACATAAAAAGTTAACTATTGCTTCGGCTTGCAAAGGCTAGACCTAGTAGTTTTGTCGGTGCTTGCCTCTTGCATCACCATGCTGCCTCAGTGGCATAACAATGGCCTCCGCAGCCCCCGCGGTGCCCGAGCTCCAGGAGGGTCCCCTCAGCACAGTTCATTGTGCACAGGCTGCAGGCCCCTGACTGGGTCCAGGTGGGAAGTGGGGCTCCTCCAGGTACTTTGAAGGTGGGCCCCCTCAAGTTTCCTTACCCCACAGGCTGCCATTATGCCATTCAGAGAGTGTCCCTGAAATCCGGGGAATGGCAGCGGGCCTTCCGCAGGGAGAGGAGATAGTGAAGCAAGAGGAAGAGCCTGGTGGGTGAAGCAGCATCAGGACAGTAGGCAAAGGCACCTGAGCGGAGGACCTTCTGGGTAAGTTTATAAATAATATAAAACTGAAGCGGACCATCACAGCAGCGGTGGGTGGCTGAGGAACGCCCGAGGTGACTTTTAGGATATGTACACACACGAATAGTGTATGCACCAGAGGCCAGGGCAGGTTCTGGCCTCCAGCAGGACACTCCGCGAGTCTGGTACAGCTGTATAAGCGCAGGCTCCGGGCAGGTGCAGGGCTTTCAGTTCTGACATGAGGGACATGTTAGCTGACAGGGTGGGAGGTTTCTGCACCGCTCCTTGACGCCCTACTGAAGGGCGCTCTTTCTTCTGATCCGAACTGCACTGAAAACTGTCACTTTTTGCCCTAATCATGGGGTGAAAGGGCTGCTGGAGGTGACACAGGAGAAGGGTGATTGCCACCGATTAGGGATAATTAAGTAGAGGTCGAGGAAAGCTGGGGATAATTATGGAGCCCGTGGGGGGAGTAATGAAAGAGGTGTGGTGGTGGCGGAGGAGCGGGGTAATTATGTGGCGAGGTGCAGCGCTTCCCTGCAGACCTCCCTAAAAATTTACAATAAATCCTGGGACTGACCAGAGTGCAGATTTCACCTCCTTGGTACTGGACGCTGAAAGAAGCTGGCACTGGAAGATGCTTACATTGACACTTATAAGGGAAAAAAATAATGCAAACACCTCGTTATTACTTTACTTCTTTGGAGGGACACTGCTGAGTGAGGGGTCAATTTTTTTTGCTGTTACAGAGATTTTACAACGCCCTGTATTGCCATTAGTGTTGCCTTACAGCGCTGTTGGGGACCTTTAGTCCATGATCTAACCTTGGATTCCATCACTCACCAGTCTGTTTTCTGAGTCTTTCTGTGGGGTCATCAGTAGTATGTGTGTGTAGTTAATATGCTGCTTTCTCATTTGTGTTTGATTGTATATGTGTTGTTAAGGTTACCATTGTGTGGTGTGTGTAGCGAGGGGACTGTAACAGTTCGGGAACCTACCTTCTGGGACAGGGAATGCACAGACATAATGAGCTTTCCTTGCCTTTGGTCAGAACGAGCTTTTGGTATGTGTTTCAAAGCCTATGCCCAGAGTCATCACCAAAGACAGGCTCAAATCATCTACGTAAAAAAGCCAATAGGCCTGCTGTTAGGCGCTAGCTTTTTAGTTTGTTTGTCTTGTTTTTTGTAAAATGTTGCTGCTTGGAGAGCTTCCTGGCTGTTTTCCAATGCACAAAAAGGGCACTGGCTAAATAAAAAAATATGTTTATTGGGTTCAAGTATCACATATTGACATTGTATTCCCTGGCATTAAAGGAAAGTACTTTGTGCGCGGGTGTTTGACAGGGCTGAATGCCGTCATTCACTGTGAAGTTACCCAATGTCTAAAGCGGGCCAATTAGCTTTAGCCAATGCCATTGCTCAATGCTCGCTGGTGTAGTGGACAAAAGAAATATGTGATTGACACAATAACAGGCTAATGGATGAAGAGCGCTGGCTGAAAGCCTCTAAAGTATATTCTATACATAATTTTAATAACATCGAAAGCGCTTGTAGAACACTAGACCTAAAATAATGAGAATGCTACCTTCTTTAAAGTCCCCAAAGCTCAAAATTCTAGTAGCAGGCCCAGCAATGGACTTCAATGCAGAAGAGATGAAGCTCTGTTCATTAAAAAAATACAATCAGGGCTATGTGAGTGTACTGGTGAGAGAAGCTGCAAAGAGTATTTCTTGCAAACTTCCCCTAATTCTTGTGAATGCTATGATTTCTACTCCTAGCTCGGTGGGTTTTGTACATGCAGTTTTCAAACTAAAATCAGGACTTTTGTGCCACCTTGAGTGGCTTCAAGAAAAAGGGGAGCCAACACCCATGCAGGTTAAAAGTCACAGGGAAAACTGTTTTAGCTAAAGCAGTAGAAGATGGCACTTTAATTTTAAGCACCATTTGGCACATGTGAGTAATTATTATTTGCAGTTCAACACTATTTCACTGTATAAACATAAATAAAGCAGGACACTCTGCGAACTAAGGCTTGGAGAATAGTCAGGATTTACTTTATACTTCTCTTGTGCAATAAGCACTTCACACACATCTAACTTCGATAGATCTGGCAGAAAGTGCAAAGTTGTACATTTGTGAACTTTGCACACCTTCTCTGGTGCCCATAGCCTTTTTTGTTTTTGCAGGTCATTTTTCTAGTTAAATGATTTTTTTTGCATTTTTCTCTCCTGAAAAATTTAGGGGCAGATTTGAGAGCACCTAGCGCCTCCTTGTGCCACATTAGTATAATTTTCTTTTATGCTAATGTGGCCCAACAAGGCCAAAATTTCCGTACCATATTTACAAATTGGTGCAATGCATGCATTGCGACACTTTGTAACCCTTTGCGCTACATAATGCCTGAGCCAGGCATAATGTATGCAAAGGGGGCGTTCCCCCATTAGGAGGGCCTAACAAATGGCGCAAAGAAATCGAAGAGATTTCTTTGCATCATTTGTTTGTCACTTTTAACACCTGCTCAGAGCATGCATTATAAGGAGGCACACCATTGTTTCCAATGGACCTCAATGAGCTTTGCAGAATTAGCATAACATTTTTTGACACTAATCCTGCAAAGCTCCGAACTAGCAATAAAAATGTTGATGATAGTTCCCTATCTACTGCCATGGTGCACCGTGTATTAGATACGGCACACACATGGTGGCGCTAGGAGGCGCTAATGGGTGCAAGAAAAGTGGCGCTGCACTGGGTGCAACACCACTTTTTAAAAATCTGGCCCTTAATTTTTGCAAGATTCCTCTTGCTTTATTTTTTAAAACAACAGTTACTTCATGATGTTCACAAAGTTGAAACACCTTTATGAAATAACATCGCAAAAAGGATGGAAAGGAAGTTGTGCCGCTTTACACCACTCCTAAACACATTTCAGCAAGAATGAAATCTATTCTATACAGAAGAAAAAAAAATCTTTTATTTTCAGAGCAGCTTTATGGTAAGGAATTACAGGTGAGAGACCGTATTGAGACCCGTCAACTGGGACAAAGGTTCGACACAAAACAACAAAATCAATGATATCCAACCAAATGATACAACAAGCACCACACTGGCGTTAGAGAATGTTCAAAGTCTCCGGCCGTATTTATTACACTTCACAAACATGACATAACAATTTGACTGTTATTTTAATTGCAAGTTATTTTACAGTGTATAACAAATTGAATTGATATTAATTTTGACTAATGCAAAGATCTCCTGCCAACATAATTTCACATTCCATTAAGAGTCATGGTTGACCACCCCTCAGATCCTTGTGGCATCACATAGATCAAGGGTCTCGTTCACTGGTAATTTGCAGGCCCCTCAACATAACTCACTAGAAGGTGAACTCTCCATTCCTTCAAGATAGTGGGAGACAGGGTGAGCGAAGCACCTGGCTCCCCAAAAGAACCACGTCAGAGCATCCAAACAAATGGAAACTCCCTGGGCACCCAATCAAGGGGTGGGCGTTAATTTTTTGATGCAGTGAAGTCGCAGAACAGGACAGTGAAATGTAAATGGAGCAGGTATAATGTGACACAATGCTTTACAAACTTACACATTGGGCCCAATGTGTCATTTTGTAAATACGGAGCAATGTAGTGCACTGCTAGCGCGACCGCTGTGTCAAACAAATGACGTACGGGTGGTGCAAAGGCCTTGTAAATGAGGCCCCAGGGCTACAGAATGCCCTAAAAGCGCTGCCTATGGTTTTGTAATTGTAGTTTTCATAGGTTCCTATTTGCTTTTTCCCAGTATTCCTGGAGCCCTGTACCACAATGCCCATGACCAAAAATCCCCCCACCCTCCCCACTACTAAGAGGGTTATGGAAGGGTATATACTCCAATCAGTTCGCCATAGGTAAAACAGAGGCACTGGTCCCTGGCTATAGAAAGAACCAATCTCCAGTGTAAACCGGGAAATCATGTGGTGAGCTGTGAATTCTGTGAATTTTGGGGCCAGTAAAGAATTACCCAAATCAGCTAAAACATACCAGTCTGCTGCTCGTTCCTGTCTTGAAAGCTAAAGTTTATGAACTCTGAATGGCCCACCATGACTGCGAGCTCCTCGGGCACACAGGTCGGAAAGAGAAAGGCCTGTAAAAGGCTGCAGCCGAGGTGTTTACGAGCAGGGCTGAAGTTTATAACTCAGTAGCACATGCTGGTGCTCCAGGGCTGTTTCTGCATCTGGCGTTGTTAGGCCTCTGTTTTGGAACCACGTCCAGGGTTTCCCTCACAAAATAAGAAGGCTGCTTTCCAGCGCACCATAGAAGCGCCCGCTATTTTAGTCATATTGAATGCAAATCCTTTAATCTATGCAAATTCAGTTTGATCAATTCGCGAATGCGCTACACCAGGAGACCATTCAGTCAATCAATTGAGTCGACTGGAGGCGCCTTTAGGAGATACAGACGTCAAATTCAACTACTGGCGGCTGAGTTCTCAAAATCTAGAGACTGTTTTAAGAGACACCCTTTTTCTTAGACATAGTTTTAAAAGAAAATCCCAGAATACATTTTCTGGACGTAAAACCTTAACACAAATGCCAATAATTTCACACCTCACTACTTCCACCTAACCACTACATCTAATGTATAGATACGAATATTAGCGTTAATAATAGTTCATATGGGTAGGTAAATTATGTGGAGGTATTATAGTTATGGGATAATTACTATAACAATGTGCTGGTAGTTGATGTTCTAGAAGCAATATAATTCGAAGCCAATGTTATTGACTTTGGTCTAGTCTCACGGATGTGCACCTCATTTCTTCTGGGGAGCTGTACCCCATTTATTGTATGAGGCAGCATCCCATTGATACTTGCGAGTTTTGCCCAGTTTGGTGATGGAGATGCACACCGTTTGATGTTTGGGAACTGTGCACCGTTTACTGTAGTCAAATGGGCACCACTGATGTAATAGAAGGTGCCCCATTGATGCTAGCAAACTATGCGCCAATTGATGTTGGCCACCGGTGTTCCGATGGATGTTTTGTGTGATGTTAGTAATTTGGCCCTTTAAGACACTGCTGATCTGTGCCCTAATTGTAATTAGTGAACTGCGCTTCATCCTCTTTGTACTCCATTCTTATCGAGGGGAGAACCTGGCCCATCCATTGACACCAGGCTATGCAACACTTACAAATCCAAAGCACTGGATCCCTGAGTCCACGCCACAGCTGTCCTTTTATTCTCAGGTGAACTTATCTGCAGCTGCACTAAGCACACAAGGCATACCTGCCTAGTCACGATAGTGGGGAAAGTTCCCCCCTCAAACACACCAAATCCCTTTCTTCCTATAAGCACAATATCAACTTTGCAAATATTCACATACCTGCCCAGGGCTGTGGTTCCTTGTCTTTGTTCATTCATGATTCCCCTCTGCTTACTACAACATACAGGCCCATATTTATACTTTTTTAGCGCCTCATTTGCATCTTTTTTTGACGTAAAAGCGGCGCAAACTTACCAAATACAATTATATTTTATACGTTTTCGCTGCTTTTGCATCAAAAAATGATGCAAATGCGGCGCTAAAAAAGTATAAATATGAGCCACAATATCACAACATTGTATTTATTTCACTGATACCTCTATGTGCCTCTATAACACCTCTAGCAATTCCCCTACTTCATCACTCTCTCAGATTAAGTATGCATTAGTCCCTGAATACCAGCAAATATCAATCTGTTACGCATAGTTTTTCTGACTATGAAATATTCACTTCATCTGTAACAAGATGTTCATAATCAACCGCTCTGCCTCTCACCTGTTAGCAACACTTTATTGCTGCCAATAAAACTATGGTACGCCCTAAAGACACCATTACACACCCTGCACTCAACACCATCCACTCCACGTTTACAAACGCACCATGCACAGTGACAAGGTTGAGTCAGACCCCTCATCAATAGTGATCTCTCCTATATTTTAAGCCCCCTCTCCATTGAACATTTTGATATCACCATTCTCTCGTTGTTAAGATGAAACATTATTGTACAGTATTTTGTTCACTTTAAGATAAAAAGGTCTAAAAATTGTTTACTTGTAGAGGTTATAAAGATAAAGTTAAAAGAATGGCTTAAGCTAAAGTAAGCAACCTAAGCAGAGAAATGACTTAGAAGACAACAAGACAACAAAACACACACAACTAGACCCCCCACTGGAAATCATATGCAAATATAATATATGTGGTGGTGATATTTTTTAAATAATGAGACATTGGCACTCACATAATGATATACCTGCCTTAAAGGACTATATCTCAACCAAGCCAAAAATCACCATTTGCAAGGGTAAAACTATCAGAAATTATCATCATGCCAAGATACTTATTAGTAATTCACCAAAACAAGAGTTATGTACCATCCAAACCTTCTGTTTTCTTTAGATGTAATGCTTGCAATATGTGTGTGCAAAATCTCAAAATCAAATCATGTGATAACACAAGCTCCAATTTTAATATTAAACAGGTAATTAAAATTGTAACATGGAGGCTTGCAAATATCTGAGCTACATTGGAAGAGGGTTCATGGAACCGAGCATGTTAAACTTACTTCTAGAAATTGTGATAAGAAATTATACCTAAGGAAAGAGGACGCTAGATGGATTGGATACATTGGTGGAAAAAAGTCACTGTACTCATTTTGAATAGCAGTATTTATTGTAATCAGATATATTTTTACTAGCATCACAGTAATTGTAATATACTTTGTTTAATACACAAGGCAAGCTGCATCAATTAGAGGAAAAATGTAGGAAAATGAACATAGTAACTAGTATTGAATTTAAACAACACAGGCTCTAATTTACCTTGTAAACATAAATGAAAATAACGTGGTCAGATTTATGATGAGTGCAAAGATAGGCAGATGCAATGTAATAGAATATATTAACTGGATACAAATGCAAACATATAAGCAATAACCAATTGTGGGTTGCATTGTTTGTTTCGAAATGTTATGTGAAATTTTCCACCAGGTATTACAGTTATTGATTTGCACAATTCAATAGTGACTGTAGAACACGTTTTATGGTGACTGTAAAACATGCAGAAGAAAAGATATGAAAATGATTCCAAAGTTGAGCATCACAGGCTCATACTATTGGTAATTAAAAAATACATATCCCTTTTATGGTATATATAAAAGTCTGAGACTATATGAAGTTGACACTATTGTGAGTATAAATACAGCTGATACAAAGGGTGGGATTGATACACTTATCAGCAGTTCCGTTCCCTTTAAGGAAACAATAATAATCAAATTAAACAACTGTTTTACCTCAGTATTAGAGTATCCTTTTTTATTACAGATCCTAACTTGGCATAGCATGATGCGGCTAATACACTGTGCGGTAGCATTATTATTATTCTTTATATATAAATAACAATTAACAAATGTTTTTGGTGAATTTGTTACTTTCAGTACATTTTTACTAGCAATGTAGGTAAAATAGTAACTCGAGCTATAGTACTTCCACAATCTATTCAATACTTTCCCGCCAAATGTCATAACATCATTTATGTCACAGTATGCATGAAATCACTCACAGATCCGCAACAAACATCATAAAGTTGATTACATCAAAATGTGTAGCACACCTCTAATATTTAAATAGGGTTAATAATATTAAACAAGCAGAACGCTGTCAATACTCAAGTATATTGGAACTAAAATGAGCACCATTGCTTTATTTCGTTTCATTTTATCAAATCAAATTTTAGCTTTACTTTTGGCCCTGGTGGGAGTAATTTAAACTACAAATTTGCATCAGAAACTTCTATATGGTTCCAAATTTATAGGGCTCAAATCAAGTATATCCAAAATTCCATAGGTGGCTTTAAATAGAATAATGCAGATTAGCATTGAATTTTAAATTTAGCGGGTGCCCCATATTGGGATTCCTAGTATGGCACTTTCGTTCTTTCCATTTGTCTTTTCCTTTTATACCACTTCATTAGACATGATATAGTACTTGTATTTACAAATTGAATTTATATATATATATATATATATATATATATATATATATATATATATATATATATTTATGTATTATCCTAAGCATTTCCTCTTTCGGGTAAACGAAGCAGCACTCACAGTACACCAGAGGTCTTCAACAATATTTGTTTACTTAGGTATTCCGCATCAACGCATTTTGGTCCCACTGGGACCTTGTACATGACAGTGGGCTCCATGGTACCCCTTCTTTTTAACATATCGTGATCTTCATCATAACAATCAACATAGACATAGGACCAGAATTCTTCCTACAAGCATGGCAGACATTTTGGTACTTTCTCATAGAAGAGAGCTGCCTGGTAATTTTAACCAATAATAGCAAAAATAAACATTTTGAAAATGTGAAATTAAAATTACAATTACAAAATTGTATGTCCGTCCTTATTGCTAACATTGATCTTGAGTCTATATTACTTCACTTTTCAAATATAAACACAAACAACAGATCAGAATTAATTCTGCTATAATGGCAGACATTTTGATATATGTAAAGTAAGCCACTAGATTATATATAACTCTTACATGCATTCTTAATTATTAGAAAATAATTTTTTCTTCTTTTATAATCCTATTCACACATGTTAATTCATTTCTATAAATCAAAATATTGACAATTATTTGGAAACACATAGGGGGTCATTACGACCCTGGCGGAACAAGTCCGCCAGGGCCGTGGGACGCGGTGGCACCGCCGACAGGCCGGCGGTGCCCCGCGGGGCATTCTGACCGCGGCGGCTCAGCCGCGGTCAGAGAAGGGAAACCGGCGGTCTCCCGCCGGTTTCCCGCTGCCCCAAAGGAATCCTCCAAGCCGGCGCAGCATGCTGCGCCGGCATGGGGATTCCGACTCCCCCTCCCGCCATCCAGTTCCTGGCGGTTCTCCCGCCGGGAACCGGATGGCGGGAGGGGGAGTCGCGGGGCCCCTGGGGGCCCCTGCCGTGCCCATGCCTATGGCATGGGCACGGCAGGGGCCCCCGTAAGAGGGCCCCTAAAAGTATTTCAGTGTCTGCAAAGCAGACACTGAAATACGCGACGGGTGCAACTGCACCCGTCGCACCTTCCCACTCCGCCGGCTCTATTACGATCCGGCGTCATCGTGGGAAGGGAGTTTTCCCCTGGGCTGGCGGGCGGTCTTGTGAAGACCGCCCGCCAGCCCAGGGGAAAACTCGGAATACCCTCCGCGGTCTTACGACCGCGGAGCGGTATTTCGGAGGGGGGAAGCCTGGCGGGCGGCCTCCGCCGCCCGCCAGGCTCGGAATGAGGGCCATAATCTCACATGACCACCCCAGCCCTATCTTCCTAATGCTTTCTGTTTATTTTTCCCTTTCAGCTAACCAGTCCTGTAAAATAAAACAAACAAAACAAAACCTATTTACCCTAAATGCTCACAAAAATGTTTTGAAATAACAGTTTTTTGTTTTTTGATAAAAACTATTTTTTTACACTACAACCCACTTTTCTGTGTGAGTGGGAAAAGAGCTAAAAAGACACATGTAATTCTACATCCACATTCAGTCCTTTCGGTTCTAAGGCATCCATCTTTAAAATATAGCTGGCCTCTAATTGTCGTTGGTCTCGCTCTCGGTTCCCCCCTTGGGCTTTTTGGAACCATATCAATCACAGAATAACGCAGATAATCTGCCATTCCATTATGTATTTTCCAAGCATGTTTTGCCAAGGGATAACTGAAATCTCTGTTTTTAATAGCTCTTGAATGCTGCAAAAATCTTTTGTGTGTCTGCAGGATTGTACTCCCTACATAAATATTTCCACAATTGAATTTCAACATATAAACTACAAAATCAGACTTACACATTAGGTGTTTGTTTATTTTTATCATTTCTCCAGATTGTATACTTACATAAGTAATGTTTTCCCCATATTTGCATGCTTTACATCTACTACATTTATAGAAACCTGAAACTGGTTTCAGCCAATTAGAGTCCCCACTCTTAATGTCATTAAATGCTAATCTGTCTCTCAAGGATTTAGCTCTTCTGTACGTGATAAGTGGTGTCTTTGGGAGTTTTTTAGTTAGAAGGGGGTCACTTCTGAGGAGATGCCAATGTTCGGACAGAATATTTTCACTGAAAAGTGATTCTTATTAAAAGATGTTATGTATCGTAATGTATTCTGCTCTTGTTTCAACTGGAGCTTCTTAGATTTTCTAAATAGCACCTCCTCATGTATACAACTTTTTACCCTCTGTTTTGCTACCTCTAAAATCTCTCTGCTATATTCCAGTTGTCTGAACCTCTGATTCATACCATATGTTACTTAAGTAAAGTTTTTTTCCGTCTTGCAAATGTGCCTTGCTCTCAAATATTCTCCATAGGGAATACTTTTTTTCAAACTTTCTGGGTGACAACTTCAAGCATGCAGGATACTGTTCCCTGCAGTTTCCTTTCTATGGACTTCAGTAGTAATTACTCCCTCTATTATCTGTATTTCTATATCCCGAAACTCACCTCTCTGCACTTATACTGCTGGTAAAAGTGAGGTTCAAGTCATTTCTATTGAGGTCACTAATGAATATACAAGCTAAACTTACTTCCCCTTGCCATATTACAAACAGATCATCTATGAAGCTTAACCAGAGTACGATATGTTTGGGCCATTGTTTGAGTTCCTCGAAGATCACATGCTCCTTCCACCAGCCCATGTGTAAATTTGCATAGCTGAGGGTGAAGCAGGTGCCCATCGCTGTTCCCTGTATTTGTTCATAGATTTGGCCATCACAGAAGAAAATATTCTTTGAAAGGCAAAATTCCATCATTTCCCCTAGCATCTTATTATGTTCATAGTACTTAGCTGGTCTAGCTCTGAGAAAATGTTGTAGAGCTTTAAGTCCATCTCGATGCACAATTTTACTGGTGTATAATGAGCTGACATCTAGGGTTATCAATAGCATATTTGTTTACCCATTTTATATCAAATATTCTCTTGAGAAAATCTGTTGAATCACAAATATATGATGCAAGATTCGCTACAAAGGGTCTTAGATAAAAATCAATATGTCTGGAGGTATTCTCCAGTAAACTGTCCTGGGCCGAAATAATTGGTCTCCCTGGTGGGTTTTCTAGGGCCCTTATGTATGTTAGGTATCAAACAGAAGATAGGTAATTTCGGGTACCTATTAGTCATAAAATTAAATTTGTCATTATTTAACAATACACACATCTGCCATCTACTCAATTTCTGATGATATTCCTTAATTGTTTCCAAATACTCATGTTTCTTTATCTTCTTATAACACCCTGGATCATTGAGATAGTGATATGCTTCCTCCAAAGACATCTCCCTTGGCCCTAACAATACATTTCCCCCTTTGTCTGCATTTCTTATTATACAATCTCCTTTGTTACTTAATTTGAATATCAAATTGTTAATTTCCCTTTCTATTTTACTTGGAGTCTCTTGGAATTTACATGTGTCTCATAACTGATTCAAATCAATTGTAACAAGCTCATAAAAGAGTGTAATATTGTCATGTGTTATCGGAGGAATGAAGGGAGATTTGGGTTTAAAATGAGAATCTCCCCCTGCTGACAACTCTAACCCCAGTTGTTCTTCAAGTGACGTTAAATCACACATACTACCCCCTTCATTACATTCCCTCTCAAGCTCTGCCAATTCTCGCAATTCCAGTAAATCTTCCACTCTCAAATTACTTGTAGGGACATTCTCCCTCTCCATGTTTAATTTTTGGGAGATACCCAACCTCTCTTTTTCCTCATATAACTTAGCAAGTCTCAATTTTCAAATGAATAGGTATACATCTATTCTGGATTAGACATAGTCAAAGTTTGATTCCTGACAAAATGATAATCCCAGTGTCAGTTTTTGTACTTCTGCTTCCGTTAATCAAATATGTTAAGCTTATTACTGTAGATGAGTCTGACGTTTTTGTTGCTCTGTGTTTTCCTTGAGGTGGATCCCTCTGCATCGGCTCTTGCCTTGGCCAGTAGGGAGTTATAGTTAGGACCATATTTCCAAAGGAAAAGCATTTTTTGATATTGGCGTGGTTTGACAAATCTTCATAAAATTTTCCAAAAAAGTGTTCGGGTGATTCTTGTTGTTCTTGTTGCGCATGGAAAGTTTCAGGGCGATCTGTCAAGAGGGGACTAAGAAAAACTGGAGTAAAAAAAAGTGTGTTTCCATATTAATTCCCATAGGAGTTTTGAACACGACTGCAGACTGAACCGCTGGACGGAATTATACCAAATTTGGCAAAAAGATAGCCGAAAGATAGCTTTTGGTCTGCAGATCAAGCCTTTTCTTATTGTAAAGTCATTCAGTAGTTTTTGAGCTATTAAAGGAAAACCAAATTTGTATATCTGGGCAGAGCCTAAGCACAGATCTCAGCACTTCAACCAGAAAGTGATGGCAGCCATCGTGAGACCTATATACATGATAGCACCTCATTGAAATGCATTGTAGTGAACAACAGGTTTTGAGGGTCACAAAAAGGAGAACATATAAAGGTGATAACAAATTTTAATTACAGTATAAATCATTTGTTTTTTATTGGTACTATACTCATTTTAGGATTTGTAGAGTGTTCTAAGTTGATTTCGCCCTGCTGGAATTTCATGAATCATGTTTGAGAGAAAACAGTTTTTTCATGATTTTCCCTTATGGGAGATGGAAGGAGCACTAGAAGCTAAAATGAGAGCATATTTTCTGTAAATTCACACATTTCTTTCTCAGCCATAAGAGAATAAAGTCTGACATTCTCAGTAAAACATGTACTTCTAACAGGAGCAGGCTGTCAACTGAATCCCTTGTGTTCCACCTTAGCCTCCCAGAGTGTTCTAAAGAACAACTATAGCGCTAACAGTCTTACTTGTAACATAAGTGTGACACACCTGAAGCCATCTTGATTGAGTCAGACTGGTAAAATTTAAAACATTTAGGGGCATATTTATAGCCCGATGCACCACTTTTCTTGCATTGTCCCTGCCCCACCTAACAACACCATGGTTGCACTGTACTTACATTACGGGGCACCATGGCGGTCATTTGGACAATATCCTCAAAAGTTTAGATGCTATTGTGGTGCTTAGTTGCACTAGCATAAAAAATGCAGGAACGCACAGCGAGGCCCATTGATTACAATGGGTGCGTCATTTTAACGTCCGCTCTGAGCAGGCATTAAAAATGATGGAAAGACTGATTTTGACGGGCCTCCCTGCGTCAGATGCAGGCATAATGTGTTGAAAGGGGTTGCAAAGTGGTGCAATATAAGCATTGCGCCACTTTGTAAACATTGCGTAGGGGAAAAGCCACCTTAGCATACAAAAAATGACACTATGGTTGAGATAGGTGGCACTATAGACATGTAAATATGCCCCTTAGTTTAGAAAGGAAAAAATGAGGGGGTACATTTTGTCATTGAAGTTATGGTTAGTGCTGCAGGGGAAACAGCCTTTAAAATGAAGGCTGAAACCTGCATGCCATTACCACACAGCCTTAACCATGCATGCAACGTGCCCTAAGGTAACTTTAATTCGCGCCCCCCCATGCTCAGTTTTTTCGTTAACAATTTTACTGCATTGATTTTATCAATGATGTTATCAAAGATGTCATTACTGCCATCATTTTTGGAGTACTTAGCAGTGCATCGTGAAGGCGGGAGTTATAGTTACCTTAGGGCACAAGTTATAGTTACTTGAGATACGTACGTTTAAAATGTGAGCCTACCTACAATGTCCCTGTAACCTTTGTTTCTTCAAGTGCATTTGTTTGGATTTTTTAAATTCTATTTTCTAACTATAATGTCCCTGTAACCTTTGCTTTTTTCAGTCAATTTCAAATTTTTTTTAACAAAAAGTAATCTTCATTACTATGGGCCTGATTCTAACTTTGGAGGACGGTGTTAAACCGTCCCAAAAGTGGCGGATATACCACCTACCGTATTACGAGTCCATTATATCCTATGGAACTCGTAATACGGTAGGTGGTATATCCGCCACTTTTGGGACGGTTTAACACCGTCCTCCAAAGTTAGAATCAGGCCCTATGTGTTAATCCAACCACCACTGTGCAAGGTCTTCGGCCGTACGCGGCTGGGGTTGGCTGCAGGGCCTTGCCTCCTACGTCAGTCCGTACGGCCAATTCCTATAACCACCAAACCCCACACTGTGCACAGCCAGATGGTGTTGGCCACTGGGCCTGGCCTGTGACCAGTCCCTGCGGCCAACCCCTATACAACCTAACCCAGCGCTATGCACATCCTTTGGCCATGCACAGCAGGGTTTGGCCATAGGGCCCTGCGACCAACCCCTATAACCATCCAACCCCATGCTGTCGTGCGCAGGGGCATTTGGCCGAAGGGCCTGTCTGGCCACTCAACCCCACATGGCCCCACCAGACCAATTTCAGCCCCAGGGATCCCATCGCCTTGGGCCCAGCATAAATATTTATATTTATTATTATTTTTTTGGGTGGGGGGGCACGTGGCCCTTCCCCCAGGCTGATCTTGGCCCTGGGGATCCCATCCTCTGGGGCCAGGCCTAAACATTTAATATTTTTTAGGTGGAGGGGGGCAGCTCCCTCTCTGTGAGAGCAGTTTCCTCTGTGTCACTGCCTTCATCTTTGCAGGCAGGGAGACAGAGGAAACCTCTGCTCATAGCAAGGGAGAGCTGTTTAACAGCTCTCCCTCCCTCCTAGCAGAGTGCTTGCTGTGACTTTGCGGCAGCTGGAGGTGGCAGTCCCCGGAGCTGTGGGAGGGCTGTGCGCACCCACATTTTTTAAGTCTTTAGCCCCCGGAAGGTGGTGGTCCCCAGGGCTGCGGGGGGCCGTGGGCCCTCCGCGCATAGAAATTGTGAACGCCCCCAGAACCTGGCCCACCCAGGTTCTTGTAAAAAAAAAGTGCAGGATGCCATGCTTGTTTTTTTCCCCGCAAAATCGCAAGGTCGTCGTGATATCATGGCAACTTTTTTTTTTTTCAAAAAGTGTTTTTTTTTAGCCCTTGGGGATCCCTCTGGGATCCCCAGCACCAGAGTTAAGGGGTTAGGGTGACTCTACCCTGGACCGCTGTTTTCTTTTTTTCTTTTTTGTGGGACTCGCCTGAAGCTGAGTCTCAAGATAGCTGACGACACTTCCTGGTTTGAAGTGGTGACAGCCAATCAGAGCTGTGCATTTCATTGAACAAGCTCATCATTATTTGCAGAAACATTGTGAAGGGTCCACGTCCCTAGATATGCAAATTTATTTTCACTTTAATAGCCTAAAAGCTACTGGACGGATTTACACCAAATAAGTGAAAATGTAATCTGCGTACCGAAAGCTAGCTTTCTGCCAAATTTGGTGAAATTCTGCCCAGAGGTTAGGGTTGTAGTCGTGTCTAAACGTCCTATGGGAATTAACATGGGAAACACAACTTTTTTGACCCCTCTTTTCTCTGCCCCGCTTGACGGATCACCCCAGAACTTTCCATATGCAACAAGAATCACCGGGGCACTTTTTTTGGAACATTTTGTGAAGATTCGTCAAACGGTGTCAAAGATACAGGCAAGTCAAAAAATGCTTTTCTATGAAAACATGGTCCTAACTATACCTAGTGGCGACCGCCACTACTTAGTGTATGTATGTATATGTAACCATTCAGTAGTTTTTGAGAAATGTGAGGAAATCAAAATTTGAATACATTTGAGAATAATGACCAGCTTGTGCAGGGAAATGTACAGCTGTGATTGGCTGCAAACACTTCAACCAAGCAGTGTTGACAGCCATCTAGGGACAGGGCTTCTAGTATAAACACAAGCACCTGCAATGCAATGGGTCTTGCATATTTTGAAAAAGTTTATTGTTATCTTTTCACAACAGCACCCACGAGCAAAAATAAAAAAAACATGAGTGGAAACTGAGAAATTATGACTTAACAAAATAAAATAAAGTCAGCTTTAAAAAACAAAACTTTGCAATTTTGTTTGTCCTGCTAATCAGGTTTTTGCCAGTCACAAGCCCCTGTTTGCGGGTCACTGGAATTCAAAACAAAATAGTACTTCAATCACATCGGGAGCAGCAGACGAGCACTTATTAAGTTTAAAGCAATTAGTGCTTGATCCCTGCTCCACACAGAGGAACAGAAATGATATCAGACATGCCTTGATGAATTACGAGGCTGTAAAGAAGAGTGACACGCAAACCAACAAATGGTGAGCGATAGGCAGGCTCCAAGCCCTTTACCAAACACAAAAGTGTCTCCCATGTGAAACGCATGTGTTAGCGCATGCACTTGCAGACTCGACCCTAAAAAGAAAGGGGGTCAGGGTAGAGACACCTTGTCCCTTTAGCTCTGGTGTTGGGGTTCCAGAGGGACACCGCCAGGGCAAAAAAGCATTTTTTTTAAAAAGTTGTTTGCCATGAATTGGAAAAATTCATGAATTACCCCCCAAAAAAATGAAAAAACAAGCCCGGGCTCCAAAGCTTGTTCTTTTTAAAGGTCCCAGGTGGCCCAGGTCCCCAGGGCATGTGGTAAATAAGGAGAGGGGTGCATCGGGTCTTCGTCTTTGGCTTTGTACTACCCGGGGGCCCAGCATCTCCCTGGGCAAACATTTAATTGTATGCAGGGGCCACACAGCCCCCTGTGCAGGCCTGGGGACCACCACCTCCACAGTGGATTCATGAAATGGTATGCATGGTGGGCACGCAGTTCGGGGGACCACAACCTCCCCAGGGCAAACGTCAAAAAAAAGAAAAGGGTCTGTTTCGTAGCCCCGGAGCCCTGGGGACCACCATCTTCCCAGGACTATTTGCATTGGAGGGGGGACGTGCTGCCCACCCCTGGGACATAGCTGCTTGTTGTGACAGCTGCCACTAAGTCACAGCAAACACTCTGCTCACAGCTCTCCCTCACTGCAAGCAGAGGTTTCCTCTGTTTCCCTGTGGAAATGCAGGCATGTAGACAGAGGAAACAATTGCTGGCGGCAGGGAGCCAGCTGGGACTATGGGGACCTTCAGGATCCCCCCATGGTTCTCAATATTGTGACTGAGTGTCCTGGGGGCACTCAGTTCACATTGTAAGGCCCCGGGGGATGGGTCCCCGGGGCTGAGATCAGCCCTGGTGAGGTGGGCCGCAAAAAAATAATAAATAATTAGACCACACCTTGTGAGTTGAGGTCTCCAGGACCGAGATCGGCCTGGGGAGGGGAGTCGCATGCCCCCTCCCCCCTAAAAAAATTAAATGCCCAGGCCGGGCTCCAGGTGATGGGGTCCCTGGGGCCGAGATTTGCCTGGGGAGGGGGGGCTGCAAGGCCTCCCTCCCCCCCAAAAAATTTAGGCCTGTATTTATACTTTTTTTAGCGCCGCATTTGCACCGCTTTTTGATGCAAAACGGCGCAAACCTACAAAATACAATGGTATTTTGCAAGTTTGCGCCATTTTTGCGTCATAAAACAACGCAAATGCGGCGCTAAAAAAGTATAAATACGGGCCTTAATGTTTAGACGGGCCCTGGGGGATGGTATTCCTTGGGCTGAGATTGACCTGGGGTGGCCATGTGCCCCCCTCTCCTAAAAAAAATAATATTTCATCTGGGTCTCAGGTATAGGGTCCCCTGGGCTGAGATCAGCCTGGGGAGGGGGACCTGGGCAGGGTTGGATTGTTATAGTGGTTGCCCACAGGGACTGGCCGCAACCCCCACTGCACACAGCTGAAGCCCGTGCGCTGTGATGCTTGGATTAACATATAGTAATAAAAATTACTTTACGCTAAAAAAAACATAGACATTCACTGAAAAGACCAAAGGTTACAGGGACGATATAGTCAGGAAATAGAATTTTAAAAAAGTTTCAAATTCACAGAAAAAATCAAAAGTTATAGGGACATTATAGTTAGGTTCTGAATTTACTCATACACAACCAGAGAAATTCAGTAGTTATAGTTAGAGTTGGTGGGGAGCGAGTTGTAGTTATCTTAGGGCGCAATATATAAACAAAGGTTACAGGGACGTTACATGTATATTCACTGAAAAAAACGAAGGTTACAGGTATGTTATAGTGAGGAAAAAGAATGAAGTAAACCATAGAAATTCACTGAATAAAACAAAGGTTACAGGGATCTTATAGTTAGGGTGACATTTCAAACATTCAAAACCAAAATTCACCTGGTAGCTATATTTATCTCAAGTAACTAAAATCGTGCCCTAATCTAACTATAACTCATGCCCACGCCATACACAGTTTTTTCGTATTTGTTTTTACTGCAAATATTACATTGATATTATCAGTGATTTTATCAAAGAGTCATGTGCTGTGATTTGTGGATTAATTAGCAGTGCATGGAGAGCTTTGAAGTAAGTGTGAATGCCAGTTCCTCCAACCACCACCACTGGATGATCCATGATACACAAATCTTCTTTCTGATATGTGATATACAGAAATAACCCACCAATAAATAGGTGCAGTATTCTTTCATAAGTAACACCTTAGGTGTGTACTTGCACTTTCTTCTACGTAAGGAGTGGCAGCAGGGAGTCAATCCTGGCCCTGATGAAAAGCTGGAACGACAGGTACATAGCATACAGCCGTTTCCAACTCTCTCCACTTTTAATCATACCACTTTAGAGTACAAACTAAAACATTGTTTGTCCTAGGAGGCAGGTATTTTTACTTTTCATGACCCCCCCTCCTTTTTTTGTATACCATCATAGGGACTTACATATCAAGGCCCATATTTATACTTTTTTAGCGCTGCATTTGCGTATTTTTTTATGCAAAAGCAGTGCAAACTTACAAAATACAATTATATTTTGTACGTTTGCGCTGCTTTTGCATCAAAAAAGGATGCAAATGCGGTGCTAAAAAAGTATAAATATGGGCCTAAGTGCTCCCACGTATCTGTTGGTTGCAGCATGCCACATTGTGTAATGGAACAGGATGGAACGGATGATGAAGCATGTCACCAAGAGGTAACCTTGGTGGGGGAGGGTTTTCATAGGAAACCACACAGTTTCTGAGTCATTTTGGACAGTTAACTATAGAGGTTAGGGTTGGTTTACTTGATCAGTTCTGGAGGAGGATGAACCCTTGCCTGCATCTTTCCTCTTCCCTCCCTCTGAGATTCTGGAGGGGCGATCCCCATTTTATGAATGTGACTACATTCGGCCCCTGGCTTGCATAATGGCAGGACAGACCTATTTACCTGTGCCAGTGAAGGGAGTGCAACTGCTGAGCTCTCCTGTTCAAAGTGTTTTATCAGTCTCCAGTAACTAGTTCCTTCATTTCATCCATGAGAGATAAGGATGTTGCATGGGGGGGCATGGTCTGGTCACGAGTTGAGATGGCCGCCTAGGGAATTTGCTCCTTAGAGCGGCGGACCTCTGGATGGGGGAGGCGGCGCTAATATGTGCAGAGGTGCCCATATCGCACACTGGAGGGACGCTGAGGGCCGCGGATGCTGGGGGGCCCCTTGGACAGCCGTGGGAGGTGCTTGATTCCACCACCGGAGAGCACAGGGGAAACAGCGGCCTGGCAGCCTTTGATAGGACGAGAAGCTGCAACCTTGTGTGATCTGGAGGCCCGGCTGGGAGCGCGCAGGTGACCGGAGGCTTGGGAAGCCCTGAATACGGCTGTGTATGGCGGTGATAGGCTTGTCGGGCGAGAGGGGGCCTGGACTGCGGCCGCGCCCTCGTCCATCTGTGTGCCTTCGCCTGCTCTCTTTTCCTTTGCCATCCAGATATGACTTTTCACCTCATGGCTGTACCGCAGGTGGCGCCTGGGGCAGTGTGGAGCCTCGGCTCTGGCGCACCCGTCGCCTGGACTCTGACGGAGGAGAGGGGGCTGGCGGCCTGCCTTGCCCTCGCATAATCGCCGGTCCCCCCCCCCCACTCCCGGCTGGGCAATTGCTGGAGAGCCCGTGTTGGGGTGGTGTCGGAGGGGGACTGCGCCTGAGAAGTGGTCGTCATGAACGCATCATGACTGCACTAGGAGCAAGGTGGAGGGGCGTGCTGGGGGACGACCCCTCATAGATGTCACTGGAGGTGGGCCACGCGACGGGATCACAGAAGTGGAGGACTGAGAGGTGAGGAGAGGCGCATAGTGGTGCCATGCCAGGCGGTTTGTTACAGCGAGCCTGTGTGAACGACAAAACTCTTCATCATGTTCCCTGTTGGCACCGCGGGGTCCCTGATTGGACTGTCTGGAAAGAACCATCCACAGCGATGTTTGCTGCTGGGTGAGAACCTCGTACTACTATTGCCACTACCCTTGTACCGCTCTGAACCCTCGGGCTGGAGTGCCAACAATACTTGCCTGGCCTTCCCAGCAATGGCCCATTGGAAGGCTCTCTGTCCTGTCGGACCATGAGCGGCGGAACCCAGTGTCCTCCCCACTGACTGCGATTTGGGCCCATTGGTCACTGAAGCCCCGGTGAATGTTCTCTGATCAAAGCTGGGATATGGTCACTGCTTAAGAGACAACACACCCCAACCCCTCCTTCTTCTCTTCTTTTCCTGCATCGCCCGCCTGCCCTTCTGTGTCTGCCGCACCGCAGGTTGATACCCTCCCACTCCTCACCAACCCAGGGAAGCGTGCGATGCCCAGCTGAAGGACTTCAAGCAAACACCCAGGAAAGCTATCCCAGCAACTGTTCTTCTCTGAAGCCTTGCGACACCAGAAAGTCCCACCCACGGAGGACCACTCCGTCACCCCCTCCAGTAGTATGGCAGAATCTACACAGGACCATGGACCGTATCCTGCAGGAGATCTCGGCAGTCGGCAGCAAGTTGGACAGTATGAAAAGTGCCATGGCCTCTCTGACGGCAGAGACGAAATCCATGCGTTTGGACATAGCAGGCTTTCAGACACAAGTTACGGGTCTAGAACAGCAAGTAACAACGGTGAAAACATGCATTGCCTCCTGGGTGGACAGAGACCAAGAACTCCTATACCTCTGCAGCAAACTGATTGACTTAGAGGACAGGAGCCGCAGAGACAATATTCACTTCCTCGGGTTCCTGGAAAATGTTGAGGGTGCAGACATACACTCTTATCTGAGGGGAGACCCTGCCCAAGCTGACTGTGTCAACACCAGGGCAGTGCGCGCTCTATTGGCGATGAGAATGCAAAAACCCAGCACTCTCAAAACAACGTAATTTATGCATTGTGCTGATATGTTGTTGTTTAACCTTTTGCATTGCAGAGTTCAATCCTGAAGACTTATTTTTAATGTGCTTACAAATGCTGTTCATTTGCAATGTATTGCTGCAGGCTTTCAGAGTGTGTTAGGGTGTGGTCCCTTTCCAGGGCCTTCTAGAGACTTTCCCTGCAACATGCCTGAGTGTGGTTGTGGGCTGGGCCAAGACTCTATAAAAAGGAGCCAGCCCAGCTCCAGGTGCTCACTATTCAGATGTCCCGGTGCAGAGCAGCAGCTACTTCCTGAGCTCCTGTCCCGGTGGCCTATTTGATCTTCCAGACATCTGACTTTCATTCTTCATTTGGAGATCCTTGTTCTGGGCGGTAAGACGGTGGTTGGGCTGGCCTCCCGACGCCGTTATCGAGAACTCTCATGTTCTTGGGCCTAATTCTTTTATGATTTGACAGAGTACTTTGGGCGTGTGAAATATGCGCGTGAGTGTTTGTGACATTTGCAAGGTGACGCGCAATTCTCTTCATGATAATTTAATCTTGTTAATTATTGCGCGCTACTATTTCTTGACATTTACATGGTAGCTTAAGAATCGGCAAGACGTGCAATTCGTTTTATTGTGTTTTAACTTTGTTGTTCATTGAGCGCTACTATTTCTTGACATTTACATGGTAGCTTAAGAATCGGCAAGACGTGCGATTCGTTTTATTGTGTTTTAACCTTGTTGTTCATTGCGCGCTACCATTTCTTGACATTTACATGGTGGCTTAAGAATCGGCAAAAGACGCGCATTTCGTTTCATTGTAATTTGATCTTGTTATTCATTGTGAGCTGTTATTTCTTGCCATTTACATCGAGGTTTACGAATCGGCATGACGCACGATTCTCTTCTCGAGTTTAATTCATGTTCTTTTTTGTATGTCACTATTCTAAGATATTTATCATGTAATATTCGAGTTGACAAGTTATGTGATTTGTTTTTCCTGAATCCATATTGTGTTATTCATGGTGCACAATCCTTTTATGGTGTTTACTATATATATATATATATATATATATATATATATATATATATATATATAAAAATACAATATGCGCAATTTGTGTTGAAACATTTTTTTAAGAGTATACAGAAGATCAGAGTGTCTAGATGCAATATTGTATGGTCCTAGTATGCGTTCTCAAAAAAGGATTTACATGACTGGTTTAAAATTTAGTCAGAACGTTTTTCTGATTCTCATGTAAAGGAAAGTACTTGAATAAGAAAGTTTTAATTTAATCCATCTTGATTCCCTTACAGGTATCCGGCCATCTTGAAACTTAGTCATTTTAAACTTAATTCTTAGATTGTTCATTTTTTCAGAATGACTATGCTTAGAATCATAGTCTAGTATTGATTTCAGGAGATATAATTTTCATATTGTATGTTCAATCCTTTTTCTTACTACAGGACTTCTTCCCAGCTGTTTCCCTTCCTAATCCCCTCTTCCCCTCTTGAACTCTCTTAGCCTCTGTGATTTATCTATCAGAGTCTTGGAGCTGTTCAGTGGTGGATGTGTTGGGAACGTGCGCAGACCCAGAGGATCTGGTGACTCTGACAGACTGGCATTATCTTTGACCCCCCCTGGAATTTCAAAGGGTGCACAGGCTAGGTCCCAAATGGCGTAATGATGGCAACCATCCTCGCCCAATCATAGCATGCCTGCTGCGCCATGTACAGACCGTCAACTATTGCAGGCGGCCAGAACGCATGGCCCATTTCGGCTGGACGACCTGGAGGTTAGACTAACGGCTGACTTCTCCAAGGAAACCAGCGAGCGTAGGAGGGTCTTCTTGGACCTTCCACCCAGCCTCCGTCAGCTGGACATGAAATACGGCTTATTCGAAACAGCCAGGATGTGGATCACCAAAAATGGAGTGTCAAAAGACTTTTACGACACCGAGGATCTACGAGTGTTTTTGGATGGTCTTCAGCACCAGACCCAGTCTATGGACACAGCGTCCCGATGCGGCCTCAGGACCCGCTGGGGCCGCTCCCGGGTGTCGCCCACCACTGATTCTCACCCCAGGGGGAGGGACCTTGAGAGACTCACAAAGAGTTATGACGATAGGGGTCAAGTGCTGCAGGCGGTGGCAATGCATACGCAGATAGCTGATAGAGACAAGTCTTGCTCACCCCTGAAACCCAGTTTGACCTCCATGTGAGGACAAGGAAACGTCATACCCCAGGGGTGAATTGTCATCGAAGGACGCAGAGTCCCGTGAGAACTCGCAGCGACCCTACCGCTGAGACGACAGAGAGATGAGTACTTGCCTCTACCACATCACAGACGTTTCGCTTATAGATGGCCAGTTTTCTCACTGGGCTTATGGCAGCCGCACTTAGTTGCCTAGTTCTTATTTGGTTTGTTTGATGTGCGATTAATACTGCTTACAAGTCTTCTCTGATCCCTTTTGCTAACAAGATGTTCTAAGTTTATCTGCTTTTGTATGTCAGTTGTTGGATGTCTCAAGTTCTCTCGGCTACTTGGTGTAGCATGATGGAGACTTACTCCTCATCTTTCCCCGGCACATCGCCCCCCCCTCTTTTCCTCATTGGAGCTACAGCACTCTCCCCTCTCAGATGGGCCTGCCTCCTCCTTCCACCCAACCCCCCCAGACGGCGAGGTTAACCCGTGCACAGATACACCACCACACTTCAAACTTTGATACTGGATGATATGCCATATGTATATCACTTGGGGGCTACCTTTTTTCATTTTTTCCTTTCCCCATCTCCGCTCTCCCTCTTCCCCTGCCCTCTTCCCCCCCTTTTTTCTTTTCTTTTACTATTAAAGGACAACCTATTCCTGCGTGGCTTTTGTGATTTTGTCTCCTTCGCTGTGGTTTTGTTGTGGTCCAGCCTTGATATCCTTATTGATATGGCATGCATCACTCCTCCCACGCACACACCCCCATCCCTCCCCCCCATCCAATCCACGGTGCGCTGTTGCTCTGACCCCCGCCGCGTGCTCTCCTGCTGCTCACACCCGGTGCGCGCGCCCTGGTGGGGGGACTGGGAACGTGGGACTGTGGTGTCCCGCGAGCGTCGCCTCCCTGGTCCGGGGGCCCGTCGGGCGTACGACTGGGCTCCAGAGGCTTAGGTTTAGACCCGCAGGTTACAGTACAGTTCAGGATCGTTAGGACTTCTGTCCCGCTCTCTCTTCTTCTTTTTTCTCTCTTTCCTTCTTTCTTTTTCTTCTTTTCTTTCTCCTTACCTTCCTTCCCTCTCTTTCTTCCTCTTCACTCCTTTTCTCTCTTTTCATTCCCCTTTCTTCTCTTTTCTCCCTCTCTTTTTTCCTTCTCTCCTCTCTTGAGGACAGCACCTGGGTTTCTCTGCCCTCCCGGTCTATCCTTTGTGTTTCTACCCCTTCCCTTCTCCGTTCCTAGTCTCCCTCCCTGCCCCTTCTCCCTTCTCCATCCTTTTCATTGGGCTCCAAGATGGCAGGACCTCGCCCACCCCCCTCAGAACCATTGTGGATCATATTGTGGAATGTAAATGGTCTCACCCACTTTATAAAATGGAAAATATTTTTGTCCTACCTTTATTCCAAACAGGCTGATATAGCTTTACTTCAGGAGACACAGCTGGAGAGTGAGGAGTCTGGTAAACTGCACAGAGACTGGGTAGGGACTGCATTGTTCAGCTGTAGCCCTCCCTCACCTGATACAGGAGGCAGCATCCCCCGGAAATGTGGTGTTGCACTACTAATACGCCAAACCCTCCCCCTCGTAGTCATTAAGTCATGGACTGATCCTGAGGGATGTTATGTGTTTGCTAAACTGAAGATGGGTGACTCATTCCTGTGTGTGAGTTCCGTATACGTGCCAACCGGCTCAAAGCGCATGTTCTTCCTGAACATCAACCGTCTCCTGACGGAGATAGGGGCAACCCGCTATGTCTTAGGTTGTGACTGGAATCTGGCCAGGGATGCGGTACTGGACAGAACGAGACCCTTGGACGTTAACAATAACGCCGATAGAGCCTTACGGTCCGATATATTGTCAGACAACGGCCTGGTGGATCACTGGAGGCTGCTACATCTGGCTGACAGGGAATATACCTTTTTGTCACCAGTCCACAGCACCCAATCTCGTCTCGATTACTTCCTTATGTCGCATACCTTAGTGGCTCAGGCCCAAGATGCCTGCATACTCGAAAGTGGTCTCTCTGACCACTCTCCAATCCTTGTTGCTATTCGAGTGGGCCTGGTATCCCCGGGACGTAAACCATGGAGATTTGCCGTTCACCGTTACCGTTCCCACCAAGGCAAGAAATGGTTGAAAGCCCATGCGCTCACCTTTGCTCAAGAAAATCTGGGAACTGTTGACTCCAGGCGAACCCTGTGGGCTGAAGCCAAGGCAACGCTCTGAGGACAACTTATGCGAGACGCGACGCAAGCAAATAAAGAGAGAAAAGCGCGACAGGCGGCACAGGAACTTGATGTCTGTTGCCTCACACGTCAATATAATGACCACCCTTCTCTCTCAGTGCGTCGTTGTTTAGAACGTGCTCGTATGGCCCTTAATGAGTTATACACCTCCCAGGCCGAATACGTTCTACAGCGTCTACAAGGGAGACACTACGAACAAGGCGAGAAAGCCGGTCGGCTGCTGGCAGCTCAGCTTCGCCAGAGGACAGCAGCTCTCGCTATACCGGCC
This sequence comes from Pleurodeles waltl, assembly GCF_031143425.1. NCBI lineage: Eukaryota > Metazoa > Chordata > Amphibia > Caudata > Salamandridae > Pleurodeles > Pleurodeles waltl. Next base: position 553,770,437 of record NC_090448.1, read on the forward strand.
ATTCGTGCCCAGACACGAGTCGTGCTCACGCACCCTCAGGCGATAGTCAATGAGTTTGCGTCCTTCTACCGGCATCTTTGCACACGAGAGGCAACATCTAACCCTGCTCAGATCGAGGCTTTTCTTGCTGATCTTGACTTACCCTCTTTATCCGACGACGGGCGCAGCCTCCTAGTTAGTAAACTGGAAATAGAGAGAGTCATCTCTGACCTCCCCTACCATAAATCTCCCGGGGAGGATGGATTCCCTGCTGAATTTTATGAATGGACGGGGGAGGAGGCGACTGACCTTCTGCACGAGGCCTTGAGCGAAGCCTGCAGGGCGAAGGCTTTGGTAGCCATCTCCAATAATGCCACAATAGCGATTATACCAAAACCCAGGAGGGACCCCCTGCTCTGCTGCAGCTACCGGCCAATCTCTCTCCTGAACAGCAATATTACAATTTTAGCCACTAACTTAGCAAATCAGCTGTGTAAAGTCATACCTCCCTGATCCATCGTACTCAGTTGGGGTTTGTACCGGGTCGCACCTCCCACAATCACTTACGTACTCTGTGCCATAGTCTATGGACCTCTAGGGAATTGCCGGAAGCTGCGCTGGCCTTGTCTCTAGATGCCGAGAAGGCTTTAGATCGCATAGAGTGGCCCTATCTGTTTGCGCCGCTGGCGAGGTTCGGTCTGGGCGACAGATTTATTTCCATGGTACGTTTGCTGTACAACCAACCCACGGCGAGAGTTAACTACGGAGGTTTCCTCTCAGATCCCTTCCCCATCCGCAGAGGGACGCGACAGGGATGTCCCCTCTCGCCCCTTCTGTTCCTACTGGTGACGGAACCCCTTGCCGCTGCCATTCGCTCCACCCCCTCGATAAAGGGTCTCACTTTGCCGAACAACACCTCCAAAATATACCTGTACGCCGACGATGTTCTTTTGACCATTATGGACTTAGAGCGTTCTCTGCCGGCCTTGCTTGAGATTATCAATGGATTTGCACTCCTCTCTGGCTATTGCATTAACTGGGACAAGAGTGAGGCGCTTCCTCTCTCACGGCTGACCATGAAAGCCGCACTTCTCGGGTTCCCATTTCGATGGACTCTGAGGCGTCTCAAATACTTGGTGGTGTTGGTCAACCAGGGCCTGGTGCATATGGTAGTGGACAACCTGGAGCCCCTGGTCGCGCGAATGAAACTTGATTTTGAAAATGGACCTGCCTGTGCCTCTCCATGTGGGGTAGGGTGCAGGCAGTCAGGATGGTTACAGTCCCTCGCTTTACCTATTTCCTGGGGTTTTTACCCTTGCAGGTGCCTCTCTCTACTTTGCGGACCTTTGACACCCTCATCAGAGCGTTTGTGTGGGGCTCCAGGAGACCACGATTGCTGCCTGCTAAGTTGATAGCATGCCGTTCCTGCGGGGGAATGGGTCTCCCCTCGGTGTAACACTATGTGCTGGCACTACATTTATCGCAACTGGATCACACACTGCCCGGAGCGCCGGACCCGCCACAAAGGGTAGCCTTGGAGAGAGTACTGCTTTCCAACGATGGTGGACTTGGAGGGCTTTATCATGACGACCTTTCATCTTCCGGTAGGGCCAATACGATCCTGAGGGTGAACCGAGCGCCCTGGCGCAGGGCCCACCACCTGTTTGGGTCCATCCTCTTTTACATGCCCAAGCCCCCTTGTGGAACAACAATGGACTAAGGACAGGTGGGGTGGGGCTCAATGGCCGTTATGGAGGAGAGCCGGTATCCTTAATCTTGCTCAGGTCCTGGAGGGTGGAGCACTTAAATCCTTCACCAGACTGCAGGAGGAATTTAGTCTTCCTTCGCGGCAAGAGTGGCGATACTTGCTACTCAAACATTGCTTGCAACAGAGAGCTGACACCATCCATTGGGGTCTCCAGACACCACCTGGGGTAACATACCTGAAAACATGGGGACAGCACAAGGGCGTCATGGCAGGCCTCTATGAGACCATCACTCAACAGCTATACTCTCAACCTCTTTTGGATAAACTACGCATACAATGGCAAGACCGCTTACAGCAGACATTTGATATAGAAGACTGGGCGGACATCCTGGAAGCTTTGGACAAGGGTACTCGGGAGGCCCAACTAAAGTTCTTGTTGTTTAAGGTGCTGCATGACTGGCATCGGGCCCAGGTGAAGCTGCATAAGATGGGACTCCTCCCACACGCACAGTGTTGGCATTGTGCAGAGGCGCAGTGCGATCTGAAACATATTCTACTTGACTGCCCAACGGCCAGCCCTTCATGGATGGCTCCGGGCTCCACTCTGGCCGAATCTATACTTCTCCTACGCCGCTCCCCGCATCCCTCATCCTATTGCATGATATGACCGCTCTCTTGGCCCTACCCAGGCCGCATAGACGGCTGTTGCACACGGCGTTAGCAACCGCGAAAATCTGCATCCTCTGCCATTGGCGTTCAGCGACCTCCCCGACCCCGGAGGAATGAATTGTGGCAATGACCTGCATAACCACGCATGAGAGAATCATTTACAACCTACAGGATCAGTCTCAGATATTTAGCCAAGTGCAGACCCCCTTCTTGACTACCGGACCGCCATAGGCTGTACAACCTGCCCATACTAGCTGCAGGCCATCCCTTGTTTCTCAATTTCACTTCTGTCCCTCCAACCACGCACTGAGTTTATACGTGTAAACCACATCAGATTCATGATCAAAGCCGAAGCCTTAGATACCATATTCTTGCTCCCCCCGAGCCTCTGGCCTTCTGTCCCCTCCTCTCCCTCCCATCCAAATGCCCCACTTCGACATGCTGCCTTTCCCTCCCCTCCCCCCTCTCCCCCTGTATGTCGGCCTCTCCTTTCCTTGTCTCCCCCACATTTCCTCCCTTCCTCCCCTCTTCCACACAGAATCCTCTGCTGTCCTCCTGCCAATGTCACTACCACTCCTTTCTCTATTCTCCCTTCCCCCCTGTTTATTCCATCTCCTTCCCTTTCTTTCTATCCCTCTTTTCTTTTTTCTCCGTCTATCTTTTTTCCTCACTGCCCTCTCTTTTCCCCCATGTCACCCTTTTCTATCAATGCTAGGAGGCCACGAAGGAAAGCCTGCGCAGGCCACCACGGGCCTTATCAACAGACTTAGTTTAGTAGATTGGTCCTTGGCCCTCCTCTTCTCTCCCTATAAGACCCCTTCATAGTTGCCTCTTACTGAATCACAGCTGTTGTATTAGGCCCCAACTATCATATATGACGGGTGAATGTCTTGATGCAAAGGGTTCCAGTTACTTTGTAATTTTGATACTATGACATTAGGTTATTCTGACATTCTGATGTTCGGTTATTCTGTCCTTTGATACAAAGGAATACGATTTACTTTTGCGACATAGGTTGAGCAGAAGGTACAGTCAGATGCAGTCCCATATCTCATCCCAGCGAGACCAGACATTTTTGCCACTATTTTATCAGGCTACCATATACCATCCTCGCCCTATTACTCCCCTCTCCCTCTTCTTTTCGCCCCTTTGAACCCCCTCTCTCCCTTCTCCTATTATTTTTGAGATTTAGATTTTTCTTTCTTCTGTTTTATTGCAATTGTCCTTTTATTGCGATTTGATATGTGGCTGGCTGTGTCTTACTCAATTTATTTTCTAAGCGACCTATTACTTGTAATTTCTTCTTCATGAAGGGACCTCGGTCCTACTTGGTTCTGTTTTACCTTGCAGTGTTAATAAAGAATTGAAAAAAAAAAGGATGTTGCATGTATGCGTACATGCTGCACAGCTGGCAGGCTTATTGTTAAGAATGTTTGTGGTGGATGACTGTTTGCTTACTAGAATCCATTTGGAATTCCTGTGGACAAGTGATAGATAAAATAAAGGTTTGGAGGGAGCCAGCTAGGCTAGGTGTAGATTGTCAAGGCACTCCCAATGCTTTCCCGAGCTTCTGAGGTAAACCAAACTCTAAAGTGGAGAGGGTTAGAGATAAGGGGTCCTCTTTGAAGTGTAGGGAAATAGCTGGTCATTTCTAATTTTTTTTTGTTTTGTTCCCAGGAAGTGCTACCCTCCACTGGTTAACAGGTTCTTCAGTGGGTCAGTCTGTCCGTCCTTTATGCTCTTGTTTTGTGTTCCCCTTCAGAGGACCATCCCAGCTCCACTCCACTTTTCTGTTAACACCCAAAGACAAACACTAAGGTTGGACCAGTATGGGAGGAATCAGCAGAAAATTAAGGGCTGCCCGAAAGTGGTCCAAGAGCCGGATCTGTGGAATACACAAATGAAGTCTGCAACCTTAGCAAAAGAATGGGCTAGAACTACCATCCAGTGTACCACGAATTCTCTACACCAGGGTCCCACACCACTGAAGACCAAAAAACTCTTTTGTGGGCAAGGGTTGAAGTCACTGACTGCACCAAGTTCGGGAACAGGAAGCTGGACGTACTGAAGTCTGCCAATAGGAGAGCTGCCTAGGCCTCTCCTGAAGGAAGGAGATGGCTGACTGATAAAGAGGGACACTGGACACTGGAGGTGTTTACACTGCCTACAAAAGAACAGAATTAAAGAAGCTGAGACAGGAAGAAGCTAAAGTTTCCCACTGCCGCCCCTGGAAATGACTTGCATCGCCAGTCACCATTTAGTGAGGTCCTGAGGCACTGGTGCCCTCCTCCATGTTCAGGGAAAGATTTGCCTCAGCAGACTCTATGTGGTGAGGCCCTGAGGCTCCGGTGCACCTCCTTAATGTCTGATGTAGCACAAATGTTATTGCTACCCATGACGTCACAGTAATCATCCATATGTGACAATCTTTGCATTTTGTTATTTAAAAATCTAATAGATTAATTGTGAAGTGGTGCACTGAAAGCCTATATTAATGGGCATTCACTGTAGAGTACTGAACTAAGGTGATGTGGTATAGCCCTAAAACTTCGGCCCATATTTATACTTTTTGACGCAAAACTGCGCCAACGCAGTTTTGCGTCAAAAAACTTTGCGCCGGCTAACGCCATTCTGAAGCACCATGCGGGCGCCGTATTTATTGAATGACGTTAGCCGGCGTTAGCCGCCGGCGCTGTCTGGTGTGCGTTAAAAAAAACGACGTATACCAGGCAGCGCCGGCGTAGGGGGGAAATGGCGTATGGGCGTCCACAAATGGTGCAAGTCAGGCTGAGGCAAAAAAAATCGCCACAACACGATTTGCGCCATTTTTTTAACAACGCCCATCCCCCATTGAAATGACTCCTGTCTTAGCAAAGACAGGAGTCATGCCCCCTTGCCCAATGGCCATGCCCAGGGGACTTCTGTCCCCTGGGCATGGTCATTGGGCATAGTGGCATGTAGGGGGGCACAAATCAGGCCCCCCTATGCCACAATTTTTTTTTTTTTAAATACTTACCTGGACTTACCTTAATGTCCCTGGGGTGGGTCCCTCCATCCTTGGGTGTCCTCCTGGGGTGGGCAAGGGTGGCAGGGGGTGTCCCTGGGGGCAGGGGAGGGCACCTCTGGGCTCATTCTGAGCCCACAGGTCCCTTAACGCCTGCCCTGACCCAGGCGCTAAAATCCGGCGCTAATGCGGGTTTTTTAGACCCGCCCACTCCCGGGCGTCATTTTTGCCCGGGAGTATAAATCCGACGCATATGCATCGGAGTCATTTTTTAAGACGGGAACGCCTACCTTGCATATCATTAACGCAAGGAAGGTGTTCACGCAAAAAAATGACGCTAACTCCAGGAACTTTGGCGCTAGACGCGTCTAACGCCAAAGTATAAATATGGAGTTAGTTTTGCGTCGAATTTGCGTCTAAAAAAACGACGCAAATTCGGCGCAAACGGAGTATAAATATGCCCCTTCATGTATAACCAATTAATTCAATTCCATATGATCCTTCATGATGTTTGTTAATAGTTTGCACTAAAACAATAGATTTTTGAAAAGTAATGTTTTAAATATTACATGCACATGTTGAAAAATGCAGATCTGCAATATAGTTAATAAAATGTATCAACAGAGTTATTTCATTTTAAAACTACTTTAACTTAAACACAGAGCTCATTAATGATGAATTTATAATTTGAATGTTATATGTGCCTTGCTTCATCCAAATTAATGTTTCATTTTAATTCACTTTACTTAGCTTAAGTGAGGCCTGCAAAGCCCTCTTTCATAACTGTGTAGAAAAATGTTTAGTCATTGTTGCTAACGTGTCATTCTTTTCAGATTTCATTCCCATTATATGTTAGTTTGATAATAGATGTCATATTGTTTTACACATAGTGAACCTGAGAATGTAACCTTCAGCCCAGTACATTAAGGAACTGTGGAAGTAGACTGTGTACATTTGTTACAACCTGTATGGATGAGCTAAGATGAATGAATGCCTTTCCTATGTTAGTAATTGGAATCTTTCCTGATGTTGCAGTTCCATGCGTATAATGGGCTTCCATTGGACAACTACACCTTCTGAGTCATGTAGAGTTATGGATGAGCGAACCATCTTGCACTTTAGTATACAGTTCCCCAGTGGGATCAGTGGCTTTCTTCTGCAATCTTTTTGCCCTTCACTTTAGGAGCAGAACCCTTGCACTCTGAGAGGTACAGACCTATTTTCCCTTATTCCTTCCAATGCTTTGTTGAGACTCTCAAATTGTTCCCCTGACCTTGAATCGAAGACTCATGAATGAGCTTCTAAAATGCTAACGCCATGACTTTTTAATTTGCCAACTTTGGTTGGTCGCTTTTTGCCCCAGATGTCATTTTTCTAAATTCTTTTTATCCTTTTCCTTTTTATTTTTTGTCCTAATATGTGTTAGCCCAGCACATGTTAACTCGTGACTTGTTAATCGGTAAGGTTTTCCCTTGCCCTAGCTAGCCAAGCGTAGATGATTTCTAAACAGATTTTGTGCTTAAAAGAACTGAACAGTGCTTCTTTTCCACCCACCAGATTATCTTCCTGGTGTTTTGTATTGCCTTTGTCGAGTGTTTAGTTCTTTTAATGTTAGTTTGTTTGTATCTTTTTCATTGCTTTGGTCAACCCATGGCGATTCTGTATCTTTATAGCTTTGTTTTGAGAATTGTCTACCTATCTTTGAGTCTGAGCTTGTAATAAAATCCCTTAACTCTATTTCAAACTGAAGTGTTCCTTGTGTGGCCACATGGGCCATGCTGTCATTTTAAATTCCTTGATAAACTATTTCTCCACCCCTTTTATGCTGGGTTAAAAGATTGATTGGCCTCGCTTAAAGCATAAACAAAAAGTGCTGTGTCATGTCCAAGGACCAAGATCATATTAAATGACTGGGGACTCACGAGGACCACACTCACATCCCATGGCCTCCATGCAACAAAAACATAACACCTGTGATGGCTTGACACTGGAACGCTGAGAATTCAGTAGACAGTCACCCCAGAACTTAACAATGGGCTTCGAGAGACTTGGTGCTCTACAAGGTCAGTCACCATCAGTGGTGGTAACTTTGGTCTTTCTTTGATTCTATATAATGTTTCCCAATTATCTTTTCTCTTTATTAGGGAGCTGGGTGTTTAACCTGGGCCCGAAGAAAACTCTCTCAGTGGAGAATCACATCCAGATCCAGGAGAGTGAGCACCCTTCACCCCCATTGTTTCAGCAGCTGTTGCTTTGCACTCCTTCAGCAAATGCATGTGATCCGGAGGCTAGGAGAGTATGGGCTGGGAGAGGGAAGAGTCAGCATGATCCTACTCAGTGGGCCATTTTCAAGCAGGTGCGGTCACTGTCCCTTACGGGCCACAGAGGTAACAGTCTGCACAAATTTAAGAATAACGGCATCTCAAGTAAGGTACACTGCAAAAGTGGGGCATGCAGGGAAGGACTGATTTGAGACATGAAACGCTGCAGGAAACTATCATTCTTTTACAAGCGGGTGGACGGGAATTCCTAACTACGGCTTTCATCATTATTCAATGCAAGGGAATGTTTTGGGATTTGCACTCACAGGACCTTTTAAGCACAACCCACTGCTGCCACCAGCTAACCCTTTCACTACCAGGGTGCTAGCAAAACGTAGTACTTTTTAAATGCTGTTTAAACATATGAAGATCTTTTTGTGCACCCATAAAAATTATATATGTTCTTTTTTCAGCATATTCCGGGCTATGTATTGATGCAAACCCATACCACTATCTCCATGCAGCCTGAAGCTATAATGAAAAATATGACAATACACATTTGCTCTAAGTACAAAAACGTAATTTCCAGAATGTTAACCAGGCTAAGAAAAATACAAACAACACCTGGCTCCTTTCTGGGTCACAGACGTGCATGTCTGTGTCTCAGAAAGGAACCAGATGATTACTGACTTTTTTCTTAGACAGGAAGACTCCTTGCTAGGGCACAAAACCCTGTGTCTGTGCTCCAGAAAGGAGCCAGAATACTTATTGAATGTTTTCGTAGAATAATTGAAAACCTAAACAACAACTGGCTCCTTGGTGACACACATAGAACGTTGTAGCCTTGCCCCATCAAGGTGCATCTGGCTCTTTGCTGGGAGACAGAACTGTGTGCACATATCCAAGAAAGGCACAGACACTCCATAGATTGTTTTGTAAAATAGTCAAAATCTAAACAATCCCTGTCTCCTTCCGTGGGCACAGAACTGTGGGACTGCACCTCAAAAGGTGACAGACATTTGCTATAAGATACTCAAATGATGTCTTTACTGGGGTACAATGAAATCCAACACAGAAGAGAGTGAGATGGAAAAAATACCTGCTTACCTTCTCACACAAATCATAATCAAAACAACAAAAGCAGGTATATCATTATTGTGCATAGAGACTGTTTCTTATGTTCCTTACAGAATCTTTTAATTATTGTAAAAGACCCCTCAACCCACTGATCTAGCTGGTGGCATGCTTCATCATCCAGGTCCCACCCAGGTTGTCAGGAACATAAGAAACAGGCTCTATGCACAATAATGATATACCTGATTTTGTTGATTTGCTGGGGCTCACTTACACTGGTCCATAATTTCACAATACTCTTGGATAGAGAATTATTGTGAAACAATGGAGCTGTGTGACATTGGATCAGGAAGTGGGGATTAGAAGGGGAGACAGTGGAGAAATTCTACTCCGTCTCTTCCTAATCCTCACCTCCTGGTTCAAGTCTTCTGGGGACTGTTTGGAAGGGTGATGACAAGAAGGTTGTGAAGAGCTGGGCTATTCCTCTCATGCCCCCCTCCCAGCTCTCTCATTCCCACCAATAGAAAAACATGTATTGGGTTATTGGGTATGTTTATGGCTGAGCTTTGCCCCTCCTATAGACCCACCCAAAAGCTTGATTCTTCTTAGGAGATGGGGGGGCTAGACAGTCCCTTTCATGCCCTTTCAGCTATCCACAGTCCTCCTCTTCCAGAACCCTCCCTCCACTCCGAGGTCATGCTGCACATTGCTGCTCCTGGACAGTAACTCCTCCAGCAAAATTTGCAGTTCCTTGCCTTTATCAGCAGGCAGACTGGCCTCTAGACACTTTGGCACATATTTATACTTTTTTAGCACCGCATTTGCGCCATTTTCTATGCAAAATCGGCGCAAACAAAAAATATAACTGTATTTTGTAAGCTTGCGCTGATTTTGCGTAAAAAAACAAAGCAAATGCGGCACTTAAAAATTATAAATATGGGCCTTTGTGTCTTGTTCACAGCTCTTCCAGCAGAGGGTAGATTAATGCGATGTCCTTTCTGCTTTGGAAAACTGGCTTGAGGGTGGACAACAGCTCTGGTTATACAGAAGTCCTTTAAGAACTCTGCAGAGTACTCCTTCCCTTGTTTCTAGGGAAACTGTAACTGGAACTACAATTAGGTTAGTGGGATCTCAACTTTGTACAGAACAGCACACAGGAGATGTGTAATCACTGTCTGAACTTTCAGAACCAGTATGGTGTGGTTCTCACTCCAAGTGTCCTCTCTAGGCAGCCCTCCAGACTTAGCCTTGGTGAAAAATAATCATTTCCCCAGCAAGGTTGTCTACCCTGCCCAGCCTGGAGCACCCACAATGGACCCAAAAATAGGTGTAAGCTTACTATGCCTGGCTGTCATCAGCCAAACTAAAAGGGTGATCATAGAAAGACAAAAGGCATGACCTCACATAACAGGTCCCCATCACCTTGCACAAGAGAGTCTTCACTCCAACCCTACAGTCCTAAATCCACGAAATAGCAGGATTTCAGGAAGGCCAATCAACAGCCCCTGGCTCAGCAAAATGCCTAATTTAATGTCAGAAGGAAGCTTGTCTCCTCTTCCCTCACTTCAGTGCACAGGTCTCCACCCTGCAGCTTTAGGATCACCAGCAACACAAATCCACTGTGTCAAAAAACAATCTTACCTCTATTTTGTGAAAAAGGCTGGGGAAGGGGTATCCTCAATGCATCCCCTATGCCACCAGTAATCTAGTTCACTCACATATAGACCATGCATGTACCACACAGGCTGCACACATAAACAAGCACTACACACACATGGGATATTTGCACTGGTAGTTGGTTAAGCACATAGAACTTCTACAGGAATAGGCCAGTGAGCGTCAAGTCCAGTCACACACAAAAGGTATAGTTGTGACTAACGATTCACAAAACATGGTGCTCTGCCACTACTGCTCTACGTATTAAACCCTTAACAGGGACAGCAGTCCACAATCTATTAATGACGGTGCTCTTAGTGCGCTCCTCCAGTCAAAGCAAAGGTTCAGCAACCTCACTCCTGTCAAGGTACAAGCCTAAACATATGCACACATTTTAGAATAACTTGAGGTCAAGGTCAAAATCATAAACCAGGACACGAGATACACACATTCAGGTACTAAGGGAACCACAGGTTTTTAACATACACATGACATTTCCATCCCAACAAGCCCACTTCAGCATAAAACCCACTCATGTTTTCATTGCGCCCCTGGACCTAACTCTTCCTTCCTGAAGGAATTTCTTTAACCCGCTCTTCATCTTCAGACCAAAGCCAATCCCTCAGACAAAATCCCTGTTCATGGGATCCTTTAATTTGTGGCTGAATACACTCCATGCCACATCTGCCATTGACCCCTCTCAATAATATGCAAGTTCTCAGCTTAATCCAATTGGCAACAGTCACGCAGCTGGGCCCATACTAGACCTCATGATGACATGGAACCTCAAAACCACAAACCTATTAGTGCACGCCTTGTTTAGTTGAATCTTGTTACTTTACCTACCTTAAAAACCTAGTCAACAAACCCTCAAAACACCAACATAACCCCACTCCCCTATCCACACTAGCCATTTTCATAACATAGAATAGTTTGTGTCAACCTATTGTGCTACTATAATCATTTGTTCCACAACTGCTGGCCCAAAAATACTGCTCAATACTCTACAGCACAGCATATCATATGGTCTAGGTAGTCTAGCCCTAAACCAAACTTAGAACACTCAGGCCCTCTGGACCGTCAGGGTCATGGTCGGACCGCCACCAAAGTGGCGGTCCGACTGCGACATTATGACTGTGGTGTTACCGCCACGGTCGGGCCGCCAGCACTGCTACTTTTCAGCTGTCCGACAGCCTGGTGGTGCTGGCAGTCCCAATGCACCAGGGCAGCACTGCAAGCAGCACTGCTCGGGGGAAAAAGACCCCTCTCTCTGCCGGCGTTTACATGGCAGTTTCACTGCCATGTAAAGGCTGGTAGAGACGGGGTGCCGGGGGCCCCCTGGCCAACCCCATCACACAAATCACTGTCTGCAAAGCACCCGACGCACAACAACAGCATTGCCAACAGCTTTATTATGAGCCGGCATCAATGTTGTTCTGCGTTTCCCACTGGGCCAGCGGGCAGAAACTGCGGCAAACTCATAATAGGGCCGGGGGGAAGGAGACTGCACTGGCAGTCTCCTGGCTATGGGAGTTTGGCGGGCGGCCTTTCCACCCACCAAACTCGTAATTAGGGCCTCAGTGTGGGCCTCAAAGCAACCAACATTTGATTGTTTCGGAACTCTGATCTTAAACACATGAAGTCAAACCTGCAATGTCAACAAGGTAAGCCAAAGACCAAAAAATCTTAATCCAACTCCAAGAGACACAGAAGAGGTTACAACAAAGCCATCAAGGGACACAAAAAGGTCTACTACATAAAATATGTCCAGGAGTGCTCAACCAGACAAAAGAAATATTCAATATCCACCCAAAACTATCTAACCCTGATGCTCTAAACAATTAATCCTGCCTATCCCAGCAATGCTGCAGAGGCCTCTTTAAGTTTTTTGAGGCAAGAATTGCAAAAATCCATCAATTAATTTCCACCGTCAAAGAAGTGCACCCTTACCTCTCCATCTCACCTATATGCTAAAATCAGCTTACACTACCTTTACATCAGTAGAGTTTCTGAAACTTGCTGGCAAAATAACAGGGCTCAAATTTCATATGGACAATGCTCCACCATATGTAAAAAATAATTTTCCTCTCAATCGTGACAAACTTGATCAGCACTTCTGTCTGGAAAAGGTCAAACAATATCTGCTATCCAAAGATTCTAGCCAACAACAAATCTATCTCCATTCTCGAGCTCCTCAGCATAAATATTGGAGAGCAGCATGATTAGACAACTTCCAGAATGTGTGGAACAAAATCAACCTCTTACACAACCAACAGTCAGGATTCTACCTTTCAAGTTGGAATGGAAATTGTACCAGATGAAATGAGAGAACTCTCGCTAGACGAGCACAACTGCCATTAAGCTCCTTGATCTTTCTGGGATCTACTACACTGAAGACCACTCAATCATGTTAGAGCAATTCAAACAGTAGGCACACATTTCCAGTTCAGTCTTGGATCCTCTTGTGTCTCACAAAGCACAATCAAAAGGTTAGGATTGGGTCAGATGAACTCCTCACACCCTGTATGTTGCAATGTCTTTCAAGGGGTAGTCTTTTTGTACTTTCTCTTCAACATCTGCGAATGCCCCTGGCAATACCAGATGCCCTTCCAAATGTGACCTGATGACAAACAGATCCATTTACTTTTAGACAACAATAAAAACAAACCAATCAATATCACTTTGTGTCTGAAAACGTGTTTGGATGGATGAAGGAGAACTTCCTGGGCATGGGCACCAACACCGAGATCCCAGCAACCCATGCTACTGAATCCAACTGCCATCATTTAACTACACCCCATCCTAGGCACACCATCCTCCTCATTACCAAAAGTAAGGAACATGGAAAGTTTTTTTTACGCTGACCTCTATTTCATTGTCTAGGGCAAGGCCGTTGTGAAGAGTGCAAACATGCAGCCCCTTTTCATTTGCAAAATCAAAGCACACCTCCTGGCATTTCTCAATTACTTTAGTAGTATCTATTCTGACCTCAAAATAATTATTTGCAAGACTCCAAAGACTTCAAAATGAGACAGCCATAGCGTGTCTTAACTTTTCCAAGCAAGTCCACCTCTGACCTTACCTATAAGCAGTCCACTGACTCCCTGTTGACCTGTAGATCCAATTAAAAAACCATTTGAACTGTCCACAAAGCATGCTGGGTTAACAGTCCAGAATACCTACAGAACGTGCACCTCACTATACCCCAACCAGAGCCTTCCTTATAGTATTTCTGCACCGGATCACTGAGCGATCATGAAGAAAAGTGTTCTTGGCCCATCTTAAGATCTGAGCTGGCTGTCTGTCTGTCTGATGTACAAAACAGTTTCAAAGCACTAAACCTACAGGCCTTTTTTGATGCACCTCGCATTTTTTTTTAAATGGTGACAAGTTGATGGTAAAGCGCCTTATCCTATAGTCATGTCACTCCCAGAGGCTTCAGGTTGAGTCTAGTAAAATCACTGTCATGGAGTATCTTACCTTCTCTGCACTTGAGGAGCCAGTGCATTATTTTGCAGTCCAGCTCTCTCGATGGGAGAGATCCCTACTGTTTCGTTTTAGGGCGGGCATGGTGGTATGGATTCTGAGCTTTCCAAACACTGGCTGCACCACGGGGTCATCAGTACTGGTTTGTTCCTGTGACACTGTATCTGACCAGACCATAATGCACTTTATTTTTTTTCTCCATTTTATAAAATATCCTATTTATTGAATCAATTTTGAAATCTTTAAGTCTTCGCAAGTGCAGAGATGCTTTGTATTTCCTTCAATTTGTAAATGCCCCAGATGTCTGTTACAGAGTTTGTGCATTTCTTCAAGCAGCAGTAAGGTGCAGAAAGTGGATGGATGGCTGGGGGAATTAATCTGTCATAATATGAGCTGGATTTTTACTGCTCTTCTTTTATTTGCTGCTTGGTTATTTTGGTTTTGATCTCATGTGAAGTATTATATGAATGTTTATATCTGTGGATCTTTTATGGCCATTTTTGTGCCGAATAAAGAAACTTGAATTTCAGTAAAATTCCACACGGTTCGGGAAGCTTTTGTGAACCAAACTATTTCAAATTTCTTTTAACCAAACTCAGCAAAGAACAGTAGCTCACAATCGAAGAAGCCACAGCTAAACACTGAACCATCTGAACTCTCTTCCCCTCCGCAATGTTGTACTCTGCACTCTTTTTTCTTGCACTTTAAGTAATGGAAAGGAGGTATATATAATTTTGTGTAACTTCCTTATTAATCCCACCCCCTGGTGACTGAGCAGTCCAGTGTTTCCTTTTCCAGTCTGCTTCTTATCAATGAACATAGGTAACAAGTTCATGCAAACCCAACTCCTTCACTGGGAGCTTCCAAAGTCTGGGTCGATTCCACTCTCACAACAGAGAAAATGTGTCGGTATCCCTTTCAGGGGAACCGGGGCCTGCCCAGACCCTCTGGAAGGACTCTAGGGTTTACACACACAGGAATGTGTGGAAGCATATGCATGCAGTACTAGTGGTGTCTTCACCTTCCCTGGAATTAGGCAGTGATAGTAGGATGACACCTAATGTCCCTTAGTTATTATTCATACCGGGCACCACAAGCTGCGTTACTCCTCAACCGTGCAACTTCTCTGTGTTCCCTTAACAAGAGAAGAACTTTTGCTTGGCGGATATCATGTAAGTCTGTGGGATCCGTCTGAAGATAATCTTCCCCCTTCCCTCACAAAAGAACTCTGTTGAAATATGTGCTTTAAATAATAATTCCATCATCCAATCTAGGCCTCACTTCTGCAATTCTGCCACAATAATGGGGCATAACCCATCCATTGTTTAACTGAGGAGGACCTGATGTCTAGACCCACCAAAATGGTTGGTGACATAATTGGAGGAGAGTTTCAATTTGTAAATAAAGCATGCGTTTTGGTTGCCCCTGGCTCACCCCAAATGCACAAAAGTAGATTCCAGACTGACCAACTATAACCTGTAACCTGGAATTTGTCTAGAAGTCAGAAGGCTCTGGGCCTCAGCCCATAGAAGATAGGAATTTGCTCATAGCTATTACCCTATTCAAACCTCAAGTCCTTGGCTATTCATTGGCTCTAAATGACTTTGCTGCTAGAAGAAGAGTGGTCTGGGCTGTCAACCATAAGACAAATATCATACCCCTGACCAGAACGAAGAACACAGTGGATGTCTCAATGGAGTAAATTACCCATAAACTGAAAGGACGAGGCAACCCAGCTGATAGGAGTCATCACAAGACACAATAGTGAGACCAGAGGTTGATGAGGCAAGAACAGTGAGTGTGGTATACCAGCATAATCCCCAAACCCAGGGAAGCCCTAATCTCCCAATTATGATCTCAGAGTAATACTGAATTTGTTACTCAATAAATCAGTTGCTGCGGTATTGTCAGATTGGCTGCAGCTGGTCATCCCGATTCAAGAACAGTGTTAGGGGACTTCCTAGCTGTATCCTGGTCAGATCCATGTTTAAAGCTAATGCTGCCCATTTACTCTTAATTCAAGTTTCCCAGTCCTTACAACTCGAGGCGTGAATCTGATGGGTTCCCAGTTGTGCAGGTGCTCCTGTCAACAGAATTGTTTGAATGCAACTAGCTAGTTTTAATAGTGACTCTTGAGGGTCGATGTTCGATTAGGGACATTGACTAGGGTGTCCTTTACATCCAAAGTCTGGTCCCAGCGAGAGATTAGTTAAATCTTACGTTTGTCTCCTCCTCTGAGTGTACCCAATGAACTCCTCTGGCCCTGATTATCTAACCTCAATAGCTCTTTCAAATGACGCTCACAAATTGTTGAATTGGAATCTGGTTCCCTAAACGTCACTTTTTGGTGTTGGGTGGAACTCCTGTTCCAATTTGGGTTGTGTGTTTTTGAGTTAATCGCTGTGACTGTTTAAGTTGGAAACTGATACTCATGAATTGTTCGGCCTTTCACCCAGGATCCAGAATTAATTCATGCAGAGCACAGTATGAAAGTGTCATATGAAACTTGAAACGTCGTTGCATTCAGTCTGACATCCTCACCCTTTCGAGTAGATGAGGTAAGTAAACAGTATAGTAAGTCTGGCACTCTACTAGGGCTACCTAGAACACTGGATCCCTTGCACATTAGAACACAGTGGCTCCAGGGTCTATTGTTATATTAAAACCCAACACCCATTTGCTGTAATAATGTATGGGGTTATTTCTCAGTCTCAGAAGTCTATAGAACAGAATTGGTAACCCTTGTGTGTTGTGGAAATACTTCTAATTATGGCATTTTGAGGATTGACATGTGCATTGCCACCTCATTTTGCCCCTGATTTCACACAGAGTTTGGCTACTGGTCCAGGGAAGTACAGCGGATATTGTGATCTTACTATAACTGGAAAGCAAGTATTGGCTTGCGACTTTTCGGCACTCACTGTGACAACCTTCTTCAGACTTGTGAAGTTTTCAATATGCGGCAAGGACGATGGGTGTCACGTTCTGCTAAATTCCTACCTCCCAGTCCTCACAAAACAGGCGCATCTACAAATATAATTAACACACAACTACAGTTCCCACAAAGCACTGGGCTTTTAA
The DNA here is from genome assembly GCF_031143425.1 of Pleurodeles waltl. Taxonomy (NCBI): domain Eukaryota; kingdom Metazoa; phylum Chordata; class Amphibia; order Caudata; family Salamandridae; genus Pleurodeles; species Pleurodeles waltl. The sequence continues at coordinate 553,787,355 of NC_090448.1, forward strand.
ATCTGCAAAAGCACGATTCCTCTGTTTTATTCAGGGGAAGGTCGAACAGGTTTCTGGTTTGCCTCGGGCATCGAAAATCTGTAATCCAGGGCTGAATACACAAATCTCCCCTCATTAGTGCCCTGATGGGGCCCGAAGACAGAGATCAAGCCCCTGACAGCCAGTGTGCTCGAATCCTGCATTTCGAAGGCATGGCCGTTTAACTCTCTGACTGGAAAGGTGGGGAGGGTGCGCCTGCTATTTTTACCAGCGTTTTCCAGAAATGGCTGTAATTAGTAATTGATGCAATCATTCCTTATTAAGTGGTAATTCTTTCCTGAGAAATTGTGCGCACAATAGGAGCGGGGGCTTCCTTCGTCCCCAGGTCCCGAGGATTAAAGCCTTCAAGATGTGCTGGGGGCCGCAAAGCTCTTTGATAAAATCCCAGAGGTGAAGAAAATTATATATAATAGAGGTTTCACGGTGTTCTAATCCCGTAGTGAAAGAATGCCTCCGAAATGCATGGAGAATAGCCGGGATGAAGCAGCTAGTTTTTATCTGCCGCTCTTTTTCTTAACTCCTTTCTCTAAATCTCGCAGTCTTCTTTTTTTCCTCGGTCGCTTACTGTCTCCCTAGCTTCCTTCACATTTCACAGCTTCACTCTCGTGTTTTTGTACTTTTTTTCTCCCTCTGTGGGTCCCTTCTTCTTCCCTGTTTGCCCTTTAATCCCTTTCCCGCCTTTTCCTATTCTCTGATTGTCCTTTTTCCTCCTTGACCCCCCCCCCCCCATTTGCTTCTTTTGTTTGCTTTATTTTGTTTCCGAGTGCAATGTTTCTCTTCTGCGACTTTATCTACATTTCATTTATATCTCCCTTTCTGCCCTCTCGGTGTTTTTCCTTTTCTCTGCCGCGTTCACTCTTTTTCACTTAAGGCATCTGTCTCTTTTCCTCCCCGGCCCCCTCTACCTCTCGGATGCTTTTTTCACAGTTTATCCACATCTCTCTCTATGCAAACATTTTCTTCTCACCCTCTTCTCTATAACTTCCACCCTCTTTTTCAGTAAATATTCTGCCCGACATACTGTCTCTCGCACATCTGACCCTCGTAATGACTACCAGAGAAAAAGTATTCTGCTGGCTGGCACTCTAGGCAGTTGCCTACACTGATTAGTGGGTTGGGGCAGTTCAGGTACGGAGAAGAAGGAGGGCTTCGCCAATCGTTACCTCGAAATGTGGCCTTTAATCAACTTATCCTACTCCTGACAAGGCAAGGCCGACTTTAGGACGCTGCGACGAGTACGGCCGCTCTGGGCGCTGACTTGGGGAGAGAGGTGCTGACCTCAGCGGGGGAGGGGGAAGGCTCTTGTTCAGTGATAACTATTTTAAAACACCTGCTTTAGAGTTCCTTGTGTGTCCACCTTTCAGGCAACAATAAAAATGTGACAATAACTCATGTGATGCTCCTGCTAGAGAGAGAGCCGAGACCAGAGTTTTGTCCAGTAGTACTTTTGACTCACCATAAAGTAGGGTTAATACGTCTGCTGCAAAGATCACTTAAGTATCCTTCAGATCACAGATCTGTATATTATGTGATTAGCTGAGCGGATTACTGCTTTTGTCACAGAGATCCTTTTGTTACGAAGTTCATAAGATACAATCCTAAAATAGAAAAGGGACTGTTACAGACTGTCATCAAAGAACTGCATACAAACAGTATAAAATAGGTTAGGACGTTATGCTTTTTGTCCCCATTCGTTCATTATCTATTACTAATGTTGCTAAAAAGAGCTTGTTTGGTTAGATATACCTTTTTATTGGTTAAGTCAGCCTTTAACCTCTTAGCGTCTGGGCCTCCCCCCCCCCTCCCCCAGTGCTGAGCCCTTTTTTGGCTATTTGGGGTAGTTCACGCTTAGGCCTTCATAACTTTTTGTCTACATAAGCTATCCACGACAAATTTGCGTTCTTTTTTCCAACATCCTAGGGATTCTAAAGGTACCCAGAATTTCTGGTTTCCCCTGGAGGAGACCGAGAAATTAGCCAAAATACACATACAATTTTGTTTTTTTTTTAAAAATGGGAAAAAAGGGCTGCCAAAGAAGGCTTGTGTTTTTTTGCCTGAAAATGGCATCAACAAAAGGTTTGTGGTGCTAAAACCACCATCTTCCCAGCTTCCAGGAACAGACGGACTTGAATCAGAAAACCAAATTTTTCAACACAATTTTGGCATTTTACTGGGACATACCCCATTTTTACTATTTTTGGTGCTTTCAGCCTCCTTCCAGTTAGTGACAGAAATGGGTGTGAAACCAATACTGGATCCCGGAAAGCTAAGCATTTCTGAAAAGTAGACAAAATTCTGAATTCAGCAAGGGGTCATTTGTGTAGATCCTACAAGGTTTTCCTACAGACAATAACAGCTGAAAAAAAATTATTGAAATTGAGCTGAAAAAAACAGCCATTTTTCTCAGCGTTTTACTCTGTAACTTTTTCCTGCAATGTCAGATTTTTTAAAGCAATATACCGTTACATGTGCTGGACTCTTCTGGTTGCAGGGATATATATGGCTTGTAGGTTCATCAAGATCCCTAGGTACCCAGAGCCAATAAATGAGCTACACCTTGCAATGGGTTTTCATTCTATGCCGGGTATACAGCAATTCATTTGCTGAAATATAAAGAGTGAAAAATAGGTATCAAGAAAACCTTTGTATTTCCAAAATGGGCATAAGATAAGGTATTGAGCTGCTGTGGTTATTTGCCCATCTCTGAATTCCGGGGTGCCCATACTAGCATGTGAATTACAGGCCATTTCTCAAATAGACGTCTTTTTTAAACACTGTCTTACATTTGGAAGGAAAAAATGTAGAGAAAGACACTTGATGTGCTATTCTGTGTTCCCCCAAGTCTCCCGATAAAAATGGTACCTCACTTGCGTGGGTAGGCCTAATGCTTGCGACAGGAAACACAACATGGACACATCACATTTTTACATTGAAAACTGACGTGTTTTTTGCAAAGTGCCTAGCTGTAGATTTTGGCCTCTAGCTCAGCCAGCACCTAGGGAAACCTACAAAACCTGCAACTTTTTGAAAACTAGACACCTAGGGGAATCCAGGATGGGGTGACTTGTGGGGCTCTGATCAGGTTCTGTTACCCAGAATCCTTTACAAACCTCAAAATGTGGCCAAAAAAACAATTTTTCCTCACATTTCGGTGACAGAAAGTTCTGGAATCTGAGAGGAGCCACAAATTTCCTTCCACCCAGCGCTCCCCCAAGTCTCCTGATAAAAATGATACCTCACTTGTGGGGGTAGGCCTAGTGCCCGCGACAGGAAATGCCCCAAGACACAACATGGACACATCACATTTTGAATAAAAACCAGAGCTGTTTTTTGCAAAGTGCCTAGCTGTGGATTTTGGCCTCTAGCTCAGCCTGCACCTAGTGAAACCTAGCAAGCCTGCACAGTTTTGTAAACTAGACACCTAGGGGAATCCAAGATGGGGTGACTTGTGGGGCTCTGATCAGGTTCTGTTACTCAGAATCCTTTGCAAACCTCAAAATGTGGCCAAAAAAACACCTTTTCCTCACATTTCGGTGACAGAAAGTTCTGGAATCTGAGAGGAGCCACAAATTTCCTTCCACCCAGCGGTCCCCCAAGTCTCCCGATAAAAATGATACCTCACTAGTGGGGGTAGGCCTAGTGCCCGCGACAGGAAATGCCCCAAAACACAACATGGACCCATCGCATTTTGACAAAGAAAACAGAGCTGTTTTTTGCAAAGTGCCTAGATGTGGATTTTGGCCTCTAGCTCAGCAGGCACCTAGGGAAACCTAGCAAACCTGCACAGTTGTGAAAACTAGACACCTAGGGGAATCCAAGATGGGATGACTTGTGGGGCTCTGATCAGGTTCTGTTACCCAGAATCCTTTGCAAACTGCAAAATGTGGCCAAAAAAACACTTTTTCCTCACATTTCGGTGACAGAAAGTTCTGGAATCTGAGAGGAGCCACAAATGTCCTTCCACACAGCATTCCCCCAAGTCTCCCGATACAAAATGGTACCTCACTTGTGTGGGTAGGCCTAGTGCCCGCGACAGGAGTAGATCACACAACGGTCAATGTTGGTACCTGCATGAGGCAACTGTTGACCCTGGGGTGATCCAGTCCTTACGCAGGCACTAGGTATAGGCACTCAAGTGGGGTAGTGTTTTTATCAGGACAGGTGAGTAATCACTGGGTGGTAGGAATTTTGTGGATCGCAGCATATTCCTGTAGTTTGTGTTACAGAAATGCAAGAAAAATAGAGTTTTTATTCAACATTTCAGCTTTGCAGGGTATTCTGGGTAAGAAAACTTTGGGGAATCCACACAAGTCGTACCTCTGTGGACTCCCCCGGATGTCTAGTTTCCAGAAATGTTTGGGTTTAGTATGTTTCCCTATATAACCGCCGAACCCAGGACCCAAAACACAGGTGCCTGCCTTACAAAACCAGTTTGTTTTGTGATAGATAATTTTTATGTCTCCACAATACAATTTGGGCAGTGGAATTCAGGGCTGAACTAAATTGGAGAGCTCCCAAGAGAGCACCCTTTCTGTGCTTGCCCCCGCATTCACCTGCTCTCTGGGTTGGGCTAACCCACTATTGCCCTGTTGCACAGACTGTGCTTGCGACAGGACAACAGGACTGCCCTCATCACCTCCCTCACAATTTACTGGAAGGAGTTATCCAATGGGACTCCTCCAACTGAAGAATCACTCCCAGAGTCTGCGCCATTGTCCTATCCCTCAGATGCTGTCTCAGTATCTGCTGTCTCAGTCTCTGATCCTATGTCAGAGCTGTCCTCTATAACCAGAGTGACGTCAGCAACAGTCATCCATCAAGATGCCATCTCTGCTATTTGCTAAACTGTTGCTCTAAAACACTAGCCTACATAGACAGTCACAAAATTGCTGGTGTGTGTGTGTGTGTGATACGTGCAACAGTAGAGGCCAACTTACCTGCGCCTCTTCCCTCAGTCAGCACGTTCTTTCAAGACACTCAAACACCTTGTCACAAACCATTCATCACAATCTTTAGCACCTCCTGCGCCCAGTCCAACAATCATTATTGGTGCTCCCACTCCCATGTCCTCCTCCTCGATTCCCTCATTACCACTCAGCAAACGTGCTCTTCATCTCTCCATAGCCACCCCCACTTCACACATACATTTCGTTTGTATTATAGCGCCGGTAGTGGCTGACTTTACTAACTTACTCAGCTATTTACTTAAAATACAGATTTGCTCTTTGCAGTAGTCATATAAACCTTCTGTGCTTCTTCATGGCACTAAAACTGCCACTAGACAAAAGTCTGATCCTTTTGTAGCAGAAACATAATCACAAGACTTACTTGACTTCTTTATTGCTGCCTAAAAGCTGCAGTTGAAATGCGTCAGTTGAAGTATGTGCACTGCTTTGAAGACGCAAGCTGCAACTGCAAGACAACTGTTGGCAAATATATATATATATATATATATATATATATATATATATATATATATATAAGATATATATATAGATCACTTTTATATGTGGGTCTGGTTTTCCTGGGGGCCTATTGCAGCCCCCAGGGAAACCACACTTGCACTGACAAAAGTGATATATATATATATATATATAAATATATATATATATATATATATATATATGAAGATCTATATATATATAAAGATCTATATATAGATATCGATCTATCTATAGATATATCCATGTAGATAGACATATCTATCTACATGGATTGATATATCTATCTATATATATATATATATATATATATATATATATATATATATATATATATATATATATATATATATCTGTATTTTTTTTTGGGTAGTTGTCCGGTTTCCTTGGGGCCAAAATGGGCCCCAGGGAAACCCTACAACTGCTAATAAAAAAATTGCCCCCACAGGGGGTCGCCCTGCCTACGGGTGACCCCCTGTCAATTTCCTTATTTAAAAAAAAAAAACATTAGCCCCAGGGGGTGGCGCGATCGCGCCCCCCCCAGGGGGCCCAACATTGAATTAAAAAAATATGGCCCCCACGGGGGTGGCCCGTTTTCCTAGGGGGGGACGACCCCCCCCAAGTGAAATCCCTGGCGTCTAGTGGCGTTTCCTGGCCCTCGATCGCAGCTGTGCTGCGATCCGGGGCCAGGAAACGCATTCAGGAAGGTCTTGTATGAAAGAGGAGAGTCTCCCCTTTCATACGAGGCCTTCCCGAACGTGGGGAAGACCGTTGGGGGCCGTTTTTCCCATCGGAGCAGGAAGCGGCCCTGCGGCAGCTTCCTGCTCCGATGGGGAAAACAACACTGTGACGTCAGCGCGCTGACATCACAAAGTGGCGGGTGGGGGGCGGGGGAAGACACCGAAGCTATTCCGTGTCTCCCAGGGCTAAAAAAAAAAAAAAGAAAATCCTCGGGTGCGACGCACCCGAAGATTTTCAAACCCCCTCCCCGGTGTCGGCCACTGGTCGTGACCCGCACCAGGGAGGTAGTGCGGGCGTCGGCCAGTGGCCGAAGCCCGCACTAAAGGGGTTAATGGTGCTTTGAAACAAATAAAATGTATGCAAGAGATGGGCTATGGAGAGATGAGGGGAGTTTTTGACTGGTGGTAGTGAGGAATTCCAAGGAGGAGGTGACGGGGCTAGGAGGTGCCAAAAATGACTGTTGTACTGGGTGCCACCAGTGCTAAAATCAGTCCTGCAACAAGGTATCACAAGTGATCTTATGCTTTCCCCTGGGAGGCAGCTGGACCTGGGAGTGATCGAGCTGATTACCTTGTGTTAGGTTTTGTACACAGCAAAGAGCATGTCCCCTCTCACTGCACTAGTGGGTTCTGTAATAGCTCCCTTTTAAACTTACTATTGAAAGCCTTTCTTGTTATCTCACCTTCCCCCCCCCCTAGGCTTCTGTGTATGTTGTTTAATGTGCTGTTTTGTTTACACACTGGGCCTTGTTTTTACCAAGGCTTCTTTAAAATACTCCTCCCTAGGCCATGTGTTAATCCAACTCATTTGTATAATAACTGAAACTCTGCACACCTTTCAAGAACATGTGCAGCATGTGAGGACCACACCCAGCCCTTCAAACCACACCCAGCCCTGTCTATAAAAGGCATCCCCCGAGCCTCACCCAGTGCTTGTGCTCGTCTACCTCACGCTTACCTGAGAACAGATCCCTCGGCGCTGGCACTCCTGCTCTTTACAGACTTTCATTGACTTCAATGGGCGCAGCTTCTGGCTCTTCCTTCTTCCGGTTTCCGGTTCCTCCTTGCTTCAGCCTCTCTCCTATGAGTAACCTGCAAAAGAGAAAGAAGACAAGGTTAGACTGATCAGTATCTCTTGCCAGCAACAAGTAAGTGCAAAACCTTTTATTACCTGAAAGAACTTTGACAACAATTTCTGGATTCGTGTATAGACAATTTGAAACGAAATACCTTCCACGAACATTGTGATTCAAACTCTTTGTTACAAGAATATTTTGCAGAACTTTGTGAAGCAAACATTGTTTTTTCTCATGGAACTTGTAAGAATCGAACAGTGGAAACCATTAACAGCTAGGCAAACAGTAAATCAAGGACTTGCACAAATTACATGCTGTATTTTGATGTAAAAGTACAGTATTTGTTTTATAAAAGATTCTGGAAATATGGGAAAAGTGAGTTTGCTATTGGGAATTTAGGCTTTAGTTATATTATGATGAATGTTTGATATTGGTAATTCTGATAACGGTATTTGTTTAATGTTTTAGAAGCTTTACAGTAATAGAAAACACATCCCAGAGCAGTAACACATTCCAAACCTGGAAACTAGAGACCAGGATCCAAGAGGTACTTTTAGAAGAGAATTTCTAATAAATAAAGGGATAGTCAGGAACCCATTTAGGAATAGGTTGCACTTATCTGTTCTTTGTTTATGTTTCATTAGGCACCAGTTTCTACAGAAGTCAGAAAGGGCTGCAGATTTGTGCAGCACTTCAACAGTGGAAACGCAAGAACGGTGTTGTCTCTCTTTTTTTATTTTATCCACTTCCCCCCTTCCCTTGAGCTTCTGTTCTTAGTGCACTGTTTTAAAAACTAGTGTGCTGGAACATGCAGTTTCAGGGTGGGGTCGGATTGTCTTCAACCTCCATCAGAACTGAACAAGAACTCAGGTGAGCTGGGCTTTGACAGAAGCACAAGCCTTAAAAAAAAAATTCAGTTCTGGTGGACGATGAATACCGGGGAAGAAATAGAGGGCATTGACGTCACGGATATGGCACAGGCCCTAAATGAGGACTTGGCTCATAATTAATCAGTGTCTGGCATCTTGCAACATATGCAAGAGGAAATAGAGAGATTAAAGATGGAGAATACCTCTTTAAAACAGGATTTAAGCAGGTATAAATTTAGGGGATCTCAGTGGAACACAGCTTCTACGCCTTTGTTTAAAACCTCCTCAGAGACAGGGGCGCCATCAAAACATACAACTTTGCCTTCCCCAGTTGAGGTTACTGTTAATGTTCCTAATGTTGTGCCCTTAGCAGCACCTGAACGTTTTCATGGAGATAGTAACAAATTCCATGTTTTTATCAATCAATGTCAATTACACTTCATTTGTAAGCCACAACAGTTCCCTACTGATGATACGAAAGTGGCATTCGTCTTGTCTTATTTGGGTGGCACAGCAGCCAATTGGTCAATTCCTTTCGTGGATAGAGATGATCCCATCCTCCATAATTGGAATCAATTTAAACGTACCATGACCAGCCCTTTTGCAAAACACACTTTCATGCAGGCAAGTGATAATGAGCTTTTAAATCTTAAACAAGGTAACAAGGATTTATTGACCTATCTCACTAGTTTTAATCGTTTACTCACCGAGACACAGTGGCCAGAAGAAAAGCGTGTCTCCCATTTTTATAAAGGTTTGAGAGACGAGTTAAAAGACACGCTGGCTCATATCGTTGATTTGCCAAAAGACTATTCGGACTTTGTAGATTTAGTTGTGAAATTAGAACATAGACTAGGAGAAAGAAAGGGAGCTAAATACAAACTGGAATCACGGTTAACTTTTATTAGACACGAGAAGAAAGACACAGATAATAAACTCCCTGAACCAGAGCCTATGCAAATAGGGACACTCAGAGGTCCACTCACATCAGAGGAAAAAGAAAGAAGGAGAAAATTTCAATTATGTTTATATTGTGGCAGGGCAGGTCACTTTCCCAGAGAATGTCCAGTAAAGCCTAAAACTCCACGAAAGGGTGCTGTTTCCTCCACCTCCTCAACTGAATCGGGAAACGATTAAGCTCGACAAGGGGAGAGGTTACTTGTTCGAGAAAACATCTTAATCAAACCTCTAATGCTGCAGCCTTCAGGGTACCGCACATACCTAGACATTTCATAATTCAGGTCGTTTTAATTGTTACTACCCAAGTGAGGCATTCTCTCCCTGTCCTACTGGACTCAGGCACGACAGGAAATTTTGTGGATAATAAGTTAGCTGAAATCTTAGGACTTCCTATGTGCCTAAAGCCTTGTCCAGAAGCAGTATGTGCAGTGGATGGGTCAGAATTGACCTCTGGATTAATCACAAAACAAACAAGTCCACTTGTTATGGTCTGTCAGAACGGGCACACAGAGGTGATTAGCTTTGATCTGATAGATACTCCTAATTTTGGTTTGATTCTCGGGGTACCCTGGTTAACAACTCATAACCCAAAAATTGATTGGGTGAATAGAACTGTTACTTTGGATTCCTCTTTCTGTAGAACCAATTGCTATCAAGAAGCAGGTACAGAACAGAGCACAGTATTACACTGTGCTAGTGTTACACAAGATGAACCAAGTCTCCCTCCTGAATATTCTGACTTTAAAGACGTCTTTGATCCAGTAAAGGCTAGTGTGCTGCCCCCACATCGGTCTTAAGACTGCCGTATAGATCTTATCCCAGGGGCCCCTTTACCTAATAACAGAGTATATGCTTTGACTGACGAAGAAACCAAATACTTAAGAACCTACCTAGATGACCTACTACAGTCTGGGTTCATCCGTCATTCCACATCTCCGGTGTCATCTCCACTCTTTTTTATCCTGAAGCCGGATAAATCCCTGCGCGCGTGTATCGATTATAGAGGACTAAATAAGGCTACAATAAAGAATAAATATCCTCTTCCTCTAATACCTGTGTTGTTGGATCAATTAAGACATTCTACTGTATACACTAAACTAGATCTGCGGGGAGCTTACCACCTGGTCCGAGTAAAAGAGGGGGATGAGTGGAAGACAGCTTTCAAGACAAAGTTTGGTTTATTTGAGTACACAGTAATGCCCTTTGGGTTATGTAATGCCCCTGCGGCCTTTCAGTTCTTTATAAATGAGGTCCTACACGAATTCCTGGATGTTTGTGTCATAGTATACATAGACGACATCCTCATTTACTCTAAGAACTCAGAAGAACATACCCAACATGTTCGTGCAGTATTATCAAAGTTAAAAGAAAATCATATTTTTGCTAAGTTAGAAAAGTGTACTTTTAATGTCAACAAGGTGGACTTTTTAGGATACTGCCTGTCACCTCAAGGAATAACTATGGATGTAAAGAAAATCAGTGCTATTCCTGATTGGCCAGAACCATCCTCTGTAAAAGATATTCAGAAATTTCTGGGTTTCGCCAATTTTTATAGGAGGTTTATTGCACATTTTGCAGACATTGCAGCCCCAATAACTACCTTGTTGCGGAAAGGGCAACGATTTCTTTGGACTGATGAGGCGGCACACGCCTTTCAACTCCTAAAACAAAAGTTCACTTCAGCCCCAATTCTGAAACATCCTGATCCTGACTTGCCCTTTTTTGTTGAAGCGGATGCTTCACAAGTAGCTTTAGGAGGAGTTCTCTCTCAACGAGATGCAGTAGATGGCCAGTTACATCCTATAGCCTTCTATTCTAAAAAGTTATTGCCAGCTGAACAAAATTACACTGTGGCTGAAAGGGAACTACTAGCTATCAAAGTAGCCTTTTCAGAATGGAGGCACCATTTAATGGGAGCCAAGTACCCAGTTACAATCTTTTCTGACCATAAGAACCTACAGTTTTTTGGATCACTTAAAGCACTAACACCACGTCAGATGCGCTGGTTAATTTTTTTTAGCACATTTGACTTTGTTATAACCTATAGACCAGGTGCACAACAAATTCAATCTGATGTGTTATCTAGATACGGACATACCTCAGACATGAAACAAGATAAAATAGGAGAACCCATTATTCCTCCCCAAAAGTTGTTGGCACCAGTACAACAGAAGGATTTCATCACAGATCTATATAATGCACACATACAAATAGCACCTCAGGATCGGTTAAAGGATTCCCATAACACAATACAACAAGGTTTATTGTATCACGACAACATGCTGTTAGTGCCCACCTCTGAATTACAAACACAGGTGATAATTTGGCATCACGCCTCACCGTTGGCAGGTCATCCTGGTTGGGTAAAAACCCTGGAAAATGTGCAAAAACACTTTTGGTGGGACACTATAAGAAAGGACATTAAGCAATTTGTCACTACCTGTCCAATTTGTGCAAGACATAAATCTTCTCATAAGGCTTCTGACGGCTTGTTAATACCAATGCCAACACCCAAACAACCTTGGCACACTGTGAGCGTAGACTTTATTGTAGGTTTACCACCTGTAAAATCCTTCACAACAGTGTTGGTTATAGTGGATTTTTTATCTAAAATGGCACATTTTGTACCATTACGGAAATTACCCACGGCGGCAGAATTTGCCGATATTTTTATAAGGGAAATTGTGCGTTTACATGGTTTGCCAAGCAAAGTGGTGTCAGACCGAGGGAGCCAGTTCAACTCCAGATTTTGGAAAAAATTATGTGAAAAACTGAAAATAGATGTGGCCTTATCCACTGCTTTCCACCCAGAGACAGATGGACAGACTGAACGACTGAACCAAACCTTACTTCAAACGCTACGTTGTTTATTGGCTGATTATTCTAGTGAATGGTTGGAAGCTCTCCCTGTAGCAGAGTTTGTTTATAATAATACTGAGCATTCAGCTCTACTTTGCTCACCATTCTATTTCTTGCAGGGGTATCATCCAAGAGCTATACCCATTTTGTTAGAAGATTCCCTGTTGCCTACAGTAACGGATAGACTAACGAGGTTAGGTGACATACAAGACAAAGCCAGGAAACATTTATTAAAGTACAAGGAAAGCATGAAAAGACAAGCAGACAAACACAGGTCTGAGGCCCCAATGTATAAAATTGGTGACAAGGTATGGCTCTCCACAAAGAACCTAAACATAGAGGGATCCCGAAAGCTGCAACCACGTTTCATTGGACCCTTTAGTATAACTGCCATAGTAAACCCGGTAACAGTAAAATTAGATTTACCAAAAGAATATCCAGTACATACTACATTCCATGTGTCCTTGCTTAAGCCGTACAACTCAAAAACCCGATCTGAACCACCACCTCCACCCATACCAATTAAGGGAAATCTGGAATATGAAGTGAAAAGCATAAAAGACTCAAAAATAATTAGTGGACGTCTGTTTTATTTAGTAGAATGGAAAGGATATGATGAATCTGAGAATTCATGGGAACCAGCATCATATGTACATGCCCCACAGCTGATTAGACGGTTTTATTTAAAACATCCAGGAAAACCCGGTCCTGTAGGAGGGCCTTTGAGGGGGGGCAACTGTTAGGGTTTGTACACAGCAAAGAGCATGTCCCCTCTCACTGCACTAGTGGGTTCTGTAATAGCTCCCTTTTAAACTTACTATTGAAAGCCTTTCTTGTTATCTCACCTTCCCCCCCCTAGGCTTCTGTGTATGTTGTTTAATGTGCTGTTTTGTTTACACATTGGGCCTTGTTTTTAGCAAGGCTTCTTTAAAATACTCCTCCCTAGGCCATGTGTTAATCCAACTCATTTGTATAATAACTGAAACTCTGCACACCTTTCAAGAACATGTGCAGCATGTGAGGACCACACCCAGCCCTTCAAACCACACCCAGCCCTGTCTATAAAAGGCATCCCCCGAGCCTCACCCAGTGCTTGTGCTCGTCTACCTCACGCTTACCTGAGAACAGATCCCTCGGCGCTGGCACTCCTGCTCTTTACAGACTTTCATTGACTTCAATGGGCGCAGCTTCTGGCTCTTCCTTCTTCCGGTTTCCGGTTCCTCCTTGCTTCAGCCTCTCTCCTATGAGTAACCTGCAAAAGAGAAAGAAGACAAGGTTAGACTGATCAGTATCTCTTGCCAGCAACAAGTAAGTGCAAAACCTTTTATTACCTGAAAGAACTTTGACAACAATTTCTGGATTCGTGTATAGACAATTTGAAACAAAATACCTTCCACGAACATTGTGATTCAAACTCTTTGTTACAAGAATATTTTGCAGAACTTTGTGAAGCAAACATTGTTTTTTCTCATGGAACTTTTAAGAATCGAACAGTGGAAACCATTAACAGCAAGGCAAACAGTAAATCAAGGACTTGCACAAATTACATGCTGTATTTTGATGTAAAAGTACAGTATTTGTTTTATAAAAGATTCTGGAAATATGGGAAAAGTGAGTCTGCTATTGGGAATTTAGGCTTTAGTTATATTATGATGAATGTTTGATATTGGTAATTCTGATAACGGTATTTGTTTAATGTTTTAGAAGCTTTACAGTAATAGAAAACACATCCCAGAGCAGTAACACATTCCAAACCTGGAAACTATAGACCAGGATCCAAGAGGTACTTTTAGAAGAGAATTCCTAATAAATAAAGGGATAGTCAGGAACCCATTTAGGAATAGGTTGCACTTATCTGTTCTTTGTTTATGTTTCATTAGGCACCAGTTTCTACAGAAGTCAGAAAGGGCCGCAGATTTGTGCAGCACTTCAACAGTGGAAACGCAAGAACGGTGTTGTCTCTCTTTTTTATTTTATCCACTTCCCCCCTTCCCTTGAGCTTCTGTTCTTAGTGCACTGTTTTAAAAACTAGTGTGCTGGAACAAGCAGTTTCAGGGTGGGGTCGGATTGTCTTCAACCTCCATCAGAACTGAACAAGAACTCAAGTGAGCTGGGCTTTGACACCTTGCCAGTGAGGTGCCGTGCCTTCCAGCAGGCGAGCGCTAGTGGAACCACCACATGTTGGTAAAAGGTCCAGGGGCGGCTCCTCCGCAGTGGGGGAGGGGCATTGCCCCCCCGGCTGAGCCAGCAGATGAAAAATAAAACAATAGCTTGCTATTATTTTATTTTTCATTTTTCATCTGCTGGCTCAGCCAGCAGGAGGGGTGGGGTTGGACCACGGGAGGTGGAAGGGGGAGAGAACACTAGGTGCGCATGTGTGTTTGGCTGGCCGACTGAGGCTGGCCAAACACATATGCGCACTTAGGTTTCTCCAACCCGGCTGTATACACACCCGGGCTGGAGAAACAGCACAGACCCCAGGCTTGTGTCTGAGTGGCACTCCAAGCTGCTCAGACCAATCCTGACACTGCTTACATGCTATAATTAGCATGTAAGCAGCACCAGGATTGCTGGGGAGCCTCTGGACACCACAGGAGGAGCGAGGCGGCAGCAGGCAGTGGCAGGAGACGGGCGGCAGAGGTAAGTGCTTTCTTTTTTTTAATATTTCCCCCATCGTCCCCTCCTGTCCCCACCCCTGACATATGCAGCAGCCACCGCTGAAAACGCCGTACTCCAGGTGAGGTTGTGTGTTTGGCTGGCCGACTGAGGCTGGCCAAACACATATGCGCACTTAGGTTTCTCCAACCCGGCTGTATACACATCCGGGCTGGAGAAACAGCACAGACCCCAGGCTTGTGTCTGAGTGGCACTCCAAGCTGCTCAGACCAATCCTGACACTGCTTGCATGCTATAATTAGCATGTAAGCAGCACCAGGATTGCTGGGGAGCCTCTGGACACCACAGGAGGAGCGAGGCGGCAGCAGGAGATGGGCGGCAGAGGTAAGTGTTTTCCTTTTTTTAATATTTCCCCCGTCGTCCCCTCCTGCCCACACCCGTGACATATGCAGCAGCCACCGCTGAAAACGCCGTACTCCAGGTGAGGTTGTTAGCGCGTCTAACCTTAATAAGTAAACTTACAAGGGGACGAAAATAGGTTGATGAACCTTTTGACTCGCAATTAAGATGTTCCCACCACAACTCCAGTACATGCAGATCAATAATCAATCAACACCAATAATCAATGACAATCAATAGAATTTGGAATCAATGGAGTCAGTAATTGTCACACACCATGACTTTTTAGTCATGAATAACCACACCTTTTAGTAAAAGTTAGAATATTTATTTCCCTATTTAACAATGCTACTGGTACCTAAAATAATCTTAAAATCAAATGATAAACATACAGAAATATCACTGGCTGTCCAAATTAACAAAAGAAACAAGAAACGCAATCTAATCAAAGCTTGAACTATTACTCATTCTAAGGTTACAGTGCAAATCAATAACAAGAATAATTGCGCAAACAATACCACATACATTTAGATTCAGCAAAGAAAGGACATCAAGTGTTACTCCCTAGAGCAAATTCTCATTAGTGAGGATCCTTATCTAATCTCAGATTAGCATCAGCATTTTGGGCTTCATGCAAAACAATTTAGCTAACACAAATTTGGAAAACATCTAACTATGGCTCTATCAAAGCAGTGTGGTTTGTACCTAGAAAGAAAAAGCAAACAAGCATAACAAAACACATGGGTAAAAGAATACCTCCCCTCAGTTGGATCGGGAAGCTAAAATAGTCTTCGCCATCAGGACATCAGTTGAGTCAGCAAGGCATCAGGATTAAGCACCAAAGTTCAGGAAAACGCAAAGGGGGTCATTACGACCTCAGCGGTCTTTTCGCAAGACTGCCAAGGTACCGCCGTGCTGAAGACCGCCAGTGGTGGCGGTCTTCTGCGCCGCGTATTATGACCGCTGGCAGGCCGCCGTCCTTTTTCGTATGGAAAGCCGCCAGCAGCAATACTGGCGGACGGCGGGAAAGTGGAGGTTGCTCAACCTCCACCGCCACGTCAACAGAATACCGCCCACTGAATCACGTCCCATGATTCGGTGTGGCGGTGTTCTGGTGACGGTGTTCTGGTGGCGGAGTTACCCCCATGGATCCCGTCCCCTCCCGGAGGATCAACGGACAAGGTAAGTTGATCGCCCGTTAGGGAAGGGGGTGGGGGGGTGTTGTGTGTTGGGTGCGTGCATGGGGGTGTGCGTGTGTAGAGGGGGTGAGTGAGTGAGTGTATGCATGCGGGGGTGCTGTGTGTATGGGAAATGTGTGCGGGTCGGACGGTGTGCATGGCTGTTTGTATGTGTGCGGGTATGTGTTGTCGGGGTGTATGTGTGCGTGTAGGGGTGTGTATATGTGCATGTTGGGGGTGTGTGCGTGTAGGGGTGTGTATATGTGCATGTTCGGGGTCGGGGTGGGGAGGGGGGTTGTGCCACCTTTGGGGGGCGGCAGGGGGGTGGGGGGGTTGGAGGAGGATTTGTGGGGTAGCGGGGGTGGGGGAGACCCCTATCAGTGCCTGGCACTGATAGTGCCTACCTCCATGGATCTCATGGCAGTTCCCAACCACCCGAGATCCATGGCGGTATGCAGGGTCCTGATACCGTCGGCGGTCTAGTGACGATCGCTAGGCTGGAGACCGCAATCTCCAGCCCAGCGGTCTTCACCGCCATGGTGGTCGGAATGGTGAAGTGGCGGATGACCGCGGCGGTAACCGCTGTGATCATAATTCCATTTTTTTTCCGCTGGCCTGTTTGCGGTCTTACTGCCGCTTTACCACCGACCGCCAGGGTCGTAATGACCCCCAAAGTCTTTAAGCAGTAAATTTAAGCACATCTCTTGTCAAGACACACAAGAAAGTAATGGCCTTTCGGTAAGAAGAACATGGGCAAAATGGGCTGTCTTCCATCAGTGCAGTCTGGCTAAGTTAGATTCCCTAAAACTACTTCCCAAGTCCCTATTGGTCAAGGGATCGCATTTTCACACTTTGTCCAATAAAACTAAAATATCAAATCTATACTTTCTACTAGTACTCGGTTCACATGTTGCTGATTGGCTCCTCCTATAATGTCCTAATCATCTGGCTTGTCAGGTAACAATATTGTTGCAGCTTATACTCCAGTCCCCATTGTTCTTCTCCTGAGAAAGTCAGTTTTACACACATTACGCTCATATTGTTACATTTAGCAAGAACAGCATCTTCTAGCAATCGGTTCTCATGAGAAAGACTTTTAGCTACCAGCACATTTAGACAGTACATTGGAAAATCACAGTTTAATTCTCTAAGCAGACATTTTATTAATCGTTTAAGAAATGCAGCTTGACATGAGGCCATGCAAATAGGCCAAGACCTATGCTAAGTTAAGGCATACAATTAATAAGCTAATACATAATGTATAATCCTTAATATGACATATTACTACATTAATCAAACATATGCTCCATATTTCATATTAATAAGCCATTAATAAGTATACTTTGTGACATTGACGGCCACTCATCGTGGTCACATTTTCAAATGCATGCATTATTTTTTCTATATTATTACATTTTCTACACAAATCCATTACTTAGAATACATGAATACTCCTTAATATTTTTTATTAAAACACCTGCGTTAGCAAGGTCAAGACTGGTTACATCTCCCGAGTGTTGTGCTGCCCCCTAATGACAAGAGCTGAAGCGAGACTTTCCTCTGTGAGATGATATCTACTCCTACCGTGATTCACCAGGTTGTACTCTGAATGATGTGCAGGGATGCAAACCTAAAAAAGGCTCAGTTTTAAAGTCCTTAGCTATGCTGCACAGCATCAGGGAAGCTGTGCAGCATGTCTAAAAATCATTGGCAAATCCAATAGGTCCCAAAGATGAGACATATTTGCTTTGCTAATGCTTGCTCTTTTTGGCTTAGAGGTGTAAGAGAGTGCTTGTGTTTCCCAGCTGTCTTCCTCTTGTGTGTCTGCCCCCAAATAGTCACCCACACACTGCAAGTTCAGTCTCGTGTTTCTTCCCCTTTCCAAACTTCCACATGCTCCGTCTTGCTTTCTTCCACATGTGCTTCTCCCACACTTTCTGTGTTTCTGCTTCTTGTGCTGATTTCTTCCCTCCCTCATTCACTCTATGTTGCTTCCATTCACTGCTCGCTCCTCCTTGCTTGCCCCTGCACCCACACGGGCGTGGTCTGCATACCCACCTCTTGCTTGATCTATCTATCTATCTAGCTATCTAGTTTTTCATATTTTTATCGGTAACTAACAATAAAAAAGATGGCTCCAGTCTCATTCCGCATGCAATCAAGCGTGATGATCTACGTATGCTCCTACAAAATGATGCTGTCTTTTTTTATTTGTTTACGTATGACCAGGCTGCACAACACCTTGCCAATGCTGTAAACAGCATCACTAAAAGGCATTGGCAGAGACAACAGGTCCTGAAGGCGAGACCTACTGGCTTTGCCAGTGCTTGTTTTCATTTGCGAATGAATCCAGAAACCACATTATTGTTGATGTGCTCTATTTTTCCCGCTCATTATAATTACATTCAATATGTAGATCTAGAAGGAATTCATTGCAATGTATGAGTTATTCACATAAATATTTAGATTCATTTAAACAAATATATTGTTGCTCTTTATGTAACAATAATATTGTTCATTTCTGCGGCGGAGACCAAAAATTTACTTGCTCCTCAAATCACCAATGGCAATGCCGTCAGGAAATTATTTCATAAATCTTTGTAAGTCTATGTTTTAAATGAAGAATTTTAATAAATATTATTATACGTAATAAAGCCATTCAGTGTATTAAAATGAAAGACATAAGTCAAAAAATAATGTCCTAATTTTGAATTTAAAAGTCTTGTCATTTGCACGAGTAACCTGATAGGTTTCAATGGCTCAGCTAGTGTTTTCATTTTGAGGCCCAAGGCAGCCCCTCAACTCAGGCCATCCTTTGAATGTTTCAACTTTACCATTTCTAAATCAGGTAACATCACTAGATCAGAAATGTATGCTTCCAGAGAAGGCACTGGATCCAAGGGCCAGATGTACGAAGCTTTTTGCATGCCGCAAACAGCGCATTTCGCTGTTTGCGAAATGCAAAAAGTACATCAGGATGCTCATTCCCATTTTGCGACTCGGTAACCTGGTTACCGACTCGCAAAATGGGAATGCGAGTCGCAAATAGGAAGGGGCGTTCCCCTTCCTATTTGCGATTTGCATTGCACTGCAGAATTGCTTTGTGACCGCAGTCGCAAAGCAATTCACAGTTACCACCAGTGTCACACTGGTGGTAACCCATTCGCAAAAGAGAAGGGGTCCCCATGGGACCTCTTCCCCTTTGTGAATGGGCCTGAAAACATTTTTTCAGAGCAGGCAGGCAATGGACAACTGCCTGCTCTGAAAAAATGAAACAAAAACGTTTCATTTTTTCGTTTGTATAGCAACTCGTTTTCCTTTAAGGAAAACGGGCTGCAATACAAAAAAAATAAACTGCTTTATTTAAAAGCAGTCACAGACATGTTGGTCTGCTGTCTTCAGCAGGCCACCATCCCTGTGAGTGCTGCGAATCGCAAGGGGGTCGCAAATTGCGACCCACCTCATTAGTATTAATGAGGTGGGTCTTTGCGCTCCCTTTGCGATTCGCAGATGGTGTCAGGGACACGATCCTGCATCCGGGTTTGCGACTCGCAAACTCGGAATTTCGTACATTTGGCCCCAAATCCCTTCACTTTACTCTCTCCCTCAATCCTCTCCCCTCCACTGGCAAATTGCTCGCCTTTATTTGAGAATGAGTTGACGGTCTATGCTCCTTTCCCAGTAACAAGATGTTTACTTCAAACAAAACACATCCCATCTGATGCACTTCATCATGCCGTCAGCAGCGAGGCCAAGATTTGAATGGGCACACACTCTGAATTACCCCCTCGTGTCAGTGAACAATGATATCTTTGAGGAAACTTTCACAGCTGCCAGTGACATCAATGTCCAGTGCTCTTTAAGTGATTTCTTTTCAATCTAGAGGATGCCCCGGCACACTGCACAGTGCTGACTGTTGTATCTGGTTGGGATGATGCATGCCCTAGTGTAGGATGCGATAAATATCGAACCTGATGAAGTATGACACCAAGGTGTTTGGAAATTATAATTCATTGGTTGCGATAATGATCGCATAATCTTAGTTTTGGTACTGAAAAGACGTGGATTTTGGCGCTCCCCTCACCACAGTCAGGAGGTCCCGTTTTTTCCAAACTTTTCTCACATGTCCAATTCTGTCCGGGATGACCTGTTGAATTTTAACAGTAAATGCCCACTTTATAGCACCCAATTATTACTGGGTGTGATAAACATCACATTACTTATAATTGTGAACCGTGTGCTAACAGTTGTTTCTCTTGTCTTCAGGCCTATAATTCCCCTCTCAGAGCCCACCACACAGAAACCACTAGATATACCGATTGTAACACTTCCTTTAACTGGGTACAGGGTCCCATTGGCCTCTTGTTTAAACGCGTAATGCATAGACACATAGGCATTTGCTTTCAAATTCAGGTTAAATTACGATTCCTGTGCGAAGTTTCTGTGTACAATTCCGAGCTGTGTGGTAATTAGCACACCCTTACTGTTTTCCGCTGACAGACTTCAGCGGGTCAAACCTGCGAAAAGTAATCACCGTAAAAACTCGGGAAGCAAACCAAACAGGCAGATTTAGGTGTGCTGTACCTCTGTTCTGAATGCTCTGCCTCATTTTCAAGTGGAAAACTTGGAATATGAGGTGTTTACCACCTGGTAAATACATCACTCACTGGCAATGGGATTGAAAAATGCCTCACACCTGTTCAGTAAAGCATGATAATTGGAGGAGATGCGTGCACCCACCCAGTCCACCCAGTGCATACTCATCTCTTGAGCAGCCCACCCTTTGCCAAGGACCAGCGTCTTGAGTGGGGTATTAAAATATGATATGGGCAGTAACTTTTAACCTATCGGAATTCGGGGTATCCTGGTCATTACCACACCAAATGCAATTTTCCCCAGTCATATTTGGGCCGTTAAAACCTGACGAAAATTACAGGGGGAAAATGTCCAGTAAAGACCTATACATGTGGAATTCGACAAGTTACGCACCCAGGGGCTCATTTACAAGCCCTTTGCGCTGCCGTAGCGTCATTTTTTTGGATGCTACAGTTTTGTAGAACAGTCCCCTACCCCACGCCACAATTACAAACTCGTGCAATGGGACCATTGCGCCAGTTTGTAAACCCTTGCGCCACATTATTCCTGGGCCGGATATAATGTACGCAAGGGAGGTGTTCCTCTGCTAGGTGCCCCGCAGGAATGGCGCAGTGGAATCTACAAGATTTCACTGCGTCACTCTAGCATCATTTTTTAACCCCTGCTTAGGGCAGGCTTTAAGTGAAGCTAGGCTGTTTTCAATGGGGTTCTTAGCATTGCTGGGCTAGCATCAAACGTTTTGATGCTAGTCCAGCAAAGCACCAGAACTGCTGCAGACATTTTGACGCAGCTGTGCTAACGACCACCATGGTGCGCTGGATTGTAAATAAAGAGATACCATGGCGTTGTTAGTGGGGTGCAGGGCGGCGCAAGCAAACTGGCGCATCATGATCGTTGTGCCAATTTGTAGTACATGAGGTCCCAAGTTTCACATTTTGTCCCCATGTTCTGCCTGAAAACGTGGAGTAGGAGATTTTTGTTGCTCTCATCAACAGTTCCTCCTCCGAGGTGTCAATAATTATCTGATGAGGTCATTTCAGTGCCAAATTTGAGCAGTAAATGCAGGTGTGGCCCACACTTTTTTGAGGACCAGGACTTATTTTTAATCATTACACTCTCACCCAGAAAAGCCAAAGCCAGAAGGGAATCAGGGAGGGAAAAAGGAGGAACCAAAATACTGTAAAAAGGTGAAAAAGCGAGGAAGCAGGACTAAAACAAACCTGTGAAAGTGAGATGAAAGGACTGGAAGTGTTGGATGGTAGATGAAGGGTTGTAAAGTGGAATCATGACTAACCAGCCTTGGTATTCCTGACATTCGGCACTGACACCAATGGGCTTCTGAGAAAAAACCTGGTCACCTACACTTATTTGTCTACAATAATACAAATATACACATAATAATATAATAATAAATACCTCATCAACATCCGTCCTCCTGAAACGTGGCCTAACACTATGACAGGAGGTTCAAAGTTATGATTCTACCTTGAAAAATGTCCTAGTTGATTGCAAACTGAGGTCCCTAATTATGATCTTTTGGCACAGGGCAGAGCAGCAAGACACCTAGCTATGCTGTCCTGGGTCGAAGGGAAAGGGCAGGAATGCTCAGCGCATTCCTGTCCTTTCCCGCTGTGCTGGTTCCATTTGGGCAGCCTAGCGCCGACACAGGCACCCTTGCACCATGGTGCAAGGGTGTCTGCACTATAGGCAGGATTGTTTTTGCGGAGGAAGGGGCACCTTCCTGCATAAAAACAATCATGAGATGCATTTTCATCTTTTTATGTGTGTTGAAGAATGCTGCACACATAGAAAGAGGAAAAAACGAGGAGAAATAAATATATTTCTCCTCATTGCGCCTGATGAAGCAGAAAATGAAGGTTTTGATTTATTAACGCATAAACGTAGTGCTGACGTAATCATGTGTGACATTAACCGAATTAATGAAGATTGTACGGGGACAAAATGTGCCCTCAGAGTAGTTTGCCATCATTTATACGCGTGCTTTATATAACGTGGTGTATTAGAATTGCACTAATCCGACATAATCATAAACATGTGCTA
The DNA here is from genome assembly GCF_031143425.1 of Pleurodeles waltl. Taxonomy (NCBI): domain Eukaryota; kingdom Metazoa; phylum Chordata; class Amphibia; order Caudata; family Salamandridae; genus Pleurodeles; species Pleurodeles waltl. Next base: position 553,810,189 of record NC_090448.1, read on the forward strand.
CGATTTGCTTATTTGAAATGTTTTAGCTTAGCATTACTTTAGCGGAGGCTTTGGCCTAGTCGCCTGGTCTCACGGTTTAAATGTTCGTATTTTTCCACTGTGCTATTAAACGTGTATTTCTGCTTGAAGCTGTACTTTTCCACAGAGACTGTTCACATGCTTATCTTAAAGTTGGTGCCAGCATGGCATATTTTCTCTTTAATTCAAGGTCGGCTTGCAGGTGCGGACAATGGAGGCTCTGAGAGTAAGCTAATCGAGAGACAATGTTGCAACTTGCGTACCCATCTCCAAGGATAATGTATGCTTAAGTAAAAGCTTGAGAACTGTCGTTTTTGATTGGTCAATTTGAAGCTAACCTATGAACCCTCCAATGGAGACCCTACTGGACTTGAACTGTTGTCTATAAAACCCAGGTGCACGAGAGGAAAGCTCTCTCTATCTTCGGACATCCCGCCATTTTGACTTCGTAGCTACTATGACCCATTTTGCTGCGACGCCATTTTGAGAGACTTTGATGCTTTCTCTAATCGAGAGAAAGAGACTTTAATGATTCTTGCCCTAGAGACTTTAACTTTGATTTGCCCCTTTGCATGAAGTAGTAATCTTATCTTGCCGCCGTGAGGCAATTGCCCCGTTCACCTTTGCCCCTTTTGTCCCAGCCCTATGCTGATCGAGAAACGATACCTGTGAGACGAAGACTTCATTGATTGCTGATTGGAATTGGTAATTATGAAAGGAAATTGTAAAATTGCATTGTGTTTCTTTTAGGTAACCAACTGCTGATTTTGATAAGGACCCTAGCTAGGAGTTTTCTAAATTGATGTTGCTAAATTGTTTTTGCATGAAGTCCCACATGCTGATGCTAATTAGAGGTTAGACGAGGATTCCATATGTCGCACGATGCAATTTGAGGTCTTGTTATGCTGACTAAATGTACGCCATTAGCCCATTGCAGATTATCGTATTAGTGCTTTGCATTGCCACTATCGAATGCCTTGTGATTCAAATACTACATAGATTACACTTGTTCCGACGATATGGACAGCTATTAATGTTCATTTATGTTTATCATTTGGTGTTGAGACACATCTACATCGTGCTAGCTTTGTTAATATAGGGAAATAAATTCACTAACTTTGCAATAAACTGGTGTGGTTATTCCTGGCTGAAAGGTCAGGGTTCGACGAAATGTATTCTGGATTAATTGTTAAGTGTTATGTTGTTCAAGGTGTTGCTTATGTTCGTTATTGATTATCGATATAAGGTGATTGATCGATTAAGAGTACAGAGAGTTCCCACTTAGTCAAAAGATTCATCGACCTAAAGAGCGTCCGAACGCAGGTAAATTGTTACCACGTTCCGCTCTATCAGTAGATGGTAGCAGAGGACGGTTTCGTCTTTTGGGACCCTGTACCATTAGAGTACATGGTGTCGAATTAACGGTTACGCATTTTGAGGCCTCATTCGAAAAGTTGAATCAGATTTTCTTGGATGAAAATAATTGACAAGATGATGATGGGCTAGGTCCACCGCGACTTTCCCGGGATCTCGAAGCTTGCAAATGGAGAGAAAGGAGATGTGGAAACAGCGTTGGCAGTACTAGTGATGGTATGAGTGAGGTTAAGGTTTGGCGCTTGCACAGCTTATTGCCGCAGGGTGTGTGAAAAGGTTGCGAGGATTTTCTTTTTAAGGATAGCGGAGGTGCGACTCCGAGTGTAGAACTAAGAAGTCGTCGAACTTCATAGAAATAGCGGAGGTGCGGCTCCGAGTGTGAGAGTAGGGAAGTCGTCGAACTTCATGTGCGTCTGGCGCTTTGTGCATAAAAAGGTCCACGTGGTTGTTGTTGTTGAGACGGGCCCTGCGAGGTCAAGAGACTCCGGAGTATGTTGATCCATGTTGTGGTCTGGGCGGTTTAGTAGGTTGATCGGGCGTGGTCAACGAGTGGGTACGTGTGTTAGGGAATGATAGGAACTTCGACTTCGGGCTTTGACAAGATTCTAAGTGCACTAGAACAGATCATTGACAAGTTGAGAGTAGGTCTGCGGGTCAGATTTGCTTGCGAATGTGGGGACTGAGAAAGACGGAATAGCGGCCGAGGCTGGTGAAAGAGATCGAATAGTGGCCGAGGTTAGTGAAAAGTCCCTAAGGTCCTGAAGCGATTATGTTACCCTTCCTGTAGTAAACCGACAGATCTGTTTTGGTTTTTTTGGTAGCTCGCGATACATGCAAAAAGTTGTTACGGGAGGACCTGAGTGAAGGAGGATTAGCCGCGAGGCTTTGTCAGCCGCAGTGTGTGTGAGTGTGACGTCACTAAGAGCCGCGCTGGGATAGGTTGGTTGGAGAGAAGGGTCGCGCACGGATTGGACGCAGTCCGTGGCACTCGATTGGGAGGGGAAAGGCAGGTGAAGAGTATTCCGGGAATTAAAGTCACCTATTGATTACAAATCTTGTGGAATAACAGTGATCTATTGATTATAAACTTTGTGAACTAAAAGACGAGAAAATGAAATTCCTTAAAGCATTCAGGAGCGCGATGAAGGGGGAGTCATACATTAAAGCAAGCGTAGGAGAGGAAACGCCGCCCGAGGGTACACCAGCTTACATTGTAATGGAGGAAAAAGGGGTAGCTCCGTGCCTTTGGCTAAAACAATGGCACAAGTGGACAGAGAAACATGGGAGCGTAGCATTCCCGATACATGGGACATTCAATATAAGGGTCCTAGAGAATTTGAGATTCGCGATGTATGACATGAAGGTGCCTCCAAGGCCAGCACAGTTTGAGGCTCTAGCAATTGGGGAACTCATGGCTAGACAGCAACAGAAAAACAAGTTTGAAACAAGGATGAGGAAGGTAGAAAAGACACTAGCGGATGCTAGGTGGGATAATGCGCAGAAGGTGTGGAGGTCAGATGTATTGCAGGGAATAAAATTGTTCCCCGCAATTACTAAAGATGAAGAGGAGACAGGTAAGAAAGCTACCTGTAAGACAGACAGGAAATGTTCCAAGGATAGAGAGAACGAGGAAAAGTTGAGAAGAGAAGAGGAGTTAGAGGATGAGGAGTTGATAATGCAATTGCTGAACGACCGTCCACCACCTTATGCGGAGAATGGACAAGGTCCAAGTACCAGTTCTGCCCCTCCGGCATCGGTACAGAACAGTGAAACGCAGAATCCAGAAGCACCATCGGGATCTAAGGATCCGAGTTTACTGCTCACCCCACAGATACCGCAGGTTAGGAGAATGTATCCAGATGTGCCCGTGTTGAAACCAGCAGAACATTATCAGCCGCAGATGCCAGGGTACTACAGCAGTGATAATAGTGGAGGAATGATTCTAGATCCAACCGTAAGGGGCGTACAGAATGGTTACAACCCAACAATGGCACAAGCTGAATCAACTCAGTTTATGATGCCTCAAAAGCAGATGCAGGGAGGAAATGTTCATGCTCAAATGACGGGGAGTCAGATGGGCATGCCGGCAATGATGGCCCATAATATGGGGATGAACATGCCTCAGAATATGGGAAATGGACAGAATCCAGATGCAATATCACTGCCCATTACTGTAGGTCCAGTGGTACCTTTGTATAGTCAGCCTAACTTAGGTATGAGCAGTCAGGGACAAATGCTGCAGAATGGGACAGAAAGAAGGTGCATAGAAAACACTCCAGGGATAACCCCGATAGTGGCTCAGCCAACTGGGTCTGGGTCCTTGATGGAGTTTAGTCCCGTATGCGCTCAATCAACACTGGTGAGGTCGAGCCCCCCACTGATAATACCATTAACATCGAACACTGAAAAGTTGCAGCAACCATCGATGGCAGTCGATGTGAATGCCACACTGATGGGGGTAAATGCGCAACAGCTGACACAGTGGTTCAACAGTCTAAATTCCACACAAAGTTCAGACAGTGGAAAAGGAGACGATTACTTGAGCAGGATGAGGCTGAACATGGAAGCACAAGAATTGGTGGAAGGGAATATGGGTGTGAACAGGTTAGAATCCTACACGGAAGAGGAATTGAGGTATCTATGTCCAAAGATCACGAAAGAGGTAAACAAGGTACATAAAAGTTTGCAGGAAGTAGCAGACAGGAACAGGATTGACATAGGCAAGACGAAACACTTGAGCAGGAGCTATAGGTTGGATTTTGGGACCACAGATTTTGAACACATGAGATCAGCAGGCATGAAGGCACACCTTAGAGAATTGTTGCAGAGTGCCCAAGTGTGGAGGTGCTTAGACAAGTGGGAAAGCAGATGGGTAAAGAGGAAGGATAAGAGGAGGGACAGTGCCACAGAGCACAATGAGAAAGGACCGCAGAGTAGTGATACAGTAACTATGTTACCAATGAGGGAGACAGCAGGGGGAAAATTAGTACATGTACCATGGCACAGGAGTGATATTCAGTCTTTTACCAATGATTTTCCCAAACTGAGGGAGAAGCCGATCGAATGGTATCAACAGACTGATAGGTTTGTGAAGCTTGCCAAATGTCTCTGGGAAGACCTGAACACTCTATTCGAGATTGTGGTTCCGGCAGATTTGTGGGAGGATTGCAAAAGAGCTGTAGGTTGGCCGACAAGTGAACCAGAGAGAGACAGAGAGACGGGCGCACCATCACCTATGGTGATGTGTCTGTACTATAAGGTGATTGAGCATTTGAAGACGAAGGTTGCCGCGAAAAATGTGGATTGGCAGAAAATTGATCGAACTGCCCAAGAGGCTAAAGAATCGATTCATAGTTACTATGAGAGGTTGTTGAAGGCGTTCAAGAATTACAGTGGCACGGAAGCAATCGAGGCGAAGGATATGCTTCATTTTGTGTTCAGATTTGTGGAAGGGCTGAGACCAGAGATAAGTCAGATGATAAAATCACATTTGATCTGCTGGCAGTCGAAACCGATTGATGAAGTCTTGACTTATGCGAAATACTGTAGCGACGAAATTGAGGTGAAACAAAAAAAGCTGAAAGAGAAGGTGATGATGATGCAGCTTAAGGCGGCTCAGACAGGCTTGCAAGGGTTGCCAGGGATGCAAGGGTTCCAACAGCAGGTACCGCAACAGCAGCCGCAGTTGCAGGGAAACATGGTGTTTCAGCAACAGCAGCCGCAGTTGCAAGGAAACATGGCGTTTCAGCCACAGGCCAGAGGCAGAGGCAGAGGAGGTTTTGTGAATAATGGTCCGGATTTGAACACTGTTGTGACAGGTGTGCAGGCAATGAAGAAAGTGATGCCGTGTCACGCGTGCGGAAACGTCGGTCATTGGAAACGCGAGTGCCCGATGGTGGTGCAGGAAAGCGCAGGTGCAGGTGTAGGTGTTGGTCAGCAAAACAATGATGTCAATGCATTTCAGACAATGAGAGGACCGAAAATGAGAGGTCTAAACCCAAATTTTCAGACCATAAACCAATTGCAGGGATTACAACCTATGCAGCCGCAGCAGATGCAGATGCCCCGTGTGCAGATGACGCAAATGCAGCCGATGCAACAGCAGTTACCTATGGTACCTAATCAGCAAATGCAAATACCTTTGGCACCAATGAGTCAGCAGCAAATGATGGTTCCTCCACAGGTAACGGGTCAGGTAATGAGCACAAACGGCACAGTACAACAGTTCCCATTACACAGTGAGAGTGGAATAAACAATGTATGGGAGAGTGAAAGCTCGGAAGAGGAAGGAGATTGTGTGCCTGCGGCATCTCTAGAAGTTGATCAAAGGGGTCCGTACGTAGAAGGAAGAGTAATGGGTCATCGCGTCTCATTCCTGGTTGACACGGGAGCCACACGTTCAACAGTTAAGAGCAGTGAAGTACCAAATTTGCCACTCTCAGGGAGGACAGTTCAAGTGGTGGGAGTAGCAAACAGGCATCTGACGAACCCAATAACAGATCCGATACCAGTCAACATTGGTAACTATCAAGGGGTACATCAATTTGTGGTGTGTGACTCAAGCCCGATAGCACTGTTAGGAAGAGACCTATTGTGTAAATTGGGTTGCTCGATCATGTGTTCAAACGAAGGAATAACAATAGAGACGAGCAATGATGGGGAAGACGAGGACAGTGTAGAGGGGGATGAGATAGAAACAGTTGACGAAGAGTATCCTCTGATTTGTCTTTTACCAATGATAACTGAAGAAGATATCCCAGCAGAATTACGGGAAACAGTCGGAAAGGAAGTGTGGGACATGACAGGGAAAGAGGTGGGATTGATGAAAGGAGTAGAACCAGTAAAAGTGATGGTAAAGCCCAATGCGATCTTTCCCCAGACCCCACAATACCACATGCCACAAGATACCCTCATGAAAGTTGCCCAACTTATTGACGAATTTGTGAAGCAGGGCGTACTGAAAGAAGTATTAAGCAGCCCATGTAATTCACCGATAATGGGACTAATGAAGCCAAGTGGGAAAGTCCGACTTGTACAGGATTTGAGAAAAATAAATGACATCATAATCAAGTGCTGCCCTGTCGTACCGAATCCGGCTGTGATAATGTTTCAGATCCCTTGCGAAGCTGAGTGGTTCTCAGTCATCGATTTGTCACAAGCATTCTTTTCTGTGCCTCTTAATGAGGACAGCCAATTCCTCTTTTGTTTCAAATTCCTAGACAGAGTATACAGTTGGTGTCGAATTCCTCAAGGGTTCTCTGAGTCACCGTCGATATTCAATCAGGTTCTAAAGAAAGACTTGGAAGAGTTAGAGTTGCCATTCGAGTCAACCTTAGTACAGTACATTGACGACTTACTGGTTGCATCAAAGACAGAAAGTGGCTGCACAGCCGATACCATTGCTCTGTTGAACCATTTGGGAGGGAATGGACACAAGGTGTCTCCTTCCAAACTGCAGTTCTGTCAGAAGAAAGTGAAATACTTGGGTCACCAGATAGAGAAAGGGTCACGGAAAATAATGAAGGAAAGAATTACCAGTGTACTTCAAATGAGTCCACCAAAGACAAGGAAGGAGGTGAGGAAGTTTTTGGGAATGGTGGGATACTGTCGCCAGTGGATTCCCAACTTCTCGTCTCTAGCAAAGCCTCTACTGAAATTGACCCAGAAGGATGCCTTGGATCAGATCGAACTGAAAGGGGATGAGATGGATGCTTTTGTTGAATTAAAGGAGTGCATGTGCAGGGCTCCAGCTTTAGGTATGCCTGATTACACGAAGCCTTTCACATTGTTTTGCCATGAACGTGATGCATGCTCTTTGTCTGTCTTGACCCAAGCCCATGGTGGCGTAAACAGACCAGTAGCGTATTTTTCAGCTACTCTGGATCCGGTTGCAGCAGCACTCCCAGGGTGTTTGCGCGCCGTAGCAGCAGTTGGTATCAGCCTCACTCAGAGTGAAGGAATAGTGATGGGACACCCAGTAACAGTCATGGTCCCTCACTCAGTTGAGATACTTTTGACCCGATCTCGAACGCAGCACATGACTGGAGCAAGACTCACAAGGTATGAAACGACTATTCTGGGCTCACCGAATGTGCAGCTGAAAAGGTGCACCACGTTGAACCCAGCTACCTTGCTTCCTGGAGAACATGCTGAAATTGAGAACGCTGAAGACGTCGAGCATGACTGCCTTCAGGTGACTGAATTTTGCACAAAACCCCGACCGGACATCAAGGATACAAAACTTGATGTAAATGACCAAATTCTCTTTGTTGATGGTTCATGTCTAAGAGATGGGGTGGGAATTTTGAAAGCAGGATATGCTGTATGTACTGTGACAGGGGTCTTGGAAGTGGGATGGCTCCAAGGAGTCTATTCTGCACAAGTAGCAGAACTTGTAGCCCTTACTAGAGCATGTCAATTGTCTGCATTGATGAAAGTCACCATTTACACTGATAGCCAATACGGGTTTGGGATTGTGCATGACTTTGGACAACTGTGGTCACAGAGAGGTTTCCTGACTTCTTCAGGATCCCCAGTGAAAAATGGGGAGAGAATAAGGGAGTTGTTACATGCCATTCAAGTGCCAGCTGAAGTTGCAGTGGTAAAGTGCAGTGCTCACACGAAAGGACAGGACTATGTGTCTCTGGGAAACGCCTATGCAGATCAAGTCGCAAGATTTTGTGCTTTGAACTGTATATTGCTAAGGGATGATTGGAATACAATAAGTGAACCAGAACTCGAACCAGCTGAAGCATTTGCCTTGAAGGTCGTAGATACAATAGAAGAACTAAAAGCACTACAAAGTAATGTCAGGGAGGATGAAAGAGATTCCTGGATTAAATCACAATGTATAAAGAGACAAGACGAGCTATGGGTTTCACATGAGGGAAAATTTGTTCTGCCAAATAGTCTCTTATCACAGCTTGCGCGGTTCTATCATGGGCAAGCTCACCTAGGGAGAGATGCCATGATAAGATTGTTCAAAACTGATTGGTTTAACCCCAGATTTCGTCAAGCTGCAGAAGCAGTTTGCCATCGATGTGTCACTTGCCAACAGATGAACCCAGGAAAGGGAACAGTTGTGAATGCGAGTCACATTGGTAGGGCAAGCGGACCTTTTAGTCGTATGCAGATGGACTTCATTGAGATGCCTGTGCATGGAGGTTTAAGATATGTGTTGGTGATTGTGTACATTTTTAGTCATTGGATTGAGGCATACCCCACACGTAGAAATGACAGTCTTACAGTTGCCAAGCTATTATTGAGGGAGTTAATACCACGTTTCGGATTCCCGATCTCTTTAGAATCAGATAGGGGAAGTCACTTCAATAACGAGGTGATGAAGTTACTTTGCGAAGCACTGAACATTGAGCAAAAGCTGCACTGTAGCTATCGCCCTGAAGCATCAGGACTGGTGGAGCAGATGAATGGTACGCTGAAGTCGAGAATGGCAAAAATATGTGCATCAACAAATTTGAAATGGCCTGACGCATTGCCCTTAGTGCTAATGTCAATGAGAAACACTCCTGATAGAAAAACTGGACTATCTCCGCACGAAATTCTCATGGGCAGGGCTATGAGACTTCCTGCAGTTCCCGCAAACATGCTTTTGAATATTACAGATGATATGGTGTTAGACTACTGCAAAGGTCTGGCTGACGTGGTTCGCTCTTTCTCTCACCAGGTGGAAGCGACCACCTTGCCACCGATCCAAGGTCCAGGACACGCACTGAAAGCAGGTGACTGGGTCGTGATAAAGAAGCACGTGAGGAAGTCGTGTCTGGAACCCCGTTGGAAAGGCCCTTTCCAAGTGATCCTGACGACAACTACCGCTGTGAAGTGTGCGGGGGTTCCCAACTGGATTCACGCCAGTCATACAAAGAAGGTGCTGTGTCCCACAGATGAGGAAGTTGAAGCGCTGAAACTACCGGTGCCTGATAAAACGGTGCCGAGTGCTGGGACAGAACAAAAGCGAACTGAAAGCGAACAAGCAACAGCAGGAGAAAAGGAGATATTATTGGAGAACGAAGAGTCCGACTCACTTGGGGAAGACCAAGGAGAAAGTTCAGACAGCGATGACGAAGCTGCAGGTGACAAAGAGCCTGAAGCAGCTGAGGGTAGCAAAAAGCCTGAAGCAGCTGAAGGTGACAAGGAACCTGAAGCAGCTGAAAGTGATACTGAGCCTGAAGAAAGTAACGGTGACGAAGGGCTCGAAGAGAGTGAGAAGGCAGGAGAGCCTGAGCAGAAGGGGGCTTTTTCAGAAACAGACGATACAGAAAAAGAAAAGGAAAACGTGACTGATTCCCCTGAAGGTGGGGACAAAGAGGAGCAGAACGAAAGAGTTCAAACCTCTACAGAAAAGGGTGCAGGTCCATCAAATGGACACGGTGCAAAAAGAAGACTAAGTATCTCACCGATAAAAGAAAAGGGTAAAGAAGGTTTGAACGAAGGAGGAAGGCCGAAAGTGAAGGAGAAAAGAAAGGAAGTGACTGTCGTGGAACAATCGTCAAGTGAGGAAAAAGACTTGGCGAAGGAGGAGAGTGCCAGCGAAGCAGAATCAAAGAGAGAAGCAAAATTGAAAAGGAAAAGGATACCAAACAGGAGGTATTCCGGTCCTGAATGGGCATATGCGGTAAATGATGATTGGACTGATGAGTTTGTATCTCTAAGCATCGAGAACGAAGAAGAAGAAGAAGAGATCCCAATAGAAAAGAAAAGTTTCATAGACTCTGTTGATTGAAACGGTAGTAAATGGTATTGCTTGCTGTAATCTAACGTGAGACAAACAACCAGCTGAGATGTTGCTAAACCGAATTGAGACAAATGCTGCTAACCGATAAGTGACTGGCCTTTTGAAGAAGACGGTGTGAACATTGTGCTCGTTCAAGCTTTGTAACTGAATTGCTAAGTAGTTTCATTTATAAGTGCTTCTAGCTCTCTGATTCTATACAGATCATGCCTGGGTACGCTATGCAGAATAATAGAAAGAAATATTGTAAATACGTGTGTATAGGCTTGGTACTAACATGTGTACTAATAATAATGGCAATTGTGTTTGGAATGCATGGAAAGGGTGAGAATGAGACTATTGCTGCTTCTACTATTGTTCCTGTTACTGTCACTGAACTAACACCATTGAAAAGACTAGCAATGGATGAGAGGCTCTTGCATGATAAGAAAGAGCTTTCGTATAACGTTTTCTATCGCTTACTAACAGAGTATGTTGAGACTATGGATGCGAAAGATTGTTATGTGTGTACACAGATACCGACATCAGTAAAGGAAGGGGTGACTTATCACCACATGCCTCTTACATATGGGATTACATGTAGTATAGTAATGTCTAGGTTTTATGGTCAATCTAACATACAGTATTTTTTCTCAAATTATGATGTTACCTTTGCTTATGTTCCTATAATAGCGCAGCTAAGCGAGACTGCAAAATACTGGGATTACAAAATTATGAGGGACTTTTTCGAGCCAATGCAACCTTTTGAAACGGCTCATGCTCATAGGGAGAACCTTACTTGCTCCGTCTCTGCTGTAGAAATAAGCTTTTTAGATCGCACGGATGATAGAAGGGCTCAAATGAAGGCGAAATTAGAAAAAGAACTACATAAGAGGACTTCAGTAGATAACTATGACTTTGCTGCTATAAAGACACAAGGGAAAATTGCTTTAGATGCTTGGCATGTAGGGAAATTTTGTATATATCGAGGTGAATCTTACTATGATAATATTTTTGTAGGAGCGAGTGAATGCAAACATACGTTTATTTTTAAGGCCAAATGGACATTCATGTTGGACGGACTTGACCCTGTCATTCCAGGGGTGTATTATATTTGTGGGCATAATGCCTATTATCGTCTTCCAAAGGGATGGTGGGGAAGATGTTATTTGGGTATAGTGTTTCCAAAGGTTTATCAACTGGATGACATATCGATGATTGAAAAGACACCTGGATCCCATCGTATCCAGAAAAGAGAGACCACAGCTGCTGTGGTAGGTGATATATTTGGAGCCATGATTCCTTCATTGGGAGTTGTGCTGAATTCCATCAAAATAAGAAAGTTGTCTACTATAGTGGATAACATGCTGACAAAGTTTTCAGGTGCTATAATCCTGATGGATGCTGAACTTGCAGCGGAAAGAGCTATGACTCTTCAAAATAGGCTTGCTTTAGACATTCTTTTAGCAAAGGATGGAGGCGTTTGCAAAATGATTGGTGCACGTCACTGCTGCACCTATATACCTGATAATAGTGTGAAGATTAAAACTATGCTTGCTAATATAACCAAAGAAAGTGCAGATTTGAAAGAACTGAAAGAACCAGGAGTGTGGGAGAAGGTTGGAAAGGGACTTGCTTCAGTGGGACATTGGATTGGGGGAATTTGGAATGGAATATTATTGAAAATAATAGAAGGAATATTAATAGTAATAATTTGTGTATTTGGAATTTGGGGAATAAAAAGGGGAATAATAATGATTATGGAGAGAATTAAAAGAAGAAAGGAGGAGAAAATAATGAAAAGAATGGCAGAAGAATACAAAGCGCAAACTAGGGGAACTAAAAGGAAAAGGGAGCTGACAGAATTTTAATGGGATAAAATTTGTGGGCTAAATTTGTGTGATGACAAGTAGTCATCAGAGGAGGGATTGATGAAGCAGAAAATGAAGGTTTTGATTTATTAACGCATAAACGTAGTGCTGACGTAATCATGTGTGACATTAACCGAATTAATGAAGATTGTACGGGGACAAAATGTGCCCTCAGAGTAGTTTGCCATCATTTATACGCGTGCTTTATATAACGTGGTGTATTAGAATTGCACTAATCCGACATAATCATAAACATGTGCTACGATTTGCTTATTTGAAATGTTTTAGCTTAGCATTACTTTAGCGGAGGCTTTGGCCTAGTCGCCTGGTCTCACGGTTTAAATGTTCGTATTTTTCCACTGTGCTATTAAACGTGTATTTCTGCTTGAAGCTGTACTTTTCCACAGAGACTGTTCACATGCTTATCTTAAAGTTGGTGCCAGCATGGCATATTTTCTCTTTAATTCAAGGTCGGCTTGCAGGTGCGGACAATGGAGGCTCTGAGAGTAAGCTAATCGAGAGACAATGTTGCAACTTGCGTACCCATCTCCAAGGATAATGTATGCTTAAGTAAAAGCTTGAGAACTGTCGTTTTTGATTGGTCAATTTGAAGCTAACCTATGAACCCTCCAATGGAGACCCTACTGGACTTGAACTGTTGTCTATAAAACCCAGGTGCACGAGAGGAAAGCTCTCTCTATCTTCGGACATCCCGCCATTTTGACTTCGTAGCTACTATGACCCATTTTGCTGCGACGCCATTTTGAGAGACTTTGATGCTTTCTCTAATCGAGAGAAAGAGACTTTAATGATTCTTGCCCTAGAGACTTTAACTTTGATTTGCCCCTTTGCATGAAGTAGTAATCTTATCTTGCCGCCGTGAGGCAATTGCCCCGTTCACCTTTGCTCCTTTTGTCCCGGCCCTATGCTGATCGAGAAACGATACCTGTGAGACGAAGACTTCATTGATTGCTGATTGGAATTGGTAATTATGAAAGGAAATTGTAAAATTGCATTGTGTTTCTTTTAGGTAACCAACTGCTGATTTTGATAAGGACCCTAGCTAGGAGTTTTCTAAATTGATGTTGATAAATTGTTTTTGCATGAAGTCCCACATGCTGATGCTAATTAGAGGTTAGACGAGGATTCCATATGTCGCACGATGCAATTTGAGGTCTTGTTATGCTGACTAAATGTACGCCATTAGCCCATTGCAGATTATCGTATTAGTGCTTTGCATTGCCACTATCGAATGCCTTGTGATTCAAATGCTACATAGATTACACTTGTTCCGACGATATGGACAGCTATTAATGTTCATTTATGTTTATCATTTGGTGTTGAGACACATCTACATCGTGCTAGCTTTGTTAATATAGGGAAATAAATTCACTAACTTTGCAATAAACTGGTGTGGTTATTCCTGGCTGAAAGGTCAGGGTTCGACGAAATGTATTCTGGATTAATTGTTAAGTGTTATGTTGTTCAAGGTGTTGCTTATGTTCGTTATTGATTATCGATATAAGGTGATTGATCGATTAAGAGTACAGAGAGTTCCCACTTAGTCAAAAGATTCATCGACCTAAAGAGTGTCCGAACGCAGGTAAATTGTTATCACGTTCCGCTCTATCACGCCTCCCCTGAGGGGGTAGGGGGGCTTAAGATTTTGGCACATCCCCAGGTTTACAAGCTCTTGTCATGTCTGCGTCATCTCCCATGGAATGCCTCCCTTGCACAGAGTAAGACAATGCAGAAATTTGCAAAGCTTTGCCTTACTCCATATCTATGAGGCCATTCAAAGCCACACAAAGCGGCTTTACATGGGCTCATAGATATGAGTTCAAGGTTTTCACTGCCGTTGAAGGTGCAAAGGGCTCAAAAACATGCCCCTTAATTTCCATCATTCACCAACCAAATACATTTATTTCTAAGCCTTACCGTGCAGAGAAAATTGCGCCGGGTAGACTGGCGCTCACAGTACTGCTTCACCCAGACTGTTCGGCTATGCTTCTAAGGCCTGCAGGGACATCTGAGTTAAGAATTAATCCTGCGCAGCTGGATCGGGGGAACTTCCACTGGCTCCGTGCAGGGCGCAGACCCAGACCCGCAAAAATGGAGCAATCCAACACCATGGCAAATACTTTTATTTCTCCTCATTTTTGTTTTTCCCATGTCCGCTGCATTCTGCAGCAAACACAGAAAGGGCAAAACGCCATGAATGATTGTTTATGCGCAGGAAGGTGTCCCTTTCTGCACATAAACAATCCTTCAATAGTGACAATTTGCTACTTCTACGTGTGCTGCATTCTGCAGCACACATAAAAGTGCCAAATCGTCACGGTAGATTGTTTATGTGTAGGAAGGTGTCCCTTCCCGCACACAATGATTCTCTTCAACACAGATACCCTTGCAGTTTGGTGCAAGAATGCCTGTGTTGGCGCTGGCAGCCACATTTAGCACCAGTGCTAGGGGGAACACAAGGGTGCGCCATATTTTTCTAAATATGGCGTATCCATGTGTTTCAGAACTGACGACGTGTTGCGCTGCCAATTTTGGGGCAGTGCTGTGCCAGTTCCTTGTAAATCTGGCCCATAGTATCCAGCATCAGAAGCATCGGGGGCGGGTTCCCAAATTCACAAACTATTCTGGGCCCCTTCAGTTCAAGCACAACAAGCACGGGGCTCCGTTCATGTGTGACGTTTGTGACACTTTGAGTGAGTTTGGCCTTTGTAGTCGACAGCATTTTGATAGTTCAGGCTTTTTAGCCCCCAGCGTATTGATGGTTGAGACTTTAAAAGCCATAATTATAATGGGAAAAGGACAAAACTAGTTCCAGAAGGCAAAATGGTTTTTGTTAGAAAGTCAAGACTAACCTGTAGACTCTTCTAACCTATGTTTAAGTGAGAACAATCCTGGTGGAACTTTATATACAAATCTGATCTATACGTTGCACATCATAGCTCTCTTTTAGGCATCTACATTACACCTCACTGACAGGAGGCTTTCACTAACACACAAGATGCCAACTCTGTGTGAATGTAAGGAATAAGAGACATGCTTACTAAAGGTTTATGCGACACAGGACAGCAAGCAAAGTTGCTGTGTTGCGTTGCGTGAACTGGAGCGAGCTGAACGGCCCACCCATCCACTAAAAATGGATCTCTTCAATTCTGTACTCTGTATTGGCGCTCTTGAGGCAGCCTAGCGCCAATGCAGGCACCCTTGCACCATGCTGCAAGGGTGCGTGCGTTACAGGAAGTCACAAAAATAATCCTAAGAGGCAATTTCCTCTTTCTGCATGTGATGCAGAATGTTCCACACAAAGAAAGAGGAAGTAATGAGGAGAAATAAAAAAAAAATCTCCTCATTATGCCTTCCTGTGCTAGGCACTCCATTTTCATGCAATCCCAGATTTACTACCTTTAGCAAATCTGTAATTGCATCAAATTCCATGGGTGGATTCATGGAAACACCCATGCTCCATCCATAGAATGCCTACCATAATGAAATGTAATGCAAGCAGCACAAGTTGCTTCATTACATTACACTTCTTTAACAAATCACTCAAGGTAGGACAAATAGCAGTTTGTTTGGCTTTATAAATCCCTTTAAAGAACTTGCAATGCCTTGCAATGATTTGCATCACACAGGACAATGCAAGTCCTTAATAAAGCTGGGCCTTAGACTGAATACATACGCCAGATGCCAAGATTTACTACAGCAAGTAAAGTTAGTGTGCTGTATTGCATGACTGAAAAGACAACAGAACAGCACCATATCTACTAAGGTGTGCAGCTAGCTGTTCTGCTCTGTTTTGATCACCCCTTGCTCTGGGGCACTTTATTGGAGAAGTGGGTCAACCAACAACTCTCCCATTTATTTGAAAAAAATTACAACCTGATTTAAGACACCCAGTCTGGCTTTCATGCAGGATAAAGCAGGGAATCTACACTCCTGGAGGATGTGGAATTCATCAAGGACAATCTTGATAAGGTAGTGGTAGCCATGATTGTCCTTCTTGACTTGTCAGTGGCCTTCAATAAGATCTCCCACTCTTGTCTCCTGGATAAGTTCAGGAACACAGGCATGGGCCTGGCTCCAGTCCTACGTTGAGGGCAGATCACAAATGGTCTCCCCCCTTTCATGTCCTCCTCCAAACCACTTGAGTGCGTGGCACCTCAGGGTTTCGCCCTGAGTCCAGCTGTTTTTAATATCTATTTGGCCCCCTGCCTAATCTGGTGGAGGCATGGGACGTAAGGGCCATCTCACACGCCAATGATACGCAGTTGATGCTCTCATTCCCAGAGAAGGAAAATTTAGCATTGACTGCATTCAAGGTATGTCTGAGAGCCGTCAGTGAATGGATAAATGTGAGCTGCCCAAACTGAACTCTGACAAAACAGAGATATTCCTTTTTGGCACTGACAGGCACCTAGATGCCTACAACCTATAGCCATGCAAGCTACCATCCCCACACTCCTTCATCTATGGTAAGAAATCTTGGTGTCAACTTTGGCTCCAACTTATCTTTCGAATCTCAGGTTAGAACTGTGCCAGCCAATTGCTTCCTGATGCTGAAATCAATCAGGAAGATGATCCCTTTGATTCCTGAGGAAAACTGTAAATCCATTATTCATACCTGGTAACCTCAAAACTTGATTACGCAATTAGCCTCTACCTAGGCCTCCCATTGTATTTGCTTTACCGCCTGCAGATCATTCAGAATGCTGCAGCTTGACTGATTCTGAAGATTCTGTCTCACTCCTCTGTGTGGCCTCCTTGCACATAGAATATTGCCTGCCCTTTGTTAGCCACCTCAAATTCAAAGCCTGAACATTCACCTACAGAGCTTGTCAGCAAAAAGGTCAATGCTTTCTAAGAAGAAGATTGCACCCCTACCAACAGGAGCGATCACTTCCCACCAATAGACAGAAACTTCAAGCTGACGTGGTTGCTCCTTTTCTTTCTTGACTAACGAACTCTAGAACTCTTTGCCTTCGATTCTTCCTTAGGACTCATTGAAACAGTTTTTCTTAAACTTCTGAAGACCTATCTGAGACATGTTTTAAAAGACTACTTAAGTAAGTGACACAATAAGTGCTGCAGGTCCACTAGTAGCATTTAATCTACAGGCCGTGGGTACATGTTGTACCATTTTGCTAGGGATTTACAAGTAAATTAAATGTGTCAGTCAGGTGCAGGCTAATTTGACTATGTTTAGCACTTTAGCACTGGTTAGCAGTGGTAAAGGGCACAGAGGCCTAAGGGCCAACAAAAGTGGGTTCAGAAAACAGGAAGGGTGAAGGCACAATGTTTGGGGGTGACCCTGCAGAGAGGTCCAAGCCCAACAGCAGCCCTCACCAATGCACACACCCTTGCCCCATATTGCAAGGGTGTCTGTATTGTGGTAGGCATAGTTTTTGTACAGCGAGTGGTCCCTACCAGTACACAAACTGTGCTTTATAGAGCTTTCCTTTTTGTATGTATGCTTTAAAATGAGGTACACATGCAAGAAGGGAAAAAAAAAGAGCAATTGAAATATTTCTCCTTGATTGCTTAGTTCGAGAAGGTGCAGTGTTTTGGTGCAAATTCCTATTTATAATTTGTAGACAAGCATTTTTATCCAATTCCCTGGATGGTTGCATGGGAATGCCCATGCACCAATCATGAAATGTCCCATTGATGAAAAGAAACGCAAGGCAGCACATTGCACAGCTCTGTGCTACTTTATATCACAATTCAACAAAAAATTCAATACAGGTTGAATTATAAGTCCCACCACAACACTTTGTGTAGACTTTAAGTTAAAAAATTAATGCACACGCATCTCAAAGTGTTGTTAAATCTGGGTCATGATGTCCGCTTGACACAGAGCAGTAGGGTAGCCATAAGTCACTTCCTCTCAGCATCCGGCTACGTGCCCTCAACAATGGAACAAGACAGAAATCATGCAAATCTGTGATATCATTAAATGGAATCCAAGAATTTTGAATTCGTACTTTGGACATCATTTGAAGAGTGCTTCCATTTTCCCCACTATCGCATGAAAGTCTTGGATTGTTCTGTTGCATAATATTGCACTGCGTTGTCACACATATTGCTCTCAAACTAGACTTTGGGACAGATTTAAGGAAAGTGGCGCAGCACTGGGTGCTTGTTCCCTCTAGCGCCCCCCTACCGCTGCCATGTGTGTGCCGTATTTAAAATACCACACCATGGCACAGGGTAGGGGCAGTAGTGTCATTTTTTAATGCTATTGATGTTCTCTGCAGGAGTACCACCAAAATTCTGATGCTACTTCTGGAGAGTACATTGGGGCTCATTATAAATAATGGCATGCCCCATTTTAATGCCTGCTCTGAGCAGGCGTTAAAAGTGCCGAAAAAATGGCGCAAGGAAAACTCTTAGATTTCCTTGTGCCTCCCCCCCCCAATGGCGGAATACCCCCCTTGCATACATTATACCTGGCCCAGGCATAACGGGGCACTAGGGTTTACAAAGTGGTGCAATTCATGCATGCACCACTTTGTAAATATGACACAGGGAAAATGCCACTTTAGCGCTGCATTAGCGTAAAAAAAATGAAACTATGGCAGCGCTAAGGTGGCAGTAGGGGCTCTTGATATATTCCCCTTACTGCCATGGTGGGGCACAGTGGTGAGAAAACGAGACGCTGTCTGACTGTATATATTTTTTTTTTTAAGTTTTCGAGGTCTAAGGTCTAACATTGGCATCGGTCAATTGTGTGAAAATTATAATAAATAGCCATTGCCACTTCATCTATTGAGATGCTTATATTGGCTTGTCGCCGCATTCTGTAGAGACTCAAATGCATCTCCTATCTCTCCCTGAGTTATGTTTGGCGGGAAGAGAGAGAGAGAGGGTGAAAGAGTGGAGAGAGATAAGAGTCATCTCCCTAGTAGAGCAAGAAGAGATGCGCGAGACAGAGAATGGATGGAGGGAAAGAAACAGATAGAGTGAAGGAAGAAAGAGAGAGGGTGTGCGGATTTTTGCCAGTGCTGCTTTTGCTTCCCAGAACATATCTGGCCCATCACACTGAAGGACAGATTTCATGACAGAGGGGTGGAAGGTTGTTCACAATAGGCTTTTTCAGAAGTACATGCAGCTCTAGGATGGTTTGAGGAGCAGATGGGAAAAAGGTCTGAATGTGCTTTTAGGAAGACATCACCATTGACTACTGAGCCAATGGGGTCCTTACATACAAAGTCACAGATGGGTGTAAGTTCTGGGATGACTTGAAGTTAAACGACAGGATCAAATCAACACCGAACACATCCTAGCATTCCCATAACAGCAAGAGTAAGACAATACAGTGATGACTGCCACCACTCCTGCAATGTGTCCTCTCAGTTACTTTCCAAAACATGCACGCATAGGTGCATGAACAGCAGGTCAGCCCAGGCGACTGAAATATATTGGCCCATCAGCTCACGACAGCATGCTACCACACCCATTCACATTTCAAGGCTTGTACACCCTACTCATGCATTGCTGCCCTCTCCATGAACACCTTGAATCCTTATCCAGCATTGTGACCAGCCCCCAATCTTCCTTGTTCACTCCTAAAATGGCCCTTGCTCCTCTACTGAAAAGGGTTCACACTCAGATTATTTTGACCCGACTGGGGGAATGCCATGGTATGAAAAGCAGAGGCTTGTCATCATGAATTTCGTACTGGTTGACATGTAGGTGTTTCAGTTCTATAATGACGTGTCACCAGAATGCCTTTGGCAGCAAACAACTGGTGACTTCTCATTGTTAATGGATTAATGGATTAAGTAATCAAACCGAATTGTCTCGAATACCTTGTACTATTGGTATCCTTGTGTTCTGGTTGGCGAATCCTGCCACAATACTGTAGCCACTTTCTGTGTGACTGCTCACCTCCCCCCCCCCTCCACCGATGTCATGGATAGCAAAGGCATCTGCCACAGAAACACAGGTATTAAGGATATTTGATGGCTTTTCATGTGCAAAATTGCCCATGGCTAAAATCACCTCGATGACATGCTCAATACAATTGTAGGTCTATTGGCAAACACAAGTATGAACACTTTGTATGCATTCCATGGACATAGGACATATTTGCAGGAGATTGTAATGGAATGCATAATATGTCAATGCCCTACAAAATGCACCACAGACTTTAGCCTAGTAAAATGCTGGAAAGGTGCTTCACACAGCGGCCAGGCTGCTCTGGCTTCACAAAGGTTAATAACTGGCACTGGCTATAACTGAATTAGATGGTACAACCTAAACATAATCAGAGTGTGAAAGCAGAAGGACCAGAAGAAGCTTGTAACAGGCAAAAGAAGGACCCGGCATTCCACGCTGCTCCTTTGAGAATACCAATTGGCTAAACCTTTCCCTGAAATACATTTGTCTCTAGCAGCATCAGCAGTACTCCAAATGATAGGATGGGCTGATGGTTGCTGACAGAGGTTCTAGCACAATCCTTTTAGGTTCATGTGTTGCAAGCCCTCTCACCTGGTTCTCTCTAATTTGTTTATTGGAAGTGCTCTGGGGCAGACATAAGCAGCAAGGCTTCTCAGCAGACTGGTGTATGGGAGGAAGCTGGGAGACCTCAGTTTGTGTGGACAGTGCGTGACTGAGGGGGGTTAGCAGCTTACAGCCCTACAGCCTCCACAGGGACATCAACTTCTCATCTTTCAAACTAAGCAGACGCTCTCACCCTTCTGAAGTCCTCACATATTACTAACTGGACAACACTGTGGCACACCAAGAAAGCACAGCTGTTTCCAAGGGTGGTAGGTCACACACAAACTAAACCTGTGAACCTGAGGCTGTAGAGATCTAGGTAAAAGGAATCATAACGTACCAAACCTTATTACTAACATGCCTTATTTTCAGTACTTGCACGTCTGACATGAATCGGGATCTGTTAACTCAATGCCACTTGAATGCTAGAATAGTAACAGAGCATGCATGTACCATTGAAATCACAATTACAAGTTGACAACTGGAATCTGCGGGAATTGAGGCATGCCACCAACAGAACGGTGAATGCTCACAGTCACAACGCAACAGATGAGATGAAAAGAAACTATCAGCCTGCAAAGAAAAGCAGATAAAAACCAGTCTAAACTACTAACACCTTTAACCAGTTGAATTAAATACAGCCCGACAAAACCTCGCTGAGCATAATACTCACGTCAAAAAATAAAAGCACCATCATGATAAAGGCTGTTTACTGCCCACACAGGAATGCAGCATCCACAGAAACATTTACTCGTTAGTTTTTTTGCTCCTTTTTTTGCATAGTGCAGACACCCCAAAAGCTGTTAGGGAACTTAATATATGACATGCAGTGAGAGGATTATATTTTTACATCAAAAGACATGGGGCCTGATTCACAAATGTAAACATACACTTTTCTGTGTTTATGATTAATATGTTTACGACTGCTGAGTCTCCCCGCAGAAAAAGATGGGACTGTCCTATCTTTTTATGTGTGCAGACTCTGCAGTTGCAAATATACTGATCATAAAAAACCTTTGTGAATAGCAAATAATCATAAACTTACACAAAAGTGTAAGTTTACCTTTATTAATCAGGCCCATGGGTTCTAGTCTAGCTTTATAACTTTGAAATTGGAGATTATTTTAAAAATCGTGTGGCAGGTATTATAGTTAGAGATCCATCGATCCATCCATCTAGTCGCTGAAAAAACAAAGGCTAAGGTAACATCATAATTAGGTGAAATGTTCAGCTTTAAACTATAAAAGCAACTGAAATTCACTAGTTTTAAAGTTATCTCATGTAACTATAGCTCTGTCCTACAGTGGCATAACAAAGGCCCCCACAGTCCCTGTGGTGTGGGAGAGCCCCAAGCTCCAGGGGACACCTCATCACAGTACCCTGGCCTGAGAGCTCCTGAGTGAGTCTGGAGGGGCACCCTCCAACTACTGTGCTGCCCCCCTCAAATATTGTTACGCCACTGGGTAACTAAGGTAACTATAACTTGCACTAACACCATTCACAGTGATATTGTCAATGATCTCAGAGAACCTGTCATGAGTGATGTAATATGTAGGGTAATTAGCAGTCTCGCGCCCCTACCATGTACAGTTTTCCCATCAATAATTTTATTCAAAATTTTACAGTGATATATCAATGATGTCAAAGAAGATGTCATGATTGATGTAATATCTGGGGTAATCAGAAGTGCATGGCTAGGGAGTGAGTTATAGTTACCTTAGAGCACGGGTTATAGCTTCTTGAGATAAGTATAGCAATAACTTGTTAAATTTCTATGGTTGTGTGTAAAATCTGAACCTAACTGTAACGTCACTGTAACCTTTGTTTTTTTAGTGAATTTCTAAATGTTGTTTTAAATTCTATTTCCTAACTATAAAATCCATGTTACCTTTGTTTTTTCAATGAATTTCTAGGGTTTTGTACTGTAAATTAATATTAAATTACCATATGCTAATCCATCCACCACTGCACATGGCTGAAGCCCACAGAGCCTGGCTTGTGGACAGGCCCTGTGATCAATCCCCTGCATGCAGCCAACTCCACACCATGGGTCTGTGACTGTGTGAGAGGCAGTATTGATGTGTGCAGTTGTGTGGTGTGTGAGTAGGTGTGTGAGCCCATGTGTGAGTGGCTGTGTGGGTCTGTCACTAGGTGGGGTAGGGGTTTTGTGGGTCTATGAGTGGTTGTGTGAGTGTGTGAATGGGTGGGTGAGTGAGTGTGTGAGTGGGTCTGTGAGTGAGTGTACTTCTTTTTAATGGGCTCTGGATTCCCAAATTAATCATGGATTCACAAGGGGGGCCTCGCTGAGCACCACGGAGGATCAGCAGATCCTCACTACCACCCAAAAGTTCTTTTGGGCAATTTCTTGCCCATAATGGCCCCTCACTTACCACCCCATCAGTCCCATGGGGTCAGAGTGCCTCTAATCTGACACCTCCATCACTTTTCAGTTTTACTCCCCCCCTCCCCCGGACAAAGTCTCAATACACAAAATGGCGGATGCAACTTTTCTCTCCAGTTGTGGCCAGTCAAACACAGCATTGCTGTTGGTGAATGTCTCTAAATATACATACACCTTTTTTTCGTTAATAACTCTAAACTACTGAACAGGTTTTACACCAAAATTCTGGACCAAGATCTAGCTTCCTGCCAAATTTGGTTCGGCATGTAGTCATGTCTAAAACCCCTATAGCAAATTGCATAGGGAAAAGGTGTTTTGGGACCCCCTTTTTTCATGGTTCCCACTTAACAAATCACTCCAAAACTTTCCAGACAGCAGCTGAGGTGATTGGCAAACTACGTTTGAAAATTTTGTGCAGATTTAATCAAACAGCACCAAAGTTATTAGCAATATTTATGTACACATGTATATGTGGGTTCACTGAAAAAAACAAAGGATAAAGGGATGTTATAGTTAGGTGAAAATGGTGATGTACTATGTGAGGCAATTACCACTGCATGGTGAGGGTGCGAATTATAGTTAATTCAGGGAACGAGTTATAGTTACTTGAGATAACCATAACTCAGTGGTTCACACACATTTTTGTCCGCGGCTCCCTTGACCTATTGGCTATTAGCCCACAACTCCCCATTATGCTACTTTTTTGGGGCGGGTGGGGGGATGTGAGCCGGGCCTCAGGAGTACTTATATTTTTCACCCTAAAAATAATTGGGATAAAGCCAATGAAGGTAGTATAAGCATAGATGTAACAAAATAAAAATATAAAAGTTGTTTAGTTAAAAAAATATAATTGGTCAAATCAGAAACAATATGAACTATGCTTAGAAATCTGAACCGGAGGGGAATGTCTCCAGTACTTATCCTATGCTAGACAGCTTACACTCTCCTCTGCACTCTGGCGTTTGACTGTGCATCGCACAAAGCAGCCTATTTGTGTGCCAGATCTGGGGGGTGACACCAGCAACATGCAAATCTTTGTGTATATGGTGCTGCACTCTGTTTTCTCTTTAATGCAACAAAGCACAGCAAAATTTGAAGTTTCATCACATTGCGTGAAATCTTAGTAAACTTGAGCCTGTATGTCGATTTCCCTTTGAGTACTATAAATAGTGTGTAATGGCCTTTTTTTCAGGATGACTTTACCATCATTGCATGTTCTCTTATTTTATTGCCATATCTTTGTGGTGAGGAGCTTAGCATTAAAAATATGGTCTACCTAGGTTCGCTACCTTTGGGGGGTTACAGTAGTATATACTACTGATGAAATAATGCTGACCTGTCTTTTTTCTGCCAACTGAATATTTTTATTGCTGTAGGTTTCCTTCTGTCAGCACTTTACTATATTAGTCTTTCACTTGTCCACCAAGATAACAGTTTTTAAAATAAAAGTAACAGAAGGAATAGCACTTCTTATGTTAGTTGTAAAATACTGCAAGTAGTAATTTACTGCTCCTTAGAGAAGAGTTCATTTCTGTTAAAATTGGGGATCAAGTACTGCTGTTTTAATTACTGCTCTGACAAGTTAGCACTGTGTTAAGTTTGTGGTAATCACTGTTGCCGGTGGCAGCAAATCCATCTCAACTAGTCGCTCATAAATTACAGTCAGAAAGTGGTGGTAATCTTGAATAAAATAACTTGAAATGCACCCTTTGGTATGATGGGCATTTGCCATGTAGGTCACAGATGTCTGCAGGATCTACAGAAGAGAAGATGAATATGGCCTGGCAGAACAAGCTCCCAGGATCTGTGGCAAAGCAGGATCCCCATGGTTAAACTGAAAAGCTTTTGGTCTTGTTTGGGTGTACCAATACCTACCTGCTGTCTTGAACAGAATAACTCAGACGAGGATGGGGGTACTCTGGCACTCCAAATATAGATTCTTGCTTTTACAAGGAGCATAAGAAATTAAATCAATTAACCCACTCGCCACATTCTCCCTATATTCATTTTCGGCTTTAGCATTGAAAAATGCTTGGGTGTCTAATTTTCTAGCCGAAGACCTAGTACACATTCGTTAAGCAGGTTCTTGTGAATAGAACTAGTGTGTACTCTAATTACTTCCACCAGATGGTGGTTTAGGATTAAACTTCAAGGCCCTTCCTTGCTGTATTTCAATTTCTCACTAGAAATTCCACAATCACCAGCTATACGAGCTGTGCACTCTAAACAAGGAAAACTACTTCTGACTTTTTTTAATGGAGGGCATTACCAAAGTTCTGATATGCAACTGAAGAATTAAGTCACTGCTATCCAGTAATGATGCAGCTCATGGCGCTTCTGTCTAGTTTTGATGGCGCACCAGGGTGCTGTGACACGCAGTTTGGGAACCACTGCCATAACTGGTTAATTTAAGTGTTTTTCTATGTTTCAAATGGTGTTTTTAACTGACATTTTCACCTAACTATAACTTCCCTTAAATACTTTTTTTTCATTGAGTTGCTACGTTTTTCAACATAAAGTAAGATGTCCATCACCATCCTGGCTGGTGACCTATTGGTTAAAAAGTCACCAATAACTATAATCAAATGTATATCTCATACATTCACAAATGTCTCAAAACAGTTTAATAAAGCATTTAAAAAAATGTAATATGCCTTTCAGTCTTTTTTAGCATTTTTCAGGCCACAAGTGCAGCCATAAAACCAACAACAAGGGTTGTGGCATTCCAACTGAAGAGCATACTGCTCCAAGTGCATTAAAATATATTGTAAACTCTCATTGGGTGTGTATTCAAAGACCCAGGCTTACTGTGTTTTCTCATCTGTTGCTTTGGGGCTGCTACACTCCCTGCAGCCCTCCACAGCTTAAATAAAATGGTTTGTGGTGCCCCAACCCCTTCCAGAAGCACCACCAGGAAGAATACATTTAGTTTAAAAAAGCCCACGCAGGGCATAATGGTGCACTCCTTGCATGGAGCAGTGAATAACAAATGGGCTGCTACTGCAGCTAATTTTTTTTTCTTTTTTTTTTTCTGTGCAGTGGGTTGCAGGTGGCAGTCCCGAAGAGTGCTGGCAAATTTTCTCACAGTTGGTGCCTACTTAGGGAACCCATAACATTAGCATCGCTGAGAGCCACAGGGAATGCTCCAAGGCTCATGTAGCCCTTGTCATCTCACCAGACAACACCCATTATGATGCAAGTGGAAGATGGCCATTGCACTTTTTTCGTGGGTGCCTGGTGCCTACCTGAGCACTCACACCTTCTTTTTTGAGTTGGGGGCAGCAAGGCAGAGCCTAAAGGTCCCCAAGACCCTTGCCGGTTCCCCAGCCAGCAACCATTGTATTTTTGGCAGGAGCAGGCTCTGTTGTTTTACTCTGCTCCCTTCTGGGCTGGAGTAAGGCTGTGTTCCCTGCTTGAGAGAGTACAAGTTAGAAATAATATTTGTATTGCCACCCTGTACTCTCTCAGGAAGTGAACACCAGAGTCTCTGGGATGGGTTTCCTGGGACAGGGGGTTTCTGGGCCCGTCTCCCCTAAAATTAAACTCAGCCCCAGGGGACGGGGCCCTCTGGGATTTTTAAGGCTCAGGGAGGGGCACTGCATGCCCCCTCCTCTAAAAATCATAGCTGCCCCAGGGTTGGGGTTTCCAGGCCTCTATTAGGCTTGGAGAGTGGGCCGCACAAGTCCTACGCTATAATTAAGCTCAGCCCCAGAGTATGGGGTCCTCGGGCCATCTCAAGGCTCAGGGAGGGGGCACTGCATGACCCCTTCCCTAAAAATCATAGCGACCACAGGGGATGTGGGTGCTGGGCCCTCCAGAAGGTTCGGATGTGGCTCATGCCCCTACCCACAAAAAAAACAATATAGTGCTGAACCGGCAAGGCCCTGGGCCACCACAGGGGACTTATTTTCTAAAAGTGAAGGTGCCACACTTAAAAAAAAAACTGGAACACGGATACGCAGATTCTTCACAGATCCGCTGTCCCATTAAAACAAAGAATACGCTTTTGGAGTTATGGGGGTTGCCCTCTGGACCACACCCACCGGGCTTAGGGGGGCAGAGTACCCTTCCCCTGTCCCCAATACATATATTTTTTAAAACTTTTTTGGGGGCATTGGACTGAGGGCCCAAATCCTAAAATGGCTGCCACCACATCTTTGTTGATGTGGCTGTAGCAAATCCGATCGGATTTATCTTTAGCTAATAACTTTGCTGTCATTTGACAAATCTTCACAAACCTTTCCAAAAAAATTCACCCTTCTCAGCTCCTTCCTGGAAAGTTTCAGGGTGATCCATTAAGCGGGCCAAGAAAAAAGGTAGAGGTCCCAAAACACACTGTCCGCATATAATCTCATTTCCAATTGGAACTTTAGCAAAATTTACAGCAAACCAGTTGAACACAATTACACCAAACTTGACAGAAAGTTTGATTTTTACCCAGAAAGTGTGCTTTTGTGATTTGGTGTAAATGTGTTCAGTAGTTCAGAAATGAAGGTTCAAAATGTAGAGATATCTAGTGCCAAGTGACTCCTGGCAGATCAAAAGCTGAGATCTCGCTGGCTGCCAATAACAGCAACAACAATGTTTGGCAGCTATTTTAGGATTCTGGACCTCAGTCCCCTTGGCCTGAAAAAAAGAAATACCATATTCGGGGCAAGGTAGGGATACACTGAGGCCCTAGCCTTGTGGGGACTCTACCTGTAGATTAAAAAAACAAATTAAAATCTATTACTACAGTAGTACCACAGGAGAAAAAAGGACAGGGTTGCTATTTTTCCAATAATATCCTACCAGAATGGGCCAGGGCCTGGATGGGGAGGTAGGGGACACATTTACTTTTTTATCTTAATATAGGAAGGGTGTGTGTTTAAACCCCACCCCCTTCTCCCCATCCTCTGGGCCAGGTATTGGCACTGGGGGCACCATCCACTGTGGCCTGAGCAAGAATTATTTACTTAAAAAAAATATATATATATTGGTGAGGGGCACCTGAGTATGCCCCCCCTTGCAGAGCCAGGTAATGGCCTTGAGGACCCCATCTCCTGGCCCACAACACGAATGACAAATCGACCAACCTGCTCATGAGGAATAGTGCATTGCTCCGATTTCGGGCCAGACAGTAAGGCTGCTCCTGTCGAATGGGAGCACAGTCACTGTTGCCGACTCCTGCTGACACCCCGGGATGGGTGTTGATTGGGAAGTGGATTTTGCGGTGAGGGCCTTGGGCTTCTTGCTTCAGCCACCAACAAAAGAATGCTTTGGCACCCTGCTGGGAGTGGAACACTCACCAAAAAGAAGTGAGGCTGGCTCCTGCCGGCACCCAAGAAGGGTACAGGCTAGGGAGCCGACACAGCAATGGTGGCCTGAGACCTATCCCCGTGGTCCTCAGTGGACAGAAAGCAGAGTGGACAGAACTCCATACATGAGTGAGGTGCCACATTGATGTGGCATTCATTTGTGTGCTGTTTTTCTCAAAGCAACTCCACAAACATAGATTAAAAAACAGAACATATAACAGAACACAATGGGCACATTCAACACAGCTGCGATATCTCATTTAGTTAGATATTATCAAGATCATAATAGTAATAACCAATAAAAATAACAATCACAAACTCGAACAAATCACATTCAACAGAGTTCTGCACAAACATTCAACACAACTCCAAGACACCGTAAGTGTATCTCAGTGAGCTCGGAGCAGCACACCATAATTCATGAACTTAAACAAGAATATGGACAACACACACAAAAACACACTAAGCACCACACTGTTAGCTCTGTAAAGGAATAATGTGACCCTTCCTCAAGACACCATGGCCCATATTTAAGAAAAGTTTGCGCCAACATTGCGTCATTTTTTGTGATGCAAAAGCAGTGCCAACCTACCGCCATATTTATATTTTGACGGTAGACCCTTTCAGCATCAAAATATCTGAGTTAGCATCTTTTTTTGGGGGTGCCAACCCACCTTACATTGTTTAGTGACAATGATATGCAAGGTAGGCGTTCCCTTCCAAAAAATGACGCTAGCCCTCCAGTGCCATATTTACACCCCAATGCTAAAACGACACACAGAAAGGAACCGGTCCCAAAAAATGACGCTTAATCGAAACCCGATTAAGTCAAATTTTAACGCCTGGTTAGACCAGGCGTTAAAATTAGGCCGAAACACTACTACTTAAGGAAAATACACAGAAGGAGTATTGGCAACCTCCTGGACAACATGAAACTGTTAATACTCCAGCTGGGCACACGCCGCAGACGAAAGCACATACATTAGATCACTTCAGCACCATCTCAGCAACCCCAAACACCTCCACAGCAACCACAAAGGTAGCACAGAAAGCGGGAAAGGATATTTTGACAGCGCACAATCATCCTTGTGCTCAGGTAACAAGATGTCATCAGAACCTTCCATCTGAAGCGGGTGTCCATTGTACGCCTGCTGCACCACATTGCGCCAGACATTACAGCAAGGGTGGAAACTCCATACACTTTTCCACCCGTGACCAAACTCCTTGCTCTCCCCCATATGCTGGCATCAGAATCATTTTAGAAAATGGGCGCACAAGGGGGTGGTATCTCCCAGCCATCCTTCTCGGCCTACCTACCAAAGTTTCTGGGTGCAATAATTTGCCTCACACCCCACCACATCTGCTTCCCCAACACCCTGCCACTGCAGCAGGAGACTAAGCAAGATTTCTACCTAATTGCTGGGTTCTCGTATGTGCTGGAATCAATGGACTACACCCATGTCCAACATGTGCCATCTGCAGCAACGGAGCATCTCTACAGGAACTGCAAACATACTCATTCGATAAATGTGCAGGCCATTGTGGACCACCATGGGCTCTTCAGAAACATCCTAGCCAAATATCCCAGCAGCGTCCATGATGCTTACATATTCTGTTATTCCACCATCATTGAGCGATTCAGGATGGGCAATATGGCAATGTGCTACTCGTAGGTAAGCCA
The DNA here is from genome assembly GCF_031143425.1 of Pleurodeles waltl. Lineage (NCBI taxonomy): Eukaryota > Metazoa > Chordata > Amphibia > Caudata > Salamandridae > Pleurodeles > Pleurodeles waltl. The sequence goes on from NC_090448.1 coordinate 553,840,079, forward strand.
CCATACCAATCAGTACACAGACAACACATCAATCTTGTTCGACAAACAAGACATACACCAAACTAAAGACACATGGACAGGGGAACACAGATGTAAAGACAACATCACATATGCCACATGCCACACTACACTGCATTAATAGCACATCACACATACATACACCCACATGTGCATAAAACAGCCAAAACCTGACTGGAACATCATGTGAAGAACAGGTGGAGCTATGCCCCCTTTGAATACAGAAGCTGGGCCCAAACCACTACAAGTGTCCACCAGTTGACAACTAAATAAAGATCCCGCACACATTGTGACTGGCATAGGCCATGTCAATGTAAAGAAAGTCACACATAGGCACAGACCCACATTTCCCATGGTGTACAAACCTCTGGTGGCACCAATATCAAATGCCACCCAAGTCTTGTCATTACCAACTACATATCACCTACACATACTTGAGGAACCCATAGTGTGCACCTTCACCTGTCTGCTGCAATGTGCTGCACAAATAGGAATAAAACATCACCAGCCATGAAAGGCCATGGGGTAGATTAATGAGAAGTGGTGCAGCACCTAGTCCTGTGCCTCATCACATGTGCCCCTTAACACCCCCTAACACCATAATGTATGCACCATATACATGAAATGACCCACCATGGAGCAGAGTAGGTGCAGTACTGTCAAGATAATGGTTGCCATGGTAGGACTCCATAGGAGTATTGAGAACATACCTGACCTTTCATGCACTGTACATAGGGACCCATGCAAAAATATGGTGTGCCCCCCACCAACGCATGCAATGTGCATGTGTTGAAAGTGTCTGTGATAAATCATGTATAGGAACCTTGGAGATTGCTCTGCACCTATGTGGCTAGACCTTCAATTGTGTGACTCACAAACGTGTACACATGATGGCTGGCACAGGCATTATCTGCCACAAAGGGTCACTAAGTGTTGCACTGCATGCGTAGTGCCACATGGTACCATTGAGGCCTGAGTTTGGCCTTGTAGGGCTACCATGTCGTCACTAAAAATGGCACCATTGTGGTGCAAAGAGGTGGTAGGTTCCACTAACAATAGGACACAACCTCAAATATGGACAATATGACATATATTTGGCATGGATGAACTGTCAGTTCTGATTTATTTTGACAATCACCAGGTCCTTGTGCCGCAACCCATGATAGTGATGTCCATCAACACAAACCAATGCAACCATTCCACAAAACAGGAACACACACAATACCAGAAGCAAGTCTGAGTCACTACTCCACCTAAAACTAACATCTGCCACAGAAACCACAGATATGTATTACAGACATGTACTGTCATTCCTTTGCAGCCGACTAAGGTTACAGGATTCAGCCATGGATGATGACTCCTTTTGGCAACCCGACAACGGTGGAAGAGCCGGCATACAATCAATGACACATAAGGACACAGAATGTGGTGGAGACGACATTTGGGCTCCTGAAGTCAAGGTACATGTGTCTGGCCCAGACAGGAGTAAGCCTGTTGTATGCACCACCGGTGGTATGCAAGATGATACTTGTATGTGCTATCTTGCATAACATATGTATACAGGCCAATGTCCCCTGGGATAAACTGGTAGATGTCCCCAATGATGAGGAGGATGACAATGGTGCAGCACAGGTATAGGGGGAACTACAAAACACTGCTGCTGGAGTACTCAGGAGAAAACAAATTGTACAGAACTTCTACACCTAGACACTGTACATCTATTATCACTTTGTAAATATCACCAATAAATCAATTTGCACCAGATTGTCCATGGTCTACTCATTCTCTACTACATATACGATTGGCATGTTGCTCATACCTCAGAGAGCAGGAAAGAAACACAACAGTTACAAAGATAGTCAGAATGTGGGTTGAGATGTAAGAGGGTCTACCGCCTCCATGCCACACATCAGTGTCACATGATGTGGCTCTCGAAGGCCTAGATCCAAGCACCACAAAATATACGTGGCGTTAAGTGGGCATTGTGCAAAATCCTACCCCTTTCCCCACATCACCCCCACGCCTGACAAGATGTATGCCAGGGGGGCGTATAAACAGTTGGGGCTGTTTCCGAATGGTGCATTCGAAAAATATGAACTAAACTGTGTCACATCTCAGGCGGGTAGCTGCTACTCCAGCACTGAGCATGTGTGACACGGGGGGACACCATTGGTATCAATGGACCTTCATTGACTGTTCAAGGTTAGGAACCAAAGTCTGAGCCAACGCTTGCACTGTATATCAATATGGTTACGTACCCACACTGCCATTGGGATCAACCCCGTCACAAGGTGTGCTGTACCTCAAATATAGCACACACATGTTGGCTGTGCAGAGCGCTAAAGGTTGCTAGACAAGTGAAGCAGCAATGGGTGCTGATCCACTCTCCATACATACAGCCCATAGCCAGAGTTTAACAATAAAATGGGAGAATGCACCACCAAAGGAATGTCTTTGTGGAATGTAGGCAGAGTCTGTCCCACTCCTTATGTACATTCTAACACACTTGTCACACAAATCTGATGTCTTGACATTTGCCTGCAACTAATCCAAATATACATGTGAAGACTGATGTACGGCTGTATGTGGTAGGTAGGAAAGGGTTTACAATTTCCTACAGTGGTTGACATGTGTCAGCAAGGTAAACTATTATAGTCTGTATGATACCATCACACACCACAAATGAAAACACACCTCTCATTGACACTCACATGCCTGACCAAGAGAAAGTTATCTACTGTGACAAAATTCCCTAAAATATATGCCTCCAACATGTCACTCAGGTGTGGGATGTGCACGTATGTCTAGAGATGTCCAAACATGTAACAGACCCATCCTAATTTATCTAGGCAAAGAAGGAGACAGATATGGTGCATGTAGCAATTCAAAAATCCTGAGCAGAGATGATTTCACACACTAGCAAGATATACTCACGGTGACAGTGACATAGGTTGTAGAATGCAGAATTGAGATTACAACCATGTAGATCAAAGGATGTAGAAGGACAGATGAGAGAACCCCACAGACACTTGAAGATACAACATGGGGAGGTCACTTGGAGACTACACAAGTGCTGTGGCAGGTGTACTGTCATGTGTGTGTGGAAGTCATTTAATTTTGCAAAGCCTGGCAACGGGAGGAAAAATATCATGTAGCCAGTAATAGAAGATGTGTACATCTTCAAATTACACAAGTCACATGTAGCATCCTGTCCATGTATGACCGGACAATGTTGGAGTAGAAGATGTGTCCAAAGTGTAAGCAACCTCAAGAATGCCACCAATGAAGGACCTAATCTATTCCAAACAAGATATGGCGTAAATGATGGACCAATAATGACTGTGCAACACAACAATGTCACCATGTGATCACCCAACATATGTACAGAGAGGATGCCTAAGTCACTATATTACCCACTCCTGTTTGCTACAACAACAACGTTGTAGTTGCCCATTGCATACTATTCTGACAGAAGGCAGTGACAGATGACATCATCTGTCTCCTTGCTCGTACAAAATAACAAGTTACACTGTATTTGTCATTGTATTGTGGGGTGTTTGTGTAGGGGTAGCATTGTTTGTTGGGGTATTTGGGGTTAGGTGTGTTAGTTAAATACATATTTTTTTGGGGGGGCTGTTACATTTGCAGGTTGCTCACACTGTATAATGCCAGGGAAAGGGAGGGCAACAAAGGTGATTGCAGATGAACTGAGAGGGTTCATCTGGCTGGTGCAACATTACCTTCCCATAACGATAGTTCTGGGTGTCCGCATAATACAGGGCTACCCCACAGAGGCACGGAAGCTGCAGTGGGGCAGGGCGCTCCACCAACTACAGAGAATATTCGGAGTTGTGCGTACCGCCCACCAGTTGAAACACCGTTGGGCAGATCTCACAGCACAGAAGAAAGATCTACTGGATCACCTGAGGATTCAGATTGGTGGACCAGTTGGTAAGTACCCCATTTGTATAGCAACATCCTGGTTTGTATGTGCATGACAGGTGGACATAAGGTTGAGTGCAGCATGTTTTGTCAAGGGTCAGGACAGATTGTTTTGGGCCTGATTATAGAGCCCCTAGCGCCATCTTAGTGCTGCCATTGTGAAAATCATAAATTAACTAAGGCAGAATTTTTGGTGCTACTCCTTCTGAGTACATCATTTGCATCCATATGAAATGACACAATTGACCCCTATCCTGCGTCATTATGCACTGTATACTTTTATATGGCGCACATATGGTGGAGGAAAGGGGAGCAAGGACAGTTGCAATGCACTAGGTGCAGCACCACTTTCCTTAAATCTGCCCCTTTGTGTCTTTGGCCAACAGCATTTAAGGGAGCTTAGCTATGCACCAGGTCCAGACTACTTGCACATTGTTCTTTGTATTCATTGTGTATCACAAACCCCCTATAATGTTTCCATTATCCGACACATGTGCTGAATTTTAACCACAGGCTTGCCCTGTTTTGCAGATAGTATGGGGCAGGCCTGCATCTGTGCGAGCACTAGCACATTACTCAGAAGCCTGCACCAATGCAGGCATACTTGGACCACAGTGCAAGTGTGTCTGTGTTAAGGGTAGTATGTGTGCGCAGGTTGGTGTAACTTCCTGGACATAAATGGTCTACTATGGCGACAATGGCTACCCACACAGTATTGGCAAGACATTTGTAATATTATTCAGTTAATGTGCAGGAAGGGACAACTACGTGAACATAAGGAACATGCCATGGCATTTTAGCTCTAGTGTGTCTGCCTTAAAATGGTGCACACATATTAGATACAAGAAACAAGGATGTAGCAATGCATTCCTCAATGCTTTCTAAGCCCACACTACCCCTGGGAAGTTGTTAGTCTTTTACCGCTGAGTAAGATGTCTTCAACATCTGGGGCAGGGTCAAAAGCAATGGGTGTTTCAATGGGAAGGCCACTGCAACAACCATTGCATGAACCTCTGATGGAAAATACTGTGTCATGCTGCCCCATGCGGACATGGAGGTGTAACGCAACAAAACAGCTGCATGACAAATCCATGCACATATGGTGCAGTGAAATGCACCACAGGAGCATCAGGGAAAATTATGCCTTGCTCGTGCCAGGGCCTCCATTATTTGGCCCTTTGTCTCACAGACAGATTATTAATGTTTGGCAGTTGTTCTGACCTACCAATAAGTTGACTTGCTTACTCAGCTTAACAAGTTGAATGTGAAACTGTTGTCGATGGACAGAAATGTCCAAAAATCACTAAGCTGTGTTTTCCTGTCCTATTGCAGGTGGGCCTCCACCCTACACCAGTAGAGAAGTGTCCCAATTTGAAGACCCCAATGCACCCAGTAAGTGGCACCTTGTGCGTCGTGTGTCATTCCAGGGTTTTGTGTGAGAGGGTCTGATGTTTGCAATGCAATGATGAAATGTATTGCGTGACCAATGAAATTACGTCATCCGAGTTAGGATAAGGACATCATGTCTGATGCTATGTTGAGGATGGAGAATGAGTTGATAGTTTCACAAGTGCCAACATGTGCTGCTATGGAATAGTGGGTGTTAGGAAAAGGTAAGCATGCCGACATACACATTGATATGTATCTGAGCTGCTGTTTATTTGATTAGCATGCATATTGCCAACATATTTGTCACAGCACTTTTGACAGCACCATGTGCCACACAGTGCTTTCAGTCACTCAGGACACAGTACAGATGTTTATGTTTTGAGGTCTCTAGGGGGCTTATGTAGGAGACACCTGCACCACTGGTGCCTCACTACTCTTCAGATTTTAAGTGGGGCAGCGGTCGTGCAAGGAGAATTATTGTGCTGGCCAACAGTCAGTTAAGTACACAATGAGAATACAACTCGGCTCCAGATGGTTGTGGGACATGTCTACAGATTGTAGGCAGCTAGATGGGCGCAGAATTACCAACATGGTCTACCCATCATGATATTTGTGAGTAATCTTGGTCACATTGTGTGTGCATAGGATGTGAATGCTGAATGTGTACCTGAAACTTAGGAGATATTTGACATGCATGTGCACATGTTGTTTAACATGTTGTTTAATAATTTGGTGTACTGTAGCTGCACCCAGTGCTGTGCCAATCTTACTGTGCCCCTGAGGGCACCTATACAGCCATCATGTGTGTGCCACAATTACACAATTTGCACAACATAGCACAGGGTAGGAAGCAATAGGAACAAAATCTGTAGACAGCATAGATGTACTGTTCAGGCTTTGGCCAAACTATATGGGCACTAAGCCTGAACTGTACATGTGGACACATTGTCAGCAATGGTGTTCCCCCTTGTAAGGTGTGCTCTTAGCAGGTGTTAACCAAAGGACACATGAATGATGCTTTGCCAAACCTTGGAATTGCCAATGGGAAATTTCCTGTCCCCGTATCAGATGACCCACACCTTGCATCCATGATGCCTGGCCAAGGCTAGATGTAGCACCAGGAGTGTCAAAGTGGTGGATTGAATACATTGTGCTGAGTATTGACAATGGCACAGGGATTCTGGACTTGTAGGGCCCTTTGATCCTCACTGGCATGATGACACAAATGTTGAGCAAGGACGCAGTAGTCCACTTACCTCTGGGTCTTGATGGCCAACAATGGATAGCCGTTACCCCAGTGACATGTACATGATACCGTAGATGGCTGGTAGGAAGTTAGTATAGAGGTGGAGTTTGTCAGTGTTGTGGAATGTGTGGTAGACATGACTTGTCATCTGAGAATGCTGTATACATTGCATGTCTGTTCTACCTCCACCCAATGCTGTATTAATGCCATGTTCTCCTCATGTTTCAGCTGCCAATATGACCCCAGCAGACAAACATGCTTTTGAGAACAGGGCTGAAAGATACAGACACATCATGGAGGTACAGGCCAGGTACCAAAGGATGGAAAAGAAGTATAGGAGGGAGAAATCCACTGGTGCATTTTCTCCTGGGGGACCTCCGCTACAGCCCACAACTGTGCAGGCCACATCGGAGAAGAAATCTGGGGTCAGGTGGGACTCCGCTAGTCCTACCCCCTCCACATCTACTGCACCTATCCACAGCCAGGCATCCCAAAAGCCACCTGCTCCAGCCACAACCTCAACCTTTGAGGCCGACATGAGACGGGATGTGGCAGCCATGATGGTAAGATTGGATAAGTTAGAACGAGCCAATGCCAGGAATTACAAATTACTTAAGTACTAAATTACTTAAGTACTGCAAGAAGAAACTGAAGAAGATATGAACTCTTTGTGCCACAGCCTCACAGTTCCTTCCTTCTCCCTTTTACAAATATTAACTTTTTTAGTGGGTTTTAGTGGGTAGTGTTAGGTTAAATAGTGTAGGTTAGGTGTAGGTTAGAGTATGTATAGTTCAGGTGGCTTTTAGTACTTTTTTTATTTTGGGGTGGGTGGGGGGGTTATGTTGGGGTTTCCATGTTAATAATAAAAACAAAGTTTGAAAAATGTAAAAATCTACAAAAACTTACAAAAATATATATTGGTTTAGGATATAGGTTAAGTTGGAACATGTGTAACCTTAGTTTATGTTGTCCAACTCATATCTTGTCTCTTAAGGGGGGTGGGAGTGGCAATGTTTGGGGTGTGGCATTACATGTGTAAGATAAGTTTAGGATAGGATAGATAGGTGAAGGTGTAAGTTTAGATAAGTTAGTTTAGGTTAGTTTAGTGTAGAGTAGTGTATAGGTTAGGTTTTGATATGATGTTCTTAATATGCTTTAATAAATCCTGTTAGTATTAGACAATTATCTCTCCATGCTGATTGAGTGTCTGGGAGTTCTCATGTGTGCAATGGTCAGGTAGGAGGTATGCCTTAGGGTATGCTTTCTGTCTTCATTTCCATGGATGACTGTGTGCATCCCCTATGACCAAGGCGCAGCCAGATTGGCTGCTAAACAACATCAGCTACTCAAAACATTTGTCATCCACAGTTCCAGCCATTCACATTGTGTACATATATGGAATCTTTGACAGGTAAGTATGGATCTTCAACTGTCATCGCTGGGGTCTGGCAGAATTATTGGTGGAAAGTGTGGCACATATGACATCGGCCATTTTAGGGTCTGTATCCTGCCACACTGAGAGCTGCCCATCACTGATTAAATTCACATCTTCTGAACCACACATATTAGATGTTCTGGTGCTCTCATCTGGGAAAAATACAAGACACTTGGTTCTGACCCATACATGCCATATGTCAACTTCCTGAAATATCTGTTCAATACATGTATTTAAGGCTCTGTAAATTGGTTGTAGCTCACAACACCATCATTCACCTTTTTCATGTTAGGATCCTAGTGTGTGGCTTTGTGTCTGACAGTAATGCACACATGTTATTAGGGTATGTTCTCATTGACATAGCTTCACACAATGCAAACATTTAGCTGAGTTGATGGATCACAGTCAACGTTGAAATGTTACGTGTAAACAGGGTGATTTATTTACAGGCGCTAGTGTATTTTCCAATGCAATACACTGTCCATTTCACCGACCCCATGAGAGATCCAGAGCCATTTGTTGTAGATTCAGAGTCCAAGGGTGAGGGACATATCATGAGCCATGGTTAGGAGAAGTGTGCATTAGTGAGGAGGTGTCCAAATTGCCAATAGGTATGAATTGAGACAATAACAGTACATGGCAGACCAGGCAACAATAGTTGAGTATAGAGGGCACATTGCCATCTGTCACAACTCTAGCATGATCTTAAACACAGAACTAAGAATATACTGTCCATGTGGCACAGGCTGGTGTTACCAGGTAGGCTTCATTGTGAATGTAGTTCCTTCCACATTTTCATCCTCTGTGTGCGGTGCCTCCTGTGCCATGAGTGGTGCTCTTGTTGAGGTTGATGGGGCCACACACACATCAGAGAATAGAGATGTGGAGTCAAAGATACCAGCAACTGCCATTTGTGGGAACACCTAAGGCATCACTGCTTCAAGGAGGATCTGCTGATTCCTCAACACCGCAGCAACATCATGGTGCTAAGTAGCCATGTTTTCCCTGAGGGAGGCCACTTCCTCCTGTATGGACTCCATGGTATTCTGTATAGCCTTCAGCCTGTTGTCTATCATGCTGCTGCCACTTTGGGAGGGCAATTGTTGCAGCTTCTGCCTCATGACAACAGCTATGTTGGCCAGGGACTGCTGGAGTCCACGTAGCGGGGAGTGGGTGCCTTTGATGACAGCTTAGTTGTCTTTATTTGGACTGAGGCACATCTGCACTGCCTCTAGGCCTGCCTGCCATGGTCTACATCCCCACCGCATTTGCTTGGCAAGCTCTCGCTGGACTCCTACTACTGTCCTCTGAAAGGTGATGTCTGGGTCCTCGGAGTCCAAGGCTGTGTCAATACTGGCTGGTGCTGTGTGCTGGTAGCTGGGTGGTTCATGTGGAGACCCCACAGTGCTGTGTGTCTTCTCTGCGACTAGAGGTAGTGTCCGGAGGGAACCTAGGACATCCGGGAGAGTCTCTTCATTGATGGTCGGCAGCTGGTTATCCATGTCATCTGTAAAATCCAGGACAGGCAGGTCAGCAGGAGATCAGGCTTCATCCTCTGCAATGAGGTCGTGATATGTCAAACTTTGACTGTGGTGGCTGTTGACATGGCACATAATTTACTTGCTACTGAAGGCTCATAGACATGTGACAGCCCCCAGGTTGTAGTTGTAAATTATATGTTGCATTGTGCATCACACATGGGGCAACCTTTCGAAGTATTTTGTGCTTTGATCCCACACCACCAACTTCCTTGCAGGCTCCCTGCCACTGACAACATGGCAGTACGTCATTTACCTTCCTTTTCACCATGCTGGACATTTCCACAGTGGTGTAATGTGTGCTGTCAGTTTTTTGGTGCTATAATGCATTGGTACCATAAATGATGGCATTAGTGCAGCATAGCACAGGTAGGTACATTGCTTACAATGCTAGTGTTACATTCTCGTCTGCCTCTAGCAGGCCCCACACATGTGCTAATTGGAAGGGACAGTCCAACCATTAGGGACTATCTGCCCCATTAGCTTGTCCCTCCCTATATTTGGGACATTTCCTTGCATAGAGCATATCTGCCACATGCATTTGTCGGGCCAAGGATGTGGAATGCGGATCAATGCATGCTTTTTAAGACTTTTTTGATGTGGCACAAGGGGTATGTGCAGCTTGGATCCACATGGGCAACTATGTGTATGATGGTACAGTAGCATTACAGGCAGGTGACATTGTGCCGGTAGAGCAAATTTGATGCCACTTGTGACAGTTCTTACTGATATAGATGTCCCATTAAGTAGTAGAGCAACCATTCACACAAACAAAGTCAACCTTGTTACATGGTGAGATTGCAACTACTTGTACAGTTGCACAAATGATGGCCACAGACATGCACCATGTGTTGTATGAGTTCATTTTTAAGCCCAAATCCCAAATGGCACATGGAGGTGTATGGAGTTGTTGTTGGTCCAACCTGTGCGGTTTGCGTTCCACAAGTTCCACATTTGGGGCCTGATATTTTCTCAAGTAGCACAGCTCAGTGCAGCAGCAATAGATGCTGCTTGGCGCTGCACCAGTTTTGAAACACAGCGATGCTCCATGTTCACTGGAATGCGCTATACCCCTGCATTTCCCCCTGCGCAGATTTGTTCTCCCTGCACCAACAAAGGCATTGTTGCATTATAGTGAAGGGGTGCCTGCATTGAGGGGATAGATTGTTAATATGCAGGGAGGTGTCCCTTCCTACACATGTGCAAGCAATTATGGCAAGGTGGCATTTCTATGTGTGCTTCAGAATGCAGCACACAAGAAAAGGGCAATGACATAAGGAGGAAGGAAAGCATTTTGCACTGTTGCACCGTCCTGACCCCACCCCTATGGTGGTGTGGACTTCAGTCACAGTCTCTGATGAACATGTTGTGTTGGATCTGGGCCAATTACAATATATAATGGGTGTTGTTGTGGCACGGCCCCACTTCTAGTCAATGTGCTGCATATTTACAAGGTAGTGCAAAGTCATAGTAAGTGGCTTATGTCCACGTTGTGTATGTGGCTTGGGTGACGATGGGACGTTTTGATTCGAGGCCTATGTGTCCCGATGCAACCCTTTAGCATGCATTGAGTGTGTCCTATGTTCCTCCCTCTTCTGCCATTTGTGAGATTCCAGATATTCCCCACTGCAACTAGTTCTTGGTAGTCTGCCCTGTCCTGTCCTGTCCTGCGATTCCAATGACCAGCTCCTCCAGGGTGACTGCTCCCCCCATCTCCTCCAGCTTATCCGGGTCCCTCTGTGGTGCGGGACTTCCACCTCCAGACTGCAGTGCTGCCTTTCAGTTCCTGGCCAGTTTCTCCTTAGTTCTGCGCTTGCAACTGTGCCAGCGCTTCTTGCAATCGGTGACAGTCCTCCTCACCTCTGCCACACTGTTGACTTTGTCTACTATTCCCTGCCATATGGCCTCTCTCCTACCTATTGGCAATTTGGAGGTGATGAAGAGCTGGTGTTGGGTGCTCTGTCACCTCTCTGACCAAGATGTCATGCTCCTCCTCACTAAAGCTACACTTCCGCTTCCTCTTCTACTTCTCCTTGGACTTTCCTGGAGCCTCCTTGACGGTACTTGGCTGATTAGGCTCTCCCTGGGGTCTCTCCTGGTATGCATTCTCCATCTTGTCTTCTGTAATGTTTTTTCTAGCTTGCGTGTTTTTGTTGTTGTTTTTTTTACACTAATGTGGCTAAATTTGGTGCTAACACATTTTGCGTCAAAAAACGTGCAGCAAAACGGTCTAGCGCCACTTTTGCAGCATTAGCGTAATTTTATGGCATGTCGCAATGGTTAGCGTCATTTTTTGGGCGCTACGCATTCCTTAGCACTATTTTGCATAATTTTTTTAATATGGCGCACCGATAGCGCTATGGAATTCCTTTTACTCGTGGAAACTTTTATGACGCACAACTGCGCTAGCCCAGCGTCATTTTTCTTAAATCTGGGCCCATATTCTCAATTCCCTGAAGCACATATTTCTAACAGGGAAATGTGTATCAATCCTCCCCAGTGGCACATTACCGACTTGACATAAACCATTGGAAACTCTTTAACTCAAGGACAAACAAATCATTCACAGGGAAAAAGCATATGAACTAAACCTAATAAAAGACTATAAATCAAGTTAAATATTGTGAAGTTAGTATGGGTTTAAAAGACTGAGAGAAGTTGCTAAATCCAGGGCGGTGCCAACCCTAAATAATATGTACAATACGGGTTTTGCCCCACTCTTTTGGTGTGGGGCAAGGTTATTGGACTCTGACTTTCCGTCCCTAGTTTACGTTAGGGTTTTCAAGCCCACAGCTCTCGCCTGGGGCTTTTTTGTTCGAAATACGGGATTTCGCATCAGCACAGGAGGGTCATCTGGTTAACAGAGAGTATAGAGGACCATCTTGTTTATAGTGTTGTTCGTGGAAGAAAGTTGTTTTAACCAAAAATCCACATTACTATGTTGTATGCTCTCATTCTGCATTGTTGCAGGCTTCTGTGAGGAATTAGGGATGCACCCCAGAAGGGCTAAGTAGGCGAGGGCAACATCAGGGCACTTGTTCAGTCAATAAAGCTTGGCAGATATATAGGGAAGCACTGAAATGACTGTAGGGAAGGGGGAAGCAGCTGTGATGAGCTGCTGGAGTCCACCTGAGAGCTTCAATCCACTGAGGAAAAGAGAATATTTAGTAAATTAAACGTAGAAATGTCCATTCTGCTGCCCCCTCCCCTCGACTCTTAACACAAGAGAAACTGTAGAAAACAACAACTGAACCAGAAGTCCAAACGTACTGATACAAGGGGGCAACGTAAGGGAGACCTCGGCTCCTCACCTGTCCATCAGCCCAGGTCCCCCTGCCGATTTCAAACCTCACCCTTTGATTTTCTGTCTGAAAGTTCAGCATTTCCTTCCAACTATCTTGGGGCCGGACGCATTGTTTTTCTCGTTTTTTCCATTCTTTTCATTCTCTTCTCACAGGAGACTCCTCTCTGAGCTGTATCTGAAGATCGCGGGCAGGTCTTTCTTCTACTTGAATAAATAATTATTTTTTGGGAGGAGGGCTCGAGGGGGGAGTTATTTTTCTCTTTCTTGGGCAGATGATTTTTGCATTATTTAAAAACCGGGGATAGGTAGGTGGGCGGGGAATATGACTGTGTGCATAAAAGCGGGAGAAAGAGGAGAAAATAAGGAAAGGATAGATATGTTCGAGCAATTAAACTGACTGAAAGAAAGACAGGAATAATTAAACAGGTATGAAAAAAGGACAAATTTCAAAAGCAAAAAGGGACTAGAAAGGAAATGTGCATATGAAGATAATGTTAAATTAGAAAGAATGGAAAGAACTTTAGAAAATGAACGAGGACAGTAGAAGGAACAAACATTGACAAATCCCATAGGTCTCCCCTATACAAGAGCTATTGGTTTGGCAATGCGTTTTTGCCATGTTGTATACTAGTGTGGCTGCTGTTTAACATGTCTAAAAGATAGTGGCGTTGAGTGTCATGGAGTGGGGGAGTAGCGTTGTCGAGTTGATTTGTTGTATAGAGTGCAGTAGAGTTGTAGTAAAGGGGAGAAGAGATCAGTGGCTCATTGCCAAAGAGTGCCATAGAGTGGAGTGGGGTGGAATAGGGTGGAGTGGGTTGGAGTGGATTGAGGTAGTCTGGTGGATTGGATTGGAGCCAAGTGGGGTGGATTGGATTAGACCACAGTGAGGTGGATTGGTGTGGGTGGAATAGATAAGATTAAGGTGGGTTGGATTAGATTGGGGTGGGGTGGAATGGATTGGAGTGCAGTGAATTTGAGTGTGGTAGAGTGGAGTGGGATGGATTTAATTAGAGTAGACTTGGGTGGGTTAGACTGAACTGGAGTGGGGTGGATTGGATTGGACTGGGTTGGGGTGGATTGGATTGCACTGAAATGGGTGGACTGGAGCGGGGTGGATTGGACCCCTTGGATTGGAGTGGGATGGACTAGACCAAAGTGGGGTGGATGAGAGTGGGGTGGAATGGATTAGAGTGGATTAGACTGGACTGGGGTGGACTGAACTGGGGTGTGGGATTGCATTGGGGTAGAACAGGATGGACTGGAGTAGATTGGATTAGAGTGGGGTGGATTGGAGTTGAATGGGGTGGATTGGAGTGGGGTAGATTGGAGTGGAGTCAGGTGGATTGGGGTGGGTGGACTGGGGTGGGGTGGACTGGATGTGATGGATTTGATTGGAGTGGGATGGACTGAAATGAGGATGGGTGGACTGGATTGGATTGAAGTGTGGTGGACTGGAGTAGGGTGGGGTGGGGTGGATTGGGGTGGGATAGATTAGGGTGGATTGGATTGGGGTGAGGTGGAAAGGAGTGGAGTGGATTGCAGTGGGGTGGATTGGATTGGAGTGAGGTGGATTTCATTGGGTGGGGTGGATTTGATTGGGGTGAATTGGATTGGGGTGGGATGGATTGAAGTGGGGTGGATTGAAGTGAGATGGGGTGGAGTAGAGTGGGCGGGTGTGGAGTGGGCTGGATTGTGGTGGATTGGACTAGAGTGAATGGGGTGAATTGGATTGGTGAGTAGTGGATTGGATTGGTGTGGGGGTGGACTGGATTGAAGTGAGGTGGACCTTTTGGAGTGGGGTGGATTTTAGGAGTGGGATGGATTGGAGTCAGGTGGATTAGGGTCGGGTGAATGGGATTGGTGTGGGGGGATTGGAGTTGGGTGAATTAAGGTAGTTTGGAGTGGGGTGGATTGAATTGGAGTGGGGTTGATTAAAGTGGATTAGATCAGATTGGAGTGGAGTGGATTAAGATGAACTGGATTGGAGTGGGATCGATTACGCTTGCAGTGGATGGGATTGGATTGGGGTGGAATATAGCTGAGTGGGTGGGTTTGGTTGGACTGGATTGGAGTGGGTGGATTGGACTGGAGTGGGGTGGATTTGACTGAAGTTGGGTGAATTGGATTGGAGAGGGGTGGGGTGCATTGTGGTGGATTGAATTGGAGTGGGGTGCATTGGGGTGGAGCGGGGTGTGGTGGATTCAGTTGGTGTGAGGTGGATTGGATTGGAGTGGGTTAGATTGGATTGGTCTGAATTGGATTGATGCAGGATAAATTTGTGGTGGACTGGAGTGGGGTGAGGTAGGATGAGTAGGGTGGCTCAGGTTGGGGTCAGATGGATTGAACTGGAGTGTGGCAGATTGTTTTGAATTGAGTGGGCAGATTGGAGTGGAGCATATTGTTTTGAATTGGAGTGGTGCAGATCGCTTTGGATTGCAGTAGGGCAGATTTGATTAGGGTAGGTTGTTTTGGATTGAAGTGAGGCAGATTGTTTTGGTCTGGAGAGGGGCAGATTATTTTGATTGGAGTGGGGCAGATTGGAGTGGTGTGGATTGCTTTGGATTAGATTAGGGCAGGCTGGAGTGGGTGGATTGTTTTGGATTGGAGTCAGGTGAACTGGATTGGAGTGGAGTGGGGTGGATTGGATTGGGATTAGGTGGGTTGAGCTGGATAGTGAAATATAGGATTGATCTGAATTGGAGTGGGGCAGATTGCAGTAGGGAAGAGTGTTTTGGGGATGGAGTGGGTCAGATTGTAGTGGGTGGATTCTAGTGGGGTAGATAGGAATGGGGCAGATTGGAGTGGGGAGGATTGGAGTTGGGAAGATTGTTTTGGATTAGAGTCGGGGAGATTGGTGTGGGGCAAATTGTTTTGGATTAGAGTAGGACAGATTGGAGTGGGATGGATTGGAGTGGGGCAGATTGCTTTAGATTGGAGTGGGGCAGATTGTTTTGGATTGGTGTGGGGTAGATTGTAGTAGGGCAGACTTTTAAGATTGGAGTGGGCCAGATTGCTTCAGAGTGGAGTGGGGCAGATTGTTTTGGATTGGCATGGGCATACTGGAGTGGGGCAGATTATTTGGGATTGGAATGGGGCTGATTTTAGGGACTGGTGTGAGGCAGATTAGAGTAGGGCAGAATGTTTTGGATTGGTGTGAGGCAGATTAGAGTAGGGCAGAATGTTTTGGATTGGAGTGGGGCAGATTATTTTTTATTGGAGTGGGGCAGATTGATTTTTTATTCGAGTAGGGCAGATTGAAGTGGGACGATAGTGCAGACTGGAATGCGGTCTGTTAGGAGGATTGGAGTGTGGTGGATTGGAGTGGATTGGGGTGAGCGATTTGGTTTGGAGTGGGGTGGATTGGATTGGTGTAGGGTCAACTGGATTGAGTTGGGTGGATTGGATTAAGTTGAGTGGATTGGTGTGGGGTGAGGTGCTGTGGATTGGCATGTATTGGAGTGGGTGGTTTGGGTTGTACTGCACGATTATGTGTTCAAACATAATTTTGGAAATTACACATAAGAAACAATGTCACTTAGCAATATTTAGAACAAGATAGTTGTCATCTTTTGAAAACAGCACCCACAAGCAAAACAATACAAGAGTGCAAAGTGAGGAAAAAGACTTGGCAAAATAAAATAAAAGACCTAACTATAGAAATTAAAAGTTTGCAATTTTGTTTGTCCTGCCAGGCACGTTTTTGCCAGACACACGCCTTCTGTTGCAGGGCCGTAGAATTTAAAAAGAAGTACCACAATCACGCCGGAAGCAGCGGACAGGCACTGATTAAGTTGAATCAATAAGTGCTGGATCCCTGCTCCACAGAGAGGAATGTAAATTATGTGTGGCCTGCAGTGATGAATCAAGGGGTTTTAAAGAAGAGTGCCACGCAAGCCAACAAATCGTAAAGAACGGGCGAGCTCCAAGCCCTCATTAGATAGCTACAGTCTTGCATGTGCTTGTCCATGATCTTGCAGGCTCGGCCCTAAAAATGAAACGGGGAGTAGAAATGTGAATGAAAATTAGAAAGAAAGAGAATTATACAGTGAAAATAACTTTGCAGAGAAAAGTAAGAAATAAATAAATAAATTAAAAATACAGATGAAAGGAAACGAGAAACCAGGGGCTGTAGTAGAGAAACTGTGCTTTGGTGCAAAATACAGGGCACCTCCAGTTTGCACAATGTTGCTACTTCTGTAATATGAAATGGAGGAAACCAATTTTGTTCATGTCCTTATTACAGAAAGAAATGTGTGCTTTAGCAAAACAAATAGGAAAAGGGTGCACTATAGATAAACATTCATAACACATTTTATCTGAGTAAGAGAGATTTGGATGAATAATAATGTTTAAAAAAAAGTACATTATACTGATTTTTCACAGTTTTTGCAACAGTTATAAAATAATTGATTTTCCTCAAATTTTGTCTCAGCTTTCATATTTGAAAAGGAAAAACACTGTTTCTTGTTATTTATAAACAACCACAATATCATGGAAAGAGTACGCTCGATGTGCCTTTATGGTGCAAAACTTTAGTTTGAAGCATATACTGTATGCTTCATTCCCTATCACACAAGCATCAAAAATGGATCAAACTGGTCAATGCTGGCTGCGTCATAGTACTTTGTTTTCTTCAAGCCATGTTGCACAGCAGGCCCCGCTGCGAAGCAATGTCTAAAAATACATTGAAACCAATAGATCTCAATTAGGCAAAACCTATTGGCTTTGTCAATGCTTGTTTATTTTCCCCTTTTTCTTTAACCACAGGGTAAATGTTTTCCAAAACCAGCACACAGAACGCGTTCACCTGTGTGTTCATTACAAGTTGGCTCCACCATCAGGGGATTCATTTTTCATGTGTCACACCTTAATGCAGTCCAGGATTTTCAATTTAGACAATAGCACTTTGTATGCTGAGATTTTAAGGCCAGTATTCATAATGGTAAAACGAAAACTACAGGCCACAAGATGGAAAATGGTGTTGGATAAAAGTTCAGAATTTGATCAACGTGTCACTCATAACATGGGACCACGCACCAGGTGCCACGTGCTTAGTGGACACCTGTCCAGTGTGTTTTTCTATGGCCTCAAATATTATATGCTAAGGGGATTGATTTGGAGGAACATCTTTTGGACCATTCTCTAGCCAATGTCCATCGTTCGCCCTTTGTACAAATTTGTATACAATTTTCCAAGATCAAACTTAGGTGCATAATTTCAGAATAATTCGTGCAGTTTCATTAACTTGTGCCAAGTTTATAATCAACCCAAAAAATACTTGTTATTCCATGTTTTTGAATTCATTGAATAATCAGTGGCACTTGTAGTTAATTCAATGTGGTTTCAGCACAGCCTGTGAAGAAAGGCAAGCAGGAGAAGGAAAAAAATCAAATAGAAAGAAAAGGAAACACAGCAAAAGCAATGAAGTACAAATAGAAGAAATGAATGAAGAAAGAAAGACTCAGGGACATTTGTTCTAAAACATCATGAGGATAAAAGAAGCTTTAACCAGTTTTTTCTTGAAATACCAATAAAAAGATTTGAAAAGAGGTTTTAGAGCCACATGGAAACATTATCTTCAAAGCCCTGCTTCTTTTGAAGTGGCTAATCCCTTTTAAAAATCATATTTGGGGCATGAAGGCGCACAATGACACCGGCCAGCGAGGTCAGCACTCTCTGACGATTGGAGATCCCTCGGCTACAGACTTTTGAGCGATTTTTTCTCTGCCCCTGAAATCCTCTCATTGTGGCCCTGTGTTCTGTGGTGATCTCCTTATATACAGCCTGAAACCGGATGGGCATGGTGGTAAGAGGTGGGGGAGAGTTCTGTGCTCTGCTTCTATGCAGATGTCTTCCTAGAATGTCGCGTTATGAATACAGAAATTAGATTAAAAGAAAGCACTTAAATAATGTACCCAAAAACTGAATTTCACTTGAACACCAGTGTTTCAGTCGCAGACTTTCACCTACAAAATCAATGCTGAGAGATAGTGTGCACATTTATTATGTATGCTGTGTTTGCCACTGGCATGTCTGCTAAAGGAGGTTGCATGCCATGGACGTCATTCAGGGGTCGCCAAAGGTCACATCTTGGACCCCTGGCTTCACCATTGCGACCCCCTGGAACTGCCTCTGCGACCCCTGGCCTCAGAGGTCGCGAAACCAGTGCCAGGAATACGGGGCAGCGCGTCCTTATGGACGTTTCTTGGAACCCTACCTCCTTCCTTTCAATCCGTTTTTTTATTACAGTAATAGTGAATAATATATTATTATTCATTATAAGTGTAATTAAAATGTAGTACAGTTAGCTGGAATATGAACCTCCTTGGTAGCTGAGGTAAGTAAATATACTGTTAAATGTATGTTGTGTGCATGCTTGTGGGTGAGAGTATTTTTATGTGAGTGTGTGTATGAGTGAATATGTGTGTATTTGTAAGCATGTGTGTGAGTGAAAGTAAAGATGGAATGTCATGTGATGTCACTTCCGCTACCCCTGGCATTTTGGTGAATTTACGCCCATGGTGCATGCGCTGTCAGTCTCCATTTCCCCCCCAACCTGTTGGTACGGCAAGAGACTCCCTAGGGCGGTGTAGCACTTAAATATTTCTTGGGAAAGGTTAAGAGATCTATAGACTTCCTGGGGAGGCATGGATGTCATTATGAATGAAGATTGACTGTGATTCGCCTAGTAGATAGGACATGTTTCACTTAGCCTGGATGAGTCAGTCTGCATCGAAAACCGTTTTTGATTGCTGTGCTGTTCTTACACCCTAAAATGTGGATGGACTCCAAGAAATGTATGGGAGATCACAACGCTTCAATGAGCTACTTCAGGTTGGTCCCCTTGCAAACATTTGCCGCAACCCCTCTGAATGGTCCTTAGAGGCTATATAACAAAAGAACAACAAACAAAATGCCATAGGAACCTGTCTCAATTACATGAACCGTGATAGCTTTGAACTCCAACTCTCACTGTCATTAGGATTCACTCTAGACACCAATCTCACTCTCAAGAAAAACAGTGAAAAAAAAATCAAAGATGGCCTGGTAACAGTTCTCTCTTCTTAAAAAGGTCAAACGGATTCCTCCAGAAAAAGACTTCAATACTGCTATTCAAGCCATCATACTCTCACATTTGAATGGTAGTAATGCCCTATTCCATTGCCTCCAAGACTCCACTCTGGCACCCCCTTGGAGGCCATACATGCAGCAGCATGTCTCAACCAGGGCCTCTAGAAATATGATCACATAACCTCCCATCTTGAGAATTTTTAGCCCCTGCTATCCCACACCATCTTCAAAACCAGCTGCAATATTTCAAAATTATTACGATCAGCACCTAACTTATCTTGCAGACAAGCTCACCATCTCTAGGGGTTCTCCAACAGCCAAGACACCATCATACTCCAGACTGGGAAGTGTCAAAAAGAAAGAAGGAAGCAAGACTTTTCCATCTATGCACCCAATATCTGGAACAACACCCCTGTATCCAACAGGATTGCATCAACACGGCTCCAATTTAGGAAAGAGTGGAAGACTCACCTCTTTAAAGAACACTACATCCCAATGCATTATTCTCAACAGCCATCCTCCTTTCTTATTACTTGTTGACTTTTTTGCTTGTCTTTAACCCTGTACAGTGCTCCACTGCCTTTTGGCTATGGTCACACTGTAGGAGGCTGGCCTGGCTTGTAGTGGGTACCAAGGGGTACTTACACTTTGTACCAGGTCCAGGTATCCCTTATTAGTGTAGAAGAGGTGTCTAGCAGCTTAGGCTGATAGAAAAGGTAGCTTAGCAGAGCAGCTTAGGCTGAACTAGGAGACATGCAAAGCTCCTACTATACCACTGGTGGCACATGCACAATATCATAAGAAAACACAATACACAGATATACTAAAAATAAAGGTACTTTTTTTTTATGACAATATGCCAAATGTATCTCAGTGAGTACCCTCAGTATGAGTATAGCCAATATACACAAGGTTTATGTACACAATACCAAAAATATGCAGTAATAGCAAAAGGAAGTAATGCAAGCAGTGTAAAGTTACAATAGATTGCATTAGGAGCACATAGGTACAGGGGCAACACAAACCATATACTCCAAAAGTGGAATGCGAATAACGTATGGACCCCAAACCTATGTGAGCTTGGAGAGGGTCGCTGGGACTGTAAGAAAACAGTGAGGGTTAGAAAAATAGCCCACCCCAAGACCCTGAAAAGTAGGTGTAAAGTGCACCTATATTCCCCAGAGAGCACAGAAGTCGTGATAGGGAATTCTGCAAGAAAGAACAACACCATCAATGCAACCAAAGTGGACTTCCAGACGAGAGTACCTTTGGAACAAGGGGACCAAGTCTAAGAGTCGCGACAAAGTCGAGATTGGGCAGATGCCCAGGAAATGCCAGCTGAGGGTGCAAAGAAGCTGCCACTGGATGGTAGAAGCTGTGGATTCTGCAAGAACGAAGAGGACTGAGGTGTTCCCACGCAGAAAGACCACAGACAAGCCTTGCCAGCTGCAAGGGTCGCGGTTAGGGTTTTTGGATGCTGCTGTGGCCCAGGAGAGACCAGGATGTCGCCAACTGCGTGAGGAGACAGAGGGGGCGCCCAGCAAGACAAGCAGCCCACTCAGAAGCAGGCAGCGCCCGCAGAACTGCCGGAACAGGAACTACGAAGAGGAGTGAACCAGAGCTCACCCGAAGTCACAAAAGAAGATCCCACGACGCCGGAGGACAACTCAGGAGGTTGGGCACTGCAGGTTAGAGTGTCGGGGACCCAGGCTTGGCTGTGCACAAAGGAAATCCTGGAAGAGTGCACAGGAGTCGGAGCAGCTGCAAATCACGCGGTACCCAGCAATGCAGTCTAGCGTGGGGACGCGAGGACTTACCTCCACCAAACTTGGACTGAAGAGTCACTGGACAGTGGGAGTCACTTGGACAGAGTTGCTGAGTTCCAGGGACCACGCTCGTTGTGCTGAGAGGGGACCCAGAAGACCGGTGATGCAGTCTTTTGTTGCCTGCGGTTGCAGGGGGAAGATTCCGTCGACCCACAGGAGATTTCTTCGGAGCTTCTAGTGCAGAGAGGAGGCAGACTACCCCCACAGCATGCACCACCAGGAAAACAGTCGAGAAGGCGGCAGGATCAGCGATACAAGGTTGCAGTAGTCGTCTTTGCTACTTTGTTGCGGTTTTGCAGGAGTCCTGAGCAGTCAGCGGTCGATTCCGTGGTAGAAGGTGAAGAGAGAGATGCAGAGGAACTCTGATGAGCTCTTGCATTCGTTATCTAAAGAATTCCCCAAAGCAGAGACCCTAAATAGCCAGAAAAGGAGGTTTGGCTGCTTAGGAAGGAGGATAGGCTAGCAACACAGGTAAGAGCCTATCAGGAGGAGTCCCTGACGTCACCTGCTGGCACTGGCCACTCTGAGCAGTCCAGTGTGCCAGCAGCACCTCTGTTTCCAAGATGGCAGAGGTCTGGAGCACACTGGAGGAGCTCTGGGCACCTCCCAGGGGAGGTGCAGGTCAGGGGAGTAGTCACTCCCCTTTCCTTTGTCCAGTTTCGCGCCAGAGCAGGGCTGGGGGATCCCTGAACCAGTGCAGACTGGCTTATGCAGAGATGGGCACCATCTGTGCCCATCAAAGCATTTTCAGAGGCTGGGGGAGGCTACTCCTCCCAAGCCCTGACACCTTTTTCCAAAGGGAGAGGGTGTAACACCCTCTCTCTGAGGAAGTCCTTTGTTCTGCCTTCCTGGGCCAGGCCTGGCTGGACCCCAGGAGGGCAGAAACCTGTCTGAGGGGTTGGCAGCAGCAGCAGCTGCAGTGAAACCCCGGGAAAGGTAGTTTGGCAGTACCCGGGTCTGTGCTAGAGACCCGGGGGATCATGGAATTGTCTCCCCAATGCCAGGATGGCATTGGGGTGACAATTCCATGATCTTAGACATGTTACATGGCCATGTTCGGAGTTACCATTGTGACCTATGTATAGTGCACGCGTGTAATGATGTCCCCGCACTCACAAAGTCCGGGGAATTTGCCCTGAACAATGTGGGGGTACCTTGGCTAGTGCCAGGGTGCCCACACACTAAGTAACTTAGCATCCAACCTTTACCAGGTAAAGTTTAGACATATAGGTGACTTATAAGTTACTTAAGTGCAGTGTAAAATGGCTGTGAAATAACGTGGACGTTATTTCACTCAGGCTGCAGTGGCAGGCCTGTGTAAGAATTGTCAGAGCTCCCTATGGGTGGCAAAAGAAATGCTGCAGCCCATAGGGATCTCCTGGAACCCCAATACCCTGGGTACCTTAGTACCATATACTAGGGAATTATAAGGGTGTTCCAGTATGCCAATGTGAATTGGTAAAATTGGTCACTAGCCTGTTAGTGACAATTTGTAGAGGAGAGAGAGCATAACCACTGAGGTTCTGGTTAGCAGAGCCTCAGTGAGACAGTTAGGCATCACACAGGGAACACATACATATAGGCCACAAACTTATGAGCACTGGGGTCCTGGCTAGCAGGGTCCCAGTGACACATACCAAACATACTGAAAACATAGGGTTTTCACTATGAGCACTGGGCCCTGGCTAGCAGGATCCCAGTGAGACAGTGAAAACACCCTGACATATACTCACAAACAGGCCAAAAGTGGGGGTAACAAGGCTAGAAAGAGGCTACTTTCTCACACACACTATACAAATACCATATACATACATACATAAATATGGACATACATACATACACACACATACATACATACATACATATATACAGAGTACCCAGGAGGAGCATGGTAAGTAAAAAGTATACTCAATCAGCGAACATTGAAGTAGCAATTCTGTAGCTGGATCCGGAGCCTGAATAGCTCCATGCTTTTTTTTCTTGCATCCCAGGGATCAGCTGATAGCTGATCTGAGTCCTAGATACTTCAGATTGACGGTCCTGGTAACCATGGAAGTGAGGGAGCAAGATCCCATAGTGTGATCTGGCTTCAGTATATGTATGGTTGCATATGTAGGCTGAGGCTGTGTCTAGAATCTTGCCCTAATCACAGGAAGATTCCCATTCCCCCCACAACAACGTGCTTGAGTCCCTTTCTCTTTTTTCATTGTTAGGTGCCTCAAAGATACATGAGTGAATAAGAAAGATCATAACTGTTTGTGATCATTGCTTGTGTGAGTTGCAGAAAAAAACTCAGATTTAGGCTCTCATTACAATTGTGGAAGTCTCAAGACCTCCACACTCGCGATGGTGGTCGGACCGCCACAGACGGGGCGGTCCAACTGCACTATTATGACCGTGGCAGATGGGCCAAGGTCCGACAGTCGGCACCACCAGGTTGCAAGCAGCGATGCCCTAGGGATTACAAGTCCCCTTTCTGCCAGCCTTTGCATGGCGGTCTCACTGCCATGCAAAGGCTGGCGGAAAGGGGGAATCGGGGGCCCCATGGGGCCTCTGCACTGCCCATGCACTTTGCATGGGCAGTGCAGGGGCACCCATGGACAGCCCCGTTGCACATTTTACTGCCCAAATTACAGGCAGTGAAATGCGCAACAGGTGCTGTTTCACCCGACGCACCACAACATTGCCGCTGGCTTGATTACGAGCCGGTGTCAATGTTGTGGTGAGTTTTCTGCTGGGCCAGCGGACGGAAATGCTGTTTTCATCCACTGAGCCAACTGAAAACTCCTAATAGGGCAGCCAGCATACCACCAGCACTTGCGGTATGCTGGCTGCAGCAGCTTCGGCGGTCTTCATAGAAGTCGTAATGAGGCCCTTAGTTTGGAGATTCTTAGAGGTAATATTTAGCCTTAAACTGACTCCTAATAATGCAGTCAATATGATGTTTGCCGGATAAGTCCTTTGATAAACTATGGTGGTACTATATGCAGTGAGTCTAGTATTCCTTGAGTGTGATGAGTTCTTGAAAGGCTAGATCAAAGTACTGAAACTACATTTATTGTGCAGGGATCAGCTAGGTATCCAGAATGCCAAGGTGGGAAGAAGTGTGTGTGTGAGTAGACAATACACACACCTCATGCATGCAAACACACCCCTACTTTGCACCCCTCATTGAATCACATCAGTTCTACTGGTCAGATGTATACTTCAGGGAACTATCTCTTATCCGCCTACTTGGGAGCTATTTCCATTCCTAGAAGAAGCATTACTGCTTAGCGGAACAAGGGCACCAAGGTCTAGAAATGCATTGTGAGAGTTGTAGCATTGTTACACTTCAATGGAACTAACTGGATTAACACATCAGATAATAATAAATTAAAAGGAAGTCTTTACATTAAAACAAGTTTTTCTGGTGACATGGAGCCATCTGCCTCACTTAGTTGATAAAAAAGAATCCACAGACTCTAAGGAAAATAGTCCCCAACTGCTTGTGTACCCCGTTCTCATTAGTTGGTTTATCTTCTTTTATACCCCAAAACTGTAACATGTGCAACACCTGTATCTTTGACTGTTCCCGTTCCTTTGATGTTTCAGGAAGGAACTAAAATGTAGTCTTCTCCATATGTATGCCACAAACCACTGAGTATCTGAAACATACCTCTCCCTTGATCTATGTAAAATATGTATGTAAACACACTTGTGTGAATGTTGTGAACTCCTGTGAATAGCTAATATCCCTGCTGCCAAGAAAAGCTCACTGCTTTCACCCACAGTAGAGTAAATAAAAGTGACTCTAATGTGGCGTTGGAATGGTGCTAGGCCCTCTTAAATCTGGGCCTCAATCTCTTCACAAACATGCTGAAGATCTGATGCTGAATATCTGGAGAACAGAAACCAGCACAATAATCTTTGTATTTTTGCTATCCTGGAAGAGGGTGAAGAAAATGACCCAGTTTTCTTCTTTACTAATTTCTTGTCACAATTTTTGGATCTTCCCAAATTTATGGTTCTCAGAACAATCAACACCCAAAGGGCCATAGGCTTGGTCGTAGGTCTTCTACATTACCTTCTAAACTTACACCCAGAGGAATTCTTATCTTAGTTTTTGAGTATACAGGGAGTGCAGAATTATTAGGCAAGTTGTATTTTTGAGGATTAATTTTATTATTGAACAACAACCATGTTCTCAATGAACCCAAAAAAACTCATTAATATCAAAGCTGAATATTTTTGGAAGTAGTTTTTAGTTTGTTTTTAGTTTTAGCTATGTTAGGGGGATATCTGTGTGTGCAGGTGACTATTACTGTGCATAATTATTAGGCAACTTAACAAAAAAATATATATACCCATTTCAATTATTTATTATTACCAGTGAAACCAATATAACATCTCAACATTCACAAATATACATTTCTGACATTCAAAAACAAAACAAAAACAAATCAGTGACCAATACAGCCACCTTTCTTTGCAAGGACACTCAAAAGCCTGCCATCCATGGATTCTGTCAGTGTTTTGATCTGTTCACCATCAACATTGCGTGCAGCAGCAACCACAGCCTCCCAGACACTGTTCAGAGAGGTGTACTGTTTTCCCTCCTTGTAAATCTCACATTTGATGATGGACCACAGGTTCTCAATGGGGTTCAGATCAGGTGAACAAGGAGGCCATGTCATTAGATTTCCTTCTTTTATACCCTTTCTTGCCAGCCACGCTGTGGAGTACTTGGACGCGTGTGATGGAGCATTGTCCTGCATGAAAACCATGTTTTTCTTGAAGGATGCAGACTTCTTCCTGTACCACTGCTTGAAGAAGGTGTCTTCCAGGAACTGGCAGTAGGACTGGGAGTTGAGCTTGACTCCATCCTCAACCCGAAAAGGCCCCACAAGCTCATCTTTGATGATACCAGCCCAAACCAGTACTCCACCTCCACCTTGCTGGCGTCTGAGTCGGACTGGAGCTCTCTGCCCTTTACCAATCCAGCCACGGGTCCATCCATCTGGCCCATCAAGACTCACTCTCATTTCATCAGTCCATAACACCTTAGAAAAATCAGTCTTGAGATATTTCTTGGCCCAGTCTTGACGTTTCAGCTTGTGTGTCTTGTTCAGTGGTGGTCGTCTTTCAGCCTTTCTTACCTTGGCCATGTCTCTGAGTATTGCACACCTTGTGCTTTTGGGCACTCCAGTGATGTTGCAGCTCTGAAATATGGCCAAACTGGTGGCAAGTGGCATCGTGGCAGCTGCACGCTTGACTTTTCTCAGTTCATGGGCAGTTATTTTGCGCCTTGGTTTTTCCACACGCTTCTTGCGACCCTGTTGACTATTTTGAATGAAACGCTTGATTGTTCGATGATCACGCTTCAGAAGCTTTGCAATTTTAAGAGTGCTGCATCCCTCTGCAAGATATCTCACTATTTTTGACTTTTCTGAGCCTGTCAAGTCCTTCTTTTGACCCATTTTGCCAAAGGAAAGGAAGTTGCCTAATAATTATGCACACCTGATATAGGGTGTTGATGTCATTAGACCACACCCCTTCTCATTACAGAGATGCACATCACCTAATATGCTTAATTGGTGGTAGGCTTTCGAGCCTATACAGCTTGGAGTAAGACAACATGCATAAAGAGGATGATGTGGTCAAAATACTCATTTGTCTAATAATTCTGCACTCCCTGTATAGTTCTCCTCATGGCCTTACAAGCAGCACAATCTAAAAAAAACAACTGCTTTGGTCTGGCTCCAAACCTTTCTTCACGCAGAATGTCCACAAATATATAGTGGATTATGGAAGGAACTTCTGTCTCTTCACCAGGCATTACAATCTTTAGGTGCACCTTTGGCTTACTTCACCCTTGTACTTTCAGAGTCACTTACAAGGACAAAATGTACTCCTTTAACAACCATTCAGATTTGAGGAAATTTCTACAAGTGAACTCTACTGCTTCCATGGTGTCTTGCCTTGTTTCGCCCAATGTCTTCACTGTACTGTGTGGTGTCCTGACTCTGTTGTTCTCGAGAAGAGCCAAAAACACCCATCCCCTGACATCTCCCCATTGCCACTTTTGTGGCACGTACTGCCTACTGTCTCTACATCTGTACTTTCTTTCTCTTTGTCCTCCTTTCCTTTCTTTCTTTTACTGTATCTTCCCTTTTCTCCTTCTATCCTCCTTTCCATGTTCCTTTGTTCTTCCTTTATTTCTTATTATGCCTTCCTGGTATTTCTGACTTTTTGTTAGTAAGTCTATTGCTGTGTATTGTATGATTGTTTGAATTCAGAGTTATAACTTGGAATGTTAGAGGTCTAAATCATCCTATTAAAACCAAATCATTATTTCTCATGTGGCAAAATATAAACCTGATTTAGTGTTTCCCCAGGAAGCTCATCTTAAAGACACAGAAGCACAGAAGTTGAAAAAATCTGGGGTTAGTAAGTTTCTTGTTACTCCCACATAATATAAAAACAAGGGTGTTGTTATTCCTTGTAATAAATATCTTGATGTTTCTGTCTTTTCATAAGAAACAGATTCCCACTGTGGATGGATTGTTACTAAAGTATTAACAAAATATCCATGACTGTTTTTAGTGTAAATGCTCCAACCCAAAATTATTTTTTGTTCATGAATGATATTGGGAAAATGTCTTAAATTTAATGATGAAAACTTTTTTTTTTTGTGAGGATTGCAAACAAGTTTGTGACCCTTTTCTTGACAGACAATTCACAGTCAGATTTATCCCACATAAAATGCACAAGCAATTTTGTTCCTTTTTTATCCCAAAGATCTTTGGTAGTTTCAAGGAAGTTTGCTCATCCCATAGACTATGAAAATGCCTTGTTTTTTTCCTGCTTGTAACTTTTTTTTATCAGAAGACCATATATTTGTTAGTAAATCTCAATCTCTGAATCTTATTAAAACAGAAATTTAACCCATATTAGTTACAGATCATGCTGCATTTATAGCTGATTTTGACTTAGTCACAATCACCCACTAATGTACAACACAGAGTGAGGCCCCCCACGCCGAAATAATTCAAGTAAGTCAAAATTCAAGTGAGTAAAGTTCACATCAAGTAAGTCAAGATTCAAGTGAGTAAAAATTCAAAGAAATGAGATCTGTGAATTTCACGTAAATCAATATAAAGTCCAATCCAATCCAGAAGTTTAATTGATCACATCTTCAAATTTACAGCATCATCCATGGAAATATACTTCGAGCCAACACGTGTTTCGTCATGGGGAAGTCTTCTAATCCCCAACGACTTCTTCAGGGCTCTACATTACAAGTAAATAATTTGTATTAGAAACCAAAATGCTCAAACAATATGATGTAAAGTAAGGTTTGAGAAAAAGTTCCCCTTAAAAATCAAAGAAAGCAAATCCCCAAGAAGCGCGAGAGGAAAAGTGAAACTAATAGTAATAAAAACCCCATATTATATGATTTAACAAAGCAAACCAACCTCATGGATCAACCAAATCACCATGACAAGATAATACAAGTGCTACCAGTCACCAAATAAATTATGTGTTCACTAGTAATTACACTCACATAAGTCCATGTGGCCCATCCCCCAACAGTTCTCTGTGCTAATGACAAAACACCTTATGAGTATCATCCAAACAATGAATCAAGTGAAATGTTATTGAAAAGCCAAAAGAATACGTTTTAGAAAGTATTGACTCTTGATCATACCTTATGAGCTTCCAACTTTAATTAATTTTAAATTACTCCAAAAGGTAGGTATTGTTTTCTAATATGACTGCTCAGTGTAAAACATCATACCTATTTAGACAAAAAGAGGGCACAGAATTCAACTAAATATATCACAAGTGACCCGATTCCACATAAATAAATAAGTTGTAATTACATAACTTACATCTAATTCCTTGATTGTTGTACATTCAGTAATTGAAAAGCCGTTTTATTCAAGGCTAAATATAAATAAAGAATATGTCGAGTCTGTAATTCTAGTTAACCATTATTTTAAATTTCAAAGACCCAAATCAGATTAAAAGATATTATCCCCTACTACCTTACCTAATCGGCTACAACCGATCCAAGTACGGCATCTATTCGCTTGGAAACGCCATTGTTGCGAGTACGCATGAGCGCGTCACGCCTCTCCGGAGATTAAATCAACTCCGGCAGCGTGAGATCACCCTGCACAATCAACATAGAAGACGGACTGTAGTCCGTGATTATAACAAAACGACGTTGCGCAACACAGCGCCATATTATGGGTTCATACCTCATCTGTTTCACGCACAGAAGCTGAATAAAGGGCTTCCAGACAACTAATAACAATTAATCTTATGACGAAAATAGACTGGAAATTATTAGTTCGCCAAAATAACACAACTATAAAGTGCCAATGTGTCTACATTAACCATGTTTTGGAAAGGAAAACAGTGCCCAGTGTACAGTACCTTTATCATACAAATTAATTAACACTTCTCTGTGACAATTACCAAAAGAATTCTCAGTCTAAAAAGGAATCAGCTCACAAGAAATACCGACCACTAATAAGCAGATTAACTGTTATAAGCTTAATCAACAAATAATATCAAAGCACCTATAAGTATTAACACATATCGTCGTCCTGATTAAAAACAAGACACCCATCTTGAAATCAAGTAAATAAGAGAAAACAACAGATCGAAAGAGCGAAAATAAAGCTAAGAGAGTTAATGGTCAATTGCACTAATGGAACCTTAAACTTCCAAATATTATCCCCCGATAGAGTAGTGTCAGAGTGTGAGAATTTTAGTTAATAATTACAATATTTGGACACATGAGTTGAATTATGAAACAAACGTATCCATGTGTTTTAAACTTGGAGTTGGCTGGTATTATCACTTATATATTAATTTCAATCACCCAAAAAGAACTCCAACTCCCTGTCAGAGTTAAGGCCCGTGTCCACCGCTTTTAATCGCATTATCCATGTTGCCTCCTTCCTGCGTAGCAGTAGCTCTCTATTTCCCCCTCTCGGGTTACGGGGAACATGTTCTAGTCCAAAGAATTGAAAGTTCTTATGAATCGATTGTGAGTTACAGGATAAAATATGAGCAACTATTGGATATCTTGCATCACCATTTTTAAGCATCCGAATATGTTCACCAATTCTAGCCTTCAGTGGGCGTATTGTACTTCCTACATAAATGCGAGTACATTTGCATTGTATTATATAAACAACATGCGTGGTGTTACAGTTAATTATAGTGCAAATTTTATCGACTTTCCCTTCCAAGGAGAATTCTTTAATTCCATGACATGCCCAGCGACACGCTCCACATTTACCACATCTGAAAAAACCCATCGTTCGTGTAGATAGCCAAGTTCTGTTAGGAGACACAGTAGTTAAACTAGGGCTCAAAATATTTCTTAAGGTTTTACCTTTCCGGTATGTAGTGGGTATTCTTTCTGGTATTACATTTTTAATTGACTCATCCTGTGATAATAAATGCCAATGTTTAGCCATAATCTTAACAAAAATCAGAGAAGCATCATTAAAACCTGTTATAAGACGTACCTTATTAGATTCGTCTTGCATGTTCTTACGATTACTGGTTCTCAAGGTGTCAATCCTGTTAACATTTCTACTTCTTAGTTGTGCCTTTTTGATCACTTTATTGGAGTAGCCACGTGCTCTGAATCTTTTACCCATATCATTCACATGATACAAGAATTCATCATCCAAACTACAATTTCGTCGTGCCCTCAACATTTCACCAAAGGGAATAGAGGCTATTTGATGTCGCGGATGAGCACTCGCAGCATGTAAAATAGAGTTACAAGCTGTGACTTTCCGGAAGAGTCTACTAAGGATTATGTTATCTGCGATAAAGACTTCTACGTCTAAAAATACAATTTTCTCCGCACTGTACTGGTATGTGAATTCAACATTCATGGTATGGTATACATGGTATGGTATTCATGGAATATCCCCTGCTATTGCACCCCATATTTCCTATAAACAATCACCCACCAATACATGGAAATGTAACTCCTTACTCTCAGATTCCCAATAATCCTCTTTTTTGTAGCTTTTGCTGTTGTTTTTTTCTCCAACATCATAATCCTCCCTTACACCCCCAACTCCTATGGAATTTCTTTTAAACTACAGTGTGGGGCTTTACTATTGGCTATGTTCCCAGAAGAAAGAAGAGCATGCTCGAACAACGTACTACTTTGATGACGGATATTAAGGAACTGGAACACAAATACTACTCTTCACAGTCTATGGTGTTCTGAACTACTTAATTGCTGCCAAATTGCACTTCAACATGATTGCCTCAGACAATACCTCTAATTGGTGCTAAAAAGCAGCTGTAAATATTATGAAGGTCGTAATAAAATGGGCAAACATTTGGCTAATTAGCTTGGATTTAGGAAAGCTCACCATATGTAGATGCATTACAATCTCCTAAAGGTCCTTCAATTTATCAAGATCAGACATCCTTGAAGAATATGTAAAATTTATAAAACACTTTTTACCCCAGAAGTTAATCCTGAAGAGGCTGACATTGATTTTTTTCTTGCCTCAGTTACAAACAACCTTAACTCACACTTAGACGTCTCCAGTTTGGATCAGGGTAAATCTGTGAAGGAGATAAATATTACCTCACACTCATTAAAAAAGGTAAAGTCCCTTTTCCCAATGGTTTTTCTGCTGAATGTTATTCTCCCTTTGCTTCTTTTTTATCAGCAAAATTGCTCACTTTGTTCTCGTCCCTTTCTTCTCCTCACTCTCCTAAAGGATCAGCAATTTGTCTTATTACTAAACCCTGTAAAGACCCTACAGTTTGAACAAATTATAGTCCCATCTCTTGGCCAATGTTGACTATAAGATTTTTGCTAAGCTTCTTGCTTTGCATATTGATGGGCTTATTTACGAGCCCCTCTGTGCTACCGGAACCTCATTTTTAGTGACGGTCTTGCAGCACACACTGCAGGGCCATATCTACAAGCCCACATAAAGCCAACCTGCATGGCATTTATTGCCCATGTAGATATGGACTGAGGCAAAGCAGCGCAAGTAGCTGCAGTGCTTCACACTGCAACAAGGAGGAGTGCTATGGGCATTATGATGGGTGTTCCCACATAACATTTGGCACATTGCCAGACTTACAAGATTTCATAAACCTGGGAATACGTCAAAAGCCTACATCTCCCCAGGGGAAATGTAAGGGAGTCATGATGAGGAGAAATAGATTTATTTCTCCTCATTTTGCCTTCTGCAGCACACATAGAAAAAGGAAAACCCTTCTTGTGATTGCTTTTGTGCAAGAAGGTTTCCCTTCCTGCACAAAAACAACCATTTCTGCTGCACTGACACCTTCGCACCATGGTGCAATGGTGCTTGCGTTGGCGCATGGCAGTCCATTGTGCGCCAGTGCAGGGCAAAAGGACTGGAATGCACCGTATTTTATAGGTACAGTGCATTCCTTCCCTTTCCTTTTGATGCAAGGCAGCGCAGCAAGAATCCTTGTGCCAAAACCTCATAAATGAGGCCCTGAGTCTTTTTTTACCTCACTATGGGGCAGGTTTACGAGCCCCTTGTGCCATATATTGCCAATTACCATCGTTTTTTTTACATGAATGTGGAGATATTATGGCAAAAACACTGGGCCATATTTACAAAGTGGTGCAATGTATACATTGCCCCACTCTGTAACGCCTTGCTCCACATGCCTGCCAGGCATATTGTATGCAAGTGGGGCGTTCCCTCGTTAGGTGGGGGCAAAAAAATGGTGCAAAGAATTGAAAAAGATTTCTTTGCACCATTTTTTTCAGATGGGCCCACTATCTACTGTTCAAGGTTAGCACCAAAATGTTGGCGCTAATTCTGACCAGTACATCAATCATGTCAAAAATGTTGACGCTATTGCCCCCTACCCTGCGCCATGGTGTTCCATATTTTAAAAATGGAGCAAACAGGGTTATGGTAGTGGGGCGCTAAGGGAGGCGAAAAAAGTGGCACTGCACTGGGTGCACTGCCACTTTTCTTAAATCTGCCTCTTAATTTTTCTTGAACAAGTTGACTTCATAAAAGTCTGTATTTGCTTGGTAATACTAGACTATTATTTTATATCTTAAGTAAAGCATCCTCTTACAGCTATTACAATTGATGCTGAAAAAGCCTTTGATAGACTTGATTGGCCCATTATGCTTAAAACTTTCTCAATGGCATGGTTTTGGCCACAAACATATCTCCTTCAATTCTACTCTTTATATTTTCCCAAACGCATTGTGGTAGTTAATGGTAAATCATCACGCTACTTTACTCTTCACAGAGATGTGCAGCAGGATTGTCCCTTATCTCCACTATTATTTATTCTTGCATTGGAACCATTTCTCTCCAAGATCAGTCAAAATTCATTTTCAATATGACTTGCATCATTTAAAGCTTACTCTTACTCTCTCACAATTTTCTGGCTATAAAATAAAAATCAACAAAACTGAAATCTTCCCTTCAGGCACATACTCCACTAAAAAAATATTTTCCTCCTCTGGCTTCTCCTGTACCCCCACCAAAATCAAACATCTTGGCATATGGCTTTCTAACACATTGACTCTTCTATCCCCCTCAAACTTAAAGACTTTCGACTTCAAACTGAAACCTTACTTTCTTCCTCGTCCCCGTTATTTCTCTTACGGTGGGGTCAAGTAGACTCAATCAAAATTATTATATCTCCCATAATTCCTTATACCTTATCTATGATACCTGTTTGCATTCCTCATTTATACTTCCAGAAGATCGATTCTCTTCAGTCACAATTTTTATGGAAATTCTCTTCAGTCACAATTGTTATGGAACAAGAAAAATCCTCTCATCTCTTTGTCCCATTTTAAAAGCACTAGAAAAAATGAGGGAATCAATTTTCCTGACTATAAATGAAATCAAAAGGCTTTTTTCTACAACCAACTTCTTTTTGGTTGTTAAAAGCTGAGTTCCTCTCTTCACCACTCTGGTTGACAGTAGAAAAATCCCTAATTTCCCCTTTCTCTTTTCAAGAATATATTTCTCACTCTTCCCTAGTCTTTATGCACCTTTTTGAAATAATACCTTCTCCTCTTTCTACGCATGTGCTAACCCTAATTCATTTTCACCAAATGTCCATACATAAGGATCTTATTAAACTTCATAACTGACCTCGTTTTTGGAGGGCTTGGTGGGACAAGTGGATTTTCTGGATTGGAGATTTGTTCCGTGGGAACAATCTGATTTTCTTCACTCACTTTCTACACAAGTTTAGCTAGACTTCATTCTTTCAATTCAATCTCTCCCTCCTAATGAATGTTATATTTGAGGTCTTTACTACCCAATTGAAAATACTTATACTACAATTACAGATAACCAGTTACTCCACCATTTACATACTAAACCCAAACTTACTCCTCTTTACAACTCATTGATGGTTGTTCTACTTTCTGGACCTACAATTCATACAGAACCCCTCTGGAACATTTTTATATAAAAGTTATTTATTAGATTTCAATTGTATACAGTCATCACTGAACTGTGTCAACAGAAATAGACAGCAGCTAAATATCAAAGAATTATCATTTAGTATACTTCAGTCCTGTTATGCACCTTGTTGCCCTGCATTAGTTAACAAATATTTGCCAACATAGCAATCAATTGTTCATTCCAGTTATGCATTGACTTTCAGTAACATGCAACCCTTATAACTCCCACCCCCCAACCCAATCACCCCTTCTTCCATATATCCAATGGACTATGAACTCATAGGAACCACAGGCATAAACTAAGTATGTCAACTGTGTGTCTTGCTGTGTAGAAAGATTGTGAATCGAGTGTGGCTCGAGCCCATGTTAGTCAATCCATACTATGCACACTGGGGCCAGCCCTCTCTGTTTATGGA
Organism: Pleurodeles waltl; assembly: GCF_031143425.1. Classification (NCBI taxonomy): domain Eukaryota; kingdom Metazoa; phylum Chordata; class Amphibia; order Caudata; family Salamandridae; genus Pleurodeles; species Pleurodeles waltl. The sequence continues at coordinate 553,875,735 of NC_090448.1, forward strand.
AATCACATGGCTAATTATCAGTGGGGTCCTCTAACAATGCAGTCAAAGTCTGTGTCATCTCCCCCAGGAAAGCAAATAATTTGCCACTTTGTCGTCTTATCGGGTCCATTGCATGTGGACCTCTTCCACTTCCACCCACCCTATCATGTCATTCTTCCAGGCCCACCATTAAGGGGTCTAGGGCTTAACCATTGAATCTCTATTTGTTGCTTTATTACTCTCAACCCCAGCATCGTGCATGTATCTCCTGCTCAACTTCTTCTTCAAATTTTCAGGAAGCGATCTCAGCAGGCAACTCTTAATCGAGCAGGGAACCATCTACCCAGTGAATAAATTTACACAAGTCAGTATCTCCACCCAGTAGTCAGTGATAATCGAGCAATGCCATACAACATAAAAGAAATAAGTGGACCATCTCCACAATGAGGACACAACGATGTCCTATCAGGGTAAAATTCATAGAGCCACTTTGGTGAAAGATATGTCATGTGAATATTCTTATATTGAATCAATTTAAAATGTGCATTTAATGACACACCTTTTACCACTTCATGCACCTTCTTCCATTCCTTAGGCATTATAGGTTCACCACCAACCCGCTGCCTCACCTCATCCACGTGGATGGTGCCATCGGGCAATCCGCCCGCAGTGCTTGCTTTAGATGACTTATCTGCTTTCGTCCCCCAGTCACGGACAACATCATGAACCACCATCTGCATGGGCTTCTGGGCCTCGAAGAAGGAAGGCCAGAGTTGTCCAGCTCTGGCACCCATTTTCACATATTGCAAAAATTGCCTGCAGCCGAGGCCAAACACCTTGAAAGCATCCTGCATTGTTATAAGACGGCCACCCGGGTATATGTCAGACAGCATATTCCAACCTCCTTGCTGCTATCTCTGGGAGGCTGACTTAGCATGTGCATGGCCTACCTCTTTTATGAATAAACTATAGCCTAAACTTCACAAAACATCTAGGACTGCTGCTCTTACTCAGGCGTTATTTTTATTTATTTATAATAAACTTGACCTTACCCTACATTCCATTTCCAAATTATCCACAAACTTAGAGGCTCATTGTTGGTCATGCTCCAGTTTGCACCGCGTATTTGTGCTCTAATACTCTACAATTTTGACATGATGCCTGGAGACAAATCAATCATATTTTCCATACCTCAATCCAGTTTAACTTTACCTTGATTTCTTTGGGCAGAGGCAATGCAAGTGGCAACATTCTAGAAGATCACGGGTACACTTGTGGTCAAGACACAGATCATAGGTGAAGAGTAACATACAAGTGTAAGATCAAGCAGACAATTCAAGTCACACTACAGTTTGCAACAAATAGTGGCCATTAATTGAACTAAAAGCATTACAGGCAAGGAAACTGGCCTCCAGACAAGAACTTGGGTGGTTGGCACACGGTTTGTGCCATTTGTTGTGATCCAAGTTGGCAATGGCATGATTAACAGTTTTTCTTTGTCCAAGGACAACAAACAGAAAGCAGTGCTCCCAAGCAGCTGCACAGAGTAGTCCATAGGGGCAAGGGTCCTGCTTGGGACTGCTGAGTGTTCCATCAGCTTCAGGGTTCCTTTGGCCTCTGACAAATGGCCACATTGACAGGTTCCTCAGATATTTAGCAGCATGGAAATAGAGGAAGGAAAGCTCCTTAAGGATCAATCAGATAAACAAATATGAATACCAAACGTTCTGGAGCCTTGAGACTAAAGAATAGACAAAGGGTAACATAGCAAACTCTAAAGGAGTCGAAGAAGTAAGAAGTACGAGCATAGTGAGACCAGCACAAGTGCTCACAAAACCCAAAGAAGCATTTTTGTGTCCCTTTCTGCAGGCTGCTGTATTGCTTCACTATTGAGGTCAGATAAACATTGAGGTGTTAAGGAATTGTAGCAAAAATGCCACATTTTGGCCATATCTCTGTGATCTTTTAACACGAGGAGTGAATCTTATAAAAGCAGCTCTTAACATTGTGGCCCCTGAAATGGGGTTCATTTTTACCCAAACTCAGCATTTGAAAGCAAAGTTAAGGAGTGTTTCCTTTATGGCACAGAACACAGGTTCAACTGCAAAACCTCTGAATTTGCTAACACTGAATTTACATCATTCCATCACTGAGAGGAGGCTGTCTACCGCTAGGTTTTGTTGACTCAAACAGTTATGGGATTTATCTTGGAAAATGCTCCCCTACACACAGTTTTATGTTTAAGTAATTATCTAAAACACTTCATTAATGCCTCATTGCTTATGGAAATGTGAAGCCTTTGCATTTCACCCCTTTATAGTGGCCAATCCGTGATGTGAAGCTAGTGTCCTAATCCCTTGTACAACTGAGGCCACCGAATATTTTATTAAACATCTAACAATCTCATTAAGCACAGTTCATTGTGAAAAATCAATCCATACATTGTCCCAACAATGAGGACAAACGGCCTGATTTAGAGTGTGATAGACAGGGTACTATTTTGTCAAACTGCTATCCCACCATCTCTATTTAGAGTGGAGCAACTGTTGTGTTTCTGCTACAGAGCATCAGCTGGCTTCATTGGTGAAACGTTTACACCGAAAGCCCTAGGTAGTCGGGAGCCTTCGGTGTAAGTACATCAGATCATCTTCCCTGCTTAGCAAGGGCCTTCTAATGCCCTTTTCCTCTTCTAACAGCAAACAAAAACCTAGCGATCCTAAAAGGAAACAAAATCACTCCCATGCCCTGCGAGAAAAACTTTCACAGGGTCATTTTTGTTTTAGAGAAACAAACTCCCACTTTGGATTTTTTTTTTTTGTGAAACTAATTTTTTTTGCTGAACAAAACATGCCAGCCACTCAGCACACATTCAATGCCATCAGAGGGGTTGTCGGAACTAGGAGAAAAAAATCTTCGTTCATGGGAAGGAGAGGAAACATGACATGAACGTCTTTCATTGGCATGACCTACATCACCAGTAAAGCTACTTCATTCATTATGCTTCTGAACTGGTAATGCAGGTTCACAGGTGCACAGAGCTGGTTTGTGCACAAAGCTGGTGTGTGCACACATCTTTTCTCATGCCCGTCTTTCTTTTACTGACCAGCATTGACTGCCCACTTTCTGGCATATACATCACCTCCTCCGGTTTAGGGCCTGGTCCAAACAACTAGAATGTCATAATGATGTTCAGAAAGAAGAAGAGATTTTGCGGTACAGTGAAGGTATGGGGAGCAAATTGGAAAGCAAGAAGATAAATAAAACTTGTGGCAAATAGAGGAGGGCGGAACTTGCGGAGTTTCATGCAGCAGAATTCTTCCAATGGTTAGAAAATATGCTGCTTATGCTGCAATTTAGTGCCAGTAGCATGAACAGCGTGAAAATCTACACAAGCAGCAGAAAATCTACTCGAATGGCAGACCTCTGACGAAGACTGCTCACAAACGCCGGCAACCCCCTGCGTTAGAAATTCATGCTAGAGTACGCCAAATCTTACTCGCACTGCCAAGCTCGCATATTCTGGAGACTCCCGGGTGAAAAATCCACCATGCGGCCACTAGTGGAATTTGGCCAGAACTCAGGATTAAAGAATCACACAGACCGGCCATATGGTAAATGGGAAGGAGGAAGAGGAACTTAAGGAACATGGTGCAAGAGAGGAAATTCGTCTCCTCTGCGGAAAGAAGGAAAGATAAGTGTGAGGATTCAGGTATAATATATGTTATGGATGTGGGGCCTTATCATGCAGTAAACTCTCAAATACCATCCTGGGCCCTGACAGGCTTGTTTACTTAATCTCAGGCTCAACCCTAGGTAGCTGTGGCTTCAAGCCCGAAGGCTTCGCAAAGGAGCTGTGTGTAAAGCATTTAACAGCACAAAACAACGAAATAAGAAACTCACACACCACACCGCCACACACCACCACCCACAACATATCCCAAGCCGCAGCTGGAACAAGATCACTGAAGACCAGCTGATCTCCACCCTCGCCCGTGCCCCTCCGTCCATCACCACCGACCCCAACACAGCCGCCCTCAACCTCAGACAATGGATAGACGACTGCGCCAACACCCTCGCACCAATCAGGAAACCCTCCACCAACCGCACCAGCACTAAGGCCATCTGGTTCACCGCCGACCTTCAGGCCTCCAAGCGGGAGTGCTGAAAAATCGAGAAGAAGTTGTGCCATGAACAAACAGAGAGCAACCACACCACCCTCAAGACAGCCATCCGCAACCACCACCAGCTAATCCGGACCACCAAGAGATCCTTCTACAAGGATCGCATCGACAACAACATGCACAACAGCAAAGAACTTTTCAACATCGTCAAGGAACTCGCCAACCCCAGGTCCTGCTCCATCGACCCCCCTCCCTTGCAAGACCTCTGTGACTCCCTCTCCACCTTCTTCCACCGCAAGATCACGGACATCCACGACAGCTTCAAGACCTCGACCCCCATGACCACCACGGTCCCCCACCATGTCTTCAACAAAGCAAGCCCCATCATCGCCCCCCAACTCCGTATGATCGTCAACAGTTCCTTTGTGACCGCCACCTTCCCGGAAATTTGGAAGCACACCGAAGTCAACGCCCTGCTAAAGAAACCTAAAGTGGACCCCGGAGATCTCAAGAACTACCGGCCCATCTCCCTCCTCCCCTTCCTGGCAAAGGTCATCGAGAAGATTGTCAACGGCCAACTGAGCCGCTTCCTGGAAGACAACGACACGCTGGACACCTCTCAACTCGGATTCCGTAAGAACCACAGCACTGAGACCGCCCTCATTGCCGCAACCGACGACATCAGGACCATGCTCGACAAAGGCGAAACTGCGGCCCTCATCCTCCCTGACCTCTCTGCTGCCTTCGACACCATCTGTCACCACACCCTCCGCACACGTCTCCACGATGCAGGGATCTGCCACAAAGCCCTTGACTGGATCACATCCTTCCTCTCCGGCAGAACCCAGAGAGTCCGCCTCCCTCCCTTCCTCTCTGAAGCCACCAAGACCATCTGCAGCGTTCCCCAAGGATCCTCTCTCAGCCCTACCCTTTTCAACATCTACATGGCACCGCTCACCAACATCGTCCGATCCCACAACCTCAACATCATCTCCTACGCCGATGACACCCAGCTGATCCTCTCACTCACCAAGGACCCCACCACCCCCAAAACCAACCTCTACGACTGAATAAAGGCCATCGCCAACTGGATGGAGAGGAGCCGCCTAAAACTGAACTCAGACAGGACGGAGATCCTCATCCTCGGCTCCAACCGCTCCACATGGGACGACTCCTGGTGACCAGCCACCCTAAGAACCGCACCAACGCCCACCAACTACGCACGCAACTTAGGTTTCATCCTAGACTCAGCGCTCACCATAACCCAGTAAGTCAATGTCGTCTCATCTTCCTGCTTCAACACCCTCCGCATGCTCCGCAAGATCTTCAGATGGATCCCCGCCGAAACCAGAAGGACGGTCACCCACGCCCTTGTCAGCAGTAGACTGGACTAGAAAAAACTGCAACAGATTCAGAATGCCTCCACATGCCTCATCCTCGACATCCCACGCCACAAACACATCTCAGCCCACCTATGAGACCTACACTGGCTCCCCATCAACAAAAGGATCATCTTTAAACTCCTCATCCACGCTCACAAAACACTCCACAACACTGGCCCTGCCTACCTCAGCGAGCAACACACCTTCCACACTCCCAACTGTCAACTCCGCCCCGCCAACCTCGCACTCGCCACCATCCCTCGAATCCACCGAACTACAGCCGGTGGCAGATCTTTCTCCTACCTCGCCGCCAAGACCTGGAACTCCTTCCCCGTCCACCTACGACAGACCCAATACCTGCTGACCTTCAGGAAATGCCTCAAGACCTGGCTGTTCGAGCAGTAGCACTTTCCCCCTCCCTCCTTTCAGCACCTTGAGTCCCTAGCGGGTGAGTAGCGCACTCTACAAATGATTGATTGATTGATTGAAGAAAGACACAACAACTATTTATGAAAATAGAGCATATTATTATGAATTTTTAGAGTCCTTGATCATCAAAATCTACCAGAGGGTTTCATAGATATGATTTTTTAAATCAGTAAACAACTTTCATATCAACTGCAAACAAGCATTGTCCAACAAAATGTTTGTAAACCTTTGAAAAGCTTGAAAGAGTTTGTACTCTGACTCAAGTTGGGTGACCTATTCTGACACAGCAGATGTCTATGAGGTCTCTAAGGGTACTTTGGAGGGATACCTGGCCACCAGAGTGTCTTTGAAGCAAAATTCAAACTTTACAGGACAACCACCATAGATGATAATAGAATGGTCCTGATGCTGAGGGATGCAGGCAAAGGATGCTCACTGATGCTCCTGATGCTGTGCAGTTGATGGGGTCAGTTCTGGGTGAGTTCTCAGTCCACAGGGGAGGTGGGATGACTATGGCCATGCATCTTAGGGTCCCACAAAGTCTTCTTTGAAATGGTAGAAGGGTTGTTGCAGCAGGCCTTCGATTCTTGTGATACATGGGCCAGGCTGCAAAATCTTTGGTGTGGGCTAGCCTCCCTCTTGGGTGACAAATCTGGGAACAGACAACATCCACAGGTCATGCATACGTAGGTGCAAATTTTGAATATCTTGAATAAGTCTCTTGAACACCGGTAGTGGCAAAACTTCTGCAGTGGCTACCAAATTGAAATTTGGGCTTTAATGCCCCTAGTGCTGTTGCAGTGGAGCCAGCTGACTGATCCTTGGAGTCTCTGCTTTGATCTGGGGCTGAGAATCAACATTTGCCTAGCCAGGAGCCAGGGACATGATCCAAACTTTACTAGCCCAAAGTGGAGCAGGTGCAGTCCATCAATGGTGCAGCCTCTCTTTGTGCACTTTCAACATCAGTAGGATGGTCCTCCTTCAGTCCTTTCTCCAAATCTACTGTGTACTGAAGTCTAGGGTTCCAGAGGTGCCATATTTATGCCAGGAAAGTGCCCCGAGGAGACAATGTGGTCTCTAGCCAGTGGGCTAGTGGGACCCTTCCCCTTGAGTGATGAAGTTCCTGTCTGGTGTGATATATAGCTATATCAAAGTACAATAATCTTGCCCCTTCCAAGATGGCTCAACTCTTCCTTAAGCATCAGGAGCATGGTAGCCCACCCCAGAGATGTGGTTACCTATGGGCCTCATTCCCACAGGAAAACCGGTTCTGCCACCGAGCTTCCTTCTCTGTCCTTCTCTCCAACCTGTCTACAGGAACAAAAGGCAGCCTGCTTGTCACAGTGCCCTTTCCTCGGGATCTGCACGCTGCTGAACAAAAGGCCCACCTCCCGGTGTCACCAACTCAGAAAGCTATTATAGCACAGAGTTATGATGAAGCCAGGCGGGGGGAAGGGAATTAGGGTAGGGAGCTGCAGGGAGAGAGATCTGCAAAAAAAAGGTTAGAACAAATATGCATATACTCATTCATTACAGTATAGCTCATCAATAGACTCTTGATTAAAGGAGTCTCTGTGATATCAGATTGAGACCCTTTGTGAATTGGGCGTAGCCCCTTTTCTGAATCATGGAACAAGAACAAACTGCAACTTCTGAAACTAGAGATGGCAAGAGCCTTGGAATATGGACATACTCTAAATATCAATCATGTAAGAATTATACATTCATAAACATAAACGTTTGATCGCCGCCCAAAGATTCTCAAAGACTTAAATATGTATCTCACATATTATGCTTCCCAAAAACACAATGAAACTATATTTTGTTTATCTCTGAAACATTTTCACATTTACTACCTAGGCCTGAAAGTCTTACTCATTGAACTTGAAATGCTTTGTTCGTTGGACATAAGCGCCTTGCTTGTTGTTCATGAAGCGCTTTGATCATCATACATGAAGCGCTTTGTTCTAAATACCAGAGAGCGCCTTAACTTGCTTTATCTGAAGTGATACGCTCGTTATGCTAAGGGGCGCTTTACTCATGTGGCCTGAAGGGTTTCGATCCTCGTGTCAAGACCGCTTTAGTCCTGTGACCTGAAGCGCATTGGTTTGTTGTGCCAAGGATGTTTTACTCTTTGGGTATGAAGCGCTTTGATTGACGTGCCAAGGACACTTTACTCATGTGGACTGAAGCGCTTTGATTGCCGTTCCAAGGGCGCTTTACTCATGTGAACTGAAGCGCTTTGATTACCGTGCCAAGGGCCCTTTACTCATGTGGACTGAAGCGCTTTGATTGCCGTGCCAAGGGCGCTTTACTAATGTGGACTGAAGCGCTTTGATTGCCGTGCCAAGGGCGCTTTACTCATGTGAGCTGAAGCGCTTTGATTGCTGTGCCAAGGGTGCTTTACTCATGGGGACTGAAGCGCTTTGATTGCTGTGCCAAGGGCGCTTTACTCATGTGGACTGAAGCGCTTTGATTGCCGTGCCAAGTGCACTTTACTCATGTGGACTGAAGCGTTTTGATTACCGTGCCAAAGGCGCTTTACCAATGTGGACTGAAGCGCTTTGCTCGTTGTGCTAAGGGGCACCTTACTCATGTGATCCGAAGCGCTATGATCGTCGTGCCAAGGCCGCTTTACTCTTTAAACTGAAAACACTTAGCTCGTTGTGCTAAGGGGCGCTTTACCTTTGGAAGTAAACAACTTCTTTCAAGATTGGGCTCATCAAGACCTTACCGCTATGAGTACGACCTACTTGTATCTGAATTCACTATGGAAACAAGGATACTCTGATTTACTGTCAATCTGCCATGCAGGAAATCTGTTCTTCTTCAGAGGAACCCCCACGAGGTCTGACTGCATCAAAGTCTTCAAAATAGTGAGCAATGTGCTTGGGTGTGGCTGGGCTTTATAGGCCTGCCACACCCCAAGATGGCGCCTGCCTCTGAAAACCTGGGAATTGTAGTCCCTTCATAGAATGGCACTGATAAGTGCATCTTGTCCACCAATGTCCTGACCCTGCAGCTACATGAGCTTTACCACAGGGCAGGCGATGGTGATGACCACTTTTAGAACAGGAAGGGAGGACAAGTGGTGCGCATAAAGCGCCGCAAATATGCGCAGCGGAGTTTCGGGCGGGACCTGGACCGCGCACAGCCTTATTCCTCACACTGCTCAAGAGTGTAATCACCATTTGCCCTTCAAAGGTGGCTTCCACTTTGAGGCTTGCTGAGTGGCCATAGTCGGTGTGTGGGAGTCACACCTTACTCTGCAGCTACTGCCTTTGTTTCTGCACCTGACAGTCATTCACACATCTCTCCATGAGGTCAGAAATCTGTGTGGTTGCCAGTTCCTTTGTGAGGCCAATAGACCAGCTGAAACATGGATTGGCAACTTTCTAAAGCTTGCTTAACCTTAAAAGTACATAAATGTCGACTTCACCATCAAGTCACATTTAATGCCATGATTAATGTGATATCTTACATGACCCAGTTAGGTAGTCCCATTCAGGAGTTAGGCAAGTTGGGTTGCCAACCGGTAACTCTGTGTTGGCCAATGGGGCTCCTAAGTTTATCCACAAGAATATTACAATTTGGAAGTGTTAAGATGTGAACATATGTGTCCTACTTAGTAAAATACAGCTTCCTACCATAATGGCTCTATAGGCCTTCCGTAGTGAAGATTAATTTATATTGTTAAGTGTTAGGGTGTCTATGTCATTAATGGTTATGGCAAAGTCAAACTGGCAGTGCGACACAGCCTTTCCTGTCTGCAATGTCAGGCTATGGGAAATGTTTTCACCCTGTCACACACAGGATGGCACAACCTGTGGTGCAACTCCGTGTAAGCACTCTGCCTTCCATGCCCTGTGTAAATTAGTACTTACCAAATGGAGACGGCCAATTCAACATAACATTTGTAAAGCGACTGAATACTGTCACTGAGGTCTAAACTGTAGACCTCAGTGAACTCTCACGATCATAAAACAGCAGCTAGTAGTCCTAATGAGGGCAAAAAGTGGTGGGAAACCTGCAAAAAGCCTGTTTGCTTACATGACCCCCCCCCCAGCTAATATATCTGGGAGACCTCAACCACACTCTTGGTGAGTCTCCCTAACCATTCAGCGAGGAAGGATGTACGAAACTGGCGGTACTATTGTAAGGCCTAGTCCTGCCTACATCCTTCCTTCAGGGTCATTTCCACTGGGGAACTGGCCTACTTCAAATTTGACAGGACCCATCCTAAACAGGACTATAGCTAACTCTGTGTTTCCATCTTCTTTCATTTTAACCTTGGGCAGAGAGGTACCTACCTCCTCTAACCCTAACTTAGCAAGGGCAATACCTAGCTTACCCACAGAGGTTATCCAACATTGCAGTAATCCCACCTTGATGAACACGGTCAGGGGCCCACTTTGCTATCTGCCATGAGGTCTGACCGCCATACTAAGGACAGTCCTGCAATAAAGGCAAACACCCAGCAAAGGCTACTGACAGCTGTCAGTGCCCAGAACCACACCCTTAGCTTTCCACTGACAGGTGGATGTGCTATTGAATGAGATTCCTTGGGCTCAAGGTGCCTTTCTGTTTTTTCTGAGTGGGGGGGCTATAGTATCCTGTGGAAGACACCCTCCTTCTACACCACCTTCTGACAACTCAGGGGTGCCACCCATAAACTGATCAGCTGCCTGAGACTTCAGAACGTCTTGTGGAACAGGTAAGGGTTCTCCCTTACCAGGTTAGAATTTTCTGTACTCGCCGGTCTCTTTCTAAAAGTTGCCTTTCTTTCCTGCCTTTCTTTTTCTTGCCTTTTTTCTTGGGCCCACTCCTAACCTTTGGGACAGTACCCCCAGAATACTTGGGTGAGAAAGTGCACTGGGCAACTACCTCTGTGGGCTCAGACCAATATCTGGGAGATCATTACCAAGGAGACAATCTAGGGGGAGGTCTGAGCTGACTACCACCCTGTACCAACTAAAGGAACCCCCAATCTCTAAGGTTACCAAAGCCACAAACCTAGCAGTAACTTCACTTGGGACAGCCCTTGCTCTCTTTGTTTATCCTAGTAAATACTGGTCTGGGGACACTAACCTGTCAAGCACAATGGTGTGGCTGGCACAAGTGTTTTTCAGGGCAGTGTTTCGGGTACCTACCGCATTTAGGAATCATCAACTCACCCTCTGGCCATTTTCTCAGTTGAAAGCAACTAGGATATCTTCATCCGAGGAATCCACCTCTAAGGCTACCCTGTCAATTCCAGTGGTAACCTTTCTCTTGGGACAAGCTGAGTCCTCTCTCTAGTGCCCAATCTGCTGACAATCAAAGCAGGGCCACTGTCTAAAACTGTTTAAGTCCTGGGTCCCCACTACTCTGTTTACTAGAGGTGGGGTGGTTCTTGAATTTCACTCTTTTAGGGTTCTGGGGCTCTAGTGGATTTTCTTTGGTGTATTTATCAACCCCCCTGTTTTACCTTCTGTGGGCCTAAACCCCCTTTCTTGGGATCACCCCCTGGGTTTTCTTGGGTACTCTAGCCCTTACCCACTCATCAGCCCTCTTGCCCTCTTGCCCAACTCTCTAGTTCTTGAATCTAGCAGATGATGTAACTTCTCAGAAGTACAATTTGTAAGAATTTTTCCTTCACCATTAATTTATATAAGACCTTGAATGTATCCACTATGTTACCCTTTAGCTAGCCACCCAGTGACTTTACAGATCCATCCACAAAGTCAACCTATGTCTGTGTTAACCCCTTTGGTGTGTACCTCTACTTAGGTCTTTACTCCTCTAGGGTAAGACCAAATAGCTGGATGCATGCTTTTTTCTTGTGGCTTTAAGATTTTACCACCTCATTTTCAAGTGTAAGTAATCTATCTCTCCCCACTGTTGGTAACAAGTCCAACAACAGCCCCCCTCAATGTTGTGCACTCACCCTTCTCATCAAGAGCCCTCTCATAGGATGCCAGACACTTGTCTATGCCAGCCCCTTCTACAAACTTTGAAACAATCTCTTTGGGTAACCTGGGATAATATGTGCCACCTGTATGCACCTCTGACTTTGTTGCTGCCACCATTCTCTTGAGGAGTTATCACCAGCTTGGTCCTTCTCTCCTGTAGGGCCAGTCTTCTTGCTTGGAGAGCCAACGTCTTCTCCTCAGTCTCCAGGAGGGCAGGCTGGTCATCAGTTCCTTGGATCTTCTTGTAGAATTGAAGCTCATCTCCCACCCATATAGTGACCCACTCCTTGATATTACTCTGGGAACCACATTGTGTTGTCCCCTTCCATTTCAAAAGGGTCCGTGCCATTGTCCTCTTTATCACCACTCTCATGTGTGTCTTCCTCTGCCAGTTGGGCCTGGGTTCTCCTTGACACCTCCCATGCTTAGATGGCTTTCTCTAATTACTCCTTTCTGGCAGTCATGCCTAGGCCAACTCGCCTTCTCCTGCACATCCCTTTCAAATTGTTGCTTTTCGGTGTGGGCAAGTGAGCCAAGTCTATTGTCCCATTCTCCGTTTTTTAAGCCTTTGCAAAAAATGTTTGCCACTTAGGAAAACTAGTTGTCGACTCCTTTGGCTGTTGGAAAAACAATGCTTAGTGCATGGAGAAGTTTTGGCAAACTGAAACTTACTTTGACTCTACTCAGTTTTCTTTCTGTGGTAGCCAACTTATTGTGACACAGGTTGCAGTACAAGACAAGAAAATACTGAGATTTTTATGTGAATGAGTGACTTTCTCAAAGGTTATAGCAGAATTTTTAGGAGTAAGTCACACATATTCATAGAAAATAATTGGCCATTGAGCGAGGTGTTTCATTTATGGTTCACAGATTCACATACCCTGCTAGTGCTCAAGTTCTTCATATGATTCTCAGTGCACCAAGACTGCATACATGCCAACGCTCCTGATTCATCGGAGACTACGGATTTCAAGCCTAGTCTCCCGCCTCCCGAATCCTGCATGCAAAACCCGATTCCTCTGCAGGCTTCAGATGACAGGGACTAGCTTTGTGTGGCTCAGAGCATTCACTGCTAGTAAACTGCTCCTGCAGGCCAGTGCACAACATTTTTATCACACTTTCACTGCCAGCCGTAGCGATTTCTCCATGCTCCTGACCCTTAAGAAAAAAATCGTATATTTGCATTCCTAATATTTGATTCTGCAGCAGCCCACTTGCAAGTCCCATACATGACAATAACGTTATTCATGCTTAAATAGAAGTCAGTGGGGTAAATACATTCCCCTGATTATTCTTTTTGAATTATTCCATTTTCTTCTCTAAAATGTTGGCATCTATGAGATTGGCAACCTTAAAATCACTGCACTCACTTCAAGCAGCAATGAACAGGTCTGCATGACCTTATGCATAAACGTTGCATGCTGCTAGCCAATGTTGTTACCTTCCAGAAAATGAGCAGCTTCATAACCCCATAAAGAACATTCATCAATGGATTCAAAAGAAAGACTACACTGGCAAACTCTCGTCTGCACACAGCTTTAAACTTTAACAGAAGGACAAGTATTCTAAATTCTTGATTGTATGTCTGTATTTACGAATGTTAAGAAAACAGTATAAAGCCTATCATAAAAAAAGTATTCTTGCTTCTTCTGGGGCTCCAACGTAAAGGTTGACCAACACTTGTAAACAGAATCCGTCTGCGTGGACCCTACTTCCAGTATTCTATTTCTCGTCCTGCTGCTGCCACTCATCCTTTTTCCCGCCCCCAAAGGATCCTCCAGGCTGTGTAAACAGAGAGCGGTGCCAGAGGAACAGTCCTTCCCGTGCTTTTCGGGCCCGCTCAATAAGAGCCTGGGGCTGTTCTATTAGAGTCTTCTCCGAGCGGCTCTTATGTGCACTCATGAGATATTAAACTCCCCCGCTCCCCTGGTTCCCACAGTGGGGGGGTTACCCTCCATAAGATTTTTATTTAAAGTGATAAGGAGCTAGGGGAGGGGGCGAGCTCTCTGCGCACTTCAAACGGGGATGGAAAGGAGGAAAAATCCATACGAATGTTTCTTGCCGGCTTTACTGAACAGCTTTACTGTTCAATATTTTTTTTCTTTCCTGTTGTTTTCTCGACTGCTACTAAAAATTACAGAAACCAGACCTGCCATCCTGCTTTCAGAAAACCGTGCAGGAACCACTCACTTTTCTGCACCCATATGTGTAGGTCCCGGCGAGGTCTTCGGTAATGCTGAAGAGAGAGGTCTGTATTTATAAACAAACACGCTCGCGCGCGCGCGCGCACACACTCATATATTTACTTTTAAAATATTTTGATGGCATTAAATTGTATCTTCGGGCGCATCTGACTCAAACAGAAAAAAAGAGGCAACTGGCTAAAATAAAAGTGGCCTTAGGCGTCCCTAAAGCTAAATTACTCGATTTTCAATCCACTGTTCGATTTGTAGACAACTTCTATTACTCTGAAGGCGAATTAGAAGCTGCCTTTATTCACAGTTAAAGTTATGAAAGAATCTCCACAAAGCTGATGTCATAGTCCAGGATATATATACATACATAGTCGATAATTTAGGGGTGGGAAAATACCGACTTTCACCAAAGTTAACATTTTCCCACCTTCAAAGTGTTTATTCTTTAACTCCCCTCCAGAAGAAAACTGTAGTTTCTGAGTCTCAAGAATCGGATAAGGCTAGTGTCTCAGCCAATCATTTTTGCCATTTGCTCCCGAGATATCCAATATGCGTATTGCAGGTAATGACTTTCCCCTTTTGACATTAAGATGTGTGGGATGGCCTAGTGTACCCAAACTAAAATAAATCACCTGTTTTTTTTTTCAAAAGAGAGAACCTGTCAAGGCTGATGAAGGTAACAGGTGAGCATTTCAGGATAAGTTATAGGCACAGTTAGTTATTCATTATTATTAGAGCGCCTATCCTGCTTAAATCTCACTTGGATATTTGGCTCATGAAGGGACCCCATATTAACTGAACTGCTCAGTAATTATTCATAGACAGAGGTAGATGTAGTCATAAGCTTCGCAGGACAAACGTGAGGATGCAGCGCCGAGTGCAACTTTGGAGTATATCATGGCGACCTGAAATGATAAAACACCCATTAGCTGCAACATAGTACATATGGTCAGACTACGGCAGAAAATACGCCCGGGTACATAATTAAAATGCCCCTCTTTAGTGAACTAGATAACTAAAAGGTGACCTGTAGTTGCAAATTGGGTCAGGTCTGACCTTGTATAAGTGTTTTGCAAGGTTTGGAATGCTGAATGGACTTGAACTTGCTGCAGGCAATGTTTGTTTTAATATCAGGGAACACAACAGTAAAACAAATACTGGCCAACTAAACCATAAGCAGACCCTTCGGGCACTAACTGATTGCCTTATGGGCCAGGTACATTGCACTTACTATACGAAATTAAAAAATGCATTTAGGCCTACAATCTTTAAATTATAGACCGACATATAAAGCAAGGCTTACCCGATCTTACCCGATTCACTGTTGGCCAAATGCACTTTTCCCTGTGACTTTTGGGAGCATTGCTGAACCAATGCATATATTAAAATGGGTGTCTTTTGCTAAGATGATGCCATCGGATTTTACATTTAACCACTTCGAGGACATATTTTTCAAATATGTCTGCACCAAATGCTACCAAAATTGTTATGCACACATATTGCAACCTGCATTTGAGCTCACGTCATAAATGCATTAAATTGGGGTGAGAATGTATGTATAATTTGGGCCTCTACAGAAGAAATGACAATATGATCATACATTATTGGTATAACATGAAACGTGCAGTTGTGACTATACAGTTGACTGTCAATACTTAATTGGTAAAAAAAAAAAACAGGCCCTTGGCCTCAAAGTAGTGCTTAGGAGTCCACTTGCACTGGTAGATAAGGAATTTACAAATCCAAGGATGCCTAGTGTTGTTTCCCCCTGATGCCTCTTTCTTCCATCACCCAACACTTTGTCCCTTTATTTTTCACTTGCATTTTCTTTTTCATTCATACTTTGTACCTTTGATACTATTTTACTCTCTTGCTCTTCTTTCTTCCTTTCCTAACATTCTCATTCTTTTTCTGAGTCTATGTTGGATTATGAAAAATAAGCCCCGGTCCCCAAAAATGAGTGTCTTTTCTGACACTTGCAGCCACTTGCACAAAGCACTGTTTGTTTTCCTACAGTATATGAGAAGCGTGCAAGGTGAGTTTGTAGCATGTGCAATGTTTCTGCAGTCTCTGGGTAGCAACAATTAGCAAACCTGTGAGGAAGTCTAAAGCATGTATCAGTATTTAACTTGGCTATATGCCAGAACGGTTGAAGGCTTCACCTATTGCACCAAAATGTGAAAAAAACTCCTTTTGAGGTCAGCTCATGCTCACACAGACATAGCTCCCAAGGGGTGGGGGCACATGATACAGGAACCTGGGACAACTTGAATAAAAACTAAACAAACACAGTCCATTCCACTTTCCAGGGTATATATTTACTTGCCAAAATCATCACATTCACTATACACATTGCTCTTTATGCAAACTGTTCAATATTTAGTCTCATGCGACGTCTATAATTTCACTACACTTTAGGCCTGATTTAGAGTTTGGCCGAGAGGGTACTCAGATGTACAAGCAGGGAGGCCTAAGTATGTCAATGATGGAGTCCACTCCACCACTGACATACTTCTCCTACATCCCGAAGAAAGTTTGGACCGTTGGAGTTTTGGTCATTCAACCTCCTGCCCAATGTAAAGCGTGCAGTTGAAAGTCCAGTTTTCACTCTTCCTTACTGCCATAAACATCCTGGTTGTAAGGAATAGTGAAAACTTCTTAATGACCCCCACACCATGGGACGCAACTCCCATGGTGTGTGTGGGCGGGGGTTCAAAAACAAAATGCTGCTTTGGGGTTTTGATTTTGGAAAAAAACAAAAAAAGTTACAGGTTTGACTGGCAGCCATCGTCTTTGACATAGCTGTTGCTGGACTTGGCCCTATTGGCAGGATCATCCCCATACTTTTTGCCTTCACCCACCTGGATTCTAAACCCATTCTTCTTGGCTTTTAGGACTCTGCACAGTTTAATACTGCTAGCCAGTGCTAAAGTGCTGGCTTACACCCAATTGACACATTTATTTTACTTGTCAGTCCCTAGTAAAGTGGTACTAATTGTCCCCAAGACCTGTAAATGTAATGCTGCTATTGAGCCTGCAGCACTGATTGTGCCACTCACTTAAGTAGCCCTTTTATGCACGTCTCAGCCCTGCAATTGCAGCCTGTGTATGCAGATTTAAACTGACATTTCGGCCTGGCAAAATAAACCTTTTGCTTAGATCTAAACCTTGCCTTTTAATATATATGAGTCAAACCTAAGCTAGTCTCTAAACAGCCAAAAGGGCTGGGTGCAATGTATTTAAAAAGTTGGACATGCACTTTTAACTTTTACATATCTTTGTAGTGATACACTCTTAAATTAATTTTTCACTACTGCAAGCCCTGCCTCTCCCACAGGATAACATTGAGTTACCTTATTACATTTAATAAGTGATAACTTTCAGTTGGGAGCAGGTAGGAATGTCGAGTTAGGTCCCTAAAGAACTGTAATATAAAACCCTCTTTAATGGTAAAGTTAGATTTTAGTATCAATTCTGAAAATGTCACTTTTAGAAAATTGGCATTTTCTTCTCCCCACCATTTGGACCTGAAGCGTGTACCCTGGGTCACATGACTAGGTTTAGTTGGAAGCTGGTCTTTGTGTATTGCTCTCAGACAATGAGACTAAGGGGGAATAGGTGTTGGCAGGATGGGCTATCTCTGACTTGATATGGTGGCGAAGCTGTCACCTACCACATTTGCACATCACAAAGACTCTGCCTCAGCACACTCACAAAGGTTTCCACAACAGTATTTTGTGCCACCAGACAGGCTGGTGCCATGGCAGGGAGACAGGACATTCCAGATACCTCTGCAGGAGGAAGAGTCTAGAAGCTTTTACCTCTTCAAAGTGGGTACCAGGTATAACTAGTGGACCATCAGACACAAATCTTTAGTATACTTCTGGACCAGTGGAAGACTCAGAAGTAGAACTGCTGTGCTGATCTGCTACAAGAAGGACTGACCTGCTGCCCTACTAGCCTGCTGCACTGTTGCCCTGCTGCCTGAGTGAGAAAGATTGGATCTGCATCTTGAACCCAGGGCCACTAGAGTGATTCCAGGGGTTAGTTGTCTGGCATCCTATTCAGAGCCTCCGGGTCAGAAAAGGGTCCAACCCTCTTGACCCCTGCACCTTGTCTCTGAGTCCTAACCCCCCAATGATGGCCCTTCAGTACTGGACCCTTGGATGTGGGGCTAAGGGTGCTTTGTCAGCCCAGCTGTGGCTCTACTAGAACCAACACAGTGTGATACAAACCTGACTCAGCTCCTCGCAGCACCTTATTTGAACCGATCCACAGTGATGCAGTCCCGACAGAAGCTTGCATCCCAGCCCTAGCATCTCATCCAAATCTTCATTGTGTGATATGTCCTTGACGCAGACCTCGTAGCTCCTCATCAATGCTCCACAAGCAGGTTTTAAGGTTAATTTCTCAGCAGAATTAACTTGGTCCCTGTATCTGGCCCATGCTTCATCAAGGTCAGCCTGAACTTGTGACTTTATCCCGGTCCAACGTGGGCAGATAACCAAAGTTGGCGCTTTGTGCTTTCAAGAACTGTGTATACCTAAGTATTTAAAATTACAAATCTCTGGTTCTACTGATTAAACTTTTGTTGTTCTGGTATTTTTCTAAATTGGTGTGGGATTTTTCTTGTGTTTTCTTGTAACTTTATTACTGTTTGAAGTGATGCATAAATACTTTACACATTTGCCTCTAAGCTAAGTCTGACTTCTTTTGTGGCAAGCTACTAGAGGGTTGAGCGCAGGTTATTTTGAGATTTGTTTGTGTTTCATCCTGACGGGAATTGTGGTTGCTCCTTAAGTAGAGTTTCACTCCCTAAACCAGTAATCCAATTTCTTACAGCCATCAGCCAATTTTTAACACATTGACAGGGACTGTCGTCGGGGCACTTCAAGCCAGTAATAAGATATGTCTGCAAGGTCACTGGACATCTCTAAATGTTGAGGACAGGTACTCCATCACAGCAACAGAGTATTTTACTCCATCACTCACAGAGTAAATCCTGTCCTCTGCATTCTAAATTATGTCCTCAATTGTATGTCAAGAAAAGGGAGCTCATATTATGCATACTTCCCTGCTGTTTTAGTACACTGCACCCAGCAATACAAACATAAACACAATGGAAAAACTAAAATACCCAGCACTCCCTGGTGCTGGACTACCAATGTCGGAACGAGAGGTGTCTCACTAATACACTATAAATAGAACTCCTCACATTACATCACTTCCTCTTTTTTGCTGCTACTGCCAGATACATTTTTCTTTATGCTTACTGTTTTCATAATTTTAAATTGTTAACAGGGGCAGCTCTGGCAGGAAGGGTGGGGCAGTGCACAGATCGAGGGGGGTGGTAAATAATAATTAAAAAAATAACACTTACCTGCCGGGCCACCTTGCCTCTGCCACTCCAGCCACCTCGGTGCTTCTGCCTTCCTCCCTTCCCCACCCAATCCAGAAGAAGCACTGGGATTGGCCTGAGCAGGCTGAAATGCCCTTCATGGAGGGAGTAGAAGCCCGCACTTGGTTCTCACCCAGCTGTGAAACACAGCGGGGTGGAGAGTTCTAAGCACGCATGTCAGTTTGGCTGGCCTCAGATGGCCGGCCAAAGCGACATACGCACTTTGAGTGCACCTAGCACGCCTTCCCCCCACGCCCGTTACGCTGAGAATGCTGGCCCCCCTCCACCCTACCTAAACAGAAAAATAAAATGACAATAAAAATGTGTTTATTATCATTTTAATTTTCTGCTTCTCTTCTTCCTCCTTTCAGTAGAAGGGCAATGCTCCTCCGCCATAGCGGAGGGGCCACCTTGTTCTTACAAGCTTGAATGTAATATTTGTCTCCCCATCCACTTTTTCCCTGGCAGCGAGCAATACTCTCTGTGAGCGTCTTATCTGTTTGTGTTGCCTTAGTGAGCAGTGTTTTTTTCCCTAGTTCTAGCACACACACTCTGCACCTCAATCTCTCAGCTTCTGCAGCATAGCAGTTCACAGTATTTTTCAGGGATGGTCTTCACCATCTAAAATATTTGGGCATCACCTCCAAGGACCACTTCCTTTGGCTGTGCCTGACCTTAAAGGTTATCTAAAGACCATGCGTTGAATCCCAGAGATTTTTCAGATCACACCTCAGACATATGTTACAAAATAAGCCAAAGCAACATTATTGATTTGGTTACTTTTTCCACATATTTAGATTTTAAATTATTTTCTTTTCATAGACAAAACAATGCATATTTATCTAAAACTTTGATTTTACTGCAAAATACAATGACTGACCCTCAAAAAATAAGAAATGGATGAAAATGAAGCCATTTTCAGGCAAAATTAAAAAGGTTTTATAAAGAATTTGGTGAAATGTGCAGTTAATGTATCTACGGACTTCATTGTGCATGATATTGCCAAGAATGTCAAGGATATAATTTCATCAGCCCAGAATCTATATGCTGGTGTAAGCAGACCTAAACATCATAACATCATACTATATCCAAAAGCCCAGAATTATACTTAGTCCTATTCCTTTGTAAGTCTAAAAGTAAAGAAAAAAAAAAAAAGTCACTATCAGGCAACATTAGGCCTTCAGATCAAACTAGTACCTCTGCACATAAGACTTCAGACATTGTTAATAAAGTGATTGAGGTGGACAATACTTCAGATGACACTGACGGTCCACTACCAAAATGACCCTCAAAATGTGACATGGAAACACATCCTAGGAAATGACACTTACCAGACCCTTCTGTCCAATCTGACAATATTTTGGATGCTTTGTCACTTCCCATGATTCGGATTCAGACTGGTATGATGATTTAGACCTCAATTTGTTTGGTCCAAACACACGTAAAATTAAAATGATGTCGAAGGGCTTCATTACCAGTTTGGCAGCCAGACCATCAGATATATACATCAAAAAGATTTACACAGTTCCATCGTAACAGATATGTACCTACAGATCACAGATCGCTGGAAAACAAATTTGTTTGGAGTGATAGCCCTCACTCACCGTTCGGTGACATGCTTCATCATAGGGCTGTGCTCCTCGTCAGGCCGCATCAGATCATTTGTTGACTATTTAGCGAGAAACATGTTGACCCAGATGTATATGTAGTACAGGGGATCCTATATCTACTCTCACTACACTCTAAATAGAGAGTTCTAGTGACTACTACGATCATTTTTGTTTTTTATAGGGTGTGTAGACATTGTCCTATTTCCTCCCCAACTTCTGTTTTTAACCATGTCAGAGGACAGATACCTTAATAAAATATGTTGCACCTCTAGGCATTTTTAACTGTTTTTTTCACACCAATCCTTGATCAGCACTCGTTTCGACCGGCTTACTATCATTTACTAAAGATCTCCGGCAAAGAGCCCCCCAGTGGGGCCCGTCAGGCATTGCAGTGCCGGCCTGACGAGGAGCACAGCCCTATGATGAAGCATGTCACCGAACGGTGAGTGAGGGTTATCACTCCAAATAAATTTGTTTTCCAGGGATCTGTGATCTATAGGTACATATCTGTTACGGTGGAACTGTGTATATCTTTTTGATGTATATATCTGATGGGAGTCATATACACAGGACCAGGACTTTGTTTCCGAACCTCCTGCTATTTGTTTAGCCCCCCCCTTTTTCTTTGTTACAGGCAGACCATCATGTTAGCTTTCCTAAAAGGACCACTGTATTATGAGTTAATTAGGCAGGACCACCTACCGCCAGTCAAAAAAAGGCAGACTGGCAGTGGCATGGAGGCCCGGAAATAGGCGGTCTGACCTCCAGACCCAACAGCACAGCCACCAACCACTGACCGTAGTACAAGGCCGAAGTCGCAGTGGTGGATTACCATGGCAGTCAGCCAATGGAGGTTTGAACCACAGCGATTCACGGTCACCAAAGTAATACACAATGGCACATTGGATGGATTTGAAAACAACACAGCTAACACACATTGCCACACTGGAAACACCTGCAAAGGACACTATAAAACACACCCCTTCACACACCACAATCCTTTGCATTTACACTGCAATACACAGAAAGAAAAAGCAAATAATTCAACACAGCAGCACACATACTAGGTACCACTTTTTTCTCACCATCTCTTTTCGCACCCAGCACACACCTTTGTCCATTCACACCCTTTTGCACTTCCCCTCTTTAATGAGTCCCTGTCACTTTCTTTTTTTCAAATTCCACCATGTCACATTCTAAAAATCAATGTTTTTCTGAGGATGAGTTGAGATCATGGTGGATGAAATCATAAGAGTAGAGCCACAATTGTTTGGAGCACAAGCCCAGCACTTTCTTCTCAGTAGGAAAATGGAAATGTGGGACAGGATAGTCAACAGAGTCAATGCTGTAGGCACCACCCCGTGCACAAGGGAGGACATTAGGAAGAGGTGGAACGACCTCAGGAGCAAGCTCCATTCCCTGGTCTCCAGGCACCAGCTGCAGGCCTAGAAGACTGGCAGTGGCCCACCTAGTGTCCCTTTATATCTCTTTCCCTGGAAGGAGAAGGTCTTGGCCATCCTGCATCCTTAGGGCTTGATAGGATTATCTGGGGGAGTGGAGTCTCATAAGTCACAACACAAAATATTTCACTTAAATGCAATGTCATGCATGCCCATAATTCACCATTTGCCAATTTTACTGTCACTCCACTCACCAGCCCAGTGTTCATTTGGCCAAAGACCCCTGTTTGGCAACTCTTGATCAAAGTGTACTCATCTGAGTGTACTGTTACTGTCACTCAAACTACCAGCACAGTGTTTCTTCCTACCGATACCATTGTTTGTTAGCCCACACATGAAGGGTACTCACCTGGGAGGATAACATTTGCATAGTGTGTACCACAGAGAGTGACATGACTGCAACTCCCAGCAAGCCCTGTTTCTGTAACTCCAACCACCAGCACAGTGGCCACTTGCCCAAATACATCTGTTAGTGAACACTCAATTAAAGTGTAATCACCTGAGAGGAGAACATTGGTCAAGTGTATGTATTAGAGAGAGTGACTTGACTGCAACTAACAGGAGGCACAGTTTCAGTAACTCCAAACACCAGACGAGTGATCACTTGTCCAAAGACCACTGTCTGCCAACTCACAATGTAAGTTTACACAGCTGAGATGATACCAATTGTCAAATGTGGGAAGTAGAGAGAGTGACATGACTAGTAAGGCCGGGAAGGCCCTGCCTGTGTCTGTAAAACTAACAATCAGCCCGGTGTTCTCTTATCCAAATACCATTGTTTGTAAACTCTCAAGTGAATTGGACTCACCTAGGAGGATAACATTTGTCAAGTAAGTGTAGTACATGACTGCAACTCCCAGGATGCCCTGTTTCGGTAACTCCTCTCACCAACCCAGTGTTCTCTTCTCCAGTGACCACTGTTTGTCAATTCCCAAATTAAGTTTACTCACCTGGGGGGATAACATTTGTTAAGTGTTGTGGAGTAGTGAGAGTGACATGACTGTAACTTCCAAGAGGCACTGTTTCTCTAACTCTAACCACCAGACCAGTGTCCACTTGTTCAAATACCCTTGTTTGGCCACTCTCAATTGAAGTGTACTCATCTGGAAGGATACCATTTGTATAGTGTGTGTAGTAGAGGGGGTGATCTGACTGCAACTCCCAAGAGGCACTGTTTCACTAACTCAAAACACTGGCCCAGTGTTCAGTTCTCACAATACCCTTCTTTATGAACTCACAAATGAAGTGTACTCACCTGTGGGATGATAGTTGTCAAGTGTATGAATTACAGGGAGTGACATGACTGCTAAGGCCAAGAGGCTCTGTTTCTCCCACTCCAAACACAAGCCCAGTGTTGTCATGCCAAAATACCCCTGTGTCTTAACTTTCTAATGAAGTTTACTCATCTGGGAGTAAAACATATGTATAGTGGGGGGAAGTAGGAGTGACCGAAATGCAAAACCCCATAGGCCCGGTTTCCCTAGCTCCAAACACAATAGCAATGTTCACTTGCCCAATTCCATCGATTTATGACATCTCAATTGAAGTGTACTCCCCTGGTGGATACCATCTGTCCACTGTGTGTAGTATGGAGAGTGACATGACTGCAACTCCCAAGAGGCACAGTTTTGGTAACTCCAACACCAGACCAGTGGTCACTTGTCCAAATACACTTGGCTGCCAACTCTCAATTGAAGTTTACTCACCTGAGAGGGACCAAGATACAGATCATGTTCAACTCTGAGGTGTGTCAGCTATTTAGCTCCATCTTGACCTGCCAACCCAAGATGAGACTATTGAGGACAGGAAGAACATCTTAACTAGTGTGCAAAACATTGATCCCAAAGGCCGCAGGATGGATCACCAGAATGGTATTGGCAGCAGACACATTCACAATTCACTGATCACATGATGACAAAAATCACATATACAACAAAGTCCTGGGTCTGTCTGCATAACAATCAACTTGGTCTCAAAATGGGCAATAACATATGTTGCCTAGCCACTGTTTGGCCTGCACTGGTGGCAAGATGACATTCTCAGGCCATCTTCCCAAGGGCTAATGATCCTCACATTTCAGCAGCTGCTTGACGTAAATGGACTTGTCATGCTTCACAAATGTCAGGTCAATACAACCAACAGCATGGGTACCTGTCACAACAGGATAACCTGCAAATCAACCATGCGAAATGTCACTGTAAACGTTTGGAGGTAGATGCCACAATATAACCAGTAACATTGAACTTTTCACATCAACAGGTCGAGCTGCCATTGGCCACACAGATCCCACAGAAGGGACTGCCACTACCCCATGGATGAAACCCTCAGTGACGTGGTCACACCAACTATTTTATTCCAGTGTACATCACATAGGCTGTTGAAATGCCTGCACTGTCATAGCCCAGAATGGCTGACTCATTTTGTGTCAAGGTACACATACCATGGTACAGCCCCCCATACCACGGAAGGGAGGGCCTTGTCAGACATTGTCCTGTAGAATAAGCAAGCAGAAAAGTGGATGGTGTCACCAGCTTGAGCCTTATCACATACCACACCAACGAAATCCAACATAATATAAACCAAGGTATAGAGGGCAGTACAACAGTCCCCGATCACAGGCCCATCATAATGCAATGACCATGCATCTGGTAGTATTACACAAACATATGTCAGTTTTGTGGCACAGGCACTGTGGCCTGCAATGATGAAACATACATACAGCAACATACAAGTCATACAAGAATAGTGATTAGCCTATGTGAATGGTGAATGCCTTGCTTGCACTTGATGACAACATATTTCATGCCCACATGATCACACACATGATGCAATCATCCCAACACAGCACAATAAACAAGCCCAATGTGCACTTCTGACCTTCCACCCAAACACTGCTCAAGCTGCCTTGGCACAGGTCTCATACACCGTAAATCTGTAACTTACATCACCTGGAACAATCCATGTCCACTGCATATGTCAGAATGGTATCAGATAGCTGCCAATGTCACAACTCTGAAATGCCCACATGAGGATGGCATGGTGAGGGTACCTGTATAAAGATAAAATAAGGAGCAAAGGCTTGAAAACATACCTATTACACAAATCACATAGCAAGCATCTAAAAAGGAAATTACAGAGACTGACACAAACAAAGTAGCTACATTAAGGTGGGGATACGTCAAAAGCTAACTCTTCAAGTACACTTTGGCTGAATATGGCAGAGTTCCCTAGTTGCTTTCAAAACACTAAACTCCTCACATTCTCACAACTACAGTTCTTCGTACAGTCACAGTTATTACATCATGAAAAGTAGCTATCGATGAGATCTTCCCGCAAGTCAGCTCCTTCCTCTTCACCACTGTCATCCTCACTTGGCATTTCACGAGTCTCACCTGGTAGCACTGGAGGCTCCCACTCATACAAGATATTCCTCTGCAGGGCGATGTTGTGGAGCATACAGCATGTCACAGTGATCTAACACACTTTCCCAGGTCTGAAGAGGATGTCTGGTCCAGACACCTAAATCTGGCCTTCAGGAGCCCAAAGGCCCGCTCCACTGCCCCCTTATTCTTCCATTGGCTTTGAAGCGGACTTCCTCTGGCGTAGTTGGATTCCTTATTGGCGTCAACAACCAAGGATGGTTTGGATATGCAGAGTCTCCTTTTAAGGAATAGGACATATGTGCAACAGTGAGTCTCTCACTTCATGATTGCAGCACCTGACATTGCACTCACACAAACAGGACAGATGTGACTTACCAACCAGCCAGGCCCTCTCTGGGTACAGTTGTGACATCAGCTGGGGTATGGTGCTGTTCTGCATTAAGAAAAAATCATGGGCTGAACCTAGATAGTGGGCACAGACCTGTGAAATGTATAGATCCGACAAACAGACAACTTGCACATTGATGGAATGGAAGTTCTTTCTGGTGCGGTATACTTGTTTATTGGCATGCGGTGGGACCAAGCCAACTGTGTGCCATCAATGGCCCCCACCACATGTGTGAGTAATGCAAAACTATAAAAGTCAGCCTTCACATGAGCTAAATCCTGATGTTGGGGGAATTGGAAGTAGCTGTCCAGATGTTTTGACAGTGCTGAGTAGACATCCTTAAACATCAGACTGAACATAGATTGTAACACGCCAGCTGACAGGGCCACTATATGTTGAAAGAGCCATGTGTCTGGGAAGTGCAATACTGACACGACTTGTACAATGGGTGGTGTGATGGCAGGATAACTAATAGCTGGCATCAGATCTGGCTCCAACTAACAACATAAGTCCATTATTGTTTGCCTATTCAGACGGTAAAGAAGGATTATGTGGTGTTCTTCCATGGTCTTAAGGTCTTGCAGTGGAAGGTAGACAGGAGGTTGTCATATCCTCCCTCTCCCTGAATACCTATGTATGACAAGACATGATTTCTAACATTAGTCATTGTATCCACAGCAACATACATGATGCATGTCAATGATATCATGTGACAAGGCATTTCAGAAGGGATAGACATGGCAACCAGGACACAACACAGCTGTGAATAACACAGAAGGGTCATATGTGACCCTCATGGTTTTCCACACATGTGAACACAACAGAATTGCCCCTCGAAATGTGACTGGATGTCCCTACTGCCAAAATGACTGTTGATGGGGTGGACTGTGCCCCATTGTTATATGCCATCTATGCCCTGAAAATACTACAATGGTGTTTGAATAGTAGGACTTTTATGATAAGACAGGATTAGCATGTTTGTGAGCTCAAAACAACATTTTTGGAGGTGTGATGCAGTTTGTGAAGCCCAATACAGCATTTCAGCCCTCCAAAATGGCGGCTGCCTGACCCACTTCCCTGGACATTAGGAACTGCCTGCAGCTGCTGGCGAAAGTCGTCATGGCGGTATGCAGGTGCAACCACTGCGCACATAGTCATAGGCTAATGTTGTTGCCAGTGGAGGTTGTGGACCAAGGCTGTGTAGGCCGGCGGCGACGACCGCGTACATGGCGGACGTTACCCCCATGTTCTGAAGGTTCATTCACTTGACTCCTGACTCTGCTGCCAGCAAGACCTCAACGACCTGAGCTCCTGTGTCCTCTGGGAACAATCATGCTATGTCCAGCAGGTGATAGGGCCCCTGTCTTTTGTCCAGAGGAGCTGAAGAGGCTAGTGGATGAGGTCATACCCCTGTATGGAGTTCTCTATGGTGCACCAGAGGAGCAGGTAAGTACCTCATGTGCACAGTTTTCTCTTTACTTCACCATCCTTTCCCTCCTTAGAGGCTAGAATGTGGCCATGTGTGCCAGGTTGATTACTCATGTGCCTGTTGTTGCAGTCTGTGCGGCATTAATGGGGTGTACAATGTGCTGGTATTGGTGGCCAGTGCCATAAGTAAAATTCTGTCAAATTGTGCTGTGTGAGGTTTTTAGGTTCCTAGATCCTCCTTTTGTTGGATGCACATAACTAGGTGAGGATACATTACTGCTATCCACTGACATCTCTCTCATCATGATTGTTGTAAATGTCAGACAACATGTATGTGCATGACAGCATGAGCTGAGTATGTATGCTGTATAAGTCAGTTGAGAGTAATGTGAGCAATGTGTATGGTGCCACAGAGAATTTACTATTACATCTGCCCTTTCTAAACTGTCGTTTGGAAGGCATATCATGAGTCACTCTGTCCTTCAGGTTGCCACACACACCACATGCTGAATTGCTGTTGGCTACATGATGTTCTGTTATGCATGGAAGTGATGGGAATGTAGGTTCTGTATGCTCAGCCGGCAGAGACCAGGGCTTCTTAAAAGTACCTTCCAGAATTGGTCCTATTCTAAGCTGGGATAGAATCACTGGGGCTATGCAACTGTGGCACTATGCCCACTCTCTGTACCACAGCAGATCCTGAAATCTGGCCAATATGAGGTTCTGGTGGCAAATCCTGGACAGGATGCCTCATTCCTTCCATTAGATTAGGAATGGGGTCAGAGGTAAATTATTAATCCAAGTCATATGTGCACTTAGCATCATTGTCAATGTGTGTTTTTGACTCATGACAGGTCCCTTACGCCCACAGCCCTGTTGTCGCCTTCTCACAGGTCATATTTGTCCTGTACGTGCTTATTGCATAAATGACAGCCCCACAGTGCAGTGTGTTGATTCCTGGGAGGCCATGCTATGTGACTCAGTAGCTTGGTCACATAGCAAAAACTGTACAACGCATGCCTTTGTTTGTTGGATGCCATCTCTGTAGGATGGGCAAATATGTCCAAAGGAGTGGTCTGTGGTAGAGGTACACAGAACATAATCCCACCCCCTGAAGTGGCATGAGTCTGCATTTGTTATGGCACATGTCCGCACATGGACAGGGAAGATACTTTCTTTACCCACAATGCCAGTCCCTTCATTGTTAACCATGTATAATGTTTGAGTTTGTACTCTGGCATTTGCCCGTAGGGACTGTATGCAGAGAGTCATTCTCACAGAGTGGGAATGTCTTGGCCCATTCATACCTAAGGAGTTTACCCTTCAGAAGCCACATCAGTGTGATGTGTTTAATTGTGACACTCATCACAGTCAGGTTGCTAGAGCATGGGCTACATGATGTCAGTAAGCTTGCTTAGTCATTATGGGGCCTGAGCAATGTAGTGTGTTAGTCTGCAGATAGAGAAATATATGTCTATAGTCCTGTCCCTACACTTACTGGCTTGTATGTGTCACACTTGGGGAGTACTGACAAAAAAGAAAGTCCTAGCTTGATGTTACTGACATGTATGTGACTCAACCATTTGTGATGAAACTTGTGATCATGATTCTTGATTTGTCTTTTGCATCCATGCAGGTCAACGCCCATCAAAAGAAGGGATTATGAAGAGCCAATGCCAAGAAGGTGTGGCCCGTGGGCATCCACAGCCTGTGGAGCGCCCACTGAAGGAAAAGGTGGGAGGACCTGAGACGTTGGGCCTGGAAGATTACTGAGGTCCATCTAGGGATGTACTCCCAACGTGGGTGGGGTGGCCCGCATCTGGCAATGGCCTATCCAGAGATTGAGGGGCACTTAAGGGCTGCACAGCAGCCACAAGGGGATGAGTTAGGTTCTGACAGCTCCCTCTGACATTTAGGGATGAGCCATGTGTTACACAGTAGATGAGTGATTGTTTGTGTAGACATGTCATGTGGTGCAAACTGATAAGCCTTGCATATTGGCCCAGAGACCTAGGGTACAACTGGGTAGAATCCACAAACCACTTTCTCTGCAAGGATGACATGTGGCTGGGTACATTGATCAAACAACTACTGTTTTTTGTTGTAGTGTGTGTAATTTCTACGCAACAGACCACTACTCCTAAATATTACAGGCCAAAGATCCTTAGCCATGTGTCTGGCACCATGTGTATATAGGCATTTGCCACCCAGAGGCCATTTGTCTTCAGCGTATGATGGGTGCTAGTGCCTCACTTCAGTCTATAATGTGAAGATGGCCAACAAACATGTGACAGAGCTTACATTGTACTTTGGGTGCAGCTATAGGTCAATGCTTTCCATTGGTAAGTGGGGAATGTCCACTTGCATGATGTATGTGCCATCACTGTTGCCAACATTCCTAGTGCGGACATGTCAGCATGTGTCCCTTTCTCTTTTGAAAAACATTTGTAAACTGCTGTTTCATGCATGGTCTACCTATGTTGTTGGGATGATGTCTGTATTCCCTTACATGTATGTGCATGGACAACTGTGTGTGGAAAAGGACATATACAATGGGGTACATTTCATGTTGTGCCACATACAGGAGTATGTCTCCAATGGTTATTGGGTAACACATACCCTCACCCATTATAGCTTGTCAACTGGCATGTACAACTGCAGCAGCAATGAGGGACATGAAGTGTAGGCCTAGAGTTTTGAGCCACAATGTGTATTTCTATGCTATTGGTGCAGAATCATGCAGCAAAGTGCTTAGCATATGTGAAACGGGTAAGGTTTGTGACATAACTATTGGCCAGCATCATGGAGTGACTTGCAGTTATGTTGGAATCACTTGTGTTTGGGCACAAGCATTCATCCACAGTCAGACATGTGGGTCTGCATGACCTTAATGGGGACAATGATGTAGGGCCTTTAACAAGCACTTGCAAATCTCTGGGCCTCTCCAACATCTAGGGGACTAATAGCATCTACTGATGCACTTGGTGTATGTAATTGTAAGGGGTGACAGACATTAGTAGTCATTTCCCTGGGGCTTGCTGGTTCATTGTGTTGTGGATTTTAGGGACATCTCTCCCCCTGACAAATTGCACATGATGTCTACAGTGTCCATTTCCATGCCACATGTTTGGCCTATCTGAGCAACATTATTCCTACCTCCATGATTCTATTGGGACGAATATTACTTGGTGAAGTTTGCATAGAGGAATTGCTTCCAGTGTGACATGAGTATTTCCATGTGACCTTCTCCAGGCTATTGTACTTTCTCATCAACATTGCAGGATTTTGATGCATGATCTTTTATTGTTGGGTCATCACGTATGTGACAAATAGATATGTGCATGACCTTGTGTGGGATCTGTGGGAATGCATTTGGCATTTGCCTATCATTGTCTGCCAACAAGTAAGTGGTGTCTTCTCCATGGTGCAAAGCTTTGAGGGTGATGGGGTCTCCTACTTGTTGAATGGTTATTGTTATTGTACTTCAGTCATGCTATTGTAGTTGTCTGAGATCCTGAATTTCCTGAGGGCAGCTGTTGAAAGTTCATATGGCGTGGCACATGTATGGGCCACTTAGGTGGATTTTTTTGCTTGGGCCTACTTGATATCATGGTAATGTTTGCTAATCAGAGCTGTTGTACAATTATGATCATGGACATGTGATGACCCTATTTTTCTTTGTATTTTCAGCATCAGCACCGGCAAGTGAAGGGGACTGGGCACAGCCGTGTGGGTAATCATCTGGCCATGGAACCTCAGGTCAAGACACCACCAACACATAGGGACCCAGTGGCCTGTAGTGCAAGGGGAATACCACGGGGAGACAGGAACATTGTCTTCATCATTGGATTCTTCCTCCAGTGGACACTCCCTAGTGGTGGCGGACCCATCAGGGCATCCCCGTGTACCGTCTTTGTCCACCACCCTTGGTCTATCATCGCACTCCCTAATGCTCCCCACCCAGTTGGCTGTGCCTGCTCACCCAAAAGGGTGGGCTTCTTCTTTGCCACAGTCTCCTCCGCCCCAGCCCCTGTTACCCCTGCTGCCCTCAGTGAGGAGGCGATTGACCTCCTGAAAAGTATCTCTGTGGGTCAGTCAGCAGTTGTGAATGCCATCCAGGGATTGGCAACTCAAATTCCTGGAAGGCATTCATGGTGCAATGTGTGGCCTACAGAGATATTTTCAGGGTCTGGCCTTCTCACTGACAGCAGCCTGTCACCCGCCACCTTCTCTCCCCTATCATCCTCCCTCTTCCCAATCCAAATCCCCCCTTCATCAACCTAACTAAAGCACACAAACAGATCTGCACACATACACATCAACACACAAGAGTAGCACACACAAAAACAGCACAACAAAATACACCGGCATGCAAGCAAACAACAGCAACCCACAGACACAACAGTCACCACTTCCCCAGACACCACCACCACTCCCAGCACTACACATACCACATCAAGTATATCAAAACACACCACACCAACAGTCAGTGACACACCAAGCACACACATCATATCTGCAGACACCACCTCAACAGACTCCCAGACATCCACCACCAGCACCATACCTGCAGACACAACAACAGACACACAGACATCCACCATATCCTCAGTCACCACCCAGACACACATAAACATCCACCACCCCCTCCCCAGCACCTACGCCTCTCAGACCCCCCAAGACATGCAAATGCACTCACTCACTCACTCAACATACTACAACCCAGAAGCACGCATCCACACCAACACAGGAGACAACCACTCACTCGACTTCCAAATTTCAACCCTCTTCTGCTTACTGTCCCCATGTCCCTAAGAAACATTTTCTGTTGGACCTTAACCTTTCCCCTGTTCCCTCCACCCCTGTCCCAAACCCAAGAGGCCCCCACCCACCTCCCAGCCCCTCCCTTCCACCTCCAAGGACTCCCCTGCCCCCTCTGCAAGAGTCCATACCTCTCCCCCCAAGAAGAAGCCCACCCCTCCTATAAAGCAGACCATCCATCCAAAAGTCAAGAGCAACCCCCCTCCCAAATGCAACCACCCACTTGATGCCCCTTTCTCTGGAGGTCCCCTGCCAGTTAAGGAGTCAAGTCTGAGTACAGTGATGTGCATGCCAATGGCCTTGGACTTTTTACATTTATTGTTAAATAAACCCAAAATATGTGTCCTGCAATTCCTTTTCTACCTTTATGTTGTTCCTGAGTAAGTCGTGTTGTGTGCCTACAGTCGTGTGTGTTTCAGCCTGCTTGCTGATCCATTTCCTGTTGTTTGCAGAATCTGACTTTGTGGGCAGTGCTGGTGTCCCCCAAGACAAGGGTATATGTGGAGTGTATGGATATGTGGGTGTGAATACAATGATGGTAATATGGCATTGTGTACTGTTTGATGTGATAAGTATTTCAGCTTGTGTTGTCCAATGGGAGCATGTATGGTTTTAGACTTGTCCCCCTGATATAGATTATTTATTCATCTAATGTGTGTCAGCTTGAGTTTTTTGTGCAGACATGGTGTGTGTTCTATTGTGCTAGCTTTGTTTTCAACTGACAGTGCATGTGTCAATTTAGCTGTGTGTACATTGCAACTACTTCATGTAGAGGTATGTCCTGTGCAGTTGGAGTTGTATGTGCTTTGTTGACTTGCACTTCTACATTGTGCATATAGGCATGTCATTTGTGTCCAGTATTTTTTGTCCCTGATATACACGTAGGGCCATTTCCTGTGCTAATGTTTAAGGAACATGTGCCACGTGATATGTGTCACAATACAGCCTCCTTCCCTGAGTACTCCTGTTGCCTATTGTGCAGGTATTGCTTGCACAATTTGTCTGTTTGTCTCTCTGTCTATTATGCATGCCATTCTCCTTCCATTTTGCTGTAATTTGTGTGAAGTGTGTGTCCACTGCAGGGCCGTTTACTGGGAGTGATGTTTGTGTTCCATGACACATCCATACATATGTGTGTTGAATGTAACAAAAGTCTATGGCCTGTGAGGAATGTGAGTGTGTGAGTTGTATTTGTAGATGTGATGTTGGTGTGTTGTTGGTGTCGTGTGAGACAATGCTGTGTACCCTTCACTGTCCCTGTGCCTGAGATGAGCTAACATTTGTTTTTGTGTAGTATTGTAGTACAGTATGAATGACCTACCTAAAGGGAGATATATTGTGATTGTGAATGTGTCCTTCTTTGTGTATGATCCCGTCTGTTTACACAACGAGACGTATACTTCGTGCCCGTAGCGTGACCCCCATCTCATGTCGACAATGGCGCATTGATCTGTCGTTGCAGTTAATAACACAGGTAGGTGTGTGTACTTATGGTCGGTTGCATCCACAATGGCGTGGATTTTGTGCTCCATCGATGATAATCAGCAGGACGTGTGTGGTGGGTTCCATGGTGGCACCGGACGCGTGAGGCTGCCTTCAGGTAAATATCTCCCTTTATACTGTCCGTTTCCACCTGCTGGGACATGGTGGTCTGACCACAATGGTCACATTGGCGGTGTGCAATCTCATAATGTGTCCGGCGACAACACTGTCTGCGCCGGCCTGTGTGTGCTACCTCGTGACTGTGGCGGTCTGTACTGCCTGGCCGTGCCAGCAGGACGGCCGCTGTCTTTGCTCCATAGGCCCCTCATCACTCGTAATCTGGCAGTCTAACTGCCACCCTGACGGCAGTCAGTCCGCCAAACTAGTAATGAGGCCAAAATTTCCAAAGGAGGATAAGAAATCAACTTTTTCACGAGGAACATATGAAGCTTTAGAGAACCGTTGTTAGATTCTTGCTCAATTTTTCATCCATTGTCTTCAGATTGGTCGATAACTCCTCATGTGGAAGAGTACTTACACGCACAAATAAGAAGTCATTTACACTAGTTAATAAGAACGAACTAACATCTGCATATCAAAGACTTTTAATGACAGATAAAGTCCTCACAACGCCTGTCATAGACTCAAAATTGGTATCTTACTATATCAAATATGGCAAGGACCCTAAAAAGGATGTTGACAGGCCTGGTAGGACTGTTAGGATAAGATGCTTGATGTCACGGTGCTCATCACAAAAAGGTTATTGTTCAAGCGAAGGAAGGAGGCATCACAATAGACTCTTGAAAACTCCCAAACTGGTTCAACGTGCCTTCTGCCTTAAAAGCAATGCTCACAGTGTAATTTCCACTGGGAGATACAAGGGATCACTTTTAAAGGTGGACCCAAGCTCTCTGACCATGCCTTGTTGGAGAATGGTCATGCAGCAAAGGACCATTTTTTGGTAACAATTTCATTAGAGAAATCTCTAAATATGTCAACACTCCTACTCCATTGGCAAGGCACAACATTCCCTTAAAAAAGTCACTGGACAGTTTTTCTTTGCCTAACCAATATGCAACAAGATTGATCTGGAACAACGTATCTAGGGGTCAGGTGTTCCAATCTTTTGACCAGCATTATGGTTAGGAATTTAAGGTCTAATTTAAGTTAGGCAATGGATCTATAGTATTAGCAATTCGTATTTTGGTTTTTCCTCTATATGGATTAAGGAGATACAGGCCTCTCCCTTTGTCAGGGTGTCTACACCTGCTCCACTAAATCAGTTCTAATGTTTCGCCAAGTGTGGTAGTAGGAACATAGAAAACCTTTGGTAGATGTAAATAGCCTTCAATGCCCGGTGCTTAGTTTAGAGGGAGCTAGTCCTCTTCTTGTCTGTCCTGTGGTTACCAGTATTTTATTAGCTTTATTGGCTTTCTCATAAAAGTGTTGTTTTAGTTTCAGAAGCTTCCATTTATTTTGTTCAGTAAGTAATGTGTGTTATGGCTCATTATTATCATCATTTGTCCTACAGACCCCAAAGTTCCCTTACAGATATGATGCTGGGCTCCTAATTTAATATATTTTTCCAATTTTTTCCTTGTTATATTCCAGATGCACTTTTGATCTACTTTGGTTGATTTAGATTTCCCTCAGATCACTGCATTGAAGGTGTTACAAATAGTTGCAGATGCCACTGTCTGTCATTCACAGTGAAATACTCTTTAATTTATTTGCATATGCCCCCCCTTATAAATCCCATGTTTTAACAGTGCGTGGTTAAAGATCCACGTTTTGTGCTTTTTTGATTAGTACTTAGGTCACATTCCCAGATCATTGCGGCATGATCTGATA
The DNA here is from genome assembly GCF_031143425.1 of Pleurodeles waltl. Taxonomy (NCBI): domain Eukaryota; kingdom Metazoa; phylum Chordata; class Amphibia; order Caudata; family Salamandridae; genus Pleurodeles; species Pleurodeles waltl. Next base: position 553,911,613 of record NC_090448.1, read on the forward strand.
CCACTATAAGGCCTATAAAGCAGTTGAGGCCTTTATATGGCCGGTCCTCAAATGGGACCTGTGCACACTGGAAAAAATATTAAATCTCTATCGCTAAGTCAGAGTTGCCCCAATATGTTGAGAAAACCCAGTTCAGATAGTGATTTAAGCATGCTTATGGACCCCCACGTAAATATCTGTTGTGCAGGTATCTGTTGTGTTCCAGCATGTGCGCCTCATTGAAGTCTCCCATCTATGCACTTTGCCCTTCTGTTTTCCCTAATTAATTGGAATAGCATATGATGAAATTTGTCTAGATTCAGATTTTGGGTGTATCAAACCCCTAATGTGATATTGGTATTTCCCACTTTGTATATCGACATTGTGATCTGCCTTCTGCTTTATCCTTTGTAGTGTGTATAACACCTTCTTTGAGGTATTTATGTATCACTATTGCTAAGCCCCATGTTTTCGGTTTGGCAGCAGCATAAATCTGTAGAGGATGCCTTTTTAGGTCGATCTTTGGCAGGGTGCAGCGCTATCTGCAAGACATGTAGTTAATATGGGCTTTTAACCATGCCTACTCTTGCCATTCGTTCTTTGCTGTGATTCTCCTAAATGCTTCACTTTTGTAGGTGCATTGTGCTAAATGTCCCTCCTTTTGTGGGCTAAGTTACCACCTATGGAATTTCACTAAGAGAACATTTTTGTTGGCCATCACACTATGTCAAGCTTCCTTCTGTTACAATGTGTGATGGCCCCACCTCCCTCCTGGTTTCAGTTTTGCGTGCTTGAGAGATGGATAAGGCAACATGTCACAAGCTGTTTTTGAATACCGCAGTAACCACCGTAGATGCAGTAACTCTTTGTTATTTCCTCTGGCAAAGGTATCCTATTTCATTATTTTTTTTCAGATCCATTATTTTCGTTTACCAATATATAAGCATGCGTTTTTTTGTTTCTGTTCCACTTTCAGAATTTCCTTGTGACACTGTGTGCGTGAAATCAAAAATACTTATTCCGGAAATGTTAGACAACGCGTTGATATAATCATTTAAATCAATTTCTCTCCTGTTAGAACCAGAGTAAACAGATGTCATTTTAAGTCTGTCATCCATCAGATGACTCCATGCCAACGGCAGACACACTGTTTCCAATCCTGGGCTTGCCTTGAATAAGCTACTGCATTCTGGGAGCTGTATTCCTCGTTCAGATCTTTGGGACAAGTTCTAAAAATAGCACGGGGACTAATTTTCATAAACAATGGGCGATTGGCATTAAGCGACACTGGAAATAATGTCAGTATGGAAGAAGGTAATTGGAAGTGCTTTAGCTATGTGCAGGGACACTGCAATTATGTGGCAGAAAAAGACTGAGGCCCTCATTACAACCCTGGTGGTAAGTGCCGCCTACCGCCGTGCTGACAGCCGCCAACATACCGTGACCGCGGCAGTATCCCGCTACGGGTATTACGACCCACACTGAGAAAACCGCCACTATACAGACACCCACACAAGTCCGCCACACCAAAGGTCAGTGTTAAACTTGCGATAGCAAAACCCACACCGTTACGCCAACAGGAATACGCCCACAGTATCACGACCCACCAATCACTGCGGCGGTCCTTCAACCGCAGTAAACCATTGGCGGTACACACCGCCGCGCTCAAAATACACACACATTTCCAGAACACAACCACATTGGACAATTCAAACTGCACACACCTGACACACATACACACAACACACACTCACATCACTATAAAACACACACCCACATAACCCACAACCCTTTCAACGAAAAAAAAGATTGGCAACAGAGAGAGACACAAGCCAGGAGCACCCACTGAATCTGAGCCACAGAACACCATCACCCATACTCCATTCACGCACCTCACAGCATACACCCCAACACATCACCCCACACATCACCCCACACATCACCCCACACATCCTCACACATATCAGTCACACCACATTCATGGCACCCCAAAGACACCCCAGGTTTTCAGAGGAGGAGCTAAGGGTCATGGTGGAGGAAATCATTTGGGTAGAGCCACAGCTATTCGGATCACAGGTGCAGCTGACGTCCATTGCAAGTAAGATGGAGCTCTGGCGGAGGATCGTGGACAGGGTCAACGCCATGGGACAGCATCCAAAAACAAGGGATGACATCACGTAGAGGTGGAACGACCTACGGGGGAAGGTGCGTTCTGTAGTTGCAAGACACCAGGTAGCCGTACAGAGGACTAGCGGTGGACCCCCACCTCCTCCCCAACAACTAACAACATGGGAGGAACAAGTTTTGGCAATAATGCATCCTGAGGGCCTCGCAGGAGTAGCAGGAGGACTGGACTCTGGTAAGTCAAATCTTTAGTACTTTATCCCCCCACCCTACCTGCATGCCATCACAAACTCCTACCCCTACCCTCACCCCCATCACTCCACTACCTCACACATACCCCACCATCACAACCCACCCATCCCAATACCAAGTCCTGCATGTACCATCAATGCATGGACCCCCAACACAGACCTGCATGGACACCCATCACCACAGCATGCCCAGGAAAGAGACTCACCCAGCCCACAAAATCACCACTCACACAAGGCCAAGCTGCCAGGGAAATCACAATCATACAGGGAAACACACCCATGCACAAGATGGCACACGCAGATACACTAACACTGCATTTGCATCCCCACAGGACCCATACTCAACGTCACTGGAGAGGAGGTGCCAGCTACATCCAGTCCCCTCCCGGAGAGGCCCACTGTGACGTCAGCAGCTCTGCAAGCCTGGATCGGGATGAGCAACCTGGCCCATCCGGGACCTCTGGACAGTCGGTTCCCCTGCCACAGTCCCAACCCACCACAGAGCCTCCCCCCTCAGGAAACACCAGCACAGCACCCACCCAGCGGGCCCGCACCACTGTCCCCAGGACATGTCAATCAGCAGTGTGTCCACCACTACAGGGACCCCAGGCAACACCACAAACACAGGACAATCGGGGACCTGGGGTCAGTAGCAGTGGGCACACGGTTCAGGGGACAGAGGCACAGGACAACAGGGAAGCTGGGAGGACTGCTGTGTGACAGGGGGAGGACAGGCCCAGGGAACCCACTCTCCAGGAGGCACTCTCCAACATCCTGGGAGCATACCACCATTCCCAGGAGACGATGGGCCAGATACTGGCCAAGTTGCAGGAGACCAAGAGGCTGCAGGAGGGACAGCACCTAGGGATCAGGGAGGACCTCAAAAACATCTACACCATCCTGGTCACCATTGCAGGGGTGCTGGCTGACGGGGGCAACACCATGAGGGAGGCAGTGGCACACCAAAGAGCCACTGACACTAGCCAAACCGATGAACAGCCTTCCATCACCACCGGCGCTAGTGGACAGGAGGCCCTGCCACAGGAACAATAGGCCACCAGCACCCCACCCGCTGCAGAAGGAGAACCACCCCACAAATGGTCCCTGCGATCCAGGCAGAAGCCAGAGAACATTGCCAAGATCCCTGCCAGGAAATAAGACTCTCCTGATTGTCACCCTTCTGTCCCACTCTGTCACCCTGTCCACCTTGAACTGCCATTACTCCCCTTCCTATGCCCCATTGGACAATGCACCTGTGATACCAAGAGACTGGACTCTACCCTGGACTTTCCTCCACCATCAGCCCAGCCCATTGCACATCCCCCTCTACTTATGAGCACGTAAATAAACACCCTTCGAACAAATACTAATCTGGAGTCTGTGAAATGATTCAAATATGTATTAGTTCAACATTATCAAAGCATTGCAAGTCAAATGTGCAGTGAAATATACTTTGGAATGACCTTTGGTGGGCAGCAGTACACATAGCAGGAGCCAGAGTGGGGCACAGAGATCTGAAAATAGAGATACCAAAGGCTACAGTCAGTGGCCATAGCCATAGGGAACCAGGCTGCCATGTACAATGTCCAACAGAAAACTGAAAAGTAAAGTGAAGTTACAGTGTCTTACCTGTGTGTCACTGGAAGTGCTGCTGAATTATATTGCTTCTGTTTTCAGTATCTTCTTCCTCTGCCTCCTCTTCCTCACTGTTCACAGGCTCCACCGCTGCCACAAGACCATCTCCAGTCACATCCGCCTGCAGAAAAGGCACCTGGCGTCTCAAGACCAGGTTGTGCAACATGCAACATGCAGAGATGATCTGGCACACCGTCTTGGGTGAGTAGTACAGGGATACACCTGGCAGATGGAGGCACCGGAACCTGGCCTTCAGGAGGCCGAAGGTCCTTTCAGTAATCCTCCTTGTATGCCCATGTGCCTCATTGTAACGTTCCTCGGCCCTTTTCCTGGCATTCCTCACTCGGGTCAGTAGCCATGAGAAGTTGGGGTAACCAGAGTCACCTGCAAATATCGAGGGACAGCTGTTAGACACACACTAACCCTTAGGGACAAACCCATACCCAGGCACCTACTCATACTGTGTGGGGACCATGGGCTCACCTATTAGCCACACCCGATGCCTCTGGAGTTGGCCCATCACATATGGAATGCTGCTATTCCTCAAGATAAAGGTGTCATGCACAGAGCCAGGATATTTGGCATTCACATGGGAGATGTACTGGTCTGCCAAACACACCATCTGCACATTCATAGAGTGATAGCTTTTTCTATTCCTGTAAACTTGTTCATTTCTCCGGGGGGGGGGGGGACAAATGCCACATGTGTACCATCAATGGCACCAATGATGTTGGGGGATATGTCCCAGGGCATAAAAATCAGCTCTCACTGTGGCCAAATCCTCCACCTGGGGGAGTACGATGTAGGTGCGCATGTGTTTCAGCAGGTCTGACAACACTCTGGTCAAAATGTTGGAAAACATTGGCTGAGACATCCCTGATGCTATGGCCACTGTTGTCTGGAAGGAACCACTTGCCAGGAAATGGAGCTCTGACAGGATGTCAGAGTCACCAGATCCTCGGGGTCTGTGCACGTTCCCAACACTTCCACCACAAGACAGCTCCAATACTCTGATTAGATTTATCACAGAGTCTAAGAGAGTCCAAGTGGGGAAAAGGGGATTAGGACGGGAACAGCTAAGAAGGAGACCTGTAGGAAGCAAAAGGTTAAAACACAACATCAAAATTACATCTCATGAAATCAGTACCATGCTACAACTCTAAGCTTTGTCTTTTCCGAAAAACATGAACAACCCTAGAATAGTCCTAAAACTGACTAGGCTTTAGATGACCGATTACCTGAGGAGGAAACAGGAAAAGTTAAATAGGACTTTCAGATTCGAGTACTTTCTTTAGCATGAGAATCAGGAAACACTCTGAGCAATTTCTAAACAACCATATGAATCTCATTTTAAGAATACATATCAGGAACACACAGCATTACATCTAGAACTCTGGTATTGTTGTGTTCATCTCAGAAAAAACATTGGGAAGTGAATTGCGCACATTGCAGATTTTTATATGAGTATTAAACACCATAAAGGATTGTGCACCATGAAATCACACAACGTAGATTCAAGGAATAAATCACGCAACGTGTCAACTTGAAATGCTACCAAGAAAATGTCTTAGAATAGTAGCGCACAGTAATTTACATTATTTATACACGAGGAAAGAATTGCGCGTCTTGCCGATTCAAATGCCACCATACAAATGCCAAGAAATGGTAGCGCACAATGAACAACATGAAAAGCACTCAGGGAAAGAATCGCGCGTCTTGTCGATTCAAATGCCACCAAGCAAATGCCAAGAAATGGTAGCGCACAATGAATAACATGAAAAAACACTCAAGGAAAGAATCGCGCGTGTTGCCGATTCGAATGCCACCATGTAAATGCCAGAAAATGGTAGCGCACAATGAACAGCATGAATTACACACGAGAAATTAATCGCGCGTTTCGCCGATTCGAATGCCACCATGTAAATGTCAAGAAAAGGTAGTGGGCAATGAACAACAAAGTTAAATGCTCATGAAACGAGTTGCACGTCTTGCCAACTCGTAAAACATCATGTAAATGTCAAGAAATATCAGCGCGCAATGAACAACAATGTAATAAAAGTCAAATCTTTATGGAATAAATTGCGCATCCTCCCTATTTGCAAACCACCACATAAATGTCAAAAAATGGCAGCGCACAAGTAATCTGTTATTCATTGAAGAATTAAAATCAAGAATATGAAAATTCTCAATTACGGTGTTGGGAAATGTCCAAACACCGTCTTACTGCCTGGAAACAATGATCACCAATGAGAGATGAGTGCAAAAGACTGGAAAATCCAAATAGGCCGCCGGGACAGGAGCTCAGGAAGAAGCTGCTGCTCTGCACCGGGACCTCTGAATAGTGAGCACTGGAAGTTGGGCTGACTCTCTTTTATAGAGTCTTGGCCCAGCCTAGAACCACGGCCAGGCATGTTGCAGTGAAAGTCTCTAGAAGGCCCTGGAAAGGGACCACACCCTAACACACTCTGAATGTCTGCAGCAATACTTTGCAAATGTACAGTATTTATAAGCACCTTAAAAATGAATCTTTTGGATGGAATTCTGCAATGCAAAAGGTTAAACAATAACATATCATCATAATGCATAAATTACATTATCTTGCGAGTGTTGGTTTTTTGCATTCTAGATGCCCGTAGAGCGTGCACTGTCCTGGTGTTGACACAGGACCTGCACGAGAGGGGGGATACCTTGGATTGTGGCACAATCAAGTCTGTAGGTTATGATAATGTGTCTGTCCTCCATTGTCGCAAGGTCCACCAGGGGTCTGTACACCGGAGGATGCCACCATCTCATATTCAGCCTCAGCGGTTGAAGCCTATGGAAGACAACAGTGAGCAGAGGGTCATATTCACACACTATTGCACTAATGATGATTAATTTGCTTTATAGAACCAGTATGTGAATCCGACAATCTGTTGCTGTGCCAATGTGTGCTGTGATGCAGTTAGGTGCCATTCCCTGTGTCCCCCTGAAATGGCAGCTGCCAGACCTGTGAGGAGGGGTGAGTGCAAATGAGGTAATTCCACTGGCGTTGTGCGCCGGCGCAGTAGGCAGTCGAAGGCCGCCGTACAAATTTGCATTGGTAAGCATTGGGCCTTATGGTTTCCAGGAGCCAATGGCGATGTACGCCGGCGGTGATGGTACGCACAGCCACGGATGTGACCGCCATTTTCTATCTGTTCATTCACTTGCTACCTGACTTTCAACAGGAGCGGACCTATACTGCAAATGCTGCTGTGACTTGTGCCTGGAAGCAACAATGGCTCATGTGTGTGGGGAGAGGGCCCCTGCCTTTACTGTGAAGGAGTTGGAGAAACTGGTGGATGGGGTCCTACCCCAGTACCCTTTACTCTACAGTCCTCCAGACAAACATGTGAGTACAGTGTGAGCATGATGCCTGGGCCATGAATGTATGGAGTGCTATGTGTGTAAGCCACATGTAGGGGGTGCAGAAGCGTCCTGGCCAGAGTGCTGCATCTAAGGTGGTCAGTTTATGTGCATCAGGGGACGGGAGGGATCTGGTGGGCCATGAGTATGATGGTCCAGATGGTTGACTAATTCACTTTTCTGCTGTCTTTTCCATGCAGGTCAGCGCCCACCAGAAAAAGGGTATTTGCCGTGCCATCGCCAAGGAGGTGTGGACCCTGGGGGTCTTTGACAGCCGGAGCACCCACTGTCGCAAAAGGTGGGAGGATCTGCGCTGCTGGGCAAAGAAGACAGCGGAGGCCCAGCTGGGGCTGGCCTCCCAACGAGGAAGGGGTGCCCGTCGCACCATGACCCCCCTGATGTTCCGCATCCTGGCGGTGGCCTATCCGGAGTTGGATGGGCGATTGAAGGCATCACAGCAGCCACAAAGGGGTGAGTACAGATTCAGAATCCTGACTTTGCACGCATTAAGATTTACCCAGGCGGGGGATGTGGGCTATGGGTGCACCTAGGCCAGGGCGAAGATGGCACGGTAGGTCCCTTATTGGGAAGGCTCTGAAGCACTCCTACCCCAATAGTGTTAGTGGGCATCTACTACTGGGCAGGGTCTTGTGGGTTTCGGCTGTGCAGCTAATGGCAGTAGGTATTGCACCCCATGGGCTGGTGACTATCTTAGTAAATGGTTGGGCATGGCCTAGTGCATAGGGCTGCTCCCTGTGTGTTGTGTACGCCAACTGTAGTGTTGTTGCTGGCATTGACCAAGTTTATCCTCTGTCTCTCCCCCCCCTTTTTGTTTTGTCATCCTGTCCTTGTGTGCATTAGCATCATCTGGCGGAGGAGCAGAGGCACCGGCAATGAAGGGAGCTGCATCCCACATGGGCCTGGAGGCAGAATCCACCGACGGTGAGGGCACCAGTGGGACGGAGGACAAGGGGAGCATAACAACGGGGACAGGAGGGGAGACCACAGACAGTGACTCATCCTCTGATGGAAGCTCCCTGGCAGGGGTGGAAACCTCTGTGCGCCCCACAACAACAGGTACAGCCCCCACCCCCCCCTACCAGCACCGCCCTCCCAGCAGCCCCTCAGCATGTTTCCTGTGCCCGCTCACCCAGGAGGGTGGGCATCTCCTTCGCCCCAGGAACCTCAGGTTCTGCCTCAGTCAGCCCTGCTGCCCTCAGTGAGGAGGCTATTGACCTTCTGAGATCCCTCACTGTTGGGCAGTCAACCATACTGAATGCCATCCAGGGTGTTGAGAGGCATTTGCAAAAAACAAATGCATACCTGGAGGGCATTCACTCTGGCGTGGTGGACCAACAGAGAGCATTTCAGGCTCTGGCCTCAACACTGATGGCAGCCCTTGTACCTGTCTCTAGCTTTCCCCCTCCAACTTCCTCTAACCAGACCCAATACCCTCAACCCCAGCCTATCCCAAGCACACCTTCAGACCAGCATTCACCCAAATCAACACCCAAAAGTGGCTCAGGCAAACACAAGCACCACACTTCATCTCACAGGCACTCAAACAAGCACCACCCCCATGCAAACACACCAACATCCACTGCCTCCACTGTGTCCCCCTCCTCCTCCTCGTCCATCTCCCTCCCAGAAGCGTCTCCAATCACACCGGCATGTACTACATCCTCATCCACTACCTCCATCACCAGCACGAGCATCACAACACACCCCTCACGAGCAGCCACCACCCCCACATCCATTCACACGTCCTGGGTGTCCTCTCCCAGTGTGTCTGTGACCCCTCCTCACAAACTACACAAACGCAAGCACCCACCCACCCAACAGCCATCCACCTCACAACAGCATCCAGCTCATGCACCTACACCGAAAGTCCACAGACAGACACCTCCTACAACCACTCCCTCTTCCTCCACTCCCAAACCGTCTCCCTCTTCCCGCCCCAATGTGTCTAAGAAGCTTTTCCTGGCAAACATTGACCTGTTCCCTACCCCTTCCCCCCTCGTCCTTCCCCTTGGGCCAGGGTGTCCAGAACCCTGGCCAGCACCTCAGCCACCAAGTCGACATCCGCTGTGGTACCTGCAACTCACAGAGGCTCAAAGGGGGCAGCCGTCAGGCCAGCCAGTGTGCCAGCAACCCCTGCAAAGGAAAAAAACATTCCGCCACCTGCCAAGGTGAAGAAGGGGACAGCATGTAGCAAGGCCAAGGAGCACAAACCACCCAGCAAGGCCTCCTCAAAAACTCCAGCAGCCAGACCCAAGGTCACACCACCATCTGCCAAGGTGAGGAAGGGGCAGAAAACACCAGGCAAGGCACTTCAGCCGTCGGAGGCTGCAGGTGAAGGCTTGGTGGCTACCAGCACAACCGCCAGCCCCGCCACCTGTACCGCGGCCAGCACCGACAGCAGCCCCGCCACAGGCACCGCCACAAAGCCACCTGCACCGCCGCTAGCACCACTATTGTCAGCAGCACCAGCCCCTGTGGACAGCCATCCGAGGCTGCAGGAGAAGGGCTGGAGCCTCCCTCCACCACTGGAAGCACCGGCACCTGCACCACGGCCAGCACCACCACATGCACCATCGCTAGCACCGCTGCAACCACCGCCACCTGCACAGCTGACAGTAGGACCACTACCAGCAGCCCCAGTGGGCAGCCGTCCGAGGCTGGAGCCTCCCACCACCACTGGCAGCACCCCCACCAGCACCAGCACTACCACCAGTTTGCAGCCTTAGCCGCCGCAGGATGGAGTCTAGCCCTGCCTCCATGGACTATCATGCAACCTGTTCCCTGCAAATCTCGTGCCTCAGACACCCAGGTGAGGGAATGTGAACTGCCACACCCCAACTGTTGCTTCACTGGGCACAAGGCCCCCTCCAGAACCAGTGGAGAAAGGCATCCACTCACTCTATCCTTGGCAGGATGAAGCACACTGGGCACAAAGCCCCCTCCAGAACCAGTGGAGAAAGGCATCCACTCACCCTATCCTTGACAGGATGAAGCACACTGGGCACAAAGCCCCCTCCAGAACCAGTGGAAGAAAACATCCACTTGAGAGACTGTGGCTTTGCACTCCCCAGGACCAAGCAGTGGGCAAACCATCCACTTGAGAGACTGTGGCTTTGCACTCCCCAGGACCAAGCAGTGGGCAAACCATCCACTTGAGAGACTGTGGCTTTGCACTCCCCAGGACCAAGCAGTGGGTAAAGCACCCACTTGAGAGACTGTGGTCTTGCACTCCCCCGGACCAAGCAGTGGGCATGGAGCCCCCTCGAGGAGCAATGGCGTTATTCCATATTCCGGCTGAGGTGCCCCCCCTCTCCGCATCTCCCTGAGGTACCTGTGTGTTTTTGACCTGACACCCCTGCAGTGTTCTCTCCATATTGAGGCAGGAGTCAAGTGTGGGCTTGGCCCATGATTTTTGGCCCAGTAGGCCACGGACATTTGGAAGGGACAATGTACGGCCTTATGTACATATTGTATATTTTTGTAAATACTGTTTTTCTATTCATTACGTATATCTGCCTATTTCTAATATATCACTGATTTAACTCAATTATTTTTGTCCTTGTGTTCTTCCAGGGGGTTACACGGTGTAAATGTAATGTTTTTGCATGTGTTTGTGTGTATGGTGTTGTGGGTGGGGGTGTTGTGTGTTGCGTGTTGCGTGTGTGTGTCACTCTCTTTTCCCCCTCCTCCCCTGTGTACTAGGTGCAGTACTCACCGTGGTCATCGGCACCGCCTTTCGTATTCCTGGTAGATGAGGAGGTAGACCAGCATGGGCAGGACCTGTAACTAGGGCTCCATGGTGTCCTGGTTCTTCATTGTGTGTCGAGAGGTGAGTGGTTTCCCTTCTGTGTTCTGTTTCTGCCGTGCTTTTGATGGCGTTGGTACCACCCCGGAAAAGCTGGCGGATAGGCGGGTTGTGATGGGGTGGGCGGTACATTGTCTTCCGCCAGTCTGTTGGCGGTTACTGCCGCGGTTTTTGTTGCTACCGCCGTGGCGGTCGGAGTGTTAAAGTGGCTGTCTGTGTTGGCGGTTTCCGCTGGGGTCGTGATCCCATTTTTTTTTACCGCCGGCCTGTTGGCGGTATTACTGCCGCTTTAACACCGACCGCCACGGTTTTATTGAGGGCTTAAATTATGAGGCAGGGTTGAGCAATTTATGTGTCAAAAAAATTACAGTTGAGCATCTACAAATCTAATAGCTCTAACTCAAGCAAATGTGAGACCTATTGCATTGCAAATGCTTGTGTTAGACAGTTATGCTCCATGTGCCTCTTGGAGACACATTACATCTGGGGAATGTGTCATAAGTTCTTTCCAGATCTGTGGTGTTACATCAATAAATTTAGACCATCATCAGTCCATGTTACAAACCAGATCCTTTGTGTGTGGTTTCTTTCGTTGTAATTTGGGAGACCTTTACTGCATTGCATGTGCTCCCATATTATGGGCCTCATTTACAAGGATTTTGCGCCACCTTAGCATCATTTGATTATGCTAAGGTGGCACACAACAGTCCCTCAACCCAATCCAATATTTACAAACTGGCGCAATGTCACCAGTTTGTAAAGCCTTGTGCCACAATATACCTGCGCCAGGTATAATGTATGCAGGGTAGGCATTCCCCCTTTAAAAGCCCCACAGAAATGGTGCAGTGAAATCTACAAGATTTTACTGCACCAGCATAGTGTCATTTTTTAATGCCTGCTCAGGGCAGGTGTTAAAGGTGATGCAGTGCTGTTGTCTCTGGGGCCCTCTTAACATTGCTGGACTAGCGTCAAAATGCTGACGCTAGTCCAGCAATGTTAAGGTTTAGCGCCACATAAGCGTCAGAATTTCTGACGCTGTTGTGGACACTTTGCACCATGGAGCACTGTATTTTAAAAACAGAGCTCCCATGACATCATAAGGGGGGGCTGCAGGGAGGCACAAGAAAACTGGTGAATCTATCATGATATGCCAGTTTCTTGTAACTGAGCCCCTACGTTGCTTGGTAGTATAAGTGAATGTGTTGTAGTGAAACATAGGGGGTCATTCCAACTTTGGCGGGCGGCGGAGGCCGCCCGCCAAAGTTCCCCCGTCGAAAGACCGCGGGGGTCATTTCGACTTTCCCGCTGGGCCGGCAGGCGACCGCCAAAAGGGCGCCCGCCGGCCCAGCGGGAAAGACCCTGCAACAATGAAGCCGGCTCCGAATAGAGCCGGCGGAGTTGCAGGAGTGCGACGGGAGCAGTAGCACCCGTTGCGATTTTCACTGTCTGCAAAGCAGACAGTGAAAATCCTAATGGGGCCCTGTTAGGGGGCCCCTGCACTGCCCATGCCAGTGGCATGGGCAGTGCAGGGGCCCCCAGGGGCCCCACGACACCCGTTCCCGCCATCCTGGTTCTGGCGGTGTAAACCGCCAGAAACAGGCTGGCGGGAAGGGGGTCGGAATCCCCATGGCGGATGGAGGATTCTCTGGGCCAGGGGTAATGCGGCGGGAAACCGCCGGATCCCCTTTTCTGACCGCGGCGGGTCAGAATAGCCCTGGAAGCACCGCCAGCCTGTTGTAGCCTGTCATGGACCGCCAGGGTTGGAATGAGGGGCATAGTCTTGCCCCTGTGTTGTGGCTTTGGATTTCTTGGATCCTAAATCTTTATAAATTTCCCCACATCTACACTGTAACTCTGAACTACTTCCGGTGCTTGCACTCTGTTACTTTAGCAACACTGTGCTATCCTAATGGTTAGTTGCTGCAGAAAGATCTGCATTCAAAGGGGGAAATGGAATATAGGTTCTTACTTTGTCTTATAGCACCTTAGTTCTATCCGACAGATTAGTAGTATTTACCTTTCTCCATTTGTTCAAGTTGCTTGCATGTAGATGGGTCCTCTACTTGCTGTACACCATGGCTGCTGTAGGTAAGTCCCCTTTTTCGGCATGGTTACCGCCCCCACTTTTTGCCTGATATTGATGCTGACATGACTGAGAGTATCCTACTAACCAAGTCCCAGCAGCAGTGTTTTTTCCCACAATTGGCACACCCATAGCACACAGATAAGTCCCTTGTAAAAGGTACCCATTGTATCAATGGTCCTGTGGCCAGGGAGGGTCCCCAAGGGCTGCAGCATGTATTATGCCACCCTGGGGGACCCCTCAACAAGCATATGCACACTGTCTTTGCATCTTGTATGTGTTGTGGGAAGAAAAAGACAATGTCGATATGCCATGCCCACAAACCACTGCCTTTGGCATAGGTAAGTCAGTCCTCTAGCAGGCCTTACAACCCTAAGGCAGGGTGCACTATACCACAGGTAAGGGCATATCTGCATGAGCAATATGCCCCTACAGTTTCTAAGTCTAGTCTTATACATTGTAAGTGCAGTGTGGCCATGCTGAGTACATGGGCTGGAAGGTTTTATTACGAACTCCACAGCCCCATGATGGCTTCACTGTAGTCTGGGAAGTTTGGCATCAAACTTCTCAGCAAAATATACCCACACTGATGCCAGTGTTGGATTTATTCAAATATGCACCCAGAAGGCATCTTAGAGATGCCCCCTGCATTTTAACCAACCTTCTAGTGCAGAACTGACTGGTCTGTGCCAACCTGCCACTTCCAGACAAGTTTCTGACCACCTGGGGTGAGAGCCTTTGCACTCTCTGTGGCCAGAAACAAAGCCTGCACTGGGTGGAGGTGCTTCACACCTCCCTCCCCCTGCAGGAACTGTAACACCTGGTGGTGAGCCTCAAATGCTCAGGCCTCTTGTTGGAGTGCCCCCCAAGCCACCACTCAAGGAAAACATACAGAAGGAGCTTTGGAAACCTCCAGGACAACATGGAAGTGGTATTGCTGCAGCTTGACACATGCCGCTGATGTCTGCGAAGACAGCAGGTCCCTCCACCACCACACAGCAACTTCAAACACCACCACAGCAGTCACAAGGCAGCGCAGAAGGAGGGATCGGATCTTCAGACAGCACACAACTATCCTTGGACTGAGGGAACAAGAAGTGGTCCAGATGTTCAGACTTAACCGGGAGTCCATTGTACGCCTGCTACACCATATTGTGCCACACATCAGAGCAAGGGTGCAAATTCCCACTAACATTCCACCCATGACCAAACTTCTCACTGTCCTCTATATGCTGGTGCCTGGATCATTCCAGATAACGGGTGCACAACTATGTCCCAGTCATCCTTCTCGATCTTTCTACCAAAGGTCCAGGTGCCTTAACCCCCACCACATCTGGTTCCCAAACACCCAGCATCTACAGAATGAGACCAAGCCAGGTTTCTATCAAATTTCTGGATTTCTACGTGTTGGGTGCAATGGACTGTACCAATGTGCAGCTGGTGCCACCTGCAGCAACGGAACACCTACCGCAAGCACACACATTCTATCAATGTGCAGGCCATCGTGGACCACTGTGGGCTTTTCACCAACTTCCTTGCCAAATATCTGGGCAACGTCCATGGTGCATACATATTTCGCCATTCCACCATCAACGAGCAGTTCCAGGATGGCCAATATTGCAATGGTCTACTCATAGGTAAGCCACCATACCAATCATAACACACAATGCACCAACAATCTAGGACAAACAAGACAAACACAACACTAAATACACATAGGCAGGGCAACAACCCAAATGCAACAACTACACTTCATACATTGCACGTCTCAAACACTTACACCCACATGTACATAACACAGCCATACTCTGACACACCACATGTGGACAGGTAAAGCCAAGTGCCCTTTGCATACAGAAGCTGCTCACAAACCACTATAAGTTTACACAGTTTGACAACTAAATACAGATCACACACACACATTACACCAAACAAAGAAGTGCCCAGGCATGTCAATGGTATAGGCCATGGTCATTTTGAGTAAGTCACACATAGGCACAGTCACACGTAAACCATGATGTGCAAGCCTCTGGCAGAACCTAAATCAAATGCCATCCAAGTGGTGCCATAACCAACTACATATCATCTACACATACCTGAAATACCTGTAGTGTGCACATACACCTGTCTGCTGCATTGTGTCGCACACATACGTATAGAAAAATATCTGCCACTAAAGACCATAGGGCTGAATCATGAGAAATGGGGCCGCACCTACTCCAATGCCACCTCACATGCACTCCTAGTCCCCCTAACACCACCATGTCTGTTGCGTATCCCAGAAATGTTCCACCATGGTGCTGAGTCTGTGAAAAAAACTGTAACAATCATGGATGCCATAGTAGTACTCGGTAGGAGTATAGAGGACATACCTGACCTTACATGCACCATACTAAGGGACTCCCATGTGAAAAATAGCTGTGCCCCCACCCAAAGCCTGCACTGTGCATGTGTAGAAAGTGTCTGTCAGAAATCATGTATTGGAAGCTAGGAGATACTACTGCACCAAATTACATCATCCTATTAATGTGTGATACACACCCTTTTACACTTGATGGCTAGCACAACCATCATCTGCCACAAAGGGTCACAAAGTGTCACACTGCATGTGTAGTGCCACATGGTAACAAGGACGGCACAGGCTTTATAAGGCTACTATGGTGTTTCAACATCTGACACCTGGACTACACCACACATTTACCTAGATCATAACCATCATTTTGGGATCAACCTAAAAATCCCCAGGCCCTTGAGCCTCTACCCAAGATTGTCATGTCCATCAACACTGTTCAATGAAATCATTTCACAAGAACAGGAACAAACACTGTACCACAAGGAAGTCTGTGTCACCACTCCAACTAAAACTAACTGCCATGGTATGTTCCAAACCATTATCAACACTTACCAACACATCTTCTGTCTATCCTTTGCAGCTTATCAAGGGTACGGCATACACCCATGGGTGAAGACCCCATTTTCCAATCCCACAGCAGTGGAAGAGCGGGCCTACAATGAGGGGCACAGGAAAACTCGCAGTGTGGTAGAGAGGTCATTTGGGCTCTGAAATCCAGGTTCAGGTGCCTGGCCCTGACAAGAGGAAGCCTCTTTTGTGCTCCACCACTTGTTTGTAAGATAATTCTGGCATGTGCAATCCTTCACAACATCTGTGTCAGAACAAATATCCCCTGGGATAAACAGGTTGATGTCCCCAACGAGGAGGAGGATGATGATGGAGCAGATAAAGTGGAGGGGAAACAACAGAACACTGCTGCAGGAGCTCGTAGGAGACTCCATATTGTTGAGAACTTCTACACATAGGTGCTCATTATGACATTGGCGGTGAGTGATAAAGTGGTGGTAATACTGTCAACAGGTTGGGTTTAAATACCGCCAAATTATGACCATGGAGGTGATACCTCCCATAGACAGGCAATCTACCACATCAACCGCCAAGGCGTTAACACGACTGACCACGGAGGTAGCCATCAACAGCTAGGTGGAAGCCAAGGTCCGCCCACCATATTATGACATAGCAAACCGCCACGATTTCCAGGGCGATACCAAAAAGCTTGGCAGAAACAGAACACAGAAAATGAAAGACTCACCAACAGGTACACAAAGGACTCCGCTTCCACCATGGAACTGAAACTTCAAGTCTTCCTGATGCTATTCTACGCCATGGATGGCCCTCCTGGAACACCAACGCTGCCAAAGACGACGACGGTGAGTACAGCCACCTAACACACAAGGGAGGGAGGGAGGAAAAGGAGAGTGACATGCACAACACACACCAGACACAAACACACAATACACAGAACCAGCTGCAGAGTTAAACCAGTGTCACAGGACACACGTTAAAATAAAACAAGGACAACTATGAGAATCAGCAAACACTGTAATTTGATGCCAACAGCCACCACATTGTCTATTTGTTTCCAAAGGCAGTTGACAATGTTCAGAATGGGCCAATGGCCAGTCAAAAGTACAAAAGGGCCACCTGGCCACAGGGCACAGTCCAGGGCCCAACTTGACTCCTGACAACTTCCGGAATCCACTGTTCAGGGACATCATGTTGGAAATGGACAGGCACCTCAGGGGGAAGGTGGGGGGCACCTCAGCTGATGTGGGAAACTTGCCCACTGGTTCTGGAGGGGGCTCCATGCCCATTTGTCTTTGCTGGGGAGTGCAAGGCCACAGTCTCTGAAGTGCTGAACTTGCCCACTGGTTCTGGAGGGGGCACCATGCCCATTTGTCTTTGCTGGGGAGTGCAAGGCCACAGTCTCTGAAGTGGGGAACTTGCCCACTGGTTCTGGAGGGGGCTCCACGCTCATTTGTCTTTGCTGGGTGGTGCAAGGTCACAGTCTCTGATGTGGAGAACTTGCCCACTGGTTCTGGAGGGGGCTCCACGCCCATTTGTCTTTGCTGGGGAGTGCAAGGCCACAGTCTCTGAAGTGGGGTACTTGCCCACTGGTTCTGGAGGGGGCTCCATGCCCATTTGTCTTTTCCTGGGGAGTGCAAGGCCACAGTCTCTGAAGTGGGGAACTTGCCCACTGGTTTTGGAGGGGGCTCTTTGTACAACAGTCCCTGGAGGGTGACCTACATGCCCTCTGCTGGAGGTGAGGGCTGCGGTGTCTCTGCTGGAGGTGAGGGCTGCGGTGTCTCTGCTGGAGGTGAGGGCTGCTGTATCTCTGCTGGGGGTGAGGGCTGCGGGCTGCTGTGTCTCTGCTGGAGGTGAGGGCTGCGGTGTCTCTGCTGGAGGTGAGGGCTGCGGTGTCTCTGCTGGAGGTGAGGGCTGCTGTGTCTCTGCTGGAGGTGAGGGCTGCTGTATCTCTGCTGGAGGTGAGGGCTGCTGTATCTCTGCTGGAGGTGAGGGCTGCTGTATCTCAGTTGAAGGTGGAGGCTCCTTGCCCTCTGCTGGTTGAGTGGACCTCTTGCCTTTCATTGGTGGTTGAGTGGGCCTCTTGCCTTTCATTGTGGTTGAGTGGGAACCTTCACTTTCATTGGTGATTGAGAGGGAACCTTCACTTTCATTGGTGGTTGAATGGGAACCTTCACCTTCATTGGTGGTTGAGTGGAAACCTTCACTTTCTTTGCTGGTGGACGGGAATCCATGTGTCCCTATTGTGACAGGTCCTTTTGGCCTTAGACATGTCACTTGTGTCCTTGCCTCTAGGACTAGGAGGTGCCTCCACTGTCCCCGTCTCACGTCCCTTGCTTTTCACCACCCTAGTCCTCCCTTTCTGAGCCGGAGGAGTGTTCTCAGTAGGAGTGGCAGCCGTCACACTCTGGGGCCCCTTTGTGCCAGCAGCTGATGATTTTCTGGGAGCAGTGGCAGACTGTTTGGCTGAGGTGCTGGGCTGGGTGGTTGGAACCCTGCTCTTATGGGCAGGACCTGGGTAGAGGGGGAAGGAAGAAGTCAAGATATGCCAAGAAAAGCTTCTTAGGGCCTTTGGGTGGGATGTGGGAGGAGGGATGGGAGTGGAGGTTGAGGGAGTGGTTGTCAGAGGTGTACGTCTGCTGGACTTGGGTGCAGGTGCATGGACAGTGTGCGTGTGTGAGGTGGATGGCTGTTGGGTGCCTGTGTGCATGCGTTTGTGTCTCTTAGGAGGGGAGGCAGACTGGGTGGGAGAGGACAAAGGATGGATGATGTGGAGGTGTCTGTAAGTTAGGTGTGTGTGCTGCATGATGTGATGGTGGTGGTGGCTGTTGATGCAGTGCATGGTGGTGTTAGTGCGGATGTGACAGTAAGGGAGGTGGAGGAGGGAGTTAATTTGGTTGTGTGTGCAACTGTCTGTTGTTTGTGTGAGTGCATGTGGCTTGAAGTGTGCTGCCTGTGTTTGACTGTGCTACTCTTGTGTGATGTTTTGTGTGCATGCTTGTCTGTATCTGTGCCTTGGATGGGTTGGGATTGATTAGAATGGACTGGGAAGTGGTAGTTGGAGGCGGGACAGTAGGAACAGGGACACTGGCTGCCATCAGAGAGGAGGCCAGGGCCTGAAACGATCTCTGTAGGGCCGCCAACCCACTGTGGGTGCCCCCCAGGTATGCATTGCATTGCTGCATCTGGGAAGCCAGCCCCTGGATGGCATTCACAATGGTTGACTGCCCTACAGAGATGGATCTCAGGAGGGCAATAGCCTCCTCACTGAGGACAGCAGGGCTCACTGGGGCAGGGCTTGAGGTGCCTGGGGGGAAGGAGATGCCCACCCTCTATGGAGTGAGCGGGCACGTGCAACTCAGTTGGGGGCTATTGGGAGGGCGGTGCTGGTACGGGGGTGGCGGCTGTCCCTGTAGCTGGGGTGATTCCAGAGGTGTCTGCCTCTCCAGGGAGCTCCCATCGGAGGAGGAATCAGTCAGTGTTGTCACCTCCTGTCTCCACCGTTGTGCTCCCCTGCCCCTCCATCCCACTGGTCCCCTCGGGGTCAGTGGTCTCTGCCTCCTGGGTCCTGTGGGATGCAGCTCCCTCAGTCGCCAGTGCCCCTGCTCCTCTGCCAGATGATGCTAATGCACACATGGACAGGATGACAGAAGATAATAGAGGAGGAGAGAGAAAGAGACCACTGGGTCAATTACAGCAACAACACCACAGTTAGCATACACATTACCATCACACACAGGGATCAGGATTAAGCACTATACATCACACCGGCATTACATTGGCTAAGTCCCACAGCAAGATGAGAGCCAACCATGTCTGACATGGAATGCTACCTACCTAGGTTACCAGATTTAGCTATACACCCATTTACCTTGAGCTGGATCATGCAGCAATGTCTGAGCTGGCATTAAGGGGCACCCACTAACTGAAACCCACCACCAGGATCCCATGCCACCCAAAAATAATTGTTGTCACGCTTACTGTACTCTCCCCCTTGTGGCTGCTGTTCTGCCCTCAAGCGCCCATCCAGCTCTGGGAAGGCCACTGCCAGTATGCAGGCCATCGGGGGAGGGTCAGGTTCTGCCGGGCACCCTGCCCTTGTTGGGAGGCCATCCCCAGCTGGACCTCCGTGGTCTTCAGGGCCCAGCGTCTCAGGTCCTCCCACCTTTTCCTACAGTGGGTGCTCCACCTGCTATAGACCCCCTGGATCCGCACGTCCTTGGCGATGGCACACCACAATCCCTTCTTCTGATGGGCGTTGACCTGCAGAGGTAATACAGACAGGAGGACACAATTAACCATACAATCCAGCCAGTCACACATTTGTCCCAAAAATACCATTTCCATCTCCATTGGCACACACATCTCCCGGAGCACTGCATGTACACTACCACCAGACATACCCCAACCCAAATTACACACTGATATCACACACATCTCCATGCAACCTTGTCACATGCATGATGCCCATGGTGTACTCACCTGTTGGTCTGGAGGCCCACACAGCTGTTCATACAGGGGTAGAACACCATCCACCAGGCGCTCTAACTCCCCCGAAGTAAAGGCAGGGGCCCTTTCCCCTGTCACACGGGCAATAGCAGGATCCAGACACAGGTCACAGCAGCACACGCAGTGGAGGTGTTGTCCTGTGGAAAGTCAGGAATCAAGTGAGGTTTTAGACAGAAAATGGCAGTCACCGCTGCTGGTGATCCCCATTGGACACTGTACTCCATAGACCCCCATTTTAGCCAATGAGGACTAGCACGGCGATGCAAGACCGCCTTCTGCCATGACACTCAATGCCGGAGGAGTTACATCACTTCCACCTGTCTATACTTACAAGACAGGCGGTCGCCATTTCATGGTGGTGGACAACATTCAGAAATAGGAAACTGCGTCATTGCTATAAATTGAACATACATTGCATTGACATTGTCCGATTACATACATGCTCTATGTACACTGAGGTGGTGGTTCCATTGTTCAGATTGTGACACCCTACTCACTCTTATGTCCCTTGGGTACCTACCACTACGGAGGAAGAGAAGGAGGAGACGAGAGCCGGTGTACTGACCCCTTGTGGACTTGGCTACACTGGAGGACAGGCACATAATACTGACCTATAGACTGGACAGGGTCACAATCACAGAGCTGTGTACTCAATTGGAGCCTGATCTGATATCAGCTATCCGTCATCCCACTGGGATCCCCCCTCTTGTGCAAGTTCTATCAGTGTTCCATTTCCTGGCAACTGGTTCTTCCCAAGTGACAGTGGGTTTGGCAGCAGGAATGTCACAGCCAATGTTCTCAATAGTGCTGGCCAGGGTTTTGTCTGCCTTGTTCAAACACATGTGCAGCTACGTCGCTTTCCCCAAGTGGAAGATGTGGCCACTGTGAAGGCTGGATTCTATGTAATGAGACATATACCAAATATTATTGGTGCAATTGAATAAACACATATTGCATTTGACCCCCCCCGGCATAATGAACAGGTATTCAGGAATCTGAAGAGTTTCCAGTCACTCAATGTGCAAATGGTGTGCCTGGCTGACCAGTACATCTCCCACGTCACTGCCAAGTATCCTGGGTCAGTGTATGACGCCTTTGTCCTGAGGAATAGCAGCATCCCAAATGTGATGGCATAACTACAGAGGCACAGGGTGTGGCTAATAGGTGAGCCAGAGTCCCCAACCACTGTATGTCAGTGTATGCCTTCAGGAGTCATCCCCCATACCATTATGTAAGGCTAATGTTTGTCCCTTAATACTTGCAGGTTACTCTGGCTACCCAAACCTATTGTGGCTCCAGACACCTGTGAGGAATGCTAGGACAGGGGCTGAGAACTGGTATAACGATGCACATAGGCAAACCAGGCGGATCATAGAACGTACATTCGGACCTCTGAAGGCCAGGTTCAGATGCCTCCATAGGTGGATCCCTATACTACTCCCCTGAGAATGTTTGCCAGATAGTTGTCGTATGCTGCATGTTGCACAACCTAGCTCTCAGACGACATGTGCCTTATCTGCAGGAGGAGGAGATTGGAAATGCCCCTGTGGCAGCAGTGGACCCTGAGGACAGTGATGATGAGGAGGCAGAGGAGGATGAGGATGTGGACAACAGAACATCAGGTATACAGCAGTACTTCCAATGACACAAATGTGAGACAGCGGAACTAAACATTCCTCTGATTATTTATCCTTTTAGTGTGGCTGTAGAATGATGGCAGTCAATTCCTTTGCATCTCAACTGACTGTCACCTATGCCTTCTCATTTTGCAGATGTTGGTGTTATTACTACTGTTTACTGATGTGATGACTACAGACAGCTACAGGTCATTATGTGTATGCTATCACAGAGTTCAGGTCATTTGCACAAGATGTAACAGTAACCATAATTGCACAATTTCTTCACATAAAGCACTATCATCCAAGTTGTGTCCCAGGGTGTTTATTGTAGTGACATTTATAGATGAAATAGTGCAATGGAATGGGGTGATGGTAGAGATAAGTCCAGGATATTGGTCCAGTCTGTTTGTAGCACAGGTCCAGTGTCCAAGGGGCCATAGGAAGGGGAGCATTGGCAGTTCAAAGTGGACAAGGTGACAGAGTGGGACACAAGGGGGTCATTCAGGAGGGTCTCATTTCCTGGTGATGGTCTTGCTCTTGACAAGTGTCTCTGCCATCTGTCTGGGTCACAGGGACAGTTTGCGGGGTGGTTCACCTTCTGCAGGGGGAGGAGTGCTGTTGGCCAGTGGGTCTTGTGGCAGGGCCTCCTGTCCACTAGCTGCAGCAGATGTGGTGGGCTGTTCATTTGACAGATTAGTGAAAGGGGCCCCCTGGTTTGCTGTATATTCCCTCATTATGTTGGCCATGTCAGCCAGCACCCTTGCTATTGAGACCATGGTGGTGTTGATGGCCCACAAATCTTTCCTGATCTCCTGATGATGTACCTCCTGCAGCTGCTGGTTCTCCTGCATGATGTCAAGAATCTGCCCCATCTTGTCCTGGGATTGTTGGTAAGCCCCCAGGACATTAGCGAGTGCCTCCAAGACAGTCGGTACCCTAAGCCTGTCCTCCCTCTGGTGCACAGCTGTCCTCCGAGTGTCCCTTTCCCCCTGTTCCTGTGTCCCCTGAACGTGTGCCCACTGCCACTGACCCCAGAACCCTGATTGTCTTGCCTGTGAGGTGTGACTGGGGTCCCTGTACAGGTGGGCACACTGCTGATTGACGTGTCCTGGGGAAAGACTTATGGGGACGTTGGGTGGGTCCTGTGGTGTTGGATACTGAGGGGGGAGGCTCGGTGATGAACTGGGAGTGGGCTGGGGTGGCCGACTGACCAGTGGTCCCTGATGGGCCAGGAAGTTCATCCAGATTCAGATGTACAGAGTTACTGTCATCACTGGGGGCATCTTCTGTTGGGGAACTGGATAGCCGTGGCACCTCCTCACCGCTGGGATTGGCTGGAGCACCTGCAGAGATGTAAGTGATGTATTATGCTTCATGTCTGTGACATATTTTACATCCCTAGCTTCCCCTATCTCGTTGCTGTTGCCCTGCCACCTTTGTTTCTGTATGGTGATGTATTGTGGGATTGTTTGTTCTCCATGCTGTGCGTGCATAGGTGGTGGGTGTACATGCAGGGCTGGGAGGGCTGTACATGCAGAGGGTATGGCATGCAGGGCTTGGCATTGGGGTTAGTCATATGTGTAGGTGCACTGTGTGGAATGGAGTGGAGTGATGAGTGTCAGGGTGAGGGGGTGAGATGGCATGCAGGTATGGGGGTGGGTGATAGTTCATAAATATTGACTCACCAGTGTCAAGTCCTCTGCTAAATCCAGTGAGTCCCTCAGGATGCAGTATTGCCAAGACTTGCTCCTCCCATGCTGTCAGCTGTGGGGGAGGTGGTGGGGGTCCGCTGCTAGTTCTCTGGATGGCGAGCTGGTGCCTTGCTGCCATAGAACGTACCTTCCCCCGTGGGTCGTTCCACCTCTTCCTGATGTCGTCCCTTGTTCTTGGATGCTGTCCCACGGCTTTCACCCAGTCCACAATTCTCCACCATAACTCCATCTTCCTTGCAATGGATATTTGCTGTACCTGTGCTTCAAACAGCTGTGGCTCTACCCTGACTATTTCCTCCGCCATGACCCGCAACTCCTAATCTGTGAAACGGGAGTGCCTTTGTGGGGACATGGGTGTTGTTTGGTGTGTGTTGTGCATAGCGTGTTGAATAATGTGGTGGGGTGTGGGGTGCGTGACGGATGACTGGGTGTCTGTGGTGTGTGTAGTTCTGTCTGTGATTTGCATGTCTGTCTCGTGGCTATTTTTCATGTTTGTAAAGGGTTGTGGGTAATGTGGGTGTGTTTTATAGTGCTGTTGGTGGGTGGCTGTGATGTGTGTATTAGAATCACATGTGTTTTTTTGGTATTGGCCAATGTTGTGTTGTTTTGTATTTGGGTGGCCATTCTGGCCGCGCCGGTGTGTACCACCTATGGTTTACCGTTGTTGAATGTCGCCATGGTGATTCGTGGGTCATAATGTGGAGGGCATTGTTTTGTTGGCGTGACGGTGTGGGTGTTCGTACCAACAGTTTATGACTTACCTTTGATCTGACAGATATGTCTTTGTGGCAGTATTCTGTCGGTTTAGTGTGTGTGTCATAATATGGGGAACGGATGTTCGCCTCCGCGATGGTACATTGGCGGCCGTCTCCGCGGCGGTAATCGGGATTTTCCGCCAAAGTCATAATGACCACCATAGTCACTATACTAAAAACATCACATTGTAAATAGCACTAATAAAATATTTTGCACCTGATTCCCCTTGGTCTACTCATTCTTCACTACATGCACCATTTGAATGTGACTCAAACCTCAGTAAGCAAGTAAGTAACACAAAGGTGACAAGGATGGTAGCAACATTGTTTGTGACGTAAGAGGGACTACAGCCTCCATCTAACATATTAGTGACATGCAGTTTGCGGGCATGTGACTCCTGAAGGTCAAGATCCATGCACCACTACATATATGGTTCCGTTAAGTGGGCAACGTGCTAATACCTTGCCCATTCACCACAACTCCATTCCTAACAGGATGTATGCAAGGGGTGCACACATAAAGTAGGGTCTGTCAGCAAATGGACATCAAGTTATGTAAGAACAGAACACTGTTACAACTCATGGTGACAGCAAGTTTGCCTGCATGGTATATGTGTGACAAGGGTGGAACATCATTGGTAACTGAAGACCTTCAGTAAAAGTCCAGGTATTGTAACCAATGTCTGATGCTGAGCTTGCACAGTGTATCCATGGGATAATGTCCAGGCACTGCCATTGGGCGCAACCCTGGCACATGGTAGACTGTACCTCATGTATGACACACCCACATTGGCTGTGGAGTGCACAATGGGTTGCCAGACTAAATAATCAGCTATGGGTGCAGAATCACTATCCAAACACATGACCCATAGTCAACATCCAAGGATTCATTGGGACAATGCACCACCAAATTTCTATCTGGGTCGAATGTAGGCAGAGTGGCTAATACTCACTATGTACATGAGTTGTACACTTGTCACACAAATCTGCTGTCTTGACACATGCCTAGAGCAAATCCAGGCAAACATGTGAAGACTGATGTTCTGGTGCATGTCCTAAGTAGCAACGTGTTTGCCAATACCAACAATGCTTGACATGTGACAGCATGTTTACCTAGTATGCTGAGTATAACTACATCAAACAGCACAAATCAATACACACCACTCATTGTCACTCACATGACAGAACAAGTGCATGATAGCAACAGTAACAATTTATCTCATATATGTTTTGGCCTCCAACATCCCAATCAGGTGTGGGATGTGCTCCTATGTCTTCTCCTCTCAGCGCTCCACTCACCGCACTTTCTGCCCCTCTGCACCCCCCGTGTTCACCTCTCGCCTCGATCTCTCTCGTCCGTTTTTCTGCCCTCCGGCTCCGGCCGGTCTCTTTCTCCCCTGCTGCTGCCTCCCCTGCGTCCCCGTCCCCCGCGCACACCCATTGGCCCTCTCCCTCCTCCCAGCTGCTCCACGCTCCCACCCCACCCTCTTAATGGCAGCCGTTGTGTGGCCGCGCGCAGCGTGTGCGCCGCTGGCACGCCAGAGGCAAGCCCGTCTGCGCCCGTCCATGCCTGGACCGTGCCCAGCGCCAGTCCCCCTGGTCCCCCCAGCCAAGACCCCCCCAGACACCTCTACTGCCCTCTCACCCTCCACTTGCTCAACCCAGGACCTCACCCTACCTGCACCCAATCCAGCCCCACACACACACAGGGCCCCTTCACCTGCTACACCTGCCTTTTCTCCTGCTCTACACCCCACACACCCCACACCAACCCCAGCGCCCCCGCCAAACACCAAACCTCAATGCAATAAACACCCGCACAGCCCCGGGCCCACCAACCGGCCCCACCACATAACACCTCACAACCTGAACACACCCCACAACAACACCACCACAACCCACAGCAACACCATCCTACGACACAACAACAACACCCACCACAACCATCTCAACTGCCTGCACCTTAACACCCGTTCCCCACACAAACATGCCATAGAACTCTGGGATCTCATCACACCACACTCACCTGACATCGTCTTCCTCACGGAAACCTGGACAAACCACTCCTCAGAGCCCGACATAGCCACAGCCACCCCAATGGGATACAAACTCCAACGCAAAGACCACCTTAACAAGCCTGGAGGTGGCATCGCCATCCTGCACAAAGACACCATTAAAGTCACCACAAACATCCCAGACACCATTGACAGCGCAGAACACATGCACTTCCTAATCCACATTAACAACAACACCACCCTCAGAGGTACACTAATTTACAGACCCCCAGGACCACGCCCCGCCTTCTGTGACACCATCGCTGACACCATCAGCACACACGCCCTCACCTCCACAAACAACATCCTCCTCGGTGACTTCAACTTTCACTTGGAGAACCTTCAAGACCACAACTCCTCCTCCCTCCTAGACAACCTCGACAACCTAGGACTCAAACAACTGGTCACCCACTCAGCAGGACACACACTTGATGCAATCTTCACCTCAAGCCAACACATAACCTACACCCACACCACCGAACTCCACTGGACGGACCACCACTGTGTCCACTTCTCCTTCACCAAACCCCCCACGCACCACCACCAACACACCACACCCTACAGCATGTGTGACAAGATCCATGCAGAACGCCTGAACTCCCAACTGACACATAACCCCCCCACACCGACGACCCCAATGCCGCGGCCCACAACCTCTCAAAATGGATCACTACCTGCGCAGACACACTAGCCCCCCTCAGAAAAAACGTCACCAGCCGCAACATCAAGAATGCCCCATGGTTCACCACTGAACTCCAAGCGCAAATGCCGCCAAGCGGAGAAAGCCTGGTGACAAGAACCCTCAACAACCAACTTCTCCATCCTCAAAAACTCCATTCGCACCCACCACCAACTCATACGCACCACCAAAAGAGCACACTACAAGGAACGCATTGACAACAACTCCCAAAACAGCAAAGAACTCTTCACCATCATTAAAGAGCTATCCAAACCCAAAGCCAGCAACATATCCCCACACACACACAAGCCCTCTGTGACTCCCTCTCCAACCATTTCCACCACAAAATCCTGGACATACAGAACAGCTTCATACCACACACACCCACCACACACGCCTCTCTCCCACCCAACTCAGACCACCCTCACGCCCCCCCAAACCTACTTACCACCTGGGCCACAACCACTGATGAAGAAACTGAAAAAAACATGAATTCCATCCACTCTGGATCCTCCTCTGACCCATGCCACCATCGCATCTTCAACAAAGCCAGCCCAACCATCGCCCCCAAGCTCTGCGACATAATCAACACCTCATTCGACACCGCCACCTTCCCAGACCTCTGGAAAGCACGCAGAAATCAACACACTCCTAAAAGAAACTAAAGCCGACCCTGACGACCTCTCCAACTACCGCCCAATCTCTCTCCTCCCTTTCCCCGCCAAGGTCGCAGAGAAACTAGTTAATGCCCGCCTATACCACTTCCTTGAGGAAAACAACACACTTGACCCTCACAATCCGGGTTCTGCAAGAACCAGAGCACGGAAACCGCCCTCATCGCATGTACCAATGACATCAGAAGCAGAGTCGACAAGGGCGAGGGCGTCGCACTCATCCTCCTAGACCTCTCCGTGGCCTTTGACACTGTCTGCCACCACGCACTCTGCAGACGCCTCAACAACACAGGAATTTGACACAAAGCCCTAGACTGGCTCTCCTCATTCCTCACTGATAGAACCCAAAAAGTCTGCCTCCCACCCTTCCACTCCACTGCTACCAAATTCATCAGCGGAGTCCCCCAAGGGTCCTCCCTCAACCCCAGTCTCTTAAACATTTACATGACCCCTCTCGCCAACATCCTCCGACCACACGGAATCACCATCCTCTCCTACGCATATGACACCCAACTCATCATCTCCCTCACCCGCAACCCCACCACCGCCAAAACCAACCTCCACGCTGCACTCCTTGACACCGCCACCTGGACGACAACAAATCACCTCAAGCTAAACTCCAACAAAACAGAAATCATCATCTTCGGCCCCAACAAAACCATATGGGACGACTCCTGGTGGCCCACCACCTTAGGCCCCGCAAACCACGCATGCAACCTCGCCATGATCCTAGACACCTCCCTCTCCATGACCCAGCAAATCAACGCAGTCACCTCCTCCTGTTTCCACACACTCCGCACGCTGAAAAAAACCTTCAAATGGATTCCCACAGAGACCAGGAAGACCGTCACCCACACACTCATCAGCAGCAGGCTAGACTACGGTAACGCCCTCTACGCCGGCACCACACTCAAACTCAAACACAAACTCCAGAGAATCCAGAACACAGCCGCACGCCTCATCCTGGACCTCCCCCACCACGAACACATCACACCACACCTCAAATCCCTTCACTGGATCCCCATAGACAAGAGGATCACCTTAAAAATCCTCATCCACGCACACAAATCCTTCCACAACACCGGCCCAACCTACCTCAACGAAAGAGTGAACTTCCACACTCCCACACGCCTCCTCCGATCTGCCGACCTTGCACTAGCCACAATCCCCCGCATCCAACGCACCACCACTGGAGGCAGGTCCTTTTCCTACCTCACCCCCAAGACCTGGAACTCCCTCCCCACCAACCTTTGCAAAACCCAAGACCTCCTGCTTTTCAGAAAAAACCTCAAGACATGGCTGTTCGAACAGTGACCCTCCTTTGCCCCCCCCACCCCACCCCTCCCTAGCGCCTTGAGACCCTCACGGGTGAGTAGTGCTCTCTATAAATTTATTTGATTGGTTGATTGATTGATTGATGTCAAGCACTGTTGAAAAATGTCTGAGACACAACATCAAACTGAGTGAGAGTAGATCTAGACATATATGTTGCAATTGGCTAATGAACAGTACAGCACTGTGATGATTTCCCCATGTTCAACGGAGGGTGTGGATGGATAGTTTCGAGACACCCACAGATACTTGCAAATACAACACAGGAGGCAAAATGGAGACAACACAAGAGCTGTGGCAGGAGTAATGTCATGTGTGTGTGTGTAACTCATTACATCTCACAAATACTGGAACCGTAACTATCAAGTAGCCAGTAGAAGGAGATGTGTACATCTTCCAATTACACAAGACACATGTTGCATCATGTCCAAGTATGACCAGACAATGTTGCTGTAGAAGATGTGTACAAAGTGGAAGCAGCCTAAAGAATGGGAGCAATGTACATTACAATAATGATATATGTCCTACATGTGCAAGCGCCCGAGCTCTGTACATAAGAGGGGAAAGCTGACATCCAGTACCTCAGAGGAAAATGTGATATCCTGGTCTGTATGACAACAGTTGTGCATGTGTCTGTCTGCTGGGGAGTGTGCATAGTTCTGCTGAGTAGCAATCATGGAGAATCTAGGTACCTGCTCAATAAACCCACGCACCCCTGCTCTGGATACATTACCGTATGACATTGTCAGGGGCCTGATGCATGTGCAGTGGGGGCTGAGTAAACTGGAGCACCATTAATCTGCCCCTTCACATGCAACCATGGGTTTGTGTTGCCATACAAACTCACACAGTGGTGATGATGAGTAGGCTGGCTTCTATGCCAGACTGCAACACTGTTACACAGTGGTATGCCATTGTATGTGACATTCATAACAATCATGAGGTAGAAAAACGTGAGTGCTGAGTTGGAGGCATGCACACATATACCACATATCTCAGCAGACATGTACCACTATAATGGCTCAGGCATGCTAATGTGTATGAATTCTGAACAAAAGGCAATCTAGCACAAAAATAATGGCATAGGTATGACAAAATCAGTGACAGTAAGAAATTACCTTCACATGTGTTTCGACATACAGAAACATAGGTGGCACTGATGTGAGTACATATGCATTTGAAAGCTGCCAACATGTGTCTATGCAGGAAGATAATAATTTGAGGTTTCACATCCCATGAACACACCACTGTTGTCATATGTTACAGAAATTACACAACACACAACTATGCACACAAGGCATATACCAACCTTCACTATCACATGTGTATATAATATCTCCTGCAACTAAGATGCATGGGGGACCAAATGGCACACATGTAGCAGAGCAACATGAAGTAAAATCCAACAACACATCACAGAGTGGACACACATGCACACACAAATTGACAGGGTTTATGTGATGTGAATGCAGTCCACTGAATACTCTGAGTACAAATTGTCATAGTTGTCACATGCCTTACCATGTGTTGGACATAGGCAACCACATATATTGTATTGTAGGTATGTGTACATTTGTATCTCAGACATTACAATCCACCCACAAATTAGTATACATACACATATGTACACACATAGCACACATGTGCCAACAAGTAGGTGGACACAGTATAGCTACACATGCACATATGCACAAGGTATGAGTAATCGCATGCAGCAGACTCATAAACAGACCTATAGGTTCAACATACCAATGTCACTGTAATGACATTACTGGACAGTCACGCACATGTAGCCATACCACATATACAAAATTGTTGCAAAGCCCATGTGAGGTGTTAAGTGAATCAGGGTACATTCAAGGCTTCCAATGCAAATATCCATGCAATTCCGTCATGCGTACAAAAAAAATTACGCAAACGCATCAACTCCACATTGCAGCGTTAGTAAAATGATGTCTTAGCTCTGAGCGGCAATTACACGTTCACATGCCTCTTAACGCACCATGGTGAAAAATTCACGCATGACTGTCATGCATCAAAAGTTTCACGCATACGCATATACCTTACAATACCCCTAAACTAAAAGACACCTAGCCCCTCATGTGTCAAAAAAATTACGCATGACTGGAAACGTGACGCATACACCCAGGAAGTGATAAAACAGGACATCCTGCCTGCAAACATGGTACAGTTAGTTCACTTTCACTTCACAGTCTTTTTGTCTGTGACTGTGTGAGGGTGTGTGTGCTGTGTCCTGTAGATGTTGTTCTTATTTGTCTTTAAACTCGTCTTTTGTATTGTAAGTGTACTGTATTTGTCTCTGTATTGTGGAGTGTTTGTCTGGGGTAGTATAGTTGTTGGGGTTGTCGGGTTAGGTGTTAGGTATTTTTTATGTTTTTGTTTTGGGTGAACTGCATTTGCAGAATGTCTGGGAAAGGGAGGATAGCACAGATGTTGGCCGATGTGCTGGGGGGGTTCATCAGGCTTGTTCAGCACTACCTTCCTATAATGCTGCAACTGGGTGACCGTGTTCTTCTTGGCTACCCCACAGAGGCACAGTGGCTGCAGTGGGGCAAGGTGCTCCACCACCTCACACGGATCTTTGGCAGTGAAAGGAAAGACCACCAACTCAAGCATCGCTGGGCAGATCTGGTTACAAGGAAGCAGGATCAACTGGATCACCTGGGTATAGAAATTGGTGGAGCAGTTGGTAAGTCTCACAGTTCCATACAAAGTCCTTACTTTTGCATGTGCATGACAGTTGCAGATACGGTTGAGTGCTGCATGTAATGCTTGTGGATCTGGACATGTTGTATGCTACCTGTAAGAAGAGTGCCAGCGCCACCTTAGGCCTGCAAGTCAGATGTACAATAATGAAGCCGATGCTAGGCAGATGTACCATTTTCCCTGCACTACCATTACAAAGTGTTGTGATGCATGCATAGGGCAACTCGGTAATGAGCAGCACCAAATGAGGCCTGTGCCATGCATCATGTATGGAAGGGGGTCCCAAAACATGTTTGGGTGGCAAATGTATAAGCCACTGAGTAAGATGAGAAATCCCTCATTTCAATTTTTCAGGCACTCTGAACGGATGCTGACAGCAAGTTTGATATGGGGGCATAAAAATGTATGGGATGGCCCCCAATGTACTCAGCAGAAGTCGTGATGATCTATTGCAACTCCTGCTGAGTACATCATTTACCTACACATAGATAGATGCAATTGGACCCTACCTGCATCATGCTGTGCCCTAATTCTCATTAGGCGCACACATGATGGGGGTAAGGGGGTACACTGAGGGCACAAGGACTGTATAGCTGCAATTGGTGTTGCACCCCTGTTGTTCTATTGACCCCTTTGTGTCATCAGCCAAGGCCATGTAAGGGAGTTTGACCATGCACTGGGTACAGACTACTAGCACTTCCCTGTTCCAGTTCATTGTGTATCGCATACACCCCACACTATGGTGGTCATTACAACCCTAGCGGCCGGTGTTAAAGCGGCAGTAAAACCGCCAACAGGCCGGCGATAAAAAAAATGGAATCACGACCGTGGCGGAAACCGCCAACATGGACAGCCACTTTAACACTCCGACCACCACGGCGGTACAAACAAACATCGCGGCGGTAACCGCCAAAAGACAGGCGGAGGGCAATGTACCGCCCACACTATTACAACCCACCAATCTGCCACCTTTTCCGGGGCGGATTCACCGCGAACAAAAACACAGCGGAAACAGGACTTCGAAGGGAAAACGCTCACCCCTACACACCCCACGAGGAACCAGGACACCATGGAACCGGAACTTCAGATACTCCCAGCCTTTATCTTCCTGCTCCTCTACCAGGAGCACGAACGCCAGCGGCGAAGACCACGGTGAGTACTGCACCTACGACACAGGGGCGGGGGGAGGGAAAAAACAGTGACACACACACGCAACACGCAACATCCCCACCCTCACCCACTACAACACACACACTAATACATCATGATACATTACAGTTACACCCCTCAACCCCCCCTGGAACAATGCAAGGACAAAAGGAAATGAGTCGAATAATTGTGATATATTAAATTACATAAATCAAAATTATTTACAAATATATACATTTATACTATATACAATTATGTACACCAAGAACACAAGTCCAAGGGATTCCACCATCATAGTCCGTGGATCACTGGGCCCAAAAGGCATGGGCGAGGCCCACACTCAATACCCAAACAAGATGGAGAGAACACTGCAGGGGCATCAGATAGAAATAAAACAGGCACCTCAGGTGGAAGGGAAGGGAGCGGCACCTCAGCCGGTTGAGTGCACGACGCCAGATACACGAGGGGGCTCCATGTCCCCTGTTCAATCCTGGGGAGTGCAAAGCCACAGTCTCTCAAGTCTCTACAGTGGGTGGTTTGCCCACTGATCAATCCTGGGGAGAGCAAAGCCACAGTCTCCCAAGTCTCTACAGTGGGTGGGGTGCCCACTGATCAGTCCTGGGGAGTGCAAAGCCACAGTCTCTCAAGTCTATACAGTGGGTGGGTTGCCCACTGATCAATCCTGGAGAGTGCAAAGCCACAGTCTCTCAAGTCTATACAGTGGGTGGGATGCCCACTGTTCAATCCTGGGGAGTGCAAAGCCACAGTGTCTCAAGTCTATACAGTGGGTGGGTTGCCCACTGTTGAATCCTGGGGAGTGCAAAGCCACAGTCTCTCAAGTGGATGCCTTTCTGCACTGGTTCTGGAGGGGGCTTTATGCCCAGAGTGCTTCATCCTGCCAAGGACTGAGGTAGTGGATGCCTTTCTCTACTGGTTCTGGAGGGGGCTTTGTGTCCAGAGTGCTTCATCCTGCCAAGGACTGAGGTAGTGGATGTCTTTTTCCACTGGTTCTGGAGGGGGCTTTGTGCCCAGAGTGCTTCATCCTGCCAAGGACTGAGGTAGTGGATGTAACTCTCCACTGGTTCTGGAGGGGGCTTGGTGCCCAGAGTGCTTCATCCTGCCAAGGACTGAGGTAGTGGATGTAACTCTCCACTGCTTCTGGAGGGGGCTTGGTGCCCAGAGTGCTTCATCCTGCCAAGGACTGAGGTAGTGGATGCCTTTCTCCACTGGTTCTGGAGGGGGCTTTGTGCCCAGAGTGCTTCATCCTGCCAAGGACAGAGGTAGTGGATGTAACTCTCCACTGGTTCTGGAGG
This sequence comes from Pleurodeles waltl, assembly GCF_031143425.1. Classification (NCBI taxonomy): domain Eukaryota; kingdom Metazoa; phylum Chordata; class Amphibia; order Caudata; family Salamandridae; genus Pleurodeles; species Pleurodeles waltl. Next base: position 553,946,299 of record NC_090448.1, read on the forward strand.
GGGCTTGGTGCCCAGAGTGCTTCATCCTGCCAAGGACTGAGGTAGTGGATGCCATTCTCCACTGGTTCTGGAGGGGGCTTTGTGCCCAGAGTGCTTCATCCTGCCCGTGGTGGCCTCAGTAGCGTCGGAATCATTGGCGCTCACTGGCCTGCGGTGCTGCTGGCGGCGGTGTCCTGGGCAGCGGTTCAGCTGGTGGCGGTCTTTTCCTGGTCTGCGGTGCTGCTGGCGGTCCTGTCTTGGGCAGCGGGGCTGCTGCTGGCGGGTCCTGTCTTGGGCAGCGGGGCTGCTGCTGGCGGTCTTTTCCTGGCCTGCGGTGCTGCTGGCGGTCCTGTCTTGGGCAGCGGGGCTGCTGCTGGCGGTCCTGTCTTGGGCAGCGGGCTGCTGCTGGCGGTCTTCTCCTGGACAGTGGGCCTGCTGCTGGCGGTCTTCTCCTGGGCAGCTGGGCTGCTGCTGGCGGTCCTGTCTTGGGCAGCGGGGCTGCTGCTGGCAGTCCCGTCTTGGGCAGCGGGGCTGCTGCTGGCGGTCCCGTCTTGGGCAGCGGGGCTGCTGCTGGCGGTCCTGTCTTTGGCAGCGGGGCTGCTGCTGGCAGTCTTTTCCTGGCCTGCGGTGCTGCTGGCGGTTCTGTCTTGGGCAGCGGCGCTGCTGCTGGCGGTCTTCTCCTGGGCAGCGGGGCTGCTGCTGGCGGTCCTGTCTTGGGCGGCGGGGCTGCTGCTGGCGGTCCTGTCTTGGGCAGCGGGGCTGCTGCTGGCGGTCTTTTCCTGGCCTGCGGTGCTGCTGGTGGTCCTGTCTTGGGCAGCGGGCTGCTGCTGGCGGTCCTGTCTTGGGCAGCGGGGCTGCTGCTGGTGGTCTTCTCCTGGACAGCGGGCCTGCTGCTGGCGGTCTTCTCCTGGGCAGCGGGGCTGCTGCTGGCGGTCCTGTCTTGGGCAGCGGGGCTGCTGCTTGCGGTCCCGTCTTGGGCAGCGGGGCTGCTGCTGGCGGTCCCATCTTGGGCAGCGGGGCTGCTGCTGGCGGTCCTGTCTTTGGCAGCGGGGCTGCTGCTGGCAGTCTTTTCCTGGCCTGCGGTGCTGCTGGCGGTTCTGTCTTGGGCAGCGGCGCTGCTGCTGACGGTCTTCTCCTGGGCAGCGGGCCTGATGCTGGCGGTCTTCTCCTGGGCAGCGGGGCTGCTGCTGGCGGTCCTGTCTTGGGCAGCGGGGCTGCTGCTGGCAGCCTGTCTTGGGCAGCGGGGTTGCTGCTGGCGGTCTTCTCCTAGGCAGCGGGGCTGCTGGCGGTCTTCTCCTGGGCAGCGGGGATGCTGGCTGTCTTGTCCGCCGTGCTGATCTTCCCAGACTTGCCGGTTTTAATGTGCCCCTTCCCCACCTTGGATGGTGTCGCAGCTGTCTCCACACTCCCAACTGTACCCCTGGGAGCGGCTTTGGTAGCTGATTTCTTTCCCCTCTCCCGCCAGGCACTGTCCAACTTTTTATGCTTGACAGGTGGGGGACTGTCCGTGCTGTGGCTCCTTGCCACACTGGCTGCCCTGCTGCCTGGTGCACTCCATAATCCGGTGACTACTGGCACCACTGGTCCCGGCGATGTGGCTGAGGTGCTAGGTTGGGACCTGGAGAGTCTGCCCCTAGGAGACTGAAGGGGCGGGGGAGGTGAGGGAAAGAGGTCAAGGCTGGCCAGGAAAAGTTTCTTAGGAACACTGGGACGGGTAGCTGGAGGGGGTTTGGGAGTGGAGGAAGAGGTAATGGTTGTAGAATTTGTAGGTTTGGTGACTTTGGGTGAAGGTGCATGGGCTGTAGGCTGTTGTGAGGTGGATGGCTGTTGGGTGGGTGTGTGGCTGCGTTTGTGTACCTTGGGAGGTGGCCTCACAGACACACTGGGAGAAGACACAGGGGACGTGTGAATGGTAGTGGGGGTGGTGACTGCATGTGAGCAGGGTGTGGTGGTGGGTGTGCTGGTGATGGACATAGTGGCTGAGGATGTAGTGCATGTAGGTGTGAGTGGAGACGAGACAGGGAGGGAGGAGGGAGACAAGGAGGAGGGGGACACAGTGGAGGCAGTGTATGTTGGTGTGTCTGCATGTGTGTGATGCTTGCGTGAGTGCCTGTTAGATGTGTGGTGCTTATGTTTGCCAGAGCTTCGCTTGTGTGTTGAGGTGTGTGCATGCTCGTCTGATGGTGTGCTTGGAATAGGCTGAGGTACAGGGGTGTGGGTCTGGGTGGAGGAAGCTGGAGGGGGGAGGCTAGAGACAGGGACAATGGCTGCCATCAGTGCTGAGGCCAGAGTCTGAAAAGCTCGCTGAAGGGCTGCCTGACCAGAGTGAATGCCCTCCAGGTATGCATTGGTCTGTTGCAACTGCCTCTCTACACCCTGGATGGCATTCAAAATGGTAGACTGCCCAACAGTGAGGGACCTGAGGAGGTTAATGGCCTCCTCACTGAGGGCAGCATGGGTGACTGGGGCAGGGCCTGAGGTGCCTGGGGCGAAGGTGATGCCCTCCCTCATAGGTGAGCGGGCACGGGGCAAACGCTGAGGGGCTGCTGGGAGGGCGGTGCTGGTAGGGGGGGTGGCGGCTGTACCTGTAGATGCGGGTGGCACAGATGGGGCCACCACCGCAAGGGTGCTCCCATCAGAGGAGGAGTCCGTATCGCTGGTGTCAGCTCCTGTCCCCGGCGTGGAGTTCCCCTCGCCCTCCGTCCCAATGGTGACTTCCGACTCCGTAGTGTCGCCCTCCAGGGCCATGTGGGATGCAGCTCCCTCCTGCTCCGGTGCCTCTGCTCCTTCGCCTGATGATGCTAGTGCACACAAGAACAGGGAGACCACAAAAAGGGGGGGGAGACAGAAGAAAGACATGTTGAGTGCATGCAATATCACTACCGTTGGCGGACACGACAGACACAGAAGCCCCCTGCACTACTCCACGCACTTGGAGTCCACTATTCAATCCCTGGGACATGGCTTACAAGGCTATGGCCGATTTCTGCACACATGGATGTCACAGGAGCCTGACTAGATGTAGTTGGCACTGTACACAGGTGGGGTGGGGTGTCACACGTCCTGAATGAAGAAGGGAGCTTAACTACTAAACTAGCCCTGGCCTAGGGGAACCCACAGCCCACCTCCCCCACCCATACACCTACAATGCGCGCTGAATCATCAGAATGAGAGTGTACTCACCCCCTTGTTGCTGCTGTGATGCCCTCAAGCACCCATCCAACTCAGGGTACGCCACCGCCAGGATCCTGAACATCAGGGGGGCATGGTGCGACGGGCACCCCTCCCACGTTGGGAGGCCATCCCCAGCTGGGCCTCCGCCGTCTTCTTGCTCCAGCAGCGAATGTCCTCCCATCTTTTCCGACAGTGGGTGCTCCGTCTGTGGTAGACCCCCAGTGTCCGGACTTCCTTGGCGATGGCACGCCAAATGTCCTTCTTCTGGTGGGCGCTGACCTACAGGAATTGTACAGGGGAAAAAGAGAAGTAATTACCAACTGCACCGTCACAGTCATTGGCCCGCATCCCTACCCTTGCCATGACGCACATGCACTCACCGTCGTTTCATGCACACCTCATTCTCACCCCCCCTGTCTTTTATCCACCCCACTCCACACAGGTAATGCCTATACAGCATGCTCACAGTGTACTTAACTGTTTGTCTGGAGGACCGTAGAGTAGCGTGTACTGGGGGAGGACCCCATCCACAAGTTTCTCCAACTCCTCCGTGCTGAAGGCAGGGGCCCTTTCCCCAGACACACGAGCCATTGTCTCTTCCAGACTGAGGTCACAGCGCACTTGCAGTGTACGTCCTCTCCTGTCGAAGATCAGGGATCGAGTGATTGAACAGATAGAAAATGGCGGTCACGTCCGCGGCGGTGCGTACCGTCACCGCCGGCGTACATCGTCGTTGGCTCCTGGGACCCATAGGGTCCAATGTTAACCAATGCAGAATTGCGCCGCGTTCTTCGACCGCCTACAGCAACGGTGTACAACGCCAGCGCAGTTACCTCATATCCCATTGTCCCACCTTATAGGTCAGGCAGCTGCCATTTCATGGGCCCACATGGCATTAGTTTTGACTGCGTCACACATACCTTGCCTAAACACTCATACAGGCAAATTTCGAATTGCTAATATGTTCAGAGTAAGCTGTGTTTACGTACCTCAGAGTTGGTTGACTCTCTGCTCGCTGCTCTCCTCCATAGGCACTGTCCGCTCGGGCATGTGAGGAGATGGCAGCATCCTCCGGTGTACAGACCGCTGGTGGACCTGTCGACAATGGAGGAGCAACATGTGATCATCACCTACAGGCTTGATCGTGCCACTATCCTAGAACTGTGTGCCCAGTTGGAGCCAGACCTGATGTCAGCTATCCGCCATCCCACAGGAATCTCCCCTCAAGTGCAGGTGCTGTCAGTACTCCATTTCCTAGCAAGTGGGTCTTTTCAAACAATAGTGGCCATATCATCAGGGATGTCCCAGCCTATGTTTTCCAACGTGTTGTCCAGAGTGTTGTTTGCCCTGCTGAAACACATGCGGAGCTAAATCGTTTTCCCTCAGGTGGAGGATTTGCCTACAGTGAAAGGTGATTTCTATGACCTGGGACATATCCCCAACATCATAGGTGCCATTGATGGGACACATGTGGCCTTGGTACCCCCACACAGGAGTGAACAGGTGTACAGAAACCGGAAGAGTTATCATTCCATGAATGTGCAGATGGTGTGTTTGGCAGACCAGTACATCTCCCATGTAAATGCAAAATTCCCTGGCGCAGTGCATGACGCTTACATCCTGCGGAATAGCAGCATCCCTTATGTGATGGGGCAACTCCAGAGGCACCGGGTGTGGCTATTAGGTGAGCACATGGACCCAATACAGTGGGAATAGTTGTCTGGGTCTGTGGATGTCCCTATGAGTTAGTGTGTGTCTAACAGTTGTCCCTCGCCATTTGCAGGTGACTCTGGTTACCCCAACCTGTCATGGCTACTGACCCCAGTGAGGAATCCCAGGGCAAGGGCTGAGGAACGCTACAATGAGGCCCATGGGTGAACTAGGAGGATTATAGAGCGGACCTTCGGCCTCCTGAAGGCCAGGTTCCGGTGCCTGCATATGACTGGTGGTTTCCTATTCTACTCACCAAAGAAGGTATGCCAGATCATCGTGGCCATGCTGTATGCTTCACAACTTGGCTTTGCGACAACAGGTGCCTTTTCTGCAGGAGGATGGTCGAGATGGAGGCATTGTGGCAGCTGTGGAACATGGTGATCCTGCAATACTTCCATTGAGACACAGGTAAGAAGACAAACCTACCTGCTACATCTAATTTAAATCTACTACCTCTCTACTGTCTGTCATTTTCACCCAGTGTATGGTCACTGAGTTGTCACTTTCCCTTACAATTTCACAGATGTGGGTCCCACTTTGTGACATCTGCTTTGTTTACTCATGGACTTGAGCTGTGTGACATAGGAATGTGAACATTACATTTGAAAGAGCATTTTGCCACTGTAATTGCTAATACACTATTTCGAAATCACAGACAGACTCCTGATTGTTTTGTGCTTTAAGGGTGTTTATTTAAGTGCTCAATACTGGAGGGGGTTGTAAAATGGGGAGGGGTGATGGTGGAGGAATGTCCATGGCAGAGTCCAGCCTATTAGTCTCACAGGTACATTGTCCAAAGGGGCATAGGAAGTGGAGCTGGAGCAGTTTAAGGATGGACAGGGTGACAAGGTGGGACAAATGGATGACAATCAGGGCGGTCTCATTTCTTGGCGGGGGTCTTGGCATTGTTTTATGTCTTTGTCCTGGATCTCAGGGACCGCTTGCGGGGTGGTTCTCCATCTGCAGGGGGTGGGGTGCTGATGTCATGCTCCTGTGGCGGTGCCTCCTATCTACTAGCGCCGGCGGAGGTGGTGGCTAGTTCATCGTCCAGGCTAGTGTCAGGGGCCCCTTGTTGTGCCACAGTGTCCCTCCTGGTGTTGACGAGTTCCTTCAGCACCCTTACAATGGTGCCCAGGGTGGAATTGATAGATTTAAGTTCCTCCCTGAAGCCCAAATACTGTTCCTCCTGCAGGCACTGGGTCTCCTGAAACTTGGCCAGTACCGTTGCCATCGTCTCCTGGGAATGGTGGTAGGCTCCCATGACGTTGGAGAGGGACCTCGTGGAGAGTGGGTTCCCTGGGCCTGTCCTCTCCCTGTCGCACAGCAGCCCTCCTAGTTCCCCTGTGTTCCTGGGCCACTGTCCCCTGAACCGTGTGCCCACTGCCACTGCCCCAGGTCCCTGTTGTTGTTGGGGTGGTGGGTTAGCCTGGGTTCCCTGTAGTGGTGGATACACTGCTGATTGACGTGTACTGGGGACAGAGGTATGGGCCCGCAGGGTGGGTGCTGTGCTGGTGTTTCCAGAGGGGGAAGCTCTGTAGTGGCTTGTGCCAGTGTGAGGGGAACCGACTGTCTCGAGGTCTCAGATGGGCCGGGCTGGTCGTCTAGATCCAGTTGGACAGAGCTGCTGTCATCACTGTGGGCCTCTTCTGTGGGTGGAGTGGACATGTCTGGACCCTCCTGTCCGGTGACGTTGGGTAGGGGTCCTGCAGGGGTGTAAAGGCATGATTATTGCATCTGTGTGTGCCATGGTGTGCAATGGGTGGGTGACCCTGTACCCCAGTGCTTGCATTCCTGTGTAGGACCTTGTGTGATGATGGTTTAGGGGGGTGTATGGGTATGTGCAGTGGCCATGCTTTGGTGATGGGTGTCCATGCTTTGGTGTTGCATGCAGGGCCTGGGTTTGGGATGTGTGGTTTGTGATAATGGGACATGTGTGAGGAGTTGGAGTGATGGGGGTGAGGGCGAGGGTGGGGGTATGTGATGGCATGCAGGTAGGGTGGGGGATGTAATAGTTAAGATTTTAATTACCAGAGTCCATTCCTCCAGCTACTCCTGCGAGGCCCTCAGGATGCAGTATAGCCATGACCTGCTCCTCCCATGTTGTTAGTTGTGGGGTAGGAGGTTGGGGTCCGCCGCAAGTCCTCTGTACCGCGATGTGGTGTCTTGAGACCACGGAATGCACCTTCCCCAGTAGGTCGTTCCACCTCTTCCTGATGTCATCCCGTGTTCTTGGGTGCTGTCCCACTGCGTTGACCCTGCCCATGATTCTTCACCATAGCTCCATCTTCCTAGCTATGGAGGTGTGCTGCACCTGTGATCCGAATAGCTGTGGCTCTACCCGGATGATTTCCTCCACCATGACCCTGAGCTCCTCCTCAGAGAACCTGGGGTGTCTTTGCGGGGCCATGGGGTGGTGTGGGTGATGTGTGGAGTGGTTTGTGTTGTGATGTGATGTGTGAGGTGATATTTAGAGGTGTGTTGTGTGAGGTGCGCGGATGTTGTGTGAGTGATAGTGTTGAGTTCCTGTGGTTGTTAGTCTTGTTTCTGGTGGTGTCTCTCTCTGGCCTTCAGTCGCAATGGTGGTCGTAGGGGTTTGTGGGTGATGTGGATGTGTGTTTTATAGTGGTGTGAGAGTGCGGGAGTGGTGTGTGTATGTGTATCAGGTGTGTTCATTTTGAATTGTCCAATGTGGATGTGTTTTGTTAGTGTGTGTGTATTTTGAGCGCAACGGTGTGTACCGCCAATGGAATACCGCGGTTGAAAGACCGCCGCGTGGATTCGTGGGTTGTCATAGTGTGGGTGTATTCCTGTTGGCGTGACGGTGTCGGTTTTGTTATCGCCAGTTTATCACTGACCTTTGGTGTGGCGGACTTGTGTGGGTGTCTAAATTTTGGCAGATTCCGGGCTTTGGGTCATAATGACCGTGGCGGAATTCTGCGGTGTGTTGGCGGTCTTCTGCATGGTGGTAAGCGGCTTTTACCGCCAATGTTGTGACCCCCTATGTCTATTACCACACACACATGTGCAGAGTCTGTTCCACAGGCTTGCCACTTCTTACTGACAGTATGGGCCTACCATGCATCTGCTCCGTCACTGGCACATCACTCAGTAACCAGCACCAACAAATGCACCCTTGGACCACAGAGCAGGTGTTTCTGTGTTGAGGCATATTTCTATGCCCATGTTCTTATCCCTCCCTGGACACATAGGCGGTCATTGTGACCGCGGCGGGCGGCGGTAGCCGCCCGCCACGCGGTTACCACCATATGGCCGCTCCACGGTCAAAAGACCGCGGCGGCCATTCTGGCTTTCCCGCTGGGCCGGCGGGCGACTGCAAAAAGAGCGCCCGCCGGCCCAGTGGGAAAGCCCCTGCAACAAGGAAGCCGGCTCCAAATGGAGCCGGCGGAGTTGCAGGGGTGCGACGGGTGCAGTAGCACCCGTCTCGATTTTCACTGTCTGCAAAGCAGACAGTGAAAATCTTCATGGGGCCCTGTTAGGGGCCCCTGCACTGCCCATGCCGGTGGCATGGGCAGTGCAGGGGCCCCCAGGGGCCCCACGACACCCGTTCCCGCCAGAAACAGGCTGGCGGGAAGGGGGTCGGAATCCCCATGGCGGCGCTGCAAGCAGAGCCGCCATTGAGGATTCCCTGGGCCAGGGGAAAACCGGCGGGAAACCGCCGGTTCCCCTTTTCTGACCGCGGCTTTACCGCCGCGGTCAGAATGGCCCTGGAAGCACCGCCAGCCTGTTGGCGGTGCTTCCGTTGCCCTCCACCCTGGCGGTCATAGACCGCCAGGGTTGGAATGAGGGCCATAATGGTATACCTTGGCAACAAAGCCTGGCCACACACTATTGGCAATACATCCATGATTTCAATCAGTCAATGTGCAGGTAGGTACAACTATATTCACTTGAGTATACTCCCATAGCATTATTGCTCATGTGTGTGCCTTGTGATGGCACACACATATCACTTACGTCACTGAAGGATGTATCGCGTCTTTCCTCAACACCTTGGAATACCCACAACCCCCCTGGCCAGTAGTTTGTCAGTTTGCTGTGACAATGAGGTAGATGTCTACAACATCTGAGGCAGGCTCAAATGCCATGGGTGTCACAATGGGACAGCCACTGCAACAACCACTGAATGCCCCTCAATTGCAATATACAGTGTCAAGCAGTCTCATATGGTCATGGAGGTGTAGAGCTAACAGACACCTGTATGACAATGCCATGTATTAGTGGTGAAGTGAGAAGCACCACAGGAGTGTCAGGGACAGTGATAGTTTGTAGGTGTGTGGGTCTATATTATCTGAGACTATGGTGGTCATTCTGACCTCGGCGGTAAAAGGCGCCTACCGCCGGTCAGAAATCCTCCATAATCCCGCCGCGGTCGCGGAAACCCGCCACGGTCATTCTGACCCGCAGAAGGCAAACCTCTGAAAATCCGACCGCCACAACAGACCGCCAGACCAGCGGTCGGCGGAAAGGTGGAGGTGACAAAACCTGCACCGTCACGCCAACAGAAATACGCCCATGCCATTACGACCCACGAATCCACGCGGCGGTCATTCAAACGCGGTATTCCATTGGCGGGACACACCGCCGCGGTCAGAATACACACAAACGAACAAAACCCAGCCACATTGGACGATTTGAATCCCACACACCTGATACACATACACACACCACTCCCACACACACAATACAATATAAAACACCCACCCACATCACCCACAAACCCCTACGCTAAAAAATTCGTAAAGAAGGCAAGAGCGAGACACCAGCATCCAAAAAATAACAGCCACAGCCACTCAACACCATCACCCACACACTATCCACACACAAAACAACACACACCACCACACTCAACTCACTTAAATACACATACTCCACCCCACACATCATACACACCACCCCATGGCACCCCAAAGACAACCCCGCTTCACAGACGAAGAACTCAGGGTCATGGTGGAGGAAATCGTTCGGGTAGAGCCCCAGCTGTTCGGCACACAGATACAATACACCAGCATTGCCCGGAGGACGGAGCTATGGCAGAGGATTGTCGACAGGGTGAACGCAGTGGGACAGCACCCCAGAAATCGGGAAGACATCAGGAAGCGATGGAACGACCTACGGGGGAAGGTGCGTTCCATGGTATCCAGGCACAACATCGCCGTGCAGAAGACTGGCGGAGGACCCCCACCTCAACCCCCACAATTCACATCATGGGAGGAGGAAGTCTTGAACATCCTGCATCCTGACGGCCTCGCAGGAGTCGGCGGAGGAATGGATACTGGTAAGTTGAAGCTTCAATACTGCTTCCCCCCCACCTGCATGCCAAATCAGACCCCAACCCTCACCCCCATCCTCGAACCCCACCCTCACCCCCACCCCCATCCTCACCCCCACCCTCACCCCCACCACCATCCTCACCCCCACCACCATCCTCACCCCCACCCCCAGCACACCTATTCCCCGCCAATGTCTCACCATCAAAACCCACACATCCCAAAACATAGGCCTGCATGCGTCCACTAAGCATGGACACCCATCACCAAAGCATGCCCAATGCATATACACATCCCCCCCACAAGCCACCCTCACCAAAGCCCCCACACACGAATGCCAGCACTTGGGGACACGAGAACCCACAGATACACCCATATGCCACACATTGAAACTATAACCATACCTCTATACCCCTGCAGGACCCGACCGTCAACACACCGCGGCGGAGGGGCCAGAATTCTCCACACCCCCCACCCAAGAGGCCGTCAGCGATGACAGCAGCTCTGTCGACCTGGACACCGATGACCAGCCCGGACCATCAGGGACCTCTGGACAGTCGGTTCCCCTCACACAGGCCCAGGCCACTACAGACCCTAACCCCTCTGGGAACACCAGCACAGCTCCCACCCAGCGGGCCCATGCCTCTGTCTCCAGGGCGCGTCAATCTGCGGTGTGTCTACCACTACAGGGCACCCAGGATAACCCACCACCCCAACAACAACAGGGACCTGGGGGCAGTGGTAGTGGGCACACCGGCCAGGGGGCAGAGGCCCAGGGAAACAGGGGAACTCGGAGGGCAGCTGTGCGACAGGGGGGGGAGGAGAGGCCCAGGGAACCCACTCTCCACGAGGTCCTCACCACCATCATGGGAGCATACAACCGCTCCCAGGAGACGATGGCGACGGTACTGGCCCGGTTCCAGGAGATCCAGGCACTGCAGGAGGAACACTATCGGGGGTACAGGGAGGACATCAGAGCCATCAACACCACCCTGGTTACCATGGTAGGGCTGCTGCAGGACCTCGTAAACACCAGGGCGGACACTGAACAACACCCAAGGGCCCCTGCCACTAGCCTGGACCAAGAACAGCCAACCACCTCCGCCGGCGCTAGTGGACAGGAGGCCCCCGCACAGCAGCAGCCCACCAGACCCCCACCTCCTGCAGGAGAAGAACCACCCCGCAAGAAGGCCCTGAGATCTCGCAAGAAGACAGAGTAGGATGTCAAGACCACCGCCAGCAATGGATACCACCTGATGTCATCCCACTGTCCCACATTGTCACCCTGTCCATCCTTGAACTGCCCATGCTCCATCTCTCCACAGGCCTCTGGACAATGCACCTGTGTGACTGTTACTCTGGACTCTGCCATGGACATTCCTTCACCATAGCCCCCACCCACTTGAAACCACCCATCCCATTTTGAGCACTTCAATAAACACCTATTTTGCACCAAAATATCTGGAGTCTGGCTGTGATTTCAATAGATTGTAATTGACATGACAGTGCAAATATGTCCTTGTACATGGTGAAGTCAACAAACAGCTGCCACAAAGCTGTAGTCCATGGGGAAACGAAGCACAGGACTCGTAGTGGGGACCCCAGATCTGAAATAGGGAGGGAAAAGCCAAAACTCAGTCATCATACACTGGGGCAAATAGACAGGCAGCAGAGATGCTGGAGAGTAGTTAACATTTACTAAATTATCTTTGAAATGTTACCTGTGTCCTATTGGAAGTACTGTTCAATGATTCTGTCCCTGTTGTCTGTTTCAGCCCCGTCGTCTTCCTCCTCGTCACTCTCCTCAGGTTCCACCGCTGCCACAACACCACCGTCTCGACCATCCTCCTGCAGGAAAGGCACCTGGCGGCGCAAAGCCAGGTTGTGAAGCATGCAGCAGGCCACGATGATGTGACACACCTTCTTAGGTGAGTACATTAGGGATCCACCTGTCATATGCAGGCACCTAAACCTGGCCTTTAGGAGGCCAAAGGTGCGTTCGATCACCCTCCTAGTACGCCCATGGGCCTCATTGTACCGTTCCTCTGCCCTGGTCCGGGGATTCCTTACTGGGGTCAGTAGCCATGACAGGTTGGGGTACCCAGAGTCCCCCACTAGCCATACACGGTGTCTCTGTAGCTGTTCCATCACGTAAGGGATGCTGCTATTCCTTAGGATGTAGGCGTCATGCACTGACCCTGGGAATTTGGCATTTACATGCGAGATGTACTGGTCAGCCAAACACACCACCTGGATGTTCATTGAATGGTAACTTTTTCTGTTCCTGTACACCTGCTCCCTGTCTCTTGGGGGAACCAAAGCCACATGGGTCCCATCAATGGCACCAATTACGTTGGGAATATGTCCAAGGGTGTAGAAATCACCCTTCACTGTAGCCAATTCGCCCACCTCAGGGAAAATGATGTAGCTCCTCACGGATTTCATCAGGGCAGACAACACTCTGGATAACACCTTCGAAAACATGGGCTGAGACATCCCAGAAGCAATTCCCACGGTTGTCTGAAATGACCCACTTGCCAAGAAATGGAGTACTGACATGACCTGCACCAGAGGGGGAATCCCTGTGGGTTGGCGGATGGGGGACATCAGGTCGGGCTCCAGCTGGGCACACAGTTCATGGATAGTGGCACGGTTAAGACGGTAGGTCAGGATAATGTGGCGTTCTTCCATTGTCGACAGGTCCACCAGCGGTCGGTACACGGGAGGATTCATCCGTCTCCTCGCCCAACCCAGCGGACGGTGCCTAGGAAGGACAACATGGAGCACACAGTCAAGCAACCCACAGGTACGTACTCACAGCTAGCACAGTATACGATTCTCTATGCAGTGAATGGCGTGTCTGAGTGGCTATGCAAGGCCTAGGCCTGTGTGACGCAGTTGAAATTGAGCCATGTGGGCCCTGGAAATGGCGGCTGCCTGACCTGTGAAGTGTGACAATGGGATGTGAGGTCAATGCGCTGGCGTGGCACACCGCGGCGGGCGGCGGGCGAAGACCGCGGCGCAAAGCCGCATTGGTTAACATTGAAGCCTATGGGTTTCAGGAGCCAATGGCGAAGGGCGCCGGCGGTGGCGGGACGCACCGCCGCGGTACGCATCGCCGCGGACGTCACCGCCATTTTCTATCTACTTATCCACTTGCGACTTGAACTTTCACAGGAGAGGACCTATACTGCAAGTGTTGCTGTGACCTCGGTCTGGAAGGGACAATGGCTGCTGCACCTGGGGAAAGGGCCCCTGCCTTCACTGGAGAGGAGTTGGAGAAACTCGTGGATGGGGTCCTCCCCCAGTATGCGCTACTCTACGGTCCTCCAGACCAACAAGTGAGTTTAATTCAATCTGGATTTGGGGACACTGGCTGGCTTGGGGGCCTGGCGGGGGGCCTGGCGGGGATGGGGGGCATGTTGGGCCTGGCGGGGGGCATGGCGGGGATGGGGGGCATGTTGGGCCTGGCGGGGGGCCTGGCGGGGGGCCTGGCGGGGATGGGGGGCATGTTGGGCCTGGCGGGGGCCTGGCGGGGATGGGGGGCATGTTGGGCCTGGCGGGGGGCATGGCGGGGATGGGGGGCATGTTGGGCCTGGCGGGGGCATGGCGGGGGGCCTGGCGGGGATGGGGGGCATGTTGGGCCTGGCGGGGGGCCTGGCGGGGATGGGGGCATGTTGGGCCTGGCGGGGGGCCTGGCGGGGATGGGGGGCATGTTGGGCCTGGCGGGGGGCATGGCGGGGGGCCTGGAGGGGATGGGGGGCATGTTGGGCATGGCGGGGGGCCTGGCGGGGATGGGGGGCGTTGGGCCACTGGAAAGGAAAATGCTGACAAACTTGAACGTGGTATTTCTCCCTCCCTGTACGTGTCACATAGGTCCGCGCCCATGAGAAGATCGGGATTTGGCGTGCCATCGCCAAGGAAGTCCGGACCCTGGGGGTCCACCATCGACGGGGCACCCACTGCCGCAAGAGGTGGGAGGACATCCGCCGCGGGACCAAGAAGACCGCCGAGTCTCTGCTGGGGATGGCCTCCCAACGTAGGCGGGGTGCCTGCCGTCAACTGAGCCCCCTGATGTTCCGGATCCTGGCGGTGGCCTACCCTGAATTGGATGGGCGCGTGAGGGCAGCACAGCAGACACAAGGGGGTGAGTACAAGCATTATCTACTCTGTTGTCGCGCAGTGGAGGTGTCTGGTTGGGGGAGGATGGCTGGGGGTCCCCCTAGGCCAGGGCGATATCTGTAGGCTGGGCACCCCCGTAAGCCCCTGTGTCCCCAGCCACCACCCTCAGTAGTTTGTCAGTACAGCCATCCCTGGGCCGTGTCATCCATGGGTGCAGTTGTCAACTCTAGGCGTGTAGGGCATGTTCCACGGAATGCGTAGCGGACCCCAAGTGCGCAACTTAGTGCAGGGGGCATCTGTGTCTGTCATGTCCGCTAACTGTACCGGAGATCCATGTACTCAATATCCCTTTATTTCTCTCTCCCCCCCCTTTTTGTTTGTCTTTCTGTGCTTGTGTGCATCAGCATCATCAGGCGGAGGAGAAGTGGCATCGGGGCAGGAGGGAGCTGCATCTCACATGGCCCAGGAGGGCCATGCCACAGAGTCAGACTGGACCAGTGAGACGGAGGGCGAGGGGAGCTCCACGACGGGGACGACTGGAGCCTGCAGCGACACGGACACGTCCTCGGAAGGGGGTTCCCTTGCGGGGGTGGCACCATCCGTGCCCCCCGCCATTACAGGTACAGCCGCCAACCAGCGCACCATCTCCGCCCTCCCAGCAGCCCCTCAGCGTTCGCCCCGTGCCCGCTCTGCCAGGAAGCCGGGCATCTCCTTCGCCCCAGGCACCTCAGGCCCTGCCCCTGTTACCCCCGCTGCCCTCAGTGAGGAGGTCATTGACCTCCTCCGAACGCTCATTGTTGGGCAGACTACCCTTTTGAATGCCATCCAGGGGGTGGAGAGGGAGGTTCATCGCAGCAATGCGTACCTGGAGGGCATTCATTCGGGTCAGGCTGCCCATCAGCGATCGTTCCAGGCTCTGGCCTCAGCACTGACGGCAGCCATTGTCCCTGTCTCCTGCCTGCCTCTACTAACTCCCTCCTCCCAGTCTCCTGTTCCTCTGCCTGTCCCACCCACACCATCAGACCAGCCTGCACACACCTCAACACCCAAGAGAAGCTCATCCAAACATAAGCACCACAGATCACGCAGACATTCACACACGCAACATTCCGATGCAGACATGCCAACAGTCACTACCACCTCTGTGACCCCCACCTCCTCGTCTCCCTCCTCCCTCCCTGTGACGTCTACACTCACACCTCCATTCACCTCACCATCAGCCAGTGTTTCCATCACCAGCACACCCTCCACTCCAGTCCGCACACGTGCAGTCACCACCCCCACTGCCATTTACACGTCCCCTGTGTCCTCTCCCACTGTGTCTGTCACCCCCTCTTCCACACCACACAAACGCAGCCACCCACCCACCCAACAGCCATCCACCTCACGACAGCCTATCCCTCCTGCACCTTCACCCAAAGACAGCAAACGTGACTCACCTACAACCACATCCTCTCCCTCCACTCCCATTCCCACTGTACCTACCACTCTCCATTGTCCCAAGAAGCTCTTCCTCGCCACTACTAACTTCTTTCCTGACCCTGAGCCCCCCCCTCCTTCTCGTCGGGGTAAGAAGAGCACCTCAGCCACCACCAGCCCTGCAGCCCCCTTGACAAGGGTGCAGGGGTATTGGAGCCCGCCAGCCCGCATGTCTGGATCTTCGCCCAGCAGCAAGGGGACAGCCAGCCCACCCCCTGGGAAGAGGAGCAGAAGGCGGAAGGGACGCCGCAGGAGCCCGCCTTCTACATCCCCCCCGGACACCACCCAGAGACAGTCACCAGCCACAGCTCCAAAGGGAGGAAAGGGCCACAGGCCGACGACTAAGGAGGGCAAGGGCAGCAAGTCGGAGAGGTCAGGCAGCAGGCCTGCTGCCCAGGAGGAGCCCACAACCCCCATAGCCGCTGCCCCTGGAGGAACCGGCACAGCTGCCCCGGGAGAGCCCACCACCCCCATAGCCGCTGCCCAGGGAGGACCCAGCCCAGCTGGCCAGGAGGGCCCCACCACCCACAGCCCAGGTGGGCAGTGAAGGAGCACCATCCCCGCTGCCCAGGAGGGCACCACCAGGCAATTAGCAGTTGGCCATAGACCGTCCGCCGTCTCAAGCACTGCTGAACTGGGCCCTTCAAGGCAAGGAGCGCTGAACTGGGCCCCGCCGTCTCAAGCACCGCTGAACTGGGCCCTTCAAGGCAAGGAGCGCTGAACTGGGCCCCGCCGTCTCAAGCACCGCTCCGCTGGGCCCCGCCGTCTCAAGAACCGCTCCGCTGGGCCCCGCCGTCTCAAGCACCGCTGAACTGGGCCCTTCAAGGCAAGGAGCGCTGAACTGGGCCTCGCCGTCTCAAGCACCGCTGAACTGGGCCCTTCAAGGCAAGGAGCGCTGAACTGGGCCCCGCCGTCTCAAGCACCGCTGAACTGGGCCCTTCAAGGCAAGGAGCGCTGAACTGGGCCCCGCCGTCTCAAGCACCGCTCCGCTGGGCCCCGCCGTCTCAAGAACCGCTCCGCTGGGCCCCGCCGTCTCAAGCACCGCTGAACTGGGCCCTTCAAGGCAAGGAGCGCTGAACTGGGCCCCGCCGTCTCAAGCACCGCTCCGCTGGGCCCCGCCGTCTCAAGAACCGCTCCGCTGGGCCCCGCCGTCTCAAGCACCGCTGAACTGGGCCCTTCAAGGCAAGGAGCGCTGGCCCTTTGGCAGACGTGGCAGGGCAGGATCTATCTCGGGCAGGGCTGCAGGATGTCCTCTGGCCAACTTGCCTCCTCCAGTGGCAGTGGGGTCTGTTATGGACTGTATGGACTGTGGCTTTGCTCTCCCCAGGATGGCCCAGTGGGCAGGCCACCCACTGTATGGACTGTTTGGACTGTGGCTTTGCTCTCCCCAGGATGGCCCAGTGGGCAGGCCACCCACTGTATGGACTGTATGGACTGTGGCTTTGCTCTCCCCAGGATGGCCCAGTGGGCAGCCCACCCACTGTATGGACTGTTTGGACTGTGGCTTTGCTCTCCCCAGGATGGCCCAGTGGGCAGGCCACCCACTGTATGGACTGTATGGACTGTGGCTTTGCTCTCCCCAGGATGGCCCAGTGGGCAGGCCACCCACTGTATGGACTGTTTGGACTGTGGCTTTGCTCTCCCCAGGATGGCCCAGTGGGCTGGCCACCCACTGTATGGACTGTATGGACTGTGGCTTTGCTCTCCCCAGGATGGCCCAGTGGGCAGGCCACCCACTGTATGGACTGTTTGGACTGTGGCTTTGCTCTCCCCAGGATGGCCCAGTGGGCAGGCCACCCACTGTATGGACTGTATGGACTGTGGCTTTGCTCTCCCCAGGATGGCCCAGTGGGCAGGCCACCCACTGTATGGACTGTATGGACTGTGGCTTTGCTCTCCCCAGGATGGCCCAGTGGGCAGGCCACCCACTGTATGGACTGTTTGGACTGTGGCTTTGCTCTCCCCAGGATGGGCCAGTGGTCATGGAGTCCCCTCGTGGATCTGGCGTCGTGTACTCAAGTGGCTGAGGTGCCCCCCCTTCCCTTCCCCCTGAGGTGCCTGTCCGATTTTCTTTCTGATGCCCCTGCAGTGTTCTCTCCGTGGAGTTCTTGTCGTGGGACTGGGCCTTGCCCCTTTGCACAGGAACCCTGTGATCCACGGACAGTGGTTGGACTACATTTAGTAGCTGTATATATTTTGTATATAGTTTATTTATTTATTGCGATTACTGGTGTCCATATTTCAATATATCTGCCCGTTTATGATCTCTTCTTTTGGTCTTTGCATTATTTCGGAGGGGGGTGGTTTGTGGGTTGTGACAGTGATCTGTGGGAATGCATTGATGTGTGTGTTGTAGTGGGTGTGGGTGGGTGGGTGTGTGCCGGTAATCTTTTCCCTCCCCTGTATCGTAGGTGCAGTACTCACCGATGTCTTCCGCGCCGCCGGGCGTGCTCCTGGTATATGAGCAGGAATAGGAGTGCGGGGATGACCTGCAACTCTGGTTCCATGCTGCCGGAATCTCGCGTGGAGTGCGTAGAGGTGAGCGTTTTCCCGTTCGTAGTCTGTTTCCGCCGTGTTCTTATCGGCGGTGCTCCCGCCCCGGAAAAGGTGGCAGATTGGTGGGTCGTAATAGGATGGGCGGTACATTGTCTGCCGCCTGGCTGTTGGCGGGAACCGCCGCGCTGTTTGTTTGTACCGCTGTGGCGGGCGGAGTGTTAAGTTGGCGGGCTGTGTTGGCGGTTCCCGCCAGGGTCCGAATTGCATATTTTAGACCGCCGGCCTGTTGGCGGCTTGGCCGCCGCTTTATCACCGACCGCCAGGGTCAGAATGAGGGCCTATGTGTGGTCGACTGATCATAGATGTTTTTCAGTTGCTATGCTCTACCACTATGATGACTTGCTCACTCAGCCTAACAAGTTAACAGTATACAATGTCGTCCAGCAAATGATATGTACAAAGTACACTAAGCAATGTTTTCCATCCATGTCTTGCAGGTGGACCTGCGCCTACACTGTAGGAGAGGTTGCACGATTTGAAGACCCCGATGCATCTAGTAAGTGTCATCTTGTGCATCATGGGTGCTAATCCAGGGTTTGGTGTAAGTCAGTCTGAAGTGTGGAACGCTATGAAAGATGGTTTTGCCTGATCAATGATCTGATATCATTGTAGAATTGATGGTGACATCATGTATGGTGGATTGTTGTGCAATGAGAATGGCTTGCATGTAGTTCAAGGGGCAACGTGCACTAGCATGGAATTGTGTGAAATGGGAATTTTCATGGCTGGCCAGTTATTCACTGATGTACCATGATAGGTCTCAGGGAAGCTGTTTATGTACATAGCATGCCTGTTTACAACCACTTTGTCACAGCAGCATTGTCAGCACAGTGTGCCACACATAGCTTACACTTACTGACAAGACGGCACAGCTGTGGGTTAAATCTGCAGAGGTCTCTAGGGGGCTTATGTAGGAGACACATATACCACAGGTGCCTCAGTACCCTTCAGATATAATGAGTCTGTAGTACTGCAAGGAGCCATATTGTGGTGTACAATAATCAGTAGTGTACACAATTAGTAGACAACTACCCTCAAGATGGTTGTGTGAAATGTCTATGATTCTTCCCACACCAGATCTCAAGCAGTTTTTACAACATGGTCCTGCCACCATGAAATTTGTGAGTGATGTAGGTCACATGATATATGCACATAATGTGAATGCTGTGTGCATACTCAGTACTTAGGTGATGTCTGACATGCATGTGCAAATGATGTACAATGTTTCTGGATACTGTTGCAGCACCCTCTGCAGTGCCAAACTCACAGTGAGCCTAAGGGCACCTATACAGCTACCATGTGTGTGCCGTTTAACACACGTAGCACTACATAACACAGGGTAGGGGGCTTCAGTTCTGTAATGTGTTGACCACTTTGATGTGCAGCTCAGGCTTAAGGCCACACTTTCTGGGAAGATTACATCAGTTGTACATGTGGGCACTTCATGGGCAATGGCGTGACCCTTGTAACATATGCTCAGGCCAGGTCCTACAACAGGACACATTAATGTGGATTTACCAAACCTTAGAATAGCAGGTGGTAAGTTACCAGACCCCCTATCATATGGCCCACACCTTGCCTCCATGATGACTGGGCAAGCCTTGATGTTTTGTCATAGCTGGACTCTTGCTCTGGGCAAGACTGCTGCTTTAAGGATGACAGTACTTATGTGTGTAGGCGACTATGCCAGCCCTACAACAAATCGCAACTGTCATCTCAACTCTCCCCGCTCACAAGCAGCACCTCACCAAAAACCCAAAGAGTAAAAGGTGATTTGTGGCAGCCTTTACGCATGGACTCAAGAGTGTGACATCTCAGGGAGTGTCGTGGTTAAACTGAGATTACCCCTCTCTCACATGAACAACATATCTCAATCAAACAAAGGCAATGAAGAAGATGCTTTAATGTTTCAATAGGTTTCATTTAACAAAACTGCAATCTGCGATAAGTTGCACGGGCTGCAGTGATTAAGATAATGAACAGTGCAAGAAACAGAATGGTAAATACAAGAGTCATTAATGCAAAGACCCCCACCATCTTGCAATATCTTGAAATGACATGCCTTAATACCCTAATGTCATGTACCTAATCTCTAACCTAAAAGAGAGCTAGGT
The DNA here is from genome assembly GCF_031143425.1 of Pleurodeles waltl. Taxonomy (NCBI): domain Eukaryota; kingdom Metazoa; phylum Chordata; class Amphibia; order Caudata; family Salamandridae; genus Pleurodeles; species Pleurodeles waltl. The sequence continues at coordinate 553,966,724 of NC_090448.1, forward strand.
GTGATAAACCTAATCTGCCAATGCCATGTCCATGAGAAGAGCCCCCAACCCTCGTTACCTTGGAATGAGGTCTCTAGCTCAGACTCCGTAGGTAGACGAAGACTGGGTCAGCGTCAAGGCGACGTGCAGCATCAATAGCAGTGATGGCATCTGGTCGGAATCCCTCTGTCTATCTGTTTAAGTGAGGAGTACTTATACAGACCCCTGACATAGGTCTGTTCCCAAACAATAGATAAAAAGACATGCTAACTCCTGTTTTCCATTAAAACAAACTAGGATTTACTACACCCTCCCCACTGCCGTAACAAGTATGACGCCATAACTTGACGCCACCGAAGGTGAATGAATCCAAATGATAAAAATGCTCTGGACTAAAAGCTAAACTAGATAAAATATTGTATTAAAAAACGTGTTACAACGAATAGCTAAAAACATACAAAGAGATATAGGCCCTCATTATGATGCAGTAAATCCCACTTACCGCCATGCTGACTGCCACCAACATACTGCCGCGGCGGCGGACATCTGTTCACCATATTATGACACACACACACCAATCTGTCACTATTCAGCCACAAACACAAATCTGCCACACCAAAGGTCAGTGATAAACTGGCGGTATCAAAACCCACACCGTTATGCCAACAAAACAATGCCCATCAGATTATGACCCACGAATCACCAAGGCGGACATTCAACCGTGGAAAACCACTGGCTGTACATACCGCCGCGCTCAAATTACACACACAAACAGAACAAAACCACACTGGACAATTTAAACAACACACACCTGACACACATACACACACCACACCCACACACTCACACCACTATAAAACACACACCCAAATTACCCACAACTCTTTACCATTACAAATAATTGCAACCATAGAGCTAGCAAGACCACTCACGCAACCAGAGCCACATACCACTCACACCTATACACCACTCATGCACCCCACATCACACACCCCAACACATTACCCTACACACCCTCACCTACACACCTTACACAACAACCATGGCACCACAAAGACACCCCCGATTCTCAGAGGAGGAGCTAAGGGTCATTGGAGAAAATCATCAGGGTAGAACCTCAGCTATTTGGAGCACAGGTGCAGCAGATATCCATTGCTAGGAAGATGGAGCTATGGCGGAGGATCGTGGACAGGGTCAACACCGTGGGACAGCACCCAAGAACTAGGGATGACATCAGGAAGAGGTGGAACAACCTACAGGGGAAGGTACGTTCCATTGCAGCAAGACACCAACTCGCTGTACAGAGGACTGGCGGTGGACCCCCACCTCCTCCCCCACAACTAACAACATGGCAGGAGCAAGTCTTGGCAATCATGCATCCTGAGGGCCTGGCCGGAGTGGGAGGAGGACTGGACTTTGGTAAGTCAACTCTCTATTACTACTACCCGCCTCCCTGCATGCCAGCACATACCCTCACCCTCACTCCCATCACTCCACCACCTCCCACACACCCCACCATCACATCCCATAATTCCAATGCCAAGCCCTGCATGCACTACCAATGCATGGATATCACTCACAGCCCTGCATGGACACCTATCACCAAAGCATGCACACTAGAGAGAATCAGCTAGCCCGTCATATTCCTACTTACACAAGTGAAAGCTGCCAGGGCAAATACAACCAAAGAGGGCAAGCCACCAATGTACAATATGTCACGCACAGAAACAATAACACATCATTTACATCCCCACAGGTATCCCAGCCAATGTCACCGGAGAGGTGGTGCCAGCAATATCCAGTCCCCCAACTGAATAGGCCCACATTGATGACAGCAACTCTGGTCGCCTGGATCTGGATAACCAACCTGGCCCCTCAGGGACCTCTGGACAGTCGGTTACCCAGGCCCAGTCACACACCACCACAGAGCCTCTCCCATCTGGAAATACCACCACTGCCACCACCCAAGGTACCCATACCTCTGTCCCCAGGACACGTCAATCAGCAGTGTGTCCACCTTTATATGGACCCCAAGGGCACACCTCACACCCAAGACAATCAGGGACCTGGGGTCAGCAGCAGTGGGCACACGGTTCAGGGACAGAGGCAAAGGACAACAGGGAAACTGGGAGGACTGTGTGCCAGGGGGAGGAAAGGCCCAGAGAACCAACTCTCCAGGAGGCCCTCACAGAGATCCTGGGAGCGTACCAACATTCCTAGGACACGATGGGCCAGATCCTGGACAATGTGCAGGAGAACAAGCGGCTGCAGGGGGGACAGTACCAGGGGATCAGGGAGGACTTGCAGGCCATCAACACCATTCTAGTCTCCATTGCAGGGGTGCTGGCAGACATGGCCAACATTATGAGGGAGGCAGTCTCACAACAGCGGGCCCCTGCCACTTGCCAGACATCTGAACTGCCTTCAACCTATGCTGCTGCTAGTGGACAGGAGGCCCCCCTACAGGACTCACAGGCCACCAGCATCCCTCCCCCTGCAGAAGGAGAACCACCCCGCAAATGTTCCCTGCGATCCAGGCAGAAGCCAAAGACTATTGCCAAGACCACCGCCAGGAAATGAGACTCTCCTGATTGTCACCATTGTGTCTCACTCTGTCACCATGTCCACCTTGAACTGCTATTGCTCTCCTTCCAATGTCCCCGTGGACAATGCACCTGTGCTACAGACTGGAACAATACCCTGGACTTTCCTCCATCATCACCCCATCCCAATGCACTTGCCCCTCTTCTTCTTAGCACTTCAATAAACACCCTTGGTAAAAATACAAGTATGGAGTATGTTACATTTTTAAAGTATGTATGTACTTAACCACGGACAAACATTGCAATTCAGCTGTACAGTAATTGTGCACATAGTAAAGACCTGTAGTTAGCTGCAGTGATCACACCAGGAGCGATAGTGGGGCACCAACATCTGTAAAATGAATTGCCAAAGGGTACAGTAAGTGGGCATAAAAGTGGCAAATAGCAGCATGCAAGTGCTAATTATTTTCAAAATTATGACTATGAAATGTGAAGTAACACAGTTTTACCTGTGTGTCATTGGAAGAATTGTCATATCACTGCTGTTCTGTTGTCCTCATCCTCATCCTCACTGTCCACAGGGTCCACTGCTGCCACACGGCCATCTCCAGCCTCCTCCCCCTGCAGAAAAGGCACATGGCGTCTCAAGGCAAAGTTGGGCAACATGCAGCATGCCACGATTATCTGGCAGACCTTATTGGGTAAGTAGCACAGGGATCCACCTGTTAGGTGGAGGCACCTGAACCTGGCCTTCGGGAGGCCAAAGGTTCTTTCAATTATCGTTCTTGTTCGCCCATGTGCCTCATTGTAACATTCTTCTGCCCTTGTCCTTGCATTCCTCACAGGGGTCAGTAGCCATGACACGTTGGGGTAACCAGAGTCACCTGCAAATATCGAAGGACAACATTTAGCCACACACTATCCCATATGGCCCACACCATACCCATACACCAACATCTACTCGAAGGGAACAAAGGGCTCACCTATTAGCCACACCCTGTGCCTCTGTAGTTGGCCAATCACATTTGGGATGCTGCTATTCCTCAGGATAAAGGCATCATGCACCGATATACAGGATACTTAGCATTGACATGGGAGATGTACTGGTCCGCCAAGCACACCATCTGTACATTCATGGAGGGGAAACTCTTACGATTTCAGAACACATGTTCATTTTGAAGGGGGGGGACAAATGCAATATGTGTTCCATCAATCACCCCAATTATGTTGGAGATATGTCCCATTGTATAGAAGTCAGCCTTCACATTGGCCAAATCTTCCACCTAGGGGAAAACAATGTAGCTGCACATGTGTTTAATCAGAGCAGACAACACTCTGATCAGCACTATTGAGAACATTGGCTGTGACATTCCTGCTGCCAAGCCCACTGTCACTTGGAAAGAACCAGTTGCCAGGAAATGGAGCACTGATAGAACTTGCACGAGAGGGGGGATCCCAGTGGGGTGACGGATAGCAGATATTAGGTCAGGCTCCAATTGGGCACACAGCTCTGTGATTGTGGCCTTGTCAAGTCTATAGGTGAGGATAATGTGCCTGTCCTCCATTGCTGCCAAGTCCACCAGGGGTCTGTACACGGGGGTATGTCTCCATCTCCTATTCATCCGCAACGGTAGCAATCTAAGGGACAAAAGAGTGAGGAGCTGGTCACAAACTGAACATTGGAGCCACAACAGTACAATGCCTGATGTAAATTTGTAATGGGTAAGTGGGATTTGTCCTGTATGTCCAAATTGTAACTGTGACACAGTTATTATCCAGTGCCTGCCCCCCTCCTGAAATGGCGCTTGCCTGGACTGTGTGGAGGGACAGGTGGAAGTGAGGTAATTACGCTGACGTTGTGCGCCGTTGCGGGAGGCGGTTGGCAACCGATGTGCAACTCCTCATTGGTTAACATTGCCCTATGGGGAACAGTGGCCAGTGGTGATGTACGCCGTCGGTGACGGTATGCACCGCCGTGGACGTGACCGCCATTTTCTATCTGATCACTCACTTGCTACCTGACCTTCAACAGGGGAGGACCTACACTGCATGCACTGCTGTGACCTGTGTCTGGAACCTACCCTGGCCTGTGTGACTGGGGAAAGGGCCCCTGCCGTCAACTCGGCGGAGTTGGAGCGACTGGCGGATGGGGTCCTACCACAGTAGAGACTGCTGTATGGGCCTCCAGACCAACAGGTGAGTACACTGTGGGCACGATGCATCTGCCAAGAATGCATGGAGTGGTGTGTGTGAAGGCCTCATGTGAGGGGGGTGGGTGGATGTCCTCTGTGCGGCGTATTGGTTGTGTGCTGGGCCATGTGTGTGCAAATGGTGTTGTGAAGGGGTATGGTGGGCCATAAGTCTAACAGGCAGAACTGTCTGACTGATACTATTTTCCTGTGTTTATTTCCTCTGCAGGACAGTGCCCATCAAAAGAAGTGTATATGGCGTGCCATCACCAAGGACATGCGGACCCTGGGGGTCTATGGCAGGCGGAGCACCCACTGTCGGAAACGGTGGGAGGACCTGGATGCTGGGCACGGAAGATGGCAGAGGCCCAACTGGGGATGGCCTCCCAACGAGGAAGGGGTGCCCGTCGAACCCTGATCCCCCGGATGGCCCGCATACTGGCGGGGGCCCAATCTGAGTTGGATGGGCACATAAGGGCATCACAGCAGCCACAAGGGGGTGAGTACAGTGCCCATCATTACAACTTGCGCATGGTAGGGTGGTATCCGGGTGGGGGATGTGTGTCAGTGGGTGCCCCTAGCCCAGGACTGACATAGCAGCGTAGGTCCCCTGGTGGCAAGGATCCTGAAGGGATAATCCTGCTACCTAGCTTGTAGGTATCCACAACTAGTCAGGGCTGCGTGGGTCCCAGGTGTGCTGCATTTGGCGGTGTGTGCCCCTCCCCATGCCTTGGTGGCTAACAATATAACTGGTAGTGCAATGCATAGTGCATAGGGCTGTTCCCTGGGTGAGAGAGTGGTGGGTACGTCAATGGTGGTGTTGGTGCAGCCATTGACCAAGTGTATTCTTTGTCTCTTCCCCCCCTTTTTGTTTTGTCACCCTGTCCTTATGTGCATTAGCATCATCTGGCGGAGGAGCAGAGGCACCAGCGACGGAGGGAGCTGCATCCCACAGGACCCAGGAGGCAGAGTCCACCAACAGTGAGGGCACCAGTGGGATGGAAGGCGAGGGGAGCACCACAGCGGAGACTGGAGGGGACAGTTCAGACACAGATACCTCCTCCGATGGCAGCTCCCTGCTGGTGACGAACACCTCTGTGACCACCCCAGCTACAGGTACAGGCGCCACCCCGTACCAGCACCCCCCTCCCAGCAGGCCCCTCAGCGAGTTGCCCGTGCCCGCTCACCCAGGGGGGTGGACATCTCCTTCGCCCTAGGCACCTAAGGCCCTGCCCCCGTTAGCCCTGCTGCCCTGAGTGAGGAGGCTATTGACCTCCTGAGATTCATCTCTGTAGGGCAATCAACCATTGTGAATGCCATCCAGGCGAGCTGGCAGCCCAGATGCAACAGACTAATGCATTCCTGGAGGGCATTCACACTGGATTGGCGGCCCAAAAGAGATCAATCCAGGCTCTGGCCTCCTCTCTTATGGCAGCCATTGTTGCTGTTTCCACCCTTCCCCCTCCAACTTCCTCTTCCCAAACCCATTCCCCTCAACCCCAACCTATCCCAAGCACACAGGCAGATGAGAAACACACAAGAGTGGCACAGGCAAACACAAGCACCACACATCATCCCACAGGTACTCACACAAGCATCATCCAGATGCAGACATACCAACATCCACTATTTCCACTGTCTCTCCCTCCTCCTCCTCCTCCACCTCTCTCCCAGTTCCGTCTACACTCACACCTGCATGCACTACATCCTCATCCACTACCAGCGTCACCACCACATCTAGCTGAACACATACCTCACTGGCAGACACCTCCATAACAGTCAGGCACACGTCCCCTGTGTCCAATCCCTCTGTGTCTGTCCCCCCCTCCTAAAGTACACAAACGCAAGCACTCAGACACCCAACAGCCATCCACCTCACTGGCAGCATCCAGCCCATGCACCTGCACCCAAAATCAGCAGACAGACACCTCCTACAACCACTCCCTCTTCCTCAACTCCCAAACTTTCATCCTCTTCCCGCACCAATGTCCCTAAAAGGCTTTTCCTTGCCCAACTTGACCTTTTCCCTACCCCCCCCATCCTTCACGTCTGGTCAGGGTGGCAAAAACCCAGGTAAGCACCTCAGCCACCCAGTCCACGGGCCCAGTAGTCTCCACACCCATTCGTGGTGGAAAAGGATCCAGGGCACATGTCCTGAGGATGAAGGAGCCTGCATCAGCAGCCTCAAGGAAAGGGTGCATGCCCCAGCTGCTGCCCGAAAGAGCAAGGAGCCAGCCCCAGCTGCTGCCAGAAGAGCAAGGAGCCAGCCCCAGCTGCTGCCAGGAAGGGCAAAGAGCCAGCCCCAGCTGCTGCCAGGAAGGGCAAGGAGCCAGCACCAGCAGGCAGGAAGGACAAGGGGCCTGGGGCAAGTACTCTGATGGAGCCACCACCACCAACTATGGTTGTGCAGCCATCCGAGGCTGCAGGGAATGGGCTGGAGCCTCCCCCCAACGGCAGCAGCACCACCACCACCAGTGGGCCGCCCCTGTGGCTGGAGCCTCCCCCCACCAGCAGCAGCACCACCACTACCACCACTGAGCAGCCGTCACCCCCAGCGGACGGTATGTAATCCTGCCTCCATGGGCTGCTGTGCGGCCTGCCCCCTGCAAATCCAGTGGGTATGACACCCACCTGAGAAACTGTGACCTTGCACCCCCCAGGATCAAGAGCACAGAGCACGATGCCCCCTCCCGAACCAGTGGGTAAGAAACCCACCAACCTCAGCCTCCCCATGACAAAGAGCACAGGGCACGATGCCCCCTCCAGAACCAGTGGGTAAGACACCCACTTGAGAGACTGTGGCCTTGCACTCCCCAGGACAGAGCACAGAGCATGTTGCCCCCTCCAGAGCAAGTGGGCAAGTCACCTACTTGAGAGACTGTGGCCTTGCACTCCACAGGACAGAGCACAGGGCATGATGCCCCCTCCAGGAGCATGTGGGCAAGTCACCCACTAGAGAGACTGTGGTCTTGCACTCCTCAGGACCAAGCACAGGGCATGTTGCCCCCTCCAGAGCATGTGGGCAAGTCACCCACTTGAGAGACTGTGGCCTTACACTCCTCAGGAGAGAGCACAGGGCATGTTGCCCCCTCCAGGACCAGTGGTCTCATTCCATCTGCCGGCTGAGGTGCCCCCCGTTCCCCATCCCCCTGAGGTGTGTGCCTATTTTCCAGTGTTCTCTCCGTGTTGATGCAGAGGACAAGAGGGGCCTTGGACTTTCGCCTGTGGCCCTCTGGCCCACCAACACTGAGGACTGGTCAGTGTCCCTTGAACTGTACATTTGTATATACCAGTTACATTGCATATTTCTTATTTATACTGTATTGATCTTATTACACTCACTTTAGTAAATTCCTGTTGTCCTTGCATTATTCATCCTAGGTACGGGGTAAATATGTTTTATAACTGCAGCTGATTGTGTGTATGGTGTTGGGATGTGGGTGTGTGGGTGTTGTGCGTGTGTGTGTCACTGTCTTTTTCCTCCCCCTCTCCCCTGTGTGCTAGGCGTCTGTACTCACCGTCATAGTCTTCGCCATCGTTGGTGTTAGTGGTGGAGCACTACGTAGAAAATACTTGGGAAGACTTGCAGCTCTGGCTCCATGGCGTTGTGCTTGTTCCCTGTGTCTCCAATGGTGAGTCCTTTCACTTCTGAGCTGTTTCCGCCAGGCTTTTGATGTCGTTAGTACCGCCCCGGAAAAGGTGGCGGATTGCAGAGTCTTAATACTGTGGGCGAGACATTGACTTCCGCCTGGCTGTAGGCGGCTGCACCGCGGTGCCTGTTGTTTCTGCCCTGGTGGTCGGTGTGGTAAAGTGGCTGTCTATCTGAGTTCTCACCGCCATGGTCATAATTTGGCGGTAATTACTACCAGCCTGTTGGCGGTATTACCGCCACTTTATCACCGACCGCCAGGGCTGTAATGAGGACAATAATGTCGACCATGACTAGCACAGTAGGCCAAAGTAAAGCAAGGAATGCAAATATTGAATTTGGTATTAGAAGCCAATCATCAAATTGTCTAACAATAGTAATGATCTTGAAGAGCATCTTCAAAGCCATCGAATGGGAAGGACCTCAGGAAAGAGGCCACATCGTCAGATGTTTGATCAATCACAGGAATGGCAGACAGATCCACGGAGCAGCAGTGCGTAGTAGTCTCTTGTGCAGGTCCACCTGGAGGAGTGGCATCCTCCATAGTGCTAAGAAGAGCCAGATTGTTCACCAAGGGCAGCTCATAAGTGGCCTCGCGAATCAGCCTTAGTCTCAAGGGGCACGACCGTGAATTAACCCTCATTGGGGACATCCGCAGTGCTTGGTCCACAGGAGACAATGGCGTAACAGTAAAACACACTGTAGGCAAGTGTTCGAAGAGGCACCATACGCAGAGAAAGACTGGTTGCGTGCACCATAGGCATGGCCGGAATGACAATGACCAATCACGCTCCAATTCCTCCAGCAACGAAGCATCAAAGACCTGAACCATGCGTTCATGGCACAGTTGAGCTGGTGGCAGTGGCTCCATTGCTTTGCGTAGCTGGAAAGAAACAACCACTGCGAATCAGAAGAAATAGCAGCAGTATTCCACCAATCAATGCTAAAATTGTCGAAACGCCACCAAACACACTTGAAAAGAGTGAATGGATGGCCGACGGAATGACTCCGAAGACGGTCTGGAAGATGGACACAAATCCAGACCCAACAGCCTTAAAGAAATGGAAAATCCCAGTAGTGCTCGAGGCGTTGAAAATTCTGGATACCAGCTCTCCAAAGTGCTTGGGGAAGTTGGTATTTAATAGGGATTGTATCTCTGCTGATGATCTCGCAATCTGCAGAGCATATGTCTCTCTAGCTGATGTCAATGTGACTTGTTTTTGAAACAGTAGCACCTTTAGTCTGCTCAACTTGTCATAATTTACATTAGTAATATCAAGGTGAGGCCACATGTCTGATACTTTTATCTCTCGTGTGGGGGTTATAAAACTTGTCCACAACATGTAACGACCTTGGAGACTGAAATCGTATAGGCAATTCCTGGTCGCATACTACAATAGCTTTGGTCGCTCAGCACCACATAACTTCTATTCGAAAGTACATGAAATGCTGGTCGAATCAAAGGGACGGGGTACCCTTCAGAAAGCAGGCCAAGTTCATGACCCTTGCATTGCTAAGGCCGTGAGGGGACACTCTGCTTTCAGATCATTGAATGACTAACAATAGTTTTGCATTCGCTTCCGCTGAGAAGGACCTCTGTTTCGCCGTTCAGACATTTATATTCAAAGGGCAACTCCCACTCTTCTTTAATATAGCTATCGCCTAGTCGCTCGTATCTGCCCACGGCAAGATGTTTCAGGCATTTCGAAGCAAAAAGTGGAAATTGGCAGGTTAATGATGCCATGTAGGAGCCATACTTTTGAAGGACTCTCTGCAATTGTGAAAGGCTACTTTTCTAACTTCTCTATGTGAAGCATGGCGAAAATCCCCTCTCTTTTAGCCATTGTCAGCTGTTCCCTGGATAAATTAAAAGCAGTGACTAATTCACTACCGTTGTACTTCCATGGAATTTGGCCATTTTTCAAAGTCTGTAACGTCCAATCTAACTGCATGATGGAACGCAGCCGACTTTGCCCATTATATAAATGGGACATGTCTGTCTGAATGATATCTATCACAGATGACACTATGTTGTCAGGGAGTAAATCCTGTTGGACAGTGTTTATGCCATTATCGACAACAGCTAAAGCCTCTTCTAAGTTTTCCTTATCTATTTCCCTTAAAAGCGCAGCAGCTTCCATCTGAGAAAGCTTCCAGATCTCATTATACATAGCATAGATTAATCTTTTAGATCGTGTCTTCCTAGGACCTAACAAAAAGTCCTGCAAGTCTACATCTTCAGAAAGAGTGTTAAGATGTTCTTTGACTGTGGCTAACGTGTTAGACTGTACCCATTGTTGGCACATTTTACCCACATTGTATGTTGTAACTATACCCGAGTGTTGACCCGAGACGAAGCGAGGGTCTGACTGGCTAATCTTGAAACCCCCTGAGGAATTCAAAAAATGTGCTTGACATTAATTGGTGTCTATTGACCAAATTAACCACCCTGTGGGTCTGGAAAGTGAAGAGTGACAGGTACCAGCCTGAACCTTTACATCTTAGTCTTCCTCAGTGACATTCAGGAAAAATTGCCAATCATTAAACTTTGCCGGTGTAGGGGATAATGGCCATGTTCATTTCTTTTATTTTTGCTAACCCCAGACAGGATGTCTGTTGAATGGTGTAATTAAAAAAGATAATTTACACAGGAACCAGGCACGCTCTAAATAAAGCTTCCCTACCCTGTATTTGACAATCTGTTGTTCCCCATACACTCTTTAAATCAACAGTGTTCCTCCAGTATTTGGAACCTTCAACTGCAAGACGGGAAACAAAGGAGTCTGAATAAATTAGTTTTGCATCAGTTAGCAAAATTTTCCTAATTTTGGAAGGAGGCAACTTGAAATAATATGACTCTGGATGTTTTGTGTCATGCCCAGAAAAATAAGTGAATTTATCTTAATAATATTTTGGACTCCCCATAGGAGGTGTTGAACAGTGTTCCTACTGTACGTAGTTAAATATTGGTCTGTTTCTAGTGGCACAGTGCAGGTAGTAATGTCCCCAATTATTATAGCAGAACATTTCCCCATAATTCATTGTATGTCTATATGCATCATTACTTTTAAATACTGAATAGTCCTTCATTTCAGTTAACATAGAATCAACTGTCTGGACATCCCAATCATCAGATACAACCCCAGGTGTAATTATACCAGTCATAGAAATTTTAAAGACATATGGAATTTGAATGACCTCAGTAGGACCGTATCTATCAAATGGAACGTTGTCCCACACAATCCTATCAGGAATTGGTACAGCTGAAATGTTCACAAGGGACAAGTCTCTTCGGACCTTATGTGAGGTATGATATGTAGTTAAGACTCCATCCACAAGCTCAACTGAGGAGCGTTCAGGAAGGTAATGACCATTTAAAAGCAAAAAGAAAACAGTCACAAAACCAATCCATAGATGGAATGCAAAAAATGTCAAACAGAACCATAAATAGTTCCGTAGGTGAATGAAATAGTTATTTTTAAGCCATAGGTACAGCTTATGTGTCTTCGATACATTTTCAATTCCTGGAGTGGATGAGTCTGAAGAAAAGTCATCAATGTCGATGAAATAACCAGAGGCAGTCTCTGCAAATGCAGGAGCAGGTGCATTCCTGGTGGACTGATCCTCTTCGTGTGGAGGCTCATAGTAGACAGTGTAGTCAGTTTGTCTACTGTTGGTGTAGAAAACAGTCAAATCTTGGACAGGTGTTGTCGTTGAAGTGCAAACTGGAATCAGCAAGAGCTCATTTTCTGCCCTCCCCAGGGTCGAGGTGGTATTTGTAGCATCATTGGACATTGTTGTGTAGTCAGAAGTAGCGTTGTAATTTCTACCTTGAAGAGGTATGTCCTGTTGGGTAGTGAGGGGGGATCGGGAACTACCCAAGGGACCTCTGGGTCTACTGTGCAGGATCGGCCACATGGTGTAGTTTGACGTCTTTAATAGAAATGAATCTGTTTCCTTTGGAACCAGGCAGCGGTGGTAGCATAACAGTTCTGGTACCTTGTACTCCCAGGACTGGGACCGGTGCTATGTAGGATGGACCGAATTCCTTTTTCACAGCGATCTTCACACGAACCAGATCCCTAACTTTAGGAATCAAGCCAGTGTAAGTTGTTGGTAAATCCCTTATTCCCAAAATGGCAGCACTGCCGGATGATTTATCATCACGAAATTGCTGAAGCTCCTGTAAAACAGTGAGACGCTCATTTATGTCAAACGGTGTGTCTGGTGCCACCAAACCAGGGCCATCATGATCTGGGACATACATAGGTATCCCAAAGAGAACCTCATAGGGAGTGCGTCCCCCCAAGGACCGTCCTGGCAGATTATTCAGTGTTCTCTGGACCCCGTATAGGTGATGGTGACAACTACAGCCAGAACCTAATACTCTAGCTGTTAAAGACTGCTTTAGATCACGGTGCCGCCTCTCCACGACCAAATTTCCCTCGGGATGGTATGGTTAGGAGGAATGGAGTTCAACACCCATCGTCCCCATGGTGTCCCTGAATGCCTTAGAGGCAAATGCAGGGCCCTGGTCTGAATGGAATGCCGCAACCGCATATGTACTGATAAAGATCAGCAAGTCTTTTATAACAGTTCGAGCATCAGCCGACCGCTGAGGCCATACCCACAGGAACCTAAAACAAGAATCTACAGTGACTAAGATGTATTTGTATGCACCATCAGGTTGGAGTGGACTGCAATGGTCCAGGTACACACATTGTAGTGGCCTGCTGGACACTAAGAGGGATGTCTGCGGTGGGCGTTTGATGTTTGAGCCCTTAATTTGCTGGCAAAGTCACAACAAAGGACGTACTGTTTTGTCTGTTTGTATAGACCTGGCCACCAGAAGCGTTTTTGTAAGAGTTTTACTGTGACCGAAATACCAGCATGAGCAGAAGCAACACCCTCATGTGCTGCTTTTATTAGATCTAATCTCTGGTCTTAGTTGGGGGGTCGCTCGATCTCCAACCCAAGGAATTGTTGCATAGGCAACATTCTGTGCACTGATGTGGTAACAGTATTTTGTAGGGTATGCTTTTGGAATGGACTTACCTTCAGCCGAAGCTTTCACGGCAGTCAAAATTTCACTATCCAATCTCATCTGAGAATGAGTCACTGCAGCCACAGAAGCCGTAGCTACTACAGATTTGGCTGCTTCATCAGCCAAAGTGTTGTCGATCCCATGTACTCCTACACGTTGGTGGCCCAATGTATGTACTACATGGACACAAGGTAGCTTATCCTTAAGATCAGCCACTCTCCCCCACAGAGTTCTGTGTTTTATGGTGTTCCCTTTGGAATCTCTAAACCCGTTCAATCGCCAATGATTAAGATAGTCATTGCAAAACTGGATGCAGTAGTATGAGTTACAGACAATTAAAGAGCAGTTAAAGAGCAATCCTGGCTCTGTGTGTTCTAGCACTAAAATAAGGGCTTTGAGTTCAGCCAGCTGAGCTGCGCAGTCCCGTAAGGTCTGTGTGTAGGTATTGTGAGGGTGGAAGAGTCCATCCTTCATCACTCCGATCACAGCTGCGCAAGCGGCTGAGTATTGATGTTTGGTTCCTACAGCTGGTTGTGCTGAACCTTCAGTGTAAATGACAGTATGATATCTGTCAAGTGGCAAAATATCTAGAGGAGCGGTGTACTCCTGTTCGTCTTAGAGAAATTCTTGTGTCTGAAGTTTTGGATCAAAGATGTAGTCAACATTGGTGGCAGTCAGGTAGGTTGCCCACTGAATCCAGCGTGGATGTAATGCTTTAGTGTTAGGAACGCTTACATTGGTGATAGCCTCTAAGGTTGGCACCGGGGTAACGACAATGATGAGTTTCTCTTGGGCAAGTGGCCTCTCCTTAATGAGAGCCATCTGAACTGCAGTTAGAATTTTTTCTGTAGGTGGAAAACATTGTTCTGCATTGGAGTATAAATGTGATTTATATGCTATGGGCACTGTATTGCCCTCATTAAAGGTGACATAAGTGAACTCAATTGCACCAGCAAATTTGGATGACCAAATTTGTTTTATTGTCACGTGTGTGCAAGTGTTTTGCTTCTAGCATGTCCTGTTGCAGTTCCCTAAGGATGCACGTGTGTTCAACTGTCAGGTGTCTGCTAGAAAAATCAGGGCGTATAAGTCATAGAGTGGCTTGATACGTTGTGCATAGTCAGGAATGTATGTTCTGTCAAAATTGAAGAAACCAAGTAAAGACTGTAGTTTCTTGAGAGTGTTAGGTGGGTGAGTTGAGCACATTTCTCTAGAAAGTGCGAGGCCAGGCTCTTCCACTTGTTTGATAGCTCGCATCTCAGGAACAATACGGTGAGAAAGGCCACTTTAGTTTTCCTAAAATTAAATTTGTAGCCGAGGGCTGTGAATCCTAAAACGATCCGATCGACCCTGGCAAGATGAAGATGTTGAGGTCGTCATCTGTGAGATAAATACTATCCACATAAGACAACGCCTCTGGATCAATATCATGCAATATTGATGTTACTCGGGCTGAGAACAGCCCTGGGCTGTTCTTATAGCCTTGGGGCAAACGGCAGAAGTGTTTCTGTGAGCCAAATGAGAATGCACTCAGGCACAGTGCAGGTAGTAATGTCCCCAATTATTATAGCAGAACATTTCCCCATAATTCATTGTATGTCTATATGCATCATTACTTTTAAATACTGAATAGTCCTTCATTTCAGTTAACATAGAATCAACTGTCTGGACATCCCAATCATCAGATACAACCCCAGGTGTAATTATACCAGTCATAGAAATTTTAAAGACATATGGAATTTGAATGACCTCAGTAGGACCGTATCTATCAAATGGAACGTTGTCCCACACAATCCTATCAGGAATTGGTACAGCTGAAATGTTCACAAGGGACAAGTCTCTTCGGACCTTATGTGAGGTATGATATGTAGTTAAGACTCCATCCACAAGCTCAACTGAGGAGCGTTCAGGAAGGTAATGACCATTTAAAAGCAAAAAGAAAACAGTCACAAAACCAATCCATAGATGGAATGCAAAAAATGTCAAACAGAACCATAAATAGTTCCGTAGGTGAATGAAATAGTTATTTTTAAGCCATAGGTACAGCTTATGTGTCTTCGATACATTTTCAATTCCTGGAGTGGATGAGTCTGAAGAAAAGTCATCAATGTCGATGAAATAACCAGAGGCAGTCTCTGCAAATGCAGGAGCAGGTGCATTCCTGGTGGACTGATCCTCTTCGTGTGGAGGCTCATAGTAGACAGTGTAGTCAGTTTGTCTACTGTTGGTGTAGAAAACAGTCAAATCTTGGACAGGTGTTGTCGTTGAAGTGCAAACTGGAATCAGCAAGAGCTCATTTTCTGCCCTCCCCAGGGTCGAGGTGGTATTTGTAGCATCATTGGACATTGTTGTGTAGTCAGAAGTAGCGTTGTAATTTCTACCTTGAAGAGGTATGTCCTGTTGGGTAGTGAGGGGGGATCGGGAACTACCCAAGGGACCTCTGGGTCTACTGTGCAGGATCGGCCACATGGTGTAGTTTGACGTCTTTAATAGAAATGAATCTGTTTCCTTTGGAACCAGGCAGCGGTGGTAGCATAACAGTTCTGGTACCTTGTACTCCCAGGACTGGGACCGGTGCTATGTAGGATGGACCGAATTCCTTTTTCACAGCGATCTTCACACGAACCAGATCCCTAACTTTAGGAATCAAGCCAGTGTAAGTTGTTGGTAAATCCCTTATTCCCAAAATGGCAGCACTGCCGGATGATTTATCATCACGAAATTGCTGAAGCTCCTGTAAAACAGTGAGACGCTCATTTATGTCAAACGGTGTGTCTGGTGCCACCAAACTAGGGCCATCATGATCTGGGACATACATAGGTATCCCAAAGTAAACCTCATAGGGAGTGCGTCCCCCCAAGGACCGTCCTGGCAGATTATTCAGTGTTCTCTGGACCCCGTATAGGTGATGGTGACAACTACAGCCAGAACCTAATACTCTAGCTGTTAAAGACTGCTTTAGATCACGGTGCCGCCTCTCCACGACCAAATTTCCCTCGGGATGGTATGGTTAGGAGGAATGGAGTTCAACACCCATCGTCCCCATGGTGTCCCTGAATGCCTTAGAGGCAAATGCAGGGCCCTGGTCTGAATGGAATGCCGCAACCGCATATGTACTGATAAAGATCAGCAAGTCTTTTATAACAGTTCGAGCATCAGCCGACCGCTGAGGCCATACCCACAGGAACCTAAAACAAGAATCTACAGCGACTAAGATGTATTTGTATGCACCATCAGGTTGGAGTGGACTGCAATGGTCCAGGTACACACATTGTAGTGGCCTGCTGGACACTAAGAGGGATGTCTGCGGTGGGCGTTTGATGTTTGAGCCCTTAATTTGCTGGCAAAGTCACAACAAAGGACGTACTGTTTTGTCTGTTTGTATACACCTGGCCACCAGAAGCGTTTTTGTAAGAGTTTTACTGTGACCGAAATACCAGCATGAGCAGAAGCAACACCCTCATGTGCTGCTTTTATTAGATCTAATCTCTGGTCTTAGTTGGGGGGTCGCTCGATCTCCAACCCAAGGAATTGTTGCATAGGCAACATTCTGTGCACTGATGTGGTAACAGTATTTTGTAGGGTATGCTTTTGGAATGGACTTGCCTTCAGCCGAAGCTTTCACGGCAGCCAAAATTTCACTATCCAATCTCATCTGAGAATGAGTCACTGCAGCCACAGAAGCCGTAGCTACTACAGATTTGGCTGCTTCATCAGCCAAAGTGTTGTCGATACCATGTACTCCTACACGTTGGTGGCCCAATGTCTGTACTACATGGACACAAGGTAGCTTATCCTTAAGATCAGCCACTCTCCCCCACAGAGTTCTGTGTTTTATGGTGTTCCCTTTGGAATCTCTAAACCCGTTCAATCGCCAATGATTAAGATAGTCATTGCAAAACTGGATGCAGTAGTATGAGTTACAGACAATTAAAGAGCAGTTAAAGAGCAATCCTGGCTCTGTGTGTTCTAGCACTAAAATAAGGGCTTTGAGTTCAGCCAGCTGAGCTGCGCAGTCCCGTAAGGTCTGTGTGTAGGTATTGTGAGGGTGGAAGAGTCCATCCTTCATCACTCCGATCACAGCTGCGCAAGCGGCTGAGTATTGATGTTTGGTTCCTACAGCTGGTTGTGCTGAACCATCAGTGTAAATGACAGTATGATATCTGTCAAGTGGCAAATTACCTAGAGGAGCGGTGTACTCCTGTTCGTCTTAGAGAAATTCTTGTGTCTGAAGTTTTGGATCAAAGATGTAGTCAACATTGGTGGCAGTCAGCTAGGTTGCCCACTGAATCCAGCGTGGATGTAATGCTTTAGTGTTAGGAAAGCTTGCATTGGTGATAGCCTCTAAGGTTGGCACCGGGGTAACGACAATGATGAGTTTCTCTTGGGCAAGTGGCCTCTCCTTAATGATAGCCATCTGAACTGCAGTTAGAATTTTTTCTGTAGGTGCAAAACATTGTTCTGCATTGGAGTATAAATGTGATTTATATGCTATGGGCACTGTATTGCCCTCATTAAAGGTGACATAAGTGAACTCAATTGCACCAGCAAATTTGGATGACCAAATTTGTTTTATTGTCACGTGTGTGCAAGTGTTTTGCTTCTAGCATGTCCTGTTGCAGTTCCCTAAGGATGCACGTGTGTTCAACTGTCAGGTGTCTGCTAGAAAAATCAGGGCGTATAAGTCATAGAGTGGCTTGATACGTTGTGCATAGTCAGGAATGTATGTTCTGTCAAAATTGAAGAAACCAAGTAAAGACTGTAGTTTCTTGAGAGTGTTAGGTGGGTGAGTTGAGCACATTTCTCTAGAAAGTGCGAGGCCAGGCTCTTCCACTTGTTTGATAGCTCGCATCTCAGGAACAATACGGTGAGAAAGGCCACTTTAGTTTTCCTAAAATTAAATTTGTAGCCGAGGGCTGTGAATCCTAAAACGATCCGATCAACCCTGGCAAGATGAAGATGTTGAGGTCGTCATCTGTGAGATAAATACTATCCACATAAGACAACGCCTCTGGATCAATATCATGCAATATTGATGTTACTCGGGCTGAGAACAGCCCTGGGCTGTTCTTATAGCCTTGGGGCAAACAGCAGAAGTGTTTCTGTGAGCCAAATGAGAATGCACTCAGGCACAGTGCAGGTAGTAATGTCCCCAATTATTATAGCAGAACATTTCCCCATAATTCATTGTATGTCTATATGCATCATTACTTTTAAATACTGAATAGTCCTTCATTTCAGTTAACATAGAATCAACTGTCTGGACATCCCAATCATCAGATACAACCCCAGGTGTAATTATACCAGTCATAGAAATTTTAAAGACATATGGAATTTGAATGACATCAGTAGGACCGTATCTATCAAATGGAACGTTGTCCCACACAATCCTATCAGGAATTGGTACAGCTGAAATGTTCACAAGGGACAAGTCTCTTCGGACCTTATGTGAGGTATGATATGTAGTTAAGACTCCATCCACAAGCTCAACTGAGGAGCATTTTCAATTACTGGAGTGGATGAGTCTGAAGAAAAGTCATCAATGTCGATGAAATAACCAGAGGCAGTCTCTGCAAATGCAGGAGCAGGTGCATTCCTGGTGGACTGATCCTCTTCGCGTGGAGGCTCATAGTAGACAGTGTAGTCAGTTTGTCTACTGTTGGTGTAGAAAACAGTCAAATCTTGGACAGGTGTTGTCGTTGAAGTGCAAACTGGAATCAGCAAGAGCTCATTTTCTGCCCTCCCCAGGGTCGAGGTGGTATTTGTAGCATCATTGGACATTGTTGTGTAGTCAGAAGTAGCGTTGTAATTTCTACCTTGAAGAGGTATGTCCTGTTAGGTAGTGAGGGGGGATCGGGAACTACCCAAGGGACCTCTGGGTCTACTGTGCAGGATCGGCCACATGGTGTAGTTTGACGTCCTTAATAGAAATGAATCTGTTTCCTTTGGAACCAGGCAGCGGTGGTAGCATAACAGTTCTGGTACCTTGTACTCCCAGGACTGGGACCGGTGCTATGTAGGATGGACCGAATTCCTTTTTCACAGCGATCTTCACACGAACCAGATCCCTAACTTTAGGAATCAAGCCAGTGGAAGTTGTTGGTAAATCCCTTATTCCCAAGATGGCAGCACTGCCGGATGATTTATCATCACGAAATTGCTGAAGCTCCTGTAAAACAGTGAGACGCTCATTTATGTCAAAAGGTGTGTCTGCTGCCACCAAACCAGGGCCATCATGATCTGGGACATACATAGGTATCCCAAAGAGAACCTCATAGGGAGTGCGTCCCCCCAAGGACCGTCCTGGCAGATTATTCAGTGTTCTCTGGACCCCGTATAGGTGATGGTGACAACTACAGCCAGAACCTAATACTCTAGCTGTTAAAGACTGCTTTAGATCACGGTGCCGCCTCTCCACGACCAAATTTCCCTCGGGATGGTATGGTTAGGAGGAATGGAGTTCAACACCCATCGTCCCCATGGTGTCCCTGAATGCCTTAGAGGCAAATGCAGGGCCCTGGTCTGAATGGAATGCCGCAACCGCATATGTACTGATAAAAATCAGCAAGTCTTTTATAACAGTTCGAGCATCAGCCGACCGCTGAGGCCATACCCACAGGAACCTAAAACAAGAATCTACAGCGACTAAGATGTATTTGTATGCACCATCAGGTTGGAGTGGACTGCAATGGTCCAGGTACACACATTGTAGTGGCCTGCTGGACACTAAGAGGGATGTCTGCAGTGGGCGTTTGATGTTTGAGCCCTTAATTTGCTGGCAAAGTCACAACAAAGGACGTACTGTTTTGTCTGTTTGTATAGACCTGGCCACCAGAAGCGTTTTTGTAAGAGTTTTACTGTGACCGAAATACCAGCATGAGCAGAAGCAACACCCTCATGTGCTGCTTTTATAAGATCTAATCTCTGGTCTTAGTTGGGGGGTCGCTCGATCTCCAACCCAAGGAATTGTTGCATAGGCAACATTCTGTGCACTGATGTGGTAACAGTATTTTGTAGGGTATGCTTTTGGAATGGACTTGCCTTCAGCCGAAGCTTTCACGGCAGTCAAAATTTCATTTTCCAATCTCATCTGAGAATGAGTCACTGCAGCCACAGAAGCCGTAGCTACTACAGATTTGGCTGCTTCATCAGCCAAAGTGTTGTCGATCCCATGTACTCCTACACGTTGGTGGCCCAATGTATGTACTACATGGACACAAGGTAGCTTATCCTTAAGATCAGCCACTCTCCCCCACAGAGTTCTGTGTTTTATGGTGTTCCCTTTGGAATCTCTAAACCCGTTCAATCGCCAATGATTAAGATAGTCATTGCAAAACTGGATGCAGTAGTATGAGCTACAGACAATTAAAGAGCAGTTAAAGAGCAATCCTGGCTCTGTGTGTTCTAGCACTAAAATAAGGGCTTTGAGTTCAGCCAGCTGAGCTGCGCAGTCCCGTAAGGTCTGTGTTTAGGTATTGTGAGGGTGGAAGAGTCCATCCTTCATCACTCCGATCACAGCTGCGCAAGCGGCTGAGTATTGATGTTTGGTTCCTACAGCTGGTTGTGCTGAACCATCAGTGAAAATGACAGTATGATATCTGTCAAGTGGCAAAATATCTAGAGGAGCGGTGTACTCCTGTTCGTCTTAGAGAAATTCTTGTGTCTGAAGTTTTGGATCAAAGATGTAGTCAACATTGGTGGCAGTCAGGTAGGTTGCCCACTGAATCCAGCGTGGATGTAATGCTTTAGTTTTAGGAACGCTTGCATTGGTTATAGCCTCTAAGGTTGGCACCGGGGTAACGACAATGATGAGTTTCTTTTGGGCAAGTGGCCTCTCCTTAATGAGAGCCATCTGAACTGCAGTTAGAATTTTTTCTGTAGGTGCAAAACATTGTTCTGCATTGGAGTATAAATGTGATTTATATGCTATGGGCACTGTATTGCCCTCATTAAAGGTGACATAAGTGAACTCAATTGCACCAGCAAATTTGGATGACCAAATTTGTTTTATTGTCACGTGTGTGCAAGTGTTTTGCTTCTAGCATGTCCTGTTGCAGTTCCCTAAGGATGCACGTGTGTTCAACTGTCAGGTGTCTGCTAGAAAAATCAGGGCGTATAAGTCATAGAGTGGCTTGATACGTTGTGCATAGTCAGGAATGTATGTTCTGTCAAAATTGAAGAAACCAAGTGAAGACTGTAGTTTCTTGAGAGTGTTAGGTGGGTGAGTTGAGCACATTTCTCTAGAAAGTGCGAGGCCAGGCTCTTCCACTTGTTTGATAGCTCGCATCTCAGGAACAATACGGTGAGAAAGGCCACTTTAGTTTTCCTAAAATTTAATTTGTAGCCGAGGGCTGTGAATCCTAAAACGATCCGATCGACCCTGGCAAGATGAAGATGTTGAGGTCGTCATCTGTGAGATAAATACTATCCACATAAGACAACGCCTCTGGATCAATATCATGCAATATTGATGTTACTCGGGCTGAGAACAGCCCTGGGCTGTTCTTATAGCCTTGGGGCAAACGGCAGAAGTGTTTCTGTGAGCCAAATGAGAATGCACTCAGGTCCTGACTTTTATGTGCTAAGTTCTGGCAGAAAAACCCGTTGGAAATATCCAACGTTGTTTTGTATTTTTTATGCACTATATTGTCAATTAGTGCTGCGCTATGTGAATTTTGTATAGGGTATGTACTTGTATGACTGTTTAAGTGTCTGTAATATAAGACTATTCTAAAAGAATAGTCGGGTTTTGCAATGGGGAATAACGGGTTATTCATTGCACAGACGCAGGGCTCAATTACTTCCTGGTGCTCGAGCTGAGAGAGACTCTCCCTCACTGGAGCTTTTGCTTCGTGTTTAACAGGATATGTGCCTGAGGTTGGGGTATAGACCTGATAGGTATTACATGACAAGGAGAGTCCTTGTCCCAACCTACATGTTTGTGGTACAACGCAGGTGCCTGCGCTAAAGCCCAATTGAGAGCGTAAGCTTGTTTTACCGCCTCCGGAACAAGATCACAGAAAGAAGGCATAATGACATCTTCCCCATGTGGGAGCTTATGGACGTGCTCGGGTAGCCAGTCCCTTTCGGCCAGCAGGATATCACAACTAAGTTCATCCCAAAATATCACATCAATGGTGCGCTCCATGTCTCCCTCAATTTGGATATTTAAATCATAAACCCTGTCGGGTGGGAGTACGCGCCCGTTCGCAGTCTCATCTGCAATGAAATTGCTAGTTGCTATCGCATCCAGAAGATCTTTCAGACTCTGGCGACATATCGTGACCTCTGCTACACTGTTTAACAGTGTCACTGCCCACATCTTGTTCTTCAGCAATGTTTTCAAGTGTACTGGCATTTTTAATTGACAGTGCTGCCACCCTTTTCTTTTTAAACTGTGGCTTTTGTTGTGGGGACTTTTCTTCTTTTTTATCTGAAGACTGTTGTGAGTCTTTCTTCTGTTTCACGTATTCAGGATGTCAATCAGGACGGCCCCCTCCCTCGCTACGTCTATCCAGTGCATCCTGAAAGGAATGAGAGGGACGTGAATCAGTATATCTTTCAGGAGCTTTTATATTTTCTCTATTTCTGAGAGTATATCTCCTGTTGGAATTCTCCGGGTGTGGAGAATCTTCTATCCTATTTCATCGATATTTAAATTCTTTTTGTTTATCCCAGCGCCTCTTAGAACCCTCCAGTGCTTGTTTAGAACCTTCCTTAGGGTTCGTACTCTGTAATTCAAGCTTTTTGTGTAGCCATTTTAGCAATAGCACCATGCACGTTATTTTAACACACAAGGCCAGGCCACTGTGCACCTTAACCTAGATATATTTTATTCAGCTTCATTTTATTATTGTTACAATAGCCACTTTTACGGTCTTGTTTTATTTTCTGTTTATCTAACTGTTTTTGCCTAGGCATTCTTGATCACTCTGTGCTTCTTCCAAGGCTACAGCACGGTACATTGCCGGTGAACGTGGTAGAAGTTTAGTCTCCAACATTCGTAGAAAACACACATCCTTACGTAGGGAAATTTTTCCAGAACATCAGCTGTGTTGTTATGAAAACACTTCCTTGTCCCTTACACGTTAGAGGGAGATTCCAGCCAGGGAACCACGACTGTATGCTGAGTGCTGAATGCTTTGCTACAGACGCTAACGCTACCTGCAGGCCTTTGCTCAGGTATGGGGGATAATGTCTTCCCTGGGGAACCTGAAGGGCAGAATTAGGGCTTAACATGCTGTGCTCTATCATAGCTTAGGTAGGAGATAGTCTATTGGCCATAGTGACAATATGATATGATTTTAATACTGTCATGTTGTGTTGTCCGGGTTATTGCAGCTCACGCTTTGCTATCTAAGATGCAGTCGTTTTATTAAACTCATTACTAAAACATATACTGCCTCTGTTTGTCATTTATATATGAGACTAATGAGACTAAGGCCCATATTTATACTTTTTTAGCACTGCATTTGCGTAATTTTTGTACGCAAATGTGGCGCAAACTTACAAAATACAATTGTATTTTGTAAGTTTGCAACACTTTTGCGCAGAAAAAGTGACGCATATGCGGTGCTAAAAAAGTATAAATAAGGGCCTAACTGTAACTAAGAGAAACGGATGAGACCTGAGTGACCACGGCTTCCCTGAGAAACCAATCATGTCATGCGCTCGGCTGCCCAATCATCCCTATCCTTGGGTAGAGATGAGGCACTGCTAGTTAGCCGGAGCAAAACCTGGATTGGAGCAATAGGCGTCATCCGCAGTGGATTTGACTTAGTCTCCCACACTGCGGGCGATTTTGCCACTCAAAATCCAGTAGTCTCATTAGAATAATGAGAGCCTACGTGACATGGCACCACCAACGTTTGGTCAGGCTCTAATTTTCGGGTCCTCTGGACTATCTCTGTCTCATTATATACAATGATGCCTCAATACTGTATACAGAGACGTCTGTGGTACTGAGGATTTACACCCCAGCTATGTAGGTTATCCCATCAGAAGCTGGAGGTTGTTCAAGCTTGAACTTTAAAAGGAAAACCCTATTTGGTGTGCCTTCTCTGAACATTTCTTCAATCTAGTATGGCAAATCCACATAAGATAGTAATAGCAGTCAATATGAGACAACTTCTGACTACACATTTATTAGCAAACGGCCTAACGGCCCAGGGGGGTCTAGTCACATTTGTGGTAGACGACCATCCAGCTTATAGAACTGGGTCACATTTCCAGCAGTTGATGGGAACACAAATACATTTGATTATTATACACATGCAAACGCACCTGGACAATACACTGCCTATGCATATTTAGAGATACCATTATCTTATCAAGAACATAATAATTGGCTTGATGGTGCCCTACCCCACACAATATTACCAGTAAGGTTAGGTCCTCTCAGTAACAATGGTCCTACCTGGCCTTTATTGGCCACTTATACACCACATCCAGAAGTAGCAAATTTAGCAGTAGCTGAGGTTCGTCGCTTATATACTGAACTAACAGCGACATATAGATGATTGGTACAGTTTGTGATGCAAACATTAAATACAAACCCAGCACGTGCTGCTCCAGCCCAACCACATGCAGTAACATCGGGTATAAACTCTGCTACTGTACATTCGATCATGGGTAAAGTACCCACCAAACGAGAGGAAACTCCATTTTGGTTATCACAAAAAATAAATCTGCTGGAAGCAGTATTTCCCCATACGGGACTCAGGATAAACATAGAATTCTAACAATGTGCTTGCCACTTGGAATGGTCTCTACAGTTGATAGCTGCAATACTTGGGCAAGGTATTTGCCACGCTCTATACAACCGCACACGGTACACCGACACTTGTCAATTTGCCGGAAGTGTTAAAACAGATTCAAGACGAAAATGGGGCTGTCTCGGCTCTGGACTTGGGGATGCAATTAATGGGCAATTTTGCCACAGTATCCTCAATTATTTTAAGTAATCTTAAAAGGGAAGCGGTTGCACTCTCAGTGCGCATGCTGCTCCGTGACGTTCCTCAACAGGATCAGGAACGCAAGCTACCTAAGATTATCGCTGAGAACTATTCTAGCATTGGTCGAGATAGTTCAGGGGCCAGACCAACTAAACCACAAATTCAGGGCAAATCTAATAAAGATTTTTCCAAGCAAACTCCTGAGGGTAATAAGAAACGCTGGGATAAAAAACAAAAAACTCCTAAAAAAGAGAGGGGAGAACCTCTGCGTATGGAGACCCCACAGAATAGATATAATCTCAGAAATAGAGATAATTTAAAAACGCTTGATAGATATCAATATACTGATACACGCCAATCTCGTTCCTTTCAGGACTCATCAGAAAAACAAAATAAGAGAGGTGGGCGGTCAGAGCGAAAAAAAGAGTATGTGAAACCGAGACAGGAATCACAAAGCTCGTCGGAGGTCTCTGTTAAAAAGGAAGAGAGACCTGCCCAACAAAAACCCCAATTCAAAAAGAAAAAGGTGGCAGCAGTCGCAGTCTGACATGCCACACAGGAAGAGGGTCCTCTTGAAGAACAAGAAGTGGGCGCTAGCACTGCTAGACAGTGCGGCAGAGGTCACAATAGTTCGCCGGAGTCTTCTAGAGCATCTGGAGGTGAAAGCAACTGATGACTTTTATACAAGTAGAAACTGCGGACATGCGCGTCTCCACGCCTGATAGGGTGTATAAAGTAACGATACAGTTAGGAGACATTGAGTTCATAATAGACGTAATCTTTTGGGATCGCGTAGTAAATACATATGATGTTTTGCTGGCCGAACAAGATTGGCCACCTGAATTTGTCCGTACCTGCCAATATGGGGAAGACGTTATTAAACCTTCTTTCTCGCCCCTTGTACCAGTGGAACTCACTGAATCCTATGCCATTGATTGGGCTTTGGCACAGGCACCTGCATTATATCGCAATCACGTAGGATGGGATAAAGAATCCCCCTACCATGTAATTCCTATTAAGAATCAACCCCAACCACAACCGCAGTAACAATAAAACATGATGCTAAAGCACCCGTGAGGGAAATACTCACACAATTAGAGTACCAGGGCGTAATTGAACCCTGTGTCTCCCCAATGAATAATCCGTTATTCCCAGTAGCAAAACCAGACCATTCATACAGAATAGTCTTAGACTACAGACACTTAAACAGTCATTCATGCACATATGCTATACAAAACTCACATTGCACAGCACTGATGAACAATACAGTGGTAAAATATACAAAACAACACTGGACATTTCCAATGTTTTTTTCTGCCAGTATATAGCACCTGAGATTAGAGACCTAACACGTTTCAGTGCACTAGGCTCCCAGAAAAAAATCTGTAGTTTACCTCAGGGGTAGAAGAACATCCCAGGACTGTTTGCAGCTCTTGTTACTGCAATTTTGCATGAGATTGACCCTGAAGCATTGTCCTACATAGACGATATTTATCTTACGGATGATGAATTGCTACAACATTTAAGACGGGTAGCCCGCATTGTTGTCGGTTTTGCTGAATTTGGTTTCAAATTCAACTTAAAAAAAACAAAAATTGCCTTCCTCAGCGTCCTGTTTCTGGGATACGAGCTGTCAAGTGAAGGAAAGAGCCTAGCGCCACAATTCTTAGAAAAATGTGCACAACTACAACCACCAAATACGATTAAAAAACTCCAATCTCTATTGGGTTTCCTAAATTTTGGCAGAATTTACATTCCAGATTAAGCCACACGCATAAAATCTTTGTATGATTTGATGCGTCCTGATTTCTCAAGTAAATTTTGGATAATTGAACATACACAAACTCTTAGAGAACTGCAGACAGACATGCTTGCAGCACAACATTTACACATGAGGGACAACAAAACACGTTTGGTCATCAGAGTAATTGCTGGTGCCATCGGTTTCACCTATGTGACATTTAATGAAGGTGAGACAGTCCCGATTGCATACAAATCACATTTATACTCAGCGGCAGAACAAATTTTGGCTCCCACTGAGAAAATCCTCACTGCTGTACAAATGGCTGTCATTAAAGAACGACCTCTAGCCCAAGGAAAACCCATTATTGTTGTTTCTCCAATCCCAGCCCCGGAGGCTGTTACAAAAGCCAGCGTTCCAAACACAAATGCATTACATCCACGTTGGATACAATGGGCCACGTCCTTGACAGCCATCTACGTAGACTATATTTTTGACCCAAAACTACAAACTCAAGAATTTTTGCAGTATGAACTAGAATACCCAATTCCAGCAAATACACTGCCTATCGAACAATATCATAGATTTATGTATACCGACTATATGGAGAGCAATAAAGTCTGTCCCCTACATACATTTAAGAAAAGCCTAGGGGATTACACTGCACAATTGGCAGAGCTAAAAGCACTACTAATGGCACTGGAACACATGGATCCTACACAGCCAACACTGATTGTTTATGATTCATATTATTGTGTCCAGTCCTTCAATGAATACCTGCATTACTAGCGCCAGAATGGGTTCAGAGATTCTAAAGGCAACACCATTAAACACAGACTTCTGTGGGGGAAAGTAGCACACCTAAAAGAGACGCCACCAAATGTCCATGTTGTGCACACACTTGGACACCAGCGCGTTGGAATATACGTAACTGGAAATACATTGGCTGATGAAGCCTCAAAGACAGCAGTGGCTTCTGTTGCTGCAGTAGCTCGCTTGAGTTAAAAACCGGACGCAGACATATGGGCTGCTGTGACAGCTACGGCGGAAGGTACGCCCTATCCAAAATAATTTCCTGACAAATATTCCTACCGTATGGGAGGTATGCTGAATGCTGAGGTTAAGATACCAGGCGTAGGGGTACGAGATATTCCCAACAGAGATATAAGGTCACAATTGATTAAAGCACCGCATGAAGGGGTGGCATCTGCACATGCTGGTGTGGCGGCTACAATTTCAATCTTACAAGCCCGCTATTGGTGGCCAGGCCTATACAAAGAGACCAAGCAATATGTCCTTTGCTGTGACATCTGCTAACAAATCAAAGTTTCCACTGCCAAACGCCCACCGCAGACACCCCTCTTGATTTCAAATAAACCATTACAATGTGTGTACTTGGACCATTGCGGTCCCCCATCACCGGATAGTGCAAACAAGTATATTAGTCGCTGTTGATTCTTGCTCCAGATTTTTATGGGTGTGGCCACAATGCTCGGCTGATGCTCAGACTGTTATTAAAGATTTGTGAGTCTTTATCAGTATATACGCGGTTGCAGCTTTCCATTCGGACCGGGGCCCTGCTTTTGCCTCAGGGGCATTCAGGGATGCCATGGCTTCGTTGGGGGTCCAACTCCAGTACTCGTCTCCATTTCATCCCGAGGGAAATAGTGTTTGCGAGGCGCAAAAGGCCTTACGCGATGCAGAGTCACATTTTGCGAGTCGGTACCGACTCGCACAATGTGATTCCGACTCGCAAATAGGAAGGGGTGTTCCCTTCCTAATTGCGACCGCGTTGCGATGTTGAGTTGCTTTGTGACCGCGAAAGCGGTCGCAAACCAACTCGCAGTTACCATCAACTTGAAGTGGATGGTAACTCATTCCCTTTGTGAATGCCACAAAAAAGTATTTTTCAGAGCAGGCAGTGGTCCTATGGAACACTGCCTACTCTGAAAAAAACGAAACTAAATGGTTTCGGTATTTTTTCTTTTTGCAGCTCGTTTTCCTTTAAGGAAAACAGGCTGCAAAAAGAAGAAAAAAAGCTGCTTTATTTAAAAGCAGTCACAGACATGGTGGTCTGCTGTCTCCAGCAGGCCACCATCCCTGTGAGTGCCTAGACTCGCTATGGGGTCGCAAACTGCGACCCACCTCATTAATATTCATGAGGTGGGTCTTTGCGACCCCATAGCGAGTCGCAGAAGGTGTCTGAGACACCTTTCTGCATTTCATTTGGCGAGTTGCAAATTGCAAGTCGCTAGTACTCACAATTTGCAACTCGCAAAATGAAACCTACCTATATCTGGCCCATAATCACCTGTATAGAGTTCAGAGAGCACTCAACAATCTGCCTAGAAGGTCCCTGGGGGATCATACTTCATATGAGTCCCTGTTCAGAACGCAAATGTATGTACTTGATCTTGATGGTCCTGGGGTGGAGGCGGCAGAAACACCTTTTGTCATAAATGAACAGTTCTGTGATGACAATTCTTCTATCAGTGCTGCCTCCACAGGAATCAAGGATGTACCTGTAACGCCTACTGGCTGGATTCCCAGGGTTGGGGACCTAGCACATGAAAAGGTTGCTGTGAAAAAGGAATTTGGCCCTTCATATCGAGCACCAGTCCCAGTACTGCCGACACACAGTTCCAGAACTGTAATTCTACCACCATTGGCAGGTGCCAAAGAAAATCGTTTTGTCTCCATCGACAATCAAACTACAACATGTGGCCGATCCTGCACAGCAGACCAAGAGAAACACCCGGTAGTTCCCGAATCCCTCTCACTACTGGTCAAGACATTCCTCTACAAGTTGTAAGCAGCAACACCGACACCTCTCCAAGCTCGGGGAGGATGGAAAATGATCTTGCATTGGTTCCACTAATATTAAATAATACAGAAATAGTTGATCACTCCGATACAGCTTCAACACAAACGGATGGTCCGATTTATTCAGTGCCACCACGAGAAACACCAACTCCACCAATTAACACAATTCCAGCATTTGCACAAACTGCTTCTGGATATTTTGCCGACATCAATGATGACGTCTCAGACTCATTCGCCTCTTCGACACCTGAACTTTCAAAGACACGTAAGCTAATGAACTGGCTTAAAATAACATACTTTACTTTTCCATGGAACTATCTATGGCTTTCCTTGAGTGTACTAACTTTCCTACTTTGATTGGTTTTGTTATCACTTTCTTTTTATTAATAAATGGTCATTTTCTTCCTGAAAAATCAACAGTTGAACTGGTAGATGAGGTCCTAAAAACACATTTTTCATCACATTAGGTCCAAAGAGACTTATCCTTTGTGAACATTTCCGCAATACCGATTCCTGATGGGATTGTTCGGGATAAAGTAATATTTGACATATTCGGTCCCACAGAAGTTATTCAAATACCATATGTATTTAAATTAACAATGAACAATGTTATAATACCAGGCATTGTTTCCGATGATTGGGATGTGAAAACAGTTAATTCCATGATGACTGAATTGCAGTATTATACTGTATTTGAAGTTGCAGTTGAACTCTTTCTCTGGGCAAGACTGCTGTTTGAGGATGACAGCACTTATGTGTGTAGGTGACTATGCCAGTCCTAGAACAAGTCGCAACTATCGTCCCAACCCTCCTGGCTCACAAGCATCACCTCACCAAAAACCCAAACAGTAAAAGGTGATTTGTGGCAGCCTTTATGCATGGACTCAAGAGTGTGACATCTCAGGGAGTGTCATGGTTAAACGGAGACGACCCCTCTTTCACATGAACAACATGCCTCAATCAAACACAGGCAATGAAGAAGATGCATTAAGGTTTCAGTAAGTTTTATTTAACAAAACTGCAATCTGCGATAAGTTGCATGGGCTGCAATGATTAGGTTAAAGAACAGTGCAAGAAACAGAATGGTAAGACAAAGACCCCCACCATCTTGCAATATCATGAAATGACATGAGATGTGAAATAAGTCCTAATACCCTAATGTCATGTACCTAATCTCTAACCTAAAAGAGAGCTGGGTGTGATAAACCTAATCTGCCAATGCCATGTCTATGAGAAGAGCCCCCAACCCTCGTTACTTTGGAATGTGGTCTCTAGCTCAGACTCCGTAGGGAGACGAAGACTGGGTCAGCGTCAAGGTGACGTGCAGCATCGATAGCAGCAATGGCATCTGGTCGGAATCCCTCTGACTATCTGTTTAAGTGAGGAGTATTTATACAGATCTGCTTGGACACCCTGAATTAGGTCTTTTCCCAAACAATAGATAACAAGACATGCTTTGGACTGTAATTTATATAAACAATTCCCTCAAAGGTGTGAAGAGGGAAAGTACCTAATGTGAACACCTACATTTTGTTTATCTTTGTCACTTGATATTGACACTTTAGCGCGGTGGCACTGATAACGTAAAACTAAAACATGGGCCTAAGTAAAAACAAGGCAACCATCTTGAAAGTTTTAATTAAATAAATGCACTAAAACAGAGCAAGCTAAGTAGGGTAAATGTCACTAGGTGACGGGGACACAAGTCTGCAAGCCAAAGGCTAAGCTAACTCCTGTTTCCAATTAAAACAAAATAGGATTCACTACAGTTTCACCAGGTGTGTTGAGGTGATGGATTGCATGCACAGCCCCCTTTATGCACAGGGACACAGGAAATCCAGACTTGTTGGGGCACGTAATCCTCACAAGTTAGAAGGCACAAATGTTGATCATGGACAATTTTGTCCAATCAGCTCTGGGCCCTGTTGTTTAAAAATAGATTTCCATCATACCTGTGACATGTACATGATACTGTTGATGGCTGGTAGGAAATAGTCATAGAAGAGGAGTAGGTCATTGTTGAGGAATGTGTGTTGGACTGTATGTGTTATCTGCAGTTGCAGTGTACATTTTGTGTCTGTACAACCTCCACCCAGTGCTGATACTGATGCTTGCTTCTCGTCATATTTCAGCTGCCAACATGACAGAAGTACAGAGGTGAGCATTCCACAAGAGGGCGAACGCTACCGCCACATAATGGAGGTTGATACTGGATACCGCTGAATGTCCAGGAGGTTCAGAAGAGAGAAAGCATCAGGGGAATGGTGTGCGTTTCACCATGGTGGGCCTCCACTGCAACTACACAAGGACACTGGAGACAAGTTATCAGAGGTGCAGGGGGCCACATCTGGACCAAGGCCCTCCATCAGCTGCACCAGTCATCACGCAGCCACCAGTACAGCCACCTGCAGTAGTAGTCCCAAGCCATTTTGAACAGGACACAAGAAGGGGTATTGGGCAGATTTTAGCCAGACTGAAGAAACTGGAGGAGGATTGAGCAGAGGACTGGAAGATGTTGCGATAGATCAAAAAGAAGATTAGAAAAAGCAGGAAGTGAACATTTTTGTATCGTACAACTTTCCAGTTCCTTCCCCTCCCTTTTTCTGTTTTGAATAGTTTTATATAGGATTTTAGATGTGTAGTCTTAGGTTAGAGTGGGGTAGACATAGGTTAGGTTAAGTATAGTGGTGGTGGGTTTTTCTACATTATTTTGTTGTTGGGAGGTTAGATGGGGCGTCATGATGGGGTATTGGTGTATATAAAATATATATATATATATTTGTTTAGGCCATAGGTTAGGTTAGTACATGTGTAGTCATAGTTTATGTTGTCCTACTTGTATCTTGTCTTTTAAGGGGAATGGGGGGGGGGCAATGTTTAGAGTGTGGTGTTACATGTGTAAGATAAGTTTAGAATAGGTTAGATAGGTGTCGTTGTAAATTAAGGATAGTTAGTATAGGTTAGTTTAAAATAGGGTAGGTTGGTATGGTTTTAAAATAAATCCTGTTCATCTTAGCCTAATAAGTTTTGTAATTTGATTGAGTGTCTGGGGATTCTCATGAGTGCACTGGCCAAGTTGGGTGAATGGCCTAGGGTATCTCTACTGTCTTAATTTCCCAGGTTTCCCATATGTATCTCCTATGACCAAAGAGCTGTCAGAATGGCTGCTACATTCTGTCTATTAGTGCGTAGATTTGCCATCTAGTGTTCCAGCCATTCACAATGAGTATGTATTCTTTATATGGTATTTCACCTGACATTGGTGGGGTCCTGCTATTTCATTGATGGCATGTGTGGTACATCTGACAACTGGCAAATTTGGATCTGTATCGTGCAACCCTGACAGGTGCCCATCACTAATAAGGTTAGCTTTTCTTGTTTCACACAAATACATTATACTGGTACTCCCATCTGTGTAAATTACCATTGAATGGGTTCAGAGCCATACATGCCGTGTGCCTACTTCAAAGGATAAGGGTTCCAAATCATTTAGTATACACAGTAAGTTGGTCGTAGCCGACAACACCATCATTCAGTTTTCTCTAGTTTGAATCCTAGTGTGTGGCTTAGTGTCTTTCATGTACTGATATACTGTACACATTGACACAATGCTATCTTTTAGCTCAGTAGATGGATCACAGTAAACGTAGAAATGGTACATGTGTACAAAGTGCCTTATTTACAGGTGCAATTGTAATTGTGATTTCTATACAATATCCATTTCACAGACCCCATAAGTAAACTTTCGCCATATGTAGAACCAGGGTTGAGGGACATGTCATAAGACATGGTTAGTAGTGTGCATTAGTGAGGAGTGCATACAATTGACAATTGGTATGGAAGAGATAATGACAGCACATAGCAGACAATTCAACAATGGTTAGGTGAAGAAGGCACATTTCCTACTGCCACACCACTGGCATAATCTTAAGCCCAGAACTAAGGAGAAACTGTTCATGTGGCACAGACTGGTACTACTGGTGCTTTTCATCGTGAATGTTATTCCTTCCACATCTTCATTCTCTGATGTGTGTGTGTTAGTGCGTCGGACATTAATAAGTAAACCTAAAAGGGGACGAGAATAGGTTGATGAACCTCTTGCCTCGTTTAAGATGTTCTCGCCATAGCTCCAGTACATGAACAAGTAATCAAGTCACAATAATCTACAATCATTAGTACTCCATAAATCAATAATCTATGGAGTCAGTAAATGTCACACACCATGACCTTTCAGCCATGAATAACCACACCTTTAGTAAAAGTTTATTAAGTATATTTCCCTTATAATGACAATGCTAAAGTCATGTAAAATAATCTCAAAATCAAATGAAACACATATAAGAACATAACTGGTTGTCCAAAGCGGCGGAAGAAACGCAATCTAATCAAAGCTTGAATCACAACACATTCTAAGGTTACAGTACATATCAATAGCAAAGTCAGTTGCAACAAAGTAATCAAGTACATAGAATTCAGCAAGATAACTTGTCAAACGTTAGTCCCTGTAATTCGTCAGTCTTTTATGTGAATGCCCTCAACTAACATCAGATTAGCATCTGCATGTTGGTCCTCATGCAAAAACAAACTTTGGAACACAAATTTAGAAAAACATCTCACTATGGATCTAACAAACAGCGCAGTTGGTACCTAGAAAAAAAAGGCATAGAAATGCATTATAGTCACATTGGTCATATCTACCTATCCCCAGTATGGGTCAGCAAGCAGAATCAGTCTTTATCCTCAAGTCATCAATCGATCAGCAGGCATCAGGCTCTCAGTCAGACAGTATGAGCTCAGTGACAAAATGTTTCTCGAAGCACTTCTAAACTCTCTTCTTCTCTCAAAATCACAGTAATTCTGAATAATTCTCCTCTGTTGCGTTGTTATATCAAAATCACCGAAACTATCCCCTAATTCCCTATTGGTCAGTTAATCGTACGTTTATACTCTACCCAATAATATTTCTATACCAAATCTATGAATTCTACTATTTCACTCTTCACATGAAGTTGATTGGTCCACTTTACGATGTCCTCATCGTCCGGCTTGTTAGGTGACAATATTGTTTCATCTTCAGCTCCAGTCAGTGTCTTTATTGTTTGCGTCCTGGGAACGTACTTCTCACACACATTACACACAATTTGTTACACTGCTAGGAACATCATCTCCTGTTAGTTGGTTCTCACGAAAAGCTTCTGTTAAGCACTTTTAACAAGACAATGGACATTTCACAGTTTAGTTCACTCTGTCAGCATTTTTATTAACCGCTAAGAAATACAGCTTCAGCATGAGGCTTGGCAAATCTAGGCCAAAACACTTGCTAAGTTAAGGCCTACAATTAATAAACTAAAGCATACTTTATAAACCTAAATATGACATTTTACTACATTAATCTAATACATTTTAAATATTTCATAAATATTAAGCATTAATTAGTACATTTCATGAACACTGGTGGCCATTCTTCGAGGTCACATTTCCCAAACGTGTGCATTATTTTTCTACATTATTCATTTTCTATGAAATTCAGTTATTCAAAATACATAAACACTCATTAATAATTTCTAGTTAAGGCACCTGCTTCAGCATGTTGTGCCTTCTGTGCCAGGGCTGATGCTGTTGTAGTGGGAGAGGGGACCACACACACTTCAGTGGCTAGAGATGTGATGTGGAAGGTCCCAGCAGCTGCCATTTGTGGCAAGGAGGAACTGCTGATTTTTCAAGACCGCAAAAACATCACAGTGGAAGGCAGCCATGTTTTCCCGGAGGAAGGCCACTTCCCGCTGCATGGATTCCAGGGTATTCTGCATGCTGCTGGCATTTGGGAGTGCATTTTTTTAGTCTCTGCTTAATGACAGCAGCCATGTCCACCAGAGACTACTGAAGACCACATAGTGGGGAGTAGGTGCCTCTGATGGCTGTTGAGTTGTCCTTATATGGACTTAGGCACGTCCGCACTCCCTGTAGGCTGCCTGCCATGATCTCCATACCCACCAGAACCTGCTTTGCCAGCTCCCACTGGACTCCTACCACTGTCCTCTGAAAGCTGATCTATGGGTCTTCACAGTCCAGGGCTGTGTGAGTACTGGCTGGTGGCGTGTGTTGGTGGCTGGGTGGTTCATGCGGAGACCCCATAACGCTGCGTGTCCTCCCTGCGACTGGAGGTGGTGTATGGAGTGATCCTAGAGCATCCTGGAGAGTCTGTTCATTGAGGATTGGCAGCTGGTCATCCATGTCATCAGAAAAATCCAGGACAGGCAGGTCAGCAGGAGGTAAGCCATCATACTCTGCAATGAGATAGTATAAAATCAATATTGGATTGCATTGGCTGTTGGAACATCATGTACTTGCCACTGGAGGCTCAGAGACATGTCACTGACCCAAGGTTTTGCTTGACTTATGTGTAGCATTGTGCATCACACATGGGTAAAGCTCACTGGTAATGGAATATGAGGGAGCGCAATGCCGTGCTAAGAGTGACAGCACCCCACTGCATCATTTTCACAACGAAGGGATGCCCCCTGTGTTGTCCCATGCGCTAGCACTAAATAGAGCTGCCTAGCGCCAATGTGCGCATCCTTGCACCATCATACAAGCATGGCTGCGTTGAGAGGTTTGATTGTTTATGTGTGGGAAGGTGTTCGTTCCTGCACCTAAACCTCAGGTTTACTGTTACCTAATCCTCAGGTTTACTGGTACTCATAAATCTGAGGCAGCATCAAAATGCAATGGGTGTTGCTGTGGCATGCCCACAGCATCCATTGCATGCCCCTTCCAAACAAAGTGCTGGGTGTGAAGGGGCCGTATTTACAGGGTGGAGTTAAGGCACAAAAAGTGGCCCAATACCACCTTCTAAATACGGAACAGGACATTGCGCCACCTGAGCTTCACAAAAAGGGATGCTCCTGTGGCGCTTGGGGCTCATAAATATGCCCCTAGGTATTTTTGGGCATATGTAGGTGCCCCAAATGCCACCTGAATGTAACTTTTGGAGAGGCTCAGATGACACAATGCCCTCCCCCGTATGTACTAGGAGGCATGAAGCCACTTTTTGTACCTTGATGCCACCTTGTATATATATGGCCCCTTCACACCTAACACTTTGCATGGAAGGTGTGTGCAACAGGTGTTGCGTGGGTGTACCATGGCAGCACCCATTGCGTTTTGACACTGCTTCGGATTTGTGACTATTTGCATTCAGGACGCAGGGCCAATATCTGACACCAGCCCAGGGGTGAGTTTAGCATGGCAAAATCTAGGAGTAATGCTTACATTTGTTGCTTTCACTGTGTGTGCTGCATTGTGCAGTACACAGAGTAAGAGCAAATCACACTTTAAGGTTGTTGTGCAGGACGGTGTTCCTTTCTGCACATAAACATTCACCCGCCAACGCAGCCATCCTTGCACTATGGTGCAAGGGTGGCTGCATTGGAGCACAACATCTTATTTCCACTTGTGCAGGGAGGTACACAGGGGTGCGGTGTATTCTTATGTATATGGTGTATCCCTGCCTTTTTTAAATGACGGTACGTGATGCTTCCTAATTTTGCACAGCAGTATGCACCATCATTTTCTGTTTGATCTAGCCCTCTAACTTGTCAAATGGTGGGATTGCAGCCACTTGTTCAGCTGCACATGTGATGTTCACAAGCAAGCACAATGTGTTGCATGCATTTTATTTTGTGGCCATTCCCATACGTCGCACATGGATCTGTGTGAGCTGTTGTGGGTTCAGCCTGTATGGGTTGTGTTCCACAGGTTGAAACTTTAGGGCAGATGTTTCCTCATTTGGAATGGCTCTGGTCAGTTGCAAGATGTGTTGCAGGACACTGCAGCAGTTAAGATACACAGTGATGTACCATATTTACCTTTGTACAGTACAGTCCTGCAATTCCCCTTGCGCCTGCACACATTAGTGCTCCCTGCACCAACACTGGCATTGTTGCAGCATGATGACAGGGTGGCTGCCTTAAAGTGATTATTTGTTCATGTGCTGGGAGGTGTCCCTTCCTGCACATGTACAAGCTTTTTTTGCGGAGCTGGCATTTCAATGTCTGCTGCAAGATGCAGCACACATGAGTAAAGGCAATGAGACATTGAGGGAGGGAATCATTTTGGCCAGAGACACCACCCTGACACCAACCCTAGGGTGGTACTGACCTCTGTCCTAGTCTCTGATGTGTATGTTGTGTTGGTACAGGTACTTTGACTATATGCAATGGGTGTTGTAATGGCACAGCCACACTATTTGCACATGCCTACCATGCAATGTGGTGCTTAGTTACATGGTGGAGTGTAGCCATAGTGAGTGGCCTTTGTTGACGTTGCTTATCTGTTGATGTGCATAGCACAGCCAAAGCGTTAGTACATGTGTGGCTTGGGTGAGGATGGTGCATCTTGATTCAGGGCCTCTGTGTCCTGATGCAACCCTTTAGCATGCATTGAGTTTGTCCTGTGTGCCTCCCCCTTTTGCCATTAGTGGAGTTCCAGATATCCCCCTTGCAACTTACCCTGCATTTGTGATGGTTCCTGGTAGTCTGTGCTGTCCTGTCCTACGATTCTAGTGACCAGCTGCTCTGAGATCACCGATGCAACCATCTCCTCCAGTTCATCCAGGTCCTCTGTGGTGCAGGACTTTCATTTCCAGTCTGCAATGCTGCCTTACAGTTCTTGGCACGTTTCTCCTAAGTCCTACACTTGCAATCGTGCCAGCGCTTCTTGACCTCAGTGAAAGCGCTCTTCACAGCACTGTTGATTCTGTTAAATATTTGCTGCCATATTGCATCTCTCCTACCAACTGAGAATTTGGAGGTGATGAATAGCTGATGTTGGTGCTCCGTCTGACCAGGATGTCATGCTCCTCCTTGCTAAAGCGACACTTGTGCTTTCTCTTCTCCTTCTCCTGTGATTTTTCTGTACCCTCTTGGGTGGTACTTGGGTGTTTGAGGTCCCACTAGGGTCTCTCCTGGCCTGATGATTCCATCTTTTCTTGCAATTGCATTCTTTCCTGCATTTGCGCTTTATTTTGATGATAATGCACTGTAAAAATGGCGCTAACCCTTTAGCGACATGTTTACGTGCTGCAAAACGGTGTGGCGCCATTTTTGCAGCATTAACGTTATTTTTCCTTACGACATTGTGCAGCTGTTAGCGCCTTTTTTTATGCTATCCATTTCTTAATGCCATCCCATGTCATTTAATAAATATGGTGCAAGGATGGTGTTAAGGAATGTCGCTAGCTCGCTAGCTCGCGTTAATTAAAATGATGCACAACTGCACTAGCATAGTTGTGCGTCATTTTTCATAAATATGCGCATTTATCTCATTTTGATATAGTATATACAGGGCCAGCTTCGTAAATCAGTAGATCAGCGGTGGGGTCTACGACTTTGCATTTGCTGGACTACTTAGCCAATACCTGATCACATGACTAAATTCCAAAATTGCCTTTAGTAAATGATTTTTGAATTTGGCAAAAATGTCTACATTTTACAAGTCCTGCTAGGGCCGTGGTTAAATCCCCTTTAGCATTTCTTTTTCAGATTTAAAAGTTACTCTAGTTAGGGGTAAGTAGTTAGAAGTAGGTTTAGTTCCTAAAAGTAATCCTCAACTTTAGTACTATAATGAGCAGCTCAGAGGACATGGTTGTGGAACTCAACCTCACCCCTTACCTCCATCTAGGGATGGGAGAGGTAAGGTCCCTCTGCAGACTGAAAAACATTAAAAAAGGTTCCAACCCTACCAAGGTGAAGCTCCAGGAGCTCTTGGCAGAGTACACAAGGGAACACCTTGCTGAGAAGGAAGAACTCTCCGCACCACCTAACTAGAGAGAACAGGGACCCAAGACCCCTATCTCCAAGGATTGTGCTGACATGACCTGGATCTTCCACAGTGGAGTCTAGTTCCCCTGGGAACACTGAGGGCATCCTCAATGAAGAGGACCTCCTTTTGAGGAAAGATGGCCAAAAGACTAGCTTTGGAGAAATAGCTATAGAGAGGGAGAGAGCAGAAATGGGCCTAGCATCCATTAATGGTGGCAGCAATTCAAATAGGGTGAAAGAGCGTTCTGATGTCCTAAAACTCCCCAAAGGAATTGCCTCTGAATATGAAGAATGTGATGACATCACCAAGTGGTTCACAGCTTTTGAGAGGGCCTGTGGAACCAGAGATAGGCTCCTCACTCTCACTGGTGCGGAAGTTGAATCCTAAATCCTATGACCACATGCAGGCTGCCCTGATTGAAGTCTTTGGATTCACCACTGAATAGTGTAGAATTAGGTTCAGGGGGCTCACAGAAACCTAGAGCAAGTCCTGGTTTGATTTTGTAGACTAGATGGTTGGATAACTGGCAGTGGAGTGCATGACTATGATGGGCTTTATAATTTGTTTATCAAAGAATATCTTTTAAATAACTGCTTCAATGACAAGTTGCATCAATATGTGGTAGATCTAGGTCGAATTTCTCCCCAAGAATTGGGAAAGAAGGCAGACCATTGTGTCAAGACAAGGGTGACTAAGACTTCCACTGGGGGTCACTAAAAGAAAAAGGGTTACAAAGCCTCCCCAGGGGAAGGATGATGAGACACCTAAGGATAAAAGTAAATAGTCTTCTCAAGGGCCCCAAAAACCTGCACAGGAGAGTGGGCCCCAAGCCTCTTCACAATCCTCACATAAAAACGTTGATCCCAAAAGGTCCTGGTGTCACAACTGTAAACAGAATTGACACCCAACTGGAGACTTGGCCTGTCCCAAAAAGAATCCCCCTAGCACTACTCCAGGTATTTCTGGTATAGCCAGTCTTCAGGTGGGATCAATGGTGTGCCAAGAGCAAACCAGGGTTCACATTGAGGCTACTTTAGTTTCTGAGTGTTGGGTCAATGTTGCCACTCTTGCTGTCAGGGCCCCTAATATGCAAGAATACATACTTGATTAATGGGACAAAAGTAGAAGCCCTGAGGGATACAGGTGCCAGTGTCACCATGATGATAGAAGAACTGGTTTCCTCAGGACAGTATCTGGCTGTTTAAACTTATCCAGTCACCGATGCTAACAATGTAACTAAGGTTCATCCCATGGCTATAGTGGTGTTAGAATGGGGAGGGGTTACTGGCCTAAACAGGTAGCGGTCCCCTCTGTGAACCCAGTGGAATGCTTGCTATGGAATGATCTGGAGTCCTCAAGTTGGGCTGAGGTAGAACTCAAAACCCATGCAGCCATGCTGGAAATCCCTGAACTGGAATGTGTGAAAACCAGAGCACAAAAATGAGCACAAGATGAAAAAGAAGTCTTGTAGCCTGGAATAATGGCCCAACCTTCAAAGAGAAAGGGCAGTAAGACTGGGGGACCAGCTTCTGAGCAGCACGAGAAACAAGACCCCTCTTCCCAGGAAGAAGTCTTATCCTCTGAGGGAACTGAGTCCATGGAGCTGTGTCCTTATCAGGTACAGCTCTTGGGCCCAGGGGGACCCTCACGGAACAGCTGTGCCAGGGACAGAAGGCCTGTCCCACTCTTGAAGGCCTGGGGCAGCAAGCAGCTGCACAGGAAAAGGGAGATGTCAGTGTCTCTCACAGGGTCTATTGGGAAGAGGGGCTCCTATACACTGAGACCCCAATCCTGGTGCAACCAGGAGAGTGGTAGTGCCTCAGCAGTTTAGGAAGTTTATAGTAACAGTGGTCCATGACACCCCCCTGGCTGGGCAGCCAAGACAGACAAAAACTTGGAATAGGCTTGTCAACCATTTCCACTGGCCCAATATGTCTCAGAAGGTGAAGGAATTTTGTAACTCCTGTGTCACCTGCCAAGCCAGTGGTAAAGCAGTTGGACACCCAAAGACCCCCCTCATTTCACTTCCTTTGGTGGAGGTTCCTTTTGAAAGGGTTGGTGTGAACATTGTGGGTAACTTGACCCACCCACAGCCTCAGGAAATCAATACATACTGATAGTAGTGGATCATGCTACCAGATATACTGAAGCAATTCCCCTTAGGTCTACTACAGTTCCTGCAGTAGCCAAGGCCCTGATTGGTATTTTTACCAGGGTAGGGTTTCCTAAGGATGTGGTTTCTGACAGGGGTACAACCTTCATGTCAGCTTACCTAAAACACATGTGGAATGAGTGTGGGGAGACTTATAAGTTTACCACATGATACCTTCTACAAACCAATGGACTTTTTGAGAGATTCAACAAGACATTGAAGGGCATGCTCATGGAGCTCCCTGAAAAACTTAAAAGGAGTTGGGGTGTCCTCATGCCATGCTTGCTTTTCACCTACAGAGAGGTGTCTCAGAATGGAGTAGAGTTTTCCCCTTTAAACTTCTGTTTGGCCACCCTGTAAGGGGCCCACTCGCACTTGTAAAAGAAGGCTGGGAGATACCTCTCCATGAGCCTAAACAAGATGTGGTGGACTATGTGCTTGGCCTCACTGCTCAAGGATCGCTGCGTACATGGAAAAGGCATCAAAAAACTTTAGTCCAGCCAACAGCTCCAGAAACAGTGGTATGACCAAAAGGCTGCACTGGCAGAATTCAAACCAGGGCAGAAGGTATGGGTTCTAGAGCCTGTGGTTCCCAGGGCATCTCAGGACAGATGGAGTGCCCCTTACCCTATCCTAGAAAAGAGGAGTGAGGTCACCTACTTGGTAGACCTGGGCACCAGCAGGACACCGAAGGCGGTGATCTATGTAAATTGCCTGAAACCTCATTCCAAAGATGGGAAGAGAGAGATGAGGTTTTGTGTAGACTACAGAGGTCTCAACTCTGTCACCGAGACAGATGCACACCCTATTCAAAGAGCAGATGAGCTAATAGACAAATTGGGTGCAGCTAAATTCCTCAGTACCTTTGACTTAACTGCAGGGTACTGGGAAATCAGAATGACCCCTGAGCAAAAGAAAAGACAGCATTTTCTACTCCCGATGGGCATTATCAGTTTACCGAATACCCCTGTCACCCAGGTTGGTGAATCAAGTCCTTGCTGGTTTGGAGTCCTTTAGTGCAGCATATCTGGAAGGTATTGCTGTCTTCAGCTCCTCCTGGAAGGATCACCTGGTCCACCTTGAGAAGGTTTTGCAGGCTCTGCAGTCAGCAGGCCTCACTATCAAGGCATCAAAGTGCCAGATAGGGCAGGGCACTGTTGTATACGTGGGACACCTTGTAGGTGGATGCCAAGTGCAAAACTTACAACCCAAGATTCAAACAATTCTGGACTGGGGAGCTCCAAAAGCCCAGACTCAAGTCAGCTTGACAGGTTATTACAGGAGGTTTCTGAATGGGTATGGATCCATTGTGACCCCCTCACAGAACTGACCTCAAAGAAAATGCCCAGAAAAATAAACTGGACTCTTGACTATCGAAAGGCCTTCGACACCCTGAAGGAGGCAATGTGCTCAGCACCAGTTCTCAAAGCTCCAGATTATTCTAAGCAGTTCATTGTGCAGCCAGATGCCTCTGAATGTGGGTTAGGAGCAGTCCTGTCCCAAACGAATGATGATGGCCATGCCCAGCCTTTTATTAGCAGGAGTTTCCTCCCTAGAAAGCAGCATTGGAGTGCCACTGAGAGGTAGGCCTTTGCTTGGGTTTGGTCCCTGAAAAATACTTGTTTGGTACTCACTTTGTTGTTCAAACTCATCACAGACCTCTCGGATGGCTGATGCAAATGAAAGGTGAGAACCCTAAACTTTAGAGGTGGTCCATCTCCCTTCAAGGAATGGACTTTTCAGTGGAACACAGAAATGGGACTGCCTATGCCAATGCACATGACCTTTCCAGGTTTTTCCACTTAAACAATAAAGACTCTCTTGGGAAGGGTTAGTCTCATCCTTTTTCATTTTGGGAGGGGTTGTGTGGGAAAGGGCTCTTTTTTGGCATGATTACTCCCCCCAACACACTTCTTGCCTGATATTGATGCTGTCTTGACCGAGTGTGCTGGGATCCTGCTAACCAGGCCCCTGCACTAGTGTTCTTTCCCAAAAATAGTACCAGTATTCCCACAATTGGCACACCACTGGCACACAGTTAAGTCCCTTGCAAAAGATACCCATGGTACCAAGGGCCCTAAGGCCAGAGAAGGTCCCCAAGGGCTGCAGCTTGTATTATGCCACCCTGGGGGACCCCTCACCAGGCACATGCACACCACCAT
This sequence comes from Pleurodeles waltl, assembly GCF_031143425.1. Taxonomy (NCBI): domain Eukaryota; kingdom Metazoa; phylum Chordata; class Amphibia; order Caudata; family Salamandridae; genus Pleurodeles; species Pleurodeles waltl. The sequence goes on from NC_090448.1 coordinate 554,010,782, forward strand.
TTCAGCTTGTGTGTGTTGGTGGGGAGAAAAAGACAAAGTCAACATGGCATCCCTCCCAGGGTTCCTTGCCCACAAACCACTGCCTGTGGCATAAGTAAGTCACCCCTTTAGCAGGCCTTACGGCCCTAATTCAGGGTGCACTATACAACAGTTGAGGGCATAGCTGCATGAGCAATATGCCCCTACAGTGTCTAAGTCTATTCTTAGACATTGTAAGTGCAGTGTGGCCATGCTGAGTACATTGGCTGGGAGGTTGTCATTAAGAACTCCACAGCCCCATGAGGGCTTCGCTGAAGTCTGGGAAGTTTGGTATCAGTGATGCCAATGTTGGATCTATTGAAAAATGCACCCAGAGAGCATCTTAGAGATGCCACCTGTATTTTAACCACACTTCTAGTGCAGGACCAACCGGTCTGTGCCAGCCTGCCATTTTCTGCGGCCTGAATCAAAGCCTGCACTTGGTGGAGATGCTTCACACCTATTCCCTGCAGGAACTGTAACTCCTGGTGGTGAGCCTCAAAGGCTCAGGCCTCTTGCTACAGTGCCCTGGAGAACTCCAGCTAGTGGAGATGCCCTCCCCTTGGACAGAGCCCCACTTTTGGTGGCAAGTCTGGTGAGAAAGTTAGGAAAAACAAGGAGGAGTGACCACTTCAGCTGGGAACACCCCTAAGGTGTCTAGAGCTGAAGTGACCCCCTCCCTGCAGTATCCTCCATCTTGGTTTGGAGGACAGAGATCAATAGGGTTAGGTCTGTGTCCCCCTCCCCAAAGGGAGTGGACACCAGAACGTTGTATCCACCCTCAGATACAGTAGCCATTGGCTACTGCCCTCCGACCCCTGTAATGCCCCTAAATCCATGATTTAAGGGCTCCCCTGAACCTAGCTTGTCACATTCCTGGTGACCTCAAGAAGACAGGAAGAAAAAGGACTGCTAAGCTGACCCTCAGCAAAGAAGACTGAAGTATCAACTGATTTGGCCCCCGCCCTACGGGCCTGTCTCCAGCTTATGAAGCCCCTGCTACAAAAAGGCGACGCATCCTGCAGGACCAGAGACCTCTTAAAAGCCCCAAGAGGACTGCCGGCACATCAGAGGACCAAGATCTCCCATGGACAGCGGTCCTGTGCAGAAAGAAACTCCAGCAAAGGACTCCAGAACCACCCTGAATCCACAAGCCCTGCCCACTCTGTGACCAATCCCCAAGGCCCTTGTCGAGGTGGCCCATGAGTCTAGAGCAGGTCCCAAGGCGATTCCAGTCTTGTGTCCACCCTGGGTTGACCCGTCCTGACTAACATAACAATGCCTGTAGACTGAATCCAGGGGACCCCCCTGCCTGTGAAGGATCCGGACGAAGATACCCGTCGCTAAAAGGTACTCTGAACCCACAGCCCCCTGCCTTGAGGAACCCGACATCCGGTGCAGCAACGTGCAGCAGGCGGCTCTACTCCTTGTCCAGCCTGCAGCCTACCTGTTACCCCCCGGGGTTCCCCTAGTGAAAAGCATTAGGAGCCCAATGCTGTTTGCACCCTGCACCCGCACCCGCTGTGCACACTATGGGGGTCATTCTGACCTCAGCGGTAAAAGGCTCTTACCGCCGGTCAGAAGTCCGCCATTCTACTGCCGCGGCCGCGGTAAACCGCCACGTCATTCTGACCCACAACTGCCAAACCGCCAAAAACCCGACATCCACGGAAGGCCGCCTCATCAGCGGACAGCGATAAAATGGAGATGACCAAACCTCCACCGTCACGCCAACACAAACACGCCCATGCCATTACGACCCACGAATCCACGCGGCGGTCTTTCAACCGCGGTATTCCATTGACGGTACACACCGCTGCGGTCAAAATACACACACCTTTACAAAACACAGCCACATTGGACAATTCGAAATACACACACCTGATACACATACACACACCACACCCACACATCCAATCAACTATAAAACACACACCCACATCACCCACAAACCCCCACTACTAGAAATTCGGAGAGAAGGCGAGAGAGAGAGAGAGAGAGAGCACAGCTATCGAAAACCCCAACACACAGAGGAACACAACATCATCACCCACACTACATCCACGCACAAAACACCACACACCACCACACACACCACACTCATCACCACAAACACCACCCCACACCACCCCATGGGACCCCAAAGACACCCCAGGTTCTCGGACCAAGAACTCAGGGTCATGGTGGGGGAAATAATTAGGGTAGAGCCCCAGCTATTCGGCACACAGGTGCAGCACACCACAATAGCCAGGAAGTTTGAGCTATGGCAAAGGATCGTCGACAGGGTCAACGCTGTGGGACAGCATCCCAGAAACCGGGAAGACATCCGAAAGCGCTGGAACGACCTACGGGGGAAGGTGCGGTCGATGGTGTCAAGACACAACATCGCTGTGCAGAAGACTGGCGGCGGACCCCCACCCACTCCACACGAATTCACAGCATGGGAGCAAGAGGTCTTGAACATCCTGCATCCTGAGGGCCTCGCTGGAGTAGGCGGAGGAATGGACTCTGGTAAGTCGAATCCCAACTACTTCACCCCCCCCAACCACCAGCAGGCCCCCACACCACGACAGGCCACCAGAACCCCACCTCCTGCTGAAGATCAACCACCCCGCAAGCGGAACCTGAGATCACACAAGAAGACAGAGTAGGATGCCAAGACCCCCGCCAGCCTAAGATACCCCCTGATGTCATCCCACTGTCCCACATTGTCACCCTGTCCAACCTTGAACTGCCCCTGCTCCATCCTTCCACAGGCATATGGGCAATGCACCTGTGCTACTGAGAACTGGACTCTGCCATGGACATTACTCCACCCCCACCCATCACCGTTTTACTATCATGGACCTATACGCAGCACTGAAAATAAATCACCAATTGCACTTCAAATGTCAGGAGTCTGCTTGTATTCTTTACAAATGTATTACACATAACGGTGCAATAATGTTCATTTACATTGTGATGACAACATACCAGTGTCAATAAGCATTAGTCCATGGGCAAACAAAGCAGAAGTCACGCTGTGGGTCATACAGCTCTGAAAAGGGAAGGGAAAGTCAAAAATCAGTGAAAAGGAACTGGGGGGAAACACAGAAAGTAGAGATGCAGGAGGCCAGAAGTAAATGTAAAATGGCGTGGGTGATTCTTACCTGGGTGCTACTGAAAATACTGTTGTATAACTGTGTCCCTGTTGTCCGTGTCGTCCCCGTCGTCTTCCTCCTCTTCACTCTCCACAGGCTCCACAGCTGCTACAACACCACCATCTGGACCATCCTCCTGCAGGAAAGGCACCTGGCGTCGCAATGCAAGATTGTGAAGCATACAGCAGGCCACGATGATATGACACACCTTCTTTGGTGAGTACATGAGGGATCCCCCTGTCATATGCAGGCACCTAAACCTGGCCTTCAGGACCCCGAAGGTCCGTTCTATAATCCTCCTAGTTCGCCCATGTGCCTCATTGTACCATTCCTCTGCCCTGGTCCGGGGATTCCTCACTGGGGTCAATAGCCAAGGCAGGTTGGGGTAACCAGAGTCACCTATTAGCCACACACGGTGTCTCTGTAGCTGTTCCATCACATAAGGGATGCTGCTATTTCGCATGACATACGCGTCATGCACTGACCCAGGGAACTTGGCATTTACATGGGAGATGTACTGGTCAGCCAAACAGACCACCTGGACATTCATCGAATGGTAATTTTTTCTATTTCTGTACACCTGCTCATTGTCTTTTGGGGGTACTAAAGCCACATGGGTCCCATCAATGGCACCAATGATGTTGGGGATATGTCCAAGGGCATAGAAATCACCCTTCACAGTGGCCAAATCACCCTCCTCAGGGAAAACAATGTATCTCCGCATGTATTTCATCAGGGCAGACAACACTCTGGACAAAACCTTAGAAAACATAGGCTGGGACATCCCTGATGACATGGCCACTGTTGTCTGAAAAGACCCACTTGCCAAAAAATGGAGTACTGACAGAACCTGCACCAGAGGGGGAATCCCTGTGGGTTGGCGGATGGGGGACATCAGGTCTGGCTCCAGCTGGGCACACAGTTCATGTATAGTGGCTCGGTCAAGTCGGTATCGAAGTATAATATGTCGTTCTTCCATTGTCGACAGGTCCACCAGCGGGCGGTACACGGGAGGATTCATCCTTCTCCTCGCAAGTCCCAGCGGACGGTGCCTAGGAAGGACAACATGGAGCACAGAGTCAAGCAACCTACAGGTTCGTTCACACAGCTTGCACAGTACACGAATCGCTATGCATTGAAAGGCTTGTATGAGTGGCAATGCAAGGCCTAGGCCTGTGTGACGCAGTAGAAATCATGCCATGTGGGCCCTTGAAATGGCGGCTGCCTGTCCTGTGAAGTGTGACAATGGGATATGAGGTCACTGCGCTGGCGTGGCACACCGTGGCGGTAGGCGGTCGAAGACCGCGGCGCAAAGCAGCATTGGTTAACATTGAACCCTATGGGTCTCAGGAGCCAATGACGATGTGCGCCGGCGGGCGCGGTACGCACCGCTGCGGTACGCACCGCAGCGTGCGTGACCGCCATTTTCTATCTGCTTAATCACTCGAGACCTGATCATCCACAGGAGAGGACCTATACTGCAAGTGCTGCTGTGACCTCGGTCTGGAAGAGACAATGGCTGCTGCGACTGGGGAAAGGGCCCCTGCCTTCACTTCAGAAGAGTTGGAGAAACTTGTGGATGGGGTCCTGCCCCAGTATGCGCTACTCTACGGTCCTCCAGACCAACAGGTTAGTACACAGGGTGCACGTTGAATGGGCTATGCCTGGGTTGTGTATGGTGGATGTAAGATGGTGGGGTGGGGAGCGAATGAGGAGTGCAAGGCACGACAGATGAGAGCATGTGCCACATGGCAGGGTTGGGGAGGGGGGGCAATCACATCTAACATGCAGAAAAATTTTGAAAATTCCTTTCCCACCCTGTCCATGTCAAATAGGTCAGCGGCCATCAGAAAGTCGACATTTGGCATGCCATCGCCAAGGACGTCCAGGCCCTGGGGGTCCACACAAGACGGGGCACCAACTGCCGAAAGAGGTGGGAGGACATCCGCCGCGGGACCAGGAAGACCGCCGAGTCACTGCTGGGGATGGCCTCCCAACGTAGGAGGGGTGCCAGTCGTACCTTGACCCCCCTGATGTCCCGGATCCTGGCGGTGGCCTACCCCGATTTGGATGGGCGCGTGAGGACATCACAGCAGACACAAGGGGGTGAGTACCAGCACATTCTGCTATCTTTACACGCAGTGGAGGCGTCTGGGTGGGGGAGGAGGGCTGTGGGTGACATTAGGCCAGGGCGCTTTCTGTAGTGTAGTCCCCTCCTTTAGGCATGGCCCTGTGCCCCCGCCCCCCACCTCTGTAGGGTGCCAAGTACAGCAATCCATGGTCCAGCATCACCCATGTGCGCATATGTTGTCCATAGATCTGTTGTCCTAGTCAAAAGTACTGAGTAGTGTACCCCGATTGCGCGGCGTAGTGCATGAGGCTCCTGTGTCTGTCCTCTCCGCCAACGGTGTAGACAATGCATGCACTCAACCTGTTTTTATTTCTCCCCCCACCCTTTTTCTTTATCTTCTTGTGCATGTGTGCATTAGCATCATCAGGCGGAGGAGAATTGGCATTGGAGCACGAGGGAGCTGCAACTCACAAGGCCCCGGTGGGCCATGGTACAGACACCGAGGTCACCAGTGATACGGAGGGCGAGGGGAGCACCACAACGGGGACCCGTGGTGACACCAGCGACACCGACACGTCCTCGGAAGGGAGCTCCCTAGCGGTGGCCACCCAGCGCACCAGCTCCGCCCTCCCAGCAGCCCCTCAGCCTTCGCTCCGTGCCCGCTCGCCCAAGAAGGCGGGCATCTCCTTCGCCCCAGGCACCTCAGGCCCTGCCCATGTTAGCCCTGCTGCCCTCAGTGAGGAGGTCATTGACCTCCTACAGACCATCATTGTTGGGCAGTCTACCCTTTTGAATGCCATCCAGGGGGTAGAGAGGGAGGTGCATCGGAGCAATGCATACCTGGAGGGCATTAATTCGAGTCAGGCTGCCCATCAACGATCGTTCAATGCTCTGGCCTCAGCACTGACGGCAGCTATTGTCCCTGTTTCCAGCCTCCCTCTTCTAACTGCCTCCACCCTGTCTCTGTCTCCTGTTCCTCAGCCTATCCCATCCACACCATCAGACCAGCCTGCACACACCTCAACACCCAAGGGCAGCTCATCCAGACATAAGCACCACAGATCACACAAGCATTCACCCAAGCAACACCCAGATACAGACATGCCAACAGTCACTACCACCCCTGTGTCCCCCTCCTCCTCGTCTCCCTCCTCCCTCCATGTGACGTCTCCACTCACACCTGCATGCACACCACCATCAGCCAGTACTTCCATCACCAGCACACCCTCCAGTACAGTCCGCACACGTGCAGTCACCACCCCCACTGCCATTTACACGTCCCCTGTGTCCTCTCCCACTGTGTCTGTCACCCCCTCTTCCAAGACACACAAACGCAGGCAGCCACCCACCCAACAGCCAACCACCTCACGACAGCCTACGTCACAAGCACCTGCACCCAAAGACAGCACACCTGACTCTCCTACAACCAAATCCTCTTCCTCCACTCCCATACCCACTACACCTACCCTTTACATTGGTCCTAAAAAACTTTACCTCTCCAAACTTAACCTCTTTGCCCCACCTGACCCACCCCCTCCATCTGCTAAGAATCCCAAGAGCACCTCAGCCACCACCAGCCCTGCTTCAAGTGTCACCATTGTGCACGGGTTTTGGAGTCCACCCTTTCCCAGCACAGATACATCGGCCAGCAGCAAGGGAACAGCCAGACCCCACCCTGGAAAGAGGACCCGTAAAATCAGGGGCCGCCGCAAGAAGACTGACACGGCTGCCCCCAATGAGCAAAGTCCTGGGCCGTCACCTGCCACAACATCCAGGGGAGGCAAGGGCCAGAGAGCCTCATCGAAGGAGGGCAAGGGCAGCAGGGCGGAGAAGTCAGCCAGCAGGGGCGCGGACCAGGAGGGCCCCACAAGCCCCATCCCGGGTGTGAGGGAGGACACCCACGGGCCCAGGACTCCGTCACAGAAGGGTCCAGCAACTGCACGGTCGGAGGGCGACTAAGCAGGGAGTCCTGGCCAGGTCTGGCTCCCTTGAATGACTGGACAAGCACCGCTGAAGAGGGCCCCGCCGTGCAGAAAGACACCGCTGAAGAGGGCCCCGCCGTGCAGAAAGACACCGCTGAAGAGGGCCCCGCCGTGCAGAAAGGCACCGCTCCGCTGGGCCCCGCCGTCTCAAGCACCGCTCTGCTGGGCCCTTCCTGTCAAGCACCGCTCCGCTGGGCCCTTCCTGTCAAGCACCGCTCCGCTGGGCCCCTTCCTGTCAAGCACCGCTCCGCTGGGCCCTTCCTGTCAAGCACCGTTCCGGTGGGCCCCGCCGTCTCAAGTACCGCTCCGCTGGGCCCTTCCTGTCAAGCACCGCTCCACTGGGCCCCTTCCTGTCAAGCACCGCTCCGCTGGGCCCTTCCTGTCAAGCACCGCTCCGCTGGGCCCCTTCCTGTCAAGCACCGCTCCGCTGGGCCCTTCCTGTCAAGCACCGCTCCGCTGGGCCCCGCCGTCTCAAGCACCGCTCCGCTGGGCCCTTCCTGTAAAGCACCACTCCGCTGGGCCCCTTCCTGCCAAGCACCGCTCCGCTGGGCCCTTCCTGTCAAGCACCGCTCCGCTGGGCCCCGCCGTCTCAAGCACCGCTCCGCTGGGCCCTTCCTGTCAAGCACCGCTCCGCTGGGCCCCTTCCTGTCAAGCACCGCTCCGCTGGGCCCTTCCTGTCAAGCACCGCTGGCCCATTGGCAGTCCCGGTTAGCAAAGACAGGAGTCATGCCCCCTTGCCCAATGGCCATGCCCAGGGGACTTCTGTCCCCTGGGCATGGTCATTGGGCATAGTGGCATGTAGGGGGGCACAAATCAGGCCCCCCTATGCCACAAAAAAAAATAATAATACTTACCTGAACTTACCTTAAGTTCCCTGGGATGGGTCCCTCCATCCTTGGGTGTCCTCCTGGGGTGGGCAAGGGTGGCAGGGGGTGTCCCTGGGGGCATGGGAGGGCACCTCTGGGCTCCTTCCGAGCCCACAGGTCCCTTAACGCCTGCCTTGTCCAGGCGCTAAAAAACGGCTGGACGTCATTTTTTTTTACCCGGGCGTGAATTTTGCCCGGGAGTGTAAATACGGCGCACATGCCTCAGAGTCACTTTTTTCGACGGGAACGCCTACCTTGCATATCATTAACGCAAAGTAGCTGTCCACGCTAAAAAATTACGCAAACTCCATGGACTTTGGCGCTAAACGCATCTAACGCCAAAGTATAAATATGGAGTTAGTTTTGCGTCGGAATTGCGTAAAAAAAAACGACGCAATTCCAGCGCAAACAGAGTATAAATATGCCCCTAATTGCCGCTGGTGGTCCGATTGTTCCCCTTTCATTTGCTGGTGTTTTTGGCAGCTTTTAGTGTTACACCTTCTTGTAAATATGGAGCGTGGTTAGCGCCACCAGAGCATCACGAAAAGTGACACTCCGGTGGTGCTAGTGGCTCTTAAATCTGCCGCTTAGTAGCAGCTTCAGGGGGAGCAGACAGTGAGCCATAGGACCACCGCCGCTCCTCCCGAGGTTTCGCCAAATTGAAAGCTTTTTTTTAACCACTCTGGTTCCTTTACCAAAAACGGGCTGCTTTAAAGAGTTTTACATTTGAAAAAGTTAAAACCAGGGTTTGTAGTCAGCTATTAATTGCTGGCCACCATTTCTGACCTGGTAGATAAGCACTGCAGGCCACTAATTGCGACCTGCTGATATATATTAATTAGGCAATTCATTCTTCAATTGTCTGCATCAGATTTTATGAACTGATCAAATAGTTCATAGGTCAGTTCGCAATTACAGATACCGGTCCCAAAAAGGTAATGCACAATTTGCAACCGCTTTCTAAGGCCACAATCTTTATACATTTGGCCCTAAGTTCTTCCCAAGAGTCTCTCTCATGATGACTGGGTGGCTCAGAGTTTGTCACACCACACCCAGAATAAGGTAGTTTTTGTGGTCTTTTTTCTCTATATTTAGGAGCGTTACCTGAGTTATTGGGTGATATGGGACATCGAGGTCAGAAAGATAAGTGGGTCACATCCAGTGTTGATCATTGTGCTGCAAGTAGAGCTCCCTGAACCTGCCTCAACCTTCAACTAACATTTAGTGTAGAAAAACACCCTGCCCTAGTCAGATTGTTTACCCTGCGGTGGTAATTTGTACCCATTGCCATACAAAGAGGTAAATAGACTAAGGGAGTCTTTTGCATAATTGGGACTGGAATTAAGCAGTGCACTGACCACCAGAAAACAAAGACGTGGAAGAATTAGAGTGGATCACTAGAGGAGCTTGATTGCGATTACCACCCGTGGTAGCGCCCCGAATCTAAGATGGTTTGAAGCACAGGTTGCAATGGCAGCTTACAGTGCTTCTGCAATAATCTTGATCCCGGAAATTTACGAGCCTGTGGGTTTATAAATCGCGCAAGGGTCATGTGCAGCGACTACCCTGTAAAATACTAATTTGATTAAAGATCTTGTAGCCCTCTTTCTCTCTCTCATTCCCTAAGCTCTCTATTTCATAAAATGGCATCCGTCGTAATCACATGCAAAAGCTTAGTGTTGCTTTGATGTTACTCATTCTCACTCGATCAAAAGCAGTGTCCAGTCAACCAGGGCGCTGATCAGTCCTGTGCTAAAGGTGTTTGTACTCAAAACACACTGCATAGGGTCACACTGGGGACAGTAGCACAATTAGCCCTTTCTGTCCTGATTACCGCTTTATCTGTGGTAGTCTGAGCTTGGCTGGTTATTGAAGAAGGTAGTACACAGTACACTCATCGTGGGCAGGCTTAGTTCTGATGACAGGAACAGGGCTTGTCTCATGCTGAGCAATCTATGTACTGTGAAGATTTGGAGGCAGCTTCTCCAGCCTTCCTTGAAAGGCCACACCTAACCTGAAAGTATTCTCTCCGGTTCTCATTTGTACAATAACACCACTGACTAATCCCGATTCAGCCATCCTTTTCCACATTGTCATGGAACAAACTCTAGGGGACACTTATAAAGGTCTTGCAGAAAATCCTGTTTGGCATTTACTATGCAACGCAAAGAAACCTCGCTTGGTGTTGCATGGTCGGGGAGGCTTTACTTGGGTGGAGCATGGGCGTTTCCATGCATCCACCCATGGATTTTGGCACATTCACAGATTTACAAAGACTTGTATTCCTGGGAATGTGGCAAAAAGTTGCCCCTTTCTGAAGCATGTGTAACAAGAAGAAATATCTTTATTTCTCCATGTTTCTTCCTCTTTCTATGCATGCTGCATTATTCAGTGCATAGAGAAAGAGGAAAATGCCCTTAGAGATTGTTTTGTGCAGGAAGCTGTCCCTCCCTGCATATAAACAATCCTGCCTATAATGCAGGCGCCATAGTGCAATGCTGGCTCCCGCAGGAGTCGAGGGGGCCAGCTGGGACCGAGGGGATCCTTGAGGATCCCCGGTGGTTCCCAGAGGCTATTACGGGTGCTCTTGTCACCCTTGGAATTATGGCCGAGCATGGGGGATGAGGTCCCCGGGGCTGAAATCAGCCTAGGGAGGGGGGCAACATCTCCCTCTTCCCTTTTAGAAAAAATGTTTGGCCCCAGGTGTTAGGCCAGTTGCACTCACTTGAAATCCAGGCTTCCGCAGGAATGAGGAACAATGCCCACACCCCTGTGGACTAGTCCTCCAACCTTGAGGGACACAGAGTGTGAGCGAATAGTCCTGAGGGGGGAGGGAATAGGGATGGGAATAGGAAGAGAAGACAAATACTGGACTGCTGCAGTTCTTAGACTGTAACTCTGACATGATGGTTTCTAGCTTTTGGTAAGTGAGACCCTCAACAAGAGAAAACAAACACAATAAGGGTACTAGATTCCGCTACCAATTTTCTTGTTAATTACTTAATTCTTGATGACTAGCAACAGTCTGACTCCCCGAGGAATTACCTGTTATATTTTAGATTGATCGAACCGTGAAACTATTATTTGTCACAGCTTAGGAAATTCTCAAGAAAATTGCCATAAGGTAACTTGTATGACCAATCACATGTGTGCATCACATTTCATGTTTTTGTTAATGCATAGCTTATTGCAGGTTATCAATGTCATTCTGCACCTTAAGAAATCACCATATGAAAGTCAAGGAAATGTTCAGACACTGTTGCCTGTAGAGAGCGTCACTGTCTTTATGGGCCTATTACTGTACAGGCCGTCTTCCATACTCTTATGTTTTAGATTAGTACCTTTGATATAGTAGTTCAGTTAATAAGCCAAGTGGTCCGGGTTCCAGGATTTCACCAAAGTCCAAGTGTTGTTAAACAAAAATGCCTTCACAGTTACAATTGTAGTAATACCTGTTTTCTTCAGAAGCGCGGGGGCAGGAAGTGAGATGACCAGTATTTGTTTTGTTGTCCTGTAGGAAATCTGGACCACTGCCCTGGAACTGAGGAGCTGGTGTGTGGGAGAAGAGGAGAGGAGTCTGCGACCTGGAACAGGAAGTGTAGGGGGAGCTGGAAGGAGGAAGCGGCGTTGGAAATCTGCAGGAGCAGAGAAGTAAGTAAATTTGAAGCCAAGCCACTAGAGCAACCGCAGTCCTCGTTTAAGTAGACACACTCTCATGTTGCTAGGCTCAGGGGGTGGGGACAGTAATTTCCCTACATGTTCAGAAACAGAGTTTGGTAATGTGTGGAGGGCACAGGGATGAGTCATTTTCATACGCCGACAGGCACGAAGCAGAAGGATTGTTTAAATTTACCAATTAAATTGTGCTCATGCAACTTACAATATTGCTAATATGGTCAGATTAAGTACATTGTGCACATGCAAATACAATACCATTAATATGATTAGAACAATGTGGAAGTGAGGGAGGGAGGCCTATGGGGTCATCCATGATATGCAAGGGATTCCAGACAGTGGACAATGTTCAGGGAGGGTCTAGGGGGTCATTGATAGTGTGCTAGGGAATTGCAGATAGTACATAATGTGTGTGTAAACACACCGGGGAGGTGGTGGTCCCTGGAGTGGTCCTTGTGGACCCCCTTAAAAATATGTTCCTAATAGCCCTAGGGAGGTGGTGGTCCTATGGGCCTGAGGGGGGTCCACGCGGCCCCTTACATAATTATAAAAAGTAGGGTGGTATTGGTTGGCATGGAGTGGAGTGGTGCTGTGAGGCATGAAATGGAGTGTCATGGAATGGCATTGTGTGACATGAAGTGAAGTGGAGTGACATTGTGTAGCATGGAGTAGAATTGTGGGCATTGTGTGAAGTCGATTGGAGTAGATTGGAATTCAATGGAGTGCTGTGGATTGGAATGGTGTGTAGTTGAGTTCAATTGTGTCACACTGTGTGGCATGAAGTGGTGTGGAGAGGAGTAGAACTGTGTGGTATTGTGTGGCGTGGAGCAGAGTGCAATAGTGTTATACTGTTCCCACTAAAAGGTAGTACTGCGTATTAGGGCAGCAAAACTTTAGGACAGGAGGACTGAGTCTATCTACACCATTAGGAACTGTCAACCCATGTCCTAGCTAGCTCATAGTACTTCAGATGAATCCCCAACCTTCCCAGGATACAGCAACCCTGAACATGACACTCAGATCTTACTCTTGTCGTTGTTTTACTCATGCATGCCCATGGTAAGCATAAGAATGATATAAATAAAAGGTTTCAGGCATTTTTTGAACCAATCGTATTCTTGCATAGAGAGAATGAGCTGCCATTATTAGTTGGCAGATTAAAGAAAGCATTGTAACCAGCATTCCTAACATGGTGAAAAGAATAAACAGTTTGATCACAGTAATCTTAGATTTATATCTTCCTACCTAACAGTATCTACAATCTGAGAGCATAGCGGATGTACCCTCTGCCTGATTTAGGAGGATAGCCTGAGACCTATACCTGGAGAGCTGAACAAGAATGCTGGTTTAGAGTGGAGTTGGCAATACTTCTCTGCAAGACGGAAGATCAGCACCTGCAGAGCTGCAAGATGAACACAGCATTCACCTCGGGACAGTAGTGGTCGGAGTGCTCCTCTGACCCACTTTGGGGCAGTGCACTGTTTATAAAATGAAAAAAACACTATGTTAGAGTCACAGCTATGATGCAATGATACATCTAGGTGTTAGAAGTTGTCTCCGAATGGGTAACGCAAGCAGTAGGATATCTTGTTCTCTGTCGCTAGCCTTGAACCAAGTGTACAGATTACATGTCGACAAAGGCTAACGAAAAAGAAGCAGCATATCCAATGTATTCTCCGAATAATATTGTGCACTCATAAAAGTGTGTAAAATTTCATTGCTAAAAAGTGATGTCAACAAAAAACGTGTAAAATGCAAAATGTAAAACTAAAGTGAGATGGAGAACTATAGTTGGTTCAAGAGGCCACAGTACAGTAGCATTGTGTAGTGTGGAGTGGAGTGGCATTGTGCGGCTTGGAGTCACAGGAAGTGGAGTGGAATTATGTGACATTTAGTGTCGTGCAGTGAAGTGAATTGGATTGGCGTGAAGTGGAGTGGAGTGGAGCACAGTGGAGTGGAGTTGAGTAGAATTGTGCGGTGTGGAGTGAAATTGTATGGCATTGTGTTGAGTGAAGTGGAATGTCATTGTGTGGCATGGAATGGAATTGAGAGGAGTGGAGTAAAGTGAAGTGGAGTGGAGTGGTTTGATGAGGAATTGAGTTGTGTGAAATGGAGTGTAATTGTTTGGTGTGGAGTGGAATTGAGTGGCATGGAGTGGGATTGTGTGGCATTCTGTGCAGTGGTGTAGCATGGCATTGTGTGGTATGGAGTGGCATGGTGTGGAGTGAAGTGGTGTGATGAGGAGTGAAGGGCAACTGAGTGGCATTATGTGGAGTACAATGTAATTGTGTGTCATTTAGTGGTGTGTAGTGGAGTGAAATAATATGGCGTGTAGAGTGGAGTGAAGTGGAGAAGAGGGGATCACAGTGCAGTGGAGTGCAGTGGAGTGGAGTGGCGAGGAATAGAGCGGAAGTTCGTGGCATTGTGTGGAGTAAGCTGGAATGCAGTGAGTGGGGTGCATTTGTGGAGCATTTTGTGGGGTTGAGTGCAGTGAAGTGGAGTGGAATTGTGTGGGATTGTGTGGTGTAGAGTGAAGTGAAGTGGCATCTTGTGGCCTTGCATGTCAGAAATGGGAATGGAGTGGCATTGTGTGCCATTGAGTGCCAATGAGTGGCATTGTGTTGCATGGTGTGGAGTGGGTTGGTGTGGCATTCTGCTTCATGTAGTAGAATTGTGTGGCACTTTGTGGACTGGATTGGAATTGTGTGGAGTGGAGTTAAATTGTGTACACTGTGTGGCTTGGAGTGGTTTGGAGAGGAGTGGAATTGTGTGGCATTGTTTTTGTAGAGCACAGTGGAGTGACAGTGTAGCGTGGAGTGGCATTGTGTGGTATAGGGTCAAATGGAGGAGAGTGGAGTGGATTTGTGAGACATTGGGTGTCATGGAGGTAAGTCAATTGGAGTGGAGTGGCATGAAGTGCAGTGGAGTGAGGCAGAGTGGAATTGTGTAGCATTGTGTGGCATGGAGTGGAGTGGAATTATGTGGCATTGTGCGGAGTGAAGTGTAATGAAATTATGTACCATGGAATTAAATGAAATGGAGTGGAGTAGAATGGAGTGGCAAGGTGTGGAGTGAAGTGGAATGGAGTGACATCAAGTGTAATTGTATGGCATTGTGTGAAGTGGAGTGGAATTGTGTGGAATTGTGTGGCATGGAGCAGAGTGGAATTGTGGGGTATTTTGTGGAGTGGAGTGGAGTGAAATGGAATGCATTGTGTGGAGCGGTGTGGAGTGCCATTATGTGGCATGGAGTGGAGTGGAGTGGTATAGTGTGGGGTGGAGTTTAGTTGAGATGCATTATGTGGTGGTGGGTGTAACTATGAGGCATCTTTTTATGGTTTGGAATGGAGTGAAATTATATGGTGTGTGGAGTGGACTGGATGGAAGTGGAGTGGAATTGAGTTGAGTTGAGTAGAGTGGAGTGGAATTCTTTGTGGCACTGTGTGGCGTGAACTGGAGTGCAGAGGATTTGGTGAAAGTGTGTGCCATTGTCTGAAGTGGAGTGCAATGCTGTTGAGTTGAGTGAAAGTGTGTAGCACTGGGTGTCATGGAGTGAAGTTGAGTGGAATTGGGTGTCATTGTACAGCATTGTGTCGGACAGTGGGGCGTGGAATGAATTGGAGTGGAATTGTTTGGCATAGTTATTAGTGCAGTTAAGTGGACTGGTGTGGAACTGTGTGGTGTGGAGTGAAGTGGAGTGGAATGAAATTGTGTGGCATTTAGTGGAGTGAATTTTTATGGCACTGTGTGGTGTGGAGTTCAGTTGTGTGGCATGGAGTGGTGTGTAATTGATTGCTGCTGAGAGGAGGAGAAATGTGTGGTGTTGAGTGGAATGAAACTGTGTGGCATTGTGTGACGGTGTGTTGAGCCGAATTGTGGGGCATTGTGTGGTGCAAAGTGGTGTGGAGTGGAGTAGAGTGGGGGGAGTTGTGCAGAGTGGAGTGATGTGGATTTGAGTGGCATTAGGTGAAGCAGAATTGTTAGGCATAGGGATGCATGCAGTTTCCTGGAGTGGTGTGGAATTGTGTGGTGTGGAGTGAAGTGGAGTGGAATGGAATTGTGTGGCAATGTGTGGAATGAAGTTGAGTGGAGTGGAATTATGTTGAGTGCAGTGGAATTGTGTGGCATTGTGTGCGGTTGAGTGGAGTGAAATTGTCGGGTATTGTGTAGAGTGGAGTTCAATTGTGTGGCACTGAGTGGGAGTGTGTAGAGTCGAATTATGGGGCATTGTGTGGCACAGAGTGGAGTAGAATTGCGTGGCATTGTGTGGAGTGCAGGGGTGTGGAATGTAGTGGTATTATGTGGAGCGGAGGGGATTTTTTGGCATACTGTTGAGTGCAGTTTAGTGCAGTGGTGTGGAATTGTGTAATGTGGAGTGAAGTGGAGTGGACTGGAATTGTGTGGCATTGAGTGGAGTTTAATTTTATGGCATTGTGTGGAGTGGAGTTCAAATGTGTGACATGGAGTGGTGTGGAATTGTGTGGTATTGCGTTGAGTGGAGTGGAATTGTGTGGTATTGTGTTGATCAAAGTGAAGGAAAATTGTGTGGCATTGTGTGGCATCGAGTGAAGTGAGACTGGGTGCCATTGTGTGGTGAGGAGCACAATGGAGTGGAATAAAATGGTGTTGTGTTGAGTGTAGTGGTATTTTGTGGCATTCTGTGAAGTGGAGTGGCATGGAGTGAAGTGAAGGGAAATTGTATGGTCTGGAGTTGAATTGTGTGGCTTCGTATGACATAGAATGAAGTGGAGTGGAACTATGGCATTCTGTGGTGTGGAGTGAAGTACACTGAAATTGTGGGGGGGGGTCCTATGGCATGCACTGGAGAGAACTGGATTTGTATGGAATTATGTGGCATGAGTGGAGTGTAATTGTGTGGCATTATGGTCAATGGGGTGGAATTGTGTTGCATTGTGTATTGTGGAGTGGAGTCAAGTGGAGAGAACTGTGTGAAGTTAAGTATAGTGGAATTGTGTGCACTTGTTTGGCATTGTGTGAAGTGGAATAATGTGGCATTGTGTGGCATGGAGTGGGGTGCAATTGTGTGACATTGTGTGGCATGGAGTGGAAATGTGTGGCATTGTGTGACATTGTGTGGATTAGAGTAGAATGGTGGCAAAGGACTGGCACGGAGTGGAGTGTAACTGTGACATTGTGTGGCATAGAGAGGAAATATGTAGCATTGTGTGGCTTGGAGTGAAGTAGAGTTGGAATTTGTGGTATTGTGAGGAGTGAAAGTGAGTGGGATTGTGTGGAGAGGGATGGAATTGTGTGGCCTTGTGCGGCATTGAGTGGAGTGGAATTGTGTGGCATAGAGTGGAGTAGAACTATGTGCCATTTTGTGTCATTTTGTGGAGTGGAGTTGAGTAAAGTGGACTTGTGTAGCATTGTGTGGAGTGTAACTGTGTGGAATGGAGTGGAGTTGAGTTGAATTGTATGGCACTGTGTAGGAGAATTCTATGTGGGGGAAGATGCTTTGCAGTGTTTTTGTGGTAAGAAGTTTTGATTTGGATAGCTTATCCACTGGGGTATTAATGGACAGGCTGGAGTCCATTGTAATTCCTAGGTTTAGTCCTTTCTTGGATATTTTTGTGGTGGTCCTTAATCATCAGGCCAGGCTTACAGAAAGTCATAACTTTTCCAGGCTCCACAGGTGATTTTTTCTATTTTGGAGGCATTCAACCTGAGGTGGCTCCATGTCATCCACTGGACAACAGCCCAGAGGCCATTGAAGATTTTGCAATTTCCAATGTCCTTTGGCTTTCATAATTAAGAAGTATCTGTGTGCCACCTGTGTAGTTATAGCAGATGAACTCAAAAACATTGATGAGTAATGATTTCATGTATATGTTAAAAGGGGAGGATCAGATAGGCTTTGGATGACAAAGGAGGAGTATTGATTTTATTTGCTCTATTGTGTAGGTAAATGATATCCAAGTTAGAGTGGTACACTCTATTTCATCTTCCTCAAGTCTTAATATTAGTGTGCCAGGATCAACTGTGTTGAAGGCAGCTGAAAGGTCCAAGAGAGGCAATGCAGAGACCTCATTCCGATCTCCCGTATTTTTAAGATCATCCCAGATGAAGAATATGTGCTGATTCAGTGCCTTTTTCTGAACAGAATCCTGTTTGTAAGTTAGAAAGTTGGTGAGAGTGCTTCAATGGATTGTGACATCTGAGTGAAGGCTGCTCATTCTTTTTATAATTTTCCTGGTAAAGGTCCATTTGCTATAGGTCTGTAATTGTTGGGGACTTGAAGGTCCAGGTTTATTTCCTTTAATAAAGTGCAAAAATATGCCTTTTTAAGTCTTCTGGAATAAGTTCTTGCCTTTAAAGACTTGTTGATCAATGTTCTGACTGGAATGGCCGATGAAGTTGCTAAAAGAATACCTTTGAAGATTTGTTGGGGACAAGGTCAGAGGGGAAACTGTATGGGCTACTTGCTTGAAAAGATCCAGAAACTACATTGATGATAGTTCTCTGAAGGAGTGCAGAAGCTCTTAAACTGCTCTTAGAGGAGTTTGTTAGAAAACAGTTAGGACCTTATTTATACTTTTTGGTGCAAAACTGCACTAAGGCAGTTTTGCACCAAAATGTTTTGCACCGGCTTGCACCATTTTTTAGCACCAGCTGGGCACCATATTTATGGAATGGTGCAAGCCGGTGCAAAGGGTAGGCTAACATTTAAAAAAAGGACGTTAGGCAGGTTAGAGTCAAAATAAATGACTCTAACCAGATTAGCATAATTTTTTGATGCTAAAAGGCCTATTTATACTCTGTTTGCACTGAATTAGCGTCACTTTTTTTTTACTCTAATTCGGTGCTAAACTAACTCCATATTTATACTTTGGTGCTAGACCCGTTTGGCGCCCAATTTATGGAGTTAAAGTCATTTTTTGGAAGTAGAAACCTACCTTGCCTTAATGAGATGCATGGTAGGCGTTCCCGTGCAAAAAATGACTCTATGGCCTTAACTCAATATTTATACTCCCATGCAAAATGGTGCAAGGGAGGGAGGAGGGGTCAAAAAATGGGGCAAAGCTTGCTTTGCCCCACTTTTTCAAGCCTGGGTCAGGGCAGGCGTTAGGGGACCTGTGGGCCTATTTCCATGGTGGAACACCATGGAATAAGCCCACAGGTGCCCTCCCTAGTCCCTAGGGGCACGCCCACCCACACCAGAGGGACTGCGGAGGATGGGGGACCCCATCCCAGGTAAGTACAGGTAAGATTGCATTTTATTTTTGAAAGTGCCACATGGGGCCCTGAAATGGGTCGTATACATGGCACAGGGTGCAATGGCCATGCCCAGGGGACCCTTGTCCTCTGTGCTGGCCATTGGGGTGGTGGGCGTGACTCCTGCCTTTTCTAAAGCAGGAGTCATGTGGCATGGTAGGTTTAGCACTATAAAATGACGCTAATCTGGTTAGAGTAATTTTTTTTTTACTCTAACCTGCCTAAAGTCAGTTTTTGGGGCTAAATCCTCTTCTTCTATACTGCCAGCCCCACCCGACGAAAGTCTTTTTTTTTTTTACTCTAGCCTACCCTTTGCACCGGCTTGCACCATTCCATAAATATGGTGCCCGGCTGGTGCACAGAAACGGTGCAAGCCGGTGCAAAACTTTTTGGTGCAAAACTGAGTTAGTGCAGTTTTGCAACAAAAAGTATAAATAAGGGCCAATATTTTGTAAGTTTGCACCACTTTTCCATCAAAAAATGACGTTCATGCTGCGCCAAAAAAGTATAAATTAGGGCCTTGGTGCTAGACGGGTCTAGCACCAAAGTATAAATATGGAGTTAGTTTTGCACCGAATTAGAGTAACAAAAATGACACTAATTCGGTGCAAACAGAGTATAAATATGCAGCAGAGTATAAATATGTCCCTAAATATGGCGTTAAGGCCATAGAGTAATTTTTTTTTACGGGAACGCCTACCTTGCATCTCATTAAGGCAAGGTAGGTCTCCACTTCCAGAAAATGACTTTAACTCCATAAATTTGGCGCTAGACGGGTCTAGCATCAAAGTATAAATATGGAGTTAGTTTTGCACCGAATTAGAGTAAAAAAAGTATAAATATGCCCCTTAGTGTTGGTGTTTTTGTGGGTTAGGTATGAATCCCACATGTCTGTTTTGGATGTGTAATGAGTTACCAGTTTGTGACAAAAATAATATGAAATGGGATGGGTTTTGTCACCACTTTTTGGATTGCAAAATTGTGTATTTAAAATAGATTCTTTATTGGGCATTTCACGTTCTGGAATTTGGTTGAGTAGTAGATTTTCTTCGCTTTTTTTGATTGTTGACTTGTACAATGTTTTATGTCTGTGCAAGTGTGTTTTGCCTTCAGGGTTGCTTGTTGAAAGCCAGGTGCATTGAATCTGTGAAGATGCTTGTTTTATCTTTTCTAAATCTGCATTCATTCAAGTAGTTTGTTTTCTTTTGTTATGTTATGATGTTTTTTGAGGGATTATTATATCAAAAGCTTCATGGACCCACCCACAATTTCTGAACTGAGTTTATCGTATCCAGATCTGAGTTGGAAGTAAGCTGGATTTCTAGGTCCTTCAAATTCAGCTTGTTTCTAGAATGATATATAGTTGCTGGTAAATTGAGTTTAGCTGACGTGAGTTGTATTGTCGTGTGTTGAAAGGCAATCAGGTGGTGGCCTGACCATGGGACCGGAGTTACACTTCGGAATGAGACTAGATCTCATGTGTCAAAAATGACATCTAAGGTGTGTTCTGCAATGTGTGTGAGTTTGGTGTGGGAATGAGATGTTGGAGACTGACCTGGTCTAGGCCAGCGAGGATCGTTCTGGAGTTGGGCATATTAGAATTGTCAAACCTTATGTTCAGGTCACCAAGAATGTATAGGTAAGTAGGTTAGAACCTGTATCTAGAAAGGTGTCTGGGAATGTTTCATTGATAGGTGGTGGCCCTTAAAGAAGGAGAATTTTAATTAAAAACTTTGGTGTAGGGTTGCAACTGACAAGGATATCCTCACAACCTTGTAAAGAAACATTCTCAGCTTTCCTGAGAGTAGTTGTTTCGTTAAATATGATGGCTAAGCTGCCTCCTCATCTGCCTATGTGATTTTGGATAACAATTTGATAGCCTGCTGGAACAGCTTCATGCAGTTATATGGAGCCATGTCTGCCCTCAGCCACGATTCAGTTATGAAGCGTAAGTCAGGTTCTGTGTCTGTCAATAGGTCAAAGATGAGGCACTTCTTTTGGAGCTAGAACAAGAATTTAATAGTAGGTAGTTTAAAGGCGCTGATTTAGAGTTTGTGTACTTTTGTGCTGTGAAAGACTGAGTATTGCCCTTGGAGGTAGTAGGTTGTGTGCTGCTGCTGATTGTTTTTACTGTTTCAAAACAGTAATGGTTGTTTCTGGGTGTTGTCATCCTCTTTCAATAGGCTCTTTGAATGCATTTTGTATGGTCTTGTGTGTATGGTGATGGGGTGGGGAGACTGAAATTGAGTGGTTGGGCTGTGGAGTTGTCTTTGAATAGTGTCATTGTTATGTGATAGACAAATGGAAGCAAAGTAATGAAAGTGGCATGGAATGGCTTTCATTTGCGTGTGCTGAAGGAAGAAGGGGTATGGGTGAGAGGTGGCGGTAGAGCATGATGGTCCTGTTTTATGTCTCTCAATGAAATGGACAGTATGAATATGAGTGAGTCATATTGTTGTATATTTTGTAACAGTGCTTGGTGTCTTCGTTGCACGGAACCTTTGAGTTAGAGATGGGTGAGAATGTGTGTTTTTTTTGTTAGCATTAGGTGCATAGTGGATGTATGTTGCTAATTTGTGACAAATGGACGTTTGGGAATGTCTGAGTTGTTTTAATAAATAGGTTGTGTGGGTGTTTGGTTTTGTTTTGATAGATTACTATTGTTTGATATTTTTGTAGTCATTGGAGATATTGGGGTTAAATATGAAGGATCGAGGTGGTGTGGAGGCTGAACATGGGTAAAGTTGGATGTTAAAGGAGAATCTCTAGGCAGTGATAGAAAGAATAAAGAGGGTTTAGAAGTATTAGTTGTTGGGTGAGTAGGAGAAGGGGTAGGTTTATTGGTGGAAAGGAGTGTTGTTCTGGGCTTCGGATGGCAAGAAGAGAGGGATGTAGGGGGTATGAAAGAGTGTTGAGAGGGTTGGCATGTACAATATTTGGAGTAGACAGAAGTTAATGGAAAGATATCATGAGAAAGGAGAGGGGTGTGTTAAATTGAGGGGATTGGGGATAAGAACTTTCGGGCGGTTTTGTTACCACCTTGATCATCAATCCTGTAACATGGACTTATGTCCATGTAACAGGACCCTTTACCAATGTTACACCTTTGCCGATAACTTTGACTGCTAGCAAACTTCTTTTTCCTTTTGTGTCTCTCCTTGGCGCTCATGCTCATGGTGGTGGTGGCGCTTTGAATCGTCTCACTTATGCCAACTGTCTGTTTTACTTTTTATTTTCAGTTTGTGTGGCAAGAAAAGTCCAGTTAGGAATTTACAACCCTAATAGCTCTAACTGGAGCAAACGTGAGACCCATTGCATTGCAAATGCTTGTTTTTATTTATCAGTGCACAGCAAAGCATGTCAGAAACGATGTTGTCTTTGTACAATGGGATTTCACAGGAGACAATCAGTCCAGTTTTTGCCTATAAAATCAACATATCGGCCAGAACAGGCAACCACTTCGCTCCCTACCTGTGGTATCATCACCATTGCATTAAACAGGCAGTTACTCTCTGGTACTGAATACCTGCACTTATATAATTTAATTTGAATAGTGACTGCACTTCTCAGCAAGGGTGTAATTCTTTTGAAGGGATAGTATTGGCACTTTCAGGAGCAAACAGAAACTCAGGAATCGTGAGTACTGACGCTTCTGAGTTTACCGCTTGAACACTAGTCATGACAATGCTCTAATGCGACAACTACTCATCTGCTGGATCACTGTGAGGAGCCGATCACTTCATTCCTCATATATGGAACCCCTATATTGCTCAGATGGGAAAAATATCAAGCATGGTCTACTATAACACACACCTTTGCTCAGTAGAAACAATCAGCCCAACAGAACTGAAAAAAACACCACATAGCGCGGAGAAGCAGCAGAAATCACGTGGTTATTCTATGATGCACAATAACACGTAGAAGGATGCAACAAGGCTGTAAAAGGACACACAACACAACCACCCCCTGTTTTTATATACAAGTTCCAGGTGCACAACTGTAGGGGCACATCTCAAAATTTAGAGCAACTCCTTGGGTACAGCACGACACTGTTCTCCTAACTAGGTTTCTGCTGTATGAATTCTCAATGTCCCATACAGTACAACGCCAAAGTGAAGAAAACTTCACTTCCACCCTTGGCACATAAATGGTGCTCCCTTGCTTCATTAAGCAATCACAGAAGGGGGTGTGTGGTTCAGTGTTCCCACTGAACCAATTGTGTTGTCCTGAACAAATGAATTAATTTCCCTGCATTAGGGTGCCCATGACTGTCAGTAATTGAAGTGCTTAAAAGGCAAACAAACCAATAGTTACAAGCCGTTTATAAAATCAAATTAGACTATTTTTTAGCTGCAAGCCACCCAGAGACAGATATTTCACTGTGCTCACTCAGTCACTCTAGACCGTGACTGTGGATGAGAGGTGACTTACAGAAATGTTAATCTAAAAAAGCAGAAATGCAACTTACAAGACAAAGTAAGACATCATTTTATTTCAATCGAAATATTAGTCCATAAGGTAAAATATAAATCAGGAACCAGAAGAATTATTAGGATGTGATTGAAGGAGCATAAGAGAACCAGAAAGAATACAAATTAAAATTCTCTAGCTGTGAAAAAAATAGAAACACCAAGAAACAACACAAATCAATTAAGATTCAAAATTATGCAAACACTTCTTTCAAATTTAATTGGAGATAACATGAAATTTCTCTTGTACAACAAAGAATTTGGATTTAAAATAACGGACACTCTTCACTGAAGACGACTTAACGAAAGGACTCTGAATATTGAAGTAGTTATGAGGAGGGTGGAATTTGGGCATGTTGCACTGCTCACACTGATTTTAGCTTGTATCGCTCTGTAAAATCAGTGTGAACTGCACCACGCAGCACGCCAACGAGTACCTCTATTTCCTACCTCTCAAGTAGATTTTCTACTTGAGTGGCAGCTTCCTCAATGTGACTGGTCACGACCTGACGCAACCGCCCGCAATGAGAAGTCTCACCAGGAGTTCTTCTATCACCCGAAAATTTAACTAGGGGACGCAAATTCTTTCTTGAGCTTCCCAACTTAATGCTCACGCGCTGCGCATGAGAAAAACTCCACCACGCGGAGGTTGGCGGAGGTTGGAGGAGTTGTGCCGGAATTCTACTCTCCAAGTGGCGTGCAGAGTTAGAAAAACTGCAAACTCCACCAGCAGAGTGGAATTTTTGGCTAACCCCACGAAAAAATACTGTGAAGCAGATTTGTAATTTTGTTTTGCCCAACACAGCAACATGACTAGTAGTCATGTTTACTCAATTATAACACTGGAATACAAGTCCCCGAATTAAAATAACAGACCTGGACTGGAGCATCAATGATATCTTGTGGTGGGGTTGGTGCTCTCTTTACAAGGGTAGGACATCACTGCAGAGCCATATTTATTACAAATTCTACTCTGATCATTTGTACTGGTGCACAAATACACTGCCTAGCACCACTCACAACTTTTGCACCATGGTGAAGATGTGTGTGCATGCCATCTGATATTGAATTTGTACTGGTAGAATATCCTTCCAGTACAAAATCCTATTCCTATACACATTCTTCAGCATTCAACACCTTGGAGTGTGCTGTACATTGCAGCACGCATGTAATGCGCAGAACTGTAGGAGAAATTAAAACATTTCTCCAAATGAGCATGTGCTTCAAGGAGGCATTATTTTCTGAGGAAAGCTTGATTTACCTATCTTGGTAGCATTCTGCAGCACACATAGAAAGAGGAAAATGCCACAGAGGATTGTTTTGTGCAGAAAGGTGTCCCTTCCTCCACAAAAACAATCCTTCTTACAACACAGACAAGGGTGCCTGTGCTGGTGCTAGACAACACATTATGTGCCAGCTCAGGGAAAGGACAGGAATGTGTTGTATAGTATTAAGTACAATGCATTCCTGCCCTTTCCCTATCATGCAGCTCAGCAAAGTGCAAGATTTTTTCATAAATATGTCCCTAACTTCACAATGTCCACATGGCTTGCCAAAAATGCATTCACAAAATGTGGATTCGCCAGTCTGGTAAGAGAGTGGGAAATGCAGAAGAGGGCGGATGAGATTCTGTCATTTCTTGGCAGTTTCCATCATCTCCTTCCCAATCATGCTCATGATCTGCTTCCCAACACTGTGTTTAACAGCAGCAGAAATTAATTACCTTTTTGTTACACTCTTAGGACGACAGATCTATGGGTAAACCACTACGAACTAAAACTGCCAAAGGTTTTGAGAATTCTTCAACTCTGGAATCACCCCAAAATTTAGATGATTCAGCTCAGTCGCTTTATGTTTATCAAGGCCTGTGCATAAGGCCCACTAAGCCATTCTTTGCCTATTCGTAGCAGTGGACAAGATATGGCTAACCATTTCCCAACTCCAAGGACTGTTTCTGTCTACGATAGGCCACCGAGAATACTTATTCTAGATTCACTCCGAGCACCTGCTGGTACCTTGCATTATTCTCCTTCTCTTGAAGTCGGGGGATGCAGAAGAGAGTACAGAGAGGTGCCAGGAGCACGTTTTACTGTAGCAGACAACTTCCACCGTAAATGTGGAGTTTTTCATCTATTTTTGGCAGCAAAACGAGCCCTTCTCTCTGAACATGTTACGGACATGATCCAGAGTTTAAGGAAGATTCAATAGAAGATGGTGAGAAGCTCTTCTACTGGGTTCCACTCCTAAACATTCAAACCCCCTCTCACCATCACTGAAGTAGAGATAAAATACTCCTCTTTCTTCCGAGTTTTCGCTGCGTCTAATCTGGAAACCCAGGTTAGACTCCCTGTGCAGGACATATTGATAACAAATTGGTAATGGTGGGAGAAGTACACTCGAATTTTTTTCTGGAGTTTCACCTGCCCTTCTCAGGACTGCTTTTTCCTGTCCCTCACTCACAAACACATACTATTCAACCTCACTGCTACAGTTATTGTCTCCATTGAGATGTCTACCTTCATCCAACCTGAAATCTCTGTTTCTCTGTCTGTGCTCACTTGGTGCTTCCTTGTGGTGGTGGCGTGGTCTGCAGCATGGATGTCCCAGCCCTGCCAAGATTCCCAGACCCATGCGTGATGTGCTGCTCCAGTCCAGGCTTTTTCCTTGCACTCCTGTAGTCATATTTATTCCATTATGAATTCAGCCCAGGGCCGCAGACAAAGAAAGCTGCTGTTTCAGGCCTCTTGTGCACTGGCCTGCCCAGTGTGCACTTTACATGAGGCAG
This sequence comes from Pleurodeles waltl, assembly GCF_031143425.1. NCBI lineage: Eukaryota > Metazoa > Chordata > Amphibia > Caudata > Salamandridae > Pleurodeles > Pleurodeles waltl. Next base: position 554,037,020 of record NC_090448.1, read on the forward strand.
GCCGGTGCACAAGAGACCTGAAACAGCAGCTTTCGCTGCTTACAGCCCCTGGCCTGAATTCAGGCCAGAGCTGTAGGCAGCAAAAGCTGCCATTTCAGGTCCTTTGTGCACCAGCCTGCCCTGGCTATGTACACACAGAAGAGAAAGGGAAAAGAGAGTCTTATCTGGGTGCAGGTTGACTCAAGGTTACCAGCTGCCACTTGCCAACGGCCTGGCTCTCTGCCTCCCTCTGCCCCCTGCTCCCTGGCCCGGCCTGGGCTGCTGGCGGAGGGAGGCCTGGAGGATATGGAAATGGTGCCGGAAGGAGCTCTATGCCACCGACGTCGGGCAGAGAGTGCGCACTGCAGCCCAATTATGGGCCACACAGCGCAAGCACAAACTGCTCTGCTCTGCTGCCGGAACTAGCGGAGTTTATGGTCGGCCTCTGCGCTCCAAGTGGAGCATGAAGAGCCAAAAACTCTGTTAGCGCTGCCAGCGGAGCTGCCAGCCCACCCCTAACAGTGGCTGGTTGAGTGTGGACCTCTGCATACGAGGCCAAGACCTGCGACTCATGTAGACAAGTGTGAATGGATGCAAGGTGTCTGGAGATGTGGGGCTGTTTTGGGTCTGAGCTTGTTCGTGTTTTGATTTAACTCAGTGTGTGTTTGAAGTGAACAGTGATCAGGCTTTTAGGTGTGGGCTGCCTATGTAGCTGAAAGGTTTATGGGATTGGGGGAGACTAGTGATCCCGGCTCTTGTTGTGTTATTAGGGGCGTGACTCATTTCACTAGTGTTGCCTGGTCATTTATGCATGATGCTTGTATAGGAGGAGTGGCCATGATTGGAGCTTATCATGGGAACCAGGGAAAAGTGATCCTTGCTTCTCGGGTGCTTTTTATGTGTATTGGATCCTGCTTGTCTGGAGTAACCCTGGTAAAAGATTGGGGTTGCTAGTTGGTGGGGAAGGTTCTCGATGGTGAGGGTATTGAGGATGGACATGGGATTAGGAGTGTTCTAATCGCTAATCTGGATGGTGGGAGATTGGGTATCTGGTGAGATGAGTCTCTGGCAACCCTCCTGCAGTTGTTGGCTGTTGCAACTGCTCATTACATCAGTTCAGGTGGCAGTCTTCTACTTGCTGCACACATTGGGGAAATGCTGGTAGCTATGTCCTTTCCACCTTTTCTCTGGCCAGGGGAGCTTTAGTAAGAGGAACTCCAAAGGCAGAAATTTGTTTCTGAACATCAAAAACACAATGACCCTCAGACCCTGGGAATTTTGTCCCAGGGTGTGGTGGTCATTACTGTTTTTTCCATCCCTCGCTGCCATGCTTTTCCTGCCAGTGATGTACACATAAAATCACAACTTCTACCCCACATATTGTGGGTGGCATGATGGCTCCACTCCTGCAGCACCTACTCTGTCATGCCATCAGAGTAAGCTTTCTACTGAGGGAGCCAACAGGTCTCTGCTGATGCAAAGCTTACAATTTGCCTACCTCTAAGTAAGGCAGGCAGACTAAGATTTTTTTTGGCACAGTATTCTGTCGAGCTTGCGACAGAGTACCCTGTCTGCCAAACCCTGGCACAGGCCAGTGTTGCTCAATCTCTCAGTCATTGATCATTCAGCTGGTGTTGGTGATCATTTATCACTACCAGAACTTATTCCCTCAGGTCTATGTATGAGTGAAGGAGAGTCAGCAAATCAGACCAGCTGTGGTGTCTATTGGGAAGAAAGGAGTACAGAATCTGGTCCAGATAAAAATTGGTTAAGTTAAAAATCAGCTGTAACTGACACTAAAACAATTCAAGGAATGAACAAAGGCAATATGGGACAAAACCTGCCATATTTACGTGATATGTATATCCAGAAACATTATTGTGACTAGTGAATGAAAGCACAGCTTAGGTATGAATGATTTAGTAAGCTTTCATCTGACAAAAAAAGCCAAGCACCTTTGATAAAAAATGCTGGAGACCAAAAAATGATAGAGACCAAAGATACGCATATGGTATTATTGTTGAATAAAAATAAAATGAACAATACCTGAACACAAAGCCAAGAGCATGATTAGTTCCAGGAAACATATGACTGGTGTAATAATCGCTACAGTCTTTAATGTCCATCTATTTTAAACAAGAACAAAACATTGAAAAGGTAGTAAAAGATAATGAAGCTCCCACTCAGCTCTCCCCCTTTTTTGTTACCCTACATGTGGTTAGGAAAGTAAGGCACCCTCCTCTAGCAAAACATAACCACTATTGGTCCAGTCCAGTCATTGCATAGAAGTCTCACTCATAGTCAAAACTGTATGAAGGAACATGGTATCCATCCATTGAGAAGAGCAATTTGAAACCTCATCAGAGGTACAAAGGTCCATATTTATACTTTTTTAGCGTCACATTTGTGTCGTTTTTTGACGCAAAATCAGTGCAAACTTCCAAAATACAATTGTATTTTGGAAGTTTGCGCCGCATTTGCGTCAAAAAATGACACAAATGCGGCGCTAAAAAAGTATAAATATGGGCCTAAGTGCTATAGAAATAATAGAAATTCTAAAAAAAATGCAACTTTATTTCACACAGGTAGTAGAAATGGAAAATTATTATCATCAAAGGCATGCAAATAAACCATTAAAGTGAAGAAAAATGATAATCTTTAATGTAGAATAGTTGCCTCCCTCCCAATCTAGAAGTTGCACCAGAAGACATTTTAATTTTAATTCCGAAGAACTGCCATTAATGGTATCATGAAAAGGAGGTGTGTGGGAAAAGAGGAATAAGAAAAAGAAAATATCTCCATGTCAGACTCCGACGGGGAACCACAGGCCTGACAATGCCTATCATAGTGCAGGTTTGCCTTGACAATGTAGGAGTCTGGCTCAGTTTATGGTGTACACCTATGGTGTGGCACCCTAAATAAAGTCCAGGCAACCCTTAGTGATAGTGTTTAGGTGTCCATATAGCAAAACCTCTCTAGGGGCTGCTGAGGCAAGCAGCTGAAGCTTATCCAGGAAAAATCCAAAGCACTTGCAATACCACAGTAGTCAGAGAGTAATTCTCACAAAAGAAGGAACCACCAAGTGTTGCCAAACTAAAGGTTTCTTTATTACAGCAGTAACTACTTGACCAGCACGGTTCAGGAGACTCTCTCCTTAAAGGGGAGTCAGGACTGGCCCTGAGCACACAGAAAGAAAGTCATTGAAACTCCCACGAGTGGCCCGCAGGTGATTGACACAGAGAGTCACAAGGAGGCCTCAGCAGCACAACAAAACAGAAGTCCCTCATCGCAGGAGTTGCAAAGCGGAGGCTGATCTTCAGAATGTAGAGTGCTGGAGGCTGGGACTTCTTGGTGATGGAAGATCCCTTGGAGGAAGATCCAACATGTTTTGGCAAGAGCAACAGTCGTGGTGCACAGGGACACAGGGGTGCTATTCCATTGGCTACAGCAGGGGTCTACAGTCTTCAAAGTGGATCAGAAGACAGGAGGGACCCAAAGAGAACCACAGAACCACCACCTGTGAGCAGAGCCTTCACGCTGTCTGTGGGACAGCAGGACCCACCAGACAGTCGTCCTTGTCTTGAGATGCCTGCAGATGCAGGGATTGACTCCTTCACGCAAAGGGAGATTCCTTCATGCTTCCAGGTGCAAACGGCCCGTGTGACCCTGCAGATTGCACACCCTTAGATTTTTCAGAATTCTTGCGGGATCTGGAGAAACAATGTTGCAATGGGAGCCTTGCCCTCAGAAGCAGACTTGTTTTGGTTCCAAAGCAGACCAGCAGAGGTTCCAGAGGCTAGGAGCAGAAGATGGCTTGCAGAGAGATCCTTGTAGAGTCTTGCTTGACGAATCTGAGGACCCACCCTCGGGAGAGTCCTTAAGTAACCATAAAAGAGGGTTTGTCACTTTCTGAAGTGACCGACCTATCAGAGGGGGTCAGGGACATCATGTACCTGGCCTAACCTGTCAGATGCTCCCAGGGGCCTCTTCCTACCTTCTTTCCAAGATGGCAGAATCAACTGGCCACTCTGTGCACCTCCCTAGGGGAGGAGCTGGACAGGGGGGTGGTCACGCCCCCTGTCCTTTGTGTGGTTTCGTGCCAGAGCAGGAATTCAGGGTTCCTGAACTGGTAAGAACCAGTTTATGCAAGCAGTGCACCAAGTGTGCCCTTCAAAGCTCAGAGGCCACCACACCCCAGCCCTTAGACACCTAATACACAGAAGGGTGTGGTCACACCTCTTCCTTTCAGGAAATCCTTTGTTCTGCCTTCCTCTGCTTGAGCCAGGCTCACCAGCAGGAGAGCAGAACAGTGTCTGGGGTTGGCATCAGCGCGGGCTGGTAGATCCTCTAAGGAACCCCAAGAATACAGGGGATCATGCAACTAGCACTGGAATCGGTGTAGTTGCATGATTCCAGCATGTTTGATACCAAACATGCCTAAGTTCGGAGAAGCCATTATGTTGTTGGACCACTCGTGTTGACCAGTGTCCACTACATACCTTAAGATGGCTTCCCCGCACTTACGAAGCCCAGGGAATGGAGCCTGGGGTTTGTAGGGTACCCTGCTCATGCAAGGGTACCCTCACACTTAGGGGCATGCACCCTGCCCATGGGCTGAAGGGCTTACCAGAGGGGTGACATGGTGTCTAAGTGCAGTGACCAGAATATGAGGTAGGCCTTATATCGATGGTGAAAGGGTGCATGCACCATTTCACACAGGCTGCAATGACAGGCCTGCAGGCACAGTTTGCATGGGCTCCCATGGGTGACTTAATAGATGCTGCAGCCCATGGGAGAGCCCTGGTGTACCAACACCCTAGGTACCTAAGTACCATGTACTAGGGACTTACATGGGTTCACCAGTATGCCAATTGTGAGGTGTAAAGTTTACCAGCAACTAAATATAGAGGAGAGAGCACAGGCACTAAGGTCCTGGTTAGCAGGATATAAGTGCACTACAGTTTCAACACACTGACACCAAACAAAAAGTGGGGGTAACTATATCAGAAAGATGCTACTTTTCCACATAACCCCCTCCAAAACGAAAGAGGAATCAACTAGCCTTACCCAGGAAAGACTTCATTTTCTAAGTGGAAATATTTGGAAAGTCCATCTGCATTGGCATGATTACTCCCAGGTCTATGTTCCACTGATAAGTCCATCCCCTGTTGAGATATGGATCACCTCAAAAGTTTAGGGTTTTCACCTTTCATCTGTTTAAACCATAAGAGGGGCTAGTGATCTGTTTGAACAATGAAGTTAGTGCCAAACAAGTGTGGCCTTAACTTCCTCAAGGGCCAGACCGCAGCAAAGGCCTCCAACTCAATAGCTGATCACTGCTTTTCTTTGGGGGTCAACCTTCAGCTGATAAAAGCCAACGGTTGAACCTGGTCCTCTTCATTTAGTTGAGATAGCACTGCTCCTATTTCCATCTCTGAAGCATCAGTCTGGACAATGCATGGTATTGTAGTCTGGGCTTTTAAGATTTGGAGCTGAGCACCTGGCCTTTTTCAATGCATCACAGGCCTCTTGAAAGCTAATTGTCCATTGTACCTTTCAAGACATCTTTTTGGAAGTGAGATCATTGTAGGGGGGCCCCAATGGAGCCATACCCTTTGACAAATCTCTTGTAGTACCCAGCCAGGCCTAAAAAGGTTCTGGCTTGAGTCTGGTATCTGGAGCAACCCAATCCACAATGGTTGGGATTTTGCTCTGGAGGAGTTGAACCTGGCCTCCACCTAATAGGTGAACCAAGTAAACCACTTTGCTCTGCCCTATCTGGCATTTTGTATCCTTGATAGTGAGGCCTGCATTTTATAAGACCTCAAGTACACTCCTGGGGTGGCCAGGTGATCCTGCGAGCTGGAGCTAAAGACAGCAAGGTCATCAAGATACGCTACACTAAAGCCTTCCAGGTCTGCCAATATTTGATTCACCAACCTCTGGAATGTGCAGGTGCATTTTTCAGACCAAAGGGCATCATTGTGAAGTGAAAATGCCCACCAGGAGTGGAAAATGCTGTTTTAAGCTTGGCAGCATCAGTTAGCTTGATTTGCCAATAGCCTGCTGTCAGGTCAAAAGTGCTGAGGTACTCTGCCCTGATGCAATCTCTGACATGGTCAGGCTGCTTGTTGATTTTACTCTTGACAGGCAGACTATCACCTGTGTCCACGCCATGTGAACACCAGTTTGCCTGACTACGGATCAAGGAAAAGAGTTCAGATAACTGACTGAGGACTTGTCTGCAGTCAGCTTGTTGCTGTTTAGAGAGGCAATCTGCAAAGACAACCCCATCTACTGAATCATCAACAGGGTTGTGGGAGAGAAAGTCAGGAATAGGGTCCCTCTCTGCCTCCTGCCCTTCATCAGTGGCCATGGGGAAGCTCATGTCAGCCCTTTCATAGTAAGGTTTAAGGCGGTTCACATGAAGCGCTCTGTAAGGGCTGCTTGGAGTGCCCAGGCCAACCAAATAGGTGACCTCAACTTTCTGCTTTACTATTGTGTGGGGGCTATTCCACTTGTCTTGGAGTGCTCTTGGGGCCACAGGCTTTAAGATCCGCACCTTCTGTTTTGGCTGGTAAGCAGTCAGTCCAGCCTTTTGGCCATGCCCATGCTTTTGAAGCTGTTGGCTGGCATGGTCCATCACCACCAGAATAAATCTGTTGCGAGATGCTGTATGAGTGTCAAGGGACAATGACAATTCCTACCCTCTCAAAGGGAACCCCAACCACAGGTAGTGGAACTACCTTTATAATGCTGCCTGACTTGCCACTGGCATGGCAGATGGCACAGGAGCAACAAAACTCCTTGGTGTCTTCAGACATGCCGGGCCAGTGAAAGTAGGGACCAGGTATCCCCCAGGTCTTACTTTGTCCAAGATGTCTTCCAAGGGGAATGACATGAGCTAAGGTCAATAGGAACTCCCTAAACTTCTGAGGTATGACCAACCTCATGGTGGCACCAGGTTTGGGGTCTCTAGCCTCAGAGTATAGAAGCCCATTTTCTCATTTTACTCTGTGGGGTTCACTGACATCACCTGCCTCCTCTGCTGCAGCTTGCTGTCTGAGGTCTTCAAGAGAGTTCAGGATTTCTGTTCCAAACTCAGATCCTATCTGGAGGGCCCTCCTGCGCCTAAGAGCTCTGCTGTATCAGAACCAAACATCTCTGCTACAGGTTCTTCACAAGGGGCAAGATAATTTCCTTGAGGAGACTGATCCACACATTAATTTTGGGGCAGAGGATGCTTTCTTACCCTTCCTATCTCGCATCCTGGGAGCAGACTGGTCAATGCTTTCAGGCTCCAGTGCTCCTGATTCTCCCTGTTTTCTGGCCTGTGCCCTTGTTGTCATAAGGCCATTAGCAGGGATACTCAGCATTGCTGCATGGGTCTGTAACTCCACTTCAACCCACCTGGGGTCTCCAAATCATTGGCCATTAGAGAGTCTACAGGAATATAAGAGGACACTAGAACTGTTTTAGGGCCAGTAACCCCCTCCCCCAGCTAAAGTTAACAACTGCCATGAGGTTACACTTAGTGATGATATCAGCATTGTAGACTTGGTAATTGTGACCAAGTAAGATTTTCTCAGGAGACACCAGTTTTTCAGTCACCATGGTGACACTGGCACCTATGTCCCTGTAAGCTTCTGCCTCAATACCATTTATGAGGGGGTACTGCCTGTATTTTCTCATATTAGGAAGCCAGACAGGCAGAGTGGCAAAGTCAATGCCACCCACTGACACTAGGACAGCCTCCGGGGTTTCTCTGTCTAGACCAGAGTCCACTGCAATACCCAAGGTGAACCCAGATACACCCTTGGTTGAAGTACTACTACCAGGGCTATTGCTGGGGCATTAGGGGAGTGATAGTGGTACTCTTGGGGCTTTTCTTAGGACAGTTGCTATCACCTGCCCTATGGTGTTTTCCTTACACAGGAAGCACCAAGGTTTCTTTTTGGAAGAGGAAGAAGAGGATTTGAACACAAACCACGAATAACTTTGTGGGCTTGTTGAAGACTCTTTCTACTTTTCATTAGGCTTTCCCCCATCTTTCTCCTGGGTCTTAGAGGGAACCCTTCTTCTTTCGGTCACCTCCGCTGTGGGAAAATAACAAGCAGAAATATCATAAAATGTACAGGGCCCTATGGGGGAGCCAAACCATATACTAAGTAAGTGGAATGAGAAATAGTGAACCCAACCAAGGTAAGTGTGGCAGTTATCTAGAAGATGGGAAAAGATGAAAACACCAGAGGTAAGTACAAGTGTCCCTAGTGATCAGGTGCAGAGTTGTTAGCTACCCAGACATCCAATAGGCTAACACAGGGAAGAAGTGGTTGGAATTTGTGCGTTTCAGGGCCCTCCTCAGTGGACCCTGAGGAAACCAGCAGACAAGAGGAAGGCTGGAGAGTGCCCCCAACCAAGGATACCCAGAAGACAGAAGTATGTACACCAGGTGACCCGGATACTTTGGGAGAAAGGATGTCAGAACCCCTCACTGATGTCAATGGAAGCCTCGGATTGCCCATCTACTGTGGCGACCCGTGGACCAGGTCGGTAGAACCCAGGGACGGATTCCAGATGTAGAAGACCTGAAAAGGAAGTGGACAGAGTTCAGCTCCCTTAGATGTGACCAGGTGGTGCAGGTGTCAATGCCCTACCTCCTACAGGTGAAGTTTCTGCAGGTTGGTGATGACCAGCCCTGGCAAACAAGCACTGGCAAATGCAAGCAGACGCATTTGATGTATTTGCAAAGTTTTGGGGACCAGCAAAGTCCAGGAGACTCTACCCTTGAGGGGGAGTCATGGCTGATCCTCAGCACACAGAAAGGCCAGCAGAAATCATGGCGTTCCCACTAGTGACCCGCAGGTGATAGACACAGGGGGTCACAAGGAGGCCTCAGCAGCACAACAAAACAGAAGCCCTATGTTGCAGGAGTTGCAGAGCGGAGGCTGATCTTCAGAATGCAGAGTGTTGGAGTCCGGGGCTTCTTGGTGCTTGAAGATCCCTTGGAGGAAGACCCAACAAGCCTTGGCAAGAGCAACAGTTGCGGTGCACAGGCGTGCTATTCCAGTGGCTGCAGCAGGGGCCCACAGTCTCCCAAGTGAATCAGAAGAGAGGAGGGACCCGAAGAGGACCAAGAACAACCACATGTGAGCAGAGCCTTCATGTAATCTGTGAAACAGCAGGATCTACCAGCTAGTCGTCGATGTCTTGAGGTGGTTGCAGATGCAGGTGAGTGACTCTTTCACTCCAAGGGAGATTTATTTGTGCTTCCAGGTGCAAACAGAGACCTTGTGACCCTGGAGGATGCACAGTCTTGGATGTTTCAGAATTCTTGAGGTATTTGGAGAAGCAATGTTACAATAGGAGCCTACCCACCAGAAACAGACTTGTTTCAGTTCCAAAACAGACCACCAGCAGTTCCAGAGGCCAGGAGCAGAAGATGTCTTGCAGAGAGTTCCTTGTAGAGTCTTGCTCAACGAATCTGAGGAACCACCCTTGGCGGAACCTTTAATTAACCCTAAAAGGGGGTTGGTCACTCTGAAGTGACCCACCTGTCAGTGGCGATCAGGGACATCATCTACCTGGCCTAACCAGTCAGATGTGCCCAGGGGCCTTTGCCTACCTTGTTTTTAAGATGCAGAATCAACCGGACACCTGGCAGAGCTCTGTGCTCCTCCCCAGGTGAGGAGCAGGACAGGGGGTTGTCCCTTCCCTGTCCTTGTGTGGTTTCACACCAGAGCGGGAACCAGGGGTTCCTGAACTGGTGCAGACCAGATTATGCAAAGACAGCACCAAATGTCCCTTCAAGGCAGTCTGGTGGTGCTCAGAGGCCATCCCATCCCAGCCCTTAGGCACCTAATACACTGGGGGAGGTGGTCACACTTCTCCCTTGCAGGAAGTCCTTTGTTCTGCCTTTCTCTGGTTGAGTCAGGCTCACCAACAGGAGGTAGAACAGTGTCTGGGGTCGGCCAAGCATGGGCTGACAGCCAGACCCTGTTAGGCTGGTCAGGCAGAACTGTGGGATCCTCTGAGGAGCCCCCAGAGTACTGGAGAGAATGCAATTAGCACTGGAATCAGTGTATTTTCATGATTCCAACATGTTTGATACCAAACATGTATAGGTTCGGAGAAGCCATTATGTAGTTGGACAACTCGTGTTGACCAGTGTCTACTACATACCTTAAGGCGGCTTTCTTGCACTTACAAAGCCCAGGTATGGAGCCTAGGGTTTGTAGGGGTACCCTGCTCATACAAGGGTACCCTCACACTAAGGGACATGCACCATGCCCTTGGGCTGAAGGGCCAACCAGAGCGGCTGCCTATAGTGCCTAAGAACAGTGACCAGGATAAAAGGAAAAGCCTTATATCGGTGGTGAAAGGGTGCATGCACCATTTCACGCAGGCTGCAATGGCAGGCCTACAGACACAGTTTGCATTGGCTCCCATGGGTACACAATATCTGCTGCAGCCCATGGGGACCCCTGGTGTACTACTGCCCTGGGTACATAGGCACCATATACTAGAGACTTATATGGGTGCACCGGTATGCCAATTGGGGGGTGTAAAGTTTACCAGCAACCAAATGTAGAGGAGAGGAGAGAGCACAGACATTAGGTTCCTGGTTAGCAGGACCCCATTGCACTACAGACTAAACACACTGACACCAGACAAGTAGTTTGGGTAACTATGTCAGAAAGATGCTACTTTACTAGACAAAGTGGTTGAGGTTGTTTTCATCTGGTGTCCTAGAGTCCATCCTACTATGGTTCTGCAAATTTGGCCAAGTACAATCTCTTCATCACTTGACTATCAGAGTAGTAATGGTAAGCAGTCACAAGCTTCTTAAGGAGATGATGTGAGATGCTTAAGTTCAACACTCAAAAAAATCAACCAGCAAGAACACCTAATTATGGTCCAGTCCTCTACGTCTCTTAATAAAAAGAGAAGTAATATCATTGCAAAACAAAATACTACAGATATTACTGGAGATTCAGCAACAGCATTCTGCAATCACTGTTATGGGCCCTCGGCAAGTAGAACATTATTCCCCCAACCTACATTGACATAACACAACTCCTTTTCGTGCACACAATATCTATGGCATGTAAAAGGGTTATATGTTGAAACAACGAGTGCTTTAACCACCCATGCCTGAACAATGAGTGCGGAACAAAGACCTCGTTGTTATCACTAATGCCTTTACCATGAAGGCCTTAACAATGATTTTTCGTTGTAAAGGCATTCCTGGTAAAGGCATTAGTGATCAGCATGCATGGTTCCAGCATGCGTCCCCCCGGGCCCTCCACCCCTAAAATTACTGCGATACCACCACCCCCACAACCACCCCAACCCCCAACTCCCTCCCCTAAAACCTAAAGCACTCCAACCCACCCCTAAAACCTAAACCCTGACCCCCCTCCCCTGCCCCTAAACCCTAATCACCCGAGCCCCCCACCCCATTCCCAAAAACTAAATATACCCCGAGTCCCCACCTCCTTCCCTAAAACCTAAAGCACCCCACCCCCCAACCCACCCCTAAAACCTAAAGCCTGACCCCCCTCCCCCGCCCCTGAACCCTATTCACCCGAGCCCCCCACTCCACCCCCAAAAACTAAAAATACCCCGAGTCCCCACCCCGCCCCTAAAACCTAAAGCACCCCAAACCCACCCCTAAAGCCTAAACCCTGATCCCTCTCCCCCGCCCCTAAACCCTAATCACCCCAAGCCCCCTACCCCACCCCCAAAAAAACAGCCCCAGTCCCAGCCCAACTTACCACCTCTTTGATCTCGTCGACTCCCTTCTTCTGTCCCTTAACCACGCACGTAAGTGGTTCACACATGCATGGGTAAGGCCCTAAAACAAGGAAGTCGTGGAAAACGAAAGCGTTGTTTCATTTTAGTTTTCCACAAAATCGTGGTTCACGACTCGTTGTTCCGGATGTTTCCCATATAAAAGAGATGAACAGTCACAGGCAGAGGTGTAGGCTCACTATTAGCCTGTACAAGCAACTACTATGCTGCAAGCAACTACTATGTCGGGTTACCGTTAGGGCAGTTCCTTCAGATCGTTCTTTCACATCTTGATTTAAAGAGCGTACACTGGCAGTCGTTATTCTCCCAAAAGGGAATAAGTTCAAGACACAGGACCTAATTTACGAGGTCCTTGGTGCAGGGTGGCGCAGCAATTGCCTTGCTGCGCTGCCGTGCATCACTGGGAAAGGAAAGAAATGCGCTGTATCCCCAAGAAATGGCACATTTCTGTCCTCTCCCCCTGGCTGGTGCACAAATTGCTGCCTAGCGCCAATCCAGGCACCCTTTCACCATGGTGCAAGGATGCCTGCGCTGCGGGGATAATTGTTTTTGTGCAGGAAGGGATACCTTCCCGCACAAAAACAATCACAAGAGATGTGTGCTGCAGTATGAGGAAATAACAGGGAGAAATAAAGATATTTCTCCCCGTTGCAGCATTCTTGTGCCTCCCTTGAGGTGGCCCAGGAATCTGATGCATCCCCAGACTTGTAAACCTGGAAATGCCTCAGATTCCTTTGAGTTTCATGGGCATTGCGAGGGAACACCCCAAGCAACACCCATGGAACGCCCCTTTCATGCAGTGTTATGCGTGAAAGGGGTCCATATTTACAAGGCCTTGAAAAGCCACGCAAGGGGGCTTTGCGTGGCCCTGTAAATATGGGCTGGCACACTGCGCCACTCGAGCGTCAAAAACAATTAAGCTCTGGTGCGCAGTGTGCCGCTAGTGCCTTATAAATGAGGCCCACAGTTTCTAAGTGTCTAAGTTCCGGCTTCTGGTAGAGACAACTTCTACCAGCACCATGCACTAAGTTTCCAGGGGTCAGTGGGAAAAGGATTAGCTTCTTTGGCTACCCTGGATGAAAATGTCTGAAATCCTGTCATCTTAAAATGAGACAAGGTAACTGCTGAATTATTCTGTGCATCCAGAATGTGTTGCACTCTAAGGCCCATATTTATACTTTTTTAGCACCGCATTTAAACTGCTTTTTGGCGCAAAAGCAGCGCAAACTTACAAAATACAATTGTATTTTGTAAGTTTGCACCACTTTTGCGTCAAAAAGGGGCACAAATGCGGCGCTAAAAAAGTATAATTACAGCCCTAAATTTGATGTTATTATTCAAGTAGTAGAGTACAACCATTTTCAGCAATTTTAACACCATCTCTCATTTAGAATGCTGAGAAGTAATTGCCCCCAGCGCAGACAGATCAAAACAAATTTGGAATTAGTGACCGATCATTTAAGTTCTCAATTCAAACATGCAATGCTACCAGGATCGATAACAATTCCAAACTATCACATTTTTTAATAGGCCAGACTTAGGGGCATATTTAAGAACCCCTAGCACCATTCTAATGCCACATTTTTAACGTAATTTTTTATGCTAATGTGGTATTAGAAGGCCAAAAACACCGTACCATATTTACAAAGTGGTGCAATGCATGAATTGCACCACTTTGTAACACCTGCGCTACAGTATGCCTGTGCCAGGCATAATGCATGCAAAGGGGGTGTTCCCCCGTTAGGAGGGCTGGAAAAATGGCGCAAGGAAATCTAAGAGATTTCCTTGCGTAATTATTTTCGGCACTATTAACTGCTGCTCAGAGCAGGCGTTAAAAGGGGGCTTGTCATTGATTACAATGGACCGCTATGTACTCTGCAGGAGTAGTGCCAACATTTTGGCGCTATTCCTGCAGAGTACATCAATATCATTAAAAAAATGACGCTATTGCCCTCCGGTAAAGGGGAACAAGAAAAGTGGCACTGCACTGGGTGCAGAGCCACTTTTCTTAAATATACCCCACAAACTCATCAGTGGGGCTCTTCTGGCAACCTCATTCAGCACCAAGAATGGCCCCAAAACTCACACTTCTGGCTGAATTAGTGAACAAACCCATATCCTCACTTGATATGTGTGGTGCTGGCCAAACATACAGCCATTAAAATCATCCAAGAAAGTCTACCAAATGGATAAATCTCGCCTCCCCTTAGCAAAGAGTCTAGTTTTGTTGTGCTTGGCCTTCAAACCTGCCATCTTGTGGACAATTGATCTTGAATCGTGGCACTCAGTTGGAAAAATACGTAAGGCAAAAAGTAGCTGATCTACTAAAACATTTAAGTTGGTGCAGGGAAATCTAATGTGTGCCCTGATAAAATCTGATTGATGTTTTAAATTCAATGGCTGTCATGTGGCCACTGGCAAACAATCTCCAGTGTGTAAATTTCAATACCAAGGAAGGCTAAAGTTATAGATGGTCCAGTAGTCTTGTGCACTACCAAGGGCATGCCTAGCCTGCCATCGAGTTAGTGAAAATTACAAGCAAGATAGCATGCTAGTGAGAATCCTTTGGGGCATGAAACAAGAAATCATACAAGTAAAGTATCACCCAGTCTGTCTTTGTTTACTTTTTGAAGACACGCTGTAAGAAAGTGCTAGCCTGCTGAAAGTAGGCACAGGAAACAGGGCACCCCTGGGCATACACTTGTGAAAAAAAAGATCCCTCAGATTCGAAGCATAGAAGGCAAAAAGTCCTGACTCGAAATTGGCATTTACCAACAAAGCCCTTTTTCCCATTGACCTAAATATGGCTATTGTCGGGTTTTAGGACGCATATTAGAATAAGCAGAACAATTAATCTACGGCATCGTTCACGGAACAACCCTTCACAGCAGCCAAGCTGTGTATCAGTCAGAAGTCATATTGCTCCTTCAAAGGTATAATACAGGATTGGAAACAAATAAAGAGTCTGGAAATACCAAGGGCCTGATTTATGAAAAGTAAGCGCCGCCTTCGTGTCATTTTTTGACGCAAAAGTGGTGCAAACTTTTAAAAAATTTTAGCGACGCATTTGCGCAGCTTTTTAATGCGAAAACAGCACAAACTTACAAAATACAATTGTATTTGGTAAGTTTGCGCCGCTTTTGCGTAAAAAATGACACAAATGCGGCGCTAAGAAAGTATAAATATGGGCCATAATATTTTGTAAGTTTGCTCCGCTTTTGCGTCAAAAAATGACACAAAGGTGGCGCTAACTTTTCATAAATCAGGCCCCACATGTTTTTATGGTTGAAAACAGTCCCAGTCACTCTTTGTGTCTGCAAAAATGTTTAGTACAATGTACTGAAGTCATTTCAGGAGTCAGTAAATTTTTATAGACACCTAAAATGGATTGGCTGTTCTATACTGTATCACTATTTGGAACAGGCATGGTGTAGGTGTCCCTTCTAAACAGCAATTTGTTGTGATTTGTTGCAATTGAAATCCAGTCCCAAAAACATTGAAATATTACCAACTCCCTTGTTGGGGTTATAAACAGTGCTTAATTTGTGCTTGTTGTTTCTGGTGCTGAGCACCAGCACTTATTTTTGAGGGCTTATTCTTCTGTGCGCAAGCCTTTGTTGCGAGCAAAAGATACATATGGGAAAGACGGAAGAAGGGAAAAATGAAAAAGTGTCACAAAGGGAGAAAGTAGAAAGCTGCAAGAGTGAGCTGAAGGGGCAGTGAGTGGCTTTATATGGATTGAAGAGGCCCGAGATGGTTTCAGGATTACGCTGCCTCAGTATTCCGTGTCCCCACATTTAATTGCAGCAGTCGCGTGTTTAAGAGGAGGGCTTTGGGCACTGGCACGTTCTTATTTATAAATCAAGCACTGGTTATAAGGTATTTGCAAAAGTGAAGGGATCCTCTTGGGACCCCTTTGTTAATGTAAAACAAAAGTTTGTTTGGAAGTGGGAAAAGGCTGAGGGGGGCACTCCCAACTTTCATACAAACTTTTAAAAAAACAATAAACTTGTGTTTTTTAAATATAGCACTGCTTCCCTAAAGGGAGAAGGGCTATGTTAAAAAAAAGTTGTTTATTAAAAGGGGAACACAGGCACAAGTTCCCCATCATGTAATGGCCATCATAATGGCCATCATTTGGAGTGAGTTTCAGTTTGCTAGCTATCTTATTAATATTCATTTTTATGACTTAGTCTGACTTGGTATTTTATGAAACAACCTATTAATATATAGGTTTATTCACAAAATTCTTTACTGGTTGCAAAAATATTGGTCTCAAAGATACGTCAGTTGTTTGCAACTAGGTTTTAATATAGTGGGCCCAAAGTTCTCAAATGGTACTGAATCAAAATAACAAGCCACCGTACTCGGGAACATCACATTTTCAGTTCTTCTCAGTGCCACATCCTTCTTTGCCAATTTTGGGCCTGATTCACAAAGGTAAACTTAGACGGTTGGTCTAAACTTAGACCAAATGTCTAAGTTTACGACTTTGGGTCTACTCTCTGCCCCGAGTATGGACCCAAAGATACTACCCCAAATGCCTTTTGTGTATTCCCAAAGTCGTAAACATAGGTTCCTGTGCTTCCTTGACTCCCAGTTCATCCGGAAAACAACTTCTCCTAGCTCTTGAGATCCTAGATGTTATGGCCTTTCCTGTGCCGCAACTCCTGCCACCTGCGCCCGCTCCCACCTTCATCATCCCCCCGCTAGGGGCTGATTTGCTCAATTAATTAAACTGCCCCTTTTCAAGTGCTTTCTTTATTAATTTCTCTCATAACTTCCTTCTAGTTCTAATTTTATTCTCTATAAGGTTATTTTGCTTATTGTCATCCCTCTGCCTGAACCTTAAAATGACTATATTTTGATGTCTCTTCTCCTCCAATGATACCCTTGCTACTTCTCAATGATCTATTATATGGTTGTTTCATTGTTTTATGCACTTAGACGCCAATCCCCTGGCAATTGCCTGTGCATTATCAATAATAAACTAAAGAATATCGAAGGCACAGAAATAAATTCACTTGGATTTTTTCCTTCACAACGGAGAAATGTACATACGTTAAAATCCACAATGGCACAATAACAAAGAAATATGTCTTCCTACAAACCATGCTGGGCTTCAGTATTGAGAGGTGTATTTCACATGGAAAAGTAAAGACCTCAGCATTTACTAGTGCTTGAGGCTTCTCAAGGGGTAATGGAAAGCACTCTATATATACCAGTACAATAAGATTCAGAAAGCACAGTGAACGTGTCACAAAAATACTGAAGCCTCTGTTGTGTTTTCTAGAGACTACCCCAATAGTACTGTACTGCATCAAAGAAACGGTGACTTGGAATTTGTAGTGCTAGGATTAAGAATGATGTAAAAAAAAATTAATAAGGGTGTGTGGTATTGTACATTAACTTGTGTAATCATTTATTATTAAGTTATTCTGTTGCTATGTACTATTAAGATGTTCTGTTACTATAGGAGACACTCATGCTTGTGAGCAAGACAGTTCTTAGAATATGGAATGCTGGGGATCAAGGGAGGTTCCTTGTTGGCAGTTGGCTTTGAACATCCTGCTGACAGGATGAGGCTCCTAGACATTGTACTCATGCTTCAATAAACCAGATAAAACCAAGAAGAAACTGCTTACTCTGTTACTTCAGGGTGCTTAACCCTTAGTCACTGGACCTCGTCCTGCATAGTGCTGAGCCCTTTTTTTGGCTATTTGAGATAGTTCAACCTTAGGGTTCCATAACTCTTTTTCTACATAAGTTATCCACAGGAAATTTGCATCGTTTTTTCCCAACATCCTGGGAAATCTAAAGGTCCCCAGGTTTTGTAGATTCCCCTGGAGGGGACCAAGAAAATAGGCAAAATATGGCAAAATGTTGATTTTTTTAGGAAAAAAGGGAAAAGTGCTCCAGATAAAAGTGTCTATTTTTTATCCTAAAACCAGCATACACAAGCGGATTGCTGTACTACAGTCATCATATTCCTAACTTTCAGGAACATACAGAGCTACTGAGGTGAATCAAAAAGCCTAAATTAGTAACACAGTTGTGACATTTTTCAAAGAGGTAGACCATTTATCCTATTTTTCTTGCTCTCAAACTACATCCAGTTTGTGGGGAAACCAGTGTAAAATGCATGGGTGATCCAGGAAAGATATAGATTTCTGAAATGTAAACAACATTACAAATTCCGCAAGAGGTCATTTGAGTAGATCCCTCAAAGTTTTTCCAAGGAAAACAACTGTTGAAGAAAAAGGAATATTGTAAATGAGTAGAGAAAAACTGCCCTTTGTGACAACATTTTCATGTGTAACTTTTAGTCACAATGGCAGAGTTAAAAAAAATATTCCATTACATCCACTAGACCCTTCTGATTGCAGAGGCATATAGGGGCATATTTAAGAGGCCCAAGCGTCATTCTAATGCTACATTAGCATAATTTTTTATGCTAATATGATGTTAGAAGGCCAAAAACACTGTGCCACATTTACAAAGGGGCGCCATGCATGCATAGCGCCTCTTTGTATCCCTTTGCGCTACATTATGCCTGCACCAAGCATAATATATGCAAGGGGGCGTTCCCCCATTGGGGGGGGAGAAAAAATTGGCACAAGGAAATCTAAGAGATTTCTTTGCGTCATATTTTTCGGCACTTTTAACGCCTGCTAAGAGCAGACATTAAAAGAGGGCATGACATTGAATACATTGGGCCTCTATATACTCTGCAGGAGCAGCACCCACATTGTGGCGTTATTCCTTCAGAGTACATCAATAGCGTTAAAAAAATGACGCTATTGCCCCCTACCCTGCACCATGGAGGTGGTGCGGGGGGGGCTCAATGGCAGAAGAAAAGTGGAACTGCACTGTGTGCAGTACCACTTTCTTAAATATGCCCTATAGGGTTTTTAGGTTTTCCAAGAACCCAAGGTACCCAGGACCAACAATGAGTTGCACTGTACAATGGTTTTTCAGTGAGTACTGAGTGTAGGCCAATCCATATAGTGAAATAAGATGAGTGAAAAATAGTTATCAAGGTAACCTATGTATTTCTGAAATGGGCACAATATATGGAATTTAGAAGCAGTGGTTATTTGTACATTTCTGAATTTTTGGGGACCCATACTAGCATATGATTTAGAGGGTATTTTTCAAAATGCCGTCTTTCTTATACACTGGCTTACATAGGAAAGGCACAAATGCAGTAAAATCTGATTGGTAATAACAAATATTCTATACTCCCCAAAGTTTTTCAATAAAAATGATACCTCACTCGTGATGGTTGGCTTGGTGTCTGTGACAGGAAATGGGCCAAAACTCAACATTAACATATCACATATTTTCTCTGAAAATTGACCCTTTATTCAAACGTGGTGAGCTCTAGATTTTGGACCATCGATCAGCGAGCAGCTGGGTAAGCCTAGCAAACCTGTACACGTTTGAATAGTAAACATCTAGGGTATTCAGGGTGGGGTGACATGTGTGGGTCTCACCAATTGTTTTTTTGTTTTGTACCCAGAATCCCTTGCAAACCTCAAACTTTGACTAAAAGGACACATTTTCTTAATATTTATGTGATGAAACGTTCTTGAATCAGGGAGGAGCCACAAACTTCCTTGCACCTGGCATTCCTCAAAGTCTCCCAATAAAAACAGTACCTCACTTGTGCAGGTAGGCCTAATGCCCAAGACAGGAAACAATCAAATTTTTCCACCAAAAACAGAGCCTTTTTCCCCAAAGTGGGTAGCACTAGATGTCAGACCCTAGCTCAGCAGGCACCTGGGGAATCCTAGCCAACCTACACATTGTTGAGAAGTAGACACCTAGGGGTATCTACGCAGGCTGACTTGCATGGCTCTTCTCAGGTTTTTTTAAAATCCAGAATCCCTTTCAAACCTAAACTGAAAAAAAACACGTTCCTCACATTTCTGTGATCGAAAGTTCCGGAATTTGCAGGGAGCCACAAACTTCCATCCACTTGGCATTCGCCAAAGTCTCCTGGTAAAAATTGCGTGGTTAGGTCTCTTGCCCGTGACAGAATCGGATCAAACTAAGGTCCCCTAGCAAGGGCTCCCATTGACCTTAATTTAAGCCATTCCTGTGGTGGGCATTAAGCCCAGGAACACATAAGGGGCAGCATTTTTATTGGCACATCTGAGGTAGAGAAGATTCTGGAAGTTTCCAGTGCAGAAATGGAAGGAAAATGTCTGATTTCAGTCAGAGTTTGAGGTTTGTAGAGCATCGTGGGGAAGAAAACCTTGTGGCATCTATGCATGGCACACCACCACAGACTCCCTTGGTTATCTAGTATTAAAAAATATCTGTGGTTCATAAGTTTGCATGGTTGTTATCATATCACAGCTCCAAATACAGCACCTACCCCTATTGCTTATCTCTCAACATAGCATTTTAGTGCCTTTTGTGTTATTTTCTCTTGAGCCATCCACTCAAGTAGGATACCGTTCTTATGGGAGATATTTGGGAACTCAGGGTGGTTGGAAACCTGTGGCTCCCCACAGATTCCATGTCTTGCTGTCACAGAAACAGAATGAAAATGTGTGTTTCTTAAAAAGGTTTGAAGTTTGCAAGGGCTTCTGGGAAATATTTTTTATTTATTTATTTGGTCCTCATAGCACCATAGCCTCTGCAAATGCAGGCCATCTCGCAACTATTATCTGACCCTCAGCCTGCTGCAATTTCCTTGCCTCCACCGTACTGACTGAGACAAAGGACTCGTCACCCATAGCGATGCCTGGTGTAATCACAGGACCATTTATTCTGCAGATTCCAGTGCCAACACACCACTCCACATGAGAAAGTCAGTCCATATCTTATTTGTCCCACCAGGCTTGCCACCAATGTTCAAATGGTAAGTCTGATGTACCGCTTTGAGCCAGTTCAATGCAGTGGGTGTCCGTCCAGTGCTTACAGATCTATCTTTTTAGGAGGATGTTGAGATCATTTGCAAAAGGACATCCTAGGGGACAATATCAAATTAATCCTTGGGCTGGTTCTGTTGAGGGTGGATATGAGCTTATGTGGCCTATTAAGTAGGGCACAGAGAGGCTTGGTCTTTTATCTTGTACTTTTACTTCTGGGTAATATTACCTGATGACAGCCATGCAAGTCATTCACACCAGGACTCCCCTGCTTGTCTAGTTTAAAAAAATGTGCAGGTTTGCCTAGGTGTCGGCTGAGCTAGGACCCAAAATGAAAAAAAGGAGTTCTTAGTAAGGGCCACCTCAGATATAAATCTGGTACTATTTTTATTTTAATCCACAATTTACACTAATTGGTTTTAGCACCTCCATAAATGCTAGCTTCAAAGCATAGATTCTTATTAAAGTATCTGAAGATTGAAACCAAGACTTCTGAAGGTGAGTCATAAAGCCATGTCAAGGCACCAGCCACTTTATGGTCCATGCACACGTGATTCACACACCACATACAAGACTTTCATACCGCCATCCACCTGCCCCCTACAACAGATCAGTGCACTCAGATCAACATTCCGCCGCCATGCAAGGGCCCATAATATTCATATGCCACGGGACAGAATCAGTTTGACTACATTTTTACCACCTGTCAAGTAACCGCCTTCATTCTGAACATTACCAAATGCATGCCTGGTGAACCTTTACTAATGGCTCCCATGATAGCCACATGCGGGTAAGGAAGGCATGTCCTACATGTGTTTTTAAGTGCACTCACTGTGGTAAAGGCAACTCCTTCCAGTTTGTGAATGCAAGTTGGGGGTGGCCGAGTATGCCTCTGAGGCATCATTGCTCAAATAAAGTGAGCATATCTACCTTTGAAACTACGGCAAACATGCTGGGGCATACTGCTGAAGATCCCTAATGAGAACGTCATAAACTATGAAGAGGGATAGACTTTGACACCGGGTAGTCCGTGAGAATGTAGCATATGTCCCATCCACCTTTATGTGCAGTGCTGTGACTGCAAAGCACTTATCATACAGAAAATTGAGTATCCACTAAGTTTTGAAGGAGGATGAAAATGGCAAGGAGATCAAACATTTTACCCATACGTGTAGCTTTGGGTGCAGAGTTCTCTGTAATATCATGATTTGTTTGTAAAAAGCGCTATCACCTGAGAGGGTATCATGTGGCTGATGCAAGGACAGTGAGGGAGGATCCATGGAGTAACCTAGTCAAACAGCCAATTGTTCAGCTTGGTACAGAACACACTAATTTTAGAGACGGTGCATATGTGTAGGGACTGAACATTTCCCCCTTTTTGGTGCCAATTAGGTGAAGTCTATTCTCCATGCTCTGGTGCTGCCTATGCTGGGAATGGGTGTCTGGAAGGTTTCTGAAATCAAAGGCGGTGTTGAGGTATGCTGGACCAGGGCTGTGTAAGACTGTGTAATGTGTGTTTCAGGAGTTTGAAAAGAGCTGTGGATTAGGAGTCATTGAAGCTTTTACAGGTGCCAGGTGTGCGTGTGCTGGGATGTTGAGGGAGGAGGCTGCCTGCTGTGTTCTGTATGATTTGGAGTCATCTGCTTAGTTGAGTGAGGGAGTAATTCAGTCATGGGGCAAGTGCGTGCCAATAGTTTTGAATCCATCAGTGAAAATGAAGTAATGGCATGTATATCTTTACTACCTTTACTATCTGCCTTCTACCTATGCAGTATTCCTGTGAGAGCACACCTACCCTAAGCGTTTCTTACCTGTTAATTTCTCTGTCCTCATAAGAGTCATGACTAATCCTGTATACTTATCAAGTGAACCTTAACTAACGCCCTCCGTCCCTAGTCACTTGAAGCTCAGGAAAACGTGTCTTTCATGCACCTTCAATGTACCTACTGTGCTAAATCAAACTCCTTCCAGTTTGTAGATGCAAGTTGGGGTGTCCGAGTATGTTTTAAGAGACCTCGGGCCAGATGTATGAAAAAAGCCTTTTGCGAATCGGAAAAGGCGATTTTTAAGAAATCGCTAATTCTGATTCGCAAAATGCAATGTATCTTATTTGCGATTCAGTAATAGCGATTTCTTAAAAATCGCAAATTTTATTACCGAATCGCAAATTGCGATACCGGCCCCCATTCACATCTATGGGCTTGTCGGCCCATATTTGCGAATATTTTGAATGTCCCAAATTGCGAAGACCTAACTGGAATTCGCAATTTTGGGAAATGCAAAGTCCATGGTGCTGGGGGCCTAAGGCCCCCTCTGCTGCACCCCAAAACATTTTTTAACAACATGTAAGGTGCACACATGCCAAAAGGGCATGTGTGCTTTACATGTAAATTTTAAAAATGCATTTTTAAAATTTGCACATGGTTACCACCAAGTTCAACTTGGTGATAATAGCGATTCCTTAATGCCCAATTCGCATTAAGGAATTGCTTCATACATGTGCTTTAGAAATCGCAAATAAGGATTCCTTATTAGCGATTTCTTATTTAGAGAGTCGCAATTTCCGACTCTCTAAACAGGGTCGAAATTTTAAGGAATCGCTATTTTAAGCGATTCCTTAAAATTGCATTCAGAATGCCTTTGATACATTCTGAAAGGGCTTTTTGCATTTGCAAACGGGCTTTCGCACCGTTTGCGAATTCAAAAAGCTTTGATAAATCTGGCCCCTAATTCCTTGAACTGAGTAAGCATTTCTACCATTGAAAATAAAGCAAACATGACGGGAAATGTTACCTAAGTTCCCTAAAGTAATAAGCCAAACAAGTGCACTGCAGGACTCATTCATCAACATTTTACTTTTGCTTGGAAAGTGTAAAAACTAAATTACTAACTAGTATCATACCCAATGCTAGTGAAAACTGGTACAGGACACAATGGCCCTCATTACGACCCTGGCGGTAGGCGGAGAAGTGGCGGTAAAACCACCAACAGGCTGGCGGGAAAAAAAATGGAATTATGACCATGGCGGTTACCGCCACGGTCATCCGCCACTTCTCCGATCCGACCGCCAGGGCGGAGATGACAGCTGGGCTGGAGACTTGGGTCTCCAGCCCGGCGGCCATCACAAGACCGCCGGCGGTATTACTACTCTGCTGACCGCCATGGATTTCATGGGGTTGGGAACCGCCATGAAATCCATGGCGGTAAGCACTATCAGTGCCAGGGAATTCCTTCCCTGGCACTGATAGGGGTCTACCCCACCAGTGAGTCCTCCCCCCACACCTCCACCCCCCACAAACCCCCCAAAGGTGGCAGGACCCACCTCCCCACCCCTACCCCCAACATCGCGACACAGACACACACCCTACACGCATGCAGACACCACCGACACACATACCCGCACACATAACAACAAACATGCCAACAGACACACACACAGTCATACACACACACCTACATACAGACATACATGCACACAACCTTACAGACATACATACAGACACGCACACATTTCCAAACACACCACACCCCCGCATGCATACATGCACTCACACAACATACAACAGCCCCCCGCCCCTAACGGACGATCAACTTACCTGGTCCGTTGATCCTCCGGAAGGGGACGGGATCCATGGGGGCTGCTCCGCCGCCAGCACCCGATCAACAGAACACCGCCACGCCGAATCACGGAACGTGATTCGGTGGGCGGTGTTCTGTTGATGGGGCGGTGGAGGTGGACCAACCAGTATGGCTGCTGGCGGCTCTCTGTCCGGAAAAGGATGGAGGGCTGCCAGCAGTCATAATTCGCAGAGCGGAAAACCGCCTGCACTGGCGGTCTTCAGCACGGCGGTCCCTCAGTGGTCTTGCAAAAAGACCGCCGAGGTTGTAATGACCACCAATATCTTGTACGATGATTGTTTTCACATCTTTAGTATGAAGACAATATACATTTCAGTATATATCCAAATTAGTGCAGGCAACGCAGTGCTCAGACAGTGACCACACATTTATACAACATAGGCCAAGACACTGAACAGATCCTCATATATCCTAGGTAGTCACCAGTAGGAAGTTATAGTTAAGACCTAGTTTCCGTAGGAAAAGCGTTTTTTGTTCTACAAATAACTTTGGCACTGTTTGATGAAACTTCATGGACTTTTAAAAACTAGTAGGATAGTCAATTCAGCTGCAATGTTAAAAGTTTCAATGTGATTCGTCAAGCTGGGGCTGAGAAAAGTGGGGGTACCAAAACACCTTTTTCCATGCATTTTGCATAGGGATTTTCTGACATGACTACAGCATGAACCGCTGGATGGAACTATACCAAATTTAATAGAAAGGTAGCTTTTGGTCCAGAAAGCGCCCTTTTGTGATTTGATGTAAATTAATGTAAAGGTTTTTGAAATATTAAAGGAAAAAGAAATATAGATATCTGGGTGCTGCCTAAGCACAGATCTCATGGTGAGATCTGATTGGCTCCCAGCGCTTCAATTAGGAAGTGCCGGCAGCCAGCTTGGGACCAATATAGAAGATAGCACCTTCTAAAAATGATCTACAGGGCCGAAAACGAGGATTAAAGCTTAAATGTTGGGGAAAAAATGCATTCATGTTCATTGAAAATATCAAAGTTTACCAGGATGTTATAGTTAGGAAATAGAATTAAAAAACCATAGTAATTGACTCCGAAAACCAAAGGTTACAGGGACGGTATAATTAGACTTGCAATTTAAATATACAAAACCATAGAAATTCAGCTGTTAGAGTTATTTCAAGTAACTATAACTCGTACCCCCCATGCACAGGTATGTCATCAATAATGTTACTGCAAATGTTACAGTGATATTATCAACGATGTTGTCAAAGATGTCATGAGTGCTGTAATATCTGGTGTAATTAGCAGTGCATGGTGAGTGTGCAAGTTATAGTTACCTTGGGGGCACAAATTATATTAACTTGAAATAACTCTAACTATAGCAGCTGTTTCTATGGTTATGTACAGTTAAAATGTGAGCCTAACTGTAATATCTCTGTTACCTTTGTTTTCTAAGTGAATTTCTATGTTTTTTTTAAATTCTATTTCCTAACTTTAACGTCCATGTAACCTTTGTTTTTTTTCAGTGAATTTCTAAGATTTAAAAAAAAATGTAAAGTAATTTTAATTACCATACATGAATCCAACTACTGCTGCGCATGGCCCTGCGGCGTGGTCTTGCGGCAACCCCCTATAACCACCCAACCCTGCGCAACTTACAAAAAGAAATGTTGTGACACATTGAAAAAAAATGTATTTGACAAGTAAAAAGAACTTACTGAGTGACACTCCAAAAGCTTTACCAGTAGGCCAGAGGTGACTCTGTTCTGCCCTCCATCAAAATGTACTTTAACATTTGTACCAAACATCTTGCTGGTGTGATGCTTTGAAGTCATTGTATTGTGAGACCAATGCACTAACAATCTCTCTCTCTTCCATCCTATTATGGGATGGAAAAGAGAGAGAGAGAGATAAAGGGAGAGAGAAAGAGAGAGAGAGGGAGAGAGATAGAGAGGGACAGGACAGTGGGGGGAGCCTCAATAACCCAGTGGTCCCACCCGGCTCCCCACCTCCTGCGGGAGCCAGTATGGCTCCTGCACACAGGGAGTTGCTACAAATAGCAGCTACCTGCGTGCAGGAGCAATAAAAACTCCACTTTCAGCAAACACAAGCATTTTGACAGCTCCCACATGCTTAAAGTTGAATGTTTGCTTTTGGTTGGCGGGAGTTGTCAAAGCTCCTGACAAGCAAAGGCAAACAGCTACCTCCTGAGAGTGGGCACCTCAGGAGGTAGCAGAAGCTGGTCCCCATGGTAATATATGGCTCCATAAAGGGAGGGCCCACACTCCCCTCCTTCTTTTTTTTAATTTCAATTTTGCCCTGGGCAGGTGTGGTCCCAGGGGCTGGGTGTTCTGCGTTGCCCCCCCATCTAATTTTCAACACTTGGCCATGAGAAGGTGGTGGTCCCCCAGGCCGAGGGAGGTCCACGTGGCCCACTGACATATTAAATTATTGTAGAGCTGGGGAGGTGGTGGGCCCTGGGATGTTCACGGGCCCCCCAATTGATTTTTCATTACTTGTCCTGGGGAGGTGGTGGTCCCTGGGTTGCGGGTGTGGTCTGCGCTGTCCCCCGCAAATTATAATATTGTAGTCCCAGGAAGGTGATGGTCCCTGGAGCTTTAATAAGCCAGAGGAGGGGACCCCTGTACCCTCTCCTTTATTTTTGGTATGCCTTGGGACCTGGACCACCAGTGAGCATAATGAAAAGCAACAGCTGGAGACCATACGTGGATTTCTTTTTAATTCACAGAGAAATGCACAAATATTCACAAATTTCACAGGGAATGTTTAAAAAATATGTTTTTTAGCCCTGAGGGACCCTTGTGCAAAGCTAGGGGCTCAGGGTATCCCTACCCTAACTGCCAACTCTTCCTGGATAAAGTGTTGACAGCCAATAAAATCTCAGCACGAATTCAGGATTACTTGAAAAGTCGTTGCAACCCTGGACATATAAATTTGGATTTCCTTCAATATCTTGAAGACTACTGAACAGATTTACACCAAATAAATGGATGATCTGCAAACCAAAGGCTACCTTTCTGCCAAATTTGGTGTAATTCCGCACTAATATATATATATATACATGCTGTGGCAGCCATTGCAGTACTCTGGGACATGGACCCCTTTGAAATGCATTGCAGTGAATGCAGTTTTTGAAGGACACAAAAAAGGAGATGGTATAAAGGGTGATAACATATTTTAGTTAGAATATAAATGAATTGTTATGGTACCATACTCATTTTAAGGATTGTGGTGTGTTCTAAGTTGATTTTAACCTGTGAAAAAGCCTTCTGCTGGGATTTTATGAATCATGTTTGAGAGTAAACGGCATACCATGGTGGTAGTTAGGGAACTAGCGTCATAATTTTTATGCTACTTTGGCACTTTGTAGGATTAGCGTAAAAAATGTTGACGCTAATCCTGCAAAAACACCCAGTGGTCCATTGTAACCAATGGGAGCCTCCTTTTAATGCCTGCTTAGAGCTCTTAGACTTCTTTGCACCATTTTTTCGTCCCCCCCCCCTAATGGTGGAACTCCCCCTTTGCATACATTATGCCTGGCGCAGGCATAATGTAACACAAAGTGTTACAAAGGGGTGCAATGTATGCATTGCCTCACTTCGTAAATATGGCGCTGCGTTTTGGCCATCTAACGCCACATTAGAGTAAAAAAATGACACTAATGTGTCTTTAGTATGGCACGAGGCTCTCTTAAATTTGGGCCTAAGTGATTTGGCCAGTATCACAAGATGTCGAGCTGACGCCAAAAGTTGAACCTGGTTCCCCAGTTGCAAAGTCTGCAGCTATGGCCATATCCCCACATCCTGTCCCCTAAGTATAACAAATAATCAAGCGATCAAGTGGATAAAAAAATATAAAGATGGCAAATAATTTAAATGTTCTTTGTCACTGTTTGAGAACTCAGGAAATATTTCCTCATTTTAGTTTTTTAGAGCACTAACCATAACTTCTATGGCAATAAGACCCTCTCATTTATATAATTTCTAAAGGAAATACTCTAGGTATTACAGTTTTGAATACCTCAAGATGGTTTGGTAAATGCAAAGTAACTCAGCGCAGGGCATAGCTCTGCGTTATGTTACCTTGCACTGGGAAAGCATTCTATGGGTAAAGCATGGGTGTTCCCATGCAGCCACCTGTGGACTTTGACGCATTTCCAGATTTAGTTATGCAAGGAAGCTTGGGAATGCGTCAAAATGCTACACCTTCTTCAGTGAGGCGTAATAAGAAGAAATATGTTTATTTGTCTTAGTTAATTTGTTTATGTGTGCTGCATTATGCAGCACGCATAGGAAGAGGACTATGGCTCTAAGTATTGTTTATGTGCAGGGAGGAATCTCTTCCTGCACAAAAATACTCCTGCCAGTAATGCCGTGGTGCAAGGGTGCCTGCTTTGGCAGTAGGCAACCTCAAGTTCACAAGCGCAAAGAGAGAGCTCAAGAACACCGTATCATTGAAGATATGGCACTTTTGGTTTCTCTCCTGTTCATGCACTGCAACACAGCAATTTGTCTTGCTGCGCTGTGTTGTGTAAATTTCAAGTAAATCTGCCTCCTGGGCCCAGATTTACTATGATGTTGCATCGGGCTGCATCACTTTTGTGGCGCAGCCCTGATGTAAAATCATTTTTGGCATTTATTTAGCCATTAAAAGCCACAAAGCGTGGCTTTGATGGTTTCATAATTTCGAGGTAACACAACGTTGTGCATAACACTGTCTTGTATTACTTTGCATCGGGTAGGCATTACATGGGTGTAGCATGGGCATTAACATGCATCCAACTATGGCCCAAATTTAAGAAGGGCCTAGCGCCAACTATCGCTACATTAATGTCATTTTTTTACGCTAATGTGGAAATAGTGTGGAAAAAGTGCTGTGCCGTATTTTCAAAGTGATTCAATGCATGTATGCTCCAGGCATAATGTATGCAAGGTAGGGTGTTCCCCCATTAGGGGGCCCGCAAAAATGACGCAGTGAAATCTATCGGCATTTTTAACGCCTGCACAGAGCAAGTGTTAAAAGGAGACACACCATTATTTTTAATCTGTCTCTATGTACTTTGCAAGATTAGTGCCAACATTTTTGGTGCCAGTCCTGCAAAGTACAACAACAGCGTCAAAAATGATGATGCTATTGTCCCTAACTTGGGCCATCGTGCGCCGTATGTTAAATACGGTACACACATGGTGGCATTAGGGAGACGCAGTGGGCCACAAGAAAAGTGGCACTTCATGCCTTGAAGCGCCACTTTTCTTAAAACAGGGCCTATGTATTTTAATGCAAATCCAGATTTACTAAAGGCTGTTAATTTGTATTTGTTCCAAAATTTGCACCTTACCGACAGAGGCATAAGGAGGAGAAATAACTTTATTTTAGAGGAAAATGCCTCTAATGATCGTGTTTGGGCAGGATGTGTTCCTTCCTGCACAAAAACAACCCTGCCCGTAACACGGGCACCGTTGCACTATGGTGCAATGGTGCCTGCATTGGCAGCACACAGTGTGCCAGCGCTGGGAGAGAGCAGAAATGTTCCATAGCTTTGTAAAGACCGCGCATTTCTGCTATCTCCCTTTCGCACAACGCAGTCCAGCAAGTTCCCTTACTGTGCTGCTCTGTGCTAAACAAAAAAACAGTAAGGCCCATATTTATACTTTCTTTAGTGCCGCATTTGCGTTATTTTTTGCCGCAAAAGCGGCGCAAACGTACAAAATACAATTGTATTTTGTAAGTTTGCGCCGCTTTTGCGTTAAAAAGCGGCGGAAATGAGGAGCTAAGAAAGTATAAATATGGGCCTAAACGTGCCCCTGGTGTTTAGGAGATACGACCCTTTTGGTAATAATTTCTTGATACAACTTATTTTATTTTTACAGAAGCAGCAATCAACTCAAACTTGCAAGTAATTGTTTTGTGACACCCTGCTTTTAATCATGCACATGTTCCGCATATTGCCACGGTGAATGTGGTGTGCAGGACGGGGACGTGGGGGGATGCGGAGGTTTTGGTCCCTGGAATTCCAGGCCAGTTGGCATGCTTTCTGCTTTGCACCCCCTGAGAATCTAGGCTCCAAGCATGCCTGGCTTCAATGCCACAATGGTCGTGCCTTTTCTCCCTGTCCTATAGCGTCTAAAACCCCACTGCTTCCCATATGCTGTTTTACTCAAAGGCCCACCCTTTGCGTCCCCCACGCCGCTCCCAACCCACCGGCTGAGCGAGAGGGCAGAACCGTGCAGACCCCAACCTGCCAGCGGATGATGGATTACTCTGCCAGCCCCTTGTGTCAAGAGGGGACTGACCTCCCAGCGGTGATGGTGCCCCCGTCCCCAGAAGGAATACTGCCGCTCCCCCCGCCCTGCTCCTATCCACCGCTCCCTGTCTATCGGCGGACAGCGTGCTCGACGCAGCCTGTCAATGTTCGGTGATATTATGGAGAAGCTTTGTGGTGGGGGTGAAGGGAGGATTGGTGTGGGAGGTGCAAGGAAGGACACCTGGCAGCCTAAGGCCTTTTGCCACAATTGAGGACTTCTGAGCATTCGATGGGGATGTAACCATTAGTGTGCGCGATCAAATTTAAAGAGACAACTCCTCGGAAATATAAATTGTTATTACAGTAGCTCTGAGATCTGAGGTCTTAGCCGTCAAGATTCGGCAACCTGGATGTCAGCTCTGCTTTCTGAGGCCTTTGACTGTACCTTCTGAGTGAGAGCTACGATACCTGAAGCATGCAGAATCACTCTCGAGCCACGCATCTCTACACCTCACTTCACATGAGCCATTTCCCAGACACCGTGACATACATTGAGCTGATGAAAGATGTCAGTTTACGGAAAACTGTGCACCTATCTCTCACACTTCTTCACCAACCGCACTGATAAACGCTGCCTCCTAAAACATAAGCTTTTTGACTCACAACTGCGCCAACGCAGTTGTGCGTCAAAAATTTTACCGCTGGCTAACGCCATTCCAATGCGCCATGTGGGCGCCTTATTTAAGGAATGACGTTAGCCGGCACTTTGGACTGGTCTGAGTAAAAAAAAATTACTCACACCAGGCAGCGCCAGCGTAGGGGAAAATGGGGGTTGTGCGTCAAAAAATGGTGCAAGTCAGGTCTGAGGCAAAAATCATGCCTCAAACCGGACTTGCGACATTTTTTGATGCACAAGCCCCATTGCAATGACTCCTGTCTTAGCAAAGACAGGAGTCATGCACCCTTGCCCAATGGCCATGCCCAGGAGACTTCTGTACCCTGGGCATGGACATTGGGCACAGTGGCATGTAGGGGGGCCCAAATTAGGCCCCCATATGCCACTTAAAAAATATATATATATATACTTACCATAACTTACCTGCACTTACCTGGGATGGGTCCCCCATCCATGGGTGTCCTCCAGCAGTGGGTGGGGGTGGCACGGGGTGTTCCTCGGGCAGGGGAGGGCACCTCTGGACTCCTTCCGAGCCCACAGGTCCCTTAACGCCTGCCCTGACCCAGGCGTTAAAAAACGGCGCACATCAGGCTGTTCGACGGTTTTTAAGGCTCACCCCCTCCTGTGCGTCAAAATGACGCTGGGCTGTAAATAAGGCACACAGGCCTTAAAGTCATTTTTTGGAAGGGAACGCCTACCTTGCATATCATTAACGCAAGGCAGTTTCCCGCATCCAAAAAATTATGCACACAGTGGAATTTTGACATACGCGGGGTTGGGCGTCAGAGTTTAAATATGGGGCAAGGTTTGCGCTGAATGTGCGTCAAAATGTTTGACGCACATTCGGCGCAAACAGAGTATAAATATGCCCCTATAACCGCACCTCGACGGTGATCACGCACGGCATAGAAACACCTCCCACATAAGATTAAAACAAAGACAACACCCATTCAATCATACACCCAAAATGCATGTATGGACATGGTGTAGTGTGCTTCTCATATAGGCAAGTGCTTTGGCGCCCCAATGGGGGTTGCAAGCCCTATTTAAATCTTACAATACAATACTCGTTTCCTGGCACACACCATATATCCTGTGCCCTTTTGCAGTATAAAAAACACACCTTTCAACACTTAGTGCCCCATCTTATCCTAACACATATTGTACCAACCACTGTACCACAGCCCAAGCCCCGCTTTAAACTTATACACACTCACCTTCCCACACTACATGCCAAATTCCCTTATTACCTACACACAGACCTTCCTATCTTCAGCGCCCCAATCTCATCATCATGCACACCTTCCTATGGCATATTCTTACTCTAGTCTACATACCTTCATACAGTCAATTTACACCCTTCTTGTTCTTACACAATCTTTCAAGCACAAAAAAACCTTACATCTTCCCACACCCCACTATAGCTCCATCTTATTCTTATCCATAGATCCTACCAACACCCCACTATAGCTCCATAGATCTTACCAACTGCCATGGTCTTCTCACATTCTTAGGAAAACCATGCACCTTCCTTCCAACACTACCCTCTCACTTCCACACCTTCCACAACACATAGCTCTTTCTTATCTTAGCACACAGACCCTCATATCCGATGCCATTTCTGATACTCACACACACACTTTCACACAGACCCCCTCCTGCACCCTGCAATTCTCATACACTCTTTACAAGAACATTCACAGACCTTCCCATACTACTGACTCACTCTTATCCTGAGATACAGACAGCTTCTTACAGGCTGGAACACCACCTAACCTTTAAATACACTGAAATCACATACACCTTACACACCACATGAACTATCCTACCATCACACAGACCTTCTACCCCATGTCTCCGTTTGTCTTTACACAAAGACATATCCACACCATGTTTGTCATATACTTACAGGAAGAAAAAAAACACCCACCCACATTCCCACATCATCGTGTCTCACCCTTACCCTCAGGTGGACACACACACACATCCTGCCACACCTCGAGATAATCAGATGCTCGCTAAAGAACATGCTCACACATTTCCATACCACTGTATTTTACTCAACCATAAGAGTGTGTGAGTGCCCACACAAAGACACCCTGCACACCCCTTGACGATAGCATTTTCTTACAAGAACATGCACATACGTTCCCACACCACATCTCACTTTTGTCCTTAGATACAGACATCTTCCCACAACCTGCTGCCCCACCTTACCCCCAAACACACATACACACTCTACACCACATGGCATTTCATGCTTCTATACACAGACTTTTTACTATCCCACTTCACTTCTTATCCTGACACACACGCACACACACACACACGACACACACTCCATGAACCTCATATAAGTACAGAAAAATACCTACACATTTTTCCACACCGCTGTGTGTCAATCATACCCATAGGCGTGCACACACTCTCGGTTTCACACACCATCCACACCTCATGGCTTTCTTACACTTAAACCCAGACCTCCACATAGCTCCTGTCCCTTCTTATTGTTCCACATAAACTTTCACGTAGACATACCTTCCCACACCCCGTGATCATCACATAAGCTTAGAAAAACAGCACACATCTCCACACACTGCTGTCTCACTCATCTTTAAAAACACACACCTTCCCAAAACCTGGTGCCATCTTGAATGTTCACACCCGCTGTCTCTCTTTATAGAGCCCTTGCAAGATGCGGCAGCACCTCCGGGTCACTGCCAGGTCATGCCATAAGCGCGGGCACATGCTCGCAGAGGACATTCCGTGGCCTGGCCCTTCTCCGTGGGGGCCGCGGTGCCTGCTGCTCCCCCCGAGGGTCAGTGTTTGTTCAGCGACCACAGACAAATCTCACATTTGACTTTCCGCCTGCAGCTTTTGTCCAAGCAACAGCTGGGCCAGGGGCTTCTTCTGTGCTCGCGACCAGAGGCTGAAAGGGGTCTGTGTGAGCCCCAAAGGGGAACACATACTGTGTGTTCTCTCTCTTTCACCAACGCGCTCCCCTTTTGGCTTTTTACAAAGACAACAATGCACACAAAATCTTTTTTTTTTAAATAGCCTGTTCCTCGTCTCTTTTAACTCCCATCCTCTCTGATCTCCGTTTTCATTCGCTTCTCATGTACTAACTCCATAGAATGTGGCCGATTGAAACGGGAAGCCTTTCATATTGTCCCAAACTCCATATTTACGACCTTTTTTAAAGACCGGCTTGTGTTTGTGATAGTGAATTCAAATGTAAATTCTATTTTTATAAAGTGCTTACAACTGGTGATCACCCTTGTCTAAGCACCTCAAATGTAGTCAGAGTAGGAAACGGGGCGCAGCAACGGGGGGGGGTGGGGGGGGATTTGTCAAAAATCACACACTTTGGTCACAAGGTAAAGAGAGCTAGGATCAGAGCTCTCACTTAACAGCCTAGATGCCGAGTCACATATTAGTGTTTCATTTTTCCCCAATGTTGGCATCTGTTTTAATTTCTCGAGCATTTAGGGTTATCCTGCCAGTCCCGAGTGATCTTCAGCGGTTGTAGGAAGATGCGGGCGTCAGTAGCTGTGTCGTGTGTGTTCGTAGCAGATCACGACGATTGCTCCGAGTTCAGGGAGACTTTGGGTCCTGCAGACGCCATTGTATATTATTCTGGAAGCTCAAGAACATTTGTAAACACTTTTAGAAACTTTAAAATTACCGACTCAACTTTCGACTCATAGATTGATTTTCATAGATCAGTGTTAATTCCATCGCTATTCACTAGCAGCACATTTCTAAAAATATTAGAAAAGGAGAGATATTGTGAACATTCAGAAAAGAGCTGAGTTGCTGGGCCACTATCACAGCACTGGACTGATAACACAGCTTTTTGACACAATACCCAGTCTACTATCGTTAGTGGATAGGGTTTTACATCAAAAGTTATGGGCGGGTGCATGGTAACCAACATGAACCACCAGTGCAACGCCCCCTGAAAAGTAACGGAAAGCAGTGCTTCTCTCTGGTTTGCTTTACATTCAAACTACAGCACAACGCAACTGTTGCAGGGGAAAGTGAGGGGCATATTTATCAAAATGTCAAGCAGCGCAACACAACACAACAAGACTTCTTGTTGAGCTATGTTTCATGAAGAGTGCAGGAATGCTCCATATTTAAGTTTATATAGTGCATTCCTGTCATCTCCTTGCACTGGCGCACTACGTGCTGTCTAGCGCAACACAGGAAACCTTGCGCCATGGTGAAAGGGTGCCCGCGTCGTAGGCGGCATTGCTTTTGTTCAGGAAGGGGCACCTACCTTCACATAAACCATTCTTTGAGGATCATTCTCTTAAAATGTGTGCTGCAGAATGTAACACACTTAGAAAGAGAAACAAAATGAGGGGAATTAAAGATATTTCTCATTGTTATGCTTCCACTAGGAAGGTGTAGCATTTTGACACTTTCCTGGGTCTACCACTCATGGTAAATCTGGGGCTGTACCAAAATCTATGGGACGATGCATGGGGACACGAATGCTCCACCTCCCTGGGCAGAGTGACTCAAGGCAACAGCTTTCGCTGCCTTGTGTTACTCGAGATTGACCAAGTCACGCAGTTCCATGCAAGGTGGCCTTGCGTGGCTTGGTGAATCTCATTCTAGATTTGTCACCTTGTGTGGTGCAGAGGGCATGCAAAAGCTTTGATAAATATGGCTCTGAATTACTAAAAAAAGCAACGCGAAATTTGTAAAACTGGCCCTGAGCGTTTGTTAACTTTACCACATACCTTTCCGCTACCCTTACTGAGGGTTTGCCTTTCCGACTTCGCCATTTTTCTGAACACTTTTAATTATTTTGTTTTTTCTACAGCTCTTGGTACTCTTTTTTCAACAAGAATGGAGAAGGCATGGATGGAACCATAAGTTCTTAATAATATGAACTGTTTAGAAGTACTTCCAACAATTGCCTCTTAGCACTTTATTGAATGATGCTTATATTAACCATCTCAACTGAATTCGTGAAAAAATGGTACATGTTCTACTACGCCTTGGTCCACCAGTGAAAATAGCGCTATTGTTACAGTGTGGAGGAATCAAATATTTGACCCTTTCATGTATTGAGATGGTAAAGGGTTCTCAGTGAGCACAGTGCACGGAGAACGTTAGATAAAACTTGGGCCAACTTTGCCACCTAGTGGCCATGAGCAGTAACACGCTCAGTCAAAAACGCTTTGCTAGCTAAATAGTGCCTTAAATGCAGGGGGCTTTCAGCGCACGGGCCAATTGAGAAGGAAT
The DNA here is from genome assembly GCF_031143425.1 of Pleurodeles waltl. Taxonomy (NCBI): domain Eukaryota; kingdom Metazoa; phylum Chordata; class Amphibia; order Caudata; family Salamandridae; genus Pleurodeles; species Pleurodeles waltl. The sequence continues at coordinate 554,073,487 of NC_090448.1, forward strand.
ATATGTCCCGCGGACAGGGGCGTAGATTCAGGGTGATGAGAGTTGGGGGATTGGGGTGCTACACCCCTAATAAATGTATTACCTGAAAAGTAGTTGGGTGCAAGGGCTTTCAGTCAGGTATGGTGAGATGTCTGTCGGATTTCACCAGGAATTTTAACACACACAGACAAAAACGCACACAGACTCTCTCCCACTCTCTGTTTTGAAGGTCCTAAAAATGTTAGTTATTTTACAAAATATTACACTCATGCACCTTGCTTGTCGCATAGGTTTTTAAAGATTATGGCTCTCATTACAACCCTGGCGGTCGGTGGTAAAGCGGCGGTAAAACCGCCAACATGCCAGCGGTAAAAAAATGAAATTATGACCATGGCGGAAACCGCCTGCATAGACAGCCACTTTAACACTCCGACCGCCACGGCGGTACAAACAAACAGCTTGACGGTCACCGCCAACAGACAGGCGGAAGACAATGTACCGCCCACAATATTATGACAGGCCAATCCGCCACTTTTTCCAGGGCGGATACAACGTGAACAAAAACACGGCGGAAACAGGACTTGGAAGGGAAAACACCCACCTCTACACAGACCACGAGGAACCAGGACGCCATGGAGTCTGAACTCCAAATCCTCCCTGCAATAGTCTTCCTGCTCCTCTACCAGGAGCACGACCGACGGCGGCGACGACCACGGTGAGTACTGCACCTACAACACAGGGGAAGGGGGAGGGAAAAGAGGGTGATACACACGCTCAACACCCCCACCCCCACCCTCACCCACAACAACACACACACCAATACATGCTGAAACATTACATTTACACCCCCAAACCCACTGGAAGAACGCAAGGACAAAAGGAAATGTTTGTAACCATTGTAATCAATAAACATCCATTAGTCAAAAATGTATATACACTATAAACAAATATGTACACCAAGAATTCAAGTCCAGGTACTGCACCTATATAATCAGTGGACCACTGGGCCCAAAATGCATGGGCGAGGCCCACACTCGATACCCGATCGAAATGGAGAGAATACTGCAGGGGCATCAGATCGAAATAAAACAGGCACCTGAGGGGGAAGGAAAGGGGGGGGCACCTCACCCGGATGAGTGCACAGCACCAGCCCCATGATGGGGCTCCATGCCCATTGATTTATCCTGGGGAGTGCAAAGCCACAGTCTCTCAAGTCTCTCCAGTGGGTGGGTTGCCCACTGTTGCATCCTGGGGAGTGCAAAGCCACAGTCTCTCAAGTCTCTCCAGTGGGTGGGTTGCCCACTGATTTATCCTGGGGAGTGCAAAGCCACAGTCTCTCAAGTCTCTCCAGTGGGTGGTTTGCCCACTGCTTTATCCTGGGAAGTGCAAAGCCACAGTCTCTCAAGTGGGTGGGGTGCCCACTGCTGCATCCTGGGGAGTGCAAAGCCACAGTCTCTCAAGTCTCTCTAGTGGGTGGGTTGCCCACTGCTGTATCCTGCGGAGTGCAAAGGCACGGTCCCTCAGGTGGATGCCTTTCTCCACTGGTTCTGGATGGGGCTTAGTGCCCAGAGTGCTTTATCCTGCCAAGGACTGAGGTAGTGGATGTGATTCTCCACTGGTTCTGGAGGGGGCTTTGTGCCCAGAGTGCTTCATCCTGCCAAGGACTGAGGTAGTGGATGTCTTTCTCCACTGGTTCTGGAGGGGGCTTTGTGCCCAGAGTGCTTCATCCTGCCAAGGACTGAGGTAGTGGATGTGATACTCCACTGGTTCTGGAGGGGGCTTTGTGCCCAGAGTGCTTCATCCTGCCAAGGACAGAGGTAGTGGATGTCTTTCTCCACTGGTTCTGGAGGGGGCTTTGTGCCCAGAGTGCTTCATCCTGCCAAGGACTGAGGTAGTGGATGTGACACTCCACTGACGGTGGTGCAACATGCAAGCTGCCCAGGCCCCTGGAACTGACCACCAGCCTCGTACGAATGACCACTGGGGATGGCAGCCATGTCTGTGGTGGTGCCACTGGTTCGGGATGTCGCGGGGCCACTGGCGGTGCTGGCGGTGGGGTCAGTAGCGGCAGTGCTTGCGGCGGTCATTGTGGTGGCGGCGCTGGTGGCTGCCTCACTGACTGCGGTGCAGGTGGCTGGCTCACTGACTGCCGTGATGATGGCTGGCTCACTGACTGCTGTGCTGGCGGCTGTGTCAATAGCGGTGGTGCTGGTGGCGGGCTCACTGACCGTGGTGCTGGCGGTGGTGTCAGTAGAGGCGGTGCTGGTGGCGGGCTCACTGACTGCGGTGCTGGCGGAGGTGTCAGTAGCAGCGGTGCTGGTGGTGGGCTCACTGACTGCGGTGCTGCTGAAGGGCACAGTGTCTGCGGTGCTGGTAAAGGGCTCAGTATCTGGGGTGCTGGCGGTAGTGTCCGTGGCGGCAGTGCATGTGGCGGTGCCGCTGGCGGTCTTGTCCGCTGTGCAGGTTGGCGGTGACGTTGACTTGCCTTTCATTTTCAGGCCCTTCCCCACCTTGGATGGTGGCGCATCTGTCTTGCCAATTCCAACAGTTGACTTGCCTGAGCCCTTGGTGGCAGGTGTTTTGGCCTTCTCCCTCCGGGATGTGGGCAACTTTTTCTGTTTTGGAGGTAGGGGGATGTCCTTGGCCTCGCTCCTTGGGACACTGGCAGCCCTGTTGCTTGGCGCACTCCAAAATCTGGCTATTGCTGGCACCACTCTGCCTGATGATGTGGTGGCTGAGGTGCTGGGTTGGGACCTGGAAAGGTGGGCCCTAGGGGACGGACGGGGTGGGAGAGGTGTAGGGAAGAGGTCAAGATTTGATAGGTAAAGCTTTTTAGACACACTGGGACGGGTAGATGGAGGGGGTTTGGGAGTGGAGGAAGAGGTAGTGGGTGTAGGAGGTGTTCGTTTTCTGACTTTGGGTGAAGGTGCATGGGCTGGAGACTTTCGTGAGGTGGATGGCTGTTGGGTGGGTGTGTGACTGCGCTTGGGTACGTTGGGAGGAGGGCTCACAGACACACCGGGAGAGGACACGGGATGTGTGAATGGTAGTGGGGGTGGTGAGTGCACGTGAGCAATGTGTGGTGATGGGCGTGCTGGTGATGGAGGTAGTGGCTGAAGATGTAGTGCATGCAGGTGAGAGTGGAGACATGACAGGGAGGGAGGATGGAGATGTGGAGGAGGGGACACAGTGGAGGCAGTGGATGTTGGTATGTGTGCATGGGTATGATGCTTGTGTGAGTGCCTGTGGGATGTGTGGTGCTTATGTTTGCCAGAGCCACCCTTGTGTGTTGAGGTGTGTGCATGCTGGTCTGATGGTGTGCTTGGGATAGGCTGAGGTACTGGGGATTGGGTCTGGGTGGAGGAAGTTGGAGGGGGGAGGCTGGACACAGGGACAATGGCTGCCATCAGTGCTGAGGCCAGAGCCTGAAATGCTCACTGTTGGGCTGCCTGGTCAGAATGAATGCCCTCCAGGTATGCATTTGTCTGTTGCAACTGCCTCTCTACACCCTGGATGGCATTCAGAATGGTAGACTGCCCAACAGTGAGGGATCTCAGGAATTCAATGGCCTCCTCACGGAGGGCAGCAGGGCTGACTGGGGCAGGGCCTTAGGTACCTTGGGCAAAGGAGATGCCCACGCTCCTGGGTGAGCGGCCACGGGACACACGCTGAGAGGCTGCTGGGAGGGCATTGCTGGTAGGGGTGGTGGCGACTGTACCTGTAGATGCGGTGGACACAGAGGGGTCCGCCACCGCAAGGGAGCTCCCATCAGAGGAGGAATCGGTGTCGCTGGTCTCTGTTCCTGTCCCCGCCGTGGAGCTCCCCTCGACGCCCGTCCCACTGGTGACTTCTGACTCCGTTGTCTCGCCCTCCAGGGCCATGTGGGATGCAGCTCCCTCCTGCCCGGTGGCACAGCTCCTCCGCCTGATGATGCTAAAACACACAAGAACAGGGAGACCACAAAAAGGGGGGGGGGGAGAAAGACATGTTCATTGCATGCAATACCGCTACTGTTGGCGGACACTACAGACACAGCAGCCCTCTGCACTACGCCATGCACCTAATTAATCACAGGGACATGGGGTACATGGCCTATGCCCGATTTCTGCACACATGGAAGTCACAGGAGCCTGACTAGGTGTAGATGGGTCTTACCACTGGTGGGGTTGGGGTGCCACTTAGCCTGCCTCACAAAGGGTCCTTGCCTACAAAGCTCACCCTAGCCTAGGGAAACCCACTGCCCACCTCCCCCATCCAGACACCTCCAATGTGCGCAGAGTCAGATGGATGTGGCGGTACTCACCACCTTGTGGCTGCTGTGATGCCCTCAAGCGCCCATCCAACTCCGGATACACCACTTCCAGGATCCGGAACATCAGGGGGGTTCATGGTGCGACGGCCACCCCTCCCACATTGGGAGGCCATCCCCAGCTGGGCCTCCCCCTTCTTCTTGCTCCAGCGGCGAATGTCCTCCCATCTTTTACGGCAGTGGGTGCTCCGTCTGTGGTGGACCCCCAGGGTCCGGACGTCCTTGGCGATGGCACACCAAATATCCTTCTTCTGGTGGGCGCTGACCTACAGGGATAGTACAGGGGAAAAGGAAAAACTTTGATCGTCCGGAAAGTCACAGTCATTGTCCCACGTTCCCACCCTTGCCGTGATGCACATACACTCACCGTCCGATCATGCAGGCCTCATCTCCACCCCGTATCTTCCATCCACACCACTCCAAACAGGCATTGCCCATACAACATGCTCACAGTGTACTCACCTGTTTGTCTGGAGGACCGTAGAGTAGTGTCTACTGGGGGAGGACCCCATTCACTGGTTTTTCCAACTCCTCCGATGTGAAGGCAGGGGCCCTTTCCCCAGACACATGAGCCATCGTCGCTTCCAGACTGAGGTCACAGCAGCACTTGCAGTGTAGGTCCTCTCATGCGAAGATCAGGTATCAAGTGAGTGAACAGACAGAAAATGGCGGTCAGGTCCGCGGCAGTGCATACCGTCACCGCCGGCGTACATTGTCACTGGCTCCTGGGACCCATAGGGCCCAATGTTAACCAATGCAGGATTGCGCTGCGGTCTTCGACCGCCTACCGCGACGGTGTACAATGCCGGCGCAGTTCCCTCATATCCCCTTGTCCCTCATTACAGGTCAGGCAGCCGCCATTTCAGTGGGCCACATGGCATTACTTTTCATATTTTTTACATATCTAGGCCTTGCATACACACAAAGACAGGCACATAGCGGATTGACAAATGTGTGCAATAAAATGGTTTTTTACTACCTCCATAGGGCACGTCCGCTGGGGCAGGTGAGGAGATGGCGGCATCCTCCGGCGTACAGACCGCAGGTGGACCTGTCGACAATGGAAGAGAGACATGTAATAGTCACCTACAGACTTGATCGTGCCACAATCCGGGAACTGTGTGCCCAATTGGAGCCAGACCTGATGTCAGCTATCCGCCATCCCACAGGAATCCCCCTTCTAGTGCAGGTCCTGTCAGTACTCCATTTCCTGGCAAGTGGGTCTTTTCAAACAACAGTGGCCACAGCATCAGGGATGTCCCAGCCTATGTTCTCAAACGTGTTGTCCAGAGTGTTGTCTGCCCTGCTGAAACACATGTGCAGCTACATCGTGTTCAGTCAGGTGGAGGATTTGCCTACACTGAAAGGTGACTTCTATGCCCTGGGACATATCCCCACCATCATAGGTGCCATTGATGGGACACATGTGGCCTTGGTCCCCCCCGGCAGGAGTGAAAAGGTGTACAGAAACCGGAAGAGCTACCATTCTATGAATGTGCAGATGATGTGTTTGGCCGACCAGTACATCTCATGTGAACGCCAAGTTTCCTGGCTCAGTGCATGACGCTTACATTCTGAGGAATAGCAGCATCCCTTATGTGATGGAGCAACTCCAGAGGCACTGTGTGTGGCTAATAGGTGAGGACAAGGACCCTATACCCTGTGACTAGTTGTCTGGGTCTGGGGTTGTCCCTAAGGGTTAGTGTGTGTCTAACAGTAGTCCCTCGACATTTGCAGGTGACTCTGGTTACCCAAACCTGTCATGGCTATTGACCCCAGTGTGAAATCCTAGGACAAGGGCAGAGGAACGCTACAACGAGGCACATGGGCGAACTAGGAGGGTGCTAGAAAGGACCTTCGGCCTCCTGAAGGCCAGGTTCCGGTGCATCCATATGATGGGTGGTTCTCTGTACTACTCACCAAAGAAGGTGTGCCAGATCATCGTGGCCTGCTGTATGCTGCACAACTTGGCTTTGCGACGACAGGTACCTTTTCTGCAGGAGGATGTCCAGAAGGAGGTCTTGTGGCAGCTGTGGAGCCTGTGGACAGTGAAGAAGAGGAGGCAGAAGAAGAGGATATCGACAACAGAAACAACGTGATCCAGCAATACTTCCAGTGAGACAGGTAAGAAGACATCACTGCCTCTTACATCTGATACAATTGTTGGACCTATCATATGTCTGTCACTTTCACCCAGTGTATGGACCCTGACCTGTCACTTTGCCTTTCCATTTCACAGATGTGGGTTCCACTGTGTGACCTCTGCTATGTTACCACATGGACTAGAGCTGTGTGACATAGGTATGTTGACAATACAATGGACATTGCTATTTCCCTTAGTTATTGCAAGTACACATTTGTGAAAGCACAGACTGACTCCAGATTGTTTTGTGATTCAAGGGTGTTTATTTCAGTGCAAAATAGTGGAGGGGGGTGAAAAATGGTCAGGGGTGATGGTGGAGGAATGTCCATGGCAGAGTCCAGTTATTTGTCTCACAGGTGCATTGTCCAAAGGGGCATAGGAAGTGGAGCTAGGGCAGTTTAAGGATGGACAGGGTGACAAAGTGGGACAGACGGATGACATTCAGGGTGGTCTCATTTCTTGGCGGGGTCTTGGCATTGTTCTCTATTTTTGTCCTGGATCCCAGGGATCGTTTGCGGGGTGGTTCTCCATCTGCAGGGGGTGGGGTGCTGGTGTCGTGGTCCTGTGGCGGTGCTTCCTGTCCACTAGGGCCGGCGGAGGTGGTGGGCAGTTCATCAGTGGGCAGTACATCAGTGTCAGGGGCCCCTTGTTGTTCCACAGTGTCCCTCCTGGTGTTCACAAGGTCCTTCATCACCTCTACAATGGTGACCATGGTGGTGTTGATGAACTTGAGTTCCTCCCTGAACCCCAAATACTGTTCCTCCTGTAGCCGCTAGGTCTCCTGAAACTTGGCCAGTACCGTTGCCATCGTCTCCTGGGAATGATGGTACGCACCCATGATGTTGGAGAGGGCCTCGTGGAGAGTGGGTTCCCTGGGCCTGTCCTCCCCGTTCCCCGGTTTTCCAGTGCCTCTGTCCCCTAAACCGTGTGCCCACTGCCGCCAGGTCCCTGCTGTTCTTGGGGTGGTGGGTTTGCCTGGGTTCCCTGTAGTGGTGGACACACTGCTGCTTGACGTGTCCTGGGGACATAGGTATGGGCCCGCTGGGTGGGTGCTGTGCTGGTGTTTCCTGAAATGGGGAGGCTCTGTGGTGGCTTGTGACTGTGTCAGGGGAACCGACTGTCCCGAGGTCACAGATGGGCCGGGCTGGTCATCTAGATCCAGTTGGACAGAGCTGCTGTCATCACTGTGGGCCTCTTCTGTGGGGGGGGGGACATGTCTGGAACCTCCTGTCCGGTGACGTTGGGTAGGGTTCCTGCAGGGGTGTAAAGGCATGATTATTGCATCTGTGTGTGCCATGGTGTGCAATGGGTGGGTGACCCTGTACCTCAGTGGTTACATTCTTGTGTAGGACCTTGTGTGATAATTGTTTTGGGGTCTGTGTGGGTATCTGTAGTGGAAGTGCTTTGGTGATGGGTGTCCATGCTTTGGTGTTGCATGCAGGGCTTGGTGTTGGGATGGGTGGTTTGTGATAGTGGGACATATGTGAGGTGTTGGAGTGATGGGGGTGAGGATGAGGGTGGGGGTATGTGATAGCATGCAGGTAGGGTGTGGGATATGGTAGTTAAGATTTGACTTACCAGAGTCCATTCCTCCAGCTACTCCTGCGAGGCCCTAAGGATGCAGTATAGCCAAGACCTGCTCCTCCCATGTTGTTAGTTATGGGGGAGGAGGTGGGGGTCCGCCGCCAGTCCTCTGAACTGCAATCTGGTGTCTTGAGACCACGGAACGCACTTTCCCCAGTAGGTCGTTCCACCTCTTCCTGATGTCATCCCGTGTTCTTGGATGCTGTCCCAATGCGTTGACCTTGTCCACGATTCTGCACCATAGCTCCATCTTCCTAGCTATGGAGGTGTGCTGCACCTGTGATCCGAATAGCTGTGGCTCTACCGGATGATTTCCTCCACCATGACCCTGAGCTCCTCCTCAGAAAACCTGGGGTGTCCTTGCAGGGCCATGGGGTGGTGTGGGTGATGTGTGAGGTGGTGTGTGTTGTGATGTGTGAGGGGATGTGTTTGTGTGTGTTGTGTGAGGTGCGTGGATGTTGTGTGAGTGATGGTGTTGAGTGCCTGTGGATGCTAGTTTGTTGATGGTGGTGTCTCTCTTTGGCCTTCTGTCGCAATTCTGGTTGTAAGGGGTGATGGGTGATGTGGGTGTGTGTTTTATATTGTATTGGGTGTGTGGGAGTGGTGTGTGTATGTGTATCAGGTGTGTGTATTTTGAATTGTCCAATGTGGTTGTGTTTTGTAAATGTGTGTGTGTTTTGAGCGTGAAGGTGTGTACCGCCAATGGAATACCGCGGTTGAAAGACCGCCGCGTGGATTCGTGGGTCGTGATAGAGTGGGAGTATTCCTGTTGGTGTGACGGTGGAGGTTTTGTTATCGCCAGTTTATCACTCACCTTTGGTGTGTGCTGGCTTGTGTGGGTGTTTGGATTTTGGCGGATTCCGGCCTGTGGGTCGTAATAGCTGTAGCGGAATTCCACGGCTGTAGCGGTGTGTTGGCGGTCTTCTGCACGGCAGTAAGAGACATTTACAGCCAATGTTGTAATGAGGGCCTATATGCCAAAGTGGTTGTCTGAAAATATGAAGCTCACATTCCTCAATCTTACTGACGAACCTACGCCCCTGCCCATGCATGTGGTTTTCAGAAACCATAGTCGACTCATGTCAATGTAATTGGTTCGACCAACAAGGGGGTGACACAGTCCCAAGCAGTACCTACAGTGCAAGTGGGCGTTTCGCGGGTGGCTCACCACATTCTGCAGGGGCTTCTATCATCTCACATTATACCACTGTCAAACAGCCCAGTGCATATTTATGAACCCTTGCATCACTGTTGCGTCACTTTTTGTGATGCAACAGTGGCGCAAACCTTGAAATTATATCTATGAGGCCACGCAAAGCCACTTTGCTTTGCTTTGAATGGCCTGATAGATATGGAGTAAGGCAAGGTAGCGCAAATCACTGCATTGTCCTACTCTGCATAATTGAGGCATTCCATAGAGGTTGTGGTGGGTGTGCCCACGCAACACCCATGGATTTTGGTGCATCCCCAGATTTACAAGACATTGTAAACTTAAGGACATGCCAAACCTTATGCCTCCCTAGCGGATGTGTAACGAGGGGAAATATCTTTATTTCTCTTAATTTTTTTTCTTTCTATGTGTGCTGAATTCTGCAGCACACATAGAAAGAGGAAAAAGCCTCTACAGGAAGCTGGCTCTGTATATACTATACAAAAATGAAGTATATTGTGCACAGAATCCAGGGGTTCCCCAGAGGCTTAACAGACGCTGAAGTACATAACACTAATGCTCTCTATTGTGGTAGTGTGGTCAAGCAGTTAGGCTTATCAGAGGGTAGTGCAAAGCATTTGTGTACACACACAGTTAAGAAATGAGGCACACGCTCAATGACTAACTCCATGCCAATTGTTTTTATGTCGCAAAAATATATTTTGTTACTTTATTTCTAGATCCAGAAGAAATTTGTTGCAGGGAAGTACAGTTGTCAATAGGTATCAAACATATGTATCAAATGTACTTTGTTTGTTTTTTGTAGATAAAGCAGTTTACAAGTAAGAAGCACTTTTCAATATCAATAGTTGACACAATGCAATTTTTCATAGGAGTCAATAGAGTCCTGAGGGGGGAAAATAATAGCACAGAAAATAAGTAAGTACACGACTTACAATTCCAGTCTTCAGGGTGTAGGATGTCCCCAGGTCAAAGATTAAGCTGACCCCAAAGGTGCACCACCAGCAACATGGGGGTGGCTGGGGGCAGAGGTCACAGTTGGTGTCCATTTTACAATGGAATCCTATGAGGACTGGGGTGCTCGGTAGAAAGCAGATGGCAGGTAAGTACCCCACAGGCCTGGGGGATTTAAGTCAGAACAGAGGGGGCCACAGGATCACACCAAACACACACTCTCAGGGGCACAGGGGTGGCAGGGTGCAGGGTGCAAACACAGAGCTGGGAGCCCAATGCTTCTCAATGGGGGACCCGGGGGTCACAAAAGATGCTGTGGGCTGGGTCCAGAGGAGTCGGTTCTTGGAAGCTAAAGGTTGGACAGGCAGGAGAGGCACCAGCTGGACATTGTTGGACTGTCGATCAGATTCCCCAAGGCCAGGGTGCTGCGGGTGCAGGGATCTCCTTGGACGTTGGGTATCTTCATAGGATCTGGTTGCGGTCAGGAGGTCCCTCTGGATTCAGACTGCAGGCGTCATTGTGTTGGCCAGGATGGGTCAACCCAGGGTGGACTCTAGGTCAGAATCACCCGGGGACCTTCTCTGGACCATTGGGCCACCTGGACTCGGGACGTGAGTGTCTGGTGCAGAGTAAGCAGGACTCGTGGATCTGGAGTCCTTGTTGGAGGTTTCTTTTGGACAGGGTCGTTGTCGTCAGGAGTTCTTGGTCCTCTGCTGGGCAGGCAGTCCTCAGGGGGTTTGTAGAGGTTGCTGGTCCTGCAGCATGTATTGCCTTTTTGTAGCAGGGGGTCTATGAAGCTGCAGACAGACCGGTAGTGCTGGGGCCAAGGCAGTTATCATCTGGAGTCTTCACTGCTGGGATCGTCTTTCTTCCTCTTCTTGAGGTTGCCAGGAATCTGATGAGTAAGGTTCAGGGGTGCCTCTAAATACTAGATTTAAGGGCATTACAGAGGTCCGAGGGCAGTAGCCAATGGCTACTGTCCATAAGAGTGGCTACACTCTTCCTGTGCCCACTCCCTTTGGGGAGGGGGGCCCATTCCTATTCCTAGTCACCCCTCTCATTCAAATCAAGAAGGATGATTCTGCAAGGAGAGGGTCACCTCAGCTCTGGACACCTTAGTGGTGGTTACCGCTAAAGTGGTTACTCCTTGTTTTTCCTAATTTTCCCACCAGACCTGTCACCAAAAGTAGGGCTTGGTCCGGGTGGCAGACATCTCCACTAGCTGGAGTGCCCTGGGGCACTGTAACAGGAGGTCTGAGCTTTTGAGGCTCACTGGCACAGACTGGTCAGCCTTACACTAAAGGGTTAGGTAAATTACAAGGGGCATCTCTAAGATGCTCTCTGAGTGTATTTGGCAATAACTCCATCACTGGCATCAATGAGGGTTTATTGTGCTGAAAAGTTTGATTTCAAGTCTTCAGTGAAGCCATCATGGAGCTGTGGAGTTCGTAATAACAAACAAAAATCCCAGCCCATGTACTTTATATGGCCATATTGCACTTACAATGTCTAAGGATGGACTTAGACACTGTAGGGGCATATTGAGCATGCAGCTATGCCCTCTCCTGTGGTATAGTGCACCCTGCCTTAGGGGTGTAAGGCCTGTTAAAGGGTTGACTTACCTATGCATGGCACGGGACCCTGGAAGGGGTGCCATGTCGACTTTGCCTTTTTCTCCCCACCAACACACACAACCTGCAATGAAAGGTGCATGTCTTTGGTGAGGGGTCCCTTAGAGGTGCACAATAAATTCTACAGCCCTTAGGGACGCTCCCTGGCCATAGAGCCCTTGGTACCGAATGGTACATTTTACAAGGGACTTAGCTGTGTATCAGGGGTGTGCCAATTGTGGAAACAATGGTACAGTTTAGGGAAAGACTGGTGCTGGGGTCTGGTTAGCAGGATCCCAGGACATACTCAGTCATGTTAGCATCAGATAGGCAAAAAGTAGGGACACTGCAAAGAAGGGGCCAGTTTCCTACAGCCTCATCAGGATTGTTTTAATGCAGGAAGGTACCGCTTCCTACACGAAAACAATCCTGCATGGAATACATACCCCCTTGCACCATGGGCCAAGGGTGCCTGCATAGCGGTAGGCAGCCCTTTGTGCGCCAGCGCAGGGGGAAAGGACAGGAACGTGCCATAAGCTATAGTCTTCAAACTGTGGGGCGCATCTCCCTGGGAGTCCATGGCTGTATTTCCAGGGGGCACAAATGCATCTGCGGACCAGAGCTGTCATTGATAGGACCTTCCGCTTGTTGAAGTCACGTTTCCGATGCCTGCACAAAAGTGGAGGGGCACTCCAGTATGCCCCCGAAACGGCATGCAAGATCGTTGCAACTTGTGCCATCCTCCACAACATTGCCACCAGACGTGGGCTATAAATCACCCTCGACGACGACACAGATTCGGAGGATGAGGAGCAAGAGCTACCACACCGACAGCCTGGGGATGGTAGCATCGCAATGGAGGGCAGACAGAGACGGGGCCACATTGCAACCCACTACTTTGGCAGGTACGTGGCAACCGTGACAACACTCACAAATGTAAGACACACAGAGCCAGGTTGTGTAGTACAACAAATAATCCCTTTAATGTCAGGAATGTAATGAAGAAATTTTTGTCAACTCAACTGCACGAATAAAGCAAAATGTAATGTCTGACACATTAAGTTCATGTGCCTCAGTCAAAACACAGATTAGGTAGCTCAAAGCCTCCTGCAACTACGGCCACCATGGCCCAATCCTGGTTGGTCCCCTGATCCTTGCCAGGCACTGCTACTCCACAGGATGCGTGTATCTGAGGCAGATACACTGCTGATGCTGGGGATGTCCTCGCTATCCTGAGGGGTATCGCCAATGCCCCTTGCTGCCTGGGTGGTCTCTATTAGGTCCACTGCATGGCTGATGCGCCCTAGTCCCCTTGCCACATCACCAGCAAAATGGCCAAGTTCTACCTACAGCTTTACGGTGCGCTGTGACAGGCAGGTAGTTGTGGTTGCAAGGCACGCAATTGATTGACTCAGTCAGTCCAAACGGGCAGCAGTGTTGTGCTCTCTGCGCCTTGCATGGGCCCTATCTGCCACCATTTCCCTGGCCAAGTCGTTGATGGAGCTTGTGAGGTTTGCCATGTTGTTGTTCATGGCAGTGAATTGGTTGTCCACATTGGCAAAACCCTGGGAGAGGGTCTGTTGTAGTCTATGCATGTTCCTATTCATAACCTGCATGTGTTCATTTTGTAGCCAGTGACTTCGCAGTAAGGATGCCTCCAGTCCTAGAACTTGTTCACCGGTGACATCCTCCTCACTGGCTGACTGTGTTGGACGTTGCCGTCTCTGCCCAGACCCAGCTGACCTATGTGGCTGACTCCCACTCATCAGTGGCCCCGGTGTCATGTTGCCTGCCTCAAGATCAGGATCTGTCTCGTCGGTGGTGTCTCATGCATGTTGGACGAGTGGTATAGGCATGCGCTCCCCTGCAGTTACACTGGCTGCCTTGTCTGCTGTGTTGGTGGCCAGTTCTTCTCCCTGCACAGTAGGGTTGTTGGTGGGTCCTTGTGGGAGACCTGTGGGACACAGGGGATACACTGTCAGTGCCTCACATGTGTTTGGTGTCTCAGAATAAATACTTCTCAAAAATTTGACTACTGTACTACATTACCCATAATGCATTGCTCTGTAGGTTGCAATATGTGAATGGAGCATATCTGGAGGATGCATGCTTTTGTGTACTGTAGTTGTGTGCATGGTGCATTGAGTGGTGTAAATAAGTGATTTTTGGTACTTACTTGTGGATGCTCCCGGAGCAGAACTGTCCAGGTCTCCAATTCCTATTACTGCCTCCGGCTCCAGAGTGGTCTCCACCATGGTCTCTATGGCTGTAGGGGGTGGTACTGTTGATGGTCCTCCTTCAGTTCCATGCATCTCCCTCATCTGCTCTGCCACCCTTTCCTTGGCCCTGGACCAGAGGTCGTACCACCTTTTGCGGACCTCATCAATGGTGCGATGGCTGACTCCGATCGCATTTATCTTAGTAAGGATGTCCTGCCAGATTTTCTTCTTTTGGGTGCAGGGACACTCATTGATGCCTTGCTAAACAAGACATCATGGTGCAGGCAGCAATCCTCGGTTAGGACCTCCAGCTCCTTTTCAGAAAACTTCAGTTTCCTCTTCCTCCCAGCAGTGGGTGTCTCCCTATCCTGAGCTAACATGGCTGTAGTTGCTCCTCTCAGCTGGGTGTGCCTCTGCTGTGGTAGGCTCCTCCCTGTTCCATGGGGGTACTTCCTGGTTCTGATGTCATCACTCCGAACCAAGAAGTGTATTTTCACCTATTTGTTTTTACACCTGCGTGCAATTTGCGAGCCAGTCGCAATTTGCGACTCCGGACCACACCCTTGTGCAATTTGCGACCTCGCAAATTGCGAGCCTACAAATAGCGATTTCGCAAATTGCGAGTTCGCAAATTGCGGTGCGACTCCGCACCGAATCGCAATTTGGTTTTGCGATTTTTGCTTGCATCCAGTTTTGCGAGTCGGAAATAGTGATTCGCAAGGAGTCGCTATTTCCGACTCGCAATTCTTTTGCTTCCTACATCTGGCCCATTATTACCTGTGTCTCATTGAGCATTCCGGCAGCTTTCTGTATTCAACATTTACCTGTGCTAAAACTGCAACAAAGAAGTGATCAGCAGCAAGTAATATCTGCAATCACCTCAATAAGTGACTAAGCTTGGGAACTGCAAGAAGGACTGAGGGGCATATGTATGGAAAAGTGGCGCATCATTCATGATGTGTCACTTTTCTAGCGCCCAAGTGCATCCCCCTAACAACACCATGTGTCCGCCGTGTTTATAATACTGCACACCATGGTGGTCGTGTCCACATTAGCGTCATAATTTATGGCGCTAATGTGGCACATTGCAGGATTAGGACCATAAATGATGGCGCTAATTCAGCAAAGCACAGAGAGGACCATTGTTTTTAATGGGAGCGTTATTTTAACGGCTGCCTTAGGTAGGCGTTAATAACAAATCTAAAAATGGCGCAGTGAAATCTAGTAAATTTCACTGCACCATTATTTATGTGCCTCCTTACGGGGGAACGCCCTCCTTCATACATTATGCCTGGCGTAGGCATAATGTGGCGCAAGGGTTTACAAAGTGGCACAATGCTTGCATTGCACCATTTTGTAAGTATGGCACATTTGCGTGCAACAAATGACACAAAAGTGGCACAAGGTGGTGCTAAGGGCATCATAAATATGCCCCTGAGTGTCTGTCCTACTCTGACTGATGAATAGTGCTGAAAATAGAAAGACATACTCCAGGAACCCATAAACTGGGCTTATAAGGGTGGCAGCAGAAAAGACCCAAATCATCAAACTTGGGTCATGAGAAGCTGTTCTTTAATAGCCAACTAATCATTATTTTTTACAAACAGTAAACCTAAAGAAATTGGCATTGATGAAAAAGTGACATTATGGCTTTTGGTCACAAGTACGTTTCATTTTTTAGAAGTACACAGGTTTAACGAAGAGACCCATGTTACAGTGTATAATACTGGTAAGATAAAACAAGACCATTAATGTCATATCCACAGAAACCTGTGTGTAGTCTTTGGTCATTGATTTGAATAATTTAATAGTTCAGAGGATTTATGTGTCTATTGCAGAGCATTTCACGCAACCTGTTGTTCATGATATTCCCATTCTCTGTAAGAAACCTGTTACAAGTTAAAATCCATTAAATAACTAATTGATTTAAGCACTCACTGCAAACATCTGCATCTAACCTTTATTACACAATTATTGAACATTCAAGATTTATACTCAATTTATCATTATTTAAAATTGATGAAAAAGTTTAGATGGTAGTAAGTGTAAAAAAATTGAGTTGCATTGTGTGTTACATCAATAGCTAATATTCCAATCAAGGTCTTGCAAAAAATTCTTGACGTAGCAGCGGTTTGCAATTGAGTGAACCAGCTCACAAAGCCTCAATATGTCACAGCATCACACACTTGGTGATAGCTCACTTACCTTCGCTTTTCTGAGCCTTTCCCAATAATTCTGTCACAGCAGCAACGTGAAATTGATGATTAGTCCCCAAATGCTAATTCCACACAGTATCATTTATGCAGGTAAGAGCCGTGTGACCCCCACCCACCCCAGCGAGCAGAGGCCAATCCGAGCCCCGGACAATGTTCCAGCCACAATAGCATTTGAAATAAAGGGCCTCATTACCTACTTTTTAGCGCAGGGCAGAGCCACAACCCTTCCTGCAGCGCTGCCATGTATCAAAAGAAAAGGGCAGGCATGCACCAAATCTATAAGATATGGCACATTCCTGCCCTTTTCCCCTGCGCTGGTGTACAATGGGCTGCCATGCGTCAATGCAGGTACCCTTGCACCATGGTGCAAGGGTGCCTGCACTGCAGGGATCATTGTTGTTGCGCAGGAAGGAACACCTTCCTGCACAAAAACAATCACAAGAGTTGTTTTCCTCTTGCTATGTGAGCTGCAGAATGCAGCACACATAGAAAAAGGAAAAAAGGAAGAGAAATAAACTTATTTCTCCTTGTTGCACCTCCCTTACTTAGCACAGGCTTTCCCAGATTTATAAAATCTGATAAATCTGGGAATGTTCAAAATCCATGGGTGTTGAGTGGGAACACCCACCACAACACCCATGGAATGCCTCTTTGACGCAAAGTACGGCAACACGGCGACTTGCACTGCGTTGCCTTACTTCGTATCTACAAGGCCATGAAAATCCACACAAAGTGGCTTTGTAGATATGGGCCTGCACCACAAAAATGTACGCACCGGCAGCACGAGCCGCTTGTAAATGAGCCCCTGAGTGATCTAGCTCCTAAAGCTTCATTACACTGCACCATCAGTCATCAAGTGGTGGGACATGTGTTAATGGGTTGTTGGAATTGCCTGCATTCTTACATTCTGTGTATTCTGTTATGGCATTCCACTGTTTGGAATGTCAGAGCAGAAGGCGGTTTGACTACCCAGCCAGTACTGAGTGCTGCTCAGGGACTTGAGTAAAAAATAAATACTTGAACTTCATTCTTGACTGGCGTACTTATTGGGAGCTGTCCAATCCTTAACAGATGTGGTGATGTGAAGAAATACTGAAGCCCAGATATCATGCATGACTTGATACCCTACTCTATGCAGGTTTTCCCCCTTTGTTGAGCAGATACAGCTTCATTCTGTCAAACACTAGTGTTTTGTGTTCAACACCACATTCAAATAGCTGAAACTATTTAAAAAAGTTTAGTGTGAATGGCGTGGTCTGGCCGTGAAACCTAATGGCCGCTTGACTCCAGAGCTCTGCGTGCCAGTGGGCCCTGGTCGGAAGCAGCGGAATCCTGAACGTGGCGGGGGTCACTGGATGTGTGTCGGAGGTTGCCCCAGTCTGGGGCTGTGGCCTTACTGATCGGGAGGAGACCCTGCACAGATGGTTGGTCCCGATCACTGGCTCTTGGAGTGTGGGGCCGAGTGGGCAGAGTGAAGCCAGGGTGCTGAGCCTGGGATCTCTGCAGCCGCTCTCCGCCCCCACCCGAGGATACAGGCCATCATCAACCCCTTCAGCAACGGGGGGCCGACTGGCATTGGAGCCCCCCCACTGGTGCCCACGAAGTGCCATCCAGTTCTCCCTGGGCATATTCCTTAGGACCTCCCTAGGACCTCACCCCTTCATGGAGTGAAGAGCGTGGGAGCTTGGAGAACCGTCATTCGACCTGCCCTCACCCACGGAGGCGCGGGGCATGGCCAGGCGGATACCGCGCCGGCCTCTCGCCTAGTCTGCCAACACGTGGCTGTGCCCCTGGTCGGGATCATGTATTGCCGATCACACCGACCGCTTCACCACACGGGTTGGCATTTGGTGCACATAGGTGCCCCCCACCTCTTGCGACTGTCAGACTCCTACATTGGCCCTCTCCACCCCTTACAAGACCTTGGGACTCCATTGCTGTTGTGCCACAGAGGATGGGTGCTTCGGCGGTGTGTGGGAGATGCTGCTAGCCCGGTTCCTACCATGGATGCCTGTCTCAACTGGAGCCCTTGGTCCTTCCCAGACCTGGAGAACCTTGGGTCTTTCTCAGCCTGCAAAAGGATGTGAGGCTTCACCCTCTGCCACCCTCCTCACCGTGCTAACCCCAGTCTACCGTGGCAGTATGAGGGATCGACGCACAGGAGCAGAAGAAGAGGAAGACAGAGGAAACAACAGCCTAGCAGTGCAATGCAGCTTCCATGCTGCCCGGGAGAGAACAGGACCCACTGGCACGGGTGAGGGAAGTCTACTTGCATGATAACGGATGGAGTATTCTACAATGGTAGGAGGGTTCAGACAAACATCAATGTGCTGGTTCGATAACGCTAACATAGATGCAAACAATAATTTGAAGCAGGCATAGTAATGTAAATGGTGTGAACAGGTAAACATTCATACAGGTAACATATGTTAGGCATGTGTCCAGCATCAAGTACGACAAAGTACAACAACATCATGCAAAGCAGGACTAGATGCTTCAGCTGAGCGAAAAAAAAGGGGTGGGAGGGGAGGGTGCCGAAGGAATATAAGAAGTCCCTAATAAAACAAGATGACAATCAAAAATGTTTGATGCAGCCACTAAGTGTAACGCAATTCTAAACGCTACCCTTTATTGAAGGACTACAGTTCATGTGGACATATGAGCAAGCAGTTGGGTACCCATCCTCCCCTCGTAAGTGAGGTACAGACCATATGACGTTGCTCCAGGGCGCAGGCGAGGATGAAACACCAAAGGTGATAGCAAAATCTCTCCGAAGCAGGTGTAGGTTTCAGAAGTGACCAGGACGTGTCTCTATCCTGGGACTGAATGAGGTGTGCAACTGCTGTAGTGTCTGATCTCTGTCACCCTAGGTCAGATTAAATCTCTCAGGATCTCTGCCTCTGTGGTGAGAGCCACCAGCGTGGTGGCTTTGCCTGTCCGGGAGGAATTGGTGGGGCAGTGATGCTGAGGGGTTGTCACCTAGTGAAGGGGGCAGTCAGGAGGGTTGATATCCATGGCGTGGGTCAGGAAACCTTCTAGGAAAAGGTGTAAGTTCTCAGGGTCAAAGAAGTCTCCCGATGTACCATCTTTAGTAATCTACATACATTCTGGTTCAAACACACCATATTTTATGTCCAAATGGTGGAGCCGGGTCCAGAGGGACAGGAAAGCCTTACGATGTTCGTTGGTCTCCTTCAATAAATCCACTGTGATATGAATCTCATGTCCCTTGTACCTTTAGGGCCTGTGAGAGCAGACTGCGGTAAGGAGCTGTTGGACCTGTTCATGTTGCAGGAAATGATGGGGCAAGGCCGTGCCACACCATTTTGACACTTCGGGTCCCATGTGATGCATTCACTGTAATTCCAGTGGAGGATCCAAAGTGAGGCCCATAAGCACAGGGATAGTGTTGCGAAGGAAGGCTGAGACATTCATCCCTTCTATATATTTCAGGAAGCAAAAAAAAAGTGGGCATTGTCTCTTCGGCTCCTGTCTTCGAGGTCAGTGACCTTGCTGCGTAAAAATAGGAGTTCCTGGTCCCTTTCTGGTTCCGTGTTGAGGTGATCCTCCAGTGTCGAGATACGCTGCTCCAGATCTGTAACTCGAGTCTGGAATCCAGCAATGTCCAGGAGGATAGATTTGGTCTCCGCTGTCAGTGCAGTGATGCCAGAGCCTAACCTGTCCAATCTGCAGCCCACAGCTGTGACTTCCTGTAGTATTTGCTCCATGGTGCTAGCCTATTCTGGGCCAGGAGGAGTGGAGGATTGGTCTGGCATCAGCGTTCCCTTAGCGGTAGAAAGGGAGTTGTGTGGACTTTCTTTAAGATTTGTTGCTATTTTTGCCTGACGGCATCTCCTGACTGATCTCTGGGGCGAAACCACTTGCCGATGGATGAGGACCGCTATCTGTATAGGATGCAGGAGTGCAGCTTCTAGTAGGTGGGTAGGGTTGTAGAAGCTGTCTGCTGTTCACCTTTACAGAGGGAGCTGGCTGAGAAATATGTACAGAGGGCCGAGAATAGCCCGGCCGCAAAATATGCGGTAAAGCGTCGCTAAAGCTGTAGCCAGAGAAGTGAAGGGGAGAAGGCGGTCAGCTCTATGACAGTGGATTGGGATGGAGATCCAAGGGCTCCAAAAGGCACTATTAGCGTGTATCAGCTCAGAGCAGGGAATACGTAGCCGCCCAGGTCTCTTCCTATCCAGAGGAAAGACACTACTAGGAGATGGTACTGCAAAGGCCGATACTGCCCGTAGTGGGCGTGGAGCACTTCAGCTAGGGAGGCAGTAGACAGCAGTGGAGCAGTAGACAAATCCTGGCGCTTAGCCGTACATCGATACAGCAACCCCCAAGGTAAGCTCCACCTCCGATTGCATGTTTCCACATACCTACAGGACAACACAGGGTCCGTAACATCCCTGTGGGAAGCGGCGAAATCTACCATACGGGGGGCAAATAATGCAAGATGCGGCATTGCTCAATAAACAAAGGATAGCCCGACAAAGCGAACTCAAGGATCAAATCTCGTCTATTACCTGCCAGTACGCAGCTCACCCTTCACTGTCCTTGGAACCAGCTCGCGTAACTCTTAATGAACGTTATATGTCTGAGGTGGAATACCCATTGCAGCACCTAAAAGGAAGCCACTCTGTGGCACAGCTCTGACAGCTAGAAGCAGCACGAGCCATTCCTGCTACATGCTTCCCGAGCGGTGAGATCCTTACACGACCACAAGATATTATTAACAAATTTTCTGCATTCTATTGACGATTGTATGCCCCAGTGAAGGTGGCCAGTGCCAATCAAATAGCGACCTTAATGGAAGGGATCCAGATACCCTGTTTGTCAATCGAGTGATGGGCTCTGTTAGACGGAGAGATCAGCAAATTTGAGATAGCGCAGGCCTTATCAAAACTCCCATACCATAATTCCCCAGGAGAAGATGGCTTCCCGGCAGAATTCTACATATGGACCAGGGAGGAGGTAGTCGACTCCCTCTATGAGGCCTTTTCAGAGGCCGTCTTGAGGGCTCCTTAGGCTCAATTTCAAACAGAGCCATGATAGCGGTGATTCACAAACCTGGGAGAGATTCCCTCCTATGTGGTCATTACAGGCCTATACCCCCTTTGAATAGTGATGTAAAATTTCGTTCCAGTGTCTTAGCGGTCCGACTTTGTAAAGTTTTCCCATCTCTAATACATCATACCCAGGTGGGATTTATTCCGGGACGCACCTCCAGAATCATCTCCGCAATCTGTCCCATGCTCTTTGGGAAGCTAGAGGCCTACCGGACGAATCTATAGCACTATCCCTAGACGCAGAGTAAGCTTTTGACCGCATAGAATGGGACTATCTGTTTGCAACCCTTCAAAAATTTGGATTGGGAGACCAATTTCCTACGGCTCAGGTTAATTGTGGTGGATATCTATCTGACCCCTACCTGATACAGTGGGGAACGAGGCAAGGCCGTCCACACTTGCCCTCCTATTTCTGCTGGCCCTGCAACCCTTAGCGGCCACTATCCACCACTACTCCCTCCTCACTGGATTCCCCTCCTGGGGGGAGGGTCTAACATTTTAATGTATGCAGATAACATCCTGCTCACACTGATGGACCTGCAGTGCTCTCTTCCAGATTTACTGGAGATCATCAACAGTTTAACACTCTTGTCTGGTTACAGGGTGAACTGGAATAAGAGAGAGGCACTACCCCTTTCCACATCTACCAAAAGCGCGGCGGTCCACGGCTATTCCCTTTTAGTGGACACCTTCTCATTTACAGTACCTGGGGATCCTTGTTAATAGGGGACTAGAGTGCATGGTGGCAGACAACCTGGATACACTACTGGCCCGCATGAGGCTTGACTTCGAGAAGTGGTCACACCTGAATCTTTCCACATGGGGCTGTGTGCAAGCAATGCGGATGGTCACGTTCCCGCGTTTCACATATGTACTGGGCATGCCTCTATCGACCCTTCGTCTTATTGATGCAGAGATTCGAGGTTTCGTATGGAGTACCTCCCACGCTCGTCTAGCTTCAGCCAAGTTTATTGCACACTGCTCGAGCGGAGGTCCCGGGCTCCCATCAACAGAACATTATACTCTGGCCCTTCAGCTTTCGCAACTGACATTCATGCTTTCCAAAACAACAGACCCCCACAGTGGGTTATCACTGAATGACAGCTAATGTTTAGTGAGAGTGGCCTTGACCTCTTGTACAGGCATAACCCATCCTGGTCTCGCCCTATCAACCCAATGATTCAGACCATGCATAAAGCCTGACATAAGGCGCACCTCCATCTTAACGTATATCCCAGCCTCCACGTGTGGGCCCCACTCTAGAAAAAATGAAAGTCTGTGCATTGGTGGGGAGGTCCTCAACTGGGCACAATGACGCATAGCTGGTATCCATAGCCTTAATCAGATCCCTCTGATGGAGGACTTACGTCATTTACACACCTGCAAGAAGAATTTGGCCCTCAGTCTCTGCAGGTATAGAAGTATCTGCAACTGCAACACTGCCTGCATCGATGTATGGGGGCCGGTCCTTGGAATCTTCAACCCTCGCTCGTGGTGTCCTATCTTAAGATCTGGGGCCGTCTCAAGGGTGTGATGTTGGGTCTTTATGGTGGCTTTCCTGATTATCTTTTTTCAAAGCCTCTATTTGACAGTCTCCGCACCAAATGGCAGTCTCACCTTCAGCATGAAAACAAAGGCAAAGACTGGGTACACACAGTGGAGGCCCTGGACTAGGGCACATGGGAAGCTTGTCTAAAATTCTGTCTATTTAAGACGCTGCACGATTGCCACTGGACACCGGTAAAGCTTCATAATGCAGGACTCCTGCCACATGTGAACTGTTGGCGGTGCATGGCCACTCTTTGCAACATCAGGCATATCCTCTGTGAATGCCCTTCGATCTGTCCCTTCAGGGAGGTGATCAGATCAACCCTAGGGGTCTCTATGACTCTCCAAAAACCTCTTTCCCTCTCTCTCATCCTCCTACCAGACGTAGGGGACACCACGAACCGCAACATCACCTCCTACACACGGCCCTCGCTGCAACAAACACCTATATTCTTTGTCATTGGAGAGCTCCTATCCTACCAACTTCGAAGGAATGGACAGTGGCAATGATCCAGACTGCCACCCATGAACGTGTCATATATGGCCTCCAAGGCTAGTCGGTGTTATTTTCACAAACATGGGCCCCTTTCCCCAGAGACAACCCCTAGCTAATGAAACATCTGGCACCCCCTTTTCTCAAAGTGTTATGAGACATGGCGGATATCCTGCCGCTATACCTGCCTTTTTTCCCATACCCTGCGCCTGCCCCCTCCTGCACCTCAATTCCATACCACCCCCTTTTTCTCCCCTCTCACCCTCCCTCATTCCCCTAGCCCTTTATCCCCGTTTGCCGGTGTCTTCCAGTGTACCCCATCCCCCTTTCCTTCTCCCTCCAGACCCAACCGGATGCTGACAGCTTTGTTCTTACTTAGAACCATCATGCTCTTATTGTACCACTATACACCCACATACTTCACTGACCTCGGCTCTGGCTTGCATGACCTCTGTACGTCCCGAGATATCATCCATTTACCTGGAAGCTGCTTTGCCCCTACTTAATATTCTCCCCCCTTACCTCTACTCGCTGCGCCACTAGCCCCCCTCTAACCAGCACCCTGGAACCCTGTTCTGCCTAGGACCTTTACCTCTACTTGCTGCAGGCTGTACTTATTTGCGTTTTCATACTCCAGCACCTGTTAAGGTTTTGTGGTGATGTATAAACTGCATATACTCCTCCTTTTTTCTCTTACCTCCATCCTCTCCCACCCCCCTTTCCCCTCCCCTCCTCACGCCTCTCCATGCAGCACCTCCCTGATTTTTCACTATGCTATATCCTATAGTGCATAGTTATTCAAGATTGTTGTTTAATCCATTCAATAAAAAATTATAACACAAAATAAAACGTTTTGTGTGTGTTGAGTGACAGTAACAGGCGCATCTATTGAATCTTGATGGTTCGTGCACCACCATTTCAGCGATATTCTCCTTTCAGTCACATACCTGTGCAGTGGTGATTGGAGCGAGTGGTACTTTGTGCATAGCTGCCAAGGTTTTTGATTGCCTATGTGTGACATTTTCAAAATTTAAATGTAATTATGAATGACATTCAATTACTATGAGTGACACTGTCTCGCGAGCAAACTCAAGCCATGAAAATGAGGGAAAAATAAATATCAGAAATTACATCCATTTGAGTAATGAGAAACTCTAAGCTCTTAAAACTGCCTCAAAGCACCAGAACTGAAAGGGC
The DNA here is from genome assembly GCF_031143425.1 of Pleurodeles waltl. Lineage (NCBI taxonomy): Eukaryota > Metazoa > Chordata > Amphibia > Caudata > Salamandridae > Pleurodeles > Pleurodeles waltl. Next base: position 554,097,985 of record NC_090448.1, read on the forward strand.
ACCTCAGTGTCGGCTCTGTCGGGCCATGAGATACCGCAGGACAAAGTTGGGCAAGTTTTTTGCCTGGAAATGGACCAACCATAACTAAATGTATAAATCGACTTGATCATAGGCAAACAATATATTCTGAGAGCCCAATGAAGCTCAATAATTAATTCAATGGAGGCGAGTTAGAAAAAGTTACTAACAAAAAATAATATTGACAGCCAATTAGATCTAAAAAAACAAACTTTTGTGTAGATTGATGATTCAGGCAAATATTCTCTATTATTACCTCTTATCTATAAAAAGTGATGGGATTTAAAAATAAATAAAAATAGAGAGATAATTACAAAACAAGGAAGTTATACGTTAGGGCTGAAGAACCCTGTTCCAGTCAACTAGGAAGAAGGAACAAAATTAAAAGATGTATGTTTCGTTCAAGAGTCGCAATTCAAGTCTAAGCCAATTTTGGAGGAAGCACAGTGAAGCAAGGCTTAAAAGGAATCAATTAAAATGATGCAGAAAGTCAATGTATACTTACAAAAACTCTGGGTTCTTTTCCAGACATAAATTCAACTTCCACAAATAACAGAATTTAATTGGAAATGACAGATACAAAATGATGGTTCAAGATCATCACAAAGCTTTTGCCTATGTGTTACACCGCACAGCCAACAGGTGGCAGTAATGTATGGAGATGAAAGCACTATATTCTTGCATAGTTCACCCAGGCTCAGTGCGTGCAGGTGGTCAAGGTGCTAAAAGTATGTGGCAAAGCATTTTAATGCGGTGATGCGGACCACCACAATAAAATGTGCTAGTCTGACGCCTGATGCGTGGTACTTGTCAGGGCTGTTTGTGGCGTATGACATCGCATTAGGATGTCCTGGGAGACTGGCTGTCTCTGGACACTCAGGATAGAGAGTGGAAGCACTGTGACTTCACTCCAGGAAACACACCTGAACACACACATCACAACACACACCACCTCACACATCACCCACACCACCCCATGGCACCGCAAAGACACCCCAGGTTTTCTGAGGAGGAGCTCAGGGTCATGGTGGAGGAAATCATCCGGGTAGAGCCACAGCTATTCGGATTACAGGTGCAGCACACTTCCATAGCTAGGAAGACTAAGCTATGGCGCAGAATCGTGGACAGGGTCAACGCAGTGGGACAGCATCCAAGAACACGGGATGACATCAGGAAGAGGTGGAACGACCTACAGGGGAAGGTGCGTTCCGTGGTCTCAAGACACCACATTGCAGTTCAGAGGACTGGCGGCGGACCCCCACCTCCTCCCCCACAACTAACAACATGGGAGGAGGAGGTCTTGGCTATACTGCATCCTGAGGGCCTCGCAGGAGTAGCAGGAGGAATGGACTCTGGTAAGTCAAATCTTTAACTACCATATCCCCCACCCTACCTGCATGCTATCACATACCCCCACCCTCGCCCTCACCCCATCACTCCAACTCCTCACATTTGTCCCATTATCACAAATCACACATCCCAACACCAAGCCCTGCATGCAACAACAAAGCATGGACACCCATCAACAAAGCATTTCCACTACAGATACACACACAGACCCCTAAACAATTATCACACAAGGTCCTACACAAGAATGTAACCACTGAGGTCTTTTCCAGACATAAATTCAACTTACACAAATAACAGAATTTAATTGGAAATGACAGATACAAAATGATGGTTCAAGATCATCACAAAGCTTTTGCCTATGTGTTACAACGCACAGCCAGCAGGTGGCAGTAATGTATGGAGATGAAAGCACTATATTCTTGCATAGTTCACCCAGGCTCAGTGCGTGCAGGTGGTCAAGGTGCTAAAAGTATGTGGCAAAGCATTTTAATGCGGTGATGCGGACCACCACAATAAAATGTGCTAGTCTGACGCCTGATGCGTGGTACTTGTCATGGCTGTTTGTGGCATATGACATCGCATTAGGATGTCCTGGGAGTCTGGCTGTCTCTGGACACTCAGGATAGAGAGTGGAAGCACTGTGACTTCACTCCAGGAAACACACCTGAGAATTGCTGTACACACACAACGTATAACGTCATCTTTAGTGGCATTTTGTTTTCGGCTGCATATACACAGTTCATTTGTAATAAATTTCAGCAGTTGGAGTTGAATCCTATTGTGCCTTCTACCATCAACCTCTCCCATAAAATTTGGGGGCATTTTGAAAATCCCCTAGAACCATTCTAATACCACATTAGCATCATTTTTTACGCTAATGCAGTGTTAGAGAGCCAAAAACGCCACGCCATATTTACAAAGTGGTGCAATGCATGCATTGTGCCATTTTGTAACCCTTTGCGCTACATTATGCCTGCACCAGACATAGGGGGTCATTCTGACCCCGGCGGTCATGGACCGCCGGGGCCAGGGTTGGCGGGAGCACCGCCAACAGGCTGGTGGTGCCCCGCAGGGCATTCTGACCGCGGCGGTTTGGCCGCAGTCAGATGTGGAAAACCGGCGGTCTTCCGCCGGTTTTCCGCTGCCCAAATGAATCCTCCATGGCGGCGCAGCGATTCTGACACCCCATACCGCCATCCTGTTCCTGGCGGTTCGCCCGCCAGGAACAGGATGGCGGTATGGGGTGTCGTGGGGCCCCTGGGGGCCCCTGCAGTGCCCATGCCAATGGCATGGGCACTGCAGGGGCCCCCATAAGAGGGCCCCACTTTGTATTTCAGTGTCTGCTTTGCAGACACTGAAATACGCGACGGGTGCCACTGCACCCGTCGCACCTTCCCACTCCGCCGGCTCCATTCAGAGCCGGCGTCCTCGTGGGAAGGTTGTTTTCCACTGGGCTGGCGGGCGGCCTTTTGGCGGTCGCCCGCCAGCCCAGTGGAAAACCCAGAATCACCGCAGCGGTCTGACGACCGCGGTGCGGTGTTCTGGCGGGGGTACTTTGGCGGGCGGCCTCCGTCGCCCGCCAAGGTAAGAATCACCCCCATAATGTAGCGCAAAGTCGGCGTTCCACCATTAAGGGGGGCAAAAAAATGGCGCAAGGAAATCTAAGTGATTTCCTTGTGCCATTTATTTCGGCACTTTTAACGCCTGCTCAGATCAGGTGTTAAAAGGTGGTTTCCATTGGCTACAAAGGGCCTCTGGGGGCTTTGCAGGATTAGCGTCAGACTTTTTTATGCTAATCCTGCAAAGTGCCAGACTAGAGTAAAAATTGCTGATGCTAGTCCCCTAACTACCACAATGGTGCGCCATATTTTAAATACGGCGCACTCATGGTGGTGTTAGGGGAGCACTAAGGGGCACAAAGAAAAGTTGCACTGCACTGTGTGCAGCACCATTTTTCTTAAATATGCCCCTTGATCTTTATTTGCAATGATGGACATCAATTTGGATCCTTGAGGACTTTTACTGCAACAAAGAGAGATTTGTTAGAACATGACGTGTTGAAGAACCAGTGTTATTTGCATATACTCATATACTTTCATTTTATCATTTTCCACACACTTCTTTAAGGCTGCATTCATAACCTTACATTTATAATCTTAACATGTGTACACTAAACCTGCCCTCTCAGCAAACTTTTATTGTAACCGAAGGAGAACTGTACATGAAATGGGAAGAGTGGAAAGAACATTTTATTTATTAGCTGCCCTCTTTTGAAAGTGAAGGGTTATCACCAGAAAGAAAAAGAACATATGAACATATCATTACACTGCATAGGTCTATTGGAACCAAACCTTTATAACTGCACAGAAAAGAAACCCATATCGAGTGATGAAGGGGATGTTTTTTCCAGCATTAGATGACCTTGATGTGTATTTCTCACCCACAGTGTGCATTGCCGTTGATCGTTAAAATTTCTTCCACAGGAAACAAGGATTTAAGGAGAAAATTTAGGATTATGACCCTCATTACAACATTGCCGGTAAATCCCACTTACCGCCGTGCAGAGGACCGCCAACACACCGCCGCAGCTGCAGAATTCCGCTACAGCTATTACAACCCACAGCTCGGAATCTGCCAAAATCCAGACACCTACACAAGTCCGCCACACCAAAGGTCAGTGATAAACTGGCGATACCAAAACCTCCACCGTCACGCCAACAGGAATACGCCCACACTATCACGACCCACGAATCCACGCTGCGGTCTTTCAACCATGGTAAACCATTGGCGGTACACACCGCCGCGCTCAAAATACACACACATTTACAAAACACAACCACAGTGGACAATTCGAAATACACACACCTGATACACATACACACACCACTCCCACACACTCAATACAATATAAAACACACACCCACATCACCCACAAACCCTTATGACCAGAATTGCGACAAAAGGCCAGAGAGAGACACCACCATCAACAAACTAGCATCCACAGGCACTCAACACCATCACTCACACAACATCCACGCACCTCACACAAACACATCCCCTCACACATCACAACACACACCACCTCACACATCACCCACACCACCCCATGGCACCGCAAAGACACCCCAGGTTTTCTGAGGAGGAGCTCAGGGTCATGGTGGAGGAAATCATCCGGGTAGAGCCACAGCTATTTGGATCACAGGTGCAGCACACTTCCATAGCTAGGAAGATGGAGCTATGGCGCAGAATCGTGGACAGGGTCAATGCAGTGGGACAGCATCCAAGAACACGGGATGACATCAGGAAGAGGTGGAACGACCTACAGGGGAAGGTGCGTTCTGTGGTCTCAAGACACCACATTGCAGTTCAGAGGACTGGCGGCGGACCCCCACCTCCTCCCCCACAACTAACAACATGGGAGGAGGAGGTCTTGGCTATACTTCATCCTGAGGGCCTCGCAGGAGTAGCAGGAGGAATGGACTCTGGTAAGTCAAATCTTTAACTACCATATCCCCCACCCTACCTGCATGCTATCACATACCCCCACCCTCGCCCTCACCCCCATCACTCCAACTCCTCACATTTGTCCCATTATCACAAACCACACATCCCAACACCAAGCCCTGCATGCAACAACAAAGCATGGACACCCATCAACAAAGCATGTCCACTACAGATACCTACACAGACCCCTAAACAATTATCACACAAGGTCCTACACAAGAATGTAAGCACTGGGGCACAGGGTCACCCACCCATTGCACACCATGGAACACACAGATGCAATAATCATGCCTTTACACCCCTGCAGGACCCCTACCAAACGTCACCGGACAGGAGGTTCCAGACATGTCCACCACCCCCCACAGCAGAGGCCCACAGTAATGACAGCAGCTCTGTCCAACTGGATCTAGATGACCAGCCCGGCCCATCTGGGACCTCGGGACAGTCGGTTCCCCTGACACATTCACAGGCCACCACAGAGCCTCCCCACTCAGGAAACACCAGCACAGCACCCACCCAGTGGGCCCATACCTCTGTCCCCAGGTCACGTCAAGCAGCAGTGTGTCCACCACTACAGGGAACCCAGGCAAACCCACCACCCCAAGAACAGCAGGGACCTGGGGGCAGTGGCAGTGGGCACACAGTTCAGGGGACAGAGGCCCAGGAAAACAGGGGAACTGGGAGGTCTGCTGTGCGACAGGGGGAGGACAGGCCCAGGGAACCCACTCTCCACGAGGCCCTCTCCAACATCATAGGAGCGTACCATCATTCCCAGGAGACAGCAACGGTACTGGCCAAGTTTCAGGAGACCCAGCGGCTGCAGGAGGAACAGTATTTGGGGTTCAGAGAAGAACTCAAGTCCATCAACACCACCCTGGGCCCCATTGTACGGGTGCTGAAGGACTTTGTGAACACCAGGAGGGACACTGTGACACTACAAGGGGCCCCTGACACTAGCCTGGATGATGAACTGCCCATCACCTCCGCTGACGCTAGTGGACAGGAGGCACTGCCACAGGACCAACGACACCAGCATCCCAGCCCCTGCAGATGCAGAACCACACCGCAAGCGGTCCCTGAGATCCAGGACAAAGACAGAGAACAATGCGAAGACCCCTCCAAGAAATGAGACCAACCTGAATGTCATCCTTCTGTCCCACTTTGACACCCTGTCCATCCTTAAACTGCCCTAGCTCCACTTCCTATGCCCCTTTGGACAATGCACCTGTGAGACTAATAACTGGACTCTGCCATGGACATTCCTCCACCATCACCCCTGAACATTTTACAACCCCCTCCACTATTTAGCACTTAAATAAACACTCTTGAATCACCAAACAATCTGGAGTCAGTCTGTGCTTTCACAAAAGTGTAGTTGCAATAACTGAGGAAAATAGCAATGTCCATTCTATTGTCAACATTCCTATGTCCCACAGCTCTAGTCCATGAGGTAACATAGCAGAGGTCACACAATGGGACCCACATCTGTGAAATGGAAAGGCAAAGTGACAAGACAGGGTCCATACACTGGGTGAAAATGACAGACAGATGATAGGTCTAACAATTTTATCAGATGCAGGAGGCAGTGAGGTCTTCTTACCTGTGTCTCACTGGAAGTATTGCAGGATCACATTGTTTCTGTTGTCTATGTCCTCTTCTTCTGCCTCCTCTTCTTCACTGTCCACAGGCTCCACAGCTGCCACAAGACCTCCTTCTGGACCATCCTCCTGCAGAAAAGGCACCTGTTGTCGCAAAGCCACGTTGTGCAGCATACAGCAGGCCACGATGATCTGGCACACCTTCTTTGGTGAGTAGTATAGGGAACCACCTGTCATATAGAGGCACCGAAACCTGGCCTTCAGGAGGCCGAAGGTCCTTTCTATCACTCTCCTAGTTCACCCTTGTGCCTCATTGTAGCGTTCCTCTGCCCTTGTCCTGGGATTTCTCACAGGGGTCAGTAGCCATGACAGGTTGGGGTAACCAGAGTCACCCGCAAATGTTGAGGGAAATCTGTTAGACACACACTAACCCTTAGGGACAACCCTGACAACTATTCACAGGGTATAGGGTCCTTGTCCTCACTTATTAGCCACTCACGGTGCCTCTGGACTTGCCCCATCACATAAGGGATGCTGCTATTCCTCAGAATGTAAGCGTCATGCACTGAGACAGGAAACTTGGCGTTCATATGGGAGATGTAGAAGCGCATGTGATTCAGCAGGGCAGACAACACTCTGGACAACACGTTTGAGAACATAGGCTGGGACATCCCTGATGCTGTGGCCACTGTTGTTTGAAAAGACCCACTTGCCAGGAAATGGAGTACTGACAGGACCTGCACTAGAGGGGGGATTCCTGTGGGATGGCGGATAGCTGACATCAGGTCTGGCTCCAACTGGGCACACGGTTCCTGGATTGTGGCACGATCAAGTCTGTAGGTGACTATTACATGTCTCTCTTCCATTGTCGACAGGTCCACCTGCGGTCTGTACACCGGAGGATGCCGCCATCTCCTCACCTGCCCCAGCGGACGTGCCCTATGGATGAGAACAGCGAGCACAGAGTCAGCCAACACTGAGGTAGTAAAAAAACAATTTTATTGCACACATTTGTCAATACACTATGGTGGTCATTACGAGACCGCCAGGGCTAAAGTGGCGTCCGTACCGCCAACAGGCTGGCGGTACAGAGACCCATATTTTGACCGCGGCGCTACGGCGGTTTCCCGTCGCTTTAGCCCCGGCGGTGATAATCCGCCAGGGCAGCGCTGCAAGCAGCGCTGCCCTGGGGATTATGACTTCCCTACCGCCAGCCTGTTTCTGGCGGTTTGCACCGCCAGGAAGAGGCTGGCGGTAAGGGGAGTCCTGGGGCCCCTGGGGGCCCCTGCACTGCCCATGCCACTGGCATGGGCAGTGCAGGGGCCCCCTAACAGGGCCCCGTGCAGCTTTTCACTGTCTACATAGCAGACAGTGAAAAGCGCGACGGGTGCTACTGCACCCGTCGCACAGCCGCAACACCGCCGGCTCAATTAGGAGCCGGCTCCTATGTTGCGGCCGCATCCCTGCTGGACCGGCGGGCGTAAACTAGGTTTGCACACGCCGGGCCAGCGGGGATGTTGTAATGGGGACCACGGGAGTGCGACCGCATTGGCGGCTGCACGGCGGTTACAGCTCGGCGGACGGCTAACGCCGCCCGTCGAGCTGTAACCGCAATGTTGTAATGACCCCCTTAGTGCCTGTCTCTGTGTATATGCAAGGCCTATATATGTGTGACGCATTTAAAATTAATACCTTGTGGCCCCCTGAAAATGGCGGCTGCCTGACCTGTAATGTGGGACAAGGGGATATGAGGTAACTGCGCTGGCGTTCTACACCGTTGCGGTAGGTGGTCAAAGACCGCGGCGCAATCCTGCACTGGTTAACATTGGGCCCTATGGGTTCCAGAAGCCAATGACAATGTACGCCGGCGGTGACGGTACGCACCGCCACGGACGTGACCGCCATTTTCTGTCTGTTCACTCACTTGATACCTGATCTTCGACAGGAGAGGACCTACACTGCAAGTGCTGCTGTGACCTCAGTCTGGAAGCGACGATGGCTCATGTGTCTGAGGAAAGGGCCCCTGCCTTCACATCAGAGGGGTTGGATAAACTAGTGGATGGGGTCCTCCCCAGTACACGCTACTCTACGGTCCTCCAGACAAACACATGAGTACACTGTGAGCTTGCTGAATGAGCAATGCCTGTTTGCAGTGGTGTGGTTGGAAGATACGGGGGAGGGGGGAGAGGGGAGATGAGGCCTGCATGATCGGTCAGTGTATGTGCGTCAGGGCAAGGGTGGGAACGTGGGACAATGACTGTGACGGTCCAGATGGTTAAAGCTTTACATTTTCCCCTGTACTATTCCTCTAGGTCAGTGCCCACCAGAAGAAGGATATTTGGCGTGCCATTGCCAAGGACATCCGGACCCTGGGGGTCCACCACTGCCGGAAAAGATGGGAGGACATTCGCCGCTGGAGCAAGAAGACGGCAGAGGCCCAGCTGGGGATGGCCTCCCAACGTGGGAGGGGTGCCCGTCGCAGCATGACCCACCTGATGTTCCGGATCCTGGCGGTGGCGTATCCGGATGGGCGCTTAGGGCATCACAGCAGCCACCAGGGGGTGAGTACCGTCACATCCATCTGACTCTGTGCGCATTGGAGGTGTCTGGGTGGGGGAGCTGGGCAGTGGCTTCCCCTAGGCTAGGGCGAGCTTTGTAGGCAAGGACCCTTTGTGAGGCAGGCTAAGTGGCACCCCATCCCCACCAGTGGTAAGAGCCATCTACACCTAGTCAGGATCCTGTGACTTCCATGTATGCAGCAATCGGGCATAGGCCATGTACCCCATGTCCCTGTGATTAATTAGGGAACTTGAAGTGCATGGCGTAGTGCAGAGGGCTGCTGTGTCTGTAGTGTCTGCCGACGGTAGCGGTATTGTATGCACTGAACATGTCTTTCTTCTTTCTCCCCCCCCCCCCTTTTTGTGGTCTCCCTGTTCTTGTGGGCATTAGCATCATCAGGCGGAGGAGCTGTGCCGCCAGAGCAGGAGGGAGCTGCATCCCACATGGCCCTGGAGGGTGAGACAACGGAGTCTGAAGTCACCAGTGGGACGGAGGGCGAGGGGAGCTCCACGGCGGGGACAGGAGCTGAGACCAGCGACACCGACTCTTCCTCTGATGGGAGCTCCCTTGCGGTGGCGGGCCCCTTTGTGCCCACCGCATCTCCAGGTACAGCCCCCACCCCCCTACCAGCACCGCCCTCCCTGCAGCCCCTCAGCGTGTGTCCCGTGGCCGCTCACCCAGGTGGGTGGGCATCTCCTTCGCCCCAGGCAGCTCAGGCCCTGCCCCAGTCAGCCCTGCTGCCCTCAGTGAGGAGGCTATTGACCTCCTGAGATCCCTCACTGTTGGGCAGTCTACCATTCTGAATGCCATCCAGGGTGTAGAGAGGCAGTTGCAACGGACAAATGCATCCCTGGAGGGCATTCATTCTGGCGAGGCAGCCCAACAGCGAGCATTTCAGGCTCTGGCCTCAGCACTGATGGCAGCCATTGTCCCTGTGCCCAGCCTCCCCACTCCAACTTCCTCCACCCAGACCCAATCCCCAGTACCTCAGCCTATCCCAAGCACACCATCAGACCAGCATGCACACACCTCAACACACAAGGGTGGCTCTGGCAAACATAAACACCACACATCCCACAAGCACTCACACAAGCATCATACCCATCCACACATAACAACATCCACTGCCTCCACTGTGTCCCCCTCCTCCACGTCTCCCTCCTCCCTCCCTGTCACATCTCCAATCACACCTGCATGCACTACATCTTCAGCCACTACCTCCATCACCAGCACGCCCATCACCACACACCGCTCACGTGCACTCACCACCCCCACTACCATTCACACATCCCCTGTGTCCTCTCCCGGTGTGTCTGTGAGCCCTCCTCCCAAACTACACAAATGCAGTCACACACCCACCCAACAGCCATCCACCTCACGACAGCCTCCAGCCCATGCACCTTCACCCAAAGTCAGCATACAAGCACCTCCTACAACCACTACCTCTTCCTCCACTCTCAAACCCCCTCCATCTACCCGTCCCAGTGTGTCAAAAAAACTTTTCCTTTCAAATGTTGACCTCTTCCCTACACCTCCCCCCACGTCCATCCCCTAGGGCCCACCTTTCCAGGTCCCAGCCTCAGCCACCACATCACCGGGCACAGTGGTGCCAGCAATATCGAGATTCTGGAGTGCGTCAAGCAACAGGGCTGCCAGTGTCCCAAGGAGCGAGTTCAAGGACATTCCCCCACCTCCAAAACAGAAGAAGTTGCCCACATCCCGGAGGGAGAAGGCCAAAACACCTGCCACCAAGGGCTCAGCCAAGACAATAGTTGGGAGTGGCAAGACAGCTGCGCCACCATCCAAGGTGGGGAAGGGCCTGAAAAAAAAAAGGCAAGTCAACGTCGCCACCAACCTGCATGGCAGACAAGACCGCCACCGGCACCGCCACATGCACCGCCGCCAGCACCCCAGAGACTGAGCCCTTCACCAGCACCGCAGACATTGTGCCCTTCAGCAGCACCGCAGTCAGTGAGCCTGCCACCAGCACCGCCGCTACTGACACCGCCGCCAGCACCGCGGTCAATGAGCCCGGCACCAGCACCGCCGCTACTGACACAGCCGCCAGCACGGCAGTCAGTGAGCCAGCCACCAGCACGGCAGTCAGTGAGCCAGCCACCTGCACCGCAGTCAGTGAGGCCGCCTCCAGCACCGCAGGCCCAATGACAGCCGCAAGCACCGCCAGCGGCCACGCGACATCCTGAGCCTGTGGCACCACCGCAGAAATGGTTGCAATCCCCAGTGGTAATTCGTACGAGGCTGGTGGTCAGTTCCAGGGGCCTGGGAAGCTTAGATGTTGCCCCACCGTCAGTGGAGTGTCACATCCACTACCTCAGTCCTTGGCAGGATGAAGCACTCTGGGCACTAAGCCCCCTCCAGAACCAGTGGAGATTCACATCCACTACCTCAGTCCTTGGCAGGATGAAGCACTCTGGGCACAAAGCCCCCTCCAGAACCAGTGGAGAATCACATCCACTACCTCAGTCCTTGGCAGGATAAAGCACTCTGGGCACTAAGCCCCCTCCAGAACCAGTGGAGAAAGGCATCCACCTGAGAGACCGTGCCTTTGCACTCCGCAGGATACAGCAGTGGGCAACCCACCCACTAGAGAGACTTGAGAGACTGTGGCTTTGCACTCCCCAGGATGCAGCAGTGGGCACCCCACCCACTTGAGAGACTGTGGCTTTGCACTTCCCAGGATAAAGCAGTGGGCAAACCACCCACTGGAGAGACTTGAGAGACTGTGGCTTTGCACTCCCCAGGATAAAGCAGTGGGCAACCCACCCACTGGAGAGACTTGAGAGACTGTGGCTTTGCACTCCCCAGGATGCAACAGTGGGCAACCCACCCACTGGAGAGACTTGAGAGACTGTGGCTTTGCACTCCCCAGGATACATCAATGGGCATGGAGCCCCATCATGGAGCTGGTGCCATGCACTCATCCGGGTGAGGTGCCCCCCCTTTCCTTCCCCCTCAGGTGCCTGTTTTATTTCGATCTGATGCCCCTGCAGTATTCTCTCCGTTTCGATCGGGTATCGAGTGTGGGCCTCGCCCATGCATTTTGGGCCCAGTGGTCCACGGACTATATAGGTGCAGTACCTGGACTTGAATTCTTGGTGTACATATTTGTTTATAGTGTATATAAATTTTTGACTAATGGATGTTTATTGATTACAATGGTTACAAACATTTCCTTTTGTCCTTGCGTTCTTCCAGGGTGTATGGGGGGTGTAAATGGAATGTTTCAGCATGTATTGGTGTGTGTGTTGTTGTGGGTGCGGGTGGGGGTGGGGGTGTTGCGTGTGTGTGTCACCCTCTTTTCCCTCCCCCTTCCCCTGTGTTGTAGGTGCAGTACTCACCGTGGTCGTCGCCGCCGTCGGTCGTGCTCCTGGTAGAGGAGCAGGAAGACTATCGCAGGGAGTATTTGGAGTTCAGGCTACATGGCATCCTGGTTCCTCGTGGTCTGTGTAGAGGTGGGTGTTTTCCCTTCCAAGTCCTGTTTCCGCCGTGATTTTGTTTGTGTTGAATCCGCACCGGAAAAGGTGGGGGATTGGCCTGTCATAATAGTGTGGGCGGTACATTGTCTTCCGCCTGTCTGTTGGCGGTGACCGCCATGCTGTTTGTTTGTACCGCCCTGGTGGTCGTAGTGTTAAAGTGGCTGTCTATGATGGCGGTTTCTGTCATGGTCATAATTACATTTTTCTTCCCGCCGACCTGTTGGCAGTTTTATCGCTGCTTTATCACCCACCGCCAGGGTTGTAATGAGGGTCTATGTGTCTGTATTAAATAAATTAGTTATAACATGCAGATTTGCCAACCTACATGATGAACTGAGGAGAAATTAAACCATAATGCATTGCAACAATACTAGTATACAAGACAGGCTGTGGGTGAATGGTGAGTCAACCATTAAGGCATAATAGCTATAGTCAGTAAAGCTGAACTTACTTCCAGGTGTGCTAATGCAGTTTTGATTAATGCAAAAGAGGTATAAACAGGGAGTATAGTAAAACCATACACCACATCACACTGTCAGTCGAATGTAAAGTTGACAAATTCTACCAAGATGATGATCATTTGGGATCAGCGAAGAAGGATTAACAGGTTTTGGACATCCATGAAGAAGTATTAGATGTGAGTGGTCAACCTAGGAAAAACCCATATGCAACACTGAGGCAAGAGAGGTGAGGGTAATGGTAGTAGTGGACTCTGGTTCGCTGTATACTATAATCAATAAGAGGGGGTGAAATGAATCTTTCATCACTACTTTGGGTACTGAGTTGCAACAACTAGTTATCAAACCTCAAAGCTTTTTAGGCGAACCTGTCAAGTTACTGGGGTTTCCCAACTTGACATTTGAATTTAAAGATTGATTAACATTATGTAAACTTTATGTTGCATAAAAAGGGCCCATCTGTTCTTGGGTAGTGGTATCAAGGAGAGTTGGGTATTTTACTTGAGTACAACAGTCCTGATCCAGTTCTGATTCTGGATGATGAATAACAAGTTAAAGAGAGTATTACGAGAGAATTTCCTACAAATATTTTCAGGTGAAATTGATGAACTAAGAGGTTGTGCACATAAAATAAGTCTTAAGGATGATGAACAACCATGTATTGATTCACAAGGTTAGGAATATTCCACTTTGTATTAAAGAAGAAGTGATTACAGAATTAGATAACCTGGAAAGTGCTGGAGTGATTGAACAAGTGGAATCATCAGATTGGGTAGCTTCGCTGTTAGTGGCCTGTAAATCCAATGGTTGGGTCAGGTTATGTGTCGATTTGGGAGATTTATGAAAAAAAATATTTGTAGGTCAATTCCCTTTTCCTAGTGTCAACGAGTTGTTAGCATTGAAAACATGATTTAGTTTTACGCTAGCTACTTCACTGCTGCATGTTATCAGGTGCTAACACTAAGGCAGTAAACACCTCACCACATTCATCATCTTTCAAGATGACATAATAGTCATAGGGAGAAGCAGGGGGGTACATAACAGAAAATTGAGGATAGTTTTAGGAATTTGTGGGCAAATACGTTTTAACTGCTGAAATATCAAGATATAAAATTGCAAGAAGGAAAGTTACCTATCTTGGGCATGAGATTAGTTGCAGGGGCATATCACCTAAGGAAGAATTGGTCAAAGCAGTAGGAATCACTCCATCACCACAAAATAAAGATGATGTGTGTGATTTCTCAGGCTTGGCAGAATTCATTCCAAATTTGTGAACAATTCTTTCAAGGTTATGAAATGAAATGTAAAAGCATCATCACAAGTGATGCCAGCAAGAAGGGTTTAGGAGCAGTGTTATACCAATACAACAGCAGAAGTGAAGAACAAGTCATAGCTTTTGCCTCTAGCGCTTTGACATCAACAGAAAAAAATACGTGATTATTGAGACAGAAACCACAGGGTATGTATGGGGGATGAACATTTCCAGCTATTTGTATAGGGGTAAAAATATTTTCTGAGGTTGAACATAAGCCTTTAGCCAAAGTACTTGTAACAAAAGAACTCAATAAAGCTTTGCTTAGAATTGCTAGACTTTCCATGCATCTGCTTGACTAGAGTTATGAAATACAAAGGGGCATATTTAAGAGCCCCCTGTGCCGCCATAGTGTAATTTGTTTGATGCTAAGGCGGCGCTAAAGTGGCTTTTCTGCCATGCCATATGTACAAAGTGGAGCAATGCATGCATTGCACCATTTTGTAACCCTGCACCACTTTGTAACCCCTTACACCACATTATGCTTGGGCCAGGCCTAATGTATGCAAGAAGGGCGTTCGAGCGCTAGGAGGCCCACAAAAATGGTGCAGTCTGATATAAAAGATTTCACTCTGCTATTTTTGGCATCATTTTTAATGCCTGTTCACAGCAGCCATCAAAATGATGCTTCCATAGTAGCCTATTGGCTGGGCCTCCTTGCACTTTATTGCACTAGCATCAACATTTTTGATGCTAGTGTGGCAAAGCACCACAATAGCTTCAAAACGTTTGATGCTATTGTGCTAACGACCGCCATGGTGCACCGTATTATAAATACAGCACAACCATGGTGTTTTTAGGTGCCAATAGGGGGGGGCACAAGAGAAGTGGAGCATCATAGTTGATGCGCCACTTTTTCTTAAATATGGGCCAATATGTGCCAGGAGTTCTCAATAAAGTTGCTGACTTCCTTAGAAGACTACCCCTATCTACTATGGAAAATTTCAAAAGGGAACGGGACAAATGTTTTATGGTAGTTTTGACTAGCAATGACTTGCAGTGTGTAGCCACACAAAACTAGAAAGTTGAAATGAGATGAATAATTAATTTAATTGATAGAATGGTTAAGTAAAGATTCGCCAAAGAAAAGAAGGTTGAAAATGAATTAGCAGCCGTTTGGGAAGTAGGAAATTAACGTTCAGTTTAAAACAACCTTTTAACAAGGAATTGGCGCCTGGTGCCACCTCATACCTTACTCAATAGGATTATAGCTTGTGGCTTGAAGATCATCTTCGATCGTAAAAACGAAGTGTAGGGTTAAACAATCTTACTGGTGGTCAGGCATCAACCGATAAATCAAAATTGATGTGAGTTAATATATGAAATGTGTCACAGATCACATTAACACCACCCTTGCATCCAATTGAGTCACCAGGAATGGTGTGGGAATGAATTGGGGTAGATTTTTTTGGTCCTGTGCAGAGTGGTGAAAGTATTGCTAAATTTGCTATAGTGCTCATCGATAAATTTTTCAAATGGCTAAAGGTGAAAGTAGTGAATAAGGAAGATGTCAAAAGTGTAGTGGAACTCTTAGATGAAATTTGTCACAGATAAGGTCTTCCCAAGACCATATTCAGCAACAACAGTTGGCAATTTGTGTCGGAAATATTCAAAGAATGAATTGGTAAAATTAGTGTAAGTCATAGAACAGCATTGATTTATTATCTCGAAGGGAATGGTAATGTAGAATTGTTTACGAGTGAGTAAAGATGTTATAGAATTGTCAAACAGCAATAATTTGGATTGGGAAAAGGAGATTAAAAAAACATTATGGTCATACAGAATTACGCTTTGCTTTTCCTTCGGACATGGCCCATTTAGGCCCTGATTTATACTTTTTGGTGCAAAACTGCACTAACGCAGTTTTGCACTAAAACGTTTAGCACCGGCTTGCACCATTTCTGTGCACCAGCCGGGCACCATATTTATGGAATGGTTCAAGCCGGTGCAAAGAGTAGGCTAGCGTCAACAAAAATGATGTTTGTCGGGTGGGGCTGGCGGATTGGAAGAAGGGTGTTTTGCACCAAAAAATGACGTTAAGCAGGTTAGAGTAAAAAAAATGACTCTAACCAGAGTAGCGTCATTTTATGGCGCTAAACATACCATGCCACAAGACTCCTGCCTTAGGAAAGGCAGGAGTCATGCCCACCACCTGACTGGCCAGCACAGGGGACAAGGTTGCCCTGGGCATGGCCATTGCACCCTGTGCCATGCATGGGGACCCATTTCAGGGCCCCCTACAGCACTTTAAAAAATAAAATAAAATACTTATCTGTACTTACCTATACTTACCTGGGATGAGGTCCCCCATGCTCCGCTGTCCCTCTGGTGTGGGTGGGGGTGTCCCTGGGGCCTGAGTAGGGCACCTGTGGGCTTATTCCATGGTGTTCCACCATGGAAATAGGCCCACAGGTCCCCTAACGCCTGCCCTGACCCAGGCATTAACAAATGTGGCAAAGCAAGCTTTGCACAATTTTTTGATCCCTCCTCCTTCCCTTGCACCATTTTTGCACGGGAGTATAAATATGGCGTTAAGGTCATAGAGTCTTTTTTTGCACGGGAATGCCTACCTTACATCTCATTAAGGCAAGGTAGGTTTCCACGTCCAAAAAATGATTTTAACCCCATAAATTTGGCGCTAGTTGGGTCTAGCACCAAAGTATAAATATGGAGTGAATTAGAGTAAAATAAATTACACTAATTCGGTGCAAACAGAGTATAAATATGCCCCTTTGTTTGATGAGAGATAGGGCACTATGGACCAAGGACAATAAGTGGTGGATGGCTAAGGCAAGTTAGGTTGACTGGTCTCCAGAGTAAGTGAACCACAGGAAGAAAAAGTCACAAGTGTATAAGGTTAGATATGATGAGTCATATGGTGTGAAAAAAGTCGAACTCTGGATGGGGTACATTGTCGAGGTCAAGTAAGGCAGATTAGTGAAGAAGGGTGCAAGCAAATTTTCGCTCGCAGTGAAACCTATTGGCAAAAGTGCAATTATCCATGTAACCGGCAAAAGTGCAATTATCTATGTAACCGGCAAAAGTGCAGTTACCTATGTAACAGGATTGATGTCATGCAGGGCCGGCTTCAGGGCGATGCGAGTGGTGCAGATGCACTGGGTGCTGACCTCACGGGGGCGCTGTGTTTAGCTTTCACTTACGAAACTTGTGATTTAAAAGCATCTGCTGAAAAGTTTCTTGTGTGTCCAGCCTCCAGGAATCAATTAAAATGTCAAGATACCTCTTGTTAATAATGTTCTTGCTAGAGAGCGAGATCAGAAGTTTGTATAGCGGCAGCTTTGACACGCCAGAAAGTAGTGTATTTGGTTAATGTGCCTGCTGCATAGAGCAAAATTACATTTTGTGTAGATAGCTGAGTGGATTAGTAAAGCCAGCCTTTACAAATGCTTTAAAACAAATGAATGCACGTGAAAGGGGGGCTATAGAGAGGTGAGTGTCACATTTGCAGGGTGGTAGTGAGGGATCTGAGGAGGTGGTCTGTGGGGGAGGGGCGCCAAAAAAAGACTGTCGCACAGGGCGCCACCAATGATAGAGCCAGCCCTGATGTCATGCAAAGCACTCGACTACTACCCAGTGAGATAGCACTGCGAAATAAAGAGAAAAAGTAGTCCAGAAACCAGACGGAAAAGATCGAGCATTGTATGTTTTCAGTAGTTGGTCGATGCGCTGAAGGAGGGCTAAATACCGGAAAAGGCATGACGTATGCATGCCTTTCACTATTGAAAGCAAGCAGATTTTAAAAGGCAAGCCCATGAACCAATGAAAGTGACTGACGTGACATGGGCGTGGTTAGAAGCCCAAAGAGAGATTTCAACAGGGGACGGAGTGCTTTGCGCTCGCCCCTAAAAAGCGGGTAGTGGAATTGCTTAACCTGAACATGTTGAGGATTTACTTTGCAAGTATTTTAGGTTCTACTACATACTCCATGGTTAAACTGTTCTGTTCTGCTATGTACTCAGTGGATGAACTTTTTTGGTGTGTACACCATAATATATTTAAGAATAATTCTTAATGTTATCCTATGCACTTATTGATATTTCCTGACTCCAAATTCTTTTCTTTTTTGTTCTTCTTATAATATTGCACTTTTCTCATGTGGCATAATATGTGGTTTTCATCATTATTATGCGGGAAGAAGAGTTGTGTTTATGGGTTGTTGAAATTGCGTACATTCTTGCATTCCATGCATTCTATTCTGGCATTCCACAGTTTGTCAGAGCAGAAAGTGGTTTGACTATTCAGCCGTTGGTTATGCTGTTCGTTGCCATGGGGCTTGAGTGAAGAATAAATACTTGAATTTCATCCTTTTCTGGCGTACTTACTGGGAGCTATCTGAACCTATCAGATCACATGACCCAGCACACCCCATCCAACGACAGTCAATCAGAGTTTTGTTCATAGATCCTGCCACAGTAGAAATTTAAAATTAAGGGTGTAAGGGCTTCATTACGTGTTTGCCTGTTGGACCGTCAGACTGCTCTACTATGAGTTATACAGGCATGACTGCTGACTGCCAAGCAAAAATGGCAGACCACCAGCAGCGCAGCGGCCTGGATATAGGTGGTCCGACCTCCAGGTCAGACAGCACCACAAATAACCACCAAGCGTATTATAAGCACACAGTCTCCGAGGTGGTATCTTCATGATGGTAAGCTAATGGTGGTCCGAACCACGGCGGTTCACAGTCATCAAAGTAATAGACAACTGCACATAGGATGAATTTGGAAATAACATAGCTGACACACATTGCCACAGTGGATACACCTGCAAAGGACACTATAAAATACATCCCTTCACAGACCACAATCCTTTGCATTTCCAATGCAAAACACAGAAGATAGAGCGTCTTTTTTCCACAGAGTACGTATATCAGGCACCCCTTTTTTCACCATCATATAGAACACACTTTTGTCCATTGACACCCTTTTGCACTTCCCCTCTTTAGTAAGTCACAGTTGAAAATACGTTTAGGTGCCCCTACAAGTCCCTAGTAATTGGTACTAGGAAACCCAGTGCATGAGGTACTAAGGGTAGGACTCTGAGGTCAGCAGCACAGATTGTGCCACCCTCAGGGACCATGCATCCAAGTGCACCCAGCACTGCCATTGAAGGCTGAGTGTCCTGGTGCAATCCTAAAATGCAATGGGAACCCCTAGACTTTCAGATCAGATTCCAAGGACAAAAGAAGGCCTGCAACAAAGAAGTTACAAGGCTTGAGAATTGCATTCCTGCTGCACAAAGAAAAGCGCCAAACTGCCTGCTGCACCCAGCACTCAACAATCGCCACTGAGGGGTTGCACAGACATCGGACAGACTCTACAAAACCCCAGAAGATCTTCACCCTTCTGAAAATTGCTAAAGATCTCCCTCTGGAACAAAGGCATTACTCCCTGAAACAAAAGACCCAAAGACCAGTGAAGTCTAGGTCACTGACAGGCTGCTGACCAAGGAACCGGACATTGCAGCCAGACTAAAGTTCATCTGATGGACCAGGAGGACATAATCTGTAAGTGTGCCAAGTTTGGTGGCACTGCAACCTTTAGTGGTGGAACCGTGCAATAGCCCGGGGTACTGTTCACTCAACGTCTGACACCAAGAAGAAAAGTCCACTCCAGATTTCAAAAGGGCTAGGCGCAAGCCCCAGTTGAGAGACTTCAGGACACATAAGAACCACCCCCCAGAGTGACCCTGCTGACCTGCAATCCACCCTCAAAGTGACCTCCCTCCTGCTTCCAAGGGCACCTTTGCACACAGCTCATGGCTCATCTTTCTGTTCTGCACCAGACCTCCCTGGGCCCTTCACTGTAGCACCAGCAGTGCTCTAGGGGTCCCCCTCCCCTTGCAACCTCTACATTCCAAGGGGACCCCCCAGACTCACCTTGAAGTCCACCTGTGCATTGCTTTTTCAAGTGGTTCCCCACAGTGGTCCTGCACTAGGTCCAAGGACTTTTCAGCAGACCGCCTGAACTCCTCCTGATGGCCCACAGGACCGCTTGATGACCTAGACCTAAGAACAAAAGGAGACATTGCTAAACACATTGTCTAATTTTATATGTAGTTTAAAGTTTTCTCCCATTGATACATATAGTGCGTAATTAGGCACAGAAACAAGACATTTTCTAAACTTTGAAAAATCATATTTTAAAAAGTACTTACTCAATTTTGATGACCTTAGTCTTAGAAATTTTATAAAACTCGGAAGTAGTTTGTAAATTGGTCTCAAGTTATTCCTTTGAGTGTGTGTCTTCATTTATTGATATTGGGAGTACAACAAATGCTTTGCACTTCTCCAAGATTGACCTAACTGGTCGACCAAGCTACCATAAAAATTAGAGCATTAGGTGGTCTCGTTTTTCCCTCTGTAAACCAATGTGTGGTTGCCCGGACTGTCTGCACAGTTTGCCTGGTTTTGAACACTACATAGAGAGCCAGCCTCCTACAGTCACCCGTTTTTTTTCACTATGTCACATTCTAAAAATCCCAGGCCCATATTTATACTTTTTGACGCAAATCAGCGCTAGCGCAGATTTGCGTCAAAAAGTTTACCGCCGGCTAATGCCATTCCAATGCACTAGCTGGGCGTCCTATTTATGGAATGACGTTAGCCGGCGCTGCGGCCTGGTTAGCGTAAAAATAAATGACTCTAACCGGGCAGCGGAGCCGTAAGGAAGAATGTGGGTTGTGTGTCAAAGAATTGTGCAAGTCAGGTTAGAGTCAGAAATATTGACTCAAACCTGACTAGCGTCATTTTTTGACGCACAACCTCCATGGAAATGACTCCTGTCTTAACAAAGACAGGAGTCATGCCCCCCCTGCCCAATGGCCATGCCCAGGGGACAGAAGTCCCCTGGACATGGCCATTGGGCACAATGGCATGTAGGGGGGCCCAAGTTAGGCCTCCCTTTGCCACTTTAAAAAATAAAAAAAATACTTACCTCTACCTACAGTAGATGGGTCCCCCCATCCATGGGTGTTCTCCAGGGGTGGGCGAGGGTGACAGGAGTTGTCCCTGGGGGCAAGGAAAGGCACCTGTGGACTGCTTCCATGGTCGAGACCATGGAAATGAGTCCACAGGTCCCTTAACGCTTGCCCTGACCCAGGAGTTAAAAAATGACTCTAAACTGGTTTAGAGTCATTTTTTAAGGCCCTCCCGTGCATCATTTTTGCATGGGAGTATAAATAAGGTGCAAAGGCCTTAGAGTAATTTTTTGCCCTGGAACGCCTACCCTGCATCTCATTAACGCAAGGTAAGTTTCCACTGTAAATAAATGACTCAAACTCCATAAATTTGGCGCTAGACGGGTCTAAAAAAAATTATGCAAATCCGGCACAAACAGAGTATAAATATGCCCCCCAGTTTTTCAGAAGATGAGTTCAGAGTTATGGTGGATGAAATCATATGAGTTGAGCCACAATTGTTTGGAGCACAAGTCCAGCATATATATAGTACATGGAGTACATGACTGCTAAGGCCAGTGGCCTTGTAGCTATAATACCAACCACCAGCCCAGTGGTCACTTGTCCAAATATCACTGTTTCTCAACTCTCAATTGGAGTGTACTCACCTGGGAGGATGCCATGTGTATATTGTGTTTAGTAGAGAGAGTGACATTACTGTGACTCCTAGGAAGCCGTCTGTCGCTAACTCCAAACACCAGACAAGGGTACGCTTGTCCAAAAAAAGACCCCTGTTTAGTAACTCCCAATTGAAGTTTATTTACCTGGGAGGTGTGAAGTAGAGGGATTAACCTGACTGCAACTCCCAGGAGACACTGTTTCTTTAACTCCAAACACAACTGCCAGGAGACACTGTTTCTCTAACTCCAAACACCAGGCCAGTATTTACTTTTTCAAGGACCCCTGTTTGGCAACTCTCAATTGAAGTGTATTCACCTGGGAGGATACAATTTGCTAACTTTTGGGAAGTAGGGAGAGAGAGAGAGCACATGACTGCAAAGCCCAATGGGCCCTCCTACTCTAACTCTAATGACCAGCACAGTGGCCCCTTGTCCAAATACCCTTGTTTGCCAACTCTCAAATGAAGTATGCAGATGGTAAGACACCCACCATCTTCCTAAAAGACCTCCTTTGTGTCCCACACATTCACTCTGTTGACTGATCCTCAACTACCTACCAGTTCCAATGGGAGGAGTACTCTGGACTTTGGACTCACAATGGTGTGGCATATACTCCAATAATTTCATTCCACATAACTGACACCTTCCCTTTACATTTTTGTTTCTTTGTGTCCAAAATGTATTTTCTGTATTAGCATGGTAGTAAATTCACCCACCACAAACTCATTGTCGGCTTGCTTAATTTTCACATTTAGGTATGTAGAGAATTAAGACCATGTGAACTATACGATGAAGATACAAGCTACTTGTGCTAGCAGGTATGTGGTACAGGTCCACAGTGTCCAGCTCAGGATTAAAACCATTACACACCAACACATTAGTACAACTGTCTGGTCAACCAAAAATGTAATTATGGTGTTCAGCACATAGGCAGCCAATATGTCTAGACTTTGGAAACAAGAACAAGTGACTCATACTGAGTAAATGAACATATTTCAAGGTACAGACTCTCAGACCATGGAAGGAAGTGATTTGTTAGACATTGTCCTGTAGAATAGGCATACATTAAAGTGGTTGATGTCAGCAGCTTGAGCCTTATCACATACCACACCAAAGTAATCCAACATCACCTAATCCAAGATACTGACAGATGGCAGTACAAAGGTCCCTGACCATAGGGGCATCATAATCCAATTCCCATGCATCTGATGGTATGACACAAACATATGTCAGTGTTAGGGCACAGGCACTGTGGTCTGCAATGATGAAACACATCTACAGCTATATACAGGTCATACAAAAAGAATGTTTAGCCAATGCGAAGGAAACATTGCTTGGTCAAAAGCTAGGACTACATATTTTCAGACTACATGATGACACAGATGATGCATCAGGCCCACCACAAGACACAAAACAAGTGCAATGTGCACTTCCAGATCTCCAGCCAAACACTGTGTAAACTATTTTGGTACAGATCTCATAAATCTAAACTCTGAGACCTATTTTACCTGCAACGACCCATGCCCACTTTGTATATCAGAACATCATCAGATACCTGCCAATGTCACATCTCTGAAATGCCCACAGGGCGATCTTGTGGAGCATGCAGCATGCCACAGTGATCCGAGCAGGGCTCGACCAGTCGGGTCCAGACACCGAAATCTGGCCTTCAGGAGCCGAAAAGCCTGCTCCATTGGCCGCTGTGTTGTTCCATGGGCCTCATTGAAGTGGACTTCCCTTGGCGTAGTTAGATTCCTCAGCAGCGTCAACAGCCAAAGACTGTTTGGATATGAGGAGTCTCCTGTCAAGTAATGGGACATAAGTGCAACAATGAGTCACTCACTTCATGATTGTAGCGCCTGACATTGCGCACACACAATCAGGACAGATGTGAGTTACCAACCAGCCAAACCCTCTCTGGGTGCAGTTGTGACATCATATGGGTTATTGTGCTGTTCCGTATTATGAAGGTATCATATACGTTTATGGAATGGAAGTTCTTTCTGTTGTGATAGACTTGTTTAGTGGCCAGCGGTGGCATCAAGCCAACATGTGTGCCATTAATGGCCCCCATCACATGTGAGAGGTGGGCAAAACCATAAAAGTCAGCCTTCACATTGGTTAAATCCTCACTTTGTGGGGACCTGATATAGCTGTCAATGTGTTTCAACATATGTTAGAAATGGGGTCTCTAGCTGGCAGTGGTTTGCACCTTGCCAAGTAGGAACTATCACTCTAGTCAGGGAAAGGGAGTCACACAGCTAAGATAACCCCTGTTCAGCCCCTTGGTAGCTTTGCCCGAGCAGTCAGGCTTTTCTCAGAGGCAATGTGTAAAGTATTTATACAGATGCACAGTAACACAGTGAAAACACCATAAAACTACTCCACACCAGTTTAGAATAATAGCCAATATTTATCTAAGCAAAATAAGAGCAAAACAACAAAATATCCAACATACACAAGCAAAGATATCGCTTTTTAAAAGTTGCATAGAGTCTTAATCAAGAGGACTCAATGATTGTCTCTTTTTAACACACAGTACCTGAAAATGCACCTAAAACAAAAATGATTCGGGGCTCAGAAGAGGTGAGGTGCCAGAAAACAAAGCAATGCGTCAGTCCCTTACTGCACAGGGGAGGTGATGCATTGGTGCCTTACTGACAGGCAAGGTGAGGTGTCAATTCTCTCCTCACAGGAGAGGCAATGTGTCAATTCTTTACTAACAGGGAAGGTGATGTGTCACTTCTTTACTGGCAGGGATGGTGATGCGTCAGTTCTCTACCTGCAGGATGGATGATGCATCAGTTTCCTGTCAGGCAGACTCAGTTCCTTGCTACGGTGTGGGGTCGATTTGAAAATGACACCCAAGAATGATGCGTGGGAAAATCCAGATGCACAGTGATGATAGAGCTGCGGTGGAACAGGTGCTGTGTCGATCCTACAGGCACTGCATCGACCCTTCTACCACAAGACAGGCACTATGTTGAGTCTTCTGGCACAAGCCAAGCGATGCATCGATTCTCAGACGCGGCGATCCAATGCATGGATTCCGCAGGACACCAATTTCCACTTCCTAGGCTCCAGAGACTGGATTTGGCACCAGTTGGCAAGTCAGGACTCTCGGTAGAAGAGCCCAGGCACTGGCAGATGAGGTCTTTGATGTCCCTGAGACTTCTTAACAGGAGACAAGCTCAGTTAAAGCCCTTCAAGAACCTTGGAAAGCAGGATGTAGAAAGCAAATTCCAGTCCTTTCACTCCCAGGACAGAAGCAGAAAGCAGCAGGCCAGCACAACAAAGCAACAAGCAGAGTGGCAGTTCCTCCTGCGTCATCCAGCACTCCTTCCTGGCAGAATGTCCTCTGCCCAGAAGTGTTCTGAAGTTGTGGTCTCAGAGGATCAATGCTTATACTCATTTCTGCCTTTGAAGTAGGCAAATTTCAAAGGAATGTCTTTGTAGTGCACAATACCCTGCCTTTCCTGCTGTTGCCCCAGACAAACTCCAGGAGGTTGAAGACTGCTTTGTGTAAGGACAGACTCATCCTTATTCAGGTGCAAATGTCAGCTCCTCTCACCACTCTAGCATAGGAAGACCCATCAGGATATGCAGGGCACATCTCACCTCCCTTAGTGTGACTATCTACAGTGAATTCACAAACAGCCCAACTGCCATCCTGACCCAGACGTGTATTCCACAGACCCGGCAGAGGCACAGAATGGTTAAGCCAGAAAATGTGAATTCAAAGACCCCAAACTCCACATCTCTATCTGCTCCCAATGGGAAATTACAATTAAAAGATATTTCAAGGCAATCCCCATGTTAACCCACGGGAAATAGTGAAAAACAAATTTAGCAGTATTTTACTTTCAGGAGAGGTAACCACGCCAGTACATGTCCTACCTTTTAAATACACTGCACTCTGCCCATATGGCTGCCTTGGGCCTGGTAAGGGGGTACACTTTCCAGGTCAAACTGACAGTTCAAACTGCCCACACAGACACTACAGTGACAGGTCTGAGACGTGTTTACAGGGCTACTCATGTGGGTGGCACAATCAGTGCTGCAGGCCCACTAGTAGCATTTGATTTACAGGCCCTGCCACACACTGTGCACTGTACTAGAGACTTACTAATAAATCAAAAATGCCAATCATTAATAATCCAATTACCAGTACAATTTAGACAGTGAGCACTTTCACTTTAGCACTGGTCAGCAGTGGTAAAGTGTCCAGAGTCCTAAAGCCAGCAGAAACAAAATTCAGCACAGGATCAAAACAGGTCAGAAGCCGAAAAGATAGGTGAAACCACACCAAGAACTGACAGGTCTAACTACATTGCTGAGAGTAAATCCTTCAGAACCAGACTGAACATAGGTTGGGACATACCAGCAGACAGGGCCTCTGTATGTTGGAATGACCCTGTGGCTAGGAAATGCATTACTGACATGACTTGTACAATGGGTGGTATGCAGGTTGGATAGCTGATAGCTGGCATCTGATCTGGCTCCAACTGATGGCATAAGTCCATTATTGTGTGCCTATCAGGTGGTACAACATAATAATATGCTGTTGCTCCACAGTCTGAAGGTCAGGCAGTGGATGGTAGAAAGGAGGTTGTCGCATCCGTCCTCTCCCACTGTACCTAGGTGTGACAAGACATGATTTGGAACATTAGTCAGTGTGTGCACTGCAACATACATGATACATGCCAAAAATGTCATGTGACTGATTTCTGACTGGATAGACATGACACACAGTACGCATCACAGCTAGCAATTACACAAGGGTCACGTGTGACCACCAAGGTTGTCAACATGTGTACAGAACATGTATTTGGACAAAACTCAAAGATGTGCTACACAATTGCCCCTCCAAATGTGACTGTATATTCCACATGCCAAAAAGACCGTCGGCGGAGGTAGACGTACACCGCCATCAAATGCCATCTGTGCCCTGCAACACAGTACACTGGTGGTTGTGCAGAAGGACCTACATGATAAGACATAATAAGGGTGTTTGTGATGCTACAACAGATATATTGCATGTGTGACACAGTTTACAGAGCCAAATACAGCATTTCAACCTGCCAAAATGGCGGATGCTTGATCTGCTTCACTGGACATTAGGAACCGGCTGCGACTGCAAGCAGAAGTCATCAGGGTGATAGGAAGTTCCAACCGCAGTGGACACAGCCATAGACTAACATTGTTGCCTGTGGCAGTCACGGCCCAATGTTTGTGCCCGCCGGCAGTGACAACCACATATGTGGCAGACGTGACTGCCATGTTGTGCACATTCACTCACTTAACTCCTGACACTGAAGACAACAACACTTCCACTACCTGAGCTGCTGTGTGCCACCTCTGGGAGCAATCATGCCACATCCAGCAGGTGATAGTCCCCCTGCCTTCTCTCCAGAGGAGCTGCTGAGGCTTGTTGATGAGGTCCTACACCTGTAAGAACAGCCCTATGGCTGGGGTAGAGTCACTGTGGCTATGCAACTGTGGCACTGTGCCCACTCCCTGTACACCAGCAGATCCTGGCATGTGAACAATATGATGCTCGAGTGGTAAAAGTAGCCCTGAATGCATCAGTCCTCAAATTAGGAATGGGTGCTGAGGTACATCCCAAAAGTAGTCCATATGTGCATTATGCATCATTATCAATGTGTGTCTTTGTCTCATGACAGGTCCCTTACTCTCACAGCTCTGTTGGCACATTCATATACGTCATATTTGTCCTGTACAGGCTTATTGCATTAATGGCGGTCCCACATTGAAGACAGTGTGTTGATTCCTTGGAGGTCATGATATGTGAGTCAGTA
This sequence comes from Pleurodeles waltl, assembly GCF_031143425.1. NCBI lineage: Eukaryota > Metazoa > Chordata > Amphibia > Caudata > Salamandridae > Pleurodeles > Pleurodeles waltl. The sequence continues at coordinate 554,125,698 of NC_090448.1, forward strand.
CCTTAGTCACATAGCAGAAATTGTACAATGCCTACCTGTAGGAAGCTGGCTCTGTATATGTTATATCAAAATGAGATATAGGCCCATATTTATACTTTTTTTGTGCTGCATTTGCGTCACTATGTGACGCAAAAGCGGTGCAAACGTACAAAATATTATTATATTTTGTACGTTTACGCCGCTTTTGCGTCAAAAAGTGATGCAAATGCGGCACAAAAAAAGTATAAATATGGATGGGCCATAGTGTGCACAGAGTCCAGGGATTCCCCAGACTGCATCCCCTTGACCAGACCAACGAGTGCTATATAGCGCATGGGGGCACTTCGCTGCACGGGACGCGCTTGGTACTTTAAAAGGGACGACTTATCCCAGACTGCTTTGTGGCCCCAGGAGGCGGCCATCTTACCAGCACCTGCATCCACTTGAACAGACCAACGAGCGCTATATAGCGCGTGGGGGCACTTCGCGGCTCGGGACGTGCCTGGAACTTTGAAAGGGACTACATATCCCAGACTGCTTTGTGGCCCCAGGAGGCGGCTATCTTACCAGCACCTGCAGCCACTTGACTTTGCGGTGCGTCGTAACCCGGAGGAGGCTGGGCTGGGCCACCCCCCTAACATTTTTCCTAAGCAGGCACTGTTGACTCTTGCCACTATTGTATCTTCTTGTAGGTGTATCATTGAACTAACATTTTATAGAACACTTATCCATCAATTATAGTTCAATGGGCAAAAGGAAAGCAATATAGGGTGGGGCAAGGGCGGTGTTAAAAACTAAGCGTAAGAGACATAAGCATGCAGCCAATAACTGTACAGAATCAACACCCTTCTTGATGATTGCTCCTCTGTCAGGAAGGGCGCTGGTCACAACAAAATTACTGACATATTTGTAGAACGAGGCCAACAGGCTATAGCCTCCACAGGGCAGGGGGAGGGTAGGGATGTCATCACCCACGCTCCCCCATTATCAGCAGATAAGCCTCCAACTGATCCCAGCGACCCTATTCAGTGTATCAACCACTTTACCCCTTTAATAAATATATCAGACTCACAGGACGACTCTGACCCATTCATCAGAGTGTGAGGGTCAGTAGTTGTAGATTTAAATGAGCACTCAGCCCAGTCAAATGCACAGCATATGTTATGCATACAAGATTTAAAGAGAGAGGTGTCAGAACTTAAGTCTATGGTTAACTCCTTAATTGCAATAGTCAAGCAGCTAATTTCTCCAGACACAACGACTTCCATAAATCATCATCGCAATCTAATGCCAAACCACTCAGGTACCATCACGAAATTGCCCACATCGCTAGCAAATAGTTGTGCTGACCAATCTCTAGCTGATGCTAAGATCAAGAAATCCGATCAGCCCCCCACCCAATAGCTTAGGTGCAGGGAAGGCATTTGATGCCTGCTATCAAACTACAAAATCCACAAGCAATACTGTTCCTAAATACACTGCACAACCTATCATTGACCAACTCCAATCTACAAGGACTTTTCTAATGGTCAATATTCCTAAGCTACACCCACTGGCACAAAGAGAAGGGGGAGATTCCTTTAGAAATAAGGCAATTCATTGGATTTGCCACGTAAGATGCTGTTACTCTGTAATACGTGAGGATATAATTGATGCAGTAAGAAGGCCCGACGTAGGCAAACACTTTGACATTCTACAGTTGACACTTAGGGATAGGAGCATGGTGGACAACCTGGTGGCCCTAGACGCAAGGACAAGTGCTCCAGGGCAACCCTGTATCCAGTTCAAATATCCAAGCTCACCTGTATACTGTAGGGCTCGTTCCATCCACTGCCTAACGGGTAATCCATCTGCTCTTAGCAAGAATGATTGACTTAAAGCATCGTCTGAAATACATGCTGAACTTCCCCCTGACTCACATGAAACAATTGTCTCTGGTCTGGCTGTAGCCCCCAATATTGCCTCTGCAAGCACTCACGTTTCTTCTCCTTACAGATCCCACCAGACCACCAGCGACACATTGCATAGCCATGATAACATTGTACATTCTTTCCCAGGTGAATTTCACTTATTACAGATAGCAAAGCACGAGAATACCACACCTAGGACCAGGTCATGTACCCAGATATGGGGACAGGATTCACTGGACAATAGTGATGACGACCCCTCTCCTCCCAAGCAACCTCACCTGTTAAAAAACCACCCTCTGGTAACCAAGCTCTCAAATATGTCAGTGTACAGGGCTGGCCATTCAACCACTGGGGTACGACTTGTCTCATGAAATGTGGCAGGTCTGAGATCTATCCTCCTGCTCCCGTCCTTCACCACTTTTATTGAGGAACACGACATATGTCTTCTTCAAGAGACATGGTCGACCGACCCACTCTTTCGAACTGGCTGTTCCAAATTTTATATTCCTGCTCTACCCAGTACCAGGGGCAGGCCCTCTGGGGGTCTAGCCATCTAGACTAGAACATCACTAAGCTGCCATATATCACAGCTATCCATTGATTCCCCCGACCTGCTCGGTCTTCGCCTATCATTTGGGGCTGATGCAGTTGTGATTATTTTTAACATCTATACCAGAGGGGTTGGGGGGTGGGTTGGGTTTCCAAAACCCTCTGCATTTTGGAGGTATTTCAGCAAAACTTTCCCCGGCATTACAAAATTATTGTGGCAGGTGACTTTAACTTCACATTTGAACCTCTTGACTGGGATGATCTTGGGTCCACCCATGAGGAGGATCAGGTATGGTATATTCCTGCCCTGGATATCCTGCCCATTAAAAGGTGGTCACAAGTTGCTATTCAAGTAAAATCATTGACTATGGAATTTGGACTTAGGGCACTCAATGGCAGGACCAAATCAGACGTAAAGGATTGTCACACGTATAACAAAGTTAACCACACCAGTAGAATTGATTATTGTCTAGTCAACATAAGATTATGGCCTTTAGTCATTGACATGATGGTTATTAGGAGATCTAAAAGTGACCATAATCCTCTCTCAGTCCACTTGTCAGCTTTGAGCAACCACCTGTCCATGATCAACACCTCAGTTAAAACACCAAAGGGAATCAGTCTGATTAATGACAAACACCACCTAAAGTGGAACCATGTTCTGGCTCGACCTACACTCATTGACGCTGCTAACAACACCTTGAGGACCACATTGACGGGCTTAGAGGTGGGCTCTGCAAACCCCAACGAGGAAATAAGCTTAACTCACACCTCATATTTCAAGGGTATTGCGGCCCTCTTCTCTGCTGACATAGACTCTGATAGTAAGAGGCTCAAGGGTAGGCATCGCTGGTTTAACAAAGAGTGTCGCTCCTCAAGCAAGCATTTAATCCAAGCTATTAAATCTAAGGATGTAAATGTAATTAGCTCTGCCAGGAAGTCTTACAAATTAGCTATCGCCAAAGCTAAATGTGAACAAGATGACAAGTGGTGGGCAGCACTTAGTGACGCTGCACAAGAGAGGAATTGCAGCACATTTTGGTCCCTAGCAGCACGCGGCCCTGCAAACAGCAAATTGAACATTACAACTAATATTGCACCAAAGGACTGGGTAGACCACTTTAGTGTGTTGTATTCTTACAACCATGATAGTTCTACCTCTCGACATAAGGACACTTGCCCAAATATTACCCTGGCACCCTCCCCTCCAGTGTTGCAACTATTTTCCAAAGCTGACATAGCATACTCTTTAGGCTCTCTAAAGCGTGGTAGGGCACCTGGTGCGGACGGTGTTCCACCAGACCTATTTTTAAACTGATATAGCAATCGGGTCAAGATATATCACCATCATAGCGAATGCAATAGCATCTGGGGCGCCAATCCCTGAGTCTTGGAAAGGGGCCATTGTTGTCCCAATCTACAAAAAGGGCGTCAGAAGCCTCCCCAGTAATTATAGGCCAATTAGTTTAATAGACTGTGTGCAGAAAGTGTTCTGTCATTGCCTTCTGTGCAAGATTCAAGTCTGGATGACGGAACGCAACATCCTTAGTCCTCTCCAGGCAGGTTTTCGGCAAAAAAATATCTACCATTGAGCAAGCCCTTAGGTTTCTGCTCTTATACTGGAAAACCGTTTTTATTGGTAAAAGGAACCTGTATATTGCTTTTGTGGACTTGAAATCCGCACTCGATTTAGTACCCCATAACAAGCTGTGGGAAGTTCTTTCCCAAATGGGAACACATTCTTGTATTACTAACTCGGCTCCATGAGGGTAACTATGCATGCGTCAGGTAGGACGATAGGGGGCAGCTAACTGACAGAATTCAGGTGTCAAGGGGTGTGCGGCAAGGGTGTGTCCCTGCCCCCACCCTGTTCTCCCTGTACATAAATGATATCGTCCCCTCTTTACTCAGACTGGATGCTGATGCACCTTCGCTAGGCACACAAATTTCCGGTCCTGCTCTTTGCAGATGATACACTTCTGATATCCAAGGCCCCAAGTGGATTACGTAACTCCTCTTGTGTTTTGAGGAATTTTGCTCCACATGGGGACTTGAAATCAATGCCTCTAAAACGAAATTGATGACACTTAATCCACACAGATCATTTAGAGGAAAGTTCTCTCTCGGGGGAACTCCACTTGAAAAGGTTGGCACTTTTAGTTACCTGGGCATAATGTTAACTGAAAAAATGTCTTGGAAATCACATATTGCAAAGCAAGCACTGAAGTTAAAGCAAATAGCGGGGGTATTAATAAAGGACTTTAACCTTTCACATACTAAACCAATACGCCCGCAATCTGGATATATGAAACCAAGGCAGTAAGTTCAGCCCTTTATGGAGCTGAACTTTGGGGCTATGCCAAAGCCCAAGAAATAAAGGTTTCTGAAAATAATTTATTAAGAAATCTAGTGTCCCTCCCACCAAGTACTCCATTGTATCCCCTTTTTAAAGACCTAGGCATGAAACGCATTGACCACAAAACCCACCTGCATCCCCTCTTGTATTGGCGTCGTCTTTGGACCACTCCGGAGCTTGCCTCCTTTACCATAGCCCGGCAGGTCATCTTAGAAGCTGACCACTCTCATAGTAGACCCTGGTTCAGACACATCAAGGGGCTAATTTACTCTCTTGGGCTTAGAGAACTTTGGGATTCCCCAAACACTACTACCTGCCCTTCAAAAAGTGATCTTAAAAAATTGTACTGGCATATGGTAGACTCTGAAGACATGAGGGTTGCTCTTCACTCTACGCTATCATGTGACTTCACCAACCTAAAAGTGACGTGCAATATGAGGCACCGGGACATAATCACGGTGCCAAGAGAAAGGAAGTTGTAATTCCAGTTTCGTATTGGCACCCTGCCATTAAGACTATTTACTAGTCGCTGGTCACATGACAAAACAACCATCTGACCAGCTTTTAAAGCACCCATTAAAAACCTCCCTCACGTCCTATTTGTCTGCACTGCATACACTGCCTCACTCAGGAAATGGCTGGCCCCAGCTTGTAGACTGCTGGGAGTTCACAGGTCCAACTGAGCTCTCCGAATTCTTAGATCAGACACTCGCCCTATGCTAGTGATTGCTGTTGCCAAATTCCTTGGGGCAAGTTGGATTGTCAGAGGGAAACTTCTATCTGCATAATGGTTTTAGGAAGAATGTATAAACTTACTCTGGGAGTGTATTTAATTTTATTAAATTTTATCTAATCACATGTATTGTATATATTTTATTCTGCGTAATTATTTATTGTTGCTGGGCTTTTGTGGCTCTTGTAGCCGAAATAAAGTTCTTTTGACTGACTGACTGACAAAGGCTTCACAGAGGCTGAAATAGATAATACTAATGCTCTATTTGTGGTAGTGTGGTCAAGCAGTTAGGCTTATCAGAGGGTAGTGTTAAGCATTTGTTGTACACGGACAAGCAATAGGAGAAACATGCACTCAATGACAACTCCAGACCAATAGGATTTTATATGGAAAAATATGTTTTGTTCATTTGTACTAGAACCACAAGATTCAGTTTGCAAGTAAGTACATAAAATGAAAGGTATTTTGCATATATATAATCAGGATGTTGAATAGAATCGACAATGTATACAGTTTTTCTTAAAATGCAAAAAGCTATTTTAAAAGTGGACAGTGCAATTTTCAACAGTTCCTGGGGGAAGAAAAGATAGTACAGTTTTACAGGTAAGTATTCAACTTTCAGTTCTTATCTCCGGTTCAAGTTAACCCCAAACACCCACCACCAGCAACATGGGGCAGGTCGGGTGCAGAGTTCAAAGAAGAACCAAATTAATGTGGGCTCCTATTGAGACAGGGAGTACTCGGAGTCTGGTCAGCCAGCGGGTAAGTACCCGCGACTCAGAGGGAGAACAAGGGGGTTCAAGAGAGCACAGAGGGGCCCCAAGTAGGCACCAGACATGCACCCTCAGCAGCACTAGGGCGGCTGGGTGCAGGGTGTAAACAGGGCATCGGGTTTTCAATGCAACTCAATGAGGGGACCCCGGCGGGGTCACTCCGAGGCTGCAGACAATGTCCAGGGGGACTTTTCGGGCAAACCACTGGCTGGACAGGGAAGAGGGCTGACTGTTGGTCAATACTGCACCAGGGGTCAGTTTCTCCAAGGTCTGGGGGCTGCGGGTGCAGTGCGTCCTTTAGGCGTCAGATATCTACGTCCGGAGCTTGCAGTCAGGGGGTGCTCAGGATTCCCTCTGCAGGCGTCGTCGTTGAGGTTTGGAGGGGTCAACCTAGGGTGGGCTCTTGCCCCCAATCGCCTGTGGACCCTTTCTTGCTGGGTGGACCACCTGGACACGGGTCGTGGGTGTCAGGTGCACAGGGGTCAGCCCTCATGCATCTGGAGTGAGGTGGGAGTCCTTAGTTGTAGGTTTCTTTAGACAGAGCCACTGTCCTTGGGAGTTGTTGGTCCTTTTGGGTGCAGGGCAGACCTCTGCAGTTGGCAGAGGTCCCTGGGCCTGCTAGACGCATCACTGGTCTTTTTGCAGGTTCTTTGAAGCAGGAAACAGGCCGGTAGGGCTGGGGCCAAAGCAGTTGTTGTCTTCCTTCTTCTTTGCTGGGGTTTCAGCTTAGCAGTACTTCTTCTTCTTGTAGGTCGCCGGGAATCTGGTGAGCTGGGTTCAGGGAGGCCCTTAAATCCTAGATTTAGGGGTGTGTTATGGGTCAGAGGGCAGTAGCTAATGGCGACTGTCCCTGGGGGTGGCTATACCCTCCTTGTGCCCTCTCCCTTTGGGGAGGGGGGCACAGTCCTATCCCTATTGGACCCTGTTCTCCAAACCAAGATGGAGGACTCTGCCGGGGTGGGGGGGTCACCTCAGCTCTGGACACCTCAGGGGTGGCCCTGGCTGGGGTGGTCACTCCTTTCTGTTTTCCCTAATTTTTCCACCTGACTTGCCACCAAAACTGGGGCTTTGTCCGGGGGCGGGCATCTCCACTAGCTGGAGTGCCCTAGGGCACTGTAAGCCGAGGCTTGAGCCCTTGAGGCTCACCGCCAGGCGTTACAGTTCCTGCACCTCATCCCAGGACAGGCACCTCCACCCAGGAAAGGCTTTGTTTCTGACCACAGAGTGCACAAAGGCACTTACCCCATGTGGTCTGAAACTCATCTGAAAGTGGCAGGCTGGCACAGACCGGTCCGTCCTACACTAGCTGTTGGGCTAACATACAGGGGGCATCTAAGATGCCCTCTGTGTGTATTTTTCAATAAATCCCACACTGGCATCAGTGTGGGTTTATTGTGCTGAGAAGTTTGATACCAAACTTCCCAGTTTTCAGTGAAGCTGTTATGGTGCTGTGGAGTTCGTAATGAGAAACTTCCAGACCATATACTCGATATGGCTACACTGCACTTACAATGTCTAAGAATAGACTTACATACTGTAGGGGCATATTGCTCATCCAGCTATGCCCTCACCTGTGGTATGGTGCACCCTGCCTTCGGGCTGTAAGGCCTGCTAGAGGGGTGAATTACCTATGCCACAGGCAGTGGATTGTGAGCATGGCACCCTGAGAGGGGTGCCATGTCGACTTTGCCTTTTTCTCCCCACCAGCACACACAAGCTGCCAGGCAGTGTGCATGTGCTGAGTGAGGCGTCCCCTAAGGTGGCATAATGTATGCTGCAGCCCTTAGCGACCTTCCCTGACCACAGGGCCCTTAGTACCATGGGTACCTTTTACAAGGGACTTAACAGTGTGCCAGGGCTGTGCCAATTGTGGAAGTAAAGGTACAGTTTTAGGGAAAGAACACTGGCACTGGGGCCTGATTAGCAGGGTCCCAGCACACTTTCAATCAAACCTGGCATCAATCTAAAAGATTTCTTTGCGCCATTTTTTCTGGCATTTTTAACGCCGGCTCAGAGCAGGTGTTAAAAGGGGGCACACCATTGGTTACAAAGGGCCCCTATGTACTGTATCACTGACACTATTGCCCCCTACCCTGCTCCATGGTGCACCATATTTTAAATACGGTGCACACATGGTGGCGGTAGGGGGGTGCTAATGGGCGCAAGTGCACCACCACTTTTCTTACATCTGCCTCTTTCTGTATCCACCATGCCAGCCCCTTCATTTTTTTTTTTGAATCTGTTTTAATTGATTTTGAATTTTGTGGTTGAAAATGCAGCAAGAGAGTGTACATAATGGCACATTCTGTTTAATATCATCTCTGTTAAGATACATGCGTTTTAATGGTCAGCATTGTGCACAACGCCATAAGTATGATGCATTATTTCACTGTCTATGGGATTAATGTTTTACATGTACAGTTGCATGCTATGTCACTGTATTTAGCGACCGCCAACTGTGTATGTCTTCAATTAACAGATTGATCATTTATATTATAACATAGCAAAGAAAAAAGCAACTAGCCAGTTCTAGTTTAATTTATCTTCCTGGTGTGAGGGTGTGAGACTACATTAACTGTTAACAGACTTTCTGATACATCTGTGGAGAGAATAGAGGGAGGTCCTAGGAATCTAATTCCATTGATTTATTATGTTTTCTGGTGTGCAGATTGGGGCAGTGTTATCTTATATTTTCTGACACTACATTTGTTGATGTTTTGTGTCTGGTTATGTGATCTTAGGTGAGAGCTCTCTCAGCCCTTATGTTTTGTTTATAGAGGCATCTGGTCCTCCGCTATATTGTCTGTGAGATACATATTCAGTTCTGCTAGTATTGTGTCCCATTGGGTTGCTATAGAGTAATTGAGGAGACCTAGTGCATCCTACCTGTGGAGCGCTACACCCTCCACTATGCCCAAGCTGTCACGGATTGGAACCAGGCCTCATAACACTGAGCATCAGGTCTCTCCCACCTTCGGGTACTTAATCGTTTGGCAAGTATAAATCCTAGGTTTAGGAACTTGGAGGTGACACAGTTATCTTTAGTTCTGTGAAAAAGTCCTAATATGCATGTTTCCCACGTGTTAGTGATTGAGCGGAGTGAAATGCAGCTGCCGATTTACCACCACTCTCCAGTAGCCCCGCAGGGTGGGGCAGGACCATAACATGTGTAAAATGTCAGCATCCAGCAAGTGACATCAGGGGCAGCAAACATCTGTTCTGTGAAAGAAGCAGTTAATTTGCTGTGGTGTCAGGTAAGCTTGTGAATGATGTAGTATTGGATGAGGCCAAATCTAGCATTACACAGAACTTTTAGTGGGCTTTCTAGTATGTGAGACCATTGCTTAGACAAAAATGGAAATATACAGGACTTAGGAGGTCATTGCGAACATGGCGCTAATGACCGCAGCGCCGCCGGTGGCGGTAATTACCGCCGACGGCATGGCAGTGCATACTGCCATATAAAGATAACAGTAGTAAACTGGCTGAAAAGCAGCCAGTTCCCTACTACCCACTGCCAGGCCTGAATCGACCGCCAGGCCGACGGTAGCCACTTTTGACCCGGCGGTGAAGCCAAGACCGCAGGTGGGATAATGATCCCATTTCCACCAGGGGTTTCCTAGGATGCTGCTCTGCTGGCATTGCCCTGTCTCCATTCACCACCACGCCTATGACTGCATCATTATAGGCATGGTGGCGTCTGGACTGACGTGGCAGTGAGAGTGGAACAGCATCCACCCCCGCCACCTACCGCCAGCATGGAGCATGGTGGCCCTCACCCCCATCAATGGCGGTGAGGCTCCAGGCGTCATTATTTGGTGGGATGCCTGCTGCCGCCACTGGCCGTCTTATGTCAGCACAGTTATCAGCGGGGCATCCCACCATTATCATAATACCTGCCTAAGTCCAATTAACTCAGAGTACAGATAGTTCAGTGAAGGTAGTGAATGTTGTGGTGATGGAAATGGGCAAATGTGTGACGTTGCATAAATTAATGAGGATGTAATCCGCTTAAAGCGATATTGCAAGCACATCATCCCCCAGAGGTATTCCCCACTCTTATCTCCGCTCCCTAAGAGCTAATGCTAAAGGTTCAACCACCTGAGCAAAAGGAGGGGGGAGAGGGGCATCCCTGGCAGGTGCCCCTCTTTATGGTGATGGGAGGATAAATCAGAGATCCTGTGCGTACTCTCATCATCAAGTATAAAGCAATCAATCCATATTTGTGAATTGGGTGCTCACCCCCATTTGTTGTAAAACCTGAAAGAGGGAAGGCCACTCCAGAGAGTCGAAGGCCCTCCCTAAGTCGAGCACCAGGCAACTGGCCAGGGGCCACCGCGGTGGTGCGTGTCTTAAAAGCGAAAAAAATCTGCGGATATTGAATGATGTAGTTTGGTTTGGCACAAAGCCATTTTGATCTCTATGGACTAAGTCAGGTATCAGCGGTGCCACTCAATCAGCTATGATCTTAGCCAATATCTTATAATCAGAATTTGGTAGTGCTAGTGGCCTGTACGAGTTAGTTTATGTTGGGTCTTTATGTGGTTTTGGTAGGGTAATTAAGAAGGCATCTCAGAGCGTGGTGGGAAGATGCACTAAGTCCAGTGCCTCCTCATAAAGAAAGAGTAGGCAGGACGCCAACTGAGAGGCATGAACATAGTAAAATTACAAGAGTAGCCCATCTGGGCCAGGGGTTTTGTTAGTAAACAGGGCTTTGATGGTGTTTTGAATTTCAGACAATGAAATGGGTTTATTTAATTCAATTCACTGTTGCAATGTCGCCTGAGGCAATTGGTGACCCAACATGAATGAGTAAATGTCGCTCGTAGGGGGAGTGCAGTGAAATGGTGGGTCAACTCGGTATGAATTTCACGTTGAGTGTACAGTAATGCTCCCATGGAATTATGCAGCACTTCGATTGGGTGCTGGGGTCTGTCTTGTTTTATTATCCATGCCAGGAGAGAACCAGTTCTATCTGCTGTGTCATGAGTCCTAGCTGCATGTGCTGCATAGTTTATGCAACGTAATTTTTCTAAAACAGGCAAATATTCTTTCTGTGCCACAACAGGTGGTGAACGGTTCCTAGTGTCATGTATCACCTCATTTTCTAGGTGTATCAGTCTCTGTTCTAACAGGGTCACCTCCCTATCTAACTGCCTCCGTATGTTCCAGGTTAGTCCCATACAATGACCAGGCAGAGTCACCTTAAAGGCATCACACTCCGTGGCAGTTGTGCTTGCAGAACCCTTGTTTCTATCAAAATAGTCTTTATCATGTGACTGACTGAGTCACAGAATGACAGATCTTCTAGGGCCACTGGTTCTAGGTGCCATGTAGGTACGACTGTAGGATCTAGGTCCCAGTCTAACTGGAGATATTGGGGGTTGTGGTCCAAGTGCATTTGTGTCAACACCAGGACAGTGCGCGCTCTACGGGCATCTAGAATGCAAAAACCCAACACTCGCAAGATAATGTAATTTATGCATTGTGATGACATGTTATTGTTTAACCTTTTGCATTGCAGAATTCAATCCAAAAGATTCATTTTTAAGGTGCTTATAAATACTGTACATTTGCAATGTATTGCTGCAGACATTCAGAGTGAGTTAGGGTGTGGCAGGGTGTGGTCCCTTTCCAGGGCCTTTCATAGACTTTCCCTGCAACATGCCTGGGCGTGTTTCTAGGCGGGGCCAAGACTCTATAAAAGAGAGTCAGCCCAAATCCCAGTGCTCACTATTCAGAGGTCCCGGTGCAGAGCAGCAGCATCTTCCTGAGCTCCTGTCCCGGCGGCCTATTTGGATTTTCCAGTCTTCTGCACTCATCTCTCATTGGTGATCACTGTTTCCAGGCGGTAAGACGGTGTTTGGACATTTCCCAACACCGTGATTGAGAATTTTCATATTCTTGATTTTAATTCTTAAATGAATAACAGATTACTTGTGCGCTGCCATTTTTTGCCATTTGTATGGTGGTTTGCAAATAGGGAGGACGCGCAATTTATTCCATAAAGATTTGACTTCGTTATTACATGGTTGTTCATTGCGCGCTGATATTTCTTGACTTTTACATGATGCTTTACGAGTTGGCAAGACGTGCAACTCGTTTCATGAGCATTTAACTTTGTTGTTCATTGCGGGCTACCTTTTCTTGACATTTACATGGTGGCATTCGAATCTGCGAAACGCGCAATTCACTTCTCGTGTGTAATTCATGCTGTTCATTGTGCGCTACCATTTTCTGGCATTTACATGGTGGCATTCGAATCGGCAACACGCGCAATTCTTTCCCTGAATGCTTTTCATGTTGTTCATTGTGCGCTACCATTTCTTGATATTTGTATGGTGGCATTTGAATCGGCAAGACGCGCGATTCTTTCCTCGTGTATAAATAATGTAAATTACTGTGCGCTACTATTCTAAGACATTTTCTTGGTAGCATTTCAAGTTGACACGTTGCGTGATTTATTCCTTGAATCTACGTTGTGTGATTTCATGGTGCACAATCCTTTATGGTGTTTAATACTGATATAAAAAACTGCAATGTGCGCAATTCACTTCCCAATGTTTTTTCTGAGATGAACACAACAATACCAGAATTCTAGATGTAATGCTGTGTATTCCTGATATGTATTCTTAAAAGGAGATTCATATGGTTGTTTAGAAATTGCTCAGAGTGTTTCCTGATTCTCATGCTAAAGAAAGTACTCGAATCTGAAAGTCCTATTTAACTTTTCCTGTTTCCTCCTCAGGTATTCGGTCATCTAAAGCCTAGTCAGTTTTAGGACTATTCTAGGGTTGTTCATGTTTTTTGGAAAAGATGAAGCTTAGAGTTGTAGCATGGTACTGAATTCATGAGATGTAATTTTGATGTTGTGTTTTAACCTTTTGCTTCCTACAGGTCTCCTTCCCAGCTGTTCCCGTCCTAATCCCCTTTTCCCCACTTGGACTCTCTTAGACTCTGTGATAAATCTAATCAGAGTATTGGAGCTGTCTTGTGGTGGAAGTGTTGGGAACGTGCACAGACCCTGAGGATCTGGTGACTCTGACAGAATAGTGAGCCCACGAATTATTATCCTCCTGGTTTGTGTATGTTCTCAGCATGGCCACACTGGAAGAGCTAGTCAAGGCTATCACCCAGCTCCAGTCTGAAGTGGTATCATCAAAGGATTTGACAAATAGTCTAGCTGAGAGGGTGAGTCAGTTACAGAATAAGGTTGAGAAGAAAGAACAAAGTCCCACAGGTGTGTCTTGGCCAGGTACTTCTTCTCAGACTTCTGGAGGTAATCCGACTAACATTTCCCTCAATGTTCCTTCAGCCATTCCTTTAGCTCCCCCAGAACGCTTCTCAGGTGATCCTGGTTCAAGTGGAACTTCACTTCACCTGCAGACCACATACTTTCCCCGATGCCCAGTCTAAAGTAGCTTTCTTGTTGTCATATCTGTCTGGAGATGCAGCTACCTGGGCTATTCCTCTTGTGCGTAAAAATAGTCCCCTGTTGTACAACTGGAAAAATTTTGTTCGTGAATTTGAGAGAATTTTCGATCGTAGAACTGTAACACAGTCAGCAGATCGTGAATTATTAGACTTACGCCAAGGGAATCAGGACTTAGGCCCTCATTCTGACCCTGGCGGTCTGTAACCGCCAGGGCAGAGGGCAGAGGAAGCACCGCCAACAGGCTGGCGGTGCTTCCGGGGCAATTCTGACCACGGCGGTAAAGCCGCAGTCAGAAAAGGGGAACCAGCGGTTTCCCGACGGTTTTCCCCTGCCCCAGGGAATCCTCCACGGCGGTGCTGCAAGCAGCGCTGCCATGGGGATTCCGACCCCCTTCCCGCCAGCCTGTGAGGCTGGCGGGAACGGGTGTCGTGGGGCCCCTGGGGGCCCCTGCAGTGCCCATGCCATTGGCATGGGCACTGCAGGGGCACCCTAACAGGGCCCCATTAAGATTTTCAGTGTCTGCTTGGCAGACACTGAAAATTGCGACGGGTGCAACTGCACCCGTCGCACCCCAGCAAATCCGCCAGCTCAATTCGGAGCCGGCTTCATCTTTGCTGGGGCTTTCCCGCTGGGCCGGCGGGCGATCTTTTGAAAATCGCCCGCCGGCCCAGCGAGAAAGTCAGAATGCTCCCCGCGGTCATTTGACCGCGGGCGGTGTTTGGGCGGTTTCCACCCGGCGTGCAGCGCCCGCCGCCCGCCGGGGTCGGAATTACCCCCTTAGTGTCATATTTAGCCAACTTTAATCGGCTGGTCGCTGAGACATCCTGGCCTGAAGAAAAACAAGCGGCCTTGTTTTACAGGGGACTCAAAGAGGAGCTAAAAGACATCTTAGCGCAAATCGACCCACAACCTGCAAACTGTCAAGATTTAATAAACCTTGTCTTGAGGCTTGATCATCGTTTAAATGAACAAAAAGGAACGCGTAAAAAGACTGAAAAACATTCTTGGCATGCTCATGATAACAAAGACTCAAGAACTCCAAGAGAAAGAACGCCGGAACCGATGGAAATTGGAACCATCAGGAGACCTTTGACCAAAGATGAAAAGGACCTACGCAGAAAAAATGGGCAATGTCTCTATTGTGGGCGGAAAGGTCATTTCGCCAAAGATTGTCCAATCAAAACAAAGAGCAAGCGAGGCCCAGTTCAGAAAGTTGCAACCAATGCATCAGTCGAGTCGAAAAATCTAAAGCACCCAAGTTGCAGAGAAGGGTTGCTCTTGGGTGTCACCGTGGATCCTTCACAATCCAAACATCTAAAATTGGGAATAAGAGTTCAGGTCAAGAAAAAGGCCTATTTCAAGAAGGCTCTAGTCGACTCTGGGGCTACCGGAAACTTTGTTGACGCCCAATTGGTTCGTGCTTGGGGGATCCCATGTATTGAAAAGAAGACCCCAGAAACCATCCAGGCAGTTGATGGAAAACTCTTGACTGGAGGTCCGATAACTCTTCAGACTGTCCCCTTGACAATAATTTGTGAAGGTAAAAATCAAAGAAAGAAACATAAAGAGGAACTCATCCTTGACGTGATCCATGCTCCCCAGTATGGGATCATCCTTGGCTTGCCATGGTTAACTCATCACAATCCAGAGATTAATTGGGCAGAACGAAAGATCGTGTTCTCATCAGTGCTATGTAAAGAACATTGTCTCCAAAGGACTCAAGAATCGGAAGTTTTCTCCATTCTTACATAGCTACCGCCACAGAGAAAGAAGTTCAGTTGCCCAAACAGTATTCGTCTTATGAAGATGTATTTGATGAGAAGGAAGCAGAGAACTTACCTCCTCATAGATCTTATGACTGTCAAATTGATCTAGTCCCAGGGGGGATACTTCCCAACTGTCGTGTGTATGCCCTGTCAGAACAAGAAAATCAACATTTACGAAAATACTTGGATCAATTCTTAGAGAATGGTTTCATCCGCCCCTCTAAGTCTTCCACAGCTTCTCCTTTGTTTTTTGTTCCAAAAGCGAACGGAGAGCTTCGAACTTGTATCGACTATAGGGGTTTGAATAAAATCACCATCAAGAACAAATATCCTTTGCCTCTAATTCCGGTCTTACTGGAACAAGTAAAGAAAGCAAAAATCTACACGAAGCTTGATCTTCGAGGTGCTTACCATTTGGTCAGAATGAGAGAGGGTGACGAATGGAAAACTGCATTCAAAACAAGATATTGCCTTTTTTAATACACCGTCATGCCTTTTGGTCTGTGCAATGCTCCAGCAGCATTTCAATTTTTCTTAAATGACGTTCTTAGAGAGTACCTCGATATCTTTGCCATAGTTTACATTGATGACATTTTGATCTACTCAGACAATGAGAATGAACATGTTCAACATGTCAAGAAAATGTTGGCAGCCCTTCGTAAACACCATTTATATTGCAAGCTAACCAAGTGTGAGTTTCATGTTACCACAGTTGAGTTTTTAGGGGTTATCCTTACCCCTCAAGGTATGGTGATGGCAGAAAGGAAAGTAAAAGCCATATCTGAATGGCCCATCCCAAAGACTGTTCGTGATGTACAATGTTTCCTGGGCTTTGCAAATTTTTACCGGAGGTTCATCAATCATTTCTCCCAGACAGTGGTTCCAATTACTAAGTTATTAAGAAAGAAAGAAAAATTTGTATGGTCCCCAGAAGCAGACCAAACCTTTTCAACTTTGAAAGAAGCTTTCTCCACTGCCCCAGTCTTGACTCATCCAGATGCAGATCGACCTTTCATAGTGGAAGCTGATGCTTCAGATGTGGCGATAGGAGCAGTCTTGTCACAACTAAACAAAGACACTGGTCAGCTTCATCCTGTAGCTTACATGTCTCGGAAGTTGAACGAAGCCGAACAGAACTATGTCATTGCTGAAAAAGAGCTTCTGGCAATTCGTGACGCCTTTTGGAGACATCATTTGTTGGGAGCTAAATATACTGTCACAGTATATACTGATCATCGCAATCTTCAATTCATGAGTTCTGCCAGACTTTTGACTCCTCGGCAATTACGCTGGATGCTGTTTTTTGCCGAGTTTGATTTTGTGGTAACCTTCCGGCCTGGTAAAGATAATCGCAAAGCTGACGCCTTGTCCCGCCAAGAGTCTACCACATTGCCTGCAGTTGTGGGCCCAAGCAGATCCGAAAAGATCAATCAAGCAAGGATTACCCTTTCACGATGCTCGTTTGTTCGTGCCCACTTTCACATTTCGCTAGATAGTGTTTCATTGGTTGCATGTTATACCTACAGCAGGTCACCCTGGTACTCCTAAAACTCTTGAATTAATCCAACGCTATTTTTGGTGGCCTACCTTAACAAAGGATGTAAAAACAATGGTAAACAACTGCGAAGTCTGTGCTCGCACTAAAACAAGTCATTCAAAACCGAAAGGGTTGTTACACCCACTCCCAACCCCAAGTCGTCCGTGGGAACACATCTCTTTAGACTTTATTACAGGTCTGCCAGTGGTTCAACAGCATTCAGTAATTCTGGTGGTAGTAGATAGTCTCACGAAATATGGACATTTCATTGCCTGTAAGAAATTACCCACCTCTAGTGAACTGGCAACTATCTTACTGAATAGAGTGGTTCGTTATCATGGACTGCCAAAAGTGATCCTCTCCGATCGGGGATCGCAATTTGCCTCCAACTTCTGGAACACATGGTGTAAAACACTCCAAGTGACATCTACCCTGTCTACTAGCCACCATCCTCAAACAGATGGTCAAACGGAGAGACTAAGGGTCATATTGATACTCTGTTTGCCCCGGAATTGCGTCGTTTTTTTTTACGCAATTCCGACGCAAAACTAACTCCATATTTATACTTTGGCGTTAGACGCGTCTAGCGCCAAAGTCCATGGAGTTTGTGTCACTTTTTAGCGTGGACACCTACTTTGCGTTAATGATATGCAAGGTAGGCGTTCCCGTCTAAAAAATTGACTCCAAGGCATGTGCGCCGTATTTACCCTCCCGGGCAAAAATCACGCCCGGGAGTGGGCGCGTCCCAAAAAATGACGTCCAGCCACTTTTGCGTTGTTTTTTAGCACCTGGTCAGGGCAGGCGTTAAGGGACCTGTGGGCTCGGAAGGAGCCCAGAGGTGCCCTCCCATGCCCCCAGGGACCCCCCCTGTCACCCTTGCCCACCCCAGGAGGACGCCTAAGGATGGAGGGACCCATCCCAGAGAACATAAGGTAAGTTCAGGTAAGTAATTTTTTTTTTTTTTTTTTTGCGGCATAGGGGGGCCTGATTTGTGCCCCCCTACATGCCACTATGCCCAATGACCATGCCCAGGGGACAGAAGTCCCCTGGGCATGGCCATTGGGCAAGGGGGCATGACTCCTGTCTTTGCTAAGACAGCAGTCATTTCAATGGGGGTCGGGAGTAAAAAAAAATGGGGCAAATCGGGTTGAAAATTTTGCCTCAACCTGACTTGCCCCATTTTTTGGCGCCCAAACTCCATATTCCCCTACGCCGCCGATGTCTGGTGTACGTCATTTTTTTTCATGCACACCAGGCAGCTCCGCCGGCTAACGCCAGCTAACATCATTGAATAAATACGGCGCTGTGTCAGAAATCATTCAACATTTGCATCAAACTCAGAAATCGATTCAACAACATTTAGAAAAAGCCCCCAAAAAAATACAAAAAGCATTATGACAAGAAACATTGTGAGGGACCGCAGTATCAACCTGGTGACAAAGTGTGGCTTTCCACAAAACATATAGACTTCAAGAAGAAGCACATGTTTAACCCCAAATTTATAGGTCCTTACACTGTTCTTCAGCAAATCAATCCTGTGACCTATAAACTACAATTGCCAAAATCATTACGGATTCATCCAGTGTTCCATACTTCCCTCTTAAAAAGGCAGTCCAAAAGGTCCACCCTCATCCAGCTCCTGTTCTAGTACAGGGGGAAGAAGAATATGAAGTCAAGAAAGTGTTGGACTCTAAACTGAGAGGGCGTAACCTATGGTACTTAATCTCATGGAAAGGTTATGGCCCTGAAAGTAATTCATGGGTTTCCGCATCTGATGTTCATGCTCCAGTACTTGTGAGATGCTTTCATCGTCTCAATCCAGATAAACCAGGCCCTAGAGCACGCCTGGGAGAGGGGAGTACTGTCAACACCAGGACAGTGCGCGCTCTACGGGCATCTAGAATGCAAAAACCCAACACTCGCAAGATAATGTAATTTATGCATTGTGATGATATGTTATTGTTTAACCTTTTGCATTGCAGAATTCAATCCAAAAGATTCATTTTTAAGGTGCTTATAAATACTGTACATTTGCAATGTATTGCTGCAGACATTCAGAGTGAGTTAGGGTGTGGCAGGGTGTGGTCCCTTTCCAGGGCCTTTCATAGACTTTCCCTGCAACATGCCTGGGCGTGGTTTTAGGCGGGCCAAGACTCTATAAAAGAGAGTCAGCCCAAATCCCAGTGCTCACTATTCAGAGGTCCCGGTGCAGAGCAGCAGCATCTTCCTGAGCTCCTGTCCCGGCGGCCTATTTGGATTTTCCAGTCTTCTGCACTCATCTCTCATTGGTGATCACTGTTTCCAGGCGGTAAGACGGTGTTTGGACATTTCCCAACACCGTGATTGAGAATTTTCATATTCTTGATTTTAATCCTTAAATGAATAACAGATTACTTGCGCTGCCATTTTTTGCCATTTGTATGGTGGTTTGCAAATAGGGAGGACGCGCAATTTATTCCATAAAGATTTGACTTCGTTATTACATGGTTGTTCATTGCGCGCTGATATTTCTTGACTTTTACATGATGTTTTACGAGTTGGCAAGACGTGCAACTCGTTTCATGAGCATTTAACTTTGTTGTTCATTGCGCGCTACCTTTTCTTGACATTTACATGGTGGCATTCGAATCTGCGAAACGCGCGATTCACTTCTCGTGTGTAATTCATGCTGTTCATTGTGCGCTACCATTTTCTGGCATTTACATGGTGGCATTTGAATGGGCAACATGCGCGATTCTTTCCTTGAGTGTTTTTTCATGTTATTCATTGTGCGCTACCATTTCTTGGCATTTGCATGGTGGCATTCGAATCGGCAACACGCGCGATTCTTTCCTTGAGTGTTTTTTCATGTTGTTCATTGTGCGCTACCATTTCTTGATATTTGTATGGTGGCATTTGAATCGGCAAGACGCCCAATTCTTTCCTCGTGTATAAATAATGTAAATTACTGTGCGCTACTATTCTAAGACATTTTCTTGGTAGCATTTCAAGTTGACACGTTACGTGATTTATTCCTTGAATCTACGTTGTGTGATTTCATGGTGCACAATCCTTTATGGTGTTTAATACTCGTATAAAAATCTGCAATGTGCGCAATTCACTTCCCAATGTTTTTTCTGAGATGAACACAACAATACCAGAATTCTAGATGTAATGCTGTGTGTTCCTGATATGTATTCTTAAAAGGAGATTCATATGGTTGTTTAGAAATTGCTCAGAGTGTTTCCTGATTCTCATGCTAAAGAAAGTACTCGAATCTGAAAGTCCTATTTAACTTTTCCTGTTTCCTCCTCAGGTATTCGGTCATCTAAAGCCTAGTCAGTTTTAGGACTATTCTAGGGTTGTTCATGTTTTTTGGAAAAGATGAAGCTTAGAGTTGTAGCATGGTACTGAATTCATGAGATGTAATTTTGATGTTGTGTTTTAACCTTTTGCTTCCTACAGGTCTCCTTCCCAGCTGTTCCCGTCCTAATCCCCTTTTCCCCACTTGGACTCTCTTAGACTCTGTGATAAATCTAATCAGAGTATTGGAGCTGTCTTGTGGTGGAAGTGTTGGGAACGTGCACAGACCCCGAGTATCTGGTGACTCTGACAGTTTGACCCATGTAATCTACATGTTGTACTTGTTGTGTTAGGTTAGAAGCGCAGAGCAACCTATCAACACGCACATATAATCCATGTGGAGCTGAATAGAAAAAGTAGACTCTGGTAGAGTCATTGCGGGCACGCCATATATAAAGGAGATCCCAGTTATGTAGCCATTTAGTTAGGTTATGAGCGTTGGAGTTTGTTGCTGTGTGGGGAAGTGGGGAAAATGAGCAATCGAGTGTTACATCTAAAACGCTGTTGAAATCCCCTCCCAGGAATCAGGGCATCCCCCCCAGAGAGACAAGGTCTCTGATGATAATTGCTGTAGGAAAGAGGTCAGGTTAGGGGCGTAGATGCTGACGATAATGACATATCTGCCATCTAATCGGCCTTTCACAAACACATATCTGCCATCTGGGTTTGTTACTACTTCAGCAGTTGCAAATGGGACCCCAGCTCAAATCCAGATCAGGGCTCCTCAGCATAGGAGGAACACTAGTGGAGTATATCTGTCCGTGCCACCGTCAACGTAATCTGTCAGCTTTCAGACCTGTCAGGTGAGACTCCTGCAGTAGCGCTATGTGTATTGCATGCCTTCTAAGAGTAAATGGCATACCGTCTACTGGGTATATGGATGCCCGGCACATTCCAGGTCAGTATTTTAGTGGGAGCCATACAAGATTTGCAACCATACGATTGTGAACCTTGATCTCCCCATAACTAGTGGCGTAAACAGGAATAATAGAGTATCAGTTATCTTAATCACACTATAGCTGACAATGCTGACGTATACACAAACCGACTGGTGAAAACATTGGAAGCATAGAACACAACATGTAACCATCAACAGTTTAGATACCATAAGAGCTGTGCACATTAACCAGTGGCTGCCCAAACCTACAACAAAGTTTACTTTGAAGGGGGGGTGATGATGATGCAGCGAAGGACCAGTACAGACAGGTCTTATATGTCATGGTAGGAGAGAGATACATCAACCCTAATGAGCCATGGGTAGTCTGTCGGCAGCACCCTAGCCAGGTATTGCTCACAAACCCAAGTGTGAACCTGTTCCAAGATTCTAGATTATAGTGTCTGCAATATGCGGGGTGATACCCGGTGGGTGCAAGTAGTCATCGCCAGAGGGCCATGTAGCAACAGAGCTTTCCTCGTCGGATGTCTGTAGCTTCTCCACCTCCAGGCTCAAGCAGTGAGATGTGGACGTAAAAGTAGCAGCTTCATTTAGGGCCTGATGCCACTAGGCCAGAGTTCTTCAAACTGGGGGGCGGGCCCCCCTAGGGGGGCCTCAAGTGATCCCAGGGGGGGCGCCAAACTCTGGCCAAAAGAAATATTATACAGATAACATGCCTTTGTTTTAAGCAGAAGCATGTTATTGCAGTTTAAAAAAGGTAACAGTACTAAACTGCAATGTTTAAATAGGTTTAGACATATTTAAACATTGCCATCTTTCTAAAATAATTGTGAAAAATTCTGAGGGGGGGCCCAGTGATTTTTATTTTTCAACTGGGGGTGCGCAGCATTAAAAAGTTTGAAGACCACTGCACTAGGCTATTATTTGTTCAAGATCAGAGGCAGGTCTCAGAGGGCCTTTTGACTTCCTGTGGGGCCTCCTGCATGTACGCTGTTGTTTTGAAGCAGCATGTTTCTGACCATCTAGGCCAGAGTTTTCCAGCCCTCCCCATGCATCTTCCGTAGAATCAAAAAAGTGTGTGGTATCTTTTGTTATCACTCGTAAGTGTGCTGGAAACAGTAATGAGTATTTGAGGTCCAATTCTCAGAGTTGTCGCTTAACTGCCAGAAAGGGTCCCCTCTGTCGTTAGACCACTATTGTGTGATCTGGAAAGAACATCATTTTTGCATTTTCGACCTGTACCTCAGAGGGTACTCTGGTTTCCCTCAGCACTGCGTCTCTGTCCCGTAAATGGAGAAAACAAATCACCATGGTTCTGGGGTACGTTCCAGGAGGGGGGTCTACGTGCCGGGACCCTATAGGCTCTCTCAATGAAAAAAAAACTTGACAGAGAGTCTGAAGGGAGCAGTCCGCACAGACAGGATTCTATATATTGTACCACATTTCAGCCCTCTTTATCCTGCAGGGGCCCCAAAACACAAATATTATTTCTGCGGGACCTCCCTTCTGCATCCTTGATGTGCAATTCCAAAACTTGTACTTGGTCAGTAAGCACTTGTAGTGATGTGTTCATAGTGAGGACGTGTGGTTGCAGTGGGCCAAGTGCTTATTCTGCTCTGTTTACCTTATTATCAAGTTTCTGGTGATCTGCATATAACAGGCTAAAATCGTATGCCACAGTGCCTATTTTGGATTCTAAGGACGATCTAATTTGTTCAATGGCTGATAGTACTGCATCTGGTTTTGCCTCCAAAGAAGCCTGGTGCACCCCCTGTTCCTGCAAGCCCTGGAGCACTGTTGATGTCAAAGAGGGTGCCTGTCCACGAGGAGTCACCTGGTTATCAGTCGTCTGTGTTTTCCCCATCCTAAACTCTGCTTTTGTTGCACTGCTGTCGAGGGGGATGCAATATCTGCTCCTGGCACAGTCCCCTGGGCCAAGTGGCCTAAACCTTCTGCTCTCTGTCTGCAGATCCTAAGGGCCGGCAGCTCCCTGGGACACAGCAAGAACCAGGCCACATAAGCACCTCTCTCCCACTGTACGTGGTTCACTTCTGGGATCACTCTTGCAAGCCAGGGAATGACAATTTCTTAGCGTCCCCCTCTGGCTTCTCAGTCTCTAGCAGCCAAGTAGTGTGGGGCCAAGAGTGGCATGGTCCCCCCAGTCTGCCGCTGTTTAGCAATGTTCGGCCAGTGTGCCAGAATCTCCAGCACTTTGCCCTCAGCACCTAGAATGATCTTAGGCCTAGTACCATGAGTCCCCCTCCGCAGCTATCACATGTGCCCGCTTCCCTGGCAAACAAGCAGGCTTTCAGATCCCCTGTCCACAAAGCAGGTCCACAAGCCAGCAGCCAGGGCCCTTGCAGTGCTCTCTCTGATCCGCCCTTTGTCACTGTCAGAAACCAGCGATCAGGCTGTCTACAGCGCGGTCCTTCAGAGGGCATAGAGCGCACATGGCACCAACTCTGCAGCTATCTTGTCGGACTTCCGGCTCAATCACGCACCTCACAGCCCAGGTGGCCCCTCAGTACCAGGCCCCAATGCTGACGACTCCTCGCCTCTCGCTGGTGCTCACTTCCTCCTCTATGTCAGCACCTTCCGGTATGCAATCGTGCCCTTCACTGTCGCCAACCCCTCGACCCCGGGTGAGGGTCCTGGATGATGTTCCTGCAGGGCAGGCCTCAACAGGAGCCTCACACGCCATCTCTGCAGATCCGCTTTTCAAGGCCACAGGCCTCAGCTAGTTGTTGGCCTCACGTGCGGTCTCTCAATCTCTAGGGCTGTTGGGCGATCCCCAGCTATCTCAGAGAGACAGGGGATCATTTTTCATCTCCGGGCAGTTGTTGCGCCGTGGAATTCTGGCAGATAATGGGGTGGCTAACCAGAGCCGACCTAGATTGCATCTGCCATATTTCCCCGCAGGCCACACCCCCCATGTCAGTCCCTTCATTGTCAGTCAAGTGTAAGGATGAAGTCTGTACTATGGCAGTTGCCTGTAGGGATTGTATGCAGTGAATCAATCTTGCAGAGTGTGAATGTGTTGGTCCATTCAGGCCTTAGGAGTTTACCCTTCAGAAGCAACATATGTGTGTAGTGTTTCATTGCGGCTCACATCACAGTACATGTTGCTGGAGCATGGGCTACCTGATGTCAGTAGGCCTGCTCAGTCTTGGACGGCCATGAGCAGGGAAATGAGTTAGTCTGCAAATGGATATACATGTCTGTAGTCATTTCCCTGTACTTATTGGCTTGTGTGCTTTACATTTGTGATGTGTTAACAAATTGAATATTTCTAACTTGGTATTTCTGACATGTGTGTGACTCAACCATTTGTGCCAAAACTTGTGATTGTAATCTCTTGAGTTGTCTTTTGCGTCTATGCAGGTGAATGCCAGTCAGAAGAAGGAGATATGGAGAGCCATCGCAGGGAAGGTGTGGACCCTGGGGCTCCACAGCTGTCGGAGCGCCCACTGTCGCAAGAGGTGGGAGGACCTGTGACCCTGGACCCAGAAGATCGCTGAGGTCCAGCTGCGGCTATCCTCCCAATGTGTACGGAGAGCATATCGGACCATGACCCCCCTAATGGCCCGCATTCTGGCAGTGGCCTACCCAGACCTTGATGGGTGTTTGAGAGGAGCACAGCAGGGAGTATAGGGCATATTCCTGCTTGTCACATTGCCAAGTTAATGTTTTAGGTTCTGACACCTCCCCCTGATGATTAGGGATGTGCCATGTGTGACACACTAGATGGGTGACTGTTTGTTGTGATATTTCATGTGGTGCATATTGACATACCTTGCCTAATGGTCCAGGGACCTAGAACACAACTGTGTACAATCCACAAACAATTTGCTCTCCAGGGACAACATATGGCTGTGTACATTGATCAATCAAGTACTGTTTAATGTTGTAGTGGGTGTAACTTTTATGCAACAGGCTACTATCCCTCAGTGTTACAGGCCGAAGGAAAGGAAGTAATGGAGCACGGCCCTCAGTCATGTATCTGGTCAAATGAGTATATTGGCATCTGCCACCCAGAGGCTACTTGTCTTCAGCGTGAAGGGTGCTTGTGCCTCACTTCTGTCTGTAATGTGAAGATCGCCATCATACATATAACAGAGCATACATTATTCTTTGGGTCAGCTACAGATCAATACTTTCCCTTGGTAAGTGGGGAATGTCCATTGACATGATTTGTGTGTCATCACTGTTGCCAACCTTCCTGTGCCTACATGTTAGCATGTGTCCCTTTCCCTTTTGACAAAATCTATACGTTGCTGTTTCATGCATGGTCTGCCTGTGTTCATAGGATGATTCCTGTATTCCCTCACATATAGGTGCATGGTAACGTGTTTGGAATAGGACATTTGCAGTGGGAGTACATACCATGTGGTGCCACAGACAGGAGTGTGTCACCACTGATTGTTCAATGACACATACCCTCAACTGTCATTGCATGTCATTTGGCATGTACAACTGCAGTAGCAATGATGACAACACATGTATGACTAGATTTGTCAGCCAAAATGTACATTTCGAGACCATTGATGTGGCATCATGTAGCAAAGTGCACTGCACATGTGTACTGGGGAAGGTTTGTAACGTGACTGTTAGCATGCATCATGGAGTAACTTACAGTTATGTTGAAATCACAAGTGGTTGGGTACAACCATTCATCCACAGACATCTGGGTTTGCAAGACCAATATGAAGAGTGTGATGTAGCTTCCCATTGGGAAACATATTGAGGGCCTTCTACAGGTACTTACAAATCTCTGGGCTTCTTCAACATACAAAGGACTAATGACATCTACGGATGCAATCAGAGTATGTAATTGTAGGGATACCACACATTAGGAGTGATTTCCTTGGGGCTCGCTGATTCATTGTGTTGTGGATTTTAGGGACATATCTACCTGCCAATTTGCCCATGATGCCTACAGTTGAAATTTCCATGTCAAATTTGTGGCATATCAGAGCAACATTGGTGCTACCTACATGACTCAATTTAGACAAATTTCACTTGGTGAAGTGTGCATTGTTGATATGTTTCTGGTGTAACATGAGTATTTCCATGTCACCTTCTTCAGGCTAATGTACTGTTGTTAGCAACATGGCATGTTCCGGAAGCATCATTTCACATTGCTATGTTATTGTGTATGTGATAAATACATGTCTGCATGAGCTTGTGTGGGATCTGTGGGAATGAAATTGGCATTGGCCTACCATTGTATGACAACAGGTAACTGAGGTATGCTCCATGAGGCAAAGTATTGAAGGTGATGTGGTCTCCTACTTGTTCAATGGTTACTGTGATTGCACAACTTCAGCCATGCAATTGAGGGTGTCTGAGATCCTCATTTTCCTGTGGGCAGCTGTTGATAGTTCAGATAGCATGCATGAATATGGTATGGCACATGTAGGGGGCCCTTTTTGGAGTTTGTTGCTGGGACCTTCTTAACATCATGATAATGTTTGCTACTCACAGCTGTTGTTCGAGTATGATCAGGAACATGTGGTGACCCTTTTTCTCTTTGTATTTTCAGCATCAGCTCAGGCAAGCAAAGAAGACAGGGCACAGCCAAGTGGGGAACGATCAGGCCACGGTACCTCTGGTCAAGACACCACAGACACAGCAAGACACAGTGGCCCAGAAGGTGAGGGGAGTGGATCTACATCTTCATAATCAGATTCTACCTATAGTGGCCACTCCCTAGCGGTGGCAGACCCATTGGGACAAACTCCCGTATCATCTTTGTTTGACACCCCCAGTTCTATTGTCACCCTTGATATTGTTCCCCACCCAGTTGGCCATGCCCGCTCACCCAAGAGGGTGCATGTTTTCTTTGCTGCAGGCACCTCTGCCACAGCCCCTGTTACCTCAGCTGGACTGAGTGAGGAGGCTATTTACCTCCTGAGAAGCATCTCTGTGGGTCGACTGCCATTGTGAATGCCATTCAGGAATTGGCCAGCCAACTTCAGCAGACCACTGATTTCCTAGAAGGCATTCATAGTGTCATCTCTGGCCTACAGAGATCCTTTCAGGCTCTGGCGTCCTTACTGATGGCAGCCAGTCACCCCACCACATTCCGTTCCCCCAATCCAAATCCCCCAATCCCCTACCTATCCCAAGCACACAGACACATCTGCAAGCACCCACCTCAACACACAAGCAGCACACATAAACACAAACACCACAAGACACATCGGCATGCAGTCACTCAACATACACCCACACAGACAACATCAGCCACCACTTCAGCAGACACCCCTACCACCCCCACCGACCCACACACCACATCAAGAATGCCCACAGGTCCAATGCACCAAACAGTGACATATCCACCACACCCACCATACCCACAGACACCACCTCAACAGACACACAGACATCTACCCCATCCATCATACTTGCAGACACCACCCCAACAGACACACAGACATCCACCACATCCATCATACCTGCAGACACCACTCCAGCACAAATATCCACCACTAACAGCATACCTGCAGACCCCACCCCAACAGAGACACACACATGCACCACCCCATTGCCTAGCACCTTCTCCTCTCAGCCCTCTAAGATACACAAATGCCCACACTTACACATGCAACAGACACCACCCAAACAAAAGCATATCTCACATACGCACACACCCAAGACATCTAAACCCACACACCAGATGACCACTCCCTCAATCTCCAAATCCCCATACCCTTCTGATGACCATCCTAGTGTTCTGAAGGTGAGTTTTGTTTTTGAGCTTGCCCTTTCCCTGTTCCCTCCACCCTCTGGCCCAAACCCAAGAAGCCACAACCCACATCCCAACCCATCCCTTCGACTTTCAAGTCAAACCTGCCCCCATGCAAGCACCCATACCCCTCTCCCCAAGAAGAAGCCCACCCTTCCTAGGAAAGAGTCCACCCCTCCAAACCCAAACCCACTTATCCCAAATCCCTTCCCCCAAGGATGATCCCTGAGGTGCCTGTCTGCCCACTGGATGCCCCTTCATGTGGAGGTTCCCAGGCAGTAACAGGAGTCAAGTGTGGGCACAGTACTGTGAAATGATTTTATGATGGATTGGCCAATGGCCTTTTCTCCTAATATTTTGGTTAAAATAAAGCCAAATAGTTTTTATTTTTTTCGGTAGGCACTTGTCCTGCAATTACTTTTCTACCTTTATGTTGTTTCAAAGTAATTTGTGTTGTCTGCCTACAATTGTGTGTGTTTCAGCCTGATTGCTGATCCATTTGCTGTTGTTTGCAAAATATCACTTTGTGGGCAGTGCTGGTGTCACCCAGGACAAGGGTCTATGTTGACTGTGTGGCTATGTGTTTGTTAATGCAATTGTGGTGTCAATGATTGTGTTCTGCTTGGTATGGTAAGTATTTCATTTTGTGTAGTCCAATGTCTGCATATATGGTGTTTGACTTACCCCCTGATATGGATTGTATATTTGTCTCATGTGTGGTAGCTTGAGTTGTCTCTGTGCAGACATGGAGGGTGTGCAATTGTGCTACCTTTGTTTGAATTTGACTCTGCATGTATCCATTTTGCTGTGTGTACTTTGTATCTACTTCATCTAGATGTATGTCCCATACAGTTGATGTTGTATTTGCTTTCTTGACTTGCACTTCCACAGTCTGCAGATAGGCATGTCACTTGGCTCTACTACAGTTTGTCCCTGAGATACATGTAGGACCAGTTCCTGTACAAATGATGTTTTAGGAGCATGTGAAAAGTGTGATGTGACAAGTGCAGCATCCTTCCTTGAGCGCTCCTGAGTCTCCAACCCTATTGTGCAAGTATTGTTTGCAGAGTGAGCTTTGGATATTTATCTCTATAACTGTTGTGCATCCCATTGTCCTTCCATTCTTTTGAGATATTGGTGATGTGTGGGTCCATACCAGGGATGTTTAATGGGAGTGGAGTTTGTGTTCAATGACGCATCCATACTTATGTGTATTGAATCCAATGACATTCCAACGCATGTGTACAATGTGAGGGTGTCAGTTGCATTTGTAGATGTGATGTTGCTGTTTTGTTGGTGTTGGGTGACACAATGTTGTGTACACTTCACTGTTCATGTGCCAAAGATGTGCAGACGTGTGTTTTTGTGTAATGTTGCAGTGCAATGTGAAAGACCTGCCCAAAGGGGGTGTTTAATGGCTGTGAATTTGTCCTTCTTTCTGAATGACTCCGAATGTGTACAGAATGACAAGTGTACTTGATGCCTGTAACGTGACCCCCATATCATGTGGAAGATGGTGAGACAATCTGTTGTTCAGTTTAATGACACAGGTAGGTAGGTGTAATTATGGGCGGTTGCGTCGAAGGTCATGTGGATTTTGTGCACCTTTGATGAGCAACGACAGCGGCAGGATGTGTGAAATGGGCTCCATGGTCACACAGGACTTGTAACTCTGCCTGCAGATGAGTGCTCCCTTTATACTCTTCATTTCCGCCTATTGAGAAATAATGGTTGGACCTCCAAGGTCACATTGGTGATTTGCAACTTCATAATGTGTCCGGTGGAAACACTGCCTCTGCCAGCTGTTTGTTCTGTCTCATCACCACGGCAGTCTGTGCTGCCTGGCGGTGCTGGTGTTACCTCTGTGGTCTTTGCTCCTTAGGCTCACATTTCTTGTAATACGGTGGTCTGACCACCAAGCCGATGGCGGGCGGACCACCACCGCCGCCATGGTTGTACACAGACCGCCAAACTCGCAATGAGGCCCTAGGTCCCTAGAGCATCATTTTGCTCCAGTATCATCTGGGCAATATGAGATTGCATATCCCTTCTCACCCCAGCCATTGACGGCCAATCCGAGATGAGCACAAAGTTCCCATCGCATCCCCATCTATACTTCTCCAGCCATCATCCTCGCAGGCATCACTTGAAACTGCAACTAAATAAACATATGAAGAAACAAACAAACAAATATCTGTACTATGCAGTTCAGGGAGCACGGCCACATCACCACCAATTATCTCATTGACTTTTTTGATAGAAAAATGTGACTCTATCTGAGTAGCCCACACATTGCTGTTGATGTGCTGGACCACAGAATCCAGCACATCAACTTCCCATTGAGGGGACACAGTCGTTTTCTGCTGATCATTCTAGTCATGGACTCGCCAGACTGAACCGCCGTTCATCTCCTTCAACCGCTTTACTGTCACTCCCCACTGTCAAGCCTGTCACCTTTGACTTCATATGCAGAACACCCAGCACTAATACGGACTTCTGCTACGAGATATTCAGCGTCATCGTTATAACCTCAATCAGCCACATGAATAATATATTCTAGGACTTTAGACTTCCACCAAGACCATGATCTGTATTTTTTTCCCTTTTTGACAATGGCAGCATTTTTCAAATTGTGTTATTGCCTATGTCATGGCGTCTGGAGCATCCTGGACTTCATTTTCTCCGCCGTGACCAACCTCACATGCCATCCATTTCAACTTCCTATCTAGAACTGCCAGGCAGTCATTGTTTGTGTCCAACCAAAGGCAATGAAACCACTGACCAAACCTCTTCCCTGGTAATGCACTCCATAAGAACCTAGTGTCCTCAGAAGCCACTTTCACCCCAACATAAATGTAGAGATCATGTTACACAACTCAAATGGCACCCAACCATTCGCAGCAGATGTCCTTGCACTGCTCACCCCTCATTCCTCACAGATCAGTCTATCTTCACTAAGGCACATCCTGGAACTTTTTAACAGACTCTGCATCATAATAGGCCAAGCACAAGTGGTGGTGCATACAATTTCAAGAAAGGCACACTGATTTTGAATACACTTCAATACCCACAGAAAGTCCAACCTGGAGATCGAGGCTGCTTTCTATATTTGCCACCATTGGCAAAAGCTCCGACAAAAGCAGAACACTCTTCAAAGCCATTAAAGACTAGGGGCCAGATTTATAATAGTGTTGCATTTCCCTTGCATCAGGCAAGGTAATACAAGTGCAACGCAACACTAAAATCAGATTTACCAAGGAACGCAAGGCTACCTTGTGTGGCCTTGCGATGCTTGGGAAATCTGGAGTAATGCAGGACAGCACAAGTTGCTGCCTTGCGTTACTCTGCCTCATTGAGGCATTCCATGAGTGGAGCGTGGCAGATCCCACGCATCCACCCATGAATTCTTGTGCATTCCCAGACCTACCATTAGTAGTAGACCTGGGAATATGTCAAAATGCTACATCTTCCCAGGGAAGGTGTATCTAGGGGAAATCCCTTTTTTGCTACTAGTTTTGTCTTCTTTCTACGTGTGCTGCATTCTGCAGTACACATAGAAAGAGGAAAACGCCTCAGATGATTGTTTTTGTTCAGAAAGGTGTCTCTTCCTGCAGAAAAAACCACCCTGTCTGCAACACAGGCACCCTTGCACTATGCAGCCCATGATATAATTGACAATAAAGTCATGTTTAACTCTAGGGGCCTACTTATGAAAAAGTCACAAAGTGCAGCGCAGCAAGTCACCTGGCTGCACCACTCTGCGTGACAGGGAAAGGGCAGCAATGTGCTGTAGGCAATATGGTGCATTCCTACCTTTTCCCCTTCGCTGGTGCCCTTCTAGGAGCCTACCACCAATGCAGGCACCCTTACACCAGTGTGCCTGCAGGCTTGTTTTTGTGCAGGAAGCGACACCTTCCTGCACAGAAATAATCCTGAATGGCATATTCCTCTCTCTAAGTGTGCTGCAGAATGCAGCACACACAGAAAGAGGATGTAATGAGGAGAAATAAAGATATTTTTCCTTGTTACGCTTCTCTTGAGATGGTGTATCTTTTTGGCGCATTCCCGGGTTTACCAGTTCTGGCAAATCTGGAAATGCATCAAAAACCATGGATGTTCAATAGGAAAACCCATGCAGTGCCAATGGACTACCTTCCTAGGACCGACTAAGGCAATGCAGCGATTGGGCTTTACTCCAGATTTATGGAGGCACTCGGGCCACGCAAAGGGACATATTTACAAACCCCTAGCACCACCAGAGCGTCACTTTTTGTGACACTCTGGTGGAGCTGTACACTGCACCATATTTACAAGGTGGAGTTTACAAAACAATCTCCCCCACAACGCAGCCATCCTTGCACCACGGCGCAAGGATGGCTGCGTGGGTGCTTGGCAGCTAATTTAGAACTGGTGCAGGGGGAAACACAGGGATGCGCTGTATTCTTTTAGCGGCGCCGCGCTGCACCTCTTCTAGTGAATATGCCCCAAAGTGCCTTGCATGACTTAATTGATCTGACTCAAGGTTTGCGTCGCTCTTGCACTACGTTGTGTGGTGCAAGACTGATGAAAACCACCTCGTAAATAGGCACCTAGGTTTCAATGGCATTGTCCTTCGGCAGATCACCTCTTACGTGATAAATACATTTCAGCTCACCCAGATTAGTCCCTTCAGGCTTTAGCTTGTCTCAGCGTCCTCTGGCTTTCCTGAAGACTCTGAGTGGAGTCAGTCATCAACATGTAAAAGGGCTCCTTGGACTTTGGCATGCTGACAAGTACATCAAAATTCCTCAATATGTGTATGGAATGCTGCTGTGCATGAAGGCTTTCTCTCAGCACGACCTCTACCGTTTAAAGAGTTTACGTCACAACATGACAAGTAAGGATGCAGTTTTGATCATTGCCATTAACAGCAAGCAAACAATCCAAAGATCCCTCTCAGCAATTAACCTTGGCAGCATCACTCCACAATTTATCAACAATGGAAAGCTCCTAGTATTCTAGATAAAGAACAGCATCAAAGTCAATGTTGCACACAAAATGAAAACTACCAATCCCCAAATATCACTTTTCCACAAAGTGAAGGCCTTTCTACAGGACTATAGATCAGATGCTCGAGAACTGGTCTTTTCTTTTTCCAAATGAAGCATCACCCTCCTACACAGAACCTCTAAAGCTCATGTAACACTATAAAAAAGTACCTTGTGGTATCCTGCAGACTCAAAGGCCTCTTGAAGGGCAATTGTATCACCTCCATGTTCAGAAAACCGCACTGCCTTCCTCTGGTTGCATCACAGTCAAGAAATACTGTGCCAGATTTACACGACTCTAGCACCTCCTTGCACACACTAGCATAATTTGTTTTAAGTTAATGTGGCTCAAGGAGGCAATTTTCGCCATGCCATTTTTACAAAGTGGTGCAATGCATGCATTGCGCCACTTTGCGACCCCTTGCACCACATTATACCTGCGCCAGGGATAATGTATGCAAGGAGGTGTTCCAGCGTTAGGAGGCCCGCAAAAATGGTGCAGTGAAATCTACAAGATTTCTCTGCGTCATTTTTGGCGTCAATTTTAACACCTGCCTAGAGCAGGCATTAAAGTGACGCATCTGTATTAACCTATGGGCCTCCTTTAACTTCGCTCCAATAGAGGCACAATTTTTGATGCTAGTGAAGCAAAGCGCCACAATAGCATACAAAAATTCTGACGTTATTTACCTAACGAACCGCCATGGTGTGGCATATTATAAATACGCCACACACATGGTGTTGTTAGGTGGGGCAGGGGCGACGGAAGCAAAGCGGCGCATCAGTACTGATGCGCCAGTTTCTTGTAAATCTGGCCCGCTGAATCATCTGTGAAGCAATGAAGATTAAGGTATATGAAAGATCCCACAAACCCTGCAGTACCTAAGACTCTGAACCGATAATTGGATGGAAGAGAAAACGTAGGAATAGGCCTTTTCCTGATTTGTGCCAAATGTTTGGTATTCCATGTCAGTAAATGTCCTACATGTCCATCTTCTCTTCTTCAGAATTGACCTAATGGCGCATTTCTGCAAGCAACTCATTAACCCACCTTCTTACCCTACCACCAATATATTGTCTACCCCAATACCTCTCTCGATACATAAAAGAAATATGACAGGTCTAACTTTTATGTGCAAATTTCTCCACCCTGACTTCGGTGTCATCGCATTCATACAGTCACAATTGACTAGGAGTTTCTGAACCAAAAATATAGTAAACTTTCACAAAAGTATAAGTTTACCTTTGTGAACCAGGCCCGTACAGTCTCTATCTTTGATATTCAAATCCCTACAGCACACCTGCTCTCCCTTCCTCTATTGGCATCACCTTATTTTATGCCACTCTCATTTTTGTTCCCTTTTGAACAGTTTCCCCTGCGCACTACTGCAGTGGTTCCCAACCTGTGCTCCGGGGACCCATAGGGGTTCGCGAAGCCTTCTCAGGAGGTCCGCGACTGCTTAGAAAATTAACAAATATTAACAAATATTGACAAATTAGGTCCCATGCTTCCAGTAATGACTCATTGGGGGTCCCTGAATTCCAATGATGACTCATTGGGGATCCCCGGGTTCCATTAATTATAAAGTGGGGGTCCACAGAAGTCCAAAGGTTGGGAACCACTGCACTACTGTAATCTTTGCACTGTGTAGTTTTCTGATGCTTTGCAACTAAGTTAGTGCTACAACTTCTATGAGGCTTTGCTGCTATTATCACTGTACGGGTTGTCTTTGCACACAAAATCATATGCCCTGGCTTTTGAATTTCTTTTTACAAAACGTTCTTATTGGTGTTTTAATGTATTTTATTATACTGTGATCTAGTGTGAATCTTCTCTGCTCTTTTGCATGTAGTTTCTGTCTGTAAGTGCAGAACTACTACGTCCTGGTGCCATCTTTGTTGATGATCTAGTCTTTCTCCCTTGGAGAGAAAGACTATTTGAACTTAATGGAGACGCGACTGTGCAAAGGGCACGTGCAGTGATCATGCCGATGATGTGCCAAAGGCAAGTCCATCTGCGTCCATCCGTTCACTGGCCGTGCACAGCGCCAGCCTCGATGCTGGTTGCTTCAATTAATTCCATAGATGCCCTGACGGTAGGCTAACTTACACCAGAGAACAGCTATTTCTCGGTAAGCGATTGGGCAATGGTACTCATTTCAGACCCATTGGGTCTGATAGGTCCTCCTGGAGTTGCGGTCTGCTAAATGCAAGATCTTTGATCAAACACTCGACTGAGATTAATTAATTACTATCTAATGATAATCTCGATTTATTATTTATTGCAGAAACATGGACCACCCCTGATTCCACCTTTGATCCTGACCTGGCATGCCCTACGGGCTACAGCATTATTTATAAGCCATGCATTAACAAAGGGGTGGGGGGGTAGGAATTATTTTTAAAAATTGTTGGAATTTGGTGTCTTTAACATTTCATGAAATTTCTGGTCCCCCCACTAAGGGTTTCTCTTCGAAGTTCGAGGAAGGCTGCGTTTTGTAAGGTATCCTGTGCTACCGCCTCCCTGGTCCCACAGCATCCCATTGGCAACCTTTAATTGAGCTAATATATAATGTAGATCTAGCCCATTCCAACCTCCTTGTTCTAGGGGATTTTAATATGTGGGGAGAGGGATTACCCTTATCTCCTGCCTAGAGAGAACCTCACAGTTCCTGTAACATCTTAGGCCTTCAACAGATCGTCTTTGGTTCCACTCAGTCTGGTGGCCATACTTTAGACTTCATCCTTGTCTCTGAGAGGGCGGTCTCCACTTTGGACACTATTCCTCTCTGTTCGACAGATCATGCCCTGATAACCTTTTCTTTCCATATAAGTGAACTCACCCCCACCCAAAAAAATGGACATTACTTTAGTCACAAGCAGGGCCTGGCACAAATTGGGCAGATCCTTTTGGATGGAGATATCTAACCTCTCCACCTTTTTTGCCTAAAACAGATCAGTAGATAAAAACTATACAATCATGGAGGAGAAGATTCTTGAATTTCTTGACTCTGAAATTCCCCTGCATCAAGGAGAAAGGGTAAACATCCCTTTATCCCTTGGTACAATTATTTTCTAAAACAATTGAAGGTAACTCACAAACAAGCCAAACAAAATGGTGCAGATCTCAGCGAGAAGATGACAAAGCTGAGTTAAAATCTTCCATACATAAGTATAAGAAAGGGATCAATGCAGCCAAAGCAGACTTCTACGCATCAGCCATTCTTACAGCCCCCCCATAATATTAGAACGGTATTTTATATTATGCTGTAGATGTCTATCCGTGAATGTGTGAAAAGGAGCCCTGTTTTATCTCAACTAATCTTTATATACTGGCATAGTACCGCAAACTTGGAAAAAAGCTATTGTTTCCCCTGTTTTTTATTTTTTCCTAGACTATGAGTCTTTGCAGGAAAGATGGGATTTCTGCATGTTTCTATATAATTGGAGCCACAGCATTTGTAACCTGACTTTCATTAAACTCTTTTTGTTTCCCAAAATTTCATAAGTGCTTCTTTGTGTGTTTAATTTCACTGTACAGATTCTGTTTTTATTCTTCTTGTTTGCAACAAAAATGAATGAGCAAGACACCAAGGATTTAAGGGGTTTGTGGAAAGGGTGATGGTGTGGCAGAGGAATGTCGCCCTCCAGCAGCATGAGCTGCAAAACCTGTAAAAATAAAACTATAATAAACCATGTTCATAATCGTTTTATTTTTCTAGGGGGCGGAGCCATGAGGATGACATGCAGGGAGGAGGAGTGGTGGCACTGCTGTTAGTGCACATGCGGGTTTGTCCGGGCTTCTCAGGATAGCTAAACCGACATGCGCACTAGCTGTCTCCAACCAGAGCTGTGTTGCGCGATAGCAGGCACAGGCTCCCAGTCTGCTTGGGAATACAATTTGAGGTCGCTCAGGCCAACCCTGACGCTACTCTCATAGTGCCAGCAGCATGAGAGCAGCATTAGGAATGGCCGCAGAGCAGTCTGAGAGCCTGTGCCTGCAATGGAGCCTGAAGAGAGGTGATGCAGTGATGCAGCAGGTATGGTATTTTTGGTGTTGTTGTTTTGTGCCCCTGCCACTTTGCCCCAAAACCAGCCACGACTGTGTATGGCAATGTATTATAAGGAATAAAGTACACCCTGCCATGCATTACAAGTATATTGCATGTTACCTTCACCTCATTTCTTTCTATGGCTTTTGAACTCCTTAATGAGTTGCAGTATCCTTGTGACATATGGCGGGGTACTTTATCCCATATACATTTACAATTTGACTAGCGTGCTTACAGCTAATTTCTAAGGTGTAAATTAGATCTAGCAAAGATTTCGCAAGGACATGCTAAATTATAGTTTTCTTAACAGCAGGTGTACATTATTGTAGTCGGAAAGTAGGCCATGTCATGTCAAGCAGAGTTCTGAAACACTACAATTTATTTCCACTGATTTGAAATTATATTTTTTAATGGTTTTCAATTCTCAAAGACCAGAGGCTGCAGCACATTTACTAACATTTTGCATTAGGTTTGCATCACATAAGTGATGAAGACTGACACAAAATATTTATTTGACATTTACTTGTTGTAGGAAGCAATGTCTAGAAGCCAGGCTCTCTAGAGGTAGCTGTGGCTGAGCAGCCAAGGCTTATCTAGGAGACATACAAAGCTCATGCAATACCACTGTAGTCACACAGCACTAACACGCATGAAAGAAAACACTCAGTGTTACAAAAATAAAGGTACATTATTTTAGTGACACAATACCAAAAAGTACTAGAGAGGCAACCCTCCAACAGGAGGTAAGTGACACACTAAATATATACCCTAGTTGTCAGCAATAGGCATAGAAAGTGCAAATGCAATTAGACAATAGTGACCCTAGGGGGAGCCCAACCATATACTAAAAAAATGGAATGTGAACAAAGGACCCCCACCTAGGTAAGTGGAATGTGTAGAGGGGTGCTGGGGGTACTAGGAAACCCCAAAGGTAAGTACCAGTGCCCCCTAGCGACCAGGAGGAAAGGAGTAAATTACTAGCTTTTCCCCAAACCACCCAAAAGGAAGAAAAGGAAGAAAATGCAAGACCCAGACAAGACTGCAAGAAAACAGCGGTGGATTCCTGAAGAGGAAGACCTGTGGAAGAAGAGGACAAGTCCAGAAGTCACAGAAGAGTCCAGGAGGAGTAGGAGCTACAACCCACCCAGCTGTGGATGTAGGAGTTGGTAAACTGTGAGACGGAGACGGTCAGGATTGCAGCCCTGGAGTAGGTGAAGAGTTCCTGGAGGATGCAGTCGACTTCTCACGCCAGTTGGAAGATTGCAGTCAGTCAATGGCATGGAAAAGCCACCAACAAGCCTTGGCAAAGGCAGAAGTCGTGGTGAAGCAAAAGTGGAGCTGCTGGGGTCCAGCAATATCTAGGAGGACTCAACCCACGGGGGAGTCCAAGAGGGACCCTCAGCAAGGCAGAGATTCCACAGAAGAAAAGGCAGCCCCCACAGGAGACCCACTGGGTGAGGAAAAAGGAGTCACAGAGGAACTCATGCAGCACAACAGGAGAAGGGTCCCACGCCACAGGAGAAGCACACAGAGGACTGTGCATCACAGGAAGGTGTGCTGGGGGCTGGGGCTACTGAGAGCCTGAAGATCCCTTGTAGGAGATGCAAACAAGCCTTGGCAGCTGCAAAATATGCAGTGCACGGGGGTACTGCGCTTAGGAAGGCAAGGGCTTACCTCCATCAAGGTTGGACAGCTGGCAGAGAGGACCAAGTGGACGTCTCTGGACCACCTCCCATGATGCAGGATCCATGCAGCTAAAAATGAAAGGAGATCCACGCAGCCAGTTGTCGTTGCATTTGGTGGCTGAGGATGCAGGAGAGTGATTCCTTCACTCCAAGGGAGATTCCTTCTTCCTTCTCATGCAGGCTGAAGACTTGCTGCCCTCAGAGGATGCACAGCCGGGGAAATGTTGCAGAAGCTGTAAGGAGCCATGGAAATAATGTTGCAAGAAGAGTATTCGTTGTGGATTCAGATTGTCGGTTCCTGGAGGGTCCAGTCGCAGTGGATAGAAGTTGAAGTATAGGTTGCAGAGGAGTCCTGCTATAATCTTGCAAGCTGAATGTAAATGTAAAATGTAAATTAGCACTTGTATAGCGCACTACTCACCCGTTAGGGTCTCAAGGCGCTGTACTCATACCGCTAGGGAACCCATCCTGGCTTTTCCCTGTGAGGTACCCACTCCTGAGCACCCCCAGGGTGAAGCCAGGCATCCAAGCGCTGTTGGGGCCGTTGTGGAGATTAAGCAAGCTATTGCCCAGAGTTGCACCCATGAATTAGATTAGGCACCGAGGCGAGAATTATCTGGTCAAGGGGAATTGAGCCCAAGACCTGCCGAAGCGGGACTTGAACCCTGGTCTTGAGCCAGATCTCTGCTTCAGGGTCTGCCGCTCTAACCATTGAGCCACACTTCTCCACGAGAATCAGAGAACCCAGAACCAGAGAATCAGAGAACCCACCCCAGAGAGAGACCCTAAATAGCCATGAAAGTGGAATTGGTCACCTAGCCATGTGACCACCTATTAGGGGGGGGCTCTGTTGCCACCTGCCTGGCTTGGCCACTCAGATGCTCCCAGAGGCCCCTGACAACCTTAGATTGAAGATGGCAGAACACAGAGACCCTCTGGAGGAGCTCTGGGCACCACCCCTGGGGTGGTGATGGACAGGGGAGTGGTTACTCCCCTTTCCATTGTCCAGTATTGCGCCAGAGCAGGGACTAGAGGTCCCTGAACCTATGTAGACTGGTTTATGCACAGAGGGCACTAAATGTGCCCTTCAAAGCATACCAGTTGCTTGGGGAGGCTACCCCTCCCAAGCCATGTAACACCTATTTCCAGGGGGAGAGGGTGTTACCCCCTTTCCCAAAGGAAATCCTTCGTTCTACCTTCCTGGGCTTGAGCTGTTCAAGCAGAAGGAGGACAGAAACCTGCCTGAGGGGTGGCAGCAGCTTGGGCTGCCCGGAAATTCCTAGAACGCTGGAAGGAGCAATGCTGGGTGTCCTCCAAGGAGCCCCCAGAGTGCATGGAATCATACTTCCAATACTGGTAACGGTATTGGGGTATGATTCCAACATGTCTGATACCAAACATGCTTAGGTTCAGAGTTACTATTATGTAGCTGGACATAGGTCCTGACCTATGTCCAGTGCACGCATAAAATGGCATCCCGCACTAACGAAGTCCATGAAAACGGCACCGGAGTTCATGGGGGCACCTCTGCTAGTGCAGGGGTGCCCTCACATACAGGTACTTGCACCCTGCCCTCTGGGCTAGGAGGGCATGCCATGGGGGTGACTTATAGTGACCTAGTGCAGTGCCTTATGGTGAAAAACGGCGCATGCACCCTTTCACGCAGGCTACAATGGCAGGCCTACAGAACACTTTGCCTGGGTTCCCCATGAGTGGCATAATGCATGCTGCAGCCCATGGGGATCCCCTGGTACCCCAATGCCCTGGGTACCATATACTAGGGACTTACGTGGGGGCACCAGTATGCCAAATGTGGGATGAAAATGGTAAAAGTTACCAAGTTAGAAGGGAGAGAGCATAATCACTGGGGTCCTGGTTAGCTGGATCCGATTGAACACAATCAAACACACTGACAGCAGAAAATGGGGGTAGCCATGCTAAGAAAGAGGGTACTTTCCTACACTTGTGAACAATAAACCATATTTGTTCTGGAAAGTAAAGCAAAAGTAAACAAAGTAGCTCTAGAGTTGATTTGTGCCTCTTTGCGTCAGGGTGTTGCATAGGTGGTAGGCTGGCGATAAAAAGGATAAATGTGTTTATTACTCCCAACTCCTCTGACTTTACATGTGTGCTGCACTGTCCAGCACAAATTTAAAGTGGCAAAAAATTTAAATTTAGTCTAAGCAGGCTATCCTTCCAGTACAAACCCTACCCTAGACACCGCACAGATACCTGTGCACTATCATGATAAGGTGTGTGGAGGCACTAGCAGGGCCAGCTTTAAGGCAATATAAATGGTGCAGCCATACCTGGTGCAGACCTTGGCGGGCCCTGAGTTTAGAAATAACTTATGGGTTTACAAGCACCTGCTGTAGAGTTTCCAGTGTGTCCAGCAGATTTCAGGCAACAATAAAAATGAAAGCTCATGCTGGTGATTAATGTTCCTGTTGGAGAGAGATCAGAGAGTTGTATAGTGGCTCTTTGATTCATCATAAAGTAGCAGAGAATGAATGTGTACTATGCAGATCACAGAACTGTATATTATGTGAATAACTCAGAGGGATACCGCTTTTGTCACGGAGATC
Source organism: Pleurodeles waltl (assembly GCF_031143425.1). Taxonomy (NCBI): domain Eukaryota; kingdom Metazoa; phylum Chordata; class Amphibia; order Caudata; family Salamandridae; genus Pleurodeles; species Pleurodeles waltl. Next base: position 554,167,070 of record NC_090448.1, read on the forward strand.
CTTTTGTAACTTGCAGTTCATAAGTTACAGTAATAATACAGCACAGTGACTTGTGAACTGTCATCAAAGAGCTGCATGCAAACTGCCTGGTCTATGTTAGGGCGTTATGTTTTTTCCTCAGTCTTTCTTTACCTATTCCTAATGTTACTGAAAATGTTTTTTTTGGGTAGAAACACATTCATATTACTAAAACAAATCCCAAACAGCACTTTAAAGAAAATTAAATATATGTGAGAGAGGGGGAATGGAGAGATGAAGGGGCACTGGTGGAGGGTGATAGTGATGGAATCTTTAGAGAAGGAGGTTATTGGGGAGGGCAAAAAAAAGGTTGCGCTGGGCGCCACCAGCACTAAAGACCAGCCCTGGGCGCATTGCGCACCAGCGATAGGGAACAGAGCAGGAGCAACATACCCTAGTGCTTTCCTGTTCTCTCCCTTTCATGCAACGCAGCGCAGCAACTTTGGTTGCTGAACTTCATCGCATGAAACTTTGTTAATCTGCACCAGGACTTGCGTCAGTACAAATAGCCAATTTACTGTTATGTAGGGGCATATTTATGATGCCCCTAGTGCCACCTTGTGCCACATTTGCATCATTTATTTTACACGGATGTGGCGTTAAGGTGGCATTTCCCACATGCCATATTTACAAAGTGGTGCAATGTAAGCATTGTGGCACTTTGTGAACCTTTGTCCCACATTATGCCTGTGCCAGGCATAATGTATGCAAGGGGGCATTCCCACGTAGTGAGGCCCAGAAAAATGGCACAGTGAAATTTACTAGATTTCACTGAGCCATTTTTAGCATCATTATTAACGCCTGTCTAAGGCAGGTGTTAAGATGATGCTCCCATTGAAAACAATGGGCCTACTTGTGCTTTGCTGTGTTAGCGCCATAAGTTATGGCACTTATCCAGCAGAGTCGCACAAATTATGACACTAATGTGGACACGACCACCATGGTGCACCATATTATAAATAAGGCGCACACATTGTCATTAGGGGGATGCAATGAGGCGCTAGAAAAGAGGTGCATCATGAATAATGCGCCACTTTTCCATAAATATGCCCCTTAGGCCAGATTTCAGCGCTGCGCCAAAAATAACACAGCCACGCTGCACCAGTTTTGAAAGGCAGGGATGCACCGCATTTCCAAGAAAACGGCGGACCCCTGCGTTTCTCCCTATGTTAATACTAAATTAAGCAGCCTGTGCCAATGTAGGCATCCTTCCACCATAATACAAGGGTGTCTTCATTGAGAGGTGTGATTATTTGTGTGCAGAAAGGTGTCCCTTCCTGCACATAAACAATCTACAATGGCGATTTGGCACTTCTATGTGTGCTGCATAATGTAGCACACATAGAAGTACCAGATCATCATTTTTTAATGATTGTTTATGCGCAGGAAGGTACACTTTCCTGCACATAAACAATCATTCATGGCCTTTTGCTCTTTCTATATGTGCTGCAGAATGCAGCACACGTAGAAAATGCAAAAACGAGGAGGAATAAAAGTATTCCTCCTCGTTGTGCCATGCTAACGCCACCCCTGCAGTAGCATTAGTTTTTGGGGCTGCCACAGTTTTACGCCTTCTTGTAAATCTGGGGCAGCATCATAAGCAATGGGTGTTGCTGTGGAACGCCCACTGCAACACCCCTTGCACGCCTGCTGATGCAGAAACTGCATATGAGGGGCCCATATGAACAAGGAGACGTAAAGCCAAAAAAAGTGGCGTTACACCTCCTTGTACATATGGAGAAGCGGTCAGCGCCACTGGAGCATTGCAGAAAGTGATGCTTCGATGGCACTAGGGCCTTGTAAATCTGTCCATTAGTAGTGCATCAGCTATGATGCCCCACTTTTCTTGTGCCCCCCTGCGCCACCCTAACAACACCAAGTGTGCGCCGTATCTACAATACGGCGCACCAAGGTGCACATTAGGATAATAGCATCAGAATTTATGATACTACTGTGGTACTTTGCAGGATACGCACCACAAATAATGGTGCTAATACTGCAAAGTAAAGGTAGGTCCATTGAAACTAATGGGTGCTGTAAAAATGATGCTAAAAAAGGCGTAGTGAAATGTTGTAAATTTGACTGCACCATTTTTATGGGATTCCCACTGCCGTAATGCCCCCCAAGCGTACATTATGCCTGGTGCAGGCATAATGTGATGCAAGGGGTTACGAACTGGCGCAATTATGTAAATATGGTAAAGGAGAATGGCTCCCTTAATGCCACATTAGCATAAAAAAAATACGCTAGTGTGGCGTTAAGAGGCGCTAGGGCATTGTAAATCTGGCCCTTAGGGCCTGTTTTAAGAAAAGTAGTACTGTACCCAGTGCAGCACCACTTTTCTTGTGCCCCTTAGCGCCCCACAACGCCACCATGTGTGCGCAGTATCTAAGATACGGCACACCATGGCGGTAGTCAGTGAACTAGCATCAAAATCTTTGATGCTAGTTCAGAGCTTTGCAGGATTAGCATAAAAAATGTTGACGCTAATCCTGCAAAGCCCATTGAAGCCCATTGTAAACAATGGTGTGCCTCCTTTTAACGCCTGCTCTGAACAGGCATTAAAAGAGCCAAAATAAAATGAAGAAAATAAATCTCTTAGATTTTTTCGTACCATTTTTCTGCACCCCAATGGGGGAACGCCCACTTTGTATACATTATGCCTGGCACAGGCATAATGTAGCGCAAACGGTTACAAAGTGGCGCAATGCATGCATTGCTCCACTTTGTAAATTTGGCGCTGTGATTTTGGCCTTGTTGGGCCACATTAGTGTAAAAGAAATTACACTAATGTGGCAAAGGAGGCCCTAGGGATTCTTAATTCCGCACCTTTGAGACATATTTATACTCTGTTTGTGCCAGATTTGAGTAATTTTTTTACGCAAATCTGGTGCAAACTTAACTCCATATTTAGATTTTGATGCTAGACAGGTCTAGCGCCAAAATATTGGAGTTAAAGTCATTTTTTGCCTACGGAAAGCTATCTTGCGTCAATAAGATTCAAGGTAGGCATTCCCGGGCAAAAAATGACTCAAAGGCCATAGAGCCTTATTTATCCTCCCGTGCAAAAATCACGCACGGGAGGAGGAGGGCCTTAAATAATAGCACTAAGCCTGCTTAGCACCATTATTTAACACCTGGGTCAGAGACCATGGAAACAGACCACAGGTGCCCTTCCCTGCCCCCAGGGACACCCCCACCCACCCGCACCCACACCTGGAGAACACCTAAGGATGGGGGGACCCATCCCAGGTAAGTCCAGGTAAGTATTTTTATTTTTTTTGCAAAGTGCCATGGGGGGCCTAACTTGGGCCCTCCTACAGGGCACTGTGCCCAATTGCCATGCCCAGGGGCTTAACTCCCATGGGCATGGCCATTGGGCTGGGGGGCATGATTTCTGTCTTTACTTAGACAGGAGTCATGCCCATGGGGGTTGTGCGTGGAAATAATGACGCTAATCAGGGTAGAGTCATTTTTTTTACCCTAACTTGACTAGCACCATTCTTTCACACACAACCTCCAGTTTCCCCTACGCCTCCTACACCCAGTTAGCGTAAAAAATGTTGCAGGTAACTGAGCCTTACCGTGTAAAAAATGTTTCAGCTAACTGAGCCTTACCGCAGGCTAGCGCCATAGCTTAAATATGACCCCCAGCTGGCATCCAGCAATGGTGCTAGCCGGTGGTATAAATCAGTGCCTTAGTGTTTGTGCTAGTAGGATATTAAGCAGCTTATCCTATGCAATGTGGCGCAATCTCCAATGTCAATCAAATCTTTGCATGCTCAGTATATTTAGCGCTAAAAAATGTAAGCAAGTGCAGCGCAAGATAACCTTATATTTTGGAGCACCATGCCTGCTATGTATATATGCAAAAGGAGTGTACCAGTGGTAGAACAGCACAAACACCAGGAAGTTTTCACACAAAGCCAAATCTACTAAAATAGCATTGCCTGGCTTTGCGTGAAAACCGAGCATCAAAGGAGCCCAAGGGACATGTGTAATTTTTTTTTTGCGCGGGAGTGCCAGTGACATTATTAGTGGGCGACTCTTATTAAATATGGTTCTGAACAATATTTTACCTTTTTCATGCAGCACTGCCTAAGTAAATCTAGGTGTCAAGCAACAGTAAAAAAAAACAATTCAATATATCAATTTTTGCTTCGCGGGATTGTAATATAAAAGCAAATTGCATAAATATAAAATATATAACTCTGTATAAATGGACAAGCTGGCACACTGGATCAATTATTTAAACAATGAAAACCTCAGAGCAGGAAATGGACTTTTGCATATGAGCTCAAGTCGTCTTTTCCAATAATTCAATTTCAAACTATGTCTCAAAGCGCGTGGTTGAGTTATCCCATGTAGTTATGACCTTCTATAACCCCTAGCATTCATATTTAATGTGCCGTATCTGCTTTTCACACCGGAGCAGTGTGCTTTGTGGTCTTTCTTATCTATATTTCTGTTTGTAATGTTAGTTTTTTTTATGAATTTTAAAAGGATGGTATGTTTGCCTCGGCGTTACGGGTTCTTCATAACTGAAGAGGAACCACATGGAAAATAAAACAAAATATACTAATGAATCGGGCAGCCAAGCAGTGCCAGCGCTGTACTGCTTTTCTGAAGATTGACATTTTGTTATAGGGAGTGGTGTCTGTACATCAGATCACGTTAGGCTGCGTCTGCGGGTTTGTAATTCCATGGAATTTATTACTCATAAACAACTCGTAAAAAATGAGCCTGCTGGAATCCTGGGAATACGGAGAGCGCCGCACTTGGCCGTTAGAGAAATTATATATTGTGCAACGGCGTCTAAAATTGGAGGTTCTATTGAATGGGCTGTGAGCGTCATCTGGTGGCAGAAAGGCTTAACTGCATTATTTAACTCGGATCTGGGGCAGGGCTAAGCAGTTGCTCCTGAGAAAGTGAAGCAGTTGCTCCTGAGAAAGTGGGGACTGTCAGCTCGTCTTAGCAGTTTACATCATTCTTGCCTTTGCTAGCTGCTAGCCCTTTGTAAACACTTAGGGCCAGATTTAATACAAAATGATGGTGAATGCCGCTGCGCCACATCTGGTAGCGTTGCGCACCATCATTTTCAAAACGCAGGAATTACTAGAATACGGCGCACCCCAGTGTTTGCCCCTGCACCAGCACTAAATTTGATGCAGTGCGCCAACACAGCAACCCTTGCACCGTAGTGGAATGATGGCTGTGTTGAGTGGGAGATTGTTTTTGTCCAGGAAGGAACACCTTCCGGCACAAAAACAATCTTAAATGGCTATTTCCTCTTTCTATGCAAAAGGCAGCATACATAGAAAAAGCAAAAAACGAGGAGAAATGAAAGCACTTCTCCTTGTTACTCTATGCTTATGCCGCCTCTGGGGGGGGGGGGGGCGTTAGATTTTGGTGCTGCCTCAGGTTTACGAAAACTCGTAAATCTGAGACAGCTTCAAAATGCAATGGGTATTGCTGCAGCACGTCCACAGCAACACCCATTGCACGCCCCTTCCACGCCAAGTGCTGCAAGTGAAGGGGCCGTATTTGTAAGGTGGCATTAAGCCACAAAAAGTGGGTTAACGCCACCTTGTAAATACAGCGCAGGGCATTGGGCCACGGGAGCATCACAAAAAGAGATGCTCTGGTGGTGCTAGGGGCTCTTAAATTTTAGAAGACCCAAGCACTGTCTTGCGCCACATTAGCATAATTTTTTTTACACTTATGAGGCTCAACGAGCGCCATATTTATAAAGTGAAACTCGTGCCTTTGTAGTTTACGGTTCCTATGTGTCTCAGCAGTAGGATTTTGCCTCAAATTACTCTTGATTACTTCGCATCATGAAAGTAATGTGTAATTACTGAAATTACTCTGATTAATGCAGCATAATTAAGATTTTGCCCAGGTCTAGTTTATAGAGGACAAAGGTGGGATTTGTCTGTAATTTGTTTTATAATTGTGGATAAATAGTGTATTTATTTTACATACTTTAGTTAGGTAATCACATTATTAATAATGAAAAATATGTAATTGTAAATTAATTTAATGTATGCTTATATATAAATATTACTTTTATTAATTAAATATTTTAAATAACATCTAACTATTGTTTTCTAGTATTATTCTGCTTAAATTCTTGTGGGTTATTCAGCATATAAGGGAGCAAAGTGGGAAATATTTCTTATATATTTTATTTGTTACTATTCTATATTTAATTTATCCATTTAAATTTGTTAATTTGATTATTAAGTATGTAAATTATATGCAATTTTTTTTATCAGATAATAATTAATTTTATAGTACTATATATTTTTTAAAGTATTGTGCACTATTGATGTTTTGGCATTATTTTATTTTTTGTCTGTTGTTTTGGGTTTTCAAAGAAATAGCACAGGTAGTGTTTTAAATATATACATATATTTTTAATGTTTTTAATTGATAAGGTGTTTATATTATTTTATTTTATTCTTAAATTTTAATACTGTAAAAAAAAATATATATATTTTATATTTTTTAATATCCGTGTTGAAATAGTTGTTTGTGTTTATTTTTTATCTATATTTAGTTATTTTTTTTTTTAATTTAGGATTGGGAATATTAAATCTGAACCCTGCAAAGTCTGTCACGTTCCCTAATGGTGCTTAGTTGAAGTGAGGATAGTAAATTTGAACCGTCCAAAGTCCAGCACTTCCCCTATTGTTGTTTAGGCTGGAGTGGAAATAGAAAATGATGACCCCTCCAAACATGGATCATGTGTGTGGGCCATGACATAGGCCTGTCTCACAGATTGTGATCTTGATGGACCATGAGGAGTGCCAAAAGCTCTACCCTCATAGTGGTGGAAGGCTACTGCCTTCAACAGGTGTTAAGGAGCATAAGCACTGTGGTGACAGCATATTGTGTAGTGATCAGTGGGAGTATATATCCTTTTTAACCTGTGTCACTGGAGCAAGGCTTACAGGCTCATTCAGTTAAAGTTCCGCACCTGCTTGCTTAGCTCACCCTTGACCTACATCACTTTGATGTCTAGTACCGCACAGCAAGAGTGGTGTTTCTGCGCTGGATGTATGTGTTCCTGGATAGGGTCTAATACAGAAATAATGCAGTATTGTGCAATGCGTGCATGCTGAATGCATGTGTTGGATGTATGGGTGCCTATAAGTGGCATAATACATGGAGGATATAGTGCTGTACAGTGTGTGCATGTTGAATGCATGTACTGGATATCTGTCTGCCTGTGAGTGGTACAATACATGATGGGTATAGTACTTGCAGTAGGAATATGTTAAATGTATGTGCTGGATGTATGTGTGCCTATAAGCGGTATAGAATATGAAGCATAAAGTGCAGTGCATGTGTGTTAAATGTATGCACTGGTTGTATGGGTGCCTATGAGTGGTGCAGTACATGAAGGGTATAGTACTTGCAGTAGGAATATTTTAAATGTATGTGCTGGATGTATGTGTGCTTATAAGCGGTATAGAATATGAAGCATAAAGTGCAGTGCATGTGTGTTAAATGTATGCACTGGTTGTATGGGTGCCTATGAGTGGTGGAGTGCATGAAGCGTACAGTACTGTGCAGTGTGTGTAGGTCATGCACTGGGTGTACGTGTGCCTGTGTACAGTACTTGAATGGCCTTGGCTTCCCCTTTGGGAGGCCCAGGCCTGCATGGTGAAACATGGAGAGTAGGTAGAGGAATCCCCCAGACAGATTTGTGTATTGTTGCATTCCTGTCATCAGGGTGGGACACTTACAGGAGAAGGGAGAGCCAGGTTTCCTCTGTACACTTCAAAGGGTGCTCCTTTAGTCAGAAAGAGGTCATAAGAGGTCTTGGGAAAGAGATGGGGCTAAAAAGAGAATCATAAAGAGTAGGGTTGGGGCCTTAAGCTAAAGTGTTGCTGCACATGTCACTGTGGCTGATATTCAGGTGTAAACTCTAGTCACTCCCATGGACTGTGTTGTGGGGCTATCAGCTTTGGAGTTGCTCCTGAGGTGACAGACTACTTTCAAGAGGACGAGAGGGTGGAGGAGGGGTACTCAAAAAGAAGCAGACCCCAAAAATACACTTCCATGCCTCAGACTCTAAATCACCTTTGAGTCTGAGGCACAAATGGAATATAAGAAGGGGAGCTTGAGACACCAAAAACTGTCATCTGCCAATCAGCCAAATGGGCTGTGTGAGGAGGGAGGGAGAAGCTCTGCAAGACTTCTGCCTGTGACCAGGACTGGGGGGCAAGGCCTGCAAGTCTCCCTGCTGAGTGAGTGGACATCACCAAGGGAATCCAAGACCACCTTCCCTGGAGCCTGGCACATTAGCTGTCTGCTTGCAAAAACCAGTGTACCCTGTGAGGAAGAGGAGCGAGTTAGAGGGAACGAGGTCCAGTGGGAAGTGTGCCCTCCTATTAGTGAGATATGAGCAAACAGTGACTGCATCACTCGTGTCATTGCCAGTGTGCAGAACAAATTTGGTGACCCTCGTACCTCAGAAGAGCCACGTGCATCAATGTGCCAATTGTCCAGAGTCTGTGTGTAGTGAGGAGCCCGTGACCCCAAAAGCCAATAGGGGCCATCACAAGAAGATTGCTGTTCTATGAGCACCATACCCCTTGCGCATTGGTGATCTGCAACCTCATATGCAAGGAGGGGCCGTTGCTGAGGAGATTACCTTGCTGTGAGGACCTTAGCCCATATGCTGTGGTGAATCACAACTCCATATGGGGCTGCTCTACTGAATGGACCGGAGCCTATGTACAGAGGAGAAAAGGTGGCCCCATATGCCAGAACAGATCACCAGGAGCAACCTGATCCACAATTAACCGCAGGAGAAGTGAGGCCAGCATGAGAGCACATGTGCCCCATCATCCAGGTGAAAGACCTGCTTCAGGATAGTCACATCACTCCCCATTCCTCTTCTGGGGAGCAAATCAGAAACTTACCCTGCAAGGAGGAGACGCAGAGACCCACCAGTTGCTACGGTGGCACAGCCGCTTGTAAGTAATGCTGCCCCTGCTAAGTGCAGCACACCTGGGTCATGTTTAGTGAAACTCACATGATCCAGTTACTGCTCCTCAAAGCACCAGCAGATGGTCTGAACTCAGGAACCTCTGACTCTTCAAGCCTGCAGGTGTGGGTAAGGCTAATTTCTGACCAGTTGGTCCTGGGGGAACTTGCTTGCTAGTTCACACTGTGGTGATGGAACACAGTTGACTTAAATATAGAGTCAGAGTGGACTCTTGAGATTTGGACTACTAGTGGGGCTTGCCCTAGATGTTGCCTATAGTGCATGGGGAATAACCACTATCACTAGGAGTAAGGGTGACCTGGGGGACTGCCTAAAGGAACACTAGAGCCCTGACCTCAGGGACACTCTGTAGTTATTTTTGAATGTTGTATTTTTCATTTGTGTTAGCAGCGGTAGAAATAAAATACTTCTCAGTGCCTATTTGGCTGATCAATGATTTATTGCTGATGCGTGCATTTTGAATTGTGAGCCCGTGTTCACTTCCTTGTATCCACACCTTACACCCCGCCACCCCACCCAGCCCCGAGGGAGCCCTGCACTACTCGCATCATGGTATTGCAGAGAGCCAAGTGCTGAAGGGTTACTTGGTCCAACTGCTTAGAATCCATAGTAGGTCAGGCCCTGGGAAATCAGGAGCAAAGGCGTCAACCTCCTCAGTTGGAGATAATTAACCCCTGCTTGCCCAAAACAGCCCTGTCACAGGGGTTCTGACAAGGCATGTATTTCATGGAGTTGCCATTGTGCTGTTATTTATATTACCCTACACTAAGGGCCAGATTAGGACATTGGCGGTCCGAGGTGGCCTACAGACTGCTGCAGTTGTGGCAGTCCTACCGCTATCCCCGCCAGGGTCCTAGATCCCAACAGAGGAGCAGAATGCAATCAGCCAGGGCGGCACTGAACTCAGCGCCGCCCTGCTGATTACAACCTTGTTCTCTGGCAGCCTTTTCAAGGTGGTTTCACCACCCATGAAAAGGCTGGCGGAGAACAAGTGTAGGGGTCCCCCTTCCCAGCACCCTTGAAAATCGCACTGTTGGTATGAAGACAGTGCGCATTTTGAGGGTGCTGGTGCCCCCTGCGTGCGGCAGTACTGCTGCCGGTGCTGGCGACAATGATGCCGCCACTTTCCCACTGGGCTGACCGTGTCACGCCATGGCCACGGTTTCAACAAGTCAGAACAGTGGGAAAGTCCTAAGGGGGCCAACGGCGAGATCACCAGAATGGCGGTGACCACCCCGTCGGGAGTTTGGCGGACAGGTGTTCCCATCTGCCTAACTCATAATCTGACCTTAAGTGGTTTTCCTGAGTTGAAATGTGAGGGAGGAGATGTGGCTTGGTAGCTAAAACTACTACCTTTAGAATCTGGTAATCCAGGTTTGAATCAGCAATTAGCAAAATATTGTGTGATTCTGGGCAAATAATTTAATCACCCTGTGCTTAAAAGTGTGATATTTATTTGTGTAATCCCCACTTGATGTGCACGAACTCGTAGATTGTAACCCAAACCCCCATATAATGTACAGTGCTCTGCTGTTTTCTAGATAGGCTTATGCTATGCAAATATCAATACATACATATGTACAAGTTTATGGAATGGAATCACTCCTCAGTAATTCGTACATCTATGTTTTAGTTTACACCTTTTATTGAATTAGTTGTACTGTATGGGCTTCTTTTATAAGAGATTGACCCTCTGGTTGCAAACTATTTGACACTATTGACATCTGCTCCTACAAGCTTTCAGGGTGAGCCACAGGGAATCACTGACACAACATTGTGCTAAATGATATATAGTTGAGAAAAAAATCAAGTTAAAAATATAATTTATCACAATATCTTGATCATGGACTTATAATGGTGACTACAAAAATATCGGAAAAAAATATCGTTGATACTAATATCATTCACAAAAAAACAAAAACATCAACTTTTTAATATAAATAGAGTTTAAAGTAGTAAATGTTAAATATTGTAATATGTAATTTTATTTTAATGTAAATTCAATATATTCTCTAATATTTAATAATATATAAACATATGTGCTCATATAAACCAACAAACACATATATGTATGATTATATTTATAAACAGAAACTCGAAAAAAACATGAGTACACGCGCACTCAGGACAAATGTTTGAAACCTTCTTTGAAGTCCTGGAGAGTGTGTACTCGTTTTTTGTTATGACTGGGAGACACTCCCAGCCAACACCTGAACTGATATATATATTCATAATAATACTTCAAAATATTATCAATAATGGTGATCCGTATAGGCAGCACGGAGAAAGCGGAACGATTACACACTCTCCAGGACTTCAAAGAAGGTTTCAAACATTTGTCCTGAGTGCGCGTGTACTGTTTATAAATATAATCATACATATATGTGTACATATATATATATATATAGTCTCCCACATTGTTTTGCTTTCTCCGTGCTGCCTCTACGGATCAACATTATTGACAATATTTTTAATGTATTAGTAGGAATATATATATATATATATTTATTTTACACTATATTGATGTTATAATTTATATTCATTAGTATGAAAATATATACGTATATATTCATACAAATACATTCAAAATATTAAAATAATATAATGGAAAATACTTTTTATTAATATTATACTTATATAAAACATAAAATATAAAAAAATGAAAAGTCCAAAAAAACACATTTACAAAAAAATTATAAACATTAAAATACATTTTAAAATAAAAAGCAAATAATGTAAAACATATAAATAAAACAGTTAAATATATAACTCTGTTTAAACAACGTTATGAAAACTATTGGAGTCTAAAAAAAATATAAATGTACTATGCCAACTCCAGTTTACGCAACGTTAGGGGAAGTGTTGAACTTCGGTGGGGTACAATTTACTATTCTCACTCCAATTTGTGCCACAGTAGGGAAAGTGTTGGACTTTGGAGGAGTGATATTTACTATTTCCAATCTAGACTTTGCAACAGTAGGCAAAACATTTGATTTTAGAGGGAGTAAATTTACTATTCCCACTCCAGTCAGTGCAACAGTAGGGAAAGTGTTGAACTTTGGAGGGGTATAATTTACTATTTCCACTCCAGCCTATGCAATTATAGGGAAAGGATTGGATTTCAGAAGGTGTAAAATTTAGACCCATATTTATACTTTTTTAGCGCCACATTTGCGTAGTTTCTTGATGCAAAATTGAAGCAAACTTACAAAATACAATTGTATTTTGCAAGTTTGCACCGGTTTTGCGTAAAAAAACAACGCAAACGCGGCGTTAAAAAAGTATAAATTTGGGCCTTAGTATTCCCATTCCAAACAGCGCAACAGCAGCAAAAGTGCTGAAGTCTGGAGGGATAAAATGTACTATTCCCACTCCAGTCTGTGAAACAGTAGAAAAAGCACTGGGGCTGGGAGGGGTGCAATTCACTATTCACACTCCGAACTGTGTAAGACTAGAGAAACTGTGTTGAATTGCAAAAAAGTTAATTTTACTAATTCTGTTGCAGTCTAAACAAGAGTAGGGAAAATACTTCGATTCAAACACATTACATATGTAAATAACACTGTGGATGTAGAAAAAATATTAAACTCTTATTATGAAAATAATTAAATAACATAAAGAAATATGTGTGTGTGTGTGTGCTTATATATGTGAGTGTGTGTGTATATATATATATATATATGTAAATATATATATATATATATTTAAAATAAAAAGCCATTATTCAATCTACATAACTACTATTCAATAAACACAACTATAAAATAATTAAAGTAAATAAGTATTCCATAATCTAAATATTTAAAATTCAATTGAATAATTAATGTACAAATACAAATAATAAATAAATTCATTAATAATTTATTAACTTCCCACCCTATACCCCTACAAACCTACCTTCCCGCAACTCAAGCATCAGTAAAATAAATCAATATTCCATATTTTACATACTTAAAAGTATTCAATAATTAATTAAAATTATTAATAAATTATTCATAATGTAATACTTAATTAACTTCCCACACTAGATCACCTACAACAGTAGTAGCCTGCAACTAAAATATAAGTAAAATAAAGTATTCAACAAATTACATAATTAAAATCAATTTAACAATTAAGTAACAAGTAATAATTAATTGTTAGTTAATTATTACTTAACTTCCCACACTATACCCCTACAAACCTAACAGCCCGATTAACAATATATAATTAAAATAAATCAATATTATATTTATATTATACATATCGATCACCTAATTAAATAAAATGTATTGTCATTCATGATTATTAGTAACTAATTAACTTCCCACCCTATTCCCCATAAACTGAACAACCCGCTACAACACCATAAATTACTATATAAAATTAAATAAAAAATGTTAGATCACTTAAAACTACAATTTATATTTTAAAGAAAAAAATAACCTTTAGAAAAACAATAGTAACACATAACACTAACATATCAGCTGAAACACATTCAAATAATTAACAAATAATATTTTTAACCACTATATTATTGAAAATGATATTAACATCAATATTATTTAAAACAATATTACTTAACTCAAAAAACATTATTTTTTTCAATATTTTGTGCATCACGATATTTGTGGATCACAATGTATATTTTCTGATATTTCTGCCTCCCAATATTTTTAAATCAATATTTTGTCCAAACCCCTTTCTCAATTACAGATAGTGCTGCAAGTGGCACTCCATTTGGAATGTTCTCCCCACGATAGTCCAAGGAATCAAATACCATCATGAAACAAGCATCTTCAATGCAACGGATCTCGCATTTGTTCGAGTTAGAGCTATTAGCGTTGTAAAGGGAAAAAAATGCAGCACGATCGCGCTATGTAAAATGCAGCGCGATCGCGCTGAGTGGAAAATAAACAGATAAAGTAGTCCAGACTCCAGGCTGAAAACATTGAGTCTTGTATGGTTTTGGTACTTTACCGGTGCTGTGTAGGTGAGCTAAACATCGGAAAGGGCATGACGTATGCATGCCTTTCACAAATGAAAGCAAGCGGATTTTAAAAGGCAAGCCCACGAACCAATGTAAGTGACTGACGTGGCATAGGCGTGGTTTCAAGCCCAAAGAGAGATTACAGAATGGGCAGAGCACTTTGTGCTCGCCCATAAAAATGACTGCCAATTGATAACAATAACACTTTCAGTGTCAGTTCTCTCACAAGCTTTCTGGCACATGAATTTCCTCTTTGCTGAGCCCCTTGTTTCAAAATACGTTGGGAGTTTTTTAAATAAGACTTGTTTTTCACAAAGCTCCACAACTTGTGATTGTTATTCTGAATCACTCTTCTTACAATTTAACTCTTTTTCTCATGGGAATTAGTTACTCAGTGAGCCTGGCCTCACAGCACATGCGATCTGGAAAAGTGACATGTGGGGAGTTGGTCTTTGTTTCACCGCTTACAAAGCCTCTGGAGAGTAAAATCCTGGACCCTTAGTTAGCATTGTTTCATGCAGTGCAACACTGCAAGCCACCTTGCTACATTGTATGAAAAGGAGAGGACAGGAAAGCACCATATTTAACATTTAATGGTGCATTCCTTTCCTATTGCTGCAACACTTTTGGCTACCAAACGCCAAAGCACGCACCCTTGCATCATGGTGCATGGGTGTCTGCATTGTGGGCAAGATTTGTTTTTGCGCAGGAATGCAGCACACTTTGAAAGAGGAAATAATGAGGAGAAAGAAAGATATTTCTCCTGTTTGCACCTCCCGGGAAAGGGACAGGATTTTGATGCATTCCCAGGTTTACCAGTGTTGGTAAATCGGGGAAAGCGCCAAATTTCATGAGTTGATGCCTGGGAACGCCCACGCTCCACCCATTGAATGTCTCCCTGGGGCAGAGTAACCGAAGGCACCAATTTGCGCTGCCTTGCATTGCTCTAGATTTATCAAGTCACTCAGAGTCACGCAAAGCGGCCTTGCATGGATTGATAAATCTCACTTTTTCGCGGTGTTGCCCGTCCCCCTCCTTGCATGGTGCCAGGGCGATACAACTCAAGGATAAATATGCCCCTTCATTTTCTTAAAGAAAGTTTGTAGTTCTACAACTTTTTTTCTAATGGTAATGAATTTAGTTTACTTGTACTCTTCTGGAATTTTATATGGTGCAAACCAGTGGTATGCTACAATTAGTGCATTTCCAGGAGTAAATTGCCTAGAAGAGTACTCTGATGTAGATGACGTAAGAATAAATGTCAAGAATGTGTTTTTGAAGCGTCCCATTTAGCTACACCATGGACATTAGGCGGGGGAACATCTAGAAGGAGTGGAAGAATATGACTAGCTAAGAATATAAATTGCTATATGATAGCCTCTGTAATGCTATCAAAAGAATGACTGACCTGGGTTACTATGAATGGCCTGAAGATGTTCAATAACTGCTATGGATGTTACCAAGTAAGATGCCTTTAAGGCACACATTGTGCCATCATTAGTTATGTATGTAGCTATATCATGATATTCATCTGTTGCACGTAAATTTGAAAGACTGGAAGCAGAGTCACTGAAGCAGTACTCAGTCTTGGATATGATATATTGTATGTTGGAGAAGATGTATCGTAAGTATGACGAGGAAAGGAAAAAAATGGTGTAGGTGGTTTAAAACAGGGGAATGTGAGAAGAACAGGGAATCCTGGAGGAGGCATACTGGAAAATATGGCAGCACCTCAGTTTAATACATGCATCAAATTAGCCCCAGTACATTAGACATTTGATAAATACTTAAGCTTCTTGACAGGAAACCTTCATGGACAGATTGTAAATGCATAAACCATGCTCTTTGGTATTTCTACATTTTAAAACCATCTGGGCCATGATTTTACCTCCCCATCAAGCAAAAAGAAAGCTAGTGCTAAAATAGGCGAAGTTAATTTCCATAGCTGATAATAATTCCACCTACGAAAAAACTGAAACATAGTTGGATGGTGTCAAGCACATAGGAAACAAACATAAGACAAAATGGTACTTAAGGCCTGATTTATACCTTTTTAGCGCCGCATTTGCGTAATTTTTTTACACGAAAGCGATGCAAACTTACAAAATATAATTGAATTTGTGCCGCTTTTGAGTCAAAAAATGACAAAAAGAGGCGCTAAAAAAATATAAATCAGGCATCAGGCCCATACTACTTAGCCTAAAGAAGAAGAGAAGGCTTATCAGAGCACGATAGGAGCCAAAAAGGATATCATATTCCATGCTTGTAAAGCTGACAAGAGATTATTTCTCCATTTCATTTGCACTTGTAATGAGCTGATAGCACCATGGCGGGAATTCCTGCAACTGTCCTTCATGTGGCTAACCTTAAGAACTGTTCTGAAGCCAGAAAAGCATGTCCAAGTAGAGCCAATCTTCAATTAACTGGACATAGTTTCGAAAATGATTACTCTGCCCGAGCTCCACAAGACAGTCGTGCTCAAGGACAAGGAATTTTGGATGCTTAACTCATCTATGCGGCGATTTTATTGCCTGTGTTTATCTGCCATTAATTTAAATAATTGTGCAGTAAATAAAATAAATTGTGTAAGTTGTAAAAAAATGTATATTGCAGAACAACTCACTGATTTTTCATGAAAGATTGAAATTGGGCGGAGAGCACAAATTTAATGAAATTCAGAATCTATTGTCTCTTCCTACGGGAAATTGAGGCTCTTTAGAGAGGGATATCGACAAAGTGAAGAATTTGTAGAATGCATTTAAATGAAAACTGAGTGCAGTTGTAGTTTCACTTCAGGAGACCCTGGTTCGGAGAATTGGATTACTTGATCCAATAACAGAGACTTGTAGACACATAGAATCAAGTACCTTGTTCCTTTTAATTAAAGAAACATAAAATTAAGGCCCAAATTTAAGAGGGCCTAGCGCCTCCTTGCACCATAATAGCGTCATTTTTTATGATGCTAACATGGCTTAACGAGGCCAAATTTGCCACGCCAGATTTACAAAGTGGCGCAATGCATTCATTGTGCCACTTTGTAATCCCTTGTGCCATAATATGCCTGCGACAGGCATAATGTATGCAAGGAGGGTGTTCCCCCATTACGGGGACTGCTAAAATGGCACAATGAGATTCCACTGCGCCATTTTTTGCATTATTTTTTAAGGCCTGCACAGAGCAGGCGTTAAAAAGAGGCACACCATTATTTATAATGGGCTTCCATGTACTTTGCAGGATTAGCACAATTTTTTTTGCGCTAATCCTGCAAAGTACAACAATAGCAATAAAATGTTTTGACCCTATTGTCCCTCACCTGCCCCCTGGTCTGCCATATGTTTAATACGGCACGCACATGGTGGCATTACAGGGGCGCTAAGGGGCGCAAGAAAAGTGGCGCAGTATATACATTTTGGCATAAATATTTTTAAAATATATGCAAAAATAAAAAAGCAAATAAGCACTTGTTTATCAATATGAAATTCTAAGCAGCTTAACATAAAAAAACTATTGACAAAAAGGTGAAACTGGAAGTTAGTATGACCTCAACTTTTATGTGATATGAATGTTATCTGTTTTCAATTAGTAAACATCAGTCAAAATAGACAAACCACATTTTGTTGTTCATTAAAGGATAGACATATATGTTTGGTAGTTCTAATGGTTTAATCCAGTGGTTCCCAAACTTTTGACTTTTGTGGACCCAAACTTTATCAGTACTGGAATCCGGGGACCCCCACTAAATCATTATTGTAATCCGCAGACCTCCCACTGAGTCATTACTGGAAGCCGGTGACCCAGACCTTAACACTGTCGATGATTTGACCCGCAAAACAATACACAAAAAATAAAGAAATCGGCATTCCATCAAACACATACACAAATGATAACACATTTGATTTAATTTGCAAACAAAAATAAAAAAAAATAATAGGAAGATTGGAGTTTTTCTGAATTCAACACAACACGGCGTCCATTGTAGATTCTGTTTAATGCACCTGCACTACTCCCACAAAACAACCTAAGGATACTCATTTAATTTTTAGCCTCCAAATTCGAATTCATTGACATTTAAAGTATGTTTTAGAATTTCCAATTGTATATTCAGCCACTTTACTTATATGCACGTTATTAATCTGTTAATATTAGTTAATTTTCTAAGCAGCCACAGACCCCTCAGGAGGCTTTGCGGACCCCCAGCGTCCCTGGACCACAGGTTGGGAACCACTGGTTTAATCCTTAGGATTGTCCTAAGCTAAAGCTGTAGTGAAGTGAGCTTCATTAGCAGCGTAAAATGTAAACTTAGCAGGTGCAAAGGAAATTAATATAAAGGGGAGGGAGGCTCATGCCCACATCTTCTTCCTGCCCTTTGCTCAGAGGTTGCTGAAGAAGAAGGTTTGGGAAGGAAAGAAGCACGTGACTCTGAGATAAGCTTGAACCTGCCTTTTTACACCTGCTGAACTAAAGAACATAGACAGATTTCAGAATTTCTATATTGTAAATGAAGTCCCTCAGAAATGTTAATACAACTGTTTCCCATCTGAAAACAAAGACAACAGGAAGAACAAAAGACAACAAATATATATTTTTCAAAATAACTAAATGTATTCATCAAGTTCTGGGTCTGTTGCTCAGTAACAATGACATGCTGCTAACAGTAATTGTTGTAGTTGTCTGAAATCAGAACAGGCATAATAACAATATCAAAAGTTGTTCCCAACCTTCTTTACGAGAAGAAAGAAAGAAAAAAAAAGAAAGTGAGAAAAGAAGGAAGAGCAAGCAAAAGAAAAAGAAGAATGGAAGGAAGGAAAGAATGAGAAAGAAAGAACAAAGAACAGAAAGAAAAGAAAGAAAGAAAGGCTAACAAGAGGAACGTGTAGGCAGATATAACAGAGGGAAGAGTGAAGTGCAGACAGATATGAGGAGAAATTTAGAGGGGCAGTGGAAGATATAAATATAGTGAAGGTAAAAAGTAGAGGTAGACATTTCAGAAAGAGGGCTAGCATGATTCGGAAGAACAGATTGTGAGGACACTGGGGAACCAAAGAAAATGATTGAGGAAAAAGGAAAAAGGTTTGGACTGGATGAAAATAAGAGAGGCAGTGCTAGCTCGAAGGTGTCCCAAATGGTCGTTTACATGAAAAAGGGAAGCCAAATAAAGATGAAGACCAAACGTGAGAAGGAGTGATTAAATGTAATTAAGGAAAAGCAGGCTGTCAGATGGAGAGGAAATAGAAGAAAGGCTGTCAGGTAGATCAACACCCCAAAAAAGGGAAGAGTTACACATTGTCACAAATGACGAGGAACAGTTGTGGGTTCCAGTATTTCAAAAAGTAACAGCAACAACAAGAGATAATTATCAGAACAACAGCTAGACCATCATTTTAATATAAGATCTTCCCCCGCTCCAAGTGATGGAATATATTACAAAACCTGGGGGACATCGGTTGAGTCAAGAGAGTTCTTATTAAAAGTAGAGAGAAAGTACACTGTGTCATAGAATAAAAATGTGCTACTTTTTTCCTTGGCCAGGCAGTGTGTCTTGTGTGGTGCTGGATTCTTGCACAAGGGGGGAATGGCTTGTCTTGTGTTCTGTTTGTTATGAAACCTATTTGGCTTATTGGGTTGCTATCCCATTTAGCGCATGGATGTGATTCCTTGCTTGGGTGCCAGCTTTTCTTGGAGCATGGAACAATGGATTATTTGCTTCTAGGGCAGTTTTAGAGGTAGAGAGTGGAATCTCAATGGGCACCATGTCCTTTCAGAGCTAAGGGAAGATGTTTTTATGCATTTCTTACTGAGCGAGGGAGTGGTGAGATATTTGGCTGCTAGCCCCTTTCAGTGTAATACAGGTTCTACCAGTAGATAATCAATACCTGGACTATTCAGTCTTCCTATGGCTTCCCAGCCCTACCTTTGCTCACCAAATACCATTGATCCATCGTGTTCTCATAGGTCTTTTGATTACACCATCAAACCCCGAATAGGAGAGCAACTGCTTGTCTGTGTGATGTACATTTTTCACAACAGAAACACGATGACATTTCGTCTTGTACATGATCTTCAGAGCAGTGAAGAGATTCAGCTCTTGGATGAGCACGGTATTCCGAGCAGGATTGGTTACTCGTTAAATGGCCTGCTGTACTGGAGCAGAGGAGGGCTTGTCAGCCATATCCAGAGGAGGAGATCGATGACCTGTCTAAATTCGTCCTGACTGGTAGAATAAAAGGTTGGTTCCTTGCAGGAAGAAAGTGAGAAGTCATCACAGAAAAACACATAAGAGAAAAGTGCCTACCAACCACACCAGTTTGTCATTGACCAGTGCTAATTCTCCATATGAACTGAATGGTCATGACAGACTGATGGAGGAAAGGGCACTTCCCTTATACAGGAGCAGTAATGTACAGCTTTCTTTGCAAGATCAGACATCTCTACATCTTCGAACTGTGTCTTAGATGTTTTGAGACAGAATGCATGATGATTCTGTGTTCCAAGTTAGACATTTTAGGCACTGAAGGGCAGAGTCCTTTTTGTCACTTGAGATAACATGCGAACATGCAAATTGACATGCATTGCAGAATCCCTAAGGTATTTGTTTCAATGTATGGTCATTAGTGTGGCACCCGTGGTATTGTGTGCTATATTTCCACCCTCATGCCCTTTCAAACCACCCGGAAATCTTCAGTGTATGTAGGCGTTTGCTTCTTAATGTAGACTACACAGATGTAATCTTTGATTTTTATCATAGTGCCCTGAAATGAACTCCATATGGCACAGAGCGATTCACGAGTAAACCAAAATAAAAAAATCAATGCTCGAACATCAATGCATTCAATCTAGATTTTTTTTCAGCGTTGCTCCACAGGCTAGAATGGTAGGACATTGTTCTTCTAGATTGAGGCTTTCCCTATCATACCTTGATTTGCATTGTGTTTGCTGGTGTATACTGGCCTGCCTGTCTTAAGAATGGATGGAGCTATTCTTAGCCATGTATGCTTAATCTGGAATTGGTCCTCATAAAAACGTTTCATAACTTCTAGAAATTTAAAGTAAAAAATGGCATATTTTTGTTGAAAGTGACCTTACCACAAGTAGTTTTGTGGGTCATGGATTATCTTAGTACGTCTTTGCATCGTGGCTGCATTGGGGCTGAGAAGATAACAAATAAATCACACATTCAGCAGAGAGGATGGGCCCTTCATGGTCTTTAGCTCTACTCAGGGGCTCTAATAATCTGTTTCCATCTTGTGCTCACCACACCTTCTGTGTTGTTCATAACAGCAGCAAATTACAAATGTCTTGTTAAATGGACACATGGATGGCACCATTGCTCTGGCATTCCTGCGTAGGACCACAATTACCAAAGGTTTTGGTTCATCTAGGTTGAACCTACCTGTATGGAAACAACACTTTCTTAGTGTAATTTCCACACCTGGTTGGCGGACTTTGATGTACGGAAAAAGCTTTAATGAAGGCAGACATTCTGCCAATGTGGCTAAATTGCTAAATTTGCAAGTTTAATGTAGGGAGCATGTTGGTGGCTGTTTCTTTGTGAGCCACGTGGCAAAGGTAGGTCACCGCTTGCAAATCGGTCTGGTTTTGGGTGTTCAACTGTCTGTTGGAGGTAGCTTCCCACCCTGGAAAACATGCAACTTCATTACTGTCAAAAGGAGGAGCATGTTTTTTTTATGGGTGGGAACGTGGAAAGCCAGCATATTTTTTGGGGGTTTATTATAAGTGTTTTGGGGAGGGGGGGGGGTATAGTTTACCAGGTGGAGTAAAACAAAAAATACAGTTGTGAAAGAGCATATGCATTTAATTTAAGACTGTAGAATTGTTCAACTAGTGGATATTACAAATGCTAAATGTTATGCATTGGAGTGCTCCTAGAAATCTATTCCTGTTGTGATTCTGCAGTAGTAATACTCAAGGAAATGATTTCTTACTTTCTCATTGGTTGCTGTCTGAAAACGGGCTGAAGAGAACTTCGCGCTATCTAGGTTACCAAACATAGGCATCCATGCCCTAGTCACGGCTCTGTCACAACAAATCAGTAGGCAGTTACAAAAATGAGGTGAAACTTTTTAATGGTAGAGTATCCTTCATAAAGGTGGCACTTAAGTAGGCCTGGGCAGAGTTTGCGGAGTCCTGCTACGCGGAACTCTGCATAGTGCTGAAAAAACTCTGCTGCGCTGTAATGAAAATAATTATGTTTGACCACTGACTTTGTGTTTCCCCACTGTGCATATTAGTTGTTCAATGTTCACCAGTAGCACATTACATTTTGCATTCAGTTTAACTGCCTATTGGCTTTAACGAGGCGTTAGACATTACATTCTGTATTCAGTTTAGCTGCCTATTGGCTTTATCGTGGCGTTAGACATTATATTTTGTATTCAGTTTAGCTGCCTATTGGCTTTATTGTGGCGTTAGACATTGCAGTTGAGACATTGCAGATGAGCTGTGTTTTTCCACATGGTTAACTAAGCTTGTGTTTTTCATACCGAAAACGATAGCATGCTAAGTAAGCGCATATTTTGTGGTTTTTGGCCTTGGGAGAGACAGCCTTAAAAACGTGGCCAACTTTCGACGTTTGTTTCTTCCAACTCTGACCTACAGTAGCCAGCATGTTTTGAATATTATAAAAGGTGTCCCGGGGCAGCAGTGAGGGGAATTTTCAGAGACTTCAGTCAGGAGTGGACGTCAACTACCTGACCTGTCCCGTGAGGGTGGAAAATCTCTTTCTCGCAGTTGAACAGGGGTCATCAACTTGCTGGCATGAGAAAGATGACGAGCAGTGATAGGCCCTACGGTGATCAATTTTGACTTTTATTCTTTGCTTGACAGTTATGCTATAATATAATCACATGTAATTGCTGTGTATATTGCAATTGAGAATCACTTTGATATATTTTCCTTTCATTGCTGTGACTATTTTTAAACGTGTGCCTCCAACCTACTAATCTCTTCTCTCAGGAACCTCCTGGTGAAGTAATAATAAATGTCTTCTTTAAACTAAGTGCATTCCAGAGATTTTTGTCAGCTCGGTCATTAGTGAAAGCAAAACACACGCTATGCAGAGTATTGCAAGTGGCAGAGTTTGGGTAAGGCACGCTGTTTGCACTGATTTTCAGTGCAGGAGTTTGTCCTGCGCTGTAAAATCAGCACGAACGGCATCACGCGGAGCGCCAGAGGGCGCTAACTTCTTTTTGCCACTGGAGTAGATTTTCTACTTGAGTGGCAACTTCCTCAAAGCTCGTGTTCAGAAATTTTTCTCACCAACTTAGCGATTTCTCTCGCTCGCGCTCACCAACTTAATGTTGCTGAGCGTGAGCAAGAGAAAATACTCCGCTCCGTGTCACTTTGCTGAGTTTTTCGGAACTCCGCACAGTGCATAGAGAGGAAAACTCTGCGAACTCCGCCAGCGGAGCGGAATTCTTCATCCACCCCTACACTTAAGCAAGAGAAGGAACTCTTTTGGGTCTCTTTCATGGGAGGGTGCACAGAAAGTGTGAATGTACAAATGACTGTAGAGGAAAACTCAGCAGGGCATTTTGCATCCTCACACAGCATGGAAAGTCGTCTTTGGGGCTTGTGATATTTTCATTGGCAAGCTGTATTCAGACTGCACATGCACACCAGAGGTATTAGTGTCAGAACAAATGTGGACTTGCACTAATAAAATGCTTGTGGTAAAATTGTTCTACCTTAGCCATCACTGTGATAAATGTTGCTCATATGCTGATACATTTTGTCTAAGTTAAAACATTTTTAGACATGTACACTTTAATTGCATGGTACACATTCAAACTGAAGAGTGTGCCAAGAATGTATTTTTCATGTGGGTTTGTAGTGACAACGATTCAGTGCTTACACATGTACAAACGTGATTTTCAAACATTTCCCTTAATCATACGGTTCCATGGCATGGCCCCAGTGCTTAATTTGTGCTTGTTGTTTATGGTGCTGTGCACCGCAACTTAATTTTGAGGGCTGGCACTTATTCTTCTGCCTCAAGCATTTACTATGAGCAAAAGACACATATGGTAAAGACGGAGGAAGGGGAAATCGAAAAAGTGTCACAATGGGAGAAAGCAGAAAGCTGAAAAAGTAAGCTGAAGGGGCAGGGAGTGGCTTTAAATGGACTGAGGAGGCCCGAGATGTATTCAGGATTACGCTGCCTCAGTATTCCGTATTCCCACATTTAACGGCAGCAGCCGCATGTTTAGGAGGAGGGCTTTGGGCACCGGCACGTTTTTATTTACAAATTAAGCACTGCATGGTCCTTGGTTAGTTGTCACGTGGATCTGAAGATATATCAGTAGACAAGCAAAGGTAACTGAGCATCGAAATTCCTGGTGCAGTTAGTTTCAAGGGTCTACCCCTATTGTAGTTTTCACACTAATCAATCCTCAGTCCTGATAATGAGGGCAGATTCTCTGAGCTTCTGCGGACCAGACACAAGATGCACTTTCTCGCCTTGGTACTCCATTATATTCTGACAGGGGTAAGGGACTGTTGCATGAGCCACACAGAGGTAGGTTAAGTAGCATCAGGCTGGCTGACCCCTTATCTAATGCTTTGAGGAGGTCCTCTTTGATTGTACATAAAGTTGTGAGTACTTAGGATGTTTAGTAAAATTAGGTAAAGTCTTCTAAATAATATACTTGAAGAACTAGTCTCCAAGGAACTTCAAAAACATATTGAATCAAACGGGATGTTGAGGAATACCAAAAACAGAATGGTAACTGTTGTGGGCAATGAATGGGATGATTTACTCAAATTTGCAAAAGATGGGTTACTCAGCTTGCTGACACCATCAGAGATATTGACACAGAAGACCACAATACCTCCACTGGCTCCAAATGCTAGATACCACATCCAACCATACCACACTTTGGAAATCAGTGCTAATTCTTTGCCTGAATATAGATCTCAGGAAATGCCTTAAAACTATGGACCTTCTCATTCCATCAAGAGTTTAATATGACATGCTGTCTAATTCTTTGATCTGTCAATTTCCTATCGCAACATCTACCTTTGTAAAATGCCCTCTCCTATCGCCAACACTCAGAAGGACAACAGAGTAAAGATGGATAAGAGTGAAGAATGTCAACAAGCTGTGGTACCTAAGTGCTTCACCGAGTTAGCGCTTACTCTGTTGGTTAAATTATAACTACGGAGGTATCAAAATGTGTTTCAAGAAAGAATATCAATAAAACAAAATGTTTCCTGTGGTTGACCTTATCGTAGTTATGCACAAAAAAATCATGCACCCACATATCCCAACAGTTTGTCTACATTGTAATCTAAGAGGAAGAAACTCAAATTTCCCTTCCATATGGGCTCATTTAGAGTGTGTCTGATTTTTGGTGGTAATACCACTAATTAGTATGTAAGGCACTGCACCAGAGAATGATGTATTATCCTAAATGGACCTTTAAATTGAAAATAAGATGCAGAAAGAATAGTTATAAATTGTTTTGCATTTAAAGCTGTGATGTAGGCATTAGCTTCTTGCTTCTGGCAACCAAAATGACCTTCATGTGCAGTAAAGTGGAACTAATGGGATTGTCATAAGAGTGTCATTCTGATCACAATTTTAAGAACGTGGCATGTTATTGGATAACAATTGCAATGGAGGTGAAGACCATAGGCCTGATTTATAATTTGGCGGACAGGTTACTTTGTCACAAACCTGACAGATATTCTGTCTGCCTTATTACAAGTGCATTATAACCTACGCCAGACGGAATATCCGTCAAGTTGTGACAGAGTAACCCATTCCTCAAACTCTAAATCTGGCGTTATATCTGTTAGTGGGAAATGACATACCGTTTTTGTAACTTGCCCACACATTTATTATATACATAATTTACAAAATGGACATAGTACCAAAACAAAATAGAACTGAATATTTCGTTGAAATTTTGCTGAGGAATGGGAACCTCAATAAAAAAAGTAACCATTTTGCAAATGCAAGTGCAGGGATCGAGGTCACCTGTTCCTTGCAGGCCTCCAGTTCTTCATGGACGGAAATTCATGATTCGCAAAAGGCATGCCACATTGTTAGTTTTAATGAAGCAGGATATTTGCTTGTAAATGGTGGTTTTCAGCTCCTGGGTAATATGTACGTCAGTCGCAGCGCAAAGCTGATGTCTGGGGCCTGATGTATCAAAGGGTTTTTCCGGTTCTGTGTCAATGGGAAAATGTGTTCGTACATATGGCCCCTGGTCCAAAAGAAGCTGCTGTGCAAAAAGAGGCAGCAACTGCTTTGAAACGAGCCTTCTGCACACTGGCCAGTAAATGTTTAAACTCGAGCTGCTGTTCGTGTCAGGGTAATGCACAAGCAGTGGGTAATGCAAAATGATGGGTTCCCCATTCAAAATGTGACATATCTCACAGATATTCATTGGCCTTGGGATGAATGGAGGGCCTACCTCTATGCTGAAGGGGCCTGTGTTTCGTCCCTGTGCACAGGGCAACCACAAACCGGATAGAAATGCAAGAAAATACAAATCAATGAAAGGAATGAGCGCATGGGTAACAGACTAAACATAAATTAATGAAGACACAATACAGCTTACAAAGTAGAGCATTTTTTGCATTTTAAAGGGCACGGCTAATAGGTCTTCAGTGTTTGGTTCACCACTGTACCAGGGCCTACCTAGACTGCAGTGTTCACTTATTAGCCACATAAATGTAAAAAGTCTTAATGAACTGTGTAAGGCTCCTAGACAAGCCTCCAAATTAAAAATAAAATATGTGAGTCTTTAACTATGGCGAGAGGGTCAACCATTTGGTGATGTTTAGCTCTAAAGTTGGCAGATCTCTTTGTTCAACATGTACATTTTAGTATTTGAAGAACGCTCTTATGGTGTTTTCCAGGCAGTTAGCAGAGCTGATTCTTTCGTTGCTATCATCCATGATAAGGGTAATTGCCTTTTGTACAGAGAAGTCAGTTTAGGAAAGCTTCCCTTGATAGAACCATTTCCAAGCTGTGCTAGGTTTAGCACTCAGCGGTAGGTGGAACAGATTCCCTGCTGCCTCATACTTTGAGGCACCTGCCCTCTTATTTCTATTTATTTGCAACTAACAAGTTAGATAGTTCTAAAGTCCCTGGCTGGGCACATTTTTAGGGCCATAAAGGAAGGACAGTCTCTGGAAATACCCCAGACTTGCTCCCTAGTAGGTTTTGAAGCTGAGGTAACCGGTTCTACTTAGAATCTGGGATCGTGTGAAGAGATTTGAGAGTAGGTGGGATTGTGACATAGTAATTTTATTCTCAGTTTTAATTAGAGTTCAGCAGTCTAATTTTGGATTTCTGTGAAAAAAAAGTTATTTTTCAGTGATCCCTTCACAGACACTTTTGTGGTGGTTTAAGTATGACAGCTAAAGGCCCACTGTGGTTTATCCCCCAATATTTCGTTTGGAAGGGAGGAGGTACATTCCTGAGGATCACTAAATGAAAGTGTTCTTCAATTCGATTTCGATGCCTGGAGCAAATGTCTGGTTTGAATCAAATCTGAGCACAAGAGTTTTACATTTTTGACATAGGAGCATATCCTCGCCTGGCTTTACAGGCCACTTACATTAGTCAAGTTTCCTCCCATCTGGATCACTGATTTTTATAATTTTAGGCAGAGAAAGCTGTCATCATCCATAATCAGGAACACCTACAATAATTATATATAACTAAGCAACTTGTTTCTCTAGCCAGAGAAGGATTTTTTTGGCATTAACCTTCATTTGAAATAGAACACTGTACTGAGAGTTCACTTCTACATAGTGACAAATGTTCATTGAACAAGGTACAAGGCAGCACAGTGACCAGAGGAACCCTCTAGGACACCTTCCTTGTTGACTGTATGGTGAGACGGATCTGGATTTGTGGGCTGTACTCAGGGAGGAAAGATCAGCTTAATTAAAACTGTCCTATTATCCCTGTCTACTCACCCCCATTATTCATGAGGTTTTTGATGGTGGACTGTATCATGGGCCATGAGAGGTTAAGTAGCCTCAGGATAGCTGAAGCTTTATTTAATGCTTTGAGGGGGCACTCTTTCACATCAACCAGGATGGTTTTAGTGTGTCTGTTGAGTGTGAACCCCGATTAATGATCGGGTAGTAGAGAAAGGGACTCCATGAAAAGTATTAGTTATCTTACAACCATCCCTTCTAGAACACTGGGAAGATTATATTTTTGGGAGCTGGCAAGAAACTTTCGTTTGGGTTACAAGTACATTATTTGGACTAAGTCCATGTATGTGGGATTCATTAAGCATCCTAGTAAACTTCAAGTATTGCAATATACTCCTTAACTAAAAACTCGGGACATTGGGCCATCAGTTGGAGGCTTTTATTCTGCCTGTTTTTGCGGAAAAACTTGAAATTTGCTTGTGGGATTAAAGGAAATTCATAAATTCTGTATGCTGGTGGTCTGGTGAGAAGAAAGGTCGCTAATTTTGGGCTGTTGCGAGTAGGCTCCTGACTCATTGTCATTTTGTTGTCAATAGGAGTGGGAGGTATTTGCAGTGTTTTGAAGCGCAGCAAGGCACATTCTTTGGCTTCTGTTGATTCTGTGGTGCCCTTGGAAATCTTGAGCGTATCACTCGTGGGACTGATGGTTACCTAGAATGCTTTGCATGATGTGTCTTGTTTGTTCTCAGTTCACCCATTGTTAGCCTCGCATATGCAGTCAGCAGGGATGTTAATCCTACAGCACAATTGTGTTTTTCCAATAGCAATTTAGAAGTCCGGCCAGCTATTCCATTATATGCTCAATGGTGAGCGCAATCCCTCAGTGACTTACAAACACTTCCTAAGGGGTGTGACATGTTTCATACCCAACGGCCTTGTAGCAATCAAACGAGGTCTAGAATAAGATGCTGGAATTATACCATGAGAGAAAGCCTTTCAGACATTAGAAAAAGATGATAGGTGATTGTCTGTGCTTTTTATTCGAGGACAGGAATTATATTTGTTGTTCGTTTTTTGAAACAACTATTGCAAATGTTACATTAAGGTATCGTCTTGCATTCTGGAAACTGGACAACCATTGAACTCAAAGGTTCACTGAGAATAGCGCTATCATTTTGCTTTAAGATGCATCTCTGCATTTTACTCTACCACCTCAAATGTTGGGTACCCTCACTCTCTCTGCCTTCTATTAGGGCTCTACTAAAATGAACGTGGGGGCACTCGCTCTTCTTTTCAGCACTCCGTTTCTTCCCAGCTGGGTTTCTGCTCTATAGATACACCTTCACACATATATTGTGCCACACACATTACAAGGAAGTGATGCTCGGTCTTCTATAAGCCTAGCTGGAAAGCAGGACTAGTACTGGGACTTCTCATAGGGGAAGAGGTTGTTCAGGAACTTTGTCTCAAGAGGACAGTGGAGGCAGCAAATAACAAGAGACAAGAAGCGGATCTTCAACCTTTCGTGGTAGAGTACTTGATCTTAAGATGTATTTAGTCTTGGATTTATATAGGGCCTTTGCCTATGTAGGCATCGCAGATTACCCTCTTAGAGTATCTCTCTCTGAATGTTAGTGTAGCCCTTGTGATTCCTTCAGCTCACTATTAATGTTTTATTTTCCATAATCCAGTAAGTCTCGAAGTGCAGTTTCCAAACGTAACTTTTTTTTACTTGAGGATGCCATTGTCAGTCACATTATTACAACCAAAACCACAAGGCTCCACTACAAACTCTGCCATTTATTGATGCACTTATCAAAATCCTGTCAGTTGTCTGAAACTGTATTATATAATCTATAGGATAAATGGAATGTACAGGTGAATTTAACTCAGGAAATAGAAGTACACTGCAGGCCCAGTCAACTGAAAATGCCTCCGATTGGTAACTCCAAAAGCCTACCTTTGTGGAAAACATACCTTCAACCAATCAGAAAAGAGCTGATAATTTAGAAACCAGACAAAGTAGATAGAAGCGTGTTCGACACTAAAAACTAATTTAAGAGGTACACCTTATCATGTCCTGCAGTCCAATCAGAAATTGTTGAGCCATATGGCTTCTTCTCGCTCTAAGCACTACAATTCTTTTATGCGAATGTCAAACTTTTGATTGCCTGAGCCCATCTTGCATCTAATTTATCTCGTTGACTACCTCGTTGCACTCTTTCACCAGTGTTTCACTTTTACAACCAATTATCTTTTGTATTATGTAAAGGCCCATACAACTTACCTGTGTGCCCATTTCCCCAACTCGGCCTGAATGTACGTCTATATATTTGCCATTGACTTCTCTTTACTTGACCTGAAGCCCTCAGCATTCTATTTCCTCTCCAGTCGCCTGGCTGAGACTATTCAATTTCATGTAGCATTTTCTCAATTGAAATCTCCCAGCGCCATTAAAGGTGCTTAAGGGGCATATTTATACTCCGTTTGCGCCGGAATTGCGTCGTTTTTTTTTACGCAATTCCGACGCAAAACTAACTCCATATTTATACTTTGCCGTTAGACGCGTCTAGCGCCAAAGTCCATGGAGTTAGCGTCATTTTTTAGCGTGGACACCTACTTTGCGTTAATTATATGCAAGGTAGGCGTTCCCGTCTAAAAAATCGACTCCGAGGCATGTGCGTCGGATTTATACTCCCGGGCAAAATTCACGCCCGGGAGTGGGCGGGTCCAAAAAAATGACATACGGCCGCTTTTGCGCCGTTTTTTAGCGCCTGCAAAAGGCAGGCGTTAAGGGACCTGTGGGCTCTGAAGGAGCCCAGAGGTGCCCTCCCATGCCCCCAGGGACCCCCCCTGTCACCCTTGCCCACCCCAGGAGGACACCCAAGGCTGGAGGGACCCATCCCAGGGACATTAAGGTAAGTTCAGGTAAGTGGTTTTTTTTTTTTTTTTTGGTGGCATAGGGGGGGCCTGATTTGTGCTCCCCTACATGCCACTATGCCCAATGACCATGCCCAGGGGACAGAAGTCCCCTGGGCATGGCCATTGGGCAAGGGGGCATGACTCCTGTCTTTGCTAAGACAGGTGTCATTTCTATGGGGGTTGGGAGTGAAAAAAAATGGCGCAAATCGGGTTGAGGCGAAAAAATTGCCTCAACCTGCTTTGCCCCATTTCTTGACGCCCAAGCCCCATATCCCCCTACGCCGGCGCTGCCTGGTGTGCGTCGTTTTTTTTAACGCACACCAGAAGGCGCCGGCGGCTAATGCCGGCTAACGTCATTCAATAAATACGGCGCCCGCATGGAGCTTCAGAATGGCGTTAGCCGGCGCTAATTTTTTTGACGCAAAACTGCGTTAGCGCAGTTTTGCGTCAAAAAGTATAAATATGGGCCTAAGTCTTCTAAGAAATCACTGGTCGACATATTTCTTAAAGTGAGCTATGAAATGGGATGCAAAGTAGCAGGGTGGGAGCAAACAGGGTAATGACAAAGGGGAGAAAGGAAAACGAAGTTGGACTGAAAGGACGGATATACGGGTATTTATTGTTGTATAGGAAACACACACATGCATTGGCTGTGCTACTTATTCTACCAAACCTTACTCTGGAAGAGTCTGCAAAAGGACAGAAAAAGCTGTAAGGAAACGGGGTGGTGCAGGAATGTGAGAGAAAGTGGGGAAACGTAGAGTGATTAAAAAAGGAGAAAAGTATGCAAGGTCTAGCCCATGAAGGATGAATTCATATCAGGTTCTCAGGACTACCACATGGAATACATTTACATACTATGAATCTAAATGAGAATAATTTGCATATTCAGTGAATATCCTAAATATCTGATATAGAAGAACAGTGAGACATTGAATCAGAGGGAAAGGGACCACAGGAATACGGAAGGGCAAGAGAAAGAAAGGCAGACATTTGAAATACAATATGAAGAATAGGGATATAATCTACACTTACTGAAGACACAATAAAAATTGTCAGGTATTAAGCATATCCCTGATAAATAGAAAAATAAAGTCTCTGTATAATAGCACCAGCTTTGACATGGGCCAGATAGTATCACAGGTATATATTAGTGTAATTATTTTTCGAGGAATATGTAGGGAGTAGAGTGATAGGAGAAGAAAGAGGTGGATGGAGAAGCAATATGGAAAAGGAGATATTAACTAGCACTATCTATGGCATAATAAGAACATTAGCGCCTGTTCCTGCAGCTCTAGCCCTGCCCCTGTGACCACTTACTGGAAATTCACGCCTGGAGCCCCGAAGGAGAGGCAAGCAAGTCTCACTTCATCCCCTGCCTGTGTCTTATGAGAAGACTCCCGAAGTTGGACACAGGGATGGACACCCCCATCTGCTCCTGCTACTTCTCCTAATGTTGCTTCACAGTGACCAGTGCACATCGCATACCCACCTGCATCATCTACTCCAACCATCGGCAGTGCATGTGCTCAGGGGACTGGAAGAGGCAGAGTGGCATCCAGGTACAGATACCGCAACCTGGGACAGGTAAGATCAGAGGGTGTAGCACATAAAAACTACCAGGGCATATATCTCAAGGAAAGTATTTTTTGACCTAGAACCTAACACAATTTCGTAAAACATAACACTTTATATTACTTTCCTGTGCGAACTGAGCCACCCTTGAGTCTCACTGCAACACTTACTACAAGTGCACCTCCTTGCATTGTTTATTTATTGAGTTCTATAGGGCAGACCTCAAACTCCAAATCTGTGCACGACTAGCATTCACTGCAGTGTCATTGCATCAAGTGTCAGGGAAATACCACCCCTCCCCTGCAACTTGTACCCAGCCCAAGAGACAGTACTTGTGCACCTCATGCAACAATGACAGAGCACACCCGTGGAAAACAAACTAGTGGTGGGACTCTTGGCAAAAACTTACACCTGGTGCACAACTAAGTAAGACTTAGAATGCTTTATGTAGCCCTAATAGGCAGCCACTTTGTAGTGCTTTGTTGTACAAGGGTGTCTTCTCAGCGGCGAGGAAGATACAAATAATTCTGTGTATTCAGAAGTGTAACGTCTGATGTCACTAGTGCTGGGAGCCTAGTAAAGTACTTCCAGCCTAGAACAGCTTCTAGGCACCAAGAGCGAAGTACCGAAGTTCTTTAATAGCTTATTTAACAGCGCATCCCTTTCATAGTTTATTTTTAGTGTACCCTGTGAAACGCATACAGACGGTGCACACACAGATAGCGATACTAGTGAGTGCGTCTTGGAACAGCAACTAGTCCATCCTCTTGAAAAAACTGTGGTTAGTAAACAGTATATATCGATATGTATGCTCTGAGTCACTTTGCTTAAAGGGAATGGAAGGAATATATTGTAAAGGGTTAGGGCGATGACTGCACCGCGTCAGGGGTCTGAGCCCTCAGACTTGTCCGCAGCATGACGGAATGGAACTCCACCGCTCGCTGAACTCTGCAGGATCTTGCTGAGTTTTTAGCTAACTCTGCGGAAATCCACAGAGTAAAACCGCGATCTCCGCCCCCCCTACATATTAGCCATAGGTAACCGGTGGTGAGTGCCCTGATGTGTACAAGCACAATCTACCAAGCAGGATTACAGAGTTCGGCTGTCAGAAAAACACTCTCTTGTGGTGGTTGGCGGCCAACAATTTACACATACACTGCGGAAGTCTCTAATATGGAGTATGGACTGCTGCAGAAGTTACTCTTTTGAAAAACGCTGAACGGAAACATTCGTCCAGTGCTCCTGCAAGAGCAGGTCACAGCATCTGAGATATCCAGAGAGCTATGCCAAATCCCAGCATTACTCATGGACAGAGAGAAACTTATTCTGGGAGACAATTGCAGGCATTACACAAAAAAATAATAGGACAATGAAGGAAGTACAAACAAAAAGCAGACTACCTGTGAAGGTCCTAAACTACACCCTGCAGAACACCAGACTAAAATATAAGAGTGATGTTATGTTTGATATCACCTGGGATGTGGTTGGTTGGTTTCAGTCAAGCAGCAGTACAACACAACAACGAGTGTTGTTCTGATTTGCTGACTGGAGCAGGGCAGTGCCACAGCCTGTGCTGAAGTGGAAGACAGATAAAATGGAGGTAAAACAATTAGGGAAATGGATAGCATTGAACTTCATTACCAGAGTTTAAAGTGGTGCAGGGGCTTGAACTGATGTCCGGGAAACACTTGGCTAGATATTTTAGAATTTCTAGAAGAAATAAATAAATCTAATTGATAGTGCACCTTTCCAGTTAGGTTTACCAAGTAGTCAATTTGGCTTAATAACAGTCTAATGACAAGACAACAAGGAATGAGGGCTAGCTCCAAGCATGTCATGGGTATGCCACACTGGAATTAGAGGGCAGGACTTTAGAATTCCCAGGTAGTTGAAGTTGGTGGTGAAACTATAGCGTCACACCACTTTCATATCACACAGGGGTAGGCAGCAGGCTGGTGTACTTCACTAATATTGACCTCACCTCACTCCCACAGATCAATTATTCATTTTTGTTTTGGGATATGAAAAAATATAAGACACAAACTACATGACAAGGCCTGGCCTGGCCATTTAGCAACCCAGACCATGGCTTTTCCCTTGGTTACTTATCACAGAGTACCCTTGATGTCTGCTAAGAAGCTGCTGCCTCAATCCATAGTCCTTCTTGACAAGAAAGACTTCTTTGCTGATCGTTTCAAGCCATTGCTTGGGGTCAAGAGGAGATGTGAGGTGATAGGAGAAGCAGATACCTGAAAAAGAAAGTTTCTGGGGTTTACAAAATGACCACAGCATGCCACCGCCACAGGTCATATGGTCAATGACAAAGGAGATTATTTATGCATTCAAAGAATGATGATACATCTGGGGTCTTATCCTGTGTAGACGGGCAAACATTCACACTACCTAATCATCCTTTAACTTAGAATGATTTCCTCAGGGCTACACTTTGCTATTTTGTTGGTAAATGAGGTCACTTTCATGAAATCATTCTCAAATGAGCAGAGGAGAATCTTTCTGCCTTTGCTACTCTAGAGAGATGTCTGAGAGCAGATATGACCCTGATAATGTGTGAGAGATTTTGAGAGCTTATGACCGAATTATGAGTGGGATGGGGTGTAAATTCAGATCCCTGCCTAGCCCGGGCTTGCAGAAGGATCGGAATTCCGAGCTGTGCGGTAAGAGCCACATGAGGTATTTACCTAAGGATTTTCTATATATTGGATGTGGTAAATACAGCAACCCAACCATTTTCCCTATATTGATTCTACCTGAAAGAACCTGGCAAAAGTTAAGATAGTAAAGTTCCCAGACAAAAAAGGCAAAACAAGCCTCCCTCATTACTTTAAAAAAATCCCATTTGAGGTAATCCGTGCATCTGGTAAATACTGTTCACCACGGTAAGGGTAATGGTTTTTACCAGGTGCGGTACATACCGCTCTTATTTCACCCAACTGGTAATCAGGGAAATAGCAGGAACATTTCCTGGGAAGTTGCTCGTTGGCTTGTGCATTCAGGATAATATCCGTACAGACTGTTTTGATAATAATTCTGTAACTCGCTCATAGAATGTAGAACTAATATTATTTAATCAAGTGCTTTAGCTTTAGAGCTAATAAGTTCCTCAGAGGCCACCAGCTTCCTTTACAAGCCTCTCAGTTATCCTCTGCCTCAATGGAAACCGAGGCAGTCACCGTTCAAAAGATGCTTTGAGCACCTGTGTTTCCAACAAGGGCGTGCATGAAACCCAAGAATAAAAAAGGAATGGCGAGGTATAAGACATAAATGTGCAGAGGACAATAGAGTAAAATACATGCTTCTCTTTGAGAATCAAAATGGCAGCCAAACTAACCATGGCTTTTGTGTATATATACTTTTGCAGTGTAAATGTTAGTTTGTAATCTATGATTGCACAAGGTCAAATACTTCTTGGATAAACACTTCAAAATTGTGTCAAAAGACTGATGTTCCACCACTGTTGACATAACTATTTGCTTCAGATAAATTAAAACCAGTGTCTCGGCTCAAACAGTGATGCCGTCATCCTGCAACATCAGTTTAATTTCTAATGAGACTTGTTCTACGACATCTGCTTGATTTTTTTAGACCGGTCTGCGAGACAATTTTTATGTTGATTTTTAACTGGAAACATTAATGTTCCAAACATTTAAACAGAGAAGATCAGTTTGAGAAGCTGCATAAAATGTAACATTTTCCTATTTAAAACACATTAGAATTTGCTTGTAAAACTGGTCGTTTTTTCCAAAATCTTTTTGCCATTATAATTAGATTTTACAGTAGAAATCTTGGTCCAGGTGTTAACTGAGTGTACAGCGGCTCTGTTCAACATGATGGCATAAATACAAAGCAATGTTCACTGAAGGGAATGCATTGTGTTTGACCCATGCACCTGCTCCCTCAGTTCGGAAAGTGTCGGCTCCTCTAGGGCATTTGTTTGCTAACACACATGAAACAAAAAGTTATTAGACTCTCAAACAGTGGTCAGTCAGCAGAGAGAAGCAACAGAACAAAGACCTACAAATCTCTCCTGTCGCTGCGTTTCGCTGGGGGACCTACAGTTCCAGTTGTGCGTTCAAGTGGCAGGCAGAAGATAACACCGCACAACGAGTCCAGGTCATAACACATCACTCAACAGTGACTGTCACACAAATCAATCAGTGCTCTCTGTGGGTGCTCCGCCCACAATATGGTACGGTAGGAGGGTAGGTAACATGACACATCGCATGGTACGCAGCAGTCCACATTGCTGATTCAGGCAGCACCCTGTCCTATGTGGAACTAATACCACATGCACCTGGTATTCCAAAAGTAGAATCCATATGTATTCTTGCACATAATTAGAAACTCTCACATTTGTGAAATGCATCCCCACCCACCCTCCTTTCCCAAGGAGCAACCACAACAACTAAACAAGAAAAAATAGCAGTGCTCCAGAATCACCTGCACCATTGGATATAGCGCCCAAACAGCTCGGGACTGAATGACCTTTGAAGGCCTTGGCATGAGTCCTGTATGGAAGGCGTAACCAATGACATGATCCCACTGTGTGTGGGGGGAGCTCTCAAGTTCCGGTGAGGGAGACTAAGAAGGGAAACAAGGGGCGCCACAGTTAAAAATAGGCATCGAGCTGGACAGCGAATTAACACAATCCACCAGCTCTTCTGGCACTGAAATAAATAGCATTCGATTAATAAATACTTCATCAATAAATATTATAAAATAATTGCTCAAGGAGGGGACGTATTGTGTTTCGCTGAACATCAAATGGCAGATGACTGCACAGGAAAATAACATTCTTGGCTAGTTGATGCTGTACATTCAGAAGCCCTTGATCTCAAAAGGTGAGTCATCCTTCTGTTTTTTTCTCTCCCTCGAGTCACCTCCCCTGGCAGTTCTGCAAGTACGAAGTTTAAATTTAAAC
The DNA here is from genome assembly GCF_031143425.1 of Pleurodeles waltl. NCBI lineage: Eukaryota > Metazoa > Chordata > Amphibia > Caudata > Salamandridae > Pleurodeles > Pleurodeles waltl. The sequence goes on from NC_090448.1 coordinate 554,204,432, forward strand.
AGGCTATTCTAGTTGTAGAAAGGTGGGGGAGCTAATAGAGAGGTTGTAGGACTTTATGCCCTAGGAAAAGAGGACCCATGTAGGGAATTTGGAATGTTCCAGGCACCGCTGGTCCAATGCGTAGAGGCTCCTTGTTAAGAGATCTTGTACGTAAACACTGTCCCCCATCTGGCAGAGTCTTAGAACCCTTTGATATGGCAGTAGGCTTCCAGGCTGGAGAACAGAATGTAGAGGAACCAAAGGCCGATGAAGAGAAGTGAGGTCAGAATCTTGGCGGTTCTGGATCCTCCAAGCTCTCCCCCAATGCTTGGCCTCCGGCGATACATCAACACACTGATGCATACAAATGCAAAGATGGTGAACAAGGTGACAGAAAAGGCCAGACTCCCAGGCTTCACCTCGAAATCCTTGCCCTGGACGGCCCAGTAAATGGCCGCCACAGACCAGGCCACTCCAATCCCCAGGAACACATTGACGGCGTTGCTCCCTGTCACGTTGCCAATGCAGGCATCTGCATACTGATCCTGCATCGCTGCCACCTTACTGGCAAAAGTATCTGAAAGCATAAAAACAAAATTTCAAAATCACTCCTTGATATGAGGAAGAACATTGTGGTATTTTGGAGTTATTCCTACTATGTGCTAAGATTGTTGGGTTTTCGACTTATCCCTACTATGTGCTAAGAATGTAAGTGGCTCCCAGTTACTAACAAGATTTGGAGCAGGACTCTTATCACTGACAGTCACACACAAGGCTGATTGACTTTGCCATTAATTCTCAGAGAAACAAAATAAATGTTGCTACATTTTCTGTAATAAAAAAAACAGAAATGCCACTGGTGCTGTTCACTGATTGACTACGTACAGTGACTTCATTAAAAAATTAGGCAAAAAATAAAGAAAAGGTTACTTACTTTGTAAATCTTGTGCTTACATTCTGTGAAATGTCTACTGGAAAGGACTGTTGCACGACCGTGACGGGCATGCACACTGTCTGCCACGGGTCATCAGATTACATGCAGTGAATAGTGTCCTACCCCCACTCCGTGTTGGCTGTCTAGAATAGATCATGCAAATGATAGCCTGTTTCACAAACTATTTAACTAATGGTTAGAAGACCTGTAACAAAAGAGGAGCTGAAGGTGGAGGGAGTGAACATGAGTCTACAGGTTAAGAAGTGCATTTTTCATCATATGACATCTGATTCTCTTATCTGCCTTAGTGGTGGAAGCCATTACCCGTGCTGAAGATTGTGGGAGATAGGGCAAGCCTAGGTTCAAGACAGCATTATGTAAATGTGACCAAACACAGCATCCACTTTAGAAGAGGTATCCAGTGAATGGCATTACCAGAGTGCAAGCACAAGTAGCCTATAAACGCATGGTGCTGCCTTGCATTACTCTGCCTCCAGGAAGTGTTCCATGGGTGGAGCATGGGTGTTCCCATTCATCCACCCATACATTTTGGTGCATTCCCGATTTACGATGAGTGGTAGACTAGGTATGTATCACAATGATACAGATTCCCAGGGGAGGCGTAATGAGGATAAATATCTTTATTTTTCCTTGTTTTTCCTCATTCTGCAGCACACGTAGAAAGAGGTAAATGCCTGAAAGGATTGTTTTTGGGCAGGAAAAATAAATCAGTGCATACTGAAACCCTGAGAACTGTTACTTATTCACTTGAAGTTACTCTAGTAAAGGTTTTGAAGTTACAGTCTTTTGGCTTAGTTTTAGGTCCATGAGCATGTCAACAGTCCCCCCACAGGGCAACATGGGCCAGAGGACTCAATGTTAAATAAAACATTAGTGCCTAGTGCTGAGGAGCTCCATACACTTGTAGTGCTATAGCTCCAACCCAGAAGGTTTAAAGGCACTTTGGCCCTCATTATGACTTTGGCAGCCTCTGAGCGAGACTGCCAAAGCCATAGGTGCCAGAAGACTGCCAGTGCTGGAGGTCTCCTGCCCACCATATAATGGGTACTGCTGGATTTCTGCCACACTGTGGGTGGATATCCAGCAGTAGCCATGCTGGTGGGCAGTGGTGCACTGACGTAGCTACCACCTGCACCGCCCCTCCAGAAGGACGCCAACAGCCGTATTAAGACCATTAATACGCCCTGGCCGTTTCCTGCTAATGGGGTGCTGCCGGTGGTGGCAGCACTCCTTCCCGTTCCCTGCCGGATGACCTCCTCGCCGGACAAGGTAAGTTGGCCGTCCGACAGGGAGGGGGCTGGGAGGGTGGGGGGTGTGTGTGTGTGTCTGAGTGTGTGGTGTCTGCATGTGTGTATGCATGTATGTGTGCGTGTGTGAATGCGAATGTGATTGTTGTGGTGTATGCGTGGTTGTATGCGTGTGAGTTAATGCGTGTATGAATGTCAAAGTGAGTGCGTGTCTGCATGTCAGTGTGTATGCTTGTGAGGTTGCGTGTTTGGATGTTTGTGTGTATGCGTGCCTGAATGCGTGTCAGTATGTGTAAGTGAATGCGTGGATGGATGCGTCTGAGTGAATGCGTGGACGGATGAGTGTGAGTGGATACATATCTGGAAGTGTAGGTCAGTGGGTGTATGCCTGGTGCGTGTGGGTGTCTGTGTGCATGTATGTGAGGGGCGCTATGTGAGAAGGGGGATGGGGCTGCTATGTAGGTAGGGGGTGTTATGTGAGAAGAGGGTGGGGGCGCTATGTCAGTGGGGGTGTGGGGTGGGGACTCTATGTGTGAAGGGGCACTATGTGAGTAGGGGGGAGCTATGTGAGAAGGGGTGGAGGACGCTATGTGAGTAGGGGGTGGGGCGCTATGTGTGAAGGGTGTGGGGGTCACTATGTGAGATGGGGCGGGGCGCTATGTGGATAGGGTCACTGTAGGAAAGTACCATCTTGCCTGGCATGTTACCCTCATATTTCACTGTATATATGTTGTTTTAGTTGTATGTGTCACTGGGACCCTGCCAGACAGGGCCCCAGTGCTCATAAGTGTGCCCTGTATGTGTTACCTGTGTTATGACTAACTGTCTCACTGAGGCTCTGCTAATCAGAACCTCAGTGGTTATGCTCTCATTTCTTTCAAATTGTCACTAACAGGCTAGTGACCAATTTTACCAATTTACATTGGCATACTGGAACACCCTTATAATTCCCTAGTATATGGTACTGAGGTACCCAGGGTATTGGGGTTCCAGGAGATCCCTATGGGCTGCAGCATTTCTTTTGCCACCCATAGGGAGCTCTGACAATTCTTACACAGGCCTGCCACTGCAGCCTGAGTGAAATAACGTCCATGTTATTTCACAGCCATTTTACACTGCACTTAAGTAACTTATAAGTCACCTATATGTCTAACCTTTACCTGGTAAAGGTTGGGTGCTAAGTTACTTAGTGTGTGGGCACCCTGGCACTAGCCAAGGTGCCCCCACATTGTTCAGGGCCAATTCCCCGGACTTTGTAAGTGCAGGGACACCATTACACGCGTGCACTACATATAGGTCACTACCTATGTGTAGCTTCACAATGGTAACTCCGAATATGGCCATGTAACATGTCTAAGATCATGGAATTGCCCCCTCTATGCCATCCTGGCATTGTTGGTACAATCCCATGATCCCAAGGGTCTGTAGCACAGACCCGGGTACTGCCAAACTGCCTTTTCAGGGGTTTCACTGCAGCTGCTGCTGCTGCCAACCCCTCAGACAGGTTTCTGCCCTCCTGGGGTCCAGCCAGGCTTGGCCCAGGAAGGCAGAACAAAGGACTTCCTCAGAGAGAGGGTGTTACACCCTCTCCCTTTGGAAAAAGGTGTTCAGGCAGGGGAGGAGTAGCCTCTCCCAGCCTCTGGAAATGCTTTCATGGGCACAGATGGTGCCCATTTCTGCATAAGCCAGTCTACACCGGTTCAGGGACCCCTCAGCCCTGCTCTGGCGCGAAACTGGACAAAGGAAAGGGGAGTGACCACTCCCCTGACCTGCACCTCCCCTGGGAGGTGCCCAGAGCTCCTCCAGTGTGCTCCAGACCTCTGCCATCTTGGAAACAGAGGTGCTGCTGGCACACTGGACGTCAGAGACTCCTTCTGATAGGCTCCTTCAGGTGTTGCTAGCCTATCTTCTCTCCTAAGTAGCCAAACCCTCTTTTCTGGCTATTTAGGGTCTCTGCTTTGGGGATTTCCTTAGATAACGAATGCAAGAGCTCATCAGAGTTCCTCTGCATCTCTCTCTTCACCTTCTGCCAAGGAATCGACTGCTGACCACGCTGGAAGCCTGCAAAACTGCAACAAAGTAGCGAAGACGACTACTGCAAATCTGTAACGCTGATCCTGCCGCCTTCTCGACTGTTTTCCTGGTGGTGCATGCTGTGGGGGTAGTCTGCCTCCTCTCTGCACTAGAAGCTCCGAAGAAATCTCCTGTGGGTCGACGGAATCTTCCCCCTGCTACCGCAGGCACCAAAGAACTGCATCACCGGTCCCCTGGGTCTCCTCTCAGCACGACGAGCGAGGTCCCTTGAATACAGCAACTCTGTCCAAGTGACTCCCACAGTCCAGTGACTCTTCAGTCCAAGTTTGGTGGAGGAAAGTCCTTGCCTCCACACGCCAGACTGCATTGCTGGGAACCGCGTCTTTTGCAGCTACTCCGGCCTCTGTGCACTTCCGGCGGAAATCCTTTGTGCACAGCCAAGCCTGGGTCCACGGCACTCTAACCTGCATTGCACGACCTCCTGAGTTGTCCTCCGGCGGCGTGGGACTCCTTTGTGCAACTTCGGGTGAGCACAGTTTCACTCCTCTTCGTAGTGCCTGTTCCGGCACTTCTGCGGGTGCTGCCTGCTTCTGAGAGGGCTCCTTATCTTGCTGGGTGCCCCCTCTGTCCCCTGACACAATTGGCGACATCCTGGTCCCTCCTGGGCCACAGCAGCATCCAAAAACCCTAACCGCAAGACTTGCAGCTAGCAAGGCTTGTTTGTGGTCTTTCTTCAGGAAAACACTTCTGCACGACTCTCCGCGGCGTGGGACATCCATCCTCCAAAGGGGAGGTTTCTAGCCCTTGTCGTTCCTGCAGAATCCTCAGCTTCTACTGTCCAGTAGCAGCTTCTTTGCACCCACAGCTGGCATTTCCTGGGCATCTGTCCACTCTCGACTTGGTCGTGACTTTTGGACTTGGTCCCCTTGTTCCACAGGTACCCTCGTCTGGAAATCCATTGTTGTTGCATTGCTGGTTTTGGTCTTTCCTGCAGAATTCCCCTATCACGACTTCTGTGCTCTTTGGGGAACTTTAGTGCACTTTGCACTCACTTTTCAGGGTCTTGGGGTGGGCTATTTTTCTAACCCTCACTGTTTTCTTACAGTCCCAGCGACCCTCTACAAGGTCACATAGGTTTGGGGTCCATTCGTGGTTCGCATTCCACTTTTGGAGTATATGGTTTGAGTTGCCCCTATCCCTATGTGTCCCCATTGCATCCTATTGTAACTATACATTGTTTGCACTGTTTTCTAATACTATACTGCATATTTTTGGTATTGTGTACATATATCTTGTGTATATTTGCTATCCTCATACTGAGGGTACTCACTGAGATACTTTTGGCATATTGTCATAAAAATAAAGTACCTTTATTTTTAGTATATCTGTGTATTGTGTTTTCTTATGATATTGTGCATATGACACTAGTGGTACTGTAGGAGCTTCACTCGTCTCCTAGTTCAGCCTAAGCTGCTCTGCCAAGCTACCATTATCTATCAGCCTAAGCTGCTAGACACCCTATACACTAATAAGGGATACCTGGGCCTGGTGCAAGGTGTAAGTACTCCGTGGTACTCACTACAAGCCAGTCCAGCCTCCTACAGTCACTATGTGAGTGGGGGACAAAATGTGTGAAGGGGCGTGGGGGCACTATGTGAGCAGGGGGGGTGGGGGTGCTATGTGAGAAGAGGGTGTGGGGGGGTGCTGTGACTGTAGGGGGTGTCAGGTGCTTGCTGGGGGAGCCGCCTACCACCATGGTTTTAGTGGCGGTGCTACTGCCATGGAGACCATGGCAGTGGGTCGGCTCCTAATACCGCCGGCAGTCCTCTGTGGACCGCCGGGTCAGAGATGAGCATCTCCCTTCCGGCGGTTTATACCGCCATGGTGGTATGGGTGGAAATGTGGCGGTCTTCACTGCCAGCCTGTTGGCGGTAATACAGTCACATTAACCCTGGTTGACGGAAGACCGCCAGGGTCATAATGACCACCTTTATGTTTTTAATACCAATTTTACTTACCTGTACATGAAGTCCTTTTCTTTACAAGTATAAGATTTTTGGGGTACAAATGCAATGACTGTTATATAATGTGTAAACTGTTTGCCTGACATGAGGAGTGAGCCTTAACTGTTCAAAATCAGTACCCTGTAAGAATTAGTGTTAAAAGAGAGCACATGTTCAACCAGTTGGAATGAAGCGGTATTGTGGCACAAGGTCGCCAGTGATAGAGGACATGAATTGTTACAGTTAACGTAAGGTAACCCCTGAGTTCCTTTGGACTCCAAGAAAATGCATCAAGTAGTCTTAAGGCATCTTGAAGGACTTGTTACTCATGGGAAAAGTTAAGACACCTCCCCTGGTTGTTCACTCTAGTTTTTGATCCCTATTAAGTTGGAAACCAGCAGTAACTGCCCTGGCCCACTCCACATTTCTAATTCCAGCTGGCAGAGTCGTGTGGAGCGTATGACCCTTGCACTCAAATGCAAATCAACACAGTTCTTGAGCTGACCTCTGAAAGGAAAGCATTTAGGATCCCATAGGACATTTTCATATTCAATACCTTTATGTGTAGGAACACATATGATATGTGGTCTTGAGGCCTTGCTTATTGAATAAAATGGTTGCAAAAGCTCGAATTTTCATCCTCAACCAGGTTCCTTGAATCACTTGCTAGGACCAATGAAGGTGAAACCTACACTGGAGGGGAAGAGCCCATGGAGAAGGTGCCTTGCTGCTTCACTGACAGAAACGTTTTGATGTACCATGCCTCGTTCCTGAAACCAAATACTCACCTCTTCAGTCTTTCTTAATGAAGAAATCCAACATTTCTTGTTAGCCAAGGTTGTCCAGCTCTACATCTTTGCCAGACACTTGTGGAAGGACTTTATAACAAAGTTGGGACCAGGGCTGTAGCTTCGGGGGGAGGGACGGATATTTGGGGTGTTACCCCCCCCCTAATAAATGTAGTTTCTGATATACAGTTAGGCACAGGTGCTTTCAGTCAGGTATGGTGAGTGCCTGTTGTATTTCGCACATACACTCTCTCCCTCTGTTTTGAAAGTACTGGAAAAATTTGGTTATTTTACAAAATACTGTGTTTACTTTCACTTGGAACTCCTACCAATCTGTATTCCTCTCCCTTTATACTGTGCCTGTGACCCCTCTGATGCACCCTGCTTGTCCTATAATGTATTTTAAACATGATATGCCTGCATGACTGTTGGAAAATCTGAGGCTCCCCCTTACCACCCCCCCCAAAAAAAATATCACTGACCAAGCTACACCCCTGGGTGGGACACAAAGCACTGGCGTACCAGTGACGCCTTTCCACAAATCAAGAAGAGCAAAGGTTTTAGGGGTCAACTTCTGTAAATGTTTACTAATCAAATGGCAGACCATAAAATTGCAGTGCTGTGGAATATGCTGACCGAACTGATCCAAAAGGAGACTAGAAAGTGAGAAGAAAGAAACAACATAAAGAGAAAAGGGGGAAGCCAAAACAGCATAATGGAGACCATAAGAGAAGCAGTTTCAGAATAAACAAAGGCGAGAAATAAAGAACTAGAATGAGAGTTCACCCACATGGTGGAAGAGGGTGTGCCAATATGGAACGTATACCTGTCTGTGGGCAGAGCTGTTTTCAACAGTTACAGAGGTAGTGCCTGATCTCTCCACTAGGTGCAGCTATACCCTGTTTTACAACAGGCTGGAGACCATATTTAGGCATATGATTAAAAAATGCAAGGGGGGATTAACAAGTTAAGCCAAACAAGCTTCTTGAAAAATGTATGGAATCCATCCATGACTTTGTGTTTAGTTTAAGTGTGGCCAGGCATTTCCTATGTGTCAAGGGGGAGGGCAAGGCAAGTATAATGGACCTTCAGCCCACACACCCATGTGACTCAAAGAAGTAATATTTTAGTGTTATTTTTTAAGCAGAGGCATGACTTCAACTTTGGGATCGGAATTAAACACACAGACACCTTTTAATAGGATGTAAGGGGAATATTACATGTGTCTCTATGTCTGTGCACAATATGTTACCGGCAGAGCCACTGGAATTATGTGACAGGAGAGGACCAAATAATTGAATAGAGTTGAGTAAATTATGTGGTAAGAGAAGACAAACTATGTGGTGTTATGCAGCACATTTTGTGATATTATTACTTTAGTTTGTCATTCGGTCGACCGCGCAGGTGTTTTGACCTGTTGTAAGTATTGTGAGCTTCTAACCACGCCATCTCAGGCCCATTATTTTCATTCATTCCTGGGCTTGCCTTTCAAAAATCACTTGACGTAATTGGTAAATGCTTTACGTTTGTCCCACCTTGAGGCTGTTTTTGACACGCCTTGCAGACTGCCCCTGTTACATGGATTATTGCACGATTGTGGATATACTTCAATATGGGCAAACTATTTTTTTCTTTTGTCTCTCCCCTTCCTGCTGCATAGCAGTCATGGCTCTCCCAGTGCGAACATGCACGACAGCGTGAACTCGATCAGTGGTATTGGAGCACTTGTGACTTTGTTCACAGTTACCTAATCAGAGTCATTTCTTGTGGTTCTTCTCTTAAGATGCTTGAAATTGGTAAATGCTTTACCTAAAACAAAAATCCTGAAAGCGAAAGTGGCTCTCCTGGCACAGAGGGAAAGCCGATACTACAATATTCACTTCACTCTGGAAACTCGCCCCATAATGCTATGCAGACCATTACGTTTATAAGACATTTTTCCTAGGAAAATGGGACCACCACCAAAACACTCAGCACGACGCACTCTGTCTGTCTAGGTCATCTCTGGGTCCCCACACTAGGTTAGTGGGGACCAAAAATAATAACCCCTTCCACCATTCAGTGACTTTTTAAGAGCTCTCATGGCTGGAACTTTTGTTTGACAACTGGGAATAGCTTATGTGTTAAGGGCCTTGTTTGTAATATCATTGCTATAGGCCTGCTACCCCTGAAAATGTGTAATTCACTGCACTTTCTAGGGGCTATATATACTGTTACATTGCATTGTTTATTGGCTATGCTCTCTAGAGGCTAACTATATAGTTACATGACCATATTTCTTGCAGATGCAATTTTCACTGTGGTGTCATATAGGGGCTGTTCTAAGCATTACAGTCATATCAACATACTAAAATACTTGTGGCACTGAAACTTACCCCAAAATACTTTGCAGGGTGTTACTGTTACAAAACATTTTTGCTCATAACTCAGCCTGTGGTGGTTCTAGGACAATGGGACCACCTTCAAAACATTGACCACAATGTGCTCTTTCTGTCTACATCATCTCTGTGTCCCCACATTATGTTAGTGGGGACTCCAAAATAATAAAGCCCCACCCACCATTCATTATCTTTTTAAGCTCTCCCATGGCGGGAAATTTTGTGTTACAGCTGAGATGTTACGTTTTAAGGACCTTGTTGTAATATCACTGTAAAAGATCTGCTAGCATTTAAAATGTGTAATGCACTACGTCCTCTAAGGACAATGTGTATGGTTACACTCCATTACTTTTTCCCATTATTTTTTTCATATGGTTATGCTCTCTAAGGGCTGACTATATGGTTACATGACCATGTTTCTTCCCAATGCTTTTTTTTATTGTGGTGTCCAATAGGGGCTGTTCTGAGCATTGGAGTCAACATACTATAATATTTGCAGCCTTTGCAGGGCATTACTTTCACAAAATATTTTTGCTCATAACTCAGCCTGTGGTGGTCCTAGGACAACAGGACCACATTCAAAACAATCTTTCTGTCTACACCATCAATGGGTCCCCACACTAGGTTAGTGGGGACCCTAAAAAATAACCTCTCCCACCATTCAGTTTCTTTTAAGCTTTCTTGTGGCTAGAACTTTTGTTTTACAGTTGGGCGAAGTTTTTTTTAAAGGCTTTGTTTGTAAGATCATTGCCGTAGGCCTGCTGGCCCTAAAAATGCCCTCTAGGAGCTAAGTATATGGTTATACTGCAATAATTTTTCCTGTTTTTTATGGGGACAATAATATGGTTACATGACCATGTTTCTTACAAATGATATTTTTGTTATGTGTCCTCTAGGGGCTGTTTTGAGCATTATAGACTTATGCCAAAAGTTTATTTCTGATAAAGTTTATATGATAATTGTATATGTTTTAATAATTTCTCCTTATTACAATTATGACCATGATTCAGGCCAACTTAACATTCTTATTACACTATGACTGTTTGACCACTCTTGATATGTTTGGGGGACCCTTCTATTTTATCTCTCCTCTGTGGCTGTCTTGTGTCTTTTTTGGGGGAATTCTGTTAGCCAGCTAGCAACTCTGATGGTGGGGTGGTGAAAGTGGTATCCTATTGGAATCAGCATGGCAGACTTAAAGTAGGATGCTAATTGGCAAACTTTTAATTTTTTGCTGCAGATAGACGAAGAAGGTAAATGAAAGGGCTTTAGTTATATGTAGGACAACTGGAATTATATGGCAGGAAAATAAAAAATTATGAGGCAGGGTTGACCAATTTATGTGGCAAAAAAAGTCCAGTTATGAATTTACAATGCCAATAGCTCTAACTCAAGCAAATGTGAGACCTATTGCATTGCAAATGCTTGTTTTTACATTTGTTAACCCTTTCTAGACTTTGGCTGCACCTCATTAGTGCCAGTTTAACACCCAAATACAGCAATATGCAACAGAAAGGGGCCCAAACAACCTTTGTAATGAGCCTTCCTTTGTGCTGCACACATCACTGTGTTTAGTAACTTTTGAACCGTTTGACCTAGAAACAGTTTTTTTTGTTAAAATCTGCAGATTATGCAGCAGATGATGGATAATGCAGCATATGCAGCAAATCTTTAATTCGGTGAAAATGGCCGTGGATGTACAATTGCCTAATTCCAGTGGCCCTGTTTACCAGCTAAAACCAGAATATATTCATGATTTTGAGTGATGGGACCTTTTGTCTGACACAATATTCAACGGGTTCTAGAAGTAGCAAGAGGGAGCACTTCACTCAGTTGACACTTCAATACCCATAATGGCCCATAAAGGCTATGCCACACTACTGTTATCACTTTTCCTTCCTGAGACTGCCCTCTGGGCCCTTACCTGGTATGGAGGTTCCCAAAGCGACAAAGACCACAGCGGTTACGGAATCCTTCAGCCCCACGGTGCAGCCGAAGTGGGAGGCCAGGTCTCCGATGAGTGCGGTGAGCAGGCCGATGATGGTGATGCAGACCCAGAAGCAGGCCCAGCCGTTCCCATACTCCGTTGGTGGCACAAAAGCGAACAGCACCTTCCAGAAGACAGTGAGGAAATGCATGACGTAATCGAAGCAGGAGGGGAGCCGCTCTTCCCGGCCGTCATCTTCTTCCTCCTCATCACCTGGACGATCGAGGATAGAAAAAGGCTCATGTAATATATCCTGTTAGTGCACATTTTGTAGTGTGCAGTCACTATCAAGGTGAACAAAATGCTAACCAAAAAGTAGTAAGGCTAGGTCACAATTAGTTGTATTTTGTGTGCTTGTGAGAAGACATTGTGACTTCTGGCTGGCTTTTAAAGAGGAAGATTGCAGTAAAGCTGTGCTTAATTTGAGCCGGTGATCTCTGGTGGGGCTAACCGAACCTCATTTCTGGGTACTGGCACTTATTTTACCTCATCAGATTGTGACCCAGTGCAAGAGAGGGGTAACACACAAGAAGAATAAAGAAGGAAGAGATAGACGGCAAATCCGTGACAAAAGGAGAAAGAAGGAATCTGCAGGAGTGAAAAGAAGGGGAAAGAGAGTGTCTGGTGGTAAAATGCATAAACTGGAACCGAGGCTGCTGTGGGATTTTGAGCAAAACTTTGGGCCCCGGCACTTATTCTTAGACAAATTACGCATTGCTTCAAAATCATCAGGCTAGAACGGGGGAAGAACAGTAAGCTACGGAACAGTTCTCCAGGTCATTTACTGGGGGAGTTTGGGATCTAAATTAGCAAAGACCTTACTAAGCTGATAGGAAGATCAGATCTCATTCACAAAATGAGAGCAAAGGAGGTGGACTGTCCGCCTCTAGTCTAGAGGTATGAGATGCCAAGCACACATCCCCTTCATCTACCTAATGTCAGCGTTGACAGAGCGTGACCAGATGTCCTAGATTTTCTGGGACAGTTATGGTTTTTCACCCTCTGTCCCAGCACATTTTAGTAAATTTAGGACATTTCCGAGAGGGTCCACTGAACACAGAGACAGGCGCATTTTTATGTGTTCTAGTGCAGAACTAGTTAGCAGCCCCTGGCAGAAAGCAATGTAAACGTTGCATTTAATTCCCTTCAATGCTTTGCTGCCTGTTTTTTGTGTTGTTGAGTGCTGTCACTTAAGTCAGTCTGTGCCCCTCAGTCCCTACCATACGGTAGTCCTATTTTCAATGTTTCTGAAATGCCTGTTTTTTGGTGTTTAAAATCTGCTTACCCTACACTGGCAACAACTACAGTTTTAATAGTGCAGGCATAATACCGACTCTGTGATAAAACAGGAGCAGTAAATATGCACCGTCAGCTTTAAGCGATATAGAATGTGAATCCCATAGATTAAGAAAGTGTGAACTGTTTCAAAGTGAAGAAATTACATATTAATGCAAAACAGCAGCCACTTTATCAGGGGGGGGGTGAGGAACAGGAACTTTTGCCTGAGATGTTTCACCCATTTCTCTGAGAATGTAAAAAGAGCAGAAAGTGAAACAAGACGTTTCATCTCCATAGCCGCTCTGATGTTACAAATGGGCTGATGTCCAGTCACGAAGGTGGACAATGCTATGAAGAGGTCCAATATCTTACATGTGTTTTTATTTACTCTCACTCTCAATCGCTTACAAAGAATTACTTTACGCTTTGTCCTAGTCGCTGCACTCCTTTTGTGCATTGCTGATTCTACCATTATAGGAAAACATTGCATTCACACTCCTCAATTCACGATATCCCCAAATGGCTAACTCGCCGAATCCCTGCAATAGGCTACATCACCGTCTTCGTTCAGCACAGTGACATCCATAATCTACCTCAAACACTTTAATGGAGTCCCATTCATGTACTTCACATGACTGCCCACAGCGAGCCTCGGACACTTCGGTGGAGACCCACTCGCTACCTAAATCCGATTATCATCTTCACGCAGCGCTGCTAAAAATCCACCTCATACACTTCAATGGAGCCCGACTCAATGTCTCAATCTTCAATGTCTAATGTTCTCCATCACATGATAAACTTCAGCATTATCATAATCAATCGACCTCAGACAGTTCATTGGAATTCCACTTATTTTTACATTGCTACAGCCCTTATCATCAGCTTTACACACTACAAAACCTCCCACAACCAAACAAACACATTTCAACGGAGTTTTACACATTGCTTAAGATCAGTGCACTCTGATGCATCTACTTCCCACATTACAGCACCAACCATAACAAACTGCATACAATTCAATGGAGTAACACTCATTCTTACATCACTGCATCCTCCTCATGAACTTCACGTGCCACAGCCTCCACCCATATCCAACCTCATACAGTTCACACTTTTCCATCACTGCATTCCCCACATTGACTTCTCACACCACAGAACCTCCCTTAACCAACCTCATACACTTCAATGGAGTTCCACTCATTCTTACATCACGACACCCCGATGTTAACTTCACCCACCGCTGCACCGGCCATAACCAACCACATAACTTAAATGGAATCATACTCAATCTTACCTGGGGTGTAGCATCCTTCTATCACTGCACTACTCACATCAACTTCACACACCACAGCACTGCCCATAAATTACCATATACACTTTAATGGAGCCCCACTCATTCTTACCAGGGGTGTAGCAAAGGTCCCCGCACCCCAATACGTGTGGTCCGCACCAGGCTTCCACATCCTGCCCCCCCCTCACTATGAGTGCAATGTAAACAACATCTTCGAAAAGCCTCTTTGCCTTCCCCAAGCTGAAAGTAAAAAGTAAAAACTTGAAAGATGATCTTATTGTTGCAAGCGTGGAGGTATGGCCTAGCAACAAGACTCCTCAGTAACTGTCACTGTAATTGGGCCCAGCCAGGCCTGAGGAGGATTCTAACAGAGGTGAGAGAGAGCAGTATGCAGCGGACTAGAGACTGGGGACATGGAATCAGGCAGGGGCATAATGCAGGCCCATGCAGCCCTTGCGGGCTTCCCCTTCAAGCTCCCCCAACGTCGGGGGGCCCCATTCAGCCCAAAGATAATGTATATATGTGAGATATGGGAGACTCAGGGGCCCCTAATCACATTCTACAGGGAGCACTCATCATTTTGCATTACGCCATTGACATCACTGCAGTCTCCGCATCAACTGCACACATGCGCTGCCCATAACTAACCTCATCCGCTTCAATGGAGTCCCACTCATTCCCAAATTATCAACCTCAAATTTTTAAAATGAGTTCTAGTATTTTCACATCACTGCTGTACAGATAGAACACTGGACTGCCACTCTAAGTTAGCCCAACCCAGCCCACTTTCACTGACAAAATGGACTTCAGCGCATGACCCATTCATTAACTAAACAGTTAGTTCAGTTGCCTGAAATCATCCCGCTCACCAGGAAATACCATGTATAAATGTGTGATTAGTTTGGATTTTCTTATCTGTCTAGGAGATGCTGTTCTCAGGGGCATCACCAAGATTGTGGCTTCAGCACGTTCACTCGGCAAATGTTTCCAGGAGCATTATAATGTGCCACCCTCTCACGCACATCACATCACTTTACTTTTCTTATTATAGAGACTTTGATCGCAATTGGACATATACAAACCATACTCGAGAGAAAATTAATTAATGGAAAAAGGCAGGCATGAAGTAAACTAAACATTTTGAAAATAGATATGCACAATTTTCTTGAAACCAACTAGCAACATAATGTAATAACAGGAATCATTTATATTTCGATTATTCAGATAAGTTTAAATAACAACACCGGGCTCTGTGAGATGCATGCACCCCCTGGGTATAGGCAAGGGAAACTCTAAACAGTAACCAGCTTAGTAAGGGAAATAAATAATAGAACTGAGGTTTAAAGTGCATTAATCATGTTGTTAGCATCATTATTACAAAACAAACCCCGTTCCAACATAAGGAATCTTGTTCACTTCTGCAGAATATTTTTTTTTCTGGCTGCAATTCCCCTTACTGCCCAGAAACTCTAAAAATATGTCAGCACACTACAGAGAAAAACATAATTAAAACGATTACCTTAGGGCACACTCATCCAGTAGGTAAACCCTCGCTTTAACATCTCTTCAAAAAACTGCACCCTATCACAAAATAAACGTGGGGAAACTATTATTTCAAGCACACACTTCTGCCTGAAAGCTTCAAAGTAACTTTTTTCCCAGGTGTCCAATGAATTCTCAGGCAAATGTAAGTTTATAAGCATGCCCGCATTCCATTCGGCACATAGTCTATGCATGCTATTACCACTCCATATCGGTAGATGGCAGTGCACCTCTTTTACAGCTCTCCGAAGTTATAGGAAGGAAAATGGAACGCCAGGCGACTCTCCAAGCTGAATGCACAGGTGAGCAGTAGAAATGCCGAAAGCCCAGATACGGAAAAAATAAAAAGAATTTGCAATACAACGTGTCTCGCTTTTGTTCGAGTTAGAGATGCGTTGTAAATTTCTATCTGGACTTTTCTTGCCACATAAATTGAAAATGTGAAACAAAACAGTTGACATAAGCAAGTCAATTCAAAGCGCCCGTTCCACCATAAGCGTGAGCGCAAATGAGAGGCACAACAGGAACAAGCATTTACAATGCATCGGGTCTCGCGTTTGCTCATGTTAGAGCTGATCGCGTTGTAAACTCCTAACCCGACTTTTCACCTATCGGGCAAAAGTGCATTAATATACATAACCCAAAAAAGTGAAATCAAGTAGGTAAAGCGCTCGACTTCTGCCAAGCGAGATCGGGCTCGTAAATTAGAGAAAAAAAAGTCCACGAGCCCGATGGAAAACAGAGAGCCTCGCATGTTTTCTGTACTTGGTCGCTGCGCTGGAGGAGGGCTTGCCACCGGAAAAGGCATGCCATATGGCGTGCCTTCGACTAATGAAAGCAAGCAGATTTTATTAGGGAAGCCCACGAACCAATAAAAAAACACTGACGTGACGTTTTCAGGGCTCCGAGACCTTTTATAAATACAAAAGAGTCTCCCTGCGAAACGCATGCGCGAGCGCATGCAACGCAGGCTTGACCCTAAAAAGAAGTTTGCTCGCAGTCAAACGTGAAATTATCCATTTAACAAGGTCGGTCCCCAAGGCGGAAACAAAACCGCTCCGTCGGGACAATCGTAGAGCATTTGCCAATGTCATCAAAGGATTTTTGAAAGACAAGCTCACAAACAAGTGATAGTGATGGGCGTGAGGTGGGCGTGGTTAAAAGCCCACATATTTAACACATGTAACAAGTCGGAGCAGCAGGGCACAAGCTCTGCTATGCTCAACCTAAAAATATGATAGGTGGAATGTTTGAATTAATCTGAGCCACTGGTAATTGTGAGGGCCGCATCCCAGACCATCGTTTTTTCTGTCCAATTTTCCTCTCTTGACAGGGATCAGCTACATGTGAAAAGGCTTGCTCCTGCTCCAACAGTAACAGTTCAGCCTTAACTGCCAAGCCAGGTCCCCTTCAGATGGGAATACAAGGAGGGCCAAACCACTTACGGTCTATTTAGGCCGCGTCAGGTAGGCATAGCTGACTCCTTTAGAACAGTGAGCAAGGTAATCGTGTCTGGTAACACCAGCCACACTTAAGAAGTCGCACAGAGGAAAACAAAAAAGTGATGGATTGAAAGCTAAGTTAGGGCACAAAAAAGTCTGGCAAGGTGAGAGAGCAAAAAAAAGAAAGTAGCCAACACTGAGAAGTTGGGGGGTGACCAGCACATTAGGGTTTAGAGGTGCAATTGGGATGAAACTTGCGCAAAGCCTGGTTCCAATGTAGTCATATTAAGGTAGTATGGTGCAATGGCACCATATTGTTTTTACACAACATGCGTTTCCTGATTACAATACACAAGTGTAACAAAATATTTCTCCTAACAGGTATTCCTTTAAACTGCTCCAATGCAGTCGTAGGGAGCTTGTATATCCAAAAGAGATTAAAACTAATTGCCATACCAAGTGCAGTGCTGTGTAGTGAGGAAGGCCTCTTTGTGAGTAAGACAGACTGCCACTTCAGGGCGAGTCAACAGCATGCACTACAAACTCACACCTAGACTCACCTGAAATGTTGACAAGGGAGGAAACTGAGCCATAGGTTTACAGTATCTTGTCCAGGATCATATAACTTGATCTACTGGCGCGAATCAGTGCTTAATATGAGTCGGTGGTTTCCAGGGCTCGACATCAGCACTTAATTATGAACACTGGCTCTTATGACAGTCTGCCACATGATGGCGCTGTTTGTGTAATTTAGAGATGAGCAGAACAATAGTTGTTTATTAATTCAATCAACATTAAACAAAAACACTAATACCTGCCATCCAATTCGTATAGATCTGGAGGCCTGAACTATCATAATTGCAGGAGATTGATGGTTAGTAGTTGTGTGGGTACTGTCGTTGGCAACACTGGCAGGGAAAATGGGTGGTGCAAGCTAGAAATGCCTCCTTACAAGGGCCCTGGCACTTATGTTTTTTACAAATTAAGCCCTGGGTGGGAGTGAAACGCAGGTCCCCTTGTTCAGATGTATGTAACTTTGGGTCACATGGATGCAACATACTGGTCACCATTTGCAACCAGTATTTTTGTGACAAGTAAAATATTTTCAACAACCCACCTATGTACTAATACGTCAATTCTTAAAAATCAGAATCGCAATGGCTCAGACTCTGGTCTACCTCATGCATATTAATGAAGTTGGTCTTAATTTCCGACTCAAAACAATTCGTTACATCCACCGGGATGGGCGCCTCCTGGCAGACCACCATGTTTGTGCTTGCTTTCAAATAAAGCAATCATTATTTTTGTTTAAATGTATCTCGTTTTCCTTGATGGTAAATGGGACGCACTAAAAAAAGAACATTTTTCACAAACTTTTTAAAAGAGTAATAGGAAGAGCTCCTCAAGGGACTCCTTCCACTTTTGTGAAATGTATTCAATGACGTGTCAATGAAATTGGCCTAGCAAGTAAGCAGCATGAAATCTGGAATGGGCACGTGGGTGTTTAGGTGTAGGCAGAGGAGTGAGATTAGTAGTTAAGCATTTAAGTGATGGTAATGGCTGGATTGTATTCATTTGTGTAATAAAATTAGTAATTTACATGACACTGTTTTTAGTGTTTTTACTTCCTGTATTGGTAGGAGGAGGTGGGGGAGTGCCTGTGAAGATTAAATAAGGTTTGGGTTAGCAAAGTGCAGAAACTTGTCTAGGGAGTATTGATAACTGCAGAGGCAGACCAGAATACTACCGCATTATTCTAGTCTTCGGAAAATCAGTGAGTTGACGAGTGATTTGGCAGCATTGAACCAAATTAATTAGCAATATTTTTGTATGGTATGTAATTGAAATTAGCTATGGCTATGCCGGTAATCAAGACTTCCATCTTTATCTACGAGCTGAACAAAATTTCAGGATTCTTGGCTGATGTGGTGAATGGGGTAAATAGTTCTATGATAGTTGCTAGTGAAATACCATCTTTCTTAATATTTGTGGAAATGTGATTGGTAGTGGTCTGTGGAACAGCTAAGAGAATACCCATGCAAGGTGTTTCCGGATGCCGGCACCACTGATCTACAGCTCTTCCATACAGTGTGCCGAACTCCCTTTCTGCTCCATTCCAACTCAATGTGTATTACAGTGTTCGCCTTAGCACACATTTCTCTGACTCCTTCTGCGTAGCAGTACCCAACCTCCTACAAGTGAGAGATGGACGACACATAAGGTTTGCTGTGGCCAGTGGCTCTGCATCCATCTGCCTGTGTGACAGACCCACCTGGTAAATGATGAACTCTGCCTACCTTAGGGGTACGTTGATATTTAGAAAGATTTCAGCTAGCAACCTGAGTATTTGTTTTCTTTAAGCAAAGGGATCAGTGTCCATTAGACAAGTGTTTGCCTTTTTTGGTGTAGCCAATATCACTACTGAGCACAACAAAGACAGCCTCTACTGCTGGGATCCGAATTTCTTATCCAATAGTAACATATCCTAAGTGTTTGTTATTACTGAATGTTAGCTATATTGCTGAAGTCCTGGGAATCCTATTTCGAATATGCACATCTGCCTTGATTGGTCAGTCTCGGCTGATTTCTACAAGACAAGATAGAAGCAAGAAACCTTTTATAATATGGCAACAAATTGGGTACCTTTAGATGTAAAGTGTATTTAATACTGTCTGTGGTTGTATTGACTATTTTGACAAAGTAACAATAACACCCATGTCATCTGAATGGGTCATATGTAAGGGATGGCCCCTGACCTTAAAAAAGTGGCCTTACCTGTCGTTGGGGGAGAACCATGTTCCCCTACCAGCTCATGCAACCCTTTACGGACAAGGTCCAATTTTATCTATAATTTGGAATCAGGATATTCACACCATGGTTTCTCCTGCTCGACTGATGAAGTGGACTGCTGCACATTCCCATCACTACCAGATGGTGTGGCTTTTTGAGAATTGTTGCACAGAGATTCCTGGGTGTTGCACAAGGACACAGAGAGACCAGGTAAGTGGTGGCTAGATTATGCTAGGGCCACTGCCATCATAGGGTAAGGCCATGATCCTAATAATTGGTTTTAAAGGATACTAGGACCCCTAGGTGCATGTTCACCAGGAAGGGAGGTGTCCAGCCAATTATACTAACTAAAGAAATACAAAATGGTAGGATATATTTTAAACTTAATAAGGTATTCACGATGTATATGCAGTGACTGAAGGGAGGGGAGAGGAGGGAGATGTGCAGTCACTGTGGCTTCAGAGATAATGTTTCCGTGGCGCCTGGTCAATGTCATAAAGCCCCTGTGTCTGCCCCCAGGGCACTGAGTAGTGCCAGAGGTTTAAGATAGGGCCTCCATCGCACTGGCTACGCTGGGAAGGTTGATGATCTGGTTATTCCTGAAGGTAGAACAACTTAGCAGGCTACCAGGAAAGGTCTCTCGGTATACTGCAGCACTGTTTTAGCCCCAAGGTCAAGGCTCAAATGAGCCACGGCTGGCCTTGCATTGACCAATTGTGAAACCCTATTTTGAATTCACAACATAGAACCCCATTTTTTAGTTTGCTGTCTTGGTAGACACATATATGGAAAGGTGTGGAGCTGAACAAGAGAATACTAGAAGTAACCACATTTTTATTCAGAGCGCTAGAATACAAGAGCAGCAGAATCTTCTCCAAGTTGTTTTCACAAAGTCAGACCCAAGCCCCACACTCCAGCAACTAATTACTAGGGCACCTACAGTGGTTTTTATGAGTCATGTAATGAAAGACGGACTTTCCTGTGCAGAGCTGAAGCAACCATGCCATTGTCTCCGGTGCATGTAAGGATATAGGCCCCTCCCACTTCCGATTTGACAGTAAAAAGCTATGATTATCATGATTCAATGGGTCCCTCAGACCTCTGTGCCCCTGTGCCACTGCATCTGCCTCATTCTTAGCTATGCCCTGGTTCTTGTGCCAACTGCAGACCTTTTTTATTACTGAAAGGATGATGAAGTCAGGCTGCATCCACCTGGGTTGGTGCGTACCTTCTGGCTGCAGTAAAAGTTACAGTTTGAGAATTGATGTTCTGATCATGGTAATGTCCAAAACAATTAGAGGGCCTGTAGTAGTTTTGAGACTGATGACAAAACATTCATTTTAAGTGAATTATGCTGAACAACCTTAATCCCAAGTGATGCAAAGGACCAACCTGAAGCCCCACAGAATGAGCTTTGTCACTCTCCACAAAGGGCATCTCAATGCACAGGCACCGAGGTCCCAGAGGATAAGGCATCTGCCCAGAATATCCCATAAAAGGTTTATGGTACCATGAACATAGGCTTGAACACCAACAACAAAGGGCTCCATGTCAGGGGAAGAGCTACCAGTGCAAAAGCATACTTAACACAGTCAGCTAGTTTTGCTTCTTCAGAACTGAGTGATAGTACACATTCAGTAGAAACCTTCACGCTGTCTCTACCAGTGGGTGAGCTACATCCCCACAGCATGAACAGAAGGAACTGGCAACCAATGGAGGAGACTCAACTTCTAGAAGAAGGTCCAGCGCCTCTCTTCCGAGCACTAGCAGGCTTTGCCAGTCCCGAAAAACTATCACCTGATTTGATTCATTCGAACTAAAATGTTGGACATGCAGCTTAGACTATTTTCTTTTCATTAAGACTGTTAGTCAAACTAGGAAAATAGAAACCATGAGTCGAGAAAGAAATTTGGAGTAGCTGTCGATTTCATAAAGATAGTCATGACATAGATTGTAGAGCCTAAAAGACAAATTAGCTATTTGTGTTTCCTTATGCCTTGTGAAACATGATGGTAATCCTGCAAAGAAAAAAAATACAGGCAAAGGAAAATCCTAGTGAGGTAAAAATGCTCAAAATAGTTTGTGTGCTGCAGCTCCAAAAACCGTGACTTGATGACAGAAAGAAATAAAAAGCAACAGGGAGGATCTGGCAGCTGGCAAACACACCCTCTAAAATTAGCTAAAGAAAGAGCTCCAGCAGCGATATCACCATATTGTATTCTTTAGGGAAAACGTGAGAAAAAAAGTAGGTCAAATCGCTCATTTCCTTGAGAATCTTACATGCTTGGTAAGACTCAAGATGTGTGACTCTCTAGATGAAAGCGTAAGTATAAAACTGTTTTTATTATCCATAAATATAACCTGAAGATCTCATCTAAACACCAAAAGAACACTTCAGAGGCCTTAATGAACCATTTCATCGCCAGTGCCGATTCACAACTGAGAGAGTGCAGCTTATCCACTTAGAAATTAACATGTAATGTTTATGAACTAATGTATAATAATGCGGCAGAGAAAATGTATTAATATATTTTTTGCTAAATGTGCTCTTGAAATGTGCCCACGGGGAGTGGCCGCCAATATATACAATGACTAATGAAACTGATTAATAATGATGAAATGTTATGTTAGAGTATGATTTTGCACTAATAATAAAAGGTTATATGTTAAAGTTCAGCTAATAAATCATTAGGCCTTAGTTAGCATGAGTCGGAGCCTAGCTGCCCGGTTTCATATTAAATGTGTTTTTCTAACGTGCAGTGTGCTGACTTGCTGAAGGACATGAACTCGTATTTTTCCAAAGCTAGAAGATGAATGTAACTGTAGTAGATATTCTCATGAAATTCGACTTGCTTAGTGAAACATTCTTGCTGAATGCAACAGTGTAGACTACTTACAGGTACAAGGTTGCCTGAACCGGTACAGACAATGGAACTACTGACTGAAGATGCAAAGAGGACCACAAGAGTATGAAATCATACCAGACATTCTACCCGCTGAAGACGTCAATTATAAGGACCAATAAACTACGTGAGAACCGTTATGGGGTGACACATTTAATGAAGTAATTGAAACCCTATTGGAGGGAGATAGTGGGATGCTGACCCCAACCAATTAAAACTTAGGGGACTGTACAACAGAAAAGGGATAAAAACCCTTGACACAAGGAAATGAGTTAGTTAAGGAGATGCTATTGCAATTTGCTATGACCCAGACACTTTGTTACTCTGCATAGAGACTTTGCTGTTTGGTTCTTCAAACCATCCTTGCCCTTTTATTGCCCATTTACACTTTACCTTCTTATGAGGGAAGTGCCCTTTCTGCCCTACTGCTGAATTCCTGGCTGATGGCGAATCAACTGATGTCCTGAGGACGAAGACCAAACCTGTATGCTGACCCAATACGGAGGGTAACTATATGAAAATGAAATTGTAATTGTCTGTTTGCTTTTCCTTTCTAGGTACCAACTTCTTCTTTTGACAGAGACCCTAGTTGGATGTTTTCTAAATTGGTGTTGCTAAATTGTTTTGCATGAAGCCCAACATGCCAATGCTAATTCGAGGTTAGATGAGGGGTTCACTAAACTTACGCAAATGACTGAATCTATGCTTTGTTGAATAACGTGATAATGATACTCTGCTAAGGATAACCTATTTTGACGTCGTGTTATATTCTAATATTTGTGATTCTTGCCTTGATGAAATCTTATCAGAGTTGCCATATTGTGACTATGCTAATGTGTTTCTTGGTTTTGAGACTAATAAACTTACTAGTAGAATTGTAATCAATAGGGAATAAACTTCATATAATAGTACTAAACTGGTGAGGTTATTCATGACTGCAAGGTCATGGTGGTTTCTGAGTTTTATTAATGTCCTTGACTAATTTGAATTGTCTTATTATGGTAAATATTGATGACGTTATTGACATATTGATTGACATGCTGATTAGTTATCCCGTCCTAAGGTGTCTTCAATCAGGGTCAAAAGATTCATAGGCCTAAAACGAGTTCCCAGAGTGACTAAATTAGTCATAAAGGGACGCGTTAGCAGTTCTGGTAGCTGAGCGACGGTTTAGGCCCTTTGGGGCCCTAGGACGAGGGACCATTGTTTAAAAGTGTTTTTCAAAATAATGCAAATTGGAGGTATGATGCGTTTCTAAATTCCCCATGACTTTCCCGGAATCTCGGAGCTCGCCTAAGTGAGTTGGGTATGTTCTCGGCGTTTCAGCATATGTGATGTAGAATTTGCGCTTGCTCAGCTTAGGCATATTGCAGGTGATTTGTGAAGTTTGTGTGGATTTAGGTCAGGTAATGTTTTAGTAGGAGTGGGCGTACTCCGCAGTATGAGAGTAGGGAAGTCGGCGAACTTCATGTGAGTGTGGCGCTTTGTGCTAAAAAATTATCCACATGGTTGTTGGTGATGTACGAACCCGTCATGGTCTAAGACTCCGGAGTATATTGACAAGTGTAGGAGACACTTGGGTTTATGTTGTAATTTGTGCGGTTTAATAGGTCAATCGGGCGTGGTTGACAAGTCGAGTTTGAGTCAAATTGTGTGAGTGAAAACTTCGATGGAGATTTGGCAAGTTCTAAAGTGCACTAGAGCAAACCATTGACAAGTCGAGAGTAGGATTTGCGGGTCGAATTCTGCTTGCGAGTGCGGGTGCTGAGAAGGAGAGAGTAGCGGCAGAGGCTTCAAGTGAAATCTCTGTAAAGTTCTGAAGCAATTGTGTTACCCTTCCTGTAGTAAACCGGCAAATTTTGGGTTTTGTGTTAAAGGTGCTCACAATATATTGGATTAGTTTTGTGTGAGGAAGACAAGCCGCAAGACTTTGTCAGCTGCAGTGTGTGTGAGTGTGACGTCATTTGAGCCGCGCTGGGATAGGTCAGTTGCTGAGAGGGGTCGAGCACGGATTGCCAGCCGTCCGTGAGAGGCAATTGGTCGAAAGGTGGGTGAAGAGTGTTCTGGGAATTAAAGTCACTTCCTGATTAGATTCTAAAGCACAATAAAAGACACAAAAATGAAGTTTTTCAAGGCTCTGAAGAGTGCTTTGAGGGGAGATACATACATTATAGCGAGTGTGGGGGAGCCTACACCGCCTGAGGGTACTCCAGCTCATATCGTAATGGAGGAGAAGGGAGTTACGCAATGTCTTTGGTTAAAACAGTGGTGCAAATTGACAGAGAAGGAGGGATATTTCGCGTTTCCGGAACAAGGAACGTTTAATATAAGAATTTTGGAAAATTTGCGAATGGTGTTAAGTGTACAAAAACCACCTCCAAGACCAGCTCAGTATGAGGCATTATCAATCTGGGATTTGATGGCCATACGACAGAGACAGCAGAAATTTGAAAGGAGAATTAAAAGAGCAGAAAATACTTTAGCTGAGGCTAGATGGGATCATGAGAGCAAGATGTGGAGAAGGGGAGTAGGTGACGGACTTAAAATGTTTCCGGCAATAACACAAGAATATGAGACACAGCGAAAGAAGGCTACTTGTAAGACAGTTCTAATAAGCCAAAGGAGACTCAGAGGTCTTGGGCAGATGCAGATGATTCAGACGATGAACAGTTTCTTAATCAGTTGTTACATGATTGCCCGCCACCATATGCCATAAATGATAACGTACAGAGCAGTAGTGTGGGTTCTGAAGACCCAGTACAAAATTAGGGCATCACAGGTACAGGGCAGACAAGTGATACAGTTTTGATACAGAATGGTGTCAGTGTACCCACTGCGCCAGACACACAGATACAGTTGCAGCCACCACAGATTCAGAGGCTTTATCCTGATGTTCCAGTATTAGAGACAACTACGAGTCTGATGGTGCCGCCTGATCCGATATACAGGAGATCAAAGTTAGTGCAGATTAAGCCAACTCCGCAATTGCTGCCCCAGCTGCAGCAACAGGTGGTTTCGAGTTACACTTCAGTTGCAGGACCGCAATCAGTACCTACAGCACCTATGATGAATCAAGCTATGGAAGTTAATGCTCCACAGGGTTTGGGACTTGGTCAGACACCAGCTGCTATATCATTGCCAATTACTGTTGGTCCACCAGTACCGCTGTATGCACAAGGTAAGCCTGGGGTATGTGATCAGGGAGTTATGACCCAAGAAGCAATAAGAGGAGGGTCCATAGGACATTTGCAGGGAGAACAGACAGTCGAAAGGTCTAGATCCTTGTTAGATTTTAGTCCGATTGGGGTTCCTTTGGAGACAATGAGACAAGCAGGGTTGGGAGCACTAACCCCACAGGTAATGAGCACAAATACGACACAGACACCAATGGTGCAGTCTGGAAATATTTAGTTGCAAGGCTTAACAGCGCAACAATTGAAAGAGTGGTTATACAAACTCAACACCTCACAGACTATTGCAGTGACCACAGAGAGGTCAGAAAGGGAAGAATACCTGAATTTTGTGAGACTGGGTGTAGAAGCCATGGAACTAGTGGAAGGAACAATGGGGGTGAACAGACTAGAGTCATACACAGAAGCAGAAATGAGGTATCTGTGCCCCAAAATAACTAAAGAAGTGAGCAAGGTGCATCAGAGGTTGGCAAACCTGGCAGATAAATACAGCATAGACATTGAGAGTACTAAACATTTGAAAAGAAGCTACAGATTAGACTTCAAGCCTAAAGATTTCGAGCACATGAGGTCTACCGGAATGAAGGCACACCTCAAAGAAATACTGCAGAGTGCTCAAGTTTGGGGAGCCTTAGAGAAATGGGAAGGCAGATGGGCAAAGAAGAGAGATAAAGAGAAAGGTGATGGTCCGGAACCAAAGCAGGCTAAAGCTGCACCGGACACGGGGACAATAAAATTGTTACCAATGAGAGAAACAGCCGGAGGGGTTCTAGTCCATGTACCGTGGTCTAGAGCTGACATTCTGTCATTCACAAATGACTACCCCAGGTTGAGGGAGAAGCCGATAGAGTGGTATCAGCAGATGGACAGATTTGTGAAGCTTGCGAAATGTCTCTGGGAGGATTTGAATACCCTGTTTGAAATTATAGTTCCACCTGACTTATGGCTTGAGTGCAAGAGGTGCATAGATTGGCCGACAGAGGAGACGGCAAGGGATAGGGTTACTGGAGCACCATCCGCAGAAGTGATGAGGTATTATCATAAAGTGATTGAGTTTTTGAAGCAGAAAGTGTCGCCGAAAGTGACTGATTGGCAGAAAATTGATCGAACATCACAGGAGGCCAAAGAGTCGATTCATGCTTACTATAAGAGATTGTTGAAAGCATTCAAACATTACAGTGGCACTGAGGTCATTGAGCCAAGAGAGATGAATCATCTTGTGTTCAGGTTTGTTGAAGGGCTGAGATCCGAAATTAGCCAGATGATTAAAAATCATTTGATCTGTTGGCAAGCGAAGCCAATTGATGAGGTGTTGCAGTATGTGAAATACTGTAGTGACGAGATTGAGTTGAAACAGAGAAAGTTGAAAGAGAAGGTGATGGTGATGCAGATTAAGGCAGCACAAGCAGGGATGCAGGGAAATGGAATACAGCAGGTGATACAGCAGCAACCGCAGGGGAATATAATGTTTCAGGCACAACCAAGAGGCCGAGGACAAGGAGGCTTTGTGAACCGTGGTTCAGATATAAATACTGTTGTGGTTCAAAATGATGTGCAGGGGATGAAAAAGGTGTCATCATGTCACGCGTGCGGGGGTGTGGGGCATTGGAAGCGGGCATGCCCAATGGTGGTGCAGGATGGTGTTGTTCAACAAAGCAATGATGTCGGTACATTTCAAAATGTGAGGTGTCCAAAAATGAGGGGTCAAAATCAGAATTTTCAGAATAACATGGTGCAGATGCAGGGTCTCCAACCTGTGCAACAGGTGCAAATGCCACGTGTTCAATCAGCACAAATGCAGCAGGCACAACAGCAGATTCCTATGGTACCTAAACAGCAAATGCAGATACCATTAGCTCCAATGGGACAGCAACAGGTGATGCTTCCTCAACAGGTCACAGGTCAAACGATGAGTCAAAATAACACAGTACAACAATTTCCATTGCGTGGTCAGGATGGAATAAACAATGAATGGTTGGATGATTGTTCAGACAGTGAGGAGTGCAGGCTTGCAGCATCCCTAGAAGTAGAGCAGAGGGGACCCTATGTAGAAGGAAAGGTGATGGGTCAGAAGGTTTCGTTCCTAGTTGATACAGGAGCTACACGCTCTACATTTAGAAGTGCAGAGGTTCCGAAATTACCACTTTCGGGGCGTACCATAAGAGTGGTAGGAGTAGCAAATCAGTTCCTGACAAATCCGATTACAGATCCAGTCCAAGTTGAGATTGGTAACTTCCAGGGATTACACATTTTTGTAGCCTGTGACTCGAGCCCTGTATCCTTACTGGGAAGAGACTTAGGGGGTGATTCTGACCCCGGCGGTCAGAGACCGCCGGGGCCAGGGTCGGCGGGAGCACCGCCGACAGGCCGGCGGTGCCCCGCAGGGCATTCTGACCGCGGCGGTTCGGCCGCGGTCAGATGCGGAAAACCGGCGGTCTCCCGCCGGATTTCCGCTGCCCATGTGAATCCTCCATGGCGGCGGAGCGCGCTCCGCCGCCATGGGGATTCTGACACCCCCTACCGCCATCCTGTTCCTGGCGGGTCTCCCGCCAGGAACAGGATGGCGGTAGGGGGTGCTGCGGGGCCCCTGGGGGCCCCTGCAGTGCCCATGCCAATGGCATGGGCACTGCAGGGGCCCCCGTAAGAGGGCCCCACTTTATATTTCAGTGTCTGCTATGCAGACACTGAAATACGCGACGGGTGCCACTGCACCCGTCGCACCTTCCCACTCCGCCGGCTCAATTCTGAGCTGGCGTCCTCGTGGGAAGGATGATTTGCCCTGGGCTGGCGGGCGGCCTTTTGGCGGTCGCCCGCCAGCCCAGGGCAAATCCCAAAATACCCTCAGCGGTCTTTCGACCGCGGAGCGGTATTTTGGTGGGGGAAGTCTGGCGGGCGGCCTCCGCCGCCCGCCAGACTTAGAATGACCCCCTTACTGTGCAAAACAAGGTGTTCGATTACCTGTTCCAATGAAGGGATTGAGGTGAAGACAAATAGTGATGATGAAGGGGACGATGGACAGTTTCCAGACTTAGAGACGGAGACCGCAAATGAGGAATACCCTTTGATAACCCTATTCCTGATGCTTACAGTGACTGACTTACCACCTGAGTTGCAGGGAACAGTGACAGAGAAAGTGTGGGACCTGACAGGAAAGGAAGTGGGATTAATAAAAGGAGTAGAACCGGTTAAAGAAGAGGTGAAGCCAAATGCAGTGTTTCCCAAGGTACCGCTATACAACATGGCACAAGATGTCCTCATTCAAGTAGCGCAGATAATTGCGGACTTTGTGAAGCAAGTGGTTCTGAAAGAAGTGCTGAGTAGCCCGTGTAATTCACCAATAATGGGTCTGAAAAAGCCTTGTGGGAAAGTTTGAATAGTTCAAGACATGAGGAAAATAAACAAAATTGTGGTAAAGTGTTGCCCCATAGTGCCAAACCCAGCTGTGATCATGTTTCAGGTTCCGTGTGATGCAGAGTGGTTCACCGTTGTGGACTTGTCTCAAGCATTCTTTTCAGTGCCTCTTCATAAGGATAGCCAATTTCTCTTCAGTTTCAAATTCCTGGATAAGGTTTACAGTTGGTGCAGAATTCCTCAAGGGTTTTCTGAGTCACCTTCCATCTTCAATCAGATATTGAAGAAGGATTTGGAATCATTAGAACTGCCTTTCAGTTCGACCCTAGTGCAGTATATTGATGATTTGTTAATTACGTCCAGAACAAAAGACGACTGCAGGTATGACACAATTGCCTTACTGAACCATTTGGGAAAGAATGGACATAAAGTGTCCCCAAAGAAGCTGCAATACTGTCCGAAAGAGGTGAAGTACTTAGGTCACCTGATTGAGAAAGGGTCGAGAAAAATATCCAAAGAAAGAGTGACAGCCATACTGCAGATGAATCCCCCGACAACAAAAAGAGACGTTAGAATGTTTTTGGGAATGGTGGGCTACTGTCGTCTGTGGATCCCCAACTTCTCGATTATCTCTAAACCCTTGGTAAGACTGACTGTCAAAGAAGTTCAGGATGGCCCGGGTGCCATAACCATGTCCGAGAAAGAGATGAAGGCATTCATGGAATTGAGGGAAAGTATGTGCAGGGCACCAGCTTTAGGTATGCCTGATTACACAAAGCCTTTTGTACTGTTTTGTCATGAACGTGATGCTTGTTCTTTGTCTGTACTGACACAGGTCCACGGAGGTGCAAACCGCCCAGTAGCATATTTTTCAGCTACTTTCGACCCAGTCGCAGCAGCCTTACCGGGGTGTTTGCGTGCAGTTGCAGCAGTTGGTCAAAGCCTCACCCAGTGTGAAGGAATAGTGATGGGACATCCTTTAACGGTAATGGTCCCCCATTCAGTTGAAATCTTGTTAACCCAAACCAAAACGCAGCACATGACAAATGCGAGGTTAACAAAATACGAAACAATTATATTGGGGTCACCTAATGTATCCCTTAAGAGATGTACTGTATTGAACCCGGCAACTTTACTTCCTATTGAAAATGCAGACATTGATGATGCCGAGGAGGTAGAACATGATTGTCTTGAGGTAACAGATCTGTGCACCAAACCAAGGCCTGATATTAAAATACCCAACTTGAAGAAAATTATTACATTATCTTTGTTGATGGTTCATGCCTGAGAGACGCAGTAGGAGTACTGAGAGCTGGGTATGCTGTGTGTACAATCACTGGTTTCTTAGAAGCTTCCTGGCTCGAAAGAGTGTACTCTGCTCAAGCGGCTGAATTAATTGCTCTTACTAGGGCATGCAACGCAGCTGAAAACCTGAAAGTCACTATCTATACTGACAGCAGATACGGATTTGGAATTGTACATGATTTTGGCCAATTATGGTCACAGAGGGGTTTCATGACCTCTTCTGGTTCTCCAGTGAAAAATGGCGAAAAGATTAAGGATTTGTTGCACGCGATTCAGTTACCTCTTGAAATTGCCGTGGTGAAATGCAATGCTCATGTTAAGTCACAAGATTTTGTGTCAATGGAAAATGGATATGCAGATCAAGTCGCAAGGTTTTGTGCATTGAACTGTATATCGTTTCGAGATCAGTGGGAATTGATACCTGAAACTGAAAATGAAACATGCTTAAACTTTGCATTAAGGGTGGTTGACACATTAGATGAGCTAAAATCACTGCAGGGACGTGCTAGCAGAGAGGAGAAACGTACCTGGCAGAGAATGCAATGCATACAGAGATCTGATGACTTATGGGTTTCAGAAGAGGGGAAAATGTTTTTTCCAAACAGTCTTTTGTCACAGTTTGCGACGTTTTACCATGGTCAAGCACATGTTGGGAGACACACAATGATCAAGTTGTTCAAAATCGATTGGTTCAATCCAAAATTCAGACAAGCTGCAGAGGTTATCTGTCACAGGTGCATCATCTGTCAGCAGATGAATGCAGGAAAAGGGACTGTGGTGAATTTGAGCCACGTTGGGAGAGCAGGAGGTCCATTTAGCA
Source organism: Pleurodeles waltl (assembly GCF_031143425.1). Taxonomy (NCBI): domain Eukaryota; kingdom Metazoa; phylum Chordata; class Amphibia; order Caudata; family Salamandridae; genus Pleurodeles; species Pleurodeles waltl. Next base: position 554,235,716 of record NC_090448.1, read on the forward strand.
GAATGCAGATGGATTTTATTGAGATGCCTGTGTGTGGAGGTCTGAGGTACGTGTTGGTGATTGTGTGCATTTTCAGCCACTGGATTGAAGCTTACCCTACACGTAGGAATGACAGTCTCACAGTAGCAAAACTGCTGCTTAGGGAGTTAATACCACGTTTTGGGTTTCCGATCTCTTTAGAATCAGATAGGGGCAGACACTTCGACAATGAGGTGATTAAGCTCTTGTGTGCGGCATTAAACATTGAGCAGAAGTTGCATAGTAGCTATTGCCCTGAAGCATCAGGACTAGTAGAGCAGATGAATGGTACCTGAAGTCAAGAATGGCAAAAATGTGCGCAGCTACCAATTTGAAGTGGCCAGATGCATTGCCCTTAGTGTTGATGTCAATGAGAAACACACCTGACAAGAAAACAGGACTGTCTCCTCATGAAATTCTCATGGGCCGAGCTATGCGATTGCCCGCAGTACCTGCAAATGCTCTTGTGAATATCACGGATGATATGGTGTTGGACTACTGCAAGGGTCTGGCTGACGTGGTCCGCTCTTTTTCTCACCAGGTTGAGGCTACCACATTGCCACCGATAAGTGATCCAGGTCACACCCTGAAAGCCGGGGCCGTATCAAGTGATACTGACAACTACTACTGCTGTGAAATGTACAGGTCTTCCAAATTGGATACATGCCAGTCACACAAAGATGGTGACATGTCCAACTGATGAGGAACTTGAAGTGTCCAAAACAACAGCTGCAGAGAAGGAAGACTCAGGGCCGGAGAGTATTCAAAGGGGAACAGAGACTGAAGGAGAGCCTGCTGAGGACGGCGTAATCACTCAAACCGTAAACGAGATCCAGAGGAGTGACAGTGAGCCTATCTCAGCTGGGGCATCAGGGGAACCGACACAAAGAGAGGTTCTCCCAGAAGCAGATGGATACGGTTTTGAAATTGAGCCCATAACTGACCCTGAAGGTGAAGGGAGTGAGGCAGAAGGGAGTCGAGGTGTTCTGACTCCTCCTGAGCCACTTGCAGAGCCATCAAGAGAAAACACCATAGCACAAGAGGAGGGCGCTGTTCATCGTCCTAAAAGGCCAAGCAGAAAGAAAACACTTAAAGGAGATGATTGGCCGGAGCCACAAGCTGCAGGAGAGAAAGTGATCCCTAATGAAACAATAGAGGAAGAAGTCGACACAACCAGGAAAGAAGATCTTAGTGAAGGAGAGTTGCAGGGTGATCGCAAACTGAAAAGAAAGAGAGTTGCAAACAGAAGATACGGAGGTCCTGAATGGGCATATGGAACATCAGCTGAATGGTAACAAGAATTCTTGGCGTCCTGTTTTGATCGAGAGGTTCCAGGTCAAAACTACAGCAGCTGAATTAAACTTTAGAAAGAGACTGTGTTAAATTGAAATTGAAATTGAAAGCTGAAAAGCTGAGAAAAGAGACTGATAAATTACCGGGTGGGACACTGTTAACCTGAATTGACTCTGAAAAACCGATTATGACAAGCTGCTAACCTGATTTGACAAAGGGGTCCTGGAGTGAGTGAAACGCTGTAAATACTCGCAGAGAACGAGAGAGACTTTGCACAGAGAAAGAAAAAAAGAGAGAGTTTTTATATCGTCCTCAAGTTGATTGTTTGATTTGTACTATTTTGCTGTCTGATTCTTTACAGATCATGAGTTACACTAGAGATAATAGTCACAGGGGTAGGACATATGCATGTTTGGTTGTTGGTGTGGGAGTTATGTGTGCGGTAGTGATAATAGCTGTGATTGTGGGAATGCCATTGGTGGATAAAAAAAAGTGACTAACAATGCTTCAAATCCTGAGACCGCTACACTTAACACCATGGGAGAAATTTTAGCAGGATACAAAATACTTGCATGAGGGAACTAATTCAAAAGGGGAACTATCTACTAATGTCTTCTATCTCTTGCTGAATGAGTATGTTGACACAATGGATGCAAAGAACTGCTATGTGTGCACAAAGATTCCTTCATCAGTACACGAAGGGGTTACTTATCATAGTCTGCCACTTACCTACGGGATAAGCTGTAGTTTGCTGTTAAAAAGATTCTATGATCAAGAACATGTTCAATACTTCTATTCTAACTTAGATGTAGTGTTTTCCTTCGTGCCTGTGATTGAGTTTCTAAATAAATTAGCTAAAGAACACAGCATAAAATTAGTTAGGAGTTTCTTTGAGCCGACACTAACATTTGGGACAGCTTATGCGCACCGCAATAATCTAACCTGCTTACTAACACCTGTAGAAAAGAGCTTCTAAGACCACACTGATGATAGACGGAAAGCATTAAAAGAAAGGCTAGAAAAGGGATTACAAAAACGCACGTTTGCAAATGATTATGCTTACACTGCAATAAAGACACTAGGCAAATTAGCTATAGATGCATTACATGTAGGAAGGCTTTGTATATATATAGGCCGAAATCTGAGCATCACACTTTATTTGTGGGAACGAGTGAGTGCAGGCATGTGTTTTTGTTTCAGAGTAAATGGACGTTCATGTTAAATGGACAGGATCCAGCGATCCCTGGGATCTATTATATATGTGGACTTAATGCTTATTACCGTCTTCCAAAGGGATGGTATGGGACATGTTATTTGGGAATAGTTTTTCCCAAGATCTACCAGAATGATGACTTAAAGCAAATTCCTAAAATGTCTGAATTACAACATACTAGACAGAAAAGAGAGACAGCGGCTGCTGTCGTTGGTGACATATTTGGAGCCATAATTCCTTCAGTAGGGGTTATCTTAAACTCCATAAAGATTCGAAAGTTGTCTACTATTGTGGACAAACTTCACAGGGGCTATACTCATGATGGATACTGAACTTGCTGCGGAAAGAGCTATGACTCTTCAAAACCGGCTTGCTTTAGACATTCTTTTAACGAAGAGTGGCAGAGTCTGTAAAATGCTTAATGAGCGCCATTGTTGTACATTCATTCCTGATAATAGTAAAAAGATTAGAGGTATGCTTACTAACCTAACAAGAGATAGTGCAGATTTGAAGGAGCTGAAGGAACCTGGAGTTTTGGAAAAAGTTGGGAAAGGAATTACTAAAGTAGGGAATTGGTTTAGTAGTATTTGGAATGGGGTTCTTGCGAAAATAATAGGGGGTATAATAATTGTCCTGACTTGTTTATTCGGACTATGGTTATCATGCAAAATTAATAAAAGAATTAAAAGAGATTTGGCAAAAAGTAATAAAAGAAAAGAAGAAAAAGAAAAAGAGAAAATGTTCAAAGAAATTTGGGAAAGATCACATAGGGAGGAAGAAATTGAGATGCGTAACCTAAAGAAAATGAAAGGTTGTGAAGGGAAAGGTTTTGTGTGATGAGAAGTGTCATCAGAGGAGGGACTGAGAGAGTGCAGCTTATCCACTTAGAAATTAACATGTAATGTTTATGAACTAATGTATAATAATGCCGCATAGACAATGTATTAATACATTTTTTGCTAAACGTGCGCTTGAAATGTGCCCACGGGGAGTGGCCGTCAATATATACAATGAATAACGAAACTGATTAATAATGATGAAATGTTATGTTAGAGTATGATTTTGCACTAATAATAAAGGGTATATGTTAAAGTTCAGCTAATAAATCATTAGGCCTTAGTTAGCATGAGTCGAGGCCTAGCTGCCCGGGTTTCATATTAAATGTGTTTTTCTAACGTGCAGTGTGCTGACTTGCTGAAGGACATGAACTTGTATTTTTCCAAAGCTAGAAGATGAATGTAACTGTAGTAGATCCGTTCTCATGAAATTCGACTTGCTTAGTGAAACATTCTTGCTGAATGCAACAGTGTAGACTACTCGCAGGTACAAGGTCGCCTGAACCGGTACAGACAATGGAACTACTGACTGAAGATGCAAAGAGGACCACAAGAGTATGAAATCATACCGGACATTCTACCCGCTGAAGACGTCAATCATAAGGACCAATAAACTACGTGAGAACTGTTATGGGGTGACAAATTTAATGAAGTCATTGAAACCCTATTGGAGGGAGATAGTGGGGTGCTGACCCCAACCAATTAAAACTTAGGGGATTGTACAACAGAAAAGGGATAAAAACCCTTGACACAAGGAAATGAGTTAGTTAGGGAGATGCTATTGCAATTTGCTATGACCCAGACACTTTGTTACTCTGCATAGAGACTTTGCTGTTTGGTTCTTCAAATCATCCTTGCCCTTTTATTGCCCATTTACACTTTACCTCCTTATGAGGGAAGTGCCTTTTTTACCCGACTGCTGAATTCCTGGCTGATGGCGAATCAACTGATGTCCCGAGGACGAAGACCGAACCTGTATGCTGACCTAATACGGAGGGTAACTATATGACAATGAAATTGTAATTGTCTGTTTGCTTTTCCTTTCTAGGTACCAACTGCTTCTTTTGACAGAGACCCTAGTTAGATGTTTTCTAAATTGGTGTTGCTAAATTGTTTTGCATGAAGCCCAACATGCCAATGCTAAATCGAGGTTAGATGAGGGGTTCACCAAACTGACGCAAATAGACAAATGACTGAATCTATGCTTTGTTGAATAACGTGATGATGATACTCTGCTAAGGATAACCTATGTTGACGTTGTGTTATATTCTAATATTCGTGATTCTTGCCTTGATGAAATCTTATCAGAGTTGCCATATTGTGACTATGCTAATGTGTTTCTTGGTTTTGAGACTAATAAACTTACTAGTAGAATTGTAATCAATAGGGAATAAACTTTATATAATAGTACTAAACTGGTGTGGTTATCCATTACTGCAAGGTCATTGTAGTTTCTGAGTTTTATTAATGTCTTTGACTAATTTGAATTGTCTTATTATGGTAAATATTGATGACGTTATTGACATATTGATTGACATGCTGATTAGTTATCTTGTCCTAAGGTGTCTTCAATCATGGTCAAAAGATTCATTGGCCTAAAACGAGTCCCAGAGTGAGTAAATTAGTCATAAAGGGATGCGTTAGCAATCAATCAATCAAAAAAATTGGTAGCGCGTGCTACTCACCCATCAGGGTCTCAAGGCGCTGGGGGGGAGAAAATAAAGAGGGGGCAGGGAGGGTCACTGATTGAACAACCATGTCTTGAGGTTCTTTCTGAAGAGCAAGAGGTCTTTGGTTTTGCAAAGGTTGGTGGGGAGGGTGTTCCAGGTTTTGGTGGCAAGGTAGGAGAAGGACCTGCCTCCTGTGGTGGTGCGTTGGATGCGGGGGACTGTGGCTAGTGCGAGGTCGGCTGATCGGAGGTTGCGTGTGGGAGTGTGGAAGTTCACTCTTTCGTTGAGGTAGGTTGGGCAGGTGTTGTGGAGGGATTTGTGTGCGTGGATGAGGATCTTGAATGTGATTATCTTGTCTATGGGGAGCCAGTGAAGGGATTTGAGGTGTGGTGAGATTTGTTTGTGGCGGGGGAGGCCAAGGACGAGGCGTGGGGCTGTGTTTTGGATTCTCTGGAGTTTGCGTTTAAGTTAGAGTGTGGTGCCGGCGTAGAAGGCGTTACCGTAGTCCAGTCTGCTGCTGATGAGTGCGTGGGTGACTGTCTTGCTGGTCTCTGAGGGAATCCATTTGATGGATTTTTTTAGAGTGCGGAGTGTGTGGAAGCAGGAGGAGGTTAGAGCATTGATTTGCTGTGTCATGGAGAGGGAGGTGTCCAGGATGATGCCAAGGTTGCGTGCGTGGTTTGCGGGGGTGGGTGCGGGGCCTAGGGCGGTGGGCCACCAGGAGTCGTCCTATGTGGTTTTGTTGGGGCCGAAGATGATGATCTCGGTTTTGTTGGAGTTGAGCTTGAGGTGGTTAGTGGTCATCCAGTTGGCGGTGTCGGATAGAGCAGCGTGTAGGTTGGTTTTGGCGGTGGTGGGGTTGCCGGTGAGGGAGAGGATGAGTTGGGTGTCATCTGCATATGAGAGGATAGTGATTCCGTGTGCTCGGAGGATGTTGCCTAGGGGGATCATGTAGATGTTGAAGAGTGTGGGGCTGAGGGAGGACTCTTGGGGGACTCCGCAGGTGATCTTGGTAGTATTGGAGTGGAAGGGTGGAAGGCGGACTCTCTGGGTCCGGTTGGTGAGGAAGGAGGTGAGCCAGTCTAAGGATTTGTGGCGAATTCCTATGTTGTGGAGGCGTGTGCGGAGTGTGTGGTGGCAGACGGTGTCAAAGGCTGCGGAGAGGTCTAGGAGGATGAGTGCGACGGTCTCGCCTTTGTCGACTTTGGTCCTGATGTCGTCAGTGCATGCGATGAGGGCCGTTTCCGTGCTGTGATTATGTTGTAGAGTATGGGGGTGATGGTTGGGTTGGCTTTGTTGTAGATGCGATGTGGGCAGGGGCCGGAGGGGGATCCGGAGTGGATGGAGTTAATGGTTTTTTCGGTTTCTTCGTGTGTGGTGGGGGTCCAGGTGGAGAGAGTGGTGGGGGGTCAAGAGTGAGGGTTGGGTTGGGTGAGTGAGGGGTGTGTGTGGTGGGTGTGTGTGGTATGAAGCTGTTGTGGATGTCCAGGATTTTGTGGCGGAAGGGGTTGGAGAGGGCGTCACAAAGGGGCTGTGTGTGTGAGGGGTCTATGTTGCTGGCTTTGGGTTTGGCGAGTTCATTAATGATGGTGAAGAGTTCTTTGCTGTTTTGAGAGTTGTTGTAAAGGCGTGTCTTGTAGTGATCTCTTTTAGCGGTGCGTATGGGTTGGTGATGGGTGCGAATGGTGGTTTTGAGGGTGGAGAAGTTGGTTGTAGAAGGTTCTAGTCGCCATATTTTCTCAGCTTGGCGGCATTTGCGCATGGAGTCCTGGAGTTCAGGGGTGAACCATGGGGCGTTCTTGATGTTGCGGGTGGCGATGTGTTTCTGAGGGGGGCTAGTGTGTCTGCGCAAGTGGTGATCCATTTGGAGAGGTTGTGTGCTCCTGTGTTGGGGTCGTTGGCGTGGGGGGGGGGGTTATGGGCCAGTTGCGAGTTTAGTCGTTCTGTGGGGATCCTGTCCCACATGCGGTAGGGTGTGATGTGTTGATGGTAGTGTGGGGGGGTTTGGTGAAGGAGAAGTGGACGCAGTGGTGGTCAGTCCAGAGGAGTTCGGTGGTGTGGGTGTAGGCTATGTGTTGGCTTGCGGTGAAAATAGCGTCAACTGTGTGTCCTGCTGAGTGGGTGGGTGCGGTGACCAGTTGTTTGAGTCCAAGATTGGTGAGGTTGTCTATGAGGGAGGTAGAGTTGTGGTCTTGTAGGGTTTCTAAGTGAAAGTTGAAATCACCGAGGAGGATGTAGTCTGTGGAGGTGAGGGCGTGTGAGCTGATGGTGTCGGCGATGGTGTCGCAGAAGGTGGGGCGTGGTTCTGGTGGTCTGTAGATTAATGTACCTCTGAGGGTGGAGTTGTTGTTGATGTGGATCAGGAAGTGCATGTGTTCTGTGTTGTTGATAGTGTCTTGGGAGCTGGTGGTGACTTTGATGGTGTCTCTGTGTAGGATGGCGATGCCACCACCTAGCCTGTTGAAGCGGTCTTTGCGTTGGAGTTTGTATCCCTTGGGGGTGGCGATGGCTATGTCGGGTCCCGAGGAGGGGTTGGTCCAGGTTTCCGTAAGGAAGGCGATGTCAGGTGAGTGTGATGTGATGAGGTCCCAGAGTTCTATGGCATGTTTGTGGAGGGAGCAGGTGTTGAGGAGCAGGCAGTTGAGGTGGTTGTGATGGGTAGTGTTGGTGTGGTGCGTGAGGGTGTTGATGCGGGGTGTGTTCTGGTTGTGGGCTGGGGTGCGGCGGGGTTGGTTGGTGGGGGCAGAGCGGGTGAGTCTTGCGTTGGGGGTGTTGTGTTTGTTGAAGGTGGGGTCGCTATGGTTGGTGTGTGGTGTGAGGGATGAGGAGCAGGAGAAATGACAGGTGAAGGGGCCATGAGTGTGTGTGTGGGGCTAGATGGGGTGCACGTGGGGCGGGGGCCTGGGTTGAGAGAGTGGAGGGTGAGGGGGGAGGAGGTTTGTCTGAAAGGGCCAGGGGGACTGGCGCTGGGCGCGGTCTTGGTGCGGACGGGCGCAGACGGGCTTGCCTTTGGCGTGCCTTTGGCGCGGCTGCGCCGCGGCTTCCATAACAGGAGGGGAGGGTGGGAGTGGCAGCTGGGAGGAGGGAGGGCTTGTCGAATGGGAAGGCTGGGGGGGTGGGGCCGCAGGGGACGCAGCGGCTGGAAAAGAGGCAAGGAAAAAAGGCAATCTAAAAGGGTGAGGAGGAGGGGGGAGGCGGGAGGGGCCGCAGGGGACACAGCTGCGGGAAAAGAGGCAAGGACAAAAGGCAATCTAAAACGGTGAGGAGGAGGGGGGAGGCAGGAGGGGCCGCAGGGGACGCAGCTGCGGGAAAAGAGGCAAGGAAAAAAGGCAATCTAAAACGGTGAGCAGGAGGGGGAGGCGGGAGGGGCCGCAGGGGACGCAGCGGCGGGGAAAAGGAAGAATAAAATAAGGAGTGGAGGTGGCGCGGAAGGCGGAGCGGACAGCGACCTGCCTGCAGAAGCAGGGTCAAAGGTTGCTCCCTGTTACGGCACCGCGGCTGCCCTAAGAGGAGGGGAGGGTGGGAGTGGCAACTGGGAGGAGGGAGAGCTTGTCGAATGGGAAGGCTGGGGGGGTGGGGCCGTAGGGGCGGGAAAAGAGGCAAGGAAAAAAGACAATCTAAAACGGTGAGGAGGAGGGGGGAGGCGGGAGGGGCCGCAGGGAACGCAGCGGCGGGAAAAGAAGCAAGGACAAAAGGCAATCTAAAATGGTGAGGAGGAGGGGGAGGTGGGAGGGGCCGCAGGGGACGCAGCGGCGGGGAAAAGGAAGAATAAAATAAGGAGTGGAGGTGGCGCGGATGGCGGAGTGGGGAGCGACCTGCCTGCAGAAGCAGAAAGCACAACTTTCCTCCTTCTGCAGGGAACTTACCAATCTTATATCTGACAAGATTGCTTCTATCCACAGAGATAATGCATTCATCCCCTCTGTTCTAACCACCCTTTCCTCCTTTATTATTCCAGCTTCAGACAGCTTCTTTCTTTCTCTTCATCCGACTCTCACAACGTCACACGCTTCTTAATTCTGCCAAGAATTCTGTTTTTCCTTTTGGCCACAGTTCCCAATTCAAAAACAATCCCATGCTCAGACCTACCATATAACTCTTTCTGACTGTTTGCGCCACAATTTTTGGGTCTCCTCTAACTCAAGTAACTGAAGTTAGCTGTCACTTTCTCCTACTGAGAAATAATGTAACATCTACAAGCTGCCAGAGCACGGCCAATAATTAGAACAGTTAGTCATCTATGAACTGCAATATTCTTCAAGGCTCATGGACCATTAAATGGCAATCAGGCAGGTGACTGCCCCGCCGGAGTTGGAGAATGAAGCCTCATCTGTGGAAGTCATGACTTCTGAATAATAATTGTCAAGACCGATGTTGGTGCATTAATGCAGCTTAGCATCTCGCTAACACAGGCTGACATCACATTTTTCATGTAAACCTTAGGCTGTAAGGCTTGGGCTCTAGTGCTCTCCTGGATTTCTTCTTTTCTCTTCAGTAGAATTCAAGTGACCCCAATTCCTCCTCAGACACTAAAGGGCCTTCTGTGATTTTTCCACAAGGATCGTCCCTGTCTCTACTTTTTTTTTCATTGACTACCTACCCAACATATTGGCGGTCATTCCAACCGCGGCGGGCGGCGGTAGCCGCCCGCCATGCGGTTACCGCCGAATGACCGCACCGCGGTCAAAAGACCGCGGCGGCCATTCTGGCTTTCCCGCTGGACCGGCGGGCGACCGCCAAAAGGCCCCCCGCCGGCCCAGCGGGAAAGCCCCAGCAACGATGAAGCCGGCTCCGAATGGAGCCGGCAGAGTTGCTGGTGTGCGACGGGTGCAGACGGGTGCTTTGCAGACACTGAAAATCATTATGGGGCCCTGTGAGGGGGCCCCTGCACTGCCCATGCCAGTGGCATGGGCAGTGCAGGGGCCCCCAGGGGCCCCACGACACCCGTTCCCGCCATCCTGTTCCTGGCGGTATTTACCGCCAGGACCAGGATGGCGGGAAGGGGATCGGAATCCCCATGGCGGTGCTGCAAGCAGCGCCGCCATGGCGGATTCCTTGGGCCAGGGGTAAACCGGCGGGAAACCGCTGGTTGCCCTTTTCTGACCGCGGCTTTACCGCTGCGGTCAGAATGGCCCAGGAAGCACCGCCAGCCTGTTGGCGGTGCTTCCGCGGGCCCCGGCCCTGGCGGTCATGGACCGCCAGGGTCGGATGACCCCCATAGTGTTTGATTAGATCATTTTACACAGATCATTTTACGCATTCTACGCAGAGACAGATGATACCCAGCAATAGCCCTAATTCCTTTACCTAATCATTCTCCTTATGCCTGGAATTTATTCAACGCTTGATGAAAATCAGCCCGGAATTTATTCAACGCTTGATGAAAATCAGCCAGTACCTGGCAATTAATGGAGATAAAGATGAATTACCACTGTACCAACCTCTGAAACTTCTCTTTTTGGCCTACATGTTCCAGGACTTGCATCATCCCTTCCACCAATGTAAGCAATGTGGACTTTTATATTGTGGCCATCCTCTTCATGGATCATGGGTATACCATGGTGTCAGCACAGACTGCTGCTTCCTTTGCTATCTAAAAGAAACTTCTTTCCTGGCAATGTTGCTATGACAACTTTCTCTGCTTCATGCTCATCTACGGCCACAGTCTTTAACTCCATATTTGTGTTGTACCATGCATTCAACCACAATTCTAAAGTAATATTTACTGGTTAGAATGTCTATTTGTGGCAGGGTGTTTAAGGGTGGGATCTCGTACACATCAAAAACTGGAGCAATGGGACCTTGCTTATTCTTTTGGAGGTGAATACTCATGACAACTTGAACATTACATTATCTCCATGAAAAACGTAGCAAAGGAAGTGGCTGCTAAAGAGGACTTGGCATCATTCATGAACAGAAACTGGTACATTAGGCCCGCCTCCGTCAGATATGTCTACCTTTCTACTTTTCCAGTCTGCAACCAATGTGTCGACTAAATCAAAGTCTCTGGGAATGGGCTATAGTGATTGACTCACCTGCACTGACTGTGATGGCCTCCATGAATTGCTCCCGCCAGGAATGGGTGCCAATCACTAGAGCCAGGTTGGTCTTCTTGATCAGCTTATCCACAGTGCTCTGAAAATGGAAGAACAGAAATAAATATACATGAAACAAGTGGCTACACAAAGATGGATCAGAGACAAAACTCTCTCTCGTGTGCTCCATATTTTACATTGAGTGCATGTGATCTGCTCTGTGACTATGCCCGATACACATGCATGTAATCTTGAAGAGACTGCTGATAGGACTGAAAGAGTTGTAAAGATTTTTGCCTCGTGATTTCTGGATCAGAACTGGATCTGGTTGGTAGTGGTTCAGTCATTATTACATAGGGTTAGATTCGTGAACTGTGTGAAAACAGATGTCGATATTAGCACAGTATACATTGGGTAACTTCTCTTACCACTAAGGAACCCTAGAAGGCACCACAAGCTGAGAGCCAAGACATGGATCTGCTCTTACCGCTTAACAGGACTGCTCTGGCCTGTCGGGCAAACAGGCAGTGTCCAACGGTTGGTCTGGCAGGTCAGTCTGTGGTGCAATATTTTGGATGTTTGTGGATCTTTTCTATAGTTTGTTGGGCTGCTTTTACTGTTAATATCCCTGCTATAAAAAACAAACATTGCTTGTAGCAAGCTCAACTCCATGCAGTGTTCCATATCTTACAAAACACTTACACATTGTTTCTTTACAAGTTCTAAAACTACCAAAATTTTCAAGTATGGCCATTTTTTAGCTACATAATTCATAAATGAGGGCCACTTTTATTTTGGTGCCTTGTCCTATTTTCTGTCTCAGTCCGACCCTGCCTCTCGAAGCATATTGAAGGAATAATCAGTAGGGGTATATAGTAGTAGTAGTAAATATCAAGTTTATTTGGACCATAGCCATTAAAACATTATAAAACGGTAAAAACAATAAAAACATTGTGCAATAAAACAAAAAAATATAATAAAAATGACTTAAAACTCACTCACCAGACCCACCCACTCTACTGTACCCCAACCTCAAGAGTCTGTTTGACATTACATATAAAGCTAGCAATTCCTACTGCTACATCTAAAAAATGCATTTCAGACATCAGCTCTATTGCCTCCATCCTTTGTACCATCCTATATTTTAAAAACAGAGGTCTTAAAAACGTAATCCCGCTAGAGACAAAAAAGGCACACTCCTCAAGAATGTGTAACGAGGAACATATTACATTAAGGGGACAAAAGCAAAAACCATTAGTACTGTGAATTAAAGTAGCATAGCTAGAGGATGAGTAAATAGGGTTACAACGCATCCTCACTGTCAAAATGTCATTCCTCAAAGAGGGATCTGGTAGCTGTATCAGGTAAGGAAAGACAGGATCAAGGCCAAGGGTACTTAATGAAAAGATTACAGACGATTTCTTTACCAGGTATGCCAAATCAAGAGACTCGCAACTTTTGCCACGAACATTTTCAGAGCTTGTTTACTGGCCCCCTTCTCTTTACCATGGGAATTCACCTGTAATGCACATTTGTGGCAATACAGCCCAACACATTTAATAGACTGTTATAAAGTCTTAAAAAACGTCATTCATAACTGTGCAAATGTATTGTAATGTGAAGGTGCCTTCTAAGTAAGTATGGTCAGTTTCTCGCAATGGATGACTCATAATCATGTGACTCTCAGCTATTGCGGTATTTGTGCTATCCTGTAGGAGTTCTGTCTGTCCTTGCGTTGCTGCTCACCATTACTGTTAGAGTAGGGACTGTTAGGGAGTCTTCTACAAGTGCTTTCTGTGTTGAACCCTCTGTGTCAGAGAATTATATGCTAACAAGTGTGCACATATGGTGAGGGAAGCATAGTCTGCCTCAGCAACTATTCAGTGTAAGAGGGAATCTTGCACTTCAAAGTCCACAGTCTACCTAATCAATGTCTGTGAGAGAACTGTAAGGTGCCAGTACCTAGGTTTTAACTTTGTGTGTTTGTGCATGAAGGATGCCCTTCTTCATCCAGCAATAATTTGTAAATAAACGTAGTACTTTGTTTCTAGTGCTACTAATCAAGTGCATTCCACAGGGCCACATCATAAGAGAAGCCCTCAAAAGTGAGTCACTGCTTTTTACAGCATGAAGGTCTGTGCTGCAATGTGGACTAGCAAATAGGGTAGAGCGCCTGCCCCGCAGTGGGGGGGTGCGGCCCGTTAGGGGACGGGGCCTCCGAGGCCCTGGGGCACTTCACCCCCCTTTTCCTCTCCGCCGGGGGTGCGGGAGTCGGCCGGATTTCCGCCCTGACGCCTCGCGAGGCGTTGGGGCGGAAGTCATGCCACAGGGGGCATGTCGTGGGGCCGACGGTGGCCGCCCGCCGGTTGCGGCCGCCACACACTGGTGGGGGGCTATTTAAAGGCCCCCCCAAGAGGGATAAACCCTTCTTTACCTGTGTGCGGCGGTGGGACCTGGCGTGCGTCCCGCGTTTGTCTTTCGCTTCCTGACATTCCTGTTCCCCGGTTCCCGCCTGGATTTCCCTTGCGCCTGGACTTCCCTTGGTGTTGCCTGCCCAGCGGAGGTGGAGACGGTTCCTGTTCCCGCCTGGATTTCCTTTGGCGTTGTGGAGGTGAGTTTGTTCGGGCGGCAGAGGCGGGGGGTGATAAAGAACACGCACTCGGGTGGGAAAAAGCTAGTTCGGCGCTGCAGCCAGCGGCCGGTGCGGGCGGCCGCTTAGGCAGTAGTCGAAGTGTTTTTGGAGGTTATATTCTGCCTACGTGGGTGGGGGCGCTTGGGCACAGTGATCGGGGCCTGGCGGGTGTCTGGAACTGGGCAATCTACGGGCAAAATAGTGGCGCGGCAGCACGGGGGTCTGCTTTAAAAAATACGATTTATTTGCGCGTGTAAGCGTTTGTTGTTGCCTTGTTTGGGGTTCCGAGTATGCGATTCTCTCAAAACGGGATTAGCCCCGTGCGGCAAAAAGTAAGGATTTTGCCGATTGCACCGCGTTTTACAAAGTGCAGAATTTTAAAAGCACATGCAGTTTGGACGACGCGCGGTGCGGTGTGATTTGTTTGTAGTGCCTTAGGGCAACGTTACCCGGTCGGGGGGGTTGAGGGCAGATTTTAAAAAGCGCACGTAGTTTGTTGACACGCGGTGTGGCAAAGAAATACATTTAGAAATAAATAAAATATAAAAGCATTGGTGACCCGCGGCGGTCTTTGCAAGAAAGGATCTGTTGAAAGTTTAAGTGCTGGGTTGTCCTTGGGCTTGCTCAAAAAAAAAAAGGTCTAATTTCGTGTTGGTGGCACATTTGTTTTGGTAGATTATAAAAAAAAAAAAAAGGGGGGCATTCTTGGAGGGTGTCCTGGTTAGTCCTTGCCTTTGATGTTGTTGTGTTTTACATTCTTTTCAGGATAAAAAAAAAAAAAGGAGGCAGGGGTTATACTAGCGTTTGCATACCTTTAGCAGTTTCCCTCAGGGTAGTACAGGATGCCACCAAAAAGGGCTAACACACAGAATGGGAGTGGGCGTGACCCAGAATTATCCCAGCTACTAAGGTTAGTCTTGGAAAAATTGGGGAGTGAGGACACCGGTGAGGGCGGTGGGGGTCCCGTGATGGCGGGGGGCAAGGTTAGGGGTTCCCGTCCGAAACGGTCCCATGTGGCCCCCAGCGCGGCTTTCCCCCCAGTTAAGCGCAGAAGGAATGGAAAAGCCCAGGTACCGGCCACCATAGTACTAACGCCCCTCGCAGCAGCCCCGGCCACCATCGTCCTGTCACCCCCGGCAGCAGCTAGGCTCCCAGGACAGCACCCGCTCACTGTGCCACCCCCACGCCACAAGTTCTTAACTCGGGCCCCACGACTCCCTCAGGCGGGGGTATAGAAGGGATCCTAGTGGATATTCGCAATTCCTTGGCGGCCTTAGCACCTACAGTTCAGCCCGGGCCATCACCCACACCGCACCAGGGGGTAACTGTTCCCGCGCCATCGGGTCCACCGCCTGTGGGCTCGGTCGATTCCCGGGCGCAAGATCAAGAGCCATCTAGGCTGGCGTTAATGGAAGTGTCTAAGCTTTTGGCCGGTATTAACGCCCCGGCCACCACCGCCCCACCACCCACTACACCATGGGGGGCGGACGGGTCGTGGCAAAACACAGTAGCTGACTTAAAGCGTCAGGTGGATTCCCTATTGGCAGCGCACTCCTCAAACCCGCTGCAGTCCTCAAACAATAGCCCGTGTGTCGCCCCGGCACCGAGCATTTGTCTCTCATCTCCCCCACCGGTTCAGGACGTCCAGCCCAACCCAAGCAAGCTCCCAAGTCCGGACATCCCGGCCAAGGAAGGGATGACAGATTCGTTATTATCCAGGCCAGGTAAGCTGGCAGTCCACATTAGCACAGAAACGAGGGAAAAAATTTGGAAGGGAGACTTCGTGGACATTTTCTCTTTAATAAGGGCTAAAAGAAGGGAGATTGAAGTGAAGGAGAAGGAACATAAATCATCTTCCTATAGTGAAAGAAAGCCAAAAATTGAAGAAAACATCACAAATTGGCTATTTGGTTTTAATGTTTTTATGTCAATCCTGATGGAGAAAAAACCAGAGTTGGGCACCTCTTTGATTTATTATGCCAATAAGATATTGAAAGCTCAACACCCCTACGGGGGGGTCCGCCTGGTTGGAGTATGATAGGGATTTTCGTTGGGCGAAAGTAGAGGATCCTTCTATTGGGTGGGATCAAACAGAAGTGAATGTGTGGCTCGAATGTGTTAACAACAAGGTCCCAGGGAGGCAGCCCTTTCGGCCCCAGTTGTCCAGTGAGAAGAAAGGGTCTTGCTGGGCATTTAATAGAAAGACATGTTCGCGCCCCACTGGAACATGCAAATTCAAGCATAACTGTTCCTTTTGTGGACACCCTTCCCATCCTGAATCCAAGTGTATTAAGAAATCTAAAGAGCGGGGTCGGGAGCCCAGTAAACCATCAAATTGATTCTCCTCTCCCCTCCCCGGTCAGGTTAGAAGCAGTGCGCCCTTGGTTACAGGCTTACCCTTCTTTGGACGCGGCTTCGGTACTTCTTAACGTTTTTTCCTTTGGCTTCAGGATTCCCGCCCCTAATGTTTCCCTGGTAAACCACTGTAAGAACCTAATATCTGCCTTACAGAATACTTCAGTGGTTGCTAAGAAAATAGAGAAAGAGAGGTCCCTGGGCAGGCATGCTGGTCATTTTAGGTATCCCCCACTATCTGGTTTTGTTTGTTCCCCGTTGGGGGTGGTTCCTAAGAAGGAAGCAGGTCAGTTCAGATTGATCCACAATCTTTCAGCCCCAAGGGGGTCATCAGTTAACGACGCCATCGATCCGCAGCTATGTTCAGTTCGTTACGCGTCAGTGGATAATGCGGTAGAGAAAGTTAGAGCGCTGGCCCGGGGGTCTATGTTAGCAAAGACCGACATTGAGTCGGCCTTCCGTCTGCTCCCCGTGCACCCCGAGGACTACCACCTGCTGGGTTTTCAATTCAGGGGGGAGTACTACTTCGACCAATGCATGCCCATGGGTTGCAGCATATCTTGCAGTTATTTCGAGCAATTCAGCTCCTTTCTTCAGTGGGTATTCTCACAACGTACAGGACACCGGGAGGTCATTCATTACCTAGACGACTTCTTGATTCTGGGTCCCCCTATTTCTGATAGATGCAGGTGGGCCCTTCAAGCTTTAATCGCATTGTTCAAAGAATTTGGGGTTCCGTTGGCCCCCGAAAAAACGGTCAGCCCTTCTACTTGCATCACTTTCCTGGGGATTGAAATCGACTCCATGGCCGGGGAGTGCCGCTTGCCTTTGGAAAACTGTTGGCTTTCAAGGAGTCCATTAAGGCTATGTTGTCTGAAAAGGTGACCCTGCACCAGCTTCAGGTACTGGTGGGTCAGCTGAACTTTGCACTAAGAATCATCCCCATGGGTCGCCCCTTTTCTAGGTCAATAGCTCGCTCAATGGCAGGGCTGGAAGAAAAACACCACCACTCTCGGCTGTCTAGAGAGGTTAAGGACAATCTGAGGTTGTGGGATCTGTTCCTCAGGACATTCAACGGGTCGTCATTTGGCCGCATAAAGCAATATCCAGCCCTACCCTGGGCCTTTTCACTGACTCCGTGGGTAGCATAGGCTTCGGCGCAATTTTGGGCCCTTTATGGTGTAGGGCAGACTGACCTAGAGATTGGGTCAGGTGGTGCTGGACCAAGAATATAGCGTTCTTAGAATTATTCCCGATTGTGGTCGCTGTGAACATCTGGGCAAAGGAGTTCGGGAACAAGGTGGTAATTTTCTGGTCAGATAACATGGCGGTGGTAGAAGTTATCAACCGCCAAGGGGCTTCCTGCCCGTTGGTCTTGCGCCTGTTGAAACACCTGATTCTGGCTTGTCTTCAGCACAACATCACATTCAAGGCAAAGCACATACCTGGGGTGCATAACAACGCAGCTGACGCATTGTCTCGTTCATTAATGCAGGATTTTTTGCGGTATCACCCCCAGGCGAAGGAGAAGATGACGGAGTTCCCAGAATCTCTGTGGAAGATTGGTGCCCCTCCCTCCCAGACTTAGTAGCATCATCCTTGGCCCCACGCACAAAAACAGCTTACGAGAACAGTTTTTTACTTTGCAGGCGATTCTTGCATGCCCGGCATATTGCAGACACATTTTCTGAACCAGCAATGGGGGCGTTTCTTCAACATCTGCGTAGCCTAGGTCGACCTGTGTCATGCGCAAAGGCCCACTTGGCAGCGATACGTTTCTTCGTGAAGATAGTCAATTTGGAGAGGCCTCTGAATTCTTTCATCGTAAAACAGGCTTTGCGGGGTTGGGCCAAGGGATCCCCGGGTTGCTCTGATGCCAGACGTCCCGTCACCCCTCCTTTGCTAGAAAGTATTTTAGGGGTGCTCCACACCGTCTGCTCTTCACCCGCCGAGGCGGCGCTTTGCGCTGCAGCCTTCACTTTGGCTTTTTATGGGGCTTTCCGCATCAGCGAGTTAGTAGGCTCTTCCAAGGGTGACCACTTGGGGGGCCTACAGCAGAAAGACGTAACGGTTGGCAATGGGGCTCTATACATTATGTTGCGTAAATCAAAGACAGACTAGCTGAAGAAAGGAACATGCATCACACTCGGTGAGGCGCTTGGTTCCCCCTTATGCCCTGTGTTAATCACCAACAATTATATGGCAGTGCACCCTATGGCTGAGTCTACGGCCTTCTTTATTCACCCCTGTGGAGACTGCCTGTCACGCTACCAATTCGCGGAAGTCTTTAAATTGCCCCTAAAATCAATCGGAGTGGATCAGCAAGGATACTCATCCCATTCCTTTAGAATTGGCGCAGCCACGGTAGCGGCGGCAGCAGGCCTTCCAGCGTCCGCTGTAAAAAAATATAGGTTGTTGGTCTTCGGAATGTTACAAACGTTACATCAGGCCAGAGTTGGTGTAACAGGGACTGGGTTACTCAGTGGTGATGTCTCACGCGCATGTTTCTTTTCTTTCAGTCAGATGCCTCAGCGAGTAGTCTGGGTATTGGGGCATTCATTTGTCTGTCGGGCGGCATACCGGTTGCAACAGCTCCGTGGGTCGAAACCGGCAGACTTGCACAACGTGGCTTTTCGATGGTGCGGCATTGGCGGAGGAGGCATCACCCAGCTGCAACATTTGGTCGAATTGGCCAGTAGTCGAGGGGGACTGCAGTCTCCGGACCTAATCATCATTCACTTGGGGGGCAATGATTTAGTGCGTTTAGGCCGGAAGACCCTTAGGGAGACGGTATTCCTTGAAATCACAAGAGTGGCAAAGCAATTCCCGGGGGCTGCATTCGCCTGGTCACACATGGTTCCACGTCGTAAGTGGGGGGCAGGGATAAGATCTCGAACCATCAATGTGTCAGTTCGCCGGCTGAATGCCGAGATGGCAAAACTCTGCCCAGGCCCTGGGCGCCTATGGAATATCCCCCACAAACTGCTGAAAGGCGTGCACATGTATCACAACAACCAGGTGCATTTGTCTGACGAGGGAACCGATCAATTTATCCGTGACATGTGGGGTTTTGCCCGCAGCCTCTTTTTGGGTGGGGAGGGCGAAGGACCTTTGGGGCCCTGGCAGCCCTTGTGGCGGAAATTGAGATAAAAAATGTGACTAGAAACAATAGGAGGGGGTCCCCAAGGTGGGGCCCCCAGGAGGACATCTGGGATAGGATCCTGAAGTTCTGAGCCAACCAGCGGATGTACACACCAGATCAGGGGGTAAGAGACCTCAGATCGCTGGGGGAGAACATGGGGCTCCAGCTCTTGGCTCCCCCATTACACCCCAGGGCTGATTGGTGTTTGGAGGGGGGGCGGAACCCTAAACTGGAGGACAAGGTACCGGGTAGTCAGGGTAACCGTCCCTCCTACGGATACAGGTGAGACACGGGTCACCTGTGTGGTCCAAATGGTGGTTCAGGACAGGAAGGGATCCTGTCAGATTGGTTATGGTCACAAGTAATTTCTCAGTAACATGTAAATAAAAACGTTTTCTTTATTGAATAACCTTGCTATACTTGCTATTTGATGTTTGGCTTGTTGAAGTTATGAGTTATTTCATATGATGTCTTTAAAAATAAAAGATACTTCTTCCAACGACTAAAGCTTGTCGTCTCGTGCATTCCTGGCGGGGGGAGTGTGGGCCGACTGGAGGCCTCCGGATCCTAGGGTAGAGTGCCCGCCCCGCAGTGGGGGGGCGCGGCCCGTTAGGGGACGGGGCCTCCGAGGCCCTGGGGCACTCCACCCCCCTTTTCCTCTCTGCCGGGGGTGCGGGAGTCGGCCGGATTTCCGCCCTGACGCCTCGCGAGGCGTTGGGGCGGAAGTCATGCCACAGGGGGCATGTCGTGGGGCCGACGTTGGCCGCCCGCCGGTTCCGGCCGCCGCACACTGGTGGGGGGCTATTTAAAGGCCCCCCCAAGAGGGATAAACCCTTCTTTACATGTGTGCGGCGGCGGGACCTGGCGTGAGGCCCGCGTTTGTCCCACCCACCCTCTCCTTTATGTTAGTAGTTTGGAGGGAAGTTGGTAAATTGAGATAAAAAATGTGACTAGAAACAATAGGAGGGGGTCCCCAAGGTGGGGCCCCCAGGAGGACATCTGGGATAGGATCCTGAAGTTCTGAGCCAACCAGCGGATGTACACACCAGATCAGGGGGTTAGAGACCTCAGATCACTGGGGGAGAACATGGGGCTCCAGCTCTTGGCTCCCCCCATTACACCCCAGGGCTGATTGGTGTTTGGAGGGGGAGCGGAACCCTAAACTGGAGGACAAGGTACTGGGTAGTCAGGGTAACCGTCCCTCCTACGGATACAGGTGAGACACGGGTCACCTGTGTGGTCCAAATGGTGGTTCAGGACAGGAAGGGATCCTGTCAGATTGGTTATGGTCACAAGTAATTTCTCAGTAACATGTAAATAAAAATGTTTTCTTTATTGAATAACCTTGCTATACTTGCTATTTGATGTTTGGCTTGTTGAAGTTATGAGTTATTTCATATGATGTCTTTAAAAATAAAAGATACTTCTTCCAACGAATAAAGCTTGTCGTCTTGTGCATTCCTGGCGGGGGGAGTGTGGGCCGACTGGAGGCCTCCGGATCCTAATCACAGTGTGCCAAGAAATGTTGACATTTTCTACTTAAGCATCCTTTAAAGCCTAATTTGATGTTATTTTGTAAATGTCTACCAGTTGTTTTATATAAGGCCACTATTGGCGGCTTGTAACCACTTCATAGCATTCTGTTACAATTGCACACACACACAAACACACATGTTAGGCAAGTAGCTCCATTTAGATCATGTATGCAGGGTCATTAGTAGCAATTCTATACTAAGGTGGCAAACTGCAAAGAGAATGTTGCATTTAGAACCACCATACCTGTGCTTGGATCCTGATAAAAAATGCAGTGGAGGAACTGGGGATGCGAGGGGGGGGAGGTTAGGGATAAGAAAGGAGGAGCAGAATGATTACCTTTTTGTGGCTTACTCTCACAGATCACTGGGTTGCAAGATACTTGACATCCATCTATGTTTAATCAGTCATATTTTCCAGAGTCTTTTGAAGTGCAAGATTTTTGGGTGGACTCTTAGATGAGTTTGAGATATTGTACATTGTGGGGCAGGCATCTGGAGTTTTGCTTCATTCTTATGCCACCAGAAAGTTTAATGGTGAACATCGGGTTCTTTTTTTTAGGTGCGTGTCGGGACAGCTTTCATAACAATGTTTGATCATTCCTCCAGAAGGCCTTGTGCACGGGTCAAACACCTATAGGGCTTTTGTAGAGTTTAGCAGGATGAGAGCACCACAAACACTTAACTTTCTGGCTCTCCAAGCATAGATCACAGGGTTTCTGCTTGGAGAGCTTCCACTTCCCCTGCCCAACTTTACCTTCACCTAGCTGCCCAACCTCCACTGGGACGTAAGGTCACAATGCGGCTGCCCTTGCCCACTGAGAGCGGGGTAGCAGTCACAAATGTTTCCCTTTCAGGACCGCCATACAACACTGGGAGGATCCCGGAAGGAAAATATGTAAATTTCCATGATGCGCTGGGAGAAAAATTCCCTGTGTCTCAAAAATATTTTGCTTTTGCTTTTTAAGAACAAATGGCCGGTTTTGGAGTTTTTTGGTTATAAGCAAAGGAGAATCCTGAGCAGTCAGCTCTGTATTCAATACTGATGACAATGCGCCTGCCACAGTGGCCGATGTGTTTGGGTCATAGACATAACTACCAAGTTTTAATTTTGTTTACGTGTGACATTTCCGTGTTTTTAATTGATCCTAATGTGTGACATTTCAGTGCTGTTTAGTGTGACACTTTATTAGGGCTCAACAAAGCAGTCACGCACATGAAATTAAATACGATTCTAAAATCACCATCCCACGTGCAGTGCTACGTTCGAGAAAGACCTAAACGAGCAGCAAATCTTCTACAGGACTTATTCAAGGTCAGTTAACTATATCTGTTTTTTAACAAGATCGCCCACTCATACATTCAGAGACTTTAAAGACCAGTCCGGTACGGATTTGATGCTGTGAGCAACCGCTAGAGCATAAATTGATCTTGGCTACAAGACATGGCTAGGCAAAGATATTAGTAGGCGCCTGGTAACCATTTAATAGGTTTCCAACACCAATCCCTGAACCTTCCCCACACACTGCATTATTTATATACGAGGTTCAAATTAAAGATGCTCCACTTCTTCAGAAAAGTTTTTAAATACTCTATTTATTTAATTGTTTTTTTACAATAATGTGGACCTAAGAACCACAATGTACCATACTTTTGCCAAATTAGTTTTCCTAACTGGTACGATCTGACCATAAGTCAAGCAATGTACTATTCACTTGTACTGCAAAAGGTTGAAAATGTTTGTGACTGTGGCTACTGCCTGTCCAGCAGTATTAAACAGGTGACCTTCTGTCCTACATACTTGCAAAAAGTAACCCTCTTATGTGTGTTTCAGTTTTTTCCTGAAGATCAGAAAGTCCGAAATACGTCTCATTTACAAAGGTAATGGGTTCTATGCCTTTGCTACCAAAAATAAAAGGCCCAGGCACCATGGAGAGCTTTCCCGATGTTCTAAATGTTCAGAAGTTGAAGGAGAAAAGCAAAGCAAGATTTGGAGGCCCTTTTGATCATATACCATGGAAACAGCTGGCAGGTAAACAGTGGGCCACAACCATGTAAGGACTTAAACAGATGCACCATCTCATAAAGTAATTCATTTTATTTACAGAGAGCCAGTGAAGCATTGACATATGAAGTGAAATGGGCTCTTGTCTGGGGGTTTTAAGGAAGTGCTGAACTGCAGCATTATGAACCAACTGCAGATGTTGCACGGTATTAGCTGGAAGGGCTAATTACAGGGCATTTGCATGCATAATCCAACAGAGAACCTATCACAGTGTGCAAATGGGGTAATGAGTATTATCCAGTAGTTAAGAGAGAATCTTACGAAGAATCTTAAGGCCATAAATACAGGAGGAGTCGACCTTGGTTACCTCCGTTTTTCATTGAAAACTATCCTCAGATTTTTTACATTCTTTACACGCCCTGTGTAGGTGTCTAGAGAATCTGGCCGCTAACTGTAGGCCGTCTCATACAGAGAACCACCGAGCAACATCACCTCACTTTTATCTGAATTCAGTTACTGACAATTCTTGTCAATTCTTCCGGCAGTCTGCTACGGCGCTCATTCCAGAGAGGATGTCTGCAGGAGTCACCGAGTTGCTGCCATTCAGCCTGAGAATGAGTTCAGTATCATTTGCATTACACAAGCAAGAAAGATGATACTCGTTAATAAACCCCACAAGAGCATCCACATGTACTTGGATAAGGTGGGTCGCAAGAATGAGCCCTACAAAACTCCACAGGGGACTGGGCTGGCTGAGGATCTAAAAGAAAGCATAAAAAATGGTTGTGGTCATTTGGAAATGATTGGATCCAGTTAAGGATCTGGTCTTTCTTTCTCATCTCTCCAAGCCTATTGACCAGTGTGACATGACATGTTATTGATGGCTGTGAAGAAGTCCAAAGGGATACAGGCTGCAGCTGTACTGTGGTTGCATTATCATGTTGCATTCATCGCCAATAGTTTTTCTTTCCTCATGGGCTGTTGTCTAAACAGAACATGCTCTTTCAGACAATGTAAACTATGCTACATAAATGTTCCTGTACTTTTTTTCAAGCCCAAGCAGCAATCGAGAAAGGGACAGATGCAGCATGTTTTAACACAGGACTGTTCATAAAAAGAAGTTGACAAACAATGCAGCCCCACTCGGGTACCCCTCAAAGACCACAGCAAGGAGGCCATACCAAGGCATTACCATAGCATAGAGAAGGTCCCAAGACTCAACTCTTTCCAGGGACACAGCCCCCATACCTCACCTTAACCATCATCAATCACTCCTACTGCTATAGTGTGCCTTACTCAATGCACCTCAAGGGTCGCTCCCCTGGAGGGAAAATTTATTTTAGGCCATTTCTACGCCTCCTGGGCAGATCGGCTTATTTTAATTAGGACGATCTGCCCCCAAAGGGGCAGAAACCACTAGGCACCAGGGATTTTTGTTTTTTTACAGACTGGGAGCGACCCCTTAGGCAAGGGCCTTTCCCCTGAGGGGCAAATTTATTTTAGGCCATTTCTGCCCACCTTAGGGGCTGATCGGCCTATTTTTCTTAGGCCAATCTGCCCCCAAGGGGGGCAGAAACCACTAAACACCAATGTTTTTTTTGTTGTGCCAATTTCACGCAAGGGGAGCGACCCCTTAGGCAAGGGTCGCTCCCCTGGGGGGGGGGGGTAATTTATTTTAGGCCATTTCTGCCCCCCTTGGGGGCGGATCAGCCTATTTTTGTAAGGCTCATCTGCTCCCCAGGGGGGCAGAAACCCCACCAGACACCAGGGAAGACTTTTTCAAAAAGGGAGGGTGTGGGTATGGCCATACCCCCACCCCAAATAAATGGGGACAAAGTTGTTCTGCACACCAGTAGGCAGATGGGGCAATTACCCCCGATCCACTCCCCGGTGGGGGGGGGGGCAGAAAGCCTACTAGATGCCAAAAAAAAGTGAGCTGGTGGCTACCAACCAGTATGGGCATAGTTATGCCCCCACCCCAACTGAAGGGGTAACAGTCTTTCAGCTCTCCCCTGCACACTAAAACTTGTTATCCCATGAAAGCAAGAGGACTTTTGATTATTTTGGGTTTTGCTTTTACATTTGGGCCATGAGAGCTTGGCTAACTCTCAAAATCGCCCCACTTGGAATGGTGAGGGCTGCACATGTTGGACCTTGGGGTAATGCCATGTAGAAAAATCCACAAGACCTAGACAAATCTGAAAACTAAACATCTGGGTAAGTCCAGGGTGGTGTGCTTCACATGCACCCGCACCATTTTCTTACCCACAATTTCCCTGTAAACCTTCAATTTTACTGGAAATCACACATTTTTCCCACATTTTTCTGATGGAACCTTCCGGAATCTGCAGGAATCCACAAAATTCGTACCACCCAGCATTGTCGCATCTATACCAATAAAAATTATGCCCCAC
Source organism: Pleurodeles waltl (assembly GCF_031143425.1). NCBI lineage: Eukaryota > Metazoa > Chordata > Amphibia > Caudata > Salamandridae > Pleurodeles > Pleurodeles waltl. The sequence goes on from NC_090448.1 coordinate 554,260,861, forward strand.
TTGTCAGCCTAAATTCTTTTTTTTCAAACTGCCTTTTTAGATCTACTTTGGTTCCCCCTCAATTTCGACATGTCTTTGGCTCTTCCCTGTCACAGGCACTTGGCCCACCTGCACAAGTGAGGTATCATTTTTACCGTGGGGGAACGTTGGGTGGTAGGAAATTTGTCCCAGTGCTGTGATCCCACACAGAAAGGTGGGAAAATGTGTTGTTTTTTTGCTAAATTTGAGCTTTGCTGAGGATTCTGGGTAAGAAAACACTGGGACATCCACGCAAGTCACACCTCCCTGGACTACCTCGGGTGTCTAGTTTTCAGAAATGTTTGGGTTTGGTAGGTTTCCCTATATGGCTGCTGAACCCAGGACCAAAAACGCAGGTGCCCCCGCAAAAACAGGTAGTTATGTATTTGATAATTTTGATGTGTCCAGATAGTGTTTTGGGGCATTTCTTTTCGCAGGCACTAGGCTTACCCATACAAGTGAGGTACCATTTACATTGGGACACATGGAGGAACTGTGGTGGATAGAAATTTGTGGCTCCACTCAGATTCCAGAACTTTCTGTCACTGAAATGTGAGGAAAAGGCGTTTTTTGGGCCAAATCTTGAGGTTTGCAAAGGATTCTGGGTAACAGAACCTCGTGAGAGCTCCACAAATCACCCCATCTTGGATTCTCCTAGGTCTCTAGTTTACAAAAATGCACAGGTTTGGTAGGTTTCCCTAGGTGCCGGCTGACCAAGAGGCCAAAATCCACAGCTTTGCAAAAAACAGCTCTGTTTTCTTTGGGAAAATGTGATGTGTCCACGTTGTGTTTTGGGGCATTTCCTGTCGCGGACACTAGGCCTACCCACACAAGTGAGGTACAATTTTAATCGGGAGACTTGGGGGAACGCTGGGTGAAATTTGTGGCTCTTCAAAGATTCCAGAACTTTCTGTCACCGAAAGGCATTTTTTTGCCCGAATTTTGAGGTGTGTGAAGGAGTCTGGGTAACAGAACCTGGTGAGAGCCCCATAAGTCACCCCATTCTGGGTTCCCCTAGGTGTCTAGTTTTAAAAAATGCACAGGTTTGGAAGGTTTTCCTAGGTGCCGGCTGAGCTAGAGATCAAAATCCACAGCTGGGCACTTTCCAAAAAACACATGAGTTTTCAATGTAAAAAAAGTGATGTGTCCATGTTGTGTTTCCTGTTGCGGGCATTAGGCCTACCCAAGCAAGTGAAGTACCATTTTTATCGGGAGATTTGGTGGAACACAGAATAGCAAAACAAGTGTTATTGCTCCTTGTCTTTCTCTACACTTGTTCCTTCCAAATACAAGACTGTGTATAAAAAAGACATCTATTTGAGAAATACCCTGTAATTCACATGCTAGTATGGGCACCCCGGAATTCAGAGATGTGCAAATAACCACTTCTTCTCAAACCCTTATCTTGTGCCCATTTTGGAAATACAAAGGTTTCCTTGATACCTATTTTCACTCTTTAAATTTCAGCAACTGAATTGCTGTATACCCGGTATACAACCATTGCAAGGTGCAGCTCATATATTGGCTCTGGGTACCTAGGTTTCTTGATGAACCTACAAGCCCTATATATCCCCACAACCAGAAGAGTTCAGCAGACGTAACGGTATATTGCTTTAAAATATCTGACATCGCAGGAAAAAGTTACAGAGTAAAACGTGGAGGAAAATGGCAGGTTTTTCACCTCAATTTCAATATTTTTTTATTTCAACTATTATTTTCTGTAGGAAAACCTTGTAGGATCTACACAAATGACCCCTTCCTCAATTCAGAATTTTGTCTACTTTTCAGAAATGTTAAGCTGTCTGGGATCCAGCATTGGTTTCACACCCATTTCTGTCACTAACTAGAAGGAGGCTGAAAGCACAAAAAATAGTAAAAATGGGGTATATCCCAGTAAAATGCCAAAATTGTGTTGAAAAATTTGGTTTTATGATTCAAGTCTGCCTGTTCCTGAAAGATGGGACGGTGGTGATTTTAGCACTGCATACTCTGTTGATGCCATTCTCAGGGAAAAAAAACACAAGCCTTCTTCTGCAGCCCTTTTTTCCCATTTAAAAAACACATTGCTGTATTTTGGCTAATTTCTTGGTCTCCTTCAGGGGAATCCACAAATTCTGGGTACCTCTAGAATCCCTAGGATGTTGGGAAAAAAGGACGCAAATTTGGTGTGGGTAGCTTACGTGGACAAAAAGTTATGAGGGCCTAAGTGCTAACTGCCCCAAATAGCCAAAAAAAGGCTTAGCACCTGAGGGTGTAAAGGCCTGGCAGCAAAGGGATTAATGTTGAAATTGCATAGAAAAAGTAATAACATTGGGAAAAATAACGCACACATTTGAAGGTGCGCCCACTAGAGTGGCCACCAGTGTCCACAAAATATATTTGTTAATGGCTTATTAATATGGAATGATGAACTCATGCTTGATTAACGTAGTAGTATATCAGATTGTGGGTTATACATTATATATTAGCCTTATTAACTTAGCAAGGTCTTTGCCTAGTTGCATGGCCTCATGTCAAGCTGCATCTCTTAACCGACTTATGAGATGAATCTTAGAGAATTAAATTGTAATTTTCCACTGTGCTGACCAAATGCTCAAAGCTAAAAGTCTTTCTCATGAGAACTGCTTGCTAGGAGAGGATGTACAAGTTAATGCAACATTGTTTGGTGTAATGTGTGTGAGACTGACTTTCTCAGGAGAGAACAAAGACCATACTGACTGGAGTATAAGCTGCAACAATATTGATACCTGATGAGCCGAATGACGGGAGCGGGACAAGAGGATCCAATTATCGGAATGTGACCCATGTGCTAGAAGAATTGTAGATTTGAAGTTTTAGTTTCATTAGATTCAATGTAAGCATGCAATTCCTTGACCAATAGGACTTAGGAAGTAGTTTTAGGAAATCTAACTTAGCCGGACTGCACTGAGATCCATTTTGCCCATATTCCTGTCTTGAGAAGAGACGTGCTTAACTTTATTGCTTAAGGAGACTTTGCCTATTCTCAACTTTGATGCTGAATCCTGATGTCAAGCTGACCGAACTGATGTCCTGAGGATGAAGACTGTCACCGCTTGCTGATCCAAACTGAGGATAGGTATATTGACTATGATACTGTTTGACTTGTTTATCTATTTTTGTTTCTAGGTACCAACCGCTATTTTGATAGAGCCATAGTTAGATTTTTTCCAAATTTGTGTTGACTAAAATATTTTGCATGAAGCCCAAACATGCTATTCTAATTTGATGTTAGTTAGGGTCCTCACTAATGAAGTTCAATACATAGAATAACATTTGATGTCTTTTCTATGCTGAATCTAAATGTATGTTATTATGTTTGCACAGTTATTTTTACTATTAATTTGTACTGTATCTTTAGTATGCGTAGTAGCTCAAGCTTTGATTAGATTGCGATTCTTTCACCGTTTTGGTCAGCCAGTGTTGTTCTTCTATGTTTATCATTCGATTTTGAGATTAACCTACGTGACATTAGCATTGTTAATATAGGGAATTAAATATTCTAACTTTTACCCAAAGGTGTGGTTGGTCATGACTGCAAGGTCATTGTGCGTGACGAATACTGACTCCTATTTGATTATTACGTTTATTGATTGTTCTTGATCTGCATGTATGGGATACATGGTGGGAAAACCTCGAAGTGAGTGAAAAGGTTCATCAACCAATTTGCGCCTCTTTGTAAGTTTACTTATCAAGGTCCGATGCGCTAACAATAGTAAAGGATCACATACATTTCGCCACTGCATGCATAATGCGGCTCGAACAATTGGAAGTGGATTGCATGTGGACGGTTTCTAACTTTCTCAGAGTGCAACTAACAAAACAATTTTCTGAATTGGGGATCTTAACAATAAGAATTGTCTAGTAATGAGGAAAGAGTGAAAATATATTTAAAATCAACGCTATAACAAAACGGACATCTTTACAGCTTAACAAAGACCTTTAGTTAAAAAAAATCTTCTCTTTCTTTAACATGCCACTTAGCTTCTGCATTGTATTGGCAGACATGCAGCAATATTGGGAGTAAAAATAAAATTAAAATAATTAACTTTTTTTTTAACTTCACAGCTACCATTTTATGAGTGCTAATTCACAGGTGTTACAATTACCCAATTTATTGTTGCTAAGTATAATAACTTCACCAGGGGAAAGGCTGACTTGACCATGCTGCAAATCAAATTAATGGCCAATTGATCGAAACACACACCAACTACAAGAATTAAGTCACCAACCAGATTCCAACCTTAGATTTAGGCCCAAATTTAATAAGCCTTTGAGTAGCCAATGCAACGTAAGGACAACTCAATGGCTTCAATACGATTTACAAGGTCACATGAGGCGTGATATGTGCCAACTTGCTTGACTTTGTAAAGCAATGTAACACAACACAGCGGCTTGTGTTGCGTTGCAGTGCATTTCATAGTGGTAGGCATTCCTTAGGTGGAGCATGGAATCATTGAACCTGAGATTGTGCCAAAATGGAATGCTACCCCGACCATAGCGTAACAAGGAGAAATATGTTTATTTCTCCTTGTTATTTCAAGGAGAAATATGTTTATTTCTCCTTGTTATTTTTTCTTTCCCCGTGCTACACAGAAAAAGGATTATGCCTTTTAGGATTGTTTTTGCACAGAAACAATCCTGGCTGTAATGCAGGCACCCTTGCAGATTGGTGCAAGTGTGTCTCGGTAGGCCCTCGGCAGCATACAGTGCACTATTAGATATAGCGCATTCTTACTCTCTCCGTGTCACGCAACAGAGCACACAACTTTGCTTGCTGCCCTGAGTTGCCTGAAACGTTAGTAAATATGCTCTTTAATGTTTTGGCAGCAGCTCAAATTCTAATACAACTGGAGGAAAGAGGCCATTTTATCAGGTCTGGACAACTGCAACAGAGTAAAAAGAGAACTTTGTAAGGTAGGCTACTTGTCGAAATCCATTAAAAAATCAGAATCTGAGCAACACAGTATAAGCCAACCAATAAAATTCTATTTGGCTTGGTAATGCCTTGGCTCAAGGGACAGGACAGCTGAATAACCACAGCGCAGAATGAAGAAGTGCCTCTCAACATCATCCCAGAGGTCAGTGGCGGGGACTGCAGTAAACTCAGTTAAAGCTACTAATAGTTCACCTTGTCTCACAGTCTTGGTGCAGTCTCTATCATGGTAAAGTGTGTTTTTCTCAGTTTACTTCCCTCAGTATACAAACTTTTCAGGTTATTTAATTTGAAGATCAAAAAGTAATGGTAGAAAAAGTTGACAAGAAGCGTATGGGATGAGCATAGATAATTTAAAAGTGTTAAGGGTAGTGGTTAAGGAAGGGTTTGCCTTACATGAGCATGGGGTACAGCAGTAACTGTAAAATAAACAAAGAAAGGGATACAACAAGCTAAGGAGGGGATACACAATGGTACAGGGGTTTCCCCACTATAAACAAATCAAAATGGGATGTATGAAACGAAAAACAGTCAAACAAATGGGATCTCTATCATGAGTCCCAGGGGCAGTCAGGGTTTACTAGACTCAGATTGTAGTAATCAGATCCTTTTATCACTGGTGTCCTGTGGCTTAACCTAGCTATTGAGCCCAAAGCTGAGCACCAAGTACAGCCCTTTAGCATTTGATCCTCAGGGTACTAAAGTTGAGCATTCTAAAGCATAATCAAGGAGGAGATGTGGTGTTAGAGACTTAGAACTTAAAACAATTCCGGTAACAATTAATTACTCAAGGTCCAGTCAGTACTTTAGTTTTAAAAAGAAAAGTACTTTAATGCTAACACATAGGGGAATTGCTATACATAACAAACAGAGGGCTTTGATTAAGGGTACTAATGGAAAGAGTACTCTCTGTACACTGGGTAAAGTCGATTGTGGCAATGTGCGTTGGTCCATTACTCTTTGTGAGGAGCTCAGTGGGAGCGTTGGGGATAGTTATGAACTGACAGTCTCTCTGTCTCTCAAGAGCAAGGTCTCAGCCCTAGAAATAAATGCATACTGTTTCTGCCCATCCTGAGTGCAATGTCTCCTGACCTCCCTGTTCTTAGCGAAGCATTCATGATGTTCTTTCAAACCAAATATTGAAATGTCTCTACCAGCAGCAGTAGGCACGCAGCTGGTCGTGTGTGTTCTGCACGTTTACCAGGGTGAGGATTTTGCTATCCTTGCTCTGACCCAGCTAACTTGTTACATTTCAAGTTACAAGGGCTAGCACCCACTACCTCAAGTAAGTGGTCAACGCACCAGCATCACTGGGAACAGGTTAAACTGGGTCATGGGTCTTGAGGTTTAGGTCATCTAACCTCTTGAGTCATCCACGTGCCCATTTACAAAACTCCCACAGAACAAGTTTAGGGTGTACCCTGAGTTGCAGCTATGAACATGTTGTGCAGGTGCAGTTTTGTTCAACAGCATTAATCTTCTTTTGGAACTTGTTGTCTCCTCGGGCTCAATTTTAGATGGCATTCAATAGTCCACCAGCACTTTGGACACTGCTTGGCTCTAGGTGAAGTAGTGAAACTCACCTTTTGAGTTCCACCACACCCTCAATCTCAGTTGTCAGTACAATTACCTCTGCTTTTGGGACTTCTTCAGCTCTCTGACTTTACCCTTACTACAGTGGTGTAGGTCTCACTTCATGTTGCAGCAGTGGTCTCAATTTGCCTCATCTGGCCGCCTTCATAGCCCCTCTCCTTCACATGAGGACCTTCTTGGGCAAAGTCAACACCCATACCCCTCTTAAGCACTCAGTCTGATCTCTACCTCGAATTAGAGTCTAAGAAGACCATCCAGGCAGACTAGGGAGGTTTTCCCAGGTTTCTAGTCTCAAATCTGACTAGAGTAGTTGGTGGTCGGTACCCCAACATCTGGGAGTCAGAGGAATCTCCCCGTAACCACTGCAGTGGAACGCTATGCCTCGGATCAGGAACATTTGGCACACTGACTCGAAGTATCTGCCCCATCTTTATGCCTAAGTTGCAGCAAGAGCTTCTGTATTCCAGCAGTTTAGTTTAGTGACTTGTTCTGAACAGTTTCCTTTTTTGCCACTTCCACACAGAATAGTCCAGTCATGGTCTTTGTCACAAGGGTGAGCAGAAGACAGGGAACAGCTAGGAGTCTCCTCTTAGGAGCAATCGAGAACAAGAGTTAAAATGCAATAGAAGCTGCACCATTAACTGCCAGTTAAAATGTGATGGTAGCCTCTCCCACAGAACAATGGGCCCAGAAGGGGCCCAGAAAACTCCCTGGCTTTAAAAGGACCCTCTGTCTTCTAAGTTAACAATCCTCTTTCTGACTCATCACAAAGGATCCCTGGATAGTTTTGGGGGGAAGCATCTGCTCTCTGGGGGTCTTCATCCAATCCTCCATCTTAGGTATGATTAAAGTGTAGCCAGTACAAAATGGAACCCAGGGTGGCCGCAGTCACATGTGCATTATGAGCTCCACATACTCTTCCTTCACACGCAAGAGATGTACATGCTCACAGCATCAAAAACTCAGTTACAGAGACTGCCAGAGCAATTTTTAGAATGGATGAATGTTCAGCCGGCTTCCGCCCCTTGGATGACACAAGCAAAACAATCTGTCCTGATACCATAATCGTTTTGTTGCCACCCCTGCCAGTCCTCCACATCCCGTTGACAGTAATCAGGCTTATTAAAAGGAGAGTGTATCTGCTGTGCTCCTTGATATGAGAGCCCTGGTCTGGATCTCACTCCTGTCAGAGAAAGGCTTCAGCACAAAGGTATAATCATTATGTGTGCTGACGTGGGGGTCACAAATCACTACAGCTTGCAAATCTAAGACTTGCATCAAATTTCCCCCGGAAATGGTGTGAGATTTCTTTTTTTTTAAATTAATAAATAAAATAAGAAACCACAACTCTAGTCTTTGTTCCACACACCTACAGGTCATGTATTATTTCTCTTGCTAACAAGGGAGCTAGATTTGCGCTTGCATTTATTACATTGTACTGGAATTAGGCTTGACAACCATCTTAAAAAGATACAAAATAGTGGGTTAGCGAGGAAAGGATAGAACAAATGGTGTATTCATTTTTAGGTATAACTTTAACTGCACGAACAGATCCTTGCAAACATGCCTGTCTTCGGGGAGTGTCAACTTGCGATAGATACGCTGTGCAAGGAAGCATTTAATTTGTCATCAAATAGTGTTATAGGGCTGAATGCTGTAAAAGATAGAGCAAGAGCTACAGTTGTAGTATAGATGGTATGAAGCAGGCAGGCTAAATGGGCTCGTGCCCCTTATCTGCCACAATCTGTTATTCTATTATGGCTGAACAAGTCGCCTGCCTCTGAAACAAGACACAGTGAAATTGCTATTATGATAAGAAAAGGATGTAGATTTATAAGCCTGTCTGAAGACCGAACAGTCTCCCCTAATCTCAGGAAAGGAGGGAGCGGAGCAATTTGTGTGGCTTTCCAGCACTGATGTTCAACATTTGTGCAAAGATCAATTTGCAATGGGCAACAGAGTGATGCAGTCTGATAAACCATATGCTGCTTGCAGTGGCGGCCCCTCGACGAGAGCGGAGGAGAGTCGCCCGACTAACAAATGCCCCCCAGAAGGGAAAAATAAAATGGTAATAAAAATCATGACCATTTTATTTATCAGCACCCCGTCCTGAACCAAGGGTCAGGATGAGGCAGGGCAACTGCTGCCGAGTTGCAGCAGGAGCTCCTCACTTGTTTAAAGTGTGCATGTCCCTTTGGCTGGCGGTATGCCGACGGCCATCCTGACATGCGCACTTTAAACTTCTCCAACCTAGCTGCCGTAAGACAGTTGAGTTAGAGAAAGCACAAGCCTCATCGCTCTAGTGAGCACTGAGACAGCCCACTCCCACCAATCCTGACACAGCTTTCATGCTGATTACCAGCATGAAAGCAGCGACAGAACTGGCTGGTGCAATTTCCTGGGTCCCATCGCACGTTGGAGCCAGGAGAGAAGACGAGAGGAGAGAAGTTTGTCTTTGGGTAAGTGACTTTTTTAATGTTATTATTATTGTACCGTACCTTCCCACCCCTATTGTAAAGACGAGCCAGCTGCCACAGGCTGCTTGTTGTGCGGTAGGGGTCACTATACTGCATGCAATATTTTACATGTCGATAATGTCACATCAGGTAAATCGACATACTGCTACATTGGAAGATTAGTATATACATATATTTCTTCATTCACTTATACTTATCACCCAATGTAATTAGTAATTAGGTGCTGATAAGAATAGAAAATATACACTTACCTTACAATGTAGTGGCTGCAAAAATATTGTGGGTCGATACTAGGAGCCTTAATATACTATCATACAACCTGTTGTCTAACTGGAAATGACATCCTTGCTCATACAATACATAAGATGTAGGAATGACCACTAGAATTATGTGACTCTGCAGCCGCAGCTTTTTTCACATAACTAAAGATTTGTCTCACTTGCCACATAATTCATCATCTGCTGCATAATCTACAAATCTTAACAAAAAATATTTGTTTCTAGCTCTAACAGATCAAAAGTTAGATAAAAACGGGGCAACGTGTTGCAAAGGTTAACTGGTCTTCTTTCATTTGCTTGTTTCAGTATTTGATTTTTAAACTGGTCTTAGTGGTGTGAAATCTTTACCCAGAGAGTATTGCCATGAGTAAAAATTACAACATAATGAAGCAATACTATAAAAAATGTGCTGCATTATGGCATGGTAATTGCCATTTCTTGCCCCATAATTTAGGGAACGCTGCTGCATAATTAGGTGCTCCCCTGCCACATAATTCTAGTGGCTCTGCATGTAGGGTACGAAAATGATCTGTCAAGTCAGTACACAGACCTGCCTCTCAAAAAGGTACCGATTAATTACCAACATAGTCCCCTGTGACGTGTGTACAATTCTGAGCATCAGCAACAATCTACACTAAACATGGAACCAAAAGAGAGAACACACACACACACACATGCAATACAAACAGCAGCACTCCTGAAACCATATTACTCATTTAGTAGATGATGGCACTGATAAAGAAGTTCATGTGACTCATGGTGAAATCACTGTGACAACAATCTTAATATCTTCAGTTAGTAAGAAAAAGTTATCTGCTGCTGGAGCATGATACAATCCCAATTAAAAATCTTTGAATACATGAAAATACAGAAAGTAGAGAACACAGAATCTGGTGCAGAAATGGCAAAGCAGTGATGCCCTAGTGCTGAGTGACACTTTATTTACTACTAAAGTCACCAGGCTTCCTCTAACTTGCAGTGGTCACTGTGGTGCTGTGACAGCTAATAAAAAGAGAAGAGATGCAATCACACATTAAACAACATATTTATCAAAGTCTTTGCACCATCCTTGCACCACACAAGGGGGTGCAAAGGTGACGCAAAACCTAAGTCAGATTTATCAAGCAATGCAAAGCAACCTTGCATTGGCCCAGAGTGGCTTGATATCCCTGAAGTAATGCAACCCTGCACAAATCAGATTACGTTACTCTATTCCAGGGAGGGGCTCATGGGTGGAGCGTAGGTGTTCCCACACATCCACCTATGGATGTTGGCACATTCCCAGATTTACCATCACTAGTAGATCTAGGAATCCGTCAAAATCCTACGCCTACTCAGGTGAAGAGTAACGAGAAGAAATATCTTTATTTATCCTCATTGTTTTCTCTTTCTTTGTGTGCTGAATTCTGCAGCACACATAGAAAGAGGAAAATGCCTCAGAGGATTGTTTTGTGCAGGTAGGTGCCCCTTCCTGCACAAAAACAATCTTGTCTGCAATGGAGGCACCCTTGCACCACGGTTCAAGGGAGCCTGCATTGGCCAAAGGGGCACCAGCACAAGAAAAGGGCAGGAATGTGCCAGATAATATTAAATACGGTGCATTCCTGCCCTTTCCCTTTCATGCAGCGCATCGCAGTATGGTGGGTTCTTCACATACTGCGTGTAAATTTGATAAATATGCCCCTACATTTCCTGCAGGCCAATTTAAGTGGCCCGTATAGCACACTGTATTGTACTGTAGTTTGTGTAGGACTTCGTGCCACAGCAAATGTTGTGGTTTGACCCCTTCATAGTCATGAAGCGTATTGGAAAGCACAGTCTCAGTGACAGGAGGATGCTTTAAATGCCTGGAAAGGAAACCTGAAGTTGACACCATACCTAAGGCCCTTCATGTGATGAAGCTAAACCAACAAGAGTGGACAGAGAGAGAAAAACAAATTGCCTTAAACTCGTAGGACTCCTCAATGACGACTTCCATCTTGGAATACTCGCCCAGGATTGGCTTCCCCATCTCCGCGATCCTCCTTGCTTCCTCCTCCTCCGCCGACAGCTTCTTATCCTCTTCATCTGAGTAAGAGAGCACAGGTCAGTTTCTTAGCAAGCGGCCATGCAACCTTGGATCCCTGGGGCCTGTTCAGCCCACAGAGTTATGTTATACTAATGAATTGAGGGTTCAAAGGTGAGGCGCGGGATTACAGCCGTTAGCCTGACATCTGTTTACTCCATTCCTTAATTAGTTCGCATTTGTATCTTTGCAAACATGGACTGGGCATCAATTTGCTTCACCTTTGGCCAGGAGTAGGCTTTATTAAATGATCTCCTGGAGTTTAACATAGCCAACCTGAAGACGTAGCAATATTTATGACAATGGCTGGCATACTGCGGTTTAACGGCAGTCTTTCGAAATATTATGGAGCTGTAACTGTATTACGTGACAGTTGCCCAGTGTTAAAGCTAATGCGCCTTTGGTACATTTTGACACACTATTTTATTGCTAAGTCACTAGTAATTAGAATCACTTTACGAGAATATCAACAAGAATATAAAAACCCTATTTTTGCAATGGCCCAGTATGCACATTGGTTCTCATCAGGTATAGCAGGGCGCATCTATAGAAGTAGTTCTGGAACCAACAACATGTCAAGCCAATGACTTTTTTCTGCCCCATAGGAAATGTATGTAGTATGATAAGTCCCCCATATGAATTGAGGGGGATGACTCAATAAAGGCCATTTTGACAAACGGAACCCTCCCATAATACCTGATTCGAGCATTTCACATTAAACATATTTAAACAGGCAAACTTCCAGGAAGCAACAGGAGCCACATATCAGAATGGGCATGATGGAGCACACCTTCACAAGGAACCAACAGACAACAATCCATAGCCTGCCCACACCCAATGAGAACCCTCTGATCTCCAGCCAGACTTTCTTACCCTACTGACCCTACAAACTAGGTTCTGGTACACACAGAGATGCGTGAAATATGCCCTATACTACTATGATCTCTCTAATAGCCCTTTATAGACTTCCTCCTCCATCCTTCCTTTGACTCATCCCAAACCTCACCTTACTAATATGATACCCCACATAACACATAACACTATCAAACTATTCCATCCGCAATTCCACCTTTATCCTATTCAACCAAACTAACAGACTCACCTGTCCACCGCTCAAAAAAACAACTTATATTTTCCTATACTAATCCACCACTAATCCTCTGGGTTCTAGAGTAGTGTTCTACTCGCCAAAATGAACTTCAACACCTCGTCAAGGGTAGTAAACGCTATATAAATACAGTTACAATTACAATTTCAACTATACCATCGGTCACCATATACAGACAACCATAAAACAACTCAAAATTACATGTTAACAATAGTTACCATCAACAGCACAGGGAAAGTAAGAAATGCAGGACCTGCACACGTTTATGGCCAGGTATCCACATGTACCAAACAATGCGCCTGCTTAGGTTAAAAGACTGCACCAGCAAATCCAAACATGCTGTGTCCCCTACCAGAGCAATTGATGCCGGTATAAGAAGTATGGAGGTGACAGCAAATAATTTCTACAAACAAGGACAATGGTCACTGTTTTTCAATGGAAGAGTCATACATCACAAATGTTCTAAAAAATACACTACTCTCACAAACACATTTGTATTTTAAAACGTTGGCAAAATGTATAAATGAATACCATGCCCATCTTCCATATGCTTTCCTATGTTATTGGTAATTAAAACCCTAAGTTCTCATGGATTCAGTTAATTCCTATTGGTGGAATTTTCACAAGATTTGCATAAAACAGAGACTTTTGGAAGTGCACATACATTTTAGAACGCTATAGTAATTCAGAGAGCATTCTGGTAAGTGGGAAAATAAGCACAGGGATATCACAGAAGAAGGAGATAGGGAAGGATTGGATTGATATAGGAGAACAGGAGTCAGGAGCAAGTGAAGTGAAATCAAGCACATCAGCAAAAGAGATACGAGTCTGGTTCTAGTTTCCGCAAAGTTGAATCAATAGGGTTCACTATATTAGCACACAGTTTGTATGATTCAGCTGAGCATGGCTCGACGTTGCAGTACATAGTCTTGGGGTGCTAACCTGGAACAATGGTTGAAGTTTCCTTCATAGGAGTGATGTTCATTGTAAAACAAGTTCTACTCATTTCGCTCTTTACTGTGTTCCTACATCTGCATGCAATACAATTATTCATGCCTGCGCCTCTCAACTCTACCAGAAGTAATAGCCCCGAGGAGTAACCTCAGTTCTGGGCTCTCAATCTGTTGGAAAAACTAAATAGTTTGTAACTAATGTTCTTTTCCTCGAGGATCTTTGCTCCTCCTAAACCTGTCCTAGCAGTTAAAGGATCATCCTTAGACTCCCACAATTTTCACTGTTGGTGCATTTTCTAAACCACAGTGTATCTTGATGCGAAAAGATGTCTGAATTTGCTGTATATGTGGGCACAAGCCTTCAAGATGACAGAATAACCTAGTGGCCGATGTTAGCCATGGAGTGATCCCAAGAGATTTATCTAGTTTTGAGGCCTGTGGAACAGAATGACTCAGTATGTGAAACAGTGGCATGCACCAGTCACTGCAAAGTAGCGTCCACGAACAGCAGACAGAAATAGAGTGATACACAACTTCGAACATTCATGGTTTCTGCTAGCCTTCTCTGATCTGTGTCCTGATCAAGAGGATGGAGGCAAATGACAGTAGACACACACACAGAATTTATAGCAGTGGGTACTGTATAGCACATGCAAGGGGCATGCCATGGACATTAAAATGGCTTACCCTCGTTGAGTAAGAGAGCTGTGAAAAAGGAGGAGAAAGAGAGAGAGAAAAAGAGAGGGAAAAAAAGAAAGATCAAACCATGAGCACTGCAGGCACATACAGATCACAGAAGCTGCCTTTGGAAAAGGACAGTGAGACTATATTAAAAACAATTAAGAGAAAGTAGGAAATATTATTTTAGGGAACAGCCCTCAGACCATTTCCGCAAGTGGTAAATCTAGGATCACTTTGTTCAAAATGGCACAGTCTGTCTGCTCTGGACCCTCGTTCTTCTGTTCCTTGGAGAGTAGCTGCTATATGATGACTGGTCCATGAAACAAGTGATCACCAAACCTAGGTTAACAGGACAAGGTATGCCCTCCCTTGGTTTTTATTAACTGGTTATAAGACAGTATTTTTGTGATCCACACATCCCTCATTGTATTTTGAATGAAGTGAAAGAGCTGAACTTAACTGATATTCACTGTCCTCCCTTGGCAGTAAGTGAAGAACACCAATGAAACTTTAATTCAGAAAATCAGAAATCACAACCATGCCTTCTTCAAATATAGTAGTTTCAATCTTCTTAAATCTTGCAATTCTTATATTTTACAGATTGAACAGATTTCATATAAGCAGTTGTCTAAATATTACACCAAATGATATCATTTGAATTAGAAGACTGTTAGAAGATGTTTTGTTGCCTATTCCTGTCAAAAGCAATGCCTTCCAGTTTTATACTGCCTTGCCATTGTTACTCTCAATCCAAGGCAGACAATTCTTGTTTTACTCTGAACTAAAGTCATAAGTGTTGGTGTAACAAGACCTCTATCCATGGTCCTGTCACTCCCATCTGAAAAATTAGCTCTCCCTATGTGTGCATAGATATCCATTTTACTGGTATTGGGAGTTCAAAGGGCTATCAATTTATTCTCCATCTTTAGACAGGTAGTGAATGGTGGATGGTCATCATATACATTTACGGTAGTGTCCAGCACTTGACACACATCTGGAGAGCTCAAAACAACTATTTTTACTCTATCACCAGCTTTAAGTATTGTATTATATACATATGTGCACATTGTTTCTTGGTGTCCTTGTGGCTTGACCAAATGTCTTGCTGTCTTGAAAATTAGTAACTGGATTGAAAATACCAAAAACTCAAACTCAAACAATTAAAAATGAAATATGATTAATCTAAAGTGAGTCTGGGGAATGTACTAACCCTATATATACAAATTGCGAATTTGAATGTCTTAGAAAGTGAATGGCCTTCAACTGATGATCATGCATTATGTTCTTTTCATGGATGCTTGGGCCTGCAGACCAGTCTATCGAAGTTGCAGGATGCCAGTTGTCAAAGCAAACCTAACACTTAGGTCACACAGAAGGTTAATATAACTAGTTTGGGAAATGTTACATTCTTTTTACACAGTGGTAAAATTTGAAACTAAGTTGTGCTGGGGGCCCCTACTATCTTGAAACAAAGTATAATTCTAACAGATTAATGGGCCCACTCTTAACCTTGATTAGGAACCTGGGGTAAACATGCAGAAACAAAGCTAAAATGTACAACGCCAAAAGCATATGTTCTACCATTTATGGGCATGTCATTTAAGACTATGCCATTTCTGTTTCTCTACAGAATCAATATCTGTAGGAAATGGTTAAGCCTCAGGATTTTCTATCCACCATGAGGTCACAAGACGAAGAAAAATATCAGAGCTTTCTTGATTCAAGAAGAATCAAATTTGCTCCACTGACCTTATGGATATTAATATGAATTAGTCCCTAAGCTGTTCTCACTAGGTTTATTATGACAGATTTCTTGGGTTTTGCAAAGGCTATTTTAATATTTGGTGTATTTATATTGTGGGTACTTTTGCAAAACTATATAAATTGGCTAAAGGTTTTCTTGCATCCCAAATTTTGAGAATAATTTCCTATAGCAATAGGTGAAGGAAGTCCTCTATTTTGCTAAAACAAAACTTAGACTTGTGATATCAACATGCCGAATGGCACATGATCTGAAACAAGTTGCAGACTATTACTAAGGTTTCTGTAGTCTAGAAGCTGTAGACCAACCCTCATTAATTTATTGATGCATGGATGACCTTATATTTGCCATTCAGTGCACGTTTTTGTGGACAAAGAATTAAAAGCTAAAGAAAATTTAGAGGACTCCTGAGGATAAATCATGCAAGTACCATAAACTCTATGTTTTGCTCTTTGCCTGTGTGTTATGCACCACTGAACTGTGTAATGCTACATAAGCCTGTATCTATGGGTTAACAAATGATGTTTTCCTACTGTACCCCGGTGTCTATGCATGTCATTTATAATTAGAGTTTTATGGGTCGTTCTATCTTGCCTAGTTTATCTTTTCGTTATGTTTTGAAGGTTTGAGAAACCAAAATACACTACTTTTGGGTAACCCCTTTCTGCCTTTCCCAAAGTATTTATACCCTACAAAAAATTACAAAACTCCTGCGTTCTAAAGTAGAAATGTTTGGCCTCTTTTTTACAGTACTTAAGATTCATGACTGGAAAGAACAGCAGTGATAGCAATGGTTATCATTGAGTAAAAGTCAGTACAGCTTTGTGGGTCTAAGAGTTGATCCTCCAAAGTAGCAGAGCAAGATATGAGCCATGCCCTGTGTTCCAAGTGTAAATTTCCAAAATTTGTGTTTTTGTCTTGATAATGAAAGAGCATAACCAGGCTGTGCCATTATGCCTCTCAGAACGTGAGAAGAAGGGGTGTTTTTTTATTTTGTAATGTGTAAAACAAATTGTTAAACGTGGTGCACTGAAATATATCAGGAAAAGTGAACAATTAATTTAATATTTCATGTATGCCACATTTAATCCTCGTTAGCAAGAATTTTTATGACATAGAATTTTAGAAATGTTATTCTCTATAATCGCTTTATTTCCAAAGGTATAACATTTAAAGCATACTGAAAGTATATTTGTGTTCATTTTAAGTTGGCCAGAGTGAAGGCTACATTATTTTTTGTGTCTTCTAATTTTCAATGTGAAAGCTTGTTTTTTCAAAGCTGCAAGTGCAAAAGTTAACAAGAATCCTATTGTCTACAAGAGATAAGAGAGTCTCAGGAAAATGCTACAAGACGGAAGAAGTATCCTGGGATTGGCATCTATAGCTTTTAAGATTCCTGAATGCGAGGGTGTACCCAGGTTGAGTGCTGAAGGTTTCGGAAGACTGAAGTGTCAATTATAACTGATTTGCGGTTTTGTTTTTCTAATGAGAGTTTTGGTTAGGATGTCATCTCACCTGGAAAAAACAAGATTTAACTGAGGTTTAGCTGGCAAGCGATTCAGATTCCCTTTGCCCCTTGCTCATAGCGGACCTTTTGAGGTATAGATCTTATACTTTAAATGTGGCTTTATGCCACTGGACCTACCTCTCTTGAACGGAATCATCTACTGAAGTTCCTTTTTCTAACCTTTCTCAGACAATCTTTTTGCATTAGAATAGTTTAGGAGCTAAGGTTAGGCAAGAGAACTTAATTTTAGAATCCAGACACAACATACTGTTTCTGGTTTTCTGCATTGTTGCTATGGAACTCCTGGTCTTTTATATGTTGCTTTGATTTAATATTGTGCAACACCTTAATTCTCCATTGTTGATTTTGTATAGCTATACTATGGTTCTGAGACTCACTTATGTAACTTTGACTTTGAGTCTGTAATAAAGCCCTTTGAAACTTTAATTTGGACTCTGAGGTTTAATGCGCGACTACTGAGTTGCACTGTAGCTGATTTGAACAATCAGGTAAAATCTTCTCTTCACCCCTCGCAACAGGTTCGTTGGACCCCAGATAAAGAAATAACGCTCTGTGCTGGAGCAAAGACACCGATATCTGACCTTTAAATAGTCCTATATGCCACCATTTTGCGTGTGAGCTGCATTTTACACAGCAATTAGTAACACTTTAGAGGCAAGAAGGTCAATTGTGTGCTATATATAAATGCCAATAAACAATAACAATAAGACAATGGAAGTCCATTGATATCTAAGTCAAATAGGAGGCTTTGGACTTGCCCTTCTTTGTAGGGTCACTCCCAAACTTTTTGCCTTCACCTCTCTTGTTTTCTGAAACCATTCTTGTTGGCTTTTAGGACTCTGAGCACTTTACTGCTGCTAACCTATGCTACAGTGCCTGTGTTCTATCAATGAAACATGGTACAATTGGCTTTTATCTGGCTGGCAATATTTATTTGACTTGCAAGTCCTTTTACCATGGGTATCCAGGGCCTGTATATTAAATGCTGCTAGTGGGCAGCACCACTTATTGAGCCACCCACTTAAGTGTGAGCCTTTTAAAACATGTCTCCGACCTGCAATTGCAGCCTGTGTAAGGTTTTAAAATTCCACTTCAACCTGGCAAAATAAAACTTTTTTAGGGCCTAAACTGTCTAAATATACAGAAGCCATCCCTAAAGTAGGCCACAAACAGCCAATAGGGCAGGGTCATTGTATTTAAAAAGAGCTCTAATCGAGAGTCAGTAAATGTATTGAAATTTATAGTGCAATGCCAGGAAAAAATTCTGTTAACAATGACTTCCAACTGAAAATTAAGACCCTGTTTTACTGTGTGAATCTCTAATAAAGTAATGGATCCCTTCAAGGTAAGGCATCAAAGAAACGCCTACTAAATTAATGTTCTTCTGGCAATCCACTTCCAATACAATGATCATGGTCAACGCCTTGTGGGCATCTTGTCTGGTAGCATTGTGGGTGGGAAATGCTTCCTAAAGCCTACATGCTGCAGCATATTACTCTAAAACAAGGCATTCCTGCACAATACCTCAGACTCCAAGATGTAGTGTTTTAGTATTTAGTATTAATCTGGTTGCAATTAAAAATCTTCCTGTTTGACTGATCAGACTTTGGTTATGCTCCCAAGTTTAGCACTTAAACCCAATCATTATTTCTTCCAAGAACTTGTCTCCGTATCTTGGTAGGTCTCTTTCCTGATCTAAAACTAGTGCACATATTTGGCGAAGGGGAAATACACTTTGACTAAGATCGAGCTGATCATATGAAGGGGCGTGGATTTAAATAATTAAATAAGGCTTTCAGTTTAGGCATGCATTAGAGACGATGCTCTTAAATGGTACCTGAAATCCCACGCTTTAGCCATCGCGGCTCCTCCAAGACAATGTAAAAGTTTTCTTGCTTTTCATATTCTTCATCATCAACTATTTTCACCTGCAAGGTTTTTCTGGACAGGGAGACAAGAAGGAAAATATCAGCTAAAACCCCAATTCATTCTAACTTCACAGACACACAATCCTGATTTACTATTAAAAACATCTTTTCAGAGTCTCAACATTGCCTTTGGTAGAAGAATACCCTAACAACACCATCATCCTATAATGCTTATCAAGTTGATAAATCTCCAACCTTAAACATCACAAACTGTTCCAGCATATTTAGATTGCAAGTGCTTTTCAACAAGTGCATGGGATCCGGAGGGGTTTCCTCCTTCAGTCATCCTATGTGCTGCACATAGGTCCACAGCTATCAATAGTGCAACAGGCACTGTGACACTGGAGACCAAGAATTTCAGGATCCCACAGCACCCCAATTGTAACTGAGTTTTAATACCAAATTAGAGTCTGAGGGCCCTCTGTCTTTGCCTGCGCACAGCACATACCACCCTTGCTAAAACACTAACTGCATAAAATCAATAAATAGTGCTAAAGCTAATTGCTTATATTTAGCCATTTGTGCAGTTGCTATATAATGGCCACTTGAACAGTTGCATATAGGGCTCTTGAGGATAGAAATATCCCCCCAAAAAACGGTGGCCTAATTTTCAAGAACAAAGCATTGTGCAGGTAAGCATAGATTTTATAGGTAAGTATAGATTTACTATCATCTCCACATCCACTTACATTGAAGATGTATAATGTTGAGGTACATGCAAGTGGAGTTCAGTGCACTAAACATATAATTATCTTTATATGACCTTACCTTAATGTTATTTTGGTAGTTGATATTTTGAGTATAATATTTTTGTAAGATGATATTTCGTTCACAATATTCTAGTAGTATACTCACCTGGCCATACATGCTATAGTAAATGGGCGTTAAGATACACCAATAATATAGATCCATGGAGTGAGGCAACACCTACAAACACTGTGGGGAAATAAGATTCCAAATGCACTACTAATTGTCCAAAAGAATAATACAAATCCAGGCTTTATGTTTGTGAAAAGAAGTTTTGAAATCAGCGATAGTCCTGGGGCCTGGGCTTTTTCATTAAGAGCAAGGCATCCAGCTGCGCCTCTCGAGCTAGCCATTCAAGCTGCTTGCATTGCTAATTTTCCACAGCAGATAGCTGAAACACTGTGATATCAGGCTCTGTGACTGGGTACCTCTCACCACTCCCTGTATTTTCCCAATGATTGTTTTTCTTTGCAAGAGAGATGTACTAGCAAAACATTTCATTATGAAAAAATCTTAATCGCGGCATTTGCCCTATACATTAACCAGACCAGATTTTCTTCTTCTTGTGATGTCCATCTGGAGCTATCCCAAGACCATTATCCAACAGGTCAAGGCCCCCAAAAGAAAAACACCTGCAGTGTTAGCCATCTTTTCAGACAATCTGACTGTCTGTCATTGCCAGATGTTCCAGCTTAAAAGAGCCAATGCGTGGGCCATTTTTGAGGTCTCAGCTGTAGTCGGCTCATGCGCTGTCTCAAGGAGACATGTTGTATACACTTCGTGGGCTTCAGCCCGCCCATAGGCTTCCCATTTTCTGTCTCCATCGTCACTCATATTCCTACTCCCCATTTGTGCACAGCATGCACGGGTCATACCTCCTTTTGTGTTTAGCACTCCCTGAGAGCAGGTAGCAATTACTACTATCCGTCCCCTGCTCCCATTTTAGCAAATGTTTTCAGAACTACTTTTTTTCTTGGCTTAGGAGGACTTTACAAGAGTCCTCCTATTTTTTTCACTCACTTCGACCTCAGCTGCAATATATCATTCCTGCCCCAGCTTGACACTGTCTCTAATAATCAGTGCGGGACTCAAGTTATTGAAATGACGGCCAAGTAGAGCACCTGCTTCACAACTGCACTTCATCTTTCAGCATGGTGGCTGCTTCGGGAGTCTGCATGCCTTTCTTTTCTCTGCAAAACGTGTTTATTTTTAAAGAGGGGATCATGTTGTCCTTCTAGGCAGTAATTACACAGATTCTGGTAAGGGGGAGCATCGTATTACCTTAACTGCCTTATATTAGTGTTCAGGCTTCTTTGACTTTAGAGGACTATATATTGGCTTTTGTTTTCCTTTTTCAATAACTAAACTGTGAGCGGTTCTGGCCGGAACTAAGATAGTAAGTGTTCCCTGGTGGGAAAAGATCCTGATATAAATAATTTTGTGTATGATTTATTGAAATTACAGATTCTCGTAAGCACTTATGGTATGATTAATGTGCGCCTTATCCCTTGTGAGCAGGGTGCCCGCGCTGACTTCATTTGTTAAAACAGTTGCATTATATCTGGGCATCTTGCTATGAATTTTGGACTGCCCATGGAATGAGGTGACACAGTGACTTTGTTCTTTTAAATAGTTAAAACAGTTACATTGTATCTGAGCCTTTGACTGCTCCATTCTCAAGAGCCCAGAAGTGGTAACAGATGGACCTTTAAACCCAACCCCCCTCCTGATTCGCTGCTTGACCCATCCCCTCACCCCCTCCCTCATCGCTGTGAGAAAAATGCCAGAGTGCTGACTTTATACGAATAACAGTCATGCCATTATGCCCTTCAGAAACTGCATTTCAACCTGAGACTTATGCTCCAGTAAGATGTTTATTTACAATTGGTTTATTGTGTTTGTTGCTACTAGTTGTAGAATTGAGGGCTGATGAAAAATAGTGGAATGGAATACGTTCATCATTGATTGATCGGCTGTCTTTTTCTGGATGGGAAATGCTTTTTTGTTACCCAAATGCAAAGCGATCCATTTGATCTCGCTTAATTCCGCTGCTTGGGTGGCCAATCAGTTTCAAACCAATTTTCTGGTAACCACCCCATGCCTTCTCAAGTTAAAGTTATTTGAAAGTCTGAAGAAAAAAAGAAAAGAAGAAAAGAAAAGATAGTCTGAAGAAAAGCATACCCTGTTTTCTCAGCTGGGGACAACATCACCATCCCCCACAGCTCCGAACACCATTAGACCGACCACAATTGCATTCACTTTACCTACATAAAGAACACTGCACGCCACTACGCCCCCATTCCTTGAGAAGATACTGGGGCAAAGTCACTGGCGAACAACTTACTAACACTCTCAACCACTCCCTTCAACCGGACGCCGCAAACGCAAACGAAGTCGCACGCAATCCAACACCGCTGGCTATCGAACTACACTGACAACATAGCCCCCCCTAAGGAAAACAGCAGGAAATCGACAGAGAAAATCACCTAAATGGTTTATGGCAGACCTACAGAAATCCAAGCGCTCCTGCAGATGACTGGAACGGAAATGGAGGATCAGCAAATCAACCGAAGACCGCACAGCCTACAAAAATGCAGTCACTACCCACCACCAGAACATAAGAGCTGCCAAAAAAGCTGCCTTTCAAGCACACTGCATCCCCAGGACTCACATCAGCAAAGAGCTCTTCGCCATCGTCAAAGAGTTCACAAACCCCAGGACAGACATCTCATCCATCCTTCCCTCCCGAGACCTCTGCAACAACCTCACCACCTACTTTTACCATAAACTTCAGGCCATATACAAAGGTTTTAGGAACCAAAACCCGCCAGCACCGCTCACCACCAAGGACCTAGCACTTCACCAGATACTGACCTCCTGGACCCCATCACCAAAGAGGACACCCTTAGACTGATGAACTCCATCCAATCTGGAGCACACTCAGGTCCATGCCCTCACCATATCCTCAACCTGGCCAGCACCACCATAGCACTAGAGCTCTGTCAACCGATCCTTCAAGACCACCACATTCCCCTCAGACTGGAAGCACGCCGAAATCAATCCGCTACTCAAGAAACCCACCGCCGACCCTAGGTAGATGAAGAACTACTGACACATCTCTCTGCTCCCTTTTCCAGCCAAGGTAATGAGAAGGCTGTCAGCCAGCAACTCACTGAACTCCTAGAGACACAACGCATCCTAGACTCATCCCAATCCGTATTCCGAAGCAGCCACAGCACTGAAACCACACTCTTAGCAGACACATGGCCCCCTTGCCAAGACCACCAAACAACATGGGCTAAACATAGTCTTCCACGCTGATGACATCCAACTGATCCTATCCCTGTCCGAGGACTCTGCTCAGGCTAAGAGAAATTTCCACAATGGGATGAGAGCAGTCACCGCCTGGATGGAGGCCAGGTGCCTCAAGCTCAACTCGGACAAGACACAGATCCTCGTAATCGGCTCCACCCCTTCTGCCTGGAATGACTCCTGGAGGCCCACCACTCTGGGAAACACCCCCACAGACCAAGCATGCAACCTGGGCATCATCCTGGACTCCTCTCTAACCATGACCTGCCAAGTCAACGTGTCTCTTTGTCATGCTTTCACACCCTCTGACTCCTGCAGATGATTTTCAAGTGGATTCACTCCGACACGAGGAAGACAGTCACCCACGCACTCATCACTAGCAAACTGGACTATAGCAACACACTCTATGCAGGCATCAGCAAGAAACGTCAATCAAGACTGCAAAGAGTCCAGAATGCAGCAGACGGACTCATTCTGGACATCCCCCAACACAGCTGCTTCTCCTCTGACCTTAGAGACCTACACTGGTTCCCAGTCAACATGCGCATCACATACAAATTCCAGATCCACACCTACAAGGCACTGCACAACATAGGACCATCATACCTCAACCACCGCCTCGCCTTCTACGTTCCCAACAGAAAAGCTGTCCCCAAGATCCAGAAAAGCATAGCAAGAGGAAGATCCTTCTCCAGCCTAGCAGCCCAGTCATGAAACATGCTACCACTCAAGCTCAGGCAGACCACATCACTGAAGCAGTTCGGGAAGGACCTCAAGACCTGGCTCATCAAATGAGGAGCATGCCCACAAAAGCGCCTTGAGACCCTATGGGTGATTAGCCGTGCTCTAAAAATCCATGATTGACTGACTGAAGTGATCGAACAGATGTTTTAGATGATGTTGAGAAGTAAGTCCCATGTTCAATAACCTCCTGGTTGATTAGGCCAAATTACATCACAAAACTGTGCTCACTCGTGATATAATGGCCAACACCAGCTACTGGACTGTTCTTCTGCTGGAAACCCATAGGTCATTAAAACCAGCCACAGCGCCATACACAAATGCATTAACATTCCCAACCCCTACAGCTCTCAGATTGCTGAGACCTATTGGCCTACCTAATGCTTGGTTTTTTGGGGGATATATGGGCTGTGATGGGACCAAAAAAAATAAGCTCACGCCATGGCCCTTTCAAGTCGGCCCATTTAGCAGTGCCAGACCGCGCAAAGGCCAGTCCAACACTGAACAACGGAAGTGGATTACAAACGTGTTTGGAGTCACAGAAACAAAGTGGCACCAGCCTCATCGTGAGGTGTCAAGAAATACAAAATAGAACTAAATGGCAGACTCCGATGCTTTAGTCTGGTTGTGTGCCTTTTGAAAACAATCGACCTCGGCTACAGCAGTCACTGACATGAATCAGAAACAATGACAGAAAAAAAAACAGGCTTGCCACACACTTACCTTCTTCATTCATGTCAGTGAAAGCTCTTCTCTTTCGAGCTCAAAGGATGTCATAAGGGGATCCTGAACTCCAACGAAAACGCCGCGAACACAGAATTAGGTCTGGGCAAACTTTCTGTAAGGCTAGTGTAATTTCACAAAATTTCACATTAGACTTGTTACGCAAAATACCCTAAATTACATCATTATGCTCTGTAGCATATTTACAAATTTTACCACCGGAAGAACAACCAGAATACGAGCAGCTGTTGTTTATGGTACTAGTGTTTTCTGTGCTATTTATTTTAGCAAGATGCATCTTCACATGCAAAGTTGACATGAGGACGTTTTTGTTGCTAAAATATAGCACTAAATTCTAGTTTTCCATTTCAACTAACTTCATATAATTTGTGGAATTTGATAATTGTGCAAAATGAACGGCAGAGACCAGACTGAGATCAGCCTCACTGGCTGCCAGACTAAGGAGGTGAACCACATTTTCTCAGCTTCCTAATGAAGGGCTGTAGAAAACTGTTCTTGGCTCATCATTCCTGGTACAGGGATAGCCTCAGCCTTCTGTTCCTGTACAGTCATAGGATGCAGTTGAGACAGCTTCCATGACCTGAAAGTGTCCATTTAGCATGGAATGTGAATATCAGTGGGCAGCAGAAACAAAAGAAAAACATGACACCACCAATGTAGTTGCTTTAGAAGCAGCTATCGCATTTCCCTATGCCATGTGTAAGTAGCTCAGCCAGTTCAAATCAGGTTTCTGTCTTTGCATTCTGGTACCTGGACTCTTTCTGTTAAAGAAAGAAAAAAATCAACGGATCCGAGAAACTTGAGATTTCCACATGACCTGACATCATCTTACTTGTCATGCTTCTGTTGTGTCTGCCTTCCTATTGGGAGTGTGAGAAGAAGGAGGAATGTGGAGGGAATGCACCAGTTTTCACAACAATTCCATTAATGTTCTTGGTAGGGTAGGACAACCCTGCCTGCTGCCCGACCCCTTTAATCTACAACACACCTTCATAATTCAATGGCCAAAGGAATCCAGTCCTGAGCTTAGATTTCAGAATCCATTGCAATTCAAGTATTCTTCTATTTTCAGTCTTTGTTTGCTTGACTGGTTACGATAACTCCACATGCCATTAATCCAGGTGCTAACCTAGTTAAACTGAAACGTCCTTACAAAATGTCCATCACTGAATCTTTCTCTGTACCTCCACATTTCATCAAGGATTTTCACCGTTGATCAAATATCACCCTGATTTTGGTTCTGAAAGTTAACGAGTAAGCTCAATGACATAACTGTATTGTATACGGTATTGCCGCATTTATATAGCGTGTCACACTCCTCTTAAGGTGTCTGTGTGGTCTTAAAATGCATTCTGTTAGTAAGCACATTGTTACATTTTGTCAGAGTGTGCTATTTTGCTCCACTAGTTTTTAAGCAAATTAGCGCTGTCTAGTGGCCACGAAAGTCAATGTTGATATTTTGTCTACACAGGAAAACCACAATAACATTTGCTAAAAGTTTTGTATGATGAAAAAAATGAAAAACAGCAAACCCATACAATACAAAGGCCCAGATTTATTGAATTTTCATGTAGCGCAGCAGCGACAAATGCTGCACTGTGCTGCATGAGAAGGAGAGCACCATATTAACAGAAATATAGGACTCTCCTCCTCTCTGCCTAGAAATTTGCTGCCGTGCGCCACGCACACACCTTAGCACCGTAGTGCAAGGGTGCCTGCGTGTGTCTAGCATAGGATTTGTACTGGAATACCCTTCCAGTACAAAATACTATGCTTAGAATAACTTTAAAACTTTTCCCACTTTCTATGTGTGCTGTACAGTGCAGCACACATGCGAAGTCGAAAAAGAAGGGAGAAATAAAAGCATTTCTTTCTGATAGCGCCTATTTGAAATGGGCACTATTTGTTGACGCAAAATACTGACTGACTTTTTTAATAAATAGGGTGTTAAGTCAAAAACCTTGGATAGCTGAATGGGAACACCCATGGCACTAAGTAATGCCAAGCAGCGCTATACACTGCTTTGCATTACTTTCAAGTGATTTGATTTGAAAGTAAATTGCTAAAAAAAGATTTAGCGTCAAGTTGCGTTACTTTTGTGGTGCAAGCACGGCACAAAATCTTAGTAAATATACCCCGTAATGTGTTGCTAAATTGCCCCTTGCTGTAAACTTACTCCGTGCACGCAGTTAGAGTCTCAGCATCATCGCAGAGACACCTCGCCTGTACAATACCAGCAACAGCATGAAGATCAGCATAGAGGTAACCAACACTAGGCATTCCCCCGAGCTGTATCTGTACATTACCTCCCGTCCCTCCCTCGCCTTCCTTTTAACCAATGAGGCCTCCCGCCTCCCCTCTAGACCCTCCCTTCCCCTTTCAAACCCCCCCCCCACCCTTATCCCCTCCTGTTCTTTTGTCTAGCCCACGCTAGACGGTTTTCTTTCCCTTTCTTACCTGCACGGCGGGGCCTGGAGGTCGTCGATGGAGGCACTCCTCGGGACGCGGAGCTCCGCGAGGAGTGCTACGGCTGGGGCGCGTCTTGAACGAGCAGCATGGTTGCTCGAGAGGCGTGTCCTGGAGGCCGGCTGACGGGGTCAGCCCGCCCTCTGTGGCTGGGACATTGATTTCCGGGTTTCAGCGCCGCGGAGCCGCGGGGAACCGAGGGACTTCAATTCTGAGATGCTCTCAGGTAGGACGGGCGTTCGGCCCGTGGTTTTTATGTATTTGAGTGACCTCTTTAGGGATTGGTGGAGCCCTGATTGGGGGGAGGACCAGGTGCCTATATAGAGGGTAGTTTTTTGGGGTTCAAGTCAGTGATTATTTGTTTACCATGCCTAAAGTTCCAGCAAAGAGACGTAGGATTGTCTCTTCTTCCTCGGAGGAGGAGGGGGGTGAGGCTAGCATTACTACTCCTGAGAACTCACAGGTACCTGGCAGGGGTACTCCCCTCATGTCCAGAGAGGAGGTTCAGGATATGATTGAGGTGGCGGTGACCAGGGCACTACAAGCAGGCGTGGCCAGGACTGGTCAGTCTAAATGTGCGCACTCATCGGTAGCAGCTAGGAAATCCTCATCGGAGAGTGAGGATGAGGCCCCATCGACGTCATCTGGGGGGAAATATGTTTCCAGAGAAGATATGTGGGAAGTGATGGCACATGTTCGGGACAATTTGGGTTTCCCAGTGTTTCAACCTGCAAACTCGGATTCTCATTTATTTCCTCAATATAAGACACCTTCAAAGTTTGCCATGCCTTTTCAGGGACCTGTGAGGGATATGGTGTTTCGTGAGTGGAAGGATGTGGATAAGGCTCAGGTTCCACGATTCCTTCAGAAACTTTACTTACTTGAGGGTGAGGAGGTTTTGCCTCCTTCAGTACGCCTGGACTCTATTTTGGCTACTCTGATTGGCAAAACGGCAGTCAATCCGGAGGATTGTGTGCCTACGGATGCCACTGACCGTAAAGTGGATTCGGGTCTTAAGAGGGCTTTTGCTGCGGAGAATCTGGCGCTGAGGGCAGGGATTTATTCTGCTTATGCGTCACAGTCATTGGTTCAAGACTTTGATAATCTGGCGGTGGCTGTACAGGAAGGGGCGGAATGTTCGGAGCTCCTGGCTGGTATGGAGCAGCAGGCCAGATTGTTGGCTGATGTGTCTTCGGATGTGGTCCGTACTTCGGCTCTGGCATCTGGGTCTTTGATTGGGGCTCGTAGGTCCCTCTGGTTGCGTTCCTGGAAGGCTGATCCAGGGGAAAAGGCGGCCTTGTTGAGACTGCCGTTTGAAGGTCGTACCTTGTTTGGAGAACAATTGCCATCCATGCTTTCCAAGGCTTTTAAGGAACGGAAGCATGCCTTACCTTATAAAGGGGGTTCTTCTTCGGGTAAAGGGTGGAAGAAACATTCCAGATCTTCTCCTACTAGGGATGCTAAATCCTTTTCATTTAGGAAACGGCGTTTTCAGCCGCGTTTTTCACCTAAGAAGTCTGCTCCTGCGACCCGGGGTGGTTTCAAGAAGGGGTCCTGACAATCACTGTGGGCCTGGCAGAGGGCCGGTTGGGGGAAGACTGAGTCACTTTCTTTCGGCTTGGAAGGACAGTGTAAACGATCATTGGGTACTAGACATTGTGGCCAATGGTTATGTCATAGATTTTGTGGTGGTTCCTCCAGATTCAGGGGTACGTCCCACACCTCTGCCTTCAGAGGGGTCACGGAGAAGAGCATTATTGGACGGAGTGCGGGACTTACTGGTCAAGGGGGCCATTTCCCACGTTCCGCTAGACGAACGGGGTCAGGGCACTTATTCGGTCTTGTTTCTTGTGCAGAAAGTTTCAGGGGGATTTCGGCCGGTGCTCAATCTAAAGGAGGTGAATACCTGGATCAGGACAGTGCATTTCCGCATGCTGTCCATTCAGACTATTTTTCCATTTGTCAGACACGGGGACTTTCTGGTGTCACTGGATCTGCAGGACGCTTACCTACACGTACCGGTGGCAAGATCCTCTCAAAAGTTCCTGAGGTTTGCTGTGGGTCAGGACCATTATCAGTTTTGCGTTCTGCCTTTCGGTCTAAAATCTTCTCCTCGAATTTTCACAAAGGTGCTGGCTCCTCTAGTGGCTTTGCTTCATTCAGAAGGGGTATTTCTGCATCCTTATCTAGACGACATTTTGATTCATGCCCAATCACGAGACCTTTTGCAGAAGCAGGTGGTCCATGTTCTGGGGGTCCTGCAAAACCACGGGTTTTTAATCAATTGGGAGAAGTCAGACTTAGTGCCGTCCCAGGATCTGGTTTTTCTGGGAGCTCGGTTTCAGACTCTTCTTGGGTTGGTGACTGTGTCAGAAAAACGGTTGGGTGTCCTACAGGCTTTGGTAAAGAAGGTATTGTTGCGGTCTGCTCCCCGAGCTCTTCTATGGTTGCGTCTGCAGGGTCATTTGGCGTCGGTGATATTTCTGGTTCCTTGGGCACGTTTCCATCTCCTGTGCTTGATGACATGGTTCTTGAGAAGGTGGACACCAGGGTCCGGTTCTCTGGAGGACAGGGTTCCAGGGTCCGGATTGATTCACAGAGAGTTGCAATGGTGGTTGGATGCAGACCACCTGAGGATAGGGGTTTCTTTATCGCCTCTGAGACCCGTGGTGGTGACGACGGATGCCAGCCTCTCCGGTTGGGGGGCATGGATGGGGTCGGCTCAGATTCAGGGGTTTTGGTCCCCTCGGGAGGCGAGTCGGTCGTCGAATTGGCGCGAATTGCGGGCAGTATTCCTGGCTCTGGTCCATTTTCAGGATTCCCTGAGGGGTTCGGCGGTTCTGGTTCGCACAGACAACTTAGTGGCCAAGGCTTATGTCAATCGGCAAGGAGGGACCAGGTCAAGGGCTCTGTTCAATTTAGTCAGGGAGATTTTTGTGTGGGCTCAGGAGTGGGTTCCTTCTCTCAGGGCTACGTACATTCGGGGGGTGGTGAATGTTCGGGCGGATCTGCTGAGCAGAGTGATTCCTTCCTCTCAACTTTTCTCTCTCCGGAAGTCTCTGTTTCAGCATCTGGTTCGG
Source organism: Pleurodeles waltl (assembly GCF_031143425.1). Lineage (NCBI taxonomy): Eukaryota > Metazoa > Chordata > Amphibia > Caudata > Salamandridae > Pleurodeles > Pleurodeles waltl. Next base: position 554,291,296 of record NC_090448.1, read on the forward strand.
CTTTGGGGTCTTCCAGTGCTGGATGTGTTTGCGTCAGTAGGGAATGCGAAAGTGGATCACTTCTGCTCCCGGTTTCGATGTCCCCAAGCATGGGAGGTGGACGGGATGTCATGTCCTTGGCCGCAGGGCCTTTTGTATGCGTTCCCTCCTTTTCAACTACTCAGGGCGTTTCTGTTACTTGTGAGGGATCTGGGGTCCAGGGTTGTCCTAATTGCGCCACTTTGGCCGAGGGCGAATTGGTTCCCCTTGTTGAGGCTGATGGCGGACGGGAGGATGTGGCCTCTGCCTCTTTGTCCGTCTCCCCTGGAGTTTCCCTGCCTCCCATTGGGGTCATTGAGAAGGTTACACTTGACGGCCTGGAAGTTGAACGACGGGGATTGACAGGTCTGGGGGTGCCGGTAGCTTTGAGTTCTACATTGCTGGCTTCGAGGAGACGTTCCACTTTGCTTTCTTATGGTAGACAGTGGAAGGTGTTTTCGTCATGGTGCTTAAGTCGTGAGTTAGATCCTACCTGCGCTTCTATCTTTGAGGTGATGCAGTTCCTGCAGGACGGTGCTCATTTAGGGTTGTCAGTGGCATCTCTTCGGGTGCAGTGGGCGGCTATTCAGGCATTCAGAGGACCATGGCGTAATCTTCAGGATGAAGGGCGCTTGATGCCGAGATTTTTTCAAGGGCTTGTTAATTTATTTCCTCGCCCGGTACGTTCTTTTCCTTCATGGGATCTGTCCTTGGTTTTGGATGTGTTGACGGAGCCCCCTTTTGAACCTTTGGGGGACTGTGATTTGCGCCATCTATCTTTGAAGACATTCTTTTTGGTAGCCATTACTTCGGCTCGTCGGTTGGGGGAATTGGGGGCATTGGCTTGTTCCTTTCCTTTTTGTAAGATTTTTCACGATCGGGTGGTTCTGGTTCCGGTACCTTCCTTTATTCCAAAAGTCAATTCTTCGTTCCATTCCCGGCAGGAGGTCATCCTTCCTTCATTTTGTCCGAATCCCTCCTCAAGGGAGGAGGTCCGTTTGCATTCGTTGGATGTACGCAGGGTTTTGTTGGAGTATCTGCGGGTGGTGGCTCCTTTTCGTAAAGGGGATTCACTGTTTGTTAATTTTGGTCCGGCTCGCAAAGGTGAAAAACCTTCCACGGCTTCCTTGAGTCGGTGGGTTCGATCTTTAATTCTGTTGGCCTATTCCTTGAAAGAGGTGGTTCCTCCTCAAGGGATTCAGGGGAGATCTACCAGAGGCATGGCGGCTACGGTGGCGGAGCTTCAGGGGACTTCCGTGGTGGAAATTTGCAGGGCCGCCACTTGGGCTTCTCCTTCGACGTTTGTGCGTCATTATAGGCTGTCGGACTTGGGTAGTTTGGAGTCGGTGTTAGGTCACCGGGTCTTATCCTCTATGAGATAATGTTTGGGATGTTCTTGGTGCAGGATATTAAATAAAGGTCTTGCAACTCGATGTCCGTCTCCTGTGTGTTTTCTTGCTATGTCTCATTGGTTAAAAGGAAGGCGAGGGAGGGACGGGAGGTAATGCTTCCATTTTCTTACGATAATGGCATTACTCCTAGTCCTACTCCCTCGCCTTCCTTTTCCGTTCCCTCCCACCCTCCCGGTACGGACTGTCCGAGTTGCAGCTTGGGCTTGGTTTTTGTACAGGAGGGGATAAGGGTGGGGGGGGTTTTTGAAAGGGGAAGGGAGGGTCTAGAGGGGAGGCGGGAGGCCTCATTGGTTAAAAGGAAGGCAAGGGAGTAGGACTAGGAGTAATGCCATTATCGTAAGAAAATGGAAGCAATATCTCCGTTTCGTTTGCCTTTTATCAGCCATCCACACTGCCCCACCTAGATTATTTTTTGTTCTACAAGATGAAGTATCTGTCATTCTTGCTTTCCTTTGGTCCCTCCATTCAAGGATTTCAAATTCAAAAGTCCAATATTCTACGATGCATTCTTTTCTTCCCCAGCATGTCCTCAGCTTTTCCTTGCACTTTCGGTGCTTCCTTTATTAAAAGAGTTTTGGAAAATTCAGCGTATTGTGAAACCCAGTGCGTCTTATTTTTGGCACTATGGGCGGTCCGCAGAAGCATTCTTACTGTCTGCCAACACTAGTTGCCAAGTTACTTGGCTGGATAATCTGTGTTCATAGCCACATTTACCAAAATATCAATAATGTCCCATTCAACATTCCTTCTTCTCTTTCTTCTTTTTTCACACTTTCTAAAACTTTATTCTTGCCCTCTCTTTATCGATGGCACTGTATATAAGAGTAACTAGTTTTCCACTGAGTTAATAACGATGTTTATAGATTTTCTGTTTGGTTTGAATAATTTTTCTTTTCTTTCTCCTGAGAACCTACAGACCAGAGGGGAAGAAGGAAAGAGGCCACAGATTATCTGACCCTGACCATCTCTCAGAAGCACAGAATCCAGAGAAATCGTTTCTGCTAATTCCACAAAGCTACGCCATCTCACACAGCCAGGTATTTCACAGGCAAGGCTGGCTTTGAATACCATAAGCTCTGTGAAAAGCTGTCCTATATATCAACTACATGTATAACTTGTGCTAAGGTAAGGTCCAGCAGGTAGAAACACGATCCCATCCACAATTCTGTTAGGCTGTATCTACACAACGGGGCCTTGGGAGAGAGCCGACTGCCAGGGAGGTCTGTCCACAGGGGCGTTTGGGCAAGGGGTAGCACAGTCCAGTGACTGTGCTACTTTTGGGCTACATCCGGTAAAGGATGGTGCCCAACAGGTAAATATGCCACCATTTTCTATCTGCCTCCACCATTTTGTCTGGTGAAGGCACACAGTGGCAGCACCATCGCATTAGGTGTATCTGTAATTTTGCATTTCATAGGTGTGTAGGTGGTTTTCGCCGGGTATTTTTACCTAGAAAAAAAAATATTTACTGTGCCAAATAGTTGAAGATGGCTTCCAGCATGGCCCCGGAGCCCAAGGTGCAGGAGGTGCTGCACCATTTAGCGGAGGCCGGTTGCCTGGATCTGGTAGCAGGAAGCTACATGTTGGTGAGACCAGTGAGGCGTTTTTCCTCTGGCATGGCGGCGGCGATACTCGCCTGCTTGCCACCGTGCAGTAAAGGGAGCACATCTGCAGGAGCTGAGGTAGGTGGTCGGGACTGGCCGCGTACTCATGATATGGCCCCAGAGGCCATGAAGTCGTGGGGCTGGGTCGGGACCGCTGATCATAAGCGGCGAGCAACACCCAGAGCCAGCTCAGGAGCAGAAGGCTGCTCAGAGGATTATAAAGGGGAATGCAGGGGCCAGCGGGCAATGTATGAAAGGGCACAACGGCCCGCCCCAATAAAGAAACTGGAGCGAGCACTCAGTAGTGCTGCAAATGTTAGAGAGGGTCAGTCCAGCAATACTCAAGGCCTGATTATAGACCCTGTAGAAAGGGCAGCCCCATCACAGGATGGAGCAGGGGTAGCTGATTTTTGGGAGCAGGGGTTGGGTTGAAGCAATAGCGTAGCCAGCAGGAAGCACCCACTGACCTAAGGGATGGGCAACATTCTCTATTGGGATTCTAGGGTTGGTTGGCCAGAGCACCAGAGGCGCTACAAAAACAGTGGAGGGAGGCGGGATTAATGAGGAAAGAAGAATGAGCTCCGCAATGGGGTCAAACTGAGGGGTCCAAGGATGCATTTGGGGTCGAATCAGCTCCAGAGTCTGGGGCAGATTTGTAATCAAGGCAGGGTACTCGTTCCACATTGGCAGATGCCCAAAATGGAGTGAAGTGAGGATGAACGCCTGTCAGGCCCTGTGTGGTGGGAGAGAGAGAAACCTCACAAAGGGAAGGGGACGGGGGATGCACCCCCAAGAGGTAGGGTTAAGACAGGTTTCCGCATACCGAGTGCAGGTATTGAGACAGTAGGCAGTGGAAGAGGGTACTAGGGGGAGCTGCACAGCGTTTTTTTCTTTGATGTTACAGGTTTCTGGAGCCAGTGAATACGCAGACTTGGGAGAGTTTAGTACAGCTCACTCACCCCGAGGGGAAGAGATGGCACGGTGCTGTGCAGGTGGCCTGAAATAGACATGGGACCATGAATTGGGCACCCCGCATAGGTCAATGGCAGCCTCACAGGAGGCATTCTGTCAAGAACACTTCACAACTACGTCTACTCAGCATCCATTCTTGGATACCCCATTGAGAGGGTATGGGACGGCTCCTCAGGGTGAGTGTTTGGTATATCCCGTGAGGGAACAGGTGGTGCCTTTGTGTGTGGTGAGTACAAGCTCCCAGGTGGGGGTCAGGGGCACCAGGTTGGGTGTGGTGCACTGGCCACGAGGTGTGGCATGGCAAAAAAATGTTTGGATGCACAAGGATTTCATAGAGTATGAGGAGTTGATGTATGAGGAGGACAGTCTGGAGGTAGGCGAGTTTGTGGAGGAGGTTTCTCCAAAAAAGCTGGTGAGTACAGGGCATGCAGTGGGGGTGGTGGGGTCTGACTAATGCATCTCATAGTGACATTTAGCAGGTGAGACAGAAAGAACGAACACCACATGGGCAACAGACAGTGCTGGACAGGAATATTTCTCTGGCAAGGCTGCAGGCTTTGGAGCAGGTACCGACTTAGTTGCCAGGTAAGATAAGGGATTTCGATTAAGAGGGTCAGAGGTCATTCTCAAAATAGGGGTAGATAGAGGTTTCGGGCAAAACACAGAGGACATGAGACTATATAAAGGCAAATATGTGAAAGACACAGGGGTGGAGACAGAAAAGGTAGAAGGGAGGATGGGGCAGCAGGGGAGACCAAAATATCAAAAGGGGATGTTAAAGTGTCAGGATCATCACAGCACAAAGCTACAGATAGAGCAGAGGACAGTCATCCCACTAATAAAGATGGTAATAAAGAAGGTAAGCACGGGGTGGATAAGAAGGGGAGTAGGGAACTGAAAATAAAGAAGCTTCCCTATATGGGAGTAACTAAACTATTGGGGGCTCATCTCATGCTGGCCACTAAGGAGAAGATTTGGAAGGGGGAATGCAGGGAAATATTCAAGTTGCTACAAAGAGAAGTGAGAGCCAAAGAGGGGTTGAAGAAGGAAGAGTCTGAGTTAGCAAAGTGTCCATGCGTGCCAATGAGATAGAAAACCGGACAGCAGCCTTTTTGATATATGCAAGTGTCTACTGTGAATGAAGCTGTGAATGAAGTGCTGCCCTTTTTAAATATATGGATGTAATTTGCAAGGTTCAGATTTCATTCGAGGGCAATGCATCAGCTCAATATGTCAAGGAGTTTCGGGCCAGAATGGCAGTAGAACTGGAAGTGAAATGGGGGGAAATTGTGCCAACATACGATGGGCCCAGCAAAATTTGGCAAGACCATATTTATGGCCAGTGGTCTTCCAATTGTTTACCGCCCCTTTCAGGCCAATCCAACCCAGGGAACGGGTGGGTGCTGTCAACAAAAATCAAGGGCGAACAGTCAGGACATGCTGGGATATGAACAAGGGTTTGTGCAGCAGGAAGTATGATAAGTTTAAACATGAATGCTCCAAATGCTCAAGTAAACATGCCGTGGCACACTGCAATGGGGTTGCCGGGACAGGACAGGGGACAGCAAGGGGAAGCACAAACAACCAATGGAGCAACAACTACAGGGGAGGTCGGGTGCACAAGAGCTGCAGGAAAAGGCTTTTACGCCATTTAAGTTAGAAAGGTTGGCTTACAGGTTACAATTTTATCCGGACAAGGAAGCAGCGCAACATATTTTACAGGGTTTCAGTGGGGTTTCAAACTAGGTTATGAAGGTCCCAGAGAGCTTCTTTGGGCAGAGAATCTAAAATCAGTGAAGGAACACACACAGTTATTCAGGGAAACATAAACAAGGAGGTCAAGGAAGGTAGAATGCAGAACCCTTTGACAACTTGCCTATGCAGGATATGATAGTATCACCCATAGGTGTTGTACCAAAGAAGGAAGGTGGCCAATACAGACTGATATAACATTTTTCAAGGCTGGAGGGGTCTTCAGTGAATGAGGAGAACTCATCAGTGTCATATTTGTCAGTGGACATGGATCTGGAGTTAGTAGAGAATGCAGGACGGGGTGTCTTTATGGCAAAATGCAACATTAAATCAGCATTCAGGCTACAGCCAGTGCATCCGGAGGACTTTCAGCTATTAGGCATACAGTTTGGGGGTCACTGGAATCTGAACAAGGCCTTGCCTATGGGCTGCTCCACTTCATGTGCATTATTTGAGTGGTTCAGCTCCTTCCTCCAATGGCTGTTTACTTGGTGTACTGGGCACCAGTCAATGACACACTATTTGGACGACTTCTTTTTGGTCACCCACTCCGGCTATGCGGACTGATACAGGCTACTGGCATATTTTCAGGAGCTCCTGGATGATTTGGGGGTGCCCTTGGTCCCAGAGAAAATGGTGGGGCCGACATATGTGTTTTTTTCCTTCTTGGGTATTGAGCTAGATTCAGCTAATATGGAAGCACGTCTCCCCCTGGAAAAGAAAGTGGGGATTCAGCTACTGCTAGATGCCATGCTGACAAAACACAAGGTTACAGTTAGGGATCCAGACACTTCTAGGTCACCTGAATTTTCCATGAAGAATAGTGAGGGCAGGCAGGACATTTTGTAGGTGACTAGGATTGGCTCTCACAGGTCTGTCTTTGCCACATCATCACATTCGCTTGTCAGCAGGAGTAAAAGAGGATCTGAGAATGTGGCATTTCGTTTTGGAATTTTTCAATGGGATTCCCATACACAACACATGCCAAATGGACTGGGACATACAGATGTTCTCGAACGCCTCAGGAGGTGTTGGGTTTGGCATATACTGGCAGGGAAATGGTGCACAAGCAGAGGAGTGGCCAATCACATGGAAAAACAGGGGCAGAAGTACAGCATTTCTAGAGCTTTTTGCACTAGTGGTTGTAGTGCATTTGTGGGCCGCATTGTTACAACACAATCAAGTCATTTTTAGAGTGGATAACATGGCAGTGGTTTAGGTTCTGAATAGACAATCAGCCAGGGACCCACAGGTTTTGAAACTGTTAAGAGTATTTCTGCTGGCTTGCCTTAAGAATGAAATTGTATTTACAGCCAGACACATGCCAGGTGTGGACAACGACATTGCGGACGCTTTGTCTCGTTCACAGTGGGAGTGATTCCATATACTGGCCACGGCAGCAGGCATAGACAAGACTCCCATGCCACCGGAATTGTGGGCCATAGGCAAAAAAGGATGTTACAGTTGGTGACAGAGTTCTTATCGGTATCCACGAGAATGGCGTATGCACAAGCATGGTCCGAGTTTCTGCAATCAGGGGCGCACAAGAGACAGATGGAATGGGATATGGTGGAGGATACAGTACAGTTTATCATGGTTTCAATTGACAAAGGTCACTCACGGGTAACCATAGCAGGGAAACTGACAGGCATATCATTTGTAGGAAAGCTATGCTGGGGCTACGCACCTTCTGTGAGGGAATTAGGTAACAGGATACTTGAAGGATGGCCAACAGAACAAGGCAGGTCAGCAGCATTAAGGAAACCACTGAATTTGGAAATATGCAAGAGGATATTGGATAGGTTACTGGCCAGTTGCACAAGTCTTTTTGAGGTCACATTGTTTCCATGCTAATGTTGTGGATGTTTTTTGGGGCTTTCAGAATATCAGAGCTATTGGGGGTTGCAAAGGGGTAGGTTTACAGTGGAAAAGGTGAATAGCCAATCCAATGGGATAAGGGTTTTCCTGCGTAGCTCTAAAACAGACCAAAGGTGCCAAGGGGTTACTGTACTACTCCCAGTTCAGGTAGGTGAGGATTTTCACTCGTGGATATTGGGAACACGTCTAAGAGTGAGCTTGTATACTTTAGAAGGACAAGTTTTCTGACATAGGAATGAGGAGGGGGTTAAGTCTGACCAGTTGTTGGGAGTGCTGTGGAAAGTGCTCAAGAGTCTGGGTTTACAGAGCAAGGCCTATGGTACGCATTCATTTCGGATCAGGGCTGCAACGGAGGCAGGGAAACAGGGTTGGTCAAGAGAAAGGATCATGAGATTGGGTAGGTAGTCTTCGGACTGTTTTCATTGCTATATCAGGTCCAGGGACCAGGGTATAGGAGAAGTTGGGAAGATTTCAGCACACTAATTCCAATCTCTTTCCCAGGTACAGTGCTGGGACCACTGTCTGCTGGCATGGCTATCTTGATCGTTGGTCATTCATTTGTAAAACGGGCAGTGAAAGAAGTGGGGTATTCCCGCTGTGGACGCAATCCGGGATTCAAGAAGAACAATGTTTCAGTCCTATGGCATGGTAGAGGTGGTATGAAATGGAGGGATTTGTTACCATTTGTCAATGTTTTATGGTGAGGAAACATTTGCCCTGACATTTTACTTATTAATTTAGGAGAAAATTATTTAGTCTTACAAAAAGGTTTGCCACTTCTGAAGGAGATGAAGCAGGATTTGAAAGAAATCAAAAGCCAGTCGGCGGGTTGTTTCATCTGTTGGACGGAGTTTGTTACGAGAAGGGTTTGGAGAGGTGTGCACAAACCATACGCTATTGCTTTGTGAGCGCTCAGTCTTCTTAAGGCTCACACATGAATGAAGGTAAAATGTGGTTTGGTATAAGAAGGCGATATATACGTTCTGTGAGGTTTTTGGGAATCGTTTTGAGAAGTCAGTGGATGTTAATAGAAAGAAGGATATATAGTTATAATATGAGGGCCTGTCTGCATATGGGGAGCAAGATGGAGAGGCTTGTTGCCTTGTAGTGTAGCAGGATATGTTGGGATTAATAATTTAATAATATGGAGAATGTAGGAATGGGATGTAAATAGACAAGTAAAAGAAGTGAAGAAGTCTGAGGATATATTTAAGGTAAGTTTTGATTAAGTTCATTAAACAACATAGGTGGTTAGGATATAAGTGACGGTTTCTGACTGAGTTGTTGTGGTGTTGTAGGGACTCCCATCGTACTAGTCCTGAAGAAGACCCATTGTGGAGCTGGGATTTGGCCCAAGATATAGAGGGGTCAAAACGTCGACGGATATATCATAGTCTGGATTGGTTTCTGCATAGTATCTTTGGAGGATTGAAACAATTGATTTAGACTCTCTGAGGACTTGGAATGGATTTAATGCAGCAAACAGAAAAGAACCAACCAACTGTTTTTAATGTTTCTTGTATAGGTTTTTGATCCATTGGAATATGTATTATTATTCTTTCTATCTGTCACAAGCACTTTTTCTCACACTACCCGTCCTTTAGTGTGTTGTTTTATCAGATGGGCTGTCCATATAGGATGAATATATTAAATTGATATTTATGTATAAGTAAATAAATGAATATTATATTTGTATGAATAAATAGTTTGTTTGTTATCACCAATGTTGTTTTACGATATATAAACAATTTGTTTTCCCCCGTTAGGGCATTGTCGTATGTAATGATTATCTTCTACCTAGCCCGATCGGGTTTTTGGGTTACCCTCTGTGGTTTACTAGGACATTGACAAAGCCAGGCACAAAATTAATAGAGAGATGAGGTGCTTCTGTAGGGACACAGGGCTAGGCAGAGCAGCTCACCAGGACATATGCTATGTTGCAGTGGCAGTGTTCAATTATCTCGGTTTGGCAAGAATGCATCTTTTGGAGATCAGGAAGCTTTTAGAGAGTACTTTGGGATTATAAGGAGCTAGAGGACAGACATGTGGGGATGTGGGGGCAATAAAAACAGGTACTGTTTTGCCTAGTGGCTGGTGTTCCCCAAGTTGTAGGTCTTTCCAGAAAGTTATTGGGGTGTTGACATAGGAACACAGACTGAAAGGAAGGGGATGAGCAAGTTCACAATAGATAGAGCAGAACGTTAACTAACCTCACATGAGGTTATGTGGAGGCATTTCACAGGTTTGAGGTTTAAAGATTGGGCAAGTTCAAGTGTTACAAGTTCAGGTGTTGTAAGTTTTGGAGTGCAGTAAATCATGACGTATATAGTACCTTGAAAGTTTAAGGGGAGGGTGGGTTTTTAGGAGTGGTTAGGTAGGCGTTAGGAGAATGTGAAGTATAGCAAGGTGTTTAGTTTTGTAAGGCTTAAGGCCAGGTTGTTGATTTGTGATGCACACTGGTCTCTATAAAGCAGTTTTTTCCACACACAGAGTAGGAGTCAATGGTCTGTCTGTGCCCTATGTGGCCCAATGTATGATATGTCTGAACGCATCCTCCACTCAGTCGATATTTTCTGAAGTGCTGAAGATTTGCAATCTGTCCTTGAATTATTTGTTACTGTTCTATAGACAAAGAGCAAACTCCCACTCTTTGTGCTTGAATACACAGAGTTACTGTAATTTCTATAGTTAAGGAGCAACCTCTTATCGCTCATGCTTCAATGAACAGATTCACTGTAGACGGTGTAGAAGAAGAAGCGCCCCACTCTATGTGTTTCATTTAAGTGTCACTGTACGTTTGTAGATAAAGAACATCCTCTTATCGAGGGCGCTTCTGTGAACTGTGCTGCTCTAAGTTCTGTAGTGATGGGGTGACTCATTAACTATGCTTGAAGGATCTGTAACTTCAAGGACTGTCGCTAAGGAGAGTCCCATCCCTCTGTTTCCTTGCATGAATTGTGACACTACATTTTCTGTAGCTAAGGAGCACTCTCTCATTGAGAATGTTAGAGTACATTATGATACTGTAAGTTCAAACAAATTATGTTAATGTAGGTTTTATAGAACAAAAGGACCCTCTCATTCTCTATGCTTGAATGATAAGCATTACTATACATTCTACAACTAACGAGTACTCTCTCACTGAGTATGTTAGAATTAATTGTGATAGAAAAAGTTACATAGAAAAGTACACCCTCTCAGTCCCTGTGGTTGTATCCAGGGTATTACTGTAAGTTGTACAGCCAAGGAGCACAGGCCCTCACTGATTCTGTTAGAAAGAATTTGATACTGTAAGCTAAGGCAAAGTATACTTGCTCAGTCGCAATGCTTGACTCAAGGGTATATGTTCTACTGCCAAGGAGCACACTCTCTCACTGCCTATATTAGAATGAAGAGTATTACTGTAAGTTCTATAGCCACACAACTGTCTCTCACTGCCTGTGTTAGGGGGAATTGTGTTACCGTTCTTCATAGAGAAAAGGAACACTTTTGCACACCTTGTGTTAGGAAGAATTGTGATTCTGTAATTACTTTAAAAGTGAAGCACATTGTCACTCTCTGCTGGAATGAAATGTATTGCTGTCATTTCTATAGCTATGGAATGTCCTGTCACTGCTGTTCTGGGCAGCCCTATGTTACAATACATTGTGTAGACATAGTGCTGCCACTCATGCCTTGTGCTTGAATGATTTTTGTTACTATCCATTTAATAGATGAGGAGATCATTTTCACTGACTATACCTGAATGGCATTTGATATTTTTCCCTCAAGGAAGTGGGACCTATCTTAAATCTACTTTCTATGAATGGCCAATGTTAATATAATGAATGGAGAGTCTGAGTGTACCATCATGTGTGTCTGACGTGTGCTGCTCTCGTCACATGCTTCTGTTCTCTAACAGGTATAGATAGTTGTAAGTCAGAGTATTGTTAGTAAAAAAAATATCTGACTGAAATATTGTGTCCTCAATATTGTTTACAAAAATATAATCCCATTGGAAGTCTATTTGCAATCAATACCTTTAATAGGACTACATTTTTGTAAACAATGTTTAGGACACTATGGCCCTCATTTACAAGGGCATTGGGCCACTGGAACATCACTTTTACCGATATTCCGGTGGCGCAATGTCCTTCCCCATATTTACAAAGCGGCGTTAAGCTTTTTTTTTTTGTTGTGGCTTAACGCCGCTTTGTAACTACGACCCCTTTACAAGCATCACTTTGCGTGAAAGGGATGTGCAATGGGAGTTGCTGAGGGTGTTCCACTGCAACACCCATTGCATTTTGATGCTGCCCCAGATTCACTTAGGGCCAGATGTAGCAAAGGATTTGCGCCTCGCAAACGGCGAAAATCTCCGTTTGCGAGGCGCAAATGCCTCTTTGCTATGCAGAAATGCATATTGCGAGTCGGGACCGACTCGCAATATGCATTTCAGAATAGCAAATAGGAAGGGGTGTTCCCCTCCTATTTGCGATTCTGAGTGGTATGCAATACCATTTGCGACCGCCTACGCGGTCGCAAATGGTGTCGCAGTTACCATCCACTTCAAGTGGATGGTAACCCACTCGCAAATTGGAAGGGGTCCCCATGGGACCCCTTCCACTTTGTGAATGGACCCAAAACAATTTTTTCAGGGTAGGTAGTGGTCCAAGGGACCACTACCTGCCCTGAAAAAAACCCAAAACTAAAGGTTTCGTTTTTTTTTTTAAGTGCAGCTCGTTTTCCTTTAAGGAAAACGGGCTACACTTAAAAAATAAAAAAACTGCTTGATTGAAAGCAGTCACGAACATGGAGGTCTGCTGACGACAGCAGGCCTCCATGTTTGCGAGTGCCTATACTCGCTATGGGGCCGCAATTTGCGACCCACCTCATGAATATTGATGAGGTGGGTCATTGCGACCCCATAGCGAGTCGCAGTCGGTGTCTGAGACACCGTACTGCATACCAATTTGCGAGTTGCAAATTGCGAGTCGCATGGACTCGCACTTTGCAACTCGCAATTTTTTTATTTAGGATTCATAAACCTGAGGCATCGTCAAAAACAAATGCCACCCCAGGGGAGGTATTAGCATGGCGCAACGAGGAGAAATACTTTTATTTCTCCTTGTTTTTGATTTTCCTATGTGTGCTGCAGAACATTCTGCAGCACACATAGGTAGAGAAAAAATGCCATTAATGATTATGTGTAGGAAGGTGTCACTTGCTGCACATAAACAATCATTAAATAATGACGATTTGCTACTCCTATGTGTACGGCATTATGCAGCACACATAGGAAGAGCAAATTGCACTATGGTGCAAGGCTGCCTGTGTTGGCACTAGGCAGCTCATTTTAGCGCCAGCGCTAGAGAAAACACAGAGGTGCGCTGTATTGCATTAAATACGATGCATCCCTGCGCTGCACCACTTCTTTTTAAATGAGAACCTTTATTTCTGAAAGTCCATATTTTAGTTACAATAGTTTGGCACAATACCAAATATCTCTTGAACTGTTCTATTGTTAACTCTTCACTGCAGACGGTGCTTTAATACGTAAATACTAATTTGTCTTCTGTGTTGGGCCAATTCACCCAAGTTTTAAATAACAAGTTTCAGTTGCCTCAGTCGATGGCTCTCATTCATCATTCCTGGAGGAACTAAAGACTGCGACAGCCTATTTGTATTCAAATTCTCTAGCTTCAAGTTGTACCCCACTATCTGTATTCTGCAGCTGTTGCATTGTCTCAATGTCTGGACTATCTTTTGACTTTTATTTGCCCTACATAGCCTAACCCTCTATGCTAAGTGGTCTATTTTCTGTATTGCAAAGCATGTGGCTATGCACAACAAAATAAAGCAGTGTATCTACTAAGATATGCACCACTACAAGCCAACAAGATGGCATGGGAGTTGGATAGGACTATAGGGCTTGATTCATAAATCTTTTTTCTAAAGTTAACAATGCCTTACTCCTAGGAAATTTAGGAGAATGTCACATCAAAGTCAGGAGGAAGACAATGGCACTCACAAAAAAGCTTTGTACCCTGGACCTGACATGAGTACCTTATATAATTACTTGAGTAATTATAACTTGATACTATCAATATAATTATAATTACACTCGCTATTGCAAATCGAGTTTAGTGTAACATTAAAATTGGTGTGCATTTCTCACTGAGAATAACCAAAAACCTGTGTCCCCAAACATCTGGTGATTATGAGGATACAACTCTTTAAAACTCCACCTAGTAAAGTCGGACTCCGTGGCAAAAAAAGTCCAATAAATGTTTTCAGTAGCCTTTTCTTATAAAATGTGCTTCCTCGAGAAGCTTTGCTGCAGGTAGGTACTGGCTTTTGAAAATCACTGTTGCACAACTTCCTGCTGTGCTTCAATCACGGATTTCTCCAGATTTTCCAGTTGTTTTGTATTCTAATCTGGATCACAATAATTGTATTCAAACAGGTTAGCTCAAAGCGAACGTGGAAAAGAAAAAAGGGAAGAGTGATAATTGGCATATATCATACACATTGGGCTCCTTAATTACAGGTAGGTAACTTGTCCCTCTCCTTCACCACATTGAGTGTGCAGGTACACTCACTAACTGGTTTGCTACAGGGATCCTGTAGCAAAGAAATGCTGCAATGCTTTTCTGCAAACCCAGCAAAAGCCTTTACATATATGACCATACAACACTGTCTTGATAGCACCGAAGAATGCATGACAACTACCCAAATTCTGATACTAGGAACATTTCAAACCATAGCAACGGTGGCTCTTTTCATTCTTTTGGAGAGAGTCCTGATGGTATTTTTGGCAATGGATAGTTTATCTGTTCTGAATAACAGAAAACAATGCATTGAACACACCAAGTAGCTGTTGAACCTTGAGAAACAGAATGACAGAGAAAGTTTAGTTACAAGTCAACAGAATTCTGTGTGGGTTTAAAACGGTTTTCAAGTGTCAATGCCCCCTAAATAAAACAGTAATGCTTCTGAAACTTTATTTTCCGTGAGAATTCTGAGGTTTGATGATAAAAGGTAGATTAAGCTTTTGGAAAAACATAGCGGGTCTCATAAAAAACATTTTCTTGTGAAATGTGATAATTAGAGTGTCAGCAGAAAAAAAGCCGCAGTGTCACTGACTTTTCTTACAGACTGATGGAAACAAAGAGAGGCGACTTGGAGAGCAATCAATTTTAAAGGGCATTTGTCTTAAGTCTAAATACACGAGGACAGAGTCTGAATCGCAAGCAGGACTGTAGCAGGTCAGAGGAAGAACCAAGAGACACATAGGTCATTAGAACATGTATTTGTATAGCATGTTGGTGTTATGCTGTTAGTCAAACTACATCCATCCATTTCCTGTATGACTACAAATAACTCTTCAAAATAAACAATTTAAACATATATCCTGCAGCATGAAAATATCATGTGTGCATTTCCAAGTTTTTTTTAACCAGAAATCTGGACTCAGAAAGAACACTTGAATAGCCTAGATCCTCGAGATCTGGAGCTACATTCATGAAATTATGAATTATGAAAAAAGAGATTTTTTGAGAATCTTCTAGAACTATTAAAAGTATTTCCATGTTGTCTATAATGCTGCATGAGTGGCTCCAACATTGTTCCGAACTTTTCTTCACTGCTCTGGTTCTAGGAGGAGATTATGTGGTAGTCATGGAGATGACTGTTCCTTTGAGAGTTTTTACTCCTCCCTATTTTGGAGAAGTAAAATGCGCATTTTCGACACTTCATGGAAGTCGACAGATTAACTTACTGTAGCTCCTAGAGCTGAGAGACAGACTTTGGTGCATCCTGTTTGTTCTGCTATTTGTAATATCTCTGTGAGCACACACAAAGGGTCAGTTTAGGCCTTTCTTTCTGGCAGTTGTGAGACAAAGGGTTATGCTCAACAGTGAAGCATACATTTCCAAAGACGAAAAGCCTGTCAGAGGAGACCGCACATCACCATCCTCCCTAGTGGACTTAGCACCCATCAGCCCTATAGTCGAAAAGCATATATATAATTGCTTTCCTTAAACATCCCACAGAAAAGATAGTAGATACATTCATACAGCTCTGAGATTCAGGGTATTAAACTACTAATTAATTTCCTCCTGGACAAAGGCTACTACAGAACAATCTACAAAGTGCACGCCTTATCAAATACCTTTAGAATTTATACTTCTTAACGCTTTTCAGGTGGAGTGGAAGGTAAGGCCACTATGTGGTAAGTTGAACTTTGTTGAGCAGACACTTGGTGACAATCTGTGTCAAAGCATCTGGTAATTGGGTTGATATACTTTGCAGTGCTATTTAAACAGTCACCTCATTAACTTGGACTGGGGCACAACACGAATGTAGGAGAATATTTTCATGCAAAGAAACATATCAATCCTGACAAATAGTGTGTGGAATGTTCAAGCTTGTAGTTAAAGCTCCTGGGAAAGAGGTGAATGAGTGTAGTAGCGTGTAAGCGTTTACAAACATGAACTACTATTGCTAGTATTGAATGACAGACCAAGAGAATGACCAATATCCACCTAACTTACACAGCAGAGCAAAAACCTTCTTCTGCATTGTAGCCTTTGTCAATCAGTCGTCCAAGTCTCATTGCTGTACTTGGGATAAGTGCTCCAACCCATGACATGCATTTGGTGAATATATTTAGAATTGCACTATGCTCAGATGGGATCTTGTTAAAATGATTGGATACTTCTGCCACTGGAAATCTAGAATATTGTGTGACACACTCTTCGAAAAGAGTGGAGCAAACATTAGGGGAGTTCACTAATCTTAGTGCCCTAATGCCATCACTTTAGCAGTCTGCTAACCATGTCTATGATGAACACAGAGACTCCTCTTTTTGTTCATTTTACTTTTGGCTTTGTGACTTTAAGAGCAATGGAACCATTTCACTTTCAGGCACAAAGACAGTTCTGACTGCTCCTCTTCCGACCTCTCTTTTGGCTGTAGAGGGGCTTGTATTACGTTTGATGAGTCGTCCTTCGTATAGGTGTCAGGAACTGAAAGGTAGCAGCTGATTTGCTGGTTGATCCAAAAAAGGTGTGACTCTCCCTTCCACTGAAAAGACTATTAAAAGTACTTCTTAAAGTGTTTGTTAAATTCTTCCATTCGTATTGAGGAGAGTGAGTAGCAGCAGTCTGAGATGACCCTGCTATTACCCATGATTTAGCTAGTCCAGAGAAAATGGCAACAAGCACACGCCTCTATTCGGAAAAATAACTTTTACAAGACGCAGGTAGCTCAAGAGTGGGAAAATGAACACCCTTTAAGAGGACAGAAGTATTTTCTTAGCTCCTTCATGTAGGCGGGGTTTATGGGAATCAAATTACTACACATCGTTACCTGACAATTTCAGGCATAGACAGTTAGCAGTTGAAAGATTTGTAGAAACAATATCTGCTCTTCCACGTTTTACAGCACATTACACTATACATGTGGTGTTGTGATGGCAAGCTCATCCCCACAGTTCATGGAAGGTCTATCCATTTTGCAGCATGTCTCCCTGAATATAAAGCTTGCTAAGTCCAGCCGCCTGTACTGTCTCCAAAGGCAGGAGAAAGGTCTCATTGTACCTATAGTAGACGATGTTGACACAGTCTGATCTGATTCTGGCTACAGGAGCGAGGGTTTGTGACAGTGTCTATGAAAACCACAACAAGAGATGGAAATAAATTATAACAGCATATGCATTTTCTGTTCTTGCATGCACACCTTATCCCGGATTATCTCTTTCCACTTGTGTCCATCTTTTTGGAAAATTTGCCTAGTATTGGAGAAGCTGGGAGCTTGTCCCAGACAATAATAGAATCATTCAATGTAGGGCCAAGAAGGGAAAAGAGAAGGATGCGGGTATTAGAAGGTTATTCTTTTTTTCCATAGGCGGAATGTTTGTAGTCATGGCTAATTCTTCCCCCCTCATTTCTCAAATCCTAAACCAAGCCCTTCGAGATCATACTACAGGCATTCTGCATCTAAATCCTTCCGCCATCTGCAGGTCGGTGTTCTGCAACTGGGAAGTTTTTAATTTAATTCCAGTGTCAATCACATCTCGTAGAAACACTATTTTCCCACTGTTGACCATTACAGTTGGTGAATATCGACATGATAATTAGTCAAGTAACAGGAAGTACAATGTCCTTTTTTGCATACCTCAGTGGACTGATTGGACACCCGTCATGGTTCTGCAACAATTGGAAAGAGTCAGAAAAACAAGTCACTGATCAGGAATCTTAGCTTAACCTTGCTTGGCCCTCTCAGGAATGTGCATATCAATACAACCACTATTCTTATTGGATTCAGACTTCACCTTCTCATCTCCTTGGTAGATGTCTCCTTGTTTTATTAGGACAACCTTGGCTAGCATTAATGCTATTGACAGCCTTGTGTAAAAGCACATCCACAATAATGACTATCTCCTTTGGTGACCGAGAAGTGGATGGTTACTAATCCAAACTATTTTGTGGGAGCTCTTTTAACTTAAACAAACAGACCCTTACATAGCCTAGTACTAAAATATGGTCCAGGGTCTTTGTTGCCCCGGCCAGAGTAGAGAGCCCTATGTGACACAAACAGAATACCACCATCCACTAAACAGAGCATGATGGTTACACTGGCCAGTGTTGAAGGATGTGCTAGCCTTCAATCAAACTGATGTAGTGCAGATTGTGATTTGCAGGCAAGTTAAGAGGCGCAAACATCAAAAGTGCAGGAGAAAAGCTCTGACAGAGCTCCTATGTTGTGTTTCTCACACAGCAGTACATGGATTCTCAGGGGCTGATAAAGACCCAGGCGGTCTTTGCCCGCCATGGCCGCAGTGGCGGTACAGACCGCCGCTGAAAGGGTGGTCCCACCGCCCCATTCTGACCATGGTGGAGCCGCCACGGTCCAACTGCTGACACCGCCAAGATACAGCCAGCCTGAGCCAGGTGGTCCCAGTAGTTCTAACCCAACAGGGCAGCGCTGCAAGCAGCACTGCCAGCCTTTCCATGGCGGTGAACACCACCATGGAAAGGTTGGCCGAATGAGGGTGTCGGGGGCCCCTGGGGGCCCCTGCACTGCCCATGCACTTGGCCTGGACAGTGCAGGGGCCTACATGCACAGCCCCATCGCACATTTCACTGCCCTAATTACGGGCAGTTAAATGAGAGAAGGGTGCGGTTGCACCCGACGCACCACAACATTGCATCCAGCTCACTTATGAGCAGGCGTCGTTGTTGAGGTGAGTGTTCCGCTCGGCCAGCGGGAGGAAACGTTGTTTTTGCCCTCTGGCCCAACAGTACGCTCCAAATATGGCGGGCAAAAGACCTCTAGTACTGGACGGCTGTGAGAAATGAGGTCTTTTGTTGGCAGTCAGGTTACCCCCTGTCCATGCAAGGACCCTCACTCTAGTCAGGGTAAAAGAGAATCACCCTCAGCTAACCCCTGCTTACCTCCTTGGTAGCTTGGCATGAGTAGTAGGCTTAACTTTAGAGTGCTAGGTGTAAAATATTTGTACCAACACACACAGTAACTTAATGAAAACACTACAAAATGACACAATCCAGGTTTAGAAAAAGAGAAAATATTTATCTAAACAAAACTAGACCAAAACAACAAAAATCCACAATACACAAGTCAAGTTATTAATTAAAAATCAAAAAGAGTCTTCATGTAGCTTTAAACACAACGCTAACGCTGTTAGCATGGAAATGTACCTGGGTGCATCGAAAATAACTCCACACAGGCGAGTGTGTGTCAAAAAGGGCCTGCGATGTGTCGATTTCACTCACTCACGAGACCTTGCATCGTTTCTCCTTTAGTCAGGTCGGCCTGCGTCGTCTCTTCTCTCCGCAGGAAAGCTTTGCCTCGATCCGGTCAGCACTCTCGGGGCCGGGCAGGCCTTGCGTCGTTTTTTTACATGCCCAGTGGAGTTTGCGTCAGAAATTCAGCCACACAACGGTCCGAAAGCCACGCAGCGTGGGTTGTGAGCTCACCAGCCACCGTCAGCGATGATGCGCGTCGTTTCTTCAGCCGCAGGCGTCGATCTTCCGGTCGTGTTGCGGGCGAGTGGCGATTTTCAGCTGTCAAGCTGGTGGCGTGTTGATTTTTCAGCCGCAGAACGGAGTTGCATCGATCTTTTCCCCGAACGGCGGTCTGTGTGTGGATTTCTCCCTCTTGGGCAGCCAGCTTCTCTTCTCAGGGTCCTAGGAACTGGATGGGCACCACTTGGCAGAGTAGGAGTCTCTCCAGAGGCTCCAGGTGCCTGCAGAGGGAAGTCTTTGCTGTCCCTGAGATTTCAAACAACAGGAGGCAAGCTGTAAATCAAGCTCTTGGAGATCTTCACAAGAAGGAAGGCAACACAAAATCCAGTCTTTGTCCTCTAGCACAGGCTGAAGCAGCAAGTGCAGGATAGCTCCACAAAGCACAGTCACAGGCAAGGCAGCTCTTTTTCCTCAGCTCTTCTCCAGGCAGAGGTTCATCTTGGTTTCCTGAAGTGTTCTAAAGTCTGTGGTTTTGGGTGCCCTTCTTATATCCATTTCACCCTTTGAAGTAGGCTTACTTCAAAGGAAAGTCTCTCTTGATTGTAAAATCCGGCCTTGCCCTGGCCCCAGACGCACACCAGGGGGTTGGAGACTGCATTGTGTGAGGGCAGGCACAGCCCTTTCAGGTGTGAGTAACCACTCCTCTCCTCCCTCCTAGCACAGATGGCTCATCAGGAAATGCAGGCTACACCCCAGCTCCCTTTGTGTCACTGTCTAGTGAGAGGTGCAACCAGCCCAACTGTCAAACGGACCCAGACAGGGAATCCACAAACAGGCAGAGTCACAGAAATGGTTTAAGCAAGAAAATGCCCACTTTCTAAAAGTGGCATTTTCAAACACACAATCTTAAAATCAACTTTCCTATTATATGTATTTTTAAATTGTGAGCTCAGAGACCCCAAACTCCACATGTCTATCCGCTCCCAAAGGGAATCTACACTTTAATCAGATTTAAAGGTAGCCCCCATGTTAACCTATGAGAGGGACAGGCCTTGCAAGAGTGAAAAACGAATTTAGCAATATTTCACTGTCAGGACATATAAAACACATTTCTATATGTCCTACCTTAACCATACACTGAACCTTGCCCTTGAGGCTACCTACGGCCTACCTTAGGGATGTCTTACATGTAAGAAAAGAGAAGGTTTAGGCCTGGCGAGTGGGTACACTTGCCAAGTCGAATTTACAGTTTAAAACTGCACACACAGACACTGCAGTGGCAGGTCTGAGACATGATTACAGAGCTACTTATGTGGGTGGCACAACAAGTGCTGCAGGCCCACTAGTACCATTTGATTTACATGCCCTGGGCACCTCTAGTGCACTGTACTAGGGACTTACTAGTAAATCAAATATTCCAATCATGGATGAACCAATCATATACACATTTTGTATAGGAGCACTTGCACTTTAGCATTGGTTAGCAGTGGTAAAGTGCCCATAGTAACAAAAACAGCAAAAGCAGAGTCCAGCACACATCAACAACCTGGGAAACAGAGGCAAAAGGTTAAGGGAGACCAAGCCAAGGACGAAAAGTCTAACAACCGCCGAAGAGGGAATGACCCCCTCAGTGTCTGAGGGCTATTAGGCACATGCATGTACACTGTGATGGCTGGTGACACAAGGTAAGAAAGCAAGGAAAACACAAGCTGACACTTACATCTTACCTGAAGATTACTTACTAGTATTAAAGCTTACTAGAAGAGTCTGCTTTGTCATTTCTGTGGGTCCTTTAGCTGAGGGCAATGCTTGCCTGATTGTTCCCCAGGACACAGCTCCAAGTAGGAAACCACCTATTACGAAAGTTCATGCTCGTCAGGTACCTGCTGCAATTCGCCACAAATCTCTCCTCTTGTAAAAGATCATTTGAAGCAGGAAGATAGCAAACATGCCAGTGTAGTACGATAATGAACGATAATGTCCAGGGTCCGACAATTTTATATGGCTGCCTAGGGCTCCAATAGCATGGGCTGAAAGATTGCCCAAATAATCAGGATATTTGGTCCACATTTGTTTCAGATTAGGGGAAAAATCCACCTTTGCTTGTTTCTCACTGGTTTATTCAATTGCAGCTTAAGCAGCTAATGTGGACTCTCTTTCTTGTGGTACATGAACGGTATGCATAGAGTGTACATGCAATATTCAGGTAGCATGCACAGGAAGGTGTGCGATACACTGTACACTGTTTGGCAGAAAGGAAGGACAAGGCCATTGGTTATGTTTACATAATATAGAAGGCATTTTGTAGAGCTCATGTCAACAGTCAAGAGGTGATGCTGACAGTTAACACAGGTTTTTGGTTACTGTACTAATTTTATTGACAGTAAAGTTGAAAGGCTGAGTACCCTTCCAAGATTTGAACTGATAATTATGGGATCAAATACAGACCCTTGAAGGGGAAGATTAGTCCACTGAGCTACTAGACCGAGTCTAGAAGTGCATGGCATCCAGCTAATTGTAAGCATGAATTTCAATTGGGTTAAGAGGCTTGGTATACACAAGACAGCTGAGTGGCAGAGCAAGTATAAAATGAGACAAGATAAATGGTGGAATGCATAGGTCTGCATACATTTGCAAGACGGTGATCTGGAAACAAATTGTGCCATTTTCACACCAAACTATGATGTGTGGCTGCCCCTGTACACATAAGGCTCACAACTCGACACTGCTTTAATATGAACCAAGGGCCACAGAAGTAACCTCCAGCTATCAGGGTACAACAAACATGAATAGTCAAAATCAATGAGGGAGAAAATTACTGACAAGTGAAACAGGTATCTGAAAACACCAAAATAATACCCGAAATGTAATGGCTGAAGGTGTAGTTTCAGCATCGGCTGCAAGAAATATAGGTGACAGCATGAAAATTGCAATGTGCATGTTGTTCATTTAAATAGTGGTGATAGAGGTGTTAGAGCAGCTGTAAATTTGGAAACCACTAAGGACAAACATCTTACCTCATGATTTGTACAATGAACTCAAACAAATCTTAAGAAACTTTCATTATATTTTGAATATTTAGCCAAATTTCTAGACTATAGGACAACTGCTGAGAGAGCGCCTCACTTGAAGAAATCAGACTCAGACCACTGATATCGCAAGCCTGTTAGCCTCATTGATTGGCTGCAAGGTCTTCACAAGCATTCCCCTAAAGGTACTGAAACACAGGTAAGAGATAGTAGGTGGTTTCAAAGAGGAAGTAACCCCAACAGATCAAGCCTTTGGGTTGCGGCACAAGGTTCAAAACGTATTATTACGATAGACCATTTTAGACTCATACCGAGATTTTGATCAACAAACAGAGCCAAGTTTTGTAATAAACTAAATGAATTTAACATAGACCCTCAACTATGCAATTTCATGAATTAAATATAAGTTCATTCAAAAATTCAGGTCTGATAACGACTGGATGGGCAATAAACCAAATAATTTGAAACTCACAGGACATTGAGCAACAGTCCCTGTAAAGGACTTCTATGTTTAACACCTACTTTAACTATATGTGACATATTCAAGAACACAAAAGCAATAGCTCAAAAAAGCATGGACTCCTATTCCATTGCTTAACCATGCCAATGATTCTGTAACTAAGCCACAAGAGGAGCGGGACTACAGTGCCACTTCGATGAGTTATATGACTACTGTGGAAAGCACAGGATCCAGATCAGCCATAACAAGTCCAAAATCATGGGAAAGGCCGAAAAAAAAAAAAAGAAAATCACTACAGCAAAAAAAACATCACCGCAATTTTAAACCTTTTAGGTATCATATTTTCTGAAAGCCTTTTATGAGAATACCATGTGGCAAGAGGTAAATTGAATGCCACATTTTTCCTGGTGCTTAGGCTAAAGCTCACTGCATGAATGAACAACTTTTACAAGACAAAATAACATGGAAATTAAAGAATGTTCTGGGGAACGGATAACCAATTTACCTCTTGTGATTAACCCCAAAAGTGTAAGGGCCTGATTCAAAAAGATAAACTTACACTTCTGTGTAAGTTTACTCTTGTTTTGGTATTCACAAACCGCAAGTGAATGTGATGCCGCGGACTACCGCGGCATCCCTTTTTCAGACCGCCGTTGGGCCGGCAGTCCACATTTCGGGACACTGGAACCTCCACTGTCTGTTCTTTTGTTCTTGTTTGGCATTTTTTTGCTGCGGTGTGGCCCAGGAGGCACGTTTCATGCTCCAGGTCGCGCCGCAGCCCCTGGCAGCCTCCCTGACTTTCCCTTCCTACTTACCTACTTGGGTCCTTTCTCTTTTTTCTTCTTCTTTCTCATTTTTCTTCTGTCTTCATATCTTCTTTCTTCTTGGTCTTCCATATTATCTTCTTCTTTGATGTTTGTCTTCCCAGCATGTCTTTTTCCTTTTCCTTTTCGACTTTGTCTTTTCTCATTTCTATGTGGTCTTTCCCAATCCAAGATGGTGTCATACATTCTTCCTGTTCTGTCCCTTCCTGTTTCCGTCTTGGTGGTGATCCTCGCTCCTGTTTCCAGTTTTCTACTCACTCCTGCTTCTTCCCTGCAGAACTGACTTCTATTTTTTGCCTTTTTTCATTGTTTTTCCTCTTTTTTAGGAGTCATGTGATAGAAGTTTTTTCTCAATACTTAGGTTTTTCCTCTGGGACTCCTTCTGGAGGGTACGGTCTGTCCTGGCATTTTGTCTAGTCAGCAGCACTGTGGTGACTAGAAGGGGTTGCCCTTATCTTGGCAGTCCAAAACCAGTAAGAAATCAGGAGTCCCTCCAAGTACTGCAGTCTACGGCGGTAAGAGACGTGCAGACCGTGACAGTGAATAGTAAGATTATGACTGCAGAGACTCCGTACATAAAAATATATGACAGGCCTATCTTTTTATGTGCAGAGTTCTTCACCCCGACTGTGGAGTCACTTCATTCATATACACTATTCACTTGTAGTTTGTGAACACCAGAGCAAGAAGAAACTTAAGCAAAAGTGTAAGTTTACCCTTGTGAATCAGGAGCTGAATAGGCAAGGTGCCGCAAGTGAACAGTGGTTCTTCGGTTACAGAGGGAATCACTAGCAGTACTAACTGGCTTAAACCATAACACTGGTTTCAACACCCCAGCAGGAATTTTAAGTGAACATATGTGGCGTGCCCTTGATACATCGAATTCTAAAAATCCAATATTTCAAAAGTCCTAAATAGAGCTACCCTAATCTTATATACAATATATTGATGTGTCCATTCTGTCTGCTTTCTTCTACCTCTGTTGACCTTTCTCTCACCTTTTAGATATTTTCTTTAATAACTTCTGGTTTACCAATAAAGTTTCATTTCTAAATGCATAAAGGAAAGTAGGCGCCTTGTTCAAAAAACAAAAATCTGACAAAAGAAACATTTTAGAGGGTCTATACTTTCAGACTGTACAACAAAAAGTGCTTCCAATGCTATTTTTATGATGAGTATATTTCATATCAATTCTTCATTAACTAAAATAATAAATGCATTGTTATGTCATGTGAGGGAAAGATATTTTTATTCTGCTTAAAAACAGTTGCAGCAAAACCTTAAATTTCTGGTAGAGGTAATCATACTCGTATAGTAATCTAAGTACTAGAAAGCTACAACCCACATTACGTATAGTGCACTGTCGTCACAAATCTTTTCTCCTTGAATTATTTTGGGTCAGATGTATCAATTAGAATTGCAATTCCTAAAAAAATGTCAGTTTTATTTTAAAAATAGTGATTCCTCGTTATATGCAATTGGCCCTACCACATGGATATTAATGAGGCAGTTCACGGTTTCTGGTCCACTAGGAATCACAGCCATCACAGGGCTGGTACCCTGCTGGGGGTCAGCAGACACTGTGTCTGTGATTGCTTCTAAAAAAAGCCTTTTTTTCTTTTTTTAAAATGCAGCATGTGCTCCTTAAAGGAAAACAGGCTGTGTTCCAAAAAATAAAATTAAACGTTTAAGTTGTATTTTTGAACAGTAGGCAGTGGTTCCTGGGGCCACTGCCTGCTCTAAAAAATATTTTGTCTAACATTCTCAAAGGGGAAAGGGTCCCATGGGAACCACTTCCCATTTGTGTATGGGTTACCACCAGCTTCGAATTGGTGATAAAGTATTACTGTTTTAGGACTAGAATTCAGTCACAAAATATCAATATATACCAGAGATTCGTTATTTGTGTGGGAGGCGTTAAGCATGTCACTTCCAAATACTGATTCAAAATGGGGTCGCAAACTGCGATTTGGTAACATGTTGCAGAATCATAATTTGCCTTTTGTCCCTTGAAAAATGCTTTTTGGGGTCGCAAAAGGCCCGATTCTGTGGATCAGGCCTTTTTGCGTCCGCAAAAAAGCTTTGCACAGATGTCCCTTCTTTCTGTCATTTGTTTTATGGTTTGTAGTGAATACAACTATCAGGAGCTTTTACTTGTTGCTATTAAATTAAATGCTTATTTAACCCTTTATACACTTTATATGGTACTTTCCCAAAGATTGTGCACATGACCTTCACCTTTGATTGTATTAACTTTCTCATACTGTTTCTGTTCTTGCTTTACTTGCCCCTCTATCCTCAGAGTTGTTTTCTCTCTCACTTACTTTCCCTCTCCCCGTTGACTTGCGTCTATTTTTCACCTGTTCATTTATTTTCTTTTTTCTCAGCTGTTTTTCCCTCTTGCATGCTTTCTCTTTCACTCTATCTTCTTCTCCCTTCCTTCTCTCCTTTATTCTCTTACTTGTCGTTCCTGTGTCTCGTATTTTCTGGTGAAATGTTCAACTGCTAAAAAGAACAGACTGCACCATCCACATGGGCACATGGGACAAGCGAGGGCTGTTATGTGGAGAAATGCTCATCACATTCAAGCAACCCACGCACAGAAGTTCCTGGCAAAAGCTGAGGAATAATGTTATTTGGCAGACAAATCAGATTTGCCTGCAGCACAGTTGCAGCCGTACCGAACAGAGGGGTTTATTTTGCACTCTTCCACCCCAGTGACACAGATGGTACCTGGCACCTTCTCTGGGCTTTGCAATCTGAAATAGTCACGCTGGAAAATGTTACAATGCAGATGGCTATAAGACCAAAGATTTGCAAAAATCAGGGATTCCAGGAATACTTGATTGTTTTATCATTACTCCAACTTTGTCTTCATCATTCATTACTAAATCCACTTCACTTTAGAGGCAACCTAGTTTTCATTTCTTTTCTTAGATCTTGGTACGCTGTAAAATGGTACCTCACCTGTTGCTCCTCCTATGATGCAAAGCTACCCGAGAACTCTGCTCACTGAGACTCTAAAGAATGAAAGCTCCCCTCCTCGAATTTAGCAAATCCTCTAAGCACATTTTTTTATAATTTGGTTTCTTCAAATTGGTCGCAGTCTTTACAGCACCTAAAGGCATTTTGTGTATAGTGCACTATATAAATATCATCATCATCAAGTGACAAATTTGCATGATGCTTCATGTGAGAATAATCTATTCAGCTATGGACTCTACACGTACTAGGATTTAATGTATTAGATCAACATCTGCATTTTTCCAAAACAAAAATGCAACTCCACGTTGTAACATAATTGAACCTTTGAAGATATGCCAACTTTTTCAGTTAGGTATTGGTGAACAGAGATGTTATCAGACAGGAAGGCAACCAGAAACCTACAAATTATGTCCTACTTTGTACCACAGTCCCCAACACACAGACTTATTGTGATGTTTTGAGAGAAGTTCCCCTGCTGCAGATACACATGACGTTAGCTCTCAAAAATACAGTGCCGGTTACTTGTGGGACCTTGCTTTCGGGATGAAGTGGCTGGGCTACAATATGGACTAATTAAGGTGTAAGGTTTACAGGACAACCTGTCTGATGATTACTTTAATCCTTCTGTGCAGTGACAAGAAAGGGGATATATAGTGGATTCACATGATGTTAGGTTAGCTCTTATTGCTAACACATCTTACTGGGGGCTGTGATAAGTAATATGAGAGATGGCTTGGTATAAAAGCCCAAAATCCCGAAGATATGTGATGAGAAAACTAGAAAAGAAAAAACAAACAGGAAAGTAAAAGTATGTACTTAGGAACAGGCTGATAAATTATGAGTGGGTGTTTCTCGTTTTAAAAATGGAGCCTCATCATATAATAAATGATCATAAATTATTTGTGAAACAGGAATTAGCTGCAGGTGAAAGTTGGTAACCTTAAGTTTCAAAATATATATAAAATTTACAATGCTACCTGCATTGCTTCAATGCAGGAAACATATGGGGAATTATTTAAAAACAACTTACTACAGATCGGCCACAGCAGTTTTGTAAAAAGTAAAACCTAGAAACTGGGCAAAAATATTTAAATCGTCTTTGTGTATAATGCTTAAACAGCTCCGAAATGTATCCCACTGTCGCGTTTTATTCAAACATGTTTCCAGAAAACTGTGCCTGGTAAGGACTACAAATGGTTATTTAGTTAACCAAAGAGAAATTAAATGCATATTCTTGATGACAAGTGCTATTTTCATTTTGAAGACAATGCAAACATCTTTAAGACATTTGAATAATTGGACAGGCATGATTGAATACACATTATGTAGTCAGTGGGTTAATGACGAGCTTAACCCAAATAGTAGAACAACATTTAAAATACCTTTCTTAGTTTATATTCGTAATACAAGAGTTGCAAATTTGAAACAAGATCTTTTCAAATTAACAGAGGTGCAACAAGAATGCGTTAATATGTGGATTTAGAGAACGGAACAGTGAATAGCAGCTTGCCACTTTTGTGATCATTGGAACATTTCCATTCCCAACTATTGGGTATTTCTATGGAGCTTATTATCTTTCTTGATATTTTGACATTTCTGGTATTGTGAAATTAAAAAGGCTTTTAAAATTATATTTTTGGGGATTTTGAAGACATTTATGTTCTTTATTAGTTTCATAGAGTGAGAGGTTTCAATTATTCCATGAAGAAGAATGCATGCTCCAGTTTGTTGAACATGCACTCAACATTGCTCTGTTCACTTAGTTACGAACATGGGTGAATGTGCTTGGTACAGTAGTGCTGGTAAGAGTCAATCCAGAGTACATTTCTGAATCTGGGGCATCCCTATTGGTTCAAAGAAATAAAAAAGAGGGGATAACATGGTGAAACTTTGTTGTTTTTACTTACTTTCAAAGTTTCTTGTATGTATACAAATGCCTTTTTATATACATAGACAGTGATCAATACAAGTAACATAATTATTGGATGATAAAACTTCTTTTCTTTACTTCTAATTATATACGCACATTACAATTCCCTTAGATATATGAGTCACATAATGCATATGAAATGCTTTTACATATGGTGAACAGGACATTACCCCTACATTCACTCATGAAATCCTTTTAAAAATTATACATTCATGCTATGAAAACATGTTTTACAGATCCTCCACACTATACATATATTGACAGTAACTTAATTTGTTATTGTTTTTTTTTTTTAGTATCAGGGTCACATTTTAAGCCAATGACCAACATTGAAAGTGGTTTAGCGCAGCCTTGTAAATATGGAAAAGGTGACAGCACCACCGGAGAATCGCTGAAAGTGACGCTCTGTTGACGCTAGAGGCTTTTAAATGAGCCCCTTAGTTCAAAGATGTATTTTTCTAAATACACATATATTTCTCTTAGTCTGTTTCATTAACAATGGAAGAGAACAGGTCAATAAAAAAATCCTTCTCCACTTTAAAACTTTGTCTTACTTTCGTGAATACAAGACTTTAGAAAACTGCCTAAAAAATATGTGCAAACGAAAATTAAATGTTCATCTCCCCATGAAATTGTGAGAGGAAAATTTTTGCACCCAGCTCATTCTTTTTTGGCCTGCTCAGCTTTTTGTTGTTATACTTGGCCACTTTGAAATGTTTTGCTTGACATCCTTTAAATTCGTCTATTGCTTGATTCATTTGCAATTTTTTGTGCAATTATGTATTGCTAGAGTGCTTTGCTTTTGGTCTGATCTTTTAGCGTTTTTAGAGTTTTATTTTTAAATGTGCTTCTTAGAATTTTAAAAGTAAGTCCCTTAGACACCACCGCAATAAACCCATGCTGCATTTTGTTTGAGGACACATGCACCATGGCAGAGATCAATAACATTTGAAAGTCACATCCGCTATTTTACGGTCTTCACTGCTAATGTACCTCACGTCTCTCATCTACAGCTCATTGCTAATAAAGCAATGGGGTCTGGCACATCACTTCCAGCACCCTCAAGTTTGCCTTGAAAAGTCCTAGAGTTTTCTATGATTGATCTAATTAGCATGTCATTTCCTTTTTAGGTCTAGCCTACAGTCAGTGCACCTCACAGCATTAGCTGTCTGACGTTAAAAGTCACATTTAAGCTTTGGCTCAGCTGATTGAGAGTTGGATTCCTTATCAATCTCTCTGCCTTCTTTTTTTATAACTTTCCTTCCTCTTCTTGTACTTGGCCCTCCCCTGGAACATAGCTTATTTATCATACTTTTGATTGGATGACTTGTATTCTTCCACTACTTACATTCAGGAAACTACTTTTTACTTTTGCTTTTAGCACTCCCTGTTAGTGTATATGTTTTCTTGCTTTCTTCTCCTTTCCCCTGTATGGTGCTTCCCCTTTACAACCCCACCCCCATGCTACCCTGCAATCTTCTACCCCCTACATCTCTTCTGTTGTTTCCTGAGCCTTCTCCATCTCAATCTGCTTTTTTAATAATTTCCTTCCATTCATCCATTGTTCCAAGACCCTTTCATGCTTACCGCTGCCACTGCTTGCTAGCAGAGTTTACTTCACTCTCCAAGACCCCTCTAGTCCATTGCTATCCCATCCCTGCCTGTTCTTTTTTTTAAATGTTTTTAAGTTCTTTGGGCACCGAGGCACCAGCAATTTGCAACTGGGACTCTCCTTTTTAATTATGCACTTTCGGGCACCTTCTTATAAAAATGTACTGCTCCATGATGGGGGTTCAGCTAACTTGGAATGGTAAATTAAGAAAAAGACAAAATGGCGGCCACATCATTATTTACATGTGTATGAACACATCCACTTGTATAAATCATCACGCTGGGCCACTTAAGTGTCCTGATGTATACATGCATGCAGTGGTCGAAGTGCATTAAAAAAAGTATAGGAATTGTGATGCTGCATGCAATGGGGATGGGGGTCAGTGAGTGTGAGGTCAAAGATGTGGCTAAAAAATAACATATTCTGTAAGTATTTTAGCCTTTCACCTTCAGGTAGTTACACATAAAATAGTGCACAGCTTAAATGAGAACTAAATAAAAAAAATTAAGTTAAACAGTGGCAAATGCACTATAGTACATTATGAAACCTCTATAAGTTAATGCACTGCAGAGTAACCAGAGAGACACAGACTCAAACCTTGGTTGGTGCAACAGAGAACAGTGACTTGTGTATGTTTGATGCTACGAGGTCACAGCCTGTGACAAAAAACACTGTGACTATGTAAGTCTTTATTTTAAACTTTCATTACACACACTGTATGATAGACTGCTACACAATGTGCAAAGGATAACATGGTGCTTCCAAAATACAGGTTTTAGTAGTGCCCAGACTGCTCATGATGCATTTTTTTTATATAGCTGTCCCTTAAAGGCAAGCACTTCACAGCTCAGCTGGTAACTCCCTTGCACTACCACTCAAAAAGAGTAAATCTTTGTCATACCAAATCTTCAAGTGTATCCATCAACTAAAGCCAGTGCTGACTCTTTAGCATCCTTTACTTTTGCAGATTAATCAGGTGCACACATTTGTATTTCTTTCAGGCAAGCAGGCACCCTGGTAAGAAGGCTTGCTTTCTGTTAAGCTGTCTGCCCACCTTTGGTGTCACAGGACCGGAACCTCCCCGAATGACACTTTAGCAGAAACATTTAATATTGGAATTTACTGTCCCAGGGCGACTGTCTTTTAAAAAAAAGTAGGGAAATGATTTTCAAAATTTAAAAAAGTAAGGGCACACCGTGCCCCTGTGATCCCGCCCAATTCTACCACTGCATGCACGAGAGATGAGGCATGCATTCACGTATATCACTAAGCTTATTTTTTTTAGATGATGTTCAGCATCAACAATCACCATTTCCTTTCATTTTGTGGATGTTGAGCAGCATTGACAGAAAGCATCAGCAAAACCAATAGGTCTTCATTGGCAAAGCCAAAGTTGAGCCCTATTGACTTTGCAATATTTGACAGCAACTCATACTTTATAAGTGTGACTTTCCGATAGCTTTCTCGGCACACTTCAAACCTCACCAGCCTCAGCCCTGGCTATTTCAGTACTGAGATATCAGTGCTTTAAATGGAAACCTATAGATGCAGGTACTCACTCTTTAGAATACCTGTATGCTCCAGAGAAATGCCAGTACTTATCCATTGTAATATATTGCAGCAGTGCTGAGAAGTGCAGGTACTCTGCCTTTCAAATGAAATAAGTGCAGGTACTCAGTACCGGTTAGTACCTGCCCATTTAAAGCACGGGAGATACTCAGAGAATTCTGCCAAACAACTCCTTCTTGACCTGCAAGAGCTGTTATTGCACGAGTGTTAGCTGTTCATACTACCCTAGTTATGCACCACACCAGCGAA
This sequence comes from Pleurodeles waltl, assembly GCF_031143425.1. Lineage (NCBI taxonomy): Eukaryota > Metazoa > Chordata > Amphibia > Caudata > Salamandridae > Pleurodeles > Pleurodeles waltl. The sequence continues at coordinate 554,323,559 of NC_090448.1, forward strand.
TTTTGCTGTTTTTCCTCTTTTGGGAATCTTTGCTTATCACATGCTCTTATTAGGAAAATTTCAGTCATTTCCTAGTGTATGACAATTACACCCAGCGCAGACGCAGACAAGGTGAAACGCCCAGGGGCACTTTAGCCCCAGGAATGGTTGGTTGCTGGAATACCGGACACAAAAATATAATTTGACAGAAATATCATGTCTTAAATATTGTCTATAAAAATATTGTCCCGTTAGGTGTAGATGTTATATTATTTACTCCACCTGCGTGACATTTTCGTAGAATGATATATTCAGGACATGATGTTTCTTTAAAATGATTAGAAGAGGAACTGAAAACTGTGCGCGCCACTCCTGCCACTACAATCACATTTCCTGGAGGCCGCGTCAGTCTCAGGCTACCTCAGAAGAAAGTCGATGGGCTGGGTGCTGTTTCTACAGAGTTCTTGATGTGTATTTCTCTGGCAATCTATCAGGGCTGCCACCGTGCAGCGCGATTTACATTTCATCTGCAAACACCACAGCGCCAGTTTTAAATTCAATTTCTTGTTCCAATCTCTGTACATTTTTATTATTGCAATTTCTAGAGTAAGAGGGAAAAGGAATAGATAAGCATGGTCCAAAATCCCATAACAGAAACATGGAATATATAAGCAGGCTGCGATGCACTCACTGGCCCTAAACGGCACATGGCAAGCGATTCCACATCTTAGGTAAAATTATGTTGCCCTTCGTGGAGTTCCCAGCCATTGGAACTAAAGAGCATTGCCAGGCGAACACAAGTGCACATAAACGCGCATGCACTTTCCCACTTCGAACCTCTTGGGCTGCTCATGGCTGAGCAGTGGCGGCCGGCAGCTTTAGGAGGGGGGGGGAGGGCGGGGCACACACACACACACTCATTCTTTCACACACAGACACGCACGCACGCACATCCATTAACAACACTCAGACCATTCAAACATGCGCGCACGCACCAAACATTCATTTTAAAACACACACACTCAAACTTTTACAGTCGCACGCACACACATCCATTAACAACATTCATACCATTCAAGCACGCACGCACCAAACATTCAATTTGAAAAATCACACACATACACACACACTTACCTTCGGCCTCCAGGTCCCAGGAGGGTTGGGACTGCTGCCTTCCCTCATTGGCAGTCCCAGCCTCATCACAGAGTGGGATGTGGTCAGTGAGACTGCTGACCCCACCCCACTCTGTGACGAAGTGTCACTGATTGACACTCGCCCTGGGCACTTCAGGGCTTAAACTGAAGCACCCAGAGAGAGGGTCAATTGGTGATGCTTTCCTCGTCACCCAGGTGAGGGCCTCGAGGCACCTTTGCTGGGGTGAGGAGGTCCCGCCCATAGGAGCTGTGATGTCCTCAGCCCAGCAAAGTTCAGCTCAGGCAGCCAGGAGTCTGCGCAAATCGCTCATGTCTGCTCCTGGCTGCCTGACCTGAACATGAAGAGTGTCTGTCAGGCTGACCCTTCTTCAGCCTGACAGACACTCTTCATGGGGGGCAAAAGGTGGGGGGGCGTGGCCCCTCTGCCCAAAGGACGGGCCGCCACTGTGGCTGAGCAATCTGCACATGTATTAATAAATCCATACACAATTTTAGCAATAGATAAAAAATGAGGTAGTTGAGTGAATGAAGAAACAATGAATGAATATCATATTTCGTTTGCACAAATCAGTCGCCCGGAAGGGTATTCTAGATCTGCAGAGAGAAATAAATCACACAGAGGTGTCTAGAGGCTAGCATAAAATAATTTAGAAAATATTTTGAGGGCTTTGCAGAACGGTAAGTGATTTATCAAAGATCTAAGTCTGGGAGGAAGATTATTCTAGAACTCGTGGTAATTATAGGATATGGATGGAACACCACAGAAAACTTTTGGAATCCTTGAAACTGCCATCAGATGAGCAGAGATGGAGCACGTGGTGTGTTACACATGGAATGTCTGAGTGCATAACCTACCGACAGACCAGACCCAAAGTATTTCTCCACCCAGTGGCAAATCCACATGCACTTGAAAATGAGTTCTGGATGAGCCTCTTTTTGGCAAGTCTAAATAAAACGCATTTCTCACTGGTAGCTTGGATGACTTTTTTGCAATGTTCCACCAAAAGCTAAGGAAAGTTTTTTTCTACCACTTTAGCCACAAAAAATGCAGATGCCAGTCTGCTCCTCTTAGGCTCAAGAGAGATGTCTTTATCCAGGATGAAGCCTAGATTCATGACAGAAGGAGTGGCGACAGAACCCACGGTGTACAGTGCGGGGGCTGGCCATCTGCAGAGGGGTGTGTGTAGAGCCTGGCCTGAAGGTGTGGCCAGTGGGGTTTGGCCAGCTGCTTCAGGGCTGGGCACATGTCCTGGCTGGAGGCCCAGAGGCTGGCCTCTGCAGCCAACCATCCTCTCCACAGGGACGATGGACGGGAATATTGGCTTTAAGTATCCCAAAGGAGTTGGATGTATGTTTACATTTTAATATAATTTAAAAAAAGAAAAACAAACAGGAAATAACTGAAAATATAAAGTAAAGCGATGTCATAGTTATGGATGGTAATAAGCCTAGGTTACTTTACAAAAAAACACTGAAAAAAGGTTAAATTGACTTCATAGTTAGGGACGGTAATAAGATCTTGGGTTAGTTTATAAAAAAAAAAATCTCTGAAAAAAACAAATGTTAAACTAATATTATAGTTAAATGTTGAAATTAGTGAAAAACTAATATTTAAAAAAACTAAAAAAACTGAAAATCACAAGTTACACTTTACTGTTCTAACTATACCTTGTGCACCTGCCATGCACTGCTTGTGATCTCACATATTACATAACTCATGACATGAGAAAAAAAAAAACAATATTTAATGTAAACATTTTATTTCAATTTAATTTAATTACAATTTTATTGGATATTTCATTATTTGGAATAATAGTTTTCTATACTACATTAATAATACCTTTCACCTATTTTTAATTTATTTAAAATTAATTTAATATGACATTTAAAATACCAATCCTTTAACACTAATTAAAATCCCTTAGTATCCATATGGACTACCTATCCTTAAATACTAAAAACTCCTTACTACTGCCTATATTAGGGTCTCCAACGGGTAGCTCTGGAACTACTGATAGCTCACCAGTGCCCTGGAATTAGCTCCCTTTAGTGCAAGGTGCACTCTGGCTATATTAAAGAAGGATACTTCACAAGAAAAACACACAATTTTGTTTGAGTGTGTTAACCCAAAATGTAAAGTGTCTTGATGGAAAACCTTGGGGAGATTAAGCCCGCTGAGGACAGACCTTTTTCCATCAGGGTGACAATCTAAAATACTCTACTGCCCTAAAGGAATACCCTTCCTCCTAATATAGAGATGTCCACCAGCCCAGCAGACAGCTTGGCAGGAAGTGCCTTCATGATGGTTCCTGTCAATGTATTAAAAGTTTGATGGCCAACTTTGTCAAAATGACAGTACTGTACAGCACCCTTTTAACCTGCTTTTTTATTTTCAAAAACAAAATATTATGCAGTATTTTGTTTATGAAAATAATGTCTCTCACACCATGGCAGCTGTCTCTCAATAAGTGGAAGTCATTTTGGGGTTTCACTGCCCCTTACCGCCACAATTTATCAGGGGGAGACGGACAGTGAAAATTGGCCTTTTGACTGCCCACTCCAAATCAGACAGGCAGTCAAATGGCCAAACCTGTGACAGCCCTTATTTTGTACAACATTACATTTTAAATATTGTCCAGTCAAAAAAGTGTATGCAGCATATAGGCTAACATAATATTATGAAAGTAGCATATAAAGATAAGGAAAGTTTTTTTACATTCTTAACTCCACATTTATTTATCTTAATGATGTATATATATATATATATAAACTGCAGAAGTGCTCACTGCCGGGCTCCTAGAGTTAATAAACTCTCTTTATACTTTTTTGTGAATTCCTGAGTGTGCGTCCTTCCAGTGGAAGTTTTTTGTATTATATATATATATATATATATATATATATATATATATATATATATATATATATATATATATATATTTCGCCACAGTTCCGCCCGTACATTTGCCTAGCTCTCAAGAGAAGTGGAGTGCAAGACCAGACGAGCACGCTGGTCCAAATATATCAAAAGTCCAAAATCGTAAATGAAGCACTCACTCAGGCGTGAAGTTGATCGCAAACTTTAATCACCCTCCATGATGCGTATCCGTCGTACCCATGGTTCACAATGAGTGCTTCATTTACGATTTTGTATATATATATATATATATATATATATATATATAGTCCAAACACAAGTCCCGGAATACAGGAGCTCATACAGCGGTCCTGGATGGGCTCCGAGAAGCCCTAATATATCTTCAAACACTCCCTTGAAATAACAGGAGAACCAGGACACCTCCAAAATACAAAATATTCATTGAATTAATTTATTCCAGCATGAAACATCCAACGCGTTTCGGCATCCGCCTTACTCATGGATAAATTTTTGCTAAAGTGCTCACCTTAAAAACCAAGTTAATCACAAACATAGATGACGGACAATTCTTAAATACATCAACCATAAACCACATAGTGTGGCGGCCATCTTAAAGTGTCCAAAGAATTGATTCACACATTAATTTGTACCCCATTTTTTTACAAAATTGCTCCAGTTTGTTCTAATATCCATTACCATCCTTTCATAAAATATATCATGATGTTATTGCTCAACATATAAAATCTAAAAGGAAGAATACAATATTAAATGATGTTAATAGATTCTAAAATTAGTTAATCCAACATTAAGGTATACAAGATATAAATATTCCATAAAGTTAATCATCCTCTTAAAAAACTATAAATATGGGCTGGTGGGAGGAGCAGGTGTCAGATAAATTAACCCAATTTGAGTCCAATGTGGTCCTATGGTGTCTTTCATTGACGATATTTTTGTAATTTGGAGAGGTGATGAGGAAGCAGCTCTACAATTTGTGCGGGATCTAAACACTAATGAGTACAATTTGAGATTTACTGAGCATCTGAACCCGAGGTGTATTGAATTCCTCGATGTTGAAATCGCTGTAAGAGACAACAAATTGGTATCTAAATTGTATAGGAAAACAACAGCTGGTAATAACTTGCTATGTGCTCATAGTGCTCATCCGGGGACTTTGATACGCAGTATACCGTTCGGGGAGCTACTGAGAGCTCGGAGAAACTGTAGTGAGACAGCTGATTTCCAACTAGAATGTGAAGTCATGTGTGAGAGGTTTAGGAATAGAGGTTATGGGGCGAAGGTTATTGATCAAGCCAGACGGAAAGTTGAATCTTTGAATAGAGCTGATGTCCTGTATGGGACTAAAAGGGGTCGTGTAAAGGAGAATGACTCCATTAGATTCATTACAACTTATAACAATCAGTCATATAAAATACGCACCATTCTAAGTAAGAGTTGGCATATTTTACAGACGGACCCCCATCTGACAAGTTGGATTGAAGATAATCCTCAAATAACTTTTAGGAAAAGTAGATCTCTCAAGGACAATCTATGTCGCAATGATGTGACATTGGGAGGTTGCCTACAGAATACCATAGTGGATGGTTTTGTTTGTTGTATGAAATGCAAAGCGTGTAAAACCAGTAATAGCTGCAAGACATTGACTGTTCCAGGTAGATCAGACACTTTTGCAATCAGGGGAAGTTACAATTGTAATACGTCTTACTGTGTGTATTGCCTGATATGCCCGTGCAATAAGCTATATGTGGGCAGTACAATTCACAATGCGAAGAAGAGAGTTCTGGAACATAGACGAGCTATTAAAAACTATGATAAGAATTATCCAGTAGCTAGGCATTTCTTTAACCAACACTTTGGCAACGAGAATTTACTGAAGTTTGTAGTCATTGATCAAGTGAAGATCAGCAAAAGGGGTGGTAACAGAGAAAAACTGCTACGTATTTTAGAATCTAGATATATAATAGACTTTGAGACGTTGGAACCTATCGGGCTGAATTCAAGTGAGGAGTTGAGTATCCATTTAGGGTAGTTATTTGGCGTAGATTTTTTGATACAAGGTGAGGAAGTGAGGCGGCATTTTTTAGAATAACACTTTGATCAATGGTGACATGTATGGGAAGATAAAAATAATATTTTTTTGAAAAATATTCAGTGGTTTTTCTTATCAATTGCCACAGTAAAAGAACATGTATATCTGACTATGTAATTTGAAAAGGTCCACAATATGAGTTAGATCTGCTGATATAACATCTAGGGCAGCAAGATATCGTCCAAAGAAATCTTTTTGAAGTATATATGTCCATCAAGATGGTATGTCAATTAATGGTATTCATTCTAATATTGGTACAAATATTTAATATATTTAAATTACCGAAGACCTATAAGGAATACAGTAATACTTAAATGTATTTATACCCACTTGGGCGCTGTAGGATTAAATGGTAATAATGGTAATAATTCTGATTTGGGTGCCAATAGAGGATATAGTTACAATATCTGAGAATATTTATAGTTTTTTAAGAGGATGATTAACTGTATGGAATATTTATATCTTGTATACCTTAATGTTAGATTAACTAATTTTAGAATCTATTAACATCATTTAATATTGTATTCTTCCTTTTAGATTTTATATGTTGAGCAATAACATCATGATATATTTTATGAAAGGATGGTAATGGATATTAGAACAAACTGGAGCAATTTTGTAAAAAAATGGGGTACAAATTAATGTGTGAATCAATTCTTTGGACACTTTAAGATGGCCGCCACACTATGTGTTTTATGGTTGATGTATTTAAGAATTGTCCGTCATCTATGTTTGTGATTAACTTGGTTTTTAAGGTGAGCACTTTAGCAAAAATGTATCCATGAGTAAGGCGGATGCCGAAACGCGTTGGATGTTTCATGCTGGAATAAATTAATTCAAGGAATACTGTATTTTGGAGGTGTCCTGGTTCTCCTGTTATTTCAAGGGAGTGTTTGAAGATATATATATATGTTCAAGGTATATAGATGGGGAGTTTAGTATTGGAAGTATGTATTTCCCAAACTATATACATTCAATATATAGTATTAGTCAATATTCTAATATTGTGACATATATTTGGGTGGTCACTACTAGTAATTCTGCATGATGTGGCTACTATTGTGATTGTCTCTGTTGTGGTCACTACTGTAGCAATATTCATTGTCTTCAGTAGCTCAGGACTATTTTAATAGATTCGAAGTAGCTCTAATTGTAGAAAAGGTTGGAAACTCCTGCCCTAAAATGTACCCACCCTGAATCCTAAAATCCCTTACTAACACCACGAAATTACCCAATCTGAACCCTAAAAACTAACTAGAAACCAAAGTATTAACAATGTCAAAACCATAATAATTCACTGGCATTTAACAATCAAAATAAATAAAATACCTTAAGTGAAAACATTAATAATAGTTACCTTAGAAATTAAGATATTTTAATAAATAAATTAATTAAAATAAATTACAAGTTAGTTAAATAAGATTAATTATGTATATCATAAAATATCTCAAATCGCTAAATATATTTTATTTATATTTAAAAAAACCTGCAGCAATTAGTTGTTTTTTAGAGCTGGCTTGAATAGATATATTCTCTTGTTTGCAAGAAAAGAATGAAAGAGTTTTGGGGACTCTGGATGATTCTTCCCTTGCTTTATTTCCTTAGCTCTTTCTTTCTGCTGTGCCAATTCACTATTCAATTCCACTAAAACAGAGACTCTGTAAGAAGTGGATGGGACACACATCAGAGACATCTATATCTAAGACGTACAAATAGTGAGAGTGGTAATGCTTGGCCCACATCTGGGCATTACCACTGAATCGGATTTAGAAATTTCTTCTTGCTTCCCATGGGAGCTTGAATGCATCAGTCCCTTTGATTGTTGAAAACTGTATGAGATTTAGGAGTGGGGCCTGATGTCATGATGGGCAGACACCCACCCCTAAAAATACCTTGGCATTCAGTGGGATTTCTGCCCTGAAATTGCAGGTAAAATCCATCTCTCCCTCTGCAGCAGCAGAGTGACTGTGTTGATGCTCTTGAGGTAGGGGTATAACCCAATGTCTGGTTAGCACACCTCCCCTTTTTGCCCAAAGTAAAATCCCTGATGCCAGGTGGGCTGGCAATGGGTCACTTTTCTATTTGTCCCCCCTCCCCTCTTATTGCCTCTTATGGGGTGAGGGTTAAGGTCCTATTGCAGGGAGGGCCACACCCATCTTCTGGGCACCATTAGGAATTCCCTGGTGCCTAGCGGGCTTTCAACAATGAGGTGGGGGGAGCTGGAACAAATCCCCTCTCTGCCCAATGGGGAAGAAACACTATGTTGCCCTTTTTTGGGGTTGGGTTATGGCCATATGTCAGGGTTGGACGTGACCATCCCTTTTGTTTGCCTTATTGTAAAATCCCGGGTATTTACTGGATTTTCTATGCCTCCAAGTGAGCAGATTACAGGCACGCACCTAGTTCAGGAGCATAGTTTCCACTGGTGCAGCAAGTGCAGTGCTACAGGGGCCTGAGGCCTGAGGGGTCCACTGATCCTTGATTATTGCTGTATTTTATCATAGGGGGCATTTCCTCCCTTACATTACGACATAAGACACACTGGCTATGCTACATCCTCTGTTGTGGCAAATGTCCTATTTTGTCCCTGGGGGAGGAGAAACAATCTCTTGCCCCTTCTGGGTGGGGTATGGTACCATTCCAGTTTGGGTCCATCTTTATTTAATATTTGTTTTGGTGTTACTTCAAAATACCTGTTATCTAGTGGACTTTTATGCTCCCCAATTGGAGTTAAGTCCCCTGTTTGCATCTCGGAGAGCAGAAAGACTGTGTTACTTTTTTGGGGTATGGCCCAATGTCAGTGTGTGCTACTCCTTCCAAGAAAATTGACCATAAAATCGCTGATATTTAGTTGGCTTTCTGCCTGGAGGGAGTGGAGTAGAAAGACTGCATTGCTATTTCTGGATTGGGGGGGCATGCCCTATGACATGGTGGGCTCCCCCACCCCTTTATTTCTATAAAAAAATCTCTGATGTCCAGTAGGCTCTCTATCTTATCGGGGGAGACTGGGGCCAACCCCCCAATCGGATCTTTAGGAGGAAGATAGGCAACATTGCCGGGGGGCAGTGCAATTGTAGGCAGCCTTCACCTGTTTTTTGTAAATATTCCAAAGTGTCAAGTGAGTTTTCTAACCACAGGTTGTGGCAAATTGGGGGCAAACATCCCTATCTCTTCCCAGTGGCAGCAGACAAACAGTATTGCACTCTCAGGGGTGGGGCATGTCCCTAGATATGGGTGAGCTGCCACAAACACTTTCTTTAAAAAAAAATATATTTCTGGCTTTTTGTTCCCAGGGTGACAGATTGGGGGCAAACCACACTATGCCTCCCAGAAGGACAGAAATGCTATATCAATTTTTTTTGCCCACATTACATGTTGGGCTATCCCATCACTTTATTTTTTTAATAAAAATATTACTTGGTTTCTAGTGGGCTTTCTACCCCCACCTCGTGGAGGCAGATGGAAGATAAACCTTCCAATCTGCTCCCAAGCAGGTACTGAAACCCTGATTTCCCCTTTCAGGTGTGGGGCATGGCCCTATGCCAGGATGGGCCTCCCCAACTCTTTTCTTTGTTTTCCTAAATATATCCATTGGGGTCTAGTAGGCTTTTGGCACCCCCAGTCCACCCAATAACACGGTGAACTAGAAGTAAACACCCCATTTGCCCTGGTGGGGCAGGGAGCAGAAAGACTTATTTACATTTGGGGTAGTTGGGGGGAGCACAGACCCTTGCTCAATGGGTCGCTCCTTCCAGTAATATCCTTGGAGTCTAATGGAGTGGATCCCTGCCTGGGGACCGGCCTCTTGGGGTGACCCCAAAGAAAGGATTCACAAGGGACAGACAGCACTGGAAAGGGGACATTCTCCCTTTCCAGTGTAGTCTTTCCTAACCTGACTGTTGCAGGGGAGGCAGGGTTATGCCCCTTCTGCACCACCAATGCTGAACTGAAACCACTGAGCACTAATGGGGCCCCCTGGTTTCACCTTTCCATGTGTGACATCAGTGCATTGTATAGCACATGTTTGTCACAGACGGGAAGGTGTGGGGGCTTAGGCAAATGCGATTTTGCTTCCACTTTAAATAACAAAGAAAACAGAGGTTCCCTTCAAACCCTATGTAGAGTTGCCCACTGACAGCCACACTGGGGAGGTGGGACACTGGCAATTCACAGCATCCAGACAAGTGGAAAACCCACATTGTGCAGAGCTTTCCTGCTCACTTTATCTGCCACTGTGTGATATTGAGTCTTCACCAGGTTACGATGAGAAGGAAGCCGATATTGTGTAGAACACCTTTTGAGCTGCAGGTCTGCGATTATCTTTGTAGGATTGGCAGGTCACGAAGAAATAATTAGGTGAAGTATATATTGCAGAATGAAAGCTCCAGTGTCTGCTTACAGAATTCTCTGGCTACTCTGAGACTTCAGATGGAAACATGCATCTTGCCTCCAGAGTACAGTAAGCACACCCATAACACAAGGTTCATTTGAGAATTAATAGAAAGGCGGATAGTGCTATATGCATTTAAATCAATGTACAATATATTTATGTTATCTAATTAACCTACTTTACATACACAACTTTTTACTCACAAACATTAATATAACTAATAGCCTGTCTATTCTATTTGAAAATTATATGTATGTGATGCATGGAAAACCTGTGCAAATATGTTTTTGTAGTCTATTAAAGATACTATTTATCTCTGTAACTGTAATGTATAGTCAAGTAGATGTCTATACTTTGCTCCGACAACAAAGCTGCACTAGTTCAACCTCAGCCTGTAATTCTGGAAAAATATACAAAATATATTACAGGCAATTTGTATTTTTCACTTGAAGTGTTCCACTTTGCCACATATGAGAGGATCCACAGCGGCAAACTAACCTCAGGAATTTTTGCATAATAAATGCAGATGAAGCTTCTTGTGTGCAACACATCATATTCCATCATTGTTTTTTGGCCATCTCCACAGCAGCCTCACTGCGAGGTTGTAGTTTATTTTAGAAATGTGCGCCGTTATGCAATGGGAATAGAAAACACATTCCAGATTGCAATGATTTTCTGGATCGTGCTTGAGCGCCCGTAGAGGTCTTCTTCCTTCTTCGGGTTTAGAAACTGCAAGAGCTCTGGTGAGACACCGTGACTTTTCTCACCATTAGAAGTTGACTGGATCTTGGGACTTAGTGAGGAGTGTGGTAACCAGATTCATTCAATTTACACCAACAACATGAAATGAGGGGGGTTTAGAGGAAGGGGTTCCCCAACAGGGCAGAACTATTTCCCTGTGAAATACAAAATAGCAAGTCCATTTGTTCTGTTGTTTTTATTAAGAGCAAATAAGGAGTAAAACAGCCACTTTCATAGGATTCCAATATAGCCTGTGCAATTATTTGTTAATTTTAGAAAGTCGTAAATATGCACTCATGAAGGATCTTAGACCTCTGGGTGCATATCTTTCAATTTAAATCTAGCCCTTAGATTCTGTGTCAGAGCAAAAAACCTTACAACTGTAAGCACTCAATGTGCTAGTGTTTTTAAGTCACATATTTGAGGACCTTATGCTATTAAGAAATATGTGGCAGCTGCACATTGTTACATTCTTGTCCAGTTATACAGTATTATATTAGTTCAATTTTCTTCTTTAAGTATGACAAATACGATGTAATATCAAATATCCTTTATTTTTTTTTAATTAAAGTTACTCCTTCCAAGACTCACCTTGATGCTTCTGTGATTATTTGAGCACCTTTTCGCATCCTCACCCACTCTGATGACAGTCTGAGTAGTAACAAATTACGGCTGTGGTTGCTGAATGAAAGGGTAACCCAAGATGCTGAAATTACATTTTATGCTTAAATATTAGTGTGCGTTGTTACTGCACTTAACTGGGTGGGGTCTGAGTCGTTTTCTTAGAGTAAGTTGAAGACGCAAATATTAGTCTCACCCATACAACTTTGCAACACTTCGGCAAAACTTTACCGTGGTCCCAAGATGAAAATGCTGTGAATGTTTTAATTTATATGTTAAGAATTCCGACCAATCTACAAACTGACCTTATATAACTGTTTCAGCCCTGTGGGCCATGAACTGTGAGTATGGCATTCAAGTAACAAAGGAATTTACATACACCTATGATAGAGTACAACGTTTTTTGTGTTAAATTTAGAGCTACCATGACACGTCACCCCATCCTGCACAGATTTGTGGTCCGGATGCTGCACTCCTAATATGAACTGTAGGGTTACATGTGCCAAGGGGATTTTGCAGCGTGTGAAGAGGACGGACACTCATTCTCAGATCCCCCTTAGGGAACCCTCAGGCTGCAATGGCTTCATATCCCTTTGAAGTGAGGCATAATTGCCTTCACCAGATCAGAGGGGAAAAAACCTCAAGCCAAGCCCTCTGTCCTTTACCTCCATTTTCAAATGCGAGCATGTTAAGTAGGCAGAGAGAGATACAGGAAATTGCTCATACTGGTATTAGCAGGGAATACGAATGGGATGTTTTCATCTTTGATATGCACATTGTAGAACTTAGATGGCACAAGTACTTCTGCCCTGAGAAAACTCTTCTGCAGCAATTTAAGAACTGTGTCAAAATGCACCTAGAAGTACTACCTAGGTCAATAAGAACTAGCCAGTGCTTCCAGTGAGGAACCCTTTTGAAGTAAACAAATCACTCCCAAGGCCCCTGTGTCATGTTTGTCATATCACACTCAGTAGTAGCTTGCAGGGATTCCGGGGGTGAGGCGGTGCACGTGGGGGGGGGGGGCATTAATACATTTACATTTCTTGAAGTAAAAGTTTTAAAAAGTACATTCTCTGGCGCGCGTTGCTCCTCTCTCCTGTGTCGTTGCTCCAGGCACAGGCTCCCAGCATGCCCTGCACCAATCCTGATGCTGCTCAGAGCAGCATCTGGATTGGCAGGGAGCACCCAGCCAGGGTGCTCCCAGGCAGACTAGGAGCCTGTGCAAGCTCTCTCCAGCCCATCAACACCGAGCCCAGTGCACATGTGTGTTTGACCGGCCCGAGGCGGCCAGCCAAACATCCATGCGCAGTGAGGGGAAGTTCTGTGCACTCCCCCTCAGCGCACGTCAACCCCCAAAACCTCGCCCCTTTGAAAGAAAAGGATAATAAACATAGTTTATTATCCTTTTCTTTGAAAGATTTGCAGCTGCTGGCAGGGAGCGACACTCCCCCCCCCACTATGGAGGTGCCGCCCCTGATTACAGTCAGTAATACGTGACTGGACTTTAAGAGAATCTCATTTCAATATTTTCACATATATGCATGTGTAAAGTAATATGAACTTGCAAAAACAACTTGGCTTCTCCAGAAAGGTCATACTTTTCTAATGCAGATCCCTGATGACAAAACAAGAAAACAAGGCTTCTTTTTTATGTTTTATCTCAAGAGGACTTATGCTCCAAATGAACATCATGGTACCTATTTTCTGAGAGTGCTGAATAAAACACCTATTGAATTGTATTGTATTGCTTTGTAATTGAATTTATAAAGAATTACTACCCCAGATGAGGCGTTGAAGGGTTTTATGGTGGGTAGCATGCTACTATGTAACCCAAGGTTAGTGGTTAACCTAGTGGTTATTAATTATGGACATAAATTTGTTGGTTATCAAAGTATATAGAATGTCATGGCTGAATTATCCAGGCTCGCACAAGACCTCCTCTATGGAAGACCTGGCCATATTTCCGATGTGCATTTCTCAAGAACAGAGAATATGTACCACAAAAGAAGAACTAACTGAGAGAAAATGCTAGACATGGGCCCATGTTTTTAACCTTCCCTTTTCCACTGACATCCACTGTTTCCATGGTATACTTTACATACAATCTATGATTTGAGGGCATGCAGAAGCATGGATTCAGTAAAAATTGAGTTTACACTGAATAACTAATAACAAAAATAATGTTTCCCATCTAAAAGCAAGCAGGGGTTGAGTGAGACAGAACGAACTACAGAAGTCAAAAAGTGGCACAGGCAATGGTAGGCACATATGGTTTAGCAAACTATGCCACTGACATATTTTCCTTTGACTACATGCAAACTCATTTTGATATTACTTATAGTCATCACAATGCTGTCAAGAGGTCTTTATTCAGTACTGCCTTAAAAATATCAGAGATCTAAAGTGTCTTCATACCCTTACCTCCTACGTGATCTTCTCCAATGCAGGTCTCAACTCATTCCGCACCATCTTCACAGGCAAATGATATATTAAAATGAACTTTGTTAACTACCACCGCCTGTCATTTCAGGATGGGATTCCTCAAGGCTTCATCCTCATCAATGGTAATTCTTTGCACCCCACAGAGTCCTTTGTCATCGTGCAGGATGAACTCAACTATAAATTGCATCACAATTTCAGTGATCCTCATTGTACCCTAAGATCTTGTCAGCAACTGAAATTAGCTACCACAGTCAGCAGTCTGTTTGAAGTGCAATCCCACCAAATAGTAGTTTGTCCTCATAAAGGGAGGCAGGCTTCAGCCCCAAATAAAAGACTGTCTCAATACAATGAAATGTTAAGTCATTTAATAGTTTAATTAATCCATCCTTCTCTTTTAAAGAAAATGCTCAAAGAAAGTTCACACCACCTGTTAGAAGATCAGCCTTCTTAGTAACATTAACACTTTGTTTCCCACAATCTCCTGACTCACAATCTCCACAGTGTAGGCCCGTACTCCCTCCTACACTGAAGCAGGCAATGCCCTAAGAGCATGGATCCCTGAAGCCCACCGACCCCTGTTAAAGTCACCATCAATGGCGCTGCCCATCCGAACACTGGTAAACTCAAATATGACTAAATAGGACAAATATGACTGAAACACTCCCAGTCTCAGTGAACTCGAGACGTTCCCAGTCCAAGCCTGCAACAAATTCGAAGCTCTTTGCATTCTTTCCAAAGCTATTTATTAGTTAAAGTAGAATTCCTCACTGAAAAAAATACTTGTTGGCTGCTGCAACCTATCTCCCACTTAATAAACATTTTGACTCTGGAAATCCTGAAGATAAAAGTGGAGAATGAAGAAGCAAGGCCACCCAAATCCTCATCCATTCTTTATAGAGCAGCCTTTGCCCTCACGTGAGACTGGACCATTAGGAAGGAATTTGAATCCTTTCTAATCACCTCCCCTCCCAATAGAATTGACTGTTTTTTCTACATATGTCTAACATGTTCAAATTGCATCGTTTTATAACTTTGATGTATCTCTTATATGCACTGCATCCTGCTTTTATTATTTCTGCAAACGTTCTTTGCCCTTCTAGAGGACGTGTTGAGCTACATTATTCCCTGTCTCATGAAAAGCGTATTACTTTCCCTTAAGGCCTCGTCTGCCCTATATAAATACTCTTAATGAAATAAAATAAAATAAACATTGAAAGTACAATCGAAGACTCAAAGTCATCAAGGGCACTCTACTGCAGTCCAGTGTTTCCCTCTATTCATGTCTGTTATCTAGATCTTTAGTCCAACTACTTCAACATTTATGAACAAGGCCTAAACTCTTAGAATGCACTCGAGTAGTTATAATAAATAGAATGCAGTGTCTATGATGATATGGCATCAACAGGTAACTTTACAGTGAGAAAAAGAAATAGAGAAGCTAGGGTCAAAGTTAAAAGGCCGTATGTGATCTGCAGTGCTCCATTTGTTAAAGGGTCATGCGCCATTTCGTTCTACACACCCCGGTCCTGCTGCTATGAACTCCTATCATAAGAACATTCCGCATACAAGTCCATGGTTCAATAATTCAACATATTATTTCCAGTGGAAATATTTCCCATAAGGGGAACATTCGGCTAATTAGAACAATTGTTTCCATCCATGGGGTATTATTCTCCATGGAATGCACTATGCCTGATTTGAGTTTCTACGATGCAGAGGGAGCCCCATTAACTCCCATTCTAACTTCCAACTTTAGCAAGTCAATTATATAAAGTAAAACGAGAGCCTCTTTGACTCGGAGCCCTCTGCAGTCTCGCGAAAATTACGTGAAAAGGTTACCATGGCAACCAATGCTCTATCTTGGTTGAACTGAGCGCAACGAAATCAATTACCCTCAAATTACCCATACCTCCTCGTAATGGGCTGAAGAGGTGGCCTGGGGCGCTGGCAATCAAGGCTTTTACTAAGCCGCGGGGAGTGAAAGCCGAGGGGCTCTAACCTCAAGTGTATGAACAAAAAAAGAAAGAAGACGGGATGCTAAATAGCTGTTGAGAGTTAAAAAATGAAGCCGACAAATAAGATGATTTGCAGCACAAAGGTAGCTAGAGGGGAATAAGCACAAACAACACATTGTTGATGTCACATAGGAACAAAAGTACAGTGGGGAGATCTGACCGTCGTTCCACTTCCACCTTCCATGGCGTTATAGACTGAAGGTGTGACATCCTAACTAAACTAGGCTGAACTAAAAACAGAATTTCTTCTCTTCTATTTTCCTTCAAGCAGTAAGGTTTCCCCTTTCCAAATTTATTGATGCCCACGCTTTCAGTACCTCTAGGGTAGGGTAGTGGTCGAAATACTGGACTGCTTTCAGGTCCACTCATAGTAAGCCCTTTTTGCACTCATTACAAGTTTCACTGTAATTATGAGTGGAAATGGCTGTTTCTGCCCACATTTAAATTACAACTTGTGCATGCAAAGCACATTGCTGATGGCCTTTCCTTTTAAAACATTTCAGTGGGTTTGCAAAAATATTCATGTGAGAAAGGCCTTAAAAAGACCTTCCAGAATCAGCGCACAAATACTCATTTCCAGTGTTATTCGGCACTGTGAGGGTAAAAACTTGTGTTTCACTGGGAATTTCTCCTTGATGATCACCAGATGATCAGGATTTCCCGATAGAGAAATTCACGCTTGGGTTTTCTGGCTCATGGTTAATGAGGGCCTTCTTAGTTGAACATTATATCAGGTAGAAATGGGTACCCCTAGACTTTTATGGATATCAAGAGTCGTGTATTACTTAAATAATATAGTGTATGTATCTGTAGGCTGTGATCAAATTCATCAGGTACTTATTGACATGAGCGTAGGAAGTGTGGGGGACGCGGGGATATGTCCCCCCCAGATTTTGGAGTGGGGGGGACACGGGGGACAAGGGTGGGGGGACGAGGGGACAGAAGAATTTTCCCTTCTCTCCTGTATTTCGCAGGGCCATTAGTGCATGAAAGCGCTACCTATAATGGCCCTGCACTTGACCTGTGACCTGGCTCCAGGACACTTGCCCTCCTCCCTTTTGTTGTGCTGCAGCACACAAGGGATTCCTTCTCACCTTGCCACCACAGCCGCCTGCAGTCTGCACTTCTGAGAACATAGGGAGAAGAGAGGCCCTTTGTTGATTGCTGTCTGCATCCCGTCCCTCCTGAGCCCTACCCTTCCCTTCCCTTGAAAATCGAACCCTGAAGACAGCAGCAAGACTTCTGAAGATAAGGAGGTTTGGGTAATTAAATAAAGTATTGCCAAGTAACTCCCTTTCTTTTTAAATCCAGTGCTGTGTGGCAGAGTATCTCCCTTTCTAAAAACAGTATTGTTGAGTTACTGTGAGATGTGAGCAGGGCAGGCTTTAGCGCGCTAGTGGCACCCTCTGCGCAAATGTTTGTTAGGGCCCCCCTTTCTGCCGCCTCTCTCTCACTCTCTTCTCTCCTCTGTCTCCAGCTTGCCTGCCCCAGTGCTAATTATTGTCCCCTAAGTTGACATCCTGCCCCCCCCCCAACATTTCGGTCCCCTGTCTCTCCCTCAGCCTTCCTGGTATTTGTGAAAGCCTGCTCTGAAGGGCAAGGGCTGTCTGTAAATCTCATTTCCTGCCAATGGCCTGTGGATGCAAAGCCAGCACCGTGGCAGGTCACAGGCTTTACAGGACTTAACAGGCTGTGGTGGAACAGAGCCTGACACTGCTGGATAGACAGCGGAGAGACCAGCACACAGCATGGGTCCCAGGAAGAACCAGATGGCCTGAGAGATGGACAGGGCTAGGTAAGGCAGCAGGGCCAGCTCTAGGGCGATGCAACTGGTGCTGCTGCACTGGGTGCTGACTTAGGATGGGGGTGCTGTGTTTGCAAGTATATTGTGACTTTAAAAGCACCTGCTGGGTGTTCCTTGCCACCAACAGTTTCAGGCAACAATAAAAATCTCAAGATAATTCCGGTGATTAATGGTGTTCCTGGAGAGAGATTGAAGTTTTGTCTAGTCGGAGTTTTGACTCATCATAACGTACAGGGTTACTATGCCTGCTACAAAGAACGTCTACATGCAGATCACAAAGTGTATATAATGTGAATAGGTCAGTGAGTTACTGATTTTGTCAGATGCAGGAAAGTACCCTCTTTTTGGCATGGTTACCCCACTTTTTGCCTGTTGTCATTATGTTTTGACTGTGTTCACTGGGATCCTGCTAACCAGGACCCCAGTGCTCTCTCCCATTACATTTGGTTGTTTGGACCACACACACCCCACATTTGGCGTACTGGTGCCCCTTTTAATTCCCTAGTATATGGTACCCAGGGCATTGGGGGATCAGGGGTGCCCCATGGGCTGCAGCATGCATTATGCCACCCATAGGAGCCCATGTAAACTGTGTCTGCAGGCCTGTCATTGTAGCCTGCGTGAAAAGGTGCTTGCACCCTTTCACTTCAGGCACTGCACCAAGTCACTGTAAGTCACCCCTATGGCAGGCCCTCCTAGCCCCAGAGGGCAGGGTGCAAGTACCTGTGTGTGAGGGCACCTCTGCAGGAGCAGAGGTGCCCCCACAAACTCAGCTCCATTTTCCTGGACCTCGTGAGCGTGGGGAAGCCATTTTACGCGTGTACTGGACATAGGTCACCACCAGCTCCATAATGGCAACTCCGAAACCTGGGTATGTTTGGTAACAAACATGTCAGAATCATACGCCAATCCTATTGTTAGTATTGATTGTATGATTCCATGCACTTTGGGGGCTCCTTAGAGGATCCCCAGCATTGCTCCTATCAGCTTTCTAGGATTTTCCGGGCAGCCCATGCTGCTGCCACCCCTCAGACAGCCCTCCTTCTGCTGCTTGAGCAGCTCATGCCCAGGAAGGCAGAACAAAGGATTTCCTTTGGAAGAGGGAGGCAACACCCTCTCCATTTGGAAATAGGTGTTACAAGGCTTGGGAGGGGTAGCCTCGCCAAGCTACCGGTATGCTCTGGATTGCATATTTGGTGCCCTCCTTGCATAAACCAGTCTGTACCAGTTCAGGGACCTCAGCCCCTACTCTGGTGCCAAACTGGACAATGGAAATGGGCGTAACCACTCCCCTGTCCATCACCACCCCAGGGGTGGTGCCTGGAGCTCCTCCAGGTGGCCACTTGATTCTGCCATCTAGAACCCAAGGTGGGCAGAGGCCCCTGTGAGCATCTGAGTGGCCAGGTCAGGCAGGTGACATCACAGCCCCCTCCTAGGTGGTCACCCTGCTAGGTGACCAATCCCCCTTTCTGCGCTATTTAGGATTTCCCTCTTCGGTGGGTCCTCAGATTCAATGTGCAAGATTCCAGCAGGACTCCTCTGCAATGTTTAGTTTGACTTCTGGCCACTGGAACCGCAACTGGACTTCACAGGAACCTACAATCTGCAGCTCCAGCAACGACTTCGCCCTGCAACATTGTTTCTCTGGCTCCTTCCAGCAACTGCAACATTTGCCCGGCTGTGCTTCCTCTGATGGCAGCAAGTCT
Source organism: Pleurodeles waltl (assembly GCF_031143425.1). Classification (NCBI taxonomy): domain Eukaryota; kingdom Metazoa; phylum Chordata; class Amphibia; order Caudata; family Salamandridae; genus Pleurodeles; species Pleurodeles waltl. Next base: position 554,343,396 of record NC_090448.1, read on the forward strand.
TCATTCTGCATGAGAAGAAAGAAGGAAAATTCCTTGGAGTGAAGGAGTCACTTAGCTGCATCCGCAGGCACCAACTGCAACAACGACAGGCTGCGTGGATCTCCTCTCCTCTTGAGCTGCGTGGATCCTGAATCAGGGGTGGTAGTCTGGAGTGGTCTCCTTGGTCATCTCTACCAGCTGTCCAACTTTGGAGTTGGTAGGTCCTTGCCTTACCATGCAGGACAGTACCCCCATGCACCGCGTCTCTTGCAGTTACCAAGGCCTGTTGTTATCTCCTCCAAGGGATCTTCAGGCTCCATGTGGCCCCAGCCCCCAGCACTCTTCTCTGTGAAGCACAGCCCTCAACGTGCTTCGCCTGCGACGTAGGACCTCTCTCCAGGTGTGCTGCGTGGGCCTCTCTGCAGCTCCTGGGCTCCTTGCCTGTAGGTCTTTTTTGGGGGCTGCCTCTCCTTCTCCAGACTCTCTGCCTTGCTGAGGGTCACCTGGGACTCCCCTCCATGGGTTGAGTCCCCCTGGACCTTGCTGGTCCCCGGCAGCTCCACTTTTGTCCTACTGCGGCATTTGTCTTTGCCAAGGCTTGCTGGTGGGTTTTCCACACCACAGACACTGCAATTCTTCATTCGGCGTGGGACATCGACTGCATCACCTAGGAACTCTTCATCTGCTCCAGTGCTGCATTGCTGACCGTCTTCGTCTCCCCATCCACCAACTCCTGCATCCACAGATGGGCGGGTAGTGGCTCCTGTCACAACCTGACACTCCTACGTAAACTGGATTTGGTCCCCTTATTTCCCAGGTCTTCCTCTTCCAGGATCCACCTCTAGTTTTTTGCAGTCTTTCCTGCGTTTTGCAATATTCTTCTCTGAAGTCCTTTTGGTGGGTTGGGGAAAAACCAGTAACTTACCTCTTTTCTCATGGTCGCTGGGGGGCAGCTCTACTCTACTGATTACACTTCCTTGCATGGGGACCCGGCTTTCGCATTCCACTTTTTAAGTATATGGTCTGGTCCCCTCTAGGCCTTCAGTGTTGCCTATTGCTTTTCACTGTTTTCTATTGCTTTTTATGCCAATTTCTGATTGCTACTGTACATATAACAGTGTGCTACTTACATCCTATTGGAGTATTGCCTATCTAGTTTTTTAGTGTTTGTGGTACTGTAATAAGGAACCTTTAATTTCGTAACACACGTTTCTTTCATTTGTGTAAGTGCTGTGTGACTACAGTGGTATTGCATGATCTTTGCATGTGTCGTAAATAAGTCTTGGCTGCTCATCCACAGCTACAGACACTGTCTACACTTCACTAATAAGGGGATACCTGGACCTGGTATAAGGTGATAATACCATAGGTACTCACCACACACCAGGCCAGCTTCCTACATCAGAGAGCCCGCTCCTTTTTTGTCACCTGCAATTTATAAATTAAAACTGAATATAGAACAGTGAGCAATGAACTCATCAAAGAGCTGCATGCAAACATCAAGGTATAGATTAGAGCGCTATGATTTGCCCCCACTTTTTAATTAACTTAATGTTGCAAAACAAGTTAATTTGAGCGTAAATCAATTCTTAATATTAAAGAGAGTCCCCAACCATGGTGTTATGTTTTTAATTCAGAGTTTGCGCTTCTCTAGATAAAGCACTCAAACTATACCTGCTACCAGTATGGATGACCTATGACACCAACACCTTGTAGTCCTCTGTCTTATGTAACATTTCATATCCACTGATTTACACATATATGATGATTGTCTCTGCGTAATGTCTGTGTGATATAAAGTGCTTTGAAACCCTAGACTGGTATGAGGGCTGAATGATGGAACAACACATACGTATATCATGCATGCCTTAACATTGCGGTCTCAACAACGACCGCGTCTTTACTACTCATGCCCTTACAACAAATTGCTGTAAAAGAATGTTTGGTAAAGGAACATGCATGGTAAATTCTCCCCGCCCTGCCCCCTTACATCTGATACCATACTCCACCCTGCCCAATCACTTATAACTGCCCCTGCCCTAAACCCTAAACCTCCCGCCGTGAGCCCTAAAAGTAACCCTGCCCTGTCCTTAAAACTACCCGGCCCCCAGTATGAACCCTAAAACCTACCCTGAACTGCCCTAAAAACTACCTTGACGCCTTTGCCCCCCTGAACCCTAAAACCTACTCCGCTCTGTCCTAAATACTACATGACCCCCACCCTGTTCCCTAAAACCTACCCCACCATGCTAGCCCCATATCTGTGGTAATGGCAGCATGGTCAATGCATTGCACTGCATTGATTGCCTTGTAAGGGATATTTCTCGGTATGAGTGGTGCTATAAAACGAATGAAATGCATCTGAGAGAGAGTTGTGATGGATTGTAGTGAGGGAATCCGTGGCGGAGGTGGTCACTGGGGGGCACCATCAAACAATGTCGCACAGGGCGCCACCAGCACTAAGGCCGGCCCTGTCAGACAGCACAGCAGTTCACAGGAAGGAGGCAGCACAGAGACTGCCACTTGACAATCAGACAAGGACCTAGCAGCAATCATAGGCCTTACTGACCTTCACAGGCAGGCGGGGGGCCAGAGACTGACACAGCCTGACTAGAAAGAAAGCTCCTAACAGGCAGCACAGTGCATTGCAGGCAGCACAGGAATCGACAGGAAGCACTGCGCCCATCAGGCAGTACATGCCTCTTAGGACTTCACACAGGCAAACAGCAGCACAGAGCTTGTTGCTGTCTAATAGGCAGCCAGGGGCCCAGCAGACAGGGAATTGATGGCCGCACAGGACTCGACCGGAGGCGACCGCCTCCTCCCAACCCCCCCCCCGTCCCCCCCCCCCCCACGGCAACCCTTCTGGGTGCAAACTTTGTGCAGGCGGCCCACCTCAAGGTTGTCCCTGTCCCCCCCAGAAATTTTGTGTCTCCTACGCCCCTGCTTATTGACATACTAGAGTTGCCTCTGATATAAGGCTTCGATTGAAGTCCACTGACTGACATAATCAGATAGTGAATCTTTTAATGCAAATGTAAAGGGCAGTATTAAAAATGAACTTTCACAGTGAGTGTGTGATATTATTTGAAAGCAAGTAGTATCCTTAGTTACTGAAAGGTATCACTGGGCAGTGACAGGTATCAAGGGATGTGGCTTATTTTACCTGGCCATATACAGAAACCTCTGGTACTGTACGGATAATAAATGTCATAGGGGAGTGACTGACATCAAGAGACCATAAATAGTATTCTTCAGCAGTGTATGGAATCACCACTCAGTGACAGACAACTCAGAGAGTGAATGTCATTATCAGGCAGTGAATTTCACTCTCACATAGTTTTGTCATCATCAAGTGAATGACATAACCAGAACATAAAGAGAATTAAAAGGAGTCATCATTCAGAGATGAACCTCTTCAGTGATTGACAGTGAACCTCATTCTCACATAGTATTTGTTAACACTAGGCAGTGACTGACACAACTAAGTGTAGACTGACATCTCCAGGCAGTGACTGGTATCCTCAGGCTTTGAGTGAAGTAATTAGAGTATGCAAATTAGCATAAAAATGTGACTCATTGTAGAGATTGGCAACCTGCTAGAGAGTGAATGATTCAACCATGTAGTAAATAATGGCTGAATAACTGGGCAGTTACCAATGTCATAAATGAACAACTACCATTCTCGTTCAGAGACTGACACAGCTGAGCAGCTCTTCATAAGATCAGTAAGTGACTGAAACTGGTGGAGATTTCATAATTATATTATCAAACTGGCATCAGTAGTGACTATAGTCTTCATTGACCGATTCGGACTACTGAGCAACAACAGTAGCAAATGATGGTTTCCATTCATAGGAGAGTAACCATCCGTCTTCACCCTGTTGAGGTAAGGGGAGCTCTGAGCTCACATCATGCTGAGAAGACCTCTTAAACAGTTGCTTTTCAAGACCTAAATATTGGATTTCACAGGAGACCCATATAAGTGGTTTCTAATAAAACAACTTCAGCTTTACTTGGCAGTATGGGTTGATGGCAAGGTATGTCCCAACTTAAAGAATGTAGGATAAACGCATTCATCCCAGAACACTCCACTCAATTTAAACCTCTCAAGTAACATTCCTAAGAGGAGCTTATACAGGGACAGCTCCTTCTCAATGGCGAATAAGCGTCGCCCCACTGGCTGAACCAGAAGCTGAAGAATAAAACAAACTTTTAATATTGTTTTATGTTTCAGCTGTTGGCTCAGCCAGCATATGCAGGGAGGGGAGGGGCTGGTCCATGGGAGGGGAGGAGGAGAGGAGTGGAGTCAGTGCACTAAGTGAGCATGTCAGTTTGGCTGTCCATCTTAGGCTGGCCAAACTGACAAGCGCACATAGGTTTCTCCAACCCGGCTGTGGAACACAGCCCGGTTGGAGAAACTGCACATCTCCCAGTGCACTGTCTGAGCGGCAGACCAAGCCACTCCGACCAATCCTGACGCTGCTCTCAGTATAGGCATAGCATGAGAACAGTGCCAGGATTGCGTGGGGAGCCCGTGCTGGTGTCCCAGGGATTGCTGGGACACCAACACCATTGAGAGAAGAGGAATGAGGTGGCTGGCAGCCGCAGTAGAAACAGGTACTTTTTTTTATTTATATATTATTTAATTTTTCCCATACCTTAACTCCACCTGCCCACCCCTCCCCTTGAGAACTGCGGCGGCCGCCACTGAGTTTATAAAATAGTAAGCTCCATGGATGTAAGTTTGCTGTTTCAGTTCTTTTAAGTGGGAAACACTTTGACTGAGGTATTCACAGCTACAGCAAAAGCATTTTAGAAGACAGTACAAACTGTGTTAAAAATGTATCATTTTAGGTCAAAAATTGTATTCACATCCCAATCTCACTTGTATTATTCACATATAAATATAAATGTTTGTCCTTTCCAATGGAATAACACTTTCATTCTAATTGCAGTCTCCAAACCACTCTGCAGAGGTTCACCAGTGTCAAGACAACTAGGATTATCTGGCAATGAAAAATTAAATTATGTGTCAGGATTGTCTACATTATGTAGTAAGTAAAGCTAACTTATGCAGCATTATGCAACACATTCTTTGGCAGTGTTATTTTAAACTACTTCAGTCAGTCACCACTGGCAGGTCAAAGTTAAGATCATGTTTCCATAGGAAAGGCATTAAAAAATGGTGGTTCTACCTCAGCTCCTTACTGGAACGTTTAGGGTGATCCATGAACCAGGAACAGAGAAAACAGTGGGGTCCCAAAGTATGTTTTCCCCATTCATTATTTCATAGGAAAATTGTTGGGCTTGGTCCTTTCTGCAAGGTCAGCCCCGACATTTTGCCTTCACCATCCTGTTTTCTGAACCCATTTCTGTTGGCTCTTATGACTCTGTGCACTTTTTATTAATCAAACTTTATTTATCGGTTTTCATGTGTAACAGAGTCATTGACAGTGAAGGCATCTTCTGACACCGATGCTATACAATTTATTAGCTAGAGCAACAAAACAGTTTCTGTAACAGGCAGCTATCACTTGATATAGCATTCTTTAGGACATTACATTTCTGTTGATCACGAAACAGACAACAACTCAACATGTGTCTCCTCCATTACCGCTGCCCCCCAAACAAAAACCCATATAAATAAATCAATGTGTGTGAGGGTGGTATCAATGTTAGTGTGTAGTGAGGCAAGAGACCGGGTAGGTCCAGGGAAAGGGATTCTCATGTAATGGAGGAGGTAGTTATTGTGGAAGTAGAGACTGTATTCCATGGTGTTTAGAACTGAAGAACACGGAGCACCCGTGTATGTGTGGAGCATGCAAATAGAAGGAGTACCCTTGATGGGTATTCCACTAGTGGATCCCAAGTGTATTCAAAGTTTTTATACTAATTTAACAAAATATCCGCCATTCTTTCCATGGTGACAGCTGGCCATAGCTGAGCGTTCTATTGAGTTAGTCACGGGGCTTCTTTTTTTTCCATGCAGACGCTAGGGCAATCATACCCGCACCAAGACACAGCCCCACAATCACCCTAACTCCAGTTGTTTGGTGCTTAAGTAAGTCATCCCGGAGGCCCAAAACAGCAAAGTCAGGGGAGGTCAGGATCGGGTTTCCCAGGATTTCTTTAATTTGGGCAAGTATTTCCGTCCAAAATAGCCGAACAGTCGTCAGTCCCATCAGATATGAACACCCCTTCGACACAGGTCAGGTGTGTCTGGGAAGATTTTTTGCAGTTTGGTCGGGTAGAGGTACCAGTAAAATAAACATTTACTGTGTTTTTTGAATAGTGACAGAATGATTAAATTTGGAGATGTCTCCCCACATTTTGTGACATTTCTCTTTTGAGATTGAGCTATCTAGAGTTTGTTCCTATAAGAACATGTGGCGGAGTTAAGGGGTGAGGACGGTAGAGAGAAGGAGGGCATAAACAAAGGAAATCAATTCGTTAGGGCCCTCTGATCAGCTAACAAATTGTTAAATAGGGGTCAGGTCTCTCATGTCTGCCACCCTAACATCGGGGCATAATACCCAATGTTTCAGCTGGGTATAGGGGAAGCATTCTTAATCTGGGAGATTAAAGTACCACTGGCAATTCTCAAAGATGAAAATGTCCCAGCCATGTAATAGATCAGAAATGGTGAGGCAGCCGCAACTCGCCAAAGGTCAAAAGACCCAGGACAAGTAGCAGGAGGAAATGCTGGGTTGTAAAGGGAGAGGGAAGGTTGTCCACTCAGCAATTTGGGCCACCTCATCCTAGTCTTTGAGGGTCATTCTGCTGAGGGTACTAATGTAAGCATTAGGCATGCATTGAGCCTTCGGCTGCCGCAGTAGGTCCCAAGTGTATGTGCCCACTAATGCTCTGTCCATGTGTAGCCACTTTTTGTCAGATGGACGAAGGGACCACTCGGAAATTACCTGCAGTTCTGCTGCTTCGTGGTATGCATGAAGGTCCGGAAAGGCTAGCCCATGCTTCTTTTGGCAGTTTCAGTAATTTGTAGGGCAGGCATGCTCTGCAATTTTGCCATATAAAGTGTGTGAAGAGGGTGCATAGAATAGGTAAAAAGGTGTAGTCTAATTCGATGGGAAGACCCTGAAAAAGATACAGCAGTTTGAATAGGACAGCCATTTTAATGACACAAATACTGCCAAGCCATGAGATATACATGGGGGTCCAGCATTTGAGATCCGTTTTTAGTTGTTGCAAGGGGGTGGAGTGATTTGCCAAGCAGAGATCTGCTATTCAAGGGGTGATTCTGACGCCCAAGTAGGTGATACTTTTTTGGGCCCAAATAAAGGGGGATGTACCAATGTCTACATATCTAGAGTAGGTAGAGTCAAATTGAGCAGAAAAGATTTATGTAGATTGATACGGAACCCCCCTACCTTTTCATAGTTTTGGAGTAAGGTTTGGAGGGCTGTCTTGATGTTTTTGTGGAGAAGTAAGGGCTAGCAGCACATCATCTGCAAAGAACTAGATTTTATGCTCCATTGACTCAAAGGGATTAACATGGATAGCGGGTGTCGCTCGCAGTTTGGCTGCCATAGGTACAATGCTCAAAGGGAATAAGAGTAGGGGGACTCTGTGCACTTTACCACTGCTAACCAGTGCTAAAGTGCTTGTGCTTTCTCCCTTAACCGTGGTAAAAACAGCTTGCACCCTATTAGCACATTTATTCACTTGTAAGTCCTAGTAAAATGGTACATGTACCCAGGGCCTGTAAATTAAAATTTTCTAGTGGGCTGCTGCACTAATTAAGCCATCCGCTTAAGTAGTTGTTTAAACATGTCTCTGGTTTGCCATTGCAGCTTGCATGTGCAGTTTTGAACTCCCATTTCGACCAGGCAAGACAAACCTTTTGCCAGGTCTAAAACTTCCTTTATAATTCACCCCTAGGGTAGGTCCTAAATACCCCAGAGGGCAGAGTGCAGTGTATTTAAAAAGTTGGGCATGCATTTTAAGTTTTACAAGTCCTGAGGCTGAAAAACTCTTAAATTTGTTTTTCAATGCTGAAAGGCCAGCCTCTACCATAGGATAGCATTCGGTAAACACATTACATTTAATAACTGATAAATTTCAACTGGAAACATTTAGGAATGCTGAATTTGGTTTCAAAAGTATTGTAATTTTAAACCCTTTTTAATGGTAAAGTCCTATTTTAAGCCACAATTCTGAAAAAAACACTTTTAGAAAGCTGTCATGTTCTTGACCTAACCATTTGGTGCCTGCAGCCTGTTTCCTGGGTAACGTGATAGGTGTAGCTAATTGGTCTTCGTATACTGCTCCAAAGGAGTGAGACAAAAGAGTATAGGTGTTAGCAGAATGGGCCATCTCTGACTTGATGAGGGGTAGGAGTTGTCACCTACCACCCTTGTACATTACAAAGGCTCAATGCATCGCCTCACAAGTTTCTGCATCAGAATTGGTGCATAACACATCCCAGAAGAAGCACTTCGCATAGCAGCCCTCAGTCCCTCAGAACAACTGCTGTGTGACTCATCTCCACACAGGACATTGCATCGCCAAAGCAGCACCTCAGAACTTCTATTATGCAATGCATCTCCTCGTAGTACATCGCCACTGCAGCTCCTCGAAACTGTAACTGCACTATGTATCCCCACCCAAGACATCATATCGCCAGCGCGGCTCCTTGAAACCACAGCTGGGTGCCATATCTCCATGCATGGAATTTGCATTACCACTGCGGCTCCCTCGAAACCCCCACTGTGTAATGGATCTCCTCGGATGGACCTCACATCACCTGTGCTGCGTGATGCAACCTCAACTTGGGCCTTCATACCATTCCGCAACCAGAATTTAAGGTACTTTTGTTTAGCCGGCCTAACATGATCCCTGTATCCGGAACCACCTCCCCATCACGGCTGGACTCATCTTTTGACTTTGTCCCGGCCAGATGTAACCAGATATCCACAATTGGCTCTTTGTGCTTCTAGGCAGTATTGTTACTTACATTTTTTAAATTGCATACCTACGGTTCTAATTATTGGATACTGGTCATTTTGGTCTCAAATAATTTATTACATTTTACTCTATTTTCCAAAATTGGTGAAATTTTTTTCTTGTGTTGTGTTTGCTTGAGTTTCACCCTGAGAGTGATTGTGGTTGAAGCTTTAGTAGGGGTTCACTCCCTTCAACCAGTAACCCATGAATTGAACAGAAATACTGCAAAAGCTGCTGAATAGAATTTCACCAAATTAGCAGAAAGAAAGCTCTGAGTCCAGAGAGCATGCTTTTGTGTTTTGCTGTAAATTTGTTCAGCAGTTTTTGAGAAATTAAGGTTCGCAAATTTATAGATATTTCAGGCCACAGAGGATCCGCTGCAGGTCCGCAAACGATTTGTGGATGCTCACATTCAACCACACATTGTGGTTGGTTGGCCACAACCTGAAGGAAAAGTTGTGTTCGCTATCTTAGGACTCGGGGGCTCGTCCTCCAGTCCTAAAATATTAAACAAAACAAGATTTAAGGGGCAGGGTAGAGGTACACTGACACCCTGGGCCTTGTTGGGGGCCACAGAGGGACTCCCTTGGGATAAAATGTAAAAAATGTTCTTTTTTGGGGGGGTTCTATGGATCTGCAGATCCACAGCAAAGCCCAGAGTACCACCCCTGGGTCTTTGCGGTGGATCCAGCCATCCAGAGTGAATCCCCAGGGATGTCCATTTGATTATCCTGGTGGATCCATGGTCCATGGAACCCCCTCAAAAATAAAAAGGGGGTTGTACGCACAGCCGCATGCAGAGTAAGGCCAAAGTATTAGACACATGCAGGGTTTTGGGTGTCGGGACCTGCAACAGGCCGAGTCCTGTACCCAACCACAGGCTGCATGCAGCCAAAATCCACAACACACACAGTGATGGACTTCTTAATCTATGTTAAAAAAACTTAAAAAGTCACTGAAAAAAACAAGATTAAGGTAACATTATAGTTAGGGGGATAAGTGAGTTTAAACATACTGTTTAAAACAAACAAAACCACTGATATTCACCTTAGTTATCTCAAGTAACTATAACTCATGACCTGAAATTAATATAACTGGTACCCTCACCATGTACTGCTAATTACCTCTCATATTACATCACTCATGAAATGTTCTATGACATCATTGATCACATCACCGCTACATCTGAAATGACATAATTCATGAGAACACTGTGCATGACAAAGTCATGTGTTATAGTTACTTTAGGGCACAAGTTATATTTATAGTCACATGAGTTACCTATAACTGGTCAATTGCAGTGGTTTTGGTTGTTTAAAACATTATGTTTTAACTGACATTTTCACCTAGCTTTCACATCCCTATAGCCTTTAACCTTGTTTTTTCAGTTATCTATCTATCTATCTATCTATCTATCTATCTATCTATCTATCTATCTATCTATCTATCTATCTACCTATCTGTCTATACTGGTGGTCGTCAGTAGGTAGTTATATTAAGGATCAACTTTTCCAATAGACATTTTTTGTTTTACTAATAACTTTTGTCGCTGTTTGACAAATCTTCACAACATTTTCACAAAAAAGTGTCCTGCTTAGCCTAGTCTGGAAAGTTTCAGGGTTATTTTTTCAAACGGAGTCTGAGAAAAAGCAGGGGTGGGGTGTCGCAAAAAGCTTTTTCCCCATTCTTTGTCTGTGGGGATTTTGCATTCTTCAGACACATTTACAACCCAAACCTCTCAAAGTAATTACACCACATTTGTCAGGAAGCTAGATTTTGGTGCACAGATTGTGCTTTTAATGATTTGGCGTAAATCCTTTCAGCAGTTTCTGAGATGTCAAAGGTTAAAAAATATGGATCTCTAGGGATGCAGGGAATCCACAGATCCAACTGTCCGGGTGCTGGTATCTGATTGGCTGCCAACACTTCTTTGATGAAGTCCCACAAAAAAAGATAAAAAATAGAAAAGTGGCCAGGGTAGTGATACCCTGAGCACCTAGCTATGGTGCAGGGGTCCACTAGGAACCCCGCCAGGGCTAAAACACATTAAAAAAAAAAAAAATCTCTGAAAAATACACAGATGAATTAGTGGATTTTTCTGTGATAAAAAAATTAATGAAAGCGCAGCTACAGTGCTGGGGTGGGATAGGTCTTAGGGGCATTAGTTGTGCACAAAAGGAGGGGGGTGGAATGGTCCCTTCTCCTATGGGCTCAGGGACCACCACCTTCCCAACGCTATGATGACAAAATATGCGGTGGTGCTGCAAAGGCCCCCCCCGGGCCACAGGGACCGCCACCTACCTGGGGCAATCAATGAATAATGCAATGGTGCTGCATGGGGCCCCACATCCTGTGGACCGCCACCTCCTTGGGGCAATTAATGTAAAATGCAGAGGTGCCACGCGGGATCCTCGTGCCCCAGGCACCACCACCTCCTGGGGCAATAAAAAGCTAACTGCTTGTGGGTGGGTGCATGCCCCCGTGCTCCAGGGACCACCACCTCCCTTGGCAATATATCAATGTAATGGGGGGGGGGTCCTGTGGACCCCCTGACACAAGGGACCACCACCTCCCTGGGGCTACAAATTCATATACAGAAGGGGGTCCATTGCAGACCTCTGAACCCAGGGACCTCCACCTCACTGGGGCCAATTTGAAAGTAAGAAGGGAGGCCATGCGATCCCTTTCATGGAGTCATGCATGGCCCTGAGGACCCCCTGCCCCCAGGGCCGGCTCCTGATAACTCCCAAGGTGCCCACCCTCGGGAGGTAGCTAGTTGCTTTTGCTTGGTGGGAGCTAACAGCTCCCACCAAGCAAAAGCAAACATAACTCCAGTTTCAGAAAGCTAGAGCCGTTGGAAAGTACCCGCTTGCTGAAACCAGAGTTTTCATCTCTTTCCCTGCACACCAACATGCATGCAGGGAAAGAGGTGAAAACATTGCTCCTGCAAACAGGGAGATGCTATTTAAAGCAGCTCCCTGCTTGCGGGAGCAATGCTGGCTTGCTTCCGCAGAAGACAGAAGCCGACTGGAACCGCGGGGGCCATGAAGCCTACTGCAGTCCCTATCAGTTTTTATTAATGCCCCTGATACCCTGGTATATATGGCAAGGCCCCGGGCCAGGGGGGTCCTCAGGGACAAAATTGGCCTAGGTAGAGGGGCAACAATGCCCTACTCCCTTTTGAAAAATGTATTTGGCCCCAGGAATGTGGTAGTCTCCGGTAGGGTCCTTGTGACCCCCCTTATAAATATTTTTTAAAGTAGCCCCATGGAAGTGGTGGTCCCCAGGGGCTGGAGGGGTCCACACAGCCCCTCACATACATATACAATGTAGCCCCGGAGAAGTGATGGTCCCTGGGGCCCATGGCGGTCCATGCAGCCCCTCCCAAATATGTTTTAAATGTTGTCTCGGGGAGGTGATGGTCCCCAGGACTGGGAGATGGTCTGTGCGGCCCCCCTAAGTTTTTTATTGTGTAGCCCTGGGGAGGTGGTGGTCCCTGGTGAGACCCTGCAGCCCCCCTAAATATATATATATATATATAATGCTGCCCCCTTTAAGTTCCAAACCCCTTTGGATGTGCATGGTATGGGATTTGGAACTTAAACAGTGTTGACGACAGGGTCTGGCTGTCAACCCACCCACGCACGGCCGAAGACAGTGGGCAGTGCAGCGCGGGGTTGTGTGGTTATAGGGGTTTGCCCACAAGGCCGGGCAATGCAGCAAGGGCCTGCGGCCAACCCTGCCATGCATGGCTGAAGGCCATGCGTGCCTCGGGTTGGTTGGTAAAAGGGGGCTGCGGCAAGTACTGGCCGTAGTATTGGCCCTGAAGCCAAGTCCCACCACACATGGCCAAAGGCTATTTGTGGCATGGGATTGGTTGGTTATAGGGGTTTGGCTGCAGGCCCTGTAGCCAACCTCCACTGCACTCCGCCATGCATGGCGGTGGTTGGATTAATGTATAGTAATTTAAATTACTTTACCTTAAAAAAACATAGAAATTCACTGAAAGAAACAAAGGTTACAGGGATGTTATAGTTAGGAAATAGAATATAAAAAACATAGAAATTCACTTAAAAAACAAAGGTTACGAGGATGTTATGGTTAGGCTCACATTTTAAACATAGAAAACTACAGAAATTCAGCAGTTATAGTTAGAGTTATTTTGGGTAACTATAACTCGTGCCCAAACTTAACTATAACTCGTGCCCTCGCCACTCACAACATCTTTTAAACCATTATGGATAATATCACTGTAATATTTGCAGTAACATCATTGATGAAAAAACTGATCATGACGGGCGTGAGTTATACCTACCTTACGGCACCAGCTATACACCAAACAACACAGCATTTCCTAATTAGCCAGTAGAAAATACATCAGTTGGGTCGACATTCTTTAAAAAACGCTGACCTCTTCTTGGATAAATATGCAGGGCAGGATTTATCCTGGTACAATGCTCATTTCAAAGAAACTAAACCTCAACGGGAAGCATTTACAGATATAAACAAAGCAGGTACCTAGGTTGGAGCTTCACTTCTTTAAAGTACTAATCATTCTAACTTCTTGTGCATGGTCAAGTCAAAGCAAGTGTTTTTTTCTCTGCATTTCCACCTTGAAAAGTTATTTGCAAATCTTGATGGATTTGTTTGCATCCATGCTCCAACTCCTTCGGCCATCTGCAGCAATGTTTGGATCGATGTATGATAATTGAGTTTGAGTTTGAGTTTATAAATTTGTAAAGCGCATAGCTACCCTAGGGCATCCCACCGCTGAAGTACGTGAAGAGTACAGGAAGAACAGAAAGGAAGGATTAGGTCAAGGATTTGCCGGCAAAAATAATAGTTTTTAATTTCTTCCTAAATAGGATCTCGGAAGCCTCGTGTCGAAGCTCAGGAGGAAGGGAGTTCCATAGCCGAGCAGCTTTCACAGTGAAGGAGTTCCCTCCCCAAGCATTCTTGGTTCGTGCTATAAGTACTTGGCGGGAGGTAGATGAGCGCAGAAGTCTAGGAGGAGTGTAGATGGAAAAGGAGTGTCGGAGAAAAAAGGGGCCCCTATCGTGTAGGGCTTTATGAACTAGACATAGGGGGTCATTCTGACCCTGGCGGCCGGTGACCGCCAGGGTCACCGACCACGGGAGCACCGCCAACAGGCTGGCGATGCTCCCGAGGGCATTCTGACCGCGGCGGTTCAGCCGCGGTCAGAAAGGGTAAACCGGCGGTCTCCCGCCGGTTTACCGCTGCCCCATTGAATCCTCCATTGCGGCAGAGCGCGCTCCGCCGCCATGGGGATTCAGACACCCCCTACCGCCATCCTGTTCATGGCGGGAAACCCCCCATGAACAGGATGGCGGTAGGGGGTGCCGCGGGGCCCCTGGGGGCCCCTGCAGTGCCCATGCCAATGGCATGGGCACTGCAGGGGCCCCTGTAAGAGGGCCCCGCAAAGTATTTCAGTGTCTGCTTTGCAGACACTGAAATACGCGACGGGTGCAACTGCACCCGTCGCACCCCTGCAACTACGCCGGCTCAATTCTGAGCCGGCGTCCTCGTTGCAGGGGCATTTCTGCTGGGCCGGCGGGCGCTCTTTCGGAGAGCGCCCGCCGGCCCAGCGGAAATGTTTAAATGGCCGCCGCAGTCTTTTGACCGCGGTGCGGTCATTTCACGGCGGTACCTTGGCGGACGGCCTCCGCCGTCCGCCAAGGTTAAAATCACCCCCATAGTGATTTAAATTTGATATGTTGTTTTATAGGCAGCCAATGAAGCTTTACAAGCGCCGGCTTGGCAGAAAGCTTCTTTGATAGATTGGTGATCAGTCTAGCTGCAGCATTCTGCACCACTTGAAGTTTCTTTATAACGTAGTCAGGTTAGCTAAGGAACAGAGAGTTGCCGTAGTCAAGGCGAGATAGAATCAACGCCTCAACAAGAATCCTTTTAGCCCTGGGTGGAAGAAGATTCAAAATCTTCCTGAGGGACCTCAGAAGGCCAAAGCACATTGATGAAAGCTTTTTAGACTGGATTTCCATAGTAAGTCCGGGCTCCAGCCAAAAACCAAGGCTCTTGATATGAGTCTTTGGAGAAGGAAGGTTATTAAAAGCCTCCGAGTAAGAAGTTAAGGGAAAAGCAGGAGAGCCATTACCTATAATCATAACTTCGGATTTCCCATCATTAAATTTCAATTTAGATAGGTTCATCCAGTTAGCAATGTCTGCAAGACAGCCAGAGAGACAGGAGGAGGGGGACTGTCTAATGCTGGAAAGGGGTACTACTAACTGAGTATCGTCAGCATAGGTAACCACAGAAAGATTATATAGGGAAACAACCTTCGCCAGAGAGGATAGGTAAACATTAAATAGAGTCGGACTCAGAGAAGAACCCTGAGGAACTCTGCAGGTAAGCGGATAAATATCAGACAGAAAAGAACGATCTAAGACTTGAAAAGATCTTCCTGTATGAAATGAAAAGGGCCACGACAAAGCAGTGCCTCCTATCCCCATCTTGGAGAGTCTGTGAGGAAGAAGGTTGTGGTCAACAGTATCAAATGCTGCGCTGAGATCAAGTAATATAATAGCGGCATGGCCACCTTGATCCAGAAGTTGCCTGGCAGATTCAGTGACTGCTAAAAGAGCAGACTCAGTACTATGCTGAGCTCTAAACCCCATCTGAGAGGGATCCAAGAGTTTCTGGTACTCCACGTGACTTGTCAGCCCTAGATTAACATGTTTTTCCAGAACTTTTAATAAAATGGGGAGAAGAGCAATCGGCCTATAGTTATACAGCGAGACGGGATCCAAATGAGGTTTTTGAGAAGGGGTTTAATGATAGCCTGTTAAAAGACAAAGGCACCAAGCCTGAAGATAGAGAGTGATTTTAAATTTGTGTCAAAGGGGGAACAATAATATCTGAGGCTAATAGAAAAATAGAAGGAGGGGCCGGATCAAGAGGGAAGCCAGACTTGATGTTGCGAAGAAAGTTAATAACCAAAGTGTCTGTAGGGGGTTGAAAATCATTTAGTGTAATGCATGGGGAGGCCCCATCGGTTAACTGGAGGTCCATGGATTCTGAAAGAGCAGGCAAAGAAAATGACGAATAGATTTTAATAATTGTATCCAGAAAATGGATGGCAAACAAATTACTCTGTTTAATGGATGCTTCTAAAGGGGGGGGGGTCAGATTGAGGGGCCAAGGTTAATTCCTTGAAAATTTGGAAAATTGCTTTATGAGAGTTGGAGAATTCTTCTATTTTCATACTTTAGTATGTCGTCTGGGCTGTTTTAATGTTCTGATGATAAAATCTAATGGCTTGCCTATAGGCTACTTTAGAAGATAAACTATAGTCCTTTCTCCAGATTCTTTCAAACTTTTTACAGTTTTTTTTAAGTTGTAATAAACAAGCTTTTTTAATCTAGTCTTAATGGGTAAGCCAGAGTCTAAAGCAGTAGAAATCCAGTTGTTAAACGATTCGACAGTAGTCAGAGAAGCGGGAGAAGAAGTACTAAGCGCTTTCGGCCAATCTGTAGGGGTTAACTTGGACCAATTACGTCCCGATGTTTGAGTCTTAATACAAGGAGCCAAAGTGTAGTTATAGGAAAGAGAGAAGGACATGAGATAATGATCTGTCCAGATAAGGGGGAGAGGGGTAAAAATCCTAAAAGAAGGTACATTACTAAAAATAAGATCAATAGTATGCCCTTTAGAATGAGTGGGGGACGTGGAATATTGTATCAAATTCAAAGCTGTTAGAGAGGCTAACAAAGAGTTGACAGATGGACAGTCTACATTCTCTGAGTGAATATTAAAATCCCCGAGAATGGTCAGGTTGGGAGATTTACAAATAAGACTGGCTGCGACCTCGGGTATCTAATTAAATATTACTTTACGTTAAAAGAACATCGAAATGTACCTGAAAAAAACTAAGGTTACAGTAACGTTATAATTAATCAACAGAAATTAAAAAAACTTTAGAAATTCACTAAAAAACAAAGGTTACAGGACATTATAGTTAGGTTCACAATTAACACACACAAAACCATAGAAATTCAGTAGTTTAAGTTAGAGTTATCTCAAAAAATTATAACTTGTGCCCTTGGGTAACTACAACTCACGCTCTTACCACGCACTGCTAATTACCCAACATATTACATCACTCATGACATCTATGACATCATTGAAAATATCAGTGCAACATTTACTATTGATAAGAAATCTTTGCATTGCGGGAACTCGCTGGAGAAGCTCCTGGTGCTGAAAATTAGCATGAGCAGCGCAGGAGGTTTTTGCCACACATGATAAACACCTTACCCTGGTTAATAGAATTTAGCATGTGTGGTGAATACCCCACCCTATTCTGATAAACTTGCAATGAGGGCTTAAGAGTTTTAGCACTTAGGGATCTACTCCCAACAGTAGAAGCCTTCTGGATGAATTGATAAGGAAAATAAACTGATATAGTTCATATGCTTCCATCTATTATCAACGTCCATCATCGCTTGTGCTGCTGCTACCTGCTTGAGAATAGCCTAGGAGATATTAAACCTTGACTGGGTACACTGTGTTTGCAAAAAAGCGGCTCAAGTTTCCTATATGCATGGTAAACAAAACCTAAACTTTGGAGAAGCTGTTTCTAGTTCCACACTGGATAGTGTCCATAACTTGCTCACAGGAAAGAACCAATGGACCTAGGGCCAGATGTAGCAACCCGTTTGCAAGTCACAAACGGCGAAATTCGCCGTTTGCGAGTCGCAAACGTGGGTTTGGCATGCAGAAATGCAATATGCATTTGCGACTCGCAAATAGGAAGGGGTGTTCCCTTCCTATTTGCGAGTCGCTGTGGGATGCAATACCATTTGCGACCGCGTACGCGGTCGCAAATGGCATCGCAGTTACCATCCACTTCAAGTGGATGGTAACCCACTCGCAAATTGGAAGGTGTCCCCATGGGACCCCTTCCAGTTTGTGACTGGACCCCAAAATATTTTTTCAGGGCAGGGAGTGGTCCAAGGGACCACTCCCTGCCCTGAAAAAATACCAAAACAAAAGGTTTCGGTTTTTTTGCAGTGCAGCTCGTTTTCCTGTCAGGAAAACGGGCTACACTTAAAAAAAAAAAACTTCTTTATTTAAAAGCAGGTCGCGAACATGGAGGTCTGCTGACGTCAGCAGGCCTCCATGTTAGCAAGTGCCTATACTCGCAATGGGGCCGCAATTTGCGACCCACCTCATGAATATTCATGAGGTGGGTCATTGCGACCCCATTACGAGTCGCAGTCGGTGTCTGAGACACCGTACTGCATAGCAAATTGCGACTTGCAATTTGCGAGTCGGATGGACTCGCAAATTGCAAGTCGCAATTTAGCTTTTTGCTACATCTGGCCCCTAGACTCTCACTATGAAGACGGGTATCAAGCTGCTGTCCATCTTTGTAGATACTATGCAGAAACACATTGGAATTGTGTATCGCTAGTCATGCTGCAAGGATGTTTACAGAAAAACCCTGCAGAATGCACCCTGGTATCCATTCGCCAATCAAATAACGATTACTTCTGACGACGTTAGGTGATTGACCTATATTAGAAAAATCTCTCTGGCCGTCAGATCTACATTGGCTCTCAATTTCTTTTCTGCTAACTCTATGTGTTCCAACTCGAAAACTCCTCTTCGAACCTAACAGCACATTTTTATCGCTTCAGCCTCTTAATGTAATGTGTTATTTTCCTGGTCAGGCATCGCGGATAATGAATTCCAATCATATCCGACTCTAGTTACACAGCTATAAGGCCATCAATCACGGCAGAAATCGACTGCAGCATCACTTCACGTTTTAGAGCTTCAAAGAAAAAGAAAGAAGAACGAAAGGCAAAATGTGATATCTGAAGGAAAAGCTTTTTTTAAATACCCCTTCCCTCCTGAATGCCCTTTCGGGAGTGTACTGTTAAGTCACAATTGACAATCTATTCAAATTATTTCTCCTCCACAATTCCCACACAGAAGAGAAAGGATGCTTTTTAGCTACGGCTTCTAGAAGAGTCTGATAGGCTACGGTGCAATGTATGATACACAAAAATGGTGACATATTGCTGATCGAAATGCAGGATGCAATTTCTTGCCTTGCCGCCCCAGGGTGCAGCCAGGCACCTGCAATACCAGCTTCAGCGGTGGTTGCTATGGACATATTAAATGGCTCTTAATGTCCCTTCCTAGCTTTGATCTGTGAGGCCAAGGTCACTAGACAGAGACAGAAGCTAATAAATAACACTGCAAGGAAATTCATATTTTGATATGATATTGATAAGATATTATGACAGCGTTGTGGAGTAGGACCCCAAGAGTGACAAAGGAATTAAACATGGGTAAATAAAGAGAAAAGATAAGCAGTGCAAAGAAAAAATATAAGCAATAGGCAAATGAGGGTCTAAAAGGAGAATGCAAAGACGGAAATAAGACAGTGGCGGCCGGCAGCTTTAGGAGGGAGGGGGGCAGGTGGGACACACACACACACTCATTCTTTCACACACAGACACGCACACACATCCATTAACAACACTCATACCATTCAAATATGCACGCACGCACCGAACATTCATTTTAAAAGATCGCACACACTCATTCTTTCACACACACACGCACGCACGCACGCACGCACATCCATTAACAACATTCATAACACTCAAACATGCATGCGCGCACCAAACATTCAGTTTAAAACATCACACACATACCCACACACACACACACACACTTACCTTCAGCCTCCAGGTCCCAGGAGGGTTGGGACTGCTGCCTTCCCTCGTCAGCCAATGAGGGAAGGCAGCAGTCCCAGCCTTGTCACAGAGTGGGATGGGGTCAGTGAGACTGGTGACCCCACCCCACTCTGACGAAGTGTCACTGATTGATACTCGCCCTGGGCACATCAGGGCTTAAACCTGAAGTGCCCAGGGAGAGTGTTAATTGGTGAAGCTTTCCTGGTCACCCAGGGGAGGGCCTCGAGGCACCTTTGCTGAGCCGAGGAGGTCACGCCCATAGGAGGTGTGACCTCCTCAGCCCAGCAAAGTTCAGCTCAGGCAGCCAGGAGTCTGTGCAAATCACGCATGTCTGCTCCTAGCTGCCTGAGCTGAACATGGAGAGTGGCTGTCAGGCTGACCTTTGTTCAGCCTGACAGACACTCTTGATGAGGGGCAAAAGGTGGGGGAGCGAGGCCCCTCCGCCCTAAAGGACGGGCAGCCACTGTATAAAGATATAAAGGAGAAAAGAGAAGAAATGGAAGACCCGATGCAAGAACTCCAGTGTCCCGGGTTTAAAAGGATCTGGTTCACCTGTTGCATTCAATTCACTTAGGTAGCACGATATGGTACGGGGCAGGATAATTTATTTTCATTTCTACCTTGTTGCACCCCAAATGTTTCGTAGATCCACGTCCTTCCTTCCAGAACAGTTTGCGTCCTTTGCTCAACTCGATGCCTCGTGGTGCTTCTAGATTCCCTCACACTACACTTCAATTTTGCTGATTTTCACTTTCTTTTCTTCTCAATGCTCCCCAAATGCAGCGGTAGACATCGCTTCTGCATGCAGCATCTGGTTGCTTCGGGCCCTGTGGCTGCTTATTTTGCAGGCTGGAGTCTAATAAATTGTATCTACCATATGGACATTTTGGCAGCAAGCCAAAAAGAAAATAGTTTTCTGTGTCTTTTTGTTTTTGGGCTGTTCTCCTGGTAGTTCGGCTGTCCACTCATAAAGTGTATGAAATGTAAGGGTCCCTCCTTCTGGTCATGGCTACCTGGTCTGTTTATGCTACAAGAACCGAAGAACCGAGCCACGAGAACTTCTCTAAGATTTGGCTGAGAACCCAATATATACTTTTTAACTGCTGTCATACTTATATCTCCTGACATTTTACTTCTATCACAGAGCATACGGGTATTTCAACTCACGAAAACTTAGTGCAGAGCATCTAAAAGGCATTTTCTGGCAAATTACTTTTATGCAATTTCATGCACCGTGGGCATTCCACAGAAGAATATTTGACGGCCACTTCATGATGGAGTCTTTCCCAAGGCAGATCATGGCCCAATACTTCATGGGCATTCAGAGAGAAAAACATGATGGATGTTTCATGGCAGGGTCTTCTAGAAAATTATGGTAACAAAAGTCATGGTCTGTTCAGGTGCGCAATCTAAAATTGTTTCAAAACAAACGCTTTCCATTTCAAGGCGTCTCTAGGACCTGACATGCTTGGTGTGGTATCCCCCAAAACTTTATGCTCACTCCTCCTGTTTTGCTGAATTTGTTTCTGTAAGAATTGGGACACTGCACACTTTACCACTGCTAACCAGTGTAAAAGTGCTTGTGTCCTCTCCTTAAAACATGGTAAGATTAACCTACAACCTGATTGGCACATTTACTTTAACTGTAGGTCCCTAGTGAATTATATTATTTGTACCCAGTGGCTGTAAATTAAATGCTACTAGTGGGCCTGCAGCACTCATTGTGCCTCCCAGTAAACTAAGGGGCATATTTAACAACTATTCAAGCAATGCTGCAAGGCACCTTGCTGCACTGTGGTGTGTGAAAGGGAGAGGGCAGGAATGTACTGTATTTAACATTATACAGGGCATTCCTGCTCTCTGCTTCCGCTGGCACACAACGTGCTGCCCAGTCCCAAGGCAGGCACCCTTGTGCTGTGGTGCAAGCATGCCTGTGGTGCAGGCAGTATTGTTTTTGTGCAGGAAGGGGCACTTTTGTGCACAACAACAATCCTCAGAAGCATTTTTCTCTTTCTAAGAATGCTGCACAATGCAGCACATTTAGAAAGAGGAAGCAACAAGGAGAAATACATATATTTCTCCAAGTTTTGCCTCTTGGGGCAAGGCGTACAAATCTGATGCATTACCAGATCAACCACTATTGGCATGGCGCAGGGCAATGCAAAACCCATAATAAATATGCCCTAAGGTTTTAAAAAATGGTCTCAGGCCTGCCTCTGCAGTCTTTAGTGCAGTTTTAAACTGCCATTTTAACCTAGCAAAATAAGTGTTTTTCCAGGTCTAAACCTTCCTTTTTAATACATATAAGTGATCCCTAAGGTAGGCCATAAAGGCTCAGAGGGAAAAGTGCATTGCATGTGAAAAGTAGGAGATGTGGGTTTACGTTTTACATGTCCTATCAGAGGAAAACTCCTAAAGTCGTTTTTCACTGTTGTAAGGCCTACCTCTCCCATTCGCTAACTGTGCTACCTTATTACAGTTAATAAGTGAAAACTTTGGATTGGGAGCAGATAGAGATATGGTATTTACACTCAAATTAATTGTAATCTAATATCCTCTTTAATGGGGAAGTCAGTTTTTTGTAAGAGACAATTCATAAAATGTATCACTTTTAGAAAGTTGGTATTTTCCTGTCCCAATCGTTTGCGCCTTCTGCCAATGTCTTGGGTCACATAACTGGAAATGGCTTTACTGCTGGGATTTGCACATTGCTTCCAGACACAGCTCGATGCAGGACATTGCATTGCAGCCCTCGCAGCACCTCATCAATGACCTCATAGGAACCAATGCAGCATGATGCAAGTCACGCAGGATCTCATATCTTAGCCCTTCTAGCTCCTGATTGAAACCAATGCAGCACAACACAACTTGACGCAGGACTTCCCACTGCTGCACCGCACAGCTCCTGATTGGAATCGAAGTAGAGCAATATTAATCCTCTCATAAAGGACATAAGGTACAACTCTCAGTGGGGCTAACTGGACCCTGTATCTGACACGCGCTCCATCACGGCCAGCCCGGACTTGTGACTTTGTCCTGATCTATGGCGCGACCAGGTAACCACTGTTGGCACTTCATGCTTTTTGCGCTATTTTTACAAAAAACTTTAAACGTCAATATCGCTGATTCCCCTGGTTGGACATTTGTCATTTTGCATTATATTATTTATTAACATTTACTCTATTGTGTTGTATTTTCACTTCATTACTGTTTGAGAGCTGCATAAATATTTTACAAATCACCACCAAGTTAAGCCTGACTGTTTTTGCTCCGAGCTACAAGAAGGTTAAGAACAGGTTAATTTAGTGACTTTTGTGGTTCACCCTGACAAGGATTGGGGATGTTTCCTTAGTAGGTTTGCCCCTTAACCAATAATCCAATTTCTTATAGTGTCTTATGCAATTGTATGTCACTAGCATTTCGTGATACAGCACAGATCAACTGTGAATTTGTATTTGTAACCATAAATTTGAGAACCGGCTAGAATTTCAATATAGGGTGAATTTTAGTGCATACTGCTATGTTTATTATTTTGGTAGTATGGTGTTTTTGATGCCGAGTTTCCAAAGATCATTATGGTTTTTCCAACAGTAATAATGATGACTGCTGTTTCTGAAGAATGTCACTCCTCAGAGGGAGTCTGGGGCAAATACTAAACATGGGTGGGACTGCACTCTCTGTCACCAGGGAGAAGTTTATAAAACCCCAAATCTGCTTCGCTCAAGGCCCGTTTCGGTAGCAGATTTGGTACATCAAGCAGTGTGGATCGAAGTGGCAGCAAAGAAATGAAAGACTAACACATGTGCTGCCATTCACAAAGACATGAAAGAGTTGGAGGGACGCTGATCGTTAAGATCGTCACAAATTAGGTTTCTGTGTGGAGAATAGGGTAGACTGGTTAGGGCAGACCACTAGCCCTGTTTTTCAGGTAAATGCTTTAAACAACAGCTGAACGTAACACATAGCAATCAGTTCTGGTGCAGAGAGCATGCATTGCGCCACTTTGTAAATAACACCACATTTGCATTAAAAAAAATGTTGCAAATGTGGTGCAAGGTGACGATAAAGGCTTCTTCAATCTAGCCCAGAGCTTTTTCATCAGACAGCAGTACGTGCTCCTTTCCTTAATTTAGCACACTTGCGTTTGTCTCTCACGCACGGTTACATGTAATTACCCAAAAAGAAAGATCTATTTCAGATGTAGCAAATGGACATGTGGTCGTGAAAGCTAATCATCTAAATATTGATTAATATAATAAAAGAGCCTCAGAAGGATTTTTTGGTGCTTATTTTGAAAAAAATACTGTTTCATGTGTAACACATTATTCCCTCTTCTCTATGAAAGTTATTGTATTGTTCTTCTCATATAAACATTTCATAAATACCACAGTTCAATTAATATTTTAATAGATAACGCATCATGATTGCATGTAACTATCGTGATGCCAGACTACCCTTGTAAGTTCTAATTTAAATTACTCAAGCAAGCATAGCACATTACTGTTATTAAGACATTTTTTAAAAACTGTTGAGACAGGGAGAAGAAAAAGAAATGAGGCAGTAGAGGAACTCAAGAACATCACACAGGTAGAAAACACAAATTAATACAAATTAAACTTCCAGTCAGTCGCCTTCCAGTTAAGTGAGCTGCAGACAGCAAAGGTAGGCTGGAGACAGGCCCATTGGCCTGGATCAGTTTATCATTTTTAGGGTCGAGCCTGCGTTGCATGCACTCGCGCATGCGTATCGCAGCGAGACGCTTCAGTTATTAGAAAAGGGCTCAGAGCCCTGTCGACGTCACGTCAGTGTGTTTGATTGGTTCGTGGGCTTGCCTAGTAAAATCTGCTTGCTTTCATTAGTGGAAGGCATGCACAAGACATGCCTTTTCCGGTGGTTAGCCCTCCTCGAGCGCAGCGACCAAGTACAGAAAACATGCGAGGCTCGCTGTTTTCTGTAGGATCGTGGACTACTTTTCCTCTATTTTCCTAGCGCGATTTCGCTTGGCAGAAGTCGAGCGCTTACACAGTTAATTTCACTTTTTTTTTACGTACATAAAAGCACTTTTGCCGATAGATGAAAAGTCGGGTTAGGAGTTTACAACGCGATCAGCTCTAACATGAGCAAACGCGAGACCCGTTGCATTGCAAATGCTTGTTTACGTTTGAAGCCACAGTGCTGTGCAGTTAAGCAAGCTATTAAAACTGTGAAGTGTAAATATTAGGAAAAAAGTAGCAAAATATTATCTTCACTGTTTCCAAACTTAGTACACCCACACCATTGTGGTTTTGCATCATTACTGTTAATTTAAAATAAACATGTAAACAAGCTTTGAAGTCATATCAAAGTCTGAGGGAAAACAGACTCCCCTAGGGAGCTTTCAGTTGATGCTGAAAAGCGTTTGATTCTTATTTCGTTATTTGCAGACAGCGTTTTGATGATTCTGGAGAGGTTCGTAGTTTGGGTTTCCAATTTCTAGTCAAACAAACATCTTTTTGTACAACTCCTAATTGTTAAGATCAACTTTGTAAGTATGTTTACATTCAAGGTCAAGCTCAAACCACTGTACATTATACCCAGAGTATACTGGAACAAAGGTCCTGGCTACATTCCGAATCTGGCACACCTCTGCCTCCCAGCGAGAAATCTGTGCTCCTACAGAGCTCATCTCATCCAACCAAGCAAGTCCTTTTAAGAACTACAGTATGTGGAAGGTCCTGCCCAGGTGGGTCGGATTTTACCATTGATTTTCCTGGTACATTACCACGAGCATTGCCAGAAGCAAACACAAATGCACGTAGTCTACCGTAGCTTGAAAAATACTCATACAGTGTGCCTTTACAAAGTCAAAACTGGCATGATTTGCAAACGTGGGCTGCATTTTTAGCTATCTGGTTCGCTATTAGGGGTCACTCTGATTTTCCTGTCTGGGTCTTCTTTTGTCCCAGTCCGACCCTGCCTCAGTTTAGAAAACTAAAGAAAAACAAACTTTGCAAACAGGCTTTAATTTAGTTTACCATAGTCAGGGGAGCAAATGAAGACTGTCTGATATAGGCCCATCCTACACATCGAAAATGATCTAACGCTCATGTTTTCAGAACTTGTATTGTCATATTCTTATTTTTTTTGTTCTAGCGCTCTGCAGTGGCTTAGGTGACCTGTTGCATAAAAACATAAATAATTAAAAAAAATATTTTGCATGCAGAAAGAGGTGAATCAATTTACTTTGAAAAGTGTGCAGCTCTGCTGAAATATTTAGGACATGATACATACGGATGGCTATTCATCATTTATTAACTGTGAATTATTCGAGAGACATATTGCAAAGTTTTGGAGCAATGCGGTGTTGAAAGCTAGTCATTACATAGAGCTCTCTGGTAGTGACAAAACAGAAGAGCATTACATGAGGGTTTTGAAAAGAACCTAAGCACAGAAAGGGATTGTACTACTCAATTTGGAAGTGTTAAAATATAACACAATAGCTCTAGGCATATGCATAGAGAGTATTTAATTGGATGAAAGTTACGTTTCCTCCCAAGAGTCTAGGTGTATTTAGAAGGTCGAGATTTTGCCGGCCGATTTGTATTGTACTGTGAGAGTCTTATAACAGTAATGAGAGTCTAAAAAAAGGGCGAAGATAATGGGAAAATATATAATGTAGTGTAATGTAGAAACAAGCTGAGGGAATAGTGTGTATCGATGTATTGCGATCTTGCACGTAAAAGAAAGGGTGTCAAAATGATTTACAATAACATCTATAGGATCTGCTAAAGCAAACTGGCAGTACACCCTCCGTGCAATGACTACGGAAAACTGCAGGACCATCTCTTTCATGTGGTTTTGCTAGGGAGTGTAAATGATACGCCAATCCTGATGGAAGAAACATGGATGATGGAAAATGTACCCAAATAATTAAGTATAATGGCAGCTAAAGCACAAGCGGTTTATGCCTGTTGCCGTTATTCAAGGGTACTTACAGTCTGATACAGGAGCGGCTTGTGGTGCTAAGTGGGGGCGGGGCGGCACGTGGGAGGGGAATGGGGGGCTGAAATGAATTAAAAAAATAAATAAACTTACATTTAACATCGCGCCGCTGTCAGCGCCACCACCGTCACCACCACGCCGCTCCTCTAATGCAAGCTGCAGGCACAGGCTCCCAGCCTGCCTTGTGCCCAATCCTGACGCTGCTTAGAGCAGCGTTAGGATTGGCTGGGAGAGCCCAGCCAGGGCACTTCCAGGCTGACTGGGAGCCTATGCATGCTCTCTCCAGTCCGGCAACACAGTGCCTAGCTTGAGAGACCCTACTGCACATGTGTGTTTGGCCAACCCGAGACGGCCAGCCAGACATACATGCGCAGAAAGAGGGAGTGCTCGTCAAGCCTGTGGCCCGCTCCTTTTACCAAAAAACGATAATAAACTTGGTTTATTATCGTTTTTTGGTAAAAAGGTTTTGCAGCTGCTGCTGCTGGGGGTGAGTGGGGGTTAAGGAGCGGGGGTGACGCTCCTCTGCCCTAATGGAGGAGCCACGCCTGGTCTGATATGAAGTTTATCCTCTGCTGTTTTTTGCTTTCAATTGTTACATGCTGTGTTCTCAAACAATGTACACTCTTCTCCTTCTGTCTGGCCAATAAGTCAGCTAGCTTCCTCCCCTCTTCTACAATACAAAAGAAAATTCCAGAAATTTGCATCTGGTTCTCCATGGCCCAAAGGTTGCCAGCAAAGGGGCAACAACTCTGATACAAACCGGATATCACCCTGCAATAAACTTCCACAATCTAGGAATATAAACTAGTGGTCTCCTTCAGCAATTTAGGCCCATAGTTATGAAAAAGTGGGGCATCAGAGCTGATGCGCCACTTTTTTCTTGACGCTATTGTGGCGCTTTGCAACACTAGTGTCAAACATGGGTGCGTCATTTTAACGCCTGCTCTGAGCAGGTGTTAAAAATGATGCCAAAAATGGCGCAGTGAATTCTGTTAAATTTCACAGCGCCATTTTTGCTGGCCTCCTAGCGTCAGAACGCCTCCCCTTGTATACATTATGCCTGGTGCAAGCATAATGTGGCCCAAGGGGTTACAACGTGGTGCAATGCAGGAATTGCGCCAC
The DNA here is from genome assembly GCF_031143425.1 of Pleurodeles waltl. Lineage (NCBI taxonomy): Eukaryota > Metazoa > Chordata > Amphibia > Caudata > Salamandridae > Pleurodeles > Pleurodeles waltl. The sequence continues at coordinate 554,371,196 of NC_090448.1, forward strand.
TTTGTAAATATGGCGTGGGGAAAAGGCCACCTTAGCGCCATCTTAGTGTAATAAAGTACACTTAGGTGGTCCTAAGGCAGTGCAAGGGGCTCTTAAATATGCCTCTTAGTGCACTACACCTACAAGATGCTGGGGTACTTGTTGCTGTTTCGTGGATCAGAGCTGCAGCCTGCCTGTTTCCTAAAGCCTAAGACAGCTCATTCAATCCTGTCCTTGCCACCCCTGGAACACGTTAGAATATGTCTAGCATGATGTGAGGATTGGCCCCCACCAGCTTGGTGGCTGGGCATCAGAAGAGTGTGCCTACACCACACTGGGGTGCCCCTGATACTGTTGTGTTTTGTTGAAGTCTAGCAACCATGGGTACCCTGCAGCAAGGGTTCTTTCCTTGTATCGAACAGCAAGGTCGATTCTCTGAACTTTAACCAATTCAGTCTTGGATAACAAATCATATTGTTGTGGCTGTAACAAGTACTAACCACTTCCAACATCAAAAGCGTTACCCTTGAATGCACGACTTTTAACACTGTGCCTAGCATGTGAGAGCCAGAGCTACATGGCAAAAACCCAGTGAGTCAATAAAACTAACAAGAAGACCGCATGGTTTCCCAGCAGCACAAATTCATTACTATAAGTGAATATGAAGTACACGTTCTGCAAAGAAAGCGCAGAAGACGCTTCAGTATCAGTATTTAATAAGCACTGTAAAGGTATGTTCTGCAATATCTTATGTAGGCTGCAATATTCTTTGCATGGTAAGCACTAGACAATCCCCATAGTTTAGGGCAGTGGTTCCCAACCTTTTGACTTCTGTGGACCCCCATTTTATCATTACTGGAACCCGGGAACACCCACTGAATCATTATTGGAATCCGGGGACCCCCACAAGGAGTTATTGTGGACCTAAAACTGTTAATATTATTTAATTTTCTGAGCGGTCGAGGACCCCCTCAGGAGGCTTCGCAGAGCCTCTGGGGTCCCCGGACCACTGGTTGGGAACCACTGGTTTAGGGTATTTATTACATTTGGACTTCTTTGCAAGACATACGTCAAACTTGATACACATATTTACTGTTTGTGTTACGACTTTGTTACTGTAGCTGACTTAAACTTCACCCAACATTTCAGGAGCCACAATGACTGCTTGACAATGCTACTCATCAGAGTCAAGGATGCTACGGAGACCAAACTTTCCACCTCAGCCATCTATGAACAAGGCAAACAGCATCCTGGTCAGTAGAGCGTGCAATCTCATCTATGATAATGGTAGGTGGTCGCATATTCATGATCTTGGAAAAGCCCGGCAGTGCTGATTGGTAGCTGGATCTCTCACAAATTCATATTGACATACTTGTAATCTTTCTGTGACCAAAAAGATGTAGGATTTCTCAGGTTGGAAAACCATCAATCAGCGTAATGCTATTGCATACCTTAGTTCAAATCGGAACTTTGCAAGAAATTACATCCAGTGACATTGGACTTGGAGCGGAGAAAAATAATGGTGGTGTCTGGTCAATGTGACAAAAGCTTTACAATGCTTTCACTAAATGCCCATGGCAAAAACACTAACGCAAGTTTTAACATGAAACGTTGTTAAAGTCTCAAGTTACAACCTGTAACACTTCTATCATCTGCACAATTCTAAGGGGCAACATTTTATAGGTAGTCCAGGGGACACAGTTAAAAAGGGTCTCCTTGGCATTCCGGGGCCCGAGATTAGAGACTATGAAATCTACGAGGACGGACGCAGGCCGTGATTAGGAAGGTGGAACATGTGGTTAGTCCGTGGCCAGTGAGAATTAACTATCTCATCATATAGATGTTTCTTGTCATGAAAGAACTACGAGTTTGGATGGCACTGGAGTAACTGTGCATTTTCATTCTTTGGCAAGAATGCGTTACAGAAGTAGCAATACCTGACTGCTGACCCTGCCCTCAATACTGGGGGTCTCACGATGCCACCCAATTTGGTGGTGGTGGGGGCGAAGGCTGGGACAGTTGTGCATTTAAGTGGTGACTTGGGACTGTCTCCCATGGATGCGGGGGGTTTCGGCTGTATGACTTTGTGCAGAATGTGATTGCGGATAATGGGTCTAGGGTGGTGAAATCTATCTCATTTTGCTAACATGTAAATACTGTAAATTATTTTACCAAATCCAGAATAGGTTAGAGTAGTGAGATCTGTGGTGCTAGGGGTTCTGTTTGACTAAACATGTTGTAAAATCAATTTGTGGAAAATGTAGGTCTGTTACTAAAACTTAAGAAGTGTTTTTATGTCTTGTGTAATATTTTAATAAATGTGACACGTCTTCTAAGCAAAGAAGGTGGAGGAATCTGCCAGTGCCTCTTCCTGGTGGGGAGGATGTGGGCCTCTTGTGGGCCTCATGGGCTATAAGCTCAGGCTGCTTTTTCATCATGCAGTGCTTTACAAACTCAGGTTGTCCGGGTAATGGATGTACAGGTGTGTGTTTATTAACCCAAAAAGGGCTTTGTAGACTACACTTAGGAAGGCACGCAGTCAAAAGTTGTGATCACTTTCAAACAATTGCATGTGCTGCAACAAAACTATAATACCTTGAGGGAATTTTCGGAAATTACCTCAAAACAATGGATTTTAGCTTTAATGATTGTATTCCCCCATGCATCTTTATTCCAAGTTACGTCCCGCCCCTCATGCTCACTCCTGTGCGTTCTTTTCCATCCCTGTTTTCTCACTCAGTCATTCTTCTTCTGCCTTTCACCTCCTCTTTCCCTTTTTGTGTTTTTATATCTTTGGGTCAAAGTCTGATAAAAAAAATAAGTCCCGGTGACACAAAACAGGTGCTGGTGGACTAGAGTAGTACTGTCAGGAACTTTTTTTATTTTCAGAGAAAGAGTACTTGCACTTTTCAAGATAAGTGCAATACTTTTTTACTGAGGAGAACCGGCACTTCTCAGAAACAAGCAGGTACTCCGGTACAGTGAACCTGTACTTCTTTTTTTCATTTTCAAGCACTGCCTACAACCACCAATTCAAATTAAATGCTGCCAAAATGACAGAAACCGTTAGATAGGCTATGCCAGTGGTCTTGCCAGCGCCCCGCACAGGGAAGTGTCTGTTGTCACCCGCAGTAACTGATTCTCCCAGGATGCGGCTTGAGTATACTGGCATCGCTGACCTCATTCAGCAGCAACGCGCAGAGGTGCTAGAATTAAAACCTGGTCTCACATAGTCTAGAAGGCAGTCATACACCTAACCCCACATTCAAGCTTCTCATTGGCGAGCCACGCTGTGATACAGCAGCCTATTGGTTGGTAGCGTTATTCTGAGCCCCACGCTGCCAGTATTTCCCTGCTTTGAGGCTTGTTATGATTCGTTAGTGCTCCAGCAGCAGCTCCTCCATTAGGAAGGAGGAGCGTGACCACCCCCTGCTCCCAACACAACAAACATATTAAATAAAATAGTACTAAAAAATTTTTATTTCCATTTTATTTTTCAGTTCAACCAGCCTGAGTCGAATGTCAGGATGGGGCAGGGCCGTGGCTACTGATTGGCAGCAGGGAGTAGTGGTGGCTAGTACTCAACTTCAAAGAGCTCATGTCACTTTGGCCTGTTTTCTTCCGACGGCCAGTCCGAAATGCACACTTTAAACCTTTCCAACCTGAGCTGTCTTAGACAGCTGGCTGGAGAGCAGGCACAGGCCTCCAGTGCCAGTGGGAGTCCTCCAGCAGGTTAACAGCAGGAAAGCAGCGACTGAATTGGTTAGGAGAGCTGGCTCTGAGACCCCTCGCTGCCATGGAGCCACAGACTGCGGGAAGAGAGAGGAGGGGGTAAGTATGTTGTTTTTTTACCCACGTACAGGCTGCCTGAGAAACCCACCCTACCTTTAGCCTCAACTGCAGAGTTCTCCATCATGGCACATTATAAACGCTGTTATTAACAGACCATGACTGAGCGCTTTGGGGTTTCGCCTAAGGGCATTCCAGGTTTCTCATAGTGCCTGTAAGTGGGTCAAAATATTCATCCCATCACTTTCAAATACTAGCAGCCAACACTGCACTGCACATGGAAAGGTTCTTCACAAGCATTTCAGAAGAAGTACGAAGGCAGCAACAAATTGGCTGGCGGAAGAGCTACAGCAAATGTGGTAGACTAATGCCTACATCATTAGGGACGGCAAGGATATATTAATAAAGTAATAATAATAAGAACAATAATATATTTTGGCTTCAACAAACGATAGACCTGTCTCATGATTGCTGGATGACATCCCATTTAGCCTTGACCAAAGCGCCCTTGCTCAGTAGTTATGAAAGTGAGTCAATCTGTTTTAAACAAATGCATGAGAATCACACAGAGTATAATGTCAGTAGGAGAGATGATTTATGTTTAATACCATCCAGATAGCAAGATAGAGGCAGATGGCCACATTGCAGTACTGTGCCTAGGCCAGTGAGCTTTAACCTGTGGTATGCCCCCCTTGGGAGGGCATGGTGAAAAGCCTAGGTTCGCAGAAGCCAATCTGCAATGCCAGTGAATCTTTGGCCCAGAAGATCAGGAGAAGGACCGGAACCAGTGCTTGTACATAAGGATAGCCTGGAAGCGCAAATTTGGCACTTTTAAAGGTTTTCTTTATTAAGGGATGAGTGTCACCTGAGGGGGAAGAGCATGCAATGCTCGAGTGGACAGGATCTGAGGGGCATGGCATACCCATACATTGTTGATTTAAGAAAAATAGTTCCCCTACTTTTTGTGAAAAGACAACCATCCTGGGACAGATAATTCTGAGAGTTTGATGCTTTACCAGAAAAACATAGCAGGGAGTCTCCTGTGCTGTGAAACAGATGGAGGGGCAGACAGCTAAATAAGCCTTCTTGCTAGGGTGCCTGCGTACCTGAAAGAAAAGTAGTTGTGTACAACTGGCTAATCTGCAAATGTAAAGGGTGCTTGGAAGCCAGTATTGGCTTTAATTGATGGAATAACTTGAACCTTCCTGATGACAGTTTTATTCTTTTGTAGTGATAGTGCAAGAGACTTATCAGCTGAGTAGCGAAGTCTGTGCTTTTAAAGGACAGTTATAAAACAAATTGCACTAAAAGTAGTCTTGGTATTACTAAAATCTGTATTTTAGAAGTACTTTTTTATCTTAACCCTTTTTGCTCATTTTGTAGAAGCTTATCTTATACTGCATGTAATGCACTTTTTAACCAATTGCTTACATATTTACGGTACTTTCTGCCACAGACTGGGACCTCGTAGCACCAAACAAACATGAGTCATTGTTATCTACTGCATCAGCCAGGTTTCAATTTTGTGGTTCTTTGGTTACAGACACACACCTCTTCAGTGCATTAACTAATAGAGGTTTCATAATGTATGATGGTGACTTTCGCACTAATTAACTTGCATTTATTTTTCATTTAAACTGTGCCTTACTTTACATGTAGTTATGTGAAGGCGAAAGAATGAAAAAATTGCAGAATAGTTTTTTTATTATCATCGTTGTTGACCCCACCTCCACAATGTATCGTCCCACCCCCATTGCCCACAGCATTAAAGTACCTATAATGTTTATTAATGCACTTTGACCAGTTGGAGCATGGGACCTCAGAGCTATGGTCCAGTGGAGTAGGGGGTGGGGGGGAGCAGTAGCAGGGTCTCATTTTATTCACAAGGCAGTAAAGGGGAAAGACTTTAACGGGCTATTGGCTAGGGAACGAGCTAGGGTGCATTTTTACAGGAAGCGATGAGGGACCAACTTCAAAAGACCTTAGACGTGGCCCATGGGAAAAGGACTTCTGGAGGCCTCATTCAGCTGGGATCTTTCCTCTTATGTTATGTCAGCCTGTGGCATGGGAAACCTTGAGCCTGCCATAGGTTGCGTACAGCTCCTGCTTCATGTCACCTCATCAAACCTCAGTGGCTGGTTCTGAGGGGCATTCTCTGCTGAAGAAAATGTTCGTATTGACAGACTGAAGCAGGAGGTTCCAAGGCTATGCTGCTTGATCTGATCTCCGAGTTACTGTTTGTGTTTAAAGGCAGAGTTAAACAACAAATGAGAAAGCACTTGATAAGGACAAGCTGCTCTGGCTATTTCATCAACCCATTAAGCTGCCTCTGTAGCACAGTGGCTGTGAGCAACATCTGCCTTTATTAACCTTTGGAATTTCTACCTTTCTCAAAAAACACAACATAAACTTGTTCGTGTTTTGAAATTCTGGAGGTATCAGGAGCTGGCACTTTAAAAAAGAATGTGTGTAAAACAATTTGCTTGATGTGCCCATACAAATTCACTTTGTTTTAATATAGCCTTAGAGCCCAGGCTATACCCGACCATTAAAGGCCCGAGCCCAAGGTGACTTTGAAGGCTGGTATAGCCCAGCTACGAAGGACTATAAGGCTATCAGAACATTCCGCCACTAGAGGGAAGAATGTTCTAATAAATAAAACAAAGACCTTAGGGAGCCTGAGGGGATTTAAATCCTCTCAGTCTCCGTGAGGCCTTTGTTCACAGCTGTTACCAGTCAGCAAAAGCCCAGAGCACTCCATTGTCTCCAGTGGGGCTCCCAACATTCCAATGTTAGCTCTACCTTAAAAGAAGTTGAAATACTCCTGAAGTTATTTTTTCTTGTATCTGCTGCATATAATTTATATTTCAAGTGAGAAAATACTGGCTTTTACAGATATTCCTGCCTTTCCTTGCCTTTAGCATAAATTCATGATTGGAAAATACTGACCAAGTGGCAACCCAACCATGCAAGATGTCTCTTCTTATCCAAAATGGTTGCGAAAAGCCCATCATAACTTCCACAACCTGTCAAATTCAATTTTGTCCATGTTTTAAAATTGTGGAATCAAACATGCCAGCACTCGATTTATATGGGAAACGTGTGTTGTATTAAGTCAGAAAATGGCTTTATTTCCCCTTTGTTCCACTTAACCCATCTACTGGACTTGGCCCTCTCTGCAGGACCACCCCAAAACAATTTACCTTTACGCCTGCTGTGTTTTGAACCAGTTTTTGTTGGCTTTTAAAGACTCTGAGCACTTTATCAGTGCTAACCACTATTAATGTGCTTGAGCTTTCTCTTTTACTACTGTAAGACCTACCTCTCAAACAGGATAACATTGGGTTACCCTATTACATTTATTACATGATAACGTTTGATTGGAAACAGGTCAAAATGCCATGTTTGGACTCAAATGATTTCTAATTTATAATCCTTCATATGGTAAAGTCAGATTTTAGATTACAATTTTAAAAATGCAACTTTTAGAAAGTTGATATTTTCCTGCCCTAAACTTCCAGAGGCATCCTAGGACTTTCCAGCTGCCTGGGATTTTTAATTGCTCCCCCATCAAGAATACGTATTGGGCCCTGATAGCGAACAATAGGATCTGGGTGTATCGGAGAGGGCCATCCTGCCACAATGGGATTGGCAGAGATGTTACCTGCCCCACTTACATTTCTAAGGGCAGCCTCCAGCACACTCACAAAGGAACTTGATACCAGCCTTTTAACACCCTGGACCTCTTGGAGCCTAGACAGGGCAAAAAGGGGACGTGATGAACTTTCTAAAATGAGATGTGGGGGCAATTTTGAAGTTTCCTCCACTTGAAAGGGTGACACTGTTATAAAGTTTAGGACTTCTGAGTCACTCGTCACGTCATTCTTTGACATGCGGAAGACCCCCAGAAGGACTGCCTTGTGCTTCAGATGAATGTCCTGCTGCTTGAGGCCTGCTTAGTACCTCAGAGAACTGTCCTGCTGTTAACAGAGGACTTCCCTGCTGCTTGAAGCCTGTCTTGCACACTCAGAGGACAGCCCTGCTGCTTTAGGCCTGCCTTGTTACTTTATCTCAGGACTCTCAGAAGGACGAGTCAGTTAACTGACTTCCCACTCTGAGTTACAGGGGAACAACAAGCTTCAGAGGCCTCCCTGCTACTACCCAGCTGACCTACAGCAAATGGCCATGCCTGGACCTGCAACTGGACGTGCCTGGACCTGCAACTTGATATGCCTGAGCACTGCTGGCCTCTGCTGAAGTAAGTTTCTGATTCCCAAGTGGTGCTTCCTCGCATCCTGGACCCTTGGCTAACATCAGTTTTGTTCCTCCTATGAAATCCTGAAGTTCTGAACTCCGTGCACCGGGCTTTGAGATGGTAACTTTTTTAATCTGACTAACCTGCTCCCTGTATCCAACCTGCCCTCCATGGTGGTTGGCCTGAACTTGTGACTTTGTCCCAGTCTAGTGCAACCAGATAACCACAGTTGCCATTTTCTGTTTCTTGGTGCTATTTATACTTTAACAGGGAAAATTACATATCTTGTGTTCTACTGTTTGTATTTTTGTCATTTTGGTCTAATTGTATTCATTCACTATTACTGTGTTTTTAAATTAGTGAGGGCTATCTTGTGTTGTTTTTTTTTCATTTTATTACTGTTTGTGTGCTGAATAAATACTTTACACATTGCATCTAAGTTAAGCCTGACTGCTTTTGTGAAACGCTACCAGAGGGTTAGGCACAGGTTAATTTAGTGACTTACATTGTTCACCCTGACAAGGGCTGTGGTTGGTGCTTAAGAAGGGTTGTCACCCAGCCAATAAAAAACTACATTTCTTACATTGTGGTTCAGTGGCGGGATTCAGTGCTTGTGTTTGTGAAATGCCACTTATTGATTTTGTGTAACACTGTAACATGAAAATCCTGTATAACTATCTTGATACAAGATTTGAGCTCTTTTTCAAATTACCTTGATTGCCACTTTTGCTTTTTCCAAAATCAATTACATTCTATCTGTCTTTGTACATGTGTGACTCGGCTTGCTGCAAGCACAGTGTTTGAGCTCAGCAACTTGGAGATCTACACTGTGGCTGAGCTCAAGTATTCTGCAGGGAGAGGGGGCATCCAGCAAACAAGAATCTCAAGAAGCAGGAGCTCAAGAAATCCATCAGAGCCCGGGAGGAGGCCTGCCAGTTATAGTTTACAGACCAGTAGTTTGTGAGGATGGATTTTGAGGAGAAGCAGGGTTAGGAAATGGCAGGGGAGGATAACAACCCCTGATTGTGGCCCAAGAGGAAAGAGGAGGGCCCACGGAAGTGAGGTCCCTGCAAAATTCAGAGCAGGCAGCAACATCTCCTCCCCCACTTGTCCACTGAGGAGACACAGAACAGGAAGGCAGAAAGGGAGTTCACAATGAAGATGGCCAAACTGAAAATGAAGGATGCAGCTCCTCAAAGAGCTGCAGAGGAGAGAATGGCTGAGGCAGAGAGAGTCTTAGCAAGAAAGAAGACTGAGGCAGTGCGAGCCTTCACAAAGGAGAAGGCTAAGACTGAGGCTGACAGGGCCCAGAAGGAAAAGAAGCTAACCCTGGAGAAGGAGAAGGCTGAGGCAGAGTGGGTCTTGACTGAAAGAAATCTGATATTGGCTCCTGAAGTGAGTCTTAAAGAGCTGCACATCAAAGCCAAACAAGCCACAGAGCCCAGCAACAAGGGGTGTGGAGGGGGGCAGCAAAACACCAGTGCCCAGTGGAGACAGAACGGTCCACATTGCTAAGGATCTGGTGCCTAACTTTGTTGTGGGGCATGATGTTGACACATGGTTTAAGGTTTATGAGTTTGCACTAGAGATGCATAGGGTCCCTGAGGCGGACTGGATAGCTAATATCTGGAAGCACATTTCCAATGAAGAGAGAGCTGCGGTGCTGGCCCTGGGGAAGTGAGACAGGATGAGCTATGCACTCATAAAGGAAACCCTTGTGAATAAATATGGTCTCACCCCTAATAAAGTTAGGCAAGAGTTCACTGATAGCCAGAAGAGGCCCCAGCATCCCTGGATGAATTTTGTGAACTATTACGCACTCAGGAGGAGATTGGATGAAGGGCAGTAATGTGGATGACTACAAGGAGCTGTACAATTTGATTGCCAGAGAGCAAATGTTCAGCAATTGCTTTACAGAGCTGCACCAACGCATAGTGAATAGTAAGCTCACTGACCCCAGGGAACATGCTAAGGAAGTGGACCACTAGCTTAGCACCAGGGTCCACAAGAAGGTTAGCTTAGGTTCCCCCCCAGCAGAGTGAGTGGAAGGTCCAGATAGACAGGACCCCGAGCAAGGTAAACAGAAAGGGTTACCGTGCCCCTCTGAGAAACAGGGAGGAGGATCTCATGGGTGGTGGCCCAGGGCAATCTATTTCCAACCTAGTTGCTTTGAGTGGTCCCAGTTAGGACACAAGAAGGGGGACCCTGGCTGTCCCAAGAAACAACTTACTTGTGGAAATTCTACAAAGATGGTCAACATGGCTTAGAGGTAAGTAGTCCCCAGAAGCAAAGAGAAGAAAACACCCTGATCTCCCTTAGTTGGTAGACAAACTCAAGCTTGTGATCCCTGAAGGTGGGAGTCATCACTTCCTTCAGATCACAGTGAACAAGATCTCTGTCACTGCTCTGAGGTATATTGGTGCCAGCCAGACCATGGTGGTGGAAAGGTTGGGTTCCCCACATCAGTATACCGGACTGGTGGGCAGGGTAAGCCAGGCACTTTGGCAGGACTTTGTCTGGCCTATGCCTCTGGTATCTCTAAAATGAGATGGGAAAGTGGCCCTGAGGAGGGTCATAGTTAGTTCCTAGATGCCAACTGACTGCATTCCGGGAAATGAGTTACCACTGATGTTAGAAGAGCTAGGAGTGGTGGCCACCGAGGGATCCTTGGAAGCTCTGGTATCTGGGGGTTCTACTCCAACAGGGAGAGTACAGAGGCCCAGACAGAAGTGCAGGAGGTGGAAACAGTCCACAATGGGAGGACCAGTGGATCAGGGGTTACCAGCTCTGAGCATTCCAAGACTGATCCTGATGAGGTCGCTGCTGACCTGGAGGTGTTCCCTGCACTGAGTTACGTTGCTGAAGACCTGCATCAGGCAGGACCCTGCATTACATAGAATGTGTTACCCTGGTTGGGGGGGGGGGGCGGTTAACCTGAAATGAGTGGTTATCATTGAGGCTACACTAGGTAGAGTAGTGGCATAGATGAACTTTATGATTTGGTTTGTAGAAGACAGCAGGTGTCTGTGTGTTTTAAGTTTAGGAAAGAGGACATTATGGCCATTTTTGCTTTGGTGGTTGGTGTTGCTTGCATGAGTCTGGCCTAGTTGTATCTATACATGATCAAAGTCTTGGGAAATGTAAACTTTCATTGACTGGATATTTTTCCAGTCCTGCTGTTTGTACTGTCACATACCGGAAAAATTGTACATGAGAGTTATTGAAGAAGGCAAGTAGGCAAGGAATAGTTACTGAGAACACCAAAAGTAATGATTTTTCAATATGTGGTGGAGCTGACAAATGGCAAAGCTAGGCTGAGGCGGTAGTAGAAAATGTTCCTACTGGCCATGACACTCCAGCATCATGGACTAATTGAGTTCTTTGTGCTTGGATTGGATTGTGTATAGTTTGGATTTGTTTTCGGATTTTGGTTTAATTGAAAGTCTGTCACAAATTTTGTATCTGCTTGCCTTCTACCATAACAAAGCAAAAATATCATCTTAAGGCAAATAAATAAGTTGCATTTCTTAAATACTCCAAAGAGTTGATTTTAGGTACAAAGAATCTTAACAATTCAAAACTAACACAATTACACATTCATTCCTGCATCAATTCTTATATTACATGGCACTTTAGCATATTAAAGCTTGTGTATGAAGAGCTTGTGGTAGAAATGGGGTCTCTAGTTGGCAGGGGTGTTCACCTTTGTCCAAATAGGGACCACAAGCCTAGTCAGGGTAAGACACACAATCCAAATTATCCTGTGCCCACCCTCTGGTAGCTTGCCACTGAGCAGTCAGGCTTAACTTAGAAAGCAATGTGCAAAGTACTTGTGCAATAAATCATACAGTAACACAGTGAAAACACCACAAAAATACACCACACAGTTTTAGAAAAATATAGGATATTTATCTGGTTAAATTAAGGTCAAAACGATAAGGATTCAGTAAGCACAAGTTGAGACATCACTGTTGCAAGATTAAAAAGAGTCTTACATCTTAGAAATCATCAGTTGTCTCTTGTTTGCACAAAGTACCTGGTTTGCGTAAAAAATTACATGTACCGATTCCACAGAGGAAGAGATGCATAGAAAAATAGGGTGTGCGTCCGATTTTCCAATGCGGCACAGACGATGCGTCGTTTCATTCCACGCTGCAAGGGGCTTTGCGTTGATTTCCGGCACGCAGTCTTGGTTCTTCACTGTAATACGGGGATCTTTTTGACGCCCAAGGACAATGCAGAGGAAATCCTGGCAATGTGGAAAGAAGTCACAGGCATTGTGTCGATCCAATAGGTGATGCATTGAATTTTCTGTCGCACTGCAGGCACGCGTCGATTCTTCACCCGGGAAGTCGGGCTGTGTCATTCTGGTTCAGCTGTGCATCAATCCGGTAGGGTTGTGCATCAAATTTCCGGCCTCAAGGTAGGCGTTGCGTTGATTCTTCACTTGGGAAGTCGGGCGGCGTCATTCCGGCTCGGCTGTGCGGAGATCTCATGATCGCAAAACGACTGTGAATCGTTTCCGGCAGGCTGTGCATCGATTTTTGGTGCACAAGGAGTTTCTTGAAGAGATGAAGTCTTTTTAGCCCTGAGACTTCAGAAAACAGGAGGCAAACTCAATCCAAGCCTTTGGAGAGCACTTCTCAGCAATGTCAGAGGGCAGCAAGGCAGCAGGGCAACAGCAGGGCAGTAGTCCTTCTCAGCAAAGCAGTCCTTTGGGCAGCCACGCAGCTCCTCTTGACAGGTTGCAGGTTCAAGTCCAAAAGTGTCTGATTTGGTGGGGTCAGGGACTCAGTTTATGTACCCAAAATTGCCCTTTGGAGTGGAGGAAACTTCAAAGAGTGGTTTCGAAGTGCACAAGGTCCCCTTTCAGTAAAGGTCTGTCTGCCAGGGTCCCAGTAGGGGGTTTGGCAGTCCATTGTTTGTGGACAGGCCACTAGCCTTTGAAATGTAAGGATCAGGCCATCTACCCTTCCAGCCCAGGAAGACTCATTCAGTATGCAGATGAGTGTAGGTGTGACTGAGTATCCTGTGTTTGTTGTTGTCTGGGTGAAATGCACAAGGAAGCTGTCAACCAGCCCAGCCCAGACATTGATTAGAGACAGGTTGTAAGCACAGAAGGATTTTAAGTGCAGAGAAATGCTCTTTTTTCTAAAAGTGGCATTTCTAAAATAGTAGTATAAAATCCAACCTCACCAATAAGCAGGATTTTCTATCACCATTCTGGTCATACTAAATATGACCTGGTTACCCCTTTCTGATCAGAATCTGCCACTCAAACAGTATATGAGGGTAGCCCTAATGCTATCCTATGAAAGGAGCAGGCCTCACACTAGTGAAAAACGAATTTAGGAGGTTTCAATACCAGGACATATAAAACACACATGTACATGTCCTGCCCTTTACCTACATAGCACTCTGCCCTCTGGGTTACCTAGGGCCTTTCTCTGGGGTGACATATGTAGAATAATTGGAGTGTAAGGCTTGGCAAGTACTTTTACATGCCAAGTCGAAGTGGCAGTGAAACTGCACACACAGGCCTTGCAATGGCAGGCCTGAGACATGGTTAAGAGGCTTCTTATGTGGGTGGCAAAACCAGTGCTGTAGGCCCATTAGTAGCATTTAATTTACAGGCCCTAGGAACCTGTAGTGCACTCTACTAGGGACTTACAAGTAAATTAAATATGCTAATTAGGTATGAGCCAATGTTGGAATGTTTTAGGGAGACAGCACATGTACTTTAGCACTGGTTAGCAGTGGAAAAGTGTCCTGAGTCCTAAAGCCCAAAAAATTAGGTCAGAAAAAGAAGAGGAGGAAGGCAAAATGTTTGCGGTGACCCTGCAGAAAGGCCATTTCAAACAGCTTTCCTTCTATTTATTTTGCTGCATGACTTACTTCATAAGAGAAGGCAATCACTAGAACTTTAATCCAAAAATGTAATAAAATAGGTTTCATCTACTGCTTCTTATGCATTAAGCACAATGGACATAAAATTCATAAAATGAGATAGCACCTTAGAGGTTTGGGCACAGTGAGTGCATTAACCCGATCCAATCATTGATCTTCCAAGTATTTTGTAATACATACCAGACAAAAAATGTCCTACCTGGATTTCAAAAGATATGTTCTTACGATGAAAATGTTTTACCCTTCTAATACAAATTTATCCTAATTTCAGTAAATTAGTCTTCTAGTACCTTTCTGACATAAGTGTGATCTTCAACACACTAGACTCAACCATTAAAAGGTGGATTTATTAATGAAATCATGATGGGACTAGAGCAAAGTAAGTGTTAGTGCTACAAAAAAGGAGTTAAAGTATTTCATCTATGGTCCATGGGAGGAATCCCAGCCTTGGCAGCCGCACAAATTCATACAAGCTGCTTAATAATGAATAATGTGTTGGGGAAATTCACATTATCAGAACAAGATGGATTTTAGTTTTGTTTCATGACAGTATTATTATACTCAATTTGATACAAACATAGGGGGTCATTCTGACCCTGGCGGTAAATACCGCCAGGGCCGGGGTCGGCGGTAGCACCGGCAACAGGCTGGCGGTGCTCCGCCGGGCATTCTGACCGCGGCGGTACAGCCGCGGCCAGAAGCGGAAAGCCGGCGGTGTACCATGGGGATTCTGGCACCCCATACCGCCATCCAGTTCCTGGCGGTTCACCCGCCAGGAACAGGATGGCGGTATGGGGTGTCGTGGGGCCCCTGGGGGCCCCTGCAGTGCCCATGCCAATGGCATGGGCACTGCAGGGGCCCCCGTAAGAGGGCCCCACAAAGAATTTCAGTGTCTGCTTTGCAGACACTGAAATTCGCGACGGGTGCAACTGCACCCGTCGCACCTTCCCACTCCGCCGGCTCCATTCTGAGCCGGCTTCCTCGTGGGAAGGGTGTTTCCCGCTGGGCTGGCGGGTGGCCTTTTGGCAGTCGCCCGCCAGCCCAGTGGGAAACCCAGAATGACCGCCGCGGTCTTTTGACCGCGGTACGGTCTTCTGGCGGTTCCCGCTTGGCGGGCGGCTCCCGCCGCCCGCCAAGCTTAGAATCAGGGCCATAGTTTGTTACCTATGTCATTTTACTGTTTCATTATTTTTGTAGGTAAACATTTTCCTTTGGGAACTTTTTTTAATAATGTTTTATGGTGTTTTAAAAAAATATATTGTGACTATTGACCTTGCTTTTATAGTGTCTCTGTGAGATTTTTATAGGATGATAGAAATTACAGAACACATTTCTGACCACCTGTTCTTATCTGTAATGTGTTTTTGCTGTTTCTTGACCTGCTAATTATTTTGTGGTTCAGAAATGTACACAGTAAATGCGCATGATATGCATTAATGAACCCTTTGGCAGCCAAGGACGTAACGGTTACGTCCTTGGCTGCGGTGCTGAGACGCCAAGGACGTAACCGTTACATCCTGGTACTGGCTCATGGGGGGAGCGCTAGCGCTCCACCCATGAGCCTCGCCTCACCGCACCTAGGGCAGGGATGGAGGGGGAATCGCTTCCCCTTCCACCCCCTCCAACACCCCCGTGGCGTCTGATGACGTCAGCGCGCGATTGCGCACTGCATTGACTTCATCAGAGGCATGCCCCTCTGCCCTGGAAGCTCAGCTTCCAGTGCGGATTGGAAGATAAATGCTTTTGCATTTCTCTTCCAATCACTGGAGGGGCAGAGAAAGGCATGAACGAAGAGGAAAGAAGAGGAAAGGCCTTTCCTCTCCTTCCATGTCTCTCTCAGCATTTCTGCTGCCCGATCGCTATGCGATTGGGAAGCAAAAATGCCAACTAGACACTGCTCCCCTGGGGGGCAAAATATTTTTGGGCCATTTCTGCCCCACCTGGAGGCAGAAAACCCCTAGACACCAAGGATAGATATTTTTTTTTTTTTTTTATATGTGGGGAGCGACCCCTAAGGCAAGGGTTGTTTACCGGGGTGCCAAATTATTTTTAGGCCACTAGGCACCAGGGAATATTTATTTTTTATACTTACGCATAAGGGGAGTGGCCCCTTGGGCAAGGGCCGCTCCCCAGGGGGGAAAATATTTTTAGGCCATTTCTGCCCACCCGGGTCAGAAAACCCCTAGACACCAGGGATATTTTTTTTTATATATGTGGGAAGTGTCCCCTTAGGCAAGGGTCGCTCCCCGGGGGGCCAAATTATTTTTAGGCAGAATCCATTAGACACCAGGAATTTTTTTAATATATACTTATGCATACGGGGAGTGGCCCCTTGGGCAAGGGCCGCTACCCAGGGGGGACAAAATATTTTTATGGTTATGCCCCACCCCAAATGAAGGGGGTAAGAGTCTTTCAGCTCTCCCCCACACACTAAAACATCTTATACCACGGCAAGCAAGAGGATATAATATTATTTTGGGTTTTGGTTTTACATTTGGGTCATGAGAGCTTGGTAACTCTCAAAATCGTCCCACTTGGAATGGTGAGTGCGCTGCACTTTTTAGACTTTGGGACGCTGCCATGTAGAAAAATCCACAAGACCTAAACACATCTGAAAACTAAACATCTGGTTGATTCCAGGGTGGTGTGCTTCACATGCACCCGCACCATTTTCTTACCCACAATGCCCTGCAAACCTCCAACTTTGCTGGAAATCACACATTTTTCCCACATTTTTGTGATGGACCCTTCTGGAATCTGCAGGAATCCACAAAATTCCTACCACCCAGCATTGTCTCATCTATACCGATAAAAATTCTGCTGCACTTGTCAGCCTAAAAATGTTTTTTTCAAACTGCCCTTTTGGACCCGCTTTGGTTTGGTTTCCCCCTTAATTTTGACATGTTTTTGTCTCTTCCCTGTCACAGGCACTTGGCCCACCTACACAAGTGAGGTATCATTTTTACTGGGAGACTGAAGGGAACGTTGGTTGGTAGGAAATTTGTCCCAGTGCGTTTTGTTTTGTTGAAAACAGATCTATGTCTGGTATTCCCCAGCGGTAGAAGTAATCTTGTGGAATCTGGGGATGTATTTCCCACTTGTGAGTTTGCTGGTGATCTCGACTGAGATTGTCGGCTAACTGATTGTGAATGCCTGGTATATAGTGCGCTATCAGGCGAATGTTGTTGTGAATTGCCCAATGCCAAACTTTTTGTGCTAGGATGCATAGTTGTGACGAGTGTGTCTCCCCCTGTATGTTTAGATAGTACATTGTTGTCATATTGTCTGTCTTGACAAGAATGTGTTTGTGGACTAGAGGGGGTTGAAAAGCTTTTAGTGCTAGGGAGACCACTAGTAGTTCTAAGTGATTTATGTGTAGTTGTTTTTGTTAATTGTCCCATTGTCCCTGTATATTGTGATTGTTGAGGTGTCCTCCCCACCCAAACATGGAAGCATCTGTTGTGATAATGGCATGAGGCACCGAGTCTTGAAATGGCCGCCCTTTGTTTAAATTTACAGGGTTCCACCATTGAAGCGAAAAGTGTGTTTGGCGGTCTATCAACACTAGATCCTGAAGTTGACTGTGTGCCTGCGTCCATTGTTTTGCGAGGCACTGCTGTAAGGGCAGCATGTGTAGCCGTGCGTTTGGGACAATAGCGATGCATGAGGCCATCATGCCTAGTAGTTTCATGACAAATCTGACTGTGTACTGGTGATTTGGTTGTATGTTTGACACCATAGTTTGAAAAGATTGAACTCTCTGTGGGCTTGGAGTGGCAACTGCTCTTTGTGTGTTGAGTGTTGCTCCCAAGTATTGTTGTAGTTGGGATGGTTGCAATGAGATTTTTGGTAATTTATAGAAAAGCCTAGTTTGTGTAGGGTATCTATTACATACTTTTGTTAGCCAATCGTCGAGATATGGGAATACGTGCATGTGTTGTCTCTTTATATGAGCTGCTACTACAGCGAGGCATTTTGTAAATACTCTGGGCGCTGTTGTTATCCCTAAGGGCTTTACCTTGAATTGGTAATGTTTGCCCTTTATGACAAATCTGAGGTATTTCCTGTGAGATGGATGGATGGGTATATGGAAATATGCATCTTTTAGTTCCAGTGTTGCCATGTATTCTCCATATTCTATTTCTATTCATATGACTATTTTAGTAAGGGAACTACATCTTGTAGTGTGACCATGTGGAAATGTTCTGATTTGATAAAGAGGTTTAATGTCCTGAGATCTAAAATTGGTCTTAGTGTTTTGTCTTTTTTGGGAATAAGGAAATATAGGGTGTAAACCCCCTGTTCCTTTTTGGTGGTGAGGTACTAGTTCCATGGCTTGTTTTGTTAATAGTGCTTGTACCTCTATTTGTAACAAGTCTAGATGTTGTGCTGGCAGTTTGTGCGCTCTTGGGGGAACATCTGGAGGGAAATGTGTGAACTCTATGCAGTAACCATGTTGGATAATTGATAGAACCCATGTGTCCGTGGTTATGTCTGACCAATGTTTGTGGTAGTGTGCTAATCTTCCCCCTACTGGTTATGTGTGTTTGGGAAGTGTGACATTGGAGTCACTGTTTGTTACTGGGGGTCTGCTTGGTAGGCTGAAACTTTCCCCTTGATCTTGGGAATTGTCCCCTGAATGATCCACCAAACCCCCCTCTCTGGTATTGGGACTGGTAGGTGGGTTTTGCCTGAGAGGTGGATGCCTCTGAAGGTTGCTGTCTAAAACCTCCCCTAAATTGTGGTTTTCTGAATGTCCCTCTATACTGGGAAGAGTAGAGCGCGCCCATGGCTTTGGCCGTGTCAGTGTCCTTCTTCATTTTTTCGATGGCTGTGTCCACTTCCGGCCCAAACAGTTGCTGATTAAATGGCATGTTTAACACTGCCTGCTTTATCTCAGGTTTGAATCCTGAGCTTCGTAACCAAGCATGTTTCCTGATTGTGACAGCCGTGTTTACAGTTCTTGCGGCGGTATCAGCGGAGTCCAGTGCCGAACAAATCTGGTTGTTAGAGATGGCTTGCCCTTCCTCTACCACTTGTTGAGCCCGTTTCTGAAACTCTTTTGGTAGATGCTGAATGATGTCACTCATTTCATCCCAGTGGGCTCGGTCGTAACGAGCAAGGAGGGCCTGTGATTTTGCAATACGCCACTGGTTGGCCGCTTGCGACGCCACTTTTTTCCCTGCTGCGTCAAACTTGCGACTTTCTTTATAGGGGGTGGAGCATCTCCTGATGATTGCGAGTTTGCACGTTTCCTTGCGGCCCCAACCACTACAGAGTCCGGTGGGAGCTGCTGCGTAATGAACACTCGGTCTGACGGGGGTGGTTTGTACTTTTTTTCCACCCTCAGAGTGATGGTTCTTCCCTTGACCGGCTCTTGAAACACTTGCTGTGCATGCTTAAGCATGCCTGGTAGCAAAGGCAGGCTTAGGTATGACGCATGCGTGGAAGCCAGGGTATTGAAAAGGAAGTCATCCTCCAATGGTTCCGAATGCATACTGACATTATGAAATGTCGCAGCCCTGGCCAAGACTTGGGTATAAGAGGTGCTATCCTCTGGTGGCGATGGTTTTGAGGAGTAGCACTCAGGGCTATTGTCCGATACAGGGGGATCGTAGAGGTCCCAGGGATCTACATCATCCTGTGTTTGCACGGTATGTGTGGGTGACTGTGCATTTGGCGTGCCTATTGTTGACCTTGTCATTTGTGGTGAATGTGGTGGCGATATTTCTGGAGAGAAATTGTGAGTTGGTGATTTCTCTCTAGCCACTTTAGCTCTTGGCTGATCAGTTTCAGTCTCTGTTTGTGGTTGAAAAGCTAACTTTCTCTTAAATTTGAGAGGAGGGGCAGTTTGAATCCTTCCAGTATCCTTATGGATCTGAATGCTTGCTTGATTTTGATCAAACTCTCCTTCAGTTGCTTGGAGAGCCCATGTTCCTCTGTGTAAGAGGTCTTTTCCGGTTTCGAAGCCGGTTTTCTCGGCACCGAAATGCCCATGGTGACGGTTGGCCTCGGCTCTAAAAGGCTCTTTCGAGGCTTAGTGGCTTCGACCAGGCGATGTCAACTTTTTTCGATGCCGGTTTCTCGACTCGGTGCCAAACGTGTTGCTTGGTCACCGCTTTTTTTATGGGTCGAGCCATGGCCTTCAGACAGTGGCGTCCCCGAGGCCTTTTGCTTTTTCGGCTGACTTTGGGGTTGGGTCGGGGCAGGCGTACTCACTTTTGGTCCGCTGTCGGCGGTCGGTCTCCGTCAGAGTCATCCGATTCTGATCCCTGGATGGAGATAGCCATCTCCTCCTCTTCGACGTCGAGGTGTTGCGACGATTTCGATGCCATCTGCAAGCGTCTCGGCCTCCGATCTCTTAAGTTCTTTTTCGACCGAAAGGCCTTGCAGGCCTCGCAAGTATCCTCTCTGTGTTCCAGTGACAGACACAGATTACAGACCCGATGCTGGTCTGTGTATGGATACTTTGCGTGGCACGTCGGACAGAAACGGAAGGGGGTCCGGTCCAAGAGGCTTCGACGACGGGTGTGGTCGGGCCGACCAGGCCTCGGCTGGGCACAGAAGCCCCGAAGGGCCACCGAAGCGGTTGTCTCGTCGGTGCCGATGTATCGGTAGAAGTTCTTTCCCGAACGCAACAATACAGACGGTTTTTCGATGATTTTATTACTTTCCTGATTCGAATCACAGAGCGAAGAGGAACACGTCCGAACCCGATGGCGGAAAGAAAACAATCTAAGATGGAGTCGATGCCCATGCGCAATGGAGCCGAAAGGGAGGAGTCACTTGGTCTCGTGACTCGAAAAGACTTCTTCGAAGAAAAACAACTTGTAACACTGCGAGCCCAACACTAGATGGCAGGAACAGTGCACAGCATGTGTATCTGCAGCTACATATGCCATCAAACATATATATATATATGTGTGTCCCATGTTGAAAAGATATATAAAGTGCCAAAGTTTTATCTTGAAAAAAAATTAAAAGCTAAGCATACGGCAAGCCAGGATGCTATCTTAATGTTAATATCATTGCACCTCCCTGACTTAAACAGTAAAGAGGGAGAGGTTCAGCAACTCAATGAAGGCAGTTAATCAGCTAACAAAACATAGTGGGCTCTGACATCCCACAGAGGTTAGCACAGGCTGCTCTCAGGTTACAGGTATTTATTGAGAAACATGCACACTGCAGCTCAGTGGAGTAGAGGCACACACAGGAGAATACCTTTTAGACGTCACTTGCTCAGCTGTGCTCTATGTTGCAGGTTTTGTCGTTTAAACTTGTACTAGGAAGGGGCTAAGATGCTTTTGCGCTGCTCTATTTATGATGACCACTCCCCTAGGGAAAATGGCTGGGACAGACATACAGCTCGAGCCAAGCTGGAGCCTCCCTTAACTTGCCAGCCGCTAGTTACCACCAAAGCCCTGCGTACACGTACATCTGTAGGAAACGAGGATGCTGTCTATCCTAGAAAATGCTTAAGTGACCAGTTATTCACTATAGTGATGTCATCTTCGCAAGTGGTCTAAGACTTGGAAACCTCAGAACAATTTTGAAAGTCACCCTTGACTAACAAAAATGCTTCAAGGGCATACTGGGAACTATAAAAGTTATGATATGTGCATGTGTATAGCACAAACGAGTTAGCTGATGACAATGTACCATATTTTCTATCTGGGCTGCCCTTTTAGTGGATCTCAACATGTAAAATACTTGTTCTTCTATAAAAAAAAATAAAAAAACTTCCTTTGCATTTCCATTCAATATGAGGTGTATCCTCTTCTTTCCCACACTTAAAGTTAATTTCAACTCATCATAACATCCTGCGAGTTTATGAGTTTATGAGTGTGCAATTTGCAGGGCCACGCAACTGGAATGTCCACAATTCAGTCCTTAACGTTGATCTTGTGAATATGATAATTCTACCACACACTCTTGTTCATTTGTGAACATAACATTCCACCTTTCCTGATTATGTTAATCAAGATACTGATTTAAAAACTTGCGAACTCCTGTCTTCGTGAGCTTAAGAAAACCTTAGATGAGCAAAAGATTTTGTAAATAAGACTCACTGAGTTTCTCCATCTAGATTCATCTTAGTCATACGGTTATTGTGATCCTGTCTGCTCAGAGGTCAGTATTCTGAAGCCTGTGCGGTTTTCCACATGGTGTAATTGCAAGGTACGATAAACAGCTCACAGCTGCAATTTTCTTCTGGTTAATTCCAACAAGTCAAACTTGCCAAAAATTTCTTGGGAAAGGAAGATGATGATTCGGGAACTGAATTCTTCTAATTATACCTAATTTCTGAGTTAAAGCTAGGAAAAGGATACATTTACCCAACTTGTAAAAACATTACTTCTCAACAGAGTACAGCACTTCAAAGGATCGTGGCTGTGGGCAGGGGAGGACAGGATTCCTACAGCATTCATGTTGTGCGTCCTGTCGCCAGTTCCATGAGTTGAGGGATTGGCAAAAGGAACAGGAAGTGACTTGTGCGAACTGAGCGTAGTTTCCACACCCTTTGCAGTGAAGGCAGGGGCCTGTTTAGGCCAGGCTGGCCCTGGCCACGACCTTTTCAGCAGAGGCTGTTGTGGCGGCAGGAGCAGAACATTGGCGCTGGAGCAGAGGGATTTACCCAGCTATTTCCCTTATGTCCAGGTCGGATTCATTGCTCCTCCATGGTTGCTTTTCAATTGGTGGGGGGGGGGGGGGGGGGGGGGGGGGGGGGGGTATCTCATACTTGTTAGAGCAGCACTGAGGGTGAAGCCAGCAATCTGGATTCTGATAAGGGATGCTCACAGCGGCTTGGGGTGTAGGCTCAAAGTTCATCAGTGTAGGCCAGTGGTCTCCAAACCTTTTAATGCTGCCCCCCCCCTAGTGAAAAACAAAAATCAGTAGGCCCCCCTCAGAATTGGTCACAAATATTTTATGAAGATGCCAATGTTTAAATATGTCTAAACACTTCAGTTAAGTACTGTTACCTTTTTAAAAACGCAATAACATGCTTCTGTTAAAAACAAAGGCCTGTTATCTGTATAATGCTTCTTTTGGCCAGAGTCTGGCGCCCCCCCTGGTACCACTTGAGGCCCCCCCTTAAGGGGGCTCACCCCAGTTTGAAGACCTCTGGTGTAGACATCTGGTGTAGACCATGGGGCAGTAGCTCCTGGTCCCACTTGTAGCCCTTAAGAACAGCCTCGTGTTGGAGGGGCGGGACCACGGAAGAGGACAAGGCCACAGTGAGCGGGGACTGTCCCTTAGCAATAAGGGTGGTTTCACCTGCGTGGTCCTTCCAGGGAGAAGGATTGCCTAGACCTTAGTGTTGGAGTGTTGCCAATGAAGGCCTCGTTGTAAATAAGTGTATGATCATCAGGCTTCAGATTTTATGTACTCATTCACTGACCTGTTTTATATTTTGGAATTTATGTGCTGTGGTTATCAATGCTTGCTGGAGTTTGATGTATATCTTACTGACAATGTATGATTCTGACCAATTCTTGTCGTGTTTTCTTTGTATAGTAACATGCCCCGTTTGTGCAAAGGCCGTCCCCGCAGGGGGCATAAAGGGCCGGCGCCTTAACGGCCGCCTTGGCCCGGAAGGGACCGGTTTAACCGGTTGGGCATAAAGCGCGTCACAGCGCGCCCCCACCCCAAGCACCAGCTGGCGGGGGGGCAGGAAGCTACAGCGAATACAACCAATGGGGGGGGTTGCCACATTCAAACCCCCCAATCGCGAAGCGATGCCAACCCCAGGGGGGCAAGGTGAGGTGCCCTTATGAAAGGCGCATCCCGGGGTAACCTGCAAACAGGACCGGGACGTAAGCGCAGGCACCAGGGGGACAACAAACACAGACGGAAAGAAGAAGAAACTACCGACCGACGGCAGCACGGGGACCGCTCCTTCCGAGCGACGCGACCCGAGAGCTGTTCACAAATCTCCCAGCGCCTAGAAGAACCAACCAGCTTGCGAGCTGTACGGTGACCGCTTTTCCCAAGCGACGTGACCCAGCACGGGGACCCAGCACGGGGACCGCTCCCTCCGAGCGACGTGACCAACAAAGAGCGAGCAGACTGTTTACCTCCCTACCTCCAGTCCGGTCAGAAGCTCCTAGTGCCCAGAACCAACCAACTGGTGAGCTGT
Source organism: Pleurodeles waltl (assembly GCF_031143425.1). Lineage (NCBI taxonomy): Eukaryota > Metazoa > Chordata > Amphibia > Caudata > Salamandridae > Pleurodeles > Pleurodeles waltl. The sequence continues at coordinate 554,395,264 of NC_090448.1, forward strand.
ACGGGGACTGCTCTCCTCGAGCGACGCGACCCTACAGCAGAGGGAGCATCGCAGACCTACAAGAGAGCCCCCCCCTCGCCACCCCAACAAAGAGCGAGCAGACGGTTTACCTCCCTACCTCCGGGGGAAGCGCTGCTCGTGTGCCGGCCAGAAGCTCTCACTCAGGCGGTGCAGGATTGGCTTTTCTGCGCCGAACTATCCACTGGTCTTGCCGCTGGTCGTGTCGTTTCCGCGTCGTTGGCTCCGCCCCGTTGTTCCCGGGCCACTAAGGTTTTGGGGGGGCCAGCGACTGACGCCTGCTACGAGGCGACAGGCAGCGCCGGACGTGTCTGCCGTCGTGGGAGCCTCAGTCGACCCACGTACTGCGGGAACGCTTTCACGGGCCGCCGCTTTTAGAACAACCGAGGCAGAACAGCGGCGCTAGCAAAAAATTAACAGCGCCTGGACCTAGCCATCTCTCTCCCCTCGGGGATTGCCCAGGAGCCTTCTTGGCCGCATATCGGCAACCCCCCCAGCCGGACCCCACACGGTGCGTTGCTGCCCCGGCCCGCTCCAATTACGACACACCTGCTGTGTTAAGCCTGCACACGCCCGCTGCTAAGGGCGCAGCGCGTAGGGCTAACAGAACTTTTGAACGCTCCTGTGTTTCGGGGCATTAACCTTACCCGGCCTGTGGGGGACCGCTTTTTTAAAAGCGACGCGACCCCTCAGGAAACAACAGCGGCATTACGCCTGCTTTACAGCAAGACATACCAACGCCCCTTAAACAAATCTTGACCATGGAGGAGGACCAGGTGGTCGAGCAACAGGACGAATTGAAAGCTATGATTGCACACATGCGCACAGAAGCGCTGAAACGCGGGAAGGACTGGCTGCGCACGAAAATGGGGGATAGAAGTGAGGAACATCGAGACCAGGAAACCCCAGCAGCTGCAAAAGTAACAGACGACATGGCGCCGACAGAGCGGACCCCTTCACCCTCGCAGAAGGCACACAAGCGGCAAAAGACAGAAGGAAAACCTACAAGAAAAACAACCAAAAGGCCAAGGGGACCAGCGCAGAGCGCGGAGGAGACCACAGCGCCAAATCCAGGACCCAGCTTAGCAAGAGCGCCGGCAGAGGGTGAGCATATAAGCGCAATTATTACAGAGTGCTTTAAATCGCTTGCGCCATTGCTAATGCGGGCTAAGGGGGGGGGCAGAAGAGAGCGCCCCCATAGACAGGCAGCCAAATATCCAGGCAACAGCCAGGGAACTCCATTCCAGTGGAGACCCATCAGCAGCTTGGGGCGCGTTAACAGCAGGATCAGAGGCACCACGTAGCATGGGGAGCGCGCCTGAAGCTTACGCAAGACCATCCCTGGGGGCCCCATCCATGACAACTAGGGCAGCAGGTTTGGCAACAGCCATCCCCCTGACAGTAAAGGAGCGCATTTGGAGGAAAGAATTCATAGATATTTTCACACTATTAGAAATACAGCTAGAAGGCCTAGACCTGACTGTATGCGACAAAAAAGATGATGACAGAAGGGAGAGGAAGAGAGCTAGGAAAGAGAGGAATTTTGAGAACTGGCTAGACGCTTTCAGAATCATGGCCTGTGTCATAGTTGAGAAATTCCCGCGCAGCGCAGCTGACTTATGGTTGTATGAATCTAAAATACATGAAGCGCACCGCCAATTTTCAGGAGATGCCTGGCTAGAGTACGATAAAAGCTTTAGGCTGAAAATGCAGGCCCACCCAGAAATGGAGTGGAACCAGGAGGATGTCTCCAGCTACATACATAAAATGATGGTAGCCAGGGAAGCGAGCGCTTGGGCAGGCCGAGGTGAACCGCCCTTTCGGAGCGGTCACAACAAAGGGAGGCAGGACAAATTCAAAACGACACATAGGCACAAGCCCTGGCACAGCAACAAAACCCAGGGGGACAAAGGGTCACAAGCCATATGCTGGAAGTTTGAGTCAGACGAATACTCTTGGGGGCAGAGCTGCAAATTTAGACACTCTTGCTCTACATGTGGGGGTGAACACCCGGCGTCCTCTTGCAGGAAACACAAGCACAAATCCGACAGAAAAGACAAAAAGAAAAAGCAATAGTTTCCTCCCCCACTCCGGGCCCAAAACAAACCAGCTGAAATTCAAACTAGCCAAGTCCCCAATCAATACAAAAACCCTGAGAAAAATAGCAAATGAATATTACAACAAGAAAGAGGCAAGCTCATTAGTAAAAGGTTTTGAGGAAGGTTTCGTCATCCCAGTAAAAGGGGGCATAACAGGGGGCATCCCCAGGAACCTTAAGTCAGCTAGAGAACAACCAAAGGTTGTGTCACAAAAAATTGAGAAAGAACTCAGGCTCGGACGCATAGAGGGTCCTCTCGAGCTCCCCCTACCCCCAGATTTAATCATATCCCCACTGGGGGTGGTGCCCAAGAAGGAGCCTGGCCAATTTAGGCTAATACACCATCTATCTTTCCCAGAGGGCACGTCAGTTAATGACAGCATCCCAGAAGAAGCCTGCACAGTGGGTTACGCCACCCTGGACGATGCAATTGACATAATTAAAGCAACAGGCAAAGGCGCGCTGCTAGCAAAGGCGGACATTGAGTCCGCATTCAGATTACTTCCCGTACACCCAGACAGTTTTCACCTGCTAGGTTTTCAACACGAAGGGCAGTTCTTCGTGGACAAAGCCATGCCCATGGGGTGCTCCATCGCATGCGCGTATTTCGAGCAATTCAGTTCATTTTTGGAGTGGGCCCTCCACAAGAGACACCCGGCAGGAGGAAAAATGCATTACCTAGACGATTTCCTGTTCATAGGGGGAACCAAAGACGGGTCCTGCACCAGTCTTTAACAATAATTTCAGTCCCTGGCAAAGGAATTGGGTGTCCCCCTAGCGGGCGACAAGACGGTTGGGCCCACCACAGCATTGGTATTCCTAGGCATAGAGCTTGACACAGTAGCCGGAACTTCCAGCCTACCAGGGGAAAAAGTGACAGAATTGAGAACAGACATTGACTCCCTGCTGAAGAAGCAAAAAGCGAACCTGGGGGAGCTACAGAGCATGGTGGGTAAACTCAACTTCGCAACTAGGGTGATCCCGGCTGGCAGAGTCTTTGCCAGGCGGCTCAGCAGACTGACAGCAGGGCTGCGGTCGAAACACCACCATGTGAGGCTTAGCAAGGGGGTCAAAAATGACCTCGCCATGTGGCATTCGTTTCTAGAAGACTTTAACGGTCGGCTCATCTGGAGAGAGGGCTGGGTATCAGCCAGAGAGATCTCACTGTACACAGATGCTGCAAGAGGCTGTGGTTTCGGGGTCATCTTGGGGAAGGAGTGGTGTGCAGGAAAATGGCCTCCCAGGTGGCACGATCTAAAGATCACCAGGAACATCACCTTCTTGGAGCTATTTCCCATAGTAGTAGCCCTGACAATTTGGAAATCCTGCTTGCAGGATCTAAAAATAACATTATGGTCTGACAATCTAGGAGTGGTAATGGCAATAAACAAAGGGTCCGCTTCTTGTCCCAACACACTGAGGCTTCTAAGGCGCCTGGTGTACATACAGCTCAAAGGTAACTTGGACATTAGGGCCAGACACGTCCAGGGGATTAAGAACTCACGGGCGGATGCCCTTTCTCGTTTCCAGATGGACAAGTTCAGGAAGCTCGCCCCAGAAGCAAACACCAGCATGACCCCTTTCCCACCAAAGCTGTGGGAGCTGGCGGAACAGACCTGTCCTTATTAATCAACAGCGCCCTCACCCCTGAGACGCAGCAGAGATACGCCAAATATGTCAAGCTATTCATGGACGTGGGGGGCCTAGAAACATTAACCGACCCGACTGCAACCCGAGCAGCGGCAGAACATTTCATTATGTGGTCATTCAAACAAGGAAAAACGAAGTCCTGGGCTCAGGCTCACCTTGCGGGGTGGCCTACCACACAAAGCTACATACAGGGGCGGATCCCACCGGATCATATTACATTAAGGCAGCATTGAAGGGCTGGAAGCGCCTTGAGGGGAGCAGGCAAGACACCAGACATCCTATCGACTTTAACAAATTGAGCCTCCTGATAGACCTACTGCAAGCGGTAGCAGAGAACCGGTACGAAGTCCTATTGTTCAGATCAGCATTCACCTTGGCCTTCTTTGGTGCCTTTAGAGTAGGCGATCTGGTGGCATCAGCAAGAAACTCAGGAGGCAAGCATTGCTTGTAAATAGGTGATTGCCATCTGGAGGCTGACAAGGTGCGCGTAACCCTGAGGCGATCCAAAACGGACTAGCTGGGCAGGGGAACTGACATCATCCTGAAGTGCATAACCCAGACAAAATATTGCCCGGTCTGCAGCATGAAAGATTACTTAACAATGCGCCCATCGGGACCAGGCCCGTTGTTCAAACACGCTAATGGCGACCACCTGAGCCGCTTTCAATTTACCGCGGTCATGCGTAAAACGCTTGAGAAGGGAGGGTTGCCTCCAACAGCCTTTGGCTCTCATTCATTCCGCATCCGGGCAGCCACCTCAGCCGCAAGCTGGGGCCTAGACGCAAGCACAATACAAGGGGTGGGCAGATGGCGATCAAAAGCGTACAAGGGCTATGTCCGCCCACACCTATCTTGATGGATAATTTTTCATTACAGCACCAGGTGCACCCCCCAGACTCATCTGGGTGATGGGGCACTCATTCATAGCCCGCCTACAAGGCTGGTTGAAGCAAGACAAGAAGTTAAACTTAGGACGAACCCCGGCAGATTCAATCAGATGGTTGGGTTCGCCAGGCATGAAATGGGCACAGCTCCAGCCAACCCTGCACAAGATGCTGGAATCCAGCCAGAAACACCCAGATATACTAATTATCCACCTGGGAGGTAATGACCTGACATCCCTGGGAAGGAAAGCACTCCTTAACGACATCAGGGAGACCCTAAAGCATCTCACCAGGCTCCTAGACAACACTACCATCATCTGGTCCGAAATAATCCCTTGAATCAATTGGCGGGGAGCAACATCGATCAAAGCAGTAGACAACTCCAGGAGGAAGCTCAACATAGCGGTCGCCAAACACTGCAAAATCAACGGGATGGAAAGTATCCGCCATGGGTTGATCCACCCCAGGCGTCCAGAACTGTACGGACCCGATGGAGTCCATCTATCACCAGTGGGTATGGAAATATTCCTGTCCAATTTATTGACAGCAATGGAATAAAAAAAAATTGAAAAAAATATTCATGGAGGAGCTGCCAGGAGACGTGAGCCTCTCTGACAGCGTGGCGGAAAGGAAAAGTTTTACCAAACAAAGGTGCAAAAGACACACCCAGTTAGGGGGTGTGTCAACAAAGCCACACACCTGGGGATGCCTCATGGCAGGGTGTAAGATGGCCAAGCGTGGGGAGTAAGCGGAACACGGCACTCGCAGCCCAGACCCGCCAAATCGGATGGCAGAGCATAGGACACGCCAGGTAGCGAGTTGGGCCTAATATACAAAGAACTTGAAGCTACCCCTCAACAACAGGGTAAAACAATAACTCTATTCGAGCGAGCCCCTCCAAAGAAGGAAAGTTGGGACTGCCCAAACAGTCGAACGGCAAAAGAGTCGTGACAAACGGAGGCCAGGACTTGAGGGCCCACCAGTCACTCACTGCAATTTAAAATTAATTTTAATGTAGATGTGTTAAAAAAGAATAAGCAGAATGTGAAAGGCATGTTTACAAACTTTGATTGACAGTGATTTTCGTCTCATGCCCAAGACATGTGATCGGGGCAGTCACACGTTGTCCAGGTTAATAAAGCGGCCAAGTAATATCCACTACCTCAGACTTTGTCAAATTCTGTTTTGTGCATGTTAATACAGTATAACTAAACAGTCAACTAATTACATGAGGATGTTAACCTGCAGTGTGCCATGTGCGGGAGTTAAATCACATACCTAGACTGCTGACTTGCCATTGACTTCTTTGGGTTCAAAGGGGTGCAGTCCGTACTGGGGTCTTCGGGTCCTAATGGTTTCAATGTTTACTGAGTCCGGTAAATACCCTAACCCTTGGGGTGCACTCAGAATCTTCACCAAAGATTACCAGCTACGCCCTGGCTCGGCTTTTCCTCTGGTTTCCTTAAATATCTAAATAGACTGCTCTATATTCAAAGCAGTGTTTGTCGCCTTTATTGTTCTTTTCGTGGCTCTCCGAGACAGAGTTGTCTTTTCCATTGCTAAAAATGTTGCGGGCCTTTTCTCATTTAAATCGCAGCAGGGAGGATGTGTATGTGGGGCTGCGAGAAGCACAGCGTGGGAGGGCTTTGGTGATTACTCTATTATCCAAAGGCGATGCCTTTCTCTTCACAGAGGAAAATACTTAAGAGGCAACACATGACTTTCATGACTTTGCCCAAAAAAAGAGAGAAAAGGGCCTTATCGGCCTTTGCCAGCAGCAGAGCTCAGCGCTCCTGCCTGCCAACCGTGACACCGTCGGATCAAAGCACACCTTCTTGATGAGCGCTTGGAAGCTCAAGTGCGCAAATGGAGGTTTACAAGCAAGCAGCAGGGAGTCGCAGCATGAGGGGAGCTACCAACGAGGCAGCTGAACCGAATCTGCAGTTTCATCAACCAACCCAGCGAAGTGCAACACGCTCCCTCACTTAGTCCAAGGGCACGTGGCTACACTGGTGCGTTGCAAACTTTCCAATCCTCAGGTAATTTTGCACCAAAACCAAGAAACCTTGGAGTGGTCCAGGGTCAGGCTAGGACAGAAAATAGGACCTAGCACCAAAAAAAGTGGCTCCGCCCATTATTTAATCAAACGGCTTAAAAAAGTGGCCCATGTTTGCAAATTTTGCCCGTTTTAAACTTCAAAAGACACGTTCTATGACTGTTTAGCAAGATATAGTCGACTGCGTGGATATAAGATTGCCGCAGGCAATGTTTGTTTTAATGTGAAGAAATCAATAGTAAAAACTGGCCCAGCAGACCATAAAACAGTCGTAAAAACAGCCAAAAAAAACGCCCCCGCTACCAACCTGTTCAGACCAGTCTAATGGGCACTGACTGATTTGCCTTCTAAGCCAATCCGACCCTGGTGGTGCTAGACAACTTTGCACTTGTTCCACACAGCTTTGCATTAGTCATTTGCACTAGTGCCAGTCAACTTTGCATTGAGGTCAGACAATTTAGCCACAGAGTTGGGTAACTTCACAGTGACATTTACAGAAACGACCAGTCATGATTACACTCGAGGGCCAATTGCATCGACTGCCAAGAGCAAGAATGACAACTTGTATTAGCAAGTGCAAATATTCATGGGCAGCGGCCATGTAAATCAAGGGGTGGGGTGGGGGGCAGAGACTAGGTAAAAATAAAGAAAAGCACTTACCTTGCCTCCATCCCTTCCGCCTCCTGCGGCGTCGCACTCCTCTTCTTTTAGTATCCCAGCATTCACTGCTGGGACACCAGCAGAGGCTCCCCAGCAATTCTGGCACTGCTTTCATGCAAAATCTAGCATTAAGGCAGCGCAGTTTCTCCAGCCCGGCTGTTAAACACAGCCTCAGACAGCTGGCCAAACACACTTGCGCACTTAGGTGCACTCCCCTCTCCTCCCCCCTACCACTTCCCATGGCCCAGCACCTCCCCTCCCTGCAGTGCTGGCTGTGCCAGAAGCAGAAAAAAACGATAGTAAACTATTGTTTTATTTTTCTACTTCTGCAACAGCCAGTGGGGCGACGCTCCTTCGCCATAGCAAAGGAGCCGCCCCTGCAAATATTGTCTTTGGATTAGTACCAGATTGCCTTACTCTGGTGCAAAATTGCTAGGTAGTTTTTCAAAACTACCCAGTAGACCGTTTAGCATTTTGGATTATCTGGTCCCATCTTTTTCTGTTGCATCACATGCGGTTTCTAGTGCATTTCTTTTACTTATGAACCAGCCATAATGCATGCTCTTAAGTTTGTTAATTCATGTGAATAACATATTTTTTGCCACAGAAACAACACCTACCCACCATAGTGCCCAGGAGTCTACAGCCCTTCTTGAGCAGCGAGCCCATATGACAATCCCTCAAGTGCAGGAAGCTCCACCACCAGAAAGCTCATTCTCATCCCAGGACCTTCGTTTATCTTTGAGACAGCTAGTCTAACGTTTGTAGGTTACCCCTACCCACCTCATTTTGAAACACCACTGTGTTTTCTTGATGCCAGAAGCTGCACTAGATGAACTACCTTCTACCTGCTCTCTATTATGAAAACTTTGTTAGGGGTCGCTTGTCCTACAATGTGCTGCAGACATACCTTATTCCTTAACAATGCAACTATATTTGACTCTTTTTTCTACCCTGCCCTCTTTCTTGTATCACATTTATTTTATTTCTGGTGAAATGCTTCCAAACAGATTTACAGTAGAGATACACTTCTTTCGACCAAGTGTAAACTGCATAGTAACCAGGGCTACTGGCAAGATGAAAGAGAGATGTACAGTCCAGGAAACAAGTTGATTAGTAAAAAACTTCTCATAAAAATTGCTAATCTGAAGAGCCCAATTTTATAACTCAGCTGTTAAGTAGTAATATATCAGACAGATGAGCCTATGTATTTGAGTCATCCTGTAGTGAAATATTAGTACATGTGTTGTCTGGATACTTTAACCAGGGTTGAACAAGTACTATCCAAATATCAGAAACAGTTACTCTAAGAACAGAGGTGCTGCATGAGGGAGGATGCATGCCAGCACTGACACAACAAGAGGAGCATATGGCCTGTGCATACTTGGTTTGCATTCTGATGTGAGAAACAAAAAGATGATGGAAGGAATGCATGAATTAATCTCAGCCTCTGGCGAGTGTTCCGGGCTATATTCCAGACCACTGTTTTTCACCCACTATGCTACTCTAGACAGAGTCCTTTTACATGCAAAACAGTCCATCTACTGCTCCAACTGAAACAGACCAGCCCGAAATGTCAAGTCAGGTCCCCTCTAAGCAGGAATTTAAGCACTCAAAGGCCTGTTTCTGCCTGCTTAGGTTAGCTTGAGTCCTGTAGCAGTGAGCAAGGGACCAACACCTGGGCATACAAACACAGAGATTGTGATCTGCAAGGTACAGTGGGCCACAATTCCTCTGTTTGCATTCACAAACGTATTTTTAAAGCAGCTCATATTCCTTAAAGGAACAAGTGCTGTTTTAATAAAAAGCAAAGTTTTCTGTTTGGAAAGACAAGATGGGGAGTAGGCAGTGGTCCCATGACCAATGCCCCCCACCTCCGAGGCTGCCAAAACCATTCACAAAGGTGAAGGTATCCCAAGGGGGCTTAAATCCAAATGGTTCTAGTGTGTCATTCAACCTTCCAAGGACGATAAACTGTGTCATTAAATTAGGTTCCCACATTTCAGCTATCTGTAAGTAGTGTCAAGAGAGTTCTTAGGGAAGAATTCTGCACTCTAAAACTGCACATTATGTTCATATCTATCATGGGGCCTGGATGAACTCCAAGAAGGTTCATGTGCCTGCTTACACACCACCATTTTGTCAAATTCCAAAATACTAGCCTTGGGCCTAATAACAGTTTATATTTGTTTAAAGATCCTTTGAACAAATGGATGCTAAAAGAAAACTTTTATTGCAACTTATGTGATTATTCTAATAGGATTATCATAAGCAACTAGAAAATCTTAGTAGTTTACCAAAAAACCGAGTCTCTTATAGATCAGTGAGAAAGACATTTTAATCCAAATGTTATTTGTGTATTAAAATAAAATGTTAATGTTTTTCTCATAGTTTAGATCGTTAAGTATGCTTGATGTATTTGTGTGTAAATGTATAAATGGTTCATATAAAAGAAAAGCCACAAACAGACAGACGTACACATCCACACACCCTCACACTTTGGCACACACGCAAACACACCCCAACCCCCCCTCCAGGTATGAACACAGATCAGAAGACATGCCGACAATCAATGATCAAGATCTCGTCAATAGCTTTGTGCATGTCCCAGCAATGTAAAAAAATTGTAATAACAATACTTTTTATACATCATAATAAAAAAGCACAAATGCCCCCTGGCATAATTTGCCTGATATAAATGTGATGCCAAATAAGACATTTTTCAAATTAATAAAATCCAGTCCAAGATGTTATTGAAAGATCTGTGACTGCTTCGAAAAGGGCTATCACTATAGGATGCGCACTGCATTTCCATAAAATACATTTTTCTGAGGTTATAGCCCATGTTTGTACATTAACATTAAAACCAAATGAGCATACATGAAATATCGAGGGACTCTGAAACTTCTATACTCAAGGGTACTTATAGTTAATTTTTGTTCAATAGTAATAAGGTAGCATAAAAAGTAATGGATACGTACCGAATTATGGTTAAAACATGATTAGGTGCTCAAACATAATGGTCAGACTTAGGGTAAAGTCAACGTCAAAATCAAGGTCAGATAAGCGTTAAAGTTAGGGTAGACATCCAGGTTGAGGTTCAGTTATGGAGATGGAACAGTTAGGATTATAGGGTTGTAGTAAATGATTTTAACGCAGTAAGGGCTGGGCCTAGGGTTAAAGTTAGGTTTCAATGTATTTTTTTCAATTGTAAAATATGAAAAATGGAAAAGGGGGAACATTTCACTATAAAAAATCACGCTCTTTCAATAAAAAATATTTCAACTAATTAGTTTTCAAACAAATATACATTTCTATCCACGGTATAATAAGCTCAACTTTTTCATTGCTATGTTTTTAATATAAGTAATTAAGATTATGTCTTCTTCTGTCTCACCAGACAAACGAGTAGTGTCCAAAGACTGAAATGGCAAGCCTCAGAATTCAATGAACGTAGTAAAAACGACTTTAAAATGTGTTTTTTGACCATGCACACAAAAAAGTGACACATAGATTACAATCAAAATTCCACTGAGTAGACCATCAATTCACCACTGTTTGTGGTGAAGTATGAACTTCATTCACCACCTTTCTCTTGAATATGTTATTTGTTTTTATAACTCTTTTTATTGAATTTTCAACCGGTGCATACCAGATGAAAAACATGTATACAGGACAACACTGTACCTCGGCACCAAAGGTAGAGAAAAAGAGCAACATTAAACCCCCTCCATCCCACCCAAACCCCCCACAGACACTCAGGCATATCCTTAAGCAGTTCGACATTTGGTCTCAATTATCCATCATAGTCCCAGTCCCACCACCCCGCAACTGTCCATTGTTTACAGTCCTCATCTAACTCTAGTGGATCCACAGTCCGTACATCCCTTCACAGATAGTGAATGGTACGTCATCCAGGCACCCTAGACCCTCCCAAACCTTCTCGGGCAGCCTGTGTATGTTACCTTTTCTGCCATCATGAATCCATCCATTCCTCTCCTCCATGTGTCTACTGTGGGGCCAAGCTCTGCTCCCCACAGACGGGCGACATCCCTCTTAGCCACCACCAACCCAAGATAGCAGAATATGAGTTTGGCCCTGGGCACATCAACATCACTGGGAACTCCAAGAAGGATAAATTTGGGGTCAAGCAGGATCCGCTCTGAGACCACCCCCTGCAGTTCCCCCACAATCTTCACCCAGTATTCCTGCATTACAGGGCAGCCCCAACTGTTTTGTAAAAAGGTGCCAATCTGCCCTGATATTGTGTACAATTCGGTTGTTGCGCCCACCCAATAGTATGCAGACGCTGTTTATCATAGTAAACCATATGAAGGATCTTGAATTGGATTAGTCGCAGCCTTGACCTGATGGCTACTTCTCGGGGAAACATCAACGCTGATTCCCAGTCTATATTTCCTTCATTTCCCCTAAGTCCGCCTTCACCGCTGCGTAGTCTACAAAGGGTATCTGGCATATTATTGTTGATGGTCCTGTACACCATAGAGACGGCTTTAACATTTAACTGCTCTGTCAACAATCTACCTTCTAATGGAGCATATTCCGGTATTCCCATCCCAGGGAGGCCCTCCGTCCTCCAAGCATGCCTCAATAGAACATAGTAAAATAACTGCATCTTGTTAAGCCCAAATGCGGCCCGTAGTGATTCAAAGGGCATGAGGTCCCCCCTTCCAACACATCTCCTAGATTGGGGATTCCAATATGATCCCACGCCTCGAATCCTATCAATTTACCAATTTCCGGCAGCCAGCAACCCTCCTATAGAGGGGTCATCCTGGTAGGTCTGCGCATCCATCCCGGCACCCTGGTGACCCTGGACCAGGCTCCAAGAGCCGCCCGTCCATGTAATGGGTAGGAGCTGCCTCACTCCCCCACCTCCATGTAAGTAGTGAAGTCATGATTTGCCCTCCCACTGTAATCTCTCCAACTTGAAGGTAGGATTATCACCGGGGGCATACATTCAGTAGTTAACATTGATCAGATGCGCTGCCCAATAGTATGCTTCCACATCCGGCAGGGACAGGCCCCCACTATAGTAATTAAGTTGCAAGGTTTTGAGAGCAATTCGCGGGTGCGTCTTCTCCCATAGATAGAAAAGTCCGTACATCCCACTCCAGGGCCAGGAAAAACCCCAGTAATACATATTTTGTAAGACATACAATAACTTCGGCAGGGGGATCATCCTAAACGTGGCCACCCTACCCATTAGGGTAAGTGGGAGACCCCTCCAACGCGCCACATCAGCTTGGCACATTACAGTCACCCTCCCCAAATTATGGGCATGACAGTGGTCCGCCTTATGTGACATGAATATACCAAGGTACGTGAATCCCTCACTTGAATATTTTAGTTGACATGGAAGGGAGTGGAGAACCGTGTCCTCCTGTGTTGCATACAATACCGACTTTTCCCAGTTAATCTGGTACCCAGAATAACTATCGTACTCTGCAAATACCTGAAAGAGTCTCAGCAGAGAGTCTAGGGGTTTCGCCACATATAGAAGTATATAATCAGCTTATAAGGAGATGCTTTCCTCCTCCCTTCCCTCCCCTGTCAGCCTGAACCCATACAGCTCGGGGTGGACACGGATCCCACACGCTAGGGATTCTATAGTGGGGGTAAATAGCAAGGGGGACAAGGGACATCCCTGTCTGGTGCCTCTTGCGATAGGAAACTCAGATGAAATGGTCCCATTAACCCTAACTGTCATCACCGGATTACAATAGAGCAGCCGCACCCATTTCCGATATCTGAGGCCCACCACGAATCTCTCCAAAGTACACTCTAGGAAGGGCCAATGCACCGTATCAAATGCTTTTTCAGCATCCAGAGCCAAAAATATATGTGGGTCCGAGCATTGCAGGATGGTATGCATCCAGTTATGTGTGCGCCTCAAATTATATCTTGTCGACCGTCCCAGCATAAAGCCAGATTGGTCCCTGTGAGCTGAAAGGGTGACAACTCCCTGAAGGCGCATCACTAGTACTGTGGCCAGCACTTTCACCTCTACATTAAGGAGGGAAATCGGTCTATAGGATGCACAGGATGCTCTAGGCCGGCCCTCCCTATGAATGACCACTATTTCCACTTTCCTCAGGTCCGGGGGGAGTGTGCCCTTGCTTCTTGCCTCCAGGATCATAGCAAGAAGATGGGGGGGGCCTAAAAGATCCCCAAGCCTCTTGAAATGCTCTGCTGGGAACCCGTTAGTGCCTGGGGCTTTCCCTAAGCGCAGCCCTGTCATAGTCGTTTTAACCTCTTCTAAGGTGATATCCCCTTCTAAAGTCGCCCGGGACTTGACATCTAAGACTGGGATCACTATGCCTATTAAGTATTCCCTTATGCGGTGGTAATCCTGCAACTGGTAGGCCTGGGACAAAGCCCGATAGTAATCGGCAAAGGCCCCCGCTATTTCTGTATTCGAGGAAACCTGAACCCCATCCTGGGTCTCTACCTCATCTACCCACCTTGCTTCTATTTCCTTCCTTCCCAACCAGGCTAGAAGTTTCCCTGCTTTATCACCTGTTTCATATAGTCTGTGTTGGGTGGTGTGCAATCGAGTTCTACTTTCCAACTCCACTGTTTCTCTGTATTCTGCCCTAACCAACTCCAATTGACAAAGGGTGGAAGGAGCTGAAACCTGTTCTAGGGCCCCCTCTGACTGTAGGAGTTGTTGCTCATATTTTTCCAGCGTTTAAGATGCCTTTTTTCTCTTCTGTGCCACTAAGGTCTGCACACTATCCCATATCACTGTCTTGTACGCCTCCCAGAGCACCACTGAGGATTCAACCGATCCCACATTTTCCCGGAAATATAGTTCAGTGTCTACTTGAAGCCCATGTGCCACCTCGTGGTCCTGCAGGTCCCAAGCCCAAAGCTTTCAATTTTGGGATCCCCCAGCTCATCTCCCAATCCGTACCATCAGAGGCGAATGGTCCGACAAACCCCGGGCCAAACAGTCCGCCTAGCGGATGACTCCCACTTCCTCTGCGGGGACAAAAATATAATTCAATCTAGAAAAGACCTTATGGAAAGACCTTATGGGCCCCATAAAAGTAGGAGTATTTCCTATCAGTAGGATGGACACGGCACAGATCAGACAGACCCAGTGTTGCCACAAAGCGATACAACAAAGTATGTGGGCCCGTCCCCCCAGACATCCCTAAGCGATCCAGCTCTGTATCCATTACATCATTAAAGTCACCTCCCACCACGTGGGTCGTGGGGTCCGCTGCCAATAGAATCTCTGCAAGCTTCTCCAACACAGGAGCCTGAAGTCTGGGTGGGGTATAAACACTTACAAACAATACTTTCTGTCTACCCCAAAGCCCCTGTACCCCCACGTACCTACTCGCTGGGTCTGTCCATAGTCTTGTGATATGAAAGGGGGTGGGGGGATTTACGGGTCACTATCACCACTTCCCTGGAGCCAGAGGTGTAGCCTGCATGTGCCAACGTAACATAGGGCCCTCTACCCAGAAATTTACACCTGGTGCCCTTAAGATGTGTCCCCTGTAAAAAAACAACATCTGATGCATTCTCTTTATGTACTGAGACACCAGACCTCATTTGACCCTGTCCCCAAGTCCGTTTACATTCCACGATGGAACAGAAAAGGCCTGAGGATTTACTCGGGGGCCCCATATCACTTGTTGGAGTCATTGTATTAAAAAGAGGACTGTGTTAAGTGGGGGTGGACCTCCCATCCCTGACTTCCAGGCGTGTGGGCGAGACACCTAGATGCCAGGAGTTTGTAAGAATAGACTTAACATGCCTATGTGTCTGTGGCTTATCTAAAGTCAACATAAACAGGCAAGAAACATCCCCCAGCAAAGCAACCTTCCACCCCTCCCCCAACCCCACCTCCCATGGGCCCCTATGAGTATTAACCTCCATACTACAACTCACCAGGAGTCAAGAGGTCTGTATCCTCCCTCCCCCACACCTCTTCAACACAAAACTATAACTCACAGGTCACCTCCGTAAGAGGAAGACTCCCTGACTCTACCCTCAGAACAGGTAAATTTACATTATGTCTAGAGAGCGTTCCAGCACCACCTTAAGCTCCTCGTCCTTACACAGGATGGTGTGAGCGCAGTCAGCTCACTCTCCTTTGGCCCCTTCTTACTACACTGCCTCCACAGTCTGGGCACCCCCATCTGCCCCGAGAACCGTTTCCTCCATTTCTAGTCGATCAATGACCATCACTAACAGAAAGAGGAGACCCAGATATCATCCCAGTGTCAGCACCTGGGGCCGTCACCCCTATGCCAGGAGCTGAGCTTTCCCTTCTGTCTCTCTTCCGGATAACCTTGGCCCGCCTATCATCAGATCTCTTGAATGTATTAAAGCAAACCAGAATTCTTAAGCACAATGTCTAGGAGTATCACCTGGGAGATGCCACAATTTGCAACCAGTATTTCCCAGGTCACATTAAGTAATTGCCAGAAATAGACTGCATCACTATTCAACTTATTGCATGGAGCTTGATGGACTGACGGATCGAATCTGCCAACAGTCATCCTTGCTCATGTATGCCTCAACAATGGAAAACTGAGTAATCTGAAACCCTCTCACAAATGAGTAGACACAGCGTAACCTTTTCTATACAAATCAGTTAAATCTTGTGCTTTTTGGCGAATGTCAAGCCTGGCCTGGGGGTTGGGTTCCCAAAACCAGGACGGTTTGTCAGTGCCTTTCAGGTATGGAATACAAAAATGTGATAGCTGGAATGCTTCAATTAATCTCAATCAATGATAATTACTCAGGCCACATCGCAGTCCATGTTTTTTTTGCCACACTACCTCAGATTGGACCCAGTTATATACACATCAGTCTTGGTCCGGCTCCAATAGGAACAGTCCAGCAAGAACTGCCAACCTATGTCCTTCTTGAACCAGAATACAAGCAACCACAGACCGGTTTTGTTCTTATTGGATCTCTTTAGTCGAGTGCAGCTTGGTTCCAGTGGTACAGTGAACACAGGACCAAAAGATACAAGTGTGTGATAAACAGACAACGGATAGGTTTAGAGTTTGGCAGACAGATACTGTCAGAAATATGAAGGCTATCCAGTCCACCCTATAATAGGTGCCATAGAATATAATGCAGGTATAATAAGTGGACTCGGATATCTGTCATCTTTGTCAAAGAGTACATGCCTATCAAACTCTAACCCAGGCAGATGATTTGAAAGCATGTTTTTGACTTTTCCAACCCCTAACAGTAAGAGCTATGCTTGCGCCGTATGAATGTTAGATGTATCTATGTGAGTAATTATATTACTATTTTTTTTTTTTATTTCTTTTAGAACGCTACTCATCCCAATGTAGGTTGTCATCAAGCCTTATATCAAACAGATATTATAGAGGGGATGCATTATACAGGAGTGTAAGTGTATGTAAAGGAAATTTTACATAAAACTAAAACAAGAAGACTTACAAGGTGTATGAGTCACATATCATCCACGTCTGTAGAAACCGACAGTCAACAGCACTTGTATTGAACAAACAACAAATTAGGATTTAACATTTGTGCGAAGTATACTGTATGCCTGGTTGATTATTTTTTTTGTACATCTAACTCTTTATCTCTACCCAAGTATACTCTTTTAAGCAACCTTAGAAAAAAGAAATGAAAATAAAATAAGGTTCTAAACTTGAGCCTTGCTGTTTTTATGTAGTTCATTAATACGGCTCATAATTCTGCTACCAGAATCCTACAACTGGTACTACAAATATAAATGGTTCCAAATTACCCATGCTTCGTAATCTTGATTCTACCTCATGCCCCTTTCATCCACCTACAGACCAGACACTCCATGCCCACTTTTCTCACTTTTACTGGTTCTTTTTCATCCCTGCTTTCTCCCTTTATCTTTATTATTTCTGTCTTTTGCTGCATCCTTCTTTTCCCCTTTTGTGTTTTTTTCTCTTACGCTAGGTTAAAGTCTGATGAGGAAAAATAAGTGTTGGCCCCCGAAAATTAGTGCTGGGGGGCTCCACCTGCAACCGCTCACTCAAATTAAGCACTGTTTGCTATATGATAAGGATTGTAACTTATCACTTGCGGATATCTAGGATCTCTGTGAGAAAAGCAATAACCCCCTGAGCAATGTACAAAAATACAAATAAGTATCCTGCATGCTGCAAGTTCTGCTTTGCAACAGACACATTAATCCTCTATCAGACTTGTAATTAGACTGCACACCAATCTTTCCAGCATGTACATTCACTGACAGAGTTATAGTACTATTACTATACCATGGAAATTGCTGGGTGCAAAAAGATATATGCAGGAGCTTGCAGGGGTCCTATGAGCTATTTTGAAAATCAACCTGTTTGTGACCAACTAAGCAAGCGAGGAAAGGTGTACTGTCAGGTTAGCCCTTGTTGCCAATTTCTGTAGGAGAAAGTTGTTGGCAAATAAATGACAATAAGTTGACTAACTCTGCTTCACATAACTTTGCCCACCCTAACTCCACCTCTTCTCTGGTAGTACTCTTCTATCCACACTTTGTTGGATCTCGGAGTATTTTGTTTCCCATTTCTAGCGTTGCTGTGCCTGTAAATATGTTGCCCTATTTAACCCTGTTTTAACTGATTTGCTCTGACACGCAAGACACTCTGAAAACCAAAGACAACAGAGGCAGCAAGCACGGCAACATAATGAAATCTGGCATTCCAAATACCATGTGATAGAGCATATGTGACTGCCTACTACACTAAAATGTCCAGATAACGCGCATCTGCGACTAATCTCTCCCACAAGGATTCCCTCTGCTTCCAATAGCACTGCAGAGAATCATCCAGGTGTGAGCGTGGATGTGTGAGTGAATGAATGAATGAATGAAAGAATGAATGAAGTATTATTGCATACAGCTCTGTACGGAACCCTTCTCTAGATAATGAACTAACAATTGCCCCAAGAACAGCCTACATGGTATAGCATGCTACGTATGTAGACATGAGTAACTGCGCCCAATATAGGGTAAGAAAGCACTGTATAAATTTTACCATATAATGCAGTGTATAAACAGCGTCTAAATAACTCAATAGGAGAGTGAAACGTTTTGACTACATGCTAGAATTTCCTTCAGGCTAACGACAAGAAAAACATACTAAAGTGTTGTTCTCAGGTTTCTGACGCTATCAAAGGTCGTAGTAGAATAATTATGAACAACAGCAGTAAAAGACATTTTTAGTTAAAAAAATGATTACATTTATAACAAAAATAGCAGCACACAATCAATTATTTCCAAGCTAATAACGAAATCAGCAATGATTCCAGGAAATAGGAACTTTCGAAATATGAAGCAAGGATAACTTTCAAATATAAATATCAGACGAATTTGCCTACCAAAAATATCTTTGTAATGGCGCAAGGCTAATGAGGATATCCACAACTAAACACCTCAATATTTGGGGCACCTATTCCACTGCAAACCTGCCTTTGTATAAGCATTACGTTCTTCCTCATTTTCACCTATGAGAAGAAGAAAAAGCTTTACAAAGAGTAACCGCAACACAGTATTGGGATTTTTCCACAGTGTAATGCATATCACAAGTTTTGTAGTGTGCATGGAAACATAATGCAATATTAACAATTGAACGGACCTTTTAAGGCTCGGAAGTATCAGGTTAAATGGGGCAGAAGGTTTAGGAACAGGCGGGTTTTAATTTCTGTCATAAACTGCTGGGGTGACAGTGGATTCCTGTGAGTCATGGGGATTTCCTTCCATCTGGGTACATAAAAATAGAATGGTTTTCCTCTGATTCTTTGAGAGAAGTCTTCGGTTTGGCCTTGCTAAGTAGGGGCTATGTTTGCTCATGTATCGACCAAAGATGGTCAGTTTGCTGTCAAGATTTCCTTGAGGTGTCAAGCATTTAAATAGAGTGCACACTGATAATGAAAGATGTTTGGTCAAATTTTGCTAACTAATCCATCTTAAGAAGTGCAAGAGTGATGTTGGGTAAGCCAGGGAGTAGCAAGCCGCCACTGTTGGCACTGCATAAGATGGGTGCCTAGATGATGTCAGGTAATTTTTGGGCAAGGAGGGATCATTCATTTTGCAAAGGGCCCAGTTGGTACTACTCACTTATGTGATCTTTGAAGGAAAGCAATGATGAAACTCACTGACTTGGCACAGCGGATGGCAGATAGGACATAGCTGGAGAGAGATGTTTCATGTGGTTAGGGCTGGAATTGGGGCTCTGAGGTACCACTATTGTTGGAACGTGGATTATTAGTAGGGGTAAGGAGGCACCTACCACTAGCAATAGGACCACCAACACAATATAAGGTCCAGTCAAGGTCTCAATAGATGAGCCCCAGGCTCAACCCTTGGTAGCTGGCTGTGAGCAGGCAGGCTAATCTCAGGAGACAGATATGTAAAGCATTTAAAAACACCAATACATTAAATAAGTAGGACACAACACACAATCAAAACTCCACACCTATTTACAAAAACAGGAAATACTCATCTTTGAAATTACACCAAAATGACAAAAATCCAATATTGGGAACCGGAGATATGAATTTTTAAAGATGAAACACTTTTTAGTGCTTAAAAACCTATGACGCCAACTCAGGACTTTTGGTAGTGCTTGACCGGGACGAAGACAAAGTTTGAGCCCAACCACGATGGAGCCTTAGTGGAATACACTAAGCCGGAGGTCCATGTCAAAATTTTACCTTTGGATTAGAAACTTTTCTGGAGGATTTCCTCTCAATGTCATGCGGTCCCCTCCAACAGGCCGATTTAGATACAATGTCGTCAGATTGCTTGTCCGCGAGGTGCCAGTCTAATCGTGGAAGTCTAAAGCTCCAGAGCTTTCAGTGGGACAAACCTGAAATCCAGGCTAGGTCATGGTTGAAGGTAGTCGGCTTGACCCTTGACATCGGGTCGGTCCACTTATGGAACTATTTCCAAAAGTTGCTCCAAACTTCTCCGAACTTCTGGAACTTCGTCCAGGGTTCAAAGTGTACAAAACACAAATCCAAGAATCTAGAAGCTCTGATATGGTCCTTGGAAGTTTGGAACTACAATGCCCACAATACACCTGGCCCAATTGTTAAAAGTCCACTGGAAGCACTCCAGGCTGAGAACGTCTTGAATGAGTTGGTGCAGGGAAGCTCTGTTAACCTGTTGCTGTCAGGGAGTCCACTCCTTAATCATTTTGGACGCAAGACAAAATCCCCAGGGCTGTAGTTTCCAGCATGGATCAGCAGTCCTTCAGAGTGCGATCCCTTGGGCTGCAGAACAGGGGTTCCAGCAGGGCAGTCCTTCTTTTTGTAGTTTCAGACAGCTGATCTGAGTTGCTATGCAGCTCTCACATATGTATTCAGTGATCTGGGGTGACAAGCAAGTGGGGACCCCTGTCCAATGAGATACAGGGGCCACCCAAAAGCAGGACAGTTTCATCCAAAGTGTGGCATATTCTTGTCCCACAAAGCACTGCACTTTAAAATTAAATACAGAAAAGTAAGCCCTGGCTAAACCAGCCTACTGCTGTGGCTCATTTTCATTATTACTCCCACTCCAGACCTTCTGCAAATTACATACCTGGGCCTGCCATCTGGCTGGGGGGGACAGAAAGAGGGAGTAGGCCTGACTGGCATTCCTTACCGTCCTGCTCTCTTGGAAGCCCAATTTGATTTACCCAGCCCCTTTTCTGGCCTGTCTCTGCCGCTACAGAGCTCCCCCCCACCAAATAACCTCTGGCCACTTATCACCTCATCAAAGCAGCTTGGCTAAGCCGCTTAAGGTGGAACAATCAAGAGAGGCTGCAAGAAGGCTGGCTTTTGGCTCACAGAAAACAAAGCCCTATAACTTCTCTTCCATATTAGTTAAGATAAATTCAACAGTGGCCAGTTGGTGGATTTATCATTACCAATCTTTTAAGTCCTTGAATGATATTTGTAGCTCCTTCCTAGCAATATTTATACTTAAATAAAATATTCCAATGTTAGCTTTCAGAGCTAAGTATCTACAATGGTGAAATGAAATGGGTAGTTTTTCCCTCACCAGGGCATATAAAACATATTTTATAATGTCTTTGCTTATAGTTATATGGCACTCCACCCCTGGGTTATCTAGGGGAGACCTAATAGATGACCCATATGTAACAATAAGGTACATTACAACTATGGAAGTACCTTTAATTCCAAAGTCAAACTTGCGTATATTTTACTTTCAAGTCTGTAAAGCAGGGATGCCTTTAAAAATGAAAGCAGGCAAAACGGCAGTGCACATTCCAGTGCAGGAAATCTACTGGGCCTCTAAACCTCCCTGTCCTATTATATACTAGGGACTTATAGGTAATTTGAATCCACCTTTCCTTATTATATACTAGGGACTTACAGGGGTCTGTCATACCAATTGTAATTACACCTAATTACCATATACCTTTTTAATAAGAGCACTGGCCCTGGGCCTGCTTAGCAGACTCCAGGAAACAGTCAGAGTCAGTTACCAACAGTATCAGTCAAACAAAAGGGGGGTGAAGAGGGCTAAAGAGATGACCTTCTCACACCTATGGAGGAGCACAAGGAAAATGTCACTTATCCAGTGTACATCTGTTCGTGGCATTAGTCGCTGCAGATTCACATGCTGTGCATAGTCCGCCGTCTGGTGTTGGGTCGGAGTGTTACAAGTTGTTTTTCTTCGAAGAAGTCTTTTCGAGTCACGAGACCGAGGGACTCCTCCTACTTTGGTTCCATTGCGCATGGCCGTCGACTCCATGTTAGATTGTTTTCCCCGCAGAGGGTGAGGTTGGAGTTGTGTATGTTAGTAATAGTGCCCATGCAATGGAATGACTAAGTATGTACAAAATGAATGTTAAAGTAATATATTTACAAATGTACAAATGTTGAAGATTACTTCCAAACGGCTACAGGCTCCCGGGGAGGCGGGTGGGCGCATGTGAATCTGCAGCGACTAATGCCACGAACAGATGTACACTGGGTAAGTGACATTTTCCGTTCGGTGGCATGTGTAGCTGCAGATACACATGCTGTGCATAGACTAGTAAGCAGTTATCTCCCCAAAAAGCGGTGGTTCAGCCTGTAGGAGTGGAAGTAGTTTGAAATAAAGTTCTTAGTACAGCTTGACCTACTGTGGCTTGTTGTGCAGATAACACGTCTACACAGTAGTGCTTAGTAAATGTGTGAGGCGTAGACCATGTTGCTGCCTTACATATTTCGTTCATTGGAATATTTCCTAGAAAGGCCATGGTAGCACCTTTCTTTCTGGTTGAGTGTGCCTTTGGTGTAATAGGCAGCTGTCTCTTTGCTTTAAGATAGCAGGTTTGGATGCACCTAACTATCCATCTAGCTATACCTTGTTTTGATATTGGATTTCCTGTATGAGGTTTTTGAAATGCAATAAATAGTTGTTTTGTTTTCCTAATTAGTTTTGTTCTGTCAATGTAGTACATTAGTGCTCTTTTGATGTCTAATGTATGTAGTGCTCTTTCAGCTATTGAGTCTGGCTGTGGAAATAACCCTGCAATTCTACTGTTTGATTTAAGTGGAACGGTGAGATGACCTTTGGTAAGAATTTTGGGTTGGTTCTTAGAACTACCTTATTTTTGTGTATTTGAATAAATGGTTCTTGTATAGTAAATGCCTGAATTTCACTCACTCTTCTTAGAGATGTAATGGCAATGAGAAATGCAACTTTCCACGTTAAGTATTGCATTTCACAAGAATGCATGGGTTCGAAAGGTGGACCCATGAGCCTTGTCAAGACAATGTTGAGGTTCCATGGAGGAACAGGTGGTGTCCTTGGTGGTATTATTCTCTTTAGGCCCTCCATAAACGCTTTAATGACCGGTATTCTAAATAGGGAAGTTGAATGAGTAATCTGCAGGTAAGCAGATATTGCTGCGAGATGTATTTTTATGGAATTAAAAGCTAGATTTGCTTTTTGTAGATGTAGTAAATATGCTACTACATCTTTTGGAGATGCATGCAATGGTTGGACTTGATTATTATGGCAGTAACAAACAAATCTTTTCCATTTACTTGCATAGCAGTGTCTAGTGGATGGCCTTCTAGCTTGTTTTATGACCTCCATACATTCTTGTGTGAGGTTCAAGTGTCCAAATTCTAGGATTTCAGGAGCCAAATTGCTAGATTCAGCGATGCAGGGTTTGGATGCCTGATCTGTTGTTTGTGTTGTGTTAACAGATCTGGCCTGTTGGGTAGTTTGACATGAGGTACTACTGACAGGTCTAGTAGTGTGGTATACCAAGGTTGTCTTGCCCATGTTGGTGCTATCAGTATGAGTTTGAGTTTGTTTTGACTCAATCTGTTTACTAGATATGGAAGGAGAGGGAGAGGGGGAAAAGCGTACGCAAATATCCCAGACCAATTCATCCATAGAGAATTGCCTTGGGATTGCCGGTGTGGGTACCTGGATGCGAAGTTTTGGCATTTTGCGTTTTCTTTTGTTGCAAATAGATCTATTTGAGGTGTTCCCCAAATTTGGAAGTAATTGTTCAGGATTTGGGGGTGAATTTCCCATTCGTGGACCTGTTGGTGATCCCGAGAGAGATTGTCTGCTAGCTGGTTCTGGATCCCTGGAAAAAATTGTGCTACTAGTCGAATGTGGTTGTGAATTGCCCAATGCCATATTTTTTGTGTTAGGAGACACAACTGTGTCGAGTGTGTCCCCCCCTGTTTGTTTAAATAATACATTGTCGTCATGTTGTCTGTTTTGACAAGAATGTATTTGTGGGATATCATGGGTTGGAATGCTTTCAATGCTAGAAATACTGCTAACAGTTCTAGGTGATTTATATGTAACTTTCTTTGATGTACGTCCCATTGTCCTTGGATGCTGTGTTGATTGAGGTGTGCTCCCCACCCTGTCATGGAAGCATCTGTTGTTATCACGTATTGTGGCACTGGGTCTTGGAAAGGCCGCCCTTTGTTTAAATTTGTACTGTTCCACCATAGAAGCGAGATGTATGTTTGGCGGTCTATCAACACCAGATCTAGAAGTTGACCCTGTGCATGTGACCATTGTGATGCTAGGCACTGTTGTAAGGGCCGCATGTGCAATCTTGCGTTTGGGACAATGGCTATGCATGAGGACATCATGCCTAGGAGTTTTAATACCATTTTTGCATGTATCTTTTGATTTGGATACATGGCTTGTATTACCTTGTGAAGATTTTGAACCCTTTGTGGACTTGGAGTGGCTATCCCTTTTGTTGTGTTGATTGTCGCTCCTAAGTATTGCTGTGTTTGACACGGCACAAGGTGTGACTTTGCATAGTTGATGGAGAAACCCAGCTTGTAAAGGGTTTGTATAACATAATCTGTGTGGTGTGAACACTTTGTTAGCGAGTTGGTCTTGATTAGCCAATCGTCTAGGTACGGGAACACGTGTATTTGCTGCCTTCTGATGTGTGCAGCTACTACTGCTAGACACTTTGTAAAGACTCTTGGTGCTGTTGTTATTCCGAATGGCAACACTTTGAATTGGTAGTGTATTCCTTTGAATACGAACCTTAGGTATTTCCTGTGCGAGGGATGTATCGGTATATGGAAATACGCATCCTTTAGATCTAATGTTGTCATGTAGTCTTGCTGTTTCAGCAGTGGGATTACGTCTTGTAATGTCACCATGTGAAAGTGGTCTGATTTGATGTAGGTGTTTAGTGTTCTTAGATCTAATATTGGTCTTAGAGTTTTGTCTTTTTTGGGTATTAGAAAGTACAGTGAGTAAACTCCTGTGTTCTTTTGTGGACCTGGTACTAATTCTATTGCGTCTTTTTGCAGTAATGCTTTAACTTCTAGTCCTAGAAGGTCTAAATGCTGTTTTGACATATTGTGTGTTTTCGGTGGGACGTTTGGAGGGAGTTGGAGAAATTCTATGCAATAACCATGTTGGATAATTGCTAAGACCCAAGTGTCTGTTGTTATTTCCTCCCAAGATTTGTAGAACTGGCTTAGTCTTCCCCCCACTGGTGTTGTGTGAAGGGATTGAGTGACCTGTGAGTCACTGCTTGTTTTGAGGGGTTTTCGGACCTTGAAATTTTCCCCGGTTTCTTGGGAATTGGCCCCCTCTGTATTGGCCTCGAAAGCCTCCCCTTTGGTATTGTCCCTGGTAGGTAGGCGGTGTTGTTTGTGAGGTGCTGGCTTGTGTGGCTTGACCTCGAAACCCTCCTCTGAAAGTGGTTTTACGAAATGTGCCAAATGTGCCTCTGCCCTGCGGGGAATAGAGTGCGCCCATGGCTTTAGCTGTATCAGTGTCTTTCTTTAATTTTTCAATTGCAGTGTCCACTTCTGGGCCAAACAATTGTTGTTCATTGAACGGCATATTAAGCACTGCCTGCTGTATCTCGGGTTTGAAGCCGGATGTGCGCAGCCATGCATGCCTCCTTATTGTTACAGCAGTATTTATTGTTCTTGCAGCTGTATCTGCTGCATCTATAGAAGAACGGATTTGGTTGTTGGAAATGTTCTGTCCCTCTTCAACCACTTGTTTTGCCCGTTTTTGGAATTCTTTTGGGAGGTGTTCGATGAGATGCTGCATCTCGTCCCAATGGGCTCTGTCATATCGCGCTAGGAGTGCCTGCGAGTTGGCGATGCGCCACTGATTTGCAGCTTGTACTGCAACCCTTTTCCCGGCTGCATCAAACTTTCGGCTCTCCTTGTCTGGAGGTGGTGCGTCGCCTGATGTGTGCGAGTTGGCTCTTTTACGAGCTGCTCCTACGACAACTGAATCTGGTGTCAGTTGTGATGTAATAAAAGCAGGGTCTGTGGGTGGTGCCTTGTATTTCTTCTCCACCCTTGGGGTTATTGCTCTGCTTTTAACTGGCTCCTTAAAGATTTGTTTAGCGTGCCTTAGCATTCCAGGGAGCATAGGAAGGCTTTGATAATTGCTATGGGTGGAGGACAGGGTGTTAAAAAGGAAGTCATCCTCGATAGGCTCTGAATGTAGCGATACGTTATGAAACTCTGCTGCCCTAGCCACTACCTGAGCATACGCTGTACTGTCCTCAGGTGGTGAGGGCTTAGTGGGGTACGACTCAGGGCTATTGTCCGATACTGGGGCGTCATAGAGATCCCATGCGTCCTGGTCATCTTGGCTCATGGTGGTATGAGCTGGTGATTGTGACGGAGTCTGTGCCGGTGATATAGGAGGTGCCGGTGGTGGAGAGGGTGGTGGAGTTACCTTCTTCACCACTTTTGCTTGTGGTGTTGTTTCTTGTTGTTGGAAATCTAGTTTCCTTTTTCTTCTGATTGGGGGAAGGGTGCTGATCTTCCCTGTACCACTTTGTATAAAGATCCGCTTTTGCGTGTGATTTACAGCTGTTGTTTGTAATTCCTCCTCAAACCTGTGTTTTTGAAGTTGGGAGGACAGTGATTGTTCCCCTGAGTAGGAACTGGCTTTCGGTTCGGTTGCTGGGCGTTTTGGCACCAAAACCGTGCCTTTTGTTATTTTCGGCTCCGACGAGATTTTCCTCTTTTTCGGCGTCGCACCCTCTCGGTGTCGACCATCTTCGGTGCCGCTATGTCTGTGCCGAGCAGCTTCGGTGCCGCTGTCTCTGTGTCGAGCAGCTTCGGTGCCGCTATCTCAGTGTCGACCCTTTTCCGCGGCACCTTCTCGGTCCCGAGATTGCTGCGTGCCTGTGTCTCGACCTGAGTCGGACGATCTCGGCACCGTCTCGCCCTTCTTCGGTGCCGATGGACGGTCACCTACTTTATGGGTTGAGCCATGGCCTGTCGGCAGTGGCGTCCCCTGGGCTTTGTCTGTTTTTCCCTGTGATGTTTGTTTCGACGTCTTACTCACGGTTTCTTCGACGTCAAATTCTTCCGAATCTGATTCGTGGATGGAGAATGCTTCTTCTTCTCCCTCTTCCTCGAACCTTTGTTGTCCTGTCGGCGTGGACGCCATCTGTAACCTTCTGGCTCTTCGGTCTCAGAGCGTTTTTCTCGACCGAAACGCTCGACAGGCTTCACACGTCTCTTCTTTGTGCTCGGGTGACAGGCACAAGTTACAGACCAAATGTTGGTCTGTATAGGGATATTTACTGTGGCATTTAGGACAGAATCGGAACGGGGTCCGTTCCATCAGTCTTGATGTTGCACGCGGTCGGGCCGACCAGGCCCCGACGGGGGATCGAAATTACCCCGAAGTGCTACCGGAGCTCTTCTGGATTCGGTGTCGACTCTAATCTAACCCGATACCGAACGAAACAATACCGACGAATTTTCCGTTGATTCTGACTAACTTTCCGACCCGAAACACGGACCGAAAAGGAACACGTCCGAACCCGATGGCGGAAAAAAAACAATCTAACATGGAGTCGACGCCCATGCGCAATGGAACCAAAGTAGGAGGAGTCCCTCGGTCTCGTGACTCGAAAAGACTTCTTAGAAGAAAAACAACTTGTAACACTCCGACCCAACACCAGACGGCGGACTATGCACAGCATGTGTATCTGCAGCTACACATGCCACCGAACACTCAGTTATGGCCATAGTAGCTTCTGACATCCTGAAGACATCTAAGTTTGAATCAGCTTGGCCAACATGGCTGAGATGTAGTTCTGTATTGCCTGTATACTTCACCCACCCAACCTCTTAGGAACCTAATAAAGATGTGCTAAACCCTGCAGTCTTCAAACAGACTTTTCTGCCTGGGGTAAAAGTATACAAGGACTGAGTCAGTAGCGATTCTTTGATGTGCCACTGACCCCACACATTACCTCTGTCATTCTCACATTCTTTTAACATAAGTCTAGCACATGAATCAGTGAAGTCTTTGTTTAGGTCCAGCTACAATCCCATAAGAAGAGAGGCTGAAAGCAGACCTGTTGGCAGCCTTGAGGTTTGGGTGAGCTTCCATAATGCTCGGGGAAAATGTGCTTCTAAATATTTCAATTTATGCAAGTTAGGGAAAAGAGGCATGGTGCGAAAAAGTGATTTGCCCAATTGAATGGCGGGTTGTAATTGGAACTCTGCTTTTCTGCTTTTGACAATTAAACTACATTTTGCTATGCCAGCATGGCCCCACACCCATTTCTGTTAATCAAGAGTGGCAGGGTTTAGAGTTCACTAAAAAAAATAACCAGGCCAGAGGCGTTTAACAGATTAACATCATGTTTATTACTGGGCATACCGGTAATGTCAAAAATGTATTACTGAGTCAACAAGTGTCACGTAGAAAAATTAAACAGGCTCTATCTATCACCAGATTTTGCTGCATACCTACCGAGCCGAACTGGATACTTGAATATACTCTCAGATAAGTGTCGAACAATGGGCATAATCATCTGTGCAGAAGTGAGCAGCAAAGAAGGGTCTGGCCAGCATGCAGATTTGATTGAAAACTAGTGCAAAAAGGCAACTTTCCGAAAGAGCACGCATTAAATAAAATACTTTTTATGTGAGTCCTACAAGTGATTAATTTAGTCCAGACCCAATCCAGCTGGTGATAGTCCACTCCTGGCAATAGCGTTATAGAGAGCCCCAAAACTGCGACTTATTACATTCTAAGCAGCTTCCAAGTCATGTTTTATTACACATTGTACGCCTCAAATCAAATCCAATCAAAATAAAATGTATATAGCGTGCTACTCGCCCGTGAGGGTCTCAAGGCACTTGGTGGGGGGGGAGCAGGAGGGTCACTGTTCGAATAGCCATGTTTTGAGGTTTTTTCTGAAGAGCAGGAGGTCTTTGGTTTTGCGGAGGTGGGTGGGGAGGGAGTTCCAGGTTTTGGGGGCGAGGTAGGAGAAGGACCTGCCTCCTGTGGTGGTGCGTTGGATGCGGGGGACTGTGGCTAGGGCGAGGTTGGCTGATCGGTTGCGGGTGGGAATGTGAGAGTTCACTCTTTCGTTGAGGTATGTCGGGCCGGTGTTGTGGAGGGATTTGTGTGCGTGGATGAGGATCTTGAATGTGATTCTCTTGTTTATGGGGAGCCAGTGAAGGGTTTTGAGATGTGGTGAGATTCTTTTGTGGCGGGGGAGGCCAAGGACGAGGCACGCGGCTGTGTTCTGGATTCTCTGGAGTTTGCGTGTGAGTTTGAGTGTGGTGCCGGCGTAGAGGGCGTTACCGTAGTCTAGTCTGCTGCTGATGAGTGCATGGGTGACTGTCTTCCTGGTCTCTGGGGGAATCCATTTGAAGGATTTTTTTAGAGTGCGGAGTGTGAGGAAGTAAGAGGAGGTAAGAACATTGATTTGCTGTGTCATGGAGAGGGAGGGGTCCAGGATGATGCCGAGGTTGCGTGCGTGGTTTGCGGGGTGGGTGCGGGTCCTAGGGCAGTGGACCACCAGGAGTCGTCCCATATGGTTTTGTTGGGGCCGAAGAAGATGATCTCGGTTTTGTTGGAGTTAAGCTTTAGGTGGTTAGTTGTCATCCAGTTGGCGGTGTCGAGGAGAGCTGTGTGTAGGTTGGTTTTGGCGGTGGTGGGGTTGCGAGTGAGGTAGAGGATGAGTTGGGTGTCATCTGCGTAGGAGAGGATAGTGATTCCGTGTGATCGGAGGATGTTGGCTAGGGGGATCATGTAAATGTTGAAGAGTGTGGGGCTGAGAGAGGACCCTTGGGGGACTCCGCAGATGATCTTGGTGGTGGTGGAGTGGAAAGGTGGGAGGCGGACTCTCTGGGTCCGGTCAGTGAGGAAGGAGGTGAGCCAGTCTAAGGCTTTGTGGCAAATTCCTATGTTGTGGAAGCGTGTGCGGAGTGTGTGGTGGCAGACAGTGTCAAAGGTTGCGGAGTGCGACGGTCTCGCCTTTGGTCCTAATGTCGTCAGTGCATGCTAAGAGGGCGGTTTCCGTGCTGTGGTTCTTGCGGAACCCGGATTGTGAGGGGGTCGAGGTAGTGGGATAGGCGGGTGTTGACTAGTTTCTCAGCGACCTTGGCAGGGAAGGGGAGGAGGGAGATGGGGCGATAGTTGGAGAGGATCTCTGGGTCGGCTTTGTTTTTTTTTAGGAGAGCGGTGATTTCCACGTGCTTCCAGGGGTCTGGGTAGGTGGCGGCGTCGAAGGAGGAGTTGTAATAGGTACTCTGCGAGCACAGGTTTGCTTATTTCTTAGGTCGTAAATGTTTGCAAAGCATGCAAACAGCTCTGTTCTTTTGTACTGTCATGATAAAATAGAAGTACAATTACAGTATGTTATTAGTATTTCTACACAGCATGTTAGCGGTGATTTTAAAAAGATTGGGCCAGATTTACAAGAAAGTGGTGCATCGGTCTTGATGCGCCACTTTTCTTGCGTACCCCCACCTCCACCTAACAACACCATGGTCGTGCCGTATTTACAATACGGCGAACCATGGTGCACATTACGACAATACCGTCAACATTTTTGAAGCTATTGTGGCGCTTTGCTCCACTAGCATCAAAAATGTTGACGCTAGTGCAGCAAAGTGCAAGCAGGCCCATTGATTACAATGGGTGCATCACGTTAACGCCTGCATTGAGCAGGTATTAAAAATCACTCCAAAAACGGTGCAGTGAAATCTTGTAGATTCCACAATGCCATTTTTGCAGTCTTCCTAATGCCGGAACGACCCCTTTCCATCCATTATGCCTGATGCACGCATAATGTAGCACAAGGTGTTGCAAAATGGTGCAATGCATGCATTGTGCTACTTTGTTAATATGGCGAGGCGAAAATTGCCTTCTTGAGCCGCATTAGCGTACAAAAAGTGACGTTAATGTGGCGCAAGGAAGCACTAGGGCCTTGTAAATCTGGCCCATTATGTTTTATTTGTCTAGTTGCTATTCCTATATCTTTAATGCAGACTAAATCACGAGGTGGGTAGAATGAATGTGTGTAGTAGAAAAACAAACAGAAGTGTACATTACATGTAAGGCATCATTCACGTATTCTATAGTCTACACTTTATTTTTATTAAAGAGAGAAGGGAGGGATTACAATTGTGTGTGTTCATTTAAACACTGATGTCGATAGTGCAAGCAATTCTGATACCTTCATTTTTTTCTCCGATTTACATTGTGTTTTCTGCACAAGGTCAAGGCCGACTTCACATCGCACCTTCAACTGATGTCATCATGCTGAACTTTTTCAGTGCAGTGGCACTTTGAAACTTTGAAGATCGCAGCAGGGCTTGGCTTTTGTTTAATTGCGATAAATACTGCAAACTGAAAGGCAATTACAAAGTGATTAGCAGCCTGAGGTTACTTTATCACTTAAGAAAGACCTTCCCAAAAGATCTAAATCAAACGACCTTTAATCTGCAAAGGATCACCTGTAAATACCAGAGCATCGAACGTCGTCCTGTATAATATTGTCACCATAATATTGAGAACCAAAATTCAATGACGGCGAGTTTACTTAAGCAAATGTGGATTCACTATTCTTAACTTTACATTAACATAGTTTGACAAAAATATGCATCTTTAAAATACATATATGTGGTGGTAAGTATATTAGACCTATACTCACACACACACACACACATAATCCATCATCCGCCACATAATCTGCAGATTTTAAAAAATATATATATTTATAGCTCAAATGTTTCAAAAGTTCTTAAAAGTGTAGCAACAAATGTTGCCGCACAATGAAAGGCCCTTTGCAACCTGACTGGTCACATTTTGTTGCTTATTGCTAAATGGTACTAACGAGGTGCAACCAATGTCTAGACAGTGCTATCAAAATGCTGAACTAATGAAGTAATATTTTTACAAAGTGTGCTGCATTGTGTCCCATAATTTGCCTTCTTCTGACACATAATTTACTAAACCCTGCCGAATAATTTGGCCCTCTCATGCCGCATAATTCCACTGACCTTCACAATATCGTGGTAGTCGAAATTTTGAACGCAATAGTTAGTAGGACAATATTTCGTTCATAACATTCCAGTAGCATACTGCAAGTTCAAATGTCACCATAAGAGGAGGTGGGAGTGAACAGGAGGTAAAGGGGGGTGTTGTTGAGAGCAGGGGCATATATTGATAGAGATAATGTTGACATTTCTGAAACTACCATTTTGGATGTTAGATTAATAACCTGTGCTCACAGAATGAAGATTCTTTGGTATTTGTTGCCAGTTCTATACTTAGTAGCACTGAAACATAGTTTAAAAACTGCTTATACTTAATCACATATTACCCACTGAGCCTAAGGCTGGCATGTATTTGATGCACACTGATGGCAAAATGAATATTGTGCCACTCTTTGATGTTTTTGAATATACATATACAATGATTTAACAAACAAAAAAGAAACACCATCTTGCTCTTGAATATTCAACAGACCAAGACCAAGGTTGATTTGCACATTGTTGGTCCTCTCCTGTAAAACTACAGATAAGGTAAAACAATAGCATGGAAAATACCCAGAGTATTTACCAGTGGTTCAGATCAATTCACCCCTTTTCCTCCATCATTCTTTTGCTGCCTTCATAAGTTACCATAGTTAGTGTGGGTTTGCCCATAACTAGAACTCTTGCTTGCAGATCCTTACAGACTTAAGCTTAATTTCACCGACGAGACTCAAGAAGTCTACAACCAGCCTGGGAATGCTTCGGTTTCAGGGACAAGAAATCGATCGGGCTTAAAGACAGACCACTGCTGACTGGCAAATAGTTGGCCCTCTTCTGTAATGGCACAAAGTTAATAAAACCATGAAATGGAATGTGCCTGTTAGCCCTGTTATCCTTGGTCTGGGTTCCCCCATCTTTTTGCCTCTGTTCCTGTATTTTTGACTGTGTGCTGGACTTCGCTTTTGCTGGTTTTGGTACTCTGGGCACTTTACCACTGCTGACCAGTGCTAAGGTGCAAGTGCTCTCTGTGTAAATTGTATTGGTGATTGGCTATTCCATGATTGACATATTTGGTTTACTAGTAAGTCCCTAGTAAAGTGTACTAGAGGTGCCCAGGGCCTGTAAATCAAACGCTACTAGTGGGCCTGCAGCACTGATTGTGCCACCCACATGAGTACCCTGTAAACATGGCTCAGACCTGCCACTGCAATGTCTGTGTGTGCAGTTTTAAACTGCCATTTCCACCTGGCAGGTGTACCCACTTGCCAGGCCCAAACCTTCCCATTTTGTACGTGTAAGGCACCCCTTAGGTAGGCCTTAGGTAGCCCTATGGGCAGGGTGCAATGTATTTAAAACGTAGGACATGTACTGATGTATTTTACATGTCCTGATAGGGAAATAGTGCCAAATATGGTTTTCACTATAGCAAGGCCCATCTCTCCTATAGGTTAACATTGGGACTGCTTTTAAATATATTTTAAGTGCAGTTTCCCACTGGGTACAGATAGAGATGTGTACAAGTAGTGGACCCAAAACCCCAGACTTTTGGAACACTTCTTGATCAAGAGGAACCTCAGCCAAGGAGAAAAGCTGTAGGAGGAGTACTGCCCCTTTGCTGTGTGTGCTTTTCTGGGTTGGCCTGCAGTTGCTGCTTCAGCCTTAGAGAGGACAAAGACTGGACTTTGCTGTGTATCCTGCTGGTGAAGTTTCTCCAAGAGCTTGGACTAAGCTTGCCTTCTGTTAAGAAGTCTCAGGGACAGCAAATACTTCACCTACCAGCCTCTGGGTCCACTTGCTGTAGACCCTAACTCGCCAGGTACGCCTATTCCAGTTCCTGGGCTCTTGGGAGTGAAAGTTGGTTGAAAACCAAGACAAACCAAGTGCACTGATGCAGGTCGACGCCTGGACTGATGCCGCTGCCTGATCTTGCGACACCACCTGCTACCGAAGACGTAGTCCTGCGACGACCCTGACTGACATCGCAGGCCTGACGCCGCCAAAGCCCCGCTGATGTCCTGTGACTTTGTGAGTCCCGATTGCCATGTCACTGACGTCTATGACACCTGACTCCACCACAGCCCCCGCTGCCCTGTGGCGTCACTGCGACCCTGTAAGGTCGTGCCACCGCGTCTTGACCCGCCAGATATCAACCCCGCCTGAGTGTAAGGACCCAAGACTTCCCACTGCAGCTGACTCATCTCCCGTGCTCCGCAGCAAGGACCCGACCCTTCACACCAACACCTCTGCTCCACTGCTCCGCAGCACTGGAACCAATGCCGCAACGGAAACCCTGCAACACCTTGCTTTCCCAACTCCGTGCACTGGTTTGTTTCCTCACTTTCAAAAGATACTGCACCTGGAGATCCATGTGACTACGTGACTGGTGCCATTGGCATCAGATTGTTGATAATGATTCCATCACGACGCCATGATAACACCAAATTGAAGCATTTGTGTTTCTAAGTGCTATATTAAAATTTAATCTTTGAAAATTCATAACTTTGCTTCTGTATTTTGGATGTTTGTCATTATGGTTTTGTTTTACTCAGATAAATATCGGCTATTTTCCTAAATGGGTGTTGAGTCCTTTTGTGGTGTTTTCACTGTGCTACAGTGTGTGACTGACAAATAATTTACAAATTGTCTCTGAGATAAGCCTGACTGCTTGTGCCAAGCTACCAAGGGGGTGAGCAGGGATTATCCAGGAGTGTCTCTCTGTTACCCTGACTAGAGTGAGTGTCTCTGCTAGGACAGAGTGCAAACAGACTCCCAACCAGAGACCCCCGTTTCTAACAGTGCACATAGTAATCGTAGGTGGTCCAAGCTAATTCAAACAGTTCCATCCATCACTTTTTAAAACTGTTTTTAATATTTTTAAAGGCACATGTTACAGTTCGATAACAATTCCACCTGAGTGATACACCCACACCAATCTCTTAAGGATCATTTCTCCCAAATGACCCATTGGTTGAAATGTATCTCTCTGGGACATTTTCCTCATTATTTTCCATTCAGTTGGCCCTAGATAGAGACAACAATGTTTGACAGGTCATATAGTTCTACGCTTAGTTCATAATAAGATCACTGTTTCACCCAGAACATGTTGAAATTCTTTGGGCAACCTTAGGCCTCATATACCATCCTTTCTGCCTTCATATACATATTCACCCACACATGGCTTTTGTCGGTGTTTATTTCTGACTCCACTTTCTCGTCACATCTCTTTTCGCAATTATAAAACTAACCATACAGAACCCCAGTTGTGTTCTAAGGATGTCTATGTCATTTGGTTATCCCAATATTACCAGATGTAGGGGGTCATTCCAATATTGGCGGGCGCCGCCCGCCAAGCGGAAACCGCCAATTGGCCGCTCCGCGGTCAAAAGACCGCGGAGGCCATTCAGACTTTCCTGCTGGGGCGCCCGCCAAGGGAGCGCCCGCCGGCCCAGCGGGAAAGGCCCTGCAACACAGAAGCCGGCTCCGAATGGAGCCAGCGGTGTTGCAGGGGTGCGACGGGTGCAGTTGCACCCGTCGCGATTTTCACTGTCTGCTATGCAGACAGTGAAAATCATGCTGGGGCCCCTAGGGGCCCCACAACACCCGTTCCCGCCATCCTGTTTCTGGCGGTGAAAACCGCCAGAAACAAGCTGGCGGGAAGGGGGTCGGAATCCCTATGGCGGCGCTGCTTGCAGCGCCCCCATGGAGGATTCTCCCAGCCGGGGCTAATCCGGCGGGAAAACGCCGGACCCGGCTGGGCGACCGCGGCTTTACAGCCGCGGTCGGAATTCCACATGAAGCACCGCCAGCCTGTTGGCGGTGCTTCCGTGGACAGCCACCCTGGCGGTCTATGACCGCCAGGGTTGGAATGAGGCCCGTAGTGTTCTAAGTATGTCTATTTACATAACAGCCTCCAATTCTTCAATCACTTCAATTTTCACCAGGTTCAGCATAAAATAATGTCGGTATTAAGCTAGGTGCTGCATTCATTTTTAAACAGAAAAATTAAACAATGGTAATATTCGGTAAATTGATTTAGGTTCATATTTAAGAAATGTATATCATTTCAAAGAAAATGCATTATATAGTAAAACTGTTATTTTTGTGAGAAAATATTGTGTATGCTATCTGACAGTCGATATAATATGCCGGACCAAAGCTTCTATAATATATCAATCACCTGTAAAGTGATAGTACACCTTAAAGCACTCCTAAATCCTAACAAATTGATATATTACACAATTGGGCACAAGGAATGCACACATCGTTTTAGGATGCTCTTTTACTGTGACAAATTTAGCCTGATTTTTACATATCTTTTATTTTGCCCGACCAGCAGAAGTCTTAATTTTTACTGCTTGTTCTAGTTGCCATAATACAATGTGCTGCATTGCCCATTCGGAATCGTTCCATTTTTAAGACTGCCATGTCATTTTTTGTAATGGCAAACATTTGTAAAATGTGAATACAATCATGATGCTTGAGTATATTTTTTTTTTTTTTTTTTTGTTGGCTTGGCTGCTCGAGACAGTGTGAAACAGACACTATTCCATCATTTTGCATATGGGCGTGTTTCCCCCATTAGCAATGTTTTTATTAGAGCAGTGGTATTGAGGATGTGGAACAGTTAAAAAAAAATGCTTGGTCATAATGATAATCAGACCCCTAGCCCTCAAAAGATTACAGTGAGGCATTGTGACTACAGCAATGGGTCTCCTCACTGTGTCTCTGGGGCTCATTGATTCAATTAATACTGAATAGCCAGAAATGTATAAAGGCCAACGAGTATGCAAATAATCTCCACTGACAATCATAATATGTTAATTCACCTCATACATACTTTTGTGGATATCATGACACCTTGCCTCGGTTTCACTATTTGGTGGGCAAGCCCAGCCCTAGCACAATGTTGTAAATAATAGGACTTTGAAAGAACACATGCCCTGAGGGTGTTCCTATTCGCACCGCCGTGCCAACAGACGTATGAAGCCTGCACTTCGACCTTAAGGGATGAACTAGAGTCCAGAAAGAATGTTTCTGTTGAAAACTAGCATGATTACAATACATCTCTCAAAGTTGTCAGCTGGCCGCAAATTTTTGAACCCAAAGGCAACATCTAAAACTCTACCAGTTTATTCTTCTCATTCAACTTTACACTTTTTCTTTGCTTTGCCAGCAGTGTCTGTTCAACAGTTTGAAAATTGTTAAGGTATTCACTGTTTCCATCTGATGAAGGCCATTCCAGCCTTTACAAATTGAGCTTTTAACTGCAATGGCATGAGCTAGGTTGTTCTGCTTTGCTATTTCAACTTAACCTAGCGCAAACTCACTATAAAACTGGGGAAAATTTGAAAATGTTTGTGCCTAACTGAATGATGATCAACTGATCAAGGGTCAATAGTCCATTTTTTTAAAATGACAAATGGTAATTTAGAATAAAATGCTTCAGAATCTGTTTATTGGATCTCCGGAATTACTGATTAAAAAAGAAAAGAAAATGCGGACCCTGTTACTAGTTTGGAAATACCCAGTGAGGACCCCTGTGAGATATAAAAAGCCTTTATGTATAAGAAAAAATGTGTACCTTGTTTTTTTTATGTAGCACAGCATCCGACACTTTTGTCATTTCGAAGAGCTGCATACAGCACATACCTTTATTACCCAGTGTACTCAAATTACAGACCTGTGAAGGATGGAAGTTTGAGTCAAGCATTGCTGGAATACTGTTAGCGAGTAGATCACAGACTTTTCTTTAACAGCAAGCATTCAAGTCACTGAGCCATCCCGCCAGCTATAGCTTCATGTTCGCCATGCAGAGGGACACACACTACAGCTGTTGCTATTTATCACATCCTAAGCAGCAAACATTCTGAACTATAAATAATTGCAATGTGAAGAACACCGCAAAAATGTTGCCCCAAGACACAAACTGAATCATAACTTGTGACACTTTACAGTTTCTCTCTCCGGTCCTTCCACAGGCCTGTTTGCCTCTCAGCCAGCAGGTGGAGAAACAAAGGCGCCACGACCTGTAATCTCAGCTGGAGAAATCCAAATCCAATCTCTTTTTTATTGTTATTAAATCTCATACCGCTTCAAAACTCAAGGCGTTCGGTGTCCTTAACAGAGTTACTGCTAGGAAGGTAACAGATGCTGAATAGGAAAGTCGTAGAGGCCCAGAATATCCCCAATAAATTACATTGCAATCAACCCTCAATGTGCCTTTGAATACTAGAACACCGCGTGCGCACAGGGACCAAGGGCTGTCAGTAACCGGAGCAGGGAAATTGACTGAATGCCACACAAGTCCAGATTTATATAGGCTTCCCAGGAGCTCTCATTTCCTTACTTTACATTATTTTGCATTATATGTTTACGCGATGCCATGACACTGAACTATGTGACATCACTGCTTGTAATTCTGTTTTTTTCAACAAACTGAACTTTTTAAACATCAATTTTTTTAAATAACTAGGGACATACTGTGATAGCCAGATGCGGAAAAAACAAGTGATCTTACTAGGCAAATGCATTCAGTATGGAAATGCTGCGTTCATTTTTCTACAAAAAATACGTTTCTACATCATGGTGAGTCCTAAAGAGATTGTCCACCTAACAAAAGTATATTATGTGTGTGAAGAGCTTCCATTGGTTCATCTACCCGAGATTATTCTCACGAGATCATTTTTGGAATCCTTTCCGTTGTTAGGAGGTTTGGAGAAAGGAACATCAGTCTTATTTGGGAGACAGGAGACCCATAGAGCTTGAACCTCATATTTGTCTCTGTTTCCACACAGCTAGGCCTTTGTTCATTCAATGAACATACAATGATGTGAAATGCTCCTGGTACAATATAATTTTGCCAGCTGGATTGAACACGGGGCCAGGTGAGTTTAGAAGCTATAATTTGATCAACTAAACTACCAGCCGGTACTGATGGTAGTAAATCTGAACAAGAGCCATATGCTGCCCTTACAGTTAGAGTCTAACGTACGCAGAGACAATACTTGATATTTGCGTCTATGCAACAAGTCTTATCCAGGTATTCCTTTCCGCCACTAAATTAACCGGTTTATAGCGTAATTTATCAAATTATAGCTTTTATTCTCATCCGTCCCAGCTCTCAATCAGGAGTCTGAAACCAATTAGGACTCCCCAATTAACTACACATGCAATCGGTCCTAAGGATGGTCTCATGTATACAAGAAGAAACGGAAACGTCAGCGGTGTTTCAACTATTGTTTGTGAAACTACACGGAACACATTCAGCATCCTTGTGATATACTCTTTGGACTATTCCCAGGGAAGAGTGGATTGATCACACAGTTGGCAGAGTTCTAAGTTATTCTTCTGCACAAGATTAACGCTGGGTAGATATGTGTCTTTTGCTTGTTTTGTACCCCTTATCAATGATTCAGGAATCATTTGCGATTACAAAGTGCATTAATGGAAAGACATGTCATCACACCTTTATGCCGGTCTCTTGTCATGTTTTCTTGTGTCTTTATCACCCTTTTGTTTGATTTGCTCAGTGCACAAATGTGCTTGTATCTCCACTTCATAGACACTCAGGACACAGTTCATCTCAGAACCGAAAGTCTCGAAGACGCTGACAATAACACAGGATTACTACTATTTGTATATTTTGGATATGACTAATTGGTAATTTAAACACACCTGAGATACGTTTCTTAACTTAGTATTCGTCTTCTACAACAGAAGTGTTGCTCATCAATTTTATCTCACCATATTGTTCTCTAATCCATCGGTTTAATCAACCCAAATTATTTTCACTTGGGGCTATGCTGCCAGACGTTTAATACACACGCTAAGTAAATTGTGGGCGCTAATAATCAGTTTTTTCACACTTACTAGAGTACAGTTTCCTAGGAGTCAAGATATTTTAAGACTTAGCACCGTAATTTTCTGTAAATTATTCCGTATCTAATTTTAGGTTTTAGCACCTTAATTTTCTGTATACTATTTCATATCTACTATTTTTAAGGGAAGGGAGGGAGTTGTGGAACAAAGATCATAATTGGAATGATGTGTGTACTAATTAAGAATTGTGAGATATGGCAATCCCTAAATGTTGTCCACGGTATAGCCTCGCTGCCATCCTATAAATTCTTTACCCCCACAGCACAGCTGCTACGCCCCAAACAGCTCAGGCAGGGAGTATCGGTAACTCAAGTGGTGGAACATTCCAGTCCAAACTGTTGATGCATTGTGCCGGGAAGAATTTCTCCCCATCTGGTTCAGAAACCACAAACGCGCTGGTGAGACATCATCACTGTTCTCACCAATC
This sequence comes from Pleurodeles waltl, assembly GCF_031143425.1. Classification (NCBI taxonomy): domain Eukaryota; kingdom Metazoa; phylum Chordata; class Amphibia; order Caudata; family Salamandridae; genus Pleurodeles; species Pleurodeles waltl. Next base: position 554,435,706 of record NC_090448.1, read on the forward strand.
AAGGTCGACTAGATCTTTGGACTTGGCAAAGACAGTAGTAGTCAGAATCATTTCTTCACAAATCAATTACATAAACCATAAACAATTCTGTACACCATGAACAATATAACACTAAATCAAACTCCGAACTGAATAAAGTTTCAAAGGTTTTTTACAATCCCAAAATCAACGTCACATATATTGTGCGCAAAACTAAGTTATGAACATGCATGAAAACCATAGGCTGACCGAAACGTCTAAAAAGATTTAACCTACTAAACATCAATACTGTTAAACACTCCAAAAGAATAATATGGATTAACAACAACACAATATGCACATTATTTTCAGGTTTTGAAGCAGATGATGGTGACATCAGTAAACCATCAAATACACTTTAAGTATTCAGATTTCAGGGCTGGGCCATCCCTGTCACTAACACAAATTTAGACTTGCATGTGTGGAAATGGACTAACACATCCGGGCCAAAGCAAAAAGGAAGAGAAAGACAAAAATAATTTGGAAAATCATCTAACTAGAATAACTCGCTTTAAAATATGCTGGTGTAATTATCTAAACTGAAAAGGAAACAAGAAACCACATGTAGTTATACCTCTCCTCATGGGACAGCAGACAGCAATGCTTCGTCAGGCAGAGTGGTCACTTTCTTCTGGCGTCAGTTGACAGCAGAATCAGGGCAGTGCAGAACACGGGCTGCACATTTAATGGAATTAGATAGAAAGGATGAGGACGCCGTCCCGCAATTCGGATTAGAGATTGGTAAACAAATTGACGACATTGAGCTCTACCTAATCACCTATTTGAGTTTGGAAAACTAAGTGGACTCTTTGAAACTATCATTTCACTGGATTATTATGAAGTAAAAGACAATACTTGGATAAGGATATGGATTTGTGATGATTGGTGAGCAGGTGTTTGTCTGACTTGAGATAGATGCAGTATAGATTTGAACAGTATATGTTGGGAGTATATCCAATTGTCTTGAAGAAGGTGGTGGAAGAACCTTTGTAAGACCACCGAAACGCGTCACTGCAAATTGGACTGCTGGACCCATTGGAACGGGCTAAACCCTGAATAGGGATTGTGTGCATAAATCAATTGGCCTGCATATACCAAAATTGGGACAGCTCAAATATAATAGACTAGGACGTATGTCTTTTGTTTTGTCTCCCTCATGTCTATTTTGTCTTTTATATGTATGTTTTTTATCAAAGAAAATTGTTTTGTAATAGTGACTTGTTGGTCTTTTAAGGTGTGGCATTATTTCATATTTTTATGGGATTATTTAATTACATTTTTTTTTTATTGATTCCTTTATTCGAGATTAATCATTGGAGTGAAAGAGTGGTTGATTTAGTGTGGTGTGTGTTGAAGGGTTTTAATCTCCCCTGGGGATTTTTTCCTTTTTACTGTGCTACGATGCCATGTCCCCTTGGGGTGCTAGATACAGAGGGCCCTCTCTCGGCTTTCTGGAATGCACATTGGGAAAAACCAGCAGTTCAGAATTAGTTGGGCATATTAGTACTGAACCGCATATCAGAATATGGCAGTTAAGACTACAGTGAGAAAACTCATCTGGTGACTTGAAGGAAACAGAGGGTGACAGCAAACATAAGCAAGAGTAGACAAACTCTTCAGGTGGGATCACTTCAGGCGTCAGATTCAATGTCCAATGGATGTCAATGGCACCATCAAATTTGCAAATATTCTGGATTTTCTTAGCAAAAGTGCATTGTCAATTCAATGATTTCACACAGTCAAGACAAAATATTACATTATCTAACTGTTTGGGACATCAGGATCTTCTTTCAAAGTACACTAAATGAACTAATACATTGTCATGGGAATTATAAGTTTCCTGTCTTGTTCGACAGCTAGAACAAATAATGCAACATTGTTAATGACAAACATGCTCTACACCTTCAATACAATAGGGCGTTCAACATCACATCAATAGCCTAAGAAAAAGAATTCCTCTACTGCTGAAAAATGAATCTTTCAGGCCTAATGAAGCTAAGAAAGCTTTAATACACATTAATAAACTAGGGGCCAGATGTACAAAGCATTTTTCTAGTCGCAAAGGGGCCGATTCGCAGAATCGTCCCTGTTGTGACTAGACAAATGCTTTTTGGGATGTACAAAGCCCAAACTGCGATTCTGTAACTTGTTACCGAATCCAAGTTTGGGTTTTGCGATTTGGTATTAGGAAGGGGCATGTCAAAGGTGTCCCTTCCTAATACCGAATCTAAATGGTATGTATGATTGTTTTGTGACCACAAATGCGGTCGCAAAACAATCACAGTTAGCACCATTTTCAAATTGGTGCTAACCCACTCGCAAAAGGAAAGGGGTCCCCATGGGACCCCTTCCCCTTTGTGAATGCATGCAACAACATTTTTTCAGAGCAGGCAGTGGTCCCATGGACTACTGCTGGCTCTGAAAAAATGAAAAAAAAACTTTTCATTTTTGTTTTCGAAATGCATTCCGTTTTCCTTAAGGAAAACGGGCTGCATTAAAAAAAAAATACTGCTTTATTTAAAAGCAGTCACTGTGAGTGCCGCCATTCCCAATGGGGTCGTAAATTGCAACCTACCTCATGAATATTCATGAGGTAGGTCATTTGGGACCCCATTGCGAATCGCAGACAGTGTCATTGACACTGTTGTACATCCGGTTTTGCGACTAAGACTCGCAGTTTGCAAGTCGCCAAACCGGATCTTCGTACATGTAGCCCTTAATGCATTAATAGACCTATTGCGCACTTTACAATTCAATTCAAATATGCAAAGCAAATTATTTAATTGCAAACATCATTTATACCATGTTAGAATCATTTTAAACGTGTATTTATTTTTGTGTACACATGTAACTCACGTTAATAAAATTCATTTAAGTCAATATGAGTATGATTAATTTATATTTATTTAATACTTTCATTCTAATATTCATCCTAATAAGAACACTCTTAATGTTAACTCATTTAAGTACATCATTTAATATGAATGCAAAGTCTTCCATGTTATAACGTAGTGTTTAACATGAATGGCGGCTACATGGTCCACCATAATCAAAATGAGCACACTTTACAACTTATGTCATTTTCTCTCTTAGGCTTTCAAGTATAGGTCAAATAGTCACCATATGCTAACTTCTATGCCACTAATATAGTAATAAAATGTGATCTCTATCAATTACAAGCGGCACCCTGTGAGCTAACAAAAAAATGAGAGACTGCCAAGGTAACTAGCAATTTCGTGTCTGAGTCCATCAGCAACTCCTCTTTTTGGCCCAGATTTTCAACAAGCAACTTCGGCTGCCTTTAGCAGTTAAAATCTCTGGTTGAAACTTATGAGGTCTGCGGTGTGTACATGAATCTCATAATTCCAGTGGGTCAGGTAGCTACTGCTACTGGTCCATCAGAGCAAAGTGGCTACTTGTAACAAGGGCTTTTGAAGTGGTCACCCAGCAACATTGGCTGGTCAGTTATTAGATAAATACTATATGTAAATATTTTACTATTTCATGGGTGACTAGGGGATCATGGATATGAGGATGCCAGAATGGCACAGATGCCGACTTTCTGTTGCTTTTTAGTTTAAGCTAGATACGGGTTTCTGTTGATAATACTGTGTGTACTGCTAGAAAGCCTGTGTGTCTCATTCTTTATTAGTCAATAGTGAGTTGGAAATGCTCATGAAACTTGGCAGGCCATTCACTCATTATTCAAGATCAGCCTCTTATGGCGTTCTGACATCACAATTAGCAAGTTGTTTGCACCTCGTTCTCTCTGCTCATTCCGAGAAAGAAAACATGATGTGAATGAGGAGCCTGTTCAGAGCTTGACTCAACAAATTATATATGCAAATATATTTCCCGGATTTACAAGCACAATAGTAGCAAAGTGATGCTTTGAAGTAGGTTTCAAATGCAATTTTCTTGCTTGTTTAGTACTGCAGGCACACATCGATTCTTCATTAAATAAATAAATACGATCTAAGCACATTCGACACAAAGGTTTTGGTCTAAGCCAAGGTCTGAGTTACCTACATGATGGCAACAGTAAAGAAACGCATGTAGAGAGCATTAACACCAACTCAGAGGTAGTAAGAGCTATATAAATGCAATTACAGTACGGTAAAATATAATGTGTCCATTTATCCTTCAAAGGTGAGGCTGCATTGTTCCCGTGAGGAACAGGATCGGTATTGATTTCCATAAGCTGGTTAATGTCACAGTGGGTGAAAAATAACGTGTTTCAATGCTACGCAGGGCATTTGGTTGTTTAGTTTATTAACAAGCGTTTCTCCCATAATGTTTTTTGTGTTTGATGTAACTCTCTTAGTGGACAAGGATCTGCACAGATGTGCAACCATTGCTTGCAGTGTCACATCACCCAAACACTACCTCACTGATGATGCCTAATAAGTCCGATACCAGTCTAGGGATGCTTGTATTTCCTTGTGGAGGGGGATCACCTGGCAGATCGAGATGGACTATTCCAGTGAGGAACAGGGTGGATGAAGTGCATGAGGTGGAGATTTGTCTATAAATGCACACTGGGCAAAAAATGACAGTTGAGATGCTACCCAGGGCAATTTTCAGTAGTCTAGATTATTTGCAAGCATTCCTCCCATCACCTTTTGTGTTTCTAATGTCACATATACATGATGGTAACAATGAAGAAAGCCATGCCTATCTTCGTCCTTCAAAAGTCCGTATTTGATTGTTCCTGTGGAAATTAATTTTTTATAAGAGACTTTAAAGCATAATGTCATGAAATAACAGCACTATTCCAAACAGCACTATTACAACTGAACAGCTGTATCTAAAAGAATTAACCCTTAATATTATGGGGAGAAAATGGCTTACCATATGGAGTTTTCTCTTTTGCCTTAGATTCAATTTCAGAAAAACGAGCCCCATGAGAATCTGTGAGAGATCACCCCAACGCTAAGGGCAGTCCATTAGTACAATTATTCTTTAAGAGCCTCATGAGGAAATGCCAAAGCATAAACTTCACAAATTCTGCTCTTCAGACTATCCCATTACTTCTGAAGAGTTGCAGCCCTGGTTCACTGTGGGATATTGCATCAGACCAAGATGTTCTTGCCGATATCACAATTAAGCATGTGTCACTACATTTAAGACGTAAGAGACCAGGGCCCACAACCATAGTTAACGTAGGTCTTTATATGTGAATTCAGCCACTGCTAAGAGACTAGAAGTTTGCACTCTAGAGCACTAATTATGCTACTGAAACGATCTGATATAAGGCACCTTTGATAATCAGCAGCAGAGCGCTACAAGACATGGTGCCTGCTTCCACCAGTTCTTTTTAATCTGTGACTCTCTCCTAAGGTGAGACATGCATGAAACTTTGATACCACAGGACGGCGCTGAATTAATTAATCTAATTTGACCTGCAAATACCCTAGGTCCCTCATTACAGTAGCACAATAATTCTGATGGGCCATATAGTGGGGTTACGAGCTGTACCTTTTCACACATATTTCTTTGCTGGTGAAATATAGGAATTTCCATTAATGCACTGTTGCCCACATGCCATTCCCTGACAACATGTCAGGCTGCCTCCATGTGTTCCATCTCCTGTTTCTTTTTAAAATACTTAATTAACCCTTTTGCTGCTTAACTCCCCCCGTGCTGAGACCTTTTTTGGCTATATGGGGTAGTTTGCAATTAGGCCTCCATAACCTTTTGTGCACACATGCTATCTGCGCCAAATTTGTGTCCTTTTTTGCAATATCCTGGGGATTCTAAAGGTGCCCCGAGTATGTGGATTCCCATGGAGGGGGCTGAGGAAATAGGTATAATATAGCAAAAATGTGAGTTTTTTTTAGAAAAGTAGCGAAAAACTGCTCCAGATAAAAATTGCATCCACAAACGGTTTGCTATACTAAAGTCACAATCTTCCCAGCTTGCTTTCAGGAACATGTAGAGCTGAATCAAAAAACAAACTTTGTAACACAGTTTTAGCAGTTTTCTAACAGGTAGCCTATTTTTCCTATATTTTGTGCTCTCAACCTACTATCAGTCTGTGGCGGAAACCAGTGCGAAACACATGGGTGATCCAGAAAAGCTATAGATTCTGAAAGTAGATAAAATGCTGAATTCAGTAACGGGTATATGTGCAGATCCCTCAAGGTTTTCCCAAGGAAAATAACAGTTAAAAAATGAAATGTCTAAAATGAGTAAATAAAAACCAGCATTTGTGACAACATTTTTATCTGTAACTTTTTGTCACAATGGCAGATTGCCAAAAGCAATATACCATTATGTCTGATAGGTACATCTGGCTGTGGGGATACATATGGTTTGTAAGTCCTCCAAAACCCCAAGGTACCGAGAGCGAACAAGTGAGCTGCACCCATTCTTAAAGCGAAATAGGCAGAGTGAAAAATTAGTATCAAGTAAACTTATGTATTTCTGAAATGGGCACAAGATATAGAGTTTAGGAGCAGTGGTTATTTCTACATCTCTAAATTTGTGAGTACCCCTACTAGCGTATGATTTAGAGGGTATTTTTCAAAATGTCATATTTCTTACACTCTGGCTTACATTTGAAAGGCACGAATATAGAGAAATCCAATTGGTAATAACAAATGTTCTATTATTCTATGCTCCTCCAAGTCTACCGATAAATATGGTACCTCACTTGTGTGAGTAGACCTTGTGCCCGCAACAGGAAATGGCCCGAAACGCAACATGGACGCAGCACATTTTTCACTGAGAACTGACCCTCTTTTTCCTATGTGGGTAGCTCTAGGTTTTGAACCCTAGCTCAGCCAGCACATAGGGAAACCTAACCAACCTGTATATTTTTGAAACCTAGACACCTAGGGTTATCCAGGGAGGGCTGGCTTGCATGGCTTGTGTAGTTGTTCTTACCCAGAATCCCCTGCAAACCTTAAATATTGACAAAAACACTGTTTTCTCACATTTCTGTGAGGGAAAGTTCTGGAATCTGTCGGGAGACATAAACTTTCTTCTACCCAGCATTCCCTCAAGTCTCCCAATAAAAATGGTACCTAACTTGTGTGAGTAGATCTAGTGCCTGCAACGGAAAAGGGCCCAAAAGGCAACATGGATGCAGCACATTTTTCCACCGAAAACTTACCTCTTTTTCTGTTGTGGATAGCTCTAGGATTTAGACCCTAGCTCAGACAGCACCTACGGAAACCTAGCCAACCTGTACATATTTTAAAACCAGACACCTAGGGGAATCCAGGATGGTGTGACCTGCGTTGATCCCATCAGGGTTTTCTTTTACTCACAATGCCCTGCAAAGCTGTACTTTGCCTGAAATCACACATTGTCCTTACATTTTTAGGATGTAAACTTCCATAATCCATAGGAATCCACAAAATACATAGCATCCGCATTGCCCACCACTGCCCCACTTGTGTGGCTGGGCCTAGTGCTGTGACAGGAACAGATCAAACCAAGGACAACAGGAGTCCTTGCTTGAAGACTCCTACTGACCTCAGTTGGATCCGTTGCTGTCATTGGCGCTAAGCCCAGCCACACAAGTGGGGCAGAGTTTTTATCAGCACAGGTAGGGTAATGCTGGGTGGTAGGATTTTGGAATTCCTACCGATTTCTGTAGTTCCCATCACAGAAATGTACGGAAAATGTATGACTTCAGGTAAAGTTGGAGGTTTACATGGCATTGTGGGTAAGAAAATGGTTTAGGGTGCATGTGAAGCATATCACTCTGGACTCTCCTAGATGTCTAGTTTTCTGAAATGTCTGGGTCTGGTAGGGTTTTCCAGGTGGCAGCCTACACAAGCCTAGAAAGTGTAGCTGTTCACCATTGTAAGTGGGACAAAATTGGGAGTTAGCCAAGCTCTCCCGGCACATGTGTAAAATCAACACCCAAAAGGGTCAAATGTCCTCTTGCTTGCCAATTGGATGAGATGCTTTAGTCCACAGGGGGAGCAGAACTACTGTAGCCTCCTTCAGTTGGGGTGGGTGCAGCCCCTAGTCCTCTGTTATTTTACATTTCCTGGTGTCTAGTGGGCTGTCTACCCCCCTTGGGAGGGGGATTTGGGGGTAATTACCCCTATCTGCCACTCGGGGGGCAGAAGACTTTGTCCCCATTTATCTGGGGTGGGGGCATGGGAATGCCTCTCTGCAGTATTTTTTTTGTAATATTCCCTGGTGTCTGGTGGGCTTTCTGCCCCACCCGGGGGGGCTGATTGGGGTAATAATCCCCTATGCCACCCAGGGGGTTAGAAAGACTGTGCCAATTTTGGAGGGTGTGAGGCCCATTACCATGCCCATTCTGGGCAGCCCCCCACACCTAAGCTAACAAAAATAGCCTAGAGGGCTTTATGCCCCCGGGGCATAATAACCCCATCTGCCACTCAGGGGGCAGAAAGACTGTTACTCTTTGTCTTTGGGGTGGGTGGGGGCATTGTCATGCCCAATTTGGGCAGCTCTCACCCCTACATATGAAAAAAAAATCCTGGTGCCTAGTGGACTTTCTGAACTAGACAAAAAGAATGGGGAGAGCCAAAGCCCTTGCCCGAGGGGCTGCTCCCATCTCCGTGGTGTCTAGTGGAGTGAATCCCTGCTTGGGAACTGCCCACCTGCGAGTTTCTCCCCTTTCCAATTATACCTCTCCCGTCTGCCAAGGAGCTTGCAGGATTGAGATAGCCTGCAAGCACCTAGACAGTGAAATTGAAATGAGCTGGTCGTTTCATTTCACTTTTGTTTTCAGTGAAATGATGTTAGAGTACCATGCACACTGATTGTCGTTTCAGTGAAACCAAAGAAATAGCCTTGGGAGCTGGAGAAGCTCTCCCCAGCTCCTGAGGCTGTTTCTTTGAGAAGAAAATTCCTCTGGTGCTGGCATCAGAAGGGTTTCCTGCCTCCTGTATAATCTCCCACTCAGCCTTTCTTAGAAGTCTACATTAGGACTGCATATGTTGCAGTGCACTGGCATAGCTCACTTCCTTTGCATCTGACTGCTCCCATGTCTTACATCTGCTGCTCTTTCAATACTTGCTTAAAGCGGGTTCATTAGGGCTATTACGTGAACTTTCTCTTTAACATTTATGCCACACTTATAACTAAATTGATGAGCTCATTTGGCCTCTGTTTTGCGTCCTGTTCCAGTACTACCCAGATCATCCTCAGACTTGATTGATTCACAGAGCTTAACAGAAGATCTAACAGACGGTGTAACAGATAGGGAGCTACAATAGGGGCTTGGGCTCCTAAGTATGCTAAAGGCCTCCTCGATAAAATTATTGGTAATGATGATGTGACTCTCATAGTAAGTATACTTCTATGAAATTAATCCATCCATCCATAGCCCAATAGTGCACAATTGAGAGGCTTTGGGAGAGCAATCCAGAACTTGCTCTTGTTCGATACTACAACTCAATCTGTGTCATTTTAAAAGAACCTTTGGGACACTTTGCTAGAGCATATCTGATCAATGAAATGTTGGCATCCTCAGGTGGCAGAGCATTCAAGCTCATGGACACGCCCTCAGACACTGTAACTCTAATGTCCTGCTAACCTTTGCTTTTTTAGTAAATTTCGAAGGTTTTAAAAAATCTATTTCCTAACCATAACATCCCTGTAGCTTTTGTTTTTTTTTTCCAGTGAATTTCTAGGGTTTTTTAAACATTAAGTAATATTTAATTACCATGTGTTAATCCAACCGCCGCTGCACACAATATTTGCCCATGTGCGTCATGGGGTTGGCCCTAGGGCCTGGCATGCAGCCAGGACCCTAGGTCAACCCCTGCATGCAGCCAATCTCATGCTGTGCATGGCCTTCGGCTGTGCACAGCAAGGTGTTGGCCACATGGCCTGGCCTGCGGCTAGGCCCTGGAGCCAACCCTCCACATGCAGCCAACCCCACACTGTGGGTCTGCGAATGGGTGTGTGAGTGACTGTATGGGTGTGTGACTAGGTGTGTGGATGGCTGTGTGGGTCTGTGCGTGGATGTGTGAGTGGTTCTATAGGTGTCATGACCTGGAAAGAGATGGTCATTTCATGGGTATCCCACATAAATGAAGCTTAAATAACAAGGACAAATTACATCTAGGTTTTACACAACTACAAGTATCATGATCCTTTGCAGCTGGGTGTTCCGTGTATACGAGATAGCGAAACCCAGTGATCAACGCTTGCTTTTCAAACTTTTCCTTCAATGGATGGAGAGGAGGTGTGCTCTTTCTCTCATGGAACGTTTGCTAATTGTCTCGGAATCTTGGAAAGGGAGTTTGTAACTCTCAGTCATTCTGAATCATTGTGGAGTCTAAATCACTTGTAAATCTGCAGTGTGAATATGATCCTTCTATCACTTTTGGAAGATGCAGTAAGAAATGCCTTGGAAGCACGCTCATTTTACAAAAAAGCTAAGTTCTCATTTTGGAAATTTCTGTTTCAGTCTTCTTTTTAAGATTCATAGAAATATACATATAGAGATTAGTTTTCCATTGACAGTGAATGCTGTCTAACGACATTTCCGTTTCAAAATTTTAAAGCCATTGTACATACAATAAAAGTTTCCAAGAAAAGTAAAGTTTATGTTGTGCTCTAGAAACTCGAGGATTTGCCTTCAGTCTGGCTGGTAGCATAGGCTGTTTAAATGCTTTCAGTATCAAAAATTTAAAAGACTTGTTTTTTCAAGATTAACTCTTTGGCAACACTATGCAAATCACCATGTTTTACCATGATGCTCAAAGAGTGTGGATTTTGCTAAGTTCACCCGGAAATCCTGTTACTTGTTTTTTTTCAATTGTTAACTCTGGTACGATTAATTCTTTTGAGTTATAAAGACTTGATTGTTCAGAATCTGCAGGAAAGTGGATTCATTATTTTTCTTTTGCAATTATTGTGAGCACTTCAGTTTCTTTTGCCATCTTTGACCTCCAATTGAAAACTTATTATTGACTTTACCTAACAAACGCTGAGGAAAGCGTTATCCAGGTGAATCATTTAACAAAACTTTATGTGTTGTGAAAAAGCGCTGGTGTTTGGATTTTTAATATTACAATTAAATTCACATGCTGAGGTAAGCGCTGTTGTTGAAAGAGATCACAAGACATTTTCCTAATCAAGAATGCTCTCGCTGACTGGATACCTGTTTGATGAGAGAAACTCTGGGGAAATAAGGTTTATTCTTTCTCGGGACCAAGTCCTGATAACAAAATGGTGGCTGCAACTTTTCTCTCAGGTTTCTGACGTGTGCTGGCAGGGAAAGAGATGAAACCTCTACTTCCAGAGGGCGGGAGCACTTTGACAGCTCTCAGCTGCTGGAACTGGAGTGTTTGCTTTTGCTTGGTCAGGTCCCACCAAGTAAAACCAAACAGCTATGTCCTGGGGTTTGGCACCCAGTAGCTTACCAGAAGCTGGCCATTTGGGGGTGGGGGGATTGGTCCCCAGGGCCATTCATGGCTCTAGGAGGGGGGGTCTTGTGGCAACCCTCCTTTACTTTTCATGGCCGCCCCTTGGAAGGTGGTGGTCCCCGGGCCCGTTTGTAGACCAGGAGGAAGGTCGCAAGGGCCCCTCTCACATTGTTTTAAAAGCATTTAGCACCATTTGGCCCCAGGTAGGTGGTGGTCCCTGGGACCCGGAGGGGTCCGTGGGCTCCCCATTACACGTTATTTAACTATAGGGTGGTGGTGGTCCCTGGGGGGGAGGGGACCACCCATGGAGGTGGTGGTCACTGGGACTTGTAGAGTCTCAGAAGGGGGCCCAGTGCGCCCCCTGCTTTTTTTTAAACAATGCCCCTGGGACCTGGCCCACCCAGGGGCTTTTTTCAAAACATGCATGGGAGCCTTTGTTTTTTTTTCGCCGGTGTCACGAATCAGCCGCAGTTTTTGGTGAAACTGTTAAATAATGCCTTTTTTGCCTTGTCGGGGGCCCTCTGGAACCCCAGCACCAGAGCTAAGGGGTCAGGGTAATCCTAAACTGCCCTCTTTAACTTTAAAAAAATGTTTTTTCAGGGACTTAGTCCCAGAAAGGCTGCCAACACTTCCTGGTTAAAGTGTTGGCTTTCAATCATATTTCAGCAGGGGAACTGCATCTCTACATATGCAAATTTGTTTTTCTTTTAACATCTCAACAATTACAGAACTGATTTACACCAAATAACAGAAAAGGGCACTTTCAGGACCAAGAGCTACCTTTCTTCACAGAGAAATTCAGCATTTATAGCTAGAGTTATTTAAGGTAACTATAACTTGTGGCCTAAGGTAACCATATCTCATGCTCCCACCAAATTCAGAACCTAACAATAACATGTATGTGGCCGTTTTTTTAAAAAAAATGAATTTTAATTTTTTTTTAAATTCTATTTCTGAACTAAAACGTCCCTGTAACCTTTGGCTTTTTCAGTGAATTTCTATGTTTTTTTAATTTTCATTACTATACTTTAATCCAACCACCGCCTTGTATGGCCTTATACAGCAGGGGTTGGCCGCAGTCAGGTGCAGCGAGTCCCCGTGGCCAACCCCCTATAACCATCCAACCCTGCACCGCAGTGAGGCCTGGCTTGCGGCCACACCCTGCAACCAACTCCCCTAACCACCCAAACCTGCGTGGTGCATAGCCTTTGGCCATGCGTGACAGGAGTTGGTCGCAGGGCCTGTCTCTGTGGGTGTGAGAGGGTGTCTCTGGGTGTGAGAGTGGGTGGGGTCTGAGAGTATCTGTCTGGGCAGAAGAGTGGGTGTGAGAGGTTCTATGTGGGTGGAGAGTGAGTGTGAGAGTGTCTGGGTATGACAGTAGGTGTGAGAGGGTGTCTCTGGGTGTGACAGTGGGTGTGAAAGTGTCTGTGTGAGTGGATATGTGAGTGTCTGTGTGGGTCTGTAAGTGTATGTGAGGGAGTCTGAGTGGAACTGTGAGTGGGTGTGTAAATGTCTGAGTGGGTCTGTGAGTGGGTGCATGATTGTCTAAGTGGGTCTGTGAGTGTGTGTGAGTCTTTGAGTGGGTCTGTGAGTGGGTGTGTTAGTCTGTGAGTGGGTCTGTGAGTGTGTGCATGAGCATCTGAGTGGGTTTGTGAGTGGGTATGTGAATGGGTCTGGGAGTGGGTGCGTGAGTCTCTGAGTGGGTATGTGAGTGGTTGCTTGAGTCTTTGATTGGGTCTGTAAGTGGCTGCATGAGTTTTGGAGTGGGTCTGTGAGTGGGTGCTTGAGTTTCTGAGTGCTTCTATGAGTGAATGAATTAGTGTATGAATGACTGTCAATGTTTTTTTGCTTTCGCCGATATTCGAAAATTCATTGCAATGTTGCACGGGGGCTGCACTGAGCATTGTGACGTATTCGCTAATATAGCGTTCTGTGAATTTTTTTTTGTAAAATATTAGTTTGACCTACAAACACTCCTATATCATGGCCCTTGGGTCAGGGTACTTCTACTCTGACCCCTTATGCCACTTATCATCACATGTCCCATTTCATAAAATGGCAGCAGCAACTTTCTGCTCAGGTTGCGACCATCCAGTCACAGCATTTCTGGAGAGGCACGCATTTGTGAATACGCCTCGATGGAACCACGGCCCTAGATATACAAATTTACTTTCCCTTTAATATCTCAAAAACTACTGAACGGATTTACACCAAATAACCAAAAGCACAATCTGAGGAACAAAATCTAGCTTTCTGCTAAATTTGGTGTAATTCCATCCAGCAGTTCGGGCTGTAGTCACGTTTAAAACTCCTTTGAGAATTAACATGGGCAATGCATGTTTTTTGACCCCCCCCTTTTTTCTTGACCCCCGCTTGAAAGATCACCTCAAAACTTTCTGTGCGCAACATGATTTACCGGCACACTTTTTTTTAGGAAAGTTTCATGAAGGTTCGTCAAATGGCACCAAAATATAGACAAGTCAAAAAACTATGAAACATGGCCTAAACTATAACTACCTACTGGTGACCGCCATATATAAATATATATATATATATATATTTTTTTTTTTATATATACATATATATATAATAATATTAAAATTAAATATATCTGATGTATAGTAAATAAATATATTCTTATCTATATAAACTTAGTTTCATGACATTTTGGTCCTCACTGTGTGTCAATGATATTTTGACGCAACTCCTTTAGTTCCCCTTGCCAGCCCGCACCATTTTCAAAATCAGCTGTATCATTTACCATGCCATTACGACTAGCGTACCCACTCATCTTGAAGACGAGCTCATCATCTCTGGTGGTTCCTTGCACACCCAAAGCCAGGGAACCATCATACTGTAGGTTAAGAAGTGTAAAAAAACAAAAAAAACAAGACAGAAGTGTTTTTTCATCTTTGCACCCAGGATCTATGCACCCAAGATCTGGAACAACATGTCCATAGCCATCAAGCCTGCTCCAATGCAGCTTCAATTTAGGAACGAGTTGAATACACACCTATTTGAAGAAGACAACATCCCAATGCGACAGATCAACTATCTCTTTCATCACATGTTGACTTTATGCTTGTCTTTGACTAAGTCCATACATTCAACAAGGACATGGGAAAGAGCATGGGATTTGTTTGGCTCTGCGTGGTTTACATCTGAAATGAACACCCCCTTGCAGCTTCTGAACTAATATTGCAGAAATTGGCGTCCTCTAAAAAAACTATTAAACATGGGAACACACAGCTCAAGCATGGTATCTGTTGGAATAAGAAAAACTAGAGTGTGTTATCCTTTTGAATAGTTTGAAGGTAATTCTGGAAATAGACCCTGCTGTTTGACCTATGACTCTACAATGCAAGTGAGGCAGAAATTAGCAAATCTGTTAAATCACTGCATGGCATGACCTGCTACGACCAACTTTTGAGTTTTCAGATTTCCAGAAATGTGCACGCTGTGTCTCTAGGAATAAATGCAACAGCACAGAAACATCCAGTGACATTGCCATCCAGATTGAGATGCTACATTTGACGCAGGGCATCCACGCGTGTCTGCTATAGAGTGATGCAGGGCACAGATCCCTCCACTGATGCAACTTGACATTTTACATTAAAAGTGATGTCCTTTAGAGAGATTGTGGGGTAGCATCTAAGGGTAAGTGTCAAGATATGTGGATCGATGGCAGTGAAATAAAAGCTAGGGTAGAAGGAAATGGGTCCAGGAAAGAAGAAGTCTGGAAATGGAGAAATAGATTGGTAACATAAACTGGCAAACTGTCTCTAAATGTGTACAGCAACATGTCCTGACAGCGCCAGCATGGGCTAGCTAACAGAATACGAATCTTCTGATGTTCTCCTCCCTCGACAGGTAAAGCTATTGCAATTGCAGCCCCTTTAATGCATTTTCAGTCAGGCTATGTGAAAATATGCTGTCTTCAGATATATATATTGGTTTACCTCAGACGCGTATAATATAATTACCTGTCAGCCTAGGCCATGAACAAATTTACCTTTGCGCCACCAAAATGAGTTGTAGTTTTGCCAATAAAATGGCTGACTGGAGTAGGCATGCCCAAAAGATACCTATAAATATTCTCTAGCATCGTTTTTCTTTCGGAGAGGAAAATACCGAGGAGCTTAGTTCTCTGCACACTCCCTCAGCGGAATGTCAGTGTTGATCTGACTAGCAATACATTCAATCTCTCTGTGGCTCCACACTCCCTACCGCCTCCTCCCTTTCTTTCTCTCACTTGCTCTCTCACTCCCTCTCTGTCTCGAACCCCTTTCTCTCTCTCTCTCTCTCTCTCTTTCTCTCTCTTTTCCTCTCTCTCTCTCTCTCTTTCTCTGTCTCTCTCTCTCACACACACATACAATTCTTTCTTGGTGGATCCCCAGCTTTTCCAGTTTTGTCATTCTTCAGCATGTCTTCCTGCTAAATATTGTATTTTTTTGTAACAGTGATTGAGTGGGCGATGGGCTTTGTATAATAGATCACTACAAGCTGCTTTAACTCCAGCACTTAGTGGTGGAACTGAAAGTTTCAATCAATTTGTATTAACCATAATAAAAATAATCATCATTTGACATTTATAAGGGGCTTTCCTCACAATGTTTCACCTTGAACATTTTAATATGCAAGTATTATTTCCTTGTTGTGGGATGTTTTCTAAAATCAGTGTGTTCACAGCACAGCGAAGAGCTCATAAAACTGGCATTTTGCATGTTATGCAATTGCATTTTTACAGTGGCTACTACTCATGGCAAAGCGTTGAAGCGCTTTCAGCGGGTAGCACACTACTATGGAACCCAAGGTTAGTGGTTCACCTAGTTGTTTGATGATTTGTGGTAGATTAATTTAACAAGAGCAAGAGATCCTAGGGGGTATGTGAGTTCCAGCACATGGTTGGTGTTATATATGAATAGGAAAGAGTAGATTATGTATTGTTTAGTTGCTAGGATATGGTTTCAAAGAATGAGGTTGTGGTCTATGAGGTGAGGTTTGGGCAATTTTTACCAAAAAATCAGTAATAGAGGAAAGGCAGACAGCCACGCACCTTATCCTAGGCTTCACTCACAGAGCATAAGGCATCCAGGAGATGAGGGTACAGAGAGTGTCGTTCGACAGAATGGAAGGAAAGAGAGTCGATAGTTTTATGTCAAGATTGATTTTTCATGCATGATTTTCAGAACATAGGTGACGCTTTTAAGACAGCGTGAAATCTGATGATGTAAAACTGTAGAAAGAAACAACATTATTCGTGTGTGGGATAGCATAGTCCACTGTGGCACTCGTATGGTGCTTACTACCCCGATATGTGGGGAAGGGGGGCAAGTGTCAACCCACACAGATAGCACACTACACAGATATGTAAATTTACCGAGACTAAGACCTATTCTACAATGAAAACGTAAATGGAAACTTGCACAAAGGAATTACTAATCTGTTTCTTCCTTGATCTTAGTAAGGGGGTGTTTGTGAGGGGATTGGGTTCATTTAGTCCTCCCCTCCTCAGTGAGGGTAGTGCAAGGGCCTCTGTTTGTAGACAGTAGCTGTTGTACACAGTGAGTCCATAATCTGCGCTGGCACTTGTCTTTGTGAATGAACACATACAGATTGTCTGATCGATTACATTGGGAATAACCAACTATATAATTGATGTAATAGGTCACTAAACCACCAGATGAGAGCCTCCATCTCAGTCTAAACCCATCCTTATCTTTTTGCATGCTGATATTTCCTCGGGGTGAGGATATCTCTTAATGTCACAATTATGCTAAAGAATCATGTATTTTTATACTAAATAGTGATTAAATGCATTAATAGCAGTAATTCTTTGCAGAGCTCTTGGTGGCTGGATCCTATTAGAAGACGTCTCAACAGGCCTGAGGGCAGCCTGTTGTGACTTAGAGTTCACCACAGCTCTCCAGTCAATCTGATTCTCTGAGACCTCTGCACAGGCCTCCTGCAGCTTTGTATTCATCGTCTTTACACACCTCCAGGAGCCCTGATCCTTTGAGACCTCCCATCAGCCCCAGGGTGGCACAGATTCTCCTAGACCTCATCATCATCCCTCTGATTCTCTAAGACCTTTCCAAGGATCTCCAGTGGCTTAGATACTACTCGGTCTCTCCTCAGCCTCCATTAACTTTGGTACTTTTAGACAGCCTTCAGGCCTCAAGTAGATATGATCTTCTCGGTCTTTAGCACATGCCTCCTGGTGACCTAGATTCTCCCAGCCTTCTCTTTAGGCTTCCAGTGGCTCTGATCATGTGAGACGTCTTACTTGCAACAAATGTGGACTAACAAAAACCTCTTGGAAACCCTCCAAATCAACCACTGAAAAGTGTATTGTATTGCTAACTACAACCTACGAGACGTAAAACCAATACTCAGCCTTTTTCTAATGGGAATCCAGGCAAATCTGAAAAAAACAGAGGGTGGAGCCAAATCTAGGAGTGTAAGTTACTACCGCCAAAAAAGAACAGTAGTATGTCCAGCACCACACCTGGACCACTACTGATACGGCTAGACCCTTCCCTAGAACATAATGGAATATGGCTGGAGAGTATCAGAGTTCAAGGACTCATGTTATGGAAAGCCCAGTCAATAAGGCAGACTGCAATAAAGTGAATTCCCTTTTTGCCAGGAAACTAATGAAAATTTTGCAGAGCCTCAGATGTGATCAAATTTCAGTTGACTAGCTGCATGTCCATATAGAAAGCTTTTTTAATAATCGGGCAGGCCAAGATATGAGCATTTTCAAAGTCGAAACATGAAAGATGGTAGAAGATATCATCAAAAAACAGTTTTTATGAGGGAGAAAATAGAGGATTTTCCCATGATTTTTAAGAAGATAAAACAAGGGATCCAGCTTTTTAACATCGGGGCACTGAATACAATATGTAGGTAAAGTCAACCTTCTTTTGAGTCTGAAGTAGGAAAGCCACACAAGGTCAGCTAGAGAGATCTAGTTGCAACCAAGGGATACCTTGTGTTTTCAGAAATGTGTTCTCATCCCAGGTGAGCTTGAGCAAAATAGCTGTCACCCAGTTCTTAACATCCATTTGGGATATGGCTGAGTTATGAATTTATTAAACTTAAGGATGATTTGAGTCTCATGAGCATATGGCAACATCTCAAATACAAACTGCCACATTGGCTCACTAAAAGTCTATACATAAATACTGAAAATGAGGGGGGGGGAATGGAGACCATTGAAGGACTGCAGCTCCATGGCCAGTCTTTAGAGCAGAAAGGAGAGAGTGGAACCGTTTGTGTGCACCTTGAATGAAAGGAAATGAACCAGTCTGGTGTGTCTCACTGAAGCCGATCCCCTTGAGGTGGTTGTTTAGAATTGTATGCCAACTGTATGTAGGGACGCAAATTGAGAACAAACCGACCAGCAAGGTAGCTGTGTTCCCAGGTGTAACAAAGGTAGTCAGAAACTATTATCAAAGTGGTCTCACTGATAGGTGCCCAAACATTCAGTCTGGCCCTGGCCCAGAAATCCTATGCTTTCCATCATGCCTGCTAACCTCTTGGCAAGAATATGTGCCATGCTTAGCAAAGGCAGACAGAAGAGTAATGGCCCTGCAGTTTTTCCGGTTCTATTTGTCCAATCCCGCCTTTTAGAGCAGCTACGAAACAACACAGATTTTACAGAAATCTAGCACATGCCCATAAATCAAGGAAGCATTTATGACATTGCAAAGAGATAGCACCAAAGCAGAGGCCAATGCTTTAAACCTGAGGTCAGTAATCATCAGGCGAGCTCTATTTGCAATTATTAAGAGTGGCGAGGATCTCAGGATTGAGACATAAAAAGAAGCTTATAGATATTGGTGGATTGGAGAGCTGTAGGTTCAGTGAGTGAAGTGAAGATTTTATTAAATGTTATTGAAAAAAGGATGCAAGTTCATCACACTAGCTATGGAAAAAAAATGATGTGGGCGGTCAAGTAGTCAGGAGCAGTGTAGAAACAGACCACCATAAAGAGGTCATAATAATTTTGAGAAAAAGAGGCAAGTTGGGATGCTCTAATGGAACCTGTGTTCAAATGGTGACATACCTTGTAGTCTTGCAGTTGACCTTTAAATAAATCACACAAGCCTGTAGACAGTTATGCCTCGAACTGCTTTGCCTCGAGCAGCATGCAGTTCACATACCAACTTGTTTTAACTTTAACAATCCTCCCAAAAAATGCATTATTTTTAATTAAGTTTAGTTTACTGGCAGTACAGAGTCTTTTGCATTTAATGTACTCTTCAATTATTTTAGCAAAGAACTATTAAGTTGATGTTAGCAGCAGATGCTGAATAACTGAACTCACCCACCAATTCCAGCAATACGAAGCATCACAGAGAAAACACAACAGAGGAAAATCATACCTTGGAAGTACCAAGCTACAACTGACTCAAATACGCACTGGGGTATTACACACCTGCAGTCAACATACAATGTTCTCATCAAGGGAGATTGTGCAATCAGGCATGTATGGCCATCTAACAGACATGTAAATGTCATCCATTGATAAGTATTAAATGTATTCTAGCACTCCAACAACACCAAATGTTCAGGACATGATCTATTAAGCCACAAGGCCTTCTGGTTGTGCCTGGACTACCCTCATATGCACTGTGGCTTTTGCAACTGTACAGCAAAACCATGTGTTACATTAATCAACATGAACACAAGTGGATAAACTTGAAATGTTGTCTTTATTTACAGACAGCACACAACCTCTCTACCAGCGTGTCCCAAGAGCCTGCAATAATTGCCACTCTCTGAACGTTCCACCGGGATGTGGCATGAGCATTCTACAAAGCATTCCAAAACATAATATAACACCATTCCCCCTTAGAAAATAAAGGAAAAATCACACTAAGAAAAACATTGAATTGATAATGAAATACGCAATGACCTGTGGAAACAACATAAAATAAAATAAGGCAAAACACATAAATAACAATTAACACAGAATACCATAAAAATATTTCAGTATTCTAGAACCTATGATATATAAAGGCTTCCAATGACCCACGCTAAACTAAAATATAATCTTTTAAATATCAATGAATGAGGGCCTCCCTTAGGCGGTTCACCAAAAGCACCCATCTCCTAATTGAGAAAAGAGTAATCACAAATATTGTTTCTACAATCCCCTTGACCATCACTACTAGTGCCAGGGTTGTTGCCCAGTGCAATCATATTCCTTTGTGTACCCTCTTTCTCAGCACTCCTACAGTCACTCTCCAACCACCAACTGGGTTCATCCTCCAACATGGCTGCGGATGGCAACTCTCCCTGTGCTGCGCCATCCGTAATTCTCTTAAACAGGGCTACACTTCTTTTGCTCCAACATTTACCATTCTCAACCATAATGGCATTATTGGAAACTTTAACTACTGTAGATGCAAGGCAAAATTTGGAACCACCTCTCTTTTGCCTATGAGGTCTCTTTATCTTTACTAGATTTCTACTAGGTCACCAAAACAAGAGGAAATCTCCTTAGTCTTGTGCAAAGTGTCAAATATAGCTTTGCTATTATTTTGTTGTTCGCATACTTTATCCCCTCAGAACTAGGTATCCTCCTACCGGCTTCTATTTTGTCTAACACCCACTTAGGAGAAAGATCACAAGTAGAATGTCTTTCTCTCAACAATACAAATGGAGATGTTCCTGTAAAAGAATGTGGAGTGTTATGGTAACCCCATAATCTATCTTGAACAGTTTTAAAGCTATCCTTCCCTGAAACAATTGCCACTTGGATACACTCCTTCAACATCCTATTCACCCTTTCCACCATTCCATTACCTTGTTGACTGTACAAAGCTACTGTGAGGTGCCTAATGCTGTGGATATTCTTGCATGTTGCATAATTTGAATTGCACCCCTTTGTCAGTAACTATCACATGAGGAAAACCTTCCCTATTAAACAAGGATGTGAGAAAATCAATAACTGCCTCTGTACTGGATTCTTTCAACAATTTACACTTAACCCATTTGGAGTGGTAGTCCACTACTTCCAAGGCTTATCTCTTGGAACCCAGTGGATCAAACATACAACCCACAAAATTCAACCCTAGTTTTTCCCATGGACCATTGGGGAACTCAATTGGACACAGAGATTTGTTGTAAACCTGTAAGGACTTGTCAGCCTGACTGCAATCCGGTCATCCACCTACCCATAGATTAATTTTACTGTC
The DNA here is from genome assembly GCF_031143425.1 of Pleurodeles waltl. Lineage (NCBI taxonomy): Eukaryota > Metazoa > Chordata > Amphibia > Caudata > Salamandridae > Pleurodeles > Pleurodeles waltl. Next base: position 554,457,301 of record NC_090448.1, read on the forward strand.
CATGCCAGGCCACCAGTAAAAACTTTGAATAATTTTTTTCATCGCAGTCATGCCTACATGGCCTTGGTGTGCAAACTTTACTGATTGGTTCCTGAGAATGCTTGGGGGAATAAGCATATTGCCTCTTAGCACCAAGTCATCTTCCACTGACAGTTTGTCTTTAACTTTGAGAAAGGCTTAATACTATCACCAATATAATATAACTTTTCTGAGGCCACCCTGTGATTATCAACTCCTTTAGTTTGGCTAGACAATTGTCCTTCCTCACACAATCTCCCCACTCCTGAAGAGAAATAGTTTTGTTTGTCACTACTATACCGTTGACCATACCTACCACACATTCAGTATCTTCCACCATCTCCTTCTCTTCATCACTATTAACAGGACATCTAGATAAGAAATCAGCTCTTGTATTCTTAGTTCCCGAAATGTGTTCAACATCAAAGTTAAACTCATACATCCTTGCTAACAGTCTAATTAACCTGGGACTCACTTCCCCTAAATTATTTTCAGAAAGTAACAAAACTAACAGTTTATGGACCAAGATGAGGGAAAACATCTGTCCCCACAGACATGTTGAAAAATGTCTCGTAGCCCACACACATGCTAACACTTCATGCTCAATAGTACTATAAAGACACTCTGCTGTTGATAAACACCTGGAGACAAAGGCTACTGTGCATTTTTCACTATCTATCATCTGTGATAGCTGGCTCGCAGACCAATTCCACTGGCAACAACTGTCACAATAGGTTTTATATTGTACCTGAAGGGATACAAAGCAGGGGCATCCATAATTTGGTGTTTTAATTCAATTAATGCTTCTCTCTCATCGGAACCCCAGACATACTCAGCCCCCTTACGCCAATGTTTTCTAAGTGGTTCTGTTTTCAAAGCAAACACCTTTATGAACTTAGAATAGTATTCATATGAGGCAAGGAAAGATCAGAGTTGATCCTTGTCTACTGGTTCTGGGCTAAACTTGATGGCATCTACTAGTTGTGACTTGGGTTTCAAAGCAGTCTTGGATAATACATGTCCAAGATACTCTGCTTCAGATGTCATGAAGCAACAAATTATCCTTCTTCACCATTATGCCATATTTTTCTAATGTTCCCAAAACGTCATCCAAGGCCATTAAATTATCATGTTTGTTTGTAAAGATTAATCTAGCATCTTGATGGCCTAGAACGTCTGGATTTTAAACTAAGATCAATCTGGTGGTACACTGCTCGTACGTCAATGGTGGAAAGCACGTTAGCCCTCCCACATGTGTTAACATCTCTTGAATTTTGCGAAAGGGAAAACAGTCCACCAATATATTTTTATTAAGGGATCTAAGGTCTACACAGAGTCTCAATTCCCTATTCTTCTTTTTGGCTACTACTAAAGGAGAGACCCATTCAGAGGAATTGACAAGTTCAATAACATTTTATGAACATAACTTATGTAAATGTTCCCTTAGCTGATTCCTCACACTTAATGGCATGTTCCTCACTTTATATACAATTAGGAAAGCATCTTTTTTTCAATACACTCTCAAGCTTTAACTCCTTTACTAGTCCCAGGAGATCTTTTAAAAGAACCTTATTCTTACAAAAAAAGTTGTCTAGCTCTCTAGAATGAAATAGGACGATCTGTACCCAGTCTTAATATCATCTCGAGTGTGCCCTGATCTTTCCACCCTAAAAGATTATAACCCTTTTTTGGCACATAAACTTTTGACATGACAGATCTATCTTCAAACTGTACCAATGTTTCGGAGAATCCTAACAAATCAATGTCATGTCCCCCAAAGGCAACCGTGTGTGTTTCTGGAGGTGATAATCAAGATGAAACCCACTCAGATTCAAACAGTGTATCAGTGATGATGGTGATAGGTGACCCTGAGTCCACCTTGACTTTCAATTTAACCTTTTCAATGAGTACATCACAAATAGAGTCATATTGTGATCCTGATCTGCCGTATTAATGGATAAAACTACTCTGTTGTTAAAGTCATCAGCAAACTCCACAGTGTTGACCGTATTTTTTTTCTTTAACAAGTCCCAGTTTTTGTACATTTCTGCAAATGTTTGTAAAGTGACCCATTTTCCTGCACTTGAGACACAGCTTATTAATAGCTGGACAACTCTTTGCATTGGCTATATGGTTGTAAGATCTGCAACTAAAACAAACATTATGAACCGGTGTATTCCTACCTTTCTTATGATCTTTATCAGGTACATTGTGAGATTTTGCTTTGGAAATTATGGCATTGAGTTGTTCTGTGATGTTTGCTCATTATCTTTTTTGAGTTCCTTGGAAGCTTGAATGTATCTTTCAATAGCTATTTTCAACGTTTCTTGAAGATTAGGGTCACCACAGCATAGTAACTTTTCTTGGATTCGTTTGTCAAAACAATTCACCACAATGTAATCTCTAAAACAGCGGTCAAGGTTGCCATCAAATCCACAAGTGGCTGCTAATACCCTTAATTCTGCCAAAAATGTGTCAATAGACTCATGTTGTAACTGTTTCCTGGTGAAGAATCTGTGTTTTTCAACTATAATAGTAGTATCATCCTTAAAATGATTCTTGAGCCTAGTGACTGCTTCAATATAGATATGCCATTCTGTATCTGGAGGTTGTAGAGCAGTGGGTAAGTGATCAATATACGTTGACCTTCTGCACCAAAGCAATTGTAAAGAAGAGCTAATTTCCTTTTTGCAGTGAATTTCTCACAATCAATCGCAACTAGATAACTATCAACGTTTTTAAACCACTAGCTCCATTTATATTTTCTGATTCCTGCTTCTGCTATAAGTGGTGAGGGAACATTAGAGTTTTGAACATTATAATAGTTATAATACGAAATCTATAAAGCAAAATGTAGTGATATATCACCAATGTCACCTCATGTCTAGATGCTAAGGCAGATGACTAACCCTTGAAAGAACATATGTAATTTGTAGAAGGTCTGTCTGTCACTGACGATAGACAATAATTAAAAAATGTTGCACGGCTGTCACTAGAAATTAATGTTCATCACAGTTTTTAAAGAAGGCGTGCCTGTCGCCGCAAACAGGCAGGACTTTTTTTAAATAAGCGTGCCTGCTTCTGAACTGTACATAAAAGGCAGCCAATTGGTGGTTGACTAAATATATGTGAACTGTAGAAGGCGTGTCTATTGCCAAAGACAGGCAACTCGTTTTTAATGAACAGAGGCTGTCACTATAAATGAAAGTTCATCCACGAACACAAGTGGATAAACTTGAAATGTTGTCTTCATTTACAGACAGCTCACAACCTCTCTGCCAGCGCATCCCAAGAGTCCGCAATAACTGCTGCTGTCCGAACGCTCCACCAGGACACTGTATGAGCATCCTACAAAGCATTCCAAAACAGAATATAACACCATGTTCAGTTCAAACTCTGAAACCTGAAAAGGTCACCAAGCATTCATAATAGAGTTCAGAACAAATAAATGAAATACATGAACATCTTCTACGATAATTGTTTCAAAGAAAGAGTCTTATATGAAGACCCTGGTTGCAGGAATATGCATCATCAGCAGAGTGACATCCTCCCCTCACATCAAGCTCCAGGCTCCAATGCCTGTGTGCAGAGAGTAATAGCCATTGTGCTCATTGTATAGCCAAGGCATTCGAACTCCTAGGAACATATGTCAAATAGGAAATGACCCCTCCCCTATTCTCAAGAACATTCAAATACGGGAAAGATGGAGAGGGCATCTGCAAACAAAGTGCAAACCTTCAACAAAAATCCCCAAAAGACTGAAGCCTTCTCTAGCTCTTGAGGAAAAGAAAGAGTTAACCCACACATCAAGGTCTAAATTCCCTGAACAAACCACAAAGGAAGCACAAATGTTGCTATGGCCTAAAAAAAAAGGTTCTACCAAGAAGACAGTAGGGGAGGGTGATCGTACCTACATAGCAGCTCCCGTTTTGTGCAAGACAAAAACACAAATACATGACCGTGTACACTGCAATAATGGTTTGGCCTAATGCTCCCTAGCAGCTGCATTCCTCCCATCCCAAGGATTGCTGAAAAGGGATTATATTTGTGAAGAAAACTGAAATCCAATGGGGGAAATGGGCAGGCACCCTGCATAGCAAAATCCTTGCTGCCACTGATCCAGAGTGGAAAATAAAATAAGTAAAGGAGGCCACTGATATAGATTCAAAAATAAAAGAAGCGACGAGGCACATGGATTTGTCTACAACCACCTACTCGCACAGAATGGTTACAGGAGCCACAGGACCTGTATGTCACAGTAAGCACTCCGAGAGAATGCCAGGACTTCAGAATATAATCCTGCAGGGCTAGTCCCACCTTGGTAAATAAAGACTAAAGGAAAACCAAAGAAATTTCTGGATGTGAACAAAGTCTTTAGAAGGAAACCCCCTCACATCACATGCCAAACGAGGGCTTGACTGGGGAACCAAAGCAGGCGTCACAAAAATGTGGAGGAGTCGGGGAAAGTGACAGAGGCACTAGCAGTGGCCCTGGGCCCTCAAACCAGGCCTCACATGACTGCAGCATGAAATACCCAAAGGAATAAAAGGCCAGTCCAGCCCTGCCCCAAGCAAAGTAAATGGGTAAAATAAAAGAAGGAGTAGGAACAGACTTTAGCTTCTAGCACAAGGTCTATTTCAAGGACACGGCTTTACGCTAATAATGTAAGGACTGTAACGAGGAGGAAGGGACAAAGTGCTACTGAAAAAGAGAAGCACCAATCATCAAGCAATAGGGAAATAAAAGAAAGCTAGATAAACACGATTAATCTGAAGATTTGCAAACACCTCAAGCATATTAATGACACTTTTAAAAGACTACAGAAGGGTTATATCCTAATAAAATTGTCAGAAAGCTACAGAAGGGTTCTATCCTAATAAAATTGTCAGAATTGAAAAGAAAACCAGGGCCACATTGAGCATTTATCTCAGGAAAAGGGTGAAAAAAGAATGACCTGCGAAGAGTTTATGTTTCTTTGTGGCAGCAGGAAGCTTTCCACTAAAGAGACTGCTTCTTATTCACATTATGTGACAGTGCTTGAGCACCATTAATCTTACTTGGCGCCTGCACTTGATACAGTAACTCTGGTGGCGGTGGCAGTTCAAGGCATCCTTGACTAAAAAACAAATGTCTTATCTGACTTCCCTGTCTCCGTCGTCTGCTGCTGTTATTGGTATTAAAGCATCAGTGTGGCACTAAGGGCAGACATTAGCTAATTCTCCTGCCGCCATGAGCGTCACCCTTTAGTACTAAGCCTAGGAAAGGACAGAGGAATGAGGCAGGCGAACCACGTTCAGCATGATCTGAACGAACAGAGAGTGTTGCTCCAGTGTACGCATTATCGGAATCCACGCAAAATAAAACTGTTCACCTTGAATAACCCCCTTGCTTCAAGGTACATTTTTTAGGGCTATGTGTGGCAAAAACACAAATACATGACCGTGTACACTGCAATAATGGTTTGGCCTAAAGCCCCCTAAGCGCTGCATTCCTCCATCCCACGGATTGTTCAAAAGGGATTAAAATTGTGAAGAACACTGAAATCCAATGGGGGAACTGGGCAGGCACCCTGCACAGCAAAATCCTTGCTGCCACTGATGCAGATTGGAAAATAAAAAAGTAAAGCAGGCCACTGATATAGATTCAAATATAAAAGAAGCAAAGAGCAACCTGGATTTGTCTACAACCACCAACTCAAAGAGAACGGTTTCCAGAGCCACAGGCCCTCTATGTCACAGTAAGCAATCCGAGGGAATGCCAGGACTTCAGAATATAACCCTGCAGGGCTAGGCCCACCTCGATAAATAAAAACTAAAGAAAAAACAAACCAATTTCTGGATGTGGTGCCCTATTGTGATCCCTTGTGGTAGCGGTTTAAGACGACAGCCTACAATTACCTTGAAGTGCCTGCCCTGTCAGATTTCCCTGCTATGTTTCATTAAGTTTCTAGTGCTATATGCAGTGCCACTGGAATTATGCAGCATGGGGGGACCAAATTATTGGGCAGGGTTGACTAAATAAAGTGGTAAGGAAAGTCAATTATATGCGTAATGTGGCACATTTTGTGATAGTATTCCTTTATTATGCTGTCATTTTTACACATTGAAACACTGTCTGGGTAATGATTTCACGTTATTAGTACCAGTTTAACACCCAAATACAGCAATGAACAAATTAAAGATGACTAGTCAACATTTGCAAGGGGCTTTACAATGCAAGGGGGCATGGGATGCCACTTTTTTACCAACGTGGTCTGTGCGAGCTAGAAACACATTTTGTTTGGTTATAATCTGCGGATTATGCAGCATGATGGATTATGTGGCAAAAGTGGCAAATCCTTTAGTATGTGGAAAACGCAGCAGCTGCATAATTGCATTATTCGAGGGTCCTCACTATATATCAAGGTCCTGTTCCCACCCACCCCCCCACACACACATGTCATTTGAAAGGACTAGTCCCTAACATTTCCACAAAAAAAAGCTTATTGGGCAATTTCTAGACCTTTTTGACTTTGTTCCATCCGAAGACCAGGGTCCTGCATCCAGCATGTGCCATTGTGACACACTGTCAACCTCACCTTGACTGGTTAAATACTGTCATCCTAAAATGTGGTACACACAACTTGTCTCTAAAGAAGCCACAAGGTTGCAAGCACTGCCCCTTGTTTTAAGTGAGCAGTTAAAACGCTGGGTTTTCTGGTAGACATGTTCACTATGAAGGAACATGTGAATTCCATCGGTGCTATTTGTTTTGGCAACCTGCAACTACTCCTGAGAGTGTTCCCACGTCTTCCAATTGCTCAAGGAAAATAATGGTCAAGACCCTCACAGTGAGTCATCTGGACTTTGGTAACACACTTACGGTAGAAGTAAGTAAAACTCTCATGTGCCTCCCCTATAGGTGGGAGCAAACTACAGTGGCCTGTTTGGTTTATAAACTCCTTTCCAGTTCTCCATCTGAACCCAACTTAAGAGCCTTGCACTGTCTACCCTTAAGGAAGCACAATTTGTTTGAACTTCACAGAGTACTGTTTGGCAGTGGCCCTGACTACCTTCTCAAAGGCTACCATGGAACCACCGGGATAGAAACCTGAGGCTGAAGGACAAAGTACTGTTAATCTCACAACACATATGTATGACTCAAAATAGATGAGGGCCATTTGTTCTCTTACCTAACCCATCATCACTGGAAAAGGCTACACTGACCCCCAACTTCTCAAATTCGATCCAGTCAGGATTTCAGTAGGTTTAGGAAATTGCTGAAAACATGACTCTTCTAATTATTATTGGCTGCCTTTTTAGAGTCTGCATTTTGTACATGAATAACAAAAATCAAATGTGTTTTAAACCACATATGTCACATGTGTTGCACTGTACCTCAAAATACAATATGTGTGTGGCCAGTGAGAGGCACTCTTTCATTTGTTTTATATGCTTTAAGAGATGAGGGACACCAATTTGGCTGCTAAAGGTGAAAACATATCTGAGATCCATTAATGGGAACTCAAATCCACAGCATCCCAGAAGGTGAGGCATTTGATGTATGGGTGCTCAGAAAGAGTATTTTACCTGAACAATGAAAACCACTGCTCATTCATAGACTGTATACAGATAAAGCATGAATGAGATGCATGCACCTAGACCCCTTGCCTGCTAGGGAACAATTGAAGCATTTGGATCAGGTTCCCGGTCACTACTGTCACTCAGGAGGTGCTTGAGATAGTGATCAAAGGGGGAAGGGCTAATGTTTGAGTAAGAGGGGCTGTTCAGAGGCGGAGTCAATTTTGATTGATAGAGTCTATAAGAAACCTACTGGATGAATGTCTATAGATGTGTTGTTCAGTTGTTTCAAGTGAGAATGTTCCTGGAGATTCTAATGCCCAGATTTACATAGGCTTCTGTTGCCCTTGTGTCAAGCAAGAGGATGGATGGCAACGCAAACCGTTTAGTGGGATTTACTAATCTAGGCAAACTCACCTTGCATGGCTCTGCGTGGCTTAGTAAAACTAGAGCAACGCAAGTTAGAGCAAAACACTGCCTTGCATTATTCTGCTTTGGGAAGGTGTTCCATGGGAAGAGCGTAGGCATTCCCATGCATCCGCCAATGGATTCAGACACAATACCAGATTTACTAACGGTAGAAAACCTGGGATTGCATCAAAATGGTACACCTTTCCAACAGAGGTGTAACGAGGAGAAATATCTTTATTTTTCCCCATTATTTCCTCTTTCTGCAGCATACATTGAATGAGGAAAATTACTCTATGGACTGTTTTTGTTTAGGAAGGTGTCCCTTCCTGCACAAACACAATATTGCCTGTAATGCAGGTACCCTTGCACCACTGTGCAAGGGTGCCTGCATTGTTACTGGCAGCACTCATCGCACCAATGCAAGGAGAGAGCAGGAAAGCATCTTATCTCAGTAGATATGACACATTTCTGCTCTCCCCCATCATGCAGCACAGCACATTGTCTTACTGTGTTGCATGATCATATTTTGATGGATCTGGCCCAAAGTATTTAGTAAATTTGAGTAATTATGGAGAGTGTTCGATCCACTGGACTTCTGCCATGAGCCCCATGTGAGGAAGGTGGCAAGATCAGCAAGAGATATTGGACTTCTGGAGTTGCCATTATATGAATAGTTCCTTTATGAGCTGGACAGGACATCGAGGGACCCAAAGGCTGGGTTTGCCTGCACTAGCCTCAATCAAGCCACCATCCTGGTCCATCTCCACCTCTGCAGCTTCAGTCATAACTGGAGATGGAGGGCAACTATGGAGAATAAATACTAGTCAAGCTCCTGCATGGGTAAACAATTGGCAACATTTTGTGTGTTATTTATTAGCTTTATCGTTTATTAGTGATAAAACCCAGCACTTTATCTGAATTAAGCAGAAGAAGAGTTTTGTTCTTAAGTAGAACCCATGAAGTTGTCCAGTGTGTTTTAATGAGTTTAAAGTATTTTTATGTGGTTACTTACGTTGCACAAACCTAGTGATGCAACAAAAGAGCATTCTAGATCAATCTTTAGGCAACAAAGGGCCAGATTTAGAGTTTGGGGGACAGGTTAATCCATCACAAACCTGAGAGATATCCTGTCCGCTGTATTATGATCTCCATAGGCTAATAGGGGATCATAGTAGGGCAGAGGGGATATCAGTCACAGGTAGACTTGAATCAGAAAACCAGATTGTTCAACACAGTTTTGATATTTTACTGGGACGTAGCCTATTTTTCCTATTTTTTGTGGTTCTAACCACCTTCCGGCTAGTGATAGAAATGGGTGCGAAACAAATGGTGGATCCCAAACAACTATACATTTTGGAACAGTAGATAAAATTCTGAATTCAGTAAGGGGTTATTTGTGTAAATCCTTTCATGTTTTTCCTATAGAAAGAAACAGTTGAAATAAAAAATATAGAAATTGAGTTGAAAAAAACAGCCATTTGTGTCTATGTTTCATCTGTAACTTCTTCTAACTAAGGCAGATTTTCAAAATCAGTTTACAGTTACATCTGCTGGACCCTTCTAGTTGCGGGGCTATACAGGGCGTGTAGGTTGCACCTTCCAATGGTTTTTCATTGTGTACCGGGTATACAGTAATTAATTTGGTAGAATATAAAGAATGAAAAATAGGTATGAAGGAAACATATGTATTTCTGAAAAGGGCATAAAATATGGAGTTTAGGAGCGGTGGCTATTTGCACATTTCTGAATTTGGGGATATCCATATTAGCATGTGAATTAGAGGGAATTTCTCAAAATTACTCCTTTCTTACTTACTGTCTTACATTTGGTAGGCGCACATGTAGAGAAAGACAATTGTAATAACACTTGTTCTACTATTCTGCATTCCCCTAAGCCTCCATATAAAAATTGTTCCTCACTTGTGTGGGTAAGCCTAGCATCTGCAACAGGAAACAGGCCGAAATACAACGTGGATAGAGCACATTTTTCCATAAAACTTATTTGTTTTTTGCAATTGCCTACCTGTTGTTTTTGGGACATTTTTTAAAACTTGAAACCTACGGAAATCAAAGATGGGGTGATTTGTGTGGCTCTCACCAGGTTCTGTAACCCAGAATCCTATGCAAACCTCAACATTTGATTATGAAAACACATTTATCTCACATTTCTGTGATGGAAAGTTCTGGAAACTGAGGGAAGCCACAAACTACCTTTCACCCAGAATTCCACCAAGCCTCCAGATAAAAATGATACCTCACTTGTGTGGGTAGGCCTAGTACCCACGACAGGAAAAGGCCCAAAACACAATGTGGGGACATCATATTTTTCCACCCAAAACTGACCTTTTTTTGCAATGTACCTAGATGTGGATTTTGGGCCCTAACTCAGCTGGCAGCCAGGGAAATCTAGCAAGCCTGTACATTTTTTAAAACTAGACACCCCGGGGAACACAGGATGGGGTGAATTGTGTGGCTCTCACCAGTTTCTGCTACCCCAAATCCCTTGCAAACCTCAAAATCTGTCTAATAAACACGTTTTCCTCACATTTCTAGTATGGAAAGTTCGGGAATCTGAGGGGAGCCACAAATTTCCTACACCCAGCAATCCCCCACTGCCTCCGGATAAAAATGATACCTCACTTGTGTAGATGGGCCGAGTGCCTGCACAGGAAAGGGTCACAAATGTGTAGAAATTGAGGGGAAATCAGAAAAGGTCCAAAAGGGCAGTTTCTTTTCAGATATTTTTAGACTGACTCTGCTTTGGGTAGATAGGGCAATGCTGGGTGGTAGGAATTTTGTGGATTCCTGCAGATTCTGAAAGTTTCCATCACACAAATGTAGGGGGAAATGTGTGATTTCAGGCAAAGGTGGAGGTTTGCAGGGCACTGTGGGGTTCACTTCCCCAGTTGTTTAGATTTCAAAAGTGTCTGAGACTGGTAGGTTTTTCTGGGTGGCAGCATGCCCAAGTCTAAAAAATGCAGCTGCTCACCATTGCAAGTGGGTTGATGTTGGGAGTTAACCAAGCTCTCCTGGCCCATATGTAAAATCACCCCGGGGCAGATTAGGGGCTGTTGTCCCCATCTGTAACCCAGGGGTGGCAGAATGTCTGTATTATTCAAATAATTAAGGGGGAGCAAATGCCCTTCCCCATAGGGCCACTCCCCCCTCCCTGGTGGCCTAGTGGAGTGGATCCCTGCTTGGGGATCATTCTCCTGAGGCAGTCCTCAAGCAGGGACTACTAGGGAAAGGTACCTTTGGAAAGGGGAGACTCTTCCCTTTCCAACAGTACTTCTCTCTTTGAAATCGATGCTCAGGGGGTTGAAATATGCCCCTGAGCACCAAAGAAAATGAAAGCAAATGAGCCAATCAGCTCATTTTACTTTCACTTTCCCTGTAATGATGTCACCCCGAAGGTGCGCCTACCGTCGTTACAGGATGGGGATATTTTAGCCTTGGTTGCTGGGGAAGCTCTTTCCAAGGCAACCAAGGCTAATAATATCCAAAGGAAATCCCTCTGGTGCCCGCACCAAAGGGATTTCAAGTGCCATGTGCACGGACGGCCGGGAGCCATCCAAAGCACATGAGCACTGCAGCGCTGGATGGCTTCCGGCCACCCAACACATAGAACGGGTTAAGTGAAGGAGGACCGGACACTGGTGGTGGAAATTCAGGCAGCTATTGATACTTTATCTCAGGGTGGAGAGGCCCAGGTCTCTGGAGCTCACAGAAACCATCCCTCCAGGCTCTGCTTCTGCCTTATGTCAGGCCTCTAGCACACTGCCAGCTGTTAAAGTGATTTGTATAGTGCTACATTGTCATTAGTATGGCCTTGTAGCACTGGGGAGAAAATGTGCCATTCGTGATGCAGTGCAACAGTCTTGAGGTGCAGGCATCGTGCTCATTTGATGTTTTCTTTCAGCAGGGCAGCTGCTCTGGGGGCTCAAATTTTAGATTCCCTCATAAAACAGAGATGATAGAGCATGAAGAAAATCAAAGCTTCACAGAGACTGAACAGAGTCTATATCTCTGCCCTGGCTCTTTTCTTCCTTAAATTGTAACAAGCATTGGCAATGCCAAAAGTTCTCATCCATGCAAAGCTATTGGCTTTGTCAATGTCTTTTATCCATGTTACACAGCAGCATGGCTGTGCAATGTGGCTAAAGGAAAAGTTACAAAAAAGCACTGGCTGCATCATAAAATGTTTTATTCTTATGGTGGGTGGGCAGCACAGGCATCAGGAGGGAGGGTGGTTATGATCAACACGGACAACAGAAAGGTGGGAGGAAATGGCATTGGGGGTGATAAAAAAATGTTAAGAGACAGCTATAGCTGGCTGTGCCATAGTGCTTTTTTTCTTATGGAGGAATGTGGGGTAACACAGACAACAGGAGAGTTGGATGTGGGAGGGAACAAGCAACATGAACAAGGGTGGGTGGGAAGGTAAGAAGCAACAAAGACAAGGGTGGGAGGTGGGATGGGAAGAATCACCACAGATGATGGGACGGGAAAAATCAATAAAAATGGGAAGGGAAGAAGCAACACGGACATGAAGAATAAATAAAATAGTACCTGAGTCACAGTTAACAGCAGACGGACAGTGTAAGGACACTAAACAAAGTAAATCAATCAGTGCTTGATCCATGCTCCAAACAAAAGAACTGAAAGTGACATTTGCAAGAGCTTGTCAGTTAGAAGGTAGCAAATAAGAGTGATAACGAAGTCAACAAATGGTAAGCAACGGCCAGGCTCCAAGCCTATTATAGTACACAATATGCCTCACAGCAATAACGCATGCACTGTTGGCAGACGAGACCTAAAAATTAGATGAGATGTCTAGTTAGTGTCCACATTAACTACAGCAGCAAACCAAGTTCACCCTTGCCCATAACATAAGCGAGGTAAATAGCCTCTTCCTTATCAAAGACTTCTATAGCTAGATCATTTCCTGAACAAGTTCTGGCTTGTTTTTTTGAGGTGTGTGGGTGTTTATTTTTTCAATGTACCGGGTCTTTTTCAAGGAAACACTCAAAAACATGGATTTTAAATCAGGCTAACACAGTTAAATTGGCACAAATGTAACATATGAGTAGAACTTTACAATGAAGAGGTTCCGACCATTTTGGGGACAATGAAAGGCATATGAAACCCTCAGATGTGTATTTGGAAAAATGCATCAATTATAAAAATTTCCCTGGCAGTGCTAATATAATGATGTATATATTTCTGTGTATCTCTTTGACAGACATATTCACAGGCACAACAAAGTGGCATGAACACCAAAAAGTTCACACAGTGAAAAAAATGACACTGAGTGTTAATGTGCATGCAAACAAACATGCCAATGCATTCCACTACCCACCTACAACCAGCTTGCTTACACAAATCCAATCCCCTAACCCCACTTCACCAGCGATTCCTCGTGCCTTCTCTTCCTGGGTGAACTAGTCACTCACCTTTCAGTCCTTTCAAGAGTGGAAAGCCCGTTGCTGTGAAGCAGAAGATTGAGTAACAAGACCAGAACAAAGAAAAACAGCTGTCTGGCAGCACGTACTGCCATGTTAGCATAGTTGCTTTTCAGCCCAGTCACACCTATATTGAAGCAGGGCCATCTTGTGGTTAGTAAGATGCCAGTCAGTCTAATTATGTGGATGCTGTGCTCTTTGAGCAACCTATACCCAGGAGTCCTGGCGTCTGCAGGTGAAATCTCTCGTACTTGCCGACTGCCAGGCCAGGCTGTTGCCACTGCTAATGACATGTGGCAGAAGCCTGTGCAGTTAAGTCCATCTCTCCTCTAGAGACCTGTGTCACTGCGCTTAATACACTACCAGTAGCTTTCACCTCATTATCCAAGTAATAGGTCTCATACACTGAGGGTTACCTTGAGTTCTACTTTTGAACTTACTAGCACCACTCCTGATGGAAGACGTAGCTACAATTCTTTCATTATACATATGGTCTTCCAACTCCCAGCGTACCCAGTGTTGTTCTCTTAAAATCCAGAAATGGGTAAAAGTCAACACCATGAAAAGCAGTCGGTCTTACTCTCAACCCCCATTCCCTCCCACCCCACCTTGAGGAACACGAGCCCACTTGCTTGCTCGCTTCAGCATTCTCTATGCAGGCAGTGGGGGCAGCAGCGGCAGATGTGGGCGGCACAAGGGGAGCAAGTGAGCTGCACAAGTGAAAGAAGTGGACAGTCGCCTCCTGCGAAAAATGTTGGCAACCTGCACTTACATTTATTCTCAAATGAGGCACTGCCATGAAACAAAACGGAGTGTGTGGCGCCTGTAAGGCCTCTGCCGCTCTCTTTCGTCCTGAACACACATGGCCGCCTATGAAGCCTCTGCTGCTCTCCACGGTCCTGAATACAAATGACCACCTGTGAGGCCTCTAGCGCTCTCCATGGTCCTGAACACAGATGACCACCTGTGAGACCTCTGGCGCTCTCCATGGTCCTGAACACCCAAGCCTCAGCTCGTTAAGCTGGGAAGGCCACCGCTGTTCTCGTTGAAAACTGATGCACACAAGCAGGCGATCGATGCACAGTGCACAGTTTTACCGGAAGCGGCGGCTCTATAAACGCTCATCAAATATTAATGACGCGCCTAATAAATACGGCTTACACGTTGTCATCACCTTGGGTGATTGCTCAAACCATCTACATTATTAAGTAGAACAGGCTCCCACAGAACTTGTGAAAGAAAGGTTTGGATTGGCCGGTTTGTGCTGCAGGCATACAGAGCAGTCGTGGCACCGAAGAAGAGGCCAGGCTCCCGGTGCGTGCGTGGGCTCACAAGAGGAGGCAAGGATGCCAGGGGTATTGTATTGAGGTTTTTTCTTTAGCGTGCACAACAAATTCTAGCAACTCTGGGCGCTTCGGCAAGGCTTTAACAACCGGCTCCATGGAAACAGAGAAGATGAGATTAAATGCGCAAATGTGCTTTCAGTGATTTCCCGAAAACATGCAAGGCCAGATTTACTCGAATTTAAGTACATTAGCCGCGGACAACGAAACCACCCGCACACTTACTACAATATTAGAAAAATGTCTAACTCTCTTAAGAACAGAAGGACCCGTGCTTTCTCCCAGAGCCAGCGTTGGTGCGCCTCGCTCAGCAGTTAGGCCGGTAAGGAGTAGGTAGTGCAAACGCTTGCCCAGTTCATCGATTAATAGGAAATTGATAGGTCATACAGTTATGATCTACAAACAACGCGAAAAACATGCAAAAAAGTTACAAACAAAGTTTATTATTTCAATTATGTAATGTTTTTCTTAATTTTGTGGTTCGTACAAAATATATGTAAATTAGCGATCGCAAAACAAGAAGCCTAAAAACAGCCGTGGACTAGAAAAGAAAAGGACCGCCAGGAGGAGATTGGTGATGGAGAGAAAGTGGCAACAAGGAAAAGGGGGCAAGTGGGATGAGGGAAAATTGATCAAGGGATGGGGAGAAGTGACCGGGGGTGAATGAAAGAAGAAAGGGCTATCTCCTTTAACACAACATCAGATTATAGTAGTTAAAATTGCTGTGTAGAAACCAACAGCAATAATCAGCGAAAAAGTAGGGGGACTTGTGGTATCAAAAAGAACACCCATTCTATTTTTCAGGAGGCAATTCTCTGTTTGAAAAGTATCATAATATTTACACAACCCAGGGAAGGGAGACAGTGATAAACAGTAAGGTAGGTGGCACAGTGCCATAGTGGGGTGTGTAGCGTATTTACAAAGGAATAAGCAAAACCCAGTCCTGTAACCCAATCAACTGATAGGAGCATCAGCTATATGCAACATTTTTTGAGCAGACTTTTCAGCATTTTTACCCTAATGTAGAGGTTATGACAGGGCCATCAGAAGGACAAGGACGATGTCCTTAGCTGTAGAGGTCTCCATTCAGTATCGCACAGGACTGGGTGATTCAAAAAAGGCTGTTACATTCTGGTGCTTCACGCCCCATTAAGTGTATCACTTAGGGGTAGCTTTCCGTTTGGTGTCCTTTGTGATCCCATGTTTCCGAAGCATGAAGGCAGCAGCAGGTAAACAGACATAGGCCCTCATTCTAACCCCGGCGGTCTTAGACCGCCGGGGCCAGGGTCGGCGGGAGCACCGCCGACAGACCGGCGGTGCCCCGCAGGGCATTCTGACCGCGGCGGTTTGGCCGCGGTCAGAAAGGGTAAACCGGCGGTCTCCCGCCGGTTTACCGCTGCCCTGGGAATCCCCCATGGCGGCGCAGCTTGCTGCGCCGCCATGGGGGATTCTGACACCCCCTACCGCCATCCTGTTCCTGGCGGTTCGCCCGCCAGGAACAGGATGGCGGTAGGGGGTGCCGCGGGGCCCCTGGGGGCCCCTGCCGTGCCCATGCCAATGGCATGGGCACGGCAGGGTCCCCCGTAAGAGGGCCCCACAAAGTATTTCAGTGTCTGCCTAGCAGACACTGAAATACGCGACGGGTGCAACTGCACCCGTCGCACCTTCCCACTCCGCCGGCTCAATTCTGAGCCGGCATCTTAGTGGGAAGGTCGTTTTCCCCTGGGCTGGCGGGCGGCCTTTTGGCGGCCGCCCGCCAGCCCAGGGGAAAACTTGAAATACCCGCCGCGGTCTTTTGACCGCGGCGCGGTATTTTGGAGGGCGGAATTCTGGCGGGCGGCGGAGAATCACCCCCATAGTCTCCTCTCCTTGCCCAACTTCTAGTCCATCAGCAGGATTTAGGAGGCTGTTAAGAGACTAAGGATTGCACAAGGTGTGAACCATGCAATGCCACCAGGCGTCAAAGGGTAAGTGATATCACTTCCATTATGCTGCCATTTAGTTGCAAAAACATTCATGAATGCACGGTTAAAATGAGGAGGATCAAACAGCCTGATCCAATCTCAAACTGAATACATGAAAAAGAGAGGCACCTGCTGAATTCTCAAGTTAACAAACGGAGTTCACAGATGCCAGTAATCACAATGAGTTGTGCAAAGGAACCACAAATGCTTGGCACTGTCTTCATAAACTAACTATGCAGGTTGCTGCTAAACGATGGGCAGGATACATCTCTTGTAGTCCTTCATTAACTAAGATCGCTGTCACCTACTGTACCTGGATCTACAGAAAGGCACAGCTGAGTGACTGTGGGTGGTAGGACAATACAGGTAGCAAATGCTGCAAGGTGGCAGTTCTAAGTAAGAGAGAACGCTTCTGGTCACTAGCTCCCAAGTTAACAATAAATCAAGTACAAAGACGGGACACCATGTTCAGACTCATCTGTAAGCTGGGCCTCTCTGACTTGGAGGATAAGATTCAGGGTTCCCAGCAAGCTGATTCCTCTACCACGAAAACTAGAAAAACTAGAAAAAGGAAGTATTTAAAAAATGTCATGTGGCAGGGTATTCATGCTCTGCATTCTAAATGGAAGACTTTACCCCTGGAATATCCTCCCGTAGCATTTCACATTTTCAACCCTTATCACACCCTACCTTCATCTCTCCACTCAACCATGCCTAACACTTTTGTCGGTAATCCCCGTATATGTACTGTACATTTGGGGCACTCTTCAACCGCTGTTGTTTGCTGTCAACATGCTGTGATATATGGTCCCAAAGCCCTGTCTGTCGGCAAGGAAGGCTACAAGCAAAAGTACTCAGTACCATAGACCATCGCACGAGCCTATGATCAGAAGCCTCCCTTTATGGTAGGGACCAATAACAGACACTATTCAAAGCCACAACTTACACAGCAAACAATTCCAATTTCCAAACAGGTGAAGGGACCTGAATACGTTTAAATGTCACACAGTGACATTTCCGTCTTGTTAGTGGTTAATAGAGAAAGCATCTGAAACCAATTTCCTTTGTAAAAAAAGAGAACCACAATGCCTTAAAAACGTAATTAAGGAGGCTTGTATTCATTCTTTGCTCAGAAAAGTTAAATGTCATAGTAAATAAATGAGGAGTGATCCTGGTTGCTAGATGGAGTATCTCCCATTCCCCCTTTGCATCCACACCAGTCACAAGAGGCCTTTTGGAACTGAGCCAGCAATTTATACCTGCCTTATATTATGTGAACACTTCTCTCCTCTTTCATGTGTATAATGAAATTCAAAGAGTCTGAGCCCGATAATTAGTCTAAAGGAGTGACTACGTTGTATACATTTCAAATTAGGCCCATGCTCAACACTGTTATCATGTCAGGAAATGGAACGTTTTGATTTTTGATGTCCAATAATGATTTGCTCTTTTTGTCTAAATTGTGTCTGTGCCTCCTGCTGTCCCTTCCAACAGGCCAAGTCTGCTGCTTTTCAAAGTGCACACTGTGAATTGCGACCAAATACTGCAAAAATCAACATACTAGAGCACAGGCCCTACTCTACTGCAGCAGTGGCTGCAAATGGAAGGGGGGGGGAGGCAACAGCGAGGAAAAAGAAAAAAACACTTAACGTTCTTGTCGCTGCTGCCGCCGCCACCTCCTGCCACCTCTCTCCTCTTCTGGTGTCTCAACATTCACTGGGACACCATCAGAGGCTAATCAACAATCTTGGTGCTGCTTTCATGCTAAACCTAGCATGAAAGCAGTGTCAGGATTGGTCTGAGTGGCTTGGACTGCAGCTAAGACACAACCCTGGGGCCTGTGCAGTTTCTCCAGGCCTGCTGTGTACACAGCCAGGTTGGAGAAACCTAAGTGTGCATGTGTGTTTGGCTGGATTAAGACGGCCGGCCAAACACACATGCGCACTTAGGTGCACCCTCTCCTCCTCCCAACCCCACCCCTCCCTGCACTGCTGGCTGAGACAACAGATGAAAAACAATAGTAAGCTATTGTTTTTATTTTTAATCTGCTGCCTCTTAGCCAGGGAGGCGATGCCCCTCCGCAATTGCAGAGGAGTCACCCCTGCTCTACTGTTCAAATGGGCATTATACTTTCAACAACTGTATAGGTGACTCTCTAAAAGCCTGTTTAATGACTAGCCTCTCTGGCTTCTCAACAGCACCACTTCTGATCTTGGCAAACTAAGCCATTTGTCTCATTGGTGGTTTCCCTCCCATGCTCATACCCACCTGAAGGGTAACCATCTCCACCTATAATTAAAGAAAACAAGACTTTTAATTAAATCTTCAAACCCTGAGAATCTGATAGTCTCAAGTTTTGTTCGATCTTCTTCCAATCAGCTGTTTAGGACCTTGCACAGACCACTTTCAATACCGTCTGATTAAGTGGCACACCAGCATATGTGCACTCAAAGTCACCAACTACCGGTTCCTGCACTATGTAACCTGACTATAGATAAGGTAGGACTTAAAGTAAAATCAGAGTGGCCAAAACTCTCAAAGCAGCCCCATATGCAGAGCACCACAACTAAAATAGAGGTAAGAGGGATCACTGCTCTGAATGCAGCCTCCTAGCCTGCAACCTTCTAGGAAAATGCAACAGTGTCAGAATAGCTGGACTGGCTCTGGTTCTAGATGCCTGGATGAAGCAATAGAGGCTAATCATCAATGCTGAGGTATCCTCAGGCAATCTGCTTCTAGCTAGTACAATCATATTGTCATTATTTCATTCACCAGAGAAACCATTTTCTTATCTAATGAACTGTCTGATCCTAGCAATATCTGAGCCTCATCTGACCACTGATCAACAGTGACCACAGTATGATCATTTGGCTTTTAGTTAAGGCAAGTTACTAGTATTTGCTTGCCTGACTTTAACATCTTTATGCTGACGTGAACCACATCTCGACTACAAGAATAGCCTGATGATTGGTCTGCCAACAGTTCAAGTATCTCATCTGTTGGTAAAGATACTGCTTGTAAACATGACATGAAAAATGTGATAATGAATTATACGCATTTGCATGGACGTATTATCAAAATAAGGCTTCCATCACATGAAATAGGATAATGGACTGTTCAAGTTAATTATATATGCCAGACGAACCTACCTTAGCTTGCTGTGCTACTAGCTGATCTGAATCTCAGAGTATTCTACAGTAGAGGAGACAGTATGTAAAAACCATGTATTCTGTCTCACCAGATTATGACACAAAATGCCTAAATATCTTGCTCACATTTTCCCTTGGTTGAATCCTTGCTTTTTTCTCACAGTTTCTGTTGAAGAATATGACCTCCTAAGACCTGAACTCTTTTAGCCGTATTTTTTGGTCATTCAATGTATTTTATTGTAGGAACTTTTTAAGGAGTCCAGGACCAATCAGCTGTCACTGGAGTCATATTGTCTGAATCAGAACCCTTTACCCCTGGGGTCCCGAAGCTTAATCTTACTATAGGACCCAAAACTGTTCACCACGTGTACCCTTTTTATTACTTGACACTCAGGTTAGAAAAGTTGAGCAGACTCACGTTTACTCGGGAAGATGCTGTGGAGTTAAAGACTTCCACTCTATATATCTCGTGAAATAATAAGTCGTGGTCCAGCCAGTACTTGAGGATAAGAAGAGTAAAAACGCACATTGGAAAATACTACACATAATAAGCACAGAGTTTTATTGGGGGCTTTATTTTTAAAAAGTACATTTTAAGACACAGGGACAGTCTCCTAAAGCAATGTGTAGTTGCCATGGCCCTCATCTACGCCTCCACCATAGGTACAATCAAAGACTGCCTGATACAAAATGGAATCCAGGATGGCCCCAGGCACATTTACTCTTCACATACATCCTCCACAAACAAGTAGCATGTAAATATGCAATCTCTACATACGTGTAGCACTCATATTTGCAATATCTACAAAGAGGCAGCATGTGAATATGCAAAATTCACACACAAGTAGCATACACACATTCAACATCCATACTCTGCACGAATGGGTGAAGAACCAGATTATAGATGGTAGAATAATTTACAAAATGTGGGAGATTGGTAGGCTCTGTCCCAAGTAGGCAAGATAGAAAAAGGCCTAACCTGCAACTATAAGCATTGTGCTCCTACCGCTATTGGTGTTCTACAGCCCAATGAGCTGACACTAGTCACTTTCTCTAAAAAGAATTTCCACATGGTGGACCCAGCATGGACGCACATGTGCACCACTCTGCACAAACTTAACTTTATTAGTGGAATGGTGGGGAGAAAATACAATCAAAGCAAAAGAAAAAAATGCACATATAAAAATATGGATTGATTTTACCGATTATCTATTTTTAATGAGGTGTAGTTCACAATTGGAGTTTGTTGTTTTCTTGGCAAAAAAGGATAAAGCCTCAACACATGTTTTTGCCTGATCAGAAAGCTGACACCCACCATTAATTAATCTGTTGGTTGGATTCCTGGTAAAACTGCTTATCAGAGGAACCTTTAAACAACAGGCCAGATCGAGACCACTATAATACATGGGGGACCAGTGTTAAGGATTGAGGATAATTGAAATAAGTCTGTTGTGTGACATAGGACCACCAAATTGGATTCCTTATGTTTCAGTAACAAAAAAGACCACATCATTAGAATTTTCGAAACTTGGAGAGGGTTTCAGGGGCATAGCTACCATTGGTGCAGCAGATGCAGTTAACTGGGGCCTAGAGCACAGAGGGGCCTATTGAGCCCTGTAAATACCTGAACAGGTGCACACACCTTCATCAAACCACCAGCCACCCACGATGTGCCTCACTCTCCCACGCACACACTCCTTGAATCTGTAAAAGAACAACTGGAGGTCGCTCATTCTCCTACATCATATCCAAGACATGGAACAACCTCACTCAACATATAAGAGCCTCCTTCTCACGTCTTGAATTCCATAAGAAAATCAAGACCTGGCTCTTTGTATAAGCACCCCGTGGACCACAAACCTCCACTCCTGCCCAAGCACCTGGATAGTCTCTGGGCTAATTAGTGCATTACACAAATCATTAATAAATGGCATGAATTGCTGTATTTTTCTGTCCCAACAAGAGTCAAAGGTGCCATTTTCCTTACTTGCACCAAGGTCCATGGCACACTTGCAACGCAATTGCAGGGATTATAGAATTGAACAGATCAGCTAAATATTCCCCTTAAAATGTTACCAATTTTAAATGACAAACTGGTGTACAGGAAACAGGAACATGGAGGTGCGGTGTGCCATTCACAACAAATGGCTTTTTAAAAAGTCGGCAACGTTTATATTATATGAACATTCTGCAGCAGAAATAATCATATATGAAAATAATAACACTTTTAGCCAACCAAAGAATTCCTTAACGTTTATTTGACTTATGCTGTTTACTTGAACATCGAAGCGTTTTAAAATGTTGCAGCATCAGCCTATAAGTAAAAAATAGTATCAGAAGATGACAGCGATCTCGAGGGAAATAACAATGAATAGCTAAATGCGTGAATGTTTCGGCAAATACCACAATTCCAACGCTAGTCTGCTTCAGTTCTTCATTGTTTTATATAACAAATCTCGACACAAAACAAATCTCTGGCTGCAATAGCTCCATTTTTTCCAGGATTTTTTCCATTTGTATGTTCTAGATAATGTAAATGGTTAATGGCAAATTCAAAGTAAAGAGGCAAACTGCATCTGAAGGTCCCCATTTAAAAAAAAAGTAAATGCGCAACAATGTGAATGGATCCGTAAACTAATACCAAATACAAAGGAATTCATTCATTTAGATAATTAAAAAAATAACTGCAAACCGAAATAGTGCCGAGACACTTGACCTACATGCAGGGCCACGGGAATTATACAGAGTGGAGAGGGTCAAGTTATGTGGCAAGGTTGACTAAATTATGCACAAAGAAATAGCAAATTATTCAGCTGTCTGCAGCACATTGTGTGTTAGTTTTACTTACTTATTTTGGACTTCGTTTTCCATTTTAACACTTGGCAAAGGTTTCACCTCATAAGTACCAGTTTAACACTCAAATAAAGCAATAGGCAACTGAGGAGTGACCAGTCTTTCTTTGCTGAGGGCTTTCCACTTCCATTGTTGTGAAGGGCAACACAGGCCGCCATGTTTTTGATTGATGTATTTGAGCTAGAAACACGTTATTTAAAAAAAAAAAATTCAAACCTGCAGATTATGAAGCAGATGACGGAATATATGGCATATACGCCAAATCCATAACTATGCAGAAAATGCTGTAGCAGCAGTATCACATAATTCCAGTGGACCTGCCTCCATCCACTTTTATGTAGTTCATTAACTGAATAATTTGGTCAACGATGAGAAATAAAGAATACACCAGAAATAGGTACTTATGCACCCTAATCACCATAACTAAAGTTTTTTATTTTTTTTTAATGGCAGTCATAATGAATGATAGAAACAATTTGAACAAAATTAATTTAGCTACATTTAATTGAATCAATCAATAATTAATTGGCTATGATGCCTTGTGAGTTAGTTTAAAAATATGAACCAGTCATTTAATGGTAAAGGACTGCTGACAGGAAACATTTATCTAGAAAAGAAACATGCAGCCATGAGTAAGCTGTCTCACAACTCTACGTGTTGGCCACAAAAACTGATTTAAAAATATTTTATTGTAATCAGAAACATATTTGTAATACGGAATGGCATTTAATGCATTTTTGTTATGTTCAGATGCAGTTTTTGTTCGATAGTCATAAGGGAGAAAGGATTTTGAGACACTACAATCATACGGAACTATAAAAATAATTCTCATAACAATTTTAAATCTGCAGACACAGGTGCAAGTTACCTTTATTAGTGTTTTAGGTTGCTCACAAGTTTACTATCTGACTTTGGTGAAGGTCAATGAACTGTTGCACTTCACAGAAGTTTACTACCGTTCACCTATAACCGGCAACTGTCTCACTATAACCGGCAACTGTCTCAGAATGCCAGGCGTACTCTTAGAAATGCTGTCAATTCTGAAATACTGCTATGCGAAGGGCTTTTCACGGGCATAATTATAAACAGTGTGCAACCTCTGACAGAGAAAAGCCTTGCCATGCAGTCAATGGCAGTATTTTTCCTCCTTGTGTATAATATTTTTTTTTACGGCAAAAACCCTTCCCTGAGACCCCAACGATTTTATGGGTTTCCATTGCTATTTCCACCCTTCAAAGATGGGGTTCCCAAAACGTTTACGGAATCTGCCGCCAAGCTAGAGGTGCTGTCAGGAACAAGGTACCAAAGAAAAGCTTCTGGTGGCATCAATAATTGATTCCTCTATTGTGCTGGTAATCAATAAAGATAGCACCTATTCCACCACAGTCATTACGCCTGCAGCTAGTTTGCAGGAAATGGCGCCATATCAGACAGGTCATTTCTAAATACCAAGATTGTATTTTCAAGTGGATAACTGTTCATAATTTTCAGCGGTGTACTTTTGCCAGCAGAGGCCCCCATTTCCAGCCAAAACTGTGGATTGGGTCTGAAAAGAAGAACCATCAGAGAAATCATGTCAAAACTGAGCTACCTTAACGTCATTCACTGCAATCATTGTTAATGTCATGTGTCATAGTCATCTCTTCCTGGTTCCACCGCTTTTAGACCAGATGCTTGATAGCACTGACATGAAAACACTTTGAAATCTGTCTATCTTTATTCAATTTCGCCTACAGACTGTTTCCTGAATTTCTTCTATGAATATGTAAGTGATTAGAGGAGATTCTACTGAGAAATATAGTGAAGCTGAAACCCAGGTGTAATTGTAAATAGAATGTTAAATCTACCCTATAACCTGGAGCATCTCAACTTTAGTCTCTTCAATGTGATGCTCCGCCATTTGCCTCCATACAAATGGGTCATAAAGAAAAGCATTGAGGCAATATTCTTCCCACAGTGGATGCCCAGTGGGCAGGTCTTCAACCTTTATGGGCATACTAATCATGGGGAATATATGACGTCTTCATTGATATGGACTATAATGAAACAAACCTTACTTGCTTTGATCTCTTTCAAATTTGTATGTTACTGTTTATATTATGCTAATCGTGCAACATATATCTGGTGTTCACTGAACTGGAGTGCTTACATTGTGTGCCTGTTGACATATGTCCTTACAGGATGGCTCAAGAATTTGTTCCTTGGCTAGACAGACCCACTATCAATATCGTTTGTTAGCTGGCTTAATGTATGAGCCGCCAGGTGAAGTTTTAATAACTATTATCCAAGCAGAGGATATCTATAGTAATCCTTCCATTACAAAGAGGATTTGTGTCACTAATCACTGACTCAGTTGTGGAGTTACATCTATATATACTTTCCTATTAGATAATGTACGCCTATATTTATTGCTCCCAAGAAAGAACACATGCATGCCTCCAATGATTGCCCTCTCAGTTCAAAATACACAATTGAAATCATTGGGACATCATTGCAATTTGGGCCGCTATCAAAAACAGCAAATATTTAGGCCTATAATTGTTACACTGGTACAAGATTTATTACAAAAAAAATGCCTTTTGAAAATGGCCTTGTCTTTAGTTTAGCATATGTTTTAGCATGTAATCTGGTTTGTGATTTGTCCTGTGGGACGCCTGCCCACAGCACAACATTTATACCAATCACTGTGCTTTTCAAGAACAGGTTGACTGCACAACCACCGCATAACAGGTAGCCTGTTCCAATAAACTTAATTGCAGTTATTATGAAATGCAAGCAATCACTGCCCAAACAAAGATTTATTAAACTCACTATCTTCTCCGAGTTGTAACTGCAGCGCTTTGTGCCTACAATCACTGGCACGAAAGACCAGTGATGCATGTAATCATTACCACCAAAAGAAGCAGAGAAATTGGATTCCAGCACTCCAAAATATTTACATTGAGCGAATGTTCCAGTACTAACCCTTAAAGCGGCAACTTAGACAGGCCTATGTATGGTTCACGAAGGCTGGCATCAACAAAGTGGCAAAGACTGAGATATTAAAACTTTCAAGACCAAACTCAGCACACACAGGAGCACCATGTATTATTGAAGTAGTTCCCTGCCTACAGTTTAAAGAACTTCCAAAATGCTACCAGATAAGGATATAAAAACAATCTTCCTTGAGCCCATCAGGAATCTAATCACCCATTCAAATGATAGGATTTGTGCCACCACAATTAGCTAAATTAACCTATAACAGGGCAGAGTAGTAGCAGGCTTTGATTGATCAAACAAGGGAAAGAACTACAGTACATTTCAAAAGCCTTTTCCTGTGATTTTTAGGACCACGAGTTCCTGGGTGCTTGTCCTCCACACAAGGAGGTACAAAGAGTTTTGAGCTCCTCACAAGACTCGGATGAGCATGACTACTGATCTGGTTAACAGACGGTCAGTTGGGTGATTCAGTTCTCTTTTTAAAACCACTAGACTGCAGGTGAATTAAAGAAGTCCTTAGGGAAGATGTGGGAAGAGTTCCTCCTTGCCTACAACACGAAACCTGTGCACCTGCACTACAGCAGGCAACACCCTAAAATCCAAATAAATGTGTTAGATTTGGCTTGCATCATTTAGCCTGCTGGCACCAATGATGTTTAATGCCCTACTTGGATGAAATGAACAAGATAAGACTTTCAGGTTAATGCCACCACTTTGGTAAGTACATCATTCATGCTGGCACTGAGGGGTATCTTTCGATCAAATCACATACCAAGGACTCTCTCTTGAACAATAATTATCAGAAGGCACGTGGTAAGTCAGGCTTCTCCTCAAACAGTGACTCTTAAGGCCTATGTCCTTAAAAGAAGGGTTGGACATAATCACATTTGAAGGTGAGGAATCGTGGATTGAAGGTAAGATCTTTCCACATACGGAAGTTGTGTCTTTATGTAACAAACTCAATATTTGTTTCACAGAGAAAAGCCAATAATGCTGATACACCTTTAAACATATAAACATCTAATAATCAGCCATGACGCATGCACCCTGCCCTCACCTGGTGCTCCTGAAACAACCGAGAAGCTGACACGTTCAAGGCACCTATGAGGCAATGCTCACCTGCTCCTTCAAGGGGACTTTCAAACTGGTGCAAGTGGTGGTTTTGGCCACTGGAGTGGACTCCTTAACCCTAATTCATATTTGGTCTTCCTGTCTGGCCCTTGTTTAGTCAGCGTTTTGGTAAAGGGTGCTCTAACTGGCGGGGGTGAAATGTATTACCTTTTTTCTGAAACTGGATGCATGAATGGTGAAAGGAGGTTGTGAGAGTTTTTTTATGTGATGTTTGGCTACATTTATGAGCCTGTGGCCTGTAACTGTGTGTTTTATGAGCCATTCCTGCAAGTGGAGTTGCCAAGGGAGAGACGGACCTTCTCCCTGAAAACGAGCAGGCAATCAGCAAGATAAGTGCTTGTGGCTGCATAGAGAAGGATATGGAGTGGAGGCGAGGGGTGTGTTTGTGTGACACTGTGAGCATATGTACACATAGCGGGTAGTTTTTAAGCTGTGATCATTCATAAGGATTGCCACACAGGGGGCTCTCTTGTTGTGAGTGATTGTAACATCTTTGGCACAGTTATTTCTGTGATTTACCCTCAGTCAGGGCTTTGGTTTGGTTAGGGTGATATAAAATATACTAAACATGTCATGTCTCAAATACAGGGACGATGGGGAGATGGGTCGATGTGCTTTATTACCGAAATTCCATAAAAATCGAGTGAAATTATGCAAAATGCAAAGTCAGCATTTAGTGATATATTCTAGCACAAAATGTGTCTCCCTAGACATTTTGAATGCGAGAACAGATTTTGAGCAACAAAAAAAACCCACAAAAAGCCCAAGCACTGTGATTAAGAGCCACTCACATTCTGGTTGTTTGCGTTCTTTGATTGTGGTAAGGTATATAGAATACAGAATTTCAAAGAGTCACCATATTGTAACCAGGGTATCAAAGAACAAAATATGGAAGAGGTAAATGCAGAGAGGGATATATGGATTTACTTTTTCTAACACTATATAAACGTTCTTTGAAAATATATCTAACATCAAGGTACATATATATGTGGATTTAGGTATAGAAAATCTATACAAACGTACCTGTCGATATTTTGGTCTTTGATATTCTGGTCATGATATTATGATCTGTCGATATTCTTTCTTCGATATTCCAGACTGACACTGCACTGTACCTACGCTAATACTCTGACATAATTCCCCATAACATGTATTACACATTTACAAAATGATTTAAGACTACACCACTGTAACAAAATTACCTGATCCCTTTACAGTACCATCCTGCTCTGTCCCCTCGTCCAACGCATCCTATTGAATTCCCTGCTCAGTCTGCCAAAAGGTTTTACTCACTCCCTTCTGAGCTGCCAATCCCAATTCATTCTATTTTGCTGGCAAAGATCCCTTGCTTCTCTTGTTAGACCCAGCTGCAGCTACACAATCCGGCTTTCAATCAAATCACGTTATTGCAATGCAGCTCCACGCTCCCGTATTCTATCGCCTAATGTCCTGGTTTATGCATTGATCGCAACTGCCAGGACAGAACTCTGCAGCGGAGGTTTCCCTGTGGGAGAAAGGATATACAACTATTGATTACATTAAATGGTGATTATATCCAGTCATCTAATCTTGTGATGACAGGCAGCCTAAGAGAGAACACCCTGTCTGCAAGTTCTTTTCCAGAAGATATGAAAGGACTCGGAGGGCCCCAGACTGGCCTCTAGACATCTTAACACTGAGGGAGATGGGCAGTTCTAGGGCTCCTTGTAAGGTTTCACCTACAAATAGCTTCTTGTCAAAAGACCTATTGTGTACAATACCAATATTTATAATGGGCTTTGAGTCAGCCCATTGCTTATCATTGGTTGGCTTTTTTGTCAGTCTCAGTTCCTTTTTTGCTGACTGTTGTCGCTCACATGTTGATGCACTTTTAAGTAAAATAATCATAACTGCAGCATGTGTGAGTGCCGCCTGTCCTTTTTTTGTGGCTTACGTACAGGAGTGGGTCCCCTACGAGGTTAACACCAGCAGAAAATAGCTACGTGTTGCAGTAATAAGGAACAATTTTGTTGGATTACATATATGTGTCAGACACATCCCTTTAATGTTAATTCTGCATGCTACAAGGAACTTCGACAGATATCTCCTACACTGGTACAAATAGCATTGAAACACCTGCAGTTTAACAATATTGCGTGATCCATTATATGCCTAAATTCCACATCTTTGTGTAGAAAACAGACAGCATGGCCTGTGCTCCTTGAATACTGTGGCCAAAGGCGATCCATATTAGGCAGAATACAAACAGGTTTTGCCTGTAGCCATTCACTGGGTGTTTTCTACATAGGAAATATCCTTTGTCCATGTTGTGTTGTTCCCACAGACAAAATGATATGGGACAGCTGTACGTTGGGAACACACGGTCAAAAGTCATGCACTGTTCACGCTACGTAGAAGAGCACAGAGCACACAAGGTATGCATGACCTGTATCATCCATGACTTCATAAGTAATATCACTGATGACGTCATTTGTTGTCTGATCTGTCATACTATAATTATATGTACTCATCAGTTAAAAAGGACTACATATGAGGCATTGTCTTTAAAATATTATAGCAAAAGATACTCCATTTTAGCAGTGCTGTTGACCAGACTTGATTATTGTAGTGATTTGAGTGTGTATGAAATAGCTGAAGATAGTACAAGTGACTTAGGGCCAGATGTACGAAATTTTGGGTTTGCAACTCGCAAATTGCGAGTCGCAAACCCGGATGCAGGATGGTGTCCCTGACACCATCTGCGAATCGCAAGAGGGTAGCAAAGACCCATCTCATTAAACTTAATGAGGTGGGTCGCAATTTGCGACCCCCTTACGATTCGCAGCACTCACAGGGATGGTGGCCTGCTGGAGACAGCAGACCTCCATGCCTGTGACTGCTTTTTCTATGAAGCTGTTTTTTTTTTATATTGCAGCCCTTTTTCCTTAAAGGAAAACGAGTTGCAATTCAAACGAAAAAATGAAACGTTTTTGTTTCGTTTTTTCAGAGCAGGCAGTGGTCCACAGGACCACTGCCTGCTCTGAAAACATTTTTTCAGGGCCATTCACAAAGGGGAAGGGGTCCCATGGAGACCCCTTCCCTTTTGCGAATGGGTTACCACCAGTGTGACACTAGTGGTAACTGCAAATTGCTTTGCGACACGTTCGCGGTCACAAAGCAATTCTACATCACGATGCGAATCGCAAATAGGAAGGGGAACACCCCGTCCTATTTGCGAGTCGCATTCCCAGTTTGGGAGTCGGTAACCAGGTTACCGACTCGCAAAATGGGAAGGAGCATCGCAATGTGATTTTTGCATGGCGCAAACAGCGAAATTCACTGTTTGCGCCATGCAAAAAGCTTGCTACATCTGGCCCTTAGAATCAAACAATCAGTACGATACACGACTACACCACTGGCATCACACCAAGACCACTTTGAGCGTGCTCCACACCAGTTGAAAAGTGAGGGTGTCCTGGGTCCTAATGCAAGCAAGGGCCCTTCTCCTGGTCAGCTGATCAAATCCACAAATGGGGAGCAAAGAGGGCTCCACACCCCTTGGACGCAGTAGCACAGCATCTACTACACTAACTGTTGCCAGGCTTCACATGCTCCCAGCAATGTTTTAAAAAAATCAGACACTTCTGTTGTCCAGGGTTGGTTTTTGTACGAAAAATGTTACACCATTAAAATGTAAACGAGAACTCTTAGGGTAAGTTTTTCTACTAAAGTAGTGATCTCGGGCTAACAAGCTCTCTGTGAGAAGCTGTGCCTGTTCGTATGTCTAATTAAATAACATGCAGCTATTATTTACACAAAGAGCGTGTGATATTTCAGTGAGCATCAGAGGCACTCTCCCATTAGAGCAGAGCAGACAGTGGACCATGGCAATGTAACACTATCCACAAGATGTAAAGATAAGCGAGTGGATACTGAGACGAGCATGGTTAAAAGTTGACATGTAATCAATTTTGAAAGTCTCATTACAGGTACAGAGATCTGGCTGAAACATAAACCTCTCTCTGTAGTGTTTAATCTCTTCTTCCCACTGTTCCACCATTATCCCTGTTTATTGTGTTTTCTTATATTTCATTTTCACTGCTGCTTTTTGTTTTAGGTATTTCAGTGTGTTGTCCGTGTTTGTCGTATTAAAAAGCTGCAGTCCCTTTTTATGTTGCTATGTATGAATGAATTAATTAATGAATGAATGAAAAGGTTTGCATAGCACACTGGTCGAGGAACACATTTCTGACTCAACCCAAGGACCCAGACTCTAGGAAGCACAAACTTCCTGTTCAGGTTTACTGTCAACGAGGAGCTTTTTAGGAGCAATCCTAAATAAGAAATGGTCTTTCTAAAATCTAAGGTTAACCAGGCATGAATTCTATTTCAAGGCAGCTTGCTCTCTGAATGCTATTTTCCCATAGAGGCCATTTTAAAGGAGTGGGAAAAGAAAATAGGGCTGCATGATTCCAACGTCTGCGTGGGGGTCATAAAGAGTCATTTATTTCAGCATGGAGAAGATGCCCCAAATGAAAACTTGTGTGGTGAACACATCCCTTTAACATTAACCTGAAAAGCTACAAGGAGCTTCTACAGATATCCCCCACACTGGAAGACTTAGCAATGAAAGATGTACCACCTTTCAGATGCGGTTTAGTAAGAAGGCATGATCTGTGCCAGTTATTCTTAACCTGTGGTTCAGGGATCCCTGGGGGGGGGGTCTGCAACACCTACTCAGGGGATCCACAGAAACTTAGGAAAAAAAATAATATTAAGAGATTAATAAAGTGTATATAAAGAAGCATAATATGCACTTGTTTGATGAATGTTTGCTTCCTTAATTGTGTGTATTGTTCTGCAGTTCAAATTTTCGAAATTGCTCAGATTCCAATAATGACCCAGTGGAGGCCCCCAGATTCCAATAATGATAAAGTGTAGGCCCACAGAAGTCAAAAGGCTAAAACCACTGATCTTGGCTACAGGTAGCAATGAAAAATTTCCAGGACTTCAGAATGCAGATCCTCCTACTGGCGACTAGAGTCAGACTTTCTGTCTGCAGAGCAGTAGGTGCAGAATCCAGCCCCTGGTCAGAGCAAAAGCTGGCCAGTAAAGAGAGAAACAGAAGATATCACTTCAGAGGACCATGAAGTTGCCAGCACCACTATTTTCGCAAAATGTTAGCCAAATAGGCAGATTAGGTAGACAGACTGATAGTTTCCAAAAATACTGTGGCCTAGTAAAAGCATCTTAGGCAGCGGCCTTTTCATTCCTATTTTACAGTTGTTGTGTATCACTTCCTCTAGCAGAGAGGCCAATAATAAAATTAGTTGGCTTTCGTCTCAACCTACTGCCACTGATCTTTTTTGTGCGTTTACAGATGGGTTCTACCTAGAAATTAGTGGTCCTGATTTTCCAAAACATATACATTTCATATACATTCTATACCACCCAGTAAAAATGGCATTGCATTCATGTCCTTAACTTTGCTAATACAAATATGTTAAGGTCATCCATGACAGCCATTTAGTTATTGTTTATATTTTGCATGTTTTATTTAATCTTGCACTCCCCAAGTGTGTTTGCAATTCCCAGAATTTTGTGTTTCTGTAGCATATTATTATTGTATAGTGCACAATTTTGAGTGAGTATCCTCCAAGTGTTTATAGGGGCCACAATGCAAGTTTCTCACAGCACCTGTCAGTGCATCAGGTGCTCAAAATACATGAATATCCAATCCTTGGCCTTTGCAGAGCAACCATAGCAATTGCCACATATTTCCAGTTGCGGTTGTGACTCTGTGCAAGCTTGTGTGAAGGAAGTACACAACTGTCAATATTCTGACAAGGCAAAGTAAAAGAAAATACAGTGCTTACAGGTGAGTGGGTGCATTGTGTGAAGGAGATGCGAGAAAGTGCATTCAGGTGAAAAGATGGTTCTGAAGAGGAAAGAGAAGTGGTGTGAGTTAAGAAAGTAAACACGATGACGAGATAAAAAGGGTGTACATGTCATCATCATCAAAACACTTTATTCGGTATGAAAATAATCAACCATAAAGATAAATAAACAATACAATACATAAAACCTGGTTACATTCCACCAGTATTTAAATACCATAAAATTCATTAAAAAAGATAATAAAACAGTCAAGTTAAACATTTGAAGAACTTTTAAAAATACTCCAAATTATTCTGCCAGGTAATAGCACCCTTCAAAAAGGACCCCAGCCCACGCAACACCAATGCATCAGAAGCCGTGCGCAGCCACAAAAAAGCTAGGTGATATTGCACAAAACCTTTCGGCCTCAGCAGGGGGAGTAAAACCGGCGCCTGAAAGGTGCATAAAAATCACAGAACAAGGTAAAGTGAATCAAAGTCTGCAGGGACACACCATCGCAGGGGCAAAGTCTGATGGATTTTTCATCGTACTGACCTAGCGGAAAACATAGGTTACTTCTCACAACCCCCAGACAAAATCGCGTAAGGAGACACTTTTCCCTCACATTTCTTATCTCTAAGAGATAGGGCTCAGGGCCCACTCCCATCTTTATCCTAATAAACTCCCTTACCGATTTTTTCCTTAGGACCTCCTCCTCTCTTTTGGCCCCCAAGATTTTCAAGAAATTTGCCTTAGCCCAGTGTTTATCACGGCTAGTCAGACCCTCAGGAGCCTCAAACATATCCGGACGCCCAAGCAAATAGGCTACCTTTCTTATGTACATCAGCCAAGGGATATCCTTCACATGATCACAGGCCAAGCAGTCCTGCAGGATCTCTCTGTTAAAGGAGGCACATTCATTAGCCCAAATAGAGATCCATAGCAAGAACGGAGCAAGCTGGATGGTATCTTGTCCAAACTCAAGAGCTAATTCGGTGTGTAAGCAAAAACCGGAAGTATTTTGGCCAACTCCCAATAGCCTTCTAAAATGGTTTTCCTCAACTGCAGGGGCCCTAATGTCCACATACACCCAGAGAGCAGCACCATACAGGAGGACTGGAAGGCATTTACACCTATAGACTTCAAGTAGGGTCTTGATAGGTTTATTTCCCACCCTTGCAGCAAAGTCAAACATGGCACCAACTGTAACATTAAAGAGAACCCCTCTTCTAGAAATACAGGGTTTCCAGGTACCTTTAACATCAAAAACAACCCCCAAATAGGGGAAATCCTGGACCTTGCTGATTACTTGTCCTTCAATCTTCAGCACCCCCACCCTACTAAGAGGCTTTCCAAAGACCATAAAATGTGATTTTTTACAATTCATCTCTAGATCAAGTGCTGACATAAAGGAGTCATAGGCTCTGACTGCTTCTCGTTGGCCATTCATAGTGCGGGCCATAAGCACCGCATCATCCGCATAGATCAATGCAGGGATACTTTGCCATGGATTTTAGGAGCATCCCTACTACGTTCAGCTAAAAAGTCAAACAATCTGTTGGCATACAAAAGAAAAAGAGTAGGAGCCAGGACACAACCCTGGCGCACCCCCCTATTTAACTCAAAAGTATCTGAACATTCCCCATTTATCCCCACCCTTACATTGGCATTAGTTCCTAAGTGGAGGTACCGAAGCAACTCCACAATGTGGGGATCCATGCCTAACTGATTTAACCTCTCCCAAAGCTTGGCCAGATTAACCTTATCAAAGGCACAACTAAGGTCCATAAAGGCAAGATATAAGGCCCCTTTCAGGTTTAGGCACTGTTCCTAAGTGCCAAGCCCTTCCCTAAAACCGTATTGTGCCAGGCACAAAATTTCATTTTCAGCCATCCAGGCCTCAATGCGCCTAAGGATAATCCGGCACAAGATTTTAGCAGAGGAATTAAGAAGGGAAATGGGACGATAGGTTTTGGGATCATTTAGGTCCCCCTTTTTAAACACAGGAATAATGCAGACCGATCTCCAAGTGGCAGGAATTCCCATAATAACTGCTGCATTAAGAACATTTAACAGAATAGGCGCCCATAACTGGGGGCAAGATTTATAAAGATCCAAGGGAATTAAGTCTGGGCCCGGAGCTTTATTGTTAGCGCTACCACAGAGTGTCTCCCTAACCTCAGGGAGTGTGAACCTGATCGCTAAATTGGGTGAAACATCAAATTGTCTGTCCCAGTTGTCTCTTAAGGGACTCCCCTGAAAGATTCTGCAAAAATGATTCACCCAAACATCAGAAGTGATATTACATTCCAGGCCCTCTGAAGTTTCAGTTTCTAAGAGAACCCTGTTTACAACCTTCCAAAACAGGCCAGGATTCTTGAGCTCTACTGCACGTTCCAATTTCCCCCAGGCTATTTCCATAAGATTGAGCTTTCTTGCCCTCAGAACACTTTTATACTTAACCCTCGCATCTCTAATATGGTCCATATCTCTGGGGTAGGCTTTAGGAGCCCTCCTCGTAGTTTTCTTAACATCGTAGCAGGCTTTACTGAACCAACCACCCACATGCTTACCGGGGGGACTGGACAGGTGAGAACAAACAGTCTTTAAAATCTTCGTTCACTCTCAGCATTGCAGCCATTACTTCCTTTGGACCAGAGGTCTCTACCAGAAGTGTACCCGTGATCAGATTTAGATTGTCACCCACCACTCTTTCTACTACTTGCTGGAAATTTACTTGTTTCCACCCGCTCTCCTGCCTTGGTCTTTTATCCTCATCAGTGCAGGCCCACCCCGTCTTAATTCACATAGGAACTCTGAGAAATTAAAACAGACTGCGAGAGTGTTATGATCACTAAGGTGGTTCTCCAGCACTTCTCCTCCTAACACCAGATCTTTTAATGGTGGGGACACAAAAATATAATCAATAGTAGAACCAGCTCCTCTACCCACAAAAGTAGGGTGCTGCTCAGAGCCCACCACTTTAAAATCCCGAATATTCAAGAGGCCCATATTCCTTAAGCCCTTAATCAGGACCATTCCCCTAGGATCCAGAGCTCCCTCAGCTGGGTAATCCTCGCACTCAAACTCAAAGGGGTTTAGCACTGTGCTATATCGTCCTATCTTGGCATTAAAATCTCCTGACACAACAGCACAGAATTCCATCCCCACCTCCTCCATTTTACCCTTCAATACCTGAAGAACTGAGAAAAGGACCCTAATTTGGCATCCCACATCCCATACACTGTTATAAAATTTGACCAAAAGAACATTAGAGTTGTCAGGGAGGAATACCCAAACAATCAATATGCCCTGATGGTTACAGTTAATTTGAAATGCTCTCACTATTTTGGAAAATCGAATTAGGGTAACCAAACCCCCTTTGGGGTGACCTCTGTGTGACCGGACTGCCAGGACAGCGAACCTATGGTAACCATCCCAAGCTGCCTGCCCATCCGACCAAGTTTCTTGGAGCATGATAAAGTCATAATGAGCCAGACACCTGACCCATGCCTGATCTGAAAGTTTTGAATCGTACCCTGCAATGTTCCATGAGATAAGACAACACTTAGGCGGTCATTCTGACCCTGGCGGTCAAAGACCGCCAGGGCGGAGGACCGCGGGAGCACCGCCGACAGGCCGGCGGTGCTCCAATGGGGATTCCGACCGCGGCGGTAAAGCCGCGGTCGGACCGGCAACACTGGCGGGCTCCCGCCAGTGTACCGCCGCCCCATTGAATCCTCCAAGGCGGCGCAGCTTGCTGCGCCGCCGAGGGGATTCCGACCCCCCCTACCGCCATCCAGATCCCGGCGGTCCGACCGCCGGGATCCGGATGGCGGTAGGGGGGTCGCGGGGCCCCTGGGGGCCCCTGCAGTGCCCATGCCACTGGCATGGGCATTGCAGGGGCCCCCGTAAGAGGGCCCCTAAATGTATTTCACTGTCTGCTGCGCAGACAGTGAAATACGCGACGGGTGCAACTGCACCCGTCGCACAGCTTCCACTCCGCCGGCTCGATTCCGAGCCGGCTTCATCGTGGAAGCCTCTTTCCCGCTGGGCTGGCGGGCGGCCTGAAGGCGACCGCCCGCCAGCCCAGCGGGAAAGTCAGAATTACCGCCGCGGTCTTTCGACCGCGGAACGGTAACCTGACGGCGGGACTTTGGCGGGCGGCCTCCGCCGCCCGCCAAGGTCAGAATGAGGGCCTTAGTATTCTTCCTACCCTGTACCTACCTTGACATAGCAGCGTTGGGGGGAGCTACCAGGCTCACTGTGTGTCTCTTTTCATAGCGTCAGTCCACCCCCTCCAAATCAGGGGTTCTAATAGTATCCAATCTCCTACTAGCTAGCTGCCGAGCACTCAGGCCTTGATGGAAATTCCTGCCCAACCCAGGTAAGGACTCAACACCCTGCTGCATATGATCATAAAAGTGACCCAGGGGGACCATACCAATCTTACCCTCACTCAGGTAGGCCATACTTTGTGTGGAAAGAAGCCGTTGGGCCAGGCCGGGATAACAACAGTTTATAATAATACAATACCCAGTTCGCTCTTTTTCTTGGGGCCCCACCCAGTCAATTCTTCTAACAAACAGAATATCCCTGAGCTCCTTACATGCAAAGTCATATTTTTTGCTTAGCCAATGACCAGTCTTGTCTTTCAATTGGTCTGTGGATTCACTAAGGCCTGGAGCGAGAACAGGGACATTTGTAAGTACCACCACATAAGGGGCACAAGCCGGAGGAAGCTCCAAGCAGACCAATGGAGAACTTTTCTTCACCGGATACCGATTTTGTTTCCTGCTGCTTTGTTGAAAATCCCCCCCATTCACCACACGCCCACAATTCAGTTGCCTACCATCACTAGGGCTATTGTCTGCCCTCACACCTCTCGATGGAGCAGTTAAAGGGGCCAAATCAGTTTCTACAGAGGAGCCAAATGCCCCTGGATTTGCACAGTTAGCTGGTTGCTGTGTTACTTTCTCCAACGCCCAAGGAGCACCTTCATAAGCACTCAACCGATGGAAACCGCTGGAATCCAAAGGACCACCTGTGGGCTGACTAGGCCTTTCTTGCTCCTGCTCACACAGCCGGAGAATGGCTTTCTCAAGGGCCAATAATTTTGCCAGAACTGGGGACAGAGTGATCTCAAACTCTCCTTAAATTTTGATAGTAAGTTGTTTACTCCACAAAAATCAAAGCCATCTATTAGGCCCATAGTACTTTCAGGTAAAGACAAATTAAATTTATTCCCAGCTTTCTTCAGGGCCTTTTTCTCCCTGGGGGAGGGCTACAGCTATCCAAGGCACAGGCCGGGGGAGAGGCCATCAGAAGCCTCTTACTTTTCCTCAACGGTCCACGCCCACCGTAAGCACCCATTTCTACAGGTGGAGGATTTTTAAAACAGCACTTTGCTCCCCCCCCCCGTCTGGGCCACCTCAACTTCCAGAGCCCTCAAGGCATCATTTACTACAGAAACTTGGCACCAATCATCCATTTCCAAGAAAGTCTCCTTTCTGCAAGATCAAGCTCCTTTGCCACAACCCCCACAGCTCTGGCAAAAAAGGAATCTAATGTAGTGTTTGAGCTTCCCTGCCTTCCACCACCACTTAGGGCTCCAGATTGCTGACCCCTTTTCCTACCCATCCTCACAGAGCACGAACAGGACAGCTACAGCACAATTTAAAATAGCAGTTTTTACCTCCAGAGGGGACCTATAGACACCCAATAACACTTTAGCATGCCCAAACAAATGTTCTCACACTCACCCTCCGCGTGAGAATTAAGGGGGGTGGCCCGGACTCTGTCGGTCGATGATGTCCAAAGGACGGGCCCGCCCTTGGCCCAGGCTTCACCCAGGCACGGCCTGCGCGGCGGGAAGCTGACAGCGCTTAAAGGCACTCACCGGGGCTAGGCTACGCCCCCTGCTCCAGCTCCTTCTTCCGCTCCTGGTGCTGGGACTCGGAGTCCCTGGTAACCGCGGTGTACATGTCTAATATAGAGTGAACATAATCTGACTGGCTGAGGCACTCTGAAGACCACAGCCCCTTTCACAGGCATCAGTAGTGATACATTCACGATCTCACAATTTCAGATCTAAAACATTTTCAATATTGTTGTTACTCTTTTATCTTAAACAGCTAACAATCATTGATAAAATCCAATAGTCCTGGCTTGTTTTAGATGTATGTCTGTTTTGTTATATGTCTGGGTGCAATAACAGAAAGCTCAGAGAGAAACCAAAATGCCAGTTTGGTGGCACACCACGGGAATCACAGAAATTGTGTTTACAGGTTTAAGCCATGCCCTTATTACATAGGTTGTGCCCCTTTTAGAGAACCCCCACTTTGTTTGTCCACTGAAAGCCCTGGTTTTCCCTCTAAGCTCATGCAGGCTAAATGCTGCATGCAAATGATTTACTGTTCCATACATATTTTCTCCAATTTGCATCCGGCTTAGTGGTTGCCTTTTTCAGATCACGTGTGTCTTCAGGTAGCCAAGAGGTTGGGTGAGTTTGGTTTCTAACAGTGGGAAAAATAGTGTGAAGATTTGTTAAGCTGTTTCTCGCAAATATACACACAAATGTGAGACTCTTCTGCTAACACAGTTGGGGTGATCAAGAACTCAGGCAGGAATAATTTGCCTAAGTGAACACTGAGGATAAATCAGTGTGTACTGGCTGAAAAAAACAAGTGTTGGCACAGGGCACATTCAGTATCATTTTGTAGGCACACACATGTGAGATGATGTGCAGCCAGGTTATTTTATAAGTGTATGCATGCATGATGAGGTGTGCGCATGCATGCATCATTATGGATGCATTCTATAGAATTACAAAAGCGTCAAATTGTTTTTAAAGAATTAATGATAAAACAGTTTTTCAAGGCAGAGGACCAGCAGCAATTTGCTGTCTCGTCCTCCTCACCACCAAAAAAAGAATAAAACATTAAACATTTTTAAAAAAAGACGGGGGCAATGGAGGGGTGGGTGGGAGGGAGAAGCAATGGCCAGTGAGTTAAAGAAGGTAAAAGCAGCACGTGCATGAGGGCAACAAGTTGGATTGTGGAGTAATAAAAGAGTAAGAAAGCAACCTAGAGCATGGGGGAGGGAGGGAGTTTGGCACTTGACAGCAACGAGAAGCATACAGGAAGAGGATTGTACCGCAAGGGAGACAGCAACATGGGGCATAGTGGTGGGTATTTTGCAAGCAAAGAAGCCCCTGAGAGAGAGAAATGGAAAGCACACACAAGCAGTACTTAAGCAAAGGAAGTAAGTAGTTCCCTAAAAT
Organism: Pleurodeles waltl; assembly: GCF_031143425.1. Lineage (NCBI taxonomy): Eukaryota > Metazoa > Chordata > Amphibia > Caudata > Salamandridae > Pleurodeles > Pleurodeles waltl. The sequence goes on from NC_090448.1 coordinate 554,497,307, forward strand.
TGAGCAGTGGAAGCAAAGAAGCCAGACAGAGAGATGGTAAAGAGGCTATGCTCTTGTAGGGAGTGGGGGAACAAACACACAATGGACAAGCTTGGACAAGGAAAGCCACTTAATATGAACGAGAAAATGAGTGAGACAATATGATAATAAAGACAGTCATTGATAAGCAATGGTCCAGGTGTAAGCCCCTGTAAGGTCTTAGTAATCACATAATAGATCTTTTGCAACCAGGCACCTTGTACTGTTGGTAGGCTCGACCTAATAAAACCTAATGTGCTCACCCTAATAAGCTATGATTAGGCTTCAACGTGCTGGTGCTGTAGCCAGGTCATGGCTCCACTCTGTCTTCAGTCTGGGGGCAGAAGAATTCTATTACTGAGATTGTGTGCAGAAAGCGTTGTTTTGAAAATTAGCAGATGAAAATTAGATCACAACAGGGGATAAGTAGAGCATTACTCAAAAGTATAGCTGACAGTTGTCACTCGATTATGTGCTCCAAAGGAAAGGAGATTGTTTTATTTAAAACTCTTTGGTGGGCAATGATACAGCAGCTAGGAGGTGTGTATATTGAAAAGCTCCTGTAGACATATGCCACCACATGTTTTTCTTCAACTGGTTCCTGGTCAATGTAAAGAAAATAGTTACTCACACCCAGCCTAAAACAGACAGGAACGTAAACAGCACTGAAAGCCTTGAAAGCTATATTTGAAATTAAAACAATGGGATTTGGGCATAATTTAATTCATTGTTAAGGATTATACACATAGAAGTAACTGTTTTACTCCAATGAAGTGTAGGTTTAACATTTTAAATGATGTATGCAATGTTTATGGGGTGATATATAGGAACTTATGAGCTGATATGGAACGAGCTGTACAACAGATGTAAATTTAGTTTGATAGTAAATGTGTGTGCCAGATAAATGTCATTAAGGAGCTATAATTATATTAGATATGTGGCCTTTTTTTACTAATTTGATTACAAATGTTATTTCGTATTGAACCTACTGTGCAGGCTAAGGAGCCGTGCATTTAATAATGTATTGTTACAATTAAACAAATAAAAGAAATATTAAAAAAAAAGATCTACTGTGCACCACTTAAATGATTTGATGGCACTGTACCAGGAATAGGTCTGCAACCGGATTAGAGACGAAATGGTCATTCTAAACGTTTGCACAAGGCATACACAACCTAGTTTTATATATAAAATGATAAGTAAGGGTCCCATAAATAACATATTTGGTCAAGGTGGGCAGAGTGCCCTATAGGCAAGACTTATCTGGCTAGCAAAAGCCTTCTACCGCTAATCTGACCATGTCTGATGTATTTTCCATCACACCAAATACTTCTTGACAGTTAGCTTCACAAGCTACTGATGGTGTGTATGTACAATCCGATCAAACATTGCATATTTTGCCCCAAGCCGGAAGCTGGTCTCACTAACTCGCCCACTCTGCAGCATTTCTCATTCTGATGGTATAATTTCCATAAGACCCGCTAGACCTACTCACCTGGTGCTAGGCTGCATCATTGCCCATATTGCTGTCCATCCCAGCACTTTCAGGCATTTGTCCTTAAGTGCTCCTGTTTTTAATCTTCAACTGCAGTACTAATTAGGTTTAGAAACCTGACCTCCATCTAGGTAACTAGAAAAAATCAAATGCAAAGCAGGGTTGTTGGCCTGCTAGACCTAGAATAACCCCATCCATTTGTTCACAGCCAATAACAGGAGGTGGCAAATAGTCACCTGCTAATTAAGATTCATAAGACTGGTCATTTTGTAACCTCATGCGATTGGACAGTTTAAGATGTAACCTAAAAAATGCTTTCAAAATAAAACGTATATTCAAAAAGTTAGTGAACAATTTGTGTCCACTATCTGTCCTGTCCCCAAGCTCAACTACAACCATCTGTTTACAAAGTATAGAGATTTAGTCAACATTTTTGGAGAACTTGGGGCTTATTTTGCTCTTGGCGGACTGTACTCCATTACTGCAGTTAGTGAAAAGATGAACTCCATTGCTCTAGATGACTAAAGCTGCCATATTAAAAGATCTCTGCCTACCTGGGAGAGATCCGTGTGGCTTCAGAGGAGCTGCTGCCACTGCAGATCTTCTGAAGGCACAGGAACTTTGTAGTTTGGGTATCATATTCAGTGCACCCACACAGCAATTTTTTGCTTTTCTAAAAAGAGTTCACAAAACTTCAGTTTGAATTTGAAATCCCATGCCATCTGGGAGTTTTTCTCCAGTGTGTAGGAGTCATTTATGTGTTTCCTGTTCAGGCCACTAGGCTTTCTGTGGCGGTGCCAAAGAGAAAAAAACGTCAGCCAGACGTCTCCCATAAATAGAGACGTTGGTCTACAGTTCTTTCAATATGTGTCAATGTCAGCTGATGGATCAGTCAAAAAGGTTGCCACCAGTAGAGGTTCAGTCAGCAGAAATATGACGGTTCACCCAACTCTAAATAGAAATGGTGAGCTTGCAGTTTGGGGAGCAGGGTTTGTGACAAAGTAAGACTCTAAGTTGTAAAATTAATTGCCTGAAAAATTCAGTTACGCCAGCTACTAAGAAGTTTAAAACGTTGATGCTCAAAGTTTTAGGAGTGAATACATTTCACCCAAAAAAATGAATCAATAATTTGACAAAAAAATCCATGTTATTTATGCTTTCTATTTCGGAATGCAACGGGAAGTACTAACAGCCAATGGGATTTGTAGGAGTCCCAACGCGGAAGAATTCAGGCAGACACTGAAAAGAAAAGCCCATAACCACCATTCCCGTTTAACATCAACTCTGGAGGGAAAAATCTGAAACACGATGCAATAAATAGAGTGCTTTCATTTTCTGGCTCATATTTGAGCTTTTTTTATTTTTCTGAAGATGAAATGCTGAAAAGGGGCTTAACAAAGTCATTGACCCCATGTGCTTTTTGTAAATATAAACACCTATCTTCTTGGAAGTATCCGAATCCTGCCCAGGACTCCGGACTTGTCTGTTTTTTATGCCTGGCCCAGATTTCTTCGGGAGTGTTGTTCAACTGCCTTGGCATAGTCACATCCTCTGCGCGGCTCACTCTGCGTTATTGTGAACTTGAACCACGTGGGAATTTTCTTGGCTCTCATCTGGTTCACAATCCCTTTAGCTTCTGGGCCCCTCAAACCCGCGGCGGTGAAATTCACTGTGCTTAATGCCAGCCACCTGCTCACGGAATCTATTGCTGATCTTGTGTATTGTTTCCGAACCCTGCTGACTGCAACATTTTGGCACACGCACAAATCTAAAGTAAATACACTTCACAAACCGGCCCACAACATCAGCAGGCAGCACAACTGTTCAAGATATTTGTCTTGCACGATTTAGAACACTTCATCGCCTCCGGGTACTCGGGCAGATGCAGCTTCCATTTTGTGGGTGGCTTTGAAAGCATTCCTCAAAATAAGTGCTTGAAAAGCATTCTTTTTTTTGGTCTTTTTGGCTTTAGGGAGGACGAGGGTGGTGTCTAATGCGTGCTTTTGCAAAATGATGATTCTCAACATCCCTTTTAATAGTCTACTTTTACATGTCCCATAAGGAAAAACAAAACATGGCAAATCAGCATCTGGCCCCATCTAGAGGTGTAATTTGCCTCGTCATTAATAAAGACAGCATCTACGTTTCTTTAAACTCTCCAAATAAATATGTAGCAGCAACAGTGGATGGACCCTCAGATAGCTTGGGGCCCGGGGAACAATGATCATTCAGTCCCCTAAACTGCTGACTGGCAAGCCCCTGTCTTTTTTCTATCTGGGTTCTATTAATCTTGTGCTGTGTAAGCTTTCTATTAGTTTCCTCTGCTGTGGCTGTTTTTATTCCTCTTCCTCAAACATTTGCAAGCTTCTACTATATGCAGGAAAACTTGGGAACAGTAAAGGTATTTGCAGAGGTTTTACGAGCAACAATGTGCAGAACTAACAATACCCTGTTGTTGGGTCTTATGTTGTCAAATAAGTGGTTCCATAGTCTCAGGGCCAGGTGGGAGAATGCTTTATTGAGGGTTTTATTTCTTCCTGTTTTTTATAATTTCTAGGAGTGGGTGTGACCTGTTTTATTTCGCATCTTTCACGTCCTGTAGTTTGTAGCTTGCCAGTAAAGATCCTGGGTGAGCCACTGTGTTATGATTTGACTGTGATAAAATAGTTTTTGAATGTGATTCTTATTTTAAGAGGTAGCCCGTGAAGTTTCCCTAGGATGTGTGAGATATGGCCTAACTTTTTAGCCCCTGCAAGAGTTGACGAGCATTATAATGGATGACCCGGAGGTGAGACAGCATGGATTTGGGGAGGTCGGCTAGCAAAATACTTCCAATATCCAAATGAGAAACTACTAACACTTGTAATGTTGCCCTGCAGTCTGAGGAAGAGACTATAGGCTTGGGGTTTCTAAGAAAATATAGTTGAAAGGAGGATATTTTGTAAGTATGGGAATATGTTGGATCATAGTTTGATTCTGATTTTAAGCCCAAAGTTTTGACAAATGGGGCAAAGGATGGTGAGATCTCGAGCAGAATAAAGGGTTTAAGCGAAGTACTGGAAATGGAGAGTTATTGGTGGAGATTAGGAGAAATTCTGTTTTTATTGGATTCTATTTAATGGATAATGGGCTCATTGAGTTTCGTGTTTTTTTTTAGGAAGTTCTTCAGGCATGAAATGTTTGAGTGGGTAGAAACTCCTTTATACAGTTGGGTATTATTAGTGTATTGATGAATGATGAGGTAATTCTCTCCAAGCACAGAGGTCTAATGTTCCACGTACAAGTTGAAAAGGTATGACAATATGATTAAAAACGGTTGCCCACCACTGTTGAAAGGCAGCTTTGATGAGCTAGGAGAGTCAATTTTTACAAACTGGGATCTTGATTGGATGAAAGAATGAAACCAATGTAAGACTTTTCCTTTTTCCTAAGCCTGGGAGACAGGTTATCAAGTAGAGTGTTGAGGCCAAATGTGTTCTATTGTGACAAAGTTGAGCAACACAAGCAGGCAGCTTTCATCTTCGTCTAGACTATACAGAATGTCAGCTAATATTTGTAGCATTGTAATCCCGTTGCTACATTTGGGACAGAAGTCAGATTGAATGATGTCTTTGTTGAACCTGTCGTGCAGAAATGTGGTGCAGACGGTGTACAGAAACTACATTTTGGATCGTTTCCTCAAGGAAAAGGAGGTCGGAAACGGGTCCTAGAGTCTGTAAGTCACAAGGGTCAAGGTTTGGATTTTTCAACAAGTCAGATTTTACTGAGGAGGAAAGGATATCATCTTCTAGCGAGGTGTAAATGATCTTTGGAATTATTGGAATGACGCTGTTGGGCACAGGATTATATTAGTGTTGCTGATAAAGGATCATCTGTATTCAATCAGGGGTTCATTGTCATTATAATTTAGATTAGTTCCTGCATTTCTAGTTGTTTGGCTTACATGTCTGGATGGTTCTTTTCGTTAATTGAAGTGGAGGTGAGGTTTGCAACATTCTGATCTCTTTGTGGATCTTTTGTATTTTCTCTGAGGAATAGTAATGTTGTTTTCAAAGAAAAGCAAGCTAACAGTTGCGGGCTGTTTGATGGGACTTGTTGTGTCCTAATTTGATTTTGTAAGTACTAATAGGTCTTGTGTTCTTTTTTCATTATGTTCTTAACTTACATTGCTTTTTAAATGTGAACCTTCATCCTTTTTGTATTTTTCTTGTTGCTATTTTGTTGGTGCTCAATTCATTGGCCTACTGAAGGGGAGAGAGTTTATGGCCTAACTTTTTAGCCCCTGCAAGAGTTGAGGAGCATTATAATGGATGACCTGGAGGTGATACAGCATGGATTTGGGGAGATCGGCTAGCAAAATACTACAGCGCCCGAGTAATCATGCCCTAGAGAAGACTTACAGAGAGCTTATGAAATAGGCCATGACCACCGCTTCTGATGTCACTGCACCAGCTTGGGCTTTGAGGGCAAGTTAAACCTTGCCCCTGCCCATGTGCCATTGCACCCACTTTGTCTTCCCAGATCCCTCCTGCCAAAAAAGGCAATTTCGACTTGTTAACTGCAAACTCTCTACAGCCCTTATTGTTTCGTATTTTGTATTGTGGCAATAGCAAAAATAGCAGGTTGTATAATATTGAGAGTGGATCCTTTTACAAGGCATTAATCCACACTTCCTTATAAGAAAAATTGGGTCTGGCTGATATTCATTCATACATTTGGCTTGGATGTGTGTCAAGGTACTGAGGAATAACAAAATCCCCAGTTCTTACATAAACATGCTCTGGGAACAGGGCAGATACATCAACTGCCAACTTCACACACACTACAGTTTTACTCGTTAAGTAGCAAAAATAGCAAAACATCAAAAACATTGAACGGACAAAAGACATTGGCCGTCAGACATCAGCAGGTGTACTAAGTAAACATTAGCAGTAATTTACGACTTTCTCTAAAAAAAAAGCTTTGCAGATAATTCTTAAGGCACGTGTATAACAGAGGGGCATGAAAATTGCAGTTTTTACACATAAATCTAAATCTCAAAAGTATGAAATCTTTTATAGGAAACCTTTGATTGTAAACATAAGTTTAGTTAAAGTGATGCTAAATGCTCAAATTCCTTTAGTGACAGAAGGAGGTTCTGGCGCACCTGCAAGTCTCTACCCTCGGCAGATCAGCCTTCACGGTATTCTCTTCAAATCTTTTGCTTAGAGTTAAGCTGCTTGGTGTGTTCCTTCTTCCACCTCCACTGTGAATGGCAGGCCAATGCCACCATCGCCTGTTAACACCAGCCGCCCCTGATTAAGTGATGTATTCATTGTTGGTGATATATTAATTTTTGGTGACTGTATTCTGGTTGCAAAACATCGCAAAGATATAGGGCCTGATTACAACTTTGGAGGATGTGTTAATCCGTCCCAAATGTGACGGATATACCACCAGCCGTATTACGCGTTCCATAGGATATAATGGACTTGTAATACGGCTGGTGGTATATCCGTCATTTTACTGTCACTTTTGGGACGGATTAACACCTCCTCCAAAGTTGTAATCAGGCCCATAGACTGCTGAGTTAGGGTTGTAACACATCGCAAAAAGGAAGAGGGTCCCCTTAGGACCCATTCCCCTTAGTGAATGTAAAAACAGTTTGTTGGAAAGTAGGCACTGGTGCAGGAGATCACTGCCATTTGAAACAAATTGAAAACATAACTTTTCTGTTTAAATGCAGTCCTGTTTCCTTTGAGAAAAATAGGATGCATTTAATTAAAAACACTTACTTTATAAAACTGCAATCACAGGCATGGTGGTTTGCTGACCACAGAAGGCCTCGGTCTCTGTAATTGCATTCAATCGTAGTGAGTCACAATTTGTGATCTGTACAATGAATAGTCATGAGGTAGGTTCTAGGGAGACCCATTACAAATCAGAATTTTGTGAACAAACCTATTAGTATATTGGTCCATTTGCAAAATTATGTTCCGTTTGTAAAAGCCAGAGAACAATCTGCTACGACCTTTTGCAAACCGAAAGTTTGTACATCAGGCCCTATGTATCTTAAATGTGAATTTACCATGCTGCACACATTTAAGCCTTCACACAATGATTTTGGGTAAAGATCTTTCATTAAAATAAACATAAAAAATTACTGCGGTACAAACCATATATGTAGACGTGCAGATTATAAACACACAGAGATTATAAACGCATATACACACACATGCACATCGACTGTTAGGAAGCCAAATGTATTAACTGATCTGCTCAAATGTCATTTACATTTCACTTTGGCCCACTCACAGTATACAACATGGGGTAAAAGGTCAGCTCACTTCAGCCATTGGCTCTTATTATTGTGCATTAGTGAATTAGAGCATTTTGGGTCAGCATACTTCAACCACTGGCTCTCACCACTGTGAATTAATTAATTACTGCATTTCACATGTGCAAGCCCACTTTCAAATTAGTCCCTTTCAGTGTTGTGCATTGTGGGCTAATCTCGCCGTGCAATTCTGCTTTCTTTTCATATTTTTGAAAAATTATCTTTCACTGGATTTTCTTTTTAGTAAATATTTGCAGACCACCTTACATGCAGCATTTTTACTTTTCATTACTTTTAAGCTTTCAATACCTATTGCATGTGTTTTTTTTTAATGAGACTACATGATTGCAGGCTTTCCAATGCCAGATCAATTGGCTATGGCAATGCTAGTTTCATTGCCAGACTGGAGCGACATATGAGAATCTTGACATCTTACTTAGGATTCTGGAGGCCTTTTGGTGCTACGCACCTGCAGCAAACAGCCACCTTCCCTATTAGAGATAGAGTGACAGTGGCAGTGCACTATCTCGTAGTGATTGCGAAAGAAACACCATCAGTTCCTCAGAGCTCATTCGGGCCACAGCAACAAGATTGCCTGATGATCAGTGAGCTGATAATGTGATAGATGAGGCATCACAGATAATTTAGGACAATAGCAGCAAACATGCCATTTCTGCAAACAGCCTAGCAGAAATGTGAGCAATCATGCCAGCTTTGATTACATAGAGGAATGTCAATTCGCAGTGTGTCCGCTTGCTATCCAGGGGTCTAACTGATGGCAGAAGATGCGGGTGACACGTAAAGAGGGAATTACAGAAGAGAGCAGCTTTTTCCTGAGCAATTTCACCGTTCTGGAATGAGTTTTTTTCATTATTTGTTTGGCTTGATGTTAATGTACCAACAGATCTCTGGGAGCTGAGATGAGATGATTAATGCTACAGGTACAGTGGGACCAACTGCAATCTAAGTGAACGTATCTTCTGTGAAAAACTGAAGCACTGTGTTAAGATAGACACAGCATGATTATGATCTTGGCATACAGGGTTACTCTGTCACAAACGTGACAGATATCCTGTCCGCCGTATTACAGTTCCGTTATATCCTATTGAGATCATAATACGGCGGACAGAATATCCGTAACGTTTGTGATGGAGTATGCCACCTCCCAAAATCATAATCAGGCCCTTAGTTTTGGTGCTTTCTTGCTCCTTAGTCCCATGAAGGGGTGTATAACGTGGTCTCTGACTCTCTGGTCCACCTATACACAGAACACTGTAGTACTAGCACATTTAAGTATTATCCTGCTTACATTAATAGTGCGAAGTACTGGGTGAAGTGTTGTTTGTTATAGCTATTTTGTTCAAGTTCAGACACTGTGTGACCTACTCATAAACTGTATTTTGTAATATGTTTAGTAGCACTAAAACAATACCACTCACAAACTAAAAAATGTGATTCAGAAACCTATGTGTGGATGTCTACGCCACCATCTCTCCAATATTTTCTGTGAGGGGATCTCTAGCCTGAAACAGAATCTGCACACAGACTTCTATGTTAGTGGCTAGAAAATGCGCAATACTTACATTTAACCTGGAGGGGGCTAGGGAGGAGTGTGGAAGGGTTAAGGGAGGGCTAAGGAGGGACATGCACCCACCCACACAAGAGTAAGCCCATTGATATCCACAAACTGCACTATGACAGCCAAAAATGACCTAAACCTGTATTAAATTCCTCCAGCACAGATCTGGCACCACACCTGGCCAACCACTGGTACTGCAATACTCTCCCATAGAAAATAATAGAGGCAGGGGCTTAAAATAAAATCCCTGAGAAAATAATGTAAAGATAACTTAATTTATTTGACTTTTTAAAAATATATATAAATGTAATGTAACGTGAAACATAACAAATAAATATTACTTTATATTAAAACATTTTAATACCCATTTTAATGTAAAAACAGGTAACATTTAAAAAAAAAGAATCACATTAATATATAATCAAAATAAACATTTGACTTTAAGTAGGATTTATTTAAATGAACCTCTAAAAAACGAATTTTAGGTTAATAACCTTAATTAGTTACATTTTGTATTTCTAAATTAGGTTAATGAGGCTTTTTTTTAAAAAAAAATTCAAAAATAATTATGTAAAATTTATTTACATCAGCATTTAACATAAACATTTTTTTTTTCTTATTTTAATCTTTTAGAAACTGGTATAAATGTCTCTATACTTCACCGTAGGAAAATCTCTGCCCTGACTCTGGAGGTTTCCGACAAGTGTGCAGAACGTAAAACACAGTCACAGTTACTACTAGTGTGACTTAACAGTCATATTCGACATTTCCTCATACTTTATCCCCTGTTTTGGAAGGGGTGATATGTAAGTCTATACTTTGTAGTAACTTTACAGGCAGAAATAGTGAATAGTCAAAACAAGTAAAGTTATTACAAAATGTAAGAGTACATTTACACAGGTAGAGTTGCTCATGTATTAAGTTGCCTTGTGAATAGCTCCCTGCGTCTATGAGTTCGTCTGGCCTCAAATCAGGAACTTTCAGTGACCAGGCCAGACTCTGTCTCTGCTTCCGCTCACAAGTCCTATCCTGAATATCATCTCTGATTGGGACACAGTGTTTTTTTTATTTTTGACCTGGGGCACTATGTCTTGTCGACACCTTTGTTGAGGTGTACTGCATTTTGCTGTTGTCTCTAATAAATAGCTCCTGCAACCTGTTTGCCATACAGGAACTCTACGCCCTTCATCTATTTCCACACGTGGGCACTGTGCCACATTTTCATTGGTTAGGGGTCAAATGTTCTACCCTCGGGAGATCTGTGCCCTGCATTTATGTCAGCTAAATGGATACTGGTTCCTATCACTCTTTCAGCTCAGGGCGCTGTGTTGTAGCCAGTGCTTAATTTGTGCTTGTTGTTTCTGGTGCTGAGGACCGGCACTTATTTGTGAGGGCAGGGGCTTATTCTTATGCCTCAAGCATTTGCTGCAAGCAAAAGACACATATGGGAAAGACAGAAGAAGGGAAAACTGAAAAGCATCATAAAGGGAGAAAGTAGAAAGTTGCAGGATGAGCTGAAGGGGCAGGGGTGGCCGTACATGGATTGAAGAGGTCTGAGATGGCTTCAGGATTACGCTGCCTCAGTATTCAGTGCTGGTAGATTTAATTACAGCAGCCTCGTGTTTAAGAGAAGGGCTTTGTGTACCGGCACCTCTTTATTTACAAATTAAGCACTGGTTGTAGCCACACCTATGCTCAAGGTCACTGTTTCATATTGCGATCGGTGCTTACTCTATCTGAGTGTTTCCATCCTCTCATCTCAGGAGTTATGTTTTCTAACTTTAGTGCGTGTCCTGTATCCATCTTCGACCAGGGCACTATGAACTTTCTCTGTCTCTTCACCGGGCACTGTACAGTGGTACTGTGTCCTGTATACCTCCATCTTTGTTCAAAGGTATTGTGTCCTGCATGCTTCTCTACTCAGGGGCACTGTAACCTGCTTCAATACTGCTCAGGGTCTCTCCAACAATGCACATGGGCACTGTACCCTACCTTCATCAGCAGTGGGGGCATTGAGCCCTTTATTGTTCTCCGTGCACTGTGGATACCTGTATTTCTGTGCCGGGGCAATGTACACTCCTGTCATTACATAAAGCCCACATTACTGCCACCAACTCTCCTCAGGCACAGTGTGTCCAATCTGCATCTCAGGTGAAGGGTACTGTGTCTTGCCACCATCTGTGTTCGAGGGCATTTAATAATACTGTCACCACTGCATACAGACATGTTCTTTCGTTATTCTTTCTTAGAGCACGATTTTGTGCCTCCAGATATTGCTCATTGGTACTGTGTCCTAAATGCTTCTCCGCTCACGGCTACAAAATGCATTCTCCAACCCTGCTCAGGGGCACCAGTCTTACCTTCATCTCTGTCAAGGGCACTATTCTAGCCTCCATCTTTGCTTAAGAGGCGCTGTGTCGTGACTCTACATTTACTCAGTGGAACCAATCGTGCATCAACATCTACCTTTAGTCAGGGGAACCGGTACTGCATCCATGTCTACCTAGGACAATGTACCTAGCTTCCATATCTGCTCAGGAGACAATGTGTTGTGACTGAAGCTATACCACTGGTCACCAATCTTGCAACTATGTCTACACAAGACTGTGCTTAGCCTCCATCTGTACTCAGGGCACTGTGTCTTGCCCCTCCCTCGTTTCTTGAAGCACTCTCCTACAGCTGTGGGAGGGCGCAGCATAGTTATCTCAATTTTTACATCTTTCTCTATGGCCCTGTCTACGCATGGGGCCATCACACACTATCTTACATATTTTCTTTGGAGACTGTCTCTGGCCTCTGTGGGTGCCCATCGCACTGACCATGTCTCCGCCCTTTCACTGAGGCGTTCCTTCATGTGGTCATTTATTGTCTAGCTGGCCAGGCGGTGTCCTGCTTCCTGACTTCAAATGTTCCATTAACTGTATTCGACTCTCAACTGGATGTATTACCACATTTCTTTCACACTGGCAATAAAACATAAACTCAAGTTGCATATAATGCATTAAACAATACAAAGCAATCGTTTTTTTTTCTTTAAATGCAATCCCTTATCCTTAAAGGAAAACTGCATGTATTTAAACAAAAAAAATGTAAGTGTAATTTGTATTTTTTTTAAGAGTACGCAGTGGTCTAGGACCACTGCCTAATCTTGAAAAATATTGTTGCTTTTTTCATTCACAAAGTGGAAGGAGTCCCTTTTAGGACTCCTTTCAGTTTGCGAATAGGTGGATACCTCCTTTGAGGTGCTGGTAACATATTAATGTTTTGCAACCGCATTTCGGTCAGAAAACATTAGCACATACTATTGTGAGGCGGGATTTGGAAGTGACATCCCAAACACTCCATTCCAAACCGATTTTTGGTCGCAAACCCAAACTGCGATTCAGTAACAACTTACCCTATCGCAAATTGGTGTTTGTTCAGTTAATTAATCAGGGCAACTGTAACCTCAAAAATGCTTTGTACACCTAGTCCCTTGTTAGGACAGTGAGGACTTTCCTTGATTTCTGAGGAAACCACTATGTGCAACTTTGAAACTTTCAGCAGATACTCTAGTGAACTACGTTTGTCATTTTGGAGTATGGCTAAGAAATAAACCTGAAATAACTCATAAACGAGGGTGCGATAAACACCTCACATTTGATTGGGAGTAAATTCATTATATATCAGCAACAAAAACATATGAGGGCATTTGGGCAGGCGGTTAATCTTGAGGCCCCGCAGAGTCAGTTACAGCATGTGCATAGGGTGGGCCACGCAGCGAACCACTGAAAGCAAGATCAAAGCATAACACACGTGCGTGACCATCTCGGTCATAATGGAGCCCACGGCTAGCACAATAGTGCCAATTCTAGGCATTCGTGGCACATGACGGTGCTCACCGGTTGAATAACGTTGATTCCAGCATCACAGTGGAGTATCCTGGCATTACGATCCCTGGTATAATTCATGACCTGGAATATTGATGATCACAACAAGTATGTTGTAGGTTTTCATACAATAGTAATGCACACCCCTTTTATAATTCGGGTCCTAGAATAATGGTACTAATTTTTCACATATTATAAACACCCATTGCATGATGGACTTTTCCTCTATCAATGGTGCGCTAATACCGGCAAGTCTTAAGCATTGTGCGACAGGTGCTACCATTATCAAATTTGTCAACTTTGGAATTACGGAATGCTGAGTTGGCATTTTCGGGAATCGAAATTCATGGCCTGTAGATGGCGGTAATTAATTCAGTGATGCAAGGTACTAATATAATGGTTGTTTTTCCAGCATTTAATGGATTACTCTGGCGTGGGATAGATAGCCGTGCAAGGCCCATACCTGTGAGACAGTACTTAAAGCAATTAATTGTTTATTTGGTCTCTTAAAGCCTTTAATGCTATTTGTTTCATTCTTTGTGTAGAGGGATTCTCTCATCTAGGAAACACAGCTCAATATGACATTATCACAACTGCTGTCTTAGACCTAACCTGTCTGCTATCCGAACCTATAAATATTCTGCAAATAGAGTTATAGTGCTGCTGTATGAGCCGGGTTAATTCGTTTAGCTCTGTAAAGCCTGAGATCGTGAGATTGTGTAATGGTATTATTTTCCATCCGACCCCTTCCGAGTACATTCTAAGTTATAGCATATCAACCAGAATCTACTTGAAAAAGGCAGGAGGGACAATGGAAGGACGTGAAATGTAAAAGAAATGATAAGTCGTGAAATTGAATATCTATATTTTATGTACTGCCTGTATCGCCGTGGCTTTTTGATATTTTTAGGTAAAGTGTGCTGAACAATACAATAGTTTGACAACACTTTTTTAAACATGTCATACGGCTAGTGAGCCCCAACACCTCTCGAGAGGTTTAGGCCTGCATATTTTTACAGAACATATGGTTTTTAATCAGATTAGTGTAGAAAGTGTGTTGAGAAGTTCATTATTCAAACTCGCTTTTAAAATATTCTTAAATAACTACTCTCTTGAATTTCTGGCGAAAATTCTGGTGTAATTCTGGTTAAACCACACCACTTCATGGACGCCGAGTCACCAAAATGCCAGGGGTGGCGGAAATGAAACATCACAGGAAATGATGCCACATAACCTCTGACCCATTGTCACGCACCCCTCAGCTGTTTCTCAACTGTCTTTTTTGGTGCCTATCTCACGTCTCCTCCAATGCCATCTAATGTTCTCACTGCTTCTGTCTTTTTTCACCTGCCTCAAAACTCTCTTGTCTGTCCTTTCTCACTGTTTCTTCAATATCACCTCCATTTCTCTCCCCTGTCTTTCTCCCCACCTCACCCTCAGCATTTTTTCCCTAACCTGTCTCTGTAAGTTTCACTAAACTTTAAATCACTATCTCCCATTGAGCTCTGTCAATTTATCAGCACTTTCTCAATAGACATTTCTTAAAGCTGTCACTTTGGCACATGTCCACATCAGTGCTTAATTTGTAAATAAAAACGTGCCAGTGCCCAAAGCTCTCTTCTGAAACACAAGGCTAATGCAATTCAATGTGAAAACATGGAATACTGCGGCAGTGTAATCCTGAAGCCATTTCGGGCCTCTTCAATCCATTTACAGCCACCCCCTGACCCTTCAGCTCACTCTTGCAGCTTTTTGCTTTCTTCCATTGTGACACTTTTTACTTTTTCTCTTCCTCCGCCTTTCCATTATGCATCTTTTGCTCACAGTAAATGCTTTAGGCATAAAAATAACTGCCGGGGGGGGGCGTGGTCTGGCCGCGATCTATGATGGCCGCCTAGGAGCCGAGCTCCGCACTGCGGTGGGCCATGCGGCGGGGACGGCGGCGCTGGAGGCACACCAGAGGACCCCTGAACGCAGCGGGGACCGGCGTGGAGGTCGGTGAAGGCAAGCGGCCGACAGCCGCGGCGCGGGCGGAGCGCCCTCCCCGGAGACGCTGAGCGGAGCGAGAGGGGCAAGTTCGAGGCCCGCGGCAGGCCTCCAAGCCGCGGCCTCGAGTGCGGAGTCACCCCGGAGCAGAGTGACACGTCACCCGCTGGAGCCCGAGGGAGAGGGACGCGCCCTCCGCTCCTACCTGCACCTTGGTGGCGGCTCGTCTGCGGTCCCCAGAGCCGGCAGCAGGCCGGGCGCCGCCTGCCCCTCCCTCCATCCCTCCCGGTCGATCAGTGCCGGAAAGGGAGGACGGGGCTGACCGGTGCCGCGGCCTAGAACAGGAGGTGGCCCGGTGTTGGTAACACGCCTCCCAGTACCTCCTCAACCCCCCCCCCTCGCCGGGGGTGACGGGATCGGCGACAAGAGACCCCACCATCAGCGGAACACAGCAGACGGCTGCCCCCACCTCCCAGCTTTGCCTGCTTCAGAGGAGGCCCCCTCAGGAACGGTAGAAGCCCCATGGAAGACAGAGGAGCGAGGGCCGAGTCGGTGAGCCAGTGAGGATGAGAGGCACAGGGAGGTGAGGGAGGTGGATGAGTGAGAGAGAGGCCGGGAGAGAGGAGAGAGAGAGAGAAATACAACAACGTGCAGAGAGGGGAGGAAAACGACGGGAAGAGGAAAAGGCAAAGAACAAAGGGTAAACGCCACTTAATAAGAAGAGAGGCAAGTACAGGAGGGGGGAAGGAGAAGAGGAAAAAAAAGAGGAAAGAAAACAAACAATATAAATATAAAAACAAAAGGAGCAATATTACACTAACAGAAATAGCGAAACGGCACTATTGACGCCAACAAAGCTAGAACTAACGAGGTATGGAGAGCACAGAGGGCCAAGAGTAACAGCGGGCCTCAGCTCCAAAGCAACCCCTCTCTCCACAGACCCACGGACCCCCAAGCTAATACGGGAGAGAGCAGCAAGAAACCTCACCCCCACGCGGTCCGGACACAGCCCAGTGGGACGCTGCCCGTCATAGAGCCAGCATTAGGATCCTTCCCCCCGTATGCACCAATAACAGCCTACTGCAGGAGGTCGCTTGGAGAGGTACTCGCTTGAACTCACCAATTACTCTGAGTCCTCCTCGCCCCCCCTCCGCCACTCTCTCTTCTCTGCCGCCCGCGTGCCAATGCTGATTGCACTCACTGTGACACGGACGGGCACCCCCTCAGACCCCCATCTGTACGGAGAAACCCGCAATGCCCAGAGGCAAGACGGCGGGTAAAGCATCGGGTAAACCTGCCCGCCAACTACTCTTTTCCGAAGCCCTGCGCCAACAGAAACACCCTTCCACTGCAGACTCTTCACCCCCCCCCCTTCACATGCCATCATGTCAGAAGACGCTCAAGGAGTGTCAATGGATCGCATACTGCAGGAGATATCGGCAGTAGGTCGCAAACTGGAAGGTATGGACAATGCCATGAGGGCATTAACAGTGGAAACGAGTTCCATGCGCCTGGAAATAGCGGGCTTCCAGTCACAAATCTCCGGACTGGACCATCGAGTAGCGGCTGTGGAAAGTCAAGTGGTCTTACAGACTGACAGAGATCAGGAACTCTTGCACCTCCGCAGCAAGTTAACTGACCTTGAGGACAGAAGCCGCAGAAACAACGTCCGTTTCCTTGGATTTCCGGAAGGCATTGAGGGTACAGACATCCTCTCTTACTTGCAAGACACGCTCCCCAAACTAGCCGACATAACATTCGACCACCCTCTGGAATTTCAAAGAGCGCACAGACTTGGTTTCAAGAGACAAAACGGAAAAGACCGCCCTCGCCCAATCATAGCCTGCTTCCTACGCCACGGGCAGGTCCGCTAACTACTACAGATGTCCCGAAGGCAAGGCCCACTCCGGCTAGGTCCCCTCGAAATCTGCTTTTCAGCGGACTTCTCCGAAGAAACAGCAGACCAAAGAAGAGCCTTTCTCTCTCTTCGTCCTCGCCTTCGCCATTTGGATGTTAAATTCGGCCTCTTCGAGCCAGCCAGGATGTGGATAACTAAGAACGGAGAGTCACGAACCTTCTATGACCCAGAGGACCTGAAAACATTCATAGAGGGGCTGCATGACCCGACACAACCCATGGAATCAGCAACCCAACCCCCCCAAGACACACAGAACCAAACCAGGGGTATGGGCCAACCGGAAATCGCTCTGGACACCGACGGAAGACCGACCACAGTCCCTCAAACCAGGGGAAGAGACCTGGAGAGATTAACGAAAAGCTTCGATGACAGGGTCCAAGTACTACAGGCAGTGGCGATGCACACACAGCTGTCAGACAGAGACAAGTCCCAATCCCCTCTGAAACCCTAGGTGCCCACCACCTGAAACCAACACGGATACGGTTTTCCTACAAGCCCTCAATATCAATAACCACAGACTGTCATAGAAACGTTGCAGGAAATACAGGAACTTTATGGCGAAGGAGTTCTGACACAGAGAAGTGATGAGTACTCTTTTTCATGTATACTCTTCAGACATTGTACCGCTGAGAACCACCCCCCCGTAGGCTTTGATCGCCTCGGACTGCTTAGATTGTTCGGATTGTGTAATAGTTTTTGATGGCTCCCGATCGCTCTTGTTTCTCACTACCCCCCCATTTTTTCTCCCCCTCATGTCTGGTAACACTTATCATACCCCATATCACTTCCTCCACCTGGAATCAGGGTCTAATATACTCTCCGTGCAGTGTGGGAATTGTCGCAACACTCTTGCACATCATTGGCTTGCCTTAGCTGGGTGGGACTAAATGGTTCTGAACTGGGTTTGGGCTCTAGGTCCCGGTCTGCTAATAAGCGCAGTAGTGATCTAACGATGGGAGCTGGTGCAAAGCAGAACAGACTACAGATGCTAAGTCCCATGGTATATACATGCCGCAACCCTTCAGAACAACCAAGGGGAAGTGACCCTAGTAACAGCAGCACCTGTCTCTGTTCTTTCTCCATGCTTCCCTCACCCCTCCCCCTCTTCGGGATACAGCCAACACGTGGCCTCCCTCCACCCCCGCCCTCTAGCCACAAACAAACCCCCCCCCGGACATGAGTGGAGACACCTACACGAGGGTCTGGGGCGCGGGCGTCGATGCTTATTCGGCCTAGGTTTTAGACCCGCCGGTTAAAGTTTGTGTAATTCGGGACTCGTATCCCGTTCTTCCTTCTCTACCTTCTATTCTATTTCCTCTTTTCCCCATTGATTCACTGTCTCCTTTTTATTCTTTTTTCAATTCTTCTTCTTACTCTATGTACCTGTCGCTTCCCCTCTCCTCTATCCGGCGTCCTCTTCAGTTTATAGTCTATTCCACCCTCCCTGAGCTCATACCCCCGGGTGGGCTGACACAGGAAGTAAGGATGCCCAACCCGATGGGAGCATCGGTAGTACCTCTCCGGGTTATCTCATGGAATGTAAACGGTCTCACCCACTTCATCAAACGGAAAAAAGTCCTATCCTACCTTAACTCTAAACAGACAGACATCGCCTTATTACAAGAGACACATCTAGACAGTCTTGAATCTGATAGACTGCGACCTGACTGGGTGGGTACCGTCCTGTTTAGCTGCAACCCACCCTCACCCGGTATGGAGAAAGTCCCAAGAAAAAGCGGGGTGGCGATCCTCTTACGTAAAACCCTCCCTTTCACGGTCGTCAAATCGTGTACTGACCCCGAGGGCCGATAAGTATTTACCAAACTGAAAATCGGGGACTCAACATTGTGTATGGGATCAGTCTATGCACCAACAGGTCCCAAATGCCTCTTCTTTCTTCAGCTCAACCGACTTCTGACTGAGATAGGGGCATCCTGTTACGTTATAGAAGGATACTGGAACCTAGCTAGGGACGCAGCATTGGACAGGACGGGGCCCCTGGACAGGAGCAATAACACAGACAGAGCCATACAGACTGACATACTCGCGAACAATGGTTTAGTCGATCACTGGAGGCTGACTCACCCAGCGGACAGAGAATTTACTTTTCTCTCGCCGGTGCATGGTACCCAATCACGGATCGATTATTTCCTCTTATCCCATAACCTTGTGGCCCACACCCTGAAGGACGATATATTGGAGGGAGGCCTTTCAGACCACTCCCCAGTCTTTGTAGCCATCCGCTTAGGCCTGGTATCTCTGGGCCGAAAACCCTGGAGATTAGCGATCCACTGCTATCGATCCCCCCAAGGTAAGTTGCAGCTACAGGATCATGCAACCACTTTCGCCCAAGACAACCTAGGCACTGTTCGGTTCAAGCCGAACTATGTGGGCCGCAGCCAAAGCTTCGATACGGGGACAGCTCATGCGGGATTCGGCGATAGCGAATAAAAACAGAAAAGAGCAACAGGCGGCACTGGAACTCGACATACGCCGACTAACCAGACAATATACAACACATCCCTCCCTCTAAGGCCGCCAAAGCCTAGAGCAAGCCCAAGTGGCCCTTAATGAGCTGTACACCACTCAGGCCGAATTCGCGCTACAGAGACTCCAAGGGAGACACTATGAACAGGGTGAGAAGGCGGGATGACTGCTCGCAGCCCAACTCCGTCAAAGAACAGCTGCTTTAGCCATCCCAGCCATTCGTTCCCCCTCCGGGGACATACTGACTCACCCACAGGCAATTGCAAATGAATTTGCCCTGTTCTATAGACACCTTTACACGCCTGAAACAACGACCAACCTGGCGCAAGCTGCCACCTTCTTAGAGAAGCTTGACCTCCCCTCCCTAACAGACGAGGGCCGTAGCCTATTATAAGGGAAAATAAGCAGGCAGGAGATAGATAAAGTCATCTCTGACCTCCCGTATCACAAATCACCTGGGGAGGATGGATACCCAGCAGAATTTGATAAATGGGTAGGGACAGAGGCGATCGATATTTTATGCGAAGCCCTCAACGAAGCCTGCGAAACACAGACACTAGGGGCCATATCCAATAATGCTACAATAGCTGTCATACCGAAGCCTGGGAGAGACCCTTTATTATGTGGCAGCTACCGGCCCATCTCTCTACTAAACGGGGACATCAAAATTCTAGCGAGCGTCCTGGCAAACAGATTACGAAAAGTAATCCCGTCCTTAATACACTATACACAGATGGGGTTTGTGCCGGGCCGCACATCTAGGAACCACCTGCGTACCCTATGCCACACCTTATGGGCGGCCAGGGACTCCCCGGAGTCGGCACTGGCCTTGTCCTTAGACGCTGAAAAGGCATTTGATCGCATAGAATGGCCCTACCTATTTGCGGCCCTGGAGAGATTCGGTCTGGGCAGCAAATTTATCTCCATGGTACGACTGCTCTACGATCAGCCCGCGGCCAGAGTCAACTGCGGGGGCTTCCTCTCGGATCCTTTCCCTATCCGGAGGGGTACACGGCAGGGGTGCCCCCTCTTGCCCCTCCTGTTCCTTCTGGCAATGGAGCCCTTGGCGGCAGCCATTCGGTCCTCCCCCTCCATAACCACCCTACCATTACCCGAAGGCACCTCCAAGATATACCCTACGCTGACGACATTCTCTTAACACTCACAGACTTAGAAAGATCCATACCGGCCTTATTAGAGGTAATCGAGGACTTCGCAGCCCTTTCGGGATACCGCATTAACTGGGACAAAAGCGAGGCACTTCCGCTATCGCGAGTAACCACAAAAGCAGCACTCCTAGGCTACCCATTTCGGTGGATGCCAAAACGTCTTAAATACCTAGGAGTGCTTGTCAACCCAGGACTGGCACACATGGTGGCGGACAACATTGACCCTCTCATTACGCGGGTGAAACTGGTCTTTGCGAAATGGACCCAGTTAGGCCTCTCTATGTGGGGCCGAGTAGAAGCGGTTAGAATGGTGACGGTGCCCCGCTTCACCTATATCCTGGGTCTCCTCCCCTTACAAGTGCCCCTTTCCACACTACGAGGCATCGATGCACTAATTAGATCATTCATATGGGGCACAATGTGACCATGGCTATCACAAGCTAAACTATTGGCCTGTCGTATAAACGGGGGAATGGGACTCCCATTGGTGGAACACTACTCCCTAGCCCTCCAAATGTCCCAGCTATCCAATACACTATCGAATATACCAGACCCTCCCTTGTGGATAGCAGTGGAAAGATGACTCCTGGCTGCAAATGAAGGAATCGGTGGACCCTATTGTGCAGACTTCCCAGCTACTAACTCGATGAACCCTATCCTGGCGGTGACCAGGGCATCCTGGTGAAGGGCCCACCGACTGTTTGGGGTCCACCCCCTCATACATGCCCAAGCGCCCCTGTGGCACAACAGTGGCCTACGCATAGGTGGCGAGGTACTCCACTGGCCGCAGTGGAAGCAGGCAGGCATCCTCACCCTCTCACAGGTCCTAGAAAATGATGTGCTCAAACCCTTCCCCAAGCTATGGGAGGAGTTCGACCTACACCCGAATCAGGAATGGAGATATATGCAACTTAAACACTGCCTTTCCCGGGGGAATACATCTCCCCTACGGGGGTCTCTGCCTTCACCGATAGTGGCCTACCTGCAGCAGTGGGGGCAATGCAAGGGAGTAATGTCGGGTCTCTATGATCTAATTATTTGACGACTCTACTCCCAGCCGCTCTCGGACAAATTACGCCTACGGTGGCAAACCCGGCTGCAACAGGATCTAGACCCAGACGATTGAGAAGCTATCCTAGAGGCATTAGATAGAGGTACCTGGGAGGCACGCTTGAAATTCTGCCTCTTCAAAATTTTACATAACTGGCACTGGTCTCCAGTAAAACTACATAGGACCGGACTCCTCCCGCACGCGAACTGCTGGCGATGTCCAGAGACATCTTGTGACCTGATGCATATCTTGGTAAACTGTACAACAGTACGACCACTCTGGGATGCTGTGAGCTCCACTCTGGCTGAAGTAATGTCACTTCCGTCACCACTCCCTCCTGCCCTTATACTTCTGCAAGGTACGACCTCTCTACCAGATCTCTCTAGACCACACAAGAGACTGTTACACACAGCGCTAGCTACTGCAACAATTTGCATACTCAGACACTGGCGGTCAGAGACCCCTCCAACTCCGGAGGTATGGATCATAGTCATGACCCGCACTGCCACACACGAACAAATCATCTATAACCTACAAGATCAAGCTCAAATATTCATGCAGGTATGGGCTCACTTCCTTACAAGGGGGCAATAGTGCCCTACCCGGAACCACCACTGTTCCCTCCTTCCTCCCCTCTTCCTCCCCTCCCTCACATCCATTCTTTCCCCCTTCCCCCCTCGCTTCCCTACCCTCGCTCTTGTATCTCCCTCTCCCTCTCCCCCCCTTGTTTCCCCTTCTCTTCCTTCTCTTCTCTTTTTTCTTTTCTTTTCCTTTCCCCCTTCTTTTCTTTCCTTTCCCTTCTTCTCCTTCTTTTTCCTACTGTGCCTCTTTTTCTTTCTTCTCTCTTTCTTTCTCTCTCTCTCTCCCCCTCCTCCCTTATTTCCACGTCTCCTTATAAAAACCCACTAGAGTCTACATGTCGCCCTCCAGCAACACTCCAAACAGTCCTCCGTGGCAGACCCTTACTCCCATGTCGTTTGACAGACACCTGGTTCCAGCTGAAACTGGCCACAGAGTTGACAAGAGCCGCAAAACCCACTATCCGCGCTGTAACACCCCCCCCCTTTTGGTAATTGAAACCCTGAGACACACTATTACTGCGACGCCACGTTCTTCCCAAGGCGAAACTCCCCTGTTCCCTCGTTTGAGCAGGTACAACCTACCTTCTACCCTTATATCTTCATTTTCTTTAAAGCCCCCCATCGCCTAATATATGTTGGAAGAGAACACTACCTCAGGTTTTCAAAGTACGAATGACACTTTGTGCCTTATGTATTTTCCAATTTCTTTAATTTTCTAATATCTCTGATGTGCAATTATTCCCAAATGATGGGACCTTGACCCCCCCTGACTTTGTACCACATTGCGTTATCATCAATAAAAAGAAAGTTTAAAAAAAAAAAATAATAATAACTGCTGGCCCTCAAAAATAGGTGCCGAACAACAAGCATAAATTAAGCACTGGTCACATCCCTATGTCCATCTCTTTTAGCTGTCCTTCTAACCAGTCTCTTTAGCATACCTCTCGCTCTCATACCTCTCACCTTCCCTCCGTCTGTTTGAATAGATTTTCTCAGCAGCCCCTCAAGCTCTGAGCTGTATCTTTCTAACAAGTTGCACGCACCTGCCTCTGCCTCTCAATTGTCTGTTATCAGCTTTATCTGTATGACTTTTCTCCCTGCTTCTCTAGTGTCTATCACCAA
Source organism: Pleurodeles waltl (assembly GCF_031143425.1). Taxonomy (NCBI): domain Eukaryota; kingdom Metazoa; phylum Chordata; class Amphibia; order Caudata; family Salamandridae; genus Pleurodeles; species Pleurodeles waltl. The sequence continues at coordinate 554,520,898 of NC_090448.1, forward strand.
CTTTCTCTTTATGACTTTTCTCACACCTGTCTCTCCGTCTCTTCCTGTCTCTCACATCTGTCTCTATTTATATCACACCTCTCGTACTGTCATTTCTCTGCAGTCTTCCCATCTCTGCCTCTAAGCTTTCTTTTTGTCACTTGTCTATGTGACTATTATCTATCCCTCTCACCGGTCTCACTCTCTTTTACAGCTGTCTGTACTTCTCTCACATCTATCACTCACCTCTGATTCTCTTCAACCCCTCTGTCTGTATCACACACGCACACTGGTCTTTGTTTGTCATTTTTCCCTCATATCTCACATCATTTTTCTCCTCTACCACCTCTCGCTCCCCACTCGCTCCCCACTTCTCTCTCCTGTATTTCCTGCTTTTTCCATGCTCACTGCCTAGGGACATATTTTTAGCTCCACTTGTAACAACACATGTTTTGCAAGTGTTCTATTGTCCTCTGAGAACAGAGGTTGCACGCTCATTGTTAGGGGTCCCATGAAGCAAGCCAGGGGAGGCAGTTGCGAACCCTAACGACCCATAAATGATGTCCATGCAGAACTTTAAAAGATAGCCAACTTCTAACTCTATAACTGTAACATAATTGTTACTGCTGGCATAAGGAAAATCAAAGTGCTGTCAGTGAGTGTGGAAAATCAGGATGAAGGAAGGTGATGGAATTCTGCAGAACCAACTAATAAATACGTCATTAAGTTTATTTTTAGAAATAAAAAACCAAGGGAAACACATCTTGGGCACCCTCATGTTGCTACATGGATGAAAGATGGTGCAAACGGCTTCTCGCCTATGCCCATGACAGGGTCCTACGGCAGGGGTTATCAATAGAGCATCATTTCAAAAAGTCTGTAATCTACAATGACTTATAATAAGTAAGGTTTTGAATACCTATTAATCAGTTGAACGAACAAATCCTTTGTAAAGCACATCAACTACTCAACCTAGGGCGTCCAGATGCTGAAACAACTGCTAAGTAAAGTGAAAGTTGGGTGCATGTTTGTAGTGTGGAAAATCAGTTTGGAGAAAAGCCATGCTTTGAGTTTCTTACAGAAAGTAGTGACAGAAGAAGCATTACAAAGTTCATCACTTCATCACTTGTTTAGAGTGACTAAGACAAGGCGAGTTTCATGCGAATGGAACTACTTTATTAAAGTATTCCATATCTCAGTGATCTTCCTGGGACTATGATTCTAACTTTTGAAATTTAAGTGAGATTCGAAAACTCTTTGAAACCTCTTTGATATGTTAAGTATGTCTGATGGTTGGTGACAGTTCACAATAACAATATATAATTGGGGGATACATTCAATGACATATTGTCTAATGGATGGCCTTTTCTGTTTACATTTATATGGGCACAATGAAATTTTGTAGGAAGAAACTACATAACTGGTAGTTCTTAAAGTAGCATGAGATTATACAAATGATTGGGACAACCTCTGCATGTAGGAACAGCACAATAGAACACTGCCAACAGCAGAAGATATCCCTTAACATTGACATACAAACTTTGCATTTAGAGACCATCCAAGCAGCATCTCAGTTAACAAACATTTTAAGGAGTAGCCTGACATGTGTGCGAAACACCACCAAGATGAGAAAAACAATCTGTAGATTGTCCCAAACTATATTCATTAGCTACTCATCAACATAAAATGCTGGTTTCCTACACTTCATCTTCATGCTTCGTAAACATTTCGCCTGAATCTGGTCTGTGCTGCACTGGCACAAAGTAGCTGGATATTATAGTATTTGCTAAAAGTCAGAATAATGTTTTCCAGTCCACTTTTCTTGCAAAATCGACTTGATTATCTTCTCTTCGTTGAGCATATGTTTAAAAAAAAAAAAAAAACGAATAAATAAGTCATCACAAATTAAGACAATTCACTGTCATGAAAGTTCTTTCCTACTCCAGGCCATTGGAGAGTCAGAAAACCCCAAGCCTTCAAAAGTAGAAGGGCTCACAGTGCGGCTTTCAGCCACTCCTAAGAAGTTCCATGTGTGACTTATGAGGTGCAATAGAGTCGGTGTTATCATACAACCCTTTGATAGCGTTAAGAGATTGAGGTCAGAAGTGTCCTACTTGCAGTTTTCAACCAGCATTTTTATGACCAGTAAATAATTTTCCAAACCAACCTAAATACATATAGGTTGATTCGGAAAATTCAGATTCAGGGTAGGGCCGCAAGCCAAGCTACTTTATTCATGCAGTAGGTCGCAAATTGTGACTCACTCTAATGGGAACCCATCATAGAAATGGTGGCGTGCTGCAGTCAGCAGGTCACCATGTCTGTGACTGCATTTCAATTAATGTTTTTTGTAAATCCATCCCATTTTTCTTAACAGGGACTATGTTTTAAAAAAGTTTTACACTGGCCCACTGCCTGCTATCCAACAAACAAACAAACATTTTTTAAAATATCACAAAGAGGAAGTGGTCCTGAAGGGCGCGGGTACAATTTCAATCTGTTGCAACCAATTTGAGTCACAAAACTTTAATACATATGACAATACTTGGTATTTGGAAGGCACACCTACAAAATAGCCCTTCATGATAGTGAATCAGTATCCATTCAGAATTACATTTTAGGAGTTGTAAAACTTGCTGATTTCTAAAATGGGATTAGTACAGAGCTAAAACCTTTTCAACTGCCAAAAATGCCAAATAAGAGCATAACAACAGTTAAAATACTTCATACATCTGGGCCTAAAAATGCACAGTGGAAGAAGGAAGGGTGTCCCATGCTCCCAAAATATAAAGATGTAGATCCCTAGAGGCTAAGCTTAACAATGGCATTTTTGATTTTGTACAAAGGAGAGCACCTTATCTCTGAATATCTTACCTTGATTGACAGAAAAATATGCACTTTAACCTGAGACTCATGAAAATGTGTAGAGCAGTGGTTCTTAACCTTTTGACGTCTGTGTACCCCCACTTAATCATTACTGGAATCTAGGGAGCCATTGAGAAATTACTGTAAACTAGGGACCTGACTAGTTTCGATGACTTGAACTGTTAAATCCTACATTGAAATTGGCTGATACCTCATTTAATAGATAACAACCTCCCCTCAATTACACTTTTCTTACCTTCCATTATGTGCATGTCTTCTATTAATGAGACTAGCCTCCTCTCAGTCTCATACCTGCCTTAATTCTTTTCCTCAATGTAATTCTGAAGTTGGCTGATACCTCATTTTATAGATCACAACCTCTCCTCTTTAAAACCATATCTGTGTTAACTAACATTACCTAATCTCCACCAGCCTATCTATCTCACCAACCATTCCCCTGAAACCATGTAATGATCTCACCTAACTGATATTCATATATCACAAAGTAACTGGGGTATATGCATGCATTTGTTTAAGAGCACATGACTAATCTCAATAACTGCTAGATTAATCACTAACCTTGCATTTCTGAGTGGCGTGTTACTAGCCATAAAGGTCTTCAATGCCTCGTCAGGTATAGTAAGTGGTATATAAGTACCATTACAATTACACAAAAATAAAAACAAATCATTATACCAACAATTAATTATTTTATTTAATTCACAAATATAAAAAAATGCACATTTTCATTTTATAGGGAAACGTTGGAGCTTATATAAATTCAACTGAGGCCACACACTGTCCATACTCCATTCTGTTAGTTTGTATGTGCACTGCTCCCACAATTTAATCTGAGACTACCAACCTAAATTTTAGTCGCCAACTTCAAATTCCTTCACATTTACACAACATTATTAATTTTTCAATTTTTCAATTTTACATTTTTCTTCTTTACTTGTATACACTTGGTGTGAAATTTGGTGCATTTTATGGTCGGTTGTGCAAACTCAGTGTGTAATATATTCGCAATACCAACTTGGGTCCAGTCAGGCTGATTTCTTAAACATTAGTGCAACCATGGTAGCTGTGGCTATGAGCAGTCAGGCTTAAACAAAGGAGAACGTGTAAAGCATTTAGAAGTACCAAAACAATTAAACAAAGGCACGCAAAAGGAAAGAAATCCAACACCAATTTAGACATCAAAATGAACGAAACTGGCTAGATGGTTTTAGAGTTATGGAAGTTTAAGTACATTGAAAATCTCTGCAAAATCTCAACAAGCATTGATAATCGCAAAGTTTGGAAACTTTGTAACACTTTACAAAATTTGTGTTTGGCTACTCCGGCTTGCTTTAGGCAAAAAACTCTGGTGGGGGAAGGTGAAGTGGGTCTGTAAGGAATTGTAGGATAGTTACTTTGTCCCCAAGGCAGACTCATGTCAAGTTCCAGGCTCTATGGGTGAACCACCATAGACTTTAACGGAGTGGTCCCTACTGGATGCTGAAGATGCTGTAAGATGCTAAGGATTATGGAGATACCCCCTGGTCCATGGGCCAGGTGTAGCAACTTTGGCAACCCAGGGTCAAGGTCCCTCAAAGTGTCTTAAGTCCAGCAAAAATCCAGTTGCCATCGGACTACTGGTATCTGGTCACAGCGAAACAAGAAACTGTCTTTGGTGAAGGCTAGTAGATATCTCAGTCAACTAAACTGGACTATGATAACTCTCTCATGTCCAACAGACAAGGGTGCAACTTTTGACTACTGGGACTCGGTCTCCTTGGCTGCAAGTCAGCCAGCAGTGGCAATCAGGGGATTGTGAAAAAATGACTAGCCAGAATGTGCTTCTTCAGCTTTTGTGTGCTATAACAGAAAGTCAGCCAACTGACTCTTGAAGTTCACCTCTTCTGTCTAGGGCTCAGGAGTGTCTTTTCCAAGAGCCAGGCACCACAGACACTATCCTTTCTTTGCTAGCACAAGAATCAACAGGCTCAGCCCGGCAGTTAGTGCAGCCTCTTTTGTCAGGTCTAGGGAAGATCAGTGTAGCCCTTATTTCGTCCTTTTTCCAGTCTAGATGTGATCTGAGGTCTAGGTGCCAGAGGACCCATATTGTACCCAGAAAGTGCCCTAGGGGATGCAGTGGTTACTGACCTATGGGCTTCTAGGACCTTCCCCGCCTGAAGATGACTTCCTGCAATGTGTGGCATCTCACTACCCCAAAGTTCACTATTCTGCTCACTCCCAAGACCCTCTCACTTTGTGTGTGCAGCTTGGTTGCCCACCCTAGAAACATAACTACCTGAGGGCTGCACACTCACAGAAAAACCGGTTTGGCAACTGGTCTCCTTTCTATGTTGCAGACACCAACCTATCCACCTGAAAAGCTGCCCCTTTCATGTGTGTCCACCATTTGCTCTTCAAAGGCGGCTTCCCCTTTGCAGCTCACCTTTTACGCTCACATCCTATGTGGCTTCCTGCCCTGGATCTCTTCCAGTGGCAGGCCTCTATTGTTCCTGCTCCTGGAATTTGTTCACACTTCTCCCCAGGATGGCAGAAGACTAACTTATGGCCAGCATCTACGAATGGCCACTGGAAACCTTCAGCAACAGAATGGCATCTTTCTAGAAATTGATTTACTTAAATCCTACATTAAATTCGACTTGGGCATCAAGTCAGGTCTAATGTGATGATTATTTTGATACCTTGAAGTACCAACTTTAGTAGTTCCATTTAGAAGTTAGTGCAACAAGTTGTCAGCATGTAAATCTGTACTGGTCAATGAAGCTACTAGCCTTTGTGCAGTAAAAATGATAATCTGGGGTTTTACCATTAGAATCTATAAAAATATATGTCCTACTTCCTAAGACACAACACTTTGCCTTTGAACTCAAAAGGCCTGCTGTAGGGGCAAATAATTATATTTATATATATATATATATGTATATGTATATATATGTATATATATATTTATGTGTGTGTGTGTATATATATATACTACATATATATATATATATATATATATATATATATATATATATATATATATATATATACATATATATTCACTGAAAAAAACAAAGGCCAAAGGTTACAGGAAGGACGTTATAGTTAGGTTCTGAATTTACCTGTACAAGACCATAGAAATTCAGCAGTTATAGCTAGAGTTCTTTCCAGTAACTATAACCCGCGCTCTAAGTTAACTATAACTCACACCCTTGCCATGCACAGTTTTCTTATCAATAATTTTATTGCAAATGTTGCAGTGATAATATCAAATATGCCATACAAGATCTCATAAGTGATATAGTATGTGGAGTAATTAGCTGTGCATTGTGAAGATGTGAGTTATAGTAACCTTAGGGCACAAGTTATGTTACTTGAAAGAACTCTAACTCTAACTCTTGAATTTCTATGGTTTTGTACAAGCAAATTCAAAACCTAACTATAACGTCTGTAACCTCTGTGTTTTTCAGTAAATTTCCATGTTTTTTTAACGTAAAGTTATTTGAATTACTATACAATATTCCAACCCCGCCGCGCACAGCCTTCGTCCCTGCATGGCAGGGGTTTGTCGCAAGGCCTGGCCTGCAGTCAGGCCTTGCAGTCAAATCCTTATAACCACCAAACCCTCTTCCACGCACGGCGTTTGGCCGTGCGCAGGTAGGCCATAGGGCCTGTCTCTGTCAGTAGATCTATGAGTGGGTGTGTGAGTGCCTGAGTGGATCTGACAGTGGGTGTGTGAGTCTATGAGTGGATGCATGAGTGTCTGAGTTGGTGTGCGCACGAGTCTCTGAGTGCAAGTTTGAGTGAATGAATTAGACAGTCTGTGGTTTTTCTTTCAATTATTTTCACATTTGCAAATATTTTTTGAAAATTCATGTGAATTCAACAATTTTCACAAATATCACGCATGGTGATGCAAAATTATTTTAAACCCATAGTTTGCCCCTAAAACACACCTATATCACACTCCTGGGGTCAGGGTATTTTCAGTTAGGATTTTCACCCCTGGGGATCGTGCTTCGCGAAATCAAACTGTGGCCACAACTTCTAGTCAGGTTGCAGTCAACCAATTACAGCACTTCTTTTCGCATGTGTATTCATGAAAATTCATGAATTTTTCACGAAAAGGCGCAGTGGCCAGAGATATCTAAATTTGTTTTCCCTTTAATTTCTCAAAACTACTGAACGGATTTACACCAAACAAGCAAAAGCACAATGTGTGTACCAAAACCTGGCTTTCGGCCAAATTTGGTGTAATTCCCTCCAATGGTCCAGTAGTTATGTCCAAAGGTCCTATGTGAATTAACATGGGAAATGGAACTTTTTTGCCCCCCCCCTCCCTTTTTCTTAACCTCCGATTGCCAGATCAATCCCAAAACTTTCCATGCACAACAAAAATCACTGGGCATTTTTTTTTGGGAAACTTTTGTGGAGATTCGTCAAACGGTGCCAAAGATATAGGCAAGTCAAAACCACCTTTTCTATGGAAACATGGTCCTAACTGTAACTACCTAGTGGCGCCCACCACTAGGTTTTATATATATAATATATATATATATATATATATATATTTATATATATATATATATATATATATATATATATATATATATATATATATACATATATATATTCATGAATGAAATAGGGAGGCTTTGGCTTTGCCATTCGTTTAAATGGCAAAGTTGAGTTATAGCTTCAAACTGATGTGCCAGTCTGAAGTGGGAGGCTGGGAGACATGTTTTCATATTGTCACATCCAGGATGGTACAATACGAGCTGCAGCCCTGGTAGGACACTTTAACTTAGTGAATTTTATTAGGGACATTTATTTGAATGCCCCTTTTGATTAACAATCTCAGTAGTTTTTTTAGAAGAGAGAGGGTATGATGTTCCTCAGGTTGGCCAGAAATTCATACCCATATTACTGTATGAGGAAGATGCACTACATATGGCCTGCACCCCAAAAGGATTACAGAACCTCACTGACCAGTTTGTGGAATTTATGACTTACTTAGATTTAAAGTTAATTTGCCCGAAACCTTCATTATGACTTGTGGATTCAAGGCTGGCAAACCCTATCAATTTAGGGTAGGAAATACTACGATTGTGACATCCTCCACCTTCTTATACCTAGGAATGCTCTTTATTACCCATGGCCCATGGCTCATGGAAGCAGCTGGTTACAATTAGAACCTTGCTGATTAATAAGTCTATCACTGGGCTGAACAGATTTGTTGCTAGGTTAGGGGCAGAGGCCACTTAAAAAGCTTTGTTAACATCTATAAAGTAAAATGTACATCATTGGCAAAATATGGGGCTGGTGTTTGTGGTTCAGTGAACCTAGAGAATTTACAGCGTGCAGCAAATGCATGTATAATAATGTACCTTGCAGTCCCAAATAGTGTACCTGCTTATTTTTTCCACAAATGGTTAGAACTCTCCTTTTTAGAATATCTTATTAGGACACAGCCAATAATACAGTGGCATAGGATTTGGTCCCCACCTGAGGCACTTTTAAGCAGGTCAATAACTGCAGACTGTTTGTCACAGCATAATGCTCTGAGAATAACATGATTCAGTTGTTAAGGATTTATTTTGACAATTTAGATAGACAAACTCTTTTTAGTGATCTTTCCTTCCTACTTGGAGTCTCTAAGGCTGAGATTAAACAATTAGTACTGAATAAATTAGAGGAGGAAATATTGATAAAGGGACGTGTAAACCAAGTGTTGAATATTATAATCAGCTAGGTTCACACAATAACATCCAATTTTTATTTGTAACAGGTATACAAACTCCAGCCTAGATTTGTGTTAACCCGTTTTAGATATATTATTATGCTGTTTTCTTTTCTTTTCCTTGTGTAAATGATTGGTCTGCTAAATTGATTAACTGTTCGTGTGATGGTGTTTCAGAGCAATGCATATTGCATCTTATGTTGTATGATAAATGTTATTAAATTGCACAGTTACAACTTTTAGAGCCTTTATTATGAACATTTAATTTTAGGCAATGCAGACCGCGTTATTCTTTTTGCACCAATTGCATTCCTTTGAAGTTTGTTTTCTTGTGTCTAAATTTCTGTGGCGGGCAATCTCAATATGCAAACAGATGTTTAGTTAGGTCATTTCAAATAAAATGCTTGTGTCCCAGAACAATGCACAGTGCACTTTACTCTGCTCTGTGTGTACTGCAAAATTTAATGTTTGTACGTTTTAACATTGGTTTCCAAACAATTTACTTCATCCAATTTTTTGTGGAGGCTTATTTTGATTTGCTAATTGCTGGGTGGGAAAGCTGACTCAAATGAAATGTCTTCCTGTAATATTGTGTTTTTATACTTGTTTAATGGTTTTGCTTTTATGTGAACTGTTATGGTTGTAATATAGAAAACCAAATACAGTATATTTTGACATTGACTAACTAACGGGTCCTGGGTACCCCTGGTACTGTATACTAGGAACTTATAAGTAAGTAAAGTTACACCATTCAGGTATAATTCAAACACATACTTTTAAGAGTCAAGGCACTGTCATAGAGGTCTGGTTAGAAGGTCTCAGTGCACCTTCAGAGTAAAAAAACCAACAGCATCAGTCCAAAACTTTGGGGGTGATCATGTGAAAAGAGCATTTCCTTTAACACGTATTAATCTGACACTATTATTTAATTTTCTGAGCGGTCATGGACTCCCAGGGGTCTCGAGAACACAGTTTAAAAATCACTTGTGTAAAGAAACTGCATTCCCGAATTTTATAATTTGGACATCTTATATAAAATGAGGTGAGATCACTATATACTCATATATGCTGACAGTAACCCACTGTGCCACAAATGTAATGCACTCATATATTCACTTTGTATACAGCTGAATAATTTGTATTAAGTGTTTTTAAGAACTGACGGGGATGTCATGGATCGTTTTAGGTGATTCATGCCTTGGTTTTCGCTTTTTAGTTTTCTCTGCAATTTTTGGCTACGGACCTTGTTTCTCCTGAATTATTTGGCTAAATAACCTTTTATTTAATTGCAGGCTAGGTCATCCTGAAACTGTAAGAAAGGGAGTAGTACCTTTAACTTCCCCAAGAAACCTAACTGCAGAAAAAGATGTGGTGGAAGGAGTGTTATTTTGGGGCTCCAGTGGGACTGGTTCATGTCCTTTCAAAGGGGCTACTATACAGAAGTGAGTGGCCGTCTGGCTGAAAACTGTCAAAGGGTGACATAGCTCAGAGAAAACACTTGCCACGCACATTGCTGCATATCTCACTTAGAAATGCCTGCAATGTAGTTTAATGTAAATGTGGTTCATCAGGGTTCACTATCTCATAATATTCAAAGACTAGTTGTCCTATGTTATTAAGATTTAAAGTTTCAAAAGTGCTCTGTGTGAGTGACATGACTTAACGTTTATAACACAGTGTATAAAAGATTGCTACGCTTGTCTAAACTAGGGCTGTCATCGCTCTATGAGGCATTTGAAGCTGGTCATCTGTTAACATGTTAACCAATTTGAGAAAGTGGATTATTATTTGGGGTAGATGGTAGTCCACCACAAGTAGTAAAGGATATTCTTGTTAGATCCAGAAAAAACATTCAGTAATTTAAACCTGACCCAACCTGTGGTAGCTTTTGCACATAGCAGATAAGGTTAACTTACGAATACGTGTAAGGCATTGATTCCCAAACTGTGGTCCGGGGACCCCTGGAGGGTCCGCAAAGCCTCCTCAGGGAGTCCGCAACCGCTTAGAAAATTCGATAATATTAACGGATTAGGTCCCCAGCTTTCAGTAATGACTCCGTAGGGGGTCCCCAGATTCCAATAATAAAAAATAATAAATTATTCAGTGGGGGTCCTCAGTTTCCAGTAATAAAAAAGTGGGGGTCCACAGAAGTCAAAAGGTTGGGAACCACTCATGTAAGGCATTTAGAAGTGTCAAAACAGTGAAAAAGTCCAGATGGAACACAATAAAAATCCCATCTCAATTTATAAAACTAAAGAATATTTCAATTAACAAAAGGACACTAACACGGCATAAATCTAATCAGGGAAACTGGTGATGAACTTTTACATTTGTAAATAAAAATAGCACCAAATTTAGCATGGGGAACGTAGGCACGGGCAAGTGGTTGCACTAGACCGGGACAACGGTATAGCTTAAAGACCACTAAGATGTAGCATGGGTTGAACATAGGTCAGTTTGGTCCTGATTGAAAAGTTACCTTCTCACTTAGAAATTGTCAGAGAAGGGAGACTCTTCAGCTGGACAAGGCTCCAGACTGGACAACGGGTTAGCGAAGGACAAGATTTCAGTGAAACACAACTCATCTCCATACTCCACACCTCCCTCCCAGTTCAGGAATGGATCAATCATTTAATTGCCCTCTACTTCAAATTGGGCATCATCGAAACAACAAAATCCCTTCGGATAACTCATGAAACCACACATCAGCGGATCCACACTCAATGCTTGTTTCCAACTCAGCTTGCTCAAGGAGGTGAAACTGTTCATCCTACGGCCACACCTCAAGACCACAGTGCAATCATTAGTCATATTCATACTGTACTATGGTTGTGCGACATTAACAGGATTACTAAAATCATGAACAGCACCACTTAGGACAACACTCAATGCTGTGGAAAGACTAAGAATAGGAATGAAACGGTTTGACCACATCACACACTCGTTTGTGTCTCACCACTGGGTCATATTCAAACCTCGGATCCAGCTGAAAATAGCTTGCATGATACACAAAGCCCTCCACCAGAATGAACCCACTCTTGACCTCAGAAGGCAGCCGCTCACAACGCAGCATCAGCTCCTTCCTGCTGGAACCTCCAAGAATCAATAAAAATTAAAACTGTGCCTGTGCTCTCATCAGATTTGAGAATGTGGAACACTCTCCGGCGGAGATTCGGTCAAACCCATTAACCCACATTTTAAGAAAGAGGTCAAAAGGATTCTATTACACAGACTCCTGACATAAGGATCTGGACAAGGGAGAGTACAATATGGTATGACACCTGAGGCTATCTCACGGAGACACAGTTTCAAAAGTGCAGAAATTGAAGGTTAAATTTACGAATGTATGCTATTGTCAGTTGATGAGCATTTATATGGTTCATGTCATGGCTTATGGATCCTCTATGGACAGAGCTCTGATACCCGTGGGTTATGTTCGCACTCTCAAAAGAAATAAATAAAAACTATATTTCAAGACTTGTGTTGGAAAGTGGATTATTGGTAAGGGCAGGTAAGTAACTACACTTAGCAATAAGCCACTAACCCCCACTAGCTTCGGTTGGGTCTCAAAAAATTAACCCCAGCTTAACCCTTGGTAGCTTGGCAATGAGTGACAAGGCTTAATTTAGGAGACAAAGTGTAAAGCATTCAAGTATCACAAAACAGCCATTAAATAAAATGCAGGAAAGAGTTTAAAAACCCCAAACCAATTTATAAACGTAGGAAATATTTTTAGTTTTAAAATGACACCAAAACGAATATAATTGGATAAGGGGAACCGGAGATATGAATTTTTAAAGAATTACTGTTTTTAAGCTCTTAGAAATGAATAGCATCAATCTGGTCATCTAGTCGCACCTCGACCAGGACAAAGTCAAAGTTTGAGGCCGCCTGCGATGGATGCCTGGTCGGCTACAGCAAACGAGAGGCTTTGGTCAAAAGTTTACCTTCGGACTTAGTCGTTTTCTTGAAGATTTTCTTCAGCGGGACAAAGTCGCCAGTCCGATCCGTCCTCTGTGGAGCCCTTCCTCAGATACGCGTCGCGGGAGCCCTCGGTGAAGATTTCTACGTTCGGACTTAGACTATTTTTCGAGATGAAAATCCTTTGACCAGAGCAAACCTGAATCTTGATCTGAAGTCCCTGGAGCCCTCTTTGGATACACTGTGTGGGAGGTCATGGTCAACTTTCTACGTTCGGACTTAGTCACTTTTTCAGAGATTTTCTTCAGCGGGACGAACCTGCAAGTCAGATCGGGTCGCGGTTGGGGCAAGCCGGCTACAGTTGCCGCAGCTGGTCAGTCCCTTTATGGAGGTTTTTCCAAAAAGGTCTCCAATCTCCTCCAAACTTCTGGATCTTCTTCCAGAAGATCTTTTAAGGTTCTTTTGAATTCCACAGCTCACCCCAAGGTTCCAGAAGCTCTGAGTTGCTCCTTGAGGGTGTGGACTACAACTCCCAGAATACACCTGGTTCAAACTCCTAATTGGGCACTGGACAGTGGTCAGCTGGTCAGTTTCTTCAGGAGTTGATGCAGGGGACTCTGGTTAGAAATTTTTCACCTGTAGCAAACAGGGAGTCCCTCCTTGAAACAGTTGAAGCCAGGAAAAGTCATTCTTGAGGTGAAGCCCAAGGGTGCAGCTGGTGCAGTCCTTCAGAGTGTAGTGTCCAGATGCAGGTCAGGGGTCCAGCAGGACAGTCCTTCTTTTTCTGATGTTCTGCCTTGTAGGGATCTGGTAGGGATCTAAGGTGTGGATGCAGCTCTGCCATATTTATCCTTGCTCCTGGGTGAAAAACAGGGGGGTCCCGGTTCTCCAGTCAGATGCAGGGTCCTTCCCCCTGTGATGACCACTGCCTGGGAAGTGTGGCAAAAATAAATCCCGGGGAGAAACATCCTTCAAAACTCCATCATAGCAGAAACTGATTTTTGGAGGTTACATCTGGCTGAGCCCACCCACTGGTGTGGCTAAAAATTCTACACACATCCTTCTCCTGCCCTCTGCTAATCTAATCAAGAGGGCACCTAATTGTCTGGGGTTACAGGATGTGAGAGATGTGCTGGGTTTCTCCAAATGTCCTTCCCTGCCTGCGATGACCAGTTTGGCATCCCTCCCCACTTCCTGCTTCCCCATCCTCTGAGGTAGGTCTCCTTCCCCAGGCACATCCCTTTGTGTTCAGCCCAGGTCACTTCACACCTCATCAAGTCAGCCTGGCCAGGCTTCCAGAAGCTGGCCAATCAGAAAAGGGCACTACAGAGCTGAAGTTGGCAAGTTTCCAAGTAGAGTTTAAAACTATTTACCTGAACTAGTTATATTAAATCCAACAATTGTAAGTTGTGGGAGTTATCACAGCAATTAATTTGATACCAAACTTGAGGTATCTGACACTTAGGGGGATTTTGTTAATTACAATTTTAGCTTATAGAGGCCATCCACTGCAGTGAGGGAAAAACAAATTTGGTTATTTTACCTCACCATGGCTTAGAGAACAATTTATTTAAGGTCCCTGCTTCTAGTTACATGACCCTGAACCCTAGGGGCACATAGGGCACACTTTAAGGATGACATATGTAAAAACAAGGTAGTTTAAGTCTCTGGAAGTACTTTTAATAACAAAGTCGAATTTTCATATAACTTTAGTTTAAAAGCACCCAGCATGGCAGGCCTGCCTTTAAAGTGACACTGGGTACCACCTCAGCAGTGCACTTATGGGTGCACTGTCTATGCTGGGGTCCCTCAACCTAAATGCCCTGCCATATACTAGGGACTTATAGGTAGGATAATATTGCCAATTATAATTAGCCTAATTTGCATATCCACTTTATACAGAGCACTGGCCTTGGGACTGGTAAGCAGTACCCAGGGCACAGCCAAGAGTCAATAACCACCAGTATCTGTTCAAAATGTTTGGGGGTTTCCAGGACAAAAAGGAGGACTTTCCTACAACTGCTATCCCCATTGCAAGTTCAAGGCTGAATTCAAATCCATTTGCAAACAACCTACTAACACTCATCAGGGAAAATGTCCAGAAAAAAGGCACTCTTAATATTCATGTCAAAAACGTGAAATAGTAGGTACTTACCATACATGATAAATGTCTCACAGCACGGTAATGGAACTTACCAGATGTGTTAAATGCCACACCATATTGTGGACAATTTGTAATGAGGACCTAAAAGTTATTTTTAGGAAGTGAAGGCTCAGTTCACACTACAACAGAAATTTATGTGAAACAGAATGAACGTTTCTGAGAGGCATTTGGTTTTTCAAATAAGCATTGTAATTGAGATGGATTTCAAGGCAAGCACAATCTGTATCTAAAGAAATTTAGGAATTTTTCTTAAAAAGCAGAGTATTGCACAATGTCATGCATTACAAATGTTTTGAAACATTACTTTATGGAATTAAGTTTATTTTTAGTGCTGTTTTTATGTAACCAAACAAAATCACTATGCTTTCATCATCATTAGAAGTTTAAACTAGAAAAAGAATAGACATGACTTTATTCCACTAAAGTAAATACAAATTTATGACTCAGGTTTGATATTTGTGTGAGGGTCATTTTCTTGAAATATTGCTGGGCTTTAGACTTACAACAGGTCTAACTAGCAGGACTAGGACATGAGGGGCCTGAATGGCGGTTTTCACCAGGACTTATCTCTTACCAACAGAATACTATAGCTGTTTTGGAAACCTAATGTATTGCCAAAAAATCATATACATAACAGTGGGGGTTGCCAATAGGTAGTTATAATTAGGATCATGTTTCCATAGGAAAAGTATTTTTTGGTTTGCTTATAATGTTGGTGCTGTAAGAGGAATCTTCAAAAAACTTTCCAAAAAAGTATCATCCACCTCAGCTCCTTCCTAGAAAGTTTCTGGATGGTCTTTAAAGCGAAGGCTGATAAAAAGCGAGGCCCCAAAACGCGTTTTCACCATACATCTTTCCATAGAAATTTTAGACACAATTACAGTCAAAACAACTGAATGGATTTACATTAAATGTTGCACAAAGGTAGGACTTGGTCCAGACAATGTGCTTTTTGAGATTTGGTGTGAATCTGTTCAGTCGGTTTTGAGATATCAAGGCCCAAAATCTTTGTATATTTCACACTGATCGATGAAGCGGTTAAATCTCAAGACAAGATTGGATTGGCTGTCACCACATCAATAACAATGTTGAGGCAGCCATCTTAGGACTCGGGTCCTGGAAAAATCCCTTAAAAAAAGATATAAGTGCCCCCTAAGACTGGTGAACCTGAGGGACCCCAGTTGAATCCAAAAACATATATTTTTTAATTTTACTGAAAATTTATGGTGGGCTCATAAATATGCTATTAAATTTCAAAGAAACACAGGCTCCCACGCTTTAAAAAACAAACCTCCTTGGGGTAGGCCAAGGCCTGAACGGATGGCTCAATCAATTTTTGAAGGGAGGACCTCTCCCCAAGCCTTTTTGGATCAACAGGGATGCCATCCCCAGGGCTGGGGTTAAATTCAGAACATTAAAAAGAAGGGGGACATATACCACCTCCCCAAGCCTTACTGAGGCCCTGAGATCCCTATTCCTCGGGCCGAATCGATATGCAAGGTGAGGGTGAATGTGGCCCCCAGCATCAAAAAGCACTGAGGACCACCTTTTCTGAAGCAGCTATTATTAAAGGGGAGGTGGTGTGCGGCCCACCTACCCAACCTTCTAAAGGCCTCGGGGACCCCATCCACCAAGATTAGCTCTACTGTTATGTGCCAGACAGCCCACCCCGGGCCACTTTTTCCTGTCTGCAAGTGTTCAAGAACTGCAAAAATGCTCCAGACAGGTGGGAGCACAATTTTTTTCTCTTTCCTCTCCCTTGTGGACATAGAAACTGGGGTTGCTCTAGCCTAGAGGAAGGAGGAAAAATAAACTGACGCTTGCTGGACATTGCTGGGGGGCTGTGAAGGCCATGGGGTTCGCCCTGCGGCCACCAACAATGTGTGCTGTGGATGCTCCTGGTGGTCACTAGGACACCCAGCTTAGGCCCTGAGAGATGGTGCCCCAGAGCCATTATTGTCTTGGGGAGGGGACCCGTGCACCCTTCTCCACTTAAACACAAATAGAGTCCCAGAGAATGATGTCCCCGGGGCCCATAAAGGCTCAGGAACAGAGGCAATAAGACTCGCTCCCCTCTAAATAGAGTTGACCCCTGTTTGATGGGCTCCCTGGGGCCAGTGTTAATTCAGGGAATGGAACTGCATGCCCCACTCAATATAAATTAGTTTTGGCCCTGGCGGATGGGCCCCATCACTGTGGGGCCCTGGGGGCTCCCCCCTTGGCCACCAACTTAAAATAAATATCTTGGTTTCCCAGATGGGTACAGGGACACCCAAAATATACATTAAAAAAATTAATAATAAATCAGCAGGAGGAGCCGCTCATTTATTAATCACTTCTTGCAATAGGTGCCTTATAACGTCTTGCGCTGACTTTTTAAACATATCTTTTTTCATCCAGGTGGTGTCCCTATAAGAAACAGGGCACCACCAACTATTCTTTTCAATGTTGTGGGGGGCTGTAGGAAGTGCAGCAGCCCCCCAGGCAACATTAACAAAAACAAATCAGTAAGTCTTCTGGGTCATTAAATCCATGACCCAAGGATAGTGTACCATATTTTTTAAAGGACTTCTGGCTGGAGCTCGGTGTACTTGAGCTGGAGTGAAGAGTCTACTTGTGGTCAGTTCTATGGCTTCACTTAGTAGTTTGAAAATTATTTTAAAAACACTCATAGATGTGCTGAGTTTTCAAATGAAGCTTTAACCCCTTCGCTGCCAGGCCTTTTCCCCCTCAGGTGCCAGGCCTTTGTTTGGCTATTTGGGACAGTTTGCGCTTAGGTCCTCATAACTTTTTGTACACATAAGCTACCCATACCAAATTTGCATCCTTTTTTCCAACATCCTAGGGACTCTAGGGGTACCCAGAGTTGTGGGTTCCCCTGGAGCAGACCAAGAAATTAGCCAAAATACAGCGACAATTTTTTATTTTTTATTTTTTAATGGGAAAAAAGGGCTGCAGAAGAAAGGCTTGTGTTTTTACCCCCTGAAAATTGCATCAACAAAGGGTTTGCAGTGCTACAATCGCCATTTTGCAACCTTTCAGGAACAGGCAGACTTGAGTCAGAAATCTAAATTTTTCAACACAATTTTGGCACTTTACTGGAACATACCTCATTTTGACTATATTTTGTGCTTTTAGCCTCCTTCCAGTTACCGACAGAAACGGGTGTGAAACCAATACTGGATCCCGGAAAGCTAAACATTTCTAAAACTTCGCCAAAAATCTGAATTCACCAAGGGGTCATTTGTGTAGATCCTACAGGGTTTTTCTACAGAAAATAACAGCTGAAATAAACAAATATTGAAACTGAGATGAAAGAAACAGCCATGTTTCCCCACGTTTTACTCTGTAACTTTTTCCTGCAATGTCAGATTTTTTTAAAGCAATATACTGTTACATCTGCTGGCCTCTTCTGGTTGCGAGATATATAGGGCTCGTAGGTTCATCAAGAACCCTAGGTACCCAGAGCCAAGAAATTAGCTGCCCCTTGCAATAGGTTTTCATTCTATACAGGGTATACATCAATTCATTTGCTGAAAAATAAAGAGTAAAAAATATGTATCAAGGAAACCTTTGTATTTCCAAAATGGTCAAAATATAAGGTGTTGAGAAGCAGTGGTTATTTGCACATCTCTGAATTCCGGGGTCCCCATGTTAGCATGTGAATTACAGTGCATTTCTCAAATAGACTTCTTTTTTACACACTGTCTTACATTTAGAAGGAAACAATGTTGAGAACGACAAGGGGCAATAACACTTGTTCTTCTATTCTGTGTTTCCCCAAGTCTCCCGATAAAAATGGTACCTCACTTGTGTGGGCAGACCTAGTGCCTGCAACAGGAAACGCAACATGGACACATCACATTTTTACATTGAACCCACACGTGTATTTTGCAAAGTGCCTAGCTGTGGATATTGGCCTCTAGCTCAGCCGGCACCTAGGGGAACCTACCAGACCTGTGCATTTTTTTAAACTAGACACTTAGGGGAATCCAGGATGGGGGGGACTCTCACTAGGTTCTGTTACCCAGAATCCTTTGCAAACCTCAAAATTTGACAAGAAAAACACTTTTTCCTCACATTTCAGTGACAGAAAGTTCTGGAATCTGAGAGAAGCCACAAATTTCCTTTCACCCAGCATTTCCCTAAGTCTCCTGATTTATTTGGGGTGGAGTATGACCATACCCCCACCCTCTTTTTAAAAAACAAATCTTCCCTGGTCTCTGGTGGGCTTTCTGCCCCCTTAGGGGCAGATGGACCTTCCAAGAATAGGCCGATCTGCCCCCTAGGAGGGCAGATATGGCCAACAGTAATGTGTCCCCATGGGGAGCAACCCTTGCCCCCGCTAACAAAGCACACACATACACACACACTAATCCCTGGTGCCTAGTGGTTTCTGCCCCCCTTCGGGGCAGATCGGCCTAATAAAAATAGGCCAATCTGCCCCCAAGAGAGGAAAAAATGGCCTAAAATAAACTTGGCCCCCAGGGAACGACCCTTGAATAAGGGGTCGCTCTTTTTGCATGAAATTGGCGCAAAAAATAAAAATCCCTGGGGGCAGATTGGCCTAACAGAAATAGGCCGATATGCCCCCAAGAGGTACAGAAATGGCCTAAAAATATCCCCTTCCCCCCCACAGGGAGTGACCCTTGCCTAAGGGGTCGCTCCCTATGTCAAAAAAAATCCCTGTGCCTAGAGGTTTCTGCCGCCCCCCCCCCCCCCCCGGGGCAGATCGGCCTGATTACAATAGGCCAAAATGGCCTAAAACAAATCTGACCCCCCCAGAGGAGCGACTCTTGCCCAAGGGGTCGCTCTCTTTGTGTGAAATTGACAAAAAAAATCGCTGGTGTCTAGTGGCTTCTGCCCTCCTTGGGGGGCAGATTGGCCTAATAAAAATAGGTCGATGTGCCCCTAAGCGGGCAGAAAAGGCCTAAAGACATTTTGCCCTCCCCACCACCAGGGGAGCGACCCTTGCCTAAGGGGTCGCTCCCCACGTGTAAAAAAAAACAGTAAACAAAAAAATGATCCCTGGTGTCTAGAGGTTTCTAACAACAATAGGCTGATCTGCCCCCCAGAGCAGAAAAGGCCCTAAGAAAAAATGCCCCCCTGGAAAGCGACCCTTGCCCAAGGGTCCGCTCCCCTTTATTGTAAATATTATTTTAAAAAAATCCCTGGTGTCCATTGGGCATTTCTGCTGCCAGATCGCTTCACGATTGGGCAGCAGAAATGCTGAGAGAGACATCAAAGGAAAGGCCTTTCCTATCCTTTGATGTCTCTCTCGCCCCCTCCATGTGGTCCGAAGAGAAATGCTTTTGCATTTCTCTTCCCAACCGCGCTTGAAGCTGAGGGGCAACCTCTGATAAGGTCAGCACGCAATTGCGCGCTGACACCATCAGATGTCACTGGTGAGGTCGGGGTGTGTGGGTAGAAAAGGAAACGATTCCTCTTCCATCCCTGCCCTGGGGAGGGGGTGCTTGGCCATCAGGAGGAGCGCTAGGGCCCATAGCAGAACGTAACGGTTACGCCCTGGGCACCCGAGCGGTGCTGCGCAGGATGTAACGGTTACGCCCCGGGCACCCGAGGGGTTAATGAATGTTTTTCTGGCAATCACTTGTATATAATCAATGAACTGTGCGAATTAAAGAAATATACCTTTCATTATAATTATTGGTCATTTTTTTATAAAGAAAATATATGTGATTTATATATGTTGATATTCTCACCCCTTCATAAGGCCAATAGGATCACGTTTTTGTGTTCTGACCATTTGACAAATTTACTAGCTTTGTCTTACTTAAAATGGCCCACCTTATATTCATCCATGGACGCTTTGAAATCCAGGCCCTGTACCCAACCCACCACTGCACATGGCTTGTGTGCAGCGTGAGGGTTGAGCAACAGCAGGGTTGGTTGCAGGGGCAGCCCGAGGGCCAATCCTGTGCCACACAAGGCCGAAAGTTGTGTGCGGCATGGGGTTAGCTGTATGGTAATAAAAGTTTACTTTATGTTAGAAAAAAACTAAAATTCACAGAAATAAACAAAGTTTAAAGTGATGTCATAGTTCGGTATGGTGATGATATCTTACTTAGAAATTCACTGAAAGAAAGAAAGGTTAGAGGGACATTATGGTTAGGTGAAAACGTCAGGTAAAACATTCCATTTTAAACAAACAAAACCACTAAAATTCAAGGGTTATACTTATCTCAAGTAACTATAACTCCTGCCCTAAAGTAACTATAACTTGCGCTCTTGTCGTGCACTGCTACTTACCTCACACAAAACATCACTCATGACACCTTCAATGACATCACTGATAACACTACTCCACTCATTTCATATTCACTGCTATCCTCTTTACTCCATTGCTGAAATTTTCTTAATTATATTTAGTATATAGCAGTGCGGTGATCCCATGCTCAAACTGCAATGTATTTTTATTTTTTAATATAGGCAGTGGGGGGAGAGGGCGCCTGCTCCTGCACTGCCTTGTTGTTTTTTTTAATTCTTAGAGGCAGCATGAGGAGCCGGCTCCTGAGCTGCCTTATGTTTCTTTTTTCTATAGGCAGGGCAAGAAGCTCACTCCTGCGCTGCCTTGTTTGTCCAACCGACAAGCCCCTGCTATGCACAGTCTGGTCCATGTGGCAAGTTGTATTTAAAGCCCACTCCCTCGAAAGACCCAAGCTGCATGAGCTGGGCACACCTCTACAATGCACCGCCTGCACTATCTGCGCTTCTCTTCATGGAGAGCCCACTCCCTCAAGATGCCCAGGCCCAATTAGGATGGGTAAGCCACAACTAAAGAGCGGCTGCGCTCACTGTGTAGCTCTTCATTGTATAGCTCACTCCTTTCACATACTCAAACCTTCTTACATAGCAAAGGGCCTATTACGTACAGTTACGTATGTTAGTAATATTTACTTCGTGTTAAAAAAACCTAGAGATTCACTGAAAAAAACAAAGGTAAAAGAACATTATAGTTAGGGGTTATAATAATTTGTTACTTTACATTCTGAAAAACAAAGGTTAAAACGACGTTACAGTTAGGTAAAAACGTTAGTTAAAAAATACTATCCCAAACTCCTAAAAAACACTCAATCTCACTGGTTTTAGTGTGTTACCTTACAATAAAAAAAAAAATTCCCTGAAAAAAACAAAGGTTAAAGTGACGGTATAGAGAAGTCTGGTAACAGTATATTACTTTATGTTACATCTAATCTTAGAAATTCACCTTATAGTTAGGTATGGTAATAAGATGTTAACTAACATTAAAAAGTACCCCAGAAATTCAATTAAAAAACTAACGTTAAAGTGACATTATAGGTAGGTGCTAAAATGAAATAAGAACTGAAGTTTAAACATTGTATAACCACTAACATTTCCCAGTTATGATTTAGAGAACAAATTATGACTTGTGCCCCCCACCATACACTACTTATGACTTCATATATAACATTACTAATGATTTGTTCAATGACATAATTGATGACATCACTGACGACATCTCAAATGACTTTACTGATGACATCAGGCAGGTACGGGTGAATTATCTCTAGTCTAGCTCACTCCCCGTCAGGCAAAGTTTACCTATAATGTGGCGCCCATTATAGTGGAAAGACCCTCCACTAAGACTGACTTAACCTTCGTTTGTCATTGGGGTTTGGAGTTGGACAATCAACAGAAAGTCTGTGGTAATTTATTCATGAAATACGCAAGAATGAGTTATTCTCTCTGCACACTGTCTGGTGCCCTATCGCAATTTCTTTCCACGGCTCGTAGTGGAGAAAGTCACATAGGCTAAATAATGGAATAAGGGGAGTCTGGGTAAATAGTTGGTCATCTTGGAATGGAGCTCAAGTTGTACTATATTACTATATTATTACTATATGTACTTCATTAATAATGATGCTTAACTGCCCATCCTACACACATATGAAGAATTCTCAGCCTTTCCTAAAACAAAAATATAAATCCACTGGAGCCTAGACAAATCAGTCGTTTGTAGGGCTACTCTACACAAATGTAGAATTTCCAGATTTTTCTAAAATAAAAATAAACATCGACGGGAGCCTCGATAAAGAATTTCTGCGTAAGAGTGCTGATGCAACACAGAAATTAAGATTTCTCAGTCTTTTCTAAAATAAAAATATAAATCCACTGAAGCCTAGATAAATCTCGTTAAATAAATCAAGCTGATGAAATCTGAAGAGGAGTCGTCCTGATCCAGAAGTCGCTGCATAACTCTTTATTTGCTTGGGCTGGCATTCATTTCGTGCTGATTGTAAATGCTGCCTGGTGAGTGAAGTCGTGCAGCAAAACAGGAACAACGCTCTGTTCTATTCTGATAATAACGAGAGGCAAGCTTTCTTCTTATTACCACAAGATAGGTTTCCTTAACGAATTTACAAACGAAGCTACTAATCATAACAGATCATTCTCGTTTCAGTTGCTTCTCTTACTGTGATGTCCACATTCTTGCTGTTGGAGCTTGTCCCACGATAGGCGTCAGCTGTGTTCCATATCATCTATGAGTGGAAACTTACTAACCACCCACAGTATACCCATGCAGCCAATACTGGTAGGATACAGCACCCAAACAATGCACGGAACACCGGGGTAGCTATCAGTCACTCTTGTGATCAAGACTGAGTTATACAAAATAGTAAACTGACTCTCCAAAACTCGTTTACTCATCCAGGTCACTTTTTAATTTAGTAGACAATAGCCGGAAAGTGCCACTCTGTGCTGGAACTTCCAATTGGGAAGGTGGCCTCTGTTTTCCTAATGACGAAGTGGCACGTCAATTTGTGTTCTCTTTTGAAGCTCTGTATTTCAAAAGTAATTTGCAGACATTGTTAACTTTGAATCTCAGGGGTGGGAAACCTTATGATAGGAGAACTTTTCATGCATATTTGAGCGGCCTATTGTCACTTACTAATATTTTCTAGAGTGGCTAAGTGGAAGTGCCCCTGTCATTATGTGTGGCACCTTCAGCCAGCGCAGATTTCAAATCAACAACTTTTTGTGGTTTAGGTCTTTTGCTTT
Organism: Pleurodeles waltl; assembly: GCF_031143425.1. Taxonomy (NCBI): domain Eukaryota; kingdom Metazoa; phylum Chordata; class Amphibia; order Caudata; family Salamandridae; genus Pleurodeles; species Pleurodeles waltl. The sequence goes on from NC_090448.1 coordinate 554,544,609, forward strand.
GGTTTTTTCTTTGCAACTTCTAATTTGTAGATTTGCTTTTCCATTTTACGTCAGGTAAGCCAGTCCTGGCTCAGTATCCAATGCCACTTGCATGCTGGATATTGTAGTTTCACTTTTCTCACATGTAGGAACAAGTTTGACGCGCACCCGAGCTTGCAACGTGGTATTGGCTAAAAAAGCCGGGGCTGCCAGAAGAGGTGGATGCGAGATAGAACCAGCTATGTAAGCAATAGCTTAATTTGCCCCCATGTGGCACTGGAGCAGCATTTTAATGGGAACACGGCACTGGAAGAAGCACATTTTTGCAGGGTAGTGCATAAAAGCTTAATCCACGGGTGGCTTTTTGCCTAGGAGCACTTGCATACCAGGAAGTTTTTTCATACATTCATACAATGTAAAAAAGTGAAATTACAAGTACCCGAATGAAACCGCTTACGGCCTAAAAGTCAAGACTGGCTAAAGGTGTTGCATATCAAATGGGACTACTTGGCAGCTATGCACACAATGTGGTTAAACTAATGTTAAATCCCAGACGTCCTCAGAATCCAAGTAGCACCCTAGGAACTAGTCCCCAATTGCCTTATAATATTACTGTTTGTTCATTTAAAAGTCTCAACCCACTTAGTTGGCAAAGATCATACTGGGATGCAAGGAGGGAAAGAATCATGTTAATGGCATGTGAGACACCTGTAGCGAATTATTTTGTCCAAGACTATCTATGATAAACTATGTATCCCCCGAATACAACAATCGGTTTGCTAAAAAGCCAGGGTTAAAATAATGTGTCCCATGTGCCCAGGAGGCACCTTGGGAGCATTGCACAACCAGGGTTTTGAACCATAGATTACTGATTCCAAAAACTACAATTCACTCTACTTTCTTTCCTAGGACTATTACAATTGATCAGTAAATTAGGTCTCTTAGAACGGAATCTGGTCCAGTAGACTCTGGGGGAGAGAAGCAGTCATTATTTTCCTTGAATCCCACAGTTTGAATTTATATGCCAGATATCAAGTGTGTCCCCTCCACCCCCCAGCAGCCTGGGTTTTTGGCAACAACACTGTGCATACACGGAGTCCGACCCCCATACTCATCATAGGAAAAGTGAAACTACGAGCCTCAGCATTGCAGGGTGACCTTGACTAGAGAGTCAGGAGTAGCTAATGTATCCCATACAGCATAAGAACACCTGACAGCTCACTCTGATTTGCCGATTTAGTTAGTTTTGTTTAGCACCAAACATGCCACAGAGAACCAGAACAAATATGTAGGGTATGTAGAGAGGCTTGGGGGATAGGAAGAGACAAGGCTTGCCCTTGAGACTCCCTGCACAGATCCAGCCATTTCTGATGGTGAAATTTTATGTTCGTGGCCCCTTATTGTTTTTTTTATTAATTAGACACTGAATATGGAGGTGGGCGGAACTCTTGTATTTACATAAAAACTCCACAAGATTCCACAGAGTTATGCCAATGGGTGGAAAATACGCTACTTGTGCTGTAATTTAGTGTTGGTTGCAAGAGCAGAATTGAAAACTCAGTGCAAATGGCACCATCTGTTTTGCAAGAGCGCAGGCCCATTCAAGTTGATTTTGTTGCTGTCTGAGTAGAAAATCTACTTGAGCAACAGCAAACCTGTTCGAGCGGCAGCGCTCTGACTGACTGTGACCTCCTGGAATAGAAAGTCACACTAGGAGGCCCTAGGAGGCCCTAAATCTGGCTGGTCCGTGCCAGCTCACGTTCTCTAGAGCATTCCACCACAAGGTAACTGGCAGAATTTGACCGGAAATGGAGTGACAAAAATTCAGTCAATTTCAAGGGTGGAACAAAACATTATTTTCTAGTCATGCACTGCTTATTTTCGTCTCCTAAGGAGGGAAATGTCCATCTTCTGCACTCTTGAATCAGTCAGAGCAGGCCAAACCGCTCCTGCCACCCCTCTCTATTGAGAGAGAGGGCCTTGCCAACTGAGGAACACCTCGGCATTTGGCCAGATGCCCCTCCTCTTCATCACAAATGGCACTTCGCAGCTCCCTTCAAAACATCCAGCATAAATTAATAAATTAATCAGCAGTACTTTGGCCCTTTGGCTCCTGGGAAAAGTAACGCAATCCTTGACATTAATTTGGGGTACTACCCTATGCTCCCCCCCACCTTTGCTTGATGTTAGCTTCCCTCCCTCTCACTCTTGTGTTGCCTTCCCTCATGCAGAGGGCCTGCTAGCTTCCCACCCGACCTCCGGGCGTCAAAGCAATGGCTTATTACACTTGACAGAACGCTGCCTGCCATGCAAAGCTGGCTCTGAAATACTGTGACAGGAGATGAAAACGTGCCTGTTCATCATCTGTAGCAGGCCCTTTGGCATTAGCAACATGGCTAGTGCACAAGACTATCAACATTCGAGAGTGCGACGCCTGCATTCTAAACAGCAGGCGTTCGTGCTGCATTTATAATGCAGCCTTCCTGAAAGAGAGCATCAGGCATCAGGTTCCACATCCAGGCTCACCCACTGAGATTATAGGAAGAGACTGAACAGCTGTATCCTAGTTTTACAACCCTAAGCACAGGGTGCCACCAGCAGGGAGAAGCAAAGGGTTACAAAAATGATTTTTTGCTTGTGGCACTGATATTCCTCACACGAATCAGAGCCACACAATTTTCCAGGTGTTCAGCCGCCACAACTCTTCCATTGTAAATATTATTTTTAGCGCAACAAATCAAGAGGAGGGGCTACTGTTTAATTGGGCAGGAATATCTAAATATGAAATAATTTGAACAGATCTCTGTGGCCTACTATCTTGCACAGATTTCAGAGAAAAGAATAGTTGGATTGAGGGAGCTCATCTGTGGGCAAATAATGCACAACCATGACCAAAGTTCTCCTCACCAGTCTCTAAAACCTTCAAGATGAGACAAAGTCTTGACTGAGACTTACAAAATACTCACCAGAGCTGACACGTTCATTTACGATGTGATGGAATTTCATAAATCTTTGGTTCTTCTGTCACACTGATCCCATAATTCCTGCACTTCTTTGAGCGTCAGAGGTATTGCCATGTTTCCACCAACGGAACCAAAGTTGTCTCTACTGGCTGAAACTCGTTTGGATCCCTCTCCCACTGGAACATTAGGTCATGGCTTAACCCCCACAATGCAAGACCTTTATCCCAGGGAAAGGAAAAGAAACAATGGCCTGATGCACTAGGAAAATTCCTTCATGGAAGGGACATTTTAGATTTTTTCTGCTCTGCTTTTTTCTCTGTCTTCAGTGCATCTTCTGTACCTGCGGATCCACTGTATGCCTAGAGACCCCTAGCAGGAAGGTGGGGCTCACTAATGATGCCGGGAGGTCCTCTGCGCGAAGAAGCAAAGTGAGGCCATGCACCAAAATATAAATTATGGTGTTTTATGCTCAAAAACCTTTTAATGCACTTTAAGCATTTCATTTCCAAGCGAAGTGGTTGTTGGATGGTGGTCTGCACTAAAAATAACACAACAAAAATGTTTTACCTTTCCTGTACCAAGGGCACAGGCTCCAGCCCTGCATCTGTTGTTGTCCCCAATGAATGTCACTTGACCAGCAACTGGGATTTCAGTGGCAACAGCAGGGATATTATGAGCTCTAGAAGGCTCTGCTTTCTTCAGCCTCTATGAAGCAGCCTGAGGCGGAGCTGAGTGGCTTGATAAGATTTGGTGGGGGTCCTGGAAACAGGTTTGATCTACTTTTAGGCATCTGGGTCAGATAATGTTAGTTTCTCTGTTCCCTGCATTGCAAGCCACGTACCTGCAGTAAATGTGTGTTCCAACTGCCGCAAAGAAGTATATCCTCACAAAATGGGTTTTGGATATGTCTGTGTGGCTACAGGAGATGGGGGATAATCTCTTTGAAAAGCTAGGAAATCCTACAGAAGATCCTGCTTAGTGAATGAAAGGTGAACAGACATCGGAGATTCAGCACCCTGCTGCTAGCAGGAAACTAAAGAGCATACATGGGGCAGCTGGCCCTGTCCTCCGTCCACGTCTGTGTTTATGAGTCTAGCCACATGCAACGTGAACAAATTAACTGCATGATTCATAGCAAATAAACCCGGATGCTTCCTACAGCCAGTAGGGCACACAAGGGTCAAGATGGCGCCATCACGCTGTGACTCTCTTTTGTGGCACCAGTAACTACCTACTTTTGAGTCATACACTGCAAGTCATAAAAGGAGAGCTTCCCTCTATGATTCAGTTTTACACTATTTTCATTAATTTATTAAGCCTTGCATTATCCAAGATGCTTTGTTTTCAATAATAAAAATGAAATAAAAAAATGTATAAGGTGCACTAAACCTGAAGGAGTCAAAGCACTAAACCAACAAGCACTTGCAATACAATGGGTCTCTCATTTGCTCGAGTTAGAGCTGTTAGCGTTGTAAACTCCTAACCGGACTTTTCTTGCCAAATAATTGAAAATAAAAAGTAATACAGTTTCACATGAGAGCCGATTCAAAGCGCCACGCCATGAGCGTGAAGGAGACTCACAAAAGGAAAAAGAAGTTTGCTTGCAGTCAAATGTATCGGAAAAAGTGCAATTAGCCATGTAACAGGATCGATGTCAAAGGCGGTAACCAAACCGCCCGAAGGAGGGACAGATTTAAAGCATTTACCAATGATGACAAATTATTTTTGAGGGGCAAGCCCAGGACCGAGCGATAGTGATGGGCATGAGATGGGGGGCGTGGCTAAAAGCCCAAATAGATAACAACCATCTGAGCATAGGCTCAACCGAAAAAAGGGAACTACACCTGTGATCGGTAAAAGCTCTCAGGGGAAAGAAAAGAGCCAAGTTTTAAGATGCTTCCGAAAAAGAGAGAAAGACTTAAATTCTGAGGTATGAGCTGGCAGAGTGTTCCAGAGTTTCACCAGAATGACAGAGAAGGAACGTGCTCATTATCTAGCTATATGAAACCTTGAAACAATCACCTTATTGCTGAATGCTGATCTAAGAAGTCTACATGGAATGTACCACTGAAAAGACACTCTGAAGTGCCAAAGTCCTTTGTGATGTAAAGCAAGAAAGACCACACAAAGCACTTTGAAAATTCCTCACTTTATTACCGGCAACCAGTGGAGAGTGAGAATACCTTCCATGACTGAACTACATTTTGGAATGCTTAAAATGAGATGCACTGCAGCAATCTCAATGACTTGAAGAATTCTGATATTCAAATACAGTGCATTACAATTGCCTAAGTGTGAAGTGATCAGGGCAATGACTACTGTTTTGTAAAGTTCAAGAGGGTCAAAAGGAAAGATATTTTTTCCGAGTTCTAATGATATAAAACCAAGTATTAGTACTGTGGCTGACCTGTAAATCAAAGTTGAGAGAACTGTCAAAGAGGGCTCAAAGATATTAGCTGACTCCACTGGGGTCAGTAGCAAGCCACAAGAGTTCAGACCAAATTAAATGTTGAGGACCGAACACGAGGACCTCCGTTTTGTCCGCATTAAATATAAAAAATTTGCCTTTCATCAAGATACTGATGCTGGACATACAACGTTTAAATTTGTCAGCGACAAGGCGCATAAAGACTGCGATGAATACGATAATTTGTGTGTCATCCGCATATGATAAGACTTGGAAGCCAAAAGATCACACCAGCTCTGCAAGAGGGGAGATATAACCATTAAAAAGTGTAGGGCTAAGAGAAGATCCCTGCAGCATCCCACACGGGTGGCTGAAAGCCTCAGCCCTGAATTCTCCGCAGCTGACTATTTCAACTCTATCCATAAGAAAGGAATGAAGAAGATCCAAGGCCATAGAACTCACCCCTAGATTGCTGCTAGCAGGAAACTGAAGAGCCTTGATGGGGCAGCTGGCCTTGTCCTCTGTACATGTATGTATAGTTGTTGGACCAGGTGCAAGGGCAAGACTGTATCGAAAGTCACCAGTAGGTGAAGCATCACAACGATAACCTCAAATCCACCTGGCCACGGATGGAATCTACTGTCCACTCCTATACCCATTTTGAGAAAGGTCCAGGAGGCCGTGTGTTTTGATACATTTAACCAAATCCTGGTTAATGTACTTTTCTAGAATTTTAGCTGGTGTGGGCAGCGGAAAGATTGGATTGAAGTTGTTAATCTCCTCAGGGTCAGTATTGATTTTTTTTCTGAGGGATATCTTTGGTTTCCTTCCATAAATTGAAAAGGTTCTGCAAATATTCACCAATTTGGTCAGAAGGAGGTTGCAAAATTCTAGAAGAGCAAGGGTCTGATGGAAACTCGGATTTCATGCTCATCAAGTACTCCTTCATTGGCAAGACTGAAATAGGAGGGAAAACAGAAAGCAGGGTGGAAGAGGGGGAACCAAGAGGGCCTCCAAGGGGGATCCTGAGCATTAGAAAGATTAAAATGTGAGTGTATATTAAGAATTTTTTATCTGAAATAAGCGGAAAATTTATCTCACAAAAAATTATGAGATTTGTGAGGATTGGAGACTTCCTTGACCACTTTAACAAGTTCCTTGGAAGATCTAATTTAATTTGTATAGAAAAATAGATTTTGCTTTGAAGAGGGAATCCGGATAAATGAGTAAAAGAGCTATATGCCTCTCTTTCTCTGCAGGGGCCTTATTAACCAGCCATTTGCACTCGTGCCTGCGGCATTGCTGCCTAAGGTCTTTGAGTTCTTCTGGAAACCGTTGGACTGAGGTTGTAACCCTAGTGCAAGTCTTTACTTTTAACAGTGCCACAATATCTAAAGCTGCCATGATCCATCCTGCAAAATCCTCTGCAGTGTGGCCCTGAGAACAGTCATTGTTCAACACCAAGTTATTAAGAGTATTCACCATTCCTGCTCCATTTCCTGCAGGCTAAAGATTTATGCTGAACATGTACCACGCTAATAGAAGACAGAGGAAATTAAACCTTAAAAGTCACCCAGTGATCACCCCAGCTAAGAGGAAGTATATCCCCAATAACAAGGCCATGATAGTTGGTACAGGCACCATCCAGGGTGTGACCTATAGTGTGAGTGGGTGATTCAACAAACTCAGTAATTCCAAAATTAGCCATAAGTTCAAGCAGGGAAATCAAGTGTCTGCAGGACAGATCTTCAAGATGAAAGTTAAAATCTCCAAAGAATTATAGAATGAGAAAGAGCAATGCACAAAATGCATATTCTATGCATATTTGTTGGGCTTTCAGTCAGCCCTTTTCGTTCATTGGTCTACTGTAATGGCATCCCCACTACCACAGAATACAGCATGGGGGAACAGGGTCAGCTCACTTCAGTAATCAGCTTACCTGACTTTGATTAATGGCATTCTGTTCTTGCACAGTTCACACACCTTCACACTAAGAAATCGCATTTGATGCCAGGTTCTAGTGGTGTAATGTAAAATGATGTGCCCCCATGCAAAATGTAAAGAGAGGACCCTGAGTCTTTGATATCCCACACACATTAATTGGCCTTGGGCAGAATGGTTTGTGGACTCTGGAAGGTTTGGGACTCCACTGCGTCACAAGAGCTGCAGGGGCCTGTGTTAGGCCCCTGACATGGATTGGTGCAGTGTGTTTTTTACATTGCAAAAATATATTAAAAATATATTTATTTGGGATTTTAGACAATGCTTGTTTCCAGCACCTCCCGCCCACGCTGCTACTGGGCCAATTACAGATCTTCACACAAAAAACATTTAGGAACAAAGCAAAATAAGCACTGGAAAAGTCCACGATAGACAAGCAGCTCCAAATATTCAGCTGCTAAATCGAACCATGAGCTGGAAGGCACACAGTGTCAGGAATCTCCACAATCTACATGGACCAAAAAAGTCCTCGGAGTCTGAGGCACCTGAATGCCCATCCCAGGTTCTGCCATTGATGCTGAGGTGGCTATTAGCAGTCTATTGACAGGACTGGCGCTAAGCATGGGGAGTCTGGGCAGCTGTCCAGGGCCCCACACCCAGCCCAGCAATATGGGACCGCCCACCAGTGCTTGACAGACTGGCTGGTGCCACACTGATCCTCTTGTTCCCCTTCCACTCAATTAACAGCGAGGTGTGTCACCTTAATGGGAAAGGGAAGGGTGCCCTCCACATGGGCCCAGGTAGGAGAGACACACTGTGAAGGTTTGTGGAGCTAACAAGTCTACTGTCTCACTGTGAAAAACACTGCAGAATGCTTAGTGTCATCTAGTTAGTGTGCTCCCTCCTTTAACCCTTACAATGGACAGGCAACTCTCTTTCAGCCCTTTTTGGGCTATGAAAAAGGTGCCATGTGTGTTACTTCAAAAAAGATTATTTATTTAACCTGTGAAAGCCTTGACAGTACCATGTCACGTTATAGCATTGCAGTGAGAGGTATTTATTAAAATGGATAATTTATAAAGGTAAACCTTTAGTAAACTAAGAGGCAAGACAGTTGTCACGTAAACTCTGTATTATTATAGACCAACTTTATAGTTTATTAAACAAACACAACCAGCTTTTGTACAGTAGGTATTCTAAAGTTACATGTTAGAAGGCGCTTCCATATGAGATAATGAAGAAAAAGCATTCTGGTGAAATAAAATATTGCCTAAGACCACACAGTTTAGGCAGGGAAATCACAATTTATCTAGGTTTTCGTATTCACATTGTACACATTAGCCACTATATGGCATCTATTTGTTTTTCTTTTTGCATTTTTCTGAAGTTTTTATAAAGGCAACTTCAACCCAAAGGTATTGGAGCGCTTTACGTGAGCACCAGTTACACTACTCAAGATCACATTCATGTTTTTATAGGCACAGGTGGGTTAAGTGATTTCTCCAGAATCACAGGATGTTGATCTGCTGCTGAGACTAGAAACTGCTTTCCCAGTTCCAAAGTATGCAGCTCTGGCCGTGACGCCTCACCCTGGATAGAGGAAGGGTGGCAAGCAGAAGTCACTTGAAAGCTCAATCTAGTATGGGCTCAAGGTTCCAACAGGACCTAGGCTGAGCGAAAGCCAGGGATCAGGCTCGAGACTGGCTTGTGGTTTTGATGGCTCACTCACCTCTAGTTTCCAACTAGTCCAAGACTGGGGTGGCAGTGACTCTGGTAACAAGGCCAAGGGACTGCCCTTTTCAGGTAAATGTCACTGCGTTGTGGTCCCTGCCCAGCTATCGAATAGAGTGTTTATTTTCAACTTATTTAGGGGAGTTGGTAAAGCTGTGATTACATGTTAATTAAGCTAGTGCCTTGGATAAAACATACCCACTGGACCAGGTCCAGTGGCAGCGGGTAGTTACTGGGCAGTACAAGTGGGAGAGATTGATATTTACCACTGTTGTTTCAAGGGGTAAGACTATTTAATTCCTTTTGTATACCAGAGTTGGTCACTTTCTAAATCTTTCTCTCAAAGATTGCATTAGCAAACCGTCAAGGCTTACGCCAGGAAGTGGTAAACTGATTAAAAATCTAATTCAGTGTGAACAGTAACCACATTCAATAAGATTAGTCTCCAGCCAAGTTATTTTTTAAGATAGACTAATTTAGAGGAGGGAACTTAGAATAAAACAACAAAAATGCCCCATACAACTTATAGCCCCCCTGCTGCCCAAAAACATTGTCTGATGTTTCTGCATGAACAATGTGTCTTTGAACACACAACATGTCCTGTGAAGTGATAGTGGAAAGTTGTCCACCCTACCTGGGCCTTGTGAAGCTAGACCATGGCTGCAGTGTTAAAAGCAGTGGGGTCCTCTCCCTTGGGCCTTACAGCACTCTCCATGGCTGTAAGTTCCAGGGATGAGACCAACATCCCTCACAGCGCAAGACTTTGGCTGTGGGACAAAGGTGAATGGGGCCCCTTCCACTGGGTCCCACATCATTAAACAACAGATGTGAGGCCCAGGGGAAAGCACCACCTCCCCTGTGTTTGCAGCCCTGGATTATGGTGGAGAGTCCCAGGGGAGTTGGCCCCTTCTCCTGAGCTTGCACTACTAGATCACTGCTGCACGGCCCAAGGTAGAGGGGTCCCATGCCTTGGGCTCTTGTCCCTTGGGCCTTGCAGCACTAGCCCATGTTTGTGAGGGCTAGGGAAGTAGGGGGCCCTGCCCTGGTCCTCAAAGCTGCGGTGTTGGGCTGCAGGGTCTTGAGGAAGGGGTCCCTCTTCTGGGCCCAACTGCCAGCGCTTCACTAGATTGTACTATGACTATGTGCATGGACCCATCACAAGGACTTAGCCATTAGTAGTGCTGCAGGTGCAGTGACACAAAAACCCAGCAGTACTTATTAGGTGGCCAATATACCCAAATTATGGTTGTATTTTACTTTGCAGCAAGTAGAAGAGGCGAGAGACACTTTTGCTTTGCAAGAAGAACCAATGCCACATTGCAATGCTACTTGCTTCTCTTCCATTGACTTGGCAGTCATGGTTAGACACTTAAGTAAGGGGATGATCAACCATGGGCTTCACAGTGTTGAACTATGGCTGTGAGGCCTATGTGATGGGGTCTCTCTCAACTATCAATAATACAACAGATGCAGTGATACCAGGGCTTAGGGATGAGAGGGACCCAAAGCACCCAAATGTTGGCTCTGTTTTACTGTTCAGCATAATTTGATTCCATTAGGGGTCATTGCTATGCCACTGGCCATCTCTCTCATATCTCTCACACTCATTGCCTAGAGCTGCAAGGCCCATCAACCACTGGGCCTCTCAGTCATGGTCCAGTGCTGCGAGGCTCAAGTGAGGGACCATCCTTCCCTGGGCCTCAGAGTACCAGACAGTGGCTGCCAGGACAGGATGAAGAGCTCCTCTGAGGAGCCTAGCTATCAATAATGTTGCGACTGCAGTGGCTCTGTGCCCTGTGGGGTTGTGGTCCCAATGCACCCAAATTATGGCTATATATTACTGTCCAATCAGTGACTGCGGTTCAGATGAGCAACAGTTTACCTTGCTTTCACCAGAGCCTGTTGCACCACTGATATACCACCGACTGGGAAGTAGGGCGCTGGCTTCCCTGGGACTACAACAAAGGACCACTGTTGTGAGTCCCAGGGGATGAGAATGATCTGAGGGTTGTTGCTATCAATACTGCAACAGGTGCTGTGGCACTGGATCCCAGAAGTCTTAGGACCCAATTTACCTAAAATATGACTGGAATTTACTGTCTAGCCAGTAGATGCTTGGGTAAGGAGGGAGAGAGTGGTCTATTTATCTTGCATTCACTAGGGCCCGTGACATGATTGTTACTCTACTGGCCTCTCTCTCATGGCCTTCACAGAGATGGTCCAGTGCTCTAAATTCCAGCCTAGGGTGGGAGGGCGTAGGATTGTCTTTAATTTCAGATGTTTGTCCTGCATACTCCAGTGAACTCCTGCAGGACGCCAAATGTCCAACTTTGTTTTGCTCACCCAGGGACTAATGTAGGTAGGCAGGCTATGCAATAGGGGATATAAAACAAATGGAAAGCTGCAAAGCCTGGAGTTACCTAGCCCAGAGGGAAGTCCCAGCACTGACTATGGGAACTACCACCTGACGAGGAAAATATGTAGCACAGGAGGTGACCAATGCAGGCTACTTCAATAAAATGTGTACCTTTAGACTTGCTAAAAAGAAGAAGTGTAAAAACTGACAATGAAACAACCCTAAACAAGCCCACCTGAAAATCTTTACTTTTAGATGATGGTCAGCCAACCCTTGTGATAATGGCAAATAAGGAGAGAAAGGCCAAGGAAGAACATAGGCCCTCATTCTGACCTTGGCGGGCGGCGGAGGCCGCCCGCCAAAGTCCCGCCGTCAGGTTACCGTTCCGCGGTCGAAAGACCGCGGCAGTAATTCTGACTTTCCCGCTGGGCTGGCGGGCGGTCGCCTTCAGACCGCCAGCCAGCCCAGCGGGAAAGAGGCTTCCACGATGAAGCCGGCTCGGAATCGAGCCGGCGGAGTGGAAGCTGTGCGACGGGTGCAGTTGCACCCGTCGCGTATTTCACTGTCTGCGCAGCAGACAGTGAAATACATGTAGGGGCCCTCTTACGGGGGCCCCTGCAATGCCCATGCCAGTGGCATGGGCACTGCAGGGGCCCCCAGGGGCCCCGCGACCCCCCCTACCGCCATCCGGATCTCGGCGGTCCGACCGCCGGGATCTGGATGGCGGTAGGGGGGGTCGGAATTCCCGCGGCGGTGCAGCAAGCTGCGCCGCCGCGGAGGATTCAATGGGGCCGCGGTACACTGGCGGGACCCCGCCAGTGGTGCCGGTCCGACCGCGGCTTTACCGCCGCGGTCGGAATCCCCATTGGAGCACCGCCGGACTGTCGGCGGTGCTCCCGCGGTCCTCCGCCCTGGCGGTCAAAGACCGCCAGGGTCAGAATGAGGGCCATAATTTGCCCAAAATCAACCACTTTAGTCAATTAGAAGAACCAAGACTGCAACACGGGACTGCTTTTTCAAGACACATAACTTTCTAATTATACTACATACTTCCTCTGCTAAAGGTTTTAGGGGTCTGAATTAGAACACAGTACAACAGGAAGAAACCCCTGCTGGTGGTCAGATAGAAACCCATTCGACTTAGTAACTCACTCTCAGATTCACTTCTGCTAGGATTTTGGTAATATCAAATATTGAAGCCTGTTAACAAGTCTAAAAGTATTAGTGTCTCAACACTTTCATTGTCACCCCTATCTGTCCTGTCTAGAATCTGGCTGAAAAGGTATCCAAACAATTGTTTTCAACAAACTGCTTGAACTGTTCAATACAATTGTTCAATACAATTTTTTCCAACAGTTTGCCATGAAAAGGTACAAGGCTAATTGGCTGAAATTTGTGGAGATCTTGAGGGTCAAGGGTGTTTTTTTTAAATTAGTTTTACAGTGGTGTTTCTCCATGTAATGGGGAAATACCTGTCTTAAAGAACAGTGAAACATGTCCAGGAGTTGAGCTTCGAGAAAAGGAAAGGAAAATAGCATTATTTACCTGGGAGTGAATCAATAGGATGACAGCTTTTAACAGTGAAATCATGATCATCCCTATCAACTACTGTGAAAGAGTTTAAAGTATGGATATTTTGAGTTGTCACAGAAAGGTTATCAGGTGTTCTGCCTGGATGTTGTCATGTAATAGTTTACACTTGTTGAAGAAGAAATGAGCAAGATGATTAAATAGTTGTTTCGAGTGTTTTAATGTAGCTGAGGAAGCTGAAGGAGATTGTAGTTCTAATACAATATGGAATAATTCTTTCAATAGGGTCGATATGATGAGAGAAGTAGCTTTCCTTGGATTCACTGATTTTAAAATTATAAGCTGTAGCTATGTTATATTCTTTTTAAATACCAGCTTTTGATCCGTTATCCAAATTTTCTTCTGTTTAAAAATTTTACAAATGGCCATGCTAATTAAATATTGGCCAGGTGGGAACCCAAGAGGAGTGTTTCTGCTCCGCAGGTCCTGGCTGCCATAGTCCAAGAAAAGCCAACCTGCCTCATCTACAAAGCCATGACTGGTGCCTCTGCCTACTTGGATGATAAGTTCACCAGGGGCTCTCCATACATTCCCAGCAAGGTACTTTTTAGACAGAAGATGAAATGCAAAAAATAAAAAAATAAAAACTCATCTCTTTAAAGAATTTTACATCATGATGCAGTAACAGTACACAAAGCAGCTACCCGACCTATCACATATTGACAGTGTTTTTTACTTTGATCAATTGCCTTTCGGCTAGGTTGGGCTAAGTAAAAACCACACACATAACGCATATAATATTAATACACTAATTTGGAAATAATTTGTTAACATTTGGTTAACATTTTGGAGAGATCTAGGCGAAATATGCCCACTCTGTGCGACTAATATAACGTATTTCCACTTCGAAAAACTTTAAAAAATATATTCCTTATTTTATTAGCATTGTTATTTATGTTTTTATTGTTTTACTGATATCCACACCAGTAAAAAAGCTTCTTCTGTTTCAAGATGCAAGAGGACGACAATTGGTGGCACTTCCTGTGATGTAACTTCCTGGGTTGTCACATATGTACACAAATTAGAAGGGGCCTGTCAAATTCCCTTTCTGCCCAGGGCCCCACAAATCCTAGAACCAGCCCTCTCCACCGACATCACTGCAGCTCATTTTACACCAAAGCAAAAGGGTAACCGAGCAGTTAACAATTAAGTCAATTAGCCTTGGCTAGCCTATAACACCAACTAGAACCGTTTACACAGAGAGTAAAATGAGGCAGCATTCAGAGCAACCAAGTCGACCCAGCAGGGCATGAATGGCTATGGAGCCATTCTGGTATTTTCCTGGTTGGATGGAGGCTAAGAGGCCTGCTTTCAGAGTAAAGCATGCGCCCTCCTCCCACTGCCCTATTCTAGTTGTCGACTCCTGCTGGTGTGTTCCAGGTTTGAAGAGTTTATCCAGGGTTGATTTTGGTGCCTGGTTCAGAGTCCCACGTTCACCAACAACTTTCAGGATGGGCAGCTGATGGTAAAAAAGTCAGCCAACAATGCTCAGCGATGGAAGACAATGAATGCCTTCGAGAGCCCCAAGCTTCTCTCTCTCCTCCACCCTGGACACACAAGTAAAATCACAAGCATAGAAAGACAGGTGTACTGTAGCCATACTTTGGTGTGCTGACGGTGAGAGACAGGAAGAAGGACTAAACATGTGCAATAGCATCTTTCCTGTGGTGTGAAGGATGTCAAGCCAAGGCACGAGTAAAAATGCTTTTGCCTGCTGTGATTGTAGAAATGGTTTTGGCGGAAGAGAAACCAGAAAGACGGTGCATTTGTTAAGTAGTGTGAGTGTGCAGGCAACACTAGATTGCTCTTGTACAAAGGAGTTCGTATTCAAGTCCGTGACTAGAAGATTGCAGGAAGAACGCATAAGCCGGAAGAGCAAAGACTGCGTCACCCCATTAGAAATGTAATTTGCACATTATCATGCATAAACACATTACTCCCCAGGAGAAATCAGCAGACTGACAGATCTCCTAATGGTACGGAGAACCCTTTATTCATCCTCCTGTCCGACTGGAAAGAAGGCTACTGTTGCCTTTAATTAAAGTTTTTTTTTTAAATTATAGTAGCTTGGAATAGAGTGAGCTAGAGGACAGCCAGGCCTGCACTGTTTGTATCTAGCTCTGACCTGAGAGGCAGAGGATGAAACTGAGTGATGAGGGACTGAGGCACATCGGGCCTCTTAATGGGACTAATGGGGAGTCTGGGGCGGATTCGGAGACACAGTAATATTACTCTCAGTAGCATTACAGAGCACTTTGAAATTTTCAAACTAAGGCCTCAAATAGTAGGGTTAGTGTAATATTCAGGTTCTCACGAAGCATCCTGATTAGAAAGAGTTAGAGATGATGTGAAAGATGAGAGGTAGAAAGACCTCCTGGTCATGTTGTTGCACAGCTTCTTCTAAAATGCACAACAGCTACATCTAACCTCTTTCAGTACTTCTACTTCAAGCTGTCAATTTCCAGCCATTATAAAGACCGCAATTGCAGTAGTGGAAATACACATCTTAAATGATCATTCCATGCAGTATCACACAACCATTTATCGTGTAATTACGAGTTTTTGGCCCTGTTTTAACACGAGGGAAGATAATATCCCACGTCATCCCTAACATCTGGCCATTTACCAGAAAGCAGTCCTACCTGATTTCGGATTAAGTTGGTGCCATAAAACCTCTTAATGCTGTTTCAGCTGGCAATGGGATTTCATGGCCTGAACAGGATTAGTATTTGCCTGGTAATCACGCCATTAGTGTCTTCTGCAATGCCATTCCCTATTACACCTAAATCAGTCTTTCATTCTCTCTGGCCACAGTGGTGAGGGGAATTCTACAGGAGTCCTCTTGGTATTGTGCCTTAAACGCTCATAAAGACTGATTGGCCACCTTTGCAATCTTCTATCAGCCGCTTCCTTGCCCTACAGTACCAACAATCCATGCAAAACCCCTTGTACAGACTGCTTGGACTAACCTAATAACATACTTTTAAGTCTGCAGCTTTAAAGCAAAACATTCCCTGGCCCCAGAGAGACATAATTGAAGGTGGGTCTAGATTTTACACCAGCACGTCTAACACAATTTCTTCGAATTGGGACAGAGCAGAGTTTAGTTCCCATTTTGTCCACCTCATACTCAAATACTGCCCCTCCTAATCCAGAGAGAATATTGCTGTGTCCCCACAGTTGACATGTATCCCGTCATGAAGTGCCCTACTCTACCGTGGGTGCACATGCTCCTCAGTATTGGGGGTACACATTTTCCTTCTGCGATCTATTGGAACAGGAAAAAAGTTTGAACACTTTTTAAAGTATATTTTATTGAGTTTTACATTCACCAAAAAGAAAAGAAAACACAAATAAAATACAGTTGAAAGCATATCAACAACAGGTTACATTTGTCTGTACTTTCATTAAATCCCAACCAGTCTCACTCACTCCTTCCTAGTGACTCCCATAACATGGTAGATATAACTTGCAATTTGTCCATTCCTCCAGCTCTCATAGTCTGTTATGCTACAGCAGAGTGTAACAACAAAATCATCACTACACACTATAAAGTTTACAGGAGTGGGATATTCGAGGGATCAATCAGGTTAGTGAGCATTGGTGCCCATCCGCCATATCCCCTGTCAAACGGTCGCCCCTCTTGCTCATCTGCAACCGCCCTTTCAAGTAGATCTTTTTTCCAAGTCTCATGCCAGAGGGCCTTAGTGGATTTCCAGTTGATAGCTTTTCTACACTTAAGGCAAGATGGTACCAGGAGCTGCTACGTGTGTCTTAATTTTTATGGAGCATGTGGTAGGAAAGATACCCATCAAGCATTGTGTCATTGAGTGGACCGATAAGCTGCTAGTTATAGTCTATAACCATTCCACCACCGAGTCCCAGAATAGTACCACCGGAGGGTAGCCACGAACCAAGTGAAGAAAGTCAGCCCCCTGTTTGTCGCATGTGGTATACGTCAATGATCTGTAAGGATAAATTGTAACCAGTTTGTTTGGGGTGACACAGACCATCTGGAGAAAGTGAAAATGAATACATTTAAAGCAAACATAAGGGGAAATGGGTTTCACCCAAGTGTATTCCTTCTACCAGTCCACATCTGGCAGTGGTTCTGGGATTAATCTTGCCCACCTGGTATGCACTGCCTTTGAGTTCCCTCCCCTGTCCAAGGCCAGGGCAGTGTATAAGTTAGTCACCTTCCGTCTGCACCCTGATAAGGATAAAATCATAGTCATTACTGCAGTTGTCAGATATTACTTGGGGAAATTGGTCCAGACCTCCCTAGCTGTCTGTGTTGTATGCGCTTGCTGCAAAAACTGATCAGGGCCAGGGGGAACGCAGGTTCAGCCTGACTGTAGGTGAGAAACTACTTGTTACTGTGTAGCTCATCCACCGCTTGACATCCCCCTTGCCTCCATTTCTGGACTGACTGTGTATTGCTTATCTCTTTAAAGGGTTAAAGAACCTATAATAGGATATTGGGCTGACACGGTGGCCTTTTCAGGACTTTTACCAACTCCCACACCACCGCCACTTGCCCCACAATGCAAGGTAGAGTACAACTCATCCATGATCCCAACATAAAGACTTCGGGGAGTGAGTGGAGGGGGTAAAATCCAGCCAACAGCCACTTTTGACAATTGTCTTGCAGGTCGTACCATTGAACGCCCCTGCTGTAATTATGCTGCTACAAGTCTAGAAGTCCCAACCACCCCTCTCATCCATTGAAGTCTCATAACATCCAGCATAACGCAACTGTGTGTCCCAGCTCAAACTCATGCACTAAGGAATCCATCCAGCTCCCGGAAGAGCCTGATGGGTAAGGGGCACATCGTATTCAGTATTGTGTATAAGCAATAGGGGAAAAACACCATCTTGGACAGTGCTATCCTACCCATGATTGATAGGGGTAATTTGTTCCAAAACTTCACCAAGACTGCCAGCTCAGTGGGAATCTGTCCCATGTTCAAGACTTATTGTGCCTTAGGGTCCACTGAGACCTCTATACCTATATAGCGGAAGTGCTCAGGTTCCCATGTAATGTCCACCTCAGGCTGCACCTCCATGGTCAAGCCCCACAGTCTCCCAAGTGGACAGAGCAAGGACTTTGCGTGGTTAAGGCACATGTGTGGTTCAGGCAAGCGTGGTAACCCTTGTGTGGCTATGCTACGCATTGGTCCGGCCACGTTCAAAAGGCCATTTCGCCCCTTTAAGGTCAATGAATATTTGTGAGATATTGGAGACATTCTGCTGGGGGCATCATTTTGCGTTACACCACTGCGTGTAGCTGTGTTAGTGGTTATCAAATCAATACTCAGGTAGACGTAAAAACATGTCCCTTTCTCATTGAAGATCAGTAAACTCTATAATAAGAATCTCATTACAAGTTAAGGGCAACATTCTGATTCCTGTATAAACCTGTGTGTGCACATGAGTACACTAAATAAAACCACATAGCAAGCAGGACTTCGTGTAATGCTGATGCTGAAATATCCTAAGTCAGATAGGTTACTGCACGGGTACATCAATGTCAGCAATAAGTTAGTAGAGTTTACTACAGAGTTAGGTAAACCCTAAAACCTGAACTGAAATGAATGGTCACAGATTAAGATGAAGCTCCAATGGCATAACCAAGGGTGCAACCTAAAAAACCTAAAAACGTTTTTTTACAGTTTTGCATCATCCTCGACTGGATAAGTCCACATCTCACTCAGATCTTTTATTCTTTTAGGTATTTTGTCCAGTATCAAAAAACAAACTGATAGAAGGAGTGCTTTAAATAATATCAGCCACTGGTTTTCGCCCATGGCTGGACTCCAGTTCATATTTTGTCACCCTCCCAAGCGCCACTCCAGACAGAAACTAGTCACATACAGTTCAGTCTTGAGCTGGTTCCAACAGGACCACTTTAGCCCTGAGTGTCAGGTCAGGCCAGGTCCCTTTTGACAGGAACACATGCAGCTTCAGACTAGTTTACGTCTACTTAGGTCTTATCAGTGGTTGTAACTTGATTACTCTGAGACAGTAGCACAGGACCCAAATTATTGCATACTTAAGCCATCTGCTACAACAAACAGCAAAGTGATGGAAGAAATGCTTGAATTAATCTCAGTCCATTGTGACCACTCTGCATCTTATTACAGTGCATTGTTTTCAACCACAGAGCCACTCTAGACGGAGACCAGTCATATACAAACCAGTCTTGGCCCCACTCCAAAAGGAACACACCAGTCAGACCAGGCCCTATCCCCAAACATCAGAGGCAAGAAGTACTTGACAGGTGCCTGGTGTCCTAGGGTGAACGAGTCCACATCTCAGTCAGATATTTCATTCATTTAGGTTTTATTTATCCAATGGCAAAACATGCCACTGAACGTGACATTTTGAATAAATAGATATAAAATGAGCTTGTGTTAGAGATGTTTGTATAAGTGCTGTAGGTTATATTTAAGTTAGCTACAAATATCTGAAACAAGCTACAGAAATTATGAAACAGACAACGACCAAAGTGCCAAGTGTGACTAAACATTGAGAATAAAAGCCTGTATATGCAGCAATTACGAGCCCCCACTATCAATTATACAGCTTTGGAGAACAGTATAGTACATTTCACATTTGTTATGTATGTATCTCACTAGTAGGTATTTTTATGATTCAAGACTTGGTACCTTGAATTAGACATACAACCTATTTGTGATTCATTTAAAGACTAAGGGCCTGATTATGACCTTAGCGGATAGGCTACTCTGTCACAAATGTGACAGGTATCCAGTCCGCCGTAGTACAAGTTTCATAATATCATATAGAGCTGGTAAAACAGCAGGCAGGATATCCGTCACATTTGTGATGGAGTAGCCCTTCCGCCAAGGTCGTAATCAGGCCATGAGTGTCCTGTTAAAATAACTGGATCTTGAGAACAATGTATTTAATGTAAACTTATATTTGCTTTAATAGTTAAATAAAAAACATGAGAAACAATTAATATTTCCAAGATAATTCCATCAAATTGTCATATTTGCACTAGCTGGGAAACAGGGACCTTAATGTCTTGAGCAATGGAAATCTTCAACCATCATCACTTAAATGTTTAAATAGTTAATTTTAGCAAATCAACAGCTGAAAGTGACTACACTTTTGCAGCATTGTAATAAATTCTGGTCACTTTGAGCTAGAATTGTTTTTGTTTAAATCTACAAATTGTGCATGCTACATCTATATTTGCAAATTTCTTCCAGCATAACCTTCACATTCTTTCTCTTGCCCTGTTGGCAGCCTCAGTTGTCGAGAAATCTTAAAATCATCTTCAGCTTGTCATTGAATTTTCCAGATATTCCACCTTATTTATGAGCAGGTGTTTCTTTATACACACCATTTTGTTCCCTTCATTCAGGATTGCAGTTCCATCTTTCTTTCTCCCCACCTCCTCATGCCTCTAAGCTTTTGTTCTATTACACTATGCTCTACACTTTTGAAGCAATCTGCCTATCTCTACTGTATTTGCTTTTCTCCTACTCTGTCTGTTTTCAGGAAACCTTTAAGTGACATCTGCTGACTGTGGCAGTGTGAGGTTATCTTGTTATATCTTTAAAGACCTTTATCATTACTTTGTAATGTACTATTTGTGTTGCTTATATGTGATTTAGATAAATGAGCGATAATAAATCAACAAATAATAATAACTGGGATGCCTGCAGCAAATCAGTATTTACAACTGCGTCTGCAAGTGCCCCTGCCAATAACTTATCACAAATACTATACCAATGTACACCGGAACATGAGGGGATTCCACTAACTCTGTATTTGTCCACATATAGCGGGATTTAGGCAACAGGTCAGAACAGACATACAACAGATGAGCTGCTTAGGGAACCCACTACTCCCATTGTTTGGACTGCTACACATAGTGGTTGAGACACATTTCAAAGCTATGCCTGATAAATCCTAGCAATTAAATTGCTGAGTGTTCTGAAGGGCAGCAGCCAGATGCATTCCCGGAGCAGCCTGTGCTTGTAACAGCAAGATAGAGGTGTACTGACAACGCTTTGAGTGAAGACCCAGACATCAGCGCTTTGCAGGATTGCTGGGGTTGTGTGAAGGCTATTTAGATTGCAATCACAGCCGCAGTCAGAGCTGCGCCTGAGAAACTGGACGGATACCTGACAGCGGCTGCAACACATCCCTCACTCTCCAGAGCATGTTAAAGGACAGCACATTGGATCTATGCATGTATCTTATGTGATATTTAAGGTTTACATGAGAAAGCTCCAAGACGAATATGATGGGCAGGATTTTTGTCCCCCTGGGTCATATTTTGCTTTCGAACTAGATTATTCTGAGAGCATCTAACAACCAAATCTTCGGCTGCTTTATTAAACCCTAACATATAGGAATATGTAATCAATTTAAACACTGCACCCCACCCTCTGTGCCCCTAATTCTCCATACCTCAGAGGTACAACCAAAAGCCTGCGGCCTGACCTTGCTTTGCTCTCATTCTTCCTACTCACTGAATTTCAAATTGTGCGGCCTCCCCTGCTCCTGAGCACGGCACATTTTTGAGAGGTAGTGGCCTTAAAATGCTACACATTCACGAAATAAGCAGAGAAGGTGTTAAACGATTTGAGACTCCCCTTTTCAACCACGTTTGGGGAAAATGGTGCAAGGAAAACCAATAAATGAGATATCTGGTCTTCTCATATCAACACATACATCCGCTAAGAGGCTGGTTAATGAAGTATTAAAGATAGAATTGCTCTACTTGGTAAATGAGTTGGCATATTCAATGTCTCAAGCTGGAACAAAAAAATTCTAGCAATAAATATATTAACTGATAAGGAAAAACTTACGAAAACATGGTAACATTACAATTTCAAAAGACTAAAAAATACCTTGCACAAAACATTGCAGTAAGCAGTGACACAAAATAAGATAATAATGGCATATGCAGTAAAAAGGGAAGATCACACAGAGTGTGAAACAAGAAATCACTGTAAAAAGACAGTGAAACTCTGAGAAGGAGCAATTTACTATATAATTTACAATAACATAAGAAAATATTTCTCATAATCACTTATATTGAACCAAAGGTCAGCACATTACTAATGCCAGCACACATTTTCACTCTTTCATATTTTCATACTGAGCCTTCATTAGAACAAGTGTAGTATAATTTATGAGGAAATCAGGTCCTTAATTACTGTGGCCTAGAGGGCTGTGTTGAAATCAGTGCTGTCAGGAGAAAAAAAACTATCCCTCTTTCAAAGTGAGTAAAGTTGCCATGGTTACATCAGAACACACACCAGCGTGATAGAAAAGCTACGATAACCCCCTTACATTGTGCTCATGGCAAAAAGGGACCCTTTTTGCAACAAGTTTGATATCTGAATTAGTGTAAGCCAAAGAGAGGTTGCAAAATTGCAAGTTGTGCTGCCTTTCTGTGTACCTATCCTTTGCAGGCAGATGCAGGCAGAATGTGTTGCTCCAAATTTAAGTTTATGAAGTGGTTTACACTTCCATGCCTATAAATATGGGATGCAAGTTGACTGACTTACAGCTCTAAGCGGCAAATTGAAGAACATATTCAGACTGAAAGTCGGGGAGGCTCTTGGCCGACTAACTTATGAGGAAAGGAAAACAAATTATATATAAAAAAAACATAAGCTTTGCAACATAGTACGCAAGTGAAGGCATAATAAGCATATTTTGTGGCAACAATATCTAGCTATTTTGAAATATTATTGGCATGCCCACAAAAGAGAATCAAACGCTAAAGAATATATAAAGAACTATTTTTTTAAAAAAGAAACTAGACCTGTTTACCAGAACTTTATCAAAATGTTTCACACCAACAATTTTGCATGATGACTAAATTATGTGGCAATGAAAGGAAAATAATGAGCAAAATAAGTCCTCATGTGGCATATCTGGTGGTGTTAAAGCGAGCTTTTCCAAATATTTAATACATATTTAAATAAAATGGAACCCAATAAAATAAGAAAATAATTTGTTTATTGGGAAGGTAAAGTGGTCATATTCGGCAGAACCTACACAAAATGTGATTCACTGAGAAGTAATTTTTTGTCTTGTACTTAAGGACAGTGATGCCATTTTATTAACACTGTTCCTTCTGTCGCTAAGTGTAATTAGCTTGTGTAAAGTACATAACATTTGAACTCAGGAGAAAAGAACCCTACATATACACACTTATTGTAAAAAAAAAGTTAGAATTAATTGATTGTGCATATCTCATCTATCTTATCTATCTTATACCAAGCATTGGCAAAGCCTATAGATCTTACCTATAAAACTGCTACTGGCTTTGCCAATGTGTTTTAGCCATGTTGTACGCCACATGACTGCTGTTCAGCATGGCTAAAAGTTAGTGGCATAGAAGAGAGTGGTGTGGAGTGTTGTAGAGTGGAATGGCAAAGAATATAGTAGAGTGTTGTAGAATGGAGTTACAGAAAGTGTTGTGTATTGGAGTGGCATAGTGTGGAGTCACGTAGAGTGGAATACACTGGAGTGGCATGGAGTAGAGTGGACTGCTGTAGAGTGCATTGGTATAGAGTGTTGTAGAGTTTAGCGGGGTAGTGTGCAGTACCATGGAGTGCACCGGCATTGAATCTAGTGGTGTACAATACAGCATCCTAGAATATAGTGGCAAAGGTTAGATTGGCGCATAGTAGAGAGCCGTGGTGTACAGTGCAGTGGTGCAAAGTGGAGAGGTCTAAAATGGAGAGACTCAAAGTGGAGTGGAACAGAGTAGAGTAGAGTGACATAGAGTGCAGTGGTTTAGAGTGCAGTGGTGTGGAGTAGAGTGGCGTAGAGTTGTTCAGAGTGGAGTGGTGTAAAGTTGAGTGATGCTGTGGCACAAAGTAGAGTTGAGGGGCATAGGTTGCAGTGGCATAGAGTGTATCAAAGAGGCTACTGGCATTGAGTGTATAAAAGAAGTTAGCTTTTCTAGGCCAGCTTTCTGAATGTCCCCAAGATCCCTTTAGCAAACCAGACAGCTCTGCAGTCTAGTAGGCTGCAACCCAAAAAAGTACCGTTAGTTTCTAATTTGCTCCAGGAGCATATTGTTAATCCACTGAAAATATATCTTTCCCAATGATGTTTTAAGGATTTTTGGGGCAGGGGCAAGATATATTTTTGGGGGCTTATAATTTTACTGCTCATTTTCTGCACTTGAAGCTCACATGATACCAAATAAACTTTAAAAACTGGAGTTCACACAAAACATTTGAAATACATCTTTCCAGAGCTCCAAAAAACCTCAAGATGCCGATGGGCAAAGCGGGAGAGACTCAGAGGTAGAGTTAGGCAGAGAGGAGAGAGAATGACAAATTGTAATAGACTGAGGCAAGCTAGATAAATAGAACATTTACTTCCCAAGGGGGTGGCTGCAAGGTGGGGGCCCTGGGCATTTCCCACTTTGCCCACGCCTCAAAACGTCTCTGATCTTCCCAATAAGAAGCAGCTTTGCAAAACATTATTAATACATACATTACAACATATTTTAGGTAAGTACTCAGTGAGAGCATTCCTCACCATGATAGAACTGCTCACTTGACCTGGGGCTGGCCCCACAAATAGTTTTATGCTCATACCTACTGCCTGTATGTCTATATTAAAATTACCTATACTTCCCCAAAGTTTTATTACTCCAGTTTTAGTAGTAGGATAGTCATTCTTTCTTTCTTCGGTTAAAGAATATAACCATAGAAGAGTTAAACACATATAAAATCACATACAAACATACAACATGAAACATAAGGCCTTTTGAGCTTTTAGGAAAGCTGACTAGTTGGAGGATGGAGTTCATTCTAAACCTAGTCAGCAGCTGTCGGTGCTGAACGTTATTAACCCAGCTCAAGTATGCTTCAATTGAAATAACTGATTTAGTCAAATAATATGCCCGGGCAGCTGGTTTCTGTAATTTAACACCCTTACTAACAGTAGAAAGACACTGAAGAAAATTCTGTTTAACCCATGACAAGTCATTCTTAAAAATCACTTATGGGTGCGTGAATAAGTTATGGTGGCCCAAGGCTACTAATTCAGACTCAATAAAACTCAACCAGGGAACTGTGTTGGAATTCTCCAGAGAGAGGCAGTCTCTGACTATAAGCCTATTAAGTTCTGTCTCCCTCTTGAGCCATATCGAGAGCCAACATAATAAAGGCATTGGTTTAATGATGACAGTGATATATCGACGGCCAGGTTCCTCATGTCCAGCACATGTAGGGGTACTTGAGGTACCCCCAAAATCTGCTCATACTTCCTCTACCTGAATAGGGCTTCAGTCCCGGTACCTCTATATGTCACTACCTTAACAGATTGCAGAAACAAATTTAGCTTTGCACATTTTTATCAAGGGTTTTATAGGTTTCTTGCCCACCCTTAAACCAAAATACAGAACCAAGCCACACAATCTGGCTGATGTAAGCCTTTCATAAGGATATAAGGGCCCCAGGAAGACCTTTTATCAAACAAAATACCAAGATAGGTGAAAGATAGAGCTTGAAAGATCTTGATATTAAGGCAAAATTACTTTTGGGATTAGCTGGCTTTGTCCCCACAACCATCACAAAAGATTTCATACTGTTCACAGAGAGATCCAGACTCGCCAAGAACTCAACATAAGAGTCAAGGAGTCATTGCAGACATAATGACGTCCTTGACATAAAGATGGCATAGCTTGCATATAAAACAACAGGTAGGGCCTGTGTGCCCACCCAAGGGGGATCACCTTGAACTCTCAGTAATGCCGCCTCTAACCCATTAATATAAATAGGGAATAAAAAGGGGACCAAAATGCACCACTGTCTGACTCCTCGGTTAATACAGATGCTTTTGGTACAAGCTTCATCTTTCAAGACATATCCCTATGGAGTTCTGCCAAAGAGGAAACCAGGTCTCGTTCCACCCCTAAAGACAATAACAATGTCCACAACTTTGACGAATTCACCCGGTCGAAGACCGAGGAGAGATCCACAAAACCCCAAAAAAGTAGAAGCCTTTTTGGCTACTGTATATTTCTGAATCACCCAGTGTAAATTTAAGCATTAAACAATAGTGTCCAGGCGAGGCCTAAAACCATACTGGTGGTCTATGATGATATTCTTCTCCATTGCCCAATTCGACCATCTCTTAAGGACCACCTGCTCCCGGACCTTGACTGTGGTATCAATAAGTGAAATCCCTGTAACATTTGGGATCACCCTTCTTGAAAACTGGCACAATGCGGATTAGGACCAGGAGCTGGGGGGATATTTCGCCACTGCACCATTTAAAATATTAGTCTGAAAGGGCACCCAAATAGCTACATTACTCCTAAACAGGTCAGCTGGAACACTGCCAGGACAAGGAGCGTTATTGCAGGATAGGCTTCTAACGGAACAAGTTACTTCAGAGATACAAAAGATACGGCCAGAGGCACTACTTCTCGGTGGACCTCTGTGAGGGGTGCAAACTTCCATCATGCTACTAGAGAGTGCCAGAATCAAGTCTATCCTCAAAAGAGTAGATTTGCAAGAAATGGTCAAACCATTTATCTTCAAGAATTACGGTAGCCAAATTTGACATAGTACCCTCAGTGAGAAAGGGGTGGTTTAAGGCACTCCAAAATGCTACACAATACTTTGATTCACTGGCAGAGCAGGGACTAACTGCTCCTAGGCATCATCCTTAAGGGAATCCTTTCTCTCCTTCAACACCTTTTTATAATAGGATCTTTGTACCTGAATCTCCTCCCTATTTCTAGGAGAAAGTATATGGGCACATTTTAGAGCACGTAGAGCTTTAGCACATGCCATATTAAACCACGTGAGGATTGGAGGACCTTGGCGGGGAACAGTAAGGGCATGTCTCACCCCTACACAAGGAACAGAAAAAGCAGTCAAACCCTTCTTAACTGAGAGATTGGGGTTAAGACATCTTTCTAACACAGGGCACAATTGACTGAACAAGGGTCTACAAAGTTCCTCCGAGATTATTTTAGACCACTTCAATCGTCTCTCCTGATCTGAGGGAAGACGTTGTTATGCAGCAGACGTTGCCGTAAAAGTGCACTGGCATTGATATTTTAACAGCAACACCAAGGGGTTATGATCACTCTAACCTGCCCAATTAACCTGGTACCCCAGCAGACAGCTGCAAAGTGGCAGAGAAATCAAGAAATGGTGCATGATGGATTCTACCCCTCTGTCTATGTAGGTGGGAGCTACCTGGGTGCTAGATATAAACAAATTAGATTTCTTTAATACAATGCCATTCCCTAATCTTAAATTAAAATAAATTGCATTTAAGTTTTTTAAGTTATTTTGAATTATAAAAAATTCTAACTTAACACACACAAAGAGTAAATAACGAGGAGAAATAAAGCTATTTCTCCTCATTATGCCAGCCCCAGGCAGGTGCCTAATGTTGGTGCAAAACCATGTCTACAACTCTTGGTAAATATGAGTTTGGTCAAAAACCATGGGCCCATGCACCGCCCATAGAGCTACCCTTGGAATGCATTCCTGGTGCACTGCGCTGTGATACATTTTTTCTCAAAGCAACGCACATCGACATTTGTGTTGCTTTGTAAAATACCAAAATGGATTTTACATTGGTCTGTGTTGAAAAAGTGACGCAAACCAAAGGCAAAACCTTCGTAAATCTGGGCCTTATTCTATTCCTTTGACTGCACAAGCACATCTTTTCTTATAATTCTGCTTCTGATTAGTCCTTTGCCCACTGAAGTTCTGCTCTGGAATCCATTTATTTAGTGTCGCTATTATATCCAGTATGGCATCATCAATACGCCAAGCCTTGCTAATTGTCACATGAAACATTAATGGCACACTGACAGTTCTCGTAAAAGACAGATGCACCAAATTACACTAGCCACGTTCTTGAAGGAGATTTTCAGCACAAACCATTTAGAAAATTCCATATACCAGTGTACTCAATTTTTTTAGTATTTATTTCTGAGGCACTGATGCAGGGGCATTCATCTTTTATTAAAAGGCTTCAAAGCCGAGTTTTCGCTGACATTAGCTTGCTTCGCTCATATATTATCCCTCTACGAGGCAGGTCAAGACCCTAAAACATTGACTCTGATACATCATATGATTTAATAGCTAAAACCATGTGGTTCCATGGAGGAGTCCACCAGCCGTTGTAAGCCTTGCCTGAACAAGTGTACTATGCTCATGGGACTTTTGTAGTAGGCAGTCTCCCACTGGGATGGCACATTAAATGAATTATATGCATGACTGCCAACTCTATAAATTTTCCAGTGAGTGGTTGCTGAGAAGAGGACACATTTCTTTTAAGGTATGGAGGGAATCAATTGTATACTGAGACCATGACAGTACAGAGCAGTTATGCAGTAACCGACAAGTCTAAAAATGGCATTTGCAACGCCCTGAGCAAAAAAGTAACTTTGCACAGGTTTTACCCCAACGTGTTCATTGATGAGGTCAGTGAAAAATTGTTCTTCACTGACTTTACCCCATGGAAGCTGACTTGCCACGTTCTACTAAGTTCAAAGAGCCTCTACAGTTTTAATGTGGCTTTAATAAGAATGTTTATTCGTGATTATCTGTGTCGATCAGTTACAAGTGGCAAAGCTTCTTTGTGCTAATCCTTGACCATTGTGCTGTGTCAAAAACCTTTCAGTCTTCACGGCCAACCCCCTCCTAATACAAGTAACTCTGGAATGGCTAGTATAGATTAGATCAAACACTCCTGGGCGAGAGTCAAGACAAATTTCACTCTTGGGACCTAAGATCTCAGCAAAGTACACAATAACACTTGATAAAACAATGATCACTTACTGCTATTGCTTTAAAATATACAGGCAAAGAACTAGTATACATAAAATAAAAAATTAGAACAGTGAAGGTCTGATTTGGCTAGCCTCTCCTGGAGTGGAGAACTGTCTAACACGATCTTCCAATGTTAAACAATTGAAAGTCCCTCCCTATGGTCACAGAGTTCATAATAGAAAACCATATCCTATTGTATTTGCTACAGAGCTCGCCTGTAAAACCCCGTCCTCTTGTAACTGGCAAAGAGTTCATAATACAAAACGTCTTCCCCCTTTTTTGAGACGGGGATACGACATGAGAGGCTCCATCCTACTGTACCCGAAATTGGGACTTGGTGAAAAGTGTCTTTATCCGTTATGAGCTTATAAACATCAACGTAGGTGAGTTAACACAACTGCTCCCCGATCAAATGCCCCTAACAATATCAACAAAGGGGCAGAGCCAAAGACCCTCTCTGTAGTGCTTTTCAGTTCTTGCTTTGTGTTTACATGAGCTCTGTCACAGCAAACACTGCACCTGGCCAGAATTAAAAAGGAAAAGGAGAAAGCAGCATCTACCACTTTCCAGTGTATGAAATGTTGAAACTATAGCAGTCTGTTTCGGGTCAGTTTAGGTTTTTCATCATCTCAGAAATGAATTTTAAGCCGGAATAATAAAGAGAAGAAAATCAAATATTAACAAGCGCCAATTTCCTTAACATCGACAACAGAAAGAAGTGACATTTATAGGGATGGCTCGCTTTTCATTCGTAATGTGCCTCTAGCCTACTTTTTAATTCCCGGGGAAATTTAGATTGTGAGCCGCGGGCAGGCTGCTTCTCTCTCCCAATCCAAATGCCAAGATCAGCGTCATTAATAAAACAACGTTTCGGCACCTACAGAATAGCAGGCATTAAAAATGCAGGAGTCCCCTTCCCCGCGGACTTTTTTCCCTCTTTTGGCTCAGCCCTTGAAACGGAATACAGTACAGGCTTGGCCATTTATGTGCCATACCCAGAATTTCTTTTTGGGAAGCTTGTTAGTAAGGGCATTATTCTTAAGAGGGAAGGGTCTCCAGACAGACACTTGCTACTCCGCTGTGAAGACAGCCGAATACTGAGGTTTAGTATCAGAATATTGTTGTCAAAATATTGACTGACATAAATATCGTTTCTTAAATATTCTGTACTTAATTTATAAAATAGTAAGTGCTGGCACTCAAAGTTGTCAAGTGTCAGGGTTGCCAAATACCAAGATTGCTCACACTTCATGTCTCTTTCATCCATACCCATACACTCCTTTCCGCTTTATCTCACTCTTGCAGGTTCTTTTCATTCCTGCTTTCTTTCTTTGTCACTGTTTTTCTATCTTGGACTTCCTCCATAATCCCTATTCTTCCGTTTCTCTCTTGTTCTGGGTCAAACTCCGATGAAGAAAAATAAAAAAAACTGTGTCGGTGGGCCCCACCTGCAACGAAGCTCAAATTAAGTATTGTAAACATTGTTTACAAAAATATCACCCCTTATGAGTCTATAACAGAAAACCTTAAGTATATGGAATATCTTGAGAAACATTCAGTTGGATGCCCCACAGGATTGTAGCTCTGCCGCAGAAAGTTATGAGAGGAGGTGAAATAAATTCAGAATAAAAAATATTCCTAAAAACTATTGGATAGGGAGTCTTTTCGTGGCTGAAAATGAAAAAATCAACCCAGGAAATATTTCAGATGCTTTCCATAGTACATTTTCTTTTTTTTTTTTTAGAATAACAGGAGGATTAGTATCAAACGAGCCACGCCAGTTGGCAGGAAGGTGTATATTGTTTCTAAGTAATACTGAGAGTAGCAGACTTTCAGGAAAGAGCTCAGATCTGAGGTTCTTTTGATGGGCTGCTAGTCTTGCCCTTTCCGCAGCATTTGTTTAGGATGTCATTCCTTTCATAAGTAGT
Source organism: Pleurodeles waltl (assembly GCF_031143425.1). Classification (NCBI taxonomy): domain Eukaryota; kingdom Metazoa; phylum Chordata; class Amphibia; order Caudata; family Salamandridae; genus Pleurodeles; species Pleurodeles waltl. The sequence continues at coordinate 554,575,319 of NC_090448.1, forward strand.
ATTTCTCATGTTTTGGAGGGTAAAGGAAGACACGCGCATACTGGGAATGCTGTACTATCACGAACTAATGTACTGAATCTAAATCTTGAATAAGAGAAAGGAAAATGGATGTGAATTTTTCTGACTCATAGATGTGCCAGTAGATAGCTGTTCGTGGTTCGTATTAAACAAGACCGATACATGGATGTCAGGACCTAAATTTAGAGCGTATTGAGGTGCAGTCAGTGTACCATACATTGACACCATGTATGGAAGGGCAGACAGGCTTTGATAGATGGATGAACAGGAAGATAAAATAACTGAAAGACGAGGACACTGCCCTCTCTTTACACGGAAACACAATAGGATACAAATAGAAAGTGCATGACAGATGGTTCGATGCACTTCAAAAGGCAGGTTATTGACACGGAATGACGGCCATGGTGGCTGCACGGAAAAGCAAATTCACCGGTTTTCAAGCACAAGGTGGCTTAGCAAACAAAAGGAGGTACAGGCGGTGTCAATAAAGTATCGAGCACAGGAGATGAAAGGTTCAAGTGTTTCACGTACTGGCAATGCTGGGTCTCTTTCACATCACAGATATTGTCTCATTACTGATGCTAGGATCTAGAGAAGCTCCCTAATTTTCTCTGTGTCTCATTTCCTGAGGGAGCTGCAGTTTAGAAACCCTCCATGCTGGCACAGAGAGATGTGCCCTTTGAAACCGGGTTTGCGTGCAGCCCTAACTATAAGGTTTTGCCATTGTTTATCACATAAACAAGGCTCCGAAAAACTAGACTGCGTGGCTTCACTGTCACTATTTGGCAAGTCTATTGATAGAGACCTTATGGTAAACAGGGCACAATATTTAACTGTGCTATAACACCTTTAACTAGGTACACCAGCTGCAGACAATTACAGGGTACCCCAATACAGTGAATGAAACTGATGCCTGCACTCTGAGCAGCACGTTAGTGAAAAGCGGACCAGTTATTTGAAGCTGCCGGTCTGCCTTTGACAGCAGGCAGTAACCTGGACTCACTTTCAAATGGGGCAGGGATCCATTGGCAGGTGGAAGTAAGTAGAACTGCCTGCAAGGGGATGTCTATGTGGTCCCTAAAACCCCATCCTCCCCTCCCAAAGAGAAGCTTTAGCTGCCTAGCGACTGTGTGCCTCCTTCTACGTGGTGCACAATCAGTGCACTTCCTAAAAGCTTCTTTGCCTTTGCGCCCATGTCTATAATGTGGCACAGGCACAATGGATTCCATCATGTGTAAGGTATTACAACCCTTTGCAAATGAGAGGCTATTCCCATGTGCTGGACCTGACATCCTAAGCGTGGTTTCCCCCCATCTTTTTGCCTCCTATCCCCGTGTCTTTGCTGATTTTGTTTTTTCTGGCTTTAGGACTCTGACCACTGATAACCAGTTCTTAAGTGCTTGTACTCTCTCCCTACATCATGGTAACATTGGTTTACACCCAATTGGCACATTTAATTTACTTATAAGTCTCTAGTACATTGGCACCACCAGTACCCAGGGCCTATGCATTGAATCCTCTAGTGAGCCTGTAGCACTCATTTTGCCACCCACTTAAGAAGCTCTTTATAACATGTCTCAGGTATGCCTTTGCAGCTTGAGTATGCAGTTTTAAACTGCAAAATACACCTTTTGCTAGGCCTAAACCCTCAGTTTTAATGCATATAAGTCACACGTAAACAGCCCCTAGGGCAGGGTGCAGTGTATTTCAAAAGTTGGATATGTACTTTTAACTTTTACATTTCCTGTTGGTGAAAGACTCTTAAATTTGTTTTTCGCCACTGCAAGGCCTGCCTCTCCATAGGATAACATTGGGTTAACTTATTACATGTAATAAGTATTGCTTCCAACTGGACACAGGTGTGAATATAGAGTTTAGAGTCTAAAGAATTGTAATTTAAATCCTTCTTTAATGGTAAAGTTGGATTTATTTACAATTCTGAAAATGTTACTTTTTGAAAGTTGACATTCTCTTGTCCTATCCGTTTGGTGCCTGCAGCCTGTATCCTGGGTCACATGACAAGGTGTAGCTGGCAGTTGGTCTTTGTGTATTGTTTCCAGACACTGAGACAAAATGAGAATAGGTGTTGGTGTGACAGGCCATCTCTGACTTGATGAGGGGAAGGGGCTGTCACCTACCACACTTGCACATCACAAAGGGTCTGCCTGAGCACACAAATAATATCTGACATTAGCATTTTGAGGTACACTGACAAGATGGGGTTAGGGAGGCAGACAATCCAAAGCACCTCTTGGGATGTAAACCTCTAGAACCTTCTCCTACTTGAAAGTGGGCACCAAATATAAATAGTGGACCCTCAGACCCAACTCTTCAGTACACATATGGACCTGTGGAAGGCTCAGAAGGACTGATTTGCTTCTTTGCAAGGGCTATTATTCTGTTGCCCAGCTGCCTTGCTTTCCTACTGCCTGAGTGAAAATGACTGGACAAGCATGCTGAACTCAAGACCACCAGAGTGACTCCAAGGGCTAGTTGGCGGGCCTCCTTGATCAGAGCCTCAGCCATCCACCATGAACCTAGTACCTGCACTCTGTCTGCTGTGAGCCCTTCCCCAAGTGGCAACACCTCAATCATGCACCCTTGAAAATGGGTCTGAAGATGCTCTGCCAGCCCCACTGTAGTCCTGTGAGAACAACCAACACAGCTGGTGCATCTCCTCTCAGCAGCATAGGAACTGCAGCTGTATGACACATCCCCGATATTGGACCTTTCAGCGCAGCCTGCAGCTTCCTCGGAGCCACAGCTGCACAACACATCCTTGACGCAGGCCTTCACACTGTAAGCCTCTCATTGATGGCATCCTTGAGGCAGGACTTTGCATCGCAGCTTTGCATCTACCACAGAACTGCCGCTGCAGGATGCATCCTCAACGCAGGACTTTGTATCACAAGCCCTTAGTTGACGGCATCCTCGACTAAGATGGAAGACTCCACATTGCAGCATTAAAGAATCCTTGGAACCACCACTTCGTGAAGCCTCCTTGACACGGGGTCTCACGATGCTCCGCAACCAGGATTTAAGGTATTTTGTTCAGTGTGTCTAACTTGGTCCCTGTGTCATGCCTGCACTCCATCGCGGTCAGCCAGATTTCACACTTAGTGCTTTTAGGCACTATTTTCACTTAAATATTTAAAACTGCATATCTCCGATTCTGCTGATTAGATTTTTGTTGTTTTGGTCTCAAATAATTTACTAAAATGTACTCTATTTTACTAAATTAGTGTGGGGTTTTTTTGTGTTGTGTTTTCTCCTTAATAATGTTTTAAGGGGTGCATAAATACTTTACACATTGCCTCTAAGTTAAGCCTGACTGATTTTATGCCAAGCTTCCCGAGGGTCAATATGGGGTTTGCATGGGACTTCACCCTGACAGGACCAAGCAGTAACCCAATTTCCTACACCATGCAAATGAGATAACACCCCCATGTGATCATGCAGCCTCACATGTTACATTTTGTCCTTATGTGACAGACAAGCAGGAAATAACTTAGGGCCAGATGTAGCAAAGGGTTTTTCCCATTCTGTGTCAATGGGAAAATGTGTTCGTACATATGGCCCTTAGTGAGTTCTAGAATCTCTCTCCTTAGTCATGGACGCCGGATTTGGGCTTCTACTACCATAACCATCAAGTGAGAATAAAATGTAGTTTTTGCAAGGTGCAAAGCTTGTATTTGGTGTAGAGGGTGACCCTTTGTGTGAGTCCCACTTACATTATGTCTACCCTAGAGTGAAAACATACCTTTGCAGGGAACTGTTGCTCAGTCAAATCACAACCAAGTGGTATCAATACACCCACAACCAACACAACATCTGTGTTTTTACAAAGAGAGGTCATACACATACACGCACGGCCTAGAGTGAATGCTTTTTCACAGAGAGTAAGTATCCTCTTTCAAAGGTATGAAAGGAGGGTGAATGTATCTTTCAATTGTGAGAGTACTGAACAGGTAAATGACAATAAAAGCATGGAAGAATATTACTGTCAGAGACCAGAGTGGATGCCTTGTAATAGTGAGGCTGAACTCTAGTAGGAGAAGGGCTGGAGTAGATATCTTTTAACATCGAGGTTCTATCTCATATAGACAGAGACCTATAGACCTATCCTCTGACTTATTAACAGTGACATTGCTGCTTTCCCTTCAAAACGAGATGGTAATCGCTAAGATGCACGGATGAAAGCTGATGTCTCTTCAGATAGCACAACATACTCTTAAAGGCAGGGACTCACAGAAGTTCCCTCAGACTGAAGCTACATGTTTCTACAGACAAGGACTGCAGAGGATGTATACTTAGAGCAATGTTTCCCTTCCTTTCCACTGAGAGTGTCACGTTGTCCTAGGAGCGTTTTTGTTGACTGCAAATAATATGCACTATTGTGGCATCTAAGTGCATTAAGAGACAGATTACACTTCAACACAACAGGAACCACAGCAGTGTTGTATCCTCATAAAAGTACGCTCTTCTTTCATTGAGCACATGTGTAAACTGGTGGGGTCATGCTGTTTCACAAGCTTTGTTAGGGTAAAGAGTAGAAGGGCGGATAAAGGTCAGGTGATAGCTCAACAGAGTTTGAGCCAGTGGCTTGCAGCAGAAGTGGGAATAAAGTACTATCTCTGAGTCATTAAGTTCCACACTTGATTTCTTGTTAGATTTGTGTAGCTTGAGAGCAGATCACTGACGTGCTTTATGATGGAGAGGGGGCATGGTGTGTGCGCATAGATTACTTGCCACATCACTGTCCCATGGCCCTTTTTTAAAGGAAAAGTATAGGCCATTCGATCTATTTAGCCAAAATAACCTGTGTCTCTAGAGGGTGAGTGTTGTCTTACACCTTTCTTCTCACAAAAGCCGTCCTTTTTTTCTACCCCAGAGTTCCTCATTAGTTACCCCTGTTTATGGCATGCATGAAACCATTGTTCTTTGCTCCAGATCTTAAATGTTGGTGTTTATTTTTGAAGGGCTAATCCAGCCAGAAGTACAAATCTCTTATATTTGTCTTTGAGAAACAAGCCTACCCTCTGTCCCACCATGTAGCAAGGATATCAAAGGCATTAAAGCAAGCAGGGAAAAGGGACCCCCATGCCCTTGGTTGTCTAGCATGAGACAACCATAACTGGGATGCAGTTGGCCACTCACAGGCCAAGGCCCTGGTGCCTCTGTTCCAGTTGCACTAATGATAGCTATGCTCCTGTTCCTAATTCACCAGAGGAAAGTTATTACAGTAAACGGCTTATCCAATATGATCCCCCAAACTCCACAGAAACCCGATGATCTTCCAGACTCTGGAATCTGTTGTAGGCAGCCAATAACTCAACCTTTGCCACTGAAGTCGGGCTCTGTTTTTCAGCTTTTCTATTCACTTTTTCCATGCATTCGTGTGGATTTTATAGAAATCTCTCAGCTGTTCTTTCTGGTTGGTCTAGAGCAGCTGCAAACATCCGGTCACTGGCTGGCACTGACTTAATCCCAGAACGCAGCCTACATACTTTATGTTTCATCCAAAGACTGCTGTTATTCAGTGCTACATTGTGCTTGCTGATGTGGAAGATATGGTGCACCATGAAGGCTGACAAGGGCTCCACTGGCAGGGGTGTCGGTCTCCCCTGACTCATATTTCCCTTGCCCTCTTCACTTAATTTGTGCAGAGCAATTGTCTAGATCTCCTCTCCCAAGAACACTTTAGCAGCCAAGCTCCTTAAGCAGACTCCTCTTTATGGTCTGAATGTTCTTGCAACACATGTCTCATAGGCCTGCTGAAGTGGACTCCACCTGCCTCTGTCCCTTGTGACACCAAACATGGTTCCTCAAGTTCTACAAATTGTAGAGATGTCCAGTCCCTGAGGAACATCATGTGTCAAATTATAGGACTAGCCAACAGGAGTTATTTGTGTGGGACGTACATCAGTTGCACAAGAAATGTCTGTATGATTTCTCTGTGTTTTTGTGTTTAGGTATGTATGTATGTATTGTAAAAAAAAAAACACATGGTGAGGAGAGGATGAAGCCTTGAAAGGGGCAAGACATCAAGCCAAGTACTACCTAAGAGGCACTTCTGCTCCCTCCCCTACCACCACCGAAAGAAAGGTTTGCTGAAACTGCTGCAGATGATCTGGGGTGTTTTACAACATCTTAATGGACATCAGCTATTCAGAGCCTCTAGTCGAGCTAGAAACCCACTCTGTGCACGAGTTCCAGTTTGCCTTCCCTGCCACCGTATGATATTGGCTTTTCACCGGTGACACTCTATGAGTTGGAAGGTCTGGTATTAGCTATTAAATTAGCACAAACCTAGCTGAACGGTCGCAGAACGCTTCCCATTGTCTTATTTGTTAGTATTCTTGGTGCGAGGATTGCTTCCTCTGGTGCTGGAACTGCTACTGCCTGTGGTGTACCTTTGTGAAGGAAAGAAGGTGCGACTGCTGCTACCTGTCCTCTTACCTGCCTGTTGTGAATCTGCCGCCACTGCACATGTACATCTGTTCTTTGCAACCGAAGTTTTTAATGTAATTGTTCATGCTTTACCTATTATTTGGCTGCATTTCCACTGACCACTGATGTATGTGCTCAGGGTATGAGGAGTGACCTTCTGTGGTCCCTGCTCAAATGTAGTTTTTTGTTGGTGCATAAATTCCTGCTGCCTGTGCTGTACCTGTTTGTTGTGTGAGTGATAGCTTGTTGTTGTCTGATCAACCTATTCTGTGGGTGAAGGAAGCTTGCCGGCTGCTGCCTGTGTTGCATCTGCCGTTCCTGAGGAAAGCTGACACTAGCACTGCTATATTGTTCCAGTCTGGGGTGTGTAAGAGATTCTTACATATATCTGCCCAAAACACATGTATTCTGTGCATAACTGTGTGATTTCAGGTTTTAGCACATTTAATCTGTCATCTTTAACAGCTGCATTATATTTCCTATTAATTTAAAGCAAGAAAGGAACAGATGTCTTCATGTAAGTACAGTTAAGTGACAAGGCTCTTCCTGAACAGGACATCTTTGAAAAGTTTCTCCTAGGTACTTGTGTGAAAAAGAAGGGCTCCATCCCTTCAGGAATATCCAGTCTCTCCAAATTCATGAAAATCTTTAAAATCTTTAAAAGCATGCAGTGGTGCTGAAACAATTTTCACAATGGGGGTGTTGCCATCAATGTTACATCATTAAACTCATAGTGATTCTGGAAAATCAAAGCATCACACAAACAAGGGCAGCAAATGAGCCATGTCCATTAAGCAAGAGAGAGGTAAGTAGTGTAGTATGTAGGAGGGATGGCTTTTTGGAGCATATTACTAAAACATGGTTTGGTAGTGCATGCTCATTTACAGACAGCACATTTTCCATTGAAATGGCCACTAAATTAGCACAGGCTTACAGTTTTACTGAAAAAATGATACCGCGCACAAACAATAAAGTGTGGAAATAGGGTTTCAGTGAATATTTGTCATTTTGGCAACACCAAGTAAATTGCCTTGATTAGGTTTGAACCTATGAAACTCTTTGTTTCCATCACACTTCAAAATTACAAAAAAGACACTTCATTTGGTCTTCCCTAATTGCTGATAATTTGAATTATTTGTACAATACATTTGATAGATATTTGTATTTTTTTGTGTGCTAAAAGAATTACGTCCTACATCCTTTACTTTCACATTCCCTTTACCCCAGCAAGATTGGTACTTAGTTCACTTTACAAAATCCTCTCAATCTGCAGTCAGGCAAAGAAATGTAAACACCGATGTCTATGTTAATGAATAACATTACTAAAGAGGCCCAGCTAAAAGAACTACCACAGGATGGATAGGAAAAAGGATGTTTCTGTTAAAAAAACCCTCACCCACCAGGGTTAACCCTTGGTGGCATGCCCATCATTGGGTTTGCTCCCATTCTGCTACGGAGCGGGGCATGCTACGACCTATGGGATACGTGGGTGCACTTTTGTAGCCTTGTCAATGTGAATCACAGGAGGGATAGGAGTGGTGGGGTCTTGGGTGACTTAAAAATACCTGTCTCCTAGTAATTCCAATGATTTAATAGATCTCTTGGAGGCAGTTTGATTAAAAAGGGGCTGCGGAAGTGGGGGATGGAATATACCTGACTTTCTAGTCTACATGTTTCAGAGCCTTAACCCTGGTGGCACTCTCCAGGTGAGTATTAGGTACATAGTGGGAGTGTCGCTTTGAGAAAATTGTGACTACAAGCACACTCCCTCCCGGAGTTGCTATGATATGAGAATCCAAATACTACTGAGTATCAGTGATGGACACCAGAAATGATAGGTATCATCTTATGACACCACATTAGTAAGGTGAATTGCACCATATCACAGAGAATGTATTATTTATGCTTTCATTAGAGGTAATCAAACAAGGAGTGGCAGAGGGAGTCCACCTTGGTCCTGAAGAGAAGCCTAGGGGTAAGGCTCCGAAACATGTAGACTAGGAAGTCAGGTATATTACAGCCCCTTTTTCATCATACCGGCCCACCACTCCTATCCCTCCTGTGATTCACATTGGCAAGACTATATCAGTGCTCCCACGTATCCCATAGGTCGTAGCACGCCCGCTTCGTACCAGAACGGGAAGAAACCCAATGATGAAGCATGCCACCAATGAGTAACCCTGGTGGGTGAGGGTTTTTCTAACAGGAAAATCCTTTTTTCCTATCCATCCTGTGGTAGTTCTTTTAGCTGGGCCTCTTTTGTAATGTTATATAGGCTATAAGGAGGACAGACACAGCCCCACAACCTAATTTTCCCTCTTTGTTTTTGTATATGTTAAAGAATAGGCAGCTGTTTATCTGAAAACTAGTCTGACATTTGATCTCTGTCTTTCAATGCACAGAAAATGTGACAAGATAAAAATAAAATGGAAAGTCCTCTTCATTGCTTTTTCGCTTTCTGATTTCCAGCAAGTGTATTTTGGAGGTGTGCAGCACACCCTGTATTCCTACTTTCAGTGCCAATAAAACATGTACATGCCAAAAAAGCTTTCGATAAAAGTACATGTGCTTTTCAAGGTCAAAAGTCATTGAAAGAGCCCATGGTAAATGGTTTGCACTATGTGTGTGTTTTTTAATTTGTATCATGTTCATACAAACAATAAGCAATCTAAATGAAAGCCACAGAACTACACGGGCAACGGACTCATGGGAAATGTGCTTGATGGAAAAAGGAAATCACTTTCTGTATCTAAATTGCAAAGGAAATCAGACTTTACCCATGAGCACTGTACACTGCAAGTGTGAATCCTAATGAATCCATGGTGCAGAAATGTCAGACTCAGGAGAAGGGGCCGGAGAGAGCATTCATCCAACCTACATAAGGTCAATACACCACAGTGCTGCCCTGAAACACAGGATTCCACGCTCAGCACTAGGGATAGATTATGGGTGTTTTGAAATGGATTAGGATAAATATTTCCTATTTCACGTTTCTTACTCACAAATGAGGCATAACATGTGAAATTAGTATTTGCTGCACCAAAATCTGCATGCTGAGCCTTCGTTCCGCACATTTCTCTCACCATAAATGTTAGAAGGTTTGGCCTGCAGAAATATATCAGCGGAAAACTATGTGGGAGTAGAGGGGGCGGTAATTAAAATACAGCTAGGAACCCCACTGCCTGAGAACACTCTCATCTAGCAGGGGCCGTAATTTAGCCCACAACTCATAATCAGGGCCACTGGAATTATGCAATTGTGTAGTCTCGGCAATTGTTGCATAATTACAGATTTGCTGCGCTTGTCACATAATCAATCATCTGACGCATAATCTGCAGATTTCAACAAACAATTGTTTCTAGCTCAAACAGGTCAAAATTTACTAAAAATGTAGTAACATGCATTGGCACGCGTTGGAAGGCCCTTTGCAAAGTTACATTTTTATTGCTATATTTGGGTGTTATACTGATACTAACGAGGTGCAACAATGCCCAGACAATGCCAACAAGTTTGAAAATGGCAAAATAAGGAAGTAATACTATCACACAATGTGCTGCATTATGCTGCATAATTTACCTTTGTTTGCTAAAGATTTACTCAACACTGCCGCATAATTTGGTCCTCCCCTGCCACATAATTCCAGTGTCCCTGCTCATAATCAAAGAATAGGAGTTATTCCACTTGTGTTTTACTTAAGCTATGTTTTTTAAAGAGCACATCTGACCGATGGAATGGCCAAAGGTGAAATGCATAGCATGTTATATATTGGGTGCCGAAAGATGAATTTCAGACTTAGGGCCTGGTTTAGTTTTGGCAGATGGGATTCTTCGTCACTAATGTGACAGATATCCCATTAATGGTATTACAAGTGCCTTTTATCCTACAGCACACATTTGTGATGGAGTATCCTGACCGCCAAACTCTAAACCACAATCTTAGTATGGGTAACATTATTAATGCAGGTACATATAGAAGAGGCACAATAATGTATAATATTCAATTGGAATAGAAGTATAGAGTTATCAAAACACAAAGGACAGTGTACATATGGGACTGATTATTTAAAAAGTTTCTCTCTGTTTTCTGTCAGTGTTTATGAAGTACATTATGCTGACCATCTATGAGATTAACATCCCTACTAAACCTACTAAATGGGGTAAGTTGTAGTAGTCTGCACTATAAAGAATTTGTGTCTTTCCCCAAACATATTTGTGCACAAAACAGCAAAAATTGGTTGTTGTAAGGCATTCAAATGCTTTATGGAAAATGTCATCAGGTGTTTTAAGGCCACACATCCTTGGTATTCCGTGTACAGACATTTAACTGCACCAACCACTGGCTTTTGAGAGGAGCTCATTATTTTGCAAATTAGGCATTGGTCATGAGTATCCTCACACTTGCATGAGTGAGCAAATAAAAGTGTTCAGGTGGTTGTACTAAAAAATATCAAGCCGAAGAGTGGTGACGTACTAGAATATCGTGGACAGAATATTGAGGAACAAAATATCAAAAGGTAAATGCATTCAGGGAATTATAGATTTACTATTCTTAACTCCAGATATATATATATATGTATATATATATATATATATATATATATATATATATATATATATATATAGTCACTTAAAAAAACAAAGGTTACAGGAACATTATAGTTAGGCTCACATTTTAAAAATACAAAACCATAGAAATTCACCAGTTATAGTTAGAGTTACCTTAAGTAACTATAACTCATGCCCCAAGGTAACTATAACTTGCTCCTTATCATTACCTTAGGGCACGAATTATAGAGTATTTGAGGTAACTATAACTATAACTGGTGAATTTCTCTACTTGTACTTTTAAAATGTGAGCCTAACTATAATGTCCCTGTAACCTTTGTTTTTTTAAGTTAATTTTTAAGTTTCTTTTTTCAAATTCTATTTCCTAACTGTAACGTCCCTGTAATCTTTGTTTTTTCAGTGAATTTCTATGTTTTTTTACATATACTACTTTTAATTACTGTACGTTAATCCAACCAACGCCGTACACGGCCTCCACCCATGCATGGTGGCATATGCACCCCATAAGCACCCAACCTTGCACCATGCACAGCCTTCACCCAGGCACAGCAGAGGCTTCCTGCAAGACCTGGCCCACAGCCAGACCCTGCAGCCCTGCAGCCAACTCCATGCTGTACACAGCCTTTTTTTGTGCGTAGCGGGAGTTGGCCGTGGCCTCTCTGGGTGTGAGAATAGGTGTGATAGGGTGTATCTGGGAATGAGGATGGCTTTGAGAGTGTCTATCTGGGTGTGAGACTGCGTACATCAGTATTTCAGTGGGTGCGTCAGTGTGTGTGTGGGTCTGCAAGTGGATGAACAACTATCTGAGCGCATCTGTGAGTGGGTGCATGAGGGTGAGACTTGGGCTCTGAGTGGGTGCACAAGTGTCTGCGTGGGTCTGAGAGTGGGTGCGTGAGTGTCTGAGTGGGTCTGTGAGTGGATGCATAAGTGTCTGAGTGAGTGTGTGATTGGGAGAAAGAATGAAAGAGAGAGAGAGAGAAAGAGAGTGATAGGGAGAGAGATAGAAAGTTGTTTAGGCTTTGATATATGATATACTTAGAATGAGATATTTCTGGATAAATTAAAAATGAAAATGAATTTGTCATTTAAAAAGAGTAAGATCACCTTTCAGTATGAGCCTTAAACATTTGTAGTAAAAAAAAGGAGGAAAATGAGTCTACTTGGACTTGATCCCTCAACTGCTCGTTGTGAGGGTCTGTGACTTTTACACTGAGCTATTCACTTTGTTTTTGTTCCTTTTGTCCCTCAAGGGCTCTTCTGCAGTCCCTAAATATTGTTTTGACATCTTTTATCATGTGCCCTCACAGGCCAGTTGGGATCGAGGGGGAAGCCTCAAGGCCTCCTCCGCTGTCCCATTGCTTCAGCAAGAAAGGAGCCGCTTTAAGCAGCAGCTTTGTGGTTGCTGAAGCAAAACGTACACTCCATTCCGTTCATGCATATATGTGTGCAAGTAACAGAGATAAAAAGGTCTGCTTTCTAACAGTGGGACCTGCTTATAAGGTCCTGTTGTCAGAAACCAGAGTGTTTGCTGTGGCTTGGCTGCAGTTACAAAGCTGCAGCTAAGCCACAGAAAACAGCTATGTCCTGGGGGTGGGCACACCAGGACATAGCAGGAGCTAGCCCGGGGGGGGGGCAGTCCCCAGGGCCATCAGTGGCCCCTTTAGGGGGGACACGCAGATCCCCTCCATCGGTAATGCACCGAGGAGGAGGTGGGGCACAGAGCTTTGGGGTCCAAAACATGTCCCAGTTACATTATTTTGTTTTTGCCCCCAGAGGTGGTGATCCTTGGGGCTGCTGGGGGCTGGGACCCCTGCACCCTATTGGTTTATTGGTTAAGTGCCCCAGGAAGGTGGTGGTCTCTGGGGCTGCTGGGGGACGCCCACCCCCGCTCATTTTTCATTATACGCCCCAGGGAGGTGGTGGTCCACAGGGCTGTGGGGGAAGTCCTCTGACCTCCCCAACTTTAAAAAAGCATTTTTCCCCATGGGGTGTTGGCCCCCAGTATGTGGGGGGCGGCGTGGTGCCCTGCTCATATTCCATCAATCGCCCCGGGAGGTGGTGGTCCCTGGGGCTCATAAAAGCGGCAGATCAATCCGTAGATTTTTCCATGTTTTTTTTTTTTAATGATTTTTTGCCCTAGCAGGGTCTCTCAGAGACACCAGCACCAGAGCTTCAGAATTCAGGGTGACTCTAACATGGCCCCTTTTTTTTTTTCTTTTTCTGGGACTGAGCTGAAGCCGAGTCCCAAGATGGCTACCAACACTTCCTAGCTGAAGTGTTAGAAGACAATCAGATATCAGCACTTGGACAGTTTGATCTGCAGAGAATCCGCGGTGCTAGATATCTATATCTTTTGGCCTTAAATTACTCCAAAATTACTGAACAGATTTCCACCAAACTACCAAAAGCACAATCTGCATATAACCACCAATGTGCTATAGAAATTCTATACTGACCTTTCGAAATTTTGGATTCAATATTTTGTCCTTGAAATCTGCATGCCCTGGTATTCCACATTCGATATTTAGGGTGCACACCTGTTCATAGATCTTAAGATATGGTCAAGAACTTTAGGTCCAATTAATTTATTAGATATATTAAATTATTGCTATTTCACAAATTTCACAAGTGATTCTGCAAGCTTATGTTAAATCAGGCTCCTTCTTTTTGTAAAGAATTAAAAGTGCAATATTATTATTGCATGGATAATTGTGAAAGTACGCAGAATATGTTCATTCAAATGACAACCCTTCAGAATAACGTTTAAAAGGAGCGAAACGTTATTGACTTCCTGGATGATTAACTTAAGAATTTTAAACCATATCTGTACCTATGCTGTTTGTTGAGCTGATCAGTAATTATACGTATATTTTATGGTGTGTTTTGGGTACCTTTTTGTAATGCATTTGCTTTGTTCTCTGTACAAGATCACATAGAGCTAGAGTTTGCATGTGTCTTTTGAGGGCATGGCTTCATGAGAAGCAGTGACACTCTCACATCAAATACTGATGTAAACATGTAACAATAAAGTTTAACGCTTTGTCTAAGACTTTTGGGTGTCTGATCATGAGAAAGGAAAATTCGGGAACCATTGTATATTTTCTTCAGGAGGATGGAAGGTTGCATCAGTCCACAAAGCATTCGGAAATCTGTGATTTGTCAGATTTCTGCAACAGGTCCATTAACTCACAAGCGCCGCGTTAGTCCCCCCATTTTAATTCTGGGGTGTTGGTCACAAGATTAAGTTTGCAATCAGCTGATGAAGTAATACGTACTTATGGGCGTTCCTTTATATTTCATGGCGCTGATTTGAGGTGCAGGGCTAAAATTAGATCCCTGTGCAAATAGGTGTTTGCACAAGGATGGGAACTACAAAATGAGAGATAATCACACCATCGCAGTGTATGGAGGAATCGGACTGCATCGCCGCTCTGTACATTTCCAGTAAAAAAATGCCTGATCAAGCATGCCAAAAGTTATCAGGGGAAAAGAAGGACAATTTATGATACATGTGGAAACCAGTAAAAAGTAATTCCCCACGTAATTCCACATTTTCCAGTGCAATATCGGAATAGGAGGTACTTAGTGTTCCTAGTTAATACCTCCCCCCAGGTAATGGCATTTACCTAGTGCGGTAACTCACACTTCACTGAGTGTAATCAGGACATTAGTTGTCAATCTCCACCTTGCCTCAAGTGATACTTTTAGCCAGTGGTACTTTTCAGTCAACACCATTACGCACGCTGACGCTCATATTCGTAGTCGTGTAAACTTCAAACCATAGCAAAGCTGAAGTTCAATGTCAATCGAGACAAACAATAGACTTTGTGTAGAATCGGCCAGTCACTTCCCGAAATAAAATATAACCAAGTATTTTATCCGTTTTTATCTTTTCGATTTTCCCTCATGAACCCTTTGATTGTACAGATTCTTACAAATGTGCCTGTGTGCCCCGAAACGCGCCCTTATGGAGTGTGTCAGTCCTATTCTCTATCCCAGATTCAAGCGCATAGCTGTCAGCAGTGCAGCAGGTGAAGCAGCAGAGATACCCCGGGGTGTAAGGACCCCACTGCGCTGTTTTGTAGTGCCAACCCGGGTGACGGGGGCCCTATTCTCCTCCTTGCACCAGGCACCGTAGCAATTGGGTTAGGCCACTTTCACGATTTTTGCACACCCCACTGCCTTCTGCATCAACATGTAGCAGAAAAGCCTCGTAGTGCACGCGAGGCGAGGTTTTCAGATCCAAATGTCGCAGCCCCGCCCTGAGCACCACAGTTTCTCTTCCCCCATGGCACAGCATTTCAAGACTAATGTAACCATATGTATCTAGTGTCGATTTTAAACGTTTGTCGCTCAGCAGACAAGTGTTTCTTTTCCATAAAAAAACAGTGTTAATTAAATGTGTAACACAATTCTCCTCCCCTTTTGCCAGTCAGTTCAGCGAGGGCGGAAATTCAATGGGCATGGGGGATGAACCTTCCTCTACCTCGCGAGCACCCTTCCTGTGCGCCGGCGAGCAGCATGCACTTCTGTGGGGAATTTCGGGCTCCATCTCTCTTAATCTGGCATTGGTTGTGCGTCTTAACTTAACTCAACATAGGCGTCCGAGGCCAACCAGTGAGGTGAGTGTGTTGAAAATCTCACCATCTTACTTCCTGCTCTGTCAGAGCACCTCAAACCCAACCTGCCCTGTATTCAACGGTCTCACTCTATAAAGATCTGTAGCAGAATTTCCAACCTGAGCTGCAGTCAGAGTGCAACAGGAACCGACACACAGCTCTAGATGCCTTTCTTTCAACCGATCCCTCCGACATCTCCTGCTATGGAGTTCGAATGGTGGACACATCTCTGAGCCTTCATCATGCTCTGCGGCGCCCCCTTCTATTCCAGTATAGGGACTCTCCTACACAACTCTGGCAAATCTAGCCATACCTGTCCTGCAGCACACACTTTCACTTGCTGCTATGGCTCCTGGACAGCTCTGTTAGTGTCCTTCAAGTTCCATCCCTTGCCAGATGCAATAACTCATGTTCCTGTACAGAACCCAACCCCAGCACTATCAGCACACCTCCACCTTGACTGTCGCTGCTTTCCGATACTTCAGTTCTATGCTTTAACCATATCTCTAGCAATGTAGCTCAACTGTGGAATGCTGCACTCTGCCTTCCCAACAAAGAAGCTCCAGCTCTGTCACTGCACCTCAGTCGTCAGCACTAACTCTGCAATGCCAGTATTAAAGCCACTTTTTATTGTGGTACCTCAATTCTACTGTTGTACAAACCACAGGGAACCTTACAATGCCAATGCACATCGAGCCACCCAAGACACTGCTTGCTTTTCT
Organism: Pleurodeles waltl; assembly: GCF_031143425.1. Taxonomy (NCBI): domain Eukaryota; kingdom Metazoa; phylum Chordata; class Amphibia; order Caudata; family Salamandridae; genus Pleurodeles; species Pleurodeles waltl. The sequence continues at coordinate 554,591,693 of NC_090448.1, forward strand.
GAAGTGGTGACCACATGCTGTTCTTTGAATGCCCCTCAACCCTAATCTCTTTTACCCACCACTATTGCTGAGGTGTGATGACAATGTTTTGTCAATCTAGGAGGAGGGTGGACATTTACAATAGAAAGGAAAAGATTTGGAAAGGGCACTCCCGAACGCCTACCTCTGCCACTGAAATAACTCCTAGTAACAATGGCAGTGTTAATACTTGTCCATACACTACACCATAATATGACATTTCAACAGGAAATAGAACTGACCATGAGCATGATGATCACAGAATCATGATGTACTTTATCTATGGGACTCATTACAAGTCCCTTAGGGCTTCAGTGCTTTAACACCACACCCGGCACATACCAATACTGTGGGGCGTTATGTTTACTGGGTGCAGTATTATAGCATTATTCTGAATTCCATGGTGTACAAACTCGACATAAATGCTTTTTGTGTGCATGGATTTCATAGGCTAACCATGTTGAAAACTGTGCAGGCAAATACCCTCAGGGTGCAGTGAGTATCACAAAGTAGGGAATCACAACTCCTGTTTGTGCCCAAATCAGCATTAGTGCACAAACATAATGAGAGTCAATGTAGGGTTCAATGTTCTATTAGGTGCAGCAGTTTATTTATCTCCCTATCATAGGGAGATCACCTCACTTCAGGTCATTACAGGCACTGATTCTGGTCCTGAACTTGTGTGTGATGAGCTAATGCATTGTGGGTGCTTTAGTCTTGTGTCACTTGTATTAAACTAATTCGACTAACACACATGAGAATCATGATAGGTAAAACGTTCAGGAATTGGCAACAGTGCCCATAAGGACTTGCACCAAGGTGGTAACCCTACCATAACATCTGGCAAACTTAGGACACATTTGGCTTTTGAGGTTGGAAATGGATGACATAAGGCATTACACAACCAAAAGAAGTATAGCTTTACACTACCTTAAAGATGTACAAAATCCTTAAAAGGCCTCAAGATAGTTCTCAACAACATTAATACAACCTCATTTTGGCGAAACAGGTGTGAAGAGTTAGAAGATAACTCACACTTAAAAGAAAAATCATATGCGCCTTCAAATCAAAGTACCTAATGCAAATAGTGACATCAACTGGCTTTATGTACGAGCAGCCTGTGGATGAACACAGCACAACACTCACAATAAAATCCACCGCAAAAGAAGACATAACAATTGTGTACAGAGGGAGCCAATGTCTGCAAACCCCTGTAGCCAAAGTGCATGTGCATTCCAGTACTCCCCAATACCCAATTAGCTGCTTCTTTGGAATGCTGAGATTGGTTCAGCCAATCAGAAAGCTTAGGATCCTGCCATGCATTCTAGCTTTAGTGGCAGTAACAAGAAGAAGACAAAGGTAGTGGGAATGTTTATGTGCTAGCATTTAGTGCTATTCGGGGGAAGGATCGCTTACAGCCTATACGCTCTTTGCCATTAACAGCTGTTAATTGGCCCCTCATTATGGACCCTCCACAGCCCGGAACTGTGGGAAGACAATTAAAAAGATTAATCAGTTCTACAAACAATATTAACCACTGTAAACACGCTCTGCACAGGGTAATAGCATATAAATAACATCTAAAAAGGTTTCTCCAGATACATCCATCCCAGAACTGGTCTATATCTAACATCATTTGGTATAGGTATTGCTACCTGGCACTTACACAGAACACAATGTGCCCGTGGAGTATCATCGCAGTGTATTACAGTAGTCTGGATCGTGATTTTTCCAAACAAATTCATTCAAAACCGGAGATTCATTCACTTTTGTTGGTAAGTTTGGTTTCTAGGGTGGGTATGTCAGTTTTAATGAGTTACGAGTTTTTCCATAGGTGGATAAGGCCAAAAGGTGTAGCAAATTGCTTACATATTTCCTCATTTGGGAGGAATTTCGCTGCCCATTTAATGCATATGTGCCATCAGAAGCTTATGGTAGCTAATGTTGTTTGAGTCCTTATTAGATATTGTTAGACCTGACAGCCTTAGGGTAGTCACCCCTAACTTTTTGCCTGCCTCCCTCCACTTTGTGGACACTGTTTTTGCTGGTTTTTAGACTCTGCGCACTTTACCACTGCTAACCAGTGCTAAAGTGCATATGCTCTCTCCCTTAAAACATGGTAACCTTGAATCATACCTGATTGGACTATTAATTTACTTATAAGTCCCTAGTAAGGTGCACTTTATGTGCATAGGGCTGGTAAATTAAATACTACTAGTGGGCCAGCAGCACTGGTTGTGCCACCCACTTAAGTAGCCCCTTTTCCTTGTCTCAGGCCTGCCATTGCAAGGCCTGTGGGTGCAGTTTCACTGCCACCTCGACTTGGCATTTAAAAGTACTTGCCAAGCCTAGAACTCCCCTTTTTCTACATATAAGTCACCCTTAATGTGTGCCCTAGGTAACCCCTAGAGCAGGGTGCTATGTGGGTAAAAGGCAGGACATGTACCTGTGTAGTTATATGTCCTGGTAGTGTAAAACTCCTAAATTCGTTGTTACACTACTGTGAGGCCTGCTCCCTTCATAGGCTAACATTGGGGCTGCCCTCATACACTCTTGAAGTGGCAGCTGCTGATCTGAAAGGAGCAGGAAGGTCATATTAAGTATGGCCAAAATGGTAATACAAAATCCTGCTGACTGGTGAAGTCGGATTTAATATTACTATTCTAGAAATGCCACTTTTAGAAAGTGAGCATTTCTTTGCACTTAAATCCTTCTGTGCCTTACAATCCACGTCTGGCTGGGCTTGGTTGACAGCTCCTTGTGCATTCACTCAGACACACCCCAAACACAGGGTACTCAGCCTCACTTGCATACATCTGCATTTTGAATGGGTCTTCCTGGGCTGGGAGGGTGGAGGGCCTGCTCTCACACAAAGGACTGCCACACCCCCTACTGGGACCCTGGCAGGCAGGATTGAACTGAAAGGGGACCTGGTGCACTTCTTAGCCACTCTTTGAAGTCTCCCCCACTTCAAAGGCACATTTGGGTATAAAACAGGGCCTCTGCCCTACCTCATGAGACACTTGCTGGAGAAGAAACCTGAACCAGAAACTACATCCTGCCAAGAAGAACTGCCTGTCTGCTCAAAGGAATCACCTGTCTGCTTTCTACAAAGGACTGCTGCCTTGCTGTTGGCCTGCTGCCTTGCTGAACTCTTGTCTGGCTGTGAAAGTGCTCTCCAAGGGCTTGGATAGAGCTTGCCTTCTGTTCCCTGAAGTCTCAGGACCAAAAAGACTCCCCTTTTTCACTTGGACGCTCCGTGCGCCGAATATTTTGACGCACAGCTTGTGCCGCGGCAAGAAAAACGCCGCACACCGACGCTGATCAACGCGACGCTCTGGGGACGACCGGAAATCCGACGCACGGCTTGGCAAGGACAACGCCGCCCGACCTCTAGAGGAGAAATCGACGCGTCGCCTGCCGTGAGATTGTAATTTCAACGCGCAGCCCCGCAGAACGACGCGCAGCCGGAAAACAAGCAGGAAAATCCACGCACAGATCCGGGACATCTGGTAATCCCCGCGATCCACAGAAAGAGACTGTCCGCGCGCCGGAAAATGACGCACGACTTCCCCGCGTGGAAAATAACGACGCAAGTCCGTGTGTGCTGAGGAGAAATCGACGCACACACCCTTTTTCCACGCACCTCTTCTTTTGTAGCCCTCTGAGGAGATTTTTCCACGCTAAACCAGGTACTTGTGCTTGAAAGAGACTTTGTTTATATTCTAAAGACTTAAGACACTTTATATCACTTTTCAGTGATATCTCTACAATTTTCCATTGCAACTTTATTCTTTTTGACCTACAATTATCCTGATAAATATTATATATTTTTCTAAACACTGTGTGGTGTATTTTTATGGTGCTATATGGTGGTATTGTATGATTTATTGCACAAATACTTTACACATTGCTTTCTAAGTTAAGCCTGACTGCTCGTGCCAAGCTACCAGAGGGTGGGCACAGGATAATCTTGGATTGTGTGTGACTTACCCTGACTAGAGTGTGGGCTATTGCTTGGACAGGGGGTAACCTGACTGCCAACCAAAAACCCCATTTCTAACATTGGTGATCAGCGGTGAGGATAGGACTTGTATTTGTGCAGTGACATACAGTAGCTAAGTATTTCACTACCTACCCACAGTTGAAGGTCAACTTGGTTTTTATCTCTTTTTGCAAATCCGTTTTTTTTCCTGACAATTTTCAAAAACTAAATCCTCACTCAACAGGTCTCAGACAGGGGACTTTGACCTACTCCAGTTGGATACATATACGGTCAAACAACTAAGAGGATGCTGCAGGGCATTGAGGGTACCCACCCAAGGGGCCTCCAGAAAGGAGGACTTTCAAGTGGCGCTGAGGGCCTGGGCAGAAGCCCATTTAGAGGATGATGAGGAAGAGGAGCCAGAAAATGGCCCCTCAGAGGAATTTTCACTATCTGTGGATGGTGTTACCACTGCAATTGTGCACCCTTCCAGACCAGGGAGCAGTGTCTCTGTGCAAAGCCTGACCGCAGAGGAAAGGAGAGAAGAAAGGGAGTTCCAATTGCAAATGGCAAAACTGAAAATTGAGGCTCAACAGGAGGAAAGAAGGGCAGAAAGAGAAGCCAAACAAACTGAAGCTGAAAGAACAGCCAAACAGATTCAAGCAGAAGCTGAAAGGGCAGCCAAACAAGCGGAAGCTGAAAGAGCAGCCAAACAGGTGGAAGCTGAAAGAGCTTTGGCTGAAAAGAAACTATTGTTGGCTCATGAACTGAGTCTCAAGGAGCTGGAGATCAAGGCAAGACAGTCTGAATCCAGCAATAAGGGTGGCAACATACTGACAGGACCTGCTGGAGAAAAGAAGGTTCGTATACCCAAAAATGTGGTGCCCAGTTTTGTGGTGGGAGATGACATAGATAAATGGTTAGCTGCTTATGAAGTTGCACTAAGGGCTCATGAGGTTCCTGAAGGGCAATGGGGGGTAGCTATGTGGGGTTATGTACCGCCATTGGGGAGGGATACACTCCTCACATTGGATCAACCTGATCAAAACACATACCCACTCCAGAAAGCCATTTTACTTGCCAAGTTTGGGCTGACCCCTGAGGGATACCGTCAGAGGTTCAGGGACAGCACCAAACAAACCACACAAACATGGGTAGATTTCTTTGACTTCTCCAGTAAGGCACTGAATGGATGGGTGCGGGGCAACAAAGTAGCTGATTATAAAGGTTTATATGACTTGATTCTAAGAGAGCATATGCTTAATACTACTTATACAGAGTTGCGCCAGCACTTAGTGGATAGCAAGCTGACTGATCCCAGGAAGCTTGCTGAGGAGGCGGACCTCTGGGTTAGCACCAGAGTGTCCAAGAAGGTACCTGGGGGGGACTCCCACAAAGGTGGTCAGGGTTCCCAACAGAAGAAAGAGGGGGGAGATAAACTTGCAGATAAGGAACTCTCCAAAGGCCCCCAAAAGAACCCCCAGGGAGGGGGTGGCAACCCTTCCTTTTCCAAATTTGGGAAAAAGCCAGGGACATATGACAGGTCAGGGAAACCTAACCCCAAATGCATGGAGTGTTACCAGTATGGTCACTATAAAGGCGATCCCCAGTGCCCCAAGAGGGCACCGTCCACTACTGGACAGGCACCTGGGTTGACTAGTGTAGCGCTCGGGGGGGAGATGGACCCAGATAGCTTTGGGGAACAGGTAGAGATTTCCCTAGTGTCCCTGGGAGAAGGAGAAATGGTGCCCAAGGTCCACATGCCCAAAAATACTTCCAAGTACCGGCAGTGGGTCACCATTGATGGGCAGAAGGTGGAGGCTCTGCGTGACACAGGAGCCAGTATGACTACTATCAAGAGTCAGCTGGTGTCAACAGAGCAGATAGTACCTAATACATTCCACCAGGTCATAGTCGCTGACAATCGCGAGAGTCACCTACCGGTGGCTCTGGTTCCCTTTGAGTGGGGGGGGTCTCTGGTACTCTGAAAGTAGCTGTGAGTCCTGCCATGCCTGTAGATTGTCTGTTAGGCAATGATCTTGAGCATACTGCTTGGAAAGAAGTGGAGCTCAAGTCTCACCTGGAGATGTTAGGGTTACCTGAGTGGGTCTGCATGACCACACGGTCCATGGCTGACTGAGAGGGAAGTCAAGGGCGTCTGGAGCCTGGAACGATGGCCCAGAGAGCTGCCAAGAGGAGGGACCAGGGGCACGGGAAACCGGCCCCAGAAGTTCCCGCAGTGGCTGACGGGGCTCCTGAGGAGGAGGCTCCCGAGCCAACTGGGGAAGACATTGCCACCCTAGGTGACTTACCTGAGCTTGCTGGCTGGCAAGTTGAGGGTGGACCCACCAGGGAGGAATTCTGCAAGGCGCAGAAAGAATGTCCCACTCTAGAAGGTCTGAGGAAACAAGCCTCAAACCAGGCGGCAGGTGACACCTCTGGCGATCACCACCTATATTGGGAGAATGATCTCCTCTACAGTGAGCGTAAGGTTCCGGCCTTTGGGGCAGCACGTACGCTGGTGGTCCCCCAATGTTACCGAACCTTCCTACTGGGTCTGGCTCACGACATTCCCCTGGCAGGACATTTGGGGCAAGGCAAGACCTTTAACAGGCTTGTCACCCACTTTTATTGGCCCAAAATGAGGACACACTCAGATAAATTCTGCAGATCCTGTCCTACCTGCCAGGCCAGTGGTAAAGCAGGAAAAAGGGGTAAAAGCCCTATGATTCCACTTCCTGTCGTTGGCACCCCCTTTGAAAGGGTGGGCATCGACATTGTTGGTCCCTTGGACCCCAAAACTGCCTTAGGCAACAGGTTCATCCTGGTTTTGGTGGACCATGCCACCCGTTACCCAGAGGCAATCCCTCTGAGGACCGTAACTGCACCAGTGGTGACCAGGACTCTGATGGGGATATTTACCCGTGTGGGATTCCCCAAGGAGATAGTGTCTGACAGAGGCACTAACTTCATGTCTGCATACATGAAGTCTCTGTGGGATGCGTGTGGTGTAACCTACAAGTTCACCACACCCTATCACCCCCAGTCTAATGGTCTTGTGGAGAGATTCAACAAGACCCTGAAAGGCATGATTGGTGGCCTCCCTGAGGCCATGAGGCGTAAGTGGGACGTCATCTTACCATGCCTTCTCTTTGCTTACAGAGAGGTCCCCCAGAGGGGGGTAGGGTTCAGTCCCTTTGAGCTTCTCTATGGGTACCCTGTCAGGGGACCCTTAAGCATTGTCAAGGAGGGATTGGAGAAAGCTCCAAAGGCACCCCCTCAGGACGTGGTCAGCTACATGTTGGCCCTCCGCAACCAGATGACCCAATTCTGGAAAGAGGCCCAAAGTAACCTTGAGGCCAGTCAAGAGGTAATGAAACACTGGTATGACCAGAAGGCCACCCTGGTAGAGTTTCAACCTGGAGACAAAGTGTGGGTAATGGAGCCAGTAGAGCCTAGAGCTCTCCAGGACCGCTGGTCTGGCCCATTTGAAATCAAGGAGCGGAAAGGGGAGGCCACTTACCTAGTGGACATCCAAACCCCTAGGAATCCCCTAAGGGTGCTCCATGTGAACCGACTAAAGGCTCACTGTGAGAGATCGGAGATCAACATGCTTCTGGTCACAGATGAAGGAATGGAAGAGGAGAGTGAACCTCTCCCCGACCTCCTCTCTGCCCAAGAAGGTGATGGGTCAGTAAGCGGGGTCATTCTTTCTGACTCCCTGACTCTAAACCAGAGAGGAGACTGCTATGAGCTGTTGGAGCAGTTCTCCCCCCTGTTCTCTCTTACTCCTGGACTGACCCACCTCTGTGTTCATGATATTGACACCGGTGACAGTCTCCCTGTGAAGAACAAAATTTACAGGTTGTCGGATAAGGTGAAGGCCAGCATCAAGAAGGAGGTCTCCAAGATGTTGATTCTAGGGGTTATCAAGAAATCCAGTAGTCCCTGGGCCAGCCCAGTGGTGTTGGTCCCTAAGGCTACTGCCCCAGGTGCGAAGCCAGAACTCCGGTTCTGTGTGGACTACCGGGGTCTCAACTCAGTCACACGGACTGATGCTCACCCCATCCCCCGAGCTGATGAGCTTGTTGACAGGCTGGGCGCTGCCAAGTTCCTGAGTACGTTTGATCTTACTTCGGGGTACTGGCAGATCGCCCTGACTGAGGGGGCTAAGGAAAGATCCGCATTTTCAACCCCTGATGGCCATCACCAGTTCCGGGTGATGCCGTTTGGATTGAAAAATGCCCCCGCTACCTTCCAACGGTTGGTTAACGGGGTCCTAGCTGGCAAGGATGCCTTCTGTGCAGCCTACCTGGATGACATAGCTGTCTACAGTTCCAGCTGGGAAGAACACCTGCTTCACCTCAAGGAGGTGCTTCAGGCCCTGCAACAGGCAGGCCTGACCATCAAGGCTAGTAAGTGCCAGATTGGGCAGGGTTCCGTGGTGTACTTGGGACACCTATTGGGTGGTGGCAAGGTGCAGCCACTCCAGGCCAAGATTGAAACTATCAAGGCCTGGCAACCACCGTGAACGCAGACTGAGGTGAGAGCCTTTTTAGGCCTCACAGGATACTACCGCAGATTTGTCAAGGGCTATGGTACCATTGTATCACCCTTGACAAGGCTCACTTCCAAGAAACAACCTAGGTTGGTGAATTGGACAGAGGCTTGTCAGAAAGCCTTTGACACCCTGAAGGAAGCCATGTGCACGGCCCCCGTGCTCAAGGCCCCTGACTACTCCCAGGAATTTATCGTGCAGACAGACGCTTCAGAGCATGGCATAGGGGCAGTCCTAGCACAGCTAAATGAGGAGGGCTGAGATCAACCGGTAGTCTTTATTAGCAGAAGGCTATTACCACGGGAACAGAGGTGGAGTGCTATTGAGAGAGAAGCTTTTGCTGTGGTCTGGGCACTAAAGAAGCTAAGATCCTACCTGTTTGGGACTCACTTCCGGGTCCAGACAGACCACAGGCCCCTCAGATGGCTCATGCAGATGAGGGGTGAGAATCCAAAACTCTTGAGGTGGTCCATTTCCCTACAGGGGATGGATTTTACGGTGGAACATCGCCCAGGGGTTGACCACGCCAATGCTGATGGTCTCTCCAGGTACTTCCGCCTTAGAGATGAGAGCTCCCAGGAGGTCGGGTAGCTCTCCCCACTTTCAGCTGGGGGGGACACATGTTAGACCTGACAGCCTTAGGGTAGTCACCCCTAACTTTTTGCCTGCCTCCCTCCACTTTGTGGACACTGTTTTTTGCTGGTTTTTAGACTCTGCGCACTTTACCACTGCTAACCAGTGCTAAAGTGCATATGCTCTCTCCCTTAAAACATGGTAACCTTGAATCATACCTGATTGGACTATTAATTTACTTATAAGTCCCTAGTAAGGTGCACTTTATGTGCATAGGGCTGGTAAATTAAATACTACTAGTGGGCCAGCAGCACTGGTTGTGCCACCCACTTAAGTAGCCCCTTTTCCTTGTCTCAGGCCTGCCATTGCAAGGCCTGTGGGTGCAGTTTCACTGCCACCTCGACTTGGCATTTAAAAGTACTTGCCAAGCCTAGAACTCCCCTTTTTCTACATATGTCACCCTTAATGTGTGCCCTAGGTAACCCCTAGAGCAGGGTGCTATGTGGGTAAAAGGCAGGACATGTACCTGTGTAGTTATATGTCCTGGTAGTGTAAAACTCCTAAATTCGTTGTTACACTACTGTGAGGCCTGCTCCCTTCATAGGCTAACATTGGGGCTGCCCTAATACACTGTTGAAGTGGCAGCTGCTGATCTGAAAGGAGCAGGAAGGTCATATTTAGTATGGCCAAAATGGTAATACAAAATCCTGCTGACTGGTGAAGTCGGATTTAATATTACTATTCTAGAAATGCCACTTTTAGAAAGTGAGCATTTCTTTGCACTTAAATCCTTCTGTGCCTTACAATCCACGTCTGGCTGGGCTTGGTTGACAGCTCCTTGTGCATTCACTCAGACACACCCCAAACACAGGGTACTCAGCCTCACTTGCATACATCTGCATTTTGAATGGGTCTTCCTGGGCTGGGAGGGTGGAGGGCCTGCTCTCACACAAAGGACTGCCACACCCCCTACTGGGACCCTGGCAGGCAGGATTGAACTGAAAGGGGACCTGGTGCACTTCTTAGCCACTCTTTGAAGTCTCCCCCACTTCAAAGGCACATTTGGGTATAAAACAGGGCCTCTGCCCTACCTCATGAGACACTTGCTGGAGAAGAAACCTGAACCAGAAACTACATCCTGCCAAGAAGAACTGCCTGTCTGCTCAAAGGACTCACCTGTCTGCTTTCTACAAAGGACTGCTGCCTTGCTGTTGGCCTGCTGCCTTGCTGAACTCTTGTCTGGCTGTGAAAGTGCTCTCCATGGGCTTGGATAGAGCTTGCCTCCTGTTCCCTGAAGTCTCAGGACCAAAAAGACTTCCCTTTGTCACTTGGACGCTCCGTGCGCCGAAAATTTCGGCGCACAGCTTGTGCCGCGGCGAGAAAAACGCTGCACACCGACGCTGATCAATGCGACGCTCTGGGGACGACCGGAAATCCGACGCACGGCTTCGCAAGGACAACGCCGCCCGACCTCTAGAGGAGAAATCGACGCGACGCCTGCCGTGAGATCGTAATTTCAACGTGCAGCCCCGCAGAAAGACGCGCAGCCGGAAAACAAGCAGGAAAATCCACGCACAGACCCGGGACATCTGGTAATCCCCGCGATCAAAAGAAAGAGAGTGTCCGCGTGCCGGAAAATGACGCACGACTTCCCCGCGTGGAAAATAACGACGCAAGTCCGTGTGTGCTGAGGAGAAATCGACGCACACACCCTTTTTCCACGCATCTCTTCTTTTGTGGCCCTCTGAGGAGATTTTTCCACGCTAAACCAGGTACTTGTGCTTGAAAGAGACTTTGTTTATATTCTAAAGACTTAAGACACTTTATATCACTTTTCAGTGATATCTCTACAATTTTCCATTGCAACTTTATTCTTTTTGACCTACAATTATCCTGATAAATATTATATATTTTTCTAAACACTGTGTGGTGTATTTTTGTGGTGCTATATGGTGGTATTGTATGATTTATTGCACAAATACTTTACACATTGCCTTCTAAGTTAAGGCTGACTGCTCGTGCCAAGCTACCAGAGGGTGGGCACAGGATAATCTTGGATTGTGTGTGACTTACCCTGACTAGAGTGAGGGCTATTGCTTGGACAGGGGGTAACCTGACTGCCAACCAAAAACCCCATTTCTAACAGATATTTAATTACATATTCGAGCTGTGTTTGGTGTGTCTTCAGAGTTCTACCTTACTGTGGACTGTTGGTATGCGGTATTTCTTGTTGGGCAGAACTGCAGCGGGCAAACTGACACCCAGTTAGAGGGAAAAGGTGAAGTGCCAATTTCAGAGTTGGTAGGAACCAGGTTCCATTCTGGTGTCGGCATTGGCTCAATATCCTGTGATTCTGGGCAAATCACTTAAGAACAGAAAATGGCATTTTGGTATGTACCAATGCTATTTTGTGATTCAGTAATCTATTTTCCAAATTGAAGAATAGATCTGCGAGTCGCTATTTCGGAGAGGTGTGCCAGAGGCATCCCTTCCAAATAGCGATTTGCAATAGCATGTATGATTTTTTTGCGACCGTCAATGTGGTTGCAAAACAATCACAATTACCATCAACTTCATTTGGTGGTAACCCTTTAACATATGTGAGGGGGTCCCCAAGGGACCCCTTCCCCTTTGTGAATGGGGGTGCCAACATTTTTTCAGAGCAGGCAGTGGTCCCAGGGACCACTGCTTACTCTGCAAAAATGAAGTGAAAAGGAAACTTTTTATTTTTTTTGTTTGTGATGCATCCCATTTTCCTTTAAGGAAAACGGGCTGCATTATACAAAAAACTGCTTTAGTTAAAAAGCAGTCACAGACATGGTAGTCTGCTGTCTCCAGCAGGCTACCATCCCTGTGAGTGCGGCCATTACCGATCGGGTCAAGAATTGCGACTTACCTCATGAATAATAATGAGGTAGGTCATTTGCAATCCCATTGGGAATTGCTATATGTATCTGAGACACATTTGTACATTTTATTTTGAGAGTCACTCATAGCAATTCGCAATTAGAGACTCGCAAAATGAAATAGTTGTACATTTAGGGCCAGATGTAGTAAACTTCCGAATTGCGACCTGCAAATTGCGAGTCAGAGCGAGGGGGTAATGTAAAGAGATTAATATTCATGATGTGGGTCACAATTTGCGACCTCCTTGCAAGTGGCGGCATTCACAGGGATGGTGGCCTGCTGTGGACAGCAGACCACCATGTCTGTGACTTCTTTTTAATAAAGCAGTTTTTGTATTTTTGTAATGCAGCCTGTTTTCCTTAAAGGAAAACGAGATGCATTACAAAAACGAAAAATGAAACGTTTTTGTTTCATTTTTTCAGAGCAGGCAGTGGTCCATAGGACCACTGCGTGCTCTAAAAAAATGTTTGCAGTTCCATTCACAACGGGGAAGGGGTCTCATGGGGACCCCTTCCTTTTTGCGAATGGGTTACCACCCATTTCAAATGGGTGCAAACTGCGATCAGTTTGCGACCGTGTTCGCGTCACAAAGCAATCCTGCATTGCACTGCGACTCGCAGTTAGGAAGTGGATACCCCTTCCTAATTGCAACTCACAAACCCGTTTTGCGATTCGGTAACCAGGTTACCGAATCGCAAAACGGGTTTTGTGCATTGCAAAGTGCATTTTGCACATCGCAAACAGTGAAATTTGCTGTTTGCGACGTGCAAACTGCTTCCTACATCTGGCCCCTGGACCCTAATCTCTCCGTGCCTACAATTCAGCACCTTGAGGCCCTCGCAGGTGATTTGCCACGCTTTACAAATCCTGGATTTGATAGGATCTGTGTGGTGTTGTCTGTATGGATTTATAATGAATGTGTTCAGTAGGAGGCTGTAATATTGTGGAGTTTCGCTGGGGCCTCGAGACCCGTTTAGGCACATCTGGGCTGAGTTTGGCTGCATGTATTATTTGCTGTTGTGATTGTACTGCTGCAGTTGTCTGTGATGCATCTCAAAAAGAAATATTGATGGTTTTGTCAACCAAAGGAAAAACAGAGTAGATAGCAGATGTTGCATAAAGATTTGTCTTTGAAGGTTAGAGAAGGTAAAAAAACAAGTCAGACCATACAGCAGCCCACTTTGCCCTTTCTCTCCTTCCATTTTGAGTAACTGCACAAAGCCTGTACACATTGCCACATTCTCCTAATATAGCTTTTTTCTGGTTAGTGATCAGCTAGTTCACATTTCTTCAAATTATAACCTCTTATTTAGCCTGCATTTCGGGTACCCAGTTAAATGCGAATTTTGTTTAAATTTCCTTTTTAAAGTTGCTAGTAAAACGTGTTTACGTGACAATGTAACACTATAGCTGCCTTCTATTTGTGTGGTTCTCTGGGTGGTGGTTTCTATTGCCTTTACAAATTAAAAAAATTAAATGCATTGCACAACTGAAAGACTTGTTATTTAAAAAATATCACCAGTGAAATGGCCATAAACGTGTTTTTTTAATTTAAAAAATAGAGGTCACATTTAAATGGCAGTATATATATATATATATTTTTTTGTTGTCTATGCTTGCTGTAAAAAAATATTAAAAATTAAAGTTCAAGGCCGGGTCTATTGGCTTTAACAATGCTTCTTTTCACTGGGGAAGGAAACCACGGTGCAACCGTTTTAGGCACATTGTACCAGACATCAATGTCAATAAAGGAAGCAAACATCTTTCACACCCTGGTTGTGTCTTTTCCGTTCGTAGCTAGTGCTGCCTGGAGCCCTCCTGAGTCCCTATGCACACTGCCAACACTTCGAGTGTTTATGAATGATTACAGGCAAGGCCAATAATTAAATTAAGAGGAGCGAAAGGCTGCACGGTGTAGTATTTTGTTTCCCATTTAAATAATGTCTAATTCTTCCTATAAAATTATTTATTCTGTACATGGTCTTTATACATAAAACTATGGCCTGTTGTTTTCATAAAACGTTTTGATAAAATAAAAAAAAATATATGTAAAAGACCATGAAGTTTAAAAATTGCATAACACTTTGTTTAGATTTTTAGTTCCAAATAAATGCATCATCACCTGCATTATCTAGAATAATATATATTTTTGTCATTTTATTGTGATCACTTTGAAGTCTGCTCCTAATTTAACTGCTAACACCAGGAAGACGCGGCAGAATGGGATAGGGGTTACAAGAAATCTGAGGTGAGCTGCCGTGAGGCCCCTATTGCCTGAAAATTGCAGTATATCCTGACGGCTGGAGTAAACTACACGGTCATCATCAGCAGGCTGATTATTTCCATATCCGATGAAGGATGCAGTATCATCTTACTGGCAAGATTTTTTTAAATAATACTATGCAGTCGCCTGCTTCTCGCATTGTGGCACAGTGGTAGATTCATCAGCAATGGGAGTATTATTTCTGCTTTAGAGCCTTTGTGAAAACTGACAGGGTGCAAACACGAAGTACATTCGAGGAGCCAGTCTTGGGTGAGAATAGCTCTAACACTAACAGCATGTAACAGATCTGGACTCAAGAGAAAATGTATTTTCTTCTTAACGGCAAAAATGTCCCAGCACAGTGAAAGTACTGGAATATTTGATGAGTACCCTTCACAGCGTCAGGAAATGTAAGTGAAAATTGGGCTGTAATATGCACTATTTTCAAACATTTTTTCAGGGAAGGACGCCTCCCTTTTAAGGAAGGTGAGCTGGCTTTGCTCACCCATCGCCTTCCTCTTTCGGGCATTAGGCCAGTGAAAGACGTAGCCGCCAGTTTCCTTAGAAAAAAATCTGGGCACCTCCACCCATATTTTTTTAATACTTAAGCACTGGGGCTATCATTACTGCTTGTCAGCGGTATACCCAGAATGAGCAGCTTTTCACTTTTATCCTGACGTTCATTTCAGAGGTTTGGACCAGCAACTGAGAAACAATGGTCTCCTCTACTTCTGAATGTGCTACTGAGGAAGACCAGGAGGCTGGTTTGTTTCTCGGAGACAATGTGATGGTTGATAGAGTTTGATTTCTTCTGGCAGTACTTGAGTGCACTACCTTCTAGTTTTTTAAAGGTGAGTCTAAGCTTTATATGTGATTCTAGTATTCTGTTTCACAATTATATTTGCTCTCTACTCCGCACACTCCATTGCACACTCCATTTGTATTCTTTGTCATCTGTAATGCAGTTACAGGGCTTTCTTCCCTCAGCAAAGGAGTGGTATGGCCCGAACATCATGGACTCTGTTTCCTGTGCTGGACATCTCATCTATTGATGTTGGGTGTGCAAGTCTAGTTAGGTCAATTAAAACAAACCAAGAATACAACTGGTATGCACTAGGTTGTCATATGAAAGCCCACGACTGAAAATAGAGTCTGTGTTTGCCACAGTGTTCTCATAGCACCAGATGTCCTGCTGGACTCATGCTTGCTCTAAGAGGATGTGGAAGCTGAGAAGGAGGCTGCACGGCCGCGACTGCTATAAAGAGCAGCAATGCTATAAGCATCCAAGTTCCTACTCTTGAGTAGACAAGCCGGCTTTGCACTTTGCCTACTTTCTTTTGTTGAGGGGACTCACAACAAGAATTATGCTAGCAGACAGAGCCAAAGTCAATTACTAATATATCTTTCATTAGCTGCAGACAGTATTGGCTGTTAATCACCTGCTCCAGTCAGTGGCATAACAAAACCCTGCAAAGCTCAGGGTCCCCCCTGGAGCTCGCCCCCCCCACCACATACACACCACAGGGATTATCTTACGCTACTGGCTTCAGCTAAATGGGCTATCACCAGCTGCCTAGTCTGACATTTGCAGGAACAATTCCTGGACATTATTACTCCAAACATCCAATAAATGCACTTAAACAGTGCACGCACATCCTGTTTTCTTAGGTCGAGCATAAACGTTCAGCCTTGTGTATACTTTTAATAATATACTTCTTATGGCTTAAAGCTCTTTCATTTGTTGGTTGTTCTTGCTCGCTAGTGGTCAGCTCTGCCTTTTTCTCCCTCCTTTTTCTGTTAATCAACTACTGTTTTATTCTATTTTGGTTTCCTTTTCTGTTGCTGTGACTGACTATTTTTGTTATATCTTTGCTGCTCCCCTTTCACTGTGGGTGTTTTAGGCTGGTAGGTGCCTGGTTTTATACCTCCCACCTCCTCCCATGTAACTAACCTTTGTTTTGGCTTTATTCCAGTGCTGTCCTTGTTTAACTCTGGCTCCTAAAATAAGCTTATTTTACAAAAGAAACACCTGGACGTTTAGGCCACTGCTCTACAGGGCCCCTCCCTGCCACCACTTACGGCATCCAACACAGGGCATTGCTTATCTCCTTTATTGGGGCCATAAATCTTCTCAGGCTTCTATGCTCCTTTTCCAGCCTTATTTTCCCATTTCTGTTCAGAAGATACAACTTGAAGTAGTGCATTAATCTTCTCCTCTTTGTTATTTCTGATGTCAGTAGCTGCCAGTGACCACCAAAACATGGCAGGAAAAGACGAAATTATGAGACAGGGTTGACCTTTTTATGTGGCAAGAAAAGTCCAGTTCTGAATTTACAATGCCAATAGCTCTAACCCAAGAAAATGTGAGACATATTGCATTGCAAATGCTTGTTGTATTTGGTAGCACGTGGGCTGGACCAACCTAAGCACAATACAACTTTATTCTCAAGTGCCGTAATACATTACTGCAAAGCGTCACCAATGGATAAATATGATTGTGCAAATCTCAATGCACTCCCGGTGTCAATCATGATGATGTTGAGCGTGCCTATATTCTGGTGGTATACTCCTAGAACTACAGGTTCATCTTATCCAAAGGTGTGATTCTAGTAAGACCTCTAAAGCCATATACATTGGAAGAATTACAGTTCCCTGTCTCATCTGCCTCTGATGCTTAAACCCTGCTACTACTCCTGCAGCCTAGATGATGCAGCTGAGTGATGTTTGCTGCAGGGTTGGAGTGTCTGCTGCTGCTGTGCAAGTGCTCAGTGAAACAGGATAACATATAGGGCAGCCCTGTCTCCTCAGAGAGTGCTGTTCAGTTAAGCAGGAAATGTAATGATGTCCCGATGGAGTATAACAGTTTCACTTCAGAAGAAAGGTGGTGCGTTCATTCTATTCGTGTCGACTTTCAAGGAAATATTCAACAGCTTTGAAATCAAACACAGTTTTTTATGTGTAGTATCTGTTCATTACTGAGGGTGCCGCTTGGTGAACTGAAGTACTAGACATGTTAGTGCATGTATTGATGATGACAAGGTTATAAATGGCAAAATCAGGCTTCAGGCAAGCTCATTAAAGAACGGGTAATGTACAGCGAAACAGTGATAGGTTTCAAAACGTAAAGAATGCACGTGTTTATATTTCGTTCTACAATCAGCAGTTGTGGTTCTCTTCAATTACATAATGTACCTTCTGATGAATACTTTAGCTTTCCTATGTGTGAATGGCGAGGCTTCCACTGGCTTTCAGCGGCTCCAAAGGAGAAAAGTAGAAACTTGTTTGTGCGGTTTGTTCACTTTTCATTGCCCTTTAATAGTCTCAAACAAGGAACCACTTGTGTGTTGCAGGTGAGCATGTAAGACCCCATTAGGAAATGCTCTAGGCTTTACAACACTATTAAAATGCCCAGGGACTTAGAGTGTATAAGCTACAGTTAATATATCTTTTGCATGCATTTCTAAATTTGGTTGTGCATTGCTTTCACTGGCTATTAGTACATAAACTATTATTTTTCATTTACAGCCTAACCCGATCAGGGTGGACTTGTTTTATATTCAAGGGCTCAATAGAAGGAAACAGCAGGTAAGTGTGCAAACTGTGAGTGAGAAACTTACTACCTAGCCAAAACGCTATACCTACCCCACGATTACAATGACAGAATGATTATTCATATATAGAACTTTATGCTGGACCATCATTATGCAAGGGATGACCAACATTCAGCTAGGGATGCCCACAAAAACATCAAGAGGAACATCGTATGCAAGCCCCAATGAAAGATTTACAGAAAATGGCCGAGGCCGTATAAGAACAATATCGCTCTTGTCACTATCACCAGTATTAGTTATTCCTATTCACATTTGGAGCACTACGGACCGAGGAAGGTGGCCATTACGCATTCCTCTTAATTAAAGGAATTGAACCCAATATACACAATATTGTCCATCACTCTCACTTATATCAGCAAAGTATCTAGTATAGTCGAAATATAATGGATGACGAACCTATCACACTCAATTATGTACTCTAGTCTTCTGAAAAAAACTTCAAAATGATCCACAATCTTCTATATGAAGGCATCCTTTATCGACGAATATGTTTCCAACCATAATTTTCCATTTGTTGCCACAGCCAACGCATTTCATCCTCTACAATCTTCTTCAGGGCTTATAATTTCTTGCTTCAAAATAAAGTGCATTTCTCCTGTGATTCATACATGCATCATATCCCATATATAGGCATTGTAACCAAAATCCATATGTGAAGGTCAGAGTCAACAACTAAGAAGGCGAAATCCAAAAATTCCCCTGAGTGCTGTAGGTGGTAGTTACTTCGTCAAGGGTAGACAACTGCTGCACTTTGAAGTCTTCTTCCCAACACCAGTGTATGCAAGACCTAGCATTATGCTGGAGAAGGAAACACTAACGCCAGATTGCCCAAAACAGGCCAAAGAGGGCAAATGTGATCATGAAGCTATGGAGGAACACTACGACAAGATGTCTTCAATATGCTAAGGAGGAACACGATTATGCTAGGATACGAGGGATGACCACCAAAATGCCTTGAATGCCAACAAATAGCTAAGAATGGCCACATTAGGCCTGGGCTACTGTTATATTAGGGGTGGCCATCATGCAGAAGAGGAAGCTGACAATCAGCTGAGACTGGCCATATTACCGACAGAGTCGCCAATATGTTAGGCATGGCATCCTTACATCTTTGGATGCCTATGATCTGCCAAAGATGCATACATCATTCATTTACACCAATACACTGATCCAGGCAGAAATGTTCATTAATGCTTGAGCACAGACACACATACTCATACTACAAGGCACACACAACACACCCACAAACACATATGCACACTCATGCCCACAAACACACATATGTTTGGTCATACCCACACAGAGGTGCACATCCAGGCAAACACTAACAAATATGTGCACATAAAATACCTCAGCCCCTAGCCCTTTGTGTACTTCTCAAACATTGGGCCACTGCTGATGCTTACACCAGACAAGACCTACTCCAACTGATCCAGCATTGGCAGAGAATGAGGAGTATGGCACGGCCTGCAGGGCACAGTCAGACTGTGAGTAGGAGTGCAGGACTAGCCAGAGAAGTGGCACTTAGATAAAGGACTGGAGGTGGTTTGTGTATTCTTCCTCCCCAGGTGGGGGGTTGCTGCAGGATATGTCTCGGAAGGTTGCTGAACTAGCAGGTTGCAGAGAACAGAACCATGACATGCCCAAGACCACTTTTTGGATTGTTGGTGCACTGTAATGCTTCCATGTAACAATGAAATACTGTGGAAAATAAAGCAGTGACTTGGGTCTGATAAGTGCCATGAGAGAAATTTGGATGTGTCTATATTCGTTCATGTGTGCTCGAAGTTGGGACGCTTTCACATTAGTGTCTGTACATGTGTGGTTGAATGCGTTTGTGTGTGGGGAGGGGGCAAGTATATCTGTGGGGGAATCCCTGTTATTATAATGTCCCGGACATACAGTGACAATCTTTGAAATTTGGTGGCTGCCCCTGATTTAATAAGACCCTGGCAAAACATGAGTATTCTTGACATACTGTGCCTTACTATTGTGTCCTAGCACACTTTGCATTGTGATTGTCCATCTTTAGAATATTCACACACATCGATATGATTATTACTAGTATAATTCCTATCCCTAGTCTAACGCTGAGCATTGATCAATGTAGGTATCTTTGGCATATTGTATAGAGTCTTGGCAGTATGTGGTCACGCCTGATACAATTATAACCCTTCAGTTTGTAGCTAAGGATTGACCAGTATTGAACCCTAAAATTATTTTTTCAACATTCAGGAAGGGGTAATTTGGGCAAACCTTCCTGTTTGTGAATGGGGTACCACTATATTTGTGAAGTTGGTAAAAGAATATAGTATGGTGAGCGTATTTTTGCAGAACATTAATGCATACCATCAGTATGGAAGGGACGTCTTAAACACTTCCCTTCTGAGTAATGGTATCGATTTGGTTTCCTAAACCCATTTAACAATTGAGAAAGGCTTTACCAAACCCTTAAAAGGGCTTAGTACATTTGAAACACAATGTCAGCATTCAGAAACCCCCTGATTTACTGAATCAGAAGGCTTGTGAATGCTAACAACCTTTTGTTAGAAATGGGGTCTTTGGTTGGCACTCAGGTTACCCCCTGTCCAAGCAAAGACCCTCACTCTAGTCAGGGTAAAAGAGAATCACTCTTGATTAACCCCTGCTCAACCCCTTGGTAGCTTGGCACAGGGAGGCATGCTTAACTTCAGAGACCGGGTGTAAAGTAGTTGTACCAACACACACACAGTAATATAGTAAAAACACTGCAAAATGACTCAAAACAGGTTTAGAAAAATAGTCAATATTTATCTGAACAAAACAAGACCAGAACAACAAAAATGCGACATCCACAAGTCAAGTTATAAATTTTTTAAGATTAAACTCAAAAATAGCGCTTAGAAACACAAAATGCTTCGATGAGGTGATAACACGGCGTCGTGACGGAGTCGCTCCCAACAATCCGACGCCAATGGCACTGGGTACAGAGTCATGGAGACCCCCAGGTACTGTACCTTAGTAAACTGTGAGAGCAATTCGGTGCGCGAAGTCGGGGATCGCGTGTCGCTGGATCCGAGGCGGTGTTGGTTCCGGTGCTGCGGAGTGAAGGAGCAGAGGCATCACAAAGAG
This sequence comes from Pleurodeles waltl, assembly GCF_031143425.1. Taxonomy (NCBI): domain Eukaryota; kingdom Metazoa; phylum Chordata; class Amphibia; order Caudata; family Salamandridae; genus Pleurodeles; species Pleurodeles waltl. The sequence goes on from NC_090448.1 coordinate 554,612,719, forward strand.
GCGTAGGTCCTTGCTGCGGAGCGGTGGAGGTGAGGTGGCATTGGTGCAAAGTGTTAAATCCGCGCACTTCGGGCAGAGTCGATATCTGGCGGTCACGACGTGGTGCGGCGACTTCCAGAGAGTCGCGAACTTCGGCGGGGCTGCAGTGATGTCGGGCCTGCGAGGGTCATCACACTCCAGCGAGGACCACAGAGTCGGTTGCAGGCGGCATCACAGGATTCGGCAGCACGTCGGTCTGGAGTCGTCCGAAGTTGGTTTTCTTGGATTTTCACCAGCTTCTCCTTTCAAGGGCCCAGGGAATGGATAGGGCACAACTTCTCAGGGCAGGAGTCTCAGCAGAGAGTCCAGGTTCTGGTAGGGGAAGTCTGTGATGGCCCTGAGACTTCAGAACAGGGGGCAATCTCAGTCCAAGTCCTTGGAAATTCTTCTCAAGCAGGAATGCGCAACAAAGTCCAGTCTTTGTCCCCTTTCTCAGGCAGAAGCAGCAACTGCAGGATAGCTCCACAAAGCACAGTCACAGGCAGGGAAGCACTTCTCCTCAGCTCTTCAGCTCTCCTCCTTGACAGAGGTTCTTCTTGATTCCAGAAGTGATCCGATTTTCAGGTGTTTTGGGTGCTCTTCTTCTACCCCTTTATGCCTTTGAAGTAAGCCTACTTCAAATGAAAGTTGTTCTTGTTTGTGAAATCCTGCCATGCCCAGGCCAGGCCCCAGACTCACACCAGGGGGTTGGAGCCTGCATTGTGTGAGGGCAGGCACAGCCCTTTCAGGTGTGAGTGACCACTCCTCCCCTCCCTCTCAGCACAGATGGCTCATCAGGATATGCAGGCTACACCCCAGCTCCCTTTGTGTCACTTGTCAAGAGAAAGGTGCAAACAGTCCAACTTTCAAACTGACCCAGACAGGGAATTCCACAAACAAGCCGAGTCACAGAATGGTTTAAGCAAGAAAATGTCTACTTTCTAAAAGTGGCATTTTCAAACACACAATCTAAAAAACAGCTTTACTATAAGATGTATTTTTAAATTGTGAGCTCAGAGACCCTAAACTCCACATTTCTGTCTGCTCCCTAAGGGAATCTGCACTTTAATAATATTTAAAGGCAACCCCCATCTTAACCTATGAGAGAGCTAGGGCTTGCAACAGTGAAAACTGAATTTGGCAGTATTTCACTGTTATGACATGTAAAACACATAGGTACATGTCCCACCTTTAACATACACTGCACCCTGCCCATGGGGCTACCTAGGGCCTACCTTAGGGATGCCCTACATGTATAAAAAAAGGGATGTTTTAGGCATGGCAAGTGGGTACACTTGCCAAGTCGAATTGGCAGTTTAAAACTGCACACACAGACACTGCAGTGGCAGGTCTGAGCCATGTTTACAGGGCTATGTATGTGGGTGGCACAACGGGTGCTGCAGGCCCACCAGTAGCATTTAATTTACAGGCTCTGGGCACCACTAGTGCACTTGACTAGGGACTTACCAGTAAATCAAATATGCCAATCTCGGAAAGTCAATTACACATATATTTTACATAGGAACACTTGCACTTTAGCACTAGATAGCAGTGGTAAAGTGCCCAGAGTAACAAAAACAGCAAAAACAGAATCCAGCACACACCAACAACCTGTGAAACAGAGGCAAAAAAGTTAGGGGAGAACACAACAAGGTTGCCAAGTCAAACACCTTTCTACATCCAGCCCTACAAGATTTTTATTGTAAACTTGAAGTGAAGATAGATGCCAAAGAATGAAGTTGAGTTCAGAATGAACTTCACACACTTATTGTAGAGGAGAACAATGCAGAGTGAGGTCAAGGACCGAAGATGTGGACAGACTGAACAGTGACTGAACAGTGACTGAACAGTGACCTGCCTTTGTCTTATTCAACTGCTCAAACTGTGAGAGTTGTTCAGTTGAATAAGACAAAGGCAGGTCACTGACTGAAAGGATGTAGTGAATGAGCTCCTCTTACAATTTATAGAGGTGAACACACCAGAGTGAGGTAATGTATTAAAAGATTGTACAGAATGACCCCCTGTTACACTTTGGGAATTCATCCTTCGAGACAGGCACCAGATTTGGAACAGGTACAAGGATGAATGTGCCCTTTCACTCCCTTACTTACTCATGCCTGAGCAACAGCTAGAAGAGGAAATCTCTAATAAGATATACTGAGGTGGTACTGTAAGTAAACTTTATTCACTTCCTTTGGGCGAATATGCTGCCTCATTGTGACCTATGTTCGGTTAGTGCACTACTGGCATCCCTTCGCTCTCCAAATAAACAAGCCTTGGCAAAGGTAATAGGCTTCACCTGTGGGATACACTGCCCTTGCTATTGCCTTTTAGCTATGCTGCACAGTATTGGCATGATGTTGTGCAGCATGGAGAAAAGGTCAAACAAATTGTCATTTTATGGGTGAGAGCATGTTCTATTAAGCATGCATGCCTAAATTATGAAGCTGACAACTTTTTTTAAATGATACAAAATGGATGAGTAAATGAAAAAATAAGAAGTGAAGTGCTTTGAAGGTGGACATGCCTGCACCATTTTGATGATTTTCCCACCACAAACATAAATATATACGACTGTGGTGGTTACAACAACGAGGAGCAGGCAGGTGGGAAGCGGAGGCAGCACTCAAGGGATAAACACAGAAGTAAACAAGCAACATTGGGGGAGAAGCTCACAAGGGTGAAGAAGCACACGAGCGAGAGAGAGTAACACGGAGCACAATGATGACGGATGAGAAGTACGTGAAAGAAACAGCTGTAAAACAGATGCACTCTCATACAGTTTAACCAAAACAAAAAATCAATGTCTGCAAAGTAAGCAGTGGTAGAACACAAGTAATGAGACTATGCTCCAAAGAGGGACGAACACAAGAAGAGAGAAAGAAAGATCCACACGTCAAAGAAAAAAGGAAGCAATGAGAGTGACAACAAAGTCAACCAGTGGTGAGAAATTGGCGGACTGTAACCCCACTGTAAGCTCACAATAGATATTTTTGCATCCAGGCAGCCTGCCTTGTCTGGGAGGTGAAACCTATAACCTGCCAGGGCAGGCAGACTGCATTATACAAGAGGGTGCCTTCTAGATGCATGTGGGGGGAAACTATGCAGGCACTGTCCATTCTAGGACGTTGAATCTTCCCCCAATGTCTTGCTCATTAATTTTTGTTACAAGATTCAAAGGCAGGTGCTACTTTCGAATTCATTGCCGCCTTCTCTGAAACATTACCGTAGAATACTCAGGCAGACAGAATCAATTTCCGCTGGAATCAAAAATGAATTCCAATTGTGTTTCAATAATAATAGTGGTAACAATACGCTGTTTCCAATTAGATTTACAACCAAAGCACACGTCCTAGGATGGAGGATGGATTTCATTTCTTTATCTGCGTTGAACCCAATTTATTACCACTTCTTTTAAAATATAGATAATATGCTGTATATATTACTTGCACCGCCAACACAATGAATTAAAAAAGAGGACTCTGCCTGGGAGAAATTATAGTGACTTTCATGACGGGCGGCCGGTGAATTATTAATTTCACTGAAGATATTAATGACGCATGAATTATTAAACCTGGTATTTCACTGCTGGCTTCTCACAGGGACTCTGCTGTTTCGCTCTCTGACGTTCAGTGCAAAGTAGCTGCAAGCAGCGGTGGGATCTGCGGTGATGGAGGGTAAGTAAACAGGCATGATGTACCCAATGAGCAGTAAAGGATGAGTCCATGGAGGCGATACTTATGGACAATGAGGCCTATATCATCATTCCCCTTGATGTGATGGCTCCTAAATCCTGTGTGCTGAGCGTCTACAAAAGGATCCTTGCAGTAAACTCAAAGCAGTACATAATGGCGGGGCTGCAGGGGAGACACCTCAATCTATTTCCCCCTGAAGACACAGCAAGTGCTAGAGGACAGACAACTGGCTATAAGGGTGTGGTGCATAACACTGGACCTAGATTTGTTGGTGCCTAAAAAATCTGGGCCACGGTGACTCATAAGTGGGTTCTTTGTGATTGGACTTGTATGTCCATTAACGATGAACAGAAGAACGTACTTACATATGGGCATCATAGGGCATTGTGCAGTCATTTGCACAATACAGAGGCAGACCCAGCAGAAATCCCCACTATAGCATTGCTGCCAGTTGAGTCCAGCATGTCTCCGAGAACAACTGCTGGTGACCCATAGCAATGAACAGCAGGTAAGCCAGCCTCCCTTTGCCTGCCGCATTGCTGCTGTTCTGCTGACCCCCTATTTACATGAGCACAAGTCCAGACCAATAGTAAAGTGAAATGCTTTATAGTAGCCCTCCATATACAATGTTATTCTACTTTTATCAAGACCACAGCTAACCCTGTGCTATTTCATGCCACACCTTCACGAAGAAAATTCAAATTATACTCAAGGCAGCAGCAATATCTTTCTCATCTCTAATTCTTCAGGTTTATTAAAAACGTTATTAGGATTTTTAGCATACTTATTACAAACCAGTATCTTCTGAATATGTTAAAGGCATGCCATGCCCTCCAGTAGAAACGGGCCAAGAGTGATTTACACTGATGATAAAAGTATAATTGAGTTTCTTGTGAAGGATATCACCTACAGACTCTAGAGCTGACTTTGCCTCCGTCTCATCCATGTTGGAGGCGGGACTTGATGTATATTATGTTTTTGGACATTGAAGAATTTATCACCCTTCGTGTTACATATCACCTACCTGTCCTGCTTTTGGCCAGAACGAATACAGAGGTTTAGCAAATGAACATTAACAGTGACAGACGTTGCCGGTTTTAACAAAGCATTGTTAGTTGTCTTAAAACTTAGGGGGAAAAAACAACGAATTCGTTAGAATTATAAAACACAGCGAAAAACAATAGGTTTGTCAGAATTATAAAACAGTCCTTTGGCACAACACATCACTTTTTTTAGGCAAAGTTCACAACGCTTTATCTAGTTTAAAAAAATACACACTGATCAAATAACATTAGCCACTTCAATACAATCTGACTAAAGGGTTGGCAATTTTAAAAGCTAAGCAAAACCTTTGAATTCTCTCCATGTCCCCCATGTCTTTCCAAACGTTTAGGACAGCTTTGGAACTAATACAGCTCCTTCGGTAAGCAAAATCAAGACCACATTTCTACCCAATTAATCAATAGGTGAGGCACATTAACCGCTCCAGAGTGGGCTGTGTAATAACTAAACCAAACTCACAATGATTTTAAATAGATTAGATTACCGTTTTCCTACTCAGAACAAATGAGTTTCCTAGGACTTTAGATAAATGTTGCCACACTTCATCCCTGAATAATCGCATCTGAGGATGTTGCCAGAAATAGCAACCCTTAAAAACAAATTAGTTGTAATTGCAACAATATTAGCCAGTTTTATCCTGGTGTGATATATACAATGAAGATTATTTAGTGCTACTAGTCTGAATCCAGCTCAGGTTGCCATATCCAGGTGGAAACAGTGATATGATCTCGCTCCCCTCATTGTCCTCCATGGGACTTCCTAACATTATTTACCAATGTTTGTGATTATCACATGTCTCGCCAGAGAGTTTGGTAGCACCTTAGACTGCAATAAAGATGGACCTATAAATCGTACATTTGTGACTATATTTTAAAAGAGTATGTCTCAATCCCTGTTTAATAGTCTGCAAGCCTACAAGCGGAAATTCATCACAAAGAGCAGTAAACGTCTTCATACCCCCTAACCACCAAAAAACTAAGCTCAGGTGGGGGTGTGCCCATTTTTTATCTTTGCCTCTCTACTATGGAATTCTCTCCCCTAGGCCATCTAGGACATGGGTACTCGCAAACATTTTCCCAGGGGCCAAAAAGTTTGGTCTGTAATGTGCCTGGGGGCCGCATTGATGCCAGGGCAGTGGCGGTCAGGTGAGGTGGCTGGGGGGATTGGTGGCAAGGCAGGTGTAGGGGAAGCAAATGATATAAATCTATTGGCTGAAATAAACAATGGGAAACCAGAAAACCAGGAATTAATCCCAGCTTACCCACTTTTCCAAATTGTGTGATCCTAGGCAATTGTTTAGTCTCAATTTCCCTCCTTGTTTTGCATTAACACTTTTAAGATGACCTCGAAATACATGATTCATGGTGTGCGCTGCACAAAACCTGCTTCTATGTTTGATTTAATAAACTATAATGTTGTTCATGTATGATAGGAACCCAGGCAACCCATAAAGTGCACATACCAGTGACTTGCCTCTTTAATATACTATTGGTGGTGTTCTCAGGGTAAGGTAAAGAATTAATGTTTTCTTGGAAATTAAACTAGGAGAATAGAATTATTTGCCATTCGATAATGTTCATTTGACACAGAGTTGCAGGCCCTCAGAAATCCGCCAATTTCATAGTAGTTATTAAAAGCTTTCATGAATGACCCTACACCTTTTACAGTCAATTTTGGCACATAAAATGCCGTACAAAAATCAATCCAAAGAAGGTGAAGACAATCTTGCAGTAGGAAGTAAACACGAAATAGGGTTTAGATTAACATCATTAACCAATTATAAGATTGGACAATATCCTCAATGCATTTAAAGGTAATGAAACGAACCTGAAATGTCATGCCAAACAACAAACGTAGCAAGCATATAGAAAAAAAGAAAGGAAACCTTTTGCGACAACAAAGGCAACTTCAGTAAGAGAAATACAGAAGACTGAGAGACCTAATAAATACATAGGGAAGGCCAAGGAACAAAAGGTGAGCCGTGATCTAAACTTAAGAATGTAGACAGATCACTTAGCAATTTGAGGGCCTGAATGTGAGAAAATACTAGGGTATAATGATGTTCAACAGATTATGTGATTAAAAGTGATTTGGGAAGATAATGAAAGAAAGGAATCAAAACTGACCTTGGGTTTTCAGGAAGCGTGAGATGAGGATGTAGAAAATGCAAAAAGGGGACATCAGAATGACGGGGACAGATGGGAAAGAGAAATGAGAACAAGTAGAGGAGAAAAAGAAAACAAGATTTGGGATTATTCGCTAAAGACATTAGATAACATGACTGAAGAATATATTACATGATTAGGAGAGAGTTGATGTACAATACAAGGGGCCAAAGGTAGATACTATGGGAACCTCTGTTGGTTGGAACAAAACTGTGACAGTGGATCCCATATGCAGAAATATAGCATGGGAATGGTCAGAAAAATAAGATGTGTTGGAAAATATGAAGTACTGTACGATGGATGTGCAAGAAAGACAAACGATTTAAAAGAAGAGACTTCCAAAAGCAGAAGTGAACAAAAGGTATGAGTAAAGACAGTGTGATAAGCTAATGTCACATCATCAGAAATGCATAAAAGAGAGAGTTTACTTGAGGAGGCAAAACAAAATCCAGATTGAGGTGGCAATGTGAAAGAGTATGACTTCAAAAGGTGGAAGGTTGAATCACTGATGATTTGAGATAGGTGCAGAGAGATTAAATAGAAAAGTGTGGACTAAGGTAAAATGGTAGCTGGTTGGAAGATTATGGTCGCAAGAAGCTCTTGAGAAGAAGCAGATAGGCATGTGTAAATTGGATAGGAGGTTTGCAAAAATAAATTTCTATGGTAATGATGAGTGAGGGCAAGCAGAAGCTTACAAGCGGAAGGATACCAAAACTGAGTGAGAAGTCTCCCCTGCAGCATCCAAATAAAGTACCATGGATGAAAATTAGGCTATTTTTACTCTTTTAATGAATGCAAGCTTTACGGACACATTTAAAACAAACTGATCTTTGAGAGGACTTCTAAAATTGGTAGGTCTTCAATAGGTCTCTTAGTGGTCAAAAGACAAATACATCCTGGCACATATAATCCATTTGTAAACAACTTATTAAATTTAAAATATTGAGAGCAAATATTGTTTAACCCTTAAACTTAAAAGGTGGTTTCAAACAGAACCAGTCAGGTTTGAGCCAATGTAATTGGCTCAATTAAATAACTTGCAACATCTGGCACTGACGTGCATAGGAAACTGGAACATAAAGATGGACTATTGTGGCATATAGGACTATTACATGATGCTGCCTTTCCTGCAGAAACACACACTTGCATTAGAATATTTTATATCCAAACTTTCACTAACTGCCAATTTTTAAACAACATTTACTTAAATAGCAATATTCAAATGCAAGACTTCACTAAATTGTCCATGTGTAGTGCGAACTATGATTAGCTTTTCAGTTACAGAAATGCTTAGAGGTCTGATATTATCCAAAATACTTAGACATGTCATAGTCAATATTGTAACTACACGGTGTAGACTTCAATTTCGTCAAACAGTTTCTCCCACCTTATTTGACAGTTACCTCTAAGCCTCCTTTGGATGAAATGGATAAATGGTTAATCCCCAAAATCTTAGCTCATGGCTACCCCCTGAGCATATTTTATACCGCATCACTGGGGACCATTTCATCTACATATAGAGAATCAAGTGTATTTTAGTATATAATGGGAAGTATTTGAGTAAGATGCTCTCTACCAATTAATAATTTTCTGAGTAAAAACTTTTTGGGTATACATTATATTTGTGTTTTTCTGGGGAAGGCAGCTTGAGTATCTACATAACCACTCTATATTATTCTGCAGAAAAGCATGTCATATAGTCCTGTTTCTATGTTAAAAAGATGATTCACGGGAGAGGTGTTTGTCAGAGTAGCAGGTTATTTAAATGAGACAGACAACGCAAGTGGAGTTCTCTAAAATGGCATGGCACAGAAAATTGAAGAGGTCTTGAATGAGGAATACATGTTTGTAACTGGTCTTGAAATAAATTGCATTGCTATAATTAGTTTGTAATGCTTGCGCGAAACTACCAAAAAGTGTTTATTACATGAAACGTGCTAGTAAGTGATAATGTACTGCTACCATCTTTACAATATGAAGGTTTTATTAGGATAAACAAAAGTATTATCTCATGGATAAATAACTGAAGTATATAAGAGCACAATGATTAAAGTATAGAATCACTGATTGGACTTCAGAGGTTATTTGGAAGGGGTGTACAGGACACATCAATAGAATCAGGGAGGCGAGTGACAAGGCACGGAGAGAAGCTGCATCATCAAATGTACCCATGCACTATATAGCCTGCAAAGCATTTAAACATCCTAATCAGAGTCTGTTCTTCGATAATTACAGCACCTGCTGACTGGCATTCTCTCTCTCGCTCTCTCTGTCATTCTCTTTCTCCATTGCAAACACACATACACGTACATACACAACACACACACACAGACATTTACACATACAATCACACACACAACAATCGAACTCCATTTGGACAGATGGGTAAAAGGGAAAAGTGAGCCATATTTGACGCACTCAGTAATTTTTACCAGGTAGTCAACTGAACTGGCCTGTCAGTGCCAAATATCCACAATGGATCGTGGAGGACATTTGGTGTACCGCACGGGAGTGAGGGAGCCTCTGCCACTTCAGTGGATTGGATTTCCAAGAAGTTGTGCACACCACAGCACATCTCAATGAGGCTTGCCATTGCCCCTCCACACTACATTTCGACCACTAAAAGAATGATCGAATTGCGGGCAGTTTTTTTCCTGCCACCCCTTTGTATGTCATGCCGAATAGACATTACCTGGCAGTGAGAGGTAGTACACCCTATTTGTACGAAGATACATGGCCAGGCCTGTCTGCCAGCTACTGAAGCTTCCACCAGCTAGGTTTTCCTAACTGCCAGCCCAGGCAACTCTCTGGTTACCACTGAGCGCTGTGCTATGGTATTGTCTCTCAGGCCGAGTGGTTAGACTATCCACATTGGGAACAGCAGCTGTTCAAGTACCCAATTTAGCCCCGATACAAATCTCCATGAACTCATTCCGTGGGACATAGACACAGATATACATATTGTACCAATTGTTTCAAGACCAGACACCATACTCAAAGGTCTGAGTGAGCAAACCAACACACAGTTAGCTTCCCGGTTTTACACTGTAAATTTGCAATTGTACACATACACACACATTTTCACACACACATCACTATGTCTCCCTCTCTCGTACACTCTCCCCTCAATCACCACTCCTTAATCTTAAGCATTCTTAGAGTTGTATAGCTAACTGAAGAACACCCACAAGGGTGCAACTTTAACGATGCAAAAATGTAATTTTAATTTCAGGCACACTTTGATCAAGAACAGAAAATGGCAGTAAATGTTCACGGTTTGAAATATACAGTGTTGTCAGTTTACATTTTCTTTAAAAAAAGCAAAAAAAGAACTTCTATTGCAAAACCATTTGCGAAAGACTGCACCATTTTCCGTATTTTTTAATTTGGTTCTGGGCTGGATCGGCCGTTACGTGCATCGATTTCAGACAATGAAAAAAAGTGGGTGCTTAATCTTATATGCAATCTGAATTATATGAGTGTTTTAAATTGCATCAGGCAGGTTTCAAGGAATTAGGAGTGATGCCTTCCAAATAGTCATTAGACATAACAATAAAACCCAAATAGAAGTATTAGGCAGAACTGTTCACAAAAAAAGGTTACAGTGTGCCTCCAAAATGAAGGCTATGGGCCTGATTACAAGGCTGGTGGTCCAAGGACCGCCAGCCTCTTGGTGACGGTCAGACTGCTCCAACTGTGGCGGTCTGACTGCCACATTATGACCCTGGTGGGCAGACCTGCCAGGTGACCGCCGTATCCGCCAGGAACATGATTCCAGATAGGTCGACGGAGGCCAGAGTTGTAATAAGGCACGGTGGCTCTGAACTCAGAACAGCCTGGCTGATTACAACCACACTTTCCACCAGCCTTTCCAAGGAGGGACCTCACCATGGAAAGACTGGCAGAAAGCCAGTGCCGAGTGCCACAGGGGGCCCCGGCAGGAACATAGTAATACATTTAGGGTGGGCGTCACCGCCATGGTGGTGGCGTCCTCCCTGTGAGTTTGGCGGTCCCGCAATGGGACGGCCAAAATCATAATGAGGCCCTAAGTCTCTGTAAAGTATATGTGTTTCCAGGGTAGAGCATGTAGGAAAGTACCCTCTTTCAGGCATGGTTACCCCCTCCCCTTTTTGCCTGTTGTCAGTATTTTGACTGTGTTCACTGGGATCCTGCTAACCAGGACCCCAGTGACTATGCTCTCTCCCTTTAAATTGGCTGCTTGGACCACACACACACCCTGAATTTGGCATACTGGTGCTCCCATATAAGTCCCTAGCATATGGTACCCATGGCACTGGGGCACCAGGGGTCCCCATAGGATGCAGCATGTATTATGCCATCAATGGGAAGCCAATGCAAAGTGTTCATGCAGGCCTGCCACTGCAGCCTGCATGAAAGAGCGCATGCACCCCTTTCACTACAGGCCACTGCACCGAGTCACTATAAGTCACCTCTATGGTTGGCCCTCCTAGCCCAGAGGGCAGGGGGCAGGAAAACGTCTATGAGGGCACCCCTGCATGAGCAGAGGTGCCCCCATGAACTCTAGCTCCATTTTCACAGACTTCATGAGTGCGAGGACGCCATTTTACGCATGTACTGGACATAGGTCACTACCTATGTCCAGCTACATAATGGTAATTTCGAACCTAGGCATGTTTGGTATTAAAGATGTCAGAAGAATACCCCAATACTTCAGTCAGTGTTGGGTGTATGATTCCATGCACTCTGGGGGCTTCTTAGAGGACCCCCAGCATTGCTCCTACCAGCTTTCTGGGATTTTCCAGGCAGCCCACGCTGCTGCCACCCCTCAGACGGGTTTCTGCCCTCCTGCTGCTTGATCAGCTCAAGCCCAGGAAGGCAGATCAAAGTATTTCCTTTGGGAGAGGAGGGTAACACCCTCTCCCTTTGGAAATAGGTGTTACATGGCTTGGGAGGGGCAGCCTCCCAAGCCACTGGTATACTTTGAAGGGCACATTCTTACAGTCTACACTAGTTCAGGGACCTCTGCTTCCTTCTCTGGCACAAAACTGGACAATGGAAAGGGGAGTGACCACTTGCCTGTCCATCACCACCTCAGAGGTTGTGCCCAGATCTCCTCCAGAGGGTCCCTTGATTCTGCCATCTTGACTCCAAGGTGGGCGGAGGCCAATCTGCAGCTCCAGTGACGACTTTGCCCTGCAACATTGTTTCTCCGGCTCCTTCCAGCTTCTGCAAAAGTTCCTTGGCTGTGCATCCTCTGAGGGCGGCAATTCTCAGTCTGCATGAGAAGGAAGAAGGAATCTCCCTTGGAGTGAAGAAGTCACTTCCCTGCATCCACAGGCACCAACTACAATGACGACTGGCTTTCTGGATCTTCTCTCATCCTGAGATGCATGGATCCTGCATCAGAGGTGGTGGTCTGGAGTGGGCCCCTTGGTCCCCTCTGCCAGCTGTCCAACTTTGGTGAAGGTAAGCCCTTGCCTTCCCATGCAGGACAGTACCCCTGTGCACCACATCCCTTGCAGATACCAAGGCTTGTTGGCATCTCCTCCATGGGATCTTCAGGTGCCATGTAGTCCCAGCCCCCAGCACTCTTCCCTGTGACGCACAGCCTTCTGTGTGCTTCTCCTGCGGTGCTGGATCCTTCTTCAGTTGTGCTGCGTGGGCCTCTCTGTAACTCTTGGGCTCCGTTGCCGGTGGGTCTTCTGCGGGGGCTGCTCTTTCTTCTGTGGACTCTCTGCCTAGCTGAGGGTCCCCTGAGACTCCCTTCCATGGGTTGAGTCCTCCTGGACCTTGCTGCTTCCCGGCAGCCCCACTTTTCATCTACTGCGACTCTTGACTTTGCCAAGGCTCGTTGCTGGCTTTTCCATGCCACAGAAAGACTGTAGTCTTCCTTTTGATGTAGGACATCGTCCGCTTCATCCAGGAACTCTGCACCAACTTCAGGGCTGCATTCCTGACCATCTTTGTTCCACCATCGACTAACTCCTGCAACCACAGACAAGTGGGTAGTGGCTCCTGCCACGACCAGACACTGCCACGAGATCTGAACTTGGTTCCCTTCTCTTTCAGGTCTTCCTCTTCAGGAATCCACTGCTGGTTTCTTGCAATCTTGTCCGTGTGTTGCATTATCCTTATTTTCAGTCCTTTTGGTAGTTTGGGGAAAATCCATTAACCTACTCATTTCTTCCTGGTAGCTGGGGGGCACGCTGGCATTTACCTTTGGGGTTTCCTAGTTCCTCCAGCTTCCCTCTACCAATTCCAATTCCTTGGGGGGGGGAATCCGACTTTCGAATTCCACTTTCTTAGTACATGGTTTGGTCCCCCCAGGCCTTCATTATTGCCTACTGCATTGCACTGTTTTCTATTGCTTTTTATGCCTATTTGTGATTGCTACTATACATATATAGTGTGATTACTTACCTCCTATTGGAGTAATGCCTATCTAGCAATTTTAGTGCTTGTGTCACTGAAATAGAATACCTTTATTTTTGTAACACTGTGTGATTCTTTCATGTGTGTAAGTGCTGTGTGAATAAAATGTGGTATTGCATGAGCTTTGCATGTCTCCTAGATAAGCCCTGCTGCTCATCAACAGCTACCTCTAGAGAGCCTGGCCTCTAGACACTGCCTAACTTCACTAAAAAGGGGATACCTGGACCTAGTATAAGGTGAAAATACCATAGGTACTCACCACACCCCAGGCCAGCTTCCAACAGAGCACACTGGCCAATGCTTCAGAAAGTGGTCCAGTGCTTAGTTTGTGTTTGGGGTTGCAAGTGGGGGTCACCGCACCAGCATCTCTTTTTGGGGACCGGGGTTAAGTTTTCATTGCCATACTTAGACCCAGTGCAAGGGAGAGAAGGGCAGAAAAGGGGGAATGAAAGAGGAACAGAAAAATTGGGAAAATGATAAACATAAAAAAACAGCAGAATTGAAACAAGCACTAGCAAAAGCCAATATGTCTCCCCCATACAAGAGCTATTGGCTTTGGCAATGTGATGTTGCCATATTGCATACAAATGTCGTAGACTGTATTTGTTGGAGCAGAGTGTCATAGATTGGAATGGGGGAGTGGTGTCAGAGGAGTGTAGAGCTCAGTGGTTCAGTGGTAGAGAGTGTCATAGAGTGCAGTGTCATAGAGTGGAGTGTCGTGGAGTGGCATAGAGTGGAGTGGCGTGGAGTGAATTAGGGTGGAATGGTTTGAGGTAGTGGGGTGGATTTGATTGGAGTAGACTGGGGAGGATTGTATTGGGGTAGAGCAGTTTGGATTGATTGGAATTGGGTGGGACGGAGTGGGTGGTCTGGAAGGGGCAGATTGGAGTGGAATGGATTCAAATGGGATTAGGTGGATTGGATTGGGGTGGACTGGAGTGGTGAGGATTGGATTGGTTTGAGGTGGGTGGATTGGATTGGAGTGATAGGACTGGGGTGGAGTGGATCGGACTGGAGTGGGATGGATTGGATTAGATTAAGGTGGTTGTAGTGGGGTGAATTAGAGTGGAGTGGGGTGGATTAGAATGGAGTGGGTGGACTGGACTTGACTGGAGGTGGATTGGATTGGGGTGGGATGACTCATCTTTAAAGAATATTGCCCACAAGCAAAAATTAAAGTAAACATGAGTGAAAAGTGAGAAAAGAAAACTTGGCAAAAAGAAAGTTAACTATAGAAAATAAATCTTTGCAATTTTCTTTATCCTGCTAGGCACGTTTTTCCAAGGCACATGCCTTCTGTTTGCACGGCAGTAAGAGTTAAAAAGGAAAAAATAGTACCTTGTTCATGCAGGGAGCAGCAGACGGGCACTGATTAGGATCAATCAGTGCTTGGTCCCTGCTCCAAAGAGAGAAACTGAAATTTTGCTAGGCCCATAGTGACAAATTAAGAGGCCGTAAAGAAGAGTGTCAGCCAACAAATGATAAACGAGGCAAGGGCTCCACACCCTGAATGTTCACAACAGTGCCTAGCAAGCAAGACACATGCACTAGTGCATGCCCTTGCAGGCTCGATCCTGAAACAAGTCTGCAGTAGTGAGATAGAGAAGCAGGTAGAAAGAAGGGCAAGGAGGAAGCAAGACCAAGCTGTCTGGATTTTTGGAAACCAATGTGTTTGGTCAGGAGCATAGTGCAGCTACCTTAGATGCAGTAGTGCCCACTGAACTCTGAAAATGTACTTTCATACCCCTACCGCAGGTAAAGGGTCAATGTTCCTGCTTGCACCAGGGTTTATGGCACACTTGCTAATCTACCGCATTCAACAACACCAGCAGTGGGCTCCTCAAAAGACACATTGTGCCCTAGAACCTAGGGCCTAATGAAGAGTTTAGTGGATGGGTTACTCTGTCACAAACCTGGGACGGACTTTGTGACAGACTAACCCCATTTACCAACCTGAAAACAGGCAGTTATTCCCTTTTTTAATTGATTCCATCGCTAATGGATTGCCACTATTGTTATTTCCATTATTATTTATTCCATTATCATTAGTTATTTCAATTAAACATTGTGTAACCCAACAGTGTTGTCATACGGTGGAGCAAGGCGAAAGGCTAGCGCCCAGCGACTGCTGGTTCCACGCGCAGCACACAGGGAAAGACGTGTTTGTTTCTCTCCCTCGCTGAGAGAACAGTCGCTGCCTCCCACGCAGTGCGTGGGCGCAGGACGCCAGGAGAGGGCCCGCGTCAGCTGCGCGCACCCCCAGCGCAGAGACCACGAGTACGGGAGAGAGGGCCAAGTGGCCAACACGCACCCCTCATATAAAGGCTGTTCGTGCACTAAGACTGTGGGATGTTTAATGATCGTCGGGGGCGAACTGTCTTTTTTGAAAGATGAATACCGCATGATTGCGATGTGTGATTTTGGCGCCTTGCTCTACAGGCGAAACTGACAAATCCTGTTCGAAAAAATATTAGGACACTGCTGAGAGAGGCTTGTTTCAGCAACAACAAAAAAGAGGCGTTATTATTTATCACCATTATTCTGCCCCTTTCAGTCCTTTTTAGTTATTGCGGGAATACTTGTAAGAGGAAGCCCAGACTATCACAATCAATGTTTACGCTCAACATATGTATTTTTGATGATTTACAGGATGTCACGCACCGCCATGAGATCACTGTAGTGCACAAGCCATTGCGTTTCCCGGATTAGCAGTTCTAAATGCCATGAAGCGAGTGCTGCATTATGCATACAGGAAAGGACTGTTGTGCAGGAGTGACAGATACATAGTAAGAGATCCATTCACAAGCGCCGAGGTACTGTGGGCAGTGAGGGATTGCTTAACTGTATCGTTCCCTGAACTTCGGGTATTCATATAATGCATGGTAGTCTTTGTTAATTTAGAAGTTCACCCTTCACCAAAGCAGTGAATGGCCTATTCTTTCATCTCTTGCTCACCTAAAGAACCTTTATGTGGGAGAAGAGGGTGAGTAGGGTTCAACTTTAAGCAGAGCAAGAAAATGTTCTTTCAAAGGATCTTCCAAAAACACATCCAGTTCCGGAATCTGACTGGCGTACCTAAAATAAAAAATAAAATTAACAGCGAAGAAATGGTCTAAGACAAATCGTACAAATCGTGTTCGAAATACAAACCCAGGTAGAGTGCCCCTAAGGAAGTCTTCTCCAAAGCTTCTCCAAAGAAGGGCCTCAACTTCTGCTTCCCAGAGATCTAAAACAAAAAGTTCTTCAGCTAGAAGAGCTGAAGGCATACAGGTTCTGAAACCAGAGGGAGGAGGCCAGGCACATGGGCGTCAATTCACTACAATGCCATTGGTAGCAGACGTGACACCACGCACCCTAACCACTGATGACATTGCAGGGCCTTCTACTTACTACTGAGACTAGGTGTCGGTCCTATCCCTATCAATGTTTATGCCACACAAATGTATTTTTTGAATTTTTGGAGGATTTCCTGGGCCCTGGGCAAAATAGCATCTTTCTCTGCAGAAACCCCCAGTCCCTTAGTGCCAAGGCCTTTCTAGGGATATTTGTTGCAATCATGCATAGCCCATCCTTGTGAGCATTTACAGTTATGCCGTAAAGCAGCTGTGTGCTCGTATTTTGGCTGCGATCCTGAGGCTTTAATTTCTATAATCCATACCTCGGTTTTACTTGCGTGTGTGAAATTATGAAGTGATATAAAATTAAACACTTTTAAGGACGGTTTTATCAATTTCCCGTAATTTCATAAGGTTTAAAGGATATACAATGTAATTTATTGTAACGTCATCCGAGTAAAGGATCGCATAATGTAGCTTCGTGTGATGTGCCAGGAATGGGACGTCACTTCCGCTATGTTCTTGGTGAATAGGAATGCGAGTTCACGTTCGTTATCCTCTGATCTTGGTGAACAGACACAATCCTCTTCAACATGTTTCAGCTTTTTCTAGGCTTTAAAATGTTTTTTGTAGCGTATACACTTTCATACCTACATTACAATTTAAAATCAGCAAACACAGAAGTATAAGAAAGACATGTGATCCGAGTCACTTGCAATCAGAGCCTGTTCTTTCGTGCCTTGTGCCTCCTTTATCAGGCATCGGCAGAGCTATAGTTGGTGCAGCATGTTCAGTGACACCAGGGCTCAGTGTTGTGAAGGACTCTCTGCACCCCAATTATGACTGTCTTTTCGATCTCAAACTGGGGGTATTTTGCCTGCTTGCATCAGGGGCAGGGCACTCTTGTTTTTACAATGTGCTCCAGCCAGTGCTTTAAATGGGCAGGTACTGTCCGGTACTGAGTACAGGGACTTCTTTTATTTTAAAGGGAGCGTACTTGCACTTTTCAGCCCTGTTGCAATATATGTAATAGGAGAGTACCGGCACTTCTCAGGAGCAAACAGGTACTCTAACTAGAGAGTACCTGCACTTCTTCATTTCCATTTAAAGTACTTGATCCAGCATGAAACCTATGCTGGAATTCGTTTACTTCTGGATGTGGCAGGTAGCTGGGCTGCCGGTTGGTGGGTGCAGCTGGAGTTGATGCTCTGAGCAGTGGCTAGCCTTCTTCTGGTGTGCAGTCTCCTGCTGTGTAGAGTTAAGATTAACTTCCCATATCACATGGGCCAGGGCTACATAGTGCCATCTAGCCCGGGACTCCCACGGATTATCAGTCCAACCCTAGCTACTTTAAAAAAAACGCTCCACAACCATCCGCAGTCCAGATTAGGATGTCACATTTTGCCTTACGTTTTTAGGTACTGGAGTAATGCAAACGGATGAGGCACCCTGCAAAATGTAAAGAGGGGCCCCTGAGATTCCCCTATCCTAAAGATATTAATTGAGTTCGGGTGGAATGGTGGCCGCATGAAGGTTTGTGGCCCCCACGAGGGGCTGGGGGCTTCTGTACTGCAGGGGCTGCAGGGCCCTGCGTTACACCATGTGCCCCTCTCAACTTTTCGACAGATTCAAACTGTCTTTCCAAACTGAAAAACATGCTGCGCCCAAATTGGGGTGGGAACATCACCTATGAGAGTGTAAACTGCACTATTTGTTTATTTCAATTCCGTATTTCCACAGTGCAAAGAAGCTCCTTGTGTTGTCAGGATGCTTTGTAGGAACGGTTTACAAATGAAGAGTTAGAAAGGTATCCCGGAAAATACGACTTTACAAGTACAGAAAAAGTTTACAATGTATCACAGGAAGATGTCTGTACTATTTTCAGGGGTAAGGAAGATATCACTTTACAATCAGCATCTTGGTCAGGAGTTCTCAGGGAGACACCAGACAGAGGCACGGCAAAGGTAGCCCTCATCATAGAGCATTTGATCCACTTGGCGGTCGGACGGGTAGTGGACCGAGATCACTGAGGAGGCAAAGTGTACGCTTCGCAGTACTGAGAACGAATGACAGCAAGAAGGGAGGGGTGTAAGAGAGAGGAGAGGAGGGCGTGTTCCATCCCTGGCAGAGTGAAGAGGGTAGCCATGGTACAAGATGAAGAGCACTTATAGGGACTTCAAGGGCAGGTGCTTATGTGCTCTGTTTTTGTATGAGAAATGATGCGCCCATTTTGGGAGCTAAGCCTGGGAGTGTGTGTGCTACTGCTGAGGTAGAAGTTTGAGCACCTCTGGTTGCTCTGGGTGCTGTGAATCTCTTGAGGAGGTGGAAGGGTGGTGGCAAACTGAGAACACTGTCAGGGGTGGGGGCAGAATCAGAACAGAATATGAAGAATATGTTCAACAGCAACATGTCTCTTGCATACACGTTGCGCGCAATGCCAGTCCTTGCAGATGGCAGAGGAACCACAGCAGCAGATGTCGGATACCACCGAGCACCACTTCAGAGACCACGCAGCTACCAGGCAGAACGAACCCGCTGGGAACCCAGCCTGGCACCGGCCCTCTAGTTTTCAAAGGGGATGTTTGCATTGGGACGGGGAGAGAACCAGCGCCCCTTTCCTTCGTACGCGCCTCCATGGCAGTGCCATCTGCCGTGCCTACTGTCACCCAGCACCTTCCCCTTGTAGCTCCACTGTCTGCTCTCTCCGCCCCCTCAGCACTACCACTCACATCACAACACTCCATCAGCGCGCTAATCTCCCGGGCTGCAGGGCCTCATCGCCACAATAGGGAGGCGGGATGCATGGCACTTCATCCCCGCGCGCGCCTCTCGGTAGACAGGGACACAATGCGCTGTCCTTCAGCGGAGATGGATGTGATGGAAAACTAGAAAGAGTCAACGCCTGGCAAGCGTGCACGCAGTCAAGGGCGTAGCAGCCGTTGGTGTAGCAGGTACAGTGGCACCGGGGCCCAGAGTGGAACACTGGAAAGAGTCCGCGCCAGGCATGCGCAGACACACTCAAAGGTGTAGCCGCCACTGTACAGCAGGTGCAGTGGCACTAGGACCAAGAGTGGAACACTGGAAACAGTCAGCGCCTGGCAGGCGTACATACAGTCAGGGGAGTAGCTATATTGGTGCAGTGGCACCAGGGATTAGGGTGAAATACTGGAAAGTCAGTGCCTGGTAAGCACACATATAGCCAAAGGCCTGGCTACAATTGGTGCAGAACGTGCATCGGCAAAGGCGCCCAGAGCCCTAAGGAGCCCACTGAACCCCTATAATCGCTGTATTTTACTACCCTAAAATCAGTCAAATGGACCATTTTCTTTGTGCTCACCAGGGCCCATGGAATCCAAGGTATGCTACTACACACAGTGTAAAAGTACTGACAAATGGACGTTAGAGGACAGCAGTGCTGGGAAAAGAAAAAATGTTTTTGGGGAACCTATAAAATGGCGGTCAAAGTATAGCAGTGGAGAGGGGAGGAGTCACAAGGCCCTATCAAAAGCTTAGGACTTTATATAGAACTTGGATAAGAGGTTAGTCTGTCGCAACGGTGAGGGATATCCCATTTGCTGAAATTTGAATCCAATATAGGACAAAATTGTGATCCAAATTTCGGGGGACGGGCTATCCCGTCCACGGACTTCTAAATCAGGCCCTTAGTCTGACCCTCAACTCATACATTTGGGTTTTAAAAGCTCTTCTACAAAGACACTGTTAACAAGGACAAATGTGACAGTAAATCTATTTTAGCTTACTCATTGGTCACAAAAGGCTGCATTTTAAAATATCTTGATAGGCTTAGGCACCTACTCCAGAGATCTTTGTGTGCCAACCAATTTCCAAAGGATAATAATAATGTAAGAAAACTTTGTTGAGTAATGCACTCTTTTGAAGATATCTGTGTTTTATTTAGTCATCGTTTTGACTCATAAGATAGCATGGGAAGTTAATGTGCCACTGCAAAGTACTTGATAATCAGAGATTTGTATTTCATGTAGATAGGTAAGTGGGTTACTGCTTTTGACACAGAGATCCTTTTGTTACTTGAAGCAGTAAAGATGCAATCCATCTTACATTGTACAATGAGCTATGAACGGGCATCAAGGCATTGCATGCAAACTTCAAAGCATGCAGGGTGGGGCTGGGAGGGAAAAAAGGGCAAGGTATCAAATTAAAAGTGGCACCCATTGGTGAATGAGAGAGCTAGAAAAGTGGCCCGCTCTTGCAAATCAGGGCAGTTTTAAACTTGGAAAGACAATCTGCATAGGTGTTTGGGAAGATACAGGAGATTCCAAACATATGTGCTCCCGATAGGTAATGTTTGTGGTGATAATAAGGAACTCAACAGTAAAAACGTGCCTATAGACCCATCCCACAAACAGAAAAAACAGCACATACGCCGATCTGTCATACCAGGTACTGCCTGATTGCCCTACATGCCAGTATGACCCAAAAGACACGGATTTAGAACCCTACTGTTGGACCTGGCTTTTTGACAGGGACATCCCCAAACTTTTTGCCTCCTTCCTCCTATTTTTTCCGACCTGTTGTTGTTGGCTTTTGACCTCTGAGCACTTTACCACTGCTAACCAGTGCTAAAGTGCATATGCTCTCTGTGTAAATTGTACTATTGATTGGTTTATCCATGATTGACTATTTAATTTACCTGTAAGTCCCTAGTAGAGTGCACTACATGTGCCTAGGGCATGTAGATTAAATGCTACTAGTGGGCCTGCAGCACTGGTTGTGCCACCCACCTCAGTAGCCCCTTAACCTTGTCTCAGGCCTGCCATTTCAAGGCCTGTGTGTGCAGTTTCACTGCCACTTCGACTTGGCATTTAAAAGTACTTGCCAAGCCTAGAACTCCCCTTTTTCTACATATAAGTCATCCCTAATGTGTGCCCTAGGTAACCCCTAGAGCAGGGTGCTGTGTAGGTAAAAGGCAGGACATGTACCTGTGTAGTTATATGTCCTGGTAGTGTAAAACTCCTAAATTCGTTTTTACACTACTGTGAGGCCTGCTCCCTTCATAGGCTAACATTGGGGCTGCCCTCATACACTGTTGAAGTGGCAGCTGCTGATCTGAAAGGAGCAGGAAGGTCATATTTAGTATGGCCAGAATGGTAATATGAAATCCTGCTGACTGGTGGAGTCGGATTTAATATTACTATTCTAGAAATGCCACTTTTAGAAAGTGAGCATTTCTTTGCACTAAAAACTTGTTGTGCCCTTCAATCCACGTCTGGCTAGGTTTAGTTGACAGCTCCTTGTGCATTCACTCAGACACACCCCAAACACAGGGTACTCAGCCTCACTTGCATACATCTGCATTTTGAATGGGTCTTCCTGGGCTGGGAGGGTGGAGGGCCTGCCCTCACACAAAGGACTGCCACACCCCCTACTGGGACTCTGGCAGACAGGATTGAACTGAAAGGGGGCTTGGTGCATTTCTTAGACACTCTTTGAAGTCACCCCCACTTCAAAGGCACAACTTAGTACAAAACAGGGCCTCTGCCCTACCTCATCAGACACTTGCTGGAAAAGAAACCTGAACCAGAAACTACATCCTGCCAAGAAGAACTGCCTGGCTGCTCAAAGGACTCACCTGTCTGCTTTCTACAAAGGACTGCTGTCTTGCTGTTGCCCTGCTGCCTTGCTGAACTCTTGTCTGGCTGTGAAAGTGCTCTCCAAGGGCTTGGATAGAGCTTGCCTCCTGTTCCTTGAAGTCTCAGGACCAAAAAGACTTCTTCCTTTCACTTGGACGCTCCGTGCGCCGAAAATTTCGACGCACAGCTTGTTTCGCGGCGAGAAAAACGCCGCACACCGACGCTGATCGACGCGACGCCCTCGGGACGATCGAGACTTCGACGCACAACCTCGCAAGGACAAAGCCGCCCGACTTTCCAGGAGAAATCGACGCGACGCCTACCGTGAGTGCGAAACTTTGACACACGGCCTCGCAAGGACAACGCCGCCCGACTTCCAAGGAGAAATCGACGCGACGCCTGCCGTGAGACCAAAATTTCGACGCACGGCCTCGCAAGGACAACGCCGCCCGACTTCCAAGGAGAAATCGACGCGACGCCTACCGTGAGATCGAAACTTCGACGCACAGCCCCGCAGAACGACGCGCAGCCGGAAAATAAGCAGGAGAATCCACGCACAGACCCGGGACATCTGGTAATCCCCGCGATCCACAAAAAGAGACTGTCTGCGCGCCGGAAAACGACGCCCGACTTCCCCGCGTGGAAAAGAACGACGCAAGTCTGTGTGTGCTGAGAGGAAATCGACGCACACACCCCTTTTTCCACGCATCTCTTCTCCTGTGGCCCTCTGAGGAGATTTCCCACCAGAAACCAGGTACTCTGTGCTTGAAAGACACTTTATTGCTTTTTAAAGACTTAAAGACACTTAATATCACTTTTCAGTGATATCTTTACAAATTCGTATTGCAACTTTGATCGTTTTGACCTACAAGTACCCAGATAAATATTCTATATTTTTCTAAACACTGTGTGGTGTATTTTTGTGGTGTTATACTACAGTGTTGTATGATTTATTGCACAAATGCTTTACACATTGCCTTCTAAGTTAAGCCTGACTGCTCGTGCCAAGCTACCGGAGGGTGAGCACAGGCTGATTTTGGATTGTGTGTGACTTACCCTGACTAGAGTGAGGGTTCTTGCTTGGACAGAGGGCAACCTGACTGCCAACCAAAAACCCCATTTCTAACACCTACTTTATCAAAATTTGTTGTTATTCTACCGTTGCCAAAAAGGGTTTCTTTGGGTAGTAATAACCTCTCATTAGTACACTCAACTCCAAAAACTGAGTTACATTTAAAATCCTGACTTTGTGTTTTCCCCCCACAATACACTTTTAACAGATAATGCGTACCAGTGTGGATGTTATGTGACTCCTACATTTTGTAACCCACATTGTCAAGTGTATTATTGTCTGTACATTGATTTAGACATTTAAATGATTAAATGTGTCTGTATTGTGCGTGTGGGATGGGTAGTGCTATAATATAATTAAATGCAAAAATAAATGGTAGGTGGTGTTTACATTATTGTTTTTAATTACTCATACAAATAGATATATTTGTAATTCTTACGATGTTTGCATTTCTCTTACAGAGAGGAGTTGAACAATGTTGAAAACCAGCCTCCAAATCATAGTTATTCTTAAATGATGGTTAAGTGATAGCATGGGGTGTACTTTGTTTTCTTCCACTACTTTAACATCTAGGTGCTCGTCTCCAGAGAGCTCCCAGCCAGGATAATACTTGATCAAAAGAAGGGCTGATGGCCCTTAAAATCTGGTTTTTATTTTGGGTGAAGCTGGAAACACAAAGCAGACGACGTGCAGTCACTGTTGCATGTTTCCAGGTGTCGGCAAATTACACTAGGGCAAATTAAGTATATTTCGTGGGATCGAGCTGGATCCGGCATTTGTTTCCATAATAGGCGCCTGACTTAGAATATGACTAGAGTCCACTCATTTTCTGCACTAGAGGGGATTCCCATCAGGCCAGGGGAGGGTTGGGAGTGAGTAATGGGGGCAGTCCTCCTCAACAATGTACACTCAAAATGTGTTGTGCGCTATGGCACTTGAGCTGCTCTATGGTCTCTAGATTTCTGAGAATCTAGATTGAGACGGAGATGCCGAGGGGGAGCTAAAGATGGAGAAGCCTTTGTACTAAAGTGAAATGCACCGAAAAGGTTTGTGCTGGCAGACAGCGAACATTATCTTAGGATATCAAAATTAGGGATCTGGAAAAAAGTCAATGTGAAGGTCATTCTCCAGAGGGGGATTATCTTGGCAGGACTTAATCGTGTTAGAAGTCAGAGAAAGAAGGAGCATGTCCAAGACAACTCCGAAGGAATTAAGAACACAATCTTTATCTTGGTTGACCGGTATCATATTTGATGACTACAAAAAGTATGGAAAAGCATTACGACTGTTGCATCATTACAGGCTTCACTTTCACAGCAGATTCTCCCTCTAACATTGCCTAACTTTCTGCAGACTCAATGTTCCCAAACAACCGGGTCCATTTTCAGACTTAAATGGCAACAATCTCAAGGTAATGATTGAAATCTGCAACATATATGAGAACGCTGGAAGTGTGGCCAGGCAGCCTCTGGGAAGGACGCTTCTCCCGCAGCTCTATGTCAAAATAATCTCAACCTCCACAAATCAGTGAACAGGCCAGGAGTCTCCTGCTTTTGGGGTATCTTTGGGACAATGGAACCAAAAACCACATATGGGACCTCCTGGGAGGCTCAAAGGTGTGACACTGAGAGACTGAACTGCCACTTCGCCACTGTCTGTCACACTCAAGATGGCGGTGAGGACGCCATCCTTCAGCACAGAGGCTGCCTATCAGAGGCAAGCCACTGACAGCACATATAATTTAAGGCACAGAGTAAAGACATAGGTCTATTTATGGTGTTCATGTGGGATCCTGGACACAAGGACACACTATTGTGGACTCGGGTTCGTGTGCAGAAACTGAAACAAATGTCTGCAATTTTCTCACTTTGGAATTTGAGCACAGGGCATCTGGGGCATATCCAGTCTAAATATCCAAGACCAGACCAGTGAGGAAGCTCTAGAATCTTCATTACATATGTGCAATGAACACCAGCTCCCTCCATTAGAGGCCTAAACATGGGGAAATCCCTTGTGGCCGTCCTCTAGGAATGCATTGGATCAAAGAAGAAGGCTATGGTCTCAGCTTTGTGAGAGAAGTAATGAGGACATTGCTGTGGCAAAGGATGCCATGACTGGTCTGCCAAGTGCTGAAAGGGCATTGGTTGTGTCTTCTGAGGTAGTAAACAAGAAGGTGGACAATGCGTTATAGAATATCACAATAGCTGAAAGCAGTCTGGGATTCACATCCATAAGCGTTACTGCAGGAAAACTGTGACAATTTCTGGAGAAGGCGACTGGTGAAGTAGACGGCTATGTGGTCAAGCTGTAGGAGGCTGTCAAGATTTTCAAAAAAACTGCTATGATGTCACTCATGCAATGGAAGAAGAGACTTGTCAGGCTGAAAAACAATCTCAGATCAATAAAATGGGTGGAGACCTAACACTAACACAATCTGGAAGAGGAACAGAGACATTCCTGAGAAAGGAGATGAACCGAGGTCCAGGCCAACAACCTGTAGTGTTGAAGAAGGCAGTAAGGCTATTCTCAAGGGGCAAACACAACAACAGGAGAGGTCCTTCCACCACTAAATAAAATTCAGTGTAAAATAGTGCTGAGATGAATCCTCAAAAGGAAGGAGGCACTTCAGCAAAGCCAACGAGTTTTACTGTTACCAGATGGTAATTGTAGGAGGCTGGCCTGGTTTGTAGTGGGCACCAAAGGTACTTGCATCTTATACTAGGTCCAGCTATCCCGTATTAGTGAAATGTAGTCAGAGTCTAGAAGACAGGCTGTCTAGAGGTAGCTGTAGGCAGAGCAGCCAAGGCTGAACTAGGAATCATGTAAAGCTCTTGCAATACCACTGTAGTCTCACAGTGCTCACACACATGGAAGACAATACTCAGTGTTACAAAAATACAGGTAATTTATCTTAGTGACACAAGGCTAAAAATACTTTGGAGACTATACTCCCTTAGGAGGTAAGTAAATCACACAGTATATACACTAGTAACCAAAAACAGGTAAGTACACAGTAAGAAAACAGTGCAAATAGTGAAAATCACAATAGATTGCAATGGGCATGGGGGAACACGAACCATATACTAAAATAGTGGAATGCGAAAGTCGGTTTCCCACCTAGGCAAGTGTAGTGTGTAGAAGGATGCTGGGAGTGTAAGAAAACACCAAAGGTAAGTAATAGATCCCACCCCAAAGTCCAGGAAAGCAGGAGTAAAACACAGCAAGTTTCCTAAAACACACTAGAAGTTGTGATAGAAGATAATGCAAAAACCAGAAGAGAATGCAAGACACCAATAATGGATTCCTGGACCCGAAGACCTGTGGAAGACGAGGACCAAGTCCAAGAAGCACTGAAGAGTCCAGGGAGGACAGGAGCCCCTGCTAACCTGGATGAAGGTGCAAAAGAAGAACCACTGGTGAGAAGACAAAGTCAGTATTGCACCAAAGAAGACAGATATGGGTTCCTGGTTGGTGCAGAAGATGTCCCACGCTAGATGGATGAATGCAGACTGGTTTGCGTTGCTGGATTCTGCCAACAAGCCTTGGCACATGCAATGCTCACGGTTAGTGAACAATGGCGCTGCCTGGGACCAGGAGGGACCTGGTGGCCTCTACCCAGGAGGGGGAAGAGAGAGGGGGCTCCTAGCAACTCAGAGAGCCCTTAGAAGAACAGGCAGCGTTTACAGGAGTCCCACAGTACAGGGACAAAGAAGGTGCAAATGGAGGCCCATACAGCCCGACACAAAGGATTCCCACGCCGCCGGAGAACCACTCAGGAAGCTGTGCGTCACAGAATGGTGTGCTGGGGGCCTAAGCTGTACGTGCATGAAGAACTTCTTGGAAGGTCACACACAAGCCTTGGCAACTGCAAGTCATGCGGTGCAAGGGGGTACTGTCTTGTGTGGGAGGCAAGCTCTTACCTCCACCAATGTTGGGCAGCAGGACGTTGGGACTGTTAGAGTCACTTTCGTCCACCGCCCATGTTGCTGGATCTACACCTGTTGTCTGGAGAGCGGACCAAAGCCACTGGTCATCACTGCAGAGATGTGCCTGCTGAAGCAGGGAAGTGACTCAGTCACTCCATAGGAGATTCCTTCGGTTCTTCTGATGCAGGCTGACATCCCTTGGAGGATGCACGACCTGGAAACTGTTGCAGTTGCTGGCAGGAGCTGAAGATAAAATGTTGCAGAAGTCATTTTAGCTTTGTTTCAGTTTTGTAGAGTTCCTGGAGCGGTCAGCGGTTGTTCCGTCAGTAGAAGATGAAGTAAAGGATGCAGAGGATTCCTGTTGGAGTCTTGCAATCCGAAACTGAAGAAACACCCAGAGGAGAGACCCTAAAAAGCCCTGAGAGGGGGATTGGTCACCTATCCAGGTAAGCACCTATCAGGACGGGTCTCTGACATCACCTGCTGGCACTGGCCACTCAGATGCTCCCAGAGTGCCACACCACCTTGGAATCCAAGATGGCAAAACCAAGGGACCCTCTGGAGAAGCTCTGGGCACCACCCCTTGGGTGGTGATGGACAGGGGAGTGGTCACTCCCCTTTCCTTTGTCGAGTTTTGCACCAGAGAAGGGACTGGGGGTCCCTGAACCGGTGGAAACTGGATTATGCAAGGAGGGAACCATCTGTGCCTTTCAAAGCATTTCCAGAGAGGCTCTGGGAGGATACCTCTCCCATGCTTGTAACAGCTATTTCCAAAGGGAGAGGGTGTAACACCCCTCTCACAAAAGGAAATCCTTTGTTCTGCCTTCATGGGATTGAGCTGCTCAAGCCGCAGGAGGGCAAAAGCCTGTCTGTGAGGTGGCAGCAGCTGCGGTTGCCTGGAAAAACTCAGAAGGCTCATATGGCAGGACTGGGGGTCCACTGTGGAGCCCCCAGAGTGCATGGGATTGTACAACCAATACTAGAATCAGTATGGGGGTACAATTCCCAATTGTTAGACACCTTACATTGCCAAATTCAGAGTTACTATTGTGAAGCTGGACATAGGTATTGACCTATGTCCAGTGCACACTTATGTCCCTGCACTCACGAAGTCTGGAAAAATGGGCCTGGACAACGTGGGGGCACCTCTGCTAGTGCAGAGGTGCCCTCACACACAGGTACTTTGCACCCAGCTTTCATGGTCTGAAGGCCTGACATATAGGTGACTTATAAGTGACCTGGTGCAGTGAAAATGGCTGTGAAATAGTGCATGCACTATTTCACACCAGCTGCAATGGCAGTCCTGTAGAAGCCTTTGCATGGGCTCCCTATGGATTGCAAAAGAATTGCTACAGCCCGTAGGGATCCCCTGGAACCCCAATACCCTGGGTACCTAGGTACCATATACTAGGGACTTATAATGGGGGGGGCAGTATGCCAATTTGGAGTGGAATACTGGGTTACCAGTATACAAGGACAAATTTGGAACCAGAAAGAGCATAAGCACTGGCGTCCTGGTTAGCAGCATCCCAGTGACACAGTCAAGTATACGTACGAAAACAGTGAAACATACTGACAAGTAAGCCACAAACCATAAGTACTGAGGTCCTGACTAGCAGGATCCCAGTGACACAGTCAAAACACACTGACAAACAGGCCAAAATTGGGGGTAACCATACTAGAAAGAGGCTACTTTCTCACAGTAATCCAGCAACTGTTATAAAAAAAAAGTAAACAAAACGACTGTGGAAGGCATTTTGTGGGGGCAAATGATCAGCTCTGCATGCTTTATTCCACCAGACTGAGTGCAGTTCTGGGTGAGAGGACTGCACTGTTCACCTACAAGTCTATTCAGTCTTTTACTATCTGAAGACTCTCAATACTGTAAGGATGAATTTAGGAAACTTAGCAGCATTGTTGTGTTGAAGTTATCAAGGCTCTGTGGTATTATGTCGCCCTCCGTTGTCTTCTAATACTTATTTAAATAACATAATATGGGCATCTCAAAGTGTCTGCCCGGTGTCCTAGCTCTATAGCCCACACCTGTTTAAGAGGGAATTGCTTAAGGGGCCCTTGATTTCAGAAGGGCCCTACAAAAGTCAAGTGTCCACCCTTTTTTCCACTCTGAGGAATTCAGTTTATTTGTATACCTTGAAGTGATTACGATGTGACCTATGACCCAGGCCTACATAGTTTACTCGATATTTATTGTTGTTTCATTAAAATGCAAAGTATTACCCTGGGTAATCTACTACATATAAAAAAACAGGAACATAGCTTAAGAAGAACTAGTCGCACTGACCTCTATTTCCTCTTATGACTGACTTTCACATTTTATGGAGGGAACATCGATGTTTGTTGGGAAAAATGATTCTTGCTGACTTAGCTTACATTACCTAGAAACTCGCATTCCAACTTTTTGACCAAATTTGTCTTGCAAGTTTAACATGTATTGGGCTTTATTTTCTCCCATATAAGATCTTGGTACCACATGTGAGTTAGGTGAGTAATGGCCGTTTACCTTATGCTTTGTTATACGAAATATTGAGCAATTATTTCACGTTGGCTAGATAAGTTCCGAATAGGAAAAAGATCAGTCACTATGTTCCGATCAGTGGTGGCTGCCACTGAACTGGGGTGGCGGGGCGGGACGGGAAAGAGGGAAGTGGGGAGGGGTAAAAAAAATAATAATTAAACACTCACCTTCTTGGGGAGACACGTTTGTCTCCCCTCCGTCCTTGTCCTTTTCCCAGCTGCACACAGGCTCCCAGCCAATCATGACGCTGTTGTCACCCTCATGACAGCAGCGTTGTGATTGATCTGAGCAGCCTGCTTTGTCGCCCAGACGTGGAGTGGGAGCCTGTGCATGTTCTCCACTCGGCTGTGCAATACAGCTGGGTAGAGAACATGCAAAGTGGGCATGTCTGCTTGGCCAGCCCAAAACGGCCGGCCAAACAGACATGCACACTTTGTGGTGCACATACCCCTCCTCCAGCCCGCCTCCATCCTGCTCCAGCCCAGCCCCGCCCACTTACTCATAGGAAAAATAAAATTACAATAACATAGCGTTATTATCATTTTATTTTTCCTTTTTCTATAATCCAGGGGGGCAACACTCATCTGCCTTAGCGTAGGAGCCACCCCTGGTTCCGATGTTGATAAAGTCTAAAGAGCTGAATATTATAAGTGAGGTTCAAACCTAGTAGAAAACATCTAAATAACAATTAAAAACAGGAACAACTGTGAAGTGGCAAGTGTATGCAGCGTCTCTTGTGATATTTCCAAGGGAAGTGACTGTCTAATTTACTTGTGCGGAAATCCATGTGCATCCTTTCTTTCTATCCTTGGGGACGTTTTATAATTAGTTCAACACTTGGCTTGACGTTTGATTCAGTTTCTTATTTCGTCATGAATGTTTTCTGGTCAGCTTGTCACAAGAGCTCCATTTACAGTTTGTTTATTGCTCTGACGACTTAAGTTTGTGAATGTTTGGAAAATCTGGTTCTGATTAGTTTCCACCTTGTTTCAGAGTTTCCTTAGTAGGATAATAAAAAAATAGATGTAGTACACCGTAAAATTCAGCATTATATGCATTTAATTATGTAATGGGTTTACAATAAAATTTGTTCTGAGGAAACCTGCCTTGAGCTGCGGGACCATCGAAATTCTGACAACGACCTACTGTTTTCAACCCCACATGTTCTACTTATTGTTACATCCTATAGATAAGACATGACGTGACAGTACAATTTGAATTCTACAAATGTGTTGCCTGTTTCTTCTATGCTTTCCTTATTATTGTTTTTTTTATTTCCTTTTAGAATGATTGTTAAATATCAATGAGTTGTATGGGTTATGGCTATTTGTTGACTTGAGAGCATGTTTTCTTTACAGAAACTTATTTGTAATTTTGCCATATTTTATATGCTGCCTCTACAGGGATATCAATCCTTTATAGCTTTTGTAATTTTTTGTATACATGCTAGTTTTCAACAAAGCAAATTGTGTGTGCAATTCAATATGTTTCATTAGTTGGTGATTTTTTTAATTTACGATAGTACAACTATAACATTCAGAAGTCATATGTCTCACCAAATACCTCAGCGACCACAAACTCCTCAACACCATTCAGTCTGGTTTCAGATCCAATCACAGTGCAGAAACTGGCCTCACTGCCAGCATGGATGACAACCACATGACTGTAGACAGAAGCGACACAGAGGTCCTCAACCTCCTGGATCTCTCTACAGCATTTGACACAGTCTTCCATCACATTCACATCCAAAGCCTGCACAACGTTGGAATCTATGGTCACGCAGTTGGATGGATTTTCTCTTTCCTGACAGGAAGGACCCAGTCAGTCACCCTGGCACCGTACACCTCTGACTCCTGTGACCTCCTCTGCAGAGTTCCGTAAAGCTCCTCCCTTAGTCCGACCCTATTCAATGCATAAATGATTACTCTAGCCAGCATCATCCGCTTTCATGACAACGCCTTTTGCTATGCTGACGACACAACTCATTTTTGCCCTCATGGCCAAGAAACCAGTACCCTGAACAAGTTCAATGTTTGCATGATCGAAATCACCCATTGGTTGAAGACCAACTGTCTAAAACTGACAAGACCAAAATTGTCATCTTCAGGATGAGCACTTTGCCGTTGGACTTCACCTAGGGGCCAACAGAGCTAGAACCAGCACCCACCCCTACCACCCATGCCAAGAAACTTGGGATTGGTATTGAGAACAAACTCAACATGACTGGCCAAGTCAACTCCGTCACTGCCCCATGCTTCCATATCCTGAAGATACGTTGGAGGTCAGTGATGGGCAAACAAATGTTTATAATAAACTATGTTTATTATTGTTTTATAGTAAAAGGGGCGAGGCCACTGGCTATGACAGTGACGGTGTACAGCACTCCCCCTCAAAGCGTATGTATGTATGCGCACTGGGCTCTCTCCAAATGTGTTGCCGGGTTGGAGAGAGCAGGCAGAGACTTTCATTCTCGGCACTCCGGCTAATCCGAACGCTGCTGTCATGCTGCTAGCAGCATGACAGCAGCGTTCAGATTGGCCGCAGTGCAGGCTGGGAGCCTGTGCCCGCAGCTGCAGCAGAAGAAAGGCTTGGTGGTGGTGGTGATAAAAGGTAAATGCTCCCCATCCCCCGCACGTGTCACCCTCTTCAAAGGACTGCAAGCCGCTTCTGCTGGTTAGGAGCCCTTAGTGCGCTCTCAGAGTCGAAAAACCAGCAGTTGCAGTCTGAAACTTTGGGTGTGATCATGCAAAGGGAGGCATTTCCTTAAAATAGTGTATTCGTTACACATGCAGTCAGACAGTGGGAAAGAAATACTGGAACTCGCCTTCTGTTTTTGGCATAAGTGTTTGTGTTGGAATAGCCAAGAGTCCTGTAGGGCCGTTGTGTTTTGCTAGAACTTTATGTAAGGATTAGTACTACTAAAGGTGACGTTGCAGGGTACACTGGGGTGTGTAGGAATAGTGTATGTGCCTCAGTGCTGAAACCACAGGAAGTGCTGAAGAGTATGTAAACCTACTTCAGCAGAGCTGTCACCCTTGTGCATGAGAGGTCAGAGTTGAAGTCCAACGGCAGAGCTTTGCAGGTCTCGGTTTTACATTGGAACAGGATATGCGTTGAACTAGAAGGACAGTTGCGATGCATAACCAAGGCGCCCTACTGAAAAAGAAACACACTTTTTATGTTTAAATAAACATGCCTAAAATATTGCATGAAATGCGCGTTTGCGTTGCAGTATAGCTCAGCAATTTGTTCGCTTGCCACTGATGTCTGGTGTAATCTGCGTCTCAAATTGACCCAAGGGTAGGTCGCTCCCCCTGCTGCTGCAGCTCCACCAGCCCAGGCTCCTGACACCTCCCAGCAAGACCTGCTAAAAACAGTAAGTACTCCCACTGCCCAGCCCCTCGCCCTGCCCCGCGCTACTAACCTCTCTTCTCCTGTACCTCTGTCTTCTGCCTTCCGCTCCCTCCTCCAACCTCTCTCCGCACCTCTGCTTTCCTTCTTCCCTTCGCTCTGTGCTCCTCTTCTGCAGCCCTCTTGCTGCGTGTTCTGCTCTTCCTCGGCCCGCTCCTCTTCCTCACCGCGTTCTCTTCCTGCTTCTTTCTTCATCCTTGGTCTTCATCTGTGTTCTTCATCTGTGTTCTTCTATCCCCTCTGCACCCCGTCCTGCGTGTTCTTTCTTCTTTCTTCATCTGTGTTTCTTCTTTCTCCTCTGCACCCCGACCTGCATGTTCTTTCTTCTTCTGTGTCCTTCTTCTGTGTTCTTCATCTGTGTTCTTCATCTGTGTTCTTCTTTCTCCCCTGCACCCCGACCTGCGTGTTCTTTCTTCTCTCTTCATCTGTGTTCTTCATCTGTGTTTCTTCTTTCTCCTCTGCACCCGACCTGCGTGTTCTCTCTTCTTCTGTGTCCTTCTTCTGTGTTCTTCATCTGTGTTCCTTATCTGTGTTCTTCTTTCTCCCCTGCACCCCGACCTGCGTGTTCTTTCTTCTTTCTTCATCTGTGTTCTTCATCTGTGTTTCTTCTTTCTTCTCTGCACCCCGACATGCGTGTTCTTCTCCTCCTCTGTACTTTTCTCTGTGTGTTCCTTCTCTTCCTCCGTGGTCTCCTCCCATCTTCTGGACGCTTCCCCTCTGCTTCTCAGGTCTCTCCTCTTCTGCCTGACTCCTATCCTTGACTCTTCTCTCGTCTCTCCGGACTCTTCTCCTCCTCTTCTTCTTTACCCTTCTTCTTGACTCTTCTCTCTTCTGGTCTTGACTCTTCTCTCTTCTGTTCTTCACTCTTCTCTCTTCTGTTCTTCACTCTTCTCTCTTCTGTTTTTCACTCTTCTCTCCTCTCCTCTTCTGCTCTTCCATACTCCCCTCCACCTCTGTTCTTCCTTACTCCCCTCCACCTCTGTACCCCCCTCCCCTATCTTTTCTCCCCTCCCCTCTACCTGACCCCCCCACCCTCCGCTTTCCCACCGCCACCTCCTGCTCGGCCCCGTCCCCGCTCCCATTCGTCGCCCCCCCTCCCGCCCCCAGCTGACCCCTCCTCCCCCCCTCCTCCCTCTTATGGCGGCCGCTGGCGCGCCAAAGGCGCACCAAAGGCAAGCCCGTCTGCGCCCATCCGCGGCTGGACCGCGCCCAGCGCCACGACCCCTGCCCCCAGCACTCCCAAACCCCGCAGCACCGCTACGACCCCAACACCCTCCACGCCCTCAACCCGGGGCGCTCCAGCACCTGCTTCCTAGCCAACCCGAAACGTACCCACGGACCCTTCGCTTGCCACACCTGCAAACTCACCTTCCACTGCGAAACCACCCCGGCTGCCAGCCCACGCGACAACAACCACCTCAAATGCATCCTGATCAATGCACGCTCCGTCCACAAGCACGCCATTGAACTATGGGACCTCCTGGACTCCACCGCACCGGACGTCGCCTTCATCACTGAGACCTGGATGAACGCCTCTTCGGCCCCCGACATCGCCATAGCCATCCCCGACGGCTACAAGATCTCCAGGAGAGACCGCACCAACCAAGTCGGTGGAGGAATCACCATCGTCTTAAAGGACTCCATCAACGTCACCACCTCCACAGAAGACACCCCCGCCGCCGAACACCTACACTTCCAGATCCACACCGACCCCAGGACCACCCTCAGAGGAACTCTCATCTACAGACCCCCGGGTCCTCGCGCCCTCTTCAGCGACTCTATCACTGACTTCATCTCCCCGCATGCCCTTGCCTCGCCGGACTACATCCTCCTTGGTGACAACAACCTCCACCTGGAACAGAACAACGACTCCAACACCACCGCCCTGCTCGACAACCTCGCCAACCTCGGTCTCAAGCAACTGGTGAACACCCCCACCCACATCGCCGGACACACGCTCAACCCCATCTTCTCCGCCAGCAACCAACGTATCCTTCAGCCACTCCTCTGTTATACACTGGACCGACCACAGATGTGTCCACTTCACCTTCCGACGCGAGACGCGCCACCTCCGCACACAATCCATCCCACGCCGACATTGGAACAAAATCCCTGCGGAACAGCTTCTCTCCACTCTCAGCGACAACCAACCCACCTTCTCCACCGACCCCAACGACGCAGCCCTCAGCCTCACGCACTGGATCACCAACTGCGCAGACAACCTCGCTCCCCTCAGACGCCTCCCAAGACAGACCAACACCAAGAAACCTCTCTGGTTCACAGACACCCTCAAGGAATCTAAAAAAAACTGCTGCACCCTCGAGAAAGCCTGGCGCAAGGACCACACCACAGATAACATATCTGCCCTCAAGAACGCCACCCGCGAACACCACCAACTGATCCGCGCCACCAAAAGAAATTCCTTCACAGACAGACTGGACAAGAACACTCACAACAGCAAAGAACTCTTCAACATTGTCAAAGAGATCTCCAACCCTAACGCCAACGCCAGCGCCATCACGCCCTCACAAGACCTCTGCAACTCCCTCGCCACCTTCTTCCATCGTAAGATCACCGAACACACGACAGCTTCGGACAGCAGACCCAGTCAACCACCACAGAACCTACAACCCCAGCCATCACCCTCAACACCTGGACTCACATCAACACGGAAGAGACCAAAGCCACCATGAACTCCATCCACTCCGGTGCCCCCTCGGACCCCTGCCCACACTTCATCTTCAACAAAGCCGACGACATCATCGCCCCGCATCTCCAGACCATCATCAACAGCTCGTTTGCTTCTGCCACCTTCCCCGAGAGCTGGAAACACGCAGAAGTCAACGCCCTACTGAAGAAACCTACAACGGACCCTAGCGACCTGAAGAACTTCCGCCCCATCTCGCTCCTCCCCTTCCCCGCCAACGTCATAGAGAAGACCGTCAACCAGCAACTTACCAACTTCCTGGAAGACAACAACCTACTCAACCCCTCTCAGTCCGGATTCCGAGCCAATCACAGCACAGAAACCTCCCTCATCTCAGTCACAGACGACATCAGAACTCTGATGGACAACGGAGAAGCAGTCGCCCTCATCCTCCTCGACCTCTCTGCTGCCTTCTACACTGTCTGCCACCGAACCCTACTATCCCGCCTCCGCTCCACCGGGATCCAAGGACAGGCCCTGGACTGGATCACCTCCTTCCTCTCCAACCGCTCCCAAAGAGTCTACCTCCCACCGTTCCGCTCAGACCCCACCGAGATCATCTGCGGCGTCCCATAGGGCTCCACGCTCAGCCCGACTCTCTTCAATGTCTACATGAGCCCCCTCGCCGACATCGTACGCAAACATAACATCAACATCACCTCCTACGCCGACGACACTCAGCTGATACTTTCCCTCACCAAGGACCCCACCAGTGCCAAGACCAACCTGCAAGATGGAATGAGAGACGTTGCAGAATGGATGAAACTCAGCCGTCTGAAACTGAACTCAGACAAAACGGAAGTCCTCATCCTCGGAAACACCCCATTCGCCTGGGACGACTCCTGGTGGCCCACAGCCCTTGGCACCGCACCAACCCCCTCAGACCACGCATGCAACCTCGGATTCATCCTGGACCCTCTTCTCACCATGACCAAACAAGTCAACGGTGTATCATCCTCCTGCTTCCTCACCCTCTGCATGCTCCGAAAGATCTTCCGTTGGATCCCCGCCGACACCAGAAAGACCGTGACCCACACCCTCGTCACAAGCCGCCTGGACTACGGCAACACCCTATACGCAGGAACCACAGCTAAACTCCAGAAACGCCTGCAGCAAATTCAAAACGCTTCCGCCCGCCTCGTCCTTGACATACCCCGCAACAACCACATCTCCGCCCACCTGAGACACCTGCACTGGCTTCCCGTCAACAAAAGGATCACCTTCCGGCTCCTCACCCACGCACACAAAGCCCTCCACAACAAGGGACCCGAATACCTCAACCGTCGCCTCAGTTTCTACACGCCCACCCGTCAGCTTCGCTCCGCCAACCTCGCACTCGCCGCCGTCCCTCGCATCCGCCGCCCCACGGCAGGTGGGAAATCCTTCTCCTACCTGGCGGCCAAGACATGGAATTCCCTCCCCACCAACCTCAGGACCACCCAGGACCACCTCGCATTCCGGAGGCAACTCAAGACCTGGCTCTTCGAGCAGCAGTAACCCCTTCCCCCTAGCGCCTTGAGACCCTCACGGGTGAGTAGCGCGCTTTATAAATGTTTTTTTTTTTTATTCGAACCCAGCAAGGCGGCTCAGCCTCTCATCCTTTCATGTACTGCACATTTAGTGCAATTGTGTTTTAGCCTGACTCCACCGCCCTGAAGTTAAGCAACTGCATGTCTGAGGAGGCAGCAAGAGGTGGTCACCACGGGCCTACGGACGTGTGAAACCGATTTACCTCCGGCTGGGAAATCGATCTGTTGTGGTTGGTGGACATGCTCTAAGTGATTTCTAAGCCAGCACATTGGAAAGGACTCTGATCAGCCTCGCCAAGGAGGCAAACGCGTGCTTCGCTCAGCCCGCAGCAGCCTTTTTTTAACATTGTGAATCTTCAATTACGAAAAAGTAAAACCAGAAGAATTACAACTGACATGCAAGCATTTCTTTCTGTAATACTAAAAAAGAGCAGTATTTAATGTATACAGAAAGGCTGCTGGCTGTACACCAAACTATCCGTGGCCCGATTAAAGAAGCAGATGAGCAGGACACGTTTGAAATGCAGCCTGCAGGGTTGGGGCGGAGGGTCACACAAGCCGGAGGTGGCCATGGTGCTCATAGTTCCGTCAAGCAGCAGTGGCGTCTTAGACATAATACAAACGCACAGGGCCGCTTTCTTTATCGTCAACATTTCCACTTGGATTGTAGCGAGTAAATTATCTACTAGAAGAACAACTTGTTTACATCAAACACCGGTCCTTCCTGCCTTGCATCTACCAACAGGGGCCTCAAAGGAAGGACGGATCCTGGAAACACAGCCCTGGGTGAACTGGGGCCGCCACTCTGGAGCAATCTTGATCGTTTGTCAGGTCGTAATGCTGTTGTCTCTCATTCAAAAAGGACGTTAAAAGCATCTTCTTCACAGAAGCATTTGGCTGCAGGACCCCCGCTTTTTTCAGCTGAGTGCACTTTTATGTAATATTCCCACAGCTCGACCACCCAGTGCTTAATTTGAGCCGGAGGTGGCATGTAGGGCCTAACTGCACTAGTTTTGGGGCAGGTGGGGCAAGAGGCACTTATTTTTTTCATTCTCAGACATTCCCCCTGAGCGAGAAAGGGAAAAACGCGAAAGAAGAAGGAAGAGAAGACAGAAAAACTGTCAACAAGGGAGAAAGCCGGAGCCTGCAAGAGTAACAGAAAGGGTCAGGCCGGGAGTGTGTGGTAGCGGATTAAAGTGGCCTGAGGTGGATTCAACACTACGCAGCTTTGGTATTCGGCATGGTGACATTTAATGTCACCCCCGCCCCGCTTGCTTCAGCGCAGAGCTTTGGACACCGGCACTCATTATGTCTCAAATCAGGCACTGAAACCATCCACTAGCTTCAGACAGCCTCTAGGCCAGTTGTCTCCAAAATTGTTAATGCTGTGCCCCCCCACCCCCCCAGTTGAAAAATAAAAATCCTTTGGCCCCCCTCAGAATTCTTCACAATTATTTTATGAAGATTGCAATGTTTAAATATGGCTAGACCTACTTAAACATTGCAGTTAAGTACTGTTACCTTTATTACAATGCAATTACATGCGTCTGCTTAAAACAAAGCCCTGTTATCTGTACAACGTTTATTTGGTCAGAGCCTGGCGCCCCTCCTGGGATCACTTGAGGCCCCCCTAGGGGGGCCCGCCCCCCCAGTTTGAAGACCTCTGCTCTAGGCCAAGATCCTGCGTATATAAAAATGTGCACATGCAATTGCTGAAAATCAGAGCCATCGGACTATAAGCAGTAGTCAGAGTGTCCCACCGTTTAACCAAACTGTGCATGTGGGGTCAGACTGAGACTAAAATAGGCCTGGGGCCCAAAATAAAGTGGCCCCTATTGGCAACCAAAAAAGCTAATAAAAAAAGTGTCTCACTTCTGCAAATCTGGCCAGTTTTGAACTTATAAAGACACGCTGTATGGGTATTTTGCAAGGTATGTGAGACTGCATGCATTTGCGTTTGCTGCAGGAAATGATTGTGATATTAAAGAAATCAAGAGTAAAAACGTCCGACAAGGTCATAAACAGGCCCACATGCTGCTAAAAAGTCAGCCTACACACTGACTTGTCAGACCAGCTCATCAGGCACTGCATGATTGCCCTAAAGGCCAGTCCAGCACAGAATGCATGTCCCGCATGGCATTACACCTCCCTGCTTTAAAAAGTCCATGAGTGGAACGTCCTAGAGCCGGACAAACACAAGAAACCAGTAACCTAAACAATATGTTAGCTAGTATTTCAAATGGAGTTAAGAAGAAATTAATTATATACTATATATATTATAATGATACTTTGGTCCCCCCTCCCCAAAAGAAGATGCAATAGGTTTAAAACCATGAGCCCCTTGGTTCACTGTGGACTTAGCTTTATTTGAATGAAGTTGTACAAAATTTAGAAAGAAGCTGGAGGCTTACCTATAGTCTAGATGGCAAGAAGGAGTACCAACTGGTGTCATCAAATAATAAAATTAAACTAAAACAAGTAAAGATTAATTACTCTGTGAACAGAACAGAGACAGCCGAACATTCACCTGGAGAAATGTTTTCAAGAGTTAAGAATTTAAGTAATCCACTTTATTTAGTAATCTCAATTCCTCTGTCACAGAAGTTTTTTCAGGACTTATCTGCTTTCATTGAAACTAAACCTGAAGCAGTTGTCATTATTTTGTGAAAAGTCTCAGAATCGAGAAACATTGTTGTTAGAAATGGGGTCTTTGGTTGACAGTCAGATTACCCCCTGTTCAAGCAAGGACCCTCACTCTAGTCAGGGCAAAAGAGAATCACCCTCAGCTAACCCCTGCTTACCCCCTTGGTAGCTTGGCAGAGCAGTAGGCTTAACCTCAGAGTGCTCGGTGTAAAGTATTTGCACCAACACACACAGTAACTTAATGAAAACACTACAAAATGACACAACACCGGTTTAGAAAAAAATAGGAAATATTTATCTAAACAAAACAAGACCAAAACGACAAAAATCCGACATACACAAGTCACGTTATGAATTTTTAAAGATTAAACTAAAAAATAGCGCTTAGAAACAAAAATGCTTCGATGAGATGTTAACATGGCGCCGGACATGGAGTCGTGTAGACCCCCAAGTACAGTACCTTTGGTGAGGAGTGAAAA
The DNA here is from genome assembly GCF_031143425.1 of Pleurodeles waltl. Lineage (NCBI taxonomy): Eukaryota > Metazoa > Chordata > Amphibia > Caudata > Salamandridae > Pleurodeles > Pleurodeles waltl. The sequence goes on from NC_090448.1 coordinate 554,653,323, forward strand.
CAAGCCGATGCACGAAGTCGGGGATCGTGGCGTCTGTGCGAAATGTTGAATCCGTGCACTTCGAGCGGCGTCGGTCACGACGTGGTGCGGCGACTTCCACGGAGTCGCGGACTTCAGCGGGGCTGCTGCGGCGGCGGGCCTGCAAAGAGCGTCGCGTTCCAGCGAAGGTCACGGCGTCAGGTGCAGGCGGCGTTACCAGATTCAGCAGCGGCGTCGGTCCGGAGTCTTCCGAAGTCGATTTCCTTGGATTTCCACCAGCTTTTTTTTCAAGGGCCCAGGGACTGGATAGGGCACCACTTGTCAGAGCAGGAGTCTCTCCAGAGACTCCAGGTGCTGGCAGAGAGAAGTCTTTGCTGTCCCTGAGACTTCAAACAACAGGAGGCAAGCTCTAACTCAAACCCTTGGAGATTTCTTCACAAGATGGAAGGCACACAAAGTCCAGTCTTTGCCCTCTTACTCTGGCAGAAGCAGCACTGCAGGAAAGCTCCACAAAGCACAGTCCCAGGCAGGGCAGCACTTCTTCCTCAGCTATCAGCTCTTCTCCAGGCAGAGGTTCCTCTTGGTTCCAGAAGTGTTTCTCAAGTCTGTAGATTTGGGTGCCCTTCGTATACCCATTTTAGTCTTTGAAGTCACCTTTCTTCAAAGGGGACTCACACCTACTTGTGAAATCCTGCCTTGCCCAGGCAAGGCCTCAGACACACACCAGGGGGTTGGAGCCGGCATTGTCAGAGGCAGACACAGTCCTTTCAGATGAGAGTGACCACTCCACCCCTCCCTCCTAGCAGAGATGGCTAATCAGGAAATGCAGGTTACACCCCGGCCCCCTTTGTGTCATTGTCTAGTGCGAGGTGAAAAACAACCCAACTGTCAAACTGACCCAGACAGGGAATCCACAAACAAGGCAGAGTCACAGAATGGTTTAAGCAAGAAAATGCTCACTTTCTAAAAGTGGCATTTTCAAACGCACAATCTTAAAATCAACTTTACTAAAAGAAGTATTTTTTAATTGTGATTTCAGGGACCACAAACTCCACATGTCCATCTACTCTCTAGGGGAATCTACACTTTAATCATATATAAAGGTAGCCCCCATATTATCCTATGAGAGATACAGGCCTTGCAACAGTGAAAAACTAAATTGGTAGTATTTCACTGTCAGGACATATAAACCACATTACTATATGTCCTACCTTATCCATACACTGCACCCTGCCCTTGGGGCTACCTAGGGCCTAACTTAGGGGTGCCTTACATGTAAGAAAAGGGAAGGTTTAGGCCTGGCAAGTGGGTACACTTGCCAAGTCGAATTTACAGTGTAAAAATACACTTACAGACACTGCAGTGGCAGGTCTGAGACATGATTACAGGGTCACTTGTGTGGGTGGCACAACCAGTGCTGCAGGCCCACTAGTAACATTTGATTTACAGGCCCTGGGCACCTCTAGTGCACTTTACTAGGGACTTAACAGTAAAACAAATATGCCAATCATGGAGAACCAATTACGTACACATTTTAAACAGGAGTACTTGCACTTTAGCACTGGTTAGCAGTGGTAAAGTGCCCAGAGTAACAAAAACAGTAAAATCAGAGTCCAGCGCACATCAGCAACCTGGGCAACAGAGGCAAAAAGTTAAGGGAGACCACGCCAAGGATGAAAAGTCTAACACGTGTCCCCCCCAGCTAAAAGTGGGGAGCAACTACCCAACCTCATGGGAGTTCTCGTCACTAAGGCGGAAGAACCTGGACAGACCATCAGCATTGGCGTGCTCTGTACCATGACGATGTTCACCGTAAAGTCCATCCCCTGTAGGGAAATGGACCACCTCAACAGTTTTGGATTCTCACCCCTCATCTGCATTAACCATCTGAGGGGCCTGAGGTCGGTCTGAACTCGGAAGTGAGTCCCAAACAAGTAGGGCCTTAGCTTCTTCAGTGCCCAGACCACAGCAAACGCTTCGCGTTCTATGGCACTCCACCTACGTTCCCTGGGTAGTAACCTCCTGCTAATGAAGGCTACGGGTTGATCTAGGCCCTCTTCATTAAGCTGTGAGAGTACTGCTCCAATACCATGCTCTGAGGCGTCTGTTTGCACAACAAACTCCTTGTAGTAGTCAGGTGCCTGCAGCACAGGTGCTGTGCACATGGCAGCCTTCAGGGCATCAAAAGCGTTCTGGCAAGCCTCTGTCCAGATCACTTTCTTGGGTTGCTTCTTAGAAGTCAACTCAGTTAAGGGGGTAACAATGGTACCATATCCCTTAACAAACTTCCGGTAATATCCTGTGAGACCTAAAAAGGCTCTCACTTCAGTCTGGGTCTTGGGAGGCTCCCAAGCCAGAATCGTGTCAATCTTAGGCTGTAGGGGTGCCACCTGGCCACTCTCCACCTAGTGTCCTAAGTACACCACAGAACCCTGCCCTATTTGGCACTTGCTCGCCTTAATAGTGAGGCCTGCCTTCTGCAGGGCCTCTAACACTCTCCAGAGGTGTTGCAGGTGTTCCTCCCATGTGGAACTAAACACAGCAATGTCATCCAGGTAGGCGGCACTGAACTCATCCAGTCCTGCCAACACCTGGTTGACCAAACCTCTGAAAGGTGGCAGGGGCATTCTTCATTCCAAAGGGCATCACATTGAAGTGGAAGTGCCCATCTGGGGTAGAGAATGCTGACCTTTCCTTTGCCCCCTCAGTTAAGGCAATCTGCCAGTACCCAGATGTTAAATCAAACGTACTGAGGTACTTGGCAGCTCCTAACCGATCAATGAGCTCATCAGCTCGGGGGGTGGGGTGTGCGTCAGTCTTGCTGACCGCATTGAGACCCCGGTAGTCCACACAGAACCTAAGTTCTGGAGTGGCACCAGGAGCAGCAGCCTTTGGGACCAAGACCACTGGGCTGGCCCAAGGACTGCTGGAGTGCTCAATAACCCCTAGGGTTAACATTTTGGAGACTTCCTCCTTAATGCAAGCCCTGACCCTATCAGTCACCCTGTAAACCTTATGTTTAACAGGTGTACTGTCCTCAGTGTCCACATCATGTGTGCGCAGGTGTGTGACTCCTGGGATCAGGGAAAACAGCGAGGCGAACTGTCCCAGCACGTGGCTACAGTCCCTCTGCTGTTCCTCAGTCAGGGAGGGGGAGAGGATCACTCCCTGAAAAGACCCATCTTTTTCTCCTGCAGACAGGAGGTCAGGAAGAGGCTCAATCTCTTCCTCCACCCCGTCATCTGTCGCTAGGAGCATGGATAGCTCAGTTCGCTCAAAGTGTGGTTTGAGGCGGTTGACATGTAGGACCCTCAAAGGGTTCCTGGGGGATCGCAAGTCTACCAGATAGGTGACCTCACTCTTTCTTTCCACCACCTCAAAAGGCCCAGTCCACTTATCTTGGAGAGCCCTAGGCTCCACTGGTGCCATGACCCACACTTTTTGTCCAGGCTGAAACTCAACCAGAGTGGCATTCTGGTCGTACCACCATTTCATATCCTCCTGGCTTGCTTCCAGGTTCTCCTGAGCGAGACTCCTGAAGCGGGCAGTCTGGTTTCTTAGTGCCAGCATGTAGCTAAATACATCCTGGGGTGGTTTACTAGGAGCTTTCTCCAAAGCCTCCTTCACCAGACTGAGCGGTCCCCTCACAGGGTGGCCATAAATGAGCTCAAAGGGGCTAAAGCCAAGTCCCTTTTGAGGCACCTCCCTGTAAGCGAACAGAAGGCATGGCAAGAGGACGTCCCACTTACGCCTCAAGGGCTCTGACAGGCCCTAAATCATGCCTTTCAAGGTGCGGTTGAATCTCTCAACCAGACCATTACTTTGGGGGTGGTAAGGGGTGGTGAACTTGTAGGTTACCCCACACACCTTCCACAAAGACTTCATATAAGTGGATATGAAGTTTGTACCTCTATCAGATACCACCTCCTTGGGGAACCCCATGCGGGTAAAAACTCCCATCAAGGCACGTCCCACCACGGGGGCAGTGACCGTCCTTAGAGGAATGGCTTCTGGGTACCGTGTGGCATGGTCCACCAAGACTAGGATGAACCTGTTGCCCATGGCTGTCTTGGGATCCAGAGGCCCCACAATGTCAATTCCTACCCTTTCAAATGGAGTACTGACTACAGGTAAAGGTTGGAGGGGGGCTTTGTATTTCCCCCCACTCTTGCCACTTGCCTGACAAGTCTGACAAGACCTACAATAAGCAGCTGACTGCTTGTGCATAAAGGGCCAGTAAAAGTGGGAGACAAGCCTCTTATAGGTCTTGTCCTGCCCTAGATGTCCTGCCAACGGCACATCATGAGCCAAACCCAGTAGGAAGGCCCTGAAGCACTGGGGTACCACCAGCATACGAGCTGACCCAGGCTCAGGAACCTTAGGCTCACTATACAGGAGGCCATCCTCCCAATAAATCAGGTGAGTACCTGGCGCCTCGCCAGCCGCCTGGGCTGCAGCCTGCTGCCGTAGCCCCTCAAGAGTAGGGCACTCTTTCTGCGCTGTGCAGAATGCTTCCCTGGTGGGTCCCCCTTCCTGCTGCCACTGCGACAGCTCAGGGACCTCCCCCAGTTCAGCCACCTGTTCCCCTGTAGGCTCCGGGGCATCACCCTCAGGCTCTGCCTCCTCCCGGACCGTGGGAACTTCTGGGGCCAGTTTCCCGCACCCCCTGCCCTTCCTCTTCTTGGCGGTCACCTGGGCCACTGTTTCAGGCTCCAGGGGCTCTTGACTACCCTGATTGTCTGCCATAGACCGGGTGGATACGCATACCCATCCAGGCAGACCCAACATCTCCAAGTGAGACCTGTGTTCCACCTCCTTCCAAGGGGAATCCTCCAGGTCGTTACCTAGCAAACAATCAACAGGCATGGTTGGACTCACAGCTACTTTCCAAGAACCTGAGACCCCCCCAAATTCAAAGGGAACCTGCGCCACTCTGCAGAGGCACTCAGAGTTGTCTACCGCAACTACTTGGTGAAGTACCCGGGGATCAATCTGCTCTTCAGACACCAGGTGACTCCTCACTGTAGTCACACTGGCTCCTGTGTCTCTCAGAGCCTTCACCCTCTGTCCATTGATGGTCACCCATTGTCTGTATTTCTTGGTGTTATCAGGCACTAGGTTTCTCTGGACCATCTCACTGTCCCCTAGTGAGGCAAGGGTAATTTCTGCTGGTTCCCACCCACCTGAAACCAACTCCTCCCCAAGCGCTACACTGGGCAAACCCTGCGACGGTGCACTAGTGGGTGTCGGTGTACTTTTGGGGCATTTGGGGTCCCCCCTCACATGACCCACCTAGTCACATGCATAGCACTACGTAAGTGCTATGCATGTGACTAGGTGGGTCATGTGAGGGGGGAACCAAATGGGGGACCACCTGCCACTGGCTTCCCTTTGGACAACCATGGCTTCTTTTCACTGGGGGGTTGGGAATCCTTACCCTGGGAATCAGTTTGGGACCCTTTAGAGAACTCCCCCTGTTTGCCCTTACCCCCCCCTTTCTTCTCAGAGGGACCCTGCCCACCCTTGGCATGGTCTCCCCCATACCTCTTTTGGAGCCTGGTGCTCTCCCAGCGGTCCGCTTCCTGCGCAAGCTTCCTGGGGTCAGTCAGCTTGCTGTCAATGAGGTGCTGGCACAGCTCTGGAAAACATAAACTGTACAAGTGCTCCCAAGCAATTAAATTATAAAGCCCCTCATACGTGTTTACCTTGCTGCCCTTCACCCAACCATCCAGTGACCTGCAAAAAGAATCAACACATTCCAACCATGTTTGGGATTCCTTTCTCTTGTAGGATCTAAAATTCTCCTTGTACTGCTCAGGGGTGAGACCATACCTGGTGAGTAAGGCCTCCTTCATGACAGGGTAGGTGAGACTCTGAGCATCCCCTAAGGCCGTCAGTGTGTCCCTCCCCTCTGCCTCAAAATGCTTCCACAGGGCTGCCCCCCAATGAGCTTCAGGGACCAGGTTCATGTGGAGAGCTGACTCATAACCCTTGAACCACAAGTAGATATCATCCTCCCTCTTATAATCCCTCACAAGGTCTTTTGGGATGTGTACCCTTCTCTCCGGCTGCACTGTAGGATTGCTGCCACCATCCCTACTGGACTGGCTCCTCTGATCTAACTCCTTTAAGTTAAGCTCATGAGCCAGCTGCATCTTCCTTTCCTCAAGGACTGCTCTTCTCTCATCTCTTTCTTTCTCCAGATTGAGCTTCTGCAGCTCCAATTGGTATGCCCTCTCTGCCTGTCTATCCTGCAACTCCTCAGGTGTCAGACCCTTGGATGAGACACTGCTACCTGCCCTGGAGACCTTCTCCCTGGACATAACAGGCCCACTCACAATACCATTGTGTACTGAACACTCTTCCTCATCCTCCTCATCTCCCTCATCCTCTGTGTGCCCGTCAGTGCTCTTGGCTGTCACCCAGGCCCTCAGCGCCTTTTGCAGCTCCTCCTTCCTGGATGAGCTCTTAATGGGACAGTCAAAACTTTTACAGAACTGCTTCAACTGAGCTTTGGTATAACTCTCCAATTTCTAAAGGTCAAAGTCAGCTCCAACTGATGCATCTCCAAGTAGAGACATGATGAAAGGTAAAAAGAGTGCAAAGTTCCAAATGCAGAAACAAGTTTCCAAATGAAGTTCAAAGTCAATCAAGGATCAGCGCAAAAAAAACAAAGTGGACGTAGGGAAAAATCCACAAAAAGAGAAAAAGCAAAAATCTCAAGACAAGCAGTATGTGGTCACGTAGTAGTCTGAACTCAAACAGTAGTGTACACTTAATTACTGTATGTCAAGTACAAATACAAGTCCAAATCCCAACTGCTGATCACCAATGTTAGAAATGGGGTCTTTGGTGTACAGTCAGGTTACCCCCTGTTCAAGCAAGGACCCTCACTCTAGTCAGGGTAAAAGAGAATCACCCTCAGCTAACCCCTGCTTACCCCCTTGGTAGCTTGGCAGAGCAGTAGGCTTAACCTCAGAGTGCTAGGTGTAAAGTATTTGTACCAACACACACAGTAACTTAATGAAAACACTACAAAATGACAGAAAACCGGTTTAGAAAAAAATAGGAAATATTTATCTAAACAAAACAAGACCAAAACGACAAAAATCCGACATACATAACTCAAGTTATGAATTTTTAAAGATGAAACTAAAAAATAGCACTTAGAAACAAAAATGCTTCGATGAGATGTTAACATGGCGTCGTGACGGAGTCGTTCCCAACAAGCCAACACCAGCGGCGCCGGACACGGAGTCGTGTAGACCCCAAGTACAGTACCTTTGGTGAAGAGTGAAAACAAGCCGATGCACAAAGTCGGGGATCGCGGCGTCTGTGCGAAACGTTGAATCCGTGCACTTCGAGCGGCGTCGGTCACGACGTGGTGCGGCGACTTCCATGGAGCCGCGGACTTCAGCAGGGCTGCTGCGGCGTCGGGCCTGCGAAGAGCGTCACGTTCCAGCGAAGGTCACGGCGTCAGGTGCATGCGGCGTTACCGGATACAGCAGCGGCGTCGATCCGGAGTCTTCCGAAGTCGATTTCCTTGGATTTCCACCAGCTTTTCTTTCAAGGGCCCAGGGACTGGATAGGGCACCACTTGTCAGAGCAGGAGTCTCTCCAGAGACTCCAGGTGCTGGCAGAGAGAAGTCTTTGCTGTCCCTGAGACTTCAAACAACAGGAGGCAAGCTCTAACTCAAGCCCTTGGAGATTTCTTCACAAGATGGAAGGCACACAAAGTCCAGTCTTTGCCCTCTTACTCTGGCAGAAGCAGCACTGCAGGAAAGCTCCACAAAGCACAGTCACAGGCAGGGCAGCACTTCTTCCTCAGCTATCAGCTCTTCTCCAGGCAGAGGTTCCTCTTGGTTCCAGAAGTGTTTCTCAAGTCTGTAGATTTGGGTGCCCTTCTTATACCCATTTTAGTCTTTGAAGTCACCTTTCTTCAAAGGGGACTCACACCTACTTGTGAAATCCTGCCTTGCCCAGGTAAGGCCTCAGACACACACCAGGGGGTTGGAGCCGGCATTGTCAGAGGCAGGCACAGTCCTTTCAAATGAGAGCGACCACTCCACCCCTCCCTCCTCGCAGAGATGGCTAATCAGGAAATGCAGGTTACACCCCAGCCCCCTTTGTGTCACTGTCTAGTGCGAGGTGAAAAACAACCCAACTGTCAAACTGACCCACACAGGGAATCCACAAACAAGGCAGAGTCACAGAATGGTTTAAGCAAGGAAATGCTCACTTTCTAAAAGTGGCATTTTCAAACGCACAATCTTAAAATCAACTTTACTAAAAGATGTATTTTTTAATTGTGAGTTCAGGGACACCAAACTCCACATGTCCATCTACTCTCTAGGGGAATCTACACTTTAGTCATATTTAAAGGTAGCCTCCATATTATCCTATGAGAGAGACAGGCCTTGCAACAGTGAAAAACTAAATTGGCAGTATTTCACTGTCAGGACATATAAACCACATTACTATATGTCGTACCTTATCCATACACTGCACCCTGCCCTTGGGGCTACCTAGGGCCTACCTTGGGTGTGCCTTACATGTAAGAAAAGGGAAGGTTTAGGCCTGGCAAGTGTGTACACTTGCCAAGTCGAATTTACAGTGTAAAAATACATACATAGACACTGCAGTGACCGGTCTGAGACATGATTACAGGGTTACTTGTGTGGGTGGCACAATCAGTGCTGCAGGCCCACTAGTAACATTTGATTTACAGGCCCTGGGCACCTCTAGTGCACTTTACTAGGGACTTAACAGAAAACCAAATATGCCAATCATGGAGAACCAATTACGTACACATTTTAAACAGGAGCACTTGCACTTTAGCACTGGTTAGCAGTGGTAATGTGCCCAGAGTAACAAAAACAGTAAAATCAGTGTCCAGCACACATCAACAACCTGGGGAACAGAGGCAAAAAATTAAGGGAGACCACACCAAGGATGAAAAGTCTAACAATTGTTTTCCCATTTTAGAGTTTTTGTGGAGGCTTTTCTTCAATCTGGACATAGGACATGTGGTCTGCTTACTCCAACAGCCACTGAGGTAGTGAAGAGCCTTGGAATTTATGTGGGAAACAAGCTGTCTTTTAGCTCTCAGAATTACAAAGTAATTTCCATCTGCTTTTATCACATCTGCATATTGGGGAGGATTTTGTCATTTCTTCCAATGTCAAATCAGAAAACCGCAATAAAAGCAATAACAGTTTCCCACCTCAGTGACTGTAATACTTTGCATTTAGGTTTATCTAAACCCTCCTGAATAAAATACAAATGGTGCAGGATGTCTTGGGCAGCATGCTTTTAAATTTCACACATCTTTTCTCTATTACAGGCCACATTACACAACTGCATTGGCTGTCAATTTAATGAACAGGCCTCATGTAGGTTCCACAAGGCACTAGAAAATAAGGGTCCTGGGGCAATTAAATTTCACTTAAGACTTTATCATTCCTCTAGGACCCTAAACTCTTCTTCAAGCTGCAGCTGGAAGACCATTGGTTCAGGAAGTCGAGAATTATAAAGAGATACTTCTATCAGTAAATCAAGGCTTGGAACATGTTCCAATTATGTATTCATAAAGAACCCCAACACCTCATATTTCACAATAAAATAAAGACTTTGCTGTCAACATAGGAGTTTACCTCAGGTCAGTTTTTCAGAGTAGCGTCTTGAAGCTCTGTGGTATTTGTATTGCACTTTATAAACCCTTCTCAATTTCAAATTCAAATTGAATGCTTTGAAAATACAGTAAAAAAAATAAAATCCCTGGATATAAAAACTATGTACTGTTTATAATTGATAAGGAATTACAAACCCCAGAATACGTTTGAAAACAGGCCAATTAGATTTGTGTTCTTTGTAAATCAACGCAGAAATTCTACTACACCAGGAAAACTCACAACATGCTCACAAACCCATAGTGATCGTCCCTCTTCCCAGGTCACTTTAATGCTTCAGGAAGCCACTGCAGGGCATGTTAGCCATGTTGGAAATAGTCTTCCAGACACATGTTTAGGGCATAAAACACTTCTTCAAAGCTTTATGAAAGCAATCTAAGTGCTCAGACACAAACAGCATCCATTCCTTAAGCTTTCATGGCCGAGTGGATGCAAACTGACTCAGACTACATAATCATTAAAGATACATATTACTGGCGAGCTCAAAGCCAACATCACAAATCCCAAAGCAATTTAATCAACTGGGGTTTCAGTGGACAGGGATAGTCTGGGCCATGGCCACATTCAGAGCTTTAATTGTGCAGGTGTTTGCAGATGTTGGGCACCATCCCTCACTTTGGGGTACTTTGAATTATTTCATCATTAGGCTTTGCTCCGGAGCAACAGTGAGAAAGCAGAAAAGGGAGAAGAAATAATAATGCAAAGAAAGATGGGCAAACAATAACTAAGGGAAAAAGCAGGTATGAAAGATATCCTGGACAATTAAGATAAAGAGATAGAAGGTATTAGGTTGTGGCAGAGAGGAGCATTAGCCTTGTTACCGAGCAACTCATGCATTCAGTAGTACCAGTAGTGGACTCCTAAAAAAAACTTTGGACCCCTGTTTATTCAGTTTTTTTTTTAACAAGTTAAGCACTGACAATGGCAAAGACTGAAAACCAGACCAACGGGGCTTAGAAGTGTGCCCTCTGTTTCTGAACGCATCTTCATATTTTCTATTAAAAAACTCTAGTAGATAACCTGCACATAATTAAGAGTGGCTAGGAGGATCAAAGCCAGCCAGTGTTTCAGAGAAGGGCATTAAACAAACATTTCCAGTTATCCTCAATGATCCGATCACCGTTGATCATTGTGAGTATTGTATACATTGCTATGGGTGCAAATGCTTTTTATAACCTATATCAGATTTTTGTTTCAATTACAGGATGACCCTTAATTAACTGATGAGCGATTTTATGGATTCTTAATAGACTACCAAGAAACATATCGCACTATAAAAGTGTATAAAATGACTCATGGATTAATAATAGCAAAAGTGTGTTCTTTCTGTAGCACTTCTATCCTAAGTGCTTTATGTAGAACGTTTATTATCACCCACCTAAAGTGGTGCTCACTTCATGGATCCCAGATGGATAAAAGCTTGCTATCACCTGTGCACCCCGCACCCCGAGACATAAACCGTAGCCTTCCCTCCTCCCCGCCTCAATGACCCCCTTGGGTCCACCTGTCCTTTCTGTCCAAAAGCATGACAACACAAAGATAGCGGCAGTGACAGAGTAAACTCTACAAGGGTTCAGGAGGTAGTGATTTGGGGAGGCGAGTCAGTCACTGCAGTGAATAAACACACGTGTGTGTGTGTCCACGTGTGTGGTGTCCACGCACACCAAATTATATACAATATCACTGCTATCTTAATACTAAACAACAGCTGGAGGGTGGAGACTAAATCGATTCTCCAAGGTCGCAGGAGGAACGAAGTTAATCCTGGCGAGTCCCACCTGCAATCAATGCATACTTCTATATGTATGCAGCATTTAATCATAATACAACCACATAGGTAAAGTTAGACATTAAATATTGCCTATGGAGTTTAAACATGTATGGAAATGGAAAGGCTTGATCGGTCCAGTGTTCCTTATCTGCCATCATTCTCTGTTTTTCTAAGCCTCTCTCCAAATATTATAATCATACCGTGAGATCAGAGACTGAGCAGAAGACGCTAATCCACTTACCCTGCCCTGGGTGATCTGTACTCATTCAGCTACAACCTACTGAAACGTCTGGCTTTTGTGGAATTCACAGACGTTCCACCTGTACTGCCTGGAAATCTACAAATTTAGCAGATATCAAGACTTAAGCTTGCAGACTTTCTACAAAGTAAAAATACACTTGAGTATGGATAGTTAATTATTTGGAACATTTGCACAGCACATTAAACAGTCATGGAAAATGAGCAGATTGGCCATTTTGTCTTCAAAACACATATATTTTCTGTTCAACAAAATACTTTCCCGTGCACCCTGCAACCCTCTTGCTCTTAACCTCATTAAATGTACTACCAACTTGTTTTCTACAAGATTAGAAGTGCATGAAGCTTGGGGGAAATTGGTGCAGTATATTTGAATAACCACATAATTTGCAAAAACATGAATGATCACAATATAACCCCCATACCAGTCAAATACTAAGAATACTAACTTCGATTCCGGCAGAAACAGAAGTCCCTTCCTGAATCAGAGTTACAAATGTTGCAGGAAAACTGCACCTTCAGTTTTTCAAACATGCACATTTCGCTATAAAAAAAAATGGCCAAATGCCCTTGGGGGGAAACGGCCTGGACTAGAAACTCTGGGAATCGGTCTGGAAACATCTGTTCCCAGGTTAATTTGGCGACCTCAAGTACAAAAAAATATAACATGGAATACGGTATAAATTCTGCACCCCCAAATTACTGTGGCAATATCAGTTAAAATGAAGATGTGGAACTTCCAGTGAGTTTTTCTTCTGTTGTAACTGAGCCCTAGTGCCCTATGTATATGTAGGTGTCTTCAACACAACTCATTTTCACCAGTGAATGACCATATTCGCACTCCTAACATTCGTACCAGTCCAAGAAATCCTGTATATCTTGCATACAGTTCATCGACGTGTGAAAATTGTGCACACCAAAAAATCCACAAATCAGCATTTCACACCCAATTTGAAATTGTGTAGAAACAAGTTCGACATGTGTGTATAGGAGTCATTGTGAAACATTTACTACTAATCATTAAGCTGCAACTTCAAGAGGGTGTAGAATGCATTAGACAAGATAATGGTGCAAATGCACTGGGGGCTGGTGTGTATGTGTGTGTGTGATGGGGGGTATGATTATGTTCATTTAGAAAATTTAACTAGCCCTGTTACCTTTCTAAGCTTTACCTCCACTTCAACCAGTCATCTCTTATTGTTCACCTTCAAAAACAGGTCAAAAACTTAATGTGAATTTAATACTGGGACATTATTAATTCATTTATTTGGGTGTACTAAAATACGGTGGACGTGTGACATTTTTATATGGCACCCTTAGGACTGAAAAATTGTGGAATATCATTTATGTATAAAATAAAACCATGCTGGATGTATTATCGCTAATGTCCCTGCATCAGTAAGTAAGGAATGATTATAAATACATGGTTTATCGTTTTGCTGATTTTAGTTCTTTATTCATTAAAGTTATATTTAGCAATTTATGATTAATGTATTTCTTGCCCACAATTTCGTCATACCCCTAGTTACAAAGGTCACTCATATTTAGTTATGTTTCCTACGCTTTACACATAAAGAAGTATTATTTAATGATGAGCTTGGGGGCTCAATCTTTATGGCATCCCTGTCCCCACAACCCCCGAATAAAACACAATAAATACAATCTGCCATTTATAAAACATGTGACCCATGTCTATAAAATTTGACTCCTGAAAAAGCAGAAAAACAGCAGCAAAAAATACATGAAAGTGCTACAACAGTAGAAGCAATAAGTGGGGCAGAAGCAAGCTGTACCTTGGTCTACACTTGAAGTTAAACTACCCGGTGCAAATTGTCCCTCCTGCTTCAACCAAAGAAGTATGATGCAAAGAAAGTTAACATGGCTTACATTTAGTCCTCAAACAAATTCAAACCACAGAGTCACAAAATCCTTCACAACAATGCCGTCCAATAAAATATACTAATCTACAGCCCATTGCGTACTCTGATCCTCTGTTCCAGAACAAACCGATGCACCGACAAGGTGAGGGAGTCAATGGAGGCAGACAGGTTTAGCAATAGGTGGTGTTTATGGGAGGCCCTACCTACTCTGTGTCTGCAGAGTATAAACAAAGCTCATCAAATTCAGGAAATTGCTGAACATGAAAATGCAAGAAAGGGTAATGGTTCGAAAAGACTGCACAAAATCATGACAATAACAGGATATAGAAAACTGCTAAGATCAAGTATTTGTAAAATGTTAAACTACTGTTTTCAGATTCATAATATGCAGCTACATATCTTTTTTTTTACCAAAGTCAAATTTCACTTGAAAATGTACTGATGTAGGCATTCACTTGAGACCTACATCACACTTGACACTCAGCATCGAATCCTTTTCTTTATATCTGTCTCTCCTTAAGATTTCGGGCACTGACCTTTCTATATCAAAGAGCATATCATCTGCCTTCAGAAGGTATTTGTGTTGTTGGTTTCCAATTCGTACTGTACTAATCCTCTAGTTGTTCTAATTTCAAAAGCTAGTGCCACTACACTGGAGCAATGTTAAAGTGCAGTTTGAAGACGGCTCTGTTTGCTATGGCACTAAACGTCAGTGGCACTCCATTGATACACAACACCATAGTTATTCACAGCACAACACTGTCCTCACACACAGAAGCATACTCACACAAAGCATTGTAGTACTACACATCTCTATACTCAAGCACAGCACTGTACTCAACAGCGCTAGCCTTAAAAACAGCACTACAGGCCTATTTTGCCGTATGATTCCACACAAGAGTAGAACCAAACACAGCACTATAATCACACCGGGCACAGTAGTCCCACACTAGACTCACACTCAAAACTATAAACACGAACAACACTACACTATATTCATTCATGACACTGTACTCACAACCAACCCTATATTTATGAGTTATGCGAAACTCACACAGCGCTATAGTTGCACACTTCATCTTGCACCCGTACAGCACTATATTTACAAACACAACCTGCACACATGCGTCACTGTACTCGCACACTTAGACACACACGCTCGCACACACACAGATCGATTGAACGGAATAAGTCCCTCTCACGCGACCATTTGCACTTGAAGGATTTGTCATGCCGAGGCGTCCCCTGTGGCTCTCTGGCTCCAAGAACACGACACACATTAAAGGACTTCTAAAATAAGAGCCCGCTGCTCTCGCAACAGTCCAGGCCCTGAAAGGCATGGAGTTCTGTATCATGCAGGCCTTCTGGTGATTATGTGCTCTTAGCACCACTGGCTCTGACCTCCCAGACAACTGGACTCTCCAGTGATGACTTCATGTTCTGGCGTCTTAGAGGAAGCTTAGGACTGCTTTTTAGGGTCGAGCCTGCGTTGCATGCGCTCGCGCATGCGTTTCGCAGGGAGACTCTTTTGTATTTATAAAAGGGCTCGGAGCCCTGTCAACTTCACATCAGTGTTTTTTATTGGTTGGTGGTCTTCCCTGATAAAATCTGCTTGCTTTCATTAGTCAAAGGCACCCATATGGCATGCCTTTTCCAGTGGCTAGCCCTCCTCCAGCGCAGCGACCAAGTACAGAAAAAAATGCGAGGCTCGCTGTTTTCCATCGGGCTCGTGGATTTTTTTTTCTCAAACTTAGGAGCCCGATTTCGCTTGGCAGAAGTCGAGCGCTTTACATACTTGATTTCACTTTTTCGGGTTATGTACATAAATGCACTTTTGCCCGATAGGTGAAAAGTCGGGTTAGGAGTTTACAACGTGATCAGCTCTAACATGAGCAAACGCGAGACCCGATGCATTGTAAATACTTGTGTTTACCTCCAGCAGACAGCGCGAGTCCGCCCACCCCACCGTGATTGCATTTGGTAAAATCCTGCCTACCATCCCTACAGGCCCCCATCTCTCAGTGCTCACTTTCCTCCCGACTCTGCAGCCCCGCCGAGCCCCTGGTTCTCGCGTTTCGGGGGTGTCTCCGCGCCATTACAGCTCACTCATTTCCAGTGTCGGCAGAGCGCGGTTAGGCTTTTGCTGATGAACTCGGGGCCCCGAGGATAATCAACTGAGGGAATCGATAGCAATTTGTGGTTCGGCTTTCAGGGAGCGCCACAGCGCGAGGAACGGTGAAATTAATACACACAGGAGACGCATGCCAGTCCAGAGAGAAGGAAAGGGCATTCGTGGTGGTGTCCACATCAGAAGAGGCGAGATACGCGGATTTGTGTCTCTTTATCTCACAATTCCCACCGGTAGCACAATACATTATTGTGTCACGAAAGAGTGCCTTTTATTCCGGCTTCAGAACAGATAATGTACTCTGTAAACACCCGGGCGAAGGCTTGGCGTCTTGCCGACTCATCCCTGTGTCCCTGCATTGCCCTGCTGTGTTCAGTCGTTTCACCTCTATATTTGCCGTGCCATGATGTGTTCATCGTATCACGCGTCTTTCTGCTGTCCAGCCCTGTCTATCACACACGGAGACAGACAGTGCTTGAAATGGAAAAAATAAAGTGCAGGTACTCTGTGCCAGAGTAACTGCTTGTTTCTGAGAAGTGCCGGTACTCTCCAATTAAAAGTATTACGTTTTTCATGAGATGTGCCGGTACTCTCCGGCTCAAAATGGAAAAGTACCGGTACTCAGTACCGGACAGTACCGGCCCAATTAAAACACTGGAGACAGAGGTTCAACAATCACTGTCCTCCGAGACAAATACTAGGTAACCACGCCTAAAGTGATGGTGATCAGGGTCTTTGAACAGCCCGGCTCCGCTCAATCGCGTCTTCTTGAACTGGCCTGCTCAGTGTCGTCTTAAGGATTCTTAGGCAAGATATATTTTGGGGTCACCTGTTCGTCACAACTTTGAATTGTATTACCCATTATCTGCTAATTGAAGCCCGTATGATGTAAATCGAACTTTCAGAGATGGAGTTCACACAAAAACAGCTGAAATATATCTTTTCAGGGACCCAAATAGTTAACGATATACTGGGCAAAGAGAAACAGAGTCAAAGGAAGAGGTAACCAGAAGGAGAGAGGGTGGGCTATGGAGGTAAGCCAGAGTGAAATAAAGTTTACTTTCCCAGGGGTCCACTTGGAAGATGGGGTCCCTGGGCAATTGCCCATACCTTACAACGTCTCTGACTTTGCTGCATTCTGTCGTCATATCTGTCTTTGTATTGCCTTACTGTGTTCCCTCATGTTGTCTCTGTCTTCGAATGGCCCACTGTGTTGTCATTCCGCATTTGTCTCTGTATTATTCAGCCATGCTCTGTCTTGCTGTGTCACCACTGCTTGGTACTGCACTACTCTGTTGTTTTGTGGCACTCCTGTCCTAAAACTGCCCTTCTGTGGTTATGTCAACCCTCTCTTTGTAATGGCTTCCTGTGTTTCGTCATGCTACTTTTTGTTATTGCCTTTCTGAATCATTTTCTTTCTTTTGTCCTCCTGTGTTCTCTCTTGTTGTGTCATGACTGCCTTGCTACTACTCTAGTTGGTTGTGATTAGGGGTGTGCGGAATTATTAATTCCACCTGCGGAATTGACAGAATTTGATGAATCCCAGATCCAGTTAAATTCCATCAATCGCTCCATGGTGGAATATTTTCCAGCAAGACTCCAGAACTGTGAGCAAGATTTAGCGTTGCTCACCATGATTTTCTAATGCGGGTGGTTGTGGTGGTGGTTCGAGTAGATTTGCTGCTGCTCAAGTAGATTTTCTACTCAAGCGGCAGCAAAAGCAACACAAATGACTGCATGCTCTTTTGCAGTGCATGGTGCAGTTTGCTCTGATTTATTGAGCGCAGAATGGAAGGAGGTTTGTTGCTCTGGCAGCCAGGTATGAGAAAGATCTGCCATCTTCTCTGGTTATGTGAACTTTAGGCACAAAGGCTAGGTACATAGATGGACATAGAGAGCGAGAATGTCTAAACCAAGAGAATTTGCATCTCAAACAGGAAGAACCTTTGAGTTTAAGTGAACAATGATGGATGTAGAGAGCTTTGAAAACTGAGCGTTTCTGCTTTGGGAGCCAGTCAAGTGACTGCAGATTAAGTTTTATGGGCTCTTTGACAGGAATGGTTAGCATAACCTTGCTGCTGCATCCTGAAGACGGTTGACAAGTAATTAGGAACAATCAAGATCACAAAATTGTTGAAATCAAGGACTGAGGAGACTGGAGCCTGTAATACTGTTTTTCATTAAGAAATGGGTAACAAGGGACATGTTTTTGGTAGTAAACAAAGGGTTTGAAGTAAGCAGCGCAGTTTTGTCGATGTGAGAAGCTAAGGTTAATTTAATGTCAAAGGTAACAGCAAGGTTGCTAGCAATATTTATTGGACAGGTACCACACATTTCACAGGGTCAGCAGGATGGTGATTAGAAGGGAAATTGATTACCAAAGATCAGGACCTCACTTTTCTCCCTGTTTAATCTGGGGTAGCAATGTTTTTGGTGATAGAGACAATAATCTAGATACCATCAGTGTAGGTGATACAGAACACATACGATCATACTAATTCAGCTAGTGTGCCACCGGCTGTGTTCTGCACTATTACCAATCTCGTCGTATTGCCCTGCTGTCTTCTTTTGTGTCATCCCTGTCTTTGTATCGCTTCACTGTGGTCTGGCGTTTCATCACTGTCCCAGTTTTCTGTGCTGTGTTGAGTCGTGTCTTTGACCTGCTTCCCTTGGTATTTCCCTTTCTGTGTGTGCCAGCTCTGCCTTTGTACTCCCTCTGTAGTTCAAATGTGTCATCTCTGCTACGTTTTGCTCTGGTGTGGTGTGCGATGCCATCACAGACTACTGTATTTTGTTGTGCCATCCTTTTCTTGCAATTGCGATGATACATTTAGTCCTGTTATATTCCTAGTACAGCACCACTGTTCTGTTGCATCACCCTGTCGTAGTATTTCTCTGCGGTACTATATCATCACATCTCTCTCTTTGTAATGCCCCCTGTCTTCTGGCATGTCAATCAGCCTTTGTATTGCCACTCTCTGTTCTGCTGTGCCACCTCTTTCATGGTATTCATGTGTTGTGCTGTGGCCTGTCACTTCCACTGCCTCCTTCGTCATCTCATCTCTGCCTTTGTATTGCTCTGCTGTGTAGTGTCAATGGTGTCTTTGTGCTACCTCCAGCGTTCTGTCTGTTATTTCTATCTTTGTATTACTCTGTTGTGATCTACCATGTCATCATTGGCTGGGTATTCACAGAATGTGTTCTGTTGTGTCGTTCCTGTCTCGGTATTGCCCTGTTGTATTAATGGTGTGTTGTCACTGTCCTGTTATTGCCCTCATGTAATTTGTTTTGTCATGCCATCTCTATTTTGGTATTGCGCTGCTGTCCCTTTTTTATATTTGAGTTGTGTTATTTCTTGCGCAGACATGGTTCTACATGGACCCTGGGCAGTAAAGGGTTAGTATTAAATGGGATCTGCATGTGGCATGTTTGGGTATTAAAAAAAAAAGTTTCGTCCAAAAACATTTTGTGCCATGCAGTGTTTCTTCAAATAGTGGCCAGCTGTGGCACACTTCACCATCAAATCCGGCTGCACCAAGGTAAGAGGGCACCATAGTGGAGAGTCATTAGGTGTGAAAAGGTTTGTGTGCAAGTTAACTAAATGAGCAGGGAGCAGCACCTCATTACAAAGAAAAAAAATCTGGACCATCATCTGGACACAATATTTTCAGGCAGACCACACCCCCTCAAGGAAGTGCTAGTCAGAAAGGGCTGAGTCCAGTGAGAATGAATAAGAATGAGTCGGAGGAAGTGTAAGACAGCCTTAGTGGGAATGAGTGAGAGTGTCTGTTACTTTGAGGATGATCATAATAAGTGAGCCAGAGTGACTGAAAATGTGTGAGAATGAATGAGAATAAGAGTGTGTAAGTGACTGTAAATGAGAACGAGTAAATGAGTCAGAGTGTGAATGAATTAGTACCAGAATGTGAGTTAAAGTGAGTGATAAGTGAGTATGAGCAAATGAGGAAGTGAAGGCAAGAGTGAGTGCAAGTAGGAGTGAATACGTTTGATTAAATCAAAGTAAGAATGAGTGATTGTGAATGAGTGAGAAAGAGTGTGTCAGTCAGTGTAAGAGTGAGTGCAAGGGGGTGAGAATTGAATGAATGCAACTGAATGCAAACAAAAGAGCAAGAGTGAGTGAAAATGAATGTGATTGAGTGAATGTTTGTGAGCATGCATAACAATGTGGTATTGTGTTTGTGAGACTGCAGTTGGCTCTGGCACACTTAAGGTGATTATTGGCTTACAGTGGCACTCATGGCAAAAACACTGGCACTGGCATACCAGAGGGAATGTATGATGGAACAATTAACGCGAGAACCACGCATGGCTGAACAACGCGGTTGGAACAAGGACTGCGTTGGTACAACGAGTGCCTCTCCCACGCATGCCTTTACAATGATTTTTCATTGTAAAGGCATGTGTGGAAATGGCATGTGTGGTTCTAGCAAGCCACGCACCACCCACCCTAAGGTCCAAAAGTACCCCAACCCTAATACTAAAACTACCCCACCCCTAAAAACAAATGTACCCCAACACCCCCCAACCACCATGAGACCTAAAACCGTCCCGACACGCACCCACCCTAAAATTCAACCCCCTCACCCGCCCCTAAAAACAAAACTAACCTGACATCCGCCCCTAAAAACAAAACTATCACGACCACCCCACCCCTACCCCTAAAAACAAAACTAACCCGACTACCCCACCCCTGTCTCTAAAAACAAAACAACCCCCACCCCTAAAAACAAAACTATCCCGGCCCACAACCCACCCCTAAAAACAAAACTACCCTGACTCCACCACCCTGCCCCTAAAAACAAAAAAAAATACTCCGACACCCACCACCCACGTGAGACCTAAAACCTTCCCGACCTCCCACCCCGCCCCTAAAAACAAAACTACCCTGATTCCACCACCCCCACCCTAAAAAACAAACTACCCCATCCCCCAACCTGTCTCTAAAAACCAAACTACCCAGATCCCACCCCTAAAAACCAAACTACCCGACCTCCCCACCCCCACCCAAGCCCTTAGTCCACCTCCACCCCTAAAAACTACTGCCAACCCTGCCCCAACCCCACTTACCTGACCAAACTACCCTGACCCCCCACCCGCCCCTAAAAACCAAACTACCCCGATCACCCCACCCCGCCCCTAAAACCCAAACTACCCGACCCGCCCACACCTCCTAGCACTTAATCCACCCCACCCCTAAAAACTACCCCAACCACACTTACCTGACCAAAACACCTTGATCCCCTCACCCGCCTCTAAAAACCAAACTATCCCAATACCCCCACCCATGCCCCTAAAAACCAAACTACTCCAGTCCCCCAACCCACCCCTAAAAACCAAACTAACCGACTCCCCCACCCCTGCCTCAAGCCCTTGATCCATCTCCCCCCTAAAAACTTCCCCCAACCCTGCCCCAACCCCACTTACCTGACCAAACTACCTGATTCCCCCACCCGCCCCTAAAAACCAAACTACTCCATTCTCCCATACCACCCCTAAAAACCAAACTACCCCGATCCACCCACCTGCCCCTAAAAACCAAAGTACCCTGATCCCCCACCCCTAAAAACCAAACTACCCCAACCCCCCCACCCCTGCCCCAAGCCCTTAATCCCCACCCCTAAAAACTACAAACAACCCTGCCACAGCCCCACTTACCTAACCACGTCCTCTCCCGATCCACTTTGCCTTTTTCTCTGCCTTAACCACGCATATGCGTAGTTTAGCACATGCGTGGTTAAGGCATTCGTTGTACCGGAAAGCGTGGTTACACTTGCGTTGTAGGTGCCATTGTTGTTCCAGAGTCGTTGTTCAGGACGTTCACCTACTGGAGGTATTTCTTGGCATGACAGGCACCTATGGCACTGACCTGGCCTATGGCACTGACACGCTGAAAGTCTTTTTTGGCATATTGTGCACCCATGGTTAAATACTAATACTGGCATTCTAGACATAATTCTTGGTGTATGGGTTATCAGCAGAAAAACGCTGGTACTGGCATACTTGAGGTAAA
Source organism: Pleurodeles waltl (assembly GCF_031143425.1). Classification (NCBI taxonomy): domain Eukaryota; kingdom Metazoa; phylum Chordata; class Amphibia; order Caudata; family Salamandridae; genus Pleurodeles; species Pleurodeles waltl. Next base: position 554,675,059 of record NC_090448.1, read on the forward strand.
TGATGGCATATGAGGCATCTGTGGCTAAATATTGGATGTAATTTCTGTCATAAGGAAGGACATATGTGGTATATGGGCAGAGGGCAACCATAAGAAATGGTGGCACTGGTATATTGGAGGTAATTAGTAACATAAGTGTCACTCATGACCCTTAAGGATGGCATTAATATAAACATTCTGACACTGGTATTTTGTAAGTATATTTGTGGCCTAAATGGATACCTAGGGCATATTAGGGGCACACATGACAAAATGCTGGCCCTGGTTTCATGGAGGTTATTGTTGACACATAGAGCACTGTTAGAAATGGGGTCTTTGGTTGGCAGTCAGGTTACCCCCTGTCCAAGCAAGGACCCTCACTCTAGTCAGGGTAAGTCACACACAATCCAAATTATCCTGTGCCCACCCTCTGGTAGCTTGGCACTGAGCACTCAGGTTTAACTTAGAAGGCAATGTGTAAAGTATTTGTGCAATAAATCATACAATAAGACAATATAGCACCACAACAATACACCACACATTGTTTAGAAAAATATATAATATTTATCTGGGTATTTGCAGGTCAAAACGATAAAAGATGCAATATGAATTTGTAGAGATATCACTGAAAAGTGATATAAAGTGTATTAAGTCTTTAAAAAGCAAACAAAGTCTCTTTCAAGCACAAAGTACCTAAGTTGGAGTGGAAAATCTCCCCAAAGGGCCACAGAGGAGGAGATGCATGGAAAAATGGTGTGTGCGTCGGTTTTGCCCCTTCACACACGGACTTGCGTCGTTATTTTTCACGCGGGGAAGACGTGCATCATTTTCCGGCATGCGGACAGGTCTCCTCTGTGGATCGCGGGATTACCAGATGTCCCGCGGTCTGTGTGTGGAATCCTGGGCTTGTTATCCAGCTGCGCGTCGTCCCGGTGGGCTGTACGTGGAATTTTCTCCCTCACGGTAGGCATTGCGTCGATTTCCTCTCTGGAAGTCGGGTGGCGTTGTCCAGGTGGGCCGTGCGTCTAAGTTCCGATCGCACTGCATGCGTCGCGTCGATCTTATCCCTGCGGGGTCCAGCAGCGTCTGTCCGGATCGGTGTGCAGTGAATTTTTCACCGCGGAGCAAGCTGTGCGTCGAATTTTTCGGCGCACAAGGAAGTCCAGTTGAAAGGTGGAAGTCCTTTTGGTCCTGAGACTTCAGGGAACAGGAGGCAAGCTCTATCCAAGCCCTTGGAGAGCACTTCTGCAGCAAGGCAAGAGTTCAGCATGGCAGCAGGCCAACAGCAAGGCAGCAGTCCTTTGTAGAAAGCAGTCAGGTGAGTCCTTCGAGCAGCCAGGCAGATCTTCTTGGCAGGATGCAGGTTCTGGTTCAGGTTTCTTCTCCAGCAAGTGTCTGAGGTGGTAGGGCAGAGGCCCTGTTGTATACTAAAATGTGCCTTTGAAGTGGGGAAGACTTCAAAGAGGGGCCTAGAAGTGCACCAGGTCCCCTTTCAGTTCAATCCTGTCTGGTCTGCCAGGGTCCCAGTAGGGGGTGTGGCAGTCCTTTGAGTGAGGGCAGGCCCTCCACTCTCCCAGCCCAGGAAGACCCATTCAAAATGCAGATGTATGCAAGTGAAGCTGAGTACCCTGTGTTTGGGGTGTTTCTGAGTGAATGCACAAGGAGCTGTCAACTAAACCTAGCCAGACGTGGATTGTAAGGCAAAGAAGATTTAAGTGCAGAGAAATGCTCACTTTCTAAAAGTGGCATTTCTAAAATAGTAATATTAAATCCAACTTCACCAGTCAGCAGGATTCTGTATTACTATTCTGGCCATACTAAATATGACCTTCCTACTCCTTTCAGATCAGCAACTACCACTTCAACAATGTATGAGGGCAGCCCCAATGTTAACCTATGAAGGGAGTAGGCCTCACAGTAGTGTAAAAACGAATTTAGGAGTTTTACACTACCAGGATATATAAACTACACAGGTACATGTCCTGCCTTTTACCCTCACAGCACCCTGCTCTAGGGATTACCTAGGGCACACATTAGGGGTGACTTATATGTAGAAAAAGGGGAGTCTTAGGCTTGACAAGTACTTTTAAATGCCAAGGCGAAATGGCAGTGAAACTGCACACAAAGGCCTTGCAATGGCAGGCCTGGGACAAGGTAAAGGGGCTACTTAAGTGGGTGGCACAACCAGTGCTGCAGGTCCACTAGTAGCATTTAATCTACAGGCCCTAGGCACATATAGTGCTCTCTACTAGGGTCTTACAAGTAAATCAAATAGCCAATCATGGATAAACCAATCAACAGTACAATTTACACAGAGAGCATATGCACTTTAGCACTGGTTAGCAGTGGTAAAGTGCCCAGATTTCAAAAGCCAACAACAACAGGTCCGAAAAAATAAGAGGAAGGAGGCAAAAAGTTTGGGGATGACCCTGTAAAAAGGCCAGGTCCAACGGGCACCCATAGCATTTTTCTAAATAAAATGGGGTCAATTCCTGTGGAGTGTCAAGTTTAATTGGCCTGGCACACCGTGAAATGACTTGATAATAGTGGTCTTTGAGAGCCTATGGCTTTTTAGCAAAATTATGTGACAATCAAATTTACAATTTTCATGAAAGGACATGAATATTTATAGAGTACACTTTGGGAGCCTATGGCCTTTTAGCAAATGTTTGTGAAAATTGTGCTTTAAAATGCACCATTTTACAACATTTTTTCAACAAATTTTCTGGGAAGAATCTGTTGAGCCCTCTTGGAAAAGGTGTGGCTCACTCGCTATCTACATTTCAGGGTAAGTATTACCTCACTTTCTCTGAACGATTCAGGTTCATGGGTCATATGATGTCACTTCCTGTGATGTCATTAAGTTTAAAAGGTGTGTGTGAAGTCACTGCCACTATCATAGTATTTTAGTGAATCGAAAGCCATAGCACTGAGCAGAGAAACTGTTGTGTATGGTCTAGTACATACAAGGTCTACACACCTTTTAGCTAATTATCATGGAATAGCACAAATCCTAGGGGAACTAAGTGCAAAGCTTGATCTTAACCTTAGTGATTAACAAAGCACCAATGTTCATTCGTGGACCAGATTTACAGCAATATAAAAGTGGATTATTTTCCACACCACCAGCTATAAGGTGTCACAGACCTTCAGTACAGTACATCTGTCTCTCTGTGAATCTCTTATATTTGCATTCAGCTGATTCAATAGTTATAGTTAAAACTGCACTATTTAACAGAAGAAATAAAGAAGCTGTTCTGCAACACATATAACACAGACACACTTTCCCCCATATAAAACGTTTTCTAGACAGAGTCAACATGTGATAAACAGAAACAGGAGTGCAAAGCAAAAGAGTCTCCATCATGCAAGTTTAAGGGAATTGCATTTTGAGCACAAAACTTACATCGTTATGGTATCCCCCAGCACTTTTCCCTCCGTCTCTTTTGCTGGACTGCACACCTACCAGTCACAACACTCAAACTTTGACACCTACAGCACCAAACGTCAGGCAGAATAGCACTAGCACCAGGCTGTGTACCGCTTTATGGGTGGACACAATTAGCAGACTGACTTTTCAAGTTTTGGAAACAGGTTCATGGTACAAGCAATACATTAAGGTATAGGAAAACACCTATTGTACTGCTCATCCGCGCAGAAAGGCATGGTTTATTTGTCACCAAAACTACAAAAAAACATGTGGGCACATCCTGTCATTTTTACAATTCAAGTGCCTAAACGTCTTGGAGCACTTTTAAAGGCTTTAATACACCAATTCAACCCCTTCCCAAAGTTTCCCTCCTCCTTCTGCGATGTGGCTTTGTGGGTTACATTTCTCTTTAAGGGGACACGGAGGATAAAACCTACACGTGAGCAGCTGTCTCTCCCTATCACAATGAAAGTTCTGAGGAAAGTCTTTGGTAAATGCGGTCACTTGTCTACTCGTTGCCTTGATGTAGCTCTGTGCTATGATATTCTGCACACTTCGCACTACGGGCCGAAATGCCAATGAAAAACTTCACCGATAATATTGCCTAAAAGTATATTTTATTATCTTTGTGTTTGCTGGTCTAATTTTTACATTATTGGAACACAGAGATATCTAAATAAAACCCGTGAACTGTTTTTTTTAAAAATATCTTATCTCCAATCACTTCACAAGCACATTCTCTTTATTGGGGCAGTGGCTTGGAAAGTTAATTTCAATGGTTTGTACTTTCTTGGGAACATCCCTGTCTATGTAGGTCAACTGGGTGGACAGGTCATTAAGCGTAATAATATATATTTTAAAAATATATATACTTTTTATTGGCAGTCGTACAAGGTATCAGTCAAAAGGATGAAAACATGGTTAAGCAAATACATCTTATTTCTGTTCAGCAATATTGCATACGTAAAAAAGCAGAAAAGTGTCTCCTAGCCACCTAAGAGTTCGACATGTCCGTGTCATGTGGCAGTATATTCTCCAAGATCGCCATTAATACGATAAAGTTCAATAATAGATAAACGTGTACTTAACCAAACTATGCTTTCCCCCGAGACTAACCACCACCAAAAAAGGATAGTGCGTACTTTTTCTTGCAGGGGAACATAATTGTGTGCTGGGTATGTATAAAACCAGGTACTGCAGGAACGACGAGGAAGGGTTTGGAACTATGTGGATGTGTGCTCTCTGCTCAAAATGGGAGGATATTGGCTGTATCAGGGGCCATCTAAGGTGATCTGGTATCATCATAAGGTAGGGCCTTGTAATCTTGGAGGATAATATCTCAATGTGAAGAGAGGGTATTTCCATAGATTGTGCCTCTTTTCTCTGAAAAGAGCGATGCTCTCTGATTGTGCCCATTTGGTTTCCTCCACCCGCCACAGTGGGAGAGATGTGGGTTTTAACGATTTCCACATCATCGACACCATCCATTTTGCTAGGAGCAGGACGAGGTCCATATAGCAAGTTGTCCCTTTTTTATTTTTAGGGCAAGTTGACAAACCCAGAAGTTATTGTTATACAGTATCTAGTCTGTCGCTGCTTATAATAAACCTGATAAGACTATTTCCACAAAAATCCCTAGTAATCTGCAAGTTCAGAACATGTGTATCATGTCTCCTGGACTTCTTCTGCAGCATGGACATACATCCAGAACTAGGGGGTAGATCCGGTGTAAGAGTTGTGGGGTCAAATAGGCCCTGTGTAGGATGCAAATCTGGATATATTTAGAGTGGGAATTATGGTGTATTTTACTATCCTATTCCAGGATTTTGAGCCAGTCAGCATCCTGCACTGTTTGTCCCAGGAATCCCTCCCAGGTAGATCATAGGCAGTGCAGTCTGAAGGCCGTCTGGGAAAGGAAGGAAATAACCACATCACCAGACACCTGCCATGACCCACCGAATGCAAGGCATGGAATAATGGGTCCTGGGTTGGTTCTGGTCCTTCCATCACTGAGTGTTGATCTAGTGTCATCTTAACTGCCTCGTAAGTCAAGATAGTGCTACTGGGGAGGCCATGAAAGTCAAGAAGATTTTGAAAGGGCTTTAACGTGCCATTGGTGAAGAGGTTGCTAAGAGTGTAAATGCCAGCTGTCTCCCAGACTTCAAGAAATCTAACAGTAAGTATACAGCTGTCAAGTCCCCTGAGCTGCAGAAGCAGAGAGTAGGGACAGGCAGTCATAACACAGGAGAACCTTGCCTCAAACATTCCTGAGCTGTCCGTAAAATGAGTGAATATTGGCCTCTAGGCGCACTATGTGATTGAAGTGGCTCAAGTGTAGAATTTCTCTGGGAAGTCCTCCCGCATCCGTATGGTGTCTAGCCAACCGAAGAGAGACCCACTGAAGCCAAGCAACAGGATAATTCTGTATAAAATTAGGGACCTCCGTTCTGCCATGTGTGGTGGGGGTGGAGGGGGAGTTGAAAAGTACGTAGAGCAACTCTTGTCCTTTCTGTCCCCCAGATGAGTGTGAGCAGGTGCGATTCTAGATCCCAAAGAGTGCACATGGGTATTGGGACAGGGAGCTTGGAGAAGTAGAGATATTGGGCATCATCACCATTTTTGACAAAACAATGTGACCCGCCACATCAAGGGCTGTCCCAAAGGCTACATGGGACCTTAGCGAACTCACCAATCTGCCAAGATTACCCTCCAGGAGATCTTACCATCTATGGTAGATATGTATCCCCAGGTACTTGAATATTCATGAGGCCCATGTCAGAGCCTTATTCCCTAGTTGCACATGTCTTTCGGGGAGAGGCTCTCTGAATGGAAATGCAATTAATTTATCATAATCGATTCGGAGGCCAGATATCTCTCCCAAGCTGTTCAGGGTTGAAGTAAGTCTAGGTCCCAATAAACCTCACAGAGATAAAGAATATTTTTTAATCAGCATACATTGAGATGGCATTCATTGGGATCACAGGGGCATCCCCCTGTTTTGCCCACTGATGTGTGGGAAAGCTGCTAATGGTTCCAGAGCCAGCACTAAAAGGAGGTGGGAGAGGGTGTATCCCTTTCTGGTTCCTCTAGACACCAGGAAGGCTTTCGACACATAGTGGACCACCCGGACTCTGGCGCTGTGGTTCGTGTAAATCAGTCAGATCCAGCCTATTAGTTGTAGGCCAAAGATAAAGCAGTGGAGGGCCAAGAACATATAATCCCAGTTCAGGGAGTCAAATGACTGCTCCAGGTCCAGGGAGAAGCAGGCCACATTGGGCTAGTCTCCGAAAGCTAATTCCTTGATCATATAGAAAAGTCGGATATTTAAAGAGGTGTCATGTTGTGGGACAAAACCATTTTGGTCCAGATAAATAAGTGAAGGCAAGAGAGGCTGGATATGGTTTGCAAGAATTTTACTGAGAATTTTGTAATTGACGGATAGAAGAAAAATTGGGTGGTAAGAAAACAGGAACTCCGGGTCCCGTCCAAGTTTTGGAATAGGAACCACGAGGGCGACATGTTAGGTAGATTGGAGGGAGCCACAGTCTTTTGCATCGTGGTACACCTGTAAAAGATGCAGTAAAAACATGGATTTATATAAAGCATATCTGAGCCAAAGGAGTGCTCCCTCAGAAGCGTTCTAATAGCTCCTTTAATATCCTGCTTTATAATTAAGCATTCCAAGGTCTGCTGTAATTGGTGTGGTCTCTGGAGTAAGGTCACCGCCACCAAGAATATGTATCCACAGTCTGATGGGTTGTGGGGACCCTCTCGATATAGCTTGCATAACGTGCAAAAAGTGTCATGCTGCGGTTATAATATTAATAGTAATATAATGATGTTTATGTAGCAATTCATACTCATATCATACTTATGCCATTTATAAGTGCTGCAAATAACAGATATTAGTATACGCAATTTATTTCACTGTATTGACCAATTGCCGAAAAGTGTGGAAGGATGAGTCTGCCTTTCAGGCATTCAAAGATGCGATCCTCAGATCACCACGTTCTTCAGCAGCGAATATTCTTCTCATTGAAACATGCACCTGGCAAAGTTGCTGATGAGTCCAAATAGTAGAAGCCGTTCTCTTCTGGGAAACCAGCAATAGATCCTTTGTAACAGAACAATATTCATCCCCCATTCCTGTGACTCCTCATTGATACTGCCCCATGACCCGCCCCACCAGGGGAGAATGGACATGCACAGATATTAGCAGACACTGCCACACAAAGACCTATTAAGCGACTTGGACAGAGTTTAACAAAAATAAACGGGCAGGGGTTAACAGACGCAAATGGATTAACACCTACAAAAAGCTAACAAAATAAAGAGGCAAGAGAGAGGAAGGCAAACACCCACTACCACAGACGTTAACATACAGGCATAGTGACAAAAAGCGGCTTAATTGATGTAAAATGGTATCAAACAGACACTTCCACACACAGGCAAGGTTAAGCCCACCAATAATTTCACAGGCAGAGGTGACAGGAAACACAGGACAAGTGAGTTAAGACCTCTGCCAGTTGGCAGGCTGCCTTAGAGGCACTGCCATCATCCTTTTGGATCTATCGGTAACAAGTGATAGTATGAATCATGCCATCTTGCATTGACGCCTGGCAGAGACAGGGGTCAGGGGACAAGACTAAGCTGGATCTTATCCTTCTTATTAAGTTGCACACCACGGACCGTAAGTCACAATTCACCTCTCATAGCACAGTGTCTATCCTAGGGGGTCTAGCTATCTCACCTTTGAGCCCATCAGTATACATTGTGAATGTCAGCTCTAACCGAACTTATCAACAAATCTGATCTAAATTTTTCACATGCACTAATGGCGCACTCATCTTCTAAGGAATAATGTATCCAATCCTCCAGCATTTTTTTGTCTTAGATCAGGTTCCGCTGTCCTGCCTGAGTGGATGTAACACAATCCCCTCAAGTAAACAGGAATAAGACACACATTCTTGTATGTGGCAATATTAGCTTTGGAAACCTGACTTCAGAGCATGGGTCTTGGGTATTCCTTCAGTTCTTCTTCAAGCAGTACACCATTGGGGTGTTCAATTAAACAGTTACATTTAGCTCCAATATTGACATTTTGGTACAATCCTGCCATTTCCAGTTTTACATTTCGAACAGTTCTCCCTTCACTACTTTGGACCTACTATGGCATGATGGCAACCTCATTTTGTTTCAAACAAGCTCAACTGCTCCAGTAGAGTTTACTTGGGCCATCATAAAGGAAGGTCAAGGAAGCAGTACTAGCAGATCCAGAATGCATCACAAATACTACACCAGGAACCAATGCAAAGGACGTATTTCACCTGCAATTGCCTTCAGTAGCTTCAACTGTGTTAAAAAATGTAGTTTTGGTGACAGAGCCCACCTTTTTTCCTCAATAGTTTTGAACCGTGACTCCTCATACTTTGCATTCATAATCCAATGGACAACTGAAGATTTGGAAATTCTAGGCAAAGTGTCTAGGATGCTTTCCCTTAGCAATTCAGGTACACACCTTGTGGAGCTCAGTTCCTATCTCCAACCATCTAGTATCACAGGTGATAGTTAGGTGGGGCAGGTACCACCATGAGGAGACAGAGAAATCATCAACAGAAGAGGAAGATTCCTGATGTGTGGTAGGGTAGACTGCAAGTTCAAGTACAGGCCTCTGTGCATTTCTCCAGAGACCGACCACTGTCAGAATAGAGTGTGAGCAGCAACGGGCTCCATGTACACCCACTGCTTTCAACTGCCTGTAGTGTGTACCTACTTGGAATTATGTGACATTGCCTTATAATTTAGATTGCACCAGGCTTGCAACCAACCACTTGCTTGCTCTCACGCAGGGAAGACCTGAAGATAATCTTCTGGACACATTGAAGCCAAAATCCCACAGACACACAATCACAGCGTACCTTTGAATTAAGCAAAGATTCTCTTCCTCTGTTTTAGATTGATGTTGAGTCTGAATGGTCACACCTTGATAAAATGTGTTCCACTGTTCTGGAGTGGTGTCCAGAGGTGTCTCAACACCACATGGAAAGCCTGTTCTTGACTATTGACACAAGTTGTTGGCTTCAAAATTAATCTTATTAATCAAATGGTGTATCCATACTTAGCAGTGATGGTTAAATCATACAAACTCATATGTAAATGTTTTAAAACCTGAAATTTGATTCTGGTACAAAATAACATTACAATAGCACAGGCGAGAAAACTCAGGAAGAGCTCACTACTGGGATGAATAAAATGTACCAACCTCATAGCTGAGGTGGTGCCAGAGGAGAACTGCAGCTTTCAACTTTGCCTTCCTCTTAATGTGAAAACCTAAAAGGAGCACCAAGATAATAGAGGGCGTGGCTATGGGCCATCTATCATTCAGTTTCTTGACTTGGAGTCCTGCTTATGATGCAGGTTGCTATGCTCTAGCGTGAGTAAGACTCCCATAAGGGATAAAGTATGGCATTGAGAGTAGCTAGAACTGCTACTCTTAGCTAATTAGAGTATTACATCAGCGAGATGGTATGTTCTGGTGTCCTAGGGCAAACACTAATTTCTCCTGAGGCAAGGAACTCTTAATTTGCATCTTCTTTAAGCTATTTCTCAAGGAGACCCTCTCTCGGCCCACACCACAAGAGCAGCATTCACGTGAGTGAAGAACAGTCTTGACTATTTTGCATAATTTATAATATTTTGCATTACAAGAATCCTGTGAAAAATGCGGTAATAACACCACTGCGATATTTTGTGCACATTTGTCCTGACGCCAGTTTCTTTTCCTATACTTCGAGTGACTTTGAATGTGAGGTTTACCCCGGCATACAATTTTCACTTCAGACATTCTAAAATGGATAGTACAAAACTAATGTATAATTTTATGTAATTGTCCTGAAACTTCACCATGAAAACTTACACAGTAATACAGACCCCTACAAGTTAAACATCAGCAAGAGGTTACCAAAGAGTGAGCAGTGGGGAAGATTCTGAAATCCTTAAAATGTTTTGTGTACTAGGAACCACTTCCTGAAAAAAAAGAAGAATAAGTACTTAAAGTGAATAATGCTGAGACTGGATTTCCTCTGAGAAGGCCAGGCCAAGCAATCCTGTGGCTGCAATATTCTCTGATGAATAGGAAAATAGGGTGCTGATGAGAAGTTACCAAAGATAGGATGGGACTAGGGACAACACTGGGAAACCAAACACAGTGAACAGTCAATAACAAACTAAACAGATGCAAAAAAGGCCTTCAAATTAAGACCATAGGTTTGATAGACCAAGAGATTTGATGATTATGGGACAGAAAAATGTAACTGCATTGGTTTGTTTTATAGGTTGTCAAGTGCAGCAATGTCTCAACAGAGGTCCTTGAGTCCAGCCTAGTAAACAGGCATGTACAAAAAAGGGGGAGCACCAGGAGGGCCAGGCTCTGAAGAAGTGTTGTGTAGAGGTGAGCGAGCCACTGAAAGCTCCAGCCTAAAACCTGGCTTTGGCTCAGTTTGAGGTTGTATTGACCCTTTGAGCCCATAATGAGCCGAGCTTTCATGAGGCTTCTGCCGGCCACCTTCCCTCCTCCCAGTAATTAGCGTTATGGACAGAGCTGACGAGGTTCAAGTCTCAGCATAAGTGCAACATCCTATGAATCTGGGCAAATCATTTAATTACACTGTGCCTATAATCAATGAATGTAACCTTGTGCACCTGGTGAACATGCAAAGCGCTCGTTTGCCCTTCATATAAAAGCTGCAGAACAATGCACAGATGTAAAAACAAAGCCTTAACATAAGGAAAGCAATATAAACTATTTACTTGCTGATTTGCACAAAGTGAAATAAGGAAATCTGGGTACATGGTAGCTTCGCGCTTAAATGGTGGTATCTTGAACAATTAATAAATATGGGAGTTCAGAATACTAGTTGTACAAAAGCCTATTTTGTTTGACATGAGACTATAATGGTATTATAGTCTGGCAACTGTCTTGTCTCTTAATTCTGTAATAGTTCATGTTTAAAAACTGCACTTCTCAGTGCAGTGCTACAGTGTGTCGTATTAAAGTCATAGCTTCCACATTAGTTAAATAGGTTTTTGGTAACCCAATAGAAACGTTATCATATTTCACATTATGTGCGTTGTCTGATTCACACTGCAAACATTTTCAGGGCTCAGCTGGTGCACGCGCTCTAAGATCCGAGACAGACCCTTGACTTGGCTCTAGTTGTCTCGCCCATCCTTAGCTTGGCATAACAGAAAAGGTCATCAGTCACATTTTACAATTTCCAATTGTTTTAACACTTCGCTCGCACTGAAAAAAACCCGCATTGTTTTAGAAACTCACGCTGTTCAAGCATCAAACAATTATGAACTGACAGGAGATTCCATTTCGCTGTCTGGTTCTGCGCCTCCTCCCTGTCAGACACGGATGGCATTTGCAAAAGCTGCGGGCTGATCAGAGGAAGGAGCCGAGAGCACGGCCAGCCACTTCCCACACGGAGGTGTTCAGCGCGCTTCCCCTGCGAGGTAGGCCGGCTAGGCGATACACGCACTCCTGTAAGCCCAGCGGGGAACTCGGATGCGGCCTAATTGCCTGCTGTTTCCTCTTTGAAATATCAATTAAAAAATGCTAATATTTACAGGGTTTTTTATTGGCGTCCGCACAAAGTCCAGCTAGCTCTGACACAGAGCGTGCTGCACCGCAATAAGCGATTCTACAGCTTCCTATTACATTTTCAGTTTAAAGATGGAGTTCACCTGGAAGCACAGGTTATAATGGCAGTGCTAAGCGGTATCTAAAGCTGATTACAGTTATAATAATAAAGATGTGGGGTCAAGAAACTACGTGGTAGAAAAAAAGGGCCCGATTCTCAAAGAATAACCGTAAGTATACCCTCGTATACACTATTTACCGGTGCAATTTTAACTCCTTAGGCTATTCGTGAAGCATCCAAGTAGTATGCCTGAAAAGCTGCACAAGTAGCGCCTTTCCATGTGTACTCCTGGAAAAGTCACATGACCCCCCAAATCTTATTTGTTTGCTAGTACAACTCTGCGCTGGGGAAAACGAACAACTCTGTGAAATTGCGCATTTCCTTTTTTCATCTCTATTTGAAAAATATTTCTTCGGTGCTGAATCTGCTTCCCCTATGCCCGCAGGAGGGATAGGGGTGCCACGTTCTTCTTTCCAGCCTCGGACAGGGATTTATAATGGCCCTTGGTGGTGTAAATCTCCAACAGTTTCCGGGCTGAGAATGGAGTTTGATAATGCTCACAAACTGGTATGTTCTTAGGTGTTCACAAACTTTCAAGCAAACTAGTATCTGAACCGCCATTGTCCAGCCACTGTTAGAATTTGCTCCTACACACTATTATGGTAATGTATTAAGTTTGAATAAATTTATTTATGGCTCCAAAATCACCATTTATTAATACCCAGCAGTCGTAAATCCAACCGACATTGATCCTAAACGTAATGTCACTACCAAAGCGCTGTGAGTTTGCTAACAAATAGTTTGTAGTCTCAAAGTACTTGAACAAATTGGTCTTCTCTTGCTCAGTATTTAAGGAAGAAAGTGTGAGGTGAGGAGAGTGTGAGGTGTCATTCAGAATTCTCTGGCTCATCTCCATGAGGGAAATTGGTGGGAGGATTGCACAAACAATGATTTTCATAGTTGAATTTAATTTTTTAAACCACTGCAACTGGGACTCTATCCACAATGTGGCTGGAGCACATTGCTAATTTGAAAGAATTCAAAAGTAACACAACGTGCAGATAGTTTGTTATAAGTTACTGATGAGGTTTATAAAGGCACTTATACATTGTGTAGTTATTGACTAAGAGACAGGTGTGAACAAAACCCATTTGGAAGATAGTGACCAGAATTTACAGACACATGGTGTGGGCATGTGTAGGGATTGGGAATGTCCACAGAAAATCCAGAAAGTAACTACTTGTGTCCTATAAGGTGCACCAAGACTGTTTCCGCACAAAGTCTAAATAACCGGGAGGATTTAACTTGAATCAACACCTTCATTAAGAAGGCTGGTAATATAATTCCCCCAGGATTTGTTAAATTCTCTGCCCAAGAATGAGATTCTCTTTGTGAAGTCAGTGTGACCTAGAACATATTTAGTTGAAGGAAAGTAACTGACTGTAGCTGACCCCAGCTGTTGTTATTAATGGTAAGTAAGATACTCTCTCTCTCTCTCCGATTAGGTCATGTTTTTATTTTATTTTACATTGGAGTTGTAATATCGAAAAGAGGTGACTTAGGTTATTGGTTGTTCTTCATCCTTAGTTCCTCGTTGTGGGTAACCAGTTTTCTGTCTTCTTTTCCCCCCGGGTTGATTGCACTGGAGGACCTCACGTTGGGAAGAGGAAAGTATACAAGGCGTCAGGTAAGAGTTTTCTATGTATAGTATAGAAAGGGGTTTAGGGCTAGTGAGGGACCCCCAGAAAGGAATCAATATCATGCATTGCTATGGTTTATATTTTCTTATGTGCTCCCAGTTGCCTAAGACATTATCTATTGTGATTGGGGTGGCGGTACATGCTCTCCTCAGTGGTCCTGATCCCCTTTAAATACCCTTAGTTCCTCTTTCTTACGCACTCCTTTTCCTCCCCCTAAGAGGAACCGTACCTTGTTCAGCAACGTTCCTCTGGGAACGTGGCTGGGAGTAGATGCCTGTGGTCCACCTGAGGCTTGCTCCTCGTCTCCTCTCACTCGCGTTTTCTCCCTCCAGGCTCTCTGCGCTCCTGCCTTCCGATTCGTCTTCGCTGTCCTGGCTCCTCTCGTTCTCCTTATCTTCGCTCCTCCTGCTCCTCATCTCCTCCTTCGTGCTATTCTCTTCTGTCCTCGACTTTGTCCGCTCTCTCTCCCACTCGTCTCCGGCGCCCTCTTCCTCAATCTCTGCAACCCAAAACTCATAACTACTTTCAGTTGAGGATCTCCTCGTCCACCCCCCGGGGGACTGAGTGAGCAACTCCATGTCTGCCGCGTCATCGGCAGCATTCTTTCCGCAGACCGTTTCCCGGCCACACTGACTTAACAGAAATTCAGCTAAATACTTGGGAAGGAATAGAGCATAGCACTGAAAGAATAAGTAACCAAGGATACCCATATGGAGGTCTGACTTGAACATTTAGGACTTTGGCTGATAAGATTTGCAGATAAACTCTTTTAGGGTCACAAAGAACATCAGCTCTGATGTGATCCATAGACTGTTCAAGTATGGAGATCACATGATATAGTATTGTTCAGGACTGGCTTGGATAGTAAGTGGCAACCCAGCTGGAACTCAGTGAGAACAAGCATTTACAATACAAAGGGTCTCACGTTTGCTCGAGTTAGAGCTATTAGCTTTGCAAATTCCTAACTGGACCTTTCTTGCCACATAAATTGAAAATGAAAAGTAAAAAAAGTTGACATAAGCAAGCCAATACAAAGCACCACTGGCATCATGAGCATGAGCGCGAAGGAGAGACAAAAGAAAAAAGAAGTTTGCTTATCAACAAACATGCAATTATCCATGTAACAGGGTCAATGGCCAAGGCGGTAACAAAACTGGCCCAAGGAGGGACAAAAGTAAAGCATTTACCAATGCTAACAAAGGATTTTTGAAAGCAAGCCCATGAACGAGTGATAGTGATGGGCATGCGCTTGGTGTGGTTAAAAGCCCACAGAGATTACAACACGTTAGGGCGCTTACAAGGAACAGCTCTAACTGACTGACCCATCGTGCTATACTCATGCCTGGCTTTTAGAAGGCCTGCCTTAAGGATTAGGAAAGTTGATGTCATTAATACACTCATCGTTTCCAGTAAAAGATCTTCAAGATGAAACACACAAGGAGACTGTGAACCTCAGGCAGGAGTTGCATAGAATCAAGGTACAGATAATTCAGGTGCTGTAACCTTCATATGACTGTGCAATGACATCCATGAATAACTTGTGACAAGAGCGGCACAGAGAGAAATGAGTGTGTGCCCTGAGATAGAAAAACACAATGATACCAAATATTTATCTATGCATATCCATAGACACTTGCCAGTTGGTGATATTGTGCTGCTGCAGAGCATTACAGATCGGAGAAAATGCAAGTAACAATCAAGTCACAGTGAAATCCATCACTGTGAAGTGTTGTCTGAGCAAAGTGGATGTTAGTGGCATTCTGCACGTATTTGTTTTTGTTACACCTCATCCACCCCTTATAATGTTTTCATTGTGCATACATGGGCTCAAGTGAGGGTTACTTTAAGCACTGTGTTGTATCCCCAAGGGATAAAAGGCTGAAGTGGTTGTCTTATTGGAGCAATGCACTGTTGGCCTACTGATGAAGACTAAAGCGAACATCTGCTCTAGGTGATTAAGCAATCTCAGATCATTATAAATCAACATTTGGTAGGTGCCCTCACTGACATACAAGGAGTGAAGTGATTTTGGTTATCTTCTCTCAGTGATAGCTTCTTCCTACATGCAGAGTATTGAATAACTTTATCCTGCAAGCAGAGTGGTGTCCTGTTAGAAGTGGGGTTTTTGGTTGGCAGTCAGGTTGCCCTCTGTCCAAGCAAGAACCCTCACTCTAGTCAGGGTAAGTCACACACAATCCAAAATCAGCCTGTGCCCACCCTCTGGTAGCTTGGCACGAGCAGTCAGGCTTAACTTAGAAGGCAATGTGTAAAGCATTTGTGCAATAAATCATACAACACCATAATATAACACCACAAAAATACACCACACAGTGTTTACAAAAATATATAATATTTATCTGGGTATTTTCAGGTCAAAACGATCAAAGTTGCAATATGAATTTGTAAAGATATCACTGAAAAGTGATATAAAGTGTCTTAAGTCTTTAAAAAGCAAACAAAGTCTCTTTCAAGCACAAAGTACCTGGTTTCTGGTGGAAAATCTCCTCAGAGGGCCACAGGAGAAGAGATACGTGGAAAACTGGTGTGTGCGTCGATTTCTCCCCAGCACACACGGACTTGCGCCGTTATTTTCCACGCGGGGAAGTCGTGCGTCGTTTTCCGGCGCGCGGACAGTCTCTGTGGATCGCGGGGATTACCAGATGTCCCGGGTCTATGCGTGGATTTTCCTGCTTGTTTTCCGGCTGCGCGACGTTCTGCGGGGCTGCGCGTTGAAATTTCGATCTCACGGCAGGCGTCGCGACGATTTCTCCTCCGGAGGTCGGGCGGCGTTGTCCTTGCAAAGCCGTGCGTCGAAGTTCCGGTCGTCCCGAAGGTGTCGCGTTGATCAGCGTCGGTGTGCGGCGTTTTTCTCGCCGCGGAACAAGCTGTGCGTCGAAAATTTTGGCGCACGGAGTGTCCAAGTGAAAAAGAGAAGTCTTTTTGGTCCTGAGACTTCAGGGAACAGGAGGCAAGCTATATCCAAGCCCTTGGAGAGCACTTTCACAGCCAGGCAAGAGTTCAGCAAGGCAGCAAGGCAGCAGGCCAACAGCAAGACAGCAGTCCTTTGTAGAAAGCAGACAGGTGAGTCCTTTGAGCAGCCAGGCAGTTCTTCTTGGTAGGATGTAGTTTCTGGTTCAGGTTTCTTCTCCAGTAAGTGTCTGATGAGGTAGGGCAGAGGCCCTCTTTTATACTAAGTTGTGCCTTTGAAGTGGGGGTGACTTCAAAGAGTGTCTAAGAAATGCACCAAGCCCCCTTTCAGTTCAATCCTGTCTGCCAGAGTCCCAGTAGGGGGTGTGGTATTCCTTTGTGTGAGGACAGGCCCTCCACCCTCCCAGCCCAGGAAGACCCATTCAAAATGCAGATGTATGCAAGTGAGGCTGAGTACCCTGTGTTTGGGTGTTTCTGAGTGAATGCACAAGGAGCTGTCAACGAAACCTAGCCAGACGTGGATTGAAGGGCACAACAAGATTTTAGTGCAAAGAAATGCTCACTTTCTAAATGTGGCATTTCTAGAATAGTAATATTAAATCCAACTTCACCAGTCAGCAGGACTTTATATTACCATTCTGGCCATAATAAATATGACCTTCCTGCTCCTTTCAGATCAGCAGCTGCCACTTCAACAGTGTATGAGGGCAGCCCCAATGTTAGCCTATGAAGGGAGCAGGCCTCACAGTAGTGTAAAAACGAATTTAGGAGTTTTACACTACCAGGACATATAACTACACAGGTACATGTCCTGCCTTTTACCTACACAGCACCCTGCTCTAGGGGTTACCTAGGGCACACATTAGGGATGACTTATATGTAGAAAAAGGGGAGTTCTAGGCTTGGCAAGTACTTTTAAATGCCAAGTCAAAGTGGCAGTGAAACTGCACACACAGGCCTTGCAATGGCAGGCCTGAGACAAGGTTAAGGGGCTACTGAAGTGGGTGGCACAACCAGTGCTGCAGGCCCACTAGCAGCATATAATCTACAGGCCCTAGGCACATATAGTGCACTCTACTAGGGATTTATAAGTAAATTAAATAGCCAATCATGGATAAACCAATCAATAGTACCATTTACACAGAGAGCATATGCACTTTAGCACTGGTTAGCAGTGGTAAAGTGCCCAGAGGTCAAAAGCCAACGACAACAGGTCAGAAAAAATAGGAGGAAGGAGGCAAAAAGTTTGGGGATGACCCTGTCAAAAAGCCAGGTCCAACATGACCCCCTACCAGCCTAAAGCCAGGGGAGAACAATCACTATCCTGATGTACTTCCCTGTTTGAAGCGACAGAACAAGGACCCAGGCCAACAACAGCAGGGGCATGCTCCAGTTCTTCCCCTTCCTGACTCCAATTGGATCCCTCTGTCCATACTCTCAGGGCCCACTAAGCCAACCCATGGGGAACCTTTCTCCTTACCTGCGGATCCCATCTGTGCAGCACCTAACCTTACTTTGCTCACAGATGTATCCCAGGAGCAGGATAGTACCACCATGACCAACACAGTGGTGTTGCCCACTCTACACCCCGGGGTGTGACACTTGTCCCCTCCCCAGGGATAACTCTGTCCACCCGGACAGCAAGCCACAGTGGTTACTGACAGCTGCCAGGAATGAGAGCCAGGCCCCAGGCCTCTCAAAGCTCTCCCACCACTGTGGCTGTGGAGAGTGGGGGCGGTAGCCCCAGGTGCTGGGCACCCTTTAACCACTCTCCCTTCCACCAGGTCAGGGATGACATCCTGAACCTGGTCCTCCCCTCTGGGGCTCTGTACCCTCCCTCCTGGAGCGGTACCCCCAGAGTCCAACATGGTCAGGGTGCTTATAGAAGTTGCTCTGTACCATTCCTCCACCAGTGCAGGGCTGTTAACCTGCAACTGGCCCTCCAACCTGGGGTCTGTACCTTCAGGTTGTACTAGGGCCCGGGGTGAGGCTTCCCTCCCCCTGCCCTCCCTTCTGGGGTCCAGCACCCTCCAACTAGGAATGGCCTCCTCAGAAGACAACATGGTAGGGGCACTGTTATCAGTAGCCCCTCCCTCCAGGTCCGGGGGGACACACTGAACCTGGTCTTCCAGCCCAGGGTCTGTACCCTCAGACTGGATCACTGCCTGGCAAACCAGGACTTTCTGGGAGGCACACCTACCCCCCACCAGGTCAGAGTTTAACCTCTGCACCTGACCATTCAACCCAGAGTCACCACCCTGAGGTTGAACAATTGCCTGGCACGCCAGGACTTCCTGGGGGGCACACCTACCCCCCACCGGGTCAGAGTTTAACCTCTGAACCGGGTTCTCCAACACAGGGTCACCACCCTGAGGTTGAACAATTGCCTGGCACGCCAGGTCTTTCTGGGGGGCACACCTACCCCCCACCGGGTCAGAGTTTAACCTCTGAACCCGGTTATCCAACCCAGAGTCAACACCCTGAGGTTGGACAACTGCCTGGTACACCAGGACTTTCTGGGGGGCACACCTACCCCCCACTGGGTCAGAGTTTAACCTCTGAACCTGGTTCTCCAACCCAGGATCACCACCCTGAGGTTGGGCAATTGCCTGGCACCCCAGGGCTTTCTGGGGGGCACACCTACCCCCCACCAGGTCAGAGTTTAACCTCTGAACCTGGCCATCCAACCCAGAGTCAACACCCTGAGGTTGGACAATTGCCTGGCACAGCAGGACTTCCTGGGAGGCACACCTACCTCCCACCAGGTCAGAGTTTAACCTCTGAACCTGGGTATCCAACCCAGAGTCACCACCCTGAGGTTGAACCACTGCCTGGCATACCAGGACTTTCTGGGGGGCACACCTACCTCCTACCAGGTCAGAGATTAACCTCTGAACCCGGTTA
This sequence comes from Pleurodeles waltl, assembly GCF_031143425.1. Lineage (NCBI taxonomy): Eukaryota > Metazoa > Chordata > Amphibia > Caudata > Salamandridae > Pleurodeles > Pleurodeles waltl. The sequence goes on from NC_090448.1 coordinate 554,694,705, forward strand.
TCCAACCCAGAGTCACCACCCTGAGGTTGAATCTTTGCCTGGCATGCCAGGACTTCCTTGGGGGCACTCTCACCCCCCACAAGGGACACACCGTCCCCAAGGGCCACACAAGAGTCTGGTTGGCGCAGGTCTCCTGACCTCTGCCCATCCGGCAGAGTCTGGGTCTCCCCCAAACCAGAAACAGTTTCACCTGGGTCATTCCTGGGGGGCTCTGCTCTCAGAGCTGACCCCTGACTCTCCAGGTCTTCCACTGGGGTCCGCAACCCCTTCTCAACCCTATGTCTGGACTTCTGCACACCCTCACTAGGAGTGGTACTGCCAGACACCAGAACTGTTGGGATGCTGGCTACAGTCACCCCCCCCAAGTTCTTCTGACACTGCAGGGATTCCCTCAACAGGTGGCCCTACGGTACAGGCTAGGCTCTGGGACCTACCTGGGACACTGCAATCCTCTCCCACCTCACTTGGTTGGGAAACACCTAGACCACTCCCTTCAGGAGCACCCCTAAATGCCTCTTCAGATTCTCTGGTACTCACCCAGAAGTCTGCCTCCATTGTAAGCTCCCTGAGGTCAGAGAACTCACACTCCACCTGGTGTTGGCGTAGCTCTGGAAAATAAGGACAAGACATATGCTCTCCAGCAATTACATCACTCTGCCCTTCACATGTATTAACCACAGTACCCTTCACCCAACCATCCAGTGACTCAACCTTGAAAAAGCACTCTACATCACCCTTCTGAGACTGGTGAGACAGTATCTGACTGTCCCTGACACTCAACCCATACTCTTCTGGGATGTCTCTACACTCTATATCCAGGACGTCCACCAGGGGGGAACCCTTTTCTCTGTCACTCTCTGCTAGAGCCAGTAAAGTGTCCCTCCCCCCAGTAGGAATATGACTCCCTGTGCCAGTTCCCCAATCCTTCTCAGGGACCCTGTGCATAACGGGAACTACCTCATACCCTTGAACCACCTGGGGTGTGTCAACTCCCTTCTTCAAGTTGGGCACCACATCTCTGGGCTTGTGCCCTTCTTCAGCAGTACTGGATGCAAGATTTTTGCTGCCACCATCTGAACTGGACTCAGCCCTTCCGGCCTCCAGTTTCAGCTCTTTACAGCTCAGCTCTTGAGCTGCAATCTTTTCTTCTTCCAGGGCTGAGTCTTTTTACCTCAACCCTTGCAAGATACTCCTCTAATTGTTGCTCCTGCCGCCTTTGACCTCGGAGCCATTCATCTCTCTCTGGGTCTCTTTCCTCATCTGAGTAGTCTTCCTCCTCCTGTGAGCAGTCTTTCTCCTCATGTGAGCAGTCCTCCTAATCTGAGGGGTACTTAGTCATTTGGTTTCTTGCTGCCTCTCTCTCTCTGCCCATCTTTCTTCCCCCCAGACTATGTAGTTATGTAGCATTTCCTCCTTAGTAGATCTCCTTGCTACAGGAAGGCCCCATTTTCTGCAAAGCTTCCTTAGGTCAGCCTTAGTGAGTGGTCAGTGCGTACAAAGAATGAGTAGGTACACAATCCCATTCTGATAAGGTCTTGCCAGCAAAAAACAAAATCCAAAGTCCAAAATATCAATAGTATATCCAGGAGGACATCAGAGAACCAAAAGCAAAAAAGATGAAAAATCAAGTTGACCTTCCACTGTGGGTAGGTAGTGAAATACTTAGCTACTGTATGTCACTGCACAAACACAAGTCCTATCCTCACCGCTGATCACCAATGTTAGAAATGGGGTTTTTGGTTGGCAGTCAGGTTGCCCTCTGTCCAAGCAAGAACCCTCACTCTAGTCAGGGTAAGTCACACACAATCCAAAATCAGCCTGTGCCCACCCTCTGGTAGCTTGGCACGAGCAGTCAGGCTTAACTTAGAAGGCAATGTGTAAAGCATTTGTGCAATAAATCATACAACACCAAAATATAACACCACAAAAATACACCACACAGTGTTTAGAAAAATATATAATATTTATCTGGGTATTTTCAGGTCAAAACGATCAAAGTTGCAATATGAACTTGTAAAGATATCACTGAAAAGTGATATAAAGTGTCTAAAGTCTTTAAAAAGCAAACAAAGTCTCTTTCAAGCACAAAGTACCTGGTTTCTGGTGGAAAATCTCCTCAGAGGGCCACAGGAGAAGAGATACGTGGAAAACTGGTGTGTGCGTCGATTTCTCCCCAGCACACACGGACTTGCGCTGTTATTTTCCACGCGGGGAAGTCGTGCGTCGTTTTCCGGCGCGCGGACAGTCTCTTTCTGTGGATCGCGGGGATTACCAGATGTCCCGGGTCTGTGCGTGGATTTTCCTGCTTGTTTTCCGACTGCGCGTCGTTCTGCGGGGCAGCGCATTGAAATTTCGATCTCACGGCAGGCGTCGCGTCGATTTCTCCTCCGGAGGTCTGGCGTCGTTGTCCTTGCGAAGCCGTGCGTCGAAGTTCCGGTCGTCCCGAAGGCGTCGCGTCGATCAGCGTCGGTGTGCGGCGTTTTTCTCGCCGCGGAACAAGCTGTGCGTCGAATATTTCGGCGCACGGAGCGTCCAAGTGAAAAAGAGAAGTCTTTTTGGTCCTGAGACTTCAGGGAACAGGAGGCAAGCTCTATCCAAGCCCTTGGAGAGTACTTACACAGCCAGGCAAGAGTTCAGCAAGGCAGCAGGCCAACAGCAAGGCAGCAGTCCTTTGTAGAAAGCAGACAGGTGAGTCCTTTGAGCAGCCAGGCAGTTCTTCTTGGCAGGATGTAGTTTCTGGTTCAGGTTTCTTCTCCAGCAAGTGTCTGATGAGGTAGGGCAGAGGCCCTGTTTTATACTAAGTTGTGCCTTTGAAGTGGGGGTGACTTCAAAGAGTGTCTAAGAAATGCACCAAGCCCCCTTTCAGTTCAATCCTGTCTGCCAGAGTCCCAGTAGGGGGTGTGGCAGTCCTTTGTGTGAGGGCAGGCCCTCCACCCTCCCAGCCCAGGAAGACCCATTCAAAATGCAGATGTATGCAAGTGAGGCTTAGTACCCTGTGTCTGGGGTGTGTCTGAGTGAATGCACAAGAAGCTGTCAACTAAACCTAGCCAGACGTGGATTGAAGGGCACAACAAGATTTTAGTGCAAAGAAATGCTCACTTTCTAAAAGTGGCATTTCTAGAATAGTAATATTAAATCCAACTTCACCAGTCAGCAGGACTTTATATTACCATTCTGGCCATACTAAATATGACCTTCCTGCTCCTTTCAGATCAGCAGCTGCCACTTCAACAGTGTATGAGGGCAGCCCCAATGTTAGCCTATGAAGGGAGCAGGCCTCACAGTAGTGTAAAAACGAATTTAGGAGTTTTACACTACCAGGACATATAACTACACAGGTACATGTCCTGCCTTTTACCTACACAGCACCCTGCTCTTGGGTTTACCTAGGGCACACATATGTAGAAAAAGGGGAGTTCTAGGCTTGGCAAGTACTTTTAAATGCCAAGTCTAAGTGGCAGTGAAACTGCACACACAGGCCTTGCAATGGCAGGCCTGAGACAAGGTTAAGGGGCTACTGAAGTGGGTGGCACAACAAGTGCTGCAGGCCCACTAGCAGCATTTAATCTACAGGCCCTAGGCACATATAGTGCACTCTACTAGGGACTTATAAGTAAATTAAATAGCCAATCGTGGATAAACCAATCAATAGTACCATTTACACAGAGAGCATATGCACTTTAGCACTGGTTAGCAGTGGTAAAGTGCCCAGAGGTCAAAAGCCAACAACAACAGTTCAGAAAAAATAGGAGGAAGGAGGCAAAAAGTTTGGGGATGACCCTGTCAAAAAGCCAGGTCCAACATGTCCCATAAAAGACCAGTACTGAAATGTTTTTTCCTCTGGGGCCATGATTGTCTCCTACAGGGGAAAGCTCCCCCTCTGACAACTTCGGTCCTGTAGGCAAAATTTGAAACTTCTGCTTGGTGATGCAGTGCCACCCTCATAGCAATGAAGTAATGGTTTCTCCTCTGTGGGAACTGGTGGCCTACAAGCAATGAACACGATCTTGTCATAGCTACTGATGTCTTCACTAATGCACACAATGACATACTGAACCAAACCCAATAGTAAAGCTAATCTGTGTCTACTGCAGAATGGCGCCGGAGTCAGCCATGTAATGCTAGGCAGCGAACACACAACCAAAATATCAACTCGGGTCTGCAGTGCACTGAACATCCATCATTCCACTGGCCAGCCCACCTGTAACCTACTCATGGGAAAATATCTCTCAAATACACATAAAAATACTTTCATTTACTCGCTTTTTAAGCTCCTCTTTTTGACAGAAAAAAATGTACATGTTACTGTTGGGAATGTGTGCTACAATATATATGATATTTTAAAAATGTGAATTAAATATTTTAGACCAGGCATACTTAAATAGCGTAGCAATAGAGACTTCGAAAAAGTAGGGAGACTAGCTCGACGGAAATTGCCAGCCCTCATTAATCTTCTTTAAAGTATATATATGCGTGACAATCCAAAATGTTTATAATTGGAAGTTGGGTCCCTTGAATATCGTATCAGCATTATCGATAGGACAGCATAACGACGACATAATTTTGAAAATAAAATATCGACCGGTAGGTTTCGATTTTCTATATGTAACACCACATATATGTAACTACGATATTTTGTCCCTCGATAGTCTGTCCTTGATAATAGTATGCCACAATATTGTTGGTATCAATGGTCGGTAGTACAATCTAATTGGAAGCTCTTTATTGCACACATGCTGTCTGCATAAATGAGGAAGAAGGGTGGTGAGTTTAATAAGTACTTATATCACCAACGTTTTTGGTACTAAAACCCAAACCTTTGAATCTGTATATATAATAATGACGCTCCTGCTGCTCTGACAAATGCGTCTGAACTTACTGATGGTGGTTCCGCTGTAAAAATCCTTGACAAATGCTGCTTAGCTGGTGTGAGTAGGACCATGGGGAAATTCGCGCTTTCTCCCAGGCATATATTGTCGGCTGTAACTCCAGTAAACCAGAGGGACTCACGCTATGGCAGTGACAGAGAGGAGGTTGCCGAGCAACCGAGCGAAGGCGGAAGTTGATGAGGGAGCAAGGTTTTCCTCAAGGCACAGCGAAGGCTTAGGACACGTTCCCAAAATGAGCCAATGCATCATGGGCCGGGATCAGGGCTGGCTTTTGTTCTTTGGACTGTAGCTGCCCGACAATCATTAGGCGACATCCTTGAATGTGGCTCATTCCCCTTTTACTGTTATTAGCCTGTAAAACTGCAGCTTGTTCTAATTTGAGGCAAATGTACATAACCAAATCATGAATAATTCAGGCAGTCGCAATTTAGTTTAATAATTGATTAAAGAATAGACTTTAAAGTTTCCTGTTATTTTCAGCATTTTTTACTGTTAGGAGACTGAACGTTCCATGGTAATTCTTACTAAACATATCGCATGCCTACATGGATATGCTGATTTGTCAATTTGTTTAGCAACTGAATTAGTGCTCACAGGGAATTTGACATGGTGTGCAGGCTTCTAACATCCACAAAGCAGGGCTGTAGACTTTGAGGTGTGTGAAGGAATTTGAGCAACGCAGGCATCTAGGCAGTAAAGGGAACCTCTTCCGGTTCACAGGAAGCAAATCCACACCATGCACATAGTAAGAGGAGATGGGTTAGACGAAGTGTGGGTCCTCTCCACATTAAGCCAAACGGACTAAATTAGCTTTTTAGTTTCAGGCTTTGCTATTTCTCCTGATGAAGATTTACATATAGGGTATTGAAGATCACTGTATCACAAGAAAGACAAAATTTCACATAATAATTATTCCTCCAATGCTAGCAACTCCTCGTCTTTGTGTATGACAGCCTTCACTTACAGTGTGCTGTAATTTTTGCACTGGTTACAGCTTGTGTTTGAGTTTAAGACTGACCACACTATATTCTATATGTTATCCAGTTAAGATGGTGTTTCCTTAGAAAATGGCTCTTTCGGTTTGCTAATAAATAGGGCACCGTTAGACTAATCTTCAGAAAACGTTCCAAAAAGTGCTTTCTTTGGTCAGCTCCTTAATGGACATGTTCGGGGTGATCTGTCAAGTGAGGGCCAAGAAAAGAGGTGATCCCAAAATCACAAAATACCATAAGGATTTTCTTGTACATAGTACAACCAAAAAAGCTGAAGAAAATTACACCAAATTTGGCAGAAATCTACAGCTTGTCCCAAAACCGTCCTCTTTGTGATTCAGTATAAATCTATTCTGTAGTTTTGGTAAAATAAAAGGTGAAAATATTTATATATCTGGACGGTTGGGTTCGCCAGCCGCTCGTGAGACTCCCACAAGCACAACTTCAAGAAATAGAGCATTCTCATTGGACTAGTGGGCTTTTTACCCCTTGAACCACATCGCTCCATTGGGAGCAAGCACTCTGATTGGCTGGCCACAACATCATTATTACTGCAACACCCTGGAGAGGTGGTGCTCCCCGGGTCATTAATGAAAGCCCTGGGGAGATCGTGGTCCCTAGGGCAGCAGGGGCACGTGGCCCCGCACACATCATTACTTCAATGTCCCAGGGATGTGTTGGTCCTCGGGGTGGGGGGGGGGGGGGGGCGATGCGGCTCCCCGCATATAAATTATAAGCTCAGGGGAGGTAGCAGTCCCTGGGGCAGCGGAAGGGGGCCAGGAGCACCCTCTGCATTTTTACACCAAAGCACCTGGGACTAGGCCGGGGCATCATAGTAATTAAGTGCGCAAGACCGCACTCCATTAAAATTTTTTTTTTACGGCAGATCTGCAGATCTACCGCGACTCCATCCCTTTGGGACGCCCACCACCAGAGCTAAGGGGTCAGGGTGTTCGTATTTTTTACTATTGTTTTTGGGACTCATCTTAGGTCGAGTCCCAAGATGGCTGTGAACACTTCCTTGTTGAAGTGTTGGCAGCCAATCAGATATCAGCACAGGAGCAGTTAGATCTGCAGAGGATCAGCATTCCTAGATATTTATATTTTTGGCCTTAAATTTAAATTACTCCAAAACTACTGAACAGATTCGTACCAAACCACAAAAAGCATAGTCTGCAAAACAGAATCTAGCTTCCTGCCAAATTTGGTGTAATTCTGTTCAGTTCTTCGGGTTGTAGGCGTGTCTAAAGGTCCTATGAAAAAAAGAATGGGGAAAACGTGTTTTGGGATGCCCATTTGTCTCAGCCCCCACTTGACGATGACCCTGAAACTTTCAAGATTGCCACTAGGTAATACATCTATATATATAAATAAATATATATATATATATATATATGTATATATATATATATACACACACGCACACACATATATCTTTATATATATATATATATATATATATATATATAATTTGTTTTAGACATTCTGAAGTCTGAAGGAAAGAAGTACATTATGGGCCTCATTACCAGGCTGGCGGTCTTCAGACCGCTGCTGTGGCGGTCTAAAAGCAACATGAAGACACTGGCGGTCAGATCTCCCGAGTTCCACCAGCACCAACGGGATTGGAGATCCCGGCGGCCTGGTGGTGGCGGAGATCGTAATCGTCATGGCAGCGCTGCATGCAGCGCTGCCCTGCGGATTACAACCTTGTTCTCTGCCATGAAAAGGCTGGCGGAGCACAGGTGCAGGGGGAACAGGGTGGCCCCTGCACTGCCCATGCACCTAGCATGGGCAGTGTAGGGGTTCCCCTGCACTGCAATGCCCTGCATTTGTGAGTCCCAACTTCCCAAAATGTGCAATAAATAGCCTGTCCTGTACATCACTACAGTTACCAAACATCCAAGAGCAGAAAGAGAGAAAGGCTTCTCAACCATTCTGTTTAGCAAGGGTTCAGCCAAAGAAATCTCCCACAAGCCTGCAGTTTCCTCTACCAACATACCCTAATCTTCTTTTTCCCAGACTTCCAGGATGCCAGCTTTCCCGACCCTGACCATGTCTTTCAGCTCTGGAGATTCAACAGAGATCAGGATTTCCAGCAGTCAGTCTTCAGATAACAGGAATAGACCTTTTGTAGTCATCTTTGATGTATTATGTCCAAGCAGCATTCTCCTTTCCAGGAGTTGGGAAATGTTTGATAAATTAGCAAACTAGAAGTGATTGGTACTAATCCTACATCGTATCACTAAAATATTCTCACACTGTCAGTACCCAGATTTTGCAGTACTTCCTTTGACTTATGACAATAAATATCACAGACAGAAGCATTTCATGATGGTGGCTGGCAGGCTCAGTCCTGCTCAGTGCTCGAGGCTCTCTATGCATGGCCCCCGGGCCTGCCCATTCTAATCAGGGACACCTAGCCCCCTTCAACGGTAAGGCCACTCTAATTAGTCATCTATCTAATGGACCACGTAAGAAGTGACGCTAAGACGTCTAGGATAAGGCATCTTTTAGAGGCCTTTTCTCATTGTATCTTATCTTTGCACTGTGAGAGAGGATGACAGAGTCCCTGTATGCCTTTGTGTCAAACAACTTCCTAAATATCCTCTGTATAAGAATTACTGGTAAGGTTCTGTAATCATATCACTTTTCTTGCTGATATTGAGCCAACAACATTGGTCGTCAAACCAAAAGTCCCACAGACTTCTAGGCACTTAGTTACAGTACTTAACATCTTTCTGGGCATAGGTATTGGGTTGTAAGAAATCTAATTATTTCTTGGGCTGCCGGAAATTATTTACCCCCTCAGTCCAGTAAAGGCAGAATATATCACCTTTTCTATGAATCACCAGTGACCCCTACACTAAAAATCTGTGTTCGTCACTGAATTAGAATTCCACTGTTAACAGTAAACTGTTGCCCACTCTCTCCACTCCTACCACTCTCATTCAGACTGGTGATGGAGCCCCCTCCCATTAGTCTAAGTAGTGAGGGCCGTGCCCGGGGCATCCTACTATCGTACAGGATGCATGCGGTATCACTGTATGCAGACGATCTACTCATACACTTATGAGACTTATCAGTAGATCTTACATCCCTTCACACCACCCTGGTAGACTTTGCGGCGGTTGATGGCCTTCATATCAATTGGACAAAGTCAGCTGTACATTCATTATGCCCGGATCAGCCACCCCTCACCCTGCACTTGGGCAATATCCTATTAAGCTGGCACATGGACGCGACTCGATTCTTGGGATTTTATTTATGCTACACCCCTGCAGGCATCTACGGGGGAACCACCAGAAGGCCCTGGCTGGGATTAGGACACAGGTGTAGTTCTGGCACTCACTCCCCTTGGCTCCCTCGGGCAATATGGCATTGGCAAAGATGGTCATTCTATCCCACCTCCTTTACTACTTTGCAAACCTACCCATTGTCCCTTCACGATCCTTTTTCAAGGCATTAGACAGCATCTTGTCAAATCTAATTTGGGGTGCTACAACACCCTGAGTGTCTCTTGCCGGGTTGCAACGACCGACCAATACGGGGAGGTCTATGCGCCCGTCCTCTGAAGCATATTTTTTTGCATTGCAACTTCAATGGTTATCTTGCTGGGCTGCAAATCGATACCTTGGGGAGACCACCACTGACCAAGGACCTATCCCAGTACCACACTTCGTTGTCTCCTCCTTCTGAAGATCCTACCCCCTTGCCCTGGTCCTTGCAGGTTTCTGTAGCACAGTCTTGTATGTCCCGTATGACCCTGTAACACCTCAGCATATGCCCCAGTCCTTCCCCTGGTCAGCTTACCTTGCCATCCAGTGTTTTATTCCGCTACAACCATAGGTGTATGAATGGCACACTACCTAACCAAGGTTAGAAACCTCTTTTCCGAGGGATGATTCCTCTCCTAGGCACAGCAAGCTGAAGATTTCGGCCTCCCACCAGGCTAGTCTCTCCTACACTGACAACTCAAACACACCTATTGTAAACTCTGGAACAGGCAGGGAGGATCCACCAACCACACAGTAATCAAATCCATTGTCACCATGGGCACCGACCGAAACCTTACCAGTTGGCTTTATAAAGCCATATGTGGCCTTACACTCACTTCCTTGCTGCCCTTCCATCCAAAAGAGGGAAGAGGATTTTGAGAGAGCATTACACGATAAGGAATGGGACAGGGCACTTAATTTCCCCCAAACTGGTTCCCGCAACTCTTGTTTAAAAAATATCCAATTTCATATACTCCAAAATGCATATCTCACCCTGGCACAATTGAACTGCCTCGTCCCTACTTCCAAGCGAGTAGCCCCCACTGCCACATCTCAGACACTGATCTCAAACACATTCTCTGGTCCTGCACCTCCCTCCACAGCTATTGACAGACTGTACATTCCACCCTACAGATCGTCATGGAGTTCCCTAACTTACACACATGGGAGGTGTGTTCCCTCAGAATTTTTAGGTGTTCAAAACAGCAGAGGATTCGCACCCGCTTTGCTTCACTAGCCCTCCTCATCATGGACAAGAGCACCCTCAGATTGCACTGGTGGTCCCCTTTTGACACTCCTGTCATTGCACAGCACTGAGGAGTACAGAAAAGGGGTGCAGCTGAAGAAGATGCCCTTCGATATGAAGAGGTGAGGCACCTACGCAGACATTCAAATTCCCCCCATTGGGCCACTTTGTTGGCACACTTCCCCCGAGAGATGAATGAAGGCACTCTCCCCCAGTCATTGCATTCACCCCACATATCACCTCCTCTGGCACACTCCCCTGTACTCCCACCCTCCGCTGTCATCCCTATCCTTGTTCGTTCCTCTCCAGCTGCAACATGCCACTCTCAACACCACTTCACCCACTCCAGTCACGGCACCGATGACTGACACCGTAGTTAAGAACTCTTGCAACTGTCAGGATTTGCCCTCCACTCCCTCCCTTTCCCATTTCTGTCCCTAATCTTCCCTGGCCCTCCTGCCCAAGTTGATGTGACTCTTTATATTAATTGTTCCACTACTGCACCCCAATGCTCTTGCGCCCTTCGGATGCCATCGGGTGTACAAACAGTCCTACTGTAATTTGCAGTGAGATCTTGCCTTGTCTCTTTGCCACCGGTTTTCCTCTATCTTTAGCATTACAATCTATGTGCAGTTATGTTTATTATATATTGAAAAAAATGTTTTCAAATCCCGTACAGGCATTATAAATAGAAAGCTGACATACACATAACCAGTAATAGAGCGTTGATGTAACAGTTAATTCAGAAAAATGCAATTTAACACAATTTTCATGTTTCCCTTTTGAACTTTGTACAGTGGAGTTCTGCAGGTTCCAAGGCACACTTTCCAATTAACTTGTTCGATGTCAGCAGGGGGTGTAAACATGGTCAAGCTCTTTGGTCTGACATAGGAAAACGGCAGCATTAGCTGCAGTGCCACAATGCTCCTATTATGCCCTTTTCATATGATTCTGAAATCTCATAGGTTGGTGGTGTATGGGCACACTATGTCCCGCATTGGTCATTTGAAATTTAAGCCACTCGTGCAGGTTTTGAGAAGTTTCAAACTCCACTTACTGACAGGATAAACGTGCAACTTGGTGCTTGGTAACAAAACGCCAGGCTTACATATTGTATACATGCAGTCAGATGTTGTTTAGCAGTCTACCACTGCCTAAAGGTCCACATCTGCCCAGCATCAGTGGCCAAATCTTGCAAAAAGATTGGGGCATATTTAAAAGCCCCTTGCGCCTCCTTGAGCCGCCTTAGCTCAATTTTTTCATGCTAAGGAGGCATTAAGGAGGCCGCCACCTTGCGCCATATTTCCAAAGTGGCGCAATACAGGCATTGTGCCACCTTGTAACCCCTTGCTCCAGGTATAATGTATTCAAGGAGGCGTTCCCATGCAGGGAGGCCTAAAAAATGGTGCAGTGAAATTTATAAGATTTCACTGTGTCATTTTATTCCATCATTTTTAATGCCTGCTCAGGGCAGGTGTTAAAGTGATGCTCTCATAATAACCCAAGTGCTTCCCTGTGCTTTTCTGGACTAGCACCTTAATTTATGGCGCTAATCCAGCAAAGCGCCACCATAGAATCATAATTTATGACGCAGTTGTGCTAACGCGCACCATGGTGCGCTGTATAGTAAATACAGTACTACCATGGTGACGTTCAGGGGGCGCAGGGTGACGCAAGAAAAGTGGTGCATCAGAGGTGATGCGCCACTTTCTTGTAAATATCCCCATAAATTTTCCTACAAAGGCAGTTCAATAAGGGCATCCACAGCTCTCTCTTTATGAAAAGCAATAAGGTTTATAGAGTGCTTCTAGAGTGGCACAACCCATTCTCATCTACCTAGACAAACAAAATAGTACATAATTAAAACAAGGCCGCAGAAAAGTCAAAATAATACGTTTCTGTTTAAAGTACGAGAAGAGCAGGCACTATACAGATCAATAGCAATTCACTGCGGATGAGCTGTGCATCTTCCATGAGCTGGAATAAATACGGACCCATGGCTAGAGAGTTCCTGCTCCATAACAGAGCACTGAATTCACCGACAGATGTGCAATCGGCAAACAGTGCTGCTTTAAATGTTTGCTGACTTTAACAAACAACTGATTCGAAACCATATGTGTGCTCTGCAAATAATCATTAGATAGTATCATTGACACAGTAATGAGTTTGTAATCAGGCCTCCAGATAAAGGCAGTAATCTCCCTCTTTTCACCTTCCAGTTAACCCAACACATAAAAAAAACAGAGTTGCGAATGTGCAGATTTCTGCCTTTGTCTTTCATCAGAGCAGTTATATGTTTCCATCCCTCGCTGCAGTTCTACTAATGTTTAGATCTAGTTTTAAGAAGTGGGTTTACGTTAGATATTTTTTGTTATTTACATTATGTATTCGCTCCTAACATCAATAAGGCTCCTGCTACCTTGTAAGCAAAGTACTCCCTGTTTGCTCTAGGCCCGAATTTTTGCCAAGATAGTTTCAAAATCCAATTAGAATTCTTGATTCAATATGTTTTTTTCACAGGCTATCTGGGATGCATGTTCAGGTGTTACCATCATTTAGGAGTATTCTGCTTCAAGAGTATCCTACTTTGATGTACCTACACTGTGGATTTTGTAAACGTTTTGGGTGCAATGTGATTAGATTGCTCTAACTTTATAGAACGGATGTCTCATAAATCTTGAAGTGTTCTGTTTAATAGCTAAATGATCCAGAACAATATGTGAAAACAGAAAAACTAGGAACAGCCTCAACAGAGAAGCAAGTGTTCATGAAATGTACAAAATTGAATACATTAGAACTACATGAAACTGGCCAGCCAACAGGATTCCTCTGAAGTGCTCCCATCTATTCATGCAAGTGGAGTGTTTGAGCTAAGGTGGAATGCATTTATTTAAGTATGAAATGTTCCTAAGTAGGTTCTGGACAGCCAGATCCATGCCAGATTTTCAGTCTGACTATGTAAATGAGACCTATTTAGATTGAATGTATGTAAATGTATCTTTTGTAGCTATTCTGGAAATTTGACATGGATCCAGCCTTCCTGAAATAACGTTCTTTGGACATTGCCGATCTAAATGAATCTGAGAAACAAGGATCTCTGGAAGGATTGCCAAGTGCACTTGATTCCATAGGTATTCAGGCAAAAGTACAGCATTGGCTCGATTGTCTATGAATACAATCTAGCATCTAAATATGGAGTATTGACAAAGCATATGTGGAATTCAAATGCAAAACAGTAAGAGTATGGAAAACTGGATGGCCAGATTATAACCCATCTTGAAATAATTAAGGCACATAATACCAGCTCTAAAATCCGTCCACTATTTTCCAAAGAAACACATGCTTACTTTAAAAAGGATGTAAGTCATGGGACCAGGTAATTTATTAACTCATGAGTAGTTAATATGTTACTGCAAATTCTCCAGCAACTCTGCATTACAGCAACAATCAGTGCAGCAAGTGAAAAATGTAAACAAAAAAGATCAGCGAGAAGGGAGTAGTGAGAACACAGGTAGAAACACCATAAAATCTGATTTGAACAAAGGGCATAGGTGAGTCCTAACAGTTTTTCCTCGTTACGCTGCTGTAGGCAGTTAGTTAATGGGAATGTGCTGCTTCACCAGGGAAGCACAATTGAAGACAACGTGTAGTTCTCTAGGTGGCTAGACCATGAGAAGGCAAGATGATGAGGGATTTTATGGGTTTTCTCTTAGGTTAATATTTGCCACTACTTGTCATTTTTAGACGACTGTGATTGACTGATGGGATCTGATCCCGTGGGTGCACAATTTGATTTCAAATGTATATTTTGAAATGTGGTGGGAATTTTAAGAAAGGTAAACAACCATGATTCGCATAATTAACTGCTTTAATATGGTCTGCTTGCAGGAGACCTGGAGCAGGGATATACTGCAGATTGACGGGCCTTTCTCAATCCATACCGCAGCAAAACATTCTAGAGGTGGCCATCCTAACAGCAGCCTCTTAACCCTAATTTCAACTTCCTTCCAAAAAAGGATTATCAAAACCTATTTGGGGGTCACCCAGTGTCGGCCACTTGTCAACGGGGGTGGCGGATGGGGGGTACTTAATTTTTTTTTTTTTTTTAAACGTGCCTTTAATGTTGAGTGAGACGGTTCCGTCTCTCCTTCCTCCTCGGTCTCGCGGAAGCACACAGGCTTCCAGACTCCCTTTTAATCACAATGCTGCTGTCAACAGCATCGTTGTGATTGGTCTGACCGCCCTGCTTCAGCGATCAGGTAGGGTGTAGCGCCCTGTGCACTTTCTCTTCCCAGCTGTTTAATACAGCTGGGTGGAGAAATGCAAAGTGAGCATGACTGCTTTGGCCAGCCCAACACGGCTGGCCAAAGCATCATGCACAATTATGTATACATAGCCCACCTCCAGCCCAGTCCAGACCCGCCCTGCCCTTACTGTGCACCCGAGGGAAAATATAATGATAATAACGTTACGTTATTATAATTTTATTTTTCCCTTTCGTCCACAGCATAGAGCAATGGGGTGACGCTCCTCCACCTTAGCGGAGGAGCTGCCGCTGGGGTCACCTTATTTTCAGATTATACTTATAAGGTTTGAAGCGAAGTTGGTCCTTCTGGTAATTCATTTTTACCATAACAATTTTATTCCAACTCAAGTCTGTATTGCACTCTCCCTTGAACAAACATTGTTACCTTCTTGATGATTATAGTTCCGAATATTTTTTTAATTTGGGGAGGTGATTTTAATTGCAGACTGTGTCATGTAAAAAAGCTGGTGGTTTGCAGTGAGTCAGGTGGGATACTGAGGTATCTTTTCATTTTGAACATACCCCTTGCAGGGAAATATAACACTTTGATACTGAGCAAGCTGTGCCTGCACCTAACGGTAGAGCTTAGTAGTGATATCAACAATGAGCTAATTTGCTTTCCGGGAAAAGCAAAGGTAGTCTTATAGATTTGTTAGAATTTTCTCAGTTCTGTAGCCCAAAGAACAATGCCCTTGTAATCCCTCCGAATTTCCTAAGCACACTGGTAAGGCTAATCAACCCCTGGCTGTTCTTAACGTCCCATTAGCATATATTCCAAATAAGGGGTTCTTACGCAAATGGGAGACAATGGACTCTGGCTATACTCTTGAGGAACTGTTAAAAGCAAACAATGGCCCAGTGTTAACTTGCTTTGGATGATGAGTTGAAACCTAAGATTATGTTAAAGGCAATCAAGGAAATCTGCCAGTCAATTGCTAACCTCCTTACAACTCAATGTAGGAATGAGGGAGGAAGTAGGCCCCATAGATGATTCAATAGAAGTTACTCAAAAGCGCACAGGATCCTTTTTGCTTTCTTTCAATTATAACCAGAGATTCCAGGGCTGGGTGAGACAGTGCAGAAATAAGTGTAAACAAGCTATTGCACAAAGGAAGAATAACCTCAGAGCTGAAGCTTGCAGTAAACTACGTGAAGCCAGCTTAAAGAAGGACTCTCATCTCTTCTGGAAGACTATAAATGATCCCTTCCTTAAAGAGGCTCATAATACCAAGATAGATGTTGTCATCCCACCCTCCAAGAATGGACTGTACATTTCTCTATGCTATACTGCTTTAATGATGGAGCTGATAGCTATCCTCACCGAGGTCTTCCTACATTGTTAGGCCATAGTGTGAGAATCTCCTACATAGTTACAGCGAGGTTGCCCGTGCTTTAAACTGCACTCGAAGAAATAAGGCTCCCATCTGTGATGGGGTACCTGGAGACCTTTTTTCAGATAACCCTTATCTGTGGGTTCCTCTCTTGACTAACATCTTGAGAAGTGTGGCAGTTGAGGGTCCCCCCAAATCTTGGCTGAGGTCAAATATAATAATCATCTTTAAAAAAGGCAATCTGTCTGACTCCCGTTGCTACCACCCCATCTCTTTAATAGATACTACCAGCAAGCTCATGGGAAGTATCCTGCTTGAACATCTCGAAGTATGGGTAACTGAGAATGGTTGTTTTTCTCAAATCCAGTATGGGTTTAGACAGGATTTGGGCATTCTGGAGCTATGCCTCAACCTCCACCTGGTGATTTCTAAATACACCATGGTCAAGAGTGGTTCGATCCGCCTTGATTTCATGGACTTAACCTCGGCATTTGACTGGGTGGACAGAGGGAAACTCTGGGTCAAGATGGAGAATATGGGTTTTGATCCTGCTTTGGTTTATTTTCTCGCCTCCATACATAATGGAGTGACGGGTCGGGTGAACTATGGGAAGAATGGTGAACTTAGTGACCCAATTGAAATGAACTGGGGTTTAAAACAGGGGTGCATACTGGCCCCTTTTTTATTTTGTATTATATAAAGGGTCTCGAGGACTTTCCTAACACAGAAGAGGTCGATATTCCGAAATGTTTTCAAACCCTATTGGAATAAAAAGAGAAACCAACAGTGAATTAAGTAATCCACCTTTGCTCTAATATTGGCCCCCCTTATTCACTCATGTTAAGAAGTACAGTATTGGCATATCTACTTTATATGGTGTTTTTCAAAACCAATTCATGACCCCTGGGCATAAACATATGGCTAAATGGAAAGTAGAACTCAACAAAGAAATATCAGACGATACCGGAGTACTCATTTGGAGGAGATTTGCAGTCTTCAATATGCTCCCAATTTCAGAAAATTCCTATTAAATACTATTAATATGGCACCTCACCTTAATTAGGTTTGGCTTTAGGCTTGGTATGTCGTAGCAGTGTTGCAGAAGTTGCCAATATGACTGCACAATGAGTCACGTGTGGTAACACTGTACACAAATTCAATCATAATGGAATATGATTCTATCTCAGATACATACCAGATTTTTTTTTCAGGTTATAGTGAAAGACACAAACCACCAATAGGTAAACCTTTACACATATATTGTTAGCTGCAAGATTGTCAGGTGCACATTTCTGAAAAATCAGATGTACAATCACCATTGAGTGTGTAGTGGATTAAACTGGAATATTTATATAATGTAAACACACAAGGCAGTGGTCGATAACACCAATTCTAAATCTGAACAAGTGTGGTCTCCATTTATAGATTATGTTAGAGAACATACCACACGGACAGAGTGTAATATATACCTGACATCATGAACTGATTCAGGTTAGCTAGACTCTCCTACGGATAAGATCTGATAATGAGAGCACTGTTGTGTTGTGTTTAATTCTAAAACACACTGACTACAATGTGAACTATGGAAAGCATAATGTGTACTATACCTAAATTGATAAATAAAGTCTGGCAAAAAAAGAAGTTGGGTATGTAGAGCTCAAATGCTGCCAGATGTCTCTGTTCAAGATATTTAACCTATCTAATCGTATCTGTGCCTAGACAATTGATATGGCACGGAAAGCAAAATGGCATGTTTCTGCTTCATTTAATTTGGAAAAAACAACGCTTAGACGTGCGGTAATGCAAGACAAGCAGTAGGGAAGAAATGATTTTCCTTTGCTCATTTTCTTTATCACACATAACTCTGGAGAGAGCCTAACCGTACATACAAGCAACACAGCAAAAAACACTGGCCAGTTGGCAAAAGAGGGCATTGCCTTTTCTTTGAGTCCTTCTTTCATGTGGGTCTTCACCCTCATCCGGTCTACTCTCCAAGAAACCAACTTTATTTGATTATTAAGACATAACTGAAAAAGCTGCTTTAAGATAGAATATAAACCAGACATGCAAAACAGTATATGCAGCCACTTCTGGCCTGGCAAGGCCCACTCAAATATACCTGTATGGCGTAATTTATTTGAAGAAAGGGATCGTTCTACTCTTCTAAGCATTGTCTAAGATCGCGCGGGATGTGTGTCATGGCACAGTGCAGCCACATAAGACGTGAAACACTTGTCTTGGTTTTAGCCACTGATCCATCCAGCTGCGTGCTGCGCCGAGATCGTAGTTTTGTACGTTAACAATGGGCAGCCGAATGGGAGATCAAACCCCCTTACTTGTATGGGTGCATTTGTTAATTAGCTATTAATGCGTATTTGGCTACCATGGACTACGTCTCCTCTTGTCGAGATTATTTTATGGCAGCACTCAAGAGTTATTTCTGTGGCGATGAGCGGGTCTCGCAGGTCCTTGGAATCACTCTGCTAAGCTTCTGCAGTCCCCAGGGCCCTGTGGACGCAGTGCCTTAGTACAGAGAATGCAGCATCCTCAGCACATTTTGCAAGGATCAGACGTCTCCACAGGCTTGATCAATAAACATAACAGACATAGTCCGCGATATGATGCACATGTGCCCATTAATGCGAACATTGAAGAAATAAGAAGAGTCGGAAGAAGTAAAAGAGGGCCAGTATAGAAACCATGGAGTTCAGTTCCACACACAATGAACCTGATTATTAAAATGAGTTGCAATTTTATGAGAGTTGCAATCATTGCACAACGATATTTTGCACTTGGGCTAAATTCTAATGATTCACAAAGGGAGAGACGTTGAGAAGTGCTTGTGCAGTTTTTTATCCAGGCATTAGACATTTGCAAATGTGAAAAATTAATCTGAGTACAAGAAGATTAGGGAGAGACAGAATAGCTAAATCGCCCCAATTCCTCCTCGAAAGTCGGAGTACTCAAGATGGGTCCAAAAGCATTCAGTGCAAACGAGGGCAACTCTTAAGACGGCCAACGGGCAGGATAAAGCGCTAAATCCAGTGCTTTAAATGGGCCGGTACTCTCCGGTACTGAGTACCGGCACTTTTTTATTTTGAGAGGAAGAGTACCGGCATATCTCAAGAATAACGTAATACTTTTAATAGGAGAGTACTGGCACTTCTCAGAAACAAGCAGGTACTCTGATAGAGAGTACCTGCACTTCTATTTTTCCATTCAAAGCACTGGCTAAATCACAAAGTGGAAGAAACGATTTACTTCTGTTTTCCTTCCTCGCAAGCTGTCCCTGTGTCAGACACAAAGATGCAAGCTCACTTTAGGCATGGCTCCTGCAAGAGTTTTAAACAAGCATTTGAAATGCAACAGGTCTTGCATTTCTCCGAGTTAGAGCTATTAGCAGTTGTAAACTCCCAACCAGACGTTTCTTGCCTCATTAAATGGAAAACACGAGCGCGATCGCGCTGCTACAGTAAGTGCAATTATCTACCTAACCGGCAAAAGTGCACTTAACTATGTAACAGGGTTGATGTCATGCAAAGCGCTCGACTTCTGCCAAGCGAGATCGTGCTCCGAAAAATGAGAAAAAGTAGTCCACAAACCTGACGGAAAACAGCGAGCCTCGTATATTTTCAGTACTTGGTCGCTGCACTCGAGGAGGGCTAACCACCGGAAAAGGCATGACGTATGCGTGCCTTCCACTAATGAAAGCAAGCAGATTTTAAAGGACAAGCTGGCAAACCAATGAAAGACACTGACGTGACATGGAAGGGGCTCCAAGCCTTTTTCTAACTACTACAGCGTCTCGCAAGCGATACGTATGCGCAAGCGCATGCTAGTGCAGGCTCGACCCTAAAAAGGGAGAGGTACCCGAAAGTCTTGATGTTCCTACTTAGGATGTACAAGTATTCCTGATGCCATAATGAAACCTCTAAAGAAGATACACGTGAATGTGGGAGTCATCTGTCACAACTTAAAAATGCGTTTAGTTTTTTTGCTGAACATTTTACTTATTATGCGCACAAATCAAACGTAGTTGTTTCTCAATTACGAAAATGTGCATTTTCACACACAGGTGCATTTCACTTCTTCTAAATTATATTTTTTTAATTAGGGCCATTATGTTCCACTACTTGTCATCTTCGTTCAGCGATATAAACATCATCAAAGTCTGTGATTCTAAGCTTGTAGTCTGCAGACCCCCC
The DNA here is from genome assembly GCF_031143425.1 of Pleurodeles waltl. Lineage (NCBI taxonomy): Eukaryota > Metazoa > Chordata > Amphibia > Caudata > Salamandridae > Pleurodeles > Pleurodeles waltl. The sequence continues at coordinate 554,714,949 of NC_090448.1, forward strand.
TATTCAGGGTGTCCTCGTTAGCAGAATGATAACTTATCTATACAAAAAAAACAAAATTGACAGTTTTAAAATGTTGTGTATATGTGAAGATATTAGAAATTTGAAGCTAAAATTTGAGTTGCTATCATCATTTTGATTTGTGGGAGCAATGCAGGTGCAGCAAACAGAATCTAGTATTGGTGGCCTCAAGTGAAGCAGCAATGGTATCCATAATAAAAAGGGAGCATGTGTTAGGAGCAAAAAAAAAAGACAAAATGATATTCTAGAGTCTAGTATATCGTTTTGTAATTAAGAAATAAAATGAGACTTTGAAATGCTCCAACTTCCCCATTAAAATTTCGATTTTCAGAGTTGTTTTGGTTGTGAATTAAATGACTTCCATTATTTGTGGACCTGGTTGATTTATTTGTGTTTTGTGTGGTGGTTTGCGTTTCAAATTATAGAAATTGCTTAGGTGGGGTCGCCAACTCTAGTCGTGATTCCTAGGGGTCCACAGAAGGCAAACGTTTAAGAGACGCTTGACCACAGAAATCACTTGCAATATATGTGAGAATTGATATGCAACGTCAGTTGTAGCCTTTCAGTTAATTATGAGTGCTGAGAAGTGATGGCAGAAATACATTACAAACAAGAATTCGTGGAAGTCAACTAGTGCGGTTTTTAGAAGTTTCCTGAACAACAATAGATTCTGAACTCAGGTTTCATCTTCTTGAAGGAATGTTAGCTGATCATGTGTGTGTTTGTGGGGGGGGCAGCTGGAGAGAGGTTTCTGATTAGAGGAGGTGACAGTTTCAGCACATTTTCTGCTCTTTGCCCGAATCATCTTTATGGCATTGAAGAGAACTTTAAATTTGACTGGGGTGTCTACAGGAAGCCCGTAGCATACTTTTAGTTTGGGGTTTATGGCATCAACTTCACACCTGCTCAGTGCCAGGATACCCACCCGGGTGACAGTGTGCTCTACAAATATGCATAACATAACATCAAGCTTGAAGCCATTTGACACACTGTGGCTTCCTGACTGTGAAGCATCTATAGCCAGACAATTAATTTCTTGGGGATACCTTTATAAATATTTATGTAATAGTCTTATTGGGATATGACCAGGGCTTGTGTTAGCATTACCCAGTGATTCACCTGGAGAAATGTATTTTTGAATAAGAAAAGCACAAACAAAACATATACTTCATGATACATTGTCCTATTTATAACGTTTTTTGTGTGTGTGCCTTACTTACACCTGCCTTACATGTGAATAATTCGAGAATATCTAGGCCTGATTCAAAAAGCATTTTTGGCGACGAGTTGTGATTTTCTCCAGGCTGATGTGCATCTTACTTTTCAATTTCCTGGATTAAGACATGCTCATTCATAGAAAAGAACAATTCGTGATGCATGAAGCCTTTCAGCAAGACCACGCATGTTTCCCTCCCAGAAGTCCTTTGGTATGTCAAACTTAAGCTTTTAGAGTAAGACACAACTACTTATATAAGAAGTTTTTTTAATTAGACCAGTACACAAAGACAGGGACAGGAACTGCCAATGCCAGTGTTGATGGCTTATTTTATTTCCTGGTGCAAAGTTATGTTTTGCTAATGTAAATTTATTGAGCACACCAACACGAATGATTTCTATGTGCAGCAATCCCAAAGACGTTACTGTGCTTGATTTCTGGACAATGAAAGGGTACAGGCCAATTCTCAGCCCAATTATATCACACACTGCGAAACCATCATTAACAGAATGATAAGTCTTAAGGGAGATACTCCTTCATATTATCAATCTGGAATTCTTTAACACAACTCCTGTCTCTTACCGTCTATGTGATTCTTTGAGCTTTATGTTTTACCCATGTTTGCTGGTCGTATTATAATATTTAGAAACTATATTTCATGTTCTTAGAAATCATAGATATGCTTACCATTCATTGGTCATTGGTCTCTGTCTAACATGTTGCCATATTTTATGCAATATGTGTTAAGAATCTGTCGTCTACTTGACTTAAAATTACAAATGATTAAGCTAAATTTGATAGGGAGAGATTTTACTATAAGAATAACGCTTAAAAGACTTGCTACATACATTTTGATAACATTTTATTTACTTTACTAGTGAACTGTAAATTATATATAGCCCTGGGTTGTATTGTTTACGGTGCTGAAAAGCATAATTTCCCAAGTAAGTGGTGATGTTATCTATTATATAATTTATGATGTCATCAGTTATAATAACAGCAAAGAGAACGGAGTCATAACAAGAATGAACTTTAATACATCTTAACAATAGAGTCTAACAATTAGTAAAAAGACAAACTGCTCCTCAAAGCATAATGCCCACTTGAAATGCTTAGTTGGAACTTGTAAAATATGCGTGATTCACAAATGAAAGAGAATTTGTGAGTATATGCGTGTTCTGTTTGTGTGCATTGTGTGTTGCAAATGTGTAATTATATTTGCTGTATTAATCAGAACGTGAAAGTGTGCCTATCCTAGCGCGCAGTTCACACAGAACGGCAAATTCCACAACTGATTTCGAAAAGAATCCAGTGCACAGTGAACCAAGCACTGGTGTCTGACTTAGGCTGCTGGGCTTCTGCATTTGCCAAAGCTCGTTTCAATGTTATAGTTTAATACTATTTCATGTCAGAAAGCAACACATTGGGAATTTTGGAATGCACAAAAATGTTAAATGATACCCTAGAGCATGTAGGCATGCACATGTATGTGCACTAAGGAGCAGCCATCTCGTAAAGGATTTTGTCAGACCTTATCAAAAAAACGTTTTAAGATGCCACCCAATGGTTTTAAAGCCCATTTAAGAAGGGCTGAGGCAAGTAGTGCCTGCATGGATGGCAGTGCGTAAGCAGCAACAAAGGCGGTGTCTGTGGAGCCGTGAAACTGTCACTGAAGGGAACATAAGTACAATTTATTATAAAAAAATAAAAAAGGAAACATAGGCACACCTATCCCAGGCATATGTTGCAAATGTGTGCCTTGTGCACACACCAAAGCCCATATTTATACATTTTTAGCGCCGTATCTGCGTCGTTTTTAAAAAAATGAAATGACGCAAATGCGGCGCTGAAAAAGTATAAATATGGGCCTAAATGCTGTTACTTAGAGCGAAGTGACCCAATGGCTAAAGTGGGCTGACACATTGTCCTGTGCTCTGTGCTGTGGTGTGTGGAAGAAAAATATCAATGATGCTCCAACAGACCAATGGATGAAGAGGGCTGACTGAAACCGCATGTGTACATATGCAAATGCATATATGTTTTTCAGAATATATATATTTCGTAAAATAAAAAAATTACTAAAGTTCTTGGCCTAAACGATCCTGATCTAAAAAGAAATACTTTCCTCAGCAGCTGCACAATAGTATTTGCAGCTGCTGGGAAAGGTATTACTTTGTAATAAAGTAAGTATTCCACTAAGGGAAAAACAATACAATTTTCTCAGTTAGTTCCCTCAGACATATGCAAGTTCACTGCTCACAACTTACTATTGCCAAAATGCTCTCTATCTCTGTAAAACACTTAGGTTTGTGTGGCTAATGTATGCCTTGCATAATTTACACAAGTTGCTAAGCAAAATCTTCGTGAATTAGAAAAAACAGTTTACTGCACCTCATCATAATCATAAATTTTGGTTGCAGGACTTTACTAGATTTTGTCTGAACCTTTGAAAACTTCATACTTCTTGTTTTTCCTTCTCATTTAGCTTTTTTTTAGCTTTTTTGGTTGTGTGAGTCACATTCTTTTCCTCTAGTCCACTGTAACAGAATACATTGTGAAGTCAATATTTTTATAAAACAGGGGTCTCCAGAGTGTGCCCTGGAAGCCCTATTCAATGTCTTATTCTGCCCTCTGTTGTTTTCCATAGCCTCAGATTCTGAGGGTCAAAGGGAAATATATATCCGTTTCCTTTGGCAGCCTGTAGGTGGCCTCAGAGCCTCTTGAATTTTCACTATTGTAATTTTGGACCAGCAATGTCGTGTATGGCAGATCTTTGAAAAACGCAAGTCACTAGTGCAGCTAATCCATGCTGCAGAAAACTCACATTCCCAGAACTATGTAGAAAGGTGCAGACTGAATTTATTTTTATTCAACCTTTATTAATGGCTCAAATTTATTTTGAATTTCATTGCTTTGTTCTCTTGAACTTCTTTCTTGCAGTGTGTTTATTTTTCTTACTGTGTGCTACAAAATTGGGCAAATTCTCATTTAATGTAAATTTGTAGATTTTCAGTATTTAAAATTAATTAAAAATGAATAGCCTGCTTTTCCTATATGCAGTTAAGTCATTTATTTTATCAGAGCATTTACTAATGTGTGACATTTTTACTCAATGTAGATAATTTCTCAGTTTAAGCATGGCATTGTTTCCTTGTAATTGTCACAATTCTCTGTTGCTCTGAATCACATCATGCTGATTACTAAAAACATCCAATTAAACGTTACTTATTCATTTAAATTGTATTCATTCATTTACAAAAATGTTTTTTTTCATCCTGCAAATATCTGTAAAATGTGTAATGTGACCCTCGTACTGAAATGTTTGGAGACCCCTGCTATAAGATATAGTCCATCTCATGTTACCTTGTCTAGAGAGAAATTAAGTATTGAAAGTAATGCTTGTTCCATCCAAGAAAACCAGCAATGTCTGTGTTAGATTGATCCAGCCGCAGGACGGTAGTGACCATCATTGTGAATAATAGGTGCTAGAGAAACCAAATTGCTGCCTGAGGTTTCTCATGGGACAAATCTCAGCCTGGGCTAGCAGGAAGCAGTAGGTTTTAATTATCTTCCCTTCAGCCACCATGATTTATTGACAACTGATCTTCCTGGCTGATGGATCTAGTGGCACAGTGGGCGTCTTGACTTGATGAATGCTGCTTACAATGTGACATGCTGCAGCATTACAGACACATGTCTAAGACAAGAGGCGCATCCAAACCTATCCATCCTAATCCTAGAACTCAGCAGGCACTAGACCATCACTGAAGCTGGGAGCATTGTCACCCGCGGTAAGAGAATTTAACTCATGGGATACTGATTCTGTCTTAGTAAGAACTATAAAGCAAGCACTGACAATGCCAATAGGTATTGTGTCAGCTTCCAGTCTTTTGGCTTTGGCAATACTTGTTTTTTCATGTTTTTTGTAAAACGTTTTTGTTTGGCGCAGTGGGGCTGCCTATCATTCATCAATATAAAAAATGGCTACAATCAAAAATAATTTTAGGTCTTAAAAATACATTGCCATAGTAGACCCTGGTACTGAAATGAACTACGTTGTGTATTTATGTGTTCCTTGTGAAAGAGAAGAATGTCATAACACACACAGACGTTAGCCGTGGCTGCAGTGGGTTGACCCACTACCCAGTTCTGTATGATTTAGTGGGAAGACGCAAAATGTGAATCACACAACTACAGACCAAATGATGAAGAGGGTTTGCTGAAAGCCCCTAAAAGTATGTATATTGTACATAAAATGTTTGAAAAATAAAAAGGTCTTCGCTAACTTAAGACCTAAAAAAACACAGACTTATGTGGACTGAAAGGAGGGGCTTGCTAATCTGTTCAGTGGTTCTATAAAAGCAGTTGTACATATTCCCCAATGCATCATTTATAATGTCTGTATTAGAGCAAACTCAAATACATGCTTTAGTCAGTTCAAATGAGTGATCAGCTATGTCTGCATTATGGTTTGGCAACTATTGTGAAGTTGTAATCATTATTAAATAATAGGTAATGAGAGTGCCAACTGTTACAGTACATATAAATACATCATTTCTAATGCTACACTAAAGAATTGATTCAAATCAGCCAATGATAAAGACTCTTTGTGATAAGATAAGCCTTTCTGAGACTTCTGCACCACTTTCTCCCGACATTGACAAATGTTCTTGTCAATTAGCAAATGACAGTTCTCAACGAGTGGACCTAATATGAACAGGTCACTCCAAGGTCCCAGAAACTAAGCTACTCCCTAAAGTGTATCCATTCTATAAGGTGCTCAGAGGTCATGATGCAGCATGCATAGTAAAACACCTAGTTTTCTTATTATCTGCCTGGACCCCTTTCAAAGGGCACGTGGCAAGCAGGAGCCAATGGGACCAACCGTGGGAGTTGTGGTCTTTTACTCTTGATGTTCCACTGCCCAACCTATTGTGGGTACTGAGCAACTGAGCAAAGTACTACCCCACCAGCACTTGACTCTCAATGGTAGCACAGGTCCATCAGTCCATGGCTCTTCATGGGGAGATAGGGTTAAGATATGCAAGGGCTCATAACTCAAAATACTCATCCAGTGACCTCAATATGGTATTGTTCAGTCCAAATCTGATCTTCAGTGTCAAAAGCAGTATTTACTACAAATGTGAAACAGAGTACGCAAAATAATCCACTCAATAGTCTCAAAGCTAGTGCTCTAGTGCTTGTTGGACAGCACTGCCTCGTGTGGGTCTTCTTGCTCCCCACTCTCCTCCTTGCGCTTCCCCCACATACAAAGAATTATTTAACACACTCCAGCTACACTGCTCATCAACACCAGCACTTCTGTCAGTGTAACTAGCCTGGTGCAGATCCAGGTACTGGAGTTGCGCCCTGACCTACAACCCACCACTGCCAAGATCTTCCCCTATGTCAGCTTGATGCTCATCCGGCTAGCAGCCATGCTCATCCGTTCAGTCAACCACAGTACACGGGCCGGCACAACAAAGGGGGGTCATTTTGACCCCGGCGGGCGGCGGTCGCCGCCCGCCTGGAGGGAACCGCCATATGGCCACTCCGCGGTCGAAAGACCGCGGAGGCCATTCTGGCTTTCACGCTGGGCTGGCGGGCGACCGCCAGAAGGCCGCCCGCCAGCCCGGCGGGAAACCCCTCCCCGCGAGGAAGCCAGCTCCGAATGGAGCCGGCGGAGTGGGCATGTGCGACGGGTGCAGTTTGCACCCGTCGCGTATTTCAGTGTCTGCTAGGCAGACACTGAAATGCACAGTGGGGCCCTCTTACGGGGGCCCCTGCCGTGCCCATGCCATTGGCATGGGCACCGCAGGGGCCCCCAGGGGCCCCGCGGCACCCCCTACCGCCATCCTGTTCCTGGCGGGCGAACCGCCAGGAACAGGATGGCGGTAGGGGGTGTCAGAATCCCCCATGGCAAGGGCAGCGGTAAACCGGCGGGAGACCGCCAGTTTACCCTTTCTGGCCGCGGCAGAACCGCCGCGGTCAGAATGCCCTTTGGAGCACCGCCGGTCTGTCGGCGGTGCTCCCGTGGCCGGTGACCCTGGCGGTCACCGGCCGCCAGGGTCTGAATCAGGCCCAAAGTTCTTTGTTGCCTCCAACGAATCAGAAACATTTCTCAGCATGACACTGCAGAACATCTCCACTTCATTTAATTTGCAACAGCCATAAGAGATATCAGCATCGACCACATGCTAGTCAAGTTTCTGCAACTGTACCAGAGCCTCTAAAAACTAAAAGGGTCCCAAGTGTCGAAAAATCAATACTTCTATTCGGGACATTTCACTATGACACCGCAGGGTCCCGTTCCACCTTTGCCTGGCAATGGAAGCAGAGCTTCAGAAATCTAAAGATGCTGGGCTCATACTGAAGGTCTCCAGACCCACCTGCTGGGTGCAGCCCATGGTAGCTGTAAAAAAAACAACGCAACCAGGATGCATTTGCATCTGCATTGACATATACCAACAAACAAGGCCATCAAAACTGAATGCCACATCTCCCCCACCACTGATGACCTAATTGCTGACCTGAATGGCTTTAGGTGTTTTTTAAAATTAGATCTTAACTCTGGATCCCATCAGCCTAAGATGTCTGTAGAGCACTGATACATCACAACATGTTCCACTCATGTTGGCCACTTTCCCAACCGAAGATTGAACTTTGGGATCTTGTCAGCAGCAGAGGTTTTTCAATATGAGATACATGAGGTCCTCACAGGTATAGACAATGTCATCAGTCTCAGCGATTACATCCTCAGCTATGCTCCCACCTTTGCCAGCCATCTCAAAGCTGATCTTGAAAGAAATGGAAAAGAAGTACTCATTCTCAATCAGATGAAATGCCAACTCTTCTGACAAGAAACAAACTTTTTCGGCTACATCTTCTCAAACACTGGCATCAAATTCGACCCAGCCAAGTGTGTAGACACAAAAAAGCACCACCAAATCATCATCCCCCATAGAAGTCTGGACCTTCCTGAGTCTTGCGACTTACTGTGGAAGGTTCATCCATAGATGGTCTCCTCAGACACCTCATGAAAGCCTCAACTCTATGGGCATGTGAAGAGAATGAAGATGAAGCATTCCAAGCCATAAAGCGGGTGCTCCTTTATGACACTGTGGCCTACTTTAACCTCACCATAGAATACAAATTGGTGGTAGGTACCAGCCCCATCAGCCTTAGTGTCATTCTAATGTAGCACAATGGGGACAATTGATGGCACCTCTCACATTCACAAGGACTGCCCTTACCGACACAGAGAAGAGCTATGCTCACAGCAAAAAAGAGGCAATGGCAATCAAATGGGTGTGCAACCAGTTTCATTAGTACATTCATAGCTGACTATTCTGGGTCATCACGGATCACAGCCCCTTGATCCCACTTTTCGCAGGCATGACCCCACCCCCTTCCTATATGCACCAAAACAAGGGCCTATCAGCTCCAGAAATACAAACTGTCAGTAGGGTACGAACCCGGGTGCACCTTCCCAGTCAACTACCTCTCCAGGCACCCAAGACTGTTGCCTAACATCCCAGCAGAACGTCCGTCCACCAGACGCAGATAAGTATGCATAGTGGAGAAATTGCCAAAGCCATGGGCTCAGACTGGTGCCTCGAAAAGGCCCTACCGGCAACTAAATCAAAATTCCACCTCAACATCGGTAAGCACGATGACATCACTCAAAACAATCTCTCTGCTCTTTGAATCATCTGCCATGAGTTCAGCATTACCAGCCATGGGATCCTTCTTCGAGGTCACAGTACCTTCATCCCTTGGCAGTGGCGACTGTTAATACTGCCTCTCGCCTACATGGACACCAAGGCAAAATCAAGACTAAAGCCTGTATATGGCGCAAAGTCTGGCTTCCTGCAATGGATTCAGAGGAAGACAACATGGTAGCCCTATGTCACTAGTGTCAGATGTGTAAAGCCCCAGACAGGCCACTGCCAGTCGCTACTGAAAGCCCCGAGCACGCCCCATGGTTCAACATCAGTGTTGATTTTGGATCCTTGCACAATCGATGCCACATGCTAGAAGTCTTGGATGCTTTCTCCAAATTCCCTGTTGTCGAACTACTCAACAGCAGAAATTTTGACCAGACGCAGAGATGCCTCAACAAGATCTTTGTCATGTTCAGTGTTCCCTCCACCCTCCAAGAAAGCCAAGACTTTCAAGAGTTCATGCAATTGTTCACCATCTCACACAGAAAAATTACCCCTGTTGGCCCCAAACCAGTAGTGAGGTAGAGAGAATGGTGAGAACACTTAAGAAAGCTATCAGCATAGGACTTGAGCAGCAGGATGACATAGAGGAGGTCATCCACAAGACCCTCGGGCCGATAGACGCATCCTTCACAGCACGACTTAAAGAGTACAGTGAACATCCCATTTGGGAGAGCAGTGACAGACAATATCCCTCATGCCAACTCATGGACCCCCAGAGCCAGTGGGTGGTGCAGCCACCCAACGCAGGCAAACCAAAATGCCAGCATAGCCAGAAAGGCACGAAACCCCGACCTTCATGTATAAGACTGGGTTACAGTACACAACTGGCAATCTGAAGAGAAGTTTCTACTCCCATTTGAGATCGTCCTTTCCGTGTCATTGATAGGAATGGTACAGTGGCGACAGCTAAGAACGATTAGGACTGTGTCACAAGGAATGTGTCAGCTTTTACTAAGTGGCACCCCAGGTCACACGAAGAGTTGGATGAACACATCCAGAGTCCTTCTTCTGCTGGGTGGGAGGATGAGTGAGATTTAAACCGCTGGATCCACGCCCCCCCTGAGACGCAGAAACCTTCGGCAGCTGGGCACTTCCTGACCCAGGCCAGAAGAGACCACAGAAAGTGGGGACTATGAAATAAATGAAACTCCTCCAGCAAATTGAGGGCACTTCCACCACTTACAACGGTACATAAGGAGGCCGAAAAAGATGGATGACCATATCTGTAAAGTTTGGACGACTGAGGTGATAATACTTGCACGAAGATTACAATAGTTCTCTCAGATTATCCAAATGATGGAGATGGGAGATTATGTAGAAGGCAAGGAGGACTGCATTACCTACTCTGGTGTACCTGTCTTAAAATCATCACATGACCCTGGTAATAGAAAGGATTTAGGGAACATTAAGGATCAGATTACAACTGGATTGTTAAATTCCAAACCCGGTTCAGAATTTCAAATTGTATGGATCTAATAATTATTTGGTTTGATGATGTCTGCAAACCCCCGCAAATTTAGGCAGGCCATAAAGGCCAGAATTTAAAGGGGGGAAAGGCCCCATAATTAACAAGTCGGGTAGATTTTGGCACCAAAACCCAATCCATTATTCCCTACTACTGATTTAAAACTTGAAATAGGCACAATTTATCCCACCCACAAAAATCAAAAACCGAGGTGTCATATTTTATTGGGTGCTATAAATTCTATGTGAGCCTCGAAGGCTCTCGTAATCAGGCCCTAGATATTCTTCTTAAAGGGTCCTTAGTTTTTTTATTGGGAATACGGCAGGATAATTAAACAGACACTTTTATTAAGTAGGCTGAGTAGCTTAAATACTGATCAGTGCCAATCTAGGAGAGCTCAGTCCTCTTCTTGTGTCTCTTCAGTTATCATAACTCTAAAACCTAACTACCACACTGCACATCTTTCACAGTTTGGCAGCAAAATAATAAGGGACAACGCCACATAAGTTATTACAATAATAGAGGCATACAATTCATGTGGTCTGAAAAGTTACAGGCTTAGTTAAAAGGGACTAAATGGGAAAATTGTATGCACAAACCAAGCACATATATATTTTGAACCATTTATTTCCCATTTCAGTGCACCTGTGAAGTGTGATCCATAAAACATGACACGTGACACTCAGGGGCATATTTATACTATGTTTGCACCGAATTTCTGTCCAATATTTTGACGCAAATTCAGCGCAAACCTAACACCATATTTATACTATGACGCCCGACCCTGTGAACGTCAAAATTCCTCCGTGGGCGTCATTTTCTGGATGCAGGAAAATGACTTGTGTTAATGACATGCAAGGTAGGCGTTCCCGTCCAAAAAATGACTTTAAGGCCTGTGCGCCTCATTTATACTCCTGCGTCATTTTGATGCACAGAAAGGGGTGGGCCTTAAAAAATGGCACACAGCCTGATGAGCGCCGTTTTTTAACGCCTGGGTGAGGGCAGGCATTAAGGGGCCTGTGGGCTCACTTCCATGGTCTCTGACCATGGAAGCCGTCCACTGGTGCCCTTCCCTGCCCCCAGGGACACCCCCTGCCACCCTCGCCCACCCATGGAGGACACCCCTGGATAGGGGGGACACATCCCAGGTAAGCAGAGGTAAGTATAATTTTTTTATTTTTTAAAGTGGCATAGGGGGGGCCTAACTTGGGCCCCCCTACATGCCACTGTGCCCAATGGCCATGCCTAGGGGACAGAAGTCCCCTGGGCATGGCCATTGGGCAAGGGGGGCATGACTCCTGTCTTTGCTAAGACAGGAGTCATTTCAATGGGGGTTGTGCATCAAAAAATGTCACAAGTCTGGTTAGATTTTTTACTTTAACCTGACTTGCACCACTTTTTGATGCACAACCCCCATTTTTCCCTCCGCCGGCACTGCCTGGTTAGAGTCATTTTTTTTTACTCTCACCGGCCCGCAGCACCGGCTAATGTCAATCCATAAATAAGGCGCCCGTCTGGTGCATTGGAATGGCGTTAGCCGGCGGTAAAAAACAATTACGCAAACCATCACCAGCGCTGGTTTGCGTCAAAGAGTATAAATATAGGCCTCAATGTTTTTGCATTCATTGTCAACACGTCAGCCTCATACTCAAGCGTAAGTCTACGGCAAACAGGCGAGCTCACAGAAAGGAACAGAAAGGGATTTCGACACACTAATCCTCTAAAATGCATAGCACAGTATGTACAATAAAATGGAAATAATTAATTGATATATTGTTTAGTTGTGACCTTCTGAATAAAAAGGATCACGGGGAAACAAAACCTATTTCTATGCGTTATTGTCATTAAAAAGTTCTCATCATAGATGAATATTATTTTTGACTAGCAACAATTCTATTAAAAAATCGCTAATTTGCAGTCAATAAATCGGATGACAATATTGTTCCAACTGGTTTGTCGTGGTTAGAGGCCTGGTGATTCCCCAAAACTCATAGTCAACTACAATGTAGATCTGTACAAACAAGGATGATGCTTGATCGATGGGAGGTCACATGTAGAGGTTGTGGATACTGTAAACATTCGGGAAGAAAAAACATTTTTATAGGTTGTACTTGCACATGTACTTACTGTTCGAGGATCTTGCCTGGGTTTTGTCATATACTGCCCCAATGCACGTAATGTGGAGCATCTTTCAGTGTGGTGCGAGATAAGCAATGCAATTTCACTTCATGATCTATGGCAGCAATTTAAAACTACACAGAGAACAATAATTTAGCTCCAATACGAATAATATATCATCTGGTCACGACTAAGTTTACAATGCTAGAACAGACTTGGGTGTACGCAAGGTTTTTGGTACGAGAACCCTTTATGATTACGAAATATTCAGAAAATAATAAGTAAACTGGTAAAAATTGACCTCGAGGTGGATATTGTCTTAGGGATCATAAAATGATAAAGAAACCAGATAGAAAAAAGGCATATCAGTTAATAGCAGTTAATAGGAGTCAAAGCACATGAAAGCGATCCGGGGTTGTATCGGGAAACGGATTCCCCACAGCTCCAAACATGCACTTTTAAACCCTACATTTCCACCTTGAAAAAGCCCGTTAGTGGGTTCCAGCTTCCGGTTAGTGTACGTCTCTCAACCGGATGTGCTTCCAAGATCACTACAAGTGAAAATGCCATGCCCTGCTGAAGGGGAAACATTCACGGCTGTATTTACGGCTAAGGCTTAATCACACTGCTTCCTAAAATGGGGAGCACCTTTTTCACGGGCTGTGAGCCTGACAAGCTGTGGAGCTATTTATGGAGGGCAATGAGGTTTGCAACAGTATTTTTTTTTAAAGTTTCTGGGTTGCATTAATCACACCATTCACGGTAAGTCGCAGTTCACAGAAATTTTAATATAGCAAAATTCATAGGTAAATATTGGTATCGTATGGCTGCATTGCACGGGCATGTAGGAAAATACAGCCCCTCTAGTCTGAAGGTAATCTACATACAAACGTTTGGGCAAGATTTAACAACTACTATCAGATAGATGTTCATGGACAGCAGCACCTGCACACAAGTGGATAATTATGTGTCATGCATTTGTATGGTAAATATGGAGACTACCAATGCTTAAGTTATCTGACAATGATCTACAGAAGAAAGTTAATTGCACTGATGTAAAATACACATTTGACTACATTCTTAAAGGTAGGGAAAAATACATAAGTATGTGAGTAAAAAGTCTGTCACTCAGTACTGCCCAAGAACTATTGAAGTTTTTGTCGATATTTAGCTCCGAAGACAGCAGATATTTCATGAAGCCAGGAGAGGTCATGGACATAACAGCTGTTTTACGCAGGTGGGATTTCTAACTTTGCCAGTGTAATTGTGCTTGACTAGAAGCAACTTTTAGCACTGGCTTTGATTGTGACAAAAGTGTCGAACACATGTCAAGAAAAGTGCAAGGCACTGCTCTACATTTAATCGCTTTGCCAGGTGTGTCTCTGACATCAGGGTTCTTCGACTATACAGGAGGAGAGGGGTGACAGGATAACTGTGAATAATACAGAACAATACGAAAGTATGGTTTATTTGTAACGTTTTGATACGAGAGGTTCACCTGCTGTCTCTCTGCGGGACCTCTCTCCTATGCACTCTCCCACTTGCCTTTGTCCTTTCACTAATTTCCCTGCACCGTTACAAGATGGCCAGTGGGAACATTTCACCTCTGCTGATTGGATTACAAGCTTAGCACACTTTAAGAAATTCTGTATGTCTTAACTCTAGAGCCCAAGTATATTTATTACTTAAAAACATAAATAAGCCATGGGCAAGATGTACTAACCAATATGCTCTGAGTTCGTGTCTTGGGAAGGCCAATAGAAATCGAGGATATGTGGCCAGCAAACTGCCACAGAGAGAAAACCACGTTCCTCCAGAATGTCTCCAAATAACAGGTGAACTATAGCAGGGTAGTAGTTTACATACAGTTTCCAGCTTGACAGTATGGTGACCCTTGGTTTAGTTCTAGATTGATACTCAAAAGTGATGAAAGCATGGACTTAAGATGCAGGCCATACTGTGGGAGGACAGGGTCAACCACCACTCCTTTTTCCCAAATTCCCTTTCGCACTCTGTAATTCTCTGTAATGTATCCCTCTCTCTTTCACACCTACTTGCCACCAAAAAGGCATTTATCCAAGACTGTTTTTCTCAAACAGAAGTCAAACAGTTGACCAAGTACCACTCAAGGAAGTTCCTATTTAAATTACAGCCAACCACCCACACGCCCAACAGCATCTCTTGCTACATTAGCATCAGTAATAGAGCAAAGGTAGGAAGATAATTTCATTTCTTATTGGCTGTATGACTTCAGCATCTGTACCAGACACTAAGTAACAAACGCCACATTGGAAGCTCCTTCGGTGTGCCCTTCAGGAATGCATACTAATTCCAAAGTTTTCGTTTGGGAAGTTGTTGGCAAATATGTAGCAAGGGATTCCACATTGACATGCTGCATTTTCTGAGCTTTTTTGCATCTTTATTGTTTTTTACCTTGACTAGGAGACCTGTGTAGTCGACCACTTCCTTGAATAGCTAATACTTTAAAAAATGCAATTTTAATGTTTGCCTTAGTTAACGAATTTCTGATTTGCATGGTCTGTGTCCCAATCCTTTACCCCTCTCTCTACTCCCATGTCCCAATGTCGCAAGGGGCTATTCCCTCCATTTCTGAAACTGCGTCTTTTATTAATATGTTATTTCCATAGAACGACACCTATCATCATTTATGTTCAATTATATTTGAACTACATCAACTTTATCTTTGCACTTAACTTCTGCTGAGCCTTACGTTTTGCCCGCGTAACTATGGAACGAGAATCATTCACAGAAATGTCCGCAACCAACTCAAAACGGCTTTGGTTGCTGAATTTCCTCCAACAGGCATTTAAATCTTAGGCTTTCTGTTCCTGAATAAAATGGAAATCCCCACAAGGTGTGTGTGTTTGCTAAATGCACACACATGGTTAGATATTTAAGTTTAGATAAAGATAAAGTTAATGAATTATCTTGTTTAACACACTTCACACAATTAATTGGCTTAATGTGCATCAGAGAAATTAGTATCGTATTCAGTAGGGATCCAATAATCTAAAATGAGTAGAATGGGTAGCAGGCAGTTGGCATGCAGTGTTTCATTTAAAGAAATGTGGCAAGTTAATAAAGAGAGGTAACACGTCCAATGTAGTGTGTATAGGTTATAATGCGTTTACAATAGGGCAGCACTATGGACACTTTGGAAATATTTCTGGAGGACCGAGAAGGAAGACGGTATTAAATTAATACATTAACAGATTAATACTACATATAATAGTTAAATCCTACAAATAATTATTGGAAAAAAACATATAACCATCAAAGCAGTTAACTACTGAAATAGCATCACTGAAATAGTAGGAAGTTCATTATTTCAAGGTGCAAACCGAAGCTTATAGAGTAACGGATTTGGCAGTGTTGCATGGTACCCGCATGGCAGCAAGTGGCTTATCCCTGGGGTGCCAAATAGTGATAAAGTTCTCTGATTTTACAACATGCACTCCGCCTGCAAAGCCTTTTTTCCGTATTAATGTGGGCAAAAATGAATGCACTACATGGTATTGTGAGGTGGTATCATCTTTTTATTGACTGCAATAAACACAAAAAACATGTAGTGCCTGGTCAAACCACCCATTATCCAGTTAGCACCTACTCATTTTGGGGGGCCACACTTATTTTTGTGCATCAAACATTTACAGAGAGCAAGAGACAGGAAGCCACACAAAGCTTAAAGAAGGAGGAATATAAAGACAGAAAAACTGTCACAAAGGATATAAGCAGGAACATTCAAAAGTGACATAAGGGGACAAGAACTGTCTGGTAGTAGATTAAAGAGGCATGAGGTGGATTTAAGGCTATGCAGCCCTGGTATTTCCCACCTGACATTTAATGTCCTTGGGCTTCTGAGCAGAGCTTTGGGCGCCAGCCCTCATTCTTTTAAAAAGTAAACACAGAGCATGTCAAGAACAACATAGCAAATACAAATCAGTATACCCTCCGTAGACGCATACTCAAACGTCCTATAACTTATCACAAAATTGTTTCCTGTTCCCCTGCACCCTCTCATGTTTCCTGAGACATCCCTGTGCAATATATATTGGCATTTGCTTGAAACAATAGAGGTCCATCTCTGCTAGCTATGTCCCCATGTCAGGAGCTTCTGCCTGTCTCCATGGCAGGCAATGTTTTTCTTTGCGTCATCAGGCACTATCAAACAACCCTTCTCTCAGCATGTGTAAACCCTTGGTAATCAACCATACTGAGAAGGCTCATTTTTGGGGTAAGATAAACCTATCACCATTAGGTAGTTATACTTAGGACCTAGTTTCCATGGGAAAACCGTGCTGTTTAATAAAAAGTGAAGAAAGATCTGCATAATCCTCGCCTCCGTGTCCTTAATAGAATTGAAACTTTCCTTCACGATAGCTAGGAAATTTCGCATTCAGCTGCTGTCTGGAAGGTTTTGTGGTTATTTGTGAAGCAGGGACTGAGAAAAAGGGGACCAGCCCCCTGTGTGAACCCACAACGGATCTGCAGATCCACAGCCCAATTAAAAAAAATACACCCACTCTCATACCTACTCACCCACTCTCTCACACATCCATTCACACACTCAAACACCCACTCAAACACTCAGTCACACACACAACCACCCAGAGACCCACAAAACCACCAACACACCCACTCACACACCCAATTACACACCCACAATCACTCAGACCCACAAAACCACTCACACACCCACTCACAGACCCACACAGCCACGCACACACCCACTCACACACCCATGCACACACCAGCACAACCACTCACACACCCACTCACATACCCATACAGCCACTCACATAACCACTTACAGATCCACAAAACCACTTTCACGCCCCCTTGCAGACCCACACAACTACTCATACACCCACTCCCACTCCCACTTATACAGCCCTATAACCACTCACACAACCATGCAGCCACTATCACACCCACTTGCAGACCTACGCAGCTACTGATACACCTACTCACAGAACCACACACACCCGGTCACACACCCATAAAGCCACTCACAGACCCACAGCGGTGGGTTGGTTGCATGTGGGGGGTTGGCTCCAGTTCAAACTCACTGCCTGCATGGACAAAAGCCATGCACACCGTGGGGTTGGCTGCATACAGGGAGCTGGCCACAGGGACTGCAGGGCAGCAGTTGGATTAGCATACGGAAATTAAATATGACTTTAAGAATAAAAAAAAACCTGGAAACTCACGGGAAAAAAACAAAGGTTATAGGGACATTATAGTTAAGAAGTAGAGTTAAAAAAAACTTAAAAATTCACTTAAAAAAACAAAGGTTACAGCGATGTTATAGTTAGGTTCAGATTGTACATGCATAAAACCATAGAAATTCAGTTGTTATAGTGAGAGTTATTTCAATTAACTATAACTCGTGCCCTAAGGTATCTATAACTTGAGGCCTCGCCATGCACAGTTTTCTCATCAATAATTTTACTGCAAATATTACTGTGACATTATAAATGATGTAATAGTAGATGTCATAAGTGATGTAATATATGGGGAATTAGCAGTGCATGACCATAACTCTAACAGTTGAATTTCTATGGTTTTTAGGTGTAAAATCTGAACCCAACTATAACATCCCTGTAAACTTTGTTCTTTAGTGACATTCAAAAGTTTTTGTTTATTCTGTTTCCTAACTATAAGGTCCCTGTAACCTTTGTTTTTTTCAGTGAACTTCTTGGTTTTTTTAATGTTAAGTAAGATACCAATCACAATGCATGGTGGGGGGGATGGATTGGACGCAGAGCCTGGTCTGATATTGTGCTGCCTCCACCCAAGCTTGCTGCTCCCGCCTCCCACCTCCTTGCCAACCATTGTCCAAGTCCAAGCCCCTGCTCCCTCATTACAGTCGATTGTCCAATGTACTGCCCTTCCCGCCTGCTCTAAACAGTTAGTTTTCTGACCCACCCTCCTCCTCCCTACCCTCTGTTGTCTGAGTCCATGCACCAGTCCTTTCCCTCCTGCCCTGCATGGTTCGATGTGCTGCCACTGCCCTCCATTTAGTTTGATGTCCCTGCCCACTCCTACTGCCCTCCATTGCCTAATACTATGGCCATCCTTGCCCTCCTGCTTAGCTTCTGTGCTTAGCTTTCTGTCCCTACCCTCCTTCCCACCGCCTTTCGATATCTTTGTGCATGTCCCTGCTCCCTCCTTTTTGCCCACCATGTTCCATGGAGCTGCCACTGCCCCTCCTATCTACTCTGAGTGTTGTGTTGAGCTGCCCCTGCCCCTCCTACCTGCCTAGCATTGTCAGATGGCTGCTGCCTGTTCGAGTTCAATGCCCTTATCCCCTCCCTCCTATTCTCCATGGTCCATTTTGCTGCCATTCCCTTCTGCCTGTCATGCTCTGTTGTGCTGCAACTGCACCTCTTCTCTGCCTTCTGTGGTCTGTTGTTAAGCCCCTTAGCCTGCCCTCTCTTGCCTGTGTCTAGCCCCTCCACCCCCTTCAGACCTCCATGGTCCTTTGTGCATGTCCTTGCCTCCCATGCCCACCATGGCCATTGTGCTCCCACTTGGTCTTCTGTGCTGCCGCAGCCCCTCCCACCTGCCCTGTGTGGCCAGCTTGCTGCCCATGACCCCCTCCCACCTTTCCTCTGTTTTCTGCGAGTAAGCCAGTATAGTCTCACTGTTACCCTCCATGGTGTGTTGTCCTTCCATTGACCATCCCACCTGCCCTTCATGATCAGATTGCTGCTCTTGCCCATTCCCCTTGCCCCCTGCTCTCCGTTTTCCATGTGCAAGCCCCTATCCTCCCCCTCCTGCCCTGTCTGGTTGAGTGTCTTGCCCCTGATGCCTCCCTCCTGTCCTTCATGGTCTGTTATGCTGCAACTGTCCCTCCTGTCTCTCCAGCATGGTCAACTTGCTGCCCTTGCCTCTTTCCCCTTTGCCCTCTGTTGTCCATGTGCATGACCCTGTCCACTCCCTATTGCTTTCCATGGTCCGTTGTGCTGCATTGCCATCCCACTTGTTCTATGTGGTGTACCGTGCTTCTGTCTAAAAATCCCTATGGAAATTGCATGGAGAAAAAGCATTTTGGGGCCCGCCTTTTTCTTGGCCACCACTTGAGGAGTCACCCTGAAACTTTTAACACAGCAGCCGAACTGACTATCGTACCAGTTTTGAAAAATGTGTGAAGATTTGTCAAAAGGTGCCAAAATTATTTGCAAAACTGATGGCAGTGCCTCTCAAGCAATAGAGATCACCGCTGGGGTGTTGATGATGTCTAAATTTCACAGCCTACAGCCTATCACACTGGTACCCAACCTTTAGACTTCTGTGGACCCCTGCTTTATCATTACTGGAATCTGGGGACCCCCAACGAATCATTATTGGAATCCGGGGACCCCCACTGTGTGATTACTGAAAGCTGGGGACCCAATCTGTTAAGATTATTTGATTTTCTAAGTAGTCGCGGACCCCCTGAGGAGGCTTTGTGGACCCCCATGGGTCCCCAGACCACAGGTTGGGAACCACTTTTGTATAAGGATGTAAGCCTGTACTCCATCCACCAATCTCTAGATCAGGCCTTTTATCCTTTAAAGCTGTACACTGAACTTACAAATAAATGTAGTCAGTAAATTACTGAGCTTATAATCAATCAAGCAAACAAGTGAACAAGTAAACAGCAGGTTGACTCATTATCATGAGACTAAGGTCAGTGGTTGAAAATGGTCCACAATTTAATTTAGTAATTTATCCATTCATACAATACTCACAACTTTCAAACAGGGATTAAGTAGATTTGGGGGGCAGAGAACTGCTACATAGATGAATAAACAATACTTATTATGGGACTTTAGGTTGGTTTGCTAGCCAATATTGTCATGACACTGTGCCAACATGTAGGGTTTAATGAGAAAAACACAACTTGATTGGAATGAAAACCGACTAGCTTTGTGGAAGAGACTGACTGGGAGCTATCCTTGAAGATAAGATAGTTGCAGAAACACAATATCACTTTTCAGAGTAATTAAAAATATTTAATTTGAGGAGAATTGAGTCTTAGATAAATACTGTTAAGAGATGGTAAAAATATGAAACTGAATGCGAAAATAGCTTAAAATGGTTAAATCCAACTGCACGTCGGCCGTGCTTATTAACAGTTCATACTTGAACATGTATAGATTTTGTCTTAAGGAGAATGTCATAAGAGACAATATATTTTAGACAGTCATCATTCTGTAGAATACGTCTTTATTTGGTAATAATAAAAACCAAACCTCCCTTAGAAGTATTAACAAAATATGGGCAGTAAGCGATTTAATTGACGCCATCTGGCACGCGTGGAAGATTTATTGTTGGATATGTAGCGTTGACAGTACACAGCTAGTCATAATGGTATATTAAACCATAAACACATTAATTCAGGTATCCTCTCTAAAAATAAACTGTTGATTGTATAAAGCAGTAGTGGATAACATTTGTGCAATACGAACCCCTAGCAGCAAATGGAGAGCACAGTTTGTGTGAACACAATCAATTTTGTAAATGAAATTAGTTAATGGTTAATAATTAGTTATAGCTCATCTTTTATTAACTATTCATATTGCTCAGGAAAAAAAGATAAACAGATAAGTATGTCAATAATAGTCTGCTTGGTAAAAACATAAGCCATAGTAGTGCTGTAAACGAAATCATTCCTACGTTGAGTCGGTTTTGTAAAATATAGATACGTTTTAATGCTGCCAATAGAAAAGGAAGTTAAACAAAAAAATCTTGTAAGAAAATCCCGACGTGGGTGTACGAAACACTCAATGTTTAATGACAAAAGAAAGAAACTCACTAAAATGGACTCCATATTGTTCAAAATTACAGCTTCTTCTGAGCACCTGTGTGAAGTTCAGAAACCAAGGAGGATCCCTTCATTTCAAAGTTGGTTAAATAAATTCTTTGGGTATGTTCAGTATTTGATGCACAGGAATCTTAACAAACAGTTCAGTCAGTATAAGACTTCCACAAATTGAAGATTGGGCAAGAGCAATGGATGTATGTTGTAACCGAGAAAGGCTGGTCTACGAGGGACGGGGACGCCCGAATAAGTTAAAAAAAATATGGGGGAGATGGACCACAGGCGGATAAGGAAGTGTAACTGGCGAACAGGGAACGACTAGAGAACAAAGTCCCTGATAACACGGCAGAGGCATTATCAGTTTTCCTAGATTCTGGACAGTACCGCTCGCCTGGTTCTTGGGGGTGTTATATCTCTCGTCTCGAAGGAAGGGATTATTGAGGTGAGGATAAACAACACTGCATTGTTTGTGTTTAATGTGGACGTTAGATGACTGATGTTTATGTTTTGGAAAATTAATAAAAACTATTTCATAAAAAGACTTCCACAAATATAATGTATTTCATATCTAGAGTGAAAAAGAATAAGAGTTGGATATTTTTTAAATAAAAAAAATATATATCCTCATTGTCTAACTAGATTCCATGATCTTCACAGAATATGTGTTAATGTTTCTGGAGCACCAACAGACCTTGCATATGAAAGAGTTGAATTTCAAGGAGGCACTTACAGTAGCATAAAGTAAACCAACTGTACTCTGTGGTATAAAAACTAAGCAGAAACTGCCTTTTTATTGATTTCTAAATCCTACACAGTGCACTCTTCAAGGTGGCACTCTTTTTAGGCCTCACCTGAAACAGCGAATGTGCTGTCGCTTGCGAGACATTTTGTTAGCTTGAAGTGGGCTTAAAACCCACCCATTGCTTACCATTGTTTGGCGTCATTAACATTCGCATTTGCTTACTTCATTTTTGTTAAGCCGTGCAGGATTCTGTCCTCTGCTTGTGTTTGACCCTCCCCTGGTTCATGTTCATAGTACTTGGGTTCTTCCACTGCTTGTGTTTTTCTTCTGCATCTGCATCTGTTTGCCTGCTTGCTCTCAGCACCTCAAACACACCCTCTCTTCATGTTGCCTCCCACCCATCTCCCCCTATTGAGGTACTGTCCACTGCTCCCCTCTCTTCACATTGCCTCCCACCACACAATACCAAAAAAGCACTAAGGCTCGTCCAGCATTAGCTTTGTCATAGTGTTACTTTTTGTTTTCTTTTCTGCCCCTGTTGCCTCCTCCCGCCCTCATGCCCGCCCTCCATCTCCAAAAAAAAGGGATGTGCTATGGAAACCTCCAGAGCATTTGATCCCAACAGGGCATGCACTGTTGGGCCTTTCTGACAGTACTTCCACAGGGTGCTGTGAGATCAATAGGAAGCCACATCATACACATGATGCACTGCAGAGATTCGTGGCCACTAAGTAATATGAATAATTACTCTTTTCTAATTTTGCCAGCCACCACCCACTTGGAATTATTATTAAACAACACAAAACGCCGTTTGTGAGTGGGGATTGGGAATGTCCAACATCCATTACTACCACCTAGCAACGCAACTACTAGTGATAAATGATTGGGTAGGGGGTGGATGGACAGATCCGGCGTATCGGCTAGAACTTCAGACCATGAGTTATCCAAAGATCTTTGATGCTCTGTACGGAGGCCCGATCTCGCGTGGGACCCCGGAGGTGACCGGGGTGGTACTGCGGGGTTGGAGGACGGCCCAAAAGGTGACAGGGTGATGGGGGCGCCACACCCATCAGACCCCACTATGGCAGGGAATACACTTAAGAGAAGTAGCGGGATTGGAGGGATTCCAGAAATGGGACAACATAGGTATCTCTACACTGGGCGACGTATGGGACGGCTCACACATGCGCTCTTTTGAAGACCTCCAGAAAATGTTCTCACTAAACAAGATGCAATTTCATAAGTACCTCCAGATCCGCCACGCTTTGCTGACAGAAATCTGGACAGGGGACAACATACCTGAGTATAGCCCCATGGAGGCGAAAGCTCTGATGGGGAGCCTAGGTAGAGGAGGTGTCTCCCAGATATATCGTTCGTTAATTGCCACCACTGCTGGTTTTATGGAGGGACTCCGCCAGAGATGGGAAGGGTGGGTGGGTCCTATGGAAGAGGTAGACTGGAACAAAGCATTAGCAGCCCCACACACTTTAACGATGACGACCCGTCTCCGACTAATACAGACTTACTATCTCCATATGGCATACCTAACACCCGTCAGGTTGTACAGGGCAGGTCTCCGTGACGCAGCTGACTGTCCACGTTGTATGGACCCAAACGCAGACTTTTTCCACATGGTATGGTCTTGCCCAATTATTAAAGCTTACTGGGGGGCTGTTACCATGGAGATCTCAACGGCCTTACAGACAGACATTGGGTTGACCCCAATGCCGCTCCTACTGGGGATCATGGGTGACACTGGACTGAGGAGGGCGGAACGAACCTTTCTGGGGGTGGCGTGCCTAGTGGCCAAAAGAGACATAATGACGGACTGGAAAGCCCAAAGCGCACCAGCTTTGACTAAATGGAGACGAGGAGTGGATTGGTGTGCTCAACGTGAAAAACTCGTTTACGAGGCCAGAGGGTGCCCGAATAAATATGATAAGATATGGGGGAAATGGGAGGCCGCAACACTCAACCTCCCTGCACTGTCGACTGGCTCAGCACCAGAAAGAGCCTAAATGGTCCCATCCCTCTCCCCCTCTAATGGGTGGAAGCATTCATGGGATACTTTACAGAGAGGTGCACAAGCTTCACACACAGTGTATTGTCTTTGACTAGGGATTGACCATTGTTCGGTGCCCGTTGGCACCCAGTTACATGTATGTATTTTGTTTTATCTTTTGCAAAACCAATAAAAATGTCTTTATCAAAAAAACAACACAAAACGCAATGTCAGCAGGACACCTAAATTTCGGCAATCATGAATCCTAGTACCAGAACAGGTAGCCAGATTCCAAAATCTCTAGAGGACCATGCGAAGGGTGCTACACTAAAGCATGAAATATTTATAAGACCTTCAGAAAAGTTAGGCTAACGAAGCTCCGAACAGAATGACCATGTGGTGCTCGCACCCATACAGTGGTACTTTAAAAGGGTCCGTTTCTTCCACACCAGAGTAAAAGTCAACCAAGACATTTATTCACCTGGCAGTTATTCATCCAGCAAATCGGTTTTCCACCTTTAAATGAGCTATGATTTCACCTTCATAAATAGTGGATATCATTGCTGTTAATCCCTCCATGAAAACAATTTACCCATCAGCAATACTAGGAAATGTTGATTGTCGTCTACATAACACATTCAAGCAAACTGACAACTTAGTAACAAAACAGCCATTGGCTAAGCCAACAGGTCTCGACTACAAGAGCTATTGACTTTCCCAATGTTGTTTTTAGCCAAGTTGTTCAGAAACACGGCTGCTGTGCAGCATGACAGAAAGCTAAAGAAACTGCCATTACGTGCCATGCTATGAAGATTTTTTTTTGTTACTATTTATCCGTGTTGCCCCTACAAACACCCCCCTCTGTCTTGCTTCATTTTCCACCCTTCTACCCTGATAGCAATTAAAAAATCAGGGACTGTGATGCAGGCAGCACTGACCGCTTCATATTGCTGAATTTATACTTTCAGTTTCAAGATATAAGCTGAACTCAACACAGCAAAAATAAAGTTTCTCCCAGTGAAATCCCTCCATTGCTTTTCCAGAAACCACTCCTCCCACGGATAGCCTACATCCCACCTAGCACTAGGACTTTGATCTAAATTGGGCTTCCTGTACCTCCAAGTCTTCAAATCCCTGCAGACAATTTTTCCTCACTGCCCTCTTGAAACAAATAACTGTGGATGAGGAAGAACAGATCATTGCTGAAGTTGAGCAGTGCCTGACTGATGATGTTCAGAGTGACGCCAAGGGCAAAAAGAGGATAAGGATGGGGACAGTACAGCTGAGAACATGCAGACTGGTTGAGAGCTTGCAGACAGTAGCTGGGGATGTGCATAATTGCTGTCCTTGTCTGAACATGTCCAAGTTTGAGTTGAGCACACATTGGGTGAAGAGGGTGTTGTTGAGGGTGTGCAAGGCTTTGCAGAGGATGTGCTTAGGATGGCTAAGGGTGTGTGTGATGAAGTCCAGAGTTACTGTCACTCAGGCATGGGGACGGTCACAAATCTATGGCAGGGCTGTGGTCAAGATGGTGGAGCAATACGATGTAGGTCTTTGCTGATAGCTGGGACCAACAAAAGTTTACACTTCATCCTGTCGACCCCGAATCCCCGAGTCACCTGAGGGGAGTTCCACACGATAGCCCCTGACACTGCTCAACATGAATAAAGGTGGCGTGACTTGAAAGGACCATGTAGAAGCCATGAGTCTGTGGTGCCTCAACTAAAATGTGGGTTGCCATTCCTGAGCTCAAAGACATTATCTGGTGACACTGTGAGAACACCACTGTGCCCCCAGTAAAACTCAATCAGAGCTAGAGATAGTACAGATCCTCTGGGAGAGTTGGTGACGTGGGAGATAGAGGAGCAAACCTTAGGCTGGTGCAGCACCACTACTGGTGGAGAACAGGTCAAATGGACCTTTGAGCATCGATGACTCGTACATAAGAGATAGTGGTGCAACCCATTCTGTAACAGGGAAGAGCCGGGAAGCCACCCACACTCACTCTGGACTGTACAGACACACTGATCATTGGCACTTAGGATCTGAAGTAGAGACACCCCTGCTAACTGGCTGAGGGACAGGAGAGCCTGGTCCCAACCCTGGGAGAGAGGTATAGACAGTGCCTGCTCAATGCTTTAACAAGAAGTACACCTTAAGGCCAGGACAGGCCAACACATGCAGTCTTAGAAATGCCCCTAGCATATGCACTGTTGTGACCTGCAATGTGTGGAGATCTATGAGCTGGCTCTCTAGAAGGGGCGAGTAAAGAGATGTGTCCTTTGGGGGCCACTTGCAGCTGAGTTAGCCAGAGAGAGACATGCAGATCGAGGACTATGCTTCCAAAACACTATATGGGCTGAGGAACCGGGGGGCAATAATACATGCCTTGATGTCTCACTGAGGTGCGCCAGTGTTGTCTGGGTGTGACGCTGGGTGACACCCTCCTAAATACTTGCAGCAAATGTAGCAAACCCAGGGGTGAGGTGGCCCCTGGGTTGTATATAGTGTGAAGAGATGTCTTAAATTATTGATAGATGGGGGAAACATTGGGTGATGACAGACATAAAGATACTGCACAGCATGGGAGACTTCGTACCATTGAGATTCCATGACAATGGCATCCACAATAAATAAACGAGACCAATATATCAAGGATCACCAACACCCTCTAAATCACCTACGGACAAACCTGACAATCTGATAAGGACTGCAGTGCTAGCAGAGACCCTCATCCTCAGGCTCAATTTCATGGGCATCCAGTCAAAAGACATTTTCTGGAAGTTACAGTCAGGTACTGAAGAGGACTTTTCTGCCCTGAAAGATGATCTTAAGCAAGAATTGCATAAGGCAAAGAGAGACAATAATGAACTGGTTCAAAGAATCTTCAGATTGGGGAAATCCAGTGATGGCAAAGGAAAAAATGCAGTTAGTCAGGAGTGAAGTTTTGTCACTGCACAAGCAAAACATCCTCCTACAGAAAAAGGCATTGAGAACTAATTTGCACACACATGGGATACTGAGCAGCAGAGAACGGACATATATTGAAAGCTTTGCACTTAGGCTACTGTGCTTCTACATATTGGATCCTGAAACCCGGATAATAATAATTAGAACTCACAAAGAGGCAAACAATGCATCTAGAAGGAATCACTCACCAAATATTATCAGATGAGGCGACCACTTCCAGGTGAAAGAGCAGATCATGTTGGTAGCGAGGACCCAAGAGTCAAGTTTATTTGAGGTCCAACAGTTCCATATCTACCAGGATTCGATAGGGCAACGACATTCAAGAGATAAGATTTTTGACCTGTGACACACTCTTTACAGCAGTACCAGGCCCCTTACAGATGGGGCCACCCCTGCTAAATTTGTTTTGAATGACATGGTCAACAGATACAGACTAAATGGTTGAGGGAGAAACAAAAGGTTCTTTGTGTCACAGAAGATGATGCTAGGGTCTATGATGACTGCGAACAAGCAGAAAAGGGACTTACCAAAGTACCATAGAGAGCGATGGGAGACACCACCATGTGGGCACAATAGCAAACCACACCCAGAAACTACGATAAACGAAAGAAAGATAGTAATCAGATCTCTATGGTGCACTGGTGACCCAGAACCTGAGATGCAATCAGACGCTAGAGACCAGGCGGAGATCATCTGCATTGTGGAATAACTAGAAGGAACGCTTAAAGCTGGTGCAGGTTTGGTGGAGGTGAGATACACAGAGGCCTAGTGGGGTGAAAAAAATAGACACGTTTTCATGTTGGCCAGTTTTATACAGAGGGGCAGTAAGTTAGGAGGGCTGTGAACTGTCCCAAAAGAGGAAACTGTTAGCGATAATCTGAAATAAGGTGTTGAACATTCCACCCACTAAATGATTTTTTCAGCTCAACAGCAACTAATGTTAGTTTTGGGGACACAAAAGGCAGTGGGATACATGTGACCATAGTGGCACCATTAGACATGTTTACATGACTTTCTCCCGGGGGGGTGCAAGACACCCATAGCTGTGCCATTGAGCAAAGGTTGAATCATTTTCCAAATGTATGCCAGTAAGGACTAGACTTTGGGCAAGTGATTAATACTGATTCCTTTCATTTTAAAGGTTTAAACGTTAAAACCCCCTGAAAGACCACCAGATAAATAAACAAGAGTCTGGCATGCACTTATAAACCTACATGAGGACATTCACTTAATTCATGAAACACACTTCCTTGAGAGAAACAAAAGGCGGATGTGATCACATTCCTTCTCCCAACAATTTTACTCCTCTGTCAGTACTAAAACCAATTAATTAGCAAATATAATAATTCAGCATGTAGGCTTTTCAGGCAAACAATAACTTCAAGGATGGAGAAGGGAGAGGGCTTTTGATAAATGACATACTGAGGTGTTGAAATATCTCAGTATTGTCGGTATATGGTCTAAACCAGCATCAAGAAGAATTTTGTTGGTTTTGGGCCCTTTACTAATGGCAGGCAATTGGAACCTAGTCCTAAAAGTGTCTCAGAACCCCTTAAATAGCAGTAAGGGAGGTACTGCTACCCTACTGGTAGCAAGCTAATTCTTTGGCATCACTTACATAGAGATCACAGGGACTAGTCACACTGCATCCCATACATCTTATGCCAGAATAGGTTTTATGCTATACGATCATCTCCTGCTACACATGGCTCGGGAAGCTGATCCAGGGGTGATGTTGCACCCTAACTATGCCCCACTTACTCTTGAATTTGTCTAGAGTGGGGCATGTCAGGGTAAAGGATCAATATGTTGCACCAACAAACATTTTTTGAGAAAGAGAGTTGCCACAGTTGGTCTACATTCCCGGATTAGAGAGTTTATACCTCACAATGACACTTGTGAGTGCAGCACAACAATATTGTAGAACTAACTGAAAGATGCAGTCTGGGGGACTTTTATAGCAGGAAGCATGAGGCTGGCTCGGATTCGGACTGGGATCCTACCTGTTCTGCAAGCCGAGCTATGAGAACTAGAAAAAGCCCATAAGAAATTACTCTGCCAAAATGTATGGTGTCAGATAATGCAGATACGAAGTCAACTTAGGCTTCTCAAATTTAACAAAGCTGAATACTCCTTAGCATAAACCCAACAAAAACATTATGGGTGAGGTAAAAAGGCAAGGAGTTTATTAGCAGCCAAACTGGTAAGTAGACCTATTCAGACCCCAGATGGCACACTCAAAATGGATAAACATAACAAGCACGAGGCAGTTGCTCAATTCTATCATGCTCTTGGCTCAGCTGAGTTGGCTGATGATGCTTCCAACAGGCAAGTCCTGCAGGGCTTCAATCTTGATAGGATAACCACAGATCAACACGCCATTATAGAAGCCCCTTTAGTGGCAGAAGAAATTATAGCAGCCATCAAGGACCTTAACATCTTCCTTGTTCAGGGGCCCGATAGGTTTACTCTGGCCTTTTCCTTTATAGACACCTCTGGCACACTCTGTGCCCAATTATGACTAATGCTTTTAAAAATATGTCTTCATATTCACCCAGAACTGGGGTTCCCTGCAACAATTCTTCGCCAAAGACTAAAGAGCATTGACCTGTCTCAGATCGCGTTGAGCCCTACAGATAGTTAAGCTATGAATGGGCTCCATCTGGGAAAGGAGGTACTGTGCACAAACTATTCAGCATATTTAGGGGAGATGATGCAGCTCCAAATTCATTGTGAGATGATATTTTACCTGGCTTTCTGTCTACTGTGTACATCTCATAAGACTAATATTCCAACAACAACCCTTTATAGACTAAGTGGCAAGTGGAATGACCAGATACAATGAGTCCTGGATTGCTGGAAATTTGGTGTATCCAGCAATGTTACCACTAATAATAACTTGTCACAAAGCTGGGGTAATGAATTCATCAATAAACTATTTCAGAGGTATCTTCAATATGTTATACGCAAGCCATGAAGAGATGGTTAAACCACCCCAGCTGGCAATAGATAATTAGTAATCAATATATAAATTACTGTCCCAAATTAGGTAAAAAACGGTCTAATGCAGTAATACACTTATTTATGTTTTTTATTTACCATGCTGACTTCCAATCCAATTCCACCAATGGAGAATGAAAAATGTAAATCAAACTTTTAAACTTGACTCCACATGAGACATTGCCAAAACTAGTCTTTAGAAGTTGAACCTGAACTTTCTAAAGAGAGAGAGTTGTGATGGGTCTTAGGTTATTAAATACTTTGGGACTTTAGAGGGTGTCTCATGAAGAGTGTGTGTCCCAGGACATGTCCGGTGATCTTTATTTCAAGAAAGAGCAAGTCACCAGTCCTAGCTTCACTCACATTTCCAGAGTATGACACAAACTGGGGGGGTGAAACGAATGCATGAGACACTAGGGGGGTGATTCTGACTATGGCGGACGGCGGAGGCCGTCCGCCATAGTACCGCCGCCAAATGACCGCACCGCGGTCAAAAGACCGCGGCGGCCATTCAGACATTTCCTCTGGGCCGGCGGGCGCTCTCCAAAAGAGCGCCCGCCGGCCCAGAGGAAATGCCCCTGCAACGAGGACGCCGGCTCAGAATTGAGCCGGCGTAGTTGCAGGGGTGCGACGGGTGCAGTTGCACCCGTCGCGTATTTCAGTGTCTGCAAGGCAGACACTGAAATATTTTGCGGGGCCCTCTTACGGGGGCCCCTGCCGTGCCCATGCCATTGGCATGGGCACGGCAGGGGCCCCCAGGGGCCCCGCTGCACCCCCTACCGCCATCCTGTTCATGGCGGGTTTCCCGCCATGAACAGGATGGCGGTAGGGGCTGTCAGAATCCTCATGGCGGCGGAGCGCGCTCCGCCGCCATGAAGGATTCCCCCGAGCAGCGGTAAGTCGGCGGGAGCCCGCCGACTTGCCGCTTCTGACCGCGGCTGAACCGCCGCGGTCAGAATGCTCCTGGGAGCACCGCCAGCCTGTTGGCCGTGCTCCCGTGGTCGGTGGCCCTGGCGGCCACCGGCTGCCAGGGTCAGAATGACCCCCTATGTCCCGAATATAATGTGTGCCACTTCAGAAGTGTTCCTAAGCTGCGAACAGGGCAGAGGAAAATGACCACTGGTCACAAAATAAACGAGGTGTCTGCTTGATGGCTTAAGCTTGGAGAAAAAAAGCCTAGCAATTCAGCCCTGATTGCTCCTTCTGGTGTTCACTTTAAATGATCTGCATACTGGTTGGCTGCTGCTTTTTCTTAGAACAGTGAGCTAAAATATAATGGAATATATTCTATAAATCATATTAACAATAACATAGGTTATGACAGACAACATTCAGATGTTAAGCGTGCAAATGTCACAACATCCTTTGCACGTCACAGTATCCTTTGCAGTTTATTGGAACGTATCACACACAGTTCCTAATGCACAAAAAGGCCATTCAGCTCGGATCACATGCAAAACTACAACAGCACCTAAAAGTTCCTGGGATAAACAATGGAAGGGAAGAGCTGATAAAATCCACGGGAAGGCCAAAAATTAAGCTGAGTGTCTAGGTGCTACAATACGCAAAGCCGTCTATATTAAGTGCAACAATTGTTCTCTAGTGTCACCTTCCATATATATGTATGAAACAGCTGTGTTCAACAGCACTAGCAAAATATGTTTTTGGATATATGAATACATCATAAACAGCTTGTATTAGAGAAGACACTGTTAAACATGCAGATGATGTAAAGAAACATCCATCATTCAACACATTGCTCTCACACACAAGACAAGAAGGGGGCTAGACCTGCACTTTTACTGCTCAACCAACTAACAAATTAATTGAGCTCATCACTTGCTGCGTCCAACTCCTACAGTCTCAGTCAACCTAATTCGTTCTGATGGACAGACTTCCCAGAATCCAACAAGCAGTTCATTGTTAAATCTTGTGCCTTATCACCTCCACCCTATCCCATACTTCTAGCTAACATTCTTGAGTGATTTTAACCTATCCTGCGACTTCAACTGAAAAATAAGAAGGACTCTCATGATACATTTCTCTCTGTCTAGTACAACAAACAGCTTATCACTAAAGCCACCCGCTTCAAAGACAATAGCCTCTATCTTATCCTCTTCACTTCACCCACAATCCACTGCAAGAAACCAATACTTCTGGGTGGGGCATATCACTGACCATTTCCTTCTCCATCTTCCACACCACTTTACTGCAGCAAGGTTAACCCAAGAGAGAAAAACTCACATTGCACTGCTTCAAAGACCTCCCCCATAGGTTGCCTTCAAAAAGATCCTGTCAACCTTTCAAAAACCTTCCATACCACATCATATGTTAATACATTTCTCTACAGCACCACACTGAACACCCATGTAGAATTCAAGGGTCAGTTAAAAACCTGATTCTTTAAACCAAAATGTTCAGCACCTCTCCACACCCACAAAGTCTCTGACAATAGGTGTGTCATGCACAAAAAGGAAATGGAGACAGACCAATGTGCCTGATGATCTCATCCAACTCAAAACATTCTGTTACATGACCACAGTCCTATTCACATAAACAAAAAAGACAACTCCCAAAAACCATCCTTCAATGAAGCATATCACAGCCCGAAAGCACTATTTAAAGTCATACACATCAGCATTAGATCTTCTCATCCTTCAGTCAAGATGATAAGTGCAATGTTATCAATTAATTTTCAACCAATCTATAACATGAAACACATCATTTACTAAGCTGAACTGACTTCACCCCCCAGGTGACAGATAATGTGAAATCCCTGAGATTCACTGAGATTCACCATCAACACAGATCTCACCTTCAAAAATATTTCACCTGAAAAGCTAAGACAGAAATGCTATCAGTTCCGGGCTCCTAGAGAACATCAAGCATGATTCCATAACTGATTCCATAACTACAGTGCAAACTCTCGTCTTCTGATACCTGCAAGAAGACAATAATCAAGGTCATGCACAACATCATCCTGGAGCCTTTCAAAGGCATGTCACATGTCTCATGCAGATCCTGAAGGCATTCATCACATCACCCCAATAATGAAGGAACTATAATGGCTACTCATCCAGGTCTGCATTATCTTCAAGAATATAAGATATTACCAGAGTAGAGGTGATTATGTGCAAGAAAGAAAAAACAGAAGGTGCTAATTTTCTGTCTAAGCTCCAGTGTTCGTCACTGATACCAATCAGAGCTGCTTTAAACCTCCTGCAATCCAAGAAGATGAGATGGACACTCCTTTCTTCAAGGAACACTATACCTCATCTCATAATAGAACTGTACGCTCTGTGAATAGCCTTAAATTGTACCCACAGGCTTTCATCCTTCTTCAGTGCTAAATTTCTTAGTAGCCATGACTGTGCTTTAGAAAAGGATGCAGAAATTCATATATAGTGCAGTTTATGGTGCCGGAAGAAACCAATGATTTATAAAATCGGAATAAACAAATTAAGCAGTTAAAAAAAGCAGAATGGGAGTTAGGGTACTTACAGAGTTTCATCATTCTGGAACTCCAGCTCTCCGTATGCATCTTCATAATCAACAGCACCTCCTCTAGCTGTACCCTCCACTGTCCTATAGGGCACAATTACAGTTCCTCTTGCTCCTGAGTTCCGCACCACTTTCACCTCCAGAAGGCCCACACTTTCACTGACATGCACTATATTCTCCTGAAAGGTGAAGATCCCAGCATGGTCATCATCGAGGA
Organism: Pleurodeles waltl; assembly: GCF_031143425.1. Taxonomy (NCBI): domain Eukaryota; kingdom Metazoa; phylum Chordata; class Amphibia; order Caudata; family Salamandridae; genus Pleurodeles; species Pleurodeles waltl. The sequence goes on from NC_090448.1 coordinate 554,748,755, forward strand.
TGGTCACAGTGGCAATTAGAGGTGACACTAGACGACCTTTGGGATAAGCAGTGGGATCTGATTCAAACATGCCCTCTGCATCACCGATGCGGAGGTTTAGCAGTCTGACAAAGAAATGCTCATCCTCCTCAAAGATATCATCATCAATAATCCCGATCTTGATTTCCTTCTGTGTCTCTCCAGGTTTAAAGATCAATGTGCCTTCACTGTATTCATAGTCAGAACCAGCATTGGCTGAGCCATCTTCAGTTTTGTAATCCACATAGAAAGTGCTGTTGCAGTCACCTCCTTGGCAGGTAACATTAAGTGTTACGAACCCACAGTTCTCCAGACATTGATAGGTGCATGGATCAAAGAATATCTTGCTGCTGTTCTCTTCATCTGAATCTGATGGAACTTCCTGTAGGTTGGCTGCTCTCTTGGAATGATCTGCGGCTGCATGCTTCTTCAGGATGTTCCCAGCACCAATCATCATGCGGGTGGCTTGGATACGGTAGAATGCCCTGCTCTTCTGCTGGTGAAGAAGAGCATAGTAGTTGGCCATCTCGACCAGCTGGTCCAGTTCTCGTTCTGGGTACTTCTGCTTAAGATCTTTCAAGATACGAATTACTTCCTTGCGGCTCTCATCAAGTTCCTTTGCTTCCATGGTGGCCACAGACCCATCAATGAACCCATTGTCACGGTGGTCAACAATAAATGCCCCATCCATTTCAATTCCCCTAGGGAACTCACCTTCTGTCTCTATAACAATGCCTCTACGTTTGTCGGGTCGATACCTCTTGTAGGCATACTTGTAAAACAGCAACCTTTTGTCAGCAACCCAAGCAAAGACAACACAAACAGGAAAGAAAAGGAGAGTCACAAGGCCTTCCCAGACCTGGACCCTCCCTGGTGAAATCACAGCAAGGATAAGGTAAAGCCAAATGTAGGCAAATATGCTCCAAGAGGCAGTGACAAAGAAAACTCTGAGATGCTTAACTTTCCTGCTCTCACCACTGGGAATCACATACACGCAGATGGCAATGATTACGAACATATTGAAGGCAGCACTGCCAACAATGGTACCAGGCCCCAATTCGCCAGCATTGAAATTGTGACCACAAACCTCAATGACAGACAGAAGAATTTCTGGAGCTGATGAGCCTAGTGCCATCAGGGTAAGATTAGAAACTGTTTCATTCCAGATCCTAACTGTTGCAACACTTGTCTCTCCATTAGGCTTCGTAAGAGTAATTTCCTTTTCTTGTGAAGTTATGACTTCTATGGACGCCATGAAACGATCTGCAATTATTGAGACGCCAAGAAACATGTACAACATGGCTACAAAGTAAACAATTGCCCTGGCAGCCTTGTCGCCAAAGGAAGGGTTGTCTGGTTGCCATACTGGAAGGACGATGCCAGGCTGACATCCTTTGGATTCAATCCCACATGTTACACTTTTGTTGACCTCTGACTGTGTCTCTGATGCCGCAGCCCAGGAGAGGTTTTCTGCAAAAATGATTGCCGCCACCAAGGCCTCAGCAAGGAAAGATAGCAGTGGCCTCTGCTCCAAGATCCTCATCTCTGCCGCTGCTGTTCAGGAATCACTCCAGTGACCAGGTGTTAGAGGATCTGTGAGAAAGCAAAACAATCAGTCATCATTTGATTACATTTCGAAGAATATACATTCCCTTTTAAAGTGTGTTCACACAAACAACAATTTGTTTCCTGGAAACAGCAGTGCTGCTAAAACATGGTCTTAAAAATAATTCCTTGTTTGGTTCAGTTCCAGGTTTCGTTTTTCGAGTGATTTCTGTTTCTTTATCAAACCAAAATATTCAAATAAAAACACTTACTAGACAAAACATGGGAGGACAATTTCTTTGCATCTACGGCCTGGAAATACTCCTTCGCTTGCCCTGCGAAAACTACTACATTGTTATTACACGAGTGACTTTTGGGTATCAAAATTGCCCTGGCTAATGCCACGAACTTTATATGGTTCATCTTCGATATGGGTGGTTCAGCAGCTTCTATACTATCTGACCTGTCAACTGCTCTTGACACTATCTCTCATGTTGTTTTGCTGGGATGGCTGGCAGGTCATGTGATTGTGTGCTCCATGTTAAAATAGTTCTTGTCATTTCTGCAGGATTGCACATAAGCTACACGTTTGGGAAATGTTCACTTTACAGCTAAGGCAGTTGTGGTGGGCACACCACATGGGCTCTACTGAGAGCCCCATTTTATTTAACCTGTATTTCAAAACCATGTAGAATTCAAAGGTCAGTTAAAAACCTGATTCTTTAAACCAAAATGTTCAGCACCTCTCTACACCCACGAAGTCTCTGACAATAAGTGTGTCATCAGCTAAAAATGTTGAGTTGTATTTGATTCTAAGCTCTCCTTTCTCCCACATACAAATAAGTTGGTAACCACCTCTATGGAATTGATGAGTGTTTTTCAAAAAAACAAATCTCCCACTTCTCCCAGCTGCCTGTAAGATGATTTTGGTTTGTGCACAGATTCTGTCATGTCTTGGCAATGGAATCTTTTTGTTTATAGGCCTTCCCAAATATGTCATAAGAAAGCTTCAGGTTGTTTTAAACTCTGTGGGACAAGACTGGTTAAGGCCTTAGGCATAACATCTCGGTCTCCGATCAGCTATGTAAACTGAATTGGCGCCCTATGGGTAACAGGTGCCTATTTAAGGGCCTCTGTCAGTGCCATTTGGTACTCCACTGCTAAAGGAAAGACAACTACATGAAAGAAGTATTTTGTAGATATACACCAACTAAGTTGCAACTAGGAGCGGGTGAACTATTCCATTCCACCGGCAGAATTGATGGGGTTTTGGCGAGTTCAGGCCAAATTCCGCCAATCACAATATGGTGGAATTTTTTCTTGCTTGCAGCTCCAGAATGGTAAATTGGCAAGCAGAAGCAAGATTTTGCATCCCTTAGAATGGTTTCCAGTTGCTAGGAGAACATCTTGTCAGATTTTTCCAACATGGGTTGTTGCAATAGTTCATGGGCAGAGTGCTGCCGGTCAAGTAGAAAATCTACTTCAGTGGCAGCAAAATCAACTCAAGTAGCTACGCCCTCCTGCATGTGTGTGGTGCCATTTGCACAGATTTTTCAGTTCACAATGTTCTCCTGGTACTAAATCGCATCCCGAGCAGCACAATGTGCCTATTTCTGTCCGTTGGCGGAACTCTGCTGAATCTCACAGAGTTTTTATGTAACTCCACGTAATTCCATGGAAGCAAATTCCGGGAGTTCCGCTCAAACCTAGATTCAACTGACCATCCCCAAATTCAGGGAAACCAGAACTGAAGACGGGTGATCGCTGATATCATCTCAAACACATGGAATAGAATGCTTATTCATCTATGCTCTCAATCTAATCTGGTGCAGTTTAATAAAGATCTTAAAACCTACTTGCTTGACCTTAAAATATAAAGCTGTATTAGGGTTTTTTTTTTTTTTTAGATCCCATCCTCAGTGTTGAGCAGTGTATTTTGAGCCCTGGGGCACCTCATTTTGAGGTGCTTGCCATTTTCTTTGCGCTTTACAAGTGAACAAAATAGACATATGTAAGCCAGTGTCCAAAATGATGTAAACCAGTGTCCAAAATCCTGTTATGTTTTATTTCAGTTTAATAAACACCATAACCGTTTGGTCTGTCATTATTGCAGCAAATATAATGATTAGGAAAAAAGACTATCCGCATATGCTGATTATTTTCTCCAATATAAAATTATACAAGCAAGCTCTATTTGTAAATTAAAATCAGGAAGCATGCAGACCAAAGCTAACTGCTTCCTCCTCCTCAAAACAGTCTCAGGCAAAAGTGTCTACAGAGGAACTGCTTATTCCTGCACACATACACAAGCACACAGATGTGCACCTATTAATTTTGGAAAGGTATAGAATAGCCCAGTTGCTTGTCTTCGTGCTATAACAGAGTGTCCTGGTCAGGAGCTTCTAATAGATCACAATGTTAAAATAAGAAAGAAAAAACTCGATGAAATCTGCACTTCCTTCCCAGGCATCTGGCGATGAACCCCTAATACCTTACTTAGGGCAAACCATCCTGTACTCCTTGCCTATTTTTCGCTTAGAAATGCAATCCCTCAACCTTATTGTTGTTAAGAAATCAGTCTTTTACAACAAAAGCTGTAGAACGATGGTGGCCAGTCAACCCCAAATATCGTAGAACGCAGTTAGAAAAATTCTTAAGGTCTCCAAACAAAGAGAAGGGTGGACAACCTATGACCGCTTTAGTTCAGGATTTGCCCAAAATATATTACAATAGTCCTTGTGAGCATGCAAAAGAAAACACGTAGAGTTATCCGATTTTTATCCAGGTTCCGGTTCTTTGATTTCTTTCTAAAAGCAAACTGGTCAACACTTGTTCCATCCGGAGTCACTGCCTGGACTTTGTCAGGGCTTTCCCGTAACTCTCAATTGATAAGCAAACATCTCCTCCACCAGTGCAGCCTTTATAAATTAATCATTAATTACTGTCCAAAAAAAGTATTTTCTATATCTGTTTCTTCCCTTTATCTCAAAATTCGATAAAAATGATACCCTTCTGCAGGAAGTACATGTATACTGTGATGCGGTGACCGTCGGGTGAAAACTCTTCCAAGCAACTGGAACTAGAGTTTACACAATGTTCTTTACAGACGTGGGGCTTTTTTTCAGTAACGCGCTGAAAAATTATTTGGACTCCCCATTGAAGGGTACAATTACGCTCACATTTTGGGATAAAGTGAGACGGATATTGAGAATACTTTATTTTATAGTAATTATTAATTCTTTAAGAGCGCTGTGTTTAAGCAGATACTTACTGATCAATTGAGAGTTACTAGAGAGCCCTGGCAAAGTCTAGGCGTTGATGCCGGGTGAAACACCTGTTAGCTACTTTGCTTTCAAGAAGAAAATAAAGAACCAGGACCTGGACAAAGATCGAATAACTACGAGTTTTTGCTCACGAGTTCTGTTGTAAAAAACCCAAAAGCCCTTATTCCGAGTGTCAGGTTAATTCACACACACACACAAATGGAAATTACTGATACCACGTTTACAAGTGTGGCATTGCCTCTCCATTCTAAATTCTGCACCTCAGAATGGCGGATTAACATAGTAATTCCAAGGGGCTAATTCCCAAACTGCATTTTGAAGTACCAAAACACTACTACTCACACGCCACAAAATGTTAAACACAAACCTATGCCTGGAGACATCCACATCTGTCTCTCCTATATTTTCTGTCCAGAGATTTCACAGAGGAGGATATCGCCATACATGTCGATGTACATTTTACTAGGAAATAGGGGAATGATGGGAGATAGAACGGGGAAATGTGAGGGGTTTAGGAAAATTTAAGGAGGGGTTTAGTGAAGAATGTGTCAATACAATACACACATCCACAATGAAACCACTGCTAGTTACAAACTGCACTTCTAAAGTTACTAAGGCCCTAAAGGTATCAATACAGGTTTAAATACAGTCTAGCCCAGGCTTGGAGCTCGTCAGTCAAGCACTACACATAGCCGCTGGCAAGTACTGCAACAAACTCCCAGAGAAAACACTGGATGCAGGAAATACAGAATGAATAATTAATTATTTTGTGCTTTTGAACTATACTAATAAACTTAATTTAAAAATAAAATAAAATGTAAATATATTTAAAACAATAATTTCCCATAAACACATAATTTTAACAAAATGTAATACCTGTTAAGCTACATGCCCAACTAGATTAAAGGCCTATATGTCTGAGAAGTATCTCACTGACTTGCCACACACACTTGCACTGTACACAGAGGGAATGCTGCAGCATATCAGGCAAACGGGACATTAATGCCAACGAACACTTTCCCCGGCTGACACTGCCGTGGGGATGCCCAAGCCGCATAAGAGGCGAGAGGGGAGCTGACAGGACTCAGACTGGTGTAGTTTTCCTGCTCTCCTATCAAGCGCACAAATGCCCTGTGGGTCACGGATAAAACGCTGCATTAAAGCAGATGGAATGTTCTGTGCTGGGGAAGACACCAGCAGACTGACAGGCCCTCGCTGTCTAGGTGCATGAGACGCTTCCCTCTCGGCCACGCTTCTCTATTCACTTAAAAAAAATCCATCTGCTAGTTCCTTTAAAATCCGAATTGTCCCATAATGTAGTTTGAGTAGAATGAAAATTGGTACGCTGGGAGAGGGGTACTGAAAGGGGCGTGGCATGCGAAGCATAAAACCACACAAAAGGGGCGGGGCCCTGCAGTTAAGTGTAAGGCATAGTGCAGGTGGTCTTGAATCACACCAGCCTTACTCACGAGGAGGGTTCTGACGAAAGACAGGTACACCCACCTGATGAGGAAAGCTGGACACCCCGCCTCTGTTTCTATCCGGGGGGGGAGGGCAAGAATGCTTATCGTTTGCAGGCCTGTAATTCCGGACAAGCTGTCCAGTGGCTTGGAAATGAATAATCAGATGCACTTTGTGCAAATGAATGAGCACTATCATCTGCAAGCAAACTGTAGGTTAAACAAAGCGTAGCTTGGCACTCTTCAGTGCTTGGAAGCCATCGACGAGACCAATGGCACTATACGAGGCTGCACTCTCACACAAGAGTGTAAAATTACATTCTCTATAATCACAGACCCTCCTCGGAAACAACATTTGTATGTCAGTCATTTATATTTATAGCTCATTTGGGTGTTAATTCGTGTGTTGTGTGGCAATATTCCGTGCTCTGTCAGGTTTGGAGCTGGCAGGCTGGTATTGCTAATGCCCGTGGTGCTAATGTAATTCTCTGACTTCAGGTAATGAATTGAATATTTCTTAACTGTGTTTATCCCAGTAGCGGATTGGCCTTTTTCCACGTTTTTATTCTTGTTTCCTAAATACATTTTTGCATATTAAAGGTTTGCACCATATAATTGTCATCGGTTGCCTTTAGTAAAAAAAAAAAATCCACTAAGCTCATTCTTCAGGTTTTTTTCTGCGGTATGCTTAAAATGTATCAAGCTTTCAAATTAGATCAGTGGGCTAATTCACCTTCTTAAAATGGCTGCGAGCACTTTTCACACCCATGTCAAGATTGCCACAGCTGGTTATCGAATATTGATAAAATGTTGAATGATAATATCTGTTATCTGGGCTTCAAGACTCTAGCAAGTTAGTGATGTTTAAATAGTTAGCATTTACTATTATCCAGTGCTTAATTTGTGCTTGCTGTTTCCGGTGCTGAGCACCGGCACTTATTTTTGAGGGCCGGGGCTTATTCTTCTGCCTCAAGCATTTGCTGCGAGCAAAAGACACATATGGGAAAGACGGAGGAAGGAAGAAACGAAAAAGCTTCGCAAAGGGAGAAATTAGAAAGCTTCAGGAGTGAGCTGTAGGGGCAGGGAGTGGCTTTATATGGATTGAAGAGGCCCGAGATGGCTTCAGGATTACGCCGCCTCACTATTCCATGTTCACACATTTAATTGCATCAGCCGCGTGTTTAAGAGGAGGGCGTTGGTCACCGGCACCTTTTTATTCACAAATTAAGCACTACTATTATCCCAGTGACATATCACATGTTTGCTACGTAAAATGTTTCCACCGCACCAGGTAGTGTGAAGTAAAGAGACAAACCACAGCCCCACGGTGCATCCAGGCTCTTTTGGGTATATAAACTGAGAAACATGCGCCGTATACCCATTTGATGCAGCTTTAGACTTTTTAAGTGGCCCTTTTACATTTGTAAACATTTACACCTATGTTGGATACTCTGTCTTTGGACTCTGCTTGTCTACTTTGTGGTCTGTTGGCCAGAACAAGGTTCAGAGGGCTCTGAACTGATGTGCAATGGCTAGAAAGCCACGCCGTTATGGATGAATCACATCATACCCCATCTCCACCTGGTCACCTCATCCTCCACTATCACCAAGCCATTAGCGTTAATGTTTTTTCTCTCATATCCAGCCTAAGCTGGGACATTACTTTTAGCCAGAGCTATGGTCTGTCAAGTAGCGACTCCAAGTCTGTTACTCAGATTTTGTAAGCCAGCTCCTGCTTTCAAAGCCTTTAGAGGGCATACGTCAAGCCTGGCCCAGCAGTTTGTCCACCACAGGATAACTGAGTTACTGTAATGGCCATCCTTCCCTAATGAGGAAGGGCTATTTGTCCCTGCATTGTGCCATGCAGTGCATGACAAACATGGATAGGGAAAATGTTAAGCAGCTCCCCTGTGTAGGGGAAGTAGCTACCTGCGCATCACGGGCATCTACTTTTTGGTCCCCCACTTTGAACGATGATTTTCTCTGAACACAAATGTTTGCTAAGTTGATGTTTTAAACATGGCATCCACTCCGCAACTTTTCAGTTCTGTGAAGGGAAGAGCCATGGCAGTTGCTCCTCTCACATTATAATTATATACATCCTTCACAGGCAGGTGAGAATCTCTAAATACAACAGATTCCACAAGGGTCTAAAAGAGACCCTAGAGGCCCAGGAGGAACCCCTTACATTGCACAATTTTATGCTCTGACAAAGCTGAGAACTGGAAAGAATCAACCCACTTAAAGGATTGGTTTTGTCAATAATGTGAGTGAGACTAGCCATACGGATTCAGTTTACCTGTATTCAAGTGACAAGAACAAGTCAAGTGGCATGGCCACACTTTCTGTGTGATACGAGAACACTAGTCTATGATCTCAGCCAAGGTGAGAGGATAGTTGTAGATAGTTGTAGATTGTTAACAGTTAACAATTATTTGCACAATTCGTGCACCAATTAATTTGCTAGTGCAAACTCTCAACCCTGAATCAGAGTTTCAAACGGGATTCACATGTATGTAACTACCGCCAGCATGGTGGAATTTGCCCAACAACAAGTTTAGAGCTAAAGGCAGGTTTATGAGCTTCCAGGGAAGTCCTTTTTTGAAATATGGGTGACCACACACAAACTAAGAAGATTGTTGTTATTTATATGCCAATAGAAGTAGTTCTACATTCTGAAAACTGTCAGAGATTACAAATCTCGAAGACTGGCATAAGTGTATTTCCAAGACAGGAACAGGAACAGAGGCGTTCCCTATTTAATGGTGTTGTAGGAGGAGGGACCTCTCCATCAGGAAAAATGTTTTCCTTAGTGGGGAAAAATTATTTTAGAGATATATGAGCACAAGATAACGGTGTTAGAAGGTGAAGGTTTGCTTTCTACTCATAGTCTCTCCTTGTCATCCTGTCCATTTCAGCATCAACTAATGGTGGCCCCAGAATCTGCGTTTAAAGCTGTTTAGTAGAGGTTTTCAAAGAGGTGTAGATCATATGGAGAGACACATGTTTAACCTGTTTGGGTGCACAGCTCTACAACTTATATTTTTTAAAAGGAGTCACCCAGTGTTTTGTTTTTGTCTGATGTCTGAGAATTCGGCAGAAGAGTTTTGATAGTGCAGACGGCCTAGGGATTTGGAACAAGTGATTAACCATGAAGATACAGTTTTGCTATTTCTATATCTTGTCAGTTTCGTATTCTGCACCCTGATTCGCATTCTCAACTGGTGGGTAGATTTCATAGCACAGGATAGAGAAAGTGGCAAAAGAAAAACCATGCAAAATCTGTGCGGGGTTGCCACCCTATATATTTCTATTACAGGCAGGCATGTAGAGAATGCCACTAAGGCTGTCTTACCTCAGGTGGAGTGTGCCTGCAAGCCAGATGGAGTGCCTGTCCCATGTAGGATATAACTGGAGATGCAGGATATAATCCATCCAGGATCGGTGGCCTTAGCCGTGGCTCGGCTAGGATAATTGTGTCAAAAACGTACATAGAGCTGTTTTGTAAAACACAGAACCCTGATGTATAAGAGTAAAATTGTATGGCATGACTGGGCTTTAGGTTTTGTGCTGTTTCTTCAGCTTCAATTCTGATTACTTGCAAGGAGCAAGATCGCAAATTGTGAGTCACAAATTCTGACAATCGTACATGTGGCCCCTACACCCAAATTTATTAAGCCCCGGTGTTGTCATTGTGTCACGCAAGGCAGTACAAGGACTTCAGTGAGATTTACTAAGCCACACAAAGCCACCTTGCTTGGCTCCGTTCAGCTTAGTAAATTTGGAGTAATGCACGGCAGCGCAAATCGCTGCCTTACATTACTCTGCCGTGGGAAAATGCTCCATGGTGGGGCATAAGTGTTTCACTCATCCACCTATGGATTTTGGCGCATTCTGAATTTTTCTAAGACTAGTAAACCAGGGAATGCATCACAATGCTACACCTTCTCAAGTGGAGCATATTTCTCCTCATTTTCTCCTCTTTGTACATGTGCTACTTTCTGCAGCACACACAGAAAGGGGAAAATGCCTCAGAGGATTGTTTTTGTGGAGGAAGGTGTCCCTTCCTGCACAAAATCAATCCTGGCTGTAACACAGGCATCCTTGCACTATACAACAACATTAATACATACCATACAGATTCGGTATTTGGAAAGGATGCTCAAAGCATGGCACTTTCAAATACTGACTCAGATTTGTATCACAACTTGTAACAATTTACCAAATTGTAATTTGGTGTTTGTACATTAAAAAAAGCGCAAGCAGCCCGATTCTGTGAATTGGGCCATTTGTGACTGCACAATTGCTTTGTACATCTGGTACTAGGTGTTTCTTCCACAATAAATTCCAAAAAAAGTTCACGCTCCTGAAGTGTAGGGGGGTAAGGAAGTGTATGGTATGGTGAGTTTGAGACCAGAAATTATGTTATTTTCTTTCCCTAAGAAAGATGCTAGGGATTTTGGGAGCAGAAGTACTTAGGATACATAGGGACAGAATGAGATGGACCTGACAGTATTTTCCCTAGAGAAGGCACATGCCACATTTATCTTTGACACCTACACTCTCGGACTTCCTTGGAAATTGAGGATTGCTCAGGGCGTTACATGACTGGACCTATGGGGCACAAATAATTCTCCACGTAGAATGGAGGACCGAAGGAGCAGCACACATTACTTAGGTGCAAGATTTGCTATGTAGAGAAATGATACTCCAGCGTACCAAAGCAGACCTTCAAGACCCCTTCACGGGGTTTTCTTCGAAAATGCTTATAAAATGTTTAGCCTTATAGTCAATGCAAATATGATATGCTATAAATGAGAAATGTGGCCTAATTACAAAAACCTTTTGGGCAACAACTCACACTCCCGCTTGATAAAGCCAGGCCCCGTGCTGGGTGGGCATACCCTCTCAGTGTGCTATGGTACCGGAATTGAGATAATTTTCACCAGTGAATCCAGCATGGAAGGAAGCAGGAACCCAGCAAGTGTTTCCCCTGACGAGGGTGGTCCAGGGATACGCTCTCTGAAAGCGTCGGGCACGACAGGAACAGAACTTCGGAAAGAACCAACAGAGAGCAGGAAGAGGGAGGAAGAACAGGTAGGTCTCTGGGCGCTACATTGGAAAGGGCCTTGGTAGGTTTGTGTTTTCATTTGCGTCACACTGCTGAGAAGGGAGGTAATATTAAGAATGAGAATAAAAAACTAGGAGAAATTGAACTACAATAACATGAAAAAGCGAAAGAAGCTACACAACCACAGCTAGACAAATATATTCATTCCAACATTATGGGGGTCATTCTGACTGAAGCAGAAGAGGCTTCCCAGCCTCAGAAACCAGCGTGGACTGCACAGAAAGGAAGGAGCACATTTTTATGGTTGCTACGCCAGCGTCTTACATCTTTATCAAACAGAGAATTACTTTTGGAATTCTATTGCATGCCAGAATTCATTTAAATTCCTGACCTTGGGATGAGCATTTTTCGTTAGGATGAGATATCCTCAAGGTCAGAAAGTCAGTACCCCAGGCTGTACATAGATCCCACTGGAGAAAAAAGTAGATTATTGACAGAAGGCATGCCTCCTAGGGAAGCACTGACTCAAAGACAGAATACAACTACTGGTGATCCTGTATTCTGGCATGGCGAGGCAGTTGTGAATATTCTTCTTCAGAAAAAGAAAGAAAAACGTCTCCTAGAAAGATTTATTCAGGTGCCTCTGTGCTCAGTGTTGATGGCAATCTCTTCACTTGGAGCACATATTCACTTACTGTGTGTGAGGATCACAAACTGGAGCACCGTGTCCCTCCTCATCCGTCTCAATGGTCTCCAATGATTGCATTGGGGCATTTTCCATTAAAATATTCTCTCTGCCACACTTCAAATCTCATCCCCTCTGCAGCCTTCGCCGATGCATCATGTGGTAAGGGAGAAAGATGGTTTGATGACAATAGTAGGTCGTTTTCTATTTAAGTTTTCTTGATAGCTTCAAGAAGAAACATCTAACCAAGAAGTAATTGAGAAGTTTTGTTTAATGATAGCATAAATCTTTTAATTTCATGTTTTTATAAAGAAGATTTCCCTGTAAACTGTGTTGCTTTGTTTGTGTACGGGCACACTCCAGGATGTGCTGTGGGATCAGCCATTATGGCTGTGTGAAATGCCAAAAAACAAGATAGTTAGGGATACAGACACAGCTTTTTACCATACCTCAAAAAAAGCATGGAACAACATTCCACTTGACCTGCAATCGGAACCTACATAGCCAGGCCCCGTAAAGCCTTAAAATCTTACTTATTCAATCATAGTTGTAGCTGTTTCAGCTATTTAATCTGTAGATCGTTTTTTGTTTATTTTAGCTAACTCATCTCTTTTAAATTCAACTGACGTTTTCAGAAAGCACAAAGAAGCACCTGCAGGGGAGAGCTATACACATAATATACTGCAATATAATAAAATACAATATAGCATAAAAGCAACATAAACATTTGTCATTGATCAATGAAAATGTTGGCACAGTTGCAAACATCTAATACCAGCACCATGGTCAGAGAGGAAGTGCAGTATGTTCAAAACCAGGAGTGCGGTGCACGAATATCCTTGCCATCCTAAGACTTCAGAAATAGTATTACAAACAAGCAAGTCAGTCCGTTACAAAGTGTTGCCTTCACTGATGTCCCAGTGGTAACTGTCTCCTTATTTGTTATATTCATATTTCTTTTACTTTTGTGTAAGCTACTCAAACTGAATAGATCTTGTTTCTCTCTGAATTAGTATTTCCGAGTTGGTTTAATTTATCAGTTTTTTAAAGATTTTGGATAGGGTTTGAAGTTAGAAAACCTGAGTTCAAGGTAGGAGTACTGTAATAATTATACTGGTAAGATAGTACACTGAGCTAAATGCTTGCAGCTGTTCTCTACTGTGATCGGCCTGCTGGCCTCAAATTCAGATTCTGGCAAGGCCTACTTAAACTTCCATCCTTCGAATGTTGGAACGGTAATGGCAACACTTGTTATGGTCCTTAGAAAAGGCACATATCTGACATGGAACACTACCTCTAAGGCAATGCTTATTATCATTAATATTACCTCTTTGAATATTTCACTGTATGTGAGAATGAGGCCTACTTATGACGAGTTATTGCTCTTTTGGAATTTCTGTATCTAGAGCGATGGAATGTATTGAGAAAGATTCATCGGGTGACACCCAGTACCATGGCTTTGTAGATGTCAGCGGCCTGAATTCATACTATAGGTTCTTCTTGATCTTAGTGACACCATCCTCACATATAGGGAGTCTTTTTATAAATAGGGCCCTAAGATCCTTACTCACAGTTAGAATAGTTGGAGTAAAGCGTGGGTGGTCCAGCTTGGGGGTTCTTTTTACTAGAAAGTGCCTTCAATTGAAATTGATTAATAAATAACTAAATAACCCACAATCTCTCCTATTATGCATAGACTGACTAAATTTCACCTATGTTAAAAGTGAGATAAGGGTCCAAGGAGTGTACCCTTTCCTAACCCATATGAACCTTTACAAAACGTCGCATCTTACACTGTAGTAAGACTGAAGTAATAATGTTGCATGACAGATCTGCTACATTCCCAGATGTTCCATGGAAACATTAGGTACGTGCCTTGAACTGCAAAATCATTTTCCGAAGTTGCAATTCACATTGTTTATGGTATGATCCCTGAGAGAAGAGTATAAATAATGCCGTTTAGTTAGGGTTTACTCAGATCTGTCTCTGATACAAGCCAGACTCTCCTTCCGTGTATTTTCTTTAACACTCTCACTCCCTATTAATAGTTCAAATGTTTACATTTCACTTCAAATGGGCTAAGACTAGAGGGCAAATTATTAGTGTTTAAGAAAACACGTCAATGCGTTGGCTCTGAGGTAAACAAAATGTCTCTTTTCTTCGAGCAGTACAGAATTCAGTTGCCAATGATGCCCAAGACAGCGGCCAAAGGATTTAGGAGGCTTGAATCTAATGTCAAATCACACCGTCTACAAGATGATCTTCCCTTAGAAGGATCTTCCCTTAGAATTAGCCTTAGACATTCATAAGAAAACATGACAAAGCCACTGCCCTCTAGTGGTGGCCCAGTGAGAAACTACTAAGGGGGAATGGAAAGGAAGGAAATTGAACACGTGTCTCTCACTTTCTGAGTGCATCTCCTCCCTACAAGAAAGAAGCAGGGAACGAGGACCGCATTTGGTGGCAGAGATGGCTAGGTCAGGGGGCAAGTAAGGGCAAATTATCAATCATAAAGCGGCGTATTCGGTGGAAGCATTATTTCTCAATCTTTGCCAATTTAATACACATTTCGTCTGCTCGGGAAAAAAAGTTTCAACTCGTTTGCACCAATTTAACACCAGACTACAGTAATCAGTAACTGCTAGATGGTCAATAAACCTTTGTAAATGGTCTGCCACTGCGTGGCTCCAGTTGTGGTACTGTTGTTAACTAGTTTTAATCCGTTCACGGCAGAAAACTGCAAATCACGAAGCAGGTGGTGGATGATTTAGTAAACATGGTAAATCTATAGTTAAGTGGAAAACACCGTGGCCACAGAATCACATAATTCCACGTTCAATTCATATATGTAGTGTAAACATATTTACTTTTTACCTCTACATGTTTGAATTTTTTAAAGACACATGCTAGTCACAATTATTTTATCGGCACCTTTTATCTGCTTTTTAAATCTTATTTTGTGCAGTGTAATTTTTACCTGGAATCACTTGTGCTCTTGTCCTGTTTTACAAGCAACAGAATAGACCCTCTTAAACAAGCTTCAAGATTAATGGACATTAGTTGCCGAAGCAGCTCTATTGATTTGTGGCAAACAATTTGGAGCCGACTGCTGTGATGCAAAACACCAAAAAATAGAGGGGTTCCTTGCATGCTGTGCCAAACAGCGCAGTTGTACATTATAGACTCATACGAGGCACATTGATAGGCAAGTGTGGATTTCAGGCCTAGTGTAGATGAAGTGTGGGTTCTTTAGAAATGACATAGCAGGGACTGGTAAATGCTCCATACAACATGCTATCAATCCATGGGTTGGGGATACCTACTAAATCCGAGTCATCAGGGCAGGGTCCTGCCACCACTCCTACCCAGAACAGTGTAATGAGAAGCAGAGGTAAGTGTTATGGCCTTTACTAGGGGCTAATTCATTAAGCCGCACGGGCAGCATGGACAAAGGGATGGGAATATGCAGGAACTGTTTGTAACCACTGAGGTGGGACATTCATGAAGGCCTTCGGATCAGAAAAGAAATGGATGGGACACCTGCAAACTTTCAGTTTGAAGCCCCTGCTACCTCTACAGAGCAAGGTGAACAGTGCATTTTCATCAAGGAAAGAAATTTATGTTGAAGGATGTGATCAATTGAAACACTTTTAAGGTTGCGTATGCTGTATGGTGTCCTTGTGACCTTCTTTACAGACCAAACAGAAAGTCAAGGTGTGAATACTTCAGCATTGCGGCAGAATCCACTGCGAGGCTGCTGAAGCTCCCTGGTATAACATTTCAAGAACCTTCCATCACATTACGGATGATATCCGGTGACAAAGAGTTGAGAAAAGTTTTCCCATTGAAAGAGGTGGTGATGTGCCCCCCCTTTCACCCTGCAAAAATGCAAATGAGTAGATACCATGGACTGCACATCAAATGGACTAAGCAAACAGAAGGAATGGAGCAGATTGTTGTGCGTGCTACTATATGGTTAATGTTTCTGATGCACACATAATGGAAGACAAATACAATGAAAATCATAGTGTAACCATATTGAAACATAAAGGTTATGCTCTTTTGTCTTTTTCTTACTCGCAGACTCAGTTGACATATAATATGGAAACTTGTGACCACCTCCCCTTTTACTATCAGTGGTTAGTCTTTTTTCGTTTCTACTTTGCATTTTAAAAAACAATCATTTCTTTACATATCCTCAGAATTTAATATGGGCCAAGTCTTATTTAAAATCTTAGCAACGACAAGCTTTTCAGCCATCATCCCAAAATTCTCCATGTGTCTATACTTCATCTCCAGTCATGGAGACAGCAGTCCGTGCATGCTTCTATGCTTACTCTATAAAGAAGCTACATGCATACACGTGCATCACGTGTTAGAAAACACTCTTGATTACTTTGAGCGCAGTGAGTGCTACAAAAGATTACTGCTTGAGAGCATTTCTTGCCCACTGTTTTATATTCTGCTTTTTCGTTTTGTTTTTACCTATACTTGAAGGATACTCATGTTGACTAGTCATACATTTTGAATTGATTGGTGAGTTGTTTACCCATTGTGTCGTTTGATTAAGGTAAACCTATGACTAAGCTCAACATTATTGGCCTGATTACGACCTTGCCGGATGGGATATTCTGTCACGAACGTGACAGACATATCGTCTGCCATATTGCAAGTTCTATTATATCCTAAAATTGTAATCAGGGCCTTAGTTCCCTGGTACATTTTGCCGGTGCTCTAATTTCATTTTATATCACTCCTGGCAAGTTTTCCCTCTAATTGTATGCCTTAACTGGAAAAATCGAGGCAGGGTGTATGGAGATACATTGTAGTGTACTGTTGATGATACATTAAAGGCCTGTTTTCCAGTGAAACATTTGTTCTTCTTCGTTTTCTCACTTGCAGACTCAAATTGATTTCGCTAGATAAGAATATACAGGGGGTCCGATTGAAATACTTCCTGTATCAATTGCCTGTTCATGCAGTGAAAGTGGAAAATTCAAACCGGAGGAAATGGACCCTAATCCTCCAAACTTGGCGTAAACTAGCTGATATATGGTAGGTTCCCACTTGTAACAATAACATTAAAGCAACCAATTGCCAATTATTCTTGAGAGTTCCTTGAAATATTCGAATACATTTCTCCAAGAGTTATCCAGATTGAAATTTATTCTGAAGAGAAAAATCTATTTCATATTGTGCTTGATTAATTAAATCATAGGACAGAATAAACATTCAACCAGCCGACACATGTTTCGCCCAAAGGGGTGCATTCACCTGGGCTTTCTCAAGGCTGTGGAAAAAAAGAGGAGTTACAAATTGTAAAGAATCTAGGACAACTAAGAGATAAGAAGTTAAGAGTCAAAGGACACCAAATGTGAGAGCCCAAAGTTCGTCCGGAAAACATAGATCTGCATGCTGACCATATCTATCCATGAAAGGAATAGAATAACGGGTAACATTATAAATCCATGCAATGGGGGTGCCAAAGTATAGAGCAATCCCTGATTGAAAGTTAAAAGAGTGATACGGAATGATGATGATCAGATGGAGGTTCCTGAGATGAGGTGAAAACTTAAGACCCCAAGTTTGTGAGACAGGTGGAGAAAAAAAGTATTATATTAAATAATTCGGATCTGTGACTAGGTGGTGGTACCAGCACCGCTAAATATTAGTATACAAATGATCCGTCATCCTGGATTAGTATAGGAAGTTAAAATTGATTTTGATTTAGTTGTAATCTGGTAAACCATAGTCCACGGCCAAAATCAGCCTTCGTTTCCCAGCCTATCATTGGTTATAAACTGTAGTTTTTTCTTGCCTTTTTCTCCAAAAATACATCTGGTACATCTTAATTACGGTCCTCTTGAAGATACACTTATTTATCAGAGGTCGAAACATTGCCTAATTAGAATTTATGGACAGCTTATAGATGGATTTTGCACCCCAATAGATAAATAATGAATTATACAATCACCCTGGAGTATGAATTATGCATGACAGCCCTTTGTCTGTTATCCTAACCTGAGTTGTTTGGTTTGTCTATTTTCACTGCATTGTCACGCTTTACGTTTACTCTTTAGAGCAACTTGCCAAATATCATATCTATTTGCAAACAGTGAGATTCTAAGGAAAAGTGATAAAGCCTAGTATCACATCGAATTTTGGACTCTGTGCTTATCTTTTCACAGGAATGAAGATTGGAGGAGGATTTATTCAGATTCTCCAAAAGATTGCACTAGGTATAATTTAACTAACCCATACGAGGCACCGTTTTCTTTACTGATCGATATGCCCAGGTTCTGATAAATACACGGTTGCCCCATGGGGCCAAATGTACAAAGCTTTTTATTCGTCGCAAATGGCACAATTACCAGAATTGCGATGAGAAAAAAGCATTTTACGATGTACAGACCCGTGTTTGCGATTCGGTAATATATTTACCGATTTGCAAAAAGGGTTTGCGATTCGTAATTAGTAAGGGGCGTTCCCTTCCTAATGGCAAGCCACACTGCGATCTAGGATTGTTTTGTGACCGTGAATGCGGTCACAAAACAATCGCAGTTAGCACCAATTTTAAATTGGTAGCAAAAATATTTTTTCAGAGCAGGCAGTGGTCCCACAGACACTGCCTGCTCTGAAAAAATGAAAAGAAAACTTTTCATTTTTGTTTTTGAAATCTAAGGAAAACGGAATGCATTTTAAAAAAAACAACTGCTTTATTTAAAAGCAGTCTCAGACATGGTGGTCTGCTGTCACTAGAAGACCACCATCCCTATGAGGACGGCCATTCCCAATGGGGTCGCAATGCGACCTACCTCATGAATATTTATGAGGTAGGTAATTTGCTACCCCATTGGGAATCGAAACAGTGTCATTGACACTGTTGTACATCAGGTTTTGCGACTCGCAATTTGAGAGTCGCAACACCTAATATTCGTGCATGTGCCCCATGGTCTTTAACTACAATGTAATGTGGGCCATTTTTTTCTTTTTAATATACTAATCTAAGATGGATCAGGAAATAAAAAAGGGAATGTGAAAGCCATGCTTTAAAACACAGCATAAGAGCCCTTTAAAAATGTAATTTGAAAAAGGACTACCTGGTTGCGAGAACGGTTCAGGGGATGGGTAGGAGTTGAGAAAATGGCACATGGAAATGGGGGGGTAAAGCAGCCTCCTGGTGAGGGGAACGCAACATGATAGAACAAGATCAATGTGGACCACTCTGTCTGGGAGGATCGACCTGGGAAGGAAAACAAGCAGAAAAACTGCATAAAATGTAAGGAGCTACTCCTACGGGCATAAAGGTGATCAGCCCTGTGTGCAGGTGAGGAACTAGGATAGACTTACCAACTCAAGTTTACAATAAATATTTGAAGATAGGTAAAAACATGTAAGCTTATGCGAGGAAATTGCTTACATTGAATCGAAAACTGACTTACAATTGAGAGAAAATATAAAGGTTTGTAATAAAATAAGACTACAGTTACCAGAATGCACTGGAATCTCACTAAGGACTAACGTCTGAATACTATGAATGCTGAAGATGCCTTAACTGATAGTAACCATGTCTTCTCTT
Source organism: Pleurodeles waltl (assembly GCF_031143425.1). NCBI lineage: Eukaryota > Metazoa > Chordata > Amphibia > Caudata > Salamandridae > Pleurodeles > Pleurodeles waltl. Next base: position 554,768,397 of record NC_090448.1, read on the forward strand.
CCAACTGGCCCGTAGTAGTCTCACATGTAACCAGGAACTCACCAAGCAAAATCTTGATACTCATATTAAAGACAGAATGCAAATAAGATATCTAAATAAGTTAGATATTTTGGTTTAAACATTTGGTGGAAAATCTAAATGGTTGAAAATATGTGGTGGAAAAATAATTCTTCAATGGCTATAGCACGTCGATATACACTACACGGGCCATTTTGGTGTGGAAAGTGTTCTCAACACTACCCCTGTTCTAGTCCTTTTTCGATCACCTGGAGGAACTTTACATTGATGATGTAGCTCGAGCTACAGATCTTTGTACCATGCACTGTAGCAAATGACAGAGTTGTTGATCAAAGGCTGGAAGTGGTTGGAGAGCTGGTAAAGGGCTAAAACTGCTTTAGGGGCAGTGTTAGAAATGGGGTTTCTGGTTGGCTAGGGTATGCACCTCAGCCAGGCAGAACTTACCCACTCTAGTCAGGGCAAGGGAGTTACACATCCAAGATAACCCCTGCTCACCCCCTTAGTAGCTTGGCACGAGCAGTCAGGCTTAACCCGGAAGCAATGCGTAAAGCGTTTGCACAACACACACATACATGTGACGCAATATCCCCACCACAAAGGAAACACAACACCAGATTATATGAAAATATACTGTATTGTACACAACGTAATCATTAGACCAACATCACATAACAGTACTATCCTGCTACCTTAGCAGTTGTCAGAACATTACACATTAGTTACTCTGCAAACTAGCAGTAGTCACACATAACACACAGGTTACTCAGTATTCTGCAACATAAGCAGTAGTCAGGAAACACGTAATCACATTAGAACACTTGTCATAAGAATATCATAAAACGCCCATAGTAGGAACATTAGAAAACCTATGGCAAGTTAGGGAAACATATTAGCAAGTCACGCCCATAAAAGGAACATGTGCACACATATGTAAAAGCATCATAGAACAGGTAGGCAATATATCATAATAGCAAAGTCTGTAGAAAGAACTTTAGATTAGGAACATATTGGTCCATTTAAAAGTACCTGTCTTGATGGGGAGGCACTTCCAGTGCCTAAAACAACTAATGGGGCCCCGGCGCTCCTCTGCGCAAAAACGGGGGCCTCCCTCAACATGGCAGACCGAGAGGGGCGGCACGCACCCTCTCTGAATTTTTGACGGGCCCCTTCTGGGACCCGTGATCACTGGGGGACCCGGGCCTCCACCGGCCCTCTCCAAGGGGGGGCCCAAGTCAGGGAAATACTTTAAAGGGGGAGGGGGGCGCCTCGCGCTCCCTCCTGGCAAAGATGTAAAAGATCGTTGCAGGGGCCAGGGGCCACAGCACCCTGCCCCTGGGAACAACTAAACAAGAAGGAGCACAGGGCTGGTGGGCCCAGCTACAGGCCAGCACAAGGGGTGCAGATGGTGGCAGTTCCTCCTAGTGACCAGGCAGGTCACAGGTCAGCACAGCAGCAGCAGTCCATGGCGGTTTCCTGGTGAGTCCATTCATCAGCGTTCTGTGTCCAGTTTCAAGTTCCAAGAATGTTCAAATTGTGGGGAAAATTCCCCTGTACTTATAGTCAGTTCTTACAGTGTTTTACAATGGTAGGGAGAGGAGGTTCCAGCCAGTTACAACTGGTTCTGGGAGTGCCCCCTCTCTCCTTTCAGCACAGGCTCCAAACATCAGTGGGGGGTTAACGACCCTATTGTGTGAGGCCAGGGCACAGTCTTTACAAATGCAGGTGTGCCCGCCTCTCCCTTCTCTCAGCCCAGGAAGACTATTCAGTATGCAGATGCACCTCAGTGACACCTCCACCCTCCCTGTGTACAGGCTGTCTGAAAAGTATGCACAAAGCCCCAACTGTCACTCTGCCCAGACGTGGATTGGAGTCAAGCTGCAAAACACCAGAATTATAAGCACAGATAAATGCGCACTTTCTAGAAGTGGCATTTCTGTGATAGTAATAAAAAATACACCCACACCAGTAAGCAGTATTTATTATCACCATCACAACCATACCAAACACGCCTACGCTACCCCTCATAAATCAGACAATACCCCTTACACATAAGGCAGGGCATTTCTAATGCAATCCTATGAGAAGGCAGCACTCACAGCAGTGAGACACCAAGTTAGGCTGTTTGTCACTACTAGGACAGGCCATGCAATATGGCACATGTCCTGCCTTTCTACATACATGGCACCCTGCCCATAGGGCTAGCTAGGGCGTACTTTAGGGGTGACTTACATGTAGTAAAAGGGGAGTTCTGGGCCTGGCAAGTAAATTTAGATGCCAGGTCCCTGTGGCAGAAAACTGCGCACACAGGCCCTGCGCTAGCAGGCCTGAGACAGGTTTGAAAGTCTACTTCAGTGGGTGGCGCAAGAAGCGCTGCAGGCCCACTAGTAGTATTTAATTTACAGGCCATGGGTATAGAGATACCACTGTACAAGGGACTTATAGGTAAATTAAATATGCCAATTAGGTATAAGCCAATCATACCAACTTTAGATGGGAGAGCACCTGCACTTTAGCACTGGTCAGCAGTGATAAAGTGCTCAGAGTCCTAGAGCCAACAGCGAGAGGTCAGAAAAACCAGGAGGAAGAAGGCAAAAAGACTAGGGATGACCATGCGTATGGCCAAAAGTCCAACACAACCCCCTACCAGCCAGGGGAGAACAATCAATACCTTGATGTACTTCCCTGATTGGGGCGATAGAACAAGGACCCAGGCCCACAACAGCAGGGGCATGTTCCAGTTCTACGCCTTCCTGACTCCACTGGGATCTCTCTGTCAATGCGTCCCAGGCAGCCTAGACCAACCCACGGGGATTCTCTAGCTGCCAATGGCCAGAACCAGGCCCCAGGCCATCTAAGAGCCTCTGGTCTCTGAAACCATAATGAGTGGGGGGCGGTAGCCCCAGGTGCAAAGCAACCTGTCTCCACTCCATTTCCGGTCAGTTCAGGGGCTCTACCCTGCCACTGATCCACCAACCTAGGGTCCGCACCCATAGGTTCTACAGGGGCTAGAGGCGAGGCTCTCCTCCCTGTACCCCTCCTTCTAGGATCCCGCCCTCCTCTCCTAGGAGGGGTATCACCAGAATCCACACTTGCCAGGGTGCTGGGTACAGCAGCCCTGCACAACTTTCTCGCCAGCCCATGATCACTACCTGGCGACTGACCACCCAACCTAGGGACGACACCCTTGGGTTGCACCGGGGTCCGGGGCGGGCTTCCCCCTCCCTGAACCCCACTTCCAGAGTCCTGCGTCTCCCCACCTCGGGAGAAGCCACCAGAAGTTTCACACAGGGGGGTGAGCACAATAACCGCCCCCCCAACCAGGTCAGAGTTTACCCCCTGAACCTGTCTATCTAGTCCAGGGACGACACCCTTAGACTGGACCATTGCCCAGCGAACCAGGACTTCCTTGGGAGCACACCTACCCCCTACCAGATCAGAGCTTACCCCCTGAATCTGGCAATCCAACCCAGAGTCACTACCCTGCAGTTGAACCACTGCCTGGCGCACCAGGACTTCCTTGGGAGCACACGTACTCCCCATCAGGTCAGAGTTTACCCCCTGAACCTGATCATCCAACCCAGAGTCACCACCCTGCGGTTGAATCATTGCCTGGCACACCAGGACTTCCTGGGGGTCACACCTACCCCCCACCAGGGAAATACTTTCCCCAAGGGCCACACAAGAGTCTGACTGGCGCAGGTCTCCTGACCTCTGCCCATCTGACAGAGTCTGGATTCCCCCCAGCCCAGAAATGGTCTCACCAAGGTCATTCCTGGGGGGCTCTGCTCTCAGAGCTAACCCCTGACCCTCCAGGTTCTCCACTGGGGCCCGCAGCCCCCTCTCAACCCTATGCCTGGATTTCCGCCTCCTCCGCTGTAGAGCGAGACTACCAGAGACCAGGACCGGCGGAACGCTATCACCAGCCACCCGCCTAAGTCCTAATGACAAAATGGGATCCTTCTGAACAGCTGGCCCTACGGCACAGGTTAGGCTCACCTCCTGGCGTTCACTCATGGAACCTTCAGGGGCCTGGGGCGGTATCTTGGGCACCTTGGGCCTCAGCCCAGCCCCATTCCCTCTCCTCAGAGACGGGACATGGGGTCCCTCACCCATCCCAGTCCACTGGGACCTACCTGGGACACTCCATTCCTTTCCCACCACACCTTGTTGGGAAACACCTAGACCACTCTCATTAGGAACACCCCCTAATGCCACACCAGACCCTCTGGTACGCAACCAGAAGTCTGCCTCCTTTGCGAGCTCCCTGGGGTCAGAGAGCTCACACACTGACAAGTGTTGGCGTAACTCTGAAAAACAACAACGAAACAGGTGCTCTCTGAGAATCAGATTAAACAGCCCTTCAAAATTGTTTACTGTGCTACCCTTCACCCATCCATCTAGTGCAATGCAGCAATCCTCCACAAACTCCTCCCAAGACTGGTGGGACAGTTTCTTACCACCCCTAAACCTTTTTCTGTATTCCTCAGGGGAAAAACCATACTTCACAATCAGTACGTTCTTCACAGCGGAGTACCCCTCCCTGTCACTCTCTTCTAGAGTCAGTAGGGCATCCCTCCCCTCCTCAGGAATAAAACTCCCTAGGCCAGTTCCCCAATCCTTCTCAGGGATACTGCGCTCTACCAGAGCCCTCTCATATTCCTTTAACCACTGACGTATGTCACCCCCCTCTTGGAACCTAGGTACCAGATCTATGGGTATGTGAGGAACAGCTTTGCTACAGCACTGTACATTGCTGCCACCACTGGACTCCACCTGAAGCGCTGGTGAGTCCAGAACCTTCAGACTGCGCTCTAGAGCGAGTCTTTCTCTGGCAAAGGCCCTCTCTGCCTCTGCCATTCTCTCCTGTACTAAGGCCTTCTCTACCTCAGCCCTTCTCTCCTCAACAGCTAGGCGCACTAACTGCAACTTCAGGTCCCTCTCTTCCCGCCTATCTCTTAGCTCATCAGGCGTCAAGGAATGAGAGGTAGCCCTGCTTCTTACACTGGACCCAGCAAGGGACTCCCTATCACTGGGGCCTTCCCTGTCAACTGGCGTCCCCAACCGGTCATTCTCACCCTCCTGATCAGTCTCTCTACCACTCTCAAGGGATGAGGTCTGGGAGCCCTCCCATTGGGAACCCTTGCTACACTCAGGATCCTCTGGGTACCCCCTACGCACACTCCCTCCCTGGGTAAATGTCACAAACCTTTCAAAGAAATTCAGAGATCTCCTGAGGTCCCCTTCTACAGGCAGCCCTCTCTCTCTACAGAACCCCTCTAATTCCCCCTGCGTGTAAAACAGCAGGTCCTCTAAATCAAAGGTAAGCCCCATCTTAAAAAGGTACAAATAACTCAACTGTGACAATCACAATACCCAAGCGTGAGAACTGAAAACAGGAAAAATGACCAAAGAGAGAAAGTTAAGAGAAGCCAAACATGTGATGGTCTAAACGCAATCCTTGTAGTGAAATAATGAGTCACAATGGTATTGTGCAAGCGCAAGTCCTATCCCGTCGCTGCTTCCAATGTTAGAAATGGGGTTTCTGGTTGGCTAGGGTATGCACCTCAGCCAGGCAGAACTTACCCACTCTAGTCAGGGCAAGGGAGTTACACGTCCAAGATAACCCCTGCTCACCCCCTTGGTAGCTTGGCACGAGCAGTCAGGCTTAACCCGGAGGCAATGCGTAAAGCGTTTGCACAACACACACATACATGTGACGCAATATCCCCACCACAAAGGAAACACAACACCAGATTATATGAAAATATACTGTATTGTACACAACGTAATCATTAGACCAACATCACATAACAGTACTATCCTGCTACCTTAGCAGTTGTCAGAACATTACACATTAGTTACTCTGCAAAATAGCAGTAGTCACACATAACACACAGGTTACTCAGTATTCTGCAACATAAGCAGTAGTCAGGAAACACGTAATCACATTAGAACACTTGTCATAAGAATATCATAAAACGCCCATAGTAGGAACATTAGAAAACCTATGGCAAGTTAGGGAACCATATTAGCAAGTCACGCCCATAAAAGGAACATGTGCACACATATGTAAAAGCATCATAGAACAGGTAGGCAATATATCATAATAGCAAAGTCTGTAGAAAGAACTTTAGATTAGGAACATATTGGTCCATTTAAAAGTACCTGTCTTGATGGGGAGGCACTTCCAGTGCCTAAAACAACTAATGGGGCCCCCGGCGCTCCTCTGCGCAAAAATGGGGGCCTCCCTCAACATGGCAGACCGAGAGGGGCGGCACGCACCCTCTCTGAATTTTTGACGGGCCCCTTCTGGGACCCGTGATCACTGGGGGGCCCCCCGGGCCTCCACCGGCCCTCTCCAAGGGGGGGCCCAAGTCAGGGAAATCCTTTAAAGGGGGAGGGGGGCGCCTCGCGCTCCCTCCTGGCGAAAATGTTTTAAATGATCTTTGCAGGGGTCAGGGGCCACAGCACCCTGCCCCTGGGAACAACTAAACAAGAAGGAGCACAGGGCTGGTGGGCCCAGCTACAGGCCAGCACAAGGGGTGCAGATGGTGGCTGTTCCTCCTAGTGACCATGCAGGTCACAGGTCAGCACAGCAGCAGCAGTCCATGACGGTATCCTGGTGAGTCCATTCATCAGCGTTCTGTGTCCAGTTTCAAGTTCCAAGAATGTTCAACTTGTGGGGAAAATTCCCCTGTACTTATAGTCAGTTCTTACAGTGTTTTACAATAGTAGGGAGAGGAGGTTCCAGCCAGTTACAACTGGTTCTGGGAGTGCCCCCTCTCTCCTTTCAGCACAGGCTCCAAACATCAGTGGGGGGTTAACGACCCTATTGTGTGAGGCCAGGGCACAGTCTTTACAAATGCAGGTGTGCCCCGCCTCTCCCTTCTCTCAGCCCAGGAAGACTATTCAGTATGCAGATGCACCTCGGTGACACCTCCACCCTCCCTGTGTACAGGCTGTCTGAAAAGTATGCACAAAGCCCCAACTGTCACTCTGCCCAGACATGGATTGGAGTCAAGCTGCAAAACACCAGAATTATAAGCACAGATAAATGCGCACTTTCTAGAAGTGGCATTTCTGTGATAGTAATAAAAAATACACCCACACCAGTAAGCAGTATTTATTATCACCATCACAACCATACCAAACACGCCTACGCTACCCCTCATAAATCAGACAATACCCCTTACACATAAGGCAGGGCATTTCTAATGCAATCCTATGAGAAGGCAGCACTCATAGCAGTGAGACACCAAGTTAGGCTGTTTGTCACTACTAGGACAGGCCATGCAATATGGCACATGTCCTGCCTTTCTACATACATGGCACCCTGCCCATAGGGCTAGCTAGGGCGTACTTTAGGGGTGACTTACATGTAGTAAAAGGGGAGTTCTGGGCCTGGCAAGTAAATTTAGATGCCAGGTCCCTGTGGCAGAAAACTGCGCACACAGGCTCTGCGCTAGCAGGCCTGAGACAGGTTTGAAAGTCTACTTCAGTGGGTGGCGCAAGAAGCGCTGCAGGCCCACTAGTAGTATTTAATTTACAGGCCATGGGTATAGAGATACCACTGTACAAGGGATTTATAGGTAAATTAAATATGCCAATTAGGTATAAGCCAATCATACCAACTTTAGATGGGAGAGCACCTGCACTTTAGCACTGGTCAGCAGTGATAAAGTGCTCAGAGTCCTAGAGCCAACAGCGAGAGGTCAGAAAAACCAGGAGGAAGGAGGCAAAAAGACTAGGGATGACCATGCGTATGGCCAAAAGTCCAACAGGCAGCGTGAGAGGAATTGGTGATGGGGAGTGTAGAACCACAGTGAGAGCATGACTAAGTGACACCATGATATTAGCATCGACCAACATAATATAAAAAGACAACAGAAGCCAATGCTTATCATGTTGAGGCATACACTCCTAAGACTTCCTTGGTGGAGTGTGCATCTTACAGTCTCATTCATTGCGTGAGGATGAAACAATTAGTGGCATCAGTGGGTGTACAGTAACAGAGGGTGTAACAAAGGAAGATACAATATCGCACGTTGCTTAGATGCTGGTGACTTCAAAGGGGTATAACAGACAGCTTGGTCCTAAAGAAAATTACCTTATTTTTAAAAGTGCTTCAAGGTGAATTAAACCAGACTTTCGAATGTGCACACTTAAAAAAACAGAACAAAACACTAACAACAAATTGCCAAATATACTTGGATCAGTCAATGCCACCAACAACTCTCAGACACTGCACTACATACATTTTCTCAAGCAGCTGGCAACTCCTAGTGCCTATTAGAAGCCATAGCTAAAAATGAAAAGAATAATGGTATACTAGTAAAAATATGTTCTTTTAACTGTAAGTTATTCAGAAAAATCACAGTAATTTAGCAATGTAAACATGTTTCTTACGCAATATCCTAAAAACGCTTATTTTGCATGCCATCTATTTAATTCAAAAACACAAATATTGTTTCATAAAGCAATTATTTTCAATATCTGGACAAGTTTTCCTCTCACATTTTGGGCATAATTAAATTCATTGACTGTAAATAAAATATGCAGATATCTTCTGGGTTTCCATTGTAAAAATAAACAATTGTATAGATCTCAATGCCACTATGCCCAAACATCACAAAGAGCTTGCATGCGTTAGAAGTTAAGTTAGGCTACAAATGACAGAGCCACACACAGACACGTCCCATTGATATTGAAAATTATACCAAAGCATCGCACAGCCATCAGGCAGGTGACTATCATCACCCATCATTTTTATGTTAAATATAAATGAGGCTCTCGCTAAGGGGGTATCTATTATATTATTAAATAGAATATGTCAAAATTCAGATATGTAAATCTACATCAGCTTCAACACAGCGGCAAAAATGGTCACAGTTGTAATGCAAAATGATTTCATTTAAAACAAAAGAAGATGGATTGCATTGCTTGTAATAGGCAGTGTACACAGAATAGAATTCTGGAAGTGAGAAATGTTGTGAGTTCACCAAAAACTGCATTACAGAATTTGTTGGTCTTCAAGGAGAATGTACAAGGTTGTACCAAGGACAAAGACTCATGCTGGGCCCATGATTTACGCAACAGCAGCTTATTTCACGTGATGTCTCATTGGTAGATGATCAAATGTTATTAGGAGGTTATGAGCCACATCTGTATTGTCATAGGGAGCCCGGGGGTAAGTTTAAATAAGCATTTGCAATGCAACGGGTCTCACATTTGTTCAAGTTAGAGCTATTAGCGTTGTAAATTCCTAACCAGACTTTTCTTGCCACAAAGATAGAAAGAAAGAAAACAAGTGTGATCATGCTATGTAAAACGCAGCACGATCGCGCAGAAATTGAAAACAAAAAACAGCGCAATTGCGCTGCGTGGAAAATAAAAAGAGAAAGTAGTCCAAAAACCAGGCTGAAAACATTGAGCCTCGTAAGTTTTTAGTAGTTGCCCCGGTGTATTCGAGGAGGGCTAAACACCAGAAAAGGCATGACGTAGGCATGCCTTTCACTAATAAAAACAAGTGGATTTTAAAAGGCAAGCCCATGAACCAATGAAAGTGACAGGCGTGACATGGGTGTGGTTACAAGACCAAAGAGAGATTACAATAGGGACGGAGCGCTTGTGTGCTCGACCCTAAAAATGAATAATGCTAGACCGTGATAATATCTCTCATTGTCTATTTTCCCCATATTCATTGGTTGATAGGAGATTAGGGTTTTATTTAGAACTTTATGGGCAATCCACAGAGCCCACAGTGTTGTGAATGACCTGCCTCTGCCCCCCTTACAGCAGACCCCTGCCAATTTAAGGGTTAAACACCTGATAGGTGTCTTATTTCTAATGAAAGACCTCCCATCCACAAAGAGAGAGGACTTTCATTTGAAGGGTTGCAGGGCGGGCGCTCCTTTAAAAAGGGTTCCACTCAGCATTACTCTTTTTTTTTCAGAAACACACTACCAGTGCAGTGATTTGTTTCTGAACAAACACACAAAAAATCATCCTGACACACGGAAGCTTCTTCCTGCACACTGGAACAACTGTTGATTGTCCTTTCACAGGTTCACCATGCCTCACATGTTGAGCAAGAAAGGGGAAATTCTGCATCTGCTGGGGCTCAAAACAGGTTGTGCCTCCTGATGCACTAAATGTGAAGTCTTTTGGGGTTGTATGTCAGAACAGTGTACATAGAAATATTTGTTGACATTAATGTTGTGTCACAAATACTATATACAAAAATATTGACCCACTAGGTGAAGATTTTCCATTATTAATCCCAATGAGGCAATATTTTAGTGGATTATTTTTTTTAACATAATATTTGTGTCAAGCGTTATTCTGACAACAATATTATGGCACTTAAACTCCCTGGGCTATTTCAGTCGATTAATAATATTGTCAATCATTCATTAATATACGACTAGGCCCTCACAGATTTAAATCTTGGCATTTTAAAACCATTTCTCAAATAGCCCTATTTAGACCCAATTACACTGTCTAACTAAAGTCCTATTACACTCATCCCAGAAGCCTTAACATTTTTAGAACATAGTGTAACTTCTAAACTGTCAACTTATTTAGATGTCAACTCTATCCTTGATGATGCCAAACTTCCTCCAACCAACCCATAACACCAAAACTTATACATAGGTGTTCAAGATGGCTGCCGTCTGACATGTCTGAGCCGAGTGCCCACTTCGCCTTCCTCTACTGTAATAAACTATCAATGTCGAAAGTTGGTGTCAAAGCCAGATGAATGAACACAGAAATGTCAACTCATCTAATGCTGTTCCACAGCAGCATTAGCCAGGCTTTGACTTGATCAGTTGTCCTGAAACACTTTTTGGACTGGACTTTACCTCAATAATATGGGGGAATGGATTGAATGAGGGATCATGAGCTTTATTTTGAAACCGGTTTAACAAATTTCTAGTTAATCTGCAAAAAATATAATGTTCCTATTGTGAGACTGTTGATATCAGGTGTCTTAATTCATATTAATATCATCATGTTTTCTAAAAATTCAGTTGCCCAAATTGTTTTTGGCCATATTTACTCACCCTCATGAGAAATTCTACTCAAAGGCTAATGTAACCTCACAAGTTATGTACCCCTGCTCTAAAAGTGACCTACAGGTGATCTTATTATTCAATCACACCCAGGCTGTAGCTTTCCAAAACCATACTCCTCTAGCGAACCATAACATTGTGATGCTTTCTTGACACACAGTAAGCTTTTCCCCTAAGTAGGCAAAGTCTAATAGGGAGATTTCATTCCTTCTGAGTTTAGTGGACACCCAGAGTGGCCAGGCTACCCCTATTGCTATCAGCAATCAGCAGTGGCCATTCGTTTTCCAACAAACAGCTTAGACATTGAGCTATGATCCATCTTGATTAAAACAGGGTTTTAAAACTGTAGTAAGCATCCAAACCTGCTAGCCCACTTCCAGGAAATATCAGCTTTCAGAAGCTCAAGGCATATCCGTGAGCCCAGCATTAGAAAGGAAGATAATTTGCCTGATTAGGTTCCATGAATCCTGCTTGCCAAGACATATTTTAAATACACACAACATTAAGCCCCTTCTGTCCACACATTACCACTTCACCAGCTAGATGTCAATGTATTTATATAAATATAACTGTTCATCTATTGCTCTATCCAGACACATCTTACCAGCCCCCCCAGTCAATTATTCAGATACAGTATGACCATGGAGCACCAGGCTATGTTTAGCTGGAAATACTGCATATAATACACTACTTTATTGGACTCCATCAATTCAGATAAATGAAACATATGTGTTTCAGCGTTAGCTTTTCTCTGGGCTGGAGAATGGAAATCACATCATTACACAATGTGGCACTATTATCCACACTTGTGGCAGGATTTTAGCATAGACAATGCGAATGACCAGAATGTGAGTGACACTTGTGCTTTTCTTGCCATTTTGTAACACTAAATAGGTCCTCATATACAAAGTGGCCACGAGGATGCATTTCGCTCTAAAACACAGCAATCAATGCAGGTTTATGAACAAGAGGGGCCGGGTGGAAGGGCAGGCCCATAGCTAGAGGGGTTTGAGTTTCATGAGGCAGTCACTGGATCACTCTGTATATTGGGGGACTGCATTTATTCTCACGAGGACTTACATGTGGCAGGGTGGGCAGAAAGGCTTCGGGGGGGGGGCGATTGACTATTTTATGTATTATGCTAAAAAAAGCAATAAACATAATTAAAAAAGATTAATAAATGAAGGTATTGCAATTCACATACTTTAACATAGTTTTTGCAGAATGTTGCAGAATTACACAAACACAAATTAAGCAATCTTCACACACCCCTACTTTTCTCATTGTAATATGTGTCATTTACAAAAGGAATCATACATTCATACACAGACATGGGGACACACCACCATCGTGTAAACACACACACACACACACATATGCACATGTAAACACACACAAACACACACTCACGGTCACACTAACCTGTAGGACAAACTGCCAGTATCTGAAGAACTGGTTTGACAGGTCAGTGTATGGGCTGAGTTTCTGGCTGTTTCTAGGCTTTTTTCTGCGCTTTTTATCGTAGATTTTCGTGCTTTTACCACAAACACTGCCTACTGCAAGTATATATGCATGCAATCTCCCATATCTTGCAAAACACTTCTACAGCAGGACTTTACAAGTTTAAAACTTCCCTGATTTGCAAATGCTGGGCACTTTTTTTAGCTATCTGATTTGCCTATATACGATGTGCGCCATTTTTAATACACACACTAGACTAGCCTATATTAGCAGAGGCACCCGCTTGGAGAGGGCCGTTCTTTTCGTCATCTTGCCCCAAGCCTTGGAGAAGGCTTCTCCTGGTGACAAGGAAACAGAGCGATCAACTGATCATCAAGCGTGACTGTAAAACCTTTGTTTACAGTTAATCCACATGTCTAAACTCCTCCCTTATATTTTTACTAGTCGCAGTGCCAGGAAGCCTGTTGGTGATCGTCCGCTACAGAAATAAAATAAGCCTGAGATTAACCTAATATGACTCCATTAGCATTACTGTGTGCCAGCAAAACCATGACGCAGAGGAAGGGGAGCTTCAAGAGAGCTATGATGCTATCAGCTATGGTGATATACAGAATACTAGCCTCTCTGAATCAACAAGTGTGATTGTAGAAGTTATAAACATAACTATTTAACCGAAGCACAAATCCATGCAGTGAGTTCTCACTAAATAAGCCTTTTCAGCCTGGGCTCATTTACTTGTCTCTGTAAAGATTTCTAGTTAGTTAGGCTGGACTATGGTTAATGCATGGCATGGAATCTTGCCTTTGCATTGTAGTTATACATCTTTAAGTATAACTTTGTTAGTACATTTGATCCACCGTTAATGTGTTGCCCTAAGGAACAACATTTACATGTTACACAGGATATTTCCTGAAAATCTGCAGTGCAGAAACATAATGCATACTTATGTTTTGAAGCTCAAAGCTGAACCCATGATAAGGAGAGTAAAAAGGATCCATTGACAACCATATTTTTCACACAACATTAGTGGAAAAATGGGGACGCATTCCCAAGGGTCAACAATTCACACAACCTTGGTGAGGGCCCACGCCATGCATAATGTGCCACAAATTACAGATAAAATGTGAAGGGTCCAGGAGATGTTGTCCTCCCTGTCCCGTCACTTAGAACATCTTTGTTGAGTTGCGACCTCTACAAATTAACATCAAGACATCAAATACTCAAAAGTGGAGACGCCTGCTAACTGCACAAGCAAAAAGGGCAAAATGTACAGGTTCTAGACAACAGTTACTCTTGTACTTCAGGTTATACCCCCTTTTTGCTTTTAACTGATAGGCCGTTGATGTATGCAGTGAGGGTGTACTGGAGCCATGTTACACCATTGCTACATGGCAGAAGACCATAGTATGAGCAGATTCTCAAAAAAATAACTCTTGTTTAAAGAAATAAAACAAGACCAACACTAACAAGATTCAATAAGTAGAACTGGAGAGATTGAATTTCAAAGTTTAAAGTCAAAATAGCACTAAGAAGCACAAATCGCTATTGAGGATATCAGGTTATGCAAGACCGGGATAAATTCACAAGTTCAGGCTGACCATAATGAGCACAGGACGACTATAGAGACTCAGTTCCACCAGAAAAACAAGGTACCTTGAATCTTGGTTGCAGAGTGATGAGTGGATCCGCATCAAAGATGAGTCGCGCATCCGGGGCAATGCATCGGTTCCAAAATGCAACGAGGTTGTGGTGCAAGGTCTTGTTGCGTTGACACCGAGGATCCTATCAATGGAGCTTACGGTGCAACGGCCGGTGTCGTGGATGTGTTGCATAGTCAAGGAGTTGGGTCGATTCCATTGAGAGGCGAAGCTGCAATGCAGAATTTCGGCATCACCGTCAAAGCTGCAGTTGAAGGGAGATGCGAGGAACATGTGCCAGGAAGAGTGTCGAGCAGTGGCAATTCCAAAGGTGATGTGTCAAACCCAAGATGCTGGATGCAGCAGCAATGCAAATCTTTTGCTACAGGTCCAAACCATGCAGCAGCTGTGATGCGTTGATTCTGCTCAAGGATGCACCACTCAGACAAGAAGATGTGTTGGTTCTGCTTGGGGATGCGTGGATCAGCAGAGTGTGTGTGTGTCGGTTCTACTCTTAAGCACGTTAGGCCCATTTCCAAAGCTCCAGGACTACAGTGGCACCACTTGGCAAGGTAGACTCACAGACTGCAGAGTCCAGGTACAGAAGCAGGGTGGTTGGAAGTCTACTATGCCCCTGAGATTTCAGATCAGATGGCCAGCCAACTAGACCCTGGAGTCACTCTGGGTTCTGGGTTCAAGTGATGCAGGTCCAGCCTTTCTCACGCAGGCAGAGGGCAGCAGGCACCAGGTCAGCACAGGAAAGCAGAAGTCCAGCGGAGTGTACTCCAGCAAAGTGTCAGTCCTTCAGCAGCACAGTAGTCCTTCTTCCTGGCAGAAAATCCACAGGTTCAGAAGTTTACTGAAGTGGTGGTATCTGAGGTCCAGTTTTTGGACCCAGTGGTGCCTTTAAAGTGGGAGAGATTTCAAAGACAGGCCTTTGAAGAACACACAGGTCCTGCCCTGGCTCCAGACTCACTACACAGGTGTATGTAGCCCTTTGTGTGTGGACAGGCTACAGCCTATTCAGGTGTAAATAAGTCTGTGCCCAGCTCCTCCCATCTTTCCAGGATGGCCCATCAAGTCACACCTAAGCTCCATTTGTGTGTGGCTATTAATAGTAGCATTTTATATTCAGGCCCTGGTTTACCTTACACATAGTACCACTTCACTAGGGACCTATAAGTATGTTAAATATGCCAATTGGGGATGAACCAATATTTCCATGTTTAGTAGAGAGTGAGCACTTTAGCACTGGTTAGCAATAGTAAAGTGCACAGAGTCCTAACACCAGCAAAAATGAGGTCAGAAAAGAGGAAGATGCAGGCAAAAAGTTGGGGAGAAAATCACCCTAAAGCAGTCAGGTCCAACATACTGATAGAGATACTGAAGCTTTCCTACCATTATTGACAAAACAAATTTTTGGAAAAACCTGTTTTTGTGATAAGCTTACTACTGGATGCCAGGAGCTCCAATGAAGAACAGGAGGGCAAGCTCAACTGTAAAGGAGAAGGAATAAGAGTTATATCCGCCTGCGGGGGCAGAAAAGCAGTTGGGTCACCAGCGAGGTATACTAATCATTGCACGTTTTTGGGTTGTTCAGCATTTAGGAATCACTTTGATGACAAGAGAATAAAAAAAACATAGCTAAAATTGAAATCTCAGCTTAGAAAGAATATTACTTGCTCAGACAGAGAATCCTCTGCCATCCAGGGTGCGAACTTATGAAACTTTGGGCCTTATTATAAATTGCCCAGATTTAGGAGGGGGTCAGATTAGAAGTGGACTGCGCCTATGTCTTCTCCTTCAACCCTTGAGTTTTTTCTGTTTTACGAGGTGGTTTTCCACACCTAGCAAAACTGGGCCAGAGTACTCATACCCGCTAATTGCTGATGCAGGAAAATGTGGGCTACTCAGAATTAGTCAGAGAAGTATTCCTCTAGCGGATAATGCTCCAGCCAAACTGTAATGGGGACTCATAATAAGAATTAATGACAGTTGATCCACCCACTGAAGAATGAAAATCCAGCAGACAACAATGTTGTGGAGCTCCTACTTATAAGAGGGTCTAGTCATCATGCTGAACCTGTCAGCATGCAGGTCTGAACTTCCAGCAGGAGATTCACTAATAGAAAGAGGCTGACTCTTTTCTTAAGATTCACAGAGAGCCTGAAAGCATTTCCTTGCTTTTTGATGCAAAGCATCAAATTGGTATAACTGAATAGTTTATAAATTTCCTGTTTCAAACTAAAGGAAGCAAGGCACTCAGTGCCAAAAAAACTTTTCGCTTCACCTCACAGAATTGACTTGCCACATTAAAGACAGCATACCAAGCACAATGAATGACCCCACAGTTGTGCTCATCTGCAAGTTAAAACATCTGTGTTGATGCAGATCTCTTTATTATATAGAAGGGCTTCTTGCATCAGAAGGGGAGACCCTTTTTTCAATTATAAATTCCAAAATTATCCTTTAGTGGGTGGACCTCTTGATCCCACAGTTGTGGTAGATAAAGTTGAGCAGTACTCATTATTATAGGACTTAATTTATGACATAAAAGCATAAGCCCATGAGGTCCTAAGCTCTTTGCAACTACTAAACTGTAGCCACTTCCCCTGTGACAAAGTAAGGATCTCTTTTTGTCATTTCCAAATGGGATCATGAAAGACCAGTTTTCTGTTTTCATGGCCGACAGCAAGTTCCCCAGTTTAAAGCTGAGAAAATGTGATCTAACATGAACACCATAAAATATACATTGAAAACGAAAGGCTGCAGGTTAAAAACTGTGCACATGAACCTAATCCTCTTGTAAACTTTTAAAAAAAACAAGAGCAAAGAAGAGCACTCATCTTGTCTTGAGAGACCAACCTTATGTTTAGATAAGCAGTATCTTGCAGCAAATCTATATAAAACAAGATGAGCATTGTGATCAGCAAAAAGGGAAGCTCAGAGAGAAATTTTGAATTTGATTTTAGTTTTTTAATATAGTAGGACAACTGAAAAAAGCGTGGCCTATGGCTCATGGTACAACATCCGAAGACAACATTTTTAAAACAAAAATGTGCAGTTCACAAAAGTATAAAAATGATTCGCGAACAATGCAAAAGCCATAAAAGGCCAAAATTCATAAAAAATGTGACTGCAAGATATTATCCCGACATGTGATTACTCAAATTACTGCTCAAAAAGTAATATTACTAACTCACATCTGAATGAAGCCAAGAGCATAGCCATGCATAACGAAGAACGAATCAAATAATTTGGAAACCTAGGAATAGCAGTGAAAAAATGCTTTAAGAGAAGAGCATGCTTTTTGACAATGGAACTATCCGTTAGATCAAACATTTGCCACCTGTTGGACAGAGTCGGCAAGCAATTGTTAATTTGGTCAGTAGATAAGATGGATGTTGCAAGTGAATGGCTTGGAGTGTGAAGCCGCGTGGTTTAAACTTGAAGCACATCGCATGTAGGAACCAGTGCTATTCCCTTTCCAGTCACTGCCAGGACATGAGGGTCCTGAACGAGGCCACTCAGACCAGAAAAGATGGCCAGACAAGCCTCAGGCTCTGGGGATTAGAGACATCAAGCACATTTAATTGCATTCCCACACATACATAATTAGCTCGCTAGAGGTACAGCCATCATTGTGAACAATGATTAGAGTATGGGAAGGCATAACAGAGTCTAACACAACAGGGTGCGGCTAGATGGCCTCTAGGTGAGAAACAGGCAGGCAGGCAAACATGAGGATCTGTATTTGTTTGCATAGATTAATTCATCTGTTGTAAAAGCCACCAAAAGATACCTTTATGAAGTTTTCAAAACAGATCATTGAACTTGCATTTCTATAAATCAGTGTAGTCACAGTTAAGCAGATTAATCACAATCCAAACAACTATTTCTATCAGTGTTTGAAATTCAAAATATCAGAAACAAAATCAAAATTCTTTGCAAAATAACCTCACTTAAACAACATAAAGGTCACTGGTCACCCAATAATGTAAGAGGAATTAGTACTCTAAGGTTGTTGTCATCCTAATTACCCAAATCAAAAGGTGCCAAACTCTATTAGATAGACCAACCACTGAGACCTTACTGAATATATCTGAAACTTCAAATTAAAAAAATAAATCATGGATTCTTGCACATAGTGCTGTTAATGAATCTGTTGGACTCAGCCCATTCTGCGGGGTCATCCCCAATCTTGTTGCCTTCACCCTCCTGTTTCTGAACCCGTTTTTGTTGGCTTTTGTGTCTTTGTGCACTGTACCACTGCTAATCAGTGCTAAGGTGCTTGTGCGCTCTCCATTAAACATGGTACAATTAGCTTACACCCAATTGGTGTATTTAATATACTTGTAACTCCCTAATAAGGAGTTGCTACATTTGCCCAAGGACTGTGAATTAAATGCTATTAGTGGGCCTGCAGCACTTATTGTGCCACACTCTTAAGTAGCCCTAAAACATGTCTCAGGCCTGCCATTGAAGCCTGTGTGTGCAGCTGAAAACTGCCAATATCGACCTGGCAAAATAAACCTTTTACCAACACTTCGTTTTTGATACATGTAAGTCACCCTGAATGTAGGCCCAGGATAGCCCAGAGGGCAGGGTGCAGTGTATATATAAATTGGGACATGTACTTTTACTTTTTATATGCCCTGGTAGTGAAAACTCTCAAGTTGTTTTTCATTACTGCAAGGCCTACCTCTCCCACAGGACAAAATTTGAGTTATTCTTAGTACATTTAATAAGCTGCAATTTCCAACTGGGAACAGATGATCAGTTCATGTTTTGTGTTTTTGGAATTGTAATGAAAAATCCTAACTTATGGTACTCAGATTTTAAATTACAATTGTGAAAATGCTACTTTTAGAAAGTTGGCATTTTCCTGTCTTAGCCATTTAACTCCTGCAGCCTGCTTATGGGTCACATGATGGGTGTAGTTGACTTTTGGGCTTTGTGTATACCGCCTAGACAGCCACAGACAATAGGCAGCTCAAGTGTGCCTGGATGGGCCATCACAGGCATGATGGGAGGAAGGCGCTGGGCACAGCCCCACTTACACCTGCATAGTCTGTATCCTGCCTCCACACAAAAGCTGCATACATCCTGTAGTTAGTCTGGAGCCAGGGCAAAGAAGACAGGGCACCTGTGCACTTCAAAGGCAAGTAGCTAAAAGCTTCTCCCCACTTTAAAGGCACAACTGGGTATAAGTACTAGAACTCAGAAACAAACTCTTCAGTATGCTCCTCAACCTGTGGATTCTCTGGCAGGAAGACACAGAGCGACACGAAGACCCACAAAACCTCATCGTACAGCTGCCAGCTCCATCAGAACTGACACAAAGCAGCACAAAGCCCCACCAAGCTACGCAGCACGGCTCACTGGAACTGACACACAACAACAAAAAGCCTCACCACCACTTTCATCAGAACTGATGCCAGACATTGCGAAGTCTCGCAATGCGAAACCGTGCAGACCGTGCACCAGGATTTAAGGTATTGTGTTCAGTGGACCTGAGTGGTTTCATTATGGTTGGCCTGAACCTGTGACAGATAACAACACTTTGTGCTTTTTGAAGCTATTTTCAAGGAAACCTTAAAATTACGTATCTCCGGTTCAACTGATTCGATATTTGTCATTTTGGTCTTGATTTATTTATTAAAACTTTCTCTCATTTTCAAAATCTGTTGTGGGGTCGTTTTGTGGTGTGTTTTCACTGTGTTATTGTTGAGGTGCTACAAAAATACTTTACACATTGCCTCTAGGTTAAGCCTGACTAGGGTAAGCCAAGCTACTAGAGGGTTGATCACAGGTTAATTTGGGGTTCGTTTTATGCGCAGCATGACAAGGATTGTGGTTGATGCTTGACCAGGGCTTACACCACAGTAAACCAGTAACTCAATTTCCTACAGAATCAAAAACAAAATCGAAATTTCAGGCCTGTTGAAGTGCTATTCAACATAGTAACATTAAGGCAAGCACAAAACGAAGAATATAGTACAGTCAATTATGTGAAATTATGTTTTGAATCTTTAGTGGTAACTTATCTTCCTAGTTACATTTCATGCTTTCTACATAACCACCCATGGTTTTAGCTTCTTCCACCACAATCGGCTATATCTCACAAACTATAAACTTCAAGAACTATCCGAAGCCCCAAACCATATAAGCAATTAGATTTTCTCAGAACAATTCCAGAATGATTTGTCTAACCATCTAAACTGGTCAAATATTTACATTATTTTACAACATCCATCCTACCTGTCAGGTAACAATATAGTTTATTATCCTTTAACTCCTAGTCTAACATGGAGTTTAACAAAGCAAATGTGTGTATGTGAAAGTAGAATTAACATGCCTCCTAGCTGACACTTGTTCTCTTGCTTTCCTCCCCTTTCTCTGCATATCTCTATCACCCACTTTCTTTATCCCTCTCTTTCTCTCTCTCCCTTTCTTTCTCTTTCCATCACTGTCATGATAAACAGAAATTATCACTACAGCTTTTAATTGCAAAGATATGTCTATACAACATGCTAAGTGGCTTAAAATCCAAAGGAGTGTATACCGGGAACTTCTCTGCACCAATTGGAGAGGGCAAGCTACATGCATTTGCCACACAGATTCAAATGAATAAAATCCACATATGCAGTGTTCTGTCTGAGCTTGAATTGAGTGTGGTAACTCAGAGATATTAGTTGTTAAACTCCTGGACAACTTAATTTATTTATACACAACTGTGTTATTTTGTCAGTCCTAGACCCTATGAGGGACTCACATGCAACTTTACTATCTAACACCAAAAATGCAGAAGCCTTTTGATTGGGATGGAATGGAGCAATCGGGGCATTTCCTTAGCAAGGCATCTACATGTACTGCATTCTGACATTGATATATTGCAGTGGGATAAAAGCCATTTATTTTTAATGCAAAAGATGACTCTTCCTCCTGCTATTTGGTGTACCTACAGGGTGACACCTGGTCACAATACATGCATTGTCCATAACCATTTGGAGCACTTGGAAGCGCTGCCAGTATGATCTGTGTGAGCTCCTCTGCCGGTGCTGTGATCTAATACACTGTAACTTGGATACCATCTTCCAACTGAAATCCCTACAATAAATGAATGTGCCCTCGTTGAATGTAACTGAAGATTATGTAAAGTGCTCCAGTACCTTTGGATCGAGTTTGCGCTATTTAAAAACTGCAACAAAAAAATGAGACACTGATTAGCTCGCTAGAGGTTCAGCCATCCTTGTGACCCTGAAGTAGGATGACATCCACATGAATATAAACTGAATCCATGATTGAGGTTTTGTGTCAGATGACGGTTCTTTCTTGAGAAGACCCATTTTATTGGTGGTTTGGGTCAAAACAGCGACATTTGTAAAGGGGTCTATGAACATAACCATTATGAATAAGGAACAACATTCAGCTTGAAACAGCGGACATCCCTGATTGATCAGATTTAACTTGGATGATAATCCTGTAGCTCTTCACCCACTTTCAATGTTAACACAAAAAAAAGTGATTATTGTTATGCTTTGTTGAATTTTATCTGTGTTCTGGTAAATGCTGTCTTTTCTGAATGTATAGAAATCTGTTACATGTTCTTTTAAGCCTTGTTTGCTCCCATTGATAAATTAATGATCCTTTCTCAAACCCTTTTTCTTTTGGAGACAGTGGGAGGTGAACACTTTAGTGAGTGGTGACTGGCTGATGAATATCCCAACCTTAAAATATCTTTGATATCCATGCCAAAAATACTATCCTCCACTTACATTTTGTACCACAAACTAATACAATTTATATTAGTACAAAATGAGTTAGCACTGAGAGTTTCCAATACACATTGTGGCCACTGTCTAACCATGGAGAGTGACGGTTTCGCTGAGAATCTCCAGTTTGCATAATTTTAAAAAGTGTAATACGGTCTGGCAAAGACACGTGAATCCAGGGCTTTAAGTGGGCTGGGTCCTGCCGGTGCACAGCAGCGGCAGTTCTGAAAAGCAGGTGCTGAACCAGGCTCTCCATTTTTGCCTGATCCTCAGGATGAAAAAAAATCTTAACTCTGCACCAGTGCCACCGTTCACTGCCTCTGCTGTAACTTCAAAGAGAGTCGTTACAGTTCTTTCACAGTCACATCATTTCACAACTGAAGCATTTTGAATATTTTATACAAAGTTGCCACTGTTCTTGCTTATTTATCTTATGCAACTAGCAACCATTGACAAAGCCAATAGTTTTGGCGTGTTGTAGACATAATGTTACCTGTTGTATTATATATCTGGATGCAACAACAGAAAGAAGCAGCAAAATACCAGTCTGGTGACTAAGCACAGGTTTTTGGCTTAGATGTTTTTCAGCCACGCCCTTAATTACATCGACCACTCCCCTTTGGGAGACACTCCCCCTCAGTTTTTTATCCGACTTAAAGCTGTGCGTGAATCTACAAGATAGGTTATTATGTAATAATGTGGTTATCCATCCAGCAAAGTAAATCCATTTGGTTCTGTGTCTTTTGGATGGCTAGATTATTATCAAGAGTGCAATTCTCTAGTTTTGATGTGCGTACTAACCTATGGACTAAAACCAACCTCCCTCTAGCTCTTTGCTGACTCTGTGCAGGGTTGGGTGAGTTCCAAAGGGCGCTGCAGATAACTCTTTTATATAATTGATAATTGTTATGAGGGGTGGAGCTAAACTCCTTCTTTAGAAAAGCTTATATCCAGATAAGGAGGGGCTGTTAAAATATTACATCTCGTTTGATAAACATCATGTGTATCTCTTTAAACATATATTGGAGATGAATGTATACAACTCACAGCCTTGAGCCAGCAACATACCAAACAGCCAAATTGGGATGCAAATTAACCCAGGTAGTCTTCCTTGGCTACACTCCTGAAACTCAAATGTTTGAATCTGATGAATACACCAGCGTGGGATGTACTTGGAAACATTTTAGACATATATGGTTACAGTAAGTGTATGTCACAGTTAGAAAATGTATAAAATAGTAATACATCAAATGAAAAACCAGTACTGATGATCCTGCTCAAACAATGAGAAAATGGCTACCAGTCTGTGGTGGAATCCTCATGACCATGGTGTGAAGATACCCAAATCCAGAAGCGCTGTGATGCCATTTGAATGGCAATACAGCACTATACAAATCTCTGCACCATAAAATGCCCATTATAGCCGATGGCTCACCTCAAAATATGTTGAAGCCCAAGGCGTGAAGGTACTCAAACCACACATGGCTGTGTGACTGTTATTGACAATACACCACTACACAAATCACTGCAACATACCATGCTAGCAAAGGTGTCTTCGAGACCAGGACATGAAGACCACCGAAACCCGACAGTGCTGCGAGGGTATAGTCATCCTAGTGGCCACAGAGTACAATATACACCTCTGTAACGTACCATGCTAGTATTGGTCATACTTGCAGCATGAACGTCAATTCACCAAAAGGCCAGGGGCCAGGGGTAGCGGAAGTGATACCACATGCCATTTGACGTTTACATTCGCTCACACACACGATTTCACATACACACACAATTACACATGCACACACTCTCTCACATAAACACATTCATTCTCACCTGCAAGCATGAACATTTAACATTTACATTTACTTACCTCAGCTGCTGGGGGGGGGGGTCATAGTCCAGCTTATTGTACTCCATTTTATTATACTAACAGTGAATAATATGTTATTTTTCACTATTAGTGTAATAAAATTGGCAAAAAAGAAATTGCAGCCCCAAATGATGTCCATCAGGACGAGCTTCCCCTGTGTTTATGGCACTGAATATTCCACCTCTGAGACCAGGGGTAGCAAATGCAGTGCTAGGGCTCGCAAGGGGCAAACCAACGACCCCTGAGGACCCCTAAATGACGATCGTGCGTGGCAGCGCTAGCGATGTGTAAGTCTGTAATATTGCTTGCGCAATATACAGATAGAAGTACAGCCATTAAGGAATCAAGCCGCTTTCTCCCATCGGACTGACTGATTAGGAAACTTAGTTACTGCTTACTAAAAATAAGAAATCATGGAAAATAATCTCCCTTTACAATTAATGGTAAATTATGTTGCCATTTCCGTTAGCTGCACACCTGTTCAGTATCTGCGTACATCTGCTTCATTTTCTTCATTTTCTGCAGCTCACAGAGTAGAGAGTACTCTACGCCACAACGTTTCCAAAGTTAGTCAAGGTGTTTGAGAAATGAAAGCCCTTTTTAAAATAACGCCAAAAATGACGAACTCTTATTGTAGCACAGAAGCAAGTCTGCCACGAATTATCTGTTTACCTCGTTTACCTCGCTCGCCTCCAGATGGTTCGAGGAGTATTCCCTTGAGGTCTTCATGCTGTGAGCTGCCCCCAGACCAGCAGCAGGCGGGCAGGTACCAGGGAGCCCTTGTGTGTATTCTTTCATCCGAGCAGCACCTGGTTGGCTCTCGCTTCAATGTCGGTGGAGAGGGAGCGACAGGCAGCTGAGTGTTCAGGAACAGCTATGTGGAACAGCAGCTCTTCTGCACTATTTATACACGCGCGCGCGCACGCATAGTTAGTTGTTCACCCACGCCTCGGCAGTACAGGGAGGCACCAAAAACGTCAGGCTGAACAGAAACCAACTCCAAGGCCTTCTGCTGAACCGGTTTGATGGAGAAGGGAAGTGTCGGGGGATTCGTGGTTTTGCAGCTTCTCGACTTGATAGTCCTGCAGAGGACGCGCGCAAAAACCCAACGCACAGACATGGCCTTCGTGGCGTTTGCGCGCGCGCGCTGTCGGCGCTCTCTTCCCTGTGAGGCTTGTTACCGCGAAGGCACAGGATCGCTGCCCCCTTTAGGATTGCAATCGTTGATTCTGCACGCCGCCCAGATGTCGCTGCCTCGCCTGGCACCGCGCGCTGCTGCTGCCATGGAAATGGCTGGGACTGTCACTGGCAGAGACTGGGGAATTAACAGGCGGATCAGACACACTGCCTCGGCTTCTGAAGGGAATAGCAGCCCATTCATGATCCATAGGCAAGAGACCGACGGCGTTGCAGGGAAAACCTCTTGCGCGGGACCCAGAACCGTTTACAGGGAAATATTGCAGCAAAGCGAGGTTCCTATGTACACCCTAATGTATCTTTTTTCCTCTTTTCAAAAAAATGTTAAAGCTTTCACTGATAAGCCTTGCTGAACGTGTCTTAGAGTTGGCTGGATTCCTGTCGTGCCACAACAGTTATTTCAATACACTCAGCAGCATGTTTTTTCGTGTCATTGAGCCAATATTTTAGGCACTAACAAAAGTCGACCAGTAGCAAATATGACGTATGGTGAGGGTTGTTCCTGGGTATTTCACTTCTAATCGTATGAATGGAACTTATTCTAATGGAATTTCCAGCCACTCCCTCCAGCAATATAGGGCCCAAATTAGACTTTAATTAAGATGGTACTTCGTTGCAATTGCTAATGGTGTACCCTCTCCACCACAACAAAGTCCCTCCCACCTCATTTAGAGTCAGGCGGAATTTGAGTATGTAGATGGCAGAGACTACTCTGTCTACGCTACCTACATACACCTCTGATTGCCCTATGGGATAAGGGTCGTCAGAGGTTTGGTCATGTGTTCATCCACACTGTTTATACTGGGTGAACACATGGCCAGTTGTCACTGTAAAAACCTCATAGGAATGGGCAGGACAACCTGCAAAATGACTATCACACCATGGTAGAAATATCAATATTGCCACATCGACACTAACGTTTGCTTCAGTGCTTTCACCACGCACTAAAAGCTAATTGGAAGCAGCGTCTTGTTGGCCAGCATCTCTGAGCTCAACATGACCCAACTGAAGCATGTTCAGATGCAGCACCATGACTCATCAAATATCTTCCCACGTAAGATGAAATCCCAGAAAACTTTACTGTGGTCCTAGTGACCACTTGCATCACTTTCAACATTTGTCGCCTCAAGTGCAAGACAGGTAACTCTGGAACTACACCGTACCTCCAGTGGAGCACTCACGGCAAGTAGCAGCAGCATTGCCAAACAGGACATCCGAAAATGCAGATAGAAGAAAATGAGAAACCAGGTGTTCTGACATTCTTCTAGGACTTAGAATGTAATCACAGAAAATATCTGTAGGATTCCATCCAATCTCTACTTTGCCCTGGAGGTGAAAACTTATCTCATCGAGCAACACCTTGTCACGAGTGGGCCATGCTATATCATTCAACAGTGGACCATGCTAAATCATTGTCACTCCCACCTCCTCCTATTCTGCACACTTTTCCACCCATTGCTCAGCTACCCCTCTCATGGCCACCGTCCTGGAAGTTTCAACAGAGCACTTCTTTCATCTCCAGTGTAAACCCAAACTGATGATGTTTCATCCCAACTACTGCCTCTTGTCTTCCAAATAAGCAGCACTACTCACTATAAACCACCATTTATTTTCATGACTGTTGATTTGATCTAGGCTTTTGCTAAACAAGTGACATACATAGAAAAAAACATTACAGGTGTTACATGTTAGCCTACTATTTAAAGGATGGGTGTTACACCTGTCCCAGTTATTTTAATTTAAATATACCACAGACTACAATGGCTGTGAAATAAGAAAACCTCTCTTGAAAAGCGCCTTACTTTTTTGACTTTCACTAAGACTTCACCCAGTACTGACTGAAATCTCAAAACATTTTTTGTTGTGTTTTTTTTGTCTGAAATGTTTTGAAGTTTTATGTGGCCTCTTCAGCTATTGCTCTCTCTCTCGAGGACCTTGACATTGGAGAGAAATATTTTGGTCTCCAGAGAAGGTTTGTGGGCATTTCAATTGTAAGCAAAATGCCTTGTAGGTGTGCAGACTTTTAAGTGGAAACCTTTAAAAAATATATATATTTGTAAAGTAAAATTGTGTGTTTTTGCCTGATTGAGGTGCTCAAAAAATCAGCCGCAGCACATACCCAGAGTTGCAGAGTAAAGTATTCTATTTATTACCATTGTGTGTGTGGACAGGCCATGACTCACAAAAGGTGAAGCATCGAGTGGGTCAGAATGGTCGTCTCCTCCAACAACAGTAATACATAGCATATTACACTTTCGGCATCAGTAAAACCTGTTTATACCATGGTACTTCTTCATGCCTATTTATGCCTCAGTAATGAGATATACTCTGTTTGATTTTTCTTAGCCTAAGGGAAAAAAACCGAACAATGTTTGACTCAGACATACAGTGTGCCCTAGAGCTACACACTTTTTAGATTTTCTGGGATAAGAAAAAAAAAAAAAAAGTATCTGGTTTCTTTCTTGGCTTGACTTTCGATTCTTTTCTCTAAATGCTTCTTCCTCTCCATAGGAAGCATTGTGAGAGGAAGGAATTGTGTGTCGGTGCCCCAGCAAGGGCCAAGAGTCTGGATCCTTTCCAAGCCTATGAAAAAATCCAAACAGCATCTAGCTCCTAGCTGGGACACAGACACTGAGCAAAAACAAAATCCAAACAGTGCCCAATTCCTTATTGGGGCAGAGCGACACAGCTCCTTCTTTTCACTGTGCGAAGTAAGAGGAAGGAACTGTGTGTCTGGGCACCAGCAAGAAACCAGATGCTGTCTGGAATTTTTCTTAGCGTATGAACACTTGTTATGTGCTTTATCCTTATTTGCAATTTTTGGAGGAAACAAGGCTGAAACCCATGTGCGATCTCAGAAACACATATAATAATTCTATAATTCAGCAACAGGTTATTTGTGTGGGCTTTTCAAGGTGTTTCCAAAAAAACTAACTGTGGAGATTAAAAATAGCAACTAAGAATGAAATCAAGGGTAAGTTCTAAATATTTGCAGAAATGGCAAATTCACAAAAAAATATTTTATTATTTCTTAGACTCTTCCAGTGACATACATGCATGCTATTTGTAATTTATTTAAAACCATACATTGCCCAGAGCCAACAATTAATCTGTGGTGTGAAATGCTTGATAATGAAAACTCTAATGCATGCAAATAGGGTAAATGCATGCAACAATCCAGGTCTAGGAATCAGGGTATCATATAAGCGATTCTGAATATTGGATTACCCATAATGCCAAATAATTATTATGTTTCTGAAAATATATTTGGGGCGGTAGAAAAAATAATAAATAATATCAAATGTACTACCATCTTGTGTCCCCACATGTCTCTCAATTAAAATGGTAGCCACAAGTTTGGACAGGATTATCTCTTGGGTTGTAAAATAAAAAGTTTGAAACTAGATTTATTTATTTTTTAGGATGCGAGTAGCATCCCAACGTTGGTCAGCACCTCAGAGAACTTTACACCCAAGACACTTCTGAAGAATGCACACCAATTGTGGCTTGCGTGGGTGCCATGACTATCCTCATATTTCTGTGATGGAAAGTTCTGTAATTGGGAGTGAACATAAAAATTCCCACCAATCTGTGTTCCCACACTTTTACTGATCAATACAGTGCCTCACGTGTGGGTGGCCCTACCATAATCGACTGGAACAGGTCAAAACTGTGAGTGGGTAAAGTTAGTCTACTGTCAAGATGATCTTCAGGGGATCAATGCTTTGGCCTATTCTTGTCCCATGAAATAGGCCCACCCATCCATACAGTAAACTACTTTTATCAAGACAAGTGTAGAAATATTGTATGATGGAACTTTTGCTTTTTGTCAGACGTTCTGGCTTTTTATTACAGTATAGTGAAGCAGTTAGGATGTTTTTACAACTGCTTTCATATTTGAAGTGTTTTCTGGGTAATCAAATATGTTGGGAGTCATATAGGTTAAGTCGCCAAAGGGTCTTCTGGGTGTCTACTCTTTTCAATTGTCTGGGTTTGGTAGGTCTCACACTGAGGACTGGCCCAAATACTTCAGTTGTCTCAATAGAATCTTTCCCATCAAAAGTATTCCCTGAAGTCCAGTGTGTGAATCCCTGCTCAAACTTACTGAAAACCCTTGCATATACTTCACTCCCACAATGAAGTAACCCGGAGGAGCTGCCCCTAGAAGAGAGGTACCTAAACCAGTATTTCAGTCGCTGTCTAAAATTTCCCTTGTGCACTGGACCCAGTTTATCACTTATTCCTAGGTCATAGACCCCCATTCATGTCTAGTAACCTCACATTCGGGTGACCTAGAGGAAGAT
This sequence comes from Pleurodeles waltl, assembly GCF_031143425.1. Classification (NCBI taxonomy): domain Eukaryota; kingdom Metazoa; phylum Chordata; class Amphibia; order Caudata; family Salamandridae; genus Pleurodeles; species Pleurodeles waltl. The sequence continues at coordinate 554,797,731 of NC_090448.1, forward strand.
ATAAGGGTGTCAAACCTTGGCAAGGACATGTTTCTGTCAAAGGAAGACTGGATGGATAACCGTGCTTTCAAAACAAACGCTACAATCTGAAAACTTTATTTTCAGTGAGTTCATCTGAGCAGCCAAATAGGGTGAGGGATGTCTGGGGTAAGGCAATAGAACAATTAGGATGAGTAGATGCTGAAAATATATGATTGTTATGTTTCCATACAGCCCAGTAGTGACACCTGCAACCAGAGGGCTGCTGGTAATCTAAAGCAGCATTTTCCTTTCAGCTGCTTTGCGAATTTCCCAAATGAGCTGCACCCATTCCGTCCACTGTAGACCGGGGTGGATGTTGTTAATGCACAGGATGGTCACTGACCTACCTTTTTTAGGGGAGAGGCAAGAAAACGAGAAAAACACAGAGCAGCAGGAAAGATATGTTTACTTGCTACTTGGTGATGAATTTGACCGAATCTGTGCCTTTTCTGGAGGGCAAGTGGTACATGGCGGCTTGCTTTGCTTGTACCAGGCAATATTGTCTTCAGCCTGGTGGGACAAACCAGAACAATTACATTATAGAGGAGGGAATTTTGGATTATAATGCTTTCTACACAGTTCCATTTGGAGCACATATTGCTATGGATGAATTTGGAGTTAACAGAGCTCCATTCATTTAAATAACCTGGGATGGGTTAGGCTGATGTGGACTAAGGAGTGGCTGGAAATGATTTGTTGGTCATCATGAAAGAGGATGGCCTGGAAGGGAGGTCCAGCCTCTCTTGTTCAGGTTAAGTAAGCTCCAGGGTGAGTGGTAAGTGGTACGTGTGTTTTCACTTCTGCAATTCTTCAGTTTGGAAAAAGTTACGAAGGTAAGGCTGAGCCCACTGCTTTTGAGTGCAGTGGTCTGCTGTGTCATTGCAGTACAAGCAGAAGACCTGGACCATGAGGGAAGAAATGCGCTGGGACAAGAAAAAGAACACAGACACACAGTCATCGCTCTCATGCCCGACCAGCCTAAGTATCCAGATTAATCTACCTGCAACTGGAACATCAAGGTGTTAAAGCTTCACAGCAGGTCACCACTTGGCTCGGTATTACACAGTCCCTTCTCCTGCCCATAGACCTTCTGGTCTGAGACTGATGTGTACCTAGGCATCCAGATTCCTTTCCCACTGGCTGTACCTTCAATCTGAAGGAAAACTGTGAGTCAAAGCACCCCCAACCACAGCAGGAAAGCAAGGCAAGGCATGATACCACTGGACAGATGGGCACCTCGTCTGACACCTACCTAAACCACAACTCCCAGGATCACCGTCAGCGCATTGCCCTTTTTCCCTGTATCCACTAAGTGGTCATCAGTGCTGCAGTGCCGTGAGAGTATGATCTTTGCTCTCCACATTGACTGCAGGAGGGCTGAATGCACCAACCCTTCTGGCAGTCGGTGACATTTACCGAATCACTGTCACTAACCTTCAGCCTGCCACCATTGCAGCATTGTTGCTGTACCCATTACTGGAGTTGTGTCAGCAGCCTTTCTCTCTCTGAGTCGGAGAGGGCCTGATACCTTGACCCTGACTGGACTGCCTTGCTCAGCCTGTACACCTTTCCAATGAGGCTTCAAAAATAAATCGTCCTGCTGAAGAGTGAAGAGACCCAGTCCAGTCCTGAATCCCAAAGCCTGCCGTTCCTACACTGACAGAACCAACACTCGTTGCTCTTGAGGAAAGATTGCCATCTGGAGTTCCTGCCACTTCTAGCCACTTCATGCAGCCTTGGCCTCAAACAAAGACATCACTTCCACCAAGGTCATTCACCACACCGGGAGAGACAGCAGAACAGGACAGGAGGGCCAGCCAAATTAAAACAGCAGCAACATTAGGCAGTAGCATTAAAAAGGACTAGCACTGCAGCAGCCTTGGTTCTCACTGAGTACTGTGAGCAGCTGTGCCTCCCTGTTGCATTGTCCCTCGGGCAAAGCTGTCTACGTGCTTGGCCCAAGTGCCACAGTCTATCCTCTCAGCCATTGACCAGCACCATTCAGCCCCTTCACAGGCTCAGGAGGCCATCAGATGTACAGCCACAGAACTGTGACTCCAGAGAGCCATCTCACAACCAGTTCCCACGTGCCCACACTGAGCAATGCATCTGTGCACTACCAGGCCTAACTGAGAGGATTGCCCCAAGCACTAACCACTGCCAGTCCCAGAAACTCTGTAGTCATCCAATCCATGCCTGCATGCTAGACGTCGCAGGCAGAGATTGGGGCAGGAGTGAAGCGAGAATATGCCATACATCGTGAAGATTGGGTCTAATCTTGGCAGGCCATGACAGTAACATTGCCCATTAGCACCAAGACCATCACCACTTGTCTTGGCCTTGAGCAGTTTACACAGTAAAGAGGCAGAGAAATATTACAGGTAGCAAACACTTAGAGTGCTTTTTTCATTGGCGAGTGCGTGTGTGTATGTTTGGCTTGTGGTTGTAGGACATTTTGCAAATGGTCCATGTATGTATTGTGCCTGGGACATTTTTTGGCGTGCGTCTAATATTTTCTTAAGATTTGTGTTGAAAAATGGTCCACGTGGATCCCTTTTTTTTTGCAAACATTTGTAGTAAGTGTATGAGACTTTTGAATATATATATATATCTTTCTCCGAACTAGAACTCCTCCCGCACTCCACTCTTTTCTTATGCAAAGCTCGCTCACGCATTATATTCAAGTCTAAATTTCGATCTTTTCCCCGCACGGCGTTCTGTGTGTGGATTTCTTCCTCTTAGGCTGCAAACTTCTCCTTTCAGGGTCCCAGGAACTGGATGGTCACCAAAGGGCAGAGTAAGAGCCTCTCCAGAGACTCCAGGTGCTGGCAGAGAGAAGTCTTTGCTGTCCCTGAGACTTCAAACAATAGGAGGCAAGCTCTAAATCAAGCCCTTGGAGAGTTCTTCTCAAGATGGAAGCCACACAAAGTCCAGTCTTTGCCCTCTTACTCTGGTAGAAGCAGCAACTGCAGGATAGCTCCACAAAGCACAGTCACAGGACAGTCAGCTCTTCTTCCTCAGCTTTTCAGCTCTTCTCCAGGCAGAGGTTCCTCTTATTTCCAGAAGTGTTCTAAAGTCTGTGGTTTTGGGTGCCCTTCTTATACCTAATTTCTCCTTTGAAGTAGGACTACTTCCAAGCAAAGTCTCTTTTGAATGTGGAATCCTGCCTTGCCCAAGCCAGGCCCCAGACACTCACCAGGGGGATAGAGACTGCATTGTGTGAGGGCAGGCACAGCCCTTTCAGGTATAAGTGACCACTCCTCCCCTCCATCCTAGCACAGATGGCTCATCAGGAAATGCAGACTACACCCCAGCTCCCTTTGTGTCGCTGTCTAGTGTGAGGTGCAACCAGCCCAACTGTCAAACTGACCCAGACAGGGGATCCACAAACAGGCAGAGTCACAGAAATGGTATAAGCAAGAAAATGCTCACTTTCTAAAAGTGGCATTTTCAAACACACAATCTCAAAATCAACTTTACTAAAAGATGTATTTTTAAATTGTGAGCTCAGAGACCCCAAACTCCACATGTCTATCCGCTCCCAAAGGGAATCTACACTTTAATAAGATTTAAAGGTAGCCCCCATGTTAACCTATGAGAGGGACAGGCCTCGCAACAGTGAAAAACGAATTTAGCAAAATTTCACTGTCAGGACATATAAAACACATTACTATATGTCCTACCTTAACCGTACACTGCACTCTGCCCTTGGGGCTACGTAGGGCCTACCTTAGGGGTGTCTGGCATGTAAGAAAAGGGAAGATTTAGGTCTGATAAGTGGGTACTCTTGCCAAGTTGAACTTACAGTTAAAACTGCACACACAGGCACAATGGCAGGTCTGAGACATGATTACAGAGCTACTTATGTGGTGGCACAACCAGTGCTGCAGGCCCACTAGTAGCACTTGATTTACAGGCCCTGGCACGACTAGTGCACCTTACTAGGGACTTACTAGTAAATCAAATATGCCATCCATGGATAAGACAATTACATACATATTTTGTAAAGGAGCACTTGCACTTTAACACTGGTTAGCAGCGGTAAAGTGCCCAGAGTAACAAAAACAGTAAAATCAGAGTCCAGCACACATCAAAAACCTGGAGAACAGAGGCAAAACGTTAATGGAGACCACGCCAAGGATGAAAAGTCTAACACTATCTGTTTGGGAAGTTCTATTTGGAATAAGGTCTCCTCAAAATCTGCCACAGGGATCAATGCAGGGAAACCCACATGGAAAAAATGCTTCCTTTTAGCTTGAAAGTGTCTTTATATTATTTTATATACATTCTGTACCCAAATAAATTGACTGAGAGAAACAACAAATGTTGACTTGTAAAAAAAGCTAAGGGCTCACATACAGTATTTTAAGATAACTAATGGGTGTCATAGAGTAGAGTGGAGTGCTGTAGAGTGAAATGGAGTGGTGTAGAGGAAGTTGCATACACTGGTGTAGACTGTTGTGGTGTAGAGTGGAGTAGATTGCCGTAGAGTGCAATGGCATTAATTAAAGAAGATTGTCATAGAATGGAGTGGCATAGAGTGCTGTGGAATGTCGTGGAGAGAGTAGAGAGCTGCAGAGTGGAGCATAGTGGAGGGACGTAGAGTGGTGTGGTGTAGAGTGGCATGGAGTACAGTGAAGTGCATACAGTGGAGTACAGTGGTGTGGAGTGATGTAGAGGGAGCTGCATAGAGTGGATAAGACTGACGTAGAGCAGAGTGGCGTAGAGAGGAGTAGATTGCCATAGAGGGGAGTAGAGCATCTTAGAGTTGGGTGTTGTAGAGTGGAGTTTCGTGGAATGGAGTATTATAGAGTGGAGTGTCGTAGAGTGGAGTGTCATTGAGTAGGGTGTCATAGAGTGGAGTGTGGTAGAGTGGAGTGTCATAGAGTACAGTGGAATGTCATAGAGTGGAGAATAGTGTTTGTAAAGCTGTGTGGCATACAGTGTTGTAGAGTGGAGTGGGACTGAGTAGCGTAGAGTTGTGTGGCATAGAGTGGACTTGTGGAGTGGAGTGGATTAGTGTGCCAGTAGAGTGAAGTAAAGTAGCATAGAGTGGTGCAGAGAGAGTTATGTAGAGTGCCTAAAATGAAGTATAGTGTTGTTGAGTGAAGTGTCATAGAGTAGAGTGTATTGAGTGGAGGGGTGTAGAGTGGAGTAGAGTGTCATAGAGAGGAGTAGAGTGGAGTAGCATAGAGTGGAATAAAGTGTTGTACATTGGAGTAAAGTGGAGCAGAGTGGAGAGATGGAGCATATAGTGAAGTAAAGTGTCATAGTGTGGAGAGGCATAGAGTGGCATAAAGTGGAGTAGAGTGGTGTAGTGTGTCCTGTTGTAGAGTATTATGTCATGTTGTGCTATAGAGTGTATGGTCATAGAGTGGTGCAGAATGTTGTAAAGTGCCAGAGTGTTGTGTTCTAGAGTGATGTGGAGTAAAGTGGAGTGAGTGTGAGGGGCATAGAGTGGAGTAGAGTGTTGAGTGTGTCATCGATTGGAGTGGCATAGAGTGGAGTATCGTCAATTGGAATGGCACAGAGTGGGGTGTTGTATAGTGGAGTGAAGTGTTGTAGAGTGGAGTGGAGTGGCATAGCGTAGAGTGAAAGAAAGTGTCATAGAGTAAATTGGCGTAGAGTATCATGGAGTGGAGTGTTGTAGAGTGTCATGTCATAGAGTGTCATAGCAGAGTGGAGTAGTGTAGAGTGGAGTGGTATAGAGTGGAGGGGCGTAGAGTGGAGGCATGTGTCATGGAGTGGTATGTTGTGAAGTGGCAGAGAGTGGAGCGGCATGTCATAGAGTAGAGTGGAGTGACATAGAGTGGAGAGGCGTACCGTAGAGTACAGAAGAGTGTTGTGTCATAGAGTGCCATGTCTAAGAGTGTCTAAGGGTGGAGGGGTGCAGGTGGGGTGACGTGTCTTAGAGTGGAATGGTGTGTCTTAGAGTGGTGTGGAGTGGGGAGGAGTAGAGTGGAGTGGAGTGTTGTAGAGTGGAGTAGTATGTCATGGAGTGTTGTAGAATGGTTTGTCATATTGTAGAGTGTTGTATAGTGGAGTAGAGTGTTGTAGAGTGGAATGGTGTACAGTGGAATAGTGTAGTGTGGCATATGCATGGTGTTGTAGCGCTCCGCCATTACAGACGTCAGATTTTCAATTGATTTGACAGTTACATTTGAACAGACATACAGTTCAACTGATCAAATTATACAGCACACAAACAATGTGTGGAAATGCCATAAACTAGTGTATTGATTTGTGTTGATCGTATTAAAATATTTGTTTCCTCCACATTTCAGAATTACGAAAAAATGCTTCATTTGTGCTTTCCTAATTCTTATTTATCCTGAAATATCTGCACAGTTAATTTATAGACATTTAAATTTTGTTTTGTGCTAGAAAAAAAAGCCTTTCCTTCCATAGCAAGATTGTCATATGAAACCTTTCACTTTAAAGTCAGAGAAAGAAAAGTAAACACCAAGCTCCCTCTGAAGGCAAAGACTGGCATTTTTCCTCTGTGTTTGCATTCACAGTAAATGTGACAAGATAAGAACAAAATTTAAAGGGCTGTTTACAGAAAGCAAGCACTCGTGGAAGAATACAGTAAATAGGCTATGCTCCACAGGAGATACCAACTCAAGCTGGACAGCCTAAAACAATTAAAGCCAGCAAAAAGAAAGCAAGCAAATGTGAGTTACAAAACACAAAGCCAACGGCAAACAATGGGTTGAATGCATACCCAGGGAAGCTTCCAGATTCTCCCCAAGCTGTCTGATATGCTTAGACCTAATTATTAGTATTGTTGTTATTATTATACGTAATTTGTAGAGTGCATGGCTACCAACAAGGCTTCCCCGCGCTAGCAAGAAAGTACAGATCACAGCATTCCAGGCAGCTTAAATTAGTCGTTCAAGACTAGATAATTGAAACAACCAGGTTTTTAGGAGTTTCTGGCATCTGAAAAGAGAATTGCATTCTCTTAGAGTTACAGGCAGGTCATTCTAGAGTTTTGGCCCCAAATAAAACAAGCATTTGCAATACAACAGGTCTCGCATTTAATTGAGTTAGAGATATTAGCGTTGTAAACTCCTAACCGAACTTTTCATGCCACATTAAATGGGGAAAAAAACACAGCACGATCACACTGCAAAATAAAGAGAAAAAGTAGTCCAGAAACCATACGCAAAACATGGAGCGTCGTATGTTTCCAGGAGTTGGTCGTTGCGCTCGAGGCGGGCTAAACACCAGAAAAGGCATGACATATGCAAGCCTTTCACTAATGAAAGCAAGCGGAATCTTAAAAGGCAAGCCCACGAACCAATGTAAGGGACTGATGTGACATGAGCATGGTTAGAATCCCAAAGAGAGATTAGAGCAGGGGACGGAGCACTTAGCGATTGCCCCTAAAAAGGAGCAGCCACCCTGAGGAGTTCACCTAATTCTAGGTATGACAGCCAGCTTCTGATGGCTCGACCTCAGCGGGCAGTTTGGAGAGTCATGGGTGACCAATGATCTCAGATAAATAGATTCGGTGTTATATAGGAATTTGTGCATATAGCATAGTGCCTTGAATTGCACCCTCCACTCAATAGGCAGCCAATGTAGGATGTTAACATGCTGACAGAACAAGAATATTTTGGGGGACAAAGCAGGAGGCGTGCAGCACTAATTTGCACAATTTAGAGGCATTTAAGTAATAATTTAGTCACCCCCCAGATATAAGACATTCCCAAAATTCAAACTACATGTTGCTAGTGTTTTGGACTAAAGTCCTCTGGGCTGCAAATGGAAGGCAATGAAGGATCTTCTTAAATTATTTAAGTATGACAAAGCAGGCAGGTCATTCCAGAGTTTTGGCCCCAAATAAAAAAAGGCACGGCCACCCTGACGAATTTACTAATTCATGGAATGACAGCCAGCTAGTGATCTTTTGGTTCATTGTGAGTTCACAATCCAACCAAACTCCCGGGTTTGTTACAATCATCACAGGATTGGGGGAATTAACCACAGAATCAGGCCACAAATATGCACCCCAGAGGATAGCAGGATTACAGACCAACAAAATCTCAGTCTTGTCTCCATTTAACATTAGGGTGTTTGCTCCCATCCATGTTGCCACCTGAGCAAGACAGGAGGGCAGAGCTGCAACATTCTGATTGTCTTTAGATGACAGAAATACCACAATTTGTGTGTCATCTGCGTATGAAAAGAGAGTGAGGCCCCAGTTCTCTACGATATCTGCCAGAGGTCTCACATATAAATTGAAAAGCAGCGGCCTCAGAATGTAGCCCTGTGGCACATCAGAAGTTAAAGAGTATAGTCTAGACCAGAGTTGATTAGTATGCACCTGAAATGAGCGATTGTCTAAGAAGGATGTAATCCAATCTAATGCGGTATCTTGTATTCCCATTCCTTGAAGTCTTTGAAGGAGCATATTATGATTGACAGTGTCAAATGCTGCACTGAGATCAGTGTAAAAGCAGTGCAGCAGCCCCACCTTCGTCCAAAAGATGTCTCAAGTACTCCGTAACCCCAAGAAGCTCAGATTCCGTGCTATAACCTGCTTGAAATCCACATTGAGATGGATGGAGTAATCATTCTGTTCAATATGTCTTATGAGTTGTGAATTCACATAATTTTCCAGAACTTTGGAAAGAGCGGGTAGCAGAGAGATTGGCCTATAGATAGACCATATGAAAGTGTCTACACTAGGTTTTTTCAATAGCTGTGTAACTAAAGCCATCTTTCAGACTTTTGGAACTACCCCTTTTGCCAGTGATTGATTTAATAATTGGCCAATCAGCTCCAAGCCTTGGTCAGAAAGCTTACTTGTAATATCTGAGGGGCAAGGATCCAATAGAGAGCCTGATTTAATGGAAGAAAGAATGGCCTTTACAGACATAGGCCCTCATTTTGAACCTGGCGGTCTTTTGACCGCCAGGGTTAATGTGGCGGTATCACCGCCAACAGGCTGGCATTATCTCCACTCATACCGCTATGGCAGTACGAACCTGCGGGCTGGAGATGTGCAGCTTCGACCCGGCAGTCCACACATGTCTGCCAGCGGTATTAAGAGCCTGCCTACCGTCATGCTTTCCGCAGCGGTACCACCACCACAAAAGCCATGGCGGTAGGGCTACAGGTGACAGGGAATTCCTTCCCTGTCACCGGTAGAAGGCTCCCCCACCACCCCAGCAATCACCTAACCTCCCCACCCCCGCCCCACCTAGAATCACAGCGCTCCCCCAGCCCCACACCCCCAACCCCCCTAGAATCACAGCACGCCCAAAACCCCCACCCCAACCCCACCTTGAATCACAGTGCCCCCAACGCACCACCCCACACCACTCCCCCCCCTCCCCGCAATCATGCACACACCCACACGCACAATGCATGCACCCATGGCCCACCACTTCCATGTATGCATTCAATCAGACTCATCCATACACGCATTCACTTACACTCATCCATACATGCATTCACTCACACATACACACACGCATACACACACGCAGGCACCACACACTCACAAACAAGACCCCCCACCCTCCACCCCCTCTAATGACGGATGCCCGACTTACCTTGTACGGCGAGGAGGCCGTCCGGCAGGGAACGGGAATGGGCGCTGCTACCGCCAGAAGGACACCGCCAGGCCGTCTGTATGGTCAAAATATGGCTGGCGGCATCCTACTGGCGGGCCAGTGAAGGTGGTAGCACCGCCCAGGCGCCTCGCCCGCCAGCATGGCTACTGCTGATTTTCCGCCCTAAATGTGTCAGAAATGCGGCAGTATCCATATTATTAAGACCTCCAGCACTGGCGGTCTTCTGGCACCCATGGCTTTGGCGGTCTCGCTTTGAGACCGCCAAACTCGTAATGAGGGCCATAGTGTAAGGGCTGAAAACTCCTCAGGATAGTATTTACTTTGGGAATACTTGATTGAAAATTGGCCACAGGTGTGCTGGGAAAAGTAGCCTTGATGCCCTCCTCTCCAGGTTGCAGTCTGCTGTTCAGCACACACTAAATGAGTGCAGATGCCACTTCCTAGCCTGCTTCTATATGTTTAGGTGCCGACGGTACCGGGACACAGCAGGGGTAATTCACCACAATAAGGACCAGAAACCTTTATAATAGCTGCCAGACTCATATACCAGGCAGTTATCATTCTAAGCCAGTGCTTACAACTTGCAAAAATGAATTATTATAAGAACTTGATCCTACTAGAATCACCTACTGCAAAAGACCAAAGCCCAGATTTATACTTTTTTTGCACCGCATTTGCGTCTTTTTTTTTAATGCATAAGTACAAAAAAAACAATTATATTTTGTACGTTTGCGCTGCTTTTGGGTCAAAAAATGACACAAATGTGGTGCAAAGAAAGTATAAATATGGTCCCAAGAGTCCCATGTTTTGAAATTCCAGGCGTTTATAACTTAAAATGAAATTTGAAATCGAAATTATAAAGCAACCATGTTTTAAGTCGGATTGTCCTATTAAAACCTTGTTTAACGCCTTTCTTCCCTCATCCACCGCTTCTCCGTGCACTCCTCCGCAGAAGCATTGTATGGCCCTTGCTGCAGGAGGTTGGATAGCACTATAAAACAAACATAATTGTACCATATGCTGCTGTGGACAGAGCATGCACGAGTGGAGATGAAGCCGCCATCAATTAATATTTTATGTGCTCCCCCAATACAAGGGGTGTCATTTATCACTTTTATTTTCCTGATTAGATGAAGGGATACTGATGATGTCTTAGTTCAGTCGTTTTCCTGTATTCTCCCCTCCCTAGTTTCCCTTCGGTGAGAATATTCAGATCTGCTCAGCCTTTGGGTTATTCTCGCCTCTTTACCTGGGCTGTGAACGCACATACAATGGTGGGCTTCTCTATTTCCCTTTACCTCACGTTGCCAGGAATTTACAGTAACACGAAAACACATTGCAGAGCTTGAAGAACACGCCATACTACTTCCTGTCAGAAAGGCCTAATGTCTCCCCATGGCAATAAAGGACACTCTTGGCTGAATTCGAAGCTTGACTTGTGTCAATTACGGTACAGATGAATGAATGAGCAAGCCGTTCAGCGAGGTACACCCACAGTACATATATGTGCCTGTATGTGTGCTAAAATGGCCCTGGGAGGAGGTATTGCAAAGGAGGTGTAAGCACGTGCGAATCTACACTCTCTCCGGCTAACCTGCGCGAGCAAGTATATGTGAGATGGTTTCTCCACATGTCCAGGAGTGGCAGCCACATAGGAATCATTAGATGAAGCCTGCCCCATAACCAGTGACACAGCACCCTACTCTTTGCCTCACCCTAGAACACCAAAACGGATGCAGCACAGTCTCAAAGTTGTGCCATATATATATATCATTTACGCTTATGGTTACCACCTTACTCTACATTATCATGGTCAATATCTCCAGTTCTGCGCTTTTCACCTAGAAATCATTGATTTAATGTGCCTTAGTCTAATTATATCAGTGTAAGCAAAGCTAGAGTACAACTACCAGCATCCATTAGGCTGTCACACAACGCCCAGAGATTAAAAATGTCCATAATGATCTGGAGGAAGGTGGTCATCCTATTTCCACTACTAGTTTATGGAACTACCAGTCCCCACGTGTGATGGTAAATCGAATTCTCTGAAAGCTGGGCATAGATACATGCAATTTAAGATCAGGGAGGTCAGTAGTGTGAAATATCCCCCTTTCAATGGGGTTTTAACAAGTAGGTACCAAGCACTCTAAACTGAACATCAGTAGTAGAGCCTTGAAGAGTAAAGAGAGGTTGTTAGCAAAAGAAGTCTACTCTGGAGGCTCGAGTAACTGAGGCCCCCACTGGAGAGAATGTGCTCAAGCAGCCAACCCAGGTAGTAAAGAGCCTTGAAAAGAGGCAAACAGGGGCAAATGGCACACACAAATACCTTGCATTATAAAGGCATCCAGATGGGTTGAACAAGAGATTCATAAAACATGCTCCATATCGGTTTTTGGGTATCAAAAATGAGAACTGCAACAGCTGGGGCAGTACCAATCTGCAGAAGGGTTTGAGAATTGTTGAAGGGGACTGCCAAGAGTAAGGAATCTTGCATGTCTGTAGACAGTAACACTGAAAATCAGGAATGACTAGGTTAAGGAAGCATACATCTCTAGGACGTCTTAAAGGAAGGAAACTGGGATTGCACAGCCCACAGTTTCCAGACTGAGTAAATTACTAATAAGTAAATGGTGGCAGAACCTTTGGCGTCTACGTAAGTATGATTTGGATCAGTTGTTGAATATAGTAGTATCCAGCAAGGGAAGTGAGTTCAAAGAAAGAGAATTGTATAAAGGGACATGTACTGTCCGGAGGAAAGATAGGGCAATAAACAGTGATACACTGTTTCCAAAGAAAGCAAACCGGAACGGAGAGATGATGTCCATGGTAGATCTATCAAATATACCTCTTGAGATGTGTTGCAGGTGGGGTTTAGAGGCCACAAACCAAAGGTGGTCCCCATAAAGCAGCAACCTAGAGAAGCACAAGAAAATAGATTAGGGGTGATCCATTTGGAATGATCCTTAAGTAACAAGGATGGGGGTGGTGGGACAATTTGTAGACAGGAATGGGCGGGTGTGAATAAAATCTGCTGTGCCCTGAATTGCTGCACGAGTGCACCAATAGGAAGGTAGTTCGTGTTTTAAGTTCAGGTATTAAAGTAGGCTTTACGGTGCCCAACAAGGTCCATGGGTGAAAAGATGGCTCAAAACTTAAAATCGACCCAGGATATCCTAGTGAGATTAAGCAAACATCAAAGAAAGCTTGAATATCACATTTAGTAAACTCATATACTTTACTGCGAGTAACTAATTCAATGTTTTTCCTTTAGGAGTGGTACCTAACAAAAATACCTAGTCAGTTTAGGCTGATCTATCCTCTCTCCAGGCAAGACCCAGGATATGTATGTGAACGGTTTGATGAATAAAACTGAATGTGCAGATGTTTACGCCAGTGTTAACCAGGTTATGAACCACTATGATAGAAGAGCAGAAACCAAATAAACCATGTCAAAGAGTGCAATATAAGATATGCCATTTGGCGCATTCTCGAGGGTGTCATTAATTGGGGACAATGTGGCAAGATTGGCATTTTAAACAATGCAGCGCCAATGAGATGCTTGTGCATTGTATGTTATTTGTAAAATGCTGCACTCTCTGGAAACTAGGATTTCCATTATGAGTGAGTAGAAATCATGTACGTTTCTGACAACTTCTTATTTGTGAGGGAGGTGTCGGGAGACAGAAATAAGTGATACAGGGAGCTATGGGGTGTGAAAAGTGAATTTGCCGGTCCCCTAAAATGAAAGGGCTTACCAGATAGAACGGAGTACCACAATATTGAACTGAATTTGGAGAGGGATGTAGTGAATTATTTCCCAGGACAAACTGGAATAAAGAATAGTAAATGATTTGGGAATTAGTGGGGGCCACAAATCTGGAATCTCAATTGTAAGTGATAAAATACTGACAGACCATTTTAACTTTGCAGGCAGGCCTAAGTATGATGTTTTGTAAAAGGATGTAAAGGATAGCCTTGGTGATGGAGAGGCAAATTTACAAACAATATTAGTAAATCCATCATATCAGGGTTTCATATGGATTGAGCTGTAAATAGAGAATTAGTGTAGGGTCATGGAGAATCAATGCCATATTGGATATGCGTTTTTTCAGATGCCACAGGAGTATGGGGTCTCATAACGCACAAGGGTGGGCTCTAGTGTGGTGAATGATAATGAAAAGAGAAATTCACTGTTAACGGGCCTGCTGTTGCTTTCTATGTCTTCATCCGCAGCAATACTGGAGTTCCATTAAAGGGTCTAAAATAGATCAAATTAAATTTTGATGTGCAGAAAGAGGCAGTGATGGCTCTAATCAATCAACAGCATGGACAGGTTAGTCCTGAAACTCAGTTGCTTTCGCTGCTATACATGTGCTTTAATATACTCTATTTATGGCATCACATTTACAAATGAAAATACTGAGCATGCGTCTTACCTCTTTCACAGTAGACAAGGATCCATGGGTTGTACCAGAGGTAATATCTATGCCCAGCTCCAATGTAACATTAACTATAGATACTCCAAGACACAAGCAATTTGATAAAATGTTGCTGCCTATTTAGCACGAATGTACACACGGGCTTGGAGGCAAGTAATGGCACTGTTTAGCAGTAGCCACCAGAAGGTTACTCTGAACAACCACTCACCTTGAGGGCTTATGGGTGTGTTTCTTGCAAATATTTTAGTCCCCAGAACACTGTTGCGGCACAAATATCGATTACAACCTTCAGACATCATCATAATGTAGGCCCCAGGAAATGGGCTGATATCTCTCTAACTTCAGCATTATTGATAGCTACCACAGTTACCGGAAACTCCAGGGGCGGCGAAAATCTTGCCTACTACACGATGGACAGTGATGGTGCACTAAGAAATGAGGAATCACTAGTGGAATATGGACTTCCAGATACCATTCCCCCCGTAAACCATGATTTCGACCAAAACTTTCACCTCGAGATGGGTGAAAATATACAAATTAAACATTTTCCAGAGCTGTCATAATTCTGTTGGGGTCAATAACTGATGCCATCTGGCACATCACAATTAATAAGCTTCTCGTAATTGGGGTCTTGGTGAGCAAAAGCTGATTCAACAACAATCCCTCAATGAAAGTTCTGAGGTAAGTTACAGAAAGGCTAAATTGTCAATATAACAAAAATCATATAAAACACTGGAGTGAAACAGAGAATCTTGGATTGAAAATTGGTCAGTGCACAGCAGTGGGACTAACAGCCACTCTATCATGCAATGGGAAGGATACAGTAGAAAAGAAAAACATTCAGAAACCATTCTTGGTTTCCGAGGTAACACCGTTTGGCATGAAGACGCTGTCCAACACTAGTTTCCTGGGAGCTGATCAGTCATTGAGAATGTAGACCTCATGATCAGTCGTACAGGGTGTAGATATTAAAACCATTGTTCTACCTTTACAAAAGTCCCAACGCAGTCAATCAGACTATAGACCTGAATTAATCACAAAATCCATACTAATCACAGTACTATTCATAAACACAGCCATAAGTTAGGGGTAATCAGGAATAGCTGATACTCCTGTTCTGTCCTCGGGAACCCTCTGATACTGGTCTTGCCTCCTATGGACTCAAAAGACATGAAGGCAGGTAAAGAAAGTGAACCAGGCACAAAGCATTCTGCTTACTCTCTGTAGCATACACTCCTTGACCTTTGACTAGCCAAAGCTTAAGCTATATTAAGGTGCTGTGGGTATTAGTGTTACACCATTACAGAAATATGTATGCCAGATTGCCCCAAAATGGTCTAAAATTCATGTTGCTAAGAGAAATGGAGCAATGTCAACTTCTTTGAATATGCTTTCACTGAAGGCTGTCCCATGGCTGCCCCTGGCTGGTGAAGGCCTAGATATGGGTGGATTCCACCCAGTGATGCCATAGGTGGTCTAAGGGAGTGCAAAGTCACTTTGTCTATCCATTTTGGTAAAAATGTATCTCAATGTACATACACCTTACTTCTGATCACCATATAGGTCTATCGGTCACAGCATTAAAGACACCACATCAGTGCCCTGGGGCTTTCTTTGATTGCAAGAAAACAAATTCAGCATTTGAAATCAGATTCTCCATTGGGGTACATGGGGCCTGGCTTCAAACTGGTAGGGTACTACCTATGTGTCCACTGTGATCAAGAAATAAAGTGAGTCAGGTAGGATTGCCTCTCTTATCTCATTAAACTACCAAGCTCTACAGAAAAGTTTGCAGAAAGAAACCAGTCCTTCCTTTCAATTTCTGTTTCAATGCAAACGGGAAGAGGGGGTAAAAGATCCTGCAACCAGATTGCATACCAGACCTTCTTGCTTTTTGTTTCATTCTCACAAGTATAGTAAGCATCAATTTTGGAATATTTTTCTGAGAAAATCATACCCAAGAGCATGATTTCTGGCATCTACAGTAAACTTTGAGACAGGTATGGAATCTCTCTTGGTAAGTCAAGGCATAGTCGTATTCTTCATCCACAGTCACACAAATAAGTTGCAAACTTCCAGGTGTGTGCGCAGGTTGGTAGCTCTTTTTAAAATCTTTACCTAATCTTAAAATTAGCAAATTAAGTTGAGAATTGTCCCATTTTTCGCCTACCACCATCTCTTTATATTAGTTATTCACATCTGGGAACCTGCTCCTACATTTTAAAAATGTCAAATGATGGAAAACCAAGTAGCATTACATCTTCTATACTCCAAATACAAAACTCGCATGTTTGCATAATTGCAATCACTCAAATACCTGCATACAACACAAAAAGTTTACTTCAAGGAATTCCTCTTCCCCTACAGGCAAACATTATGGTTCTCAACAATTCACCTTCTCAATACATTACACCTTGGAACCCACTGACTTACACTTGGGTGTTCTTAATTCCATCTTCATACCAAGAATAGTTCAAGAGAGGGGGAGACACGCCCGATTCCATGGGTCAATGGTCTTTTTCTGTGGTTGGGAAATCCCAGCCTGAGAAAAATGATGAAACCTTCTCTGCATACCTCCATAGAGGGAATGAGATGTATCTGCTGGCACCCCATCTTCTGAGCTTAGGGAAAGGCAAGTGGTTCCTTACAATTGGATTGTGATCAGCTGATGTATGTATTAATTGCTGGAAAATCTAGGACAGTAGTTCCCAACCTTTTGACTCCTGAGGAACCCCACTGAATCACTACTGGAAGCTGGGGACCCCCCAGCAATTTGTACGATTTAAATTTCAAATATTAACAGAGTAATTCACAAAAAATACACAAATAACTACACACCTAATAAATACTCGAATTACTAAAGATATAATTATTTTATATTGAAATAAATATGCAAACATTGAAAAATGCTAATGGGAAGGTCGGCTCAGCATCTCAGCAACTAATTTTCCAATGTTTGGTTTTATTAGGAACGCTGAATCCTCAGGTCAGATTCTGTTTTTATTTTCTAGATACATAAGATCTGAGAATGCTTATTCAGACAAATATGTGGTGGGGAAAGGAAGTAAAACCATAAGGACCCCATCTCTCCATAGCCGCTCTGTCACATGTGTTTAATTGCTTTTATTCCACTTTTTACCAGTGTAGGGTGTGGGAACACTTTATATCAGACTATAAGGTGTAGTATTCACATGTCATCCACACTGGTAGGCATTTCTAAGAGTACTTGGTCTGGATAAGCTCAAACTCAGGATTCAGAACATAACACCGTGGTTAGCATTGACTTTAATAATAAGGATGTATTTCTACACAAGCAAACCTTTTTTTTAGCAGCATAAGAATAATGAAAGACTGGGAAAAAACATAACTTTCTAATTTGTGCATGCTGTTTGCATGCAGCTCTTTGATGACAGTTCATAGCTCACTGTGATTACGATTGTAATGTATGCACTGTGCAGTAACAAAAGAATCTCTGTGACAAAAGCAGTAACCCACTGTTCTATGCACATAAAATACTGTTCTTTGCATGACACGCGTTCTTTGCAGCAGGCATACTAACCATCTGCGCTACCTTAGATGAGTCAAAACTGCCACTAGACAAAACTCCCATCGCTCTCCAGCAGGTACATCAATCATCAGAGTATTCTCGACGTTTTTATTTTTGCCTGAAAGCTGCTGGATGTGCAGTAACTTTCAAGTGCTCTTAAAGCTCCTGCAGAAATGAAGTAATAAATGTGAAAACACGCATATTTTTCGGTCAAGAGGCCCCAGCAGCACTAGTGCCTTCCTGCCGGCCCAGACCTGCGGACACCCTGGGAATGTGTCACGGACCCCTGTGGGTCCCCGTACCACAGGCTGGGAACCGCTGATCTAGGAGACTGACAGAAATAGCCTGCAGACAATACTTTATTGGATGCAGCACATATAGTTTGGCCACAACCCGTCCAAAAACACTTGCCAACCAGGAGCAGTATCATGATTCCGTTCTGCACATCTAGGAAACATGGAGCCTGTGCTTTGCAGGGATATAGATATGGCCTATTCGATCATCTATTCAACCACATATAAATACAGTTGCTTGTTTGGGCCATGAATACAATGTAAAAAATGTTAGTGAATTCAGAAGTAATAACTTCTTGCAACTTAAACCACTTATAGTGACCATCTTTCTTTGCCAGAAATGCGAATTGTCATGCTTAGACTTCACTTAGACCTGATATCAGAGTTCTTATTTTAGGAAATTCCTAAAAATCCACATTCTCCAACTCTGCTTGAACTACTTAGTTGGTTTTCACACCAAAAGCTGTAAAATAACATGTACACATTATTATGTAATAACTGTATCTATACAACCAAGTTATAAGTAATGTTACTATCATTAATTGCTCCATCTGTCTATTCTTGCTCAAATATCAAATTTTCGGTTTTATGTTGTAATATAAAGATTCGTATCCAAAATGCTATAAAACTCTCTGTATAACAGGGACACTGCAAAACAAAAGCCACATAAACATAAAGCGTCCCCTAAAACCTCTACACTGGCATGTATACGGGGTAAGGAGTAAGGGTCACAGAAGAACTTAGAAAAAGCATCACCTACCAACAATTTTATGAGTGCCAGTGGAATTCTAGGGGAATATTGATGTATTTAGTTTTAGTTTTAGTGTCACGCTTTTGGCACCCCTGCTAAGGGCCAGACAGGTAAACTGAATTGAATCTGCTAACTTAGGACCTGTATATATGAAGACAGTCGTGACTATTATTTCCTTTAGATGATGATAAACTAGGGCCCAAAAGGAAGGCCAATCGGTCATGCTAAGCTATTACACCAAACAGGTGAATTTGTTGCTAATAATGGGTTAGATATAAGAACAACTGTTGAACCCGTGTAACATATTAGGCCACTTAGTACTAGCTTGTAAATACATTCAAATGTGTTGATATGTAAACGTTATTTTACTTAATTTCCTGCTGATTTATTGTAATGCACCCTAGCTTAATACAGCTACTTTTAACACAAAACCTACGTCTGAATTTGGGATGTATCTCCTCTCTCTCTCTCTCACGAGTGATTTTCACAAATTGGAAATTCCGTTGGGAGTTCCTGCCTAAACAGTCGCAAGACTTCCCAAATTAGAAACTGGTGTTTGCAGGTTAAATGGGAACACTGTGAATGTGTTTGTTTAATTCTGTTCATCCACAGAGCTGCGAACACATGTTCAGCTCTCTGCCTCCACATCCTGCGTGGGATTCAGTAAGAG
Organism: Pleurodeles waltl; assembly: GCF_031143425.1. NCBI lineage: Eukaryota > Metazoa > Chordata > Amphibia > Caudata > Salamandridae > Pleurodeles > Pleurodeles waltl. The sequence continues at coordinate 554,817,039 of NC_090448.1, forward strand.
TCTTGAGGCAGTCACCTACATAACAAGGAATAAATAAAGTAAAAACGTATTTTATGGATAATCCGGTTCAAGTAAGGTGGAAAGTCGCAAGTGAATAAAAAGTACAAGCTGGGAATAAAAAATAAAGAGTGTAATAGAAAGAAAAAAAAATCAATAGGCGAATGAGAGGAAATAAAAGAGTATAAATGAGTAAAGAGACAGGAAGTGAGGTATGGGATTTGAAGATCAGAAAGAGAAATAAGAAAAATAAGTAGCGTACGGAACATCTATATAAAAGATAGACGGAGGCAGAGGAGGCGTGGCCCGATGTCTGAAATGATGGAAGTGCCCTTAGAGAGTTCCTGCCACTGAAATCAAGATCTAGAGCTGGAGCTCAAGGGAGGCCCTTCCGAAGCATCTTGCTGGATAAAGCAAGAGGTGATGGTCATTATTCATGACCTTTGACTCGGAACTGGCATCCATGTAGTTTAACATAGAAAGAGAGAAGTTCAACTAACCCCGACTCCGAGCACCTAGGGAGGTCAGCATCAATGGATGCTGCCACCGACACAGGAGGAAGGGATGGCTTCACTCCCCAAACACTCGACAGACAGAACATTAGGGAGTCCCAGTGTGGAAATGAGTTACCTGACCGAGAAGCCCTGAATCAGTCCAAAACATTGTGTGAAAATCAATGCTCTTCTCAGAGGGAATAGGGCAGCCCGAAGGAGAAAGGCACTTTGAGATATGCCATTAAAACACCCCAACGTGGTTCAAAAGGGCACACACAAAATCCAAACGCCAGCATACCAATATACTACGGACGGTGACTAGAGTTAAACTGTATTCTGGAGATCACATTTGACAAACCTTTGGCAAATAGGAAGTGATAGAGTCATCTTAAGTAGTGTGATGAGTCCTTCAAATCTAGGTATGTTTGAACTGTTGTGCAAAATGGAAAGGAATACCCCCCAAATGATCACTCAATTCGAGGCTATTGGAACTGAGACAGGATGTTATGGAAGAAGGCTGGGACTTGGACATTTAGTAGAGCAAGTCTACCACCAGAAGATCTCAGCATCAGAGGCCGATGACACTGATTGGGGAAAAAATCCTGCCCTCTCAATACCTTCAGGGCCCACCAAAAAATGAAAATGCAACAAGAAGAATGGAAAAGCAGAGGGAGGAGACCCACAATGGATGCAACTTTGGAGGCATCCACGTGTGCACACATGATCTGAAGATATGGCACCCAACAGTGACAGAGCAAAAGCTTCAAGGGGCTGATAGGTGTAGATTGGGTGGTGATCTGAGAGAAGAACAGAGACAGATCTTGGGACAGGCATTAGCACGGTGAGGAGTCCTCTTGAGGGAGTCAGATTGGCTTCTTATAGAGTGGGACAGAGCTTTCTACAGATGTCCCACCCATCCCTCCATTATGTCCTTTTCACCAGGAAAAATAATTGTTTTAGCTACCTGTTGTGTATTGCACTACTGGAGGTAGATTTTGAGGTTTGATAAGAAACTTTGGGGTAACACCACTTATTCCCCCACCCCATGTTTGCCTCTTCCCCATTGGAGGTGCAAACTCAGAGCCCCTTACCCACTTTCTTTGACCAAAGTCCCTTTCTGTTATTGTCTGAATTTTTACACCTTCTTCCTCATACCTCCTATTTGTTTCTTGCTTTCCCATATTATCTTGCCAAGTTCCCCCGCAGAAATCCAGGGACCTCATTGTGTCCCTGCTTAGCATCTAAGACAATCCCCTTATTGAAAAGGGCATGGTCACTGTGACTGTTGCACCCGCAGTAAGACTCGGAAACATGTCCAGTACAACAGCACCACAACTGAATTTGGTATGTTGATCTGTGGCGTGGTTATGATATAACCCCACTGAGAAGTGGTGCTAGTACTCCGAACTTATCCTTTGTTGTGTTGAGGCTGTTTGAGCTACCTTAAATGCTAAACAGGGTCTACAGGAGTTCATTGGTTTAATTAGATTATTAAAAGGAAAGAAAAGCAATGCTATCCCATTCTCTTCCTCTACCCAGTACTGCCCCAGGCAGTCGTGATGAGCTAGGAGGGCTGTAATCGAGAGAAGGAAATGTAGAGACTCTAAAAAAATACAAATCAAAGTGATTTTCGGGTGTAAGTATCAAGAGATATGTTTTTCTTCTTAGTTTTAAATGTTAATCTAGATTACACTTTGATTAATGAAACAATGAAATTGACTCGGAGGAAAGACTTTTTGACTGCCCTCCTTTACCTACCTTGCACTGGCTTTCTAGAAAAGACAGCGTTATCTTTGATTCCATTCTGCACATCTAGGAAACATGGAACATGGACATTGCAGGGATATGGATGTGGCCTCCTCTATCACCGATTTAACCACATTTAGGTGCAGTTGCTTGTTCGGGCTGTTAGTTCAATGTAACGTGTTAGTGAATTCAGAAGTCATAACTTCCTGCAACTTAAACTACTTATAATGGAAATTGTCTTCAACTAGACCTGACTGACACAGATTTTCTGTCTTGGCCGCAAGTCTTTTTGAACAATGTGCTGCTGGACGTTCACTTTATGCCATCCCTACTGTCTCGAGAATCTCTCAAAACGTGGCACGTTTTATAAATTGCCTAAGTGCAATGTCGTGTGATCTTCTACGTGCACCTACACTGAGAATGAATTGTTATAACATCCCGCTGTGCAAAATACACAGATCAAATCGGCATGCTCTGGCCGCCGATGCTACGATCTTTGACAACAAGTCACTAAAATGTGAACCCTCGTGAAAACTGAGATTTACCAACATTTCGTATGTAATGCAAATACGTTGGCGTGGAGCACAATGTACCAGCAAACTTCCAACTTACCCCTTTCAAAGTGGCTGCACAAGGAGACTGTAACCTTCCGAAGTGGATGGACTCCGTGAAATATTTCCAGGCGCATTACCTTTCCGTTTCGTGGAGCATTTTACTGTGCGCCATATCGCTTCTCCCTTTCTGTGCAGCACATCTGTTCCTTCTCTTTAGATTAGTAAGGCTGCTCTTCTGTGCATGCAGGCTCCTGGCATCGGTTCTCCGAGACTGCGCACTGCTCCTCTGTGCTCAGACCCAGTTTGCTGTCTACCTATCAATCTCACCTCGAGTGGTGTGGCATTGCAAGAAATGTCTGGCACCTGCTTTACCACACAATTTCTATACTTAAAATAATGCATTCAAGCGTGAAAACAGTGTTCGTGGAAATATTGTGACCACACATTTTGCACCATGCAGAATATCGATGACATTAACCTTGGATCATAATTCCATAAAAGGAAAATGCACAATTGCTGCAAGCTTGAACACAAACTTTTTGAGACTGCATGAATAATGAAAATAGCACTGACATTAGCTTTGAAATTTACCAGCATCTGAAAAATTGGGTTCAGCTGATTGGTGTTATCGTATGTATCCCTAAGACTACTGCTAGACCTGACATCCTTGGTGTGGTTTCCCCTTAACTTTTTCCTTCGTATCTCCTGTTTTTGCTGACTTAGTTTTTGCAAGCCTTACAACTCTGCGCACTTTACCACTGGTAGCCAGTGCTAAAATTCTTGTGTTCTCTGCTCAAAATACGGTAACTTTGCTTTAAACTTATTTGGCATATTTAATTTACTCATAAGTCTCCAGTAAAGTGCACTATGCAGAATATCGATGACATTAACTTTGGATCATAATTCCATAAAAGGAAAATGCACATCTGCTGAATTTAAGGGCCTGTAATTTAAAGGCTATTCATGGGTCTGCAGTACTGATCGTGACACCCACTTAAATAGCCCTTTCAACATGTCTCAGAGCTGCCATTGCAGAGACTTTGTGTGAAGTTTTAATGCTATTTGAACCTGGCAAATTAAACCTTTTTTTCAAGGCCCAAACCTTCCTTTTAATGCATATAAGTCACTCCTATTGTAGGCCCTGGACAGTCCAAGGGCAGGGTGTGGTGTATTTAAAAAGTTGGGCACATACTTTTAAGTTTTACATATCCTGCCGGTGAAAAACTCTTACATTTGTTTTGGACTACTGCCTAGCCTATCTCTCCCATAGGATAACATTGGAGTTAACTTATTACAGTTTATAAGAGTAATTTCCAAATTGGAAGATATGACCAGTTCATGTTTGGTATCTCTGGAATCCTAATTTAAAATCCTACTTTATGGTGAAGTCATAGTTTAAATTACAGTTATGGAAATACCACCTTAAGAAAGAAGATATTTCTTGCTTTAAACATCTGGTGCCTGCTGCCTGTCTCTGGTCACATGACTGGGTGTAGTTCGCAGTTGGACTTGGTGTATTCGTCCTTGACATCCATACACAATGGGAACTTAAATGTGACTAGATGGGCCATCACTGGCAGGATGGGAGGAGAAGCTGGGCTCAGCCTCACTTACACCTTAATAGGCTGCAGCTTGCCTCCAAACAAAGGGCTTAACAACAATGTATTGTCACTTCAGTCAGCTTGGAGCAAGGGCAGGGGAGGAAGGGCATCTGTGCACTTCAAAGGCATTGCCCTATAAATGTAGCCCCACTTCAAAGGCACAACTGTGTATAAAAGAAGGACATAAGACACCACCACTTCAGTACATTTCTGGACCTGTGGATACTCTACCAGGAAGGAGGACTGCTGTGCTGCTACAAGTACTGCCACTCTGCTGGACTGCTCCTCTACAGGAACTGCTGCCCTGCTGTGCTGATCTACTGCCTGCTGCCCTCTTGCCTGGGGAGGAGAACTGGACCTGCAAGACCATCTAGAACCCAGGACCCGAGAGTGACTCAAAGGGCTAGTCTGATGGCCTCCTAACCTGAGCCTCTGGGGCATAACAGGCTCCTCCACAGCTCCTAGCCTCGTCTTCAGTGAGTTCCTGACCCCCAAGAAGTGCCTCTCAGGTCCTGGCCCACTGGTGTGACTCTTGAGCTCCTAAATTCAAGCTTTTGGGCTACTTGTGACCGCAAACAGGCCAATTTGCGCCGGTTAAGCCTTGCCCCATAGGCTCTCACTATTCTAATAAGACTACTGGATTTGAGCGGCCGAATCGCCTGCAATGTGGGAGACTGAGTCTTAACCCACTACAGGTGACACTTGTCACCCCAATCCCGGTTTTGCTCCGGCTAACTAGCAGTGCCTCATCTCTACCCAAGAGCAGGGATGATTGGGCAGCCGAGCGCATGACACAATTGACTCCTCAGGGAAATCGTGGTCACTCAGATCTCATCTGTTTCTCTCAATTACATTAGTCTCACATATGCAATGACAGAGGCAGTATATGTTTCAATAAGGTTTTTAATGAAGCAACTGCACCTTAGATAATAAAGCATGTACTGCAATAACCAGGACGATACAGCATGAAAGGATTACAATTGTGACAAGGAGAGTAAAGCATAGAAATAACGCTACCAGGTTGCCACTAGAGTCAGTAGACTAATTCCTACCTAGGCTATATTAGAGAATAGCATGTTAAGCCCTAGTTCTGCCCTTCAGGTTCCCCTGGGAAGACATCATCCCCCTTACCTGAGCAAAGACCTGAGGTCTCCATAAGCAGCTGTAGCGAAGCATTCAGCAATCAGCATACAGTCGTGGGCATCTGGCAGGAATCTCCCTCTAACGTGTATGGGACAAGGAAGTGTTTTTATAATAAAACAGCTGATATTCTGAGAAAATGTCCCTATGTAAGGATATGTGTGTTCCTATGAATACCAGAGCCAAAACGTTACCACGTTTTACCGGCAACCTAGCTTACTGTAGCCTCGAGAGAAGCACAGAGTGAACAAGAATGTCTTGTTTAGAAACGTAGTGCTGGCGTAGGCAAAGAACAACTAGATAGAGAGAAATAAACAAGACCGCAAACGTGGCTATTGCTAAAATAATAATCGAGGCTGAATAAAATATATCTAGGTTAAAGTGCACAGCGGCAGGCCTAGTGTGCTAAAATAACGTGCATGGAGCTAGAACTAAAATGGCTACACGACAGCCTGACTGCTCTGTACCAAGCTACCAAGGGGGTTCAGCATAGGTTAATTTGGAATTTGTTCATGTCTCACCCTGTTTAGCCCAAAACATGATTTGTTAAATGGAATTGAATAAAGGCTCAAGGTTGAGGTGAGCACCCAGTTTTACTACTGAATGAACTGAACAAATTGCCGCCAAAAACAAAGCAGCATTTGGGAAAATGCCTCTAAGGGATGCAGATGGTCCTGAGGCTAAGACCATATTATCAGCAGTGGTTCCAGGTTGTTGTCAGACAACTCTAGAGTGGTTAGCAAAATACTAGACTCAATAACGTCAAGAAACTAGTGAATCAACCTCCTGTCACAGGAACCGCTCTAAAATGCTTATATTGACACCAAAATGAGCCTTCGGTGAAGAAGCGGAAAAAGGAAGGGATGTTTCAGGAGGGAATTGATTACTATCTAAAAAATGGCTGTAAGTTAATATGAGGCAGCCTCTATCCATACATTCAGCAAAGCGTATCATCAATAAAGAAGGCTGTCTTGGAGGAACTGTAAATCCACCTGTCAAGTTTATTTTCTGAACCGACTGCATAGGCCGATACGAGGAAACCAAGCCTCTTTGGCAGTCATGTTTCCCAAGCATACTTTTTAATGACACATTAAAAAATACTATAGAAGAAGATGCTGAGCTATGATTTAAATCAGATTAAACTGCAAGAGAGTTGGAGAGAAATAAAAGATTATCAATTTGCGATACAAGCTAAACCAAGCAAACTAATTTGCTATATTTTCCTCACAAATACATTGCAATTAATGGTAAAGCCGATATATCGCGTCTTTTCAACCTATTTACTAGCCAGTGTTGTGGATGTGTCCTGGTAGTCTCTACAATAATTACCACAACAGTATATTAAATATTTAATTATGTAACCTGTTTTTCTGCTTTGCCTAAGTAAAACATTCGTACCGAATCGAAATGATCGAAACTTTTATGAGCCCTTTTTTGCAGGTTCAAACAAATACCATGTATCTCAGCAGAAACAAATAAGATGAAAATATGTTCTGCAATGTTCACCGTAGGAATAAAAGAAGAGAGAACGAAAACCACAAAATGCACCTTTGACTCCTTAATAAAAAGGAAACTCTGACTTTAACCGCATGACTATATTATGAGCTGCTAGGCTTTGGGCTAAACCATAGGATGTATCAGTCTAGAAAAATATAGTTATAGCGATGGCGCGACCATTCGCCATCAATGCCAGAAACAGACTATTGACATATCTGATTATATGACACAGAAACATTAAGGATACCTATATCCAAGTTGCTTCCGCCGCCCACTCTGCCCCCCCACCCGCAGCCAAAACCAGACTGTGCTACTAGTCTCCTTACGTCCTCTGAAACACAAACTAAATCCCCCAAATCTTATCCCAGTCTCGCTTCGAAAGACTGCTATAATCTGCTTATAAAAGCAGCATTAACAATAAGAGGCTTAGGAACATGATGGTATATCATGTCGGTAAAAAATATTGACTTTTTATCTAGACTTTAATCGTTGAGTACCGACAGCGAGGATATCCCCTCTATTAATTCATGTCGAAGCCTATATAAATCTTATATAATTACAACGTCACACGTTAGTATATGAGGCAGAGCCCGTCACCCTTCACTGTTGTTGGCGAGTCACTGTACTGATTCGCGTGTCAGGACTTACTACTTACTGACTATGCATGTGCCGCTGACTACAAGAGTGATTTGACGGTGTGACACCGCTAGCCAAAAAGAGAGGTACTGGGTCGGCACTACCTACACCTGGGAGTGATTGTGTAATGAAAGGATGACACAGAGCACTTGCCTATTGCTGTTATACCTGGGCTTCCATGCTTGACCCCGTAGGCCCATTCTCATTCCCTTCTGTATTGGACAGAACTTAGAGGATGTAGAAAGAGGATAACCACCAATATTTGCATTGATGTTAACTAGCAGTGTGCCCACAGATAGGATTCCACACAATCACATTCAATGTGAAGGGGCTACATTTTCCATGCATTGTACCTTATTGGGCCTATTTGTTGAGTGTGTTGAGTCTGAATTATTTTGGGAAAGGTTCGTGCATTTTGAGTTTCCCTCTTCTAAGAAAATCGTCCCATTATCGACCGGCAGGCACATTACAATTCGAGCATTCTTCCACATGGGACCACTGTGCTGCCTCTGGTCTACATTATCAAACATTGGAATCCATTCTGTATGCATTTAAATACTTAAAGAATGTGCAAGGCTGAAAAACAAGAGCTCGTGCCTTAGAATACATAGATATTTCCAAATATGTATCTAATTAAAAAAAATTAAATAAGAGTAAAATGACACTGAGCTTACTACAAGTCAACTGTGTGTGTGTGTGCATGAGTGCGAGCGTGGGTCTGTATTTGCCATTTGTGGTTCGTTTTTCAAAACAGACATGCAGACCATAACTTGCTCACCAAATGCAATTACCTCACTCTTGATGTAACCAATGCAGTTACAAATTGCATAAGTACTCTTGCAGATCAGACAACTTATCACATTACCATGGTATGTCGAGCCAACCATTACAGACGAGATTTTCAGAGCTTTTTGGTCTAAATTCATAACCATAACTGTACTTTAAGTGTGGTTTTCCAAACAAAATTCCCTTCCTCACTGCGCATGGCCTTCTTCTATAAGCGGCGTGTGTAAGCCGCAGACCCAGGCCCTGCACCCAACTCCTCAGTGGCAGCCAGACTCCACTGCACAAGACCTTTGCAGTATACATTGGAGGTTACATCTATGGGACGTTGCAACGGCAGCCAACTCCCACTGTTGATGGCCTTTAGCCATGCATAGCAGTAGTGTCCCAGAGTGTGTGCATCACAACCTATAGGAGGCCAACCCTCACTGCACACAGCCTGGCAGCAGAAGTTGCCCACAGAAACCTTTCTTTGGTTAAGCCCTGAGAAAAGCCCACTGAAGGAGGCCAATCCCCTCTCCTGCCTCCTCAGCCCAACAGTGACCTGCCAAACCCAAAGAGAACAGCCTTATGCCATCCCTTGCACAGCAGTGGCTGACCACAGGCCTGGCTTTGACCTTCAGTCAGGCGCTGCGCCCAACCAGCTGTTGGGGGCTGTGCAGGGCCTAGCTCTGCCTCCTCACTTCTAGTACAAATACATTCTTTCATTGGAGTGAAGATGAAGATCCTAGAAAAACCCATGGGGCTTTGTTAGCCTTGTCTCAGAACAGGAAGGTGGCAGTCACTTCAGTTATGAACTACACAAATGTTCTGCTCTTTACAAAATAGTGCCACTATGAAACAGTCACTTCTTAATGTGGTGGAAACTTACATGAAGTTGAAGCCAATGAAAACCTTAGAATGCCCTTTATCTTCTCAAAGGTTTCCAGACTCTGCTAGAAGTCTGCACACTGTACAAGAAGTCCTGGACTGGTATCTTTTTAAAAGTTTGAGTGCAATAAAATACCCCAGAAACACAATCCTACCTCATCTCTCTTCTTAAACTCATATTTTGAGAGCATATGATTAGTTTTTTATATTTTAAATGGTGTCAAAAAGTGCCAATAGCTTGCAAAATTAAAATGAATTCCCCTGATACACTCAAATGGTGAGTAAGTCGTCAAACTCTGCAAAAGGTGTGCAAACTATAGAAGTGGCTACAACATGGCTCACATGTTTTATAGATTGCCAACTGAGTCTGTGACCTACAGAAGGGAACCCGATATAGGTCCATGTGTATTTTGGGTCACAATCCCGATACAGAGTCTGCAAACTATACGAGGGGACACAACATGGGTCCAAATGTTTTATAGTTCACAAACCCAGAACAAAGTCTGCAACTACTGTAAGGGACCCAACAAGTGTCCAAGAGTTTGCAAACTCTTTGCTGAATTCATGAACTTCAAAACCATGATGATCGGCCTCCTGGCAAACAATGGAAGGATTTGTTGTGGAACCTATGACAGGAACCAATTTGAGGTGGGCCTTTGTGGCTCCCTTTACTTTGGCCCAAATGTCTTCTAGTTCACGGTCCCAGAACACACTCCCCATTTACTGTAGGGCCCCAATATGGGTTCATGAGTTTGCGGACTCTGTGCCGTGTTCATGAACTTCATAAGCTTGTCGATCTGGGGCTCTACCAGTTGGAATTCACAAACTATGGCAGGAGTTGTTGTGGACTCTGTGACAGGAACCAATTTGAGGTGAGCCTTTGTGGGTCACTCCACTTATATTAGGGGGTTAGGGTGTGCCGATCCTCTGTTCTTGTATAGCTTTTTAATTTTTATTTCAGGATGAACCAGATGGTCTATATTAACACATTATGGGGGTCATTCTGACCTCGGCGGTAAAAGGCTCTTACCGCCGGTCAGAAGACCGCCATTCTACCGCCGTGGCTGCGGTAAACCGCCACGGTCATTCTGACCCACAACTGCCAAACCGCCAAAAACCCGACATCCACGGAAGGCCGCCTCATCAGCGGTCAGCGATAAACTGGAGATGACCAAACCTCCACCGTCACGCCAACACAAACACGCCCATGCCATTACGACCCACGAATCCACGCGGCGGTCATTTAACCGCGGTATACCATTGGCGTTACACACCGCCGCGGTCAAAATACACACCCAGCTCCAAAACACAGCCACATTGGACAATTTGAAATACACACACCTGATACACATACAAACACCACTCCCACACATCCAATCAACTATAAAACACACACCCACATCACCCACAAACCCCCACTACTAGAAATTCGGAGAGAAGGCGAGAGAGAGAGAGAGAGCACAGCTATCGAAAACCCCAACACACAGAGGAACACAACATCATCACCCACACTACATCCACGCACAAAACACCACACACCACCACACACACCACACTCATCACCACAAACACCACCACACACCACCCCATGGCACCCGAAAGACACCCCAGGTTCTCAGACCAAGACTCAGGGTCATGGTGGAGGAAATAATTAGGGTAGAGCCCCAGCTATTCGGCACACAGGTGCAGCACACCACAATAGCCAGGAAGGCGGAGCTATGGCAAAGGATCGTCGACAGGGTCAACGCTGTGGGACAACATCCCAGAAACCGGGAAGACATCCGAAAGCGCTGGAACGACCTATGGGAGAAGGTGCGGTCGATGGTGTCAAGACACAACATCGCTGTGCAGAAGACTGGCGGCGGACCCCCACCCACTCCACCCGAATTCACAGCATGGGAGCCCGAGGTCTTGAACATCCTGCATCCTGAGGGCCTCGCTGGAGTAGGCGGAGGAATGGACTCTGGTAAGTCTAATCTCAACTACTTCACCCCCCCAACCACCAGCATGCCAACCCACACCCCCACCCTCACCCCCAACCCCCCAGCACACATCCTCCCTGCCAATGTCTCACCAGCACAACCCACCCAACACAACACCAATCCCTGAATGCCAACACAAACCATGGACACCCATCACCTAAGCATGACCACTGCACATACCCATCCCCCCCCCACAAACCACCCTCACAACTCCTCCCACAAGGGAATGCCAGCACTGGGGGACAAGGGCACCCACAAATCGCACGCCATGGCACACACAGAAGCAATAACCATACTCTTTTACCCCTGCAGGGCCCGAACGCCAACACACCGGCCAGGAGGGTCCAGATTTGTCCATCCCGCCCCCAGAACAGGCCCCCAGTGATGACAGCAGCTCTGTCGACCTAGAACCTGAGGACCAGCCCGGACCATCGGGGACCTCTGGACAGTCGGTTCCCCACACACAGACACAGGCCACAGCAGACCCAACCCCCTCTGGGAATACCAGCACAGCTCCCACCCAGCGGGCCCATGCCTCTGTCTCCAGGACGCGTCAATCAGCGGTGTGTCCGCCACTACAGGGCACCCAGGCTGACCCACCACCCCAACAACAACAGGGACCTGGGGGCAGTGGTAGTGGGCACACCGTCCAGGGGACAGAGGCCCGGGGATACAGGGGAACTGGGAGGGCTGCTGTGCGAGAGGGGGTTGACCGGCCCAGGGAACCCACTCTCCAAGAGGCCCTCACCACCATCATGGGAGCATACCACCACTCCCAGGAGACGATGGCGACGGTACTGGCCAGGTTCCAGGAGATCCAGGCACAGCAGGAGGAACGGTACATGGGGTTCAGAGACGAACTCAGGAACATCGGTACTGCAATGGGGACCATCGTCCTGGCCCTCAACCAGATAGTCACCACATTGCGGGACCATGTGGCACCCCAAAGGGCCACTGTCACTAGCCCGGACGACGAACAGCCTACCACCTCCGCCGGCGCTAGTGGACAGGAGGCCCCCACACAACGCCAGGCCACCAGAACCCCACCTCCTGCTGAAGATCAACCACCCCGCAAGCGGAACCTGAGATCACACAAGAAGACAGAGTAGGATGCCAAGACCCCCGCCAGCATAAGATACCCCCTGATGTCATCCCACTGTCCCACAGTGTCACCCTGTCAAACCTCAAACAGCCCCTGCTCCATCCTTCCACAGGCATATGGACAATGCACCTGTGCTACTGAGAACTGGACTCTGCCATGGACATTACTCCACCCCCACCCATCACCGTTTTACTATCATGGACCTATATGCAGCACTTCAAATAAATCACCAATTGCACTTCAAATTTCAGGAGTCTGCTTGTATTCTTTACAAATGTATTACACATAACGGTGCAATAATGTTCAGTTACATTGTGATGACAACATACCAATGTCAATAAGCATTAGTCCATGGGCAAACAAAGCAGAAGTCACGCTGTGGGTCATACAGCTCTGAAAAGGGAAGGGAAAGTCAAAAATCAGTTAAAAGGAACTGGGGGGAAACACAGAAAGTAGAGATGCAGGAGGCCAGAAGTAAATGTAAAATGGCGTGGGTGATTCTTACTTGTGTGCTACTGAAAATACTGTTGTATAACTGTGTCCCTGTTGTCCGTGTCGTCCCCGTCGTCTTCCTCCTCTTCACTCTCCACAGGCTCCACAGCTGCTACAACACCACCATCTGGACCATCCTCCTGCAGGAAAGGCACCTGGCGTCGCAATGCAAGATTGTGAAGCATACAGCAGGCCACGATGATATGACACACCTTCTTTGGTGAGTACATTAGGGATCCACCTGTCATATGCAGGCACCTAAACCTGGCCTTCAGGACCCCGAAGGTCCGTTCTATAATCCTCCTAGTTCGCCCATGTGCCTCATTGTACCGTTCCTCTGCCCTGGTCCGGGGATTCCTCACTGGGGTCAATAGCCAAGGCAGGTTGTGGTAACCAGAGTCACCTATTAGCCACACACGGTGTCTCTGTAGCTGTTCCATCACATAAGGGATGCTGCTATTTCGCATGACATACGCGTCATGCACTGACCCAGGGAACTTGGCATTTACATGGGAGATGTACTGGTCAGCCAAACAGACCACCTGGACATTCATCGAATGGTAATTTTTTCTATTTCTGTACACCTGCTCATTGTCTTTTGGGGGTACTAAGGCCACATGGGTCCCATCAATGGCACCAATGATGTTGGGGATATGTCCAAGGGCATAGAAATCACCCTTCACAGTGGCCAAATCACCCTCCTCAGGGAAAACAATGTATCTCCGCATGTATTTCATCAGGGCAGACAACACTCTGGACAAAACCTTAGAAAACATAGGCTGAGACATCCCTGATGACATGGCCACTGTTGTCTGAAAAGACCCACTTGCCAAAAAATGGAGTACTGACAGAACCTGCACCAGAGGGGGAATCCCTGTGGGTTGGCGGATGGGGGACATCAGGTCTGGCTCCAGCTGGGCACACAGTTCATGTATAGTGGCTCGGTCAAGTCAGTATCGAAGTATAATATGTCGTTCTTCCATTGTCGACAGGTCCACCAGCGGTCGGTACACGGGAGGATTCATCCTTCTCCTCGCAAGTCCCAGCGGACGGTGCCTAGGAAGGACAACATGGAGCACAGAGTCAAGCAACCCACAGGTACGTTCACCCAGCTTGCACAGTACACGAATCGCTATGCATTGAAAGGCTTGTATGAGTGGCAATGCAAGGCCTAGGCCTGTGTGACGCAGTAGCAATTAAGCCATGTGGGCCCTTGTAATGGCGGCTGCCTGACCTGAGAAGTGTGACAGTGGGATGTGAGGTCAACGCGCTGGCGTGGCACACCGTGGCGGGAGGCGGTCGAAGACCGCAGTGCGAAGGCGCATTGGTTAACATTGCACCCTATGGGTCTCAGGAGCCAATGACGATGTGCGCCGGCGGTCGCGGTACGCACCGCGCCGGTACGCACCGCCGCGGGCGTGACCGCCATTTTCTATCTGCTTAATCACTCGAGACCTGATCATCCACAGGAGAGGACCTATACTGCAAGTGCTGCTGTGACCTCGGTCTGGAAGAGACAATGGCTGCTGCGACTGGGGAAAGGGCCCCTGCCTTCACTTCAGAAGAGTTGGAGAAACTTGTGGATGGGGTCCTGCCCCAGTATGCGCTACTCTACGGTCCTCCAGACCAACAGGGGTGCACGTTGAATGGGCTATGCCTGGGTTGTGTATGGTGGATGTAAGATGGTGGGGTGGGGAGCGAATGAGGAGTGCAAGGCACGACAGATGAGAGCATGTGCCACATGGCAGGGTTGGGGAGGGGGGGGCAATCACATCTAACATGCAGAACATTTTTGAAATGTCCTTTCCCACCCTGTACATGTCAAATAGGTCAGCGCCCATCAGAAAGTCGACATTTGGCGTGCCATCGCCAAGGAAGTCCGGAACCTGGGGGTCCACAACAGACGGGGCACCCACTGCCGAAAGAGGTGGGAGGACATCCGCCGCGGGACCAGGAAGACCGCCGAGTCACTGCTGGGGATGGCCTCCCAACGTAGGAGGGGTGCCAGTCGTACCTTGACCCCCCTGATGTCCCGGATCCTGGCGGTGGCCTACCCCGATTTGGATGGGCGCGTGAGGACATCACAGCAGACACAAGGGGGTGAGTACCAGCACATTCTGCTATCTTTACGCGCAGTGGAAGTGCCTGGGTGGGGAGGAGAGCTGTGGGTGACATTAGGCCAGGGCGCTTTCTGTAGTGTAGTCCCCTCCTTTAGGCATGGCCCTGTGCCCCCGCCCCCCACCTCTGTAGGGTGCCAAGTACAGCAATCCATGGTCCAGCATCACCCATGTGTGCATTTGTTGTCCATAGACCTGTAGGCCTAGTCACAAGTACTGAGTAGTGTACCCCGATTGCGCGGCGTAGTGCTGGAGGCTTCTGTGTCTGTCCTCTCCGACAACGGTGTTGACAATGCATGCACTCAACCTGTCTTTATTTCTCCCCCCACCCTTTTTCTTTATCTTCTTGTGCATGTGTGCATTAGCATCATCAGGCGGAGGAGAATTGGCATCGGAGCACGAGGGAGCTGCAACTCACAAGGCCCCGGTGGGCCATGCTACAGACACCGAGGTCACCAGTGATACGGAGGGCGAGGAGAGCTCCACAACGGGGACCCGTGGTGACACCAGCGACACTGACACGTCCTCGGAAGGGAGCTCCCTAGCGGTGGCGGCAACATCCGTGCCCCCCGCCTCAACAGGTACAGCCGCCACCCAGCGCACCAGCTCCGCCCTCCCAGCAGCCCCTCAGCCTTCGCTCCGTGCCCGCTCGCCCAAGAAGGCGGGCATCTCCTTCGCCCCAGGCACCTTAGGCCCTGCCCCAGTTACCCCTGCTGCCCTCAGTGAGGAGGTCATTGACCTCCTACAGACCATCATTGTTGGGCAGTCTACCCTTTTGAATGCCATCCAGGGGGTAGAGAGGGAGGTGCATCGGAGCAATGCATACCTGGAGGGCATTCATTCGGGTCAGGCTGCCCATCAACGATCGTTCAATGCTCTGGCCTCAGCACTGACGGCAGCCATTGTCCCTGTTTCCAGCCTCCCTCTTCTAACTGCCTCCACCGTCTCCCAGTCTCCTGTTCCTCAGCCTATCCCATCCACACCATCAGACCAGCCTGCACACACCTCAACACCCAAGGGCAGCTCATCCAGACATAAGCACCACAGATCCCACAAGCATTCACCCAAGCAACATCCAGATGCAGCCATGGCAACAGTCACTACCACCTCTGTGTCCCCCTCCTCCTCGTCTCCCTCCCCCCTCCCTGTGACGTCTCCACTCACACCTGCATGCACACCACCATCAGCCAGTACTTCCATCACCACCACACCCTCCAGTACAGTCCGCACACGTGCAGTCACCACCCCCACTGCAATTTACACGTCCCCTGTGTCCTCTCCCACTGTGTCTGTCACCCCCTCTTCCAAAACACACAAACGCAGGCAGCCACCCACACAACAGCCAACCACCACACAACAGCCTACGTCACAAGCACCTGCACCCATAGACAGCACACCTGACTCTCCTACAACCACATCCTCTCCCTCCACTCCCATACCCACTGCACCTACCCTTCCCATTGCTCCTAAAAAACTTTTCCTCTCCAAACTTGACCTCTTTGCACCACCTGACCCACCCCCTCCATCTGGTAAGAGTCCAAAGAGCACCTCAGCCACCACCAGCCCGCATCAAGTCTGACCATTGTGCACGGGTTTTGGAGTCCATTTTTTCCCAGCACAGATACATCGGCCAGCAGCAAGGGAACAGCCAGCCCCCCCCTGGAAAGAGAACCCGTAAAATCAAGGCCCGCCGTGAGAAGGCTGACACGGCTGCCCCCAAGGAGCAAAGTCGTGGCCCGTCACCTGCCACAACATCAAGGGCAGGCAAGGGCCAGAGAGCCTCATCGAAGGAGGGCAAGGGCAGCAGGGCGGAGAAGTCAGCCAGCAGGGGCGCGGACCAGGAGGGCCCCACAAGCCCCATCCCGGGTGTGACGGAGGACACCCACGGGCCCAGGACTCCGTCACAGGAGGGTCCAGCAACTGCACGGTCGGAGGGACGACTAAGCAGGGAGTCCTGGCCAGGTCTGGCTCCCTTGATAGACAAGAAAGGCACCGCTGAACAGGGCCCCGCCGTGAAGACAGGCACCGCTGAACAGGGCCCCACCGTGAAGAAAGGCACCGCTGAACAGGGCCCCGCCGTGAAGAAAGGCACCGCTGAACAGGGCCCCGCCGTGAAGACAGGCACCGCTGAACAGGGCCCCGCCGTGAAGACAGGCACCGCTGAACAGGGCCCCGCCGAGAAGAAAGGCACCGCTGAACAGGGCCCCGCCGTGAAGAAAGGCACCGCTGAACAGGGCCCCGCCGTGAAGACAGGCACCGCTGAACAGGGCCCCGCCGAGAAGAAAGGCACCGCTGAACAGGGCCCCGCCGTGAAGAAAGGCACCGTTGAACAGGGCCCCGCCGTGAAGACAGGCACCGCTGAACAGGGCCCCGCCGAGAAGAAAGGCACCGCTGAACAGGGCCCCGCCGTGAAGACAGGCACCGCTGAACAGGGCCCCGCCGAGAAGAAAGGCACCGCTGAACAGGGCCCCGCCGTCTCAAGCACCGCTCGGCTGGGCCCCGCCGTCTCAAGCACCGCTCCGCTGGGCCCCGCCGTCTCTAGCAACGCTCCGCTGGGCCCTTCATCTCAAGCACCGCTCCGTTGGGCCCTTCATCTCAAGCACCGCTCCGCTGGGCACCACCGTCTCTGCACCGCTCCGCTGGGCCCTTCCTGTCAAGCACCGCTCCGCTGGGCCTTTTCTGTCAAGCACAGCTCCGCTGGGCCCCGCCGTCTCAAGCACCGCTCCGCTGGGCCCTTCATCTCAAGCACCGCTCCGCTGGGCACCGCCGTCTCTGCACCGCTCCGCTGGGCCCTTCCTGTCAAGCACCGCTCAGCTGGGCCCTTCCTGTCAAGCACTGCTCCGCTGGGCCCCGCCATCTCAAGCACCGCTCCGCTGGGCCCTTCCTCTCAAGCACCGCTCCGCTGGCCCATTGACAGTGCCGGTTCTGTGTCGAGCTAGTGTTCACGCTGCACTCTGGGCACCCTGCCTCCTCCATGACCAGTGGAGTCTGTAATCCACCTGATGGACTGTGGCTTTGCACTCCCCAGGATGGCACAGTGGCCATGGTGGCCCCTTCGTGGTTCTGGTGTCGTGGACTCCTGTGGCTGAGGTGCCCCCCCTTCCCTTCCCCCTGAGGTGCCTGTAGTTTTGTCATCTGATGCCCAGCAGTGTTCTCTCCAACGGACTCAGGTCTCCTGTGTGGGCTTTGCCCATGTGCTTGGTAGACATTGGCCCACGGACTGTGGATATTTGACACACTGATCAGGACTTATTGACTATGTACATAGCTTTCGCACTGTTCATGATTTTTGCTTTGATATTTCATGACGATAATTTTCCATGACTTCAATGAACCTAATTTATACATAAATTTACGTTAAATTTTATTGTGTCTTTGCATTTTTCAGGGGGGTTTGGGGGGTGTCACTCAGTTGTTGCTCTGCATTGGTATGTTGATAGTTGGGGGGGGGGGCGTATGTGTGTGCCCGTAACCTTTCGTCCTCCCCCCTCCCCTGTGTCGTAGGTGCAGTACTCACCGTTGTCTTCTGCGCCGGAGTTCGTACTCGTGGTAGATGAGCAGGTAGACAAGCGCTGGTAGGATGTTTAATTCGGGTTCCATGCTGTCCTCCGTCCTCGTGGAGTGTATAGAGGTGAGCGTTTTCTCGTTCGTAGTCTGTTTCCGCCGTGTTTTTATCGGCGGGGCTCCCGCCCCGGAAAAGGTGGCGGATTGGTGAGTTGTGATACTGTGGGCGGTACATTGTCTGCCGCCTGCCTGTTGGCGGTGACCGCCGCGCTGTTTGTCTGTCCCGCCGTGGCGGTCGGAGTGTTAAAGTGGCGGCCTGTGTTGGCGGTTCCCGCCAGGGTCAGAATTCCATTTTTTTGACCGCCTGCCTGTTGGCGGGTTGGCCGCCGCTTTATCACCCACCGCCAGGGTTGGAATGACCCCCTATGTGTCATAAAGGGAATCCACATGGCATATCAGATGCCTTTTCTCATCAAAAGGAGGACATAACAACTGTCATCCTTGCCCCATCCATTTTGGTCACTCAGAAAGAGCAAGAAAATACGGATCTACAGACTTGGTCACAGGAATATTGCAAACGTCGAATTATAAAACAAAGGCTCTGGCATAATGATGGAAGTCTTTTTGTTCTTAAATGGAAATTACAACAGGTTTTGGCTTGGTACCTTGGTTCGCTGATTTGGGATCATCCTAGGTGAGACAAGGTAGCTGACCTGATTAAGAGACATTTTTATTGGCTTTGTTTGACAAATACAGTCTCAGGATATCTGAGGAATTTTCTGGTTTGTGTTTGCCCAAAGTTTAAAAGGAAGAAACCTTCTGGGTTTCTCCAGCCCCCACCAAATACAAGTCATCCATGGTCAATGATACATATGCTAACAACAAAAAAGAGAGAGGGACCGGGAGTATTAGTGGTCCAGTGTACAGTCTCCCAACACTAGTAACTGTATATAAGTACACTGTTCCAAAAGAGATATATATGTGTGAAAGATAATAAAGACAGGAGAAACCCGTAATTACAGGAGCGAGAACCCTCAAGCATCCTAATGGATGACTAGCATCATCATCGGGATTTGCTCCTCACTAGGCTGGCACTGCAATGCCTAGTGGGCACCCCAGGGCGGGGGCTCTCAGCCAATTTTTTAAACAGTGACTCAAAAAAGTTCAACTATAGTAAGGGAGCTATAAGTCACCATCAAAAAATGAAAAGAGGAGGTTTAAAATTGGTTATTCATCCATTAAACTCCATTATTTAATCAGTCTACTGCTACAAGGATGAAGACCAAGGTTAAAAAAGTGGTTTGAAAGTGCAGGAGAGGATTATGCTCAAAACACCTTTCAAGAAGTAATAGAATATGGTAGAGTGTTCCTAATATTAAAAAGAACATCTATAATACGGTCAACATGTTTCGCGTCTGTTGGTCCATCCGGATCCATTGACGCCTCATCAGGACCTAAGTAACTAAATAACTGACCTCTTTTAAGTAAGTATCATCAATGAAGATACAATGAGACCGGTCACTTACTTAAGATGACTGGTAGTACAGGTACCCTGCAACACAAGAGAAAAGGAACAAGGAGAGGCAAAACCAAATCTTATAACTGTGATATATCTCAAAAGTAAATAGTGTTCAACACAACCAAATTAAGGTATAAAAACAGTGAACAGTGAACGGGACATCACACAAAAGACAATGCTTACCACACCCTCATTAATCAGAGGTTAAATTATTAGATGCCCACGTCTTTAACTTTCATTGTACAGTATTGACCTTGTCCTACTATCATTTACAACTAGTGTCATCCTGAGTCCTAGAGACGTTTTACCCCTGGGACCTGCTCTCGATTAGGGGGTGGTAAGCATTGTCTTTTGTGTGATGTCCCGTTCACTGTTTTTATACCTTAATTTGGTTGTGTTGAACACTATTTACTTTTGAGATATATCACAATTATAAGATTTGGTTTTGCCTCTCCTTGTTCCTTTTCTCTTGTGTTGCAGGGTACCTGTATTACCAGTCATCTTAAGTAAGTGACCGGTCTCATTGTATCTTCATTGATGATACTTACTTAAAAGAGGTCAGTTATTTAGTTACTTAGGTCCTGATGAAGCGTCAATGGATCCGGATGGACCAACAGACGCGAAACATGTTGACCGTATTATAGATGTTCTTTTTAATATTAGGAACACTCTACCATATTCTATTACTTCTTGAAAGGTGTTTTGAGCATAATCCTCTCCTGCACTTTCAAACCACTTTTTTAACCTTGGTCTTCATCCTTGTAGCAGTAGACTGATTAAATAATGGAGTTTAATGGATGAATAACCAATTTTAAACCTCCTCTTTTCATTTTTTGATGGTGACTTATAGCACCCTTACTATAGTTGAACTTTTTTGAGTCACTGTTTAAAAAATTGGCTGAGAGCCCCCGCCCTGGGGTGCCCACTAGGCATTGCAGTGCCAGCCTAGTGAGGAGCAAATCCCGATGATGATGCTAGTCATCCATTAGGATGCTTGAGGGTTCTCGCTCCTGTAATTACGGGTTTCTCCTGTCTTTATTATCTTTCACACATATATATCTCTTTTGGAACAGTGTACTTATATACAGTTACCAATGATACATATGGACTTCTTTGTAGATCTTCCGGAGCCAAGAATAATAACGAAATCTTGCTAGTAAGAGACTATGGCCCTCAATATAACCCTGGCGGTCAGTGACCCCCAGGGTTATAGTGGCGTGCGTACCGCCAACAGGCTGACGGTACAGAACACCATATTTTGACCACGGCGGTACCGCCACTGTAACACTGACAGTATATCGCCATGGGGGTCCCGGCGGTCGTAATCCACCTGGGCAGCGCTGCCCTGGGGATTTCGACTCCCCTTACCGCCAGCCTGTCCATGGCGGTAGACACTGCCATGGAAAGGCTGGCGGTAATGGGACTCAGGGTGCACCTGGGGGCCCCTGCACTGCCCATGCACTCAGCATGGGCAGTGCAGGGGCCCCCCAGGCATAGCCCCATCGCGCATTTCACTGGCTGAATTTCGGACAGTGAAATGCACGACGGGTGCTACTGCACCCGCTGCACATCAGCATTTCCGCCGGCTCTATTACGTTAATGTTGATGAGAATTTTCTGCTGGGCCAGCATACGGTAACACTGTTACCATCCGCTGGGCCAGCGGAAAAATCGTAATAGGGAGCCAGAAATACCGCCAGCACTGGCGGTTTTCTGGCTCCTGCAGCCGCGGCGGTCTTTTGAAAAGACCGCTGAGGTTGTAATGAGGGCCTATGTCACCAAACTAGACCCCTTTATTCCATTACCCAATCCACACACTGCCCCAGAATTGGCAAGGAACTTTCTAAAAAAGTTATTTAAAATACATGGTTTCCCAAACTTCACAGTCTCACACATAGTATTTCAGTTTGTATCCAGATTTTAGAAAAAGGTATTACAACAATTAGGAATCGTTACTTAGACCTCTACCTGTTACCATCACCAGTCAATTGACCAAACAGAAAGATTGAATCAGGCATTAGCACAATATATCACAACAACATTACAGGTCAGAGTAGCAATTCATTGCTGAGTTTGCATATAATAACACTACATAGTTCCTTAGGTTACACACAAATCTATTGCTCCTCTGGGTTTCACCCACACAAGTTTCTGGCCTCAGTCACATCTACTATTTGACCCTCTGTTACAGTTTTATTATAACTCCACTATGTTATACAGAAAAAGGGTATCCAACAACTTGTGAAGACCAAGACAGAATAAAAGAAAACAGCTGATCAACTATGTAGACATGATCCAGCTTACAAGGTCAATGATAAATTTGACTATCCATTAAGTATTTGTCAATGCCTAGCTCACATACAAAATTTTCTCCTAGGTTATTTGATCCATTTAAAATTCCTTAATTGGTTGGACCTCAAGCCATAAAATTGGAACTTCCCAAACACTTGAAAATTCACCCTGTTATTCAAGCATCAAGAATTAAATTGGCCCTTTTATCTACTCAGCCCAACACAGTTCCTATTCTAGTTCATGGTACACCAGAATTCAAGGTTGACAGGATTTTAGACTCCAGAATTCACAGGGGTCAGGTGCAGTAATTCGTCTTCTGGAAGGGATATGATGCCTCTTGCAAGTCATGGGAACCAGCTTCATATGTTAATCTCCTCAGAGTAATGTCAGCCATTTATTAGCAGTTCCATCATTAACTCTCGTCCAAGTCTGTCCAAAAGAAGGGGTCTTCTGAGGTGAGGGGTAATTGGTATAGATTGTGAGGCTATGCCATCTAGTCACCAAGCATCTTTCCTGTGCTTTACTCATCAGGAGAATTGCAAGATGTTCCCCCTAAGATACCAAGCCAAGAAAAGATGGTTCATGCACTCACTAAGAAAGAACATCAGGCAGAAGATGAACTTCACTCAGGATAGAGGCACATTGCACAGATGGCAGATTGAGGTTTGGCATTACGCAAGGCTGAGACTAAGGGCTTACATGGGCTAGTAGCTGAAATTGTGCTGTCGCTTTGAGGGGTCACTACTACATCATCAGCGGTAGGTACAATATAAAAACATGGTTCCCCTTGGTAAGTGCATAGCAACACTTAGCGCTTGCACATGCTTCTCACAAGTCACTTTAGTTCACACCCAACCTTCGCATTCCCATTACCTTTGCTACTTTCTTCCCTCCTC
This sequence comes from Pleurodeles waltl, assembly GCF_031143425.1. Taxonomy (NCBI): domain Eukaryota; kingdom Metazoa; phylum Chordata; class Amphibia; order Caudata; family Salamandridae; genus Pleurodeles; species Pleurodeles waltl. The sequence continues at coordinate 554,840,260 of NC_090448.1, forward strand.
AGGTTTCTAAGGCTCCTTACTTTTACACAAGTTTTGCTTTTCTGTTGTGCAGTTTGTGATCTATTACAGATCCTCCTTTGCTCCCTCCTTGGTCAAGGTTGGCCCCTGTTCTTAAATGGACTCAATAAATCCCTGACAATCAAAGAGTCAGTGAGTTATGTACTTTGAACTAATTGTTCCTCTCTTCCTTTACTTGGTGCTCTGTGTGGTAAGAGAACTAATTCATACAAAGATCATTTGGCCTCAGACCATTCCATTCAGACTGGACCAGTGTTTATCTCTCTCTCCTTTTTCCTTCCTTGTGGTTCTGTGTCACTACTGTACTTTTCATTGTCATGTCAGAGTTCAGAAAAAGGTAGGACTGGTTTTGAAACAAGTTGCACACAACCTGTTCCCTCCAGTCAAGTTATGCATTCAGCCCACTGTGATCAGCCAACCTATGGGGCACATTTATTTGTTTATTTATTTAAAGATTCCTCATCTTAAATCTTTTGTTTAATTGTTTGTATCAAATATTACTAACTTTTAGGCTTTTTGAATCTATTTTAACAGAATTCAACATTTTTTGTGCAACTTTTCTTTTACTTTTTTAAAATTTTCTGTAATAAAATTACTTTAAAAGACTGGCAAACCAGCTCTTGTGATAAGTTTTGAGGTGACTCTGTAAATGTGAAAAGTTTATTCTCTGGTTTTATTCATCCAAGTATATTAATTTGTGCACTTTGTGCAGTAGGTTGCAAATATCTTCAATCTAGTATCAGTCTCTTCTTTCTGTGCGTGCATGTCTTCAGCAGGTACTGTTTCATTGGGATGAATTGCTAGCAGATGCTTTATCAACCCTATGGTGGCTATTGCCACTGCTCATGACTTGTGGCCATGCACATTAGGTGTTGGATGCAGGGTTTTGGGAATAGCCTCTCTGCAGGGTCACACCTAAACTTTTTTGCCTTCCTTCTCTTCTTTTTCTGACCTCATTTTTGTTGGCTTTAGGACTCTGGACACTTTACCACTGCTAACCAGTGCTAAAGTGCATGTGCTCTCTCCCTAAAAACATGGTAACATTGGCTCATACTCAATTGCCATTTTTAATTTACTTGTAAGTCCCTATTAAAGTGCGCTACAGGTGCCTAGGGCCTGTAAATTAAATGCTACTACTGGGCCTGCAGCACTGGTTGTGCCACCCACATAAGTAGCCCCTTAACCATGTCTCAGGCGTGTCATTGCAAGGCCTGTGTGTGTAGTTTCACTGCCACTCGACTTGGCATGTAAAAGTACTTGCTAAGCCTTAAACTCCCTCTTTTCTACACATAAGTCACCCCTAAGGTAGGCCCTAGGTAACCCATAGGGCAGATTGCTATGGAGGTAAAAGCAGGGCAGGTGCATGTGTGTTTGTATCTGTCCTGGCAGTGGAAGACTCCTAAATTCATTTTTCACTACTGTGAGGCCTGCTCCTTTCATAGGATAGCATTAGGGCTACCATCATATACTGTTTGTGTGGTAGATTCTGATAAGAAAGGGGTAACCAGGTCATAATTAGTATGGCCAGAAGGGTAATATAAAATCCTGCTTATTGGTGAGGTTGGATTTTATATTACTATTTTAGAAATGCCACTTTTAGAAAGTGAGCATTTCTCTGCACTCAAATCCATCTGTGCCTTACAGCCTGTCTCCAATCAACGTCTGGGCTAGGCTGGTTGACAGCTCCCTTGCACATTTCACCCAGACAACCACAGACACAGAATACTTAGCCACACCTGCACTCCTCTGCATATGAACGGGTCTTCCTGAGCTGGAAGGATGGAGGGTCTGACACTTACATTTCAAAGGCTAGAGGCCTGCCCTCACACAATGGACTGCCAACCCCCCTACTGGGACCCTGACAGACAGACCTGTACTGAAAGGGGACCTTCTGTACTTCAAAACCACTCTTTGAAGTCTCCCCCACTGCAAGGCACTATTTGGTATATAAACTGGGTCCCTGACCCCACCAAATCAGACACTTCTGGACCCGAACCTGCAACCTGTCAAGAGAAACTGCCTGGCTGTCCAAAGGACTCATCTGGACTGCTTTGCTGAGAAGGACTGCTACCCTGCTGTTGCCCTGCTGCCTTGTTGCCCTCTGACTCTGCTGAGAAGTGCTCTCCAAGGGCTTGGATTGAACTTGCCTCCTGTTTTCTGAAGTCTTAGGGCCAAAAAGACTTCATCTCTTCATGAAACTCCTTGCGCAATGAAAATCACCGCACAATCTGCTGGAAACGACGCATAGCCATTTTGTGACTGAGAAATCGCTGCACTGCTGAGCCAAAATGACGCAGCTGACTTCCAGAGTGAAGAATTGATGCAGTGCCTCCCTCGTGGCTGGAAATTCAACGCACAGCCTACCGGATCGATGCACAGCCGAAGAGAATTGTGCATCCCGACTTCCCGAATGAAGAATTGACACAGCACCTGCCGCCCGACAGAAAATTCAACACATCACCTACCGGATCGATGCAATGCCTGTGCATTCTTCCTGCACACCCAGGATTTCCCGCATCCTCCCTGGGTGTCAAAAAGATCCCCGCATCACAGTACAGAACCAAGACTGCACGCCGGAAATCGACACAAAGCCCCTTGCAGCGTGGAAAGAAACAATGCATCGTCTGTGCAGCGTCGGAAACTCTGCGGTCTCTGTGCTTGTTATTTTTGATGCAAAGCAGGTTCTCTGTGCAAGCTAGAGACAACTGTTGACTCTTTTTAATCTTGCAAAAGTGATATCTCAACTTGTGATTATTGAATCTTTATTGTTTTGACCTTAATTTAACCAGATAAATATCATATATTTTTCTAAACCTGGGTGGTGTATTTTTGTGGTGTTTTCACTGTGTTACTGTATGATGTTTTGCACAAATACTTTACACATTCCCTTCTAAGTTAAGCTTGACTGCTCAGTGCCAAGCTACCAGAGGGTGGGCACAGGATAATTTAGATTGTGTGTGACTTACCCTGACAAGAATTGGGGTCCTTACTTGGACAAGGGCGTATACCTCTGCCAACTAGAGATCCCATTTCAAGACAGGGCTTAAGTTTAGTTCCCACCTTTTTGCTGGCCCACTCTGCAAGTCATCTTTCCTTCTCCGTCTTCCTTCTTGAATGTCTCCCTCTGTCCACCCTCTTCTGTCTCACTCTATCTCTTTAATTCTTTCTTCTTTCCATTCACCTCAGTCTTTTCTTTCCTCTCTGCCTTATTCCTTACCATTTGTTGTCTCCCCTCTTTTTGACTCTCATTTTTGCTGCATCCCTCTCTCTTTTTCCTCCCATTATCTGCCACACTTTAGCTCTCTCTCCTTCAACACCTATCTGTCCTTTTTGCCCATTATCTCATCACTGTCTTTTCTGCTTGTTGTGTTGTTTCCATTCATCCATATCATTTATTTGTCTTCACTTCTCTCTTACACTTTCTTTTTATTGTATTTCTCACTTTCCCACACCATCTCTTCCCCTGTTTTACTCCTCTATTACCATTTTTTCGCCAGGTCTTTTTCTACCTTCACCATCCTTTTTTATTTCAACTTTCTTCTCTCTCATCTTTTTTTGACTCACTCTAGCTAATTTCTGCATAGCCCATCCGTCTCCCTTTCTCTCAACGTATTTGTCTCACCCAAATACTCATCTAATTTCAATCATCAGCTTTAGCATCTTCTTTTCTAGAATGTTCCCTTCTGACAAGTCCAGTGGATAAGCAGATAGTCGTCACTTTAAATAACGTGTGTCCAGACATGCATGCAAGCTAACATGCGGAACACAGTGCTGTACCTGACTGAAAAAAACAAGAGTGCTCATGCACACAGGTACACTGTGAGTTCAATGGTTCAGTTTGTTATAGAAGGATGATCCTGCAGGTGATATGGATATGACGACTGATGAGAGGGCAGCTCATGTGAGGCATCATATAACTGAGCCAGTGTTGATCAGCTAATTGTAGCTCCAGTAACACCAAACTTTTCTTGTGCCTTCCTTTAGTCCACTCTGAAAATTCCAGAAGAATACCCACATCTCCTGGTTCACATTAGGAGTCATGAATGATGAGACAGACCGTTTGCTTCTTGGAAACCAAGGAGAATTACCACAAAGCACAGTTGTCACTTTAGTTTTTGAATCTAGAAAAAGATCATGTGCACGAAATTAACATTGACAAGAAAGGACTTCATTGGGACACTGACATCACGCAAGAAACAATTCATAGTAGAAAATAATGCAGATCTTGATAAATTTATGATCTGCTAGGGCATAAAAAACCTGGCAAATCCACTTAAGCTTTCAAAGTTAGTTTCTGGGGGATCTGAGTATGGCGTTCCCCTGATAGGTCATAGCAATGTAGTCAGAGCACAAGCCAACCAGGGTGGTAGCAACTCAGCAGGCAAATATCAAGGGAACCTGGCATATTTCCAGGGATGCACACAATGGCCGCAGAAGCCAAAGGTCCCCAAGCCACAAACTGCAGACGCCTATCCAAATTGTTAAGGGCTGTTAATGAAAGACGAGTGGCAATAAAACATAACTTCACAAATGGTAAAACTTGTATTATATCATAAAGCAACAGTAACAATTCTCTGCTCTTTTGGTGCATTCATTTACTGTCTTCTCACCTACAGTTTGAAGACTGAAATTAATCAACCAACGTTTCTACACTCAATGATTGTGCTGTTTTGCTCACATTCCAATTAACAATCTTGACCTATTCACTGTCCTGTCCTCGCCTACACTCTCCATTGACTCTAAGCCTCATTCACTTACTTAACATCCCTCCATTTTGCCCTCCCTAGAACCCCTCACTTCACCTGTATTTCCCATCCACTTTCTCATTCCTCATTCTCACCCAGTCCACTCTCATGCCCATCCATATTCTCATCCAATAAGTAAACATGCAAAGTTGCATCAACACTACTTCAGTCCCATACATACTTCGCCTGACCCTCTTTCTTACACCTTCCGAACTCTGTCAGTTCCAAGACACTTTCTCATCCCATCCTTATCCTAATGCATGTGCTTACTCCCACCCCATCTACATCACATCATTCCTACACCCTCGAAGATTATCCACACCCTAAGATTCAAATCTTTAATTTAACTCCAGTTTAAATCATCCTCCCCTTATCCGGATTAACACTTTCCATCTACTTTCTCTCATCTCTATTTCATTCCTCTCATCACTGTCAATCATATCCCCACAGTGTCACTTCAACCACCCTTTTACACCTAATTTACTCTCTCAACAACTGTAGACATTTTCACCTTGTATACACACTCTCATAAACCATACACTCACATATACGCACTACCACCAACTCTCTGTCGACAGTCTCCAACACCTTATCTATGATGTCAATTCCCCATCCTCACAACCTCATGCCTGAATTGCACACTGACCAATTTCTATTCTCTGATTTCTCCATACCCTTAATCACCCATCCACTCACTATCTCACTCCCTCCACTTGTCCACTACAAGTTCACTCTTTCACTAGCATTTTATTTAATCCCTTGCATACCTTCACATTGTACCTCAATTTCTCAGGTTCTCAGAAATCCTACCACATTCTTGAGCAGGCATTAAAAGTGCGGAAAAAAATGACGCAAGTAAATCTCTTAGATTTCCTTGCGCCATTTTTTCGGCTCCTCTTACGGGGAAACGCTCCCTTTGCATGCATTATGCCTGGTGCAGGCAAAATGTAGTGCAAAGGGTTACAATGTGGCGCAATGCATGCATTGCGCCACTTTATAAATATGGCGCAGCGCTTTTGGACATCTAATGCCACATTAGCGTAAAAACAAAGATGCTAATGTGTTGTTAGGATGACACTAGGGGCTCTTAAATCAGCCCCTAAAAGTTTATTGGGCAGCTGTCATGTGAAACGTGGCCACTCAGCAAACTTTTTGATTTTACAAAAACAAGTCTCTAAGCGGGAGTTTGTTTCTGTTAAACAAAAACTAATGACCCTGAGAGTTTTTTCCTGTGGTGTGAGGGAAATGTATTTTGTTTTCGGGCATAGAAAGGGCAGATGGTCTGTGGTGCTTACTCTGATGGTCCTAAGTCCGTTGGGCCATCCGTGTAATGTTACAACTGGTAGAGCCTGCCAGGGCAAAGTCAGAGAAAATATGACGTCCACCCGACTCCAAAGAGACCGGATGGACTGCCAGTTCGGCAGACGGTGTACTCTTGCATTGCCAAACTCCAAATAAGGCATTTTGTGTGCATTTGTATTGTTTCCACCCCTATCCAGGTCAGATCACTTAATGAAGTATTGTAGCCTGCCACACTTTGCAAATGAAATTTTATTTTTTGAAAGTTTAGTTTTGTTTCATTTATATACTAACTGCGCTACCCAAAGCACAGGGAAGCACTGGGCGGGTTTGCACCCAAATATTTTTGGTATGCAAATGCAATTTAAAGCACCAAGCTGGCCCATAGGGAAATCCAGCGGTTTCATAGCAAGCTAGTGTCTCTGAAAGACAGGTTGGACTTGGCAGTACAGGCCGAATGTTTAGCTCTGCCTAATATGAAAATGACTCCGACTCTGCCCCAGTCTTAAATGTCTTTTAGAGAGTCACTTCATAAGTGGTGAGTTCTCCGTTTATCATCATTAGAAGTATTAATTTACAGCATGATAGCACACTTTACAATACGTTAGAGTGATTTATAGTTACAAAAGCTATGCATCGAAGCAATAAAGTGCATGACATTCTTTGTTACTTAACACCAATACATCATTTTATATTACCGTAATCTTTAATACCTACCTGTCCTAAGCGTACCAAAGCTGCAGAACATGAGATACACAACTCTTAGTGCACTAGAACCTATGTAAATACTTTTAACAAGTAAAATAAAAATCTGCCTGGTTATTTCCTCTGACAGCCACAGTGTAGCAGTTCAGAAACAATGCGCATGAATTCATGTTTTTGTGGCATTTTTCACTTGTTCTTAAATAGGTCAAAACAAAAAAGTAAGAGATATGGATTCAGGGAGAAAGGAGTTCATAAAGTCTGGTATTCAAGATTGTGGGTATAATCCAGCATATCTCACCTGGCAAATTAAACCTTGAGTTGAAAGGTTCCGGGCCAAAACATACAAACAGTTTAATTACTCAACCAACACAGACAACTGGGAGGCCAATCAGTCTAAAAAGAAACTTCATAGGTACAGGCCCCAAAGGCAAACTGGTGCCAGTATACTGGGGCTGCTAAAGTCACCAAAGAAATGTGTAATTAGTTGAAATGTTCAGAGGAAATGATATCGTTTCTAAGAAGAGGTTGGATCTGTCAAAATATCTGCTTGACCTGACACATGAATAAGATTGCAGAGGTGGCAGGAAAATTATATGCTGCTTGAAAATATGCAGAGGGGCTAAATCCAACAGATAGATCAGTCTCTCTCAGCCGGGAGGCAGCGACGCCCATTCAGTGATACTCAGAGCATTAAGGAGCTTCCCTGAATGAAGGGGCTCTGTACACATTCAGGCCCATATTTATACCTTTTAGCGCCGCATTTGCGTCATTTTTTGATGCAAAAGCGGTGCAAACTTACAAAATACAATTGTATTTTGTAAGTTTGCACCGCTTTTGCACTGCTTTTAGCGCTACAAAAGTATAAATATGAGCCTAAGTGTGGTACTGCCATGAATACCATCTCATGCAACAACCACAAAATGCTAAACTGTGCGACTATGTCACCCAATAACCCTCTGGCCGACCACAGCATCCCTTGCCGATTAGCAGGCACTCATGCACACCAATACTTAGGATGCCACACATGGGCACATAGCACAGGAAGCCGAACTGCAGTCACTGCTTGTGCGCAGGTTCGACAAAGCAGGTCTGACACCACTCGGTTTGGGTTTGGTTCTGTGTGACTAAGTCACTGCCTTGCGTGCTTTAAAGGAATATGCTTAATAAACACAGAACGGACTATTCAAAAAGGCATTCAGGAGTGCTAAAGTAGTAAGCCTGTGGTACTCTTTCATACACTGTTACAAGTCTTTTTGAATATGCCCCAACTAATCTAAAAATGAAATAAAAGGGTAGCATTCAGGAAATATTCATATACAATTTGGTACAAATAAACAGGATTGTGCCCTCTTTGTACTTTTACTACATAGAGATATGGACATTTTGGGGAATATTCACATTGGCTTGGAAAAGTGCACAAAAGAATAGTACTGCTCCCTGTACTCAAAAATGCTCCTATAAATAGGCCCCTTGACTATTTAGTTACGCTTCTTTGCATGAACCACAAATCAATCAATCAGTAGATGTGTAGAGCACTACTTGTCACCTGTGAGGTTATCCCAGGCGATGTAAATAATAAATATGCAAGCAGGACAGGGCAGTGCTGTGTAAGAGACACTGCGCCTATTATACCTCTGCATATGTCTCTCACTGCTTCATAGAAAGGGTAGAATATTGTGAATTAAGGTAGGAGCTCATTGAAGAGCAACAGTGTTTGCAAAAGTTAGTTTTGGGACTTAATGCAAATACTTTTTTTTGCTGCAAAGGTTGATATTTTTTGCAAGAGTTTTAACACCTGCTGCATTTTGGTTATGCAGTATAACATCACTTATTACATTGCAGGTGTCATTCTTCCTGCAGGCGGGATGGAAACTGCATCCCCAAACAAAGTCCCTGTGAAGCAGTTATCAAAATGTGTACACTCACCTTTCTCTAGTCTGACACACAAAACATTTAAAGTCTTCTTTAGAGTTTGGCAGAGGATATACACCATGAAAAGTGGTAGATATCCGGTTCACTGCATTACAGATGTACTAAGCTACAGTGTACTTGTAACATAGTGGACGTAATATCCGCCACTTTTGTGATAGATATTCCCCTCCACCAAAGCCTAAATGAGGCCCTTAGGTGCGGAAGTGCACTAGAGTGGTTGCAACGGGCACCTACAACATTGTTGCTATATCAGGTGTATGAGTCTTCATGGCATACTATTTCAGCCCACTCACTCACTTGTTTGTCTTTTGCACAGATAAATAAAGCATGTGCACAAGCAAAAGTTACCCAAAGAACAGGTAGTCAGGGGCAGCTCCTGGTGGGTCAAAGCAGCGGGGTTGGGGCACAACAGCAAAAAGAAATAAAAAAAAAGAAACTTACCTCTGCCGCCACCTCTGCTGCCTTTGCCTCCCGCTCCACTTGCTGCAGACACATGCTCCCAGCCTGCGACCAGTCCTAATGCTGCTCTTGCGTGAGAGCAGTGTTAGGATTGGCTGGAGCGCCCTGGCTTGGCTCTCTGAGGCAGAGTGGGATCCTCTGCCTCCTCTCTCCAACCCGGCAACACAGTGCTGCATTGGACACAGCCCAGTGCACGTGTGTTTGGCTGTCCCAAGACAGCTGGCCAAACGTGCATGCGCACTGAGGGGAGTGCTGTGCACTTCCCTTCTGTTCCTGTATTTTGCCCGTGGCCCCACCCCCCTGAAAAACAAAAAATAAAATAAACACTGTTTATTATCATTTTATTTTTCATTTTGCAGCACGTGCTGCTGGCAGGGGGGCAAAGCTCCTCCTACATAGCGGAGGAGCCGCGCCTGCAGGTAGTGGAGAAATGGTGGTGCATCACTGTCGCTAAAATAGGCCCCCGCCTACTCCTTCATCTCATGCTCTCCTTCCTTGCGCATACTCACACTTTTCTCCAGCTTCCTCTTGCCTTCTGCAACCCTCTCTTTCTACATTCTGCTCTCACTCCACCATCTACCTTCCCTCTTCCCATCTCTCTTTCTTGCTGATGTCTACTCTCCGCTTGGTCTGTTCCAATCGTTCTTTCTTACTAACATTTTCTCTATTTTCCCACTTTCCCACTGCCTCCATCAGGCTTAACATGTAGCCTTCATTTTTCACTCCCTCCTTCCAGTCCTCCATGCAGCCCCCCCCCCCTGCCCGCCCCCCCCCTCCGCCGCAATCAGAGAGGGAGTTTTCAGCAGTAAAGGCGAGCCACTCGCATATTAAAGCAATGAATCAAGAAGGCATCGGGCCGCCCCAGGGAGGGAGGCTTGGAAAACACTGCCACAGGAATATGCAAATGATCCAGACGAGAAGCTCACGAGCTGTGATCTGGGGAAGGATTCCCTTCGTCTCTGACAGCTAACTCTCCTTGTCCGAGAATCCCCTCTCATCCAAGGGCCTCGTTAAATCTAAAGTTCTCATTAAGGGACGTGAATTAGGAAGTCCCGATAAAAGCTGATGATGGGACTAAAATTCTAAATGGTGCAGACTTTCCAGTAATCACAACAACGTGCCTCTGCCTGTTCAGATGTTTTTTTAGGGGCTAAGGATTTTTTTTTTCTTAGTTTCTGCTTGGGCACAGTTAAATGGACATCATATTTTGGAAAGAAAACATCAATTTTATTTTTCACTCACATTGTAAAATGTATGTGCATTTATGAGTTCTGGTACAGAATGTAGAGCATGCTGCAGTAAAGTCGCTATAAATTTCTATTTGTGCACTCACCCGTGTAAGGGGTGCTCAACCAAACTAAAAACATACCGGATTGGTGGGGATGCACTGGGTTATCTCAAGGGCAGATTCAAACCGAACGTTCTTGGAAGTCAACTTAGATCAAGTGGCAAAAATCTAATTGCGATACTGTTGACATGAAAAGCAAAAGTGGGTGGAAGGTTCTTTGTTCGTCACATGATTAGATTGTGAATTGGTCCTCCTATAGTTCTGCCATTTAATTAATAATATCTGCTCATCCTGTCTTGCTATTTAGGACGTCTTGATGCATTTGAAGGTACTTTAGCACTGCAGAAAATGAATAAAGATGCTGACGACAAAATGGTTCTTGAAACTATCGGTCTCATTTACAAGAATCTGACGCATTGGCTCCGATGCGTCAGAATTTTAGCACTCCCCTACGACTCTCTAACAACACCATGGATGTGCTGTATTTACAATACAGAGCTCCATGGAGCACGTTTTCACAGATGGGTCAGAATTTCTGATGCATCTATGGCGCTAAAGTCATTGATTGCTGGACTAGCACCAAAAAAATGACACTACTCCAGCAATGCCAGGAGGCCCCCATTGAGAAAGCCCTGCATCAGTTTTACGGCTGCTCTGAGCAGGCAGAAACATTCTGATGCAGTGAAGTCGCAGAATGCTGCAGAGAAATGTAAATTTCACTGCGTCAGTTCTGCGTGGCTTTTCCCGTGGGACTGCCTACCTTGTATACATTATACCTGGTGCAGGTATAATGTGACGCAAGGCTTTACAACTGATGCACTGGGCCCAATACGTCAGCAGTGGAGCAGTGTACAGTACTGCTTGCGCCACCATTGCATTAAAAAAATGACGCAACAGTGGCCCAAAGGCCTTGTAAATTAGGCACTCGGGCTCTATGTACAGCAGCATGTAGCTACTATAAATGGGATTCATATTGTGTCCCACTTTGGGTAAAGCGCAGTTAGTAGGATGCTTGTGCAGTCATATACTCTTAAAATGGGTATATATATAAATGTTTTTATGAGTTAGTTCAGCGCTGGCTATAAGATCTTCCAGGATTTGACGAATACTGGTCTCTAAAGCAGGAGATGTACTGCCTACCACACAAACAGCAATTCTTTCAGAAAAAAAAAAAAACCTCTAAAGTAACCTCTCTTTATCAAATTTACCATAATGTGTAATGAAGCCTAATGACTTTTTTTGCCTACGTCTTTAATAAGTAACTGATGCAATTATGCAGCCTCAAAAAATGCACCAATCCCTGTCACCAGACCCTATGATCTATTGTTCTGTGGCATACGTTCTTAAAAGCAAGGGTGCAATGGAAGCTCCTACAGCCCCCATGGCACAGGAGTGTCCCACCATTAAGGGCACTCATACAACTAAGCACTAGGCATAGGGGTATTTGTGAGCCAGGGGATTATCGGGGACTCCTCACAATCATCTGCAGGGGCTGGTGGGAAGAGGCACCACATTGCGTTACACCACTGCTGTTACTGAACCAAGCAGAGCCGACCACAAGGTGTTCCTAATGTCCAACCCTGAATGGCTTCAAATGATCGGAAATAGTATTACATAAGAAATAACAAGCTTCCATCGTTTTACTGCTCAAAGAGTGGGCTGCACAAAAACCCAAATGATAAACCCAAATCAATTTGTGATCAAAACGTTTTGCCCGTGGTTTACTGAGGGCTCACATTACTTAGAGGTATGAAATTCAGAAGCTATTAAATAAAAAGTATGAGTCAAACATTGTTCATACAGTAAGGTTCAGACAAGAGCTTTTGATTGAAGTTTGAAATTACAGGACAAAACGAGATAGAGAGGATCACACAACAGAATTTGAGCGTATTTATTGGGCAGATGAAGGGTCTTTTCCTATTTTGGCAGAACGAGGTCAAAATCTGACGACTGGATACGAAAATACTAGTTATTGGTAAAGCACTTGGGGCCACATGTATGAAATTCAGGTTTTGCGACTCGCAAATTGCGAGTCATAGCAACTCACAATTTGCAAGTCGCAAAACCTGCTGTACAACAGTGTCAATGACACTGTTTCGATTCCCAATGGGGTCGCAAATGACCTACCTCATGAATATTCAAGAGGTGGGTCGCAATTTGCGACCCCTTTGGGAATGGCCGCCCTCACAGGGATGGTGGCCTGCTGGAGACACAGACACCACATCTGTGACTGCTTTTAAATAAAGCAGTTTTTTTTTTTAAATGCAGACCGTTCTCCTTAAAGGAAAACGAGATGCATTTCAAAAACAAAAAATGAAAAGTTTTCTTTTCATTTTTTCAGAACAGGCAGTGGCCCTTAGGACCACTGCCTGTTCGGAAAAAATATTTTCGCTACCATTCACAAAGGGGAAGAGGTTCCATTGGGACCCTTTCCCGTTTGCGAATGGGTTAGCACCAGTTTGAAACCAGTGCTAACTGCGATTGTATTGCGACCGCATTTGTGGTCACAAAACAATCCTACGTGGGACTGCGACTTGCAATTGAGAAGGGAACACCCCTTCCTAATTGTGACTCGCAAACCCTTTTTGCGATTCGGTAAATAGATGACCAAATCGCAAAAATGGGTCTGTACATCCCAAATTGCGTTTTTCAAGTCGCAAATGGCTCGATTCACCATTTGCGATTTGAAAAATTAGTCGTAAATCTGGCCCTAAATCCCCACTCTGTAACCTCATCTTCTTTATCATTATCTACTTTTGCGCCTTTTTCTTTTTAGTAGCTGGCACTGTTGGCTGCATTCAGGGTGCAGGCCTTGGCATCAGAAGGAAGGAATGCTCTTGTTCAGGCTACAACCTATCTCCATTGGTCATGCCATTTATTCTCATCAGAGCCCAAGTGCTGCCCATTCTGGCATTCTCACCGGAGGTGTCCCTGTGAAGGCTGGAAATATCAAATCTAAAATATCGAAGGGATCGAATATTGTTACAACAACATTGAGAGACAATATTGAAAGGTAAGTTTGTAAATATTTTCTATGCCCAACTACACATATCCATACATTGATGACACATATATCTTCAAGGTACATAGATATGGTGTTAAGAATCGTACATGCTTCCTAAGTGCACTTACCTTTCAATAGTTTGTCCCTCAACACTGCAGTAAGGATATTCTATCCTGTCGATATTTGTGAATCAATATTCCTTACTACAATTGTTTAAATACAGTGTCAACACCTAAAATTGTAGGCACCACATAAGTCAGTAAAGGAGCAAAGTGACTGGCGTGACTGCTCAGAAAGGATTGATTAACATTTGATGTCTGTACGCCATTTTAAAAAGGCTCTGCATAAAAGAGGGCACAGTAATAACCCCACTAAACTTAAAAATATATACAATTATGTTTATCTCCTAGTCACAGGGTACTTTGAGGTCCTGGTATAAAGACTCTGAAAAGACCTCTAAGGTGAAGCCTTGAAGTCTTCAAATGATCACCCTGAACAACAGATGTACAGTCACTTAGGCCCTAATCACCAGAGTTCTATACTATGGCAACACACTCTATGCTGGGATCACTACACACCTTCTCCAGGTAGTCCCGACAATACAGAACACCACTGTCAGATTCATCTTCGACCTCCACGGATGGATCCACATCACCTCCCACCTGAGAAAACTCCATTCGCTCCGTACACAGAACAGATGCCATTTCAAGCTGATGGTCCATGCCTACAAATCACTGCACAACCAAGAACAAGCCTATATTAATCACCACCTCAACTTCCACCAACCTACCAGACAATTATGCTCTGCCTCCCTCTCACTCACCCACAACCCCTGCCGCTACCAAAGCAACAGCGAAGGGCGCTCCTTCTCCTACCTCATGGTGAAAACCTGGAAAGACTTCCCTCTGCAGCTACGGACCTTCACCTTTGTACTCCAATTCCAGAGAGCACTCAAGACCTGGCTGTTCAGCTGAGTCACCTGAATCCTTAAGACTCTCAGGCACATGGAGACCCTCTTCGGTGATTAGTCACACTATATAAATCCACTGATTGATTGATTGATTAATTGTAGTGGATTTCTAATGTAGGGAACAGACACAATACAAGAAAGACACTTCATAGTGGAAAAGATGATTAACCATAAAAAATCTGAACTACGTTTCACAAAAGTGGTAAAGGTGCCCTGGGGTAACCCCCAAATAAAGGATCATTAGAGGCACTTCAAAGACACTTGGGGCCAGATGCATTAACACAATTTCTGGTTGTGAACCCTGCTATTCAGTAAATTGCAGGCTTTGGGACAAGAAAATGTGTTTTTCAATGTACGAAACCCATTTAGAGATTCAGTAACATGTTATCAAATTGCTGAATGGGTTTATCTGCTATTTGGAAGGACATGTTTGGAGCATCCCTTCCAAACAGTGAATCCTTATGGAATGCATTAATGTTTTGCGACTTAAATACAGTCACAAAACATTATTATTTTACGAACTACTGAAAGGTAGTGGTAGCCCATTATCAAATGGGGAATGATCTCCAAGGGACCTCTTTCCCCTTTGTGAATGGCCAAAGAAGAATTTGTGTATTTTAGTGCAAACTGTTTTCCTTTTTCAGGAAACATGCTGCATTTGAAAAAAAGTTACTTTATTTGAAACTGATCACAGACATCGTGGTCTGTTGACCCCAGTAGGCCACCATTCCTGTGATTGCAGTGAATCTTAGTTGGTCGCAGTTTGCAACTTATCTCATTAATATTCACAAGGTAAACTGAGCTACGATCCACTGCAATTCAGTAGTTTGTGAACCAACCTAATGGAGCATAGGTGGGGTCAAAAAATATCATAGGATTCGCGAAATTCAGGCCCATATTTATACTTTTTTAGCACCGCATTTGCGTCATTTTTCGACCCAAAAGCGGCGCAAACTTGCAAAATACAATTATATTTTGTAAGTTTGTGCCGTTTTTGCGTCAAAACGCGGCGCAAATGCGGCGCAAAAAAAGTATAAATATAGGCCTCAGTATGCAGATTGCAACACCTTTTTGCAAATTATTTCTTAGTACATCTGGCCCTTGCTTCTGTAGCACTTTAATTTGACCATTATCATAAGCGTGTCAAAATAGCTAAATGTATACCACTGTTCACCCAGTAACAGTCATTAGTGCATGAAAAGCACAAAGGACAGAAGTGAACATGAAATAAATGTTTGGAGGTTTCATGTATGGTTTGCATGCATGTGCTGAGATCTATAATCACCCTATCTAGTTTTGCTGCAGTTTCTTTTCTAAAGGCAAATTAATGCTATAAAAGCTCTCTCCTGAGTGGGCCGGAGCAAAATAGTAAGCACTGCAGAAGAGGTTGCCTTAGTGATACAGAACATCACTTCTCCATCTTTCTGACTCACCGAGTCAAATTGTGGCACTGCTTCATTTAGAGAGAGATAGACAGGGAGAGAAAGAGAGTCAAACAGAGAAAAACAAAGAGAGCTAGAGAAAGATAGGGAGAGAGAGCTATAGATATAAATATATGCGTGAGATGGGGTTGGGTAATATTTTTCTCAGTTCCGAACTCTCTTCTAGAAAGTGCCACCCCTTCTCCCATTTGGGACCTCTCCCAGTTTCATGCAATCTTCTACCAGGGGTAGCTACTTCGCAATGGAGAAGGAGTGTCGCCCCCATCCCTGCTAAGAGCCAGCAGCTGAAAAATAAACAATAGTTTACTAGCCAGCATGTGCAGGGAGGGGCGGGGCTGGGCCATGTGAGGGGGAGAGGGGGAAGTGGAGTAACTGAGTGCACTTAAGTGCGCATACCAGTTTGGCCGGCCCCCTGACCAATCCTGGTGCTGCTCTTCTGCTAGGCTTAGCATGAGAGCAGAGCTAGGATTGCATGGGGAGCCTGTGCTGGTGTCCCAGGGACTGCTGGGACACCAACAGAAGAGGAGTGCAATGCGGCCGGCAGCGTTGAGACAGAGAAGTTTATTTATTATATTTTGTTTATTTGTTTCCTTCGCCCTCGTCACCCCCTGCCCCCGTTACCCCTTCCCCCACCGAAATTGCATGAAATAAACTTGAAACAAAAGCACCCAGGGAGTATAGACAAGAGGTATGAAATAACTAAGGGCCCCAGGCCAGGACAAACCATGAAGGCACTGCCAGCAAGCAAGCTAAGAAAGCAAGTTTGAATTAACAGTCATAGGAATATAATTATAGTAATGATGATAACAATGATAGTCTTGTTTTGTATTCACCGTTAGCAACTTACATTGGTCCAATGTTCTCCTAATGTTTGATTTTCCATGCACTAAAATCTGCACTTTCTATTAATTAGTTAATGTCCTTAAGATCGTACCGTCCCTGCGATATTCACCTGCACAAAATGCAGCCTCTATAAAGCAACAGTCATGATATATAATTGTACTTGCCTACTTCTTTGTTCCTGAATACATTTTCAATCACTACTCTACATACAATAATTATACATTGTTCCTGTAGCACAATGGACACAGCGGATCTTCTGTAACATAATTTGCATTGTCGTCCATTTATTTCACATATACATATATTCATATGTGTATATGTGTGTACATATATATATATATATATATATATATATATATGTATATGTATATACATATATGTATATTACCTATACAATAAATACCTAGTGGCAGTCTCAACTAGGTATTTATTGTTAGGACCTAGTTTCTATAGAGAAAGCATTTTTGTTTGCTAATAACTTTGGCACCATTTGATGAATCTTCACAAATGTTTCCAATAACATATGATGCTCACTTCAGCATCTGTCTGGAAAGTTTCAGGGTGATCCATCAAGCGAGGGCAGAGAAAAAGGTGGGCGTCCCAAAACGCATTTTCCCTATTCATTTTTCCATAGGGATTTTGAACAGTGATAGCTTCAAGACCACTGGACCGAATTACACAAGAATTGGCAGAAAGGTAGCTCTTGGTTCAGAAAACGCCCTTTTTGTTATTTGGTCTACATCTGTTTGGTAGTTTTAGACAAATTATATAAAATCCAAATTTGTATATAAATATAGGGACGCAAAGGATTCATGACCCCTTCCGATCTCGTGTTGAGATCTGATTTGCTGGCAAGTCTTCAAACCAGGAATTGTTGACTCAGCCTTGTTGGAACTCAGCATCAGCCAACTACCAGAAAAAAAGGTAAAAAAAAAAAAAAAGAAAAGTGGCCAGGGTAGTGACACCCGGACCCTTTAGCTCTAGTGGTGGAGTCCTCGAGGAACACCCCAGGGCTAAAAAGCAAAATAAAGGGCTCCCGTGCTTCCTAATACCTAAGTACCCGGATGGGCCAAGTCAGGGGGCACTGATATTTGTAATGGGCTGCCCGCCACCCCCGCTTCAGGGCCCGCCACCTCCCCAGGCCTTAAAACATTATGTGTGGGGGGGGGGGGCTACCTGGTCCCCTGCAGACCCAAGGACCACCACCTTCCCAGAGCACAAATAGATATGGAGTGCAGCCCCGGGGACCACCACCTCCCTGTGGCACAAATGTAAATCCCCAGGTCATTTGTCCAATTGTGAAGGGAGGCTGCATTGCCCACTCCCATCCCCGGGGACCACCACTTCCCCAGGGCATTCAGGAAATTGCATGCGGGGGGTCGTGTGGCCCCGCGCTTCCCCGGGGACCACCAACGTCCTGGGGTATTTATTTGATTGTCTGTGGGTGGGGAACACCCCCCCACACAGACCCGGGGACCACTACCTCCAATATTGAAAAATAGAAAGGGATCTGTTTTGGATCCCAAGAGCCACAGGGACCACCACCTCCCTGGGGCCCTTTTAGTTGGAGAGGGGCCACGCACTCCACCTCAAGGAGTCACTGATGGCCCTGGTGACCGCCATCCCCGAGGGCCGGCTCCTGCTATGTCCGGGGTGCCCACCCCCAGGACATAGTTGTTTGTTGTGGCTTGGCGGCAGATTTGACAGCTGCTGCTAAACCACAGCAACCACTCTGCTCTGATGAAGTGAGAACTGTCAAACAGCTCTCACTTCATAAGTGAGAAGGCTTCCTCTGTTTCCCTGCCTGCGGAGAAGCAGCCGGGAAACAGGGGAAACATTGCTGTCACAGAGTGGAGCTGCTTTGGCAACTCCCTCTCTGTGACAGTAATGCCGGTGCCCACAGGAGGTGGGGAGCCGGCTGGGACTATGGGGGCCTTCAGGCTCCCCCTGCAGTCCCCAACATTGTGACTGGGTGCCCTGGGGAACACCCAGTTCACATGGCCGGGTCCCAGCAGATAGGGTCCCCGGAGCCAAGATCGGCCTGCGGAGGGGTGCTGTGCAGCCCCCCAAAAAAGTAAAGGTTTTATGCCAGGTCCTGGGGGATGGGGTCCCTAGGGCCGAGATCGGCACAGCCCGCTCCCTAAAAAAAAATATGTGTAGGCAAGACATCGGGGGACGGGGCCCCCCTGGGCCTAGGTCGACCTGGGCAGGGGGGTGTTGCATCTGAATGCAGATGAGTGCTCCGACACCCCTAACCTTCCTGTGTTTGTGGCTGTCTAGAGGGAATGCACAAAGTTTAGCCTTCACCAACCCCAGACATGTATTGGAGACAGGCTGCAAGGCACACAGAGCAGTAAGAGTAGAGAAATGTCCACTTTCTAAAAGTGGCATTTGTAAAATACTAATGTTAAATCTGAGTTTACCACTAAAAATGTTTTATCTTTACCTTTCCAACAATATGAAACATGATGTAGCTATTCCTTTCTGATCAGGAATTACAGCTTAAAAGTATATTAAGGAATTCCTAATGCTGGCCTGTGAGAGGAGCAGGCCTCACAGTAGTGCAAGCAATTTTGGAGGTTTTTCACTACTAGGACATGTAAAACATAAAAGTGCACGTCCTGCCTTTACTTACATAGCACCCTGACTTATGGGCTACCTAGGGCAGACGTTAAGGGATGACTTATATGTAATAAAAGGTGAGTTTAAGGTTTGCAAGAGGTTTTAAATGCCAAGTTGAAGTGGCAGTAAAACTGCACACACAGGGTCTGCATTGGCAGACCTGGGACATGTTTAATGGCCTACCTAAGCGGGTGGCACAACCAGTGCTGCAGGGCCACTAGTAACATTTAATTTACAGGCCCTGGGTATGTGGTATAGTACTTTACAAGGGCAGTAAATAAAAAATGACAGTTATGGATACACCAGTGTTACCATGTTTAGGGGAGAAGCACATGCACATTAGTACTGGTCAGCAGGGGTAAAGTGCTCTGAGTCATAAGGCTAACTAAAACATGCAGCAAAAAATGTGAGACCAACAAACAAAGTTTGGGGGAAGACCACCCTAAGGCAAACAGGTCTAACAGTAACTCAATGTTATCCTATGGGAGAGGTAGGCCTTGAAGTAGTGGAGATGAAATTTAAGAATGTTTCACTACCAGTACATGTAAAATGTGAAAGTGCATTTCCAGCTTTTTATATACATTTAACTCTGACCTATGGTTGTTTAATGCCTACCCTCGGGATGACTTTTATGTATTAAAAATGAAGTTTAGGCCTGGCAACAAAAGTTTATTTTGTCATGGTGAAATGGAAGCTTAAAACGCCCCATGGGCAGCAATGGCAAGCCAGAGACATTGTTTAAAAGGCTAATTAGTTTGGTGGCACAATCAGTGTTGTAGGCCCACTAGTAGCATTTAATTTAATGACCCTGGGTGCCTGTAGAAACACTTCTCTAGGGACTTACAAGTAAATTAAATGTGCCAGTGGGGTATAAGCCTATTTCAAAATGTTGAAATGCGAGAGCAGAAGCAGTTAGCACTGGTTAGCAGTGGTAAAGTGTAGAGACCTAAAAGCCAATAAAAATGGGTTTAAAACCCAGACGGGCAAAAAGTACGGGGGTAACTGTGCAGAAAGGGACAAGTCCAACAACCCTAGATCTGAATCAGCATCCCCACATCCATTAGATCCTCCTTAAAGCTGCTTCAATTTAGGGAAGAGTTTAAGACTCGCCTCTTTAAAGAATAATGTACAGAGTTCAGCTACCATTTGCCTAAATTTGTGTATGGAAATATAATTTACATACATACATACATACATACATTGTTATATATTGCCCTCAAGTGGTTCTTAGGGATTCTGGTGACCTTATAAACCACAGGACTGGAGGCTGAGTGGTTTGAAATGTCACCAGAGCGATGAAATTGCAATACTGGACAATATCACGTTACCCATTGTGTATTTTTTATATTGTAAGATGGGTTTTTCGGGCAGCTAGTTTACAAAACATATTTTTTCAACTGGGGAAAAACTGTACTGGCAATACCGGACTGTACTGTGCCGTTTAGTAGTCTATAAAAAACACAACAATACTTAAATATTTTATTGAGAATATAGAATTTCAGAAAAACACAAGAAATGCAACCAGTCTGTAGAAAGCAGTGCACGTTAAAACTCTTCTCTGTGAGGTGTGTGATTAGAATTAGACAGTTCTGGTTTGTTTACCTCTCATGGATCAAATGGACAAAGGTAAAGCTGTGCAAAGCTGGTTAGGTTATCAGTATGAAGAAACCCATATTTTAAAGGGGAGTTGAAATATTTCTTATATTTCCTGTAATCCCCCGAAAATATACCACTGTATTGTGAACAATAAAAGCACCCAAACATATAATCAGATTATAAATACATAGAAAGCAGCTAGACATACAGACAGGTTTGGTCTAGTTAACACTTCTGTGAACAGTTGGGGGGCTACTTCAATAATATATTCTCATTTTGCATTTCCAGAACAGACAACTGTATTTTTGTACTCTTAATACCATTTAACTCACACCACTTTGATGCCATCATACAACTGTTAGACAATGCTCCACTACAAAATGTATGCCATGAACAACTGTGCCTCCAAATCTTACATTAGCCAGAAAGTATTCCCACCTCCTCAGTTGTTGCTCTAGTACAGGCAATAAGGGCAGTATCAGATTCTTGCAAATCCTCCTCCAACTCATAAACCACTCACAACAAGAAGCTTTGAAATTAGCCTAAATTGTAAGGCATAATCCCCCAGCTCACACAACAACTTTGCACTTTTAACTCAATACAATATGGTAGTTCTCTTTTCTCATTGCCAGGCTCCGTTTCGTTTGTACACATGCATGCTATGCTTCTTCCTACTACATATCCCACATCGTGCTAGTCAATCGATGGGCTTGCCAAACTGCCAAGCATTTCCTAACAAAAATACACAAACGTCTGTGTAGTGGCAGGAATGAAGGATGCGAGGCAGCCGCGTTGCGTTTGAATCATTCTTTATTTCTCCATGCCACAAACAATAAGGCCCACGAGGAGCCGGCAAGAACACGAGCCGGTCGCGTCTTCGCGCTTCCGCTCTCTCCTCCTTGCGCCGCCCACCGACGTCACAACCATCCTCGATCCGGATTGGCCGTGACGTCAGAAGGCGATCCAACATAGAGGAAGGACCAAGCACTGTCCCCATTCGTCTCGTACGTTAACTCACGTACGACATCTCCCCTTTTAACAGAACAAAAATAACTTATGGAACTTCATCTCATAACAAAATCTTCGAACCTCTGAACGCTCGTATATGCCTCATTGGCCTGCTCGGAGTAATATACTGGGGCGAACCCACCTTGACGGCGCACGCATCTTCTAGGCCTGAACTCATTACGTTGCGACTATCGCTCTTCGCAGATTCGAGCCTGCTACCATTCTGTCCTTCGGCATCCACCAAGCCGCGCCATGCTTTCTCACACCGCTCTGTACTCCCATGTCCGATTCGCCCTCGCAGGGGAGGCGTGTTCACACACTCCTCATCACCAGTGACTACATCCCTGGCTTCGTGACTTTGCCACTCATCCACATCGTCCGTGCTCTCGGCCCCACACACACGACTACCTCTCATGATGATTTCCTCTTGACCAGCCTTGAGCCTGACGATGTCGTCCTTGCTTCGCCATCCCCCTCCTTCCAAACAGACTGCCCCTCTTGTAACTCCTTGCACACGTACAGGGGTTTGAAACACAGACTCTCCTTTCATCACCTTGTTAGGTTTCTTCACCAATACCCAATCCCCCTGCACTATATTTTTAGTTTTAGCTCTGTTCACCATGTCAGCATACCGCTTGTTGCTTTCCTGTTTAGCCATTATTCTTTCTTTGACTCTCAAACTCTCATCAGATGCCACTTCAATTTCCTCCCTCATGTCATACCATTTATTGAATTTGGGGGTAAGTTCATTCATGCATCTTCTCCCTCTCATCAAGTAGAACGGAGTGTGTCCCGTAACTTCACTGGGCGTGTTATGAAAAGTGTGCACCTTGTCCGCCAGAAACGCTTTCACATCCATGTTGGAGGCGACTGCCTGTTGCACGCCCTCCTTGAGGAACCTATTCATCCACTCAACCTGCCCAATGCTCTTCGGGCTGTACAGCGGGGTCTTCTCCTGCTTAATCCCTAACCTGGACAGAAAATCTGTCATCTGCCTGGATACTAGCTGGGTGCCATTGTCGGACACCATAATCTTCGGCTGCCCCTCAATTGCGAAAATTTTCGTCAACGCCTTGATCACTCGTTCAGTGGTAACTTCCCTGACGAACTTGTAGTGAATCCATTTGGAGAAGTAGTCCGTGAGGACGATGAGATGTCTACAATCGTCTGGTAGCAGGGTAAATGGGCCCGCGAAATCAATGGCAACCTTATTCCATGGACCAGCAGGAATGTCCACCAACTGCAGCTCCCCTTTTGCCGTCTTCCAGTGCTTGTCGGCCCTTAAGCACGGTCCGCACCGATCAATGAAGCTGCTGACGTCGCTGCACATCCCTGGCCACCAGTAGTACTGCTTGAGAAGATTTTTTGTAGCGGTACTGCCCGGGTGACCCTTATGGGCAATCCTGATTAGCTTGTGTCTCAAACTTTCCGGAGGTACAAACAGCTCGTGTCTTTTCACAAAACCGCCCTCAATGGTGAGTTCCGAGCTAACCTGTTGAAAACTCCTGAGTGCTCCGTGCAAGTTCCGGACCGGGGGCCAATGAGCCGTCATGTGGTCCATTACCTTTCGGATAGTCGTGTCCTTCTCCTGAGCTGTCAACCACTCTTCCTCCGATATGGATCCCACTCACATGGCTGTTGCGTCAACCATTGCCACCACGCATTCCGTGTCATCCAGGGAACCGTCCTCCTCACCCGTGACCGGTATGCGCGATAGGCAATCCGCCCTGAAGTTGAGGCCACCCTTGATGTGTCTGATGACGAAGTGATATTCTTGCAACTTGGACAGTAAACGTAGGAGCCTCGAGCTGGCTTTGCCATTGCCACGTCCTTCACCGTCCATCATGTATATAAAGGGTTTGTGGTCGGTGACCAGTTCAAACTCCCTGCCCCACAGATAGTTCCTCAGTTTCTCCACGGCCCAGACGCACGCGAGCGTCTCCCGCTCGATGGTGCTATAGTGTTTCTCTGCTTCGTTCAATGACCGCGATATGAATGCGACTGTGTTCTCCCTCTTCCCTTGGAATTGGCAAAACACTGCACCGATACCCTTGGCACTAGCGTCAACCGTGATTACGTTCCGGAGATCCTTGTTGTACGGCTGTAATATTGGAGCCGCAGCGATTGCCTGCTTGACGGATTCAAAGGCAGCGCTTTGTTCCTGCGTCCACGTGTATTTTTCGTTCTTCCGCAGCAATTTCCTTAGAGGCTCCACGGTGGTTGCGTATCCTTGCATGAACTTGGAATAGTACTCACTAAGTCCCAGGAACGATCGCAAGGCATCTTTGTCTCCTGGGCAAGGAGCATCTCGTATGGCCCTCACTAAATCATCTTTAGGCGCAATGCCATTTGGAGTAAGCACGTGCCCTAAGTACTCTATCTTCCCTTCCATAAACTTGCATTTGTCCTTGGAGACCGTCATCCCCCTTTTTTGTAGCACCTCCAGCACTCTGCCTAGCAGTTCCAAGTGCCCCTCCTCATCTTCCATGTGTATCAGAATGTCGTCCTGGAAGGCTTCGACCCCCTTCATGTCGCAGAAGAGAAGGTCCATCAGCTTGTGGAAAACGCCCGAGGCCGATGCAAGGCCGAACGGAAGACGGACGTATCTGTATGCTCCAAACGGGGTAATGAAGGTGGTCAATTCCTTGGAGTCCTCCGTGAGACATACCTGGTGGTATGCGGACTTCAGGTCTATCAGGGTGAAAAACCTCGATCCTGACGTGGAAGATAATATCTCCTGAATGTTGGGCAGAGGATGGCAGTTCACCAGGATATTTCTGTTCAAAGATCGCAGGTCTACACACAACCGAATGTCCCCTGTCCTCTTCTTTTTGGAAACCACGATTGCGGACACCCACTCTGATGCACCTGCTTCCTCTATTACTCCTTCCATTTTCAGCCTATCGAGAACAGCCTTCAGCTCCCCCCTTACAGAAAGAGGAATCGTTCTGACCTTGTGCTTAATTGGTATGGCACCCTCTTTCAACCGTATGGCATGCACAAATCCTCTTACACATCCTACCTTGTTTTCAAAAACGGAATGAAATTCCTCGAGAACTTCAGCCAATCCTTCATGCAAATCCTCAGGCTGCACGTAATTGACCCAATCATCCCTCAGAACTATGGGATCTTCTGCCCCAGGGACTAGCATCACACCCAGCTTAGCCAGGTCCTTCCACCCCACAAGGCTCCTCCCTTTTTCAGCCACATATATCTTTGTTTTCACCGTGCGCCCTCGAAAGGTGAGGGAGTCCCAGAAGTACCCCCTCATCACTATGTCATGTTCCCCGAAGGCCTTTGGATTAACATCCGTCTTATGCAGTCGTACATCCTGCCATTTCAACTCAAATGTCCTATCAGAGATCAGGGTAAGGGGGGAACCAGAATCAGCCATAAATGGCAATTCTACCGCACCAATCATGACGGAGCCAATGGGCCCCTTCACTCTACCGTCCTCATCATCAATGGACAACACGATGTCCGCATCCGCGTCACTCTCGCTCACCGAGCTCACTTTCATGCCCGTATTGTATTTCTTGGCTTTACACACTGCCGCAAAGTGGCCCATCTTCCTGCATTTAGAACAGCTTTTGTACAAGGCAGGGCATGTCCTGCTGTCCGCTAAGTGATCCCTTGACCCACATCTAAAACAAGCGAGCGGCCTCCTGCCTCCCCCTCTATCGCTCGCCGCCCTGTCTGGAGTCTTGGGCGCATGTTTATGTCTGTCCTGCACATAGAACACACTTGAAGCCTGACTAGTGCTCGCCAGCTCCTTAGAAGACACCATGGAGCGTTCCACTGCCTTTGCGATGGCCATCACTTCCTTCAGTGAAGGGTTCCTGCATGAAAGCAAACGTTCCTGCACTTTCTTTGAATGGCAGTAGAACACCACCTGGTCTCTTATGTACGTATCAGTCATCTCCGCAAATTCACAATCTTGGGCCAAAACTCGTAGGCACGCAATATATTCTTCGATAGTCTCTCCTTCCTCCTGTTTCCGCAGTGCGAATTTATGGCGCCCCACCATGATGTTACACTCCTCAGCATACTGCAGCTCAAGTCGCTTAACGGCCTCCTGGTATTCATTCAGAGGAGCTGTAGCCCCGGGAGGATTCACATAAACCGGCAAGCTATCAAAAACCTCCTGGCCAGCCTTCCCCAACAGTCCGAATAGCAGTGACTTTTTCCGCTCGGGGCTGTACCCCTTGCCATCAATGGAGACAATATAATTCTCGAATGCGCGCAGCCATCCCTTCCATTTCATGCATGGCTTACCGGGAGAGTCCAGGAAAAGAGGAGGCACGCAAATATGACCGGTCTGCGACATGGCCGGAAGGCGGGCACCACACCCGGAGAGACCACGTGATGCAGATGCAGCAGCACTATTGAATGTCTCGTCAAAATCAATCGCCTGGAGTTCCCCGCATCAGCTCACCGGATCAGTGCACGTGGTCATAGGCGAGGAAAGATCAGCGCGCCCTACTAGCATCAGGGAACATCAGGATGGTGGGCTACACTCGTGGGCCTTGTGAGAAGTTGTGAACCTCGTCGCCATTTGTAGTGGCAGGAATGAAGGATGCGAGGCAGCCGCGTTGCGTTTGAATCATTCTTTATTTCTCCATGCCACAAACAATAAGGCCCACGAGGAGCCGGCAAGAACACGTGCCGGTCGCGTCTTCGCGCTCCGCTCTCTCCTCCTTGCGCCGCCCACCGACATCACGACCATCCTCGATCCGGATTGGCCGTGAAGTCAGAAGGCGATCCAACATAGAGGAAGGACCAAGCACTGTCCCCATTCGTCTCGTACGTTAACTCACGTACGACAGTCTGGTATTATTTTCCAATTGTTTTGTCTCGTCCACAGTCCAGGTTACGTCTTTTCTTCAGTTCTCATTCACTTCACTTCTTTCATCACATTATACACCTTCTCACATTTACTGTGCATTTATTAGCGCTCATTTCTAGAAATTGTTATCACTTTTTCTAATCTGGGGTCAGATATAACGTCCTCGCCTACGACTTAAACTGACAACACCTGCTTAGTATCTAAGGAGTAGCACTTAGTCGTCAACCATCTTATGTGGTCTGTCCGCCAAGAAAAAAATATTTTCCTGCCCTTGTTCAAACGGTTATGCCGGTGATCTCATAACTTTACCCAGTGTTGTTCTTAAAAAGTATCATCAACCTAAAATACAGTGAATGGTAGAACATTTACTGATTCTCTGCCCCCTACCTAATTATCCGCACATCAGAAAAGTGTTTCATCTGCGATCAATAGGTGTGTTTTAAACATTTGCTTCCAAACCAGTCTTAAAACAATGGGAATAAATTCAGTGCTGCAGGCATATTGTGCATCATCTCTCACTCTCACATATACTCACACACTCGACTACACACAACACAAACAACACCAATGAAATATTGATATAAGGAAAAACACCATAAGTTACAAAACATGACAGAATACATTTTGCTTATATTTCTTTGAATACTTCCATCACCCCAGTACGAAAGCACTGCAACAGATATCCAACCATCATAAACATGGGACGTCATGCAAAATGATTTGAAAGTCACGCCTCAAATCACAGATTCTGCGAAGAGCTGATCAATTCATAGCTGCTCAATTCGTAAGCACAGGTTGATTGTGTTTTCAAAGATCCATTTCGAATATTTACTAAAAAATCATAAAAACAGACCAACACTAAAAAAAACAATCAATACGTTTCATTACTACAAATCAAACCATAAAGAATAACCATATGGAAATCTAAAATGCTACGAGTAATTGAATGAGCTCTTAGCTTAATCTTTGGAAGATTAATCAAAGACCTCATTTAATTATTCATATGATTATTTTGGTTTTCACTAATGAAATAACGTGTTATAAAGGAGGTCATAGGTGGTTGACACGTATTGCCCACTAGGGGCACAGCTATGTTTGCAAGCATGTGGAAACTGATCAGCCACATGATTGTGATTGTCTGAAAAGTATTGAAATAATGTGTTACTACAGAGGTCACAGGTAGTAGACAGACATTAGCCCACTATGTGCACACTAGTATCAGAAGTAACAAGGCCTACATTATACCTGTACATATGAGAAGTCTTGGCAACCGATCATGGGTTCTTGACATGGAACATAGAAATGGCAGAATTCTAATGTTATTTCACAGTGGAAAAGATGTGCCAATGTTAACTAGAGCCTTATGAAGACTTTATTGACTAGAATCTAATGAATAAATTATTGTGGTTGACTATAAAATGTTCCGAACCTGGGGATCTCTTCATAAAGATGATACTACTCTGGGATATGTGCAACAGAGTCTAATGAATAGCAGTGATAAAGTGATTAATTTGTTTGGAATGGAGTTGGACCAGGTCATGTTTAAAAAAAATGTATTTGGTACAATTTACACTCTTTTTCACAGTTTGACATTTTTGATTAATCAATCACACTACTTTGAATGGAAATAAACCTAGACATAACAAGATAGAGCCCATAGGAAAGGAAGTTTGGTAATTTCTTTATGCATTCACTGTATTTTTAGAGCACTGGATAGATGCTGCCATGATCGTGCACAACCCCCTGGGCAGTCGAAACACGTTGAGAGTTATGGGGCAATAAAACATCCTGGCACAGCATACCTGAGTTCCTGTTTTTTCTCCAATATGGGATAAGGTTATGTGATATGATCGGCGGCTTCACTGATGCAAACACGCTACTTTTGATTGGGCTTGGAACTAAGGAGCACATACATATGTGTGTGTGTGAATATATATATATATGTGCATATATATATATATATATATTCACTGAAAAAAACAAAGGTTACAGGGACATTATGGTTAGGTTCTGAATTTACTCGTGCAAAACCATAGAAATTAAACAGTTATAGTTAGAGTTCTTTCAAGTAACTAAAACTCATACCCTAAGGTAACTATAATTCATGCCCTTGCCATGCACAGCTGTCTCAACAATAAGTTTACTGCAAATGTTGCATTAAGAGTATGAAAGATGGCATACAATATGTCATCAATGATATAATATGTAGAGTAATTAGCTATGCATGGCGAAGGTGCGAGTTATAGTTACCTTAGGGCACGAGGAAACACTTTGGGTTTTACTTATAGTTACCTTATGGCTGTGACCTTCACATTGAGCTATGTTTTTTTTTTTTTTTTTAGTCCTTTATGGGCTTTCATATTATGTATTTACGGGCTATCTGGCACTGAGGGAGAAGCCTTAAGGGCTCCCCGCAGGACCCATATATTTTTTTTAATTAAATTATTATTTTTTTAAAACATTAAAAAAAAAAAAAAAAAATGCCCTCTATGGGCTACCTGACACTGGCTTCCCCCACAGTGCCAATGCTTCAGCAGCCAGGAGCTGCTTTGACAGCAGCTCCATGCTTGATGAAGCATTTTATCTCTGCCTCCTGCAGCCATGCAGGGGACAGAGATGAAACTTAGAATTTTGACAGTGGGACCTGCTTTAAAAGTCCTGCTGTCAAAACCCAAAGTGTTTCTTAGTGCCCTAAGGTAATTATAACTTGTGCCCCCACCATGCATAGTTTTTTCATCACAAATGTTACTGCAAATATTACATTGATATTATCAAAGATGTTATCAAAGATGTCATGACTGCAGTAATTTGTGGACTATTTAGTGCAATGCGGGGGAGTGAGCTATAGTTACCTTAGGGCACGAGTTATAGTTACTTGAGATAACCCTAGCTACAACAGGTGAATTGCTATGGTTTTCTACAAGTAAATTCAGAACCTAACTATAATGTCCCTGTAACCTTTGCTTTTTCAGTGAATTTCTATGTTTTTTTAAATTCTATTTCCTAACTACAACATCCCTGTAACCTTTGTTTTGTTCAGTGAATTTCCGTGTTTTTTTCACTGAAGTTATTTTATTAACTATAAGTTAATCCAACCACTGCTGCGCATGGCAATTGGCAGTACGCTGCAGGGGTTGGCCGCAGGGCCTGGCCTGAGGCCAGGACCTTCAGCCAACCCCATATAACTACCCTACCCGTGCCATGCCTGTCCTTTGACCGTGCACAGCAGGGCTTGGCCGCCGAGCCTGGCCAGCAGCCAGGCTTGCAACCAACCCTCTATAATCACCTAACACTGCATCGTCGTGCCCTCTGTTTCTGCCTTTCTGCTAATTTCTTTCCTTCTGTTTGTCCATCTCTGCCCATTTCTTCCCCTCTGTGTCTGATTCTCTGTCTGTTTTTTGCCTCTGTCTGTGCCTTTCTGTCCATTTTTCTGCTCATTTCTTGCTTTCTTTTTCTGCATCTCTGCCCGTTTTCTAGTTGTTTTTTGCCCTCTCTTTGTGCCTTTCTGCTCATTTCTTGCACTCTCTTTGTGCCTTTCTGCCTGTCCCTTATCTTCTGTTTATGCCTCTCTGCCCATTTTCTGCTTGTTTCTTGCCCTCTGTTTGTGCCTTTCTGTGCATTTCTTCCCTCTGTTTTGCTTTTCTGTTTGTTTCATGCTCATTTCCTGCCCTCTATTTCTGCTTTTCTGCTCATTTCTTGACCTCTGTTTCCGCCTCTGCTTATTTCTGCCCTCTGTTTATGCTTTTCTGTTCATTTTATTGCCCTCTGTTTGTGCCTCTCTATCCTTTTTTCCTCTTCTTTTTTGCCCTCTGTGCCTTTCTGCTCGTTTTTGCCCTCTTTTTTCTGCTTTTCTCTCCATTTTGTTGCCCTCTGTTTGTGCCTTTATGTCAGTTTTCTTGCCCTCGGTTTGTCTCTCAGGGCCGGCTCTAGGGCAGTGCGATCGGTGCCACCAGACCTGGTGCCGAATTCAGGTGGGGGCTCCGTGCTTGCAAGAAAAGTGTGGTTTTAAACACACCTGCTGCCTGTCCCTTGCCAACAGCAATTTTCAGGCAACAATAAAGATGTCAAGCTAACTCTTTGATTAATGTTCTTCCTGGAAAGAGATGGGAGTTTTGTCGTGCAAACTTTTGACTTATTGTAAGGTAGCGGAGAGGGGTATTATGCCTGCTGCAAAGAACGTGCACTACACAGATCACAAAGTGCATATAATGTAAATAGGTAGTGGGTTACTGCTTTTGCCGGAGAGTACTTTTGGTAACTTGCACTTTATAAGTTAAAATCCTAATATAGAACAGAGAGCTTTTACCTGTCATCAAAGGTCTGTCATTAGGGTGTTATAAATTTTCCCCTGTCCTTCATTATCTTAATGCTGCAAAAAGGGTTCATATGGGTAAAAGTCAATTCTTATTATTAAATAGAACCCCCAACCCCCACAGCAAGCACTCAAACTATACAGCCTACCAGTATGGATGACATGTGACCCTTTTATAGTCCTCTGCCCTATGTGACATTTCCTATACACTGATTTACACACATATGATGATTTTCTCTGTGTAATGTGTGTGTGATGTAAAGTGCTCTGACACACTACAATGGTATGAGTGGCTCTATAAAACTAATTAAATCCATGTGAAACTTGAGGGGCTCTGTTAAAGGGTGGTAGTGAGGAAATTCAGGGTGGAAGTGGTCACTGAGGGGCACCAACAAGCATTTTTGCACCAGGATCGGCCAACGCTAAAGCCGGCTCAGGTGTCTCTTTACTAATTTCTTGTCTTTTTCGGGCTGTCTGGGACTGCGGGGGAGGGCCTGAAGGTCCCTGCGGTCCCCGTCTGATCCCACCTCCTGCGGGAGTCGGCATTGCTCCAGCAAGCAAAGAGCTTCTCTAAATAGCTGCTGGAGCAATGTTTTCATCTGTCTTCCCTACATGAATATCTGCAAAGACAAATGAAAACTCTGCTTTCTGGCAGTGAGACCTGTTTGACAGAAACTGCTATGAGAAAGTGGACTTTGCTTGCTTTTGCTTGGTGGGGACGGTCAGCTCCCACTAAGCAAAAGCAAACAGCTATGTCCCAGGGGTGGGCACCCCAGGACACAGCAGGAGCTGGCCCTAGTGGGTGGCGGTCCCCGGGGCCATCAGTGGATTCATGAGGGGGGCCTCACAGGGAGGTGGTGGTCTTCGGGGCGGACGAGGGTCCGAAACAGACCACCTTTCTGTCTTTTTAGTATTTGTCCCGGAGAGGTGGTGGTCCCAGGGGCTGCAAGGGGTGGGGGGTGGATGTCCCCCTGTTACAAATAAACAAACCCCAGGAGGTGGTGGTCCCTGGGAATGCGGGGGTCTGGGCAGCCCCTCAACATTACGATAAACCATGCCCCCCGGACTTGGCCCACCTGGGGGCTTCATAATAATAAAGCACGGTAGCCTGTGCTTCTTTTGAAAACATTTTTTTGCTGGATCTGCCATGACTCCCGCTGAAAAGTTTTAAAAATGCTTTTTAGCACCAGAGTTAAGCAGTCAGAGTGACTCTACCCTTTTCTTTTTTTTAACCTTTTTTCTGGGACTCGGCTGAAGCAGAGTCCCAAAATGGCTGCCAACCCTTCCTTGTTGAAGTGACTCAAACAGATGATCTCACCAAAGAAAAAAATATATTTCTACTACAACGTTTTTGCAGTCTCTGAGCAAACCATCTTGTACTACCTGAGGAAGGCAGAAACTGAAACTTTGAAGTGCTGAGGTGTAGACAGTGGTTCACAGAACCTCTACCAGCCCCTAAACATACAAAAAGGAACCTTTTCTTTCAAAACACAGTCCTATTTCCTTTAAGGGCTTTATTGAAAGGCAATCACAAACATGGTGGTCTGCCAGCCTCACCAGGCCACAATCCCAGTGATGGCATCTAAAAGCAACGAATCGCAATTTGGGACTTACCTCATTAAGATATTTATGAGGAAGGTCTGATTGGAACCCACTACTTTTTGAATTTTGAAGAACCAACCTATGAGTTTATAGGTTGTTCTTGAAAATCGTTACTGATTGGAAAAATACAGGTCAAAACTTGCAATCCACATTACGCAACCAGATATTCATAGAACTGGCCCCTAATGTTTTAAAATCAGAATCTATGGGTAAAGAAGACATTGTTACTGAGTGTGGAGCCCAGACATAAAACCATAGTGTGAATCTGGCAGTATGCCTTTTCCCATTAACCCAGGTCTTTTATCTTGTCAGTATAGTTCTACCCAGAACATTGGCTACCATTATCTTTTTTGAAAGACATTTGCCTTTGAAAACAGTGTTGTAACAGCAAACAAAGAACATTTATAGAATGCACACTGTTCCATTTTGCTGCATCTCTTTTTCCTTCTTCTACAAAAACTAATTATCCATAGACACTGTTATTCTTAGCCAAGAAACTAGCACAGGGCACATGGATGGAGCATTATTAAATAACACCATTTACAATTGCCCTCATTGGTCAAGGAGGCATTCATTCACTGGAAACTCTTCCGGATCAGAACTTTTAGAAGGGGGACTTTCATTTATCACTGTCTTCACTTCATCAACAGTCATTCGAAAATGAAGACAGCAGAAATTACTCTGATTGTTCATCATTTGTTACAGATATTAGGGATAAGGTACCCTCTGCTGTACATTATAAGGATATTGCAAGCTACTGAGGAGTTCCATACCAATACAGAGGAACGAGGCAGAAGGTCAAATTCTTTTATAAGTTTATGGAACACCGAGATAACTTGTAATATCCTTATCGTGATGCCAGGGGGTACTTTATCTCATATAATACATGGCCACACAATCACCTTTCCCACAAACCACTTACATCCTAGGTGTGTAGCCCTTTCATATGCAAAAATGAAGAATAAAAATAAAACCTCTAGTGCAAAATTAAACACATAAAAAAACTCATTACATATTTGTTGCAAACAGATATTAGAAACAGTTCAATACAAGTTAGTTTTTTTTTGTTTTGTTTTTCAAAAAAAAGCTGCAGTAGCTCGGAACATGTAGAAACATACAGAAAAATTGAAGTTTTTCTCCAGCTAAGGAGTACAAAGAATATACATATTCTCTCTGCCTGTCATTCTAAGCTTTTAAAACACAGCAGAGGAAAGAAATGCAGTGTTCTATTTGGTGCTTTAAACAGCTGCTTTGGTTATGATCTGTGGCCTGACTTCCCTTTCACCTCGGGTGCTGGAACTTTCGGCAGACATTGTGACAGCAGAACTTGACTGTAATAACTTATAATAGTTGAGTTCTGACGTCTTTGTAATCAGTGACTTGGGGCCATATGTACGAACACATTTTCCCATAGACACAAAATGGGTAAAACCCTTTGATACATCTGCCCCTTGGTGTATCACAAGTTGTTGGTTTTAAAGTAATCAGAGACTGCCATTTATACAGGGATATAGAATCCCATGTATTGTAAATAGATATTTGAAAATGTGTTGCCCTGACCTCTATTCTAGTATATGTTGGGTTATTCAGGGACTGCAATAGAACGTAACTCTGTACAGCACTAAACTTAAAAGGTCTTGTCCATACTGGGAGACGCAACACCAGCAGATACAACATGCCACACAGATCCCTTCCACTGAGGTAGGTGTCTTCAGGGCGCAGCTTGCCGAGCTGTCTCCTCATTAGTATGTCTGATATCCCACAGTTACTACAAAATGATATGCAAACTGTTCAAATCAAAATGCAATGTCAATGCGAAACGACACCTATCTGCACACATAACTATCAACGTGACATTGTAGGGTGTCAAAGGCATCAATCACACTGTGTGTGCTGACATACACCCAAACCTACATGGCACAGACTGGAGACTCAGCAGAGAGTAAAAATGGGTGACTGCACAGATAGCTCTGTGTGTTTCATCCATGGGAAAGAACGTTGTTACGTCTACTACCTCCCAGGCGAACACAGAGGTGTAACTTGAGGAGTCGTTGTCTAGTTCAATTGACAGCATCTCCGTATCTGGTTCTTCATGAGCTACATTTCCAGTGTTACCGTCACTAGAAAGGGATTGAAAAAGGGTAACCCAGTCCTGGGGTAGAATACTAGACTCAAGTTTTGGTTTTACCACCATGACTAATTGTGTACCAAACAGCTTGGACTTGGTCTTGGTCTTGGACTTGGCTTCTCTGCAATCACGATTATACCATGTGGGGTTAGCCATTTGTAGAGGTCGATGTGTAGTAGTGTGTTTAGTAAAAGAGACGTCCTTCAGATCCTCAAAACATTTAGCATGAAGGTCCATATAAATGTATGGAGAAAGGTCAAAATTGTCAAATGCAGGTAGAATTGTAATTAAACGTAGGTATAGAGGGCTACAGGCAACGTTATTATTGGCTAAGCTGTCCCTCTTAACATTCCTCCTGTTGTTAGTAATGGTCAAGTCCTCACAGGATTGCCCAGGGAATCTAGAACTAGTAGATCTGGGCAACCCTGAGGGCAAGGAGAAGGGGCTAGTGATCACTCTCATATCAAGGTATAACTTCCATGTCAATAAGATCTGACCATGATTACAAGTCTAAAAGTATATTGGTGATCGTACTCAAATATGTTACTTCGGAAACTGGGTTTCCTTGTCAGGTCCAAAACTATTCAACCATTGCATGCTCTCTACTGGAAGGATAATAACAACCCTATCAGTTGTGGGGCAGCCCTAATTGGAGGCAGAATACAAGAAGGCTCTGCCATATGTGGGATACCTCAATGCTGATCTTCATCACATGTTATATCCCCTATAAAGGCTGTGAGCTCAAAGCATACATTAAAATCTCCCCCAACTATAACAGCAATGGTTTTACCAGTCATCGCAACGCACTCTGTCAATATCAGTATAACCTGTAAATCAGCAAACTTTGTTGTACTTCTGCTATAAACATTGTACAATTAAAGTTTTTGGTCATTAGATGACTAAAATTCTAGTCCCAGTATATCGAGTGAATCAATATTTAGTTGTTTCACCCGGCACCCTAGTGAACTACAACCCCATATGGCAAAACCCCCAGATGGTCTACAAGCCCAAGTTCCCAAGGCCAGTATATGAAAGATTTTACAGCCTTGCCTGTGATGTGGAACTATGTCCCATGTTTCCTATAATATAACAATGTCAGTTTGATCAATAAATGCACCACAATCTTCTTGTGGCATTTTGCTCCTTAATCCTACTATATTCCATGACACTACTACTAAGGTGTTAATTTCTTTAGGGTCGTTTGTCAGGTCTTCCTGTGGTGATGTTAATGTTACTATGGGGCCGTGTGTGGTAGGGTGTGGATGTTTGAGTGTCACTCTAAAAAGGGATTTTTAGAGGCCATTTCTGAAGAAGCAGATGAATAATTTAAAGTCAGGGTTACAATATCTACAACATTCCCCTAGCTTAGATATAGCTGTCATTACCTGTCAGTCATTTAAGGATGACTAGGAAGAGGCTCGATGTCTCTCGTTGTGTTTAGTATGAGGGTGAATTTTAAATTGAATTTTTGAACTTAATGGAGTCATCAAGTGATAGAAAACCAGTTACAAAAAAAGAAGACCCGAAAGTCAACTTAAAGCAGTCAGAATTATCCTTATCAGAGGGAAAATGGGATGCTCCAGGGATGTCCGAATGGATTAAACTTTGGCACTTTTGAATGCCCCCTATCCAGTGAGTGACTTTATTAATTAAAGAAGCCTCACTCTCACCAAGATGAGGTCGGAGCTTAGGCACACCTAGTCATGTACACTGTCCTGCTGGATGGCGTTCGTGGACGACTTGTGCCTCCCCCGGTGCCACTTCTAGAACTATCTATAATTTTGGACTGGCTCGGGTTTTTAAAAAGTGGTTCAAGCATATGGGACTCTGGAATAGTAGAGTTGTTGTCTAAGAAATGTGTTCAGTGAGGACATGGTGCTCCTCGACGATGCAGTGCTTTGAAATCACTTGATAGCTTTTCCTGAACAAATTTGGGGATATCCATCATGGTACCCAATTTTTTGTACTAGTGGATTTCTTCAACAGTGTACCTTAAAATACTGAGGGTACTGACGGTTTGCTTGTTTTGCTGGATACGAAGAACTAATATACATTTTCGGGTACCTATCAAAGTAGTGCATCTTATGTGGGCGATTAGATCCACAATGAGCCTGGACGAACTGGGGGCTAACTCCCCTGATATACTGAAACGAGTTAGAATCTATCCTTCTGCCCTTAGTCTCGGACCTCTTAGAGGAGAAACTTGGACACAAGACGGTCTGAGAGTATTGTGAGGGGTGCTCAGACAACAAGCGCACCTTGGCTCTTAAATCTGTTATCTCAACCCTCATGATGTTGCTAATGTCTCAAAGCCTTTAAAGCACTCCTTGACTAATCGGGATTTGTTCATTGTGAATTACCTGCTGGTCGTGAACTATCCACCATTTTTGTTGAATCAACAGGACAAAATGGTTAGTACAAAGTATCTTATGTTCTAACGGAACATGGGGTTCCATTTGTGTTTGGGGAACAGTTGCATTGCTGCTTGCAGGGATAGATGTCAAATTATCTGGGGCAAGGGCCTCAATAATCATGGAGCATTTATTTTTTGGTCCTATTTTTACAAATAGCGAACCTACTTTTGGTTTCTTTTTTTGGATTTGTTGAGTTGGAATTGTCTGTACATAGAACTGCCCCACTTCCTCAATGAGGTCATTGATTTCACAAGGGTGCAAATATTGTAGGCTCATTTTAGGACTTTCTTGCTTGTGGGCTCCTCTGAATGTTTTTCCTTTTCCCCATTATCGTTATTAAACAAATCACTTATTATCAACTACAGCATCCAAGTGTGATGTTAAGCAAAAGTACCTTTTGCTAAAAGTAAAGAAGGCAGCAGCACAATACAATGGTACCTGGTCTACCCACAACAAATCACAAATAGCCATGCAAAACAACAAATAACTAGGCCTGGGCAGAGTTCATGGAGTTCCACTCTGCGGAATTCCACGGAGTTGATTAAAAACTCAGTGGAATTCTGCAGAGGTGTAATTCTGTGAGCCTCAGAGTCCCTCCTGAATGCACCCAATCTCTAAAGCACTATACATGGTCGGGCCTGGTTAGCCTGGTTAGCGAGATCCGATCCGGCTTAGCACTTACGAGATCGGGCGCTTTCAGAAGAGGGCCTAAGCAGTAAAAGCTGCAGTTTCAGGCCTCTTGTGCACAAGTGTGCACAGTGAAAATAAAAAGCGAGGACTCATCTGGGTCCTCGTTGTCACTGTCAGTCGCCTCTCTCTGCCCCCTGCTGGAGCATCCAGTCCAGAGCTGGTGCCGGCAGCAGCTCCATGCTGCTGCACCAACTTCCGGCCAAGAGTGCGCACTGCAGCCCAGTTATGGGCTACACATTGCAAGCGCAGACTGCCTGCGCTTGCACTGTGTGGCCCATAACTGGGCTGTAGTGCACATGCTGTGAGCGCCGCTCCGCTGGTGGGACTAGTGGAGTTTTGGGCTGAACTCAACACTCCAAGCGGAGCACGGAGTGCCAAAAACTCCATTGGCTCCGCCAGTGGAGCTCACCGCCCACCCTACAAATAATAGCAAATAAAAGTCTCTCAAGAGTCCAGCCAAAAAAAAACTGAATATGTTATTGACTTGTCTATGCGAGTTTCTTTGGGCGCTGTTAAAAACAAATAAGTAGTCAGGTGTGTGGGGCCTCTCGAGGGCAAAAGATGACCTTCTAGCTGGTGCTGTCGTGCTCAACAGGGCCAGACTACTTTCATGCAGTATTAAAACAGTGCTCACAAGGAAGAAATTCATAGGAATAGGGCGCTCACAGTAAGTCCATATAGTAATAGTACAAGGTATTTGTGGCACGGTGCACCTGGCAAGAGGATCTTCCTTAATCCTCCAATGTTTCAAGGGAAATTGACAGTGACAAAACAGATGTCAGGGCACTCATGAATCCATAATTAGAAGTTAGTAATGTATCCACTCTTCATTGTATAATGACAACAATCTTGTGTAGATCTCAGAGTCCACTTTATTCATAAAGCATAGAGTTCAACAAATAAAGATCATCCTTGAAATCAAAGCATTGTGTAGTAAACACGGCCAATATTCCAATAGCCACCACAGCCACAGTGTTTCATCCTATGAGAATATGTTCTCTTAAGGACTTCATCAGGGATTAACTTCAATTTATAATGTTAAGTGCAAATAATCCTCTAATAATAACTGCAATACCTTTGTATACTATAATCAATCCACAATCAATACCGATTTGAAGTAATCACCATTCGTACCTATCCAATCATGGTTATCAAAGTATAAGTGGGGAACCCAAAGTGGAGCCTGTTGTGAGTATAAGGATAGGGTCCAAGTTAATGTGAAACTTAATGATAATCCCTCCAAAATGAACAAATATGTTTAAAGGGAAGATCTACTGATAATCAATAGTAAACCCTCCAACAATTCTTAAAGGACCTACCTTAACTTCAATTTATAATGTTAAGTGCAAATAATCCTCTAATAATAACTGCAATACCTGCAGAGACAAAATTTACATACTATAATTTCCAAATAACCTATATTGTCCGGGATACAAGACCGCCACCAAATAATTAAATAAAACCAAGGCGAATGAGCCACAACTAACCTTTGTATACTATAATCAATCCACAATCAATACCGATTTGAAGTAATCACCATTCGTACCTAGAGTAAAGTAAACATGAGAAAGACATCTGTGTGATAAGCCAGAACCGCGTAAATTAGAAAGTCACAAACCTATGTAACATAAAAAAATCTCAAAGAAGATATCTAGGTCACAACAATCTATTACGATCACTCACCTATCCAATCATGGTTATCAAAGTATAAGTGGGGAACCACACCGCGGTCAAATCCATCCGCAGCGTTCCCAGTAACAAAAAACAATGTCGAAGCTGACCGACCGGGGAGGATTCTATTTAAAGCGTCCCCACGTTTACTGCTAAGAAATGGAAAGGGGACTTCAATAAACAAAAACGGGCACCATCTTGGAAGTATATAACTATTGGCGAGAACATCTTCAACACTGTGGAACCGAGCGGACCTCTATTAAACTCAATGGACGATATAACACTGAAAATATACCTTGATGAAAGGTGAACCAGCCCATTGAGGACATGAGCAATAGATTCAAGGCACGGGGATACTCTTCCAATGTGATTAACAATGCCCGTGCGAGGGCGTTGCGTTTGAAAAGATCGGACACACTTTGTCAAAAATCGAGACCTAGAGATAATACTATTAGATGTATAGTCAACTATACAAAACCAGCCACCCTACTGAGGGCTTGTATGAATAGGCATTGGTATATTTTAACAGCGGATCCTATTCTTAGAAAAGTGATCCCGAGTACCCCGGTTTTTACCTTTAGGAGAGGTAGGACACTCAAGAGTATTCTATGTCCCAATTTTCGCAATTAACAGAACTACTGTAATTGGCTTAGTAGTCGTAGTAAAG
Organism: Pleurodeles waltl; assembly: GCF_031143425.1. NCBI lineage: Eukaryota > Metazoa > Chordata > Amphibia > Caudata > Salamandridae > Pleurodeles > Pleurodeles waltl. The sequence continues at coordinate 554,880,521 of NC_090448.1, forward strand.
GTTTTTTCAAGTGTGGACATAGTGGCATGTGTAGATGGGCTAAGTCAGGTATCTCCACATTCGTGAGCTCTAGGGGGGTGCAATACAACATCAATCACAATATTACATGTGATAGTAACTTTGTCATTTATATGATCTTATGTAATTGTGGCCTGTATTATATAGGTAGTACTATTAGACCACTCAAAATTAGGGCGAGTGAACATTTCAGAGCCCTGTGGCAGGAAGATGAGAGATACCCTATAGTAAGTCACATGCGGCAATGCCCAAAACGTAACAACACATGTGGTTTTGAATTCTTTGGATTTGATCTCATAAAGAGAGACCATAGGGGGGGTAATAGAGAGTTAGCCCTCAGAAGAAGAGAATGTTACTGGATCTTAAAACTCAGAGCGGTGGAAGATGGTCTTAACACCAATTTCGAGATGGAATATTACTTAGGGGATTAATGTATTATTGTTTCCAACTATTGGATTATGACCTGTAGTGTGTTGCCGACTTGGGGTGTTTAACAAAAGTGTATTTATTATTTAGTGTTTTTTGTGAGTTCATTATAATTATACTTCTCTGGAATGTTGTGACTTAAATATTTCACGATGTTATCTACATTGACTATTATTAATTTTGAACTAATACTTTGGGGTTTGGACTGTATATTGCTTTACCTATGATTTGACACTGCATATAGATCTTAGATGCACTTACATCTCACTACATATACTGTGAATTGTACTACAAATTCTATGTAATATATGAAATAACAGCAGTACTACAGTGACATACTAATTGGGGATTTCTCCTATATGATCAGAGGATTTTACTTGTCATATAAGGTTACATAGGGTCTAAATGGGGCACGTCCCATTAAACCCCACGTTTATTTGTGTTATTTTCGATTTTCTCCTCCTTTTTAGTATTGTACAACATATCTCGTCAGTTTGATTACTAATGGCTTGGTGTTCTAATTATTTAGGTTGATGGTTAGTATTGACACTTAGGTGTCCCAGACTCTTATTTGGGGCGTCATTTTGTCAACATTTATTACATATGTGAATATCTTGCCAACAACCATTACTTTACTTTTAGCGATATTTCCCTGACAGAGTATGGGCTGGTTCACCTTTCATCAAGGTATATTTTCAGTGTTATATCATCCTTTGAGTTTAATAGAGGTCCGCTCGGTTCCACAGTGTTGGAGATGTTCTCGCCAATAGTTATATACTTCCAAGATGGCGCCCGTTTTTGTTTGTTGCAGTCCCCTTTCCATTTCTTAGCAGTAAACGTGGGGACGCTTTAAATAGAATCCTCCCTGGTCGGTCGGCTTCGACATTGTTTTTTGTTACTGGGAACGCTGCGGATGGATTTGACCGCGGTGGGGTTCCCCACTTATACTTTGATAACCATGATTGGATAGGTGAGTGATCGTAATAGATTGTTGTGACCTAGATATCTTCTTTGAGATTTTTTTATGTTACATAGGTTTCTGACTTTCTAATTTACGCGGTTCTGGCTTATCACACAGATGTCTTTCTCATGTTTACTTTACTCTAGGAACGAATGGTGATTACTTCAAATCGGTATTGATTGTGGATTGATTATAGTATACAAAGGTTAGTTGTGGCTCATTCGCCTTGGTTTTATTTAATTATTTGGTGGCGGTCTTGTATCCCGGACAATATAGGTTATTTGGAAATTATAGTATGTAAATTTTGTCTCTGCAGGTATTGCAGTTATTATTAGAGGATTATTTGCACTTAACATTATAAATTGAAGTTAAGGTAGGTCCTTTAAGAATTGTTGGAGGGTTTACTATTGATTATCAGTAGATCTTCCCTTTAAACATATTTGTGCATTTTGGAGGGATTATCATTAAGTTTCACATTAACTTGGCCCCTATCCTTATACTCACAACAGGCTCCACTTTGGGTTCCCCACTTATACTTTGATAACCATGATTGGATAGGTACGAATGGTGATTACTTCAAATCGGTATTGATTGTGGATTGATTATAGTATACAAAGGTATTGCAGTTATTATTAGAGGATTATTTGCACTTAACATTATAAATTGAAGTTAAGCCCTGATGAAGTCCTTAAGAGAACATATTCTCATAGGATGAAACACTGTGGCTGTGGTGGCTATTGGAATATTGGCCGTGTTTACTACACAATGCTTTGATTTCAAGGATGATCTTTATTTGTTGAACTCTATGCTTTATGAATAAAGTGGACTCTGAGATCTACACAAGATTGTTGTCATTATACAATGAAGAGTGGATACATTACTAACTTCTAATTATGGATTCATAAGTGCCCTGACATCTGTTTTGTTACTTTCATGCAGTGTACAAATAAAAATAAAGCAATACTATATGAACTAAACCAAAAAATAACTTGAGTAAAAGCCAAATGGGGTGGCCCAGCCTCGTCCAGGCTCGGACAGGTGCAGATGGGCCCACTCTAGGCCTGATCTTCTTCCGGGCACGCAGCCAGAGGTTCCTGCCCAAGTCCCTGGGGAAGAACAGGGCTATTTTAAGTGCTTGGAATGGCGTGCTGCAGGCGGCGTACACCTCCGCTTCTGAGAAAAGGTGACTGCTGGGGCACAAAGTCACACCCCAGTAGAGGCATACTTGAGTGCCATGGGACGAATAAGGCACTTTTAAGCGCTTGGAACAGTGTGCTGCGGGCAGCGTGCCGCTCCGCCTCTGAGGCAGGGTGACTGCTGGGGGACTAAGTCCTACCCAAACAGAAGAATGCTGCAGTGTCTGCGTCCCCTTATATTTTATGTGTGTATCCTTCTCTGTCTGTCACCCACGTTTCCGCTGTCAACAAACAGGACTCAGAAAAAATTAATCTCTGTCACATGCAACTTTTTTACACAAACCGACTAAGAGAGCAACGTCACCCAAAACATCTCAACACTTTGCTGCTGAAGCAGCAGTCTGCCACTGTATTACAGTGTCAAAATTAGGCCATTTGTAGAACATGTGCTGCTCTGTTTTGTTTTGCAGAACTTTATCATTAAGCAGAAAAATGTGTAATGCAACGATTTTACAAAACAAAAATTATAATCTGCAGCCCTTAACACGTGAATATTTTAAGAACTTTCTGCTCAGGGTATACTGGATGATGAGCAGTGCACGACAAATCACAAGAGTTCTGTAACTCACTGACAACCCACTTCAGTCGAAAGATATAAGAAATCCACAATAGATTCAAACCCCAGACCCACCAGCTGACTACAAACACCCAAGAACCCAACTCTCCAAGCAACACCCACCTCCTCCACACCTGGACCCCCGTCAACATAGAGGACACCGCCACCACCATGGCCTCCATCCACTCCAGATCACCATTGGGCCCCTGCCCACACCATATCTTCAATAAGGCAAACCTCATCATCGCCCCCACCTCTGCAAAACCATTAACAGCTCCTTCGAGTCAGCCACCTTCCCAGAAAGATGGAAGCACGCAGAAATCAATGCCCTGCTGAAGAAACCAAAGGCAGACCCAGACGACCCCAAAAACTACTGGATGATCTGCCTCCTCCCCTTCCCAGCCAAGGTCATCGAAAAAATTGTAAACAGCCAACTATCCCGGTTCCTGGAAGACAGCAAGGTACACAACACCTCCCAATCCGGATTCCGCAGAAACCACAGCACCAAGACTGTACTCATTGCTGCCACAGACGACATTAGGACCATGCTTGATGAAGGAGAAACAGCAGCACTCATCCTCCTGGACCTCACCGCAGCTTTCGACACGGTATGTCATCACACTCTCTGCACGCGCCTCCACAACGCTGGAATCCGCAACAAGGCACTCAACTGGATCTCGTCATTTCTCTCAGGCAGAACCCAGAGTCCGCCTCCCACCGTTCCTGTCAGGAGCCGCCAGAATCATCTGTGCCGTTCCCCAAGGATCTTCGCTCAGCCCCACGCTCTTCAACGTTTGCATGGCCGCCCTCGCAAACATCGCACGAACCCACCACATCAACATAGTTTCCTACGCAGACGACACTCAACTCATCCTCTCCCTCACGAAAGACCCTACAACTGCAAAGAACAACCTCCACAACGGACGTCACGCCATCGCCAGCTGGATGGAATCAAGCCACCTCAAGTTAAACACAGACAAGACAGAAATCCTCATCTTTGGCACCAACCCCTCAACTTGGAATGACTCATGGTGGCCCACCTCCCTAGGAACTGCACCCTCACCCACCACCCACGTACGCAACGTAGGCTTCATCTTGGACTCCACACTCAGCATGACTCAGCAGGTCAATGCCATCTCCTCTTCCTGCTACAACACTCTCCGCATGCTCTGCAAAATCTTCAAGTGGATTCCCGTTGAAACCAGGAAAACTGTCACCCACGCCCTGGTCAGCAGCCGATTGGACTACGGAAATGCCCTATATGCAGGAATAACAACCAAACTCCTAAAAAAGCTGCAAAGAATCCAGAACGCATCCGCCCGCCTCATTCTGGACATCCCACGCTGCGACCACATTTACCCCCACCTCAGAGACCTTCACTGGCTACCAGTATCAAAGAGGATCACCTTGAAACTCCTCATCCACACACACAAGGCCCTCCACGACACAGGCCCAGCCTACCTCAACAACAGACTCACCTTCCACACCCCCACCCGCAATCTTTGCTCCGCCAGCCTCGCCCTCGCCTCCATCCTCCGCATCTGCCGCACCACCGCCGGAGGAAGATCCTTTTCTCACCTATCCACCCATACCTGGAACTCCCTACCGCTCCACCTTCGCCAGACCCAAGACCTCTTGACATTCAGGAAACGCCTAAAGACATGGCTCTACAACCAGTAGCTCCCCCCCGCGCCTTCAGACCCAAACGGGTGATTAGTGTGCTCTATAAATCCTTGATTGATTGATTGACAAACCACTCACTTCTGGCCTGGGGGAAAGTTCAGTGCTTTGATGCACAATAAAGGTTAGTTAGGTTTATGCTCCACAAACGCAGGGATCCAGACACTAACGAGGCACCGAGAATGTCCATGACTTGCTGCTATTGCTCCAGCATTATGACTAACTTCAGCATAGTTACAGGGTTTTCTCCTGAGCTGATCAGGTCCCCCATAAACAGAGGCACTTAAAGAACTTCTAAATGTGCAATAGTAAGGCAGCAATGTTTACTGAAGCCACACAAACCATATTCCTCTTGGAAAACAGTTCAGATAATCTTTCAAACATCTGTCACTGGACTGAAGAGAATTTTCTGTATCCAGATTCATAAAAACACGCTGCTCTTTATCGACAAGAACATTTCCTTTGCCCCCAGTCAATTCAGGTATTAGAAGCATAAAAGTCTAGAATTCCAAGCCTAGAAAGTCTTCCCCCTTGTTCTAACACAACAGAGGGTAAAACTTACTACAGCACGAGAGATGGAGTGTCTACACTATTGGAGAGTGTATCTCAGAATTTCTAACACAAAAAAGAATTGTGCTCCAATAATACTGTAACCAGCATATGGGCTTCCAAAATTATTGTGACATTGAGAAAGTATAGGCAAGTGTAGATTTAAATTATGAAGATACATTTATAGGGAGTTAAGTAAAGTAAATCTGAACTTAGTTATGCTTACCTTCACAATAGATTTGAGTCTATATTCTTCCTCCAATTATTTTGAAGAATAACATGTAGAACTTGATATTTTCATAGTATACTCACTTGTAACTTCATCAATTTTGATTTACCTAATAAATTGATTGCCAAATTGCACAGACTGCAGTTTCGTGCAGGGTGACTTTTTTCCAACTCATATAAGAGATCCGGTTAATCCATCACCAAAGTCACTTCCTAAACCTCTGGTGTAACCTAAGATTAACGTAGGAGTACCTTACTTCATCCATAGGGTATGCCAGGGTAAAAGGCTGGTCTACTTGCAAAAGCCGGTCCCACATTACATCAAGGACAAAAATCTCTGTTCTGCCAGTGCATACCACAACAGAAACAATACTTCAAATAACCAAAGCATCAAGATTCCCAAACCTTAAAATTATTTGAGCCCCATGTTGGTCTTAACCCCAAACCCATGTGTTCTCAAAATTCTAGAACACATTACTTTTTAGTCTGGTGTATGCAGAACTCATGACAGCAAGGCTGGTGGATGAAGAATGGTGAATAGAGGGTCTTTATTGAATCCAGTTGGACTCTATCTACTGTCTCTGTCAATGGCTTCGTCTCAACAGTTAAATGCATCGTGGTGACCATATGGTGACAATGTAGCACAATACTCGAATCTGTACATAAATAAAAGTAGTTTCCTCTTTAGATTTTCAAAGAAGGAAATAACGAGGTTTGCCTAATGCACTTCAACACAAGCTCAAATGAGTAGCAGACGAATCATAAATTATGCTTGGTCTGGACGGAAACAAGATGCCATTTCTGACCACTCCCTGATGTGCTTTTTAAATCAAACTCAAGTCCTCATTCAACTATTTTGTTTATTTGACCACTGGCATTTCCGTGTGCTAATTTGCTTTCAAAATGCACTTTCCCTCTCCGCTTTTAATGACACGTCTATGATTCCAATATGCTACACAACATGGAGAGACAGGAAGACTACATACTTGTTGCTCTGCTGTGAGCAGAACCTCAGTACAGTGCACAGGCCCGATTTGACATGGATGCATTTGTGTACTTAAAAGCACGAATAAAGAAGCTGGTGAGTCTTGCCAACAAATCACGGGACAATGCATTGAATTCCAAGGTGGGTGTATGTATGTAAGGTGGATCGTATCCTAGCCAAATTAATTGTGATTTGGTTCCAAAAGAAAGCCCACCTGTCAAACCTCATTTGCAAGAACTTCTATCCAGGACTGAAGTGGGAGGAAAAGGTGCATGTACATATCACTCTATCAGCATAGTGTTGAATATTTTTCGATTACAGCCTGTGTGGAGCCTTTCTTGGATAAGCTTTCAGCCAACCCTCTTCATCAATTGTTCTCTTGTTGTGTCGTTCACTTTTTTCTCCTGCCTACAACTGCACACAGCATTGGGGAAAAGGTCACCCCACGTCAGGCACTGGCTCACTTCACTATGATTGTTAACATTCTGCTCTTTCACAGGGAGCACATCTGCACACAAAGTCATTTTCTTCATTATCAGGGATTAATATGGCATTGTGTGCTGTTTTCAGATTAAAAAAAAATATATGTTTGATTTTAGCCATTCTCGTATATTGGTAAAAGCCTGGCAGCTCCCCTTAATAAAGTTTTACAAAAGCCATGAAAAAACAAAACAAGAAATGACAAAACCAAAAGTCTGGCAGCCCTTCCAGCCCTATTGACTTTGCCAATGCTTGTTATATTTTTGGGTTCTCTTCAATAACCTTTACGCAGCCAGCAACACTGATCCATGTTTCAGCAGCACATCACCAAAGCTCCTTTGAATAAAGATGAATACCCAGAGTTATGTGTTATGCTAGGCTTGCATGTGGTGCAGAATCTCTATTGCCTTTTAGTGGCATTCTATGCTGCCATGAGGTGATATAAAAGATTCAGGCCCGTATTTATACTTTTTTTGCGCCGCACTTGCTTCATTTGTTGACACAAAAGCGGCGCAAACTTGCAAAATACAATTGTATTTTGTAGGTTTGCGCCGTTTTTGCGTCAAAAAGCAGCGCACATGCGGCGCTAAAAAAGTATAAATATGGGCCTCAATTTGTGCTGCAGTACAGGATCACATTATGATCCCCTGGCAATGGTAAATTGTCAGTGGAGGCTTTGTGACAATGATTGGCAGTCATGGCATAGATGGCAGATATTTTCAGGGCAGAATAGGTACAGGTTTAAGCCAATCAGCCCACAGAGGCCGTTTGGCATGATATGTGAACTTTATAAGAATCGATACTCTTGAAGGACTGGTATCCTTATAACTCACAATGGCCAAGGTACTATTTTATAATACATAACTTTACAAGAATTGCTACTGCCGACGACAGTCTCTTTTGAATGAAGACAAGCCTAAGTACACAGAATACAATTTTAGCAATTTTGCACTACCAAATTAGTGCAAAGACAACATTTGTAGGGGGTGACCGTAGATTGGTTTCACATCTGTATAGGGCCTTAAGGAAGAACCTGTCTTGCCCCGAGTTCCCAGTGCACACCTGATGGGGTGAAATATTGGGAACACCCCTACAAGCTAAGAACTGGGTGGCCATACACGAGGGAGTCCAGATTGTGTCTTCTAATGCTTGATTCAAGTTGACGCAATTTAAGGTCATCCACCTAGTGTACCTGACCCCGACCACATTACATACCATTTACTCAGATAGGTCCCCAACATTCCCCAGATGCCACCATATAGCTGCAGATTTCAAAGACATGAGTTGGGATTGCCCTTGTTTAGGCGGGTATTAGGAAGGGGTACTCATTTCCCTGAAGGCGGCCACAGGTTAAGACAGCTCCTGCGCTATAGGGCAATGCCTGCTGGGACGGGTCCCTATCAAGAAGAAAAAGAAGTTAAGTAGGCGATTCCTACTTCTGTGGCTTACACTGACTAAATGTAGAATAGCCATTCTATGGCTGTCCCCAAATGCCCCCAAACATACTGACTGGAGGAAAGATGTGGCTGCATGGACGACTGTGAAGGAATGCCAAATGGGTAAATCCCATAAGGATAACAAACTGATGGATGAAGTGCAGGCCTGGGCTGTGATGCTTACAGACTTATTAGAGCCTCCTGGTGCACTTCTGTTGTGATTTGTACAAGGGGTGGGCTTCCAGTGAGTTGGTGGAGGTTGAAGAGGGATAACACCCCACATACGTGGAGACTGGGGGTAGTGCATTGTTATTACATGCTAATCATATGGCTGGTGCCCGTTTGTATATATGTTGGGGCTAGAACTTGTATGAGGGACCCAGGAAAGGAAGAAGGCAAATAGATGTTGCTTGTAATACCACCTGATATCGTAGTCACATTTTTTTGTCGATTTGTCACTACTGCATCTTGATATTGTTCAAAAGCCAATAAAAACCTATACATTAAAAAAAAACATTTGCACCAAGTGATCTGTGCTAAAACAACATTCTGCAGCAGGCAGGTGTCTACATCTTGATATCCATATGTACCAGCACTTTGCATTCCATGTAATCTGGATGTTTGTGGAAAACCGAAATGGCCCCGGTGCAATCAATGGAATCTGGCTCCATTTCATTTTGTTGAATAGTGTCCGAGAGAGATGATCGGAGTATAGAACACAGCCTAAAAGTCTTCTGTTGTTCCAAAGTGAAAACGTTTCTTTAAATAAAATCACACTAATAGATTAATAAATAAACTGCAACCACTTGGCTTTAGGAAACATCTATGTCTGCATTTCCTCATAAGGTGTTGCTAGACGCAGCTTGAGCTGTCTTGCGAAACTATTAGGATCTAAACTGAGAGAGAGAGGATAAAGGTCAGGCCCTCTCAGACACTGGTAGTTGTAACTGTCAGTCATATATTGATCAGGGCACTTTCATCAGCCATTCTCTCACTGTAATTGTCACCCATATCATATGGAGCTTCGACATTGCACTGGCATACGGCCATTTCATCGACCCAGCCATCAGAATCAGCAAAGGATGTGGGAGCTCAGTCCCTGATTGTCAGTAAATTCAAGGTCATTCAGGAGGTGCCGAGGAGCAGAGAAGAAAACAGGAAAGCCTTGGGTGATCTGTGTCTCTCTTTTACTAAGTAATAATTTACTAAGTAAAAGATAGACACTGATGATCTTGTGAGGTTCAGCATGATGCTCCCGCACTCACTCAGAGTGAACAATTGATATTCCCTTTGTTGCATGAATTCAATTCCAGCTATACTGGCAGGATGATGTTTCCCTTTTTTATACCACAATTTATTTTTCTACAAGACCGGCCCTTCTCTGATTTTTCTTGCTGGGTCTATTATTTGCTTAAGGAACTTTGTAGATTTACTGTTCAGAATTTTAATTTACTTTGGGACTTTTTCCTCACTGCCAGCAGGATCACAAATGGTCCTGATGAAGACCCATGAATGTGATGCCAGTAAGGGTCCAACCATCAAGCTTTCGAGCGGACTAATGAGCATTTGAAACACTGAATGGTTTCTAATGATAAAAAAGAATGGGGCAGATTTACAGGCGCCTTGCGTCGCCAAAGTGTAATTTTTTTTTTACCCTAAGGCAGCGTTAAGGAGGCCTTTCCCCCGTGCCATATTGACTAAGTGGCTAAATGCATGCATTGCACCACGTTGTAAAACCTTGCGCCACATTATGCCTATGCCAGGCATAATGCATGCAAGGGGGGCATTCCGACGCAAGGAGGCCTGAAAAAATGGTTCAGTGAAATTTACAAAATTTCACTGCCCCATTTTTTCTGTCATTTTTAACACCTGCTCAGAGCAGGTGTTAAAATGACGCACCCATATTAACCTATGCGGCTCCCTGTGCTTTGCTGCACTAGCGTCAAAATTCTTGACGCTAGTGCAGCAAAGCACCACAATAGCGTCAGAAATGTTGATGCCACTGTGCTAAAGACAACCATGGTGCACCGTATTACATGGTGTCGTTAGTTGGCAATAAGCGGACGCAGGAAAAGTGGCACACCAGGACCGATGCGTCACTTTCTTGTAAATCTGCCCCAATTAATTTTCTTACATGCACAAAAAGCCAGTGGTCTAACAAAGGTCCCACACCCTCGTGGTGCCGGGGGGGCACGAGCTCCAGGGGGGCCCCTCACCAAAGTACACTTTGCACAGGTGGAAGGCCCCTGACTAGGTCCAGTGGGGAGTGGGCCTCTCGCAAGGGACTTTGCAGGGGGTCCCCCTCAAGTTTCGTTACCCCACTGCAAAAAGCTATTACCTCGAAACTCTGTACTGTGGCCTTTGAGCTTCCTGTTAGCTTTATACTCATACACCGACTCACAAAGCCATTTACCCACTGAATGATACGTCTTTTCTTCCACCAATATCGACCTGAGTACTAGTCACTTCACTCATTCATCCAACAACCCACTGTCTCATACATCGATCTACTGTATGTGGCCACTCATCAATCCAGCTGATTTCCCACATTATCCAAACTTCCATCCATCTCTTAACCACTCATCCACCCAATGTGGTGTTAACTTAAAAGGCATCCACTGACCCACCTACCCAAACATCCACTAAATCAGAGACCCACTTACTCATCCATCAAACAACCCACCCACACACTCTAAAATCCATGCACCCAATCATCCACTCAGCCACCTATTGACTCATTCCACTCTTTTATTCATCTACCAACTCAGACATCAACTCACCCATCTCGCACTCATCCATCCAAATGTCTACCCTCATGCATCTGTTAGGACAACAAACCTATTTACTATATAGTAAAACAGGGGCGAAGAGAGTCAGGGATATAATTAATATCAGGAGAGCCCTCAAGCACCCAATAGGGTGACAGGTTTCATCATTGGGCTATCTCCTCGTCAGACCGGTGCTGTCAGGAGGCACGAGGGTTCTGGAGCCTCTCTTTTTCATTAGGTTGCAGTTTTGCTTTTTAATATGTGTAAGGATGTACGTGCTATTTTCTCCAGTTTGTTTACACCTGACTTGGCATACATAGGCTTCTCCCAGCCTTTTACTTGACCCCTTTTGCTTTGCCATCTCCATTTCGTTTCTTCCTGAGCGAGTTCTCCTCCATGCACAAGGTCCTCCTACCACCACCCACAATACCCTCCAAATCAATCATTCTTCTGGAAACCGCCTTACCCCTTTTTTCAACCTCGCCCTATGTTATCTTATGTGCCTTTTTTAGGCCGCGGCCAGGGCAGAGGAAGAGGCAGAAGGAGAGGCAGACGGGTCCATTGGAACAGAGAAGAACCACAAATGGTCACTCGGAGTCAGGGCAAGAACCCCCCACCGAGGACCTTGTGGTCAACTTATCTGATGGACGACTCTCAACATACGAATCAGCAGCCTTGAACAAAGGCCTAGGTTTTGTCCCGACACCCTCTGAGGATCCTTTCTATCTGAACTGTGAACTCTCCCAGTTCTTTAGGAAAATACGACTTCATTTTTTCTTTTTGGAACGTCCTGTGACATCTGGGAGTGATGACACTGGTCTTAGAAAACCATCCACTTTTGTTCGTCCATCACACTCTCTCCCAATTGAGGTACTGGCTTTTGAAAAAGCTGTTATGGCGGATCTTGATTCAGTCCGCCCCAAGAGGCCATTTATGAATTTACCGTCTACAGAGAGGAATGCCTTGAAAGATCTATCTTTGGATCAATCAATAGTGATTAAGCCAGCAGACAAGGGAGGTGTGATTGTATTTATGAACACCTCAGATTATAGGCATGAGTGCCTACGTCTTCTGAGTGATACGACTCATTATGCCCTCCTTGCTCGTGACCCTACTAACGATCTTCAAACAAAAATCAGGAGTATGATTGAATAGGCCCGTAGCAACTCGTGGATCTCCTGTAAAGAAGCTGAGTTCCTCAACATGGCACATCCTCGTACTCCATATTTCTACTGCTTGCCCAAGATACATAAAGGTACCTTTCCTCCTCCAGGGCGACCCATTGAATCAGGCATTGGTTCAGTGTTAGAACCTCTGTCTGTTTTTTGTGATTTCTTTCTCCAACCTTTGGTGAAGATTCTAGCACTTTCCTCAAGGACACAACACACGTCCTGAACCTGATTGAAAACATCAATTGCAATACCCAAGTTCAAGCCCTCATCACTCTGGATGTAGAGGCCTTATATACCAACATTCATCAGGAGGCCACTTTATAAGTGGTGGAGTCAGCTCTCCTTGCAAGTTCATGGTCATCTCCAACTCCGGTCCACTTTGTGATGCAATGCGCGACATTAGCTATGAAAAGGAACTTTTTTCAATTTGAAGATTCCCTGTTCCATCAGATTCAAGGGACATCAATGGGCAGCACGTTTGCACCTAGTTTGGCCTGTTTGTATATGTTTAACTTTGAGAGGATGTTTATATTACAACCATCCAATCCTTTTCACGATAACATCACACTGTAGCGGAGGTACATAGATGATATTCTCATTATCTGGAAAGGGTCATATGAGGATATAGACAACTTTACTCACTGGGTCAACACCTTGGACCCATTTTTGAGATTTACTGCCCACTCTTCATCTACACAAGTCTCCTTCCTGGACCTTGTGATCAAGATAGACAACGGCAAGCTCACTACCAACACCTTCCACAAAAGTACTGATCGTAATAGTTTACTTTTGTATGATAGCCATCACCCTAAGGCCCTGCTTGATAACCTACCTGTTGGCCAATTCCTAAGGTTACGTCGCAACTGCAGCTCAAACCAAGCTTTTGACATCAAGTCCCTTGATCTTAAACAGAAACTCATTGATCAACGCTATCCTAAAAAGATAATTAATCCTGCTTACAAAAGAGCTCGTAATAATCATAGAGACGCTCTACTGGCACCTGTGCTTAGAGAACCGGAAAATCGTGTTTCCACATACACCCCGCTGTCCAACTCTATTAAGAAACTCATTAATAAACGTTGGAATATCCTACAGAGTGGCGGTATTCAGATCCCGAGGCCCCTGTTTGCTTTCAAAAGATCTCCTAATATACGAGATTTAATTGTCCATACTCGCCCTCGCTTACATCTTGACTCGGTTAAACAAACTACTCTCTGGAACCTGCCTCCGGTCATTGGGCATCACCCGTGTGGCTCTTGTAATGTCTGTCCTCTCACTAAGCGCATTGACAGAGTGGACCTTGATCACTTTGGTACCTGGCATTTGAATAAGCATACCAATTGTAATACACGCCAATGTATTTACTTGATTTCCTGTCCTTGTAATTTGAAATACATTGGGATGACAACTCGCCCGGTAAAACAGCGAATCAATGAACACCGGAGCAATATTAGATGCTCCCGTATTACAACAAAACTTAGCTCACACTTTCTAGAAGCTAAACATGGTCCTGATGACATGTGGTGGATTGTGTTACAGGTACCGAGATACAATAGTAACGATCCCAACTTTTTATTTAAAATTGAACAACGATGGCTGTTCAGACTTAAGACCTATAGTGAAGGTCTTAATGATGAAATTCCCTGGAATTCTTTGACACTCTAGAACGTGACTACAGTTTCAAAACAAGACTATTTTTTTGTTTGCCACCAATCGTTGGTTTCTTGCTATCCCCGGATCTCTGATGACTTATGTATCGTTTTATGACCTCTGGTAAGACTAAAAATAACCATAAAATCCACACTTGGTGTGGGTACTTGTTTTCTGAGTTGTTTGTGGACTTGGACTCCCCTCCCCTGGAAGTGAGCTCTATATCCATATTTTTGAGTGTAGTAATGAGCCACATGTTTGGTTGGGTGATTACAACTGGATTGCTTACGCTTGAATTCCAAGTTGATCCTGGCATTACAGACGTTTTTGCTTTGGATTAAACCACCACTGGTAAGATGGCCGCCACTATAGTACACTCGGTGTCCATTCTTTACCTCTGTGCATATCTACCATTTTGCACATCATCTATGTATTTCCTTATTTTATTATCAGACGATTCTATCACTTTCACTTAATAATATTTATGTGCTGTCATGATCGTTTTTAATTTAAAACTGATCTAGCAATAACGGGTGTTTACTTGGTTTTGGCACGATTATTGCAGTGCTATTACATTAACGCAGACATTTTTGCCTCTTTCAAGATGGCCGACGGGCCAGAATAAGGGTCCCTTTTCTATTTCTACGATCCGAAGCAACCGGCCGGTTGCTTCCGGATCGAGACGTGAGTAGACGTGTTTCTGCAAACATATTTAAACAGCCCGAAGACTCCGCTCGAGCGTCGACAGGCACGGGGTGCGGCGCGGGGCAGGTGTCCTGCTGGACTGGGGAGATGGTAGAAGTAAGTCTGTCAGGAGGCACCAGGGTTCTTGAGCCTCTCTTTTTCATTAGGTTGCAGTTTTGCTTTTTAATATGTGTAAGGATGTACGTGCTATTTTCTCCAGTTTGTTTACACCTGACTTGGCATACATAGGCTTCTCCCAGCCCTTTACTTGACCCCTTTTGCTTTGCCATCTCCATTTCATTTCTTCCTGAGCGAGTTCTCCTCCATGCACAAGGTCCTAAGTTTTTCCCTGGGACCTAGTACCTGCATTTAATGTTGAGATTCAACTCATATAGGAAAAATACTTTTTATTTAGGCTACAGTTTCTATTGATTGATGTTTGATTTTCTGACATTACTAATCTTATTTCATGAATGATGTGACCATTTCAAATTGATGTTTTTGGCGCTTCCTCAATGACCTGCTAATTTGTACATAGTGACGTGCAGTTGTTTGTTACTATATTGTTTTCATGCCTAGTAATACCTCCTTGGTTGAGGCTAGCGCGGTCCTAGGAAGCTCAATCTCGAATATGGGATGGTAAGCCCTTCCATTTATTTTTATATGTGGCACTTTGGGGTTGGATTTGCTGTGATTGCACCATTCTTTGTGCTTATTTGCATGCTGGCACTAATTTTTACTTGTCTTTCACTTTCATGCAGGGCGACTGATTGACCAACTGACACTGACAATTTGTCTTCAGTTTGTAAGTGACATTCCAGCACTTAATAATTTTTTGAATAGGAGAAGTAGATTTCTGGGTCCTGACGAAGCGTCACGGGATCATTTATTGACCAAAAAAGACGCAAAACATGTTGGCCACAAATAGACAGGATTAGGCATACTATCCTTCCTTCTTTATAGAGTATAGCGGGACATTATTCCCGCTAAGACTCTGAATGATTTTAATCTTGGCCTGAACCTTTCCTCTGATTCATTAAAGTGATGTTTGAGGCTCAGAGCTAATTTTATCTTGCTTACACTCTCCTTCACTCGCACACTCTTCTTTATCCTTTTAGTCAGTTTTCGTTTCAGACCTCCACCTGGCAAATTGCCTTCGGTTGAGTACCATCCCAATTTTTGGGTGGTCCGCCAGACATTGCAGCACCGGTCTGACGAGGAGATAGCCCAATGATGAAACCTGTCACTCTATTGGGTGCTTGAGGTCTCTCCTGATATTAATTATATCGCTGACTCTCTTCGCCCCTGTTTTCCTATATAGTAAATAGGTTTGTTGTCTTTTGGAACAGTGTACTTTTCTATATAACAGGTAATTTTGGGAGACCATACACTGGACCAGTAATCTCCCTGTCCCTCTCTTGTATTTAATACCCTCATCCATCCTCATGCATCATGTATCTCAACCAATGACAAGTCTACCCACCAGAACAAGTGCTTTTGCACCCATCCGACTCCTCTCACATCTATTAATCATTCATTCGTCTACCCCTTGTGTACCTATCTCTCTGCTCACCCATTCAACACACCACTCACTCATTCACACACCTATCTGTTTACCTATCCTACAACTACCATCCCATCCACCCATCTTTCAAGCAGCGGTGGCTGCATATTTTGGGTGTAGGATCGGGGGGACGACGATGGGGAAGGACAGGGCAAACAGCATTTAAAAAAAAAAAGAAAACACTTACCGTTCCCTCATGCTGCCCATCTGCCGCGGCCTCCAGCCATTTAGCTCTTCTTGGGGTGGCCCAGCATTCGCTAGGGCACCAGCACAGGCTCCTCAGCAATCCTGGTGCTGCTTACATAGCATGTAAGCAGCGGCAGGATTGGTCTGGGTGACTCGGAGTGCCGCTCAGACACAAGCCTGGGATCTGTGCTGTTTCTCCAGCCTGGCTGTGTATACACTTGGGTAAGAGAAACCTAAGCCTGCATGTGTGTTTGGCCGGCCTCAGATGGCCGGCCAAACATATATGCGCACATAGGGCACTCTCCCCTCCCCACCCCTACCTCCCGTGGCCCAGCGTCGCACCTCCCTGTACACTGAAAAATGATGAAAAATAAAACGATAGCAAGCTGTAGTTGTATTTTTAATCTGCTGGCTCAGCCAGGGTGGGGGGGGGGGGTAGAGAGACGGACCACGGAGGAGCCCCCCTGCGGGGCTCTTTCTCTTGCCCTATCTAACAGCCCTTCCTCACATTTAGAGACACATAAACTCACCCAATAATAATAAAAAAAATCTTTCATTCATAAAATAAAAAAAACAGACTCGTTACCTCATGACCGCATGGGTTAGCCTGACCTGCTGTTTGTCACACAAGATTTCCTCTCCGGTACTCCAGCACAATCTGTCGCAGTAACAGAAACCCGTGGCCCTACTGTCGAGCTACTGACGAGGCGGCTGTTCAGTGCATGCAATAAAGAGCACACAGGCCGGCGAATGCCTCGGCTCGGGTTTGACATTTCCTCTACCTGCTTGACATTTCCAGCCTAGCACACAGCAGCCCACATGGCCGCCCCTTAAAGATCATCCGAAATGTTATTCTCCCCCACCCCGCACCTTGTAACTTGTTTTTCTTCATCTGAGGCTTGTTACACGACGATTCTCTCGCATTCACCGCTCTACTGCCAGGAATTACTGATGTTTTTAGAGGGAGAAAAGTCACCGTGATGTTGATGTGATTTGAAAATTACAAGGTTACTGACATATTGTCTTTAAAGATGCGTTTTCTGCTAAGATTGTACAACTCACACATTGTCAAAGTGCTGTGCGCTCAACTTCCAGCAATAGTAATTCTTCGTAAACCACAGCATCACAATTATATCACATAATATATATTATACCGACATGATGCTGGGGCGAGCGAGCTACCAATTAAGCACTCAAAGGTGAAGGGTTGCAGTGTCCATTATCTGCTACGACTACAGAGCATCGGTTAAGAAATCAGCATCAAATCCACATCTTACATAGAAGCAAGCTAAGAATGAAAACCTCAATTCAAATTCAAATGTGTTCTCCTGGCCCATTAAAGGATTCCATGGAGGTAAAAGATAAAAGTATGCAAAATCCTATTGCAATTAGCTAGTTAGCTGAGGTTGATCTTATATTCAACCCCACATAGAGTTTGGAGGCTACTGACATTCCTGGTGAAATTCAAGATATGGATTAGAACAAAGGATCAATTTCCTTGACCATAGGGATAATTTTGTAGCAGAAAGTCAGCTCTTGAATTTACACTTTCCTCAAGAAATTGGAGGATGTTCAGGTTTTAAGCCTTCTTCCTCCTGATGTGTGGGATGCAGGGAGGAGTTTAGAGGACTTTCACAAAGAAATTGCAGAAATATCATTTGGAAGCCTGGATGCATGTTCAGCTCCTCCGGTAGACTTGCCATAGCAAGACCATCCTATGGAGAAACTTGCATGGGACGTCAGACTGGTTCTGGCAACACCAAGTACGTCTCTTTGGGCATGAGAGAAGGGAAGCAAAATGGTAATTCAAGGGCATCAACATCCACTAGATTTGTTCTCCATTGTTCTACATGAAAGAGAGAGAGATAGAGAGAGAGAGAGAGGGAGAGAGAGAGAGAGAGAGAGTAGGAGGTCAACAAGATGAAAAGTATATATTACTTGGGCGAGTAATTTTTACCTATCCCTAAATCACAGCTTGCTTTTCTTCCAAGTTTATAATAAAGAAATAAAGAAGCTGAAATGGAGGGTGAATAGAAACTGGTCAGAATACAAGAAGGGGTTAGCTCCAAATGTTCCTGATCATGGCTTGTCCAAATGGCATGCTTACTCTGAAAGTCGACATCCAGCTCATACGGGATACACATTACTTCATCAACTCTGACCGGCCTACAATTACAATGTGGTGCACATCTGGACAATGATCCTAAGAATTTTAATTATGCCCCACCTTTGTTTCGAATGTTCCACCCAGGGCCACATTACACTCTATCATTGTTTTGTTCACCATGCCATTCCAAACATGGACCATCCGTATGCAAATCAGTTGCGGCCCCCCTCAGGGCCACATTATAGTCTCTCATTGTTTTCCTACCATGCCATTCTAAAAGAGACCAGCCATCTGCAAATAAAGCATAGTCCTTCTCCAATGGGAACAGTTCAACCCTAAATGTCTTACCATGTCTTTAAAAATGAGAACACAAGCAACCTCGGATTGGGATCTACCTATTTAGGTCTCATCACTGAGGTATAGCTTAATTCATAAGGTATAGTGAGCACAGCATCCACTCCTGGGCAGACCCGTCTATATAAGGCAATGGAGACAATTGTATCAATAGTACTCCTCTCCTTTGACTGATTTATATACTGACACCCTGCACATGTTTAAGTGCTTTATGTCAGCTAACTGATCCGGACAAGACTTGACAATTTTCAACCACCTGTACTATCAGAAGCCCGATCCCAGCTTCTGATTGATAGATCCAGCCTGTGCCTCTTCCATGTGAGATAAACAGAAGCTGTCAATCGTGAATGCTTTCATACGTTCCAGTTGTCACACTGATTCCAAGGCAACAGGGGAAGTAGAGCCACAGGAATATAGCCCAGAATATATCCAAAGGACCTACACTGAGTCGGAAGGTAAGTTGAGGTCCTGTTGAAGGAACTGTCTGTAATAGTGTGTGTGCTTGCTTCCATGCATATTTTTGGGGTCTGTATGGGTCTGGGGGTATAGTTGTGTGTGTGCATGTTTGTGCGTAGACAAGTGTCATTGAGTCTGTGTGTGAATTGAGGCATTTGCTTGGAAGGGGTGGTTGGAGAATATTTCGTGGCAGGGTGGTGGACATTAGCAATGGTGACATATTAAGGACATTCTAGGCCTGATATTGCCTTTCCCTACCATAATGGTGACCCTGGGCTAGCAGTGGACATCCTTGCCATGCAGGTTGCATTCTGGACCTAAATGTCGCTCTCCCCAGCATAAAGTGACCTCAGGCAAATAGAGGACACCCTTGTCATATTGGGTCATATCTGGTTTAGATATGGTTATTACAGACATTACAGTGGTCTAAGGCTTATTATGGCCAGATCTTGCGACTATCTCTGGCACAATGGAGGCATTGGACTAACAGTGACCACATGGGGCCTTATGTAATATTGGCCCTGGAATAAGATGCTCCCTTTCATTTGGCTTCTAATGGTAGCACACTCTTAATGGCAGACTTCTTCGTATATTATGGACATCCTTGACATTTTGGCCACCCCAAATATTATGGTGGTCCTTGGCTATTGGTGACAGTCATTGACATACTGGGGGCATTCTGGACATAACTGTAACTATCAATGGCAAAATGTGCCCATGGCTCAAGCTGCTTCCTTTACATATTCGTAACTATCCCTGGCATACTTATGCCCCTCATTTAATGGCCTAAACTTCGACAAAATGTGGAAATTCCTGACCGAATTATATCCCTGGAACAAAAGGTTGTACAACTCCCTGCCATATGATAGACATTCCTGATATCCAATGATGACAGCATCACATGAAAGTGAGAATCTGACAGATTTCTGCAGAAGTATATTAAGCACTTGGTGAAATTAATAAGATTATGTTCCCATAACAAAAATGTTTTGAAGTAAAATGAAGAGCTGGTATGTGCGGTTTTTGTTTGGGCATGGGTTCAAGCCTAAGTATCTACGTTCTGTGGTCTAATCTCTAAAAACTGCACAAAAGCAAGTCCCTTGTCTCACAGAGTGAATTTGCCTTCTTTAGTCCTCAAATGTCCTACACCCACCTTGGCAACCAATTGAACTATTCCTTGAGCAAAACTTAACACAATTTGGGTCTTGTTTCCCCAATTTGTGCACTCACACAATGCAGCGGGTATTCTCCCCATACACCTGTCAGTTCTCCTTGTGCTACCACTATCCTCCATTTAACCTATCCCGTTACAAGGCCCTCTTTCACCCGCTGAGAAGGAGACTGAGCCCACTGTGCTTGCTTCACTGAGCTCCTCTTGTGCTAACCATTCATAACGTGGCACTCTCCATACTAGCTGTCTAAACTGTATCTGTATTGTGTGCCTCGCATTTTCACAGATACTGACTTGTATGGATCACCTAACTGTATCAAAGGTGAGACTGCATGTGCTCCTTAATGACAAGGATGTTTTGTTCATGGTTTAAGGTGGAAGGTTCGGTCTCCAAAGCTCCTTTGAGCCTCCAGGATAGCTCGGTGTCCTCCAATTCATACAAATGTTTGGGTTAACTTTCTACTGTTTTCTTTTGAATGGACACCTATCATATAGTATTATAAGGTATCAGAGAGACTAGCAGCTTGGATAGCGTTGGAGCTCTCCAGATTGTTATAAGTGTTTAACACGGAAGAGCATGTGGATAGAAAACAAGTTTATAAGTCAAAAGCTATATGTAGCAGACTCATAACTGAGCCTATCCGAAAAAATATATGCTTCATATCAGTATATTTTGAGAAATAATAAAAAGTCAAGGAAGCCAATACAATCCGAATAAATCTAAATACTTCAGTTACTAATGGTCATGGCCAAAATAGTTTTGTTCCCCTGGGGCACCGGAGCGTTTGGACCTCCCAGTTGTGCGAACTGTCAATGTAGACTCCTGTGACTTGTATCTCATAATATACATCCCAAAGTAAAGCAGGGCTCGGCCCGTTACTCAACCTATGTGTGCAGCCCAGTAGGATCATTAGGGGGCATTGCTGTGACTTTAGAACATACTAATTGCATTCAAGCCCAAGGCAGAACAGTTGTATGTCTGCATATTCCATACAGAAACATTGTCAGACAAAATATTGTGTCCCAACTGTTGTTTACAAAAACATTGTTCCCATGGGCATAGATTGTGTGTATTAACTCCAACGAGCGATATTTTTGTAAATATTATTTAAAGTACAATATGTATGTCAGGTGATATTCTGACAACATTAATCTGGTACCACAAGGGCTGGTTGGCACCCATGGTCTTACAATGATAAGAAGATGCAAGGCATCTGGGTAATGTTATGGAGGCAACACAAAAGGATGATGGACGGAGTGCTGAACAATGCAAACACTCACCCCCAGTCACAGATCTGGGTTGAATCCATTGTTCTTTTGCTCACCATGCCACCCCAGTTTGAACCCAGCCATATGCAAATCAGTCTTGACCCTGTTCCTCATGGGAACAGTCCAGCCCGAACTGCAAAGCCAGGTCCTCCCTGGACCGGAAACAAGCATCCTGGGACCGGTTTCAGGGTTTCACCCTTCATCAGCCAGGCTAGCTTGAATCCAGTGGCACAGGTAGCAAGGGACCCACGTCTGGGCATACCCTTCCCACTTAGGCCCAAATCTCTGTACTGGGGGTGAATTTTTGACATTGTTCAGCATTCCGTCCATCACTTGTTCTTTTTGTAATGTTATGGAGGGCCCAGAAAACTGGTAGAACAGGAGAAGGTGCTCACAATGTAGGAATCATTGCTCAAGGAGGTCAGATAAAGCACATTGCTGCCACTCGCAGAGCTGCTCTAGATTGTTTCTGGTAAACAGTTTCTGTGGGGCATGTAGATATCTGAGCCTCTTATCTCTGATCTGATCAGGTTTACACCCCATAAGATTCTTCAAATTGCTGGAATAGAAGTTTAAAATGTATTCAAACTTTGTGACAGTAGAGCAGCTGACCATTGCTAATCAATGAAGTGTTCAAAGTTTTGGCGCACCCAGTTAGCCCAAATGCTTTTCAATGGGCGTTGAAGACTCAGGGCCAGATTTACAAAAGTGTCACACAAGGCAGTTCAGCAGCCAAAAATGCTGTGGCATGTTGCGTGAAAGAAGGAGAGCAGGAGACATATGGAGCTCTCCTCCCCTCTCCCTAGCACCTGGTACAGAATTTTGCTGCTGATCGCCATGCACACACCTTTGCGCCTTAGTGCAAGGGTTGGTGTGTGAGTTTACCATAGCTGTTGCACTAGAAGGGTTCCCTTCCAGTATAAAATACCATGCTTAGACAACTTTTTAACTTTTTCCCACATTGTAAGTGTGCTGTACAGTGCAGCACAGATGCAAAGTCAGAATAGAAAGAAGTGAAAAGAATTCTTAACGCCTGCTTTCAAGTGGCATTAATTTTTGCTGAAAAATCCTCTCTACTATAGTTAGTAGATACAGTTTTGAGTCAAAAACCATGGGTGGTAGCACAGGAACACCCATATGATGTACCACCCTTGAAACGCCCCCTTGATGTATAATAAAACAAAGCAGCACTTTGCCCTGATTTGCGCTACTTTTACTTACAAACCAATGCAAATACCAATTTGCATTTGTTTGTAAATGTCAAAAAAGATTTTGTGTCGGGCATGTGTTAAAAAAATAACACAAACCTGAAGCAAAATCTTTCTAAATCTGGTCCTCAGTTGTGGATTACAGACCTGTAGAACAGATCTAAAGTGAAGCTTTAATGTCACTAGTACAAACATGCTGCAAAGTGAGTGACTCACACGGCTGTTGAGATGATTTTAAGGCTCCTTTTCACATGCCTGAGATGGGAGATTTTTGTATTACTAAGTCACTGGAGCAGGAAGATGGAAGATATAATATGAGCTGGCCGGGTTGCAATGCCAGGTACTCATCTACCATAAAATGCCACACAGCCCGTTCAATAACAGTTTGCGGGGATGTCCTTCATTGCCCCCCTTGGCCTAGCAGTAGTGCAAAGTGCAATGCATGGGAGGACATGGACAGCAGTGTGGTGTTCTATGGCAGTGGTTCCCAATCTTTTGACTTCTGTGGACCCCTACTGAATCAGTATTGGAATCCGGGGACCCCCCCACTGAGTCATTACTAAAAGCCGGGGACCCAATCTGTTAATGTTATTTAATTTTCTAAGCATTCGTGGGTCCCCTGAGGAGGCTTCATGGACCCCCAGGGGTCCACTGACCACAGTTTGGGAACCACTGTTCTATGGGATTAGGGGCCACCTCTACAATTGAAAAGCAAAGGTGCTATCATAAAAAAGTTACAAATATCTGTCAATTTTTTGTGGTCAAATTTCGTGCCTGCAACGTGAAAAATAGCTGTGGCTCGGTAAAGACCTTTAATATCCGCCACGTCAGCCATAAAAGTAATCTGACACTGAATAATTAAACCTTAAAATAAAGGCACATTAAACAAATGAATACGAACACAATAATTAATAAATTAACTACACATCTTAAAGTTATCTAATCACCCCTGCGAGATATTAGTGTCAAACGTTGCTTCTAGACAAATAACTCTGTCTGGGAATCAGGACAGAATTCAGAGAAAATATGCAGACACTGATCGTGGAAACTTTTCTGAGAGGTCAGTTCCCAGAACCTCGAGAAGATACTGAAGCACGGGAGCCCAAGGACTGGGAACCTTCCTCAGACACAAGGCGTCCATCATAGAGTTTGTTTAGTGTTCTGATGTTTGGACAAAAACCTTGCCAATTAATCTCAGCTACCAGAATTGTGACTTCCTTCCCCAGTTAACTGCCTGTAGGAATGCATTACGATCCATTAGCAATCGGGGATTATTATTCCACGCGGGGGAATGTTTAGTTTTACACCTCGAGAGACTGGGATCCTGCCAGTCACTAATGAGGCACCTGGATATTAGGTGGTGTTTTAAACCCAGGGCTGCTAAAAGTTTATGGAATTGCCTTTGTTTACTTAGAATTTGGACAGTATTCCATTTTCCAAATCTGACACTTGATATTACATTTTTGCATTAACATTAAGTAAAACATGCTACCTCAAAACCCTTTTATTTAAAGTATTAGTGAGTCTTTACAGAATATTCATATTCTGGACACGGTCCAGTGCAAATATGTATGTTTGGGTATGTTTAAAAATATATATTGCTCTGAAAAGCCTGAGCCGGAATCACAAAAGTACTTTGCATACTCAAAGCCAGCTTCGCTGACTTTCCAAACGGAAAGATGCACCGATGCACATTAACTGACATTTAAATCACACTCCACACAATACGGCCCTTGGGCCGTACCTCACGCTGAATAGGGGGCAGCAAAGGTGTGGGTCCCCTCCTCATGATTTGCAATAGTATGTCCCAGTGCTTTGTAACTGTTCCTCTGGTTACAAAGCACCGAATGGTTGAAGCTTGTTAAGGGGGCAGGCAGTAACCATTCACAAGGTGTAAGCTTCCGGTTTGGACAGCTGCCACCATGCGGGTCGGTGGTGCAGGTTCTGGGAGGGTGCAGACAGCTTTTCAGTGGACCAGTGCGTGCTGATTCTGAGGTTGCTTTCATACTGTGACATTTTGAACCCTCTCTTTCAGACCCTTGGAGAGAAAGCCAGTGCTTAGCCAGAGGTTTTCTGTCATGTGTCACTGTCACTGAGATCGAACCTGTATGCAACAAAAAGCATTGCCAAATAAATGAATAGGGGTTTGTGTGCCTCACTGCGTGCAGCGTCCTTGCACAAAAAAGGGTTTAGTAAATTATGAGGTGCATGAAATGTGGGTGTGATGAAAGCGCAGTCTAAAGCTTTGGCACAGGAGTAGCCTCCTAGTGAATCTGGTCAGAAATTTAGAGATAGACAAATCTTCACCCAAGCAGAGCTACGGATGGTGGGCAAGGCAGGCGATCATGAAAACTGGCTGGTAAGTCAATCATGCAGGAAAAGTGAAACAAAACATCACAACGGCGGTGCAGGACCTGTCTACAGTACTGCCTTTCATATTTTTTGGATTGTACAGGGCAAATAAACAACACCCTGGTTTTTGTCTTTCCATCCATGTCCATTTAGTTCATTCATCATTTTAAGCCTGGAGATCTGACTGCCAAACTGCACTCATGGCGGGCCAACAATTCCACCGTATTAGAAGCAGCCAGGATGGCAAATTGAATCTGCTAATGCAATGGCAATTTTCTCTCTCAAATAGGAGGTTGTGAGGGAAAAACTGTTGCAAGAGCAGCTTGTGTGGAATGTCTAGGGCTGTATATGCAAACAGGAACTGCCCACACTACAGCGAACCCCCAGAAACTAGGGGCCTACTGTGTAAAAGAAACAAGGGTTACATGTGAAAGTACAAAAAGCTAATTCAAGCAGAAATTCCCAAAAACAATTAATGTAAATACTCATTTAATGAAGAGAGAGACACAAGCTATTGCGAGTATCCAACACTTCCTGCTGAATAAAGACGTGCTCAGTGCTTGTGGGTGTCTATAACTTCCGTCCCCACAATTCGCTACTTATGACCTCACATATTACATACAACATGGCGTTAAATTACATTACCCTAAAAGAACCCATAAGTCCTTAAACCCTTACTACCTCTTACCCATCTATGAACTCTTAAAGCTCTTTTTCAACCCGTACTCTACTCTTACCCATCCCTGAACACTAAACACCTTGTAAAGCCCGTACGACCTTATCCATCTCTGAATCCTATAAACAACTTACTCTCCTGTACCCTCTCCCATCCAGGAATCCTAAAAATTCCTAAAAACCCATACAAGCCTTTTTCTTACCATCCATGAACCCTAAAAACTTCTTACTACCTTGTACACTTACACACCCCTGAACCCTAAAAGGCACTTTAAAATGCTTACCACCTTGAACCTTTATCCATCCCATAACTCTTAAATTCTCTTTTTGCAAACAACACAAAAATGATGTAATTAAAAAAATGTGTAACTGCGTAGTAAAGGCATACGTGGTAACGCCTTGTAGGATAAAGACCGCAAGGTAAGAAGGATTTATACCGTAATTTAGCCTTATTTATAACCACTGCCATGACATAAACACACACACACACATACTCTAACACATATATAAGCACATGTATATTTTTGAAGAAAGTGATCTGAGAAAAATAGAGAGAGGCCAGTTAAAACGCAATTCACTGCTCAAAATGGCTCTTTAATCTAACTTTAATTTCATGTTTTTGGATCCTTCTGCTGTTCTATTTTTTCTTTGGACTAAATATAGACTGGGTGAAGAGCAAAACCTATTTTGAGACGCGAAAGCAGTTTTTTCAGATTCCAGTAGGACATGAAGTGCATGCATGAGAAGGCAGCGTTACATCAGCACTCGCACAATCAATAGACCTAAGAGTGAGGAACCATCTGGCATCCAGACTGAGTCGGTGCTCAAGCAGTTCATTCGGTGGTGAAATCGTGCAGGCCCCTATGGGCAAAGGGGGCAATCTGAAGAAAATGGCACCCTCAGGAAATCAAAAACGAGTAACCTACTTGGTGTCAAGGTGACACGTGTGGGCAGCACAGTACCACATTGTCCAATAAAAAAAACATTGCCCTTCTGATTACGCAAGACCCTGCGTGGCTTGGAGAGATGCATCTCAGGACCACTGGGGACGTGCCCAGGTAGGCGGTGATTATGATCTTGGCGGATGGGATACCCCATTACAAATGTAACAGATATCCCGTCCGCTGTATTACAAATTCCATAGGATATAATGGAACTTTCAATATGGCAGACAGGATATCTTTCACGTTTGTGATGGGGTATCCCATCCACCAAGATCATAATCAGGCAGTTTTTCCAATCCCTTTGCCTCTCTAGCAGCATATGCAAACCTCAGAAATAACTTTTTAACCTTATGGCACTCTGCTTTATCTAGCAAGTGTGGGGACAAATGTAACTCAAGTCTTCCCAATGTAAGGCACCCCTAAGGTAGGCCCTAGGTAGCCCCATGGGCAGGGTGCAGTGTATGTTAAAGGTGGGACATGTACTAATGTGTTTTACATGTCCTAACAGTGAAATACTGCCAAATTTAGTTTTCACTTTGCAAGGCATATCTCTCTCATAGGTTAACATGGGGGCTGCCTTTAAATATTATTAAAGTGCAGATTCCCTTTGGGAGCTGATAGATATATAGAGCCTGGGGGTCTCTGAACTCGCAATTTAAAAATACATCTTTTAGTGCATTTGGGTTTTAGATTGTGTGTTTGAAAATGCCACTTATAGAAAGTATGCATTTTCTTGCTTAAACCATTCTGTGACTCTGCCTGTTTGTGGATTCCCAGTCTGGCCCAGCTTGACAGTTGGGCTGTTTGCACCTCTCCTCCAGACAGTGACACAAAGGTTGCTGGGGTGTAGCCTGCATATCCTGATGAGCCATCTGTGCTAGAGTGGAGGGAGGAGTGGTCACTTACACCTGAATCGGCTGTGCCTGCCCTCTCACAATCCAGTCTCCAACCCCATAGTGTATGCCTGAGGCCAGCCTGGGCAAGGCAGGATCTTGTGCACAACAGAGACTTTCATTTGAAGTAGGCCTACTTCAGAGGCAGAAAGGGGTATAAGTATTGGACCCCAAACCCCCCCAAAATCAGATCACTTCTGGATTCAAGAGGAAACTCTGCCACGGAGAAGAGCCGAAGAGCAAAGGAGAAGTGCTGCCCCTGCCTGTGACTGTGCTTTGCTGGGCTATCCTGCAGTTGCTGCTTCTGCCAGTGAAAGGGGACAAAGACTGGACTTTGTTGTTGAGCTTGTCTCCTGTTTTGAAGTCTCAGAACCATCAAAGACTTCCTCTGCTACTTCTACTACAGGTGAAGTTGGCAGACAAGAGCTGAAAATCCACGCACAGAATGCCGTGCAGGGAAATTTACGATGCACCATCTGCAACGCGGCTGATAAACGATGCGCCGCAGCTGGGAGATCGACACATTGCTGCTGGAGAAATGACGTGCAACACCCACTTGCGGCTGCTGATAAAAACGCAAACCCAACGCAGCACGGTTTTCTCACACCGTGCGACAGGATTTTCCATGCATCATCCCAGGGATGTCAAAGTCAAGCCGACTCTGAGAGGATCCGAGGTGCACTGTCCGGAAATAGATGTAAATAGATGTATCGCTCTCTTGCAAGGGAGAAGAAACAACGCATCTCCGACCGGACGGGAGAAGAAACGACGCACGGGCTCCCTTGCGAGGAATGAATCGACGCATCGCTGCCTTTTCCGACGCACGCTTGCCTGCCTGTGCGTCTTTATTTTTGAAGTTAACCAGGTACTTTGTGCAAAAACAACGTTCTTACTGTTTTCTAAGGATTAAGACACTTAGGGGGTTATTACAACTTTGGAGGAGGTGTTAATCCGTCCCAAATGTGACGGATATACCACCAGCCGTATTACGAGTTCCATAGGATATAATGGACTCGTAATACGGCTGGTGGTATATACGTCACTTTACCGTCACTTTTGGGACGGATTAACACCTCCTCCAAAGTTGTAATAACCCCCTTATTCTTTTTTTAATTCATATCTTGACTTATGGATGTTGGATTTTTGTCATTTTGGTTTTGTTTGATTTAGATAAATGTTACCTATTTTTCAGAACTGGTGTGGTGTCTATTTTATGGTGTTTTCACTGTATTACTGTGTGTGTTGGTACAAATACTTTACACATTGCTTCTGAATTTGAGCTGCCTGCTCGTGCCAAGCTACCAAGCGGGAGAGTGGGGGTTAACTGAGCGTGGTTCTCTTTTACCCTGACTAGAGTGAGGGTCCTTTCATGGACAGGGGTAATCTGACTGCCAAGCAAAGACCCCATTTCTAACAAAATTCAACAAGAGGAAAAAATAGCACTTGAAGTTGCGAAAGACACTTCTCAATGGAGCCACAGTACTGGGACAGGTAATCAAGATTTACTGGGTTAGCCTATGGTAGAAAATAAGGAAGCTATAGCTATGAACAAAGTTGAAAATGCTATGGATAGAGTTAGAAATGAGTTGATTGATCTAGCTGGTCTTGTAGCTCAAATTAACGAAAAGCTGTTAAAATTGTCAGGGACATAACACCATCAGTTGACCATGGAAATTTGCATAAAAAAATATGAATGTACTTGTAACGCGTTCTACCTTGCTCTATGTTAGTGGTCAAGAACGCACAGGGAATAGATTCTTTATACAAGTGCTTACTGCATACGTTCAAAAAGACAGATTCTTTCTTAGGTAGTAACAGCATTCACTGGTCTGTCAGCACACAACATAAAAGGCATACCTTTGCATTGTCTTCTAAAGTTGCCAGTGAAAAATTACAGCAAACTACAATACTTTTTGTGATGTTTGTCATGAAGTTCACAGGGTTCTTAAGAAATGGTGGTCCTCATTCTTAATGGCGTTAGCATGGTTTAAAATTTAGGCCCTGATTTATACTTTTTTAGCGCCACATTTTGACACAAAAGCAGTGCAAACGAACAAAATACAACTGTATTTTGTACGTTTGCGCCGCATTTGCGTCAAGAAATGACGCAAATGCAGCGCTAAAAAAGTATAAATTTGTGCCTTAATGCTAGCCTGAGAATGCAAATGTTCTCAGAACACACTGTGACATACGTAGTCGTTGATGACTTTTCTCAACAGACTCCTGTAAAAGGTCGGCCAGTTTCAACAAGTTACCCCATAAGCAATCAAGGAACTCCTTAGGAAGTATTAAAATGTATGTATGTGGCAAAATTTCCTATATACTGAATTAATTAGGAACACAAGACAGGCTGCAGATGTGAATTATGGCAGCATGCCTAGAGACATTAGACTAGGCGTAGCAAGTCAAGAAGCTAAAGCTGTTCTCTTTCCTGATTAGAAAAATCACTGTCAAATGTAAGTGAGAAGCTCCAGAAAAGTTACAAATTGTGTGCCTCATGCGAGCATTGGATGTCTGTGCGCAGTTTAATATAGAAATGTTACAGCAGTTAGAGAAGCAGGATATTAGTCAGCTTGACTCAGTAGATAAGATGGTGCATCAATGAGTAATGTACCACTATGTCCAAAAGTGGTGAAGAAAACTTGATGACTTAGGAAAGCCAGTTTAATGTGTAGCACGTTTAGAATAAACACTAAGCCTCTGTAAAAATTCAAGGAATATGTTGTGCCATTATTTGAATGTTTTGAATGTCGAGCAGGGTCTAGTTAATGAAGTGATGGGGAATGTGGTAAATTTTGTCCCATATTCTAAAAGAACTGGCCTCAAATCCGTTTTTGTGAGGTTTGGCCATATTATAGATCACAAACAAACAGGAAGTTACAGTACCCGTTTCCTGTTCATGATCTGTATGTGCGCAGAAAAAAATGTTTTTTGTGTTTAGCTTATGCTATCAACTTACATAAATCACAAGTATTAAGTGCCTGATTTAGATTTTGGCGGATGGGGTTGCCTTGTCACAAATGTGACGAATACCTCATCCACAGTATTACAGTTTCATTATATCCTATGGCTCTTATAATATGGCAGAGGGGGATAGAAATAACCAGTCCGCCAGGCTCCTTATCAGCCACTAAGGCCCTCATTATAAGTACAGCAGTCCATGGATCGCCGGACCCTCGGGTGGCGGTCAACCTTGGCCATCCGACCGCCACATTATGATGCTGGAGGTCAGACCACCAGCACACAGCTGCCACCATGAGGATCATTGATCCCAATGGGTTGGCAGCACTGCAAGTATTGGTCAACCATGTCAGTGCCGAATTTCACACCGCCTTTTTAGGGTTTAGCTCCTGGATGAGAGAAGATTCTGCTGATTACGGCTTGCTTTTCTGCCGGCTAACCATGTCGGCAACCTCACCAGGGAGAGGCCGGTGGAAAGGCTGGGGCGAGGCCAGCACTCTCAGGGACCATATTGGTGGTCCAGCCGTCTAACCGCCAAGCTCATAATGAGGGCCTAAGTCTGGATGCAGCAGATTTAAGAAAGGAATGACTTATGTTGCAATGTCATGCATTAGGTCACTCTCTGGACTGTACTTTCTTGATTTTGATTACAGCAAAGTAAATGCAGTCATCTCATGTACTAGAGAGTACAATTGATTGAGAAGTTTGCATACTCCTCATTCGGGTCAATAACCAATTCCTCAAAATTGTGTGTTCCCTGAAGTTTGACAAAAGCAAAGTAAATAAGAAAAGCAGAAAAGTGAGCAAGGCAGAGCAACATCAACAGAAAAAGGTGAAAGTGGATAGAGTAAATGATATAGTAGTATCTCAGTTTTCTAAATTATCTTCAGTAAACTGGTAGTGTAACATAATTGGAAATATTATTTTCCAGGTTACTCCACCTATTCACAAAATTGAAGAGAACACAGGTAAGCTACTATGTAGAACACTGTCAATTCTACTAAGAGGAGTGCAAGCAAACAAACATGCACCTCATTCCTCAATGGGTATATGCAACATTGTAGGCTTGTGTGAAGGTAGAAGACAATTTACTTTAAACTCTCAAGAGGTTTCCCAGGAATTTCTCGTTGTAGTTATAGATATCCTAGAAAGTAACACATTTCAGTTGATTAAATGAATGGAATTAGCTATTGCTGGGATCACAAATGTATAACTAACCACCATTCTTCAAGAACTGGCATTCCTTCAGAGTGATTTGCATAAACATAACACATTGCAAATCATTATCGTTTGATAGGGTGGTGAATAAAGGTATGCAAAACAACTCGGCTCCAAACTGTACAGGAGAATACCTTTAAGTTTAGATTAGTTAACTTTAGAGATAGTAGAAATATGGCACCTTAATCCTAGAAAGATTTAGGCCAGATGACACTAAAGTAAACACTGACATTACCAACTTCAAATATGGTAAGATATATATAGATAGGAAAACGTATACTTCTGTCAGCATAATTTTGTATGAAAGAGAGACTATCACATCAAGTCATTTTACAGTGTATTTGAAAAACAGGCTAGAGTGGGTAGAATGTAAGGGCACTATTCTAAAAGTCAAGGAGAGTTACCAAGGAAATTTAAAATTTCTATCCATTATTTCTGGAATCAAATTCTAGAAAATATAACATGTGGCAGCAGATTTATCAATATTTCATGCAACGCGGCAAGACACCTTACTGCGCTGCATGAAATGGAGAGGGCTGGAATACTTCATATTTAACACTGCAAGGCACATGCCTGTCCTTGTCTTGCGCCAACCCAATTTTGGCTTTCTAGCACCAATGCAGGCACCCTTGCATCATGGTACAAGGGTGCCTGGAATGCAGGCAGTATTGTTTTAGTGCAGGAAGGGACACCTTCCTGCACAAAAAATCCTCTGAGGTTTTTCCTCTTTCTGTGTGTACTGCAGAATGCAGCACATGTGGAAAGTGGAAAAATAAGGAGAAATAAAGATATTTCTCCAAGATACAACTCCCTTGGTAAAGACGTATCATTTTGCCACATTTCCAGATCTACCACTCATGGCAAATCTGTGAATGTGCCAAAATTCATGGGTGTAGCGTGGAACTGGCCACGCTCCACCCATGGAGCTCCTCCCTGGGGCAGAGTAATGATGGCAGCGACTTGCGCCGTCTTGCATTACTCCAGATTTACCAAGCACTACAGGGCAACGTAAAGTGGCCTTGTGTGGTTTTGTGAATCTGACTTTATCGTTGCATTTCCCCTGCATTACTGTGCGTGGTGCAAGGGCGACATAACACTTTGATAAATCTGGCCCTTTGAGTATTAGAGATAATTGCAAGGATTTTAGTTTTGCAAATGTTGTGATTGTATGTCATTGTGCGGCCAAAGAAGAGTGACGACCAGCATAAGTCTGTGCATTTTTACAAAGAGCTGAATTACTGTTTACTGGTAGTTTAGGACAGTGTACACAGTTGTTTAAGATTTCTTCTCTTTTCATGGGGTGTTAATTGAGTAAAGATGCAGAGCAAATGATGTCCACCATGGAGTGAAATATAGTATTTGCTCTTTACAGTTGACATGCTAACATGTACAGTTTTTATGGACTTTTTCTATACAACGCTAAGGGTTTTTTCCACATTCTATCATGACAGCAAACATTTCTTAGAATTGGTTGGAGAGCTGAAGGCCTACAGGTACTCACAAGTTGTGACATAGTCCACAAGCTAGAATAGCACTCACTGGGAACAAAGGACAACTGTTTAACTTGTTTTAATGAATAGAGAACAAGACTTAGGCCCTAATTACGACTTCAGTGTATAGGATTACTCCATCCCAAATGTGACGTATATCCCGCCTGCCTAATTACGAGTCCATTATATCCTATGAATATATCTACTACAGAACACAATATACTTATTAAAATGTATATATACTGAGTTCAGTGTTAGTAAATGAGAATGTGAAGAAAGTTAAATTCTTTCTTTTAAATACTTTAGGAATTAAAAATTCTAAAGGAAGAAGAGGATCATCTGGACAATATTGAGGGCAAAATACCTATTGTATCGTGTGGAAAGCTCTGTTATTAAAAAAAATCGGTGTCTAGTTTTTAAACTGAAATGCAATTTATTTCAGTAGTTTTCTATAGATTAAGTATCCGGTATATGGTTATGGTGTGCACGCAAGTCAAACGAGAACATTTTCAGTACAAAAACTATTATTTATTAGCTTTCCAACTTTATGTCTGTAGTGTGCAACAGACCGCAGACATAAAGTGGCAGATTTATAAAAATGTCACACATCGCAGCAGCATCCCTCTGTATTTCCAACAGTGTGGATGGCACAGAGTTTCCACATAGGGTGCACTTGATGATGAAGCCTCTTCCTGTTTATGTCTACGAGCAAGTTGTTTTCCAAGCCAGTTTCTAAGGTACTTCATCAGTCCTGATGTGCCAAACAAGTACTCAGTATTCCAGTAGCCCTGGTGAATGCCCTCTGGCTATGGATGCATGTCACAATCTTAGATGGTACTTTTTTTTCATCAGCCGGTACTGAAACAAATTGCCTCAATATAAACTCTCTTGGTGTTGGTGGGCTGCTCCTGATCCTCAACCTGGTCGTCATGTCTGTTTACTCCTCAAGATGCCATTTATTTTTAGGTTTGATTACCCAAAAAAATACAGCTCTCCAAAAAGAGAGACATGCAACAGCACAGAATGTTCACTCATCCAGGAGCTAAACCCTAATAAGGATAAAGAAGTGGGAACTTCTTGTAGCTACAGCAGTATGTGCTTTTACTGTGCTAGAGATACCATAGTACCACTTTCAGGTACAGAGCTACGGCAACACATTAAGAAGCTGAAATTTCACAAAAAGCTGCAAGAGACCTTGCCTATTTGTGCTGGTGAGGAAACCTCTCAGCTTAAACTTAAAATAAAAATGACTCATTCATAGTAAACTAAATCCATTTTTAGAAGTTTTGGTCCTGCAGTACTCAAGCAGAACCAGGAACAGAAAGTAAAACTCATGTAGGATTCCCAGGGCTACCTCTCATTGGGTTTATGGGTCCCACTGGAGTACCTCGTAACTTATGGGAGGTGAACAAATAATGAAAATGAAAGCAGCCATTTGATTGGCCACTTAGGAGGCAGAATTCATAAAATAAGCCTGCATCCTTTAGAAAGACCGTCAAATGATTTTACTGTCCACCATTACTGGATGTGTGTTTAAAATAGTAGGTTTCCTGTAAATGCAATCTGTAGCTACCATGGACTCATGCAAAAGCAGATAGCAGATAACACCAATCATTTAATTCACCCAGCCTAAAAGACAGTGCAGCATTGGAAAATAATGACATTACTATTATTTCATACACTTCTGCAGCACTACAACAACCAATGCCTGTGAAGGAATCACTGATGTGGCAGTTTTTCACAGTTCTACATAGCAACAAAAATTTAGGGCCTTTTTATGAGTCTGGTGGTTACAAGACCATCAGATTTGCGGTGGTGGTCAGACCACTGGGGCTGTGACGGTTCGACTGCCACATTACGACCATGGCTGTCAGACCACCAAAAGGCCACTGTCTTTGCCAGGATCTTTGATCCTGTTAGAAATGGGGTCTTTGGTTGGCAGTCAGGTTATCCCCTGCCCAAGCAAGGACCCTCACTCTAGTCAGGGTAAAAGAGAATCACCCTCAGCTAACCCCTGCTTACCCCCTTGGTAGCTTGGCACGAGCAGTAGGCTTAACTTCAGAGTGCTAGGTGTAAAGTATTTGTACCAACACACACAGTAACCTAATGAAAACACTACAGGTTTAGCATAATAGAAAATATTTATCTAAACAAAACAAGACCAAAACGACAAAAATCCACAATACACAAGTCAAGTTATCACTAAAAATGCAAAAAGAGTCTTCATGTAATTTTAAACACAACAATAACGCTGCTAGTGTGAAAATGTACCTTGGGAGCATCAAAAATAACCCAGCACGGGCGAGTGTGTGTCAAAAAGGGCTTGCGATGCGTCAATTTCACTCACGAGCGAGACCTTGCGTTGTTTCTCCTTTAGTCGGGTCGGCGTGCATCGTTTCTTCTCTCCGCAGGACAGCGATGTGTAGATCCGGTCAGCACTCTCGGGGCCGGGCAGGCCTAGCGTCGTTTTTACACGCCCAGCGGTGTTTGCATCAGAATTTCAGCCGCACGATGGTCCGAAAACCACGCAGCGTGGGTTGCGATCTCACCAGCCTCCGTCAGCGATGCTGTGCGTCGTTTTTCCAACCACAGGCGTCGATCATCCGGTCGCGTTGCAGGCAAGCGTCGATATTCAGCCGTGAATCCGCCGCCGCGTCAATTTTTCAGCCGCGGATAGGAGTTGTGGCAATCTTTTCCCCGCACAGCGGTTTGTGCATGGATTTCTCACTCTTGGGCTGCCAGCTTCTCTTCTCAGGGTCCCAGGAACTAGATGGGCACCACTTGGCAGAGTAGGAGTCTTTCCAGAGGCTCCAGGTGCTGGCAGAGATAAGTCTTTGCTGTCACTAAGACTTCAAACAGGAGGCAAGCTCTAAATCAAGCCCTTGGTGCCTTACATGTAAGAAAAGGGAAGGTTTAGGCCTGGCAAGTGGGTACACTTGCCGAATCAAATTTACAGTTTAAAACTGCACACACAGACACTGCAGAGGCAGGTCTGAGCCATGATTACAGGGCTACTCATGTGGGTGACACAACCAGTGCTGCAGGCCCCCTAGTAGCATTTGGTTTACAGGCCCTGGGCACCTCTAGTGCACTTTACTAGGGACTTACTAGTAAATCAAATATGCCAATCATGGATAAACCAATCAACAATACAATTTACACAGAGAGCATATGCACTTTAGCAGTGGTTAGCAGTGGTAAAGTGCTCAGAGTTCAAAAGCCAACAGCAACAGGTCAGAAAAAATAGGAGGAAGTAGGCAAAAAGTCTGGGGATGACCCTGCATAAGCAAAAGAGTCCAACAGATCCCGACGGGATGACGGCAGTGGTGGTTTTAATCATCCACTGCAGTGCTGAAGTCAGCGTCGCAATGCTGATTACAACCATGTTCTTCATCAGCCTTTTCATGGCGGTTCACGGGGGCCCGCACTGCCCATGCCTATGGCCTAAAACCTATGGCATGGGCAGTGCAGGGGCCCATCTCCCCAGCACCGTCAGAATGTGCACTGTCTGTTATGCAGATAGTGCGATTTCCGAGGGTGCTAGGGAATCCTCCTGTGCAAAGGCATTGGACTCGGCTCCATGTGAGCCAAGTGCAATGCTGCTACACGTTTTCCACTGGGTAGACCAGCGGAAACCTTGGTTTCTACCACTCAGCCTAGTGGTAAACTCGTAATGGGGTTGGTGGGGAGACCACCAGCACTGTGGCGGTCTCCTCATCGTGAGTTTGGCGGTCTGGTTTTCTCCACTGACAAACTCATAATCAACCCCTCAGTGTGCAGGAGGTTTTGTGCACTTTATGCAAGCTGGTGCAGTGTGTAGGAAAGCTTGGACTTGGGTACTGGTGGGATGTGGAAGCACCCGAGGTCTATGCACCCTAGCAGAATAGCTTGTGCAGATTGTAGAACAGGCAAGCAATATAAATAGTACTGACTGCCCCACAGGAAATGCTGCATGAACAACAGGAAGAAAATGATGAGAAAATGCAGTATTTTGGATTATACTACATGCAATATCACATAGTATTGGCCTATGGTAAAGTTAATAAAATAATATACTCAAGGGCCATGGCAGACCATCTGCACACAAACATAAACAATTGTGCAAAAAAAAAAAAAAAAGAATAGACTATGATAAACCATTTTAAAAACAATATAAAAAACAAAAAAAATACTTCTACACTGTAAACAAAGCAAACAAATTTGGAAAACAACACAAAAAAATACAAATAGTTATACAATCTCTTTTCCACACAGCCATAGGTTGTGTGTAGATTGGGGCTGGTTGGATTAGAATGTCAAGCACAGTGGGGAGTGTCCACCCATG
Organism: Pleurodeles waltl; assembly: GCF_031143425.1. NCBI lineage: Eukaryota > Metazoa > Chordata > Amphibia > Caudata > Salamandridae > Pleurodeles > Pleurodeles waltl. The sequence goes on from NC_090448.1 coordinate 554,918,482, forward strand.
GGGAAATGGGCAAAGAGCCTAGCCAGAGGCTGTGCCCTGCGGCCAGCCCCAGGCTTCATACGGTCAAAGGCTGTCCAATTCAGGGATTTGGCTTATCTTGTTTAAATTAAGTACTATTTGCATTTTTCCTATAGTGAAACAGACTTGTCTGCAGTACAACACTATTTCTATGTCATACATGCAGACATGTATGAATAGCCGGTCTATGCTGCATAGGTATGTGGGCCATTTACTACCTACTTGTCATAAATGATGTAAATGAGATGCCATAGTGATGTCACCGATGATGCCATTTAACATGTTGTTAGTGATGTAATATGTGAGGTCATAAGTAGTGCATGATGTGGTGTATGTTTCATTTAGTTCACTGAACCACAACTGAAAAAGGTCAGGGATTTATTGATTTGAAATGTTCTACTGTGTGTGGCTTTGTCACCTAACTATATTGTCATTTTGCCCTTTGAGTTTTTTTTCAGTGAATTTCTGAATTTGTAAATTATTGTGTTTCTTCCTTACCTAACTATAACATCAATTTAACCTTCATTTTTTGCCAGTGAACCTATTTATCCGCTTTCCAGTGGTTAGTGACCACAAGAAGACCCTTAAACTCTGCACTATTTATCATTCTTGAATCCAACCAGATAAAGTTGTATCTCACATTGAACATCAGCTTTTCTCCTATGCAGGTGTGCAACACATTCAGTAACGCAAGGGGTTGACGGTTGATCTTAGACCCTGAAAAGAAACTAGTTTGCATCTCCAACACGTATTACACCTTCTAATTTACTGGTCTCACAATTCACATTACAGATAGCTGGAGAGGATGGTGAGAATATTTGATAGAATGATTCTTCTCAGTAGTTGACATCGCTATTAAATGTGTTCATGCTACTAAACCCTAAAAGACCTGTGCCATAAGAATCAGGTTTCTTCCTAAGGCCTGAGACAGGAGAGGAGAAATGTGATGTGGGCAGACATCCCTAAGCTAATTTCCTGATCAGTGCAGTCTGAAGGATTTGTGGGGGCACAGCAAGATATTTCGGTGGCCCCTGTTGGTAACATCTTTGAATCTTATTACATGTTTTCTACTAATTAAAGACCAAATGATTCCAAACAAAATTTTAGACATTAAGTGACACAAAAGCAGGTGAAATATGTCTTCCTGGGGGCCTCGATGCTTATGATGAGAAACGGTGAACTATAGAAACAGACAGAGGTGAGCTGGGGAGAGAGAAAGGTCACGTCCCCCGCCCTTGGAAGGTGACAGACTTTGCCCATGCCTTAAAATGTATCTGGCCCTGGAGTACTTGCAAGAAATATGACACTTGTGTTGTTTTTATTTACACTGTTGTGCTTTCAGGGCAACACATGCAGTTTCCTTGGTAAATAGTAAATATAATTAGTGTTTGTGCCCAGATATGACTCATCAATAAATCTCCCTTTCACTCTCCCAATGCAAATCTGCCAACCTGCACAAACTGAAAAACGTGCCAGAGTCAGGAATTTAACAGGGTGGATCAAAAAACTACTTCAAAAAGTACAGGTTGATTTCTATGCCATGATGGATGATTTTGCGATTACTACTGTGCTTTGTCTTATTGTTTCTAAATAGAAAAGCAGCTCCAAGCAATAAGAGTTATAATAATTATTATCGTAGCATTGGTACAACAAAGGGCCCCATTTTGACTTTGGTGGACGTTGTTAGTACAGTCGCTGTGGCAGACTACTTTAATATTGCCATGACAAGGGCACTCTGCTCGCCAAATTTAGAGATGTTCACCAGCCCAGCAGACATCCCTTGCATTTAAATGAACCGCCATCACAATGGTTCCCATAAGTACAATGAAAGTGTGCCATGTGGCTCTCTCAACATGACAGCGCCGCACTCAACACGTTCATTTTCTTTCTTTTTTTTAAATCAAAATCCTAAAGCGATATTTTGTTCTAGAAAATAAAAAAGCAATGACCCCGTCACCATTGGAGTGTTCTGCCATGGTGTGGGTGGGTCATTGAAAAGTTTTTACTTTTACATACCATCATGTTTTGCGAGGCTGTTTGTAAAAGTGTCCACCCACTATAAATCGAGTAGGTAGATACATGCCCAAACTTCTGACGCGACTTACTCTTTCAGGCTGTTGGAGGGTTATGTAGTCGGTGGAGACAGTGTAGCACCAGCTGTCTACAAACTGAAGGTCCAGCCATCTGTAAACCAGGCAGACAGACCTTCAGTTTGGGGGAGAGGGTACTCGTTCATCTTTGTAATTAAGTACCCTCTTTGTCAAACTCTAAATTAGTCAATAATTGTCTTTCAGTGGCTAAGGAGAGAGAGGTGCAAGCAAGATGAAAAATTGTGCATCAGTGGTGTAGAGCACTTCAAAGAGGCAGTCTGAGATCACAAGGCCATTTCAGAGGGTAAGGGGTCAGCGGGGATACACACAGCTTTTCCTCACTTGACCAACTATATGAGTGGCCCGAAGGAATAGTAGCGATACTAATGTGCACAATTAAAGGTTATGGGCTGAAAATATATTCATATGTGTCCTTTTGTTGATTTTAGCACCCACTTTAGGAAAGGAATGAATGCCAAACAGGATTCATAGCGAAAAGAGGAGAGGCAGCAGCTACTCCATCTTGAGTTTGTCTCTCCATCACTACCAGTTGTTCGGGTGTTACCACTTACTCCCAGGGCCTTTCAGGGCCTTTTATTCCACTGGGCATTTCCTCAGTGGGTTGGAGCCCAAGGAAGCCGGTTTTTAAAGCATAGGACTGGTGCTTCTTTTACTTTCTCCAGCTCCAACGGACTCATTGAAGAAAGCACGTGGCGCTTCAAGAGATGGAGAGAGAGAGGCCAGAGAAGGTAGAGAGGGAGCAATGGGAGAGGAAAGACAGAGAGGAGAAAGAAAGAGAGGAAGAGAGACACTGGATGGTTGGAAGGAGATCAGCAGTGCGAGAAGAAGAAAGGAGAGGAGCTGGATTGAGTATTTTTGCCAGTTTTGGATCCCCATTACTGCCCGCTTACTCCCACAATTCCCACCCTCCACTAAATGTCTTTAACACGGACGTTTGCTTGGGCCTGGACTGCAGATATAGTTATTTGTTTCTTAACGGCTGCATAACTCTTTATACAAGCCAAGGATGCAGAATCCTTCCATGTGCTTGCCTAGAAGAAAGAAAGCCTTTTCTTTTATATTGTTATTATTCCCTAATAAATGTCTGATTGATTTTTATGTTCAATAACCTGGGAAACATACTAGCTACAAATTGCTTAACACCCAACCCAGCATTACCTGAACCAAAACCATACACACTTTAATAAGCTGAACGGAACATTTTGGCCGTCATTTTGAAACACAGATGGCTGTTATGAGATAGAAGAAGGCAAATAATTTAATAAAATGGCAACCTGCAAGGACATTGCTTTTTCTTCATGTCAGAAGCATCTAGAAAGGAGGTACCTGGATCAGACGAAGTGCTCAGGCTGTGATATTGCGATGGACAATTCACAAGGCCTTGGAAGGGCTATTGAACACAATTAGATAAGAAGAAGGGACGCTGAAACGTTTTGCACTACCTGAAAAGTTTCTCTTTTGATTGCCAGTCCCGTTGCCACCGCTCCCCCCACCAACAGCAGCAGGAGCTGCAAACCTTTAAAAATAAAAGGATAATAAACTATGTTTATTAACCTTTAATTTCTAAAGGGGCGAGGCCATGGGGTGATGAGCAGTGAGGGGACTCCACAGAGCACTCCCCTCAGCGCGCATGTATGTTTGGCCGGCTGTCTCGGGCTGGTCAAACACATAGCGCACAAGGGCTCTCTCCAACCAGGCACTGTGTTGCAGAGTTGGAGATAGCCTGCACAGGCTCCCAGTCTGCGCTGGAGCGCCTAGCCGGGGCGCTCAAGCCAATCATAACGCTGCTCTGAGTAGTGTCATGATTGGCACAGGGCACGCTGGGAGCCTCTGCCTGCAGTGCAGCAAAGAGAGGCGGAGAGTGGCGGCGACATTCAGGTAAGTTTTTTTTTATTGTTTATTTTCATTTTATTCCCCCCACCCCCTCAAGTCACCAGCTGCGACTGGGCTTTAGGGAGGTGCGACCGGTGCGGCTGCACTGGGTGATGACCCGGGAGGGAGGGAGGCACTGACCTCGGGCAGGGTGGTGGGTTGTGTTTAGCAATAACTTACAATTTAAAAGCACTCCCAGCTTTCAGGCTGCAATAAAAATGTCAAGATAACTCATGTGATTAATGTTCCTGCTAGAGGGAGAGAACAGAGTTTTGTCCAGTGGTAGTTTTGACTCACCATAAAGTAGCGCAGAGGGTTAATAGTCTATTGCAAAGAACAGATCTGTGCTTTATGTCGTTTGCTGAGTGGATTAGTAAATTCTGCCTTTACCAGCGCTTTAAAACAAATGGAATAGATGTGAAAGAGGGGTTATGGAGGAATGAGGGGCACTTTTGCAGGGTGGTAGCATGGGAATCCAAAGAGGAGGTCCTGGGGGGCATCAAAAAGTTGGTTGCACCGGGCACCGCCAGTGCTAAAGTTAGCCCTGAAGAGATGCATTGGCTTAGCAGAGAGCCAGGAGCCTGTATTTATGTGTTTCTACTGTCTAAAGAGCAGTCATTTAATACAATATTTACCTGAGTTCCTGCATCATTTTAGACAGCACAGCTCAGAAACAGATAGAGACAAACCTTGCTTACTTTGTCTGAGCTCTACTGCCTGAAAATCAAGCTCTAGCTTTGAATAATAACTGCTTAACTTTAGCCACCGCCGGTTCATAAAAATGAAGCTCTGGGGTTTGCTCTGAGCCAGCGCAGCTGTTCATGGCTCCTGGTGAGATACATGTAGGAATTATTTCAATAATAAAAGTCTGACAACCAAACACCAATTACTGTGCACGAAAATGCCAAGTAATGGAATAGTCAACGCAATACTCCGAGATGTAAAACAATAACAACAAACTACCATGCTGAGAAGAACCAATAACATCCTTGATCTACAAGAACTGCATCCTTCAACCCGAGGATTAGGTCTTAGGTCCACTGGGGAATGGTAAGGGTTGAAGCTGCTAATGCAGGATTGCATGCCGTTTTCTCCCCACACCACAATGTCCCCCGACCTACTTCCCACGCAACTTCCCGTTATTTAACTTATAGTCCTTGAATATGGGTCTGCGTCTGAAGAATCTGAGAAACATTCCCACAACATTGGTTGGCCAGCACATCGCTCTGCCCAACTAGGTGGATGAAACAGTGAATCACAGCTCAACCCTGCTAGAACTACAAAGGACATAGCTAGAAATGTAGGAATAAAAGTTGTGTTCATGGGTAATTGTCAACATTAATGAAATTAAGATTATTGCCTATTGTAATCAAAACAACAGTTACAAATGCTTATTGAGAGGAAAATAAGTAGGAAAGACAGCACTATATAACTATCCATATATGTGACAAGACAATCAAATTGGCCCCATGGCACAATCAAATGCTCTAAAAATGAAAAGGCGTTTTTTTTCATTGACCTTTAAGGTTGTACTATAAAGTATACAGAACAAGGGTTACCCAGAAAATACAGGTGTTGAAAACCCACTTTTGCCTACGAATATTAAAGGGGCTTTAACGTTCAGAGACACCTGCCTGCAAGTCCAGGTAGAGCCTTGGGAATCTGTTTTATTTAGTGCTTAATTTGAGCTGAGAGTTGCAGGGTGGTCCCACCAGCACTCATTTTTGAGAAAGGCATTTATGACAGTCCTTGATTCAAAGCAAGTGAGAGAAAAACTCGAAACTAAAAAAAAAAAAGAAAGAAGAGAATGATGGAAAAATGAAGGAGAAAGCAGAACCTACAAGATGAGATAAAGGGACAGGGGGAGTCTGGTGGTGAATTTAAGAGGCATGAGATGAATGAAGACTAGGCAGCCTTTGGTACTTGCACTCTGACATTTGATAGCACTCAACCAGAAGACTTCTGAGCAAAACTTTGGGCTCTGGCGCTTACTCTTTTGCTAATTAAGCGCTTCTTATACTTGCATATTATATTCTCAAATATTGCTCAGTGAACCCATTACAGTTCAAATTTAGGTTAGTTAGATTGAGCTATCTACTAGACACTGGCTTAAATAAATACTGCCACTGATTGTCTTCAGTCGAAAATGGTTCACAATCACATTTTATTTTGATCGAATATGTGGAGAAACCAGAATGGTCTTCTGTACTTTTATTTGAAAAAAAGTCTCAGTGGGGCTGCATGAAAGCTCTTTTGTAATGAGTTTACCTCTGGATTTCAACCAGGGGGTGAGGGACAAGTCGAGAGAGCTCATTTAAGGTCTTGTGTTAGAAAGGTGGACTGAAAAGATTTCACTAATATAACAGTATGTATTTAAATGAATGCCCCTCCCTCCGTCAAAATGATATTGGGAATCCATTATTGTCAGGAATTAAAAATAAGATTTGTAAGATTTCGTTTGATGTTACCACTTTTTTGGGAATAAGAGGATCTTGGTAGTCTGATTTTCTACGTAGCTGCTGTCACTTTTGTACACATAGGCTAATCAATTCTACATCTGATATGCATCTGTCCAAGAATGTTTTCAGAGTGTGTTTGATTGTTAAAACCCGAAATCAGCAATCTGGGAATGTTTCATGGGTGCAAGTTTAGGAAATGACTAGACATTATTACATGTAATGATACTGAAAGGTGTTTGATGCAAGAATTACACTAATAAGCGATTAAAGTGTCTGTTTTATCTATCAAAGTTTAGTTGTTGGATGAACACGATTAAGATGGATGTTAGTTTCTGTAATGATTGGGCAGCCCCATCCTGCATGAACGCATGTGTATAAATTATTTTGATTAATTCTTTTTAGTGTGGGTTTGACTAACTTGTTTTAGCTTTTGTATGGTCTTCTGTGTTTTTGCCAAGGGAGTAAGTTGTTGAAACCATAATCATAAAAGTATATCAGCTTCCCAAAAAGTGAATGATTTGACACCTTCTCTACAGCTTTTCCCTATCCCCTTATGCAGCCACCATTCTTACGTGCTTATGCCTCTTCATTCGCTTTACCCTTTACTGGTGACATCAGCCCTTAGTCCTCTGTCGATCAAGACTATTCACATCCTTCATTATTCAGAAACAGATGAAGCAGGGGGGTACTAGAGAGCTGAAGAAACCAATGGGACCAAATACAGTTGGAATATATGGGCGTGCACCATCTAAAACAATTTTGGAAAACTTGGGAATTTCTAAAATACTGATACCGAAACACATGACGGTGGCAGGTATTACTGTTTGGGCTTACAATTAAAATCCCCCAGACATTTAGCTTTTCTAATGGACCTTAGGCCTCTCTATTTAATGACTGAGAATTCTGTAAGACCTGCTACAGGAGTGAAGTCATATGGCTAAACATGTCTTAGAAGGGCTATGCACATGACACACTGCTTTAAAGAAATGTTTATGTGAAATGCTGCTTTGTGTGTGCCTGTATAATACAGAAATAGCTATGTATACTGTTTTACTCCTTTCAATAGATTCTGAAAGGCAACGCTTTCATAAAGGAATGCCTGCTCTAACTCTCAACTTCCCTCCACATACCACCATTTCTCTCTCTGCTGGTGTTCCTTCCCTCTTTCTTATCTCTAACACTAAACTAATCTTCACCTACTACCAATCGATCCAAACACCCCAATCTTGAACCACACCGCTACAACCTCTCAACCTACTGCCTCCCATTCCCAGGGCCCACCCTGCACCTAACGCAACCTACACTAACACTACTGCCACTCGCACTGCCCTTCCACTCCGAGGTCCACGACTTCACTATACTACCATCTCATCTACCTGGAACTCCCAACCCACTACTACCTCTGATACTACCTTAGGTAGCAAGACAGCCAAGACGGTTAACACTTAACCATAGGTTGTGCAGTAACGTGGAGGTCACAAGTCTGAAGTCCTGCAAGAAAGGCTAAGCCTTCTGCCGTTCCGCGGTTGGTGAATTGAGTACCTTCACGTTGGGTAGCAGGGACTTCAGTTCATTGCATTGCCTAGAATTGACAAAAGTGGTATGAGGTGCTTTATATTATTTCAGCTTACTTAAAAAAATTAATTATTATTACAGCAAAACAATATATTTATTATGTGCCTTCTCCATTTCCTACCATTTAATTCTCTGGACTATTTTCACTGGTCAGCGCAAATTCTAGAACTACCCGACATTCCTTTCTCAATGCCTTGCCTCTTAAATCACCAACTATGATACCACAGTCACATGTACCAGTCAGGTTTTTCTCACTTTCTATCACTTCTATCTCCTACTTTCTCTTTATGCCAGTCTTTCGCTTTGTCTAACATCACTCTTTTATCATACCCCAAGCATCCGTTTCTCTTTGAATACCGGTTTGTCATCCAGCTCTTACTATGAACTATTTTCCTACACTGCCTCTAACTCTAGGCAAGCTTCCATCTACCAATTCTTCTTTTCCCTGCTTTTACCGCATCACCACGCGGGACACAACACTCTCCTCCGCCTGCCACCATTCTTACCACAGCTATCAATTCATAGCTCAACACGATCTCTAGGTCTGCACATCGCTCCATCACCCACCATTCCATGCTCAGCTCCGGCCACCTCACCACCCAGGATGGGCTCAATACTTCACCACACTTGCATCCACTGCCACACCCCTCACATCTCTTAACTGGTCAGTGCCCGGCTCACACTCTAACACCGTCATCCACTGCAATTCCTTCTCAGCGCCTTGCTCTCCCCTACCTCTCTAACAAGACATCTGCCTACATGGACACCAATTCCACAAGATGCCAAGGGGAGCATAAATGCCATCAGGGATCCTTTGACTTTCAATTATGTCACATAGATGAGCCTCTGTCTTACCTTTAGTTCCGCAAACAGCTTTTGTTTAGTACTGATGTGGTAGGGGAACAGAAGGGGTGTAAACAATGGAAAGTGAAAAAGACTTCTAGTGACCCGTTTACTTTCAGTGAACAAGACTTCTAGCGCTCAGTGTACTCTTAGTGAACAAGACTTCTAGCGCTCAGTGTACTCTTAGTGAACAAGACTTCTAGTGCTCAGTGTACTCTTAGTGAACAAGACTTCTAGTGCTCAGTGTACTCTTAGTGAACAAGACTTCTAGCGTCCAGTTTACTTTTTGGTGAACAAGACTCCTGGTGCCCAGTTTACTTCAAGTGAACAGGACTTTTGGCGTCCAGTTTACTTTCAGTGAATAAGACTACTAGTGCCAGGTTTACTTTCACTGAACAAAACGTCTAGTGACCAGTTTACTTTCAGTGAACAAGACTTCTAGTGCCCAGTTTACTTTTAGTGAACAAGACTTCTACAGTCCAGGTTACTTTCAGTGAACAAGTCTTATGGCATCCAATTAATTTCAGTGTCTAAGACTTCTAGCGCTTAGTTTACTTTTAATGAGAAAGACTTCTAGTTCCCAGTTTATTTTCAGTGAACAAGACTTTTTGTGCCCAGTTTACTTTCACTGAGCAAGACTTCCAGTGCCCAGTTTACTTTCACTGAACAAGAGTTCCAGTGCTCAGCTTACTTTCAGCGAATAAGACTTCTAGTCCCAGTTTACTTTCAGTGAATAAGACTTTTGGCGTCCAGTTTACTTTCAGTGAATAAGACTTCTAGTGCTCAGTTTACTTTTAATGAACAAGACTTCTAGTGCCCAATTTACTTTCACTGAATAACACTTCTAGTGTCCAGTTTATTTTCACTGAACAAGACTTCTAGTACCCAGTTTACTTTCAGTGAACAAGTTCTAGCGCCCAGTTTACTTTCAGTGAACAAGACTTTTGGCGTTCAGTTTACTTTCAGTGAATAAGACTGCTAGTGCTCAGTTTACTTTTAATGAACAAGACTTCTAGTGCCCAATTTACTTTCACTGAATAAGACTTCTAGTGCCCAGTTTATTTTCATTGAACAAGACTTCCAGTACCCAGTTTACTTTCAGTGAACACGTTCTAGCGCCCAGTTTACTTTCAGTGAAAAAGACTTTTAGTGCCAGTTTTACTATCACTGAACAAGACTTCTAGTGCCCAGTTTACTTTCAGCGAATAAGACTTCTAGCGCCCAGTTTACTTTCGGCGAAAAAGGCTTCTAGTGCCCAGTTTACTTTTAGCGAATAAGACTTCTAGCGCCCAGTTTACTTTCAGCGAATAAGACTTCTAGTGCCCGATTTACTTTAAGCGAACGAGACTCCAAGCGCCCGGTTTACTTTATATTTCTGCTGCTCTTCTCATGGACCTCAGCACCGGGAGCCTCAAGGGTAGTGAAAAGGGTAGCAACGGGAAAATTAGGGTTGGAAGCCGCAACATCTGCCAACTTCTAAATGAAGTCCACGTTTTCCCCAAAACCCGACACACACAACCCTTTACCCATGCCTTCTAAGCGCTAAATGGCATATCAATAGAAAACGTTATCATATTTCACATATACTCAACGCTACAGTGCAAAAATATGGCCCAACAGGGTGCCCCCCAAATCCCCCGGATGGCGGAGTACACATACAGCAGTGCATCAGTGGTACTAACGTTGGGTTGAAGGTCTATCGAACCATAGTTCAATATGTCACCTAGTGACAACGAGTTAACCCACAACACATATTCTAATGAGTCTACTTGTGCGCCGCACAGACGAGTGCCACCCCGTCCGATGGGTGTGTGTTTTTTTCCCAGCCATTTTATGAATTCCTGCCTGAGCCTGCCTTTTCTCCCTCTCGCTGCTAAGCAACAAGGAGGATACGCAGCCTGGTGATTTATTATTAAACTTAAGCTTCCCACTCTGTCTCTGGAGCTGAATTACCGAAATAACTGCTGTGACGTCGCAGGTGTGTCAGGCTCGCTGCAGGACTCGGCTGCATCAGGGCCAGAGCGCAAAGCTGCTGCACGCATTCATTCCTGTTGCACTAATGCAAAGTAAATGCTCTGTAAATAATTCAGGAGCACGTGCCTGCCTCCTATTCTACTTCACTGAGCGCTGCAATCATTTTTGCAGTATTTATTTTTGTACTGTAAACACCACCATCGATCAGGCTAAGCAGACTGAAAAAGGAAACCGTTGTTGGGGCTCACAGGAGAATAATACTTGGGGAAATGCTAACCCGGAAGTAGGTCAGGTGAAGTGTTAATGTGTCCTGTGCGACTGGCTGGTGTGGAAAAGTCCTTTCATGTGGGCTTGGGGGAATATGCTGTCTGAATATCAAACCCATTAAGCAGAAAAAGCATATAGGGAATAGTGAGGAGGCGGGAGAAAGAGAAAAGAGATATCGGAGAAGAAATGAAGAAGATTTGGGGTGAAAGAAAAGTGGGAGGAATATTCCTTCTCAAAATATTATACAAGGAAGATTGGATGGACCCGTCCTGGTAGAGTTGTGAATTGCTAGATTGTATGTAAACTGGAGGCAATTCTCTTCCAGTTGTCGTTCTTCAAGAAAATAATTGCAGTGATTTGGACTAAGTTTTAGGCCATCTTTTTCTGCAATGGTTTTATCGATTCCCATTACAGTTACTTTTGTATTGCTATATCCTTTCTTGTGACCATTGAAAAGACATTACGATAACTATCTGCAGTCCTCCCTGCTGCTGTTTGATAAAACTGATGGAGAGGAGTGACGAGAGAAGGGGATCCTGTAAAAACTGATACTAGATGGAAGAGGGAGAACTTGGGTAGGGGTATGGCATTCGTAGCCAGTTCAACTTTCAAAGTCTTTCACGAAATTAGGGCACAGACAGCGGCGTAGATCCAGGGGTGAGGGGGGGGGGGGGGGGGGTTGTGGGGTGTTACACATTCCCTAAAAAAATGTTCTGCAATAAATCGTAGGGTACACGTGCTTTCAGTCGGGTAATGTGAATTGGCTGTCAAATTTTACACAAACACTTTCTCTCTCTGTCTCTCTCTCTCGTCTATGTTTTGAAGACCTTAAAAAATAAGATATCTTGCGTTTTAATTACACGTCACAAATGCATTTCTCTCTTTCCACTACCCCTTTAGCCCCCTCTGTGTCTCATATAATGTGTTTTGACACAATATTCCAGCGTGATTACTGGGAAATCTGAAGCTCACCCCCAATCAAACTGACCAAGCTACACCCCGGGACACAGAAGCCCAATGTGTGCTAAACCTTCTCTACTGTTTTTTCAAATAGGAAAATGGCAAATCCTCCATCCAAATCTTACATGTATCTTTCTGCCATCTGTTAGAGAGGTAGTTCAGAATTCTTCAGCGCTGACTTTGAAATAGAAGATATCTAAAATTTCAGGTAACTGTTTCCCCCCTGTTTCGAACATCTCACTGCAGCAAATGGGTTCTAAACCATTTAGTCCATCAGGGGTTTGCGCTTTTGGCTTCTTGTTTTTTTATTTTTCCTGTGAGCGAGTATCAATAACCGAATCCCACTGATGGTAAGTTCAGTTATGGGTATGAGCGTAACTGCCAGTGTCTGCCTTTTAAGATAGGACCACTGCTGCACAGCTAGGGAAATGGGTACTGGGCTAGTTACATGTGAACATGTGTGGACATGTCTTTGTGGGCTTTTACGAGGGCTGCGGGCGTGAGACTACCATTGTGCCATCTCAGTATCTGCACACCGGTAGCCTGTCGCAGAAGAGACTCTGCAAGGATGGGTGTTGACCAGGGGTTAACTCATGAGAGGGCTATCATTGTGTAGGTCTGTTGTGATTACAGGAAAATTTGTTTGTGTTTTCACTTTTATATACATATAGGTGAAAGTGTCCCCAAAATAAAGTCTCATTGCACTAGAGGGTCCCGTAAGGTATCAAACTCAAACTGGGGTAAGACATGCACACTGAGTTTGAATTTGCAATCCCAATAACACACCCACCTCTTATGGGTCTTCATGAATTGGTATATTTCTCTGGCTCAGCTCATAATCAGTATCCAGGCATTTGTCCCTGTTACTGGCCCAAGTTAATTACTCTGCTCTCCATCAGAGGGATCAAAGGCCTCCACACATAAAAGGGGAATCAATTGTGATTGACTCAGTTCCCGGGAAAGAAGGGATGGGCAGGAAATTTGATTTGATAATTACCTAGTGACACTGCATAGCCCAGTACTATTAGAACAAAGGAGGAAGCCCTGGGTTCTGGTGACACATAGTGGGGCCCCCCTTTGAACTTTTGGCAGGAAGGGATCAGGACATTGTGTCAGCAAGGGGCACAGCTGAGGCCCTCTTTTTAGAGGAATCTTGAAGATGCCATTTTAGATTGTTTCAGAATTTTGTGCAGGAGATTGGGGTGGGGGAGGGATGATATGGCACCCTAGGATTGACGAGGAGTGCCTGGCTCCTAGAACGTTCTACCCCCACTTAAAAGCCATTCCAGAAGGGAGAGACAGTTGAGAAGACCAGGGAACTAGAAGTGGCAACAGCAAAAGAATGCTCAGCTTGAAACAAAGGCCACCTGATACCCTGCAAGAACGAACTAAGCACTTAGAGGCATACTTATCAAGCTTTCCCACAGCGCAGCATGAACCACCTTGCTGTGCTGCGCTGTGTGAAAGGGAAAGGACAGGAATGCACTGTACTTAACACTATACAATGCATTCCTGTCCTTTCCTTGCGCAGGCATCCTTTTGGCTGCCTAGCGCCAATGCAGGCACTCTAATGAGGTGGTGGAAGGGAACCTGTATTGCAGGCAGGATTGTTTTTCTGCTGGAAGAAATACTTCCCGCACAAAGACAAAACTAAGAGGCATTTTCTGCTTTATACGTGTGCTGCAAAATGCATCACACAGAGAAAAAGTAAAAAACGCAGAGAAATGCCTGGAGAGGTATAGCATTTGGGAGCATTCCCAGGTCTACCAGTGATGTTATATCTGGGAACGTGCCAATATCAGTGGGTGGATTGGTGGGAACATCCACACTCCACCCATGGAACTCCTCCCTATGGCAGAGTAACGCAACACAGTGATTTGCTGTGCAGTCCGTTACTCTAGATTTATCAAGCCGCTCAGGGCCATGAAAGGTGGCCTTGCAGGGCTTGATAAATCTGACTTACTAGGTGTGTCACCCTTGCACCCCCCTGTGTGGCATAAGGGCGATACAACTCAATGGTAGATATGCCCCTTAGACTCCAGCTGATTTCCAGGACTAGGATGAGTCTCTCCAGGGCCAGTAATACTGGTCTCCTTTTGCACCCTGTGGGACAGTTGGAGTAATGAACCTGCTGGTGGATCCTTAATGATTACTCTAGCACGTATGTGAACTTGTCCTGGACTTGTGTACCCATTGGTGTTTTTCAAATAGCCAGGAGGCTTTGGGACCAGGTGAGTGTTACAGGGAGGGTGTTTTGCTGTCTGGCTGCGTAGGGGATGCACAAAATGCCACCACCAACAGAAAAAGACCACCAGGAGACAGGAAGAGGAAAGGTCTAGAACAGTAAACCAGAAAATCCACCTCCCCATGAGGCCTAACGAAAATCTTCTAGTGGTTATAGCTGGCCACCAGTAGAAAAATTAGCCCAAGTATGTTGCATCTGGCCCAAGGGGCCAGATAAACAGGCCTCGGAACCTTGGTCCCTACAAAAATAGGCTCATAGCACTCCACCAGCGGGTCAGTACATCTATAGTTATTTACTTCCTAGGGAGGGGGCGTTTGTGAGGCCCCCTCCATGAGACAACTTTTTGACCCACAGTCCCCATCTCCAAGGGCGTGACCCAAATATAAATGTTTATGGGGACCCCATCTCTCCAGGACAAAGGAGTCAATAGTTAGCACCACCGCACTCTCCCTTCCAATCTGTGCTGCCCTCGCTCCCCATGGCAGTGACAGGAGAGGAGGGATAGAACCAACTAGCAAGGACAATGGCAGGAAAATCAACCGGCTGCCTCATGTGCTGGCACTGGACAATGCTAATTAGGTGAGAAGCCAGCTGGGTAGTGCAGGAGTGGGCTCCCAGCGCTTCCCCTACCACAAAAGGTCCACTGGAATGGCTGCCCCAGCTGGGGACAGGTCATCTGTGACAAAGAAATAAAAAGAAAAAAATACATGCAGCAATAGGTTGCACTGAAAGGCGAAAGCATAGAAGCCTGCTAGTAAAATATCCAAGCCTTGGGGCTTTGGAGCACACCATAAGCCCCAGAAAGGGCTGAATAATTTTCATATTGGGCTATGTGGTGCCCCAGGAAGGGCAGGGACACTAACAATGACTTGTTAATTGTGTTTATGGCGCTGCAGGAAAAGCAACAGACCCCAAGAATGTTTTAACAAAGTTAACACTACCTTATCCGGGTGATTTAATCCGTGACCTAGGGAGAGGTTTGTCGCGTTTTAAAGCACTGTTGGAGTTAGGTCTCCTGCTTTTAGGCTCTAGAATGCAAGGACTCCTAGTCGCGGGTTCTATGGCGGCATTTTGCAACTTGTTGAATCTAAAAGAAATACTTAGGAAAAGAAAAGTCTATTATTGTTCAGAGACGTCATGAATAACATAATAAGTAGCAATGCATTATTTGCCATTATAATGAATGTATTTTGATACTATTTCTGCTGGTTTTAACAATAATACAATGATACAATGATACAATGATGAATGGCGATATGATTATTTTTCTAAAAGTGGTCACACCTCGAAAAAGATGGTAAGCTTTCCTTATTTAAAAAGACACCCCATAATATTGTAATGTTGTATCTGGTATAGGACCCACGAAGGGTGTAAAGTGTTATAAGGGTGTTGCCAAAAGTATTTCTTTCTATCTGATGTACATATTTGTAATTTGATCATAGTATTTAGTAGAGTGTATATATTAAAAGTACTGTTCTCTTTTGGAAGGAAAAGCATTGACTGGGCAATAATTTATTGAGTGCTTTGTTTCTGTATCAACGATTTGAGATTACTAACCCACACCACATTCCCTGAGTAGACTTTGAACTGCCCTGCTGCGTTGAGCTGAGAGAGACAAATGCTACATTGGGGTAGCAGGTTCCCAGTAAAAAGCAGTTGTGGTCTTATTACTAATAACTTAACTTCTTACTTATACTATCTGTGGACTTACATGGGTGATTAAAAGAAGAGGAATCTGCATAATGGAAAAGTTGAAAACCATTTTTTGTGGAAAGCATGTTTAGATATGCCCTGTTACTTTAAGCAAGTTTTCACCCCAAGACAACAATAAACGGTTTACTGGTTAGCTGATAAGTGCAACATACACTTACTATAACATCTACTGATACGCTGATAAAGGTTCAAGTGATCAAACTATCAAAATAATTGAGAGAAAATAATAAGAGAGACCCCTATATAAACATGCATCACACAAAATGTATATGTTCAGTACTTTAGGAACATTGAGAACTTCCAGGAACAGTGACATGTAAATCCACATGAATCTGATAATTCCACTCAGATTTCGAACTAAGCAGATCAGTCATAAGGAATTGGATGTGTTTTAGCAATGGCTCAAATTTACAAGCATTTTATAATGAAACAACATTAGTGTACACTCTTAAGGAAAGCAATATAACGTTTCATATTTGTGACGTGGTTGACAAACCGATTTCAAAGGTTGTATTGTGAAATCATCTGTTGAGAATGGATTATAAATGGATTAGGAATATAAACTCAAAACATCACTTGGAAAGCGGGATTGCTTTTGTGCAGGAAAGGGTACATTTCTAGACAAAAACAATCCTTAGAAGCGATTTCCTCTTTCGATGTGTGATACAGAACACACATTTCTCCTCGTTATACCATGGTCATAGTGGATTACCATTTTGGTGCATCTAAGGTTTACTCTGAGAACACCCAAGCTCCACCCATGGAACGTCTACCACAACAAACCACAATGGAATGAAGTGCAAACCACTGTGTTGCATTACATTTCTTTACTAAATTACACAAGGCAGCATAAATCACCCCTTGTGTGGCTTTGTAAAACTTACTCAAGCCTTACAACGCAAGGATAACAGAAAGGCTCACAAAATCTGTACTGTGGTTTTCGGGCTGGGAATGAGAAGAGGCTGGTATCGGAGGGAGGCAAGATTCCAGGTAGGTACTTTTTAGTACTGGGGTGTGGGAACAGCAGGCAGATGGTGGATGTTGATGGCAGAGGATGACAGCTAGGGGTGGTTATTTAATGGAGAAGGGTGAGGCAATGATTGTGCAGAGATTAAGGTGCAAGGGTGGCCAAAAACCACGTAGGATTTTTTGGGAGGGGAAGAGTGAAAAGAGGGAATGAAGAGAAGGTGGCGTGAAAGGGAAGCCAGACGTCAAGTATAGGTTTTTTTTGTATCAGAGGAGGGGGAAAACGCTGGATTATATTTTACCAAATGAGTGGAGAACATCCTAATGCCAAGAATGTTTGGGTCAGGTGGCAGCGAGCCTGACTGTCTATGGCTCAGCCATAATTCATCAACATTATTATTATTATCATTATTATTGTTATCCATAGCATACATGACTCCTCATCCTGCTACGCAGACCTGGCCTTTAGTCCTTAAAGAGTGCTTATTGGGCTGAAATCTGTAGACAAAAATGTAAAATTCTGTGCTAAGTGTAATTTAGGAGATGTTAGAATGAAGAGGATATACTGCAGAAAGTTGATAACCTCTTCACCATTTATTATCAAAACAACTGTCGTTTGACTTTTCCTTCACGGATTCACAAATGATACAAAATTATAGTTGTATATATAATCTGTCTAAACCCCTTGGTCTGTGGGGTGGAGTGACATGAGAGTAAAACTGTGTATCCCTGTAGGTCAGTAGGCGGTGCAATTGTGCTTGTGTGAAACATATGGCAAATGCAATTGAGATAAAATAAGTGGGCAGATTTTCCTCCAGTTTAAGGTGGACTTCAGGGAGGATCCACCATGAAAACTAATCTGATTATGACTGTGAAAACATTATAGCATGTTCCATTTTGCTGCATGTTCAGGGGATCGCTTTTGTATTTTTTGTTTTTGAAAAGTAATAAAATATAAAAGTGAAAAAGAAAGAAAGCAATTTTGATTAAAACAAATGGTGCCAAACCTTTGCACCAGGTAAGATTCCTTCAGGGCAAAACGGGGGGTTTTAGTCACTGTGCCAGGATCTGAACGTTTGGTTTCTAAGATGGGCAGAGGATGGGGTCCCTGCCTATTCCTGCCACAAAGGAGTCCCAGGCATTTTAAAGCATTTATGGGATCCGTCTGAGGCCCTTTCAGTCTCCTGAGCAATTATCTAAAGTGACCTCATTAACCTGTGTGGAAAAGCGCTTATCCATTTCTCAGGATATCCATCAAGAAACGTTTTCATACAAAGGCTGAACGAGGAGCCTCTGGGAAGGAGAAACTCTTTCGGACCGTCAACAAAAAACAGAATCAAACAGCAATGAATCTGTTAAGCAGATCCTGGGAGGACTGATACAGAGGAGAAGGAATTGATGAAGCAGACACTGCCAGCTAGAGGCCTTGGGGTCCACTTAATCACATTTTGCAAAACGATGAGCAAATTGATTTTTGCGCCATTGATGTGCAATGAAACCGCGTAATAAATAAGGAATGTAGCAAGCCATCTGTGTCCCTTTTCACACGTAAAAGGTTAGGCTCAATAATAAATCTATTTGCTCCATTTCTTGTTTGCTAAGCTTTAGGAACTTTGGTGTGATAGAAGATTTATTTTTTACATGAAAAAGTGATACCGTGTGTAATGCAAACATTCGCAAATAAGTGCAATGCTCTGAAACGACCGTGAGGTGACGAGTGAGGCTATGTAAATCCACAATGCATGGACAAATAAATAAAGTGAAGATTCAGAAATCGTTTTAGGCTAAGATGTAAAAAACACAACTAATGGCAATACTGGAGCGAAAAGGTATTTGCTCTATAATAAGGAGCTATAACGATTTTTCCTGACCATGTATATATCTTGTCATTCACAGGCAACCCATGTCTTCCTGCCTTCGGGGAGTCACCACAAATGCTCAATTCGATCCTTCGGCTTAGTGAAATAGATATTTACATTAAATCCCTGAGAACCATTAAATCAATGTCAATTCTCTATTAAAAAGCCTTAAACAGCCTTTTCAAATTCTTTAGCAGAACTCACTTTGAATCATCCCCCACCGTAGAGGTCCCATGGGATCTCTCCTACAGACCCCAGTTCAGCCAATTCAGTGCTGTAATACAGCTCCCACCACACTACGTCCATTCCGTCTTCAGCTACCTTGAGGAACCCCCAGAAGCCACCCTTACAGCTCCACTGCCATATGTCTCAGAGATCCCTCCTTCAGGCCCTTCACCACTCCAACTCATTATCACTCACTCCCATCCAATGTACTAAAGAAACAGAAAATCCACCTAAACCCACACACCACCTAGCCATATGATATAGTCCACCCCAAAAGAAATAGTCTCTTCAGCATTAGCTAGCCATTACCATTATTATCTGATGAGCTACCCCCATCACATAATCACTACTCACCCACCACCCAAACAATTACTTTGAAAAACATACATTGCACTATACAAATATAGTGGTGGAGTAAGGATGCCACGAACCCTAGTGCAAGAAAGCAAACTCAGTATTAAAAAAGATCAGTAGCAATGGTTCAGTGAGACCCCTAGGCTTCTGTGCCCCAGCACCACTGCATCTCCAGCACCACTGATAGCTACACCCCTGATACAAACGCAATAACAAAACAGTACATAGTCTCTAGAATAAGTCAAAGTAATTTACATTTTCTCTGACACATATTCAATGGAACCAAGCTATTCCTGGCTGAAATGACAAACTAGGGCGAAACACTAGTCCCAGGTTGCTTGTGTTCCAGTTTAGGGAGGACCAGGCCTTTCAGTTCGGGCTGGACAGTTCCCATTAGGCGCAGGTTCAAGACTGATTTGCATAATGCTGGGACCAAACTGAGGTGGCATAGTGGGAAATAAATAATGGATTGGGATGATGCCTTGGCCATTGCCAGTGAATGAGATTAATTCAAGCATTCCATCCATCACCTTGTTGTTTTTGCATTTGCTACCTTAAGTGTGTCAGGTATGCCCACACGTGAGTCCTGGGCTCACTGTGCCACTGGAACCAAGCTTTACCTGGCTGAAAAGACTTCCAGTTCAGGGAGGACCTGGTCTTCCAGTTCGGACTGGACTGTTCCCATGAGGAGCAGGGTCAAGACTGATTTGCATAATGCTGAGTCCAAACTGAGGTGGCATGGTGGGCAAAAAAACGATGGATTGGGATGGGGCCTGAGTGATTGCCCATGAATTAGATTAATTCAAGCATTCCACCCATCACCTTGTTGTGTTTGCCTATTCAGAGGACAGTGTTGAGCACCTCCGGCACAGCTGAGCTACTTTGATACGTTTCTTCAAATCCGACAACAGAACTAGGTAATCTTTGCAGCACTGTGATTTTTATATATTTTTTGGGTCGGTGCCCATATTTCATGATACAACTGTGAGCACTCCACCTGGTACTCATGGGTTCAAATGTCCGGTATACTTCGAACGTATCCTGCAATCTAGTTGGACATATTCAGCAGCTCAATGCCTGAGATATTCTGGGGTGCATTGATGGTCATAATTTGTGATCATACAGAACAGTACATTCCTGTTTAAGAGCACCTTTTAACACCTGTATTATAAATGGTGTCTTATGTTGAACCTACTGCATCACTATAATTCAAGCTTCACATTTTTAATTTAAAAACACAATACTCATTTAGGCAAATACATACTTGGATTCTCCAGACAAATAATGTCCCTAAATATTGCGCCAGACCCTGAAGCACTGGAGTAACAGTCTATAAAACCTATGTTTTAAAATGATATTTCTTAATTAATCATAAGCTTCTTTAAAAAAAATAGGGGATAAAATATTTGAAAAATCCCATTGAAGAAGGTTTGTCCCACGTGTTTGATACAATATTGGAGTGGAATTAAAATATAATTCTGTATTTAGCACCTGGGTTACTTCTAAGCACATGGACCTTGCTAAGCATTTTCAATATTAATAAAGCACTAGATATCAGCCTGGATACCTTTTTCTAGACACGTACATTTATAGGAGATAGAGACTCAGGAAGATAACGTGATTCCCAAAGGTCACACTCTTGATCTTATGTGAAAATGGGAATTAGAACTCCTCAAGTTACAATTCTACAGCTGACAACCTAGAATCTTGAGCTATTTATTAATATAAGATGAAATGCACAAAATGACCACGCTCCAAATCCAATCCTGAATAAAACACGAGAACTGATGGAATTTTACTTGCACAAGTGTGATGTGATTTATTCAGTTGCACATTCAGGTTTATTCAGTACGTTTGTGGGTTTTTCTGGGACTGCCTAGCTGCCAAGGTAGGCAAACAACAACATGCTTGTACATTTGTTCGTACCCATTCTAGAAAGACACAAGTTTGCTCCTGTCAAAAGGAAGACAAAGTGACCTTCCATAGGGTGTAAAGGCATAGCATATTGAATGGGATTGTAAAGAAAATGGCTTTTCCACAGGAAAATATATTTCCCGCAGAACAAACAAAATAGTCGCATGTTGAATGCACCTTTGTGTCACATTTACGTATGACAATTTTTTCACCTGGTGGAAATTCTGCCAGCATATATCTTAAACACCGTAGTACTTAGGGAAATATTATAGTTGTTGATGTGGGATCCAATGTGAATCCCTATCGAAGTAGGAAACTTGCTTCAAGCGTAGGAGTAATTTTAAGGGTCTCAGGGGCTGATTTAAGAGCCCCTAGGGCCTCCTTGTGCCAAATTAGCGTAATTTTTTTATGCTAATGTGGCCCAATGAGGCCAAAATCGCAGTGCCAGATTTGCATGCAATGCGCCACTTTGTAACCCTTTGCCCTACATTAGGTCTGCGCCAGGCATAATGAAGGCAAAGAGGGCGTTCCCCCATTTGGGGGGCCAAAAGTATGTCTCAAAGAAATCTAAGAGATTTCTTTGTGCCATTTTTTTGGCCCTTTTAACACCTGCTCAAAGCAGGCGTTAAAAGGGGGCACACCATTGTTTTCATTGGGCCTCAATGGGCTTTACAGGATTAGCGTCAACATTTTTGACGCTAGTCCTGCAAAGCTCCGAACGCTAGTTTCCCTAACTACCGCCATGGTGCGCCCTATCTTAGACACAGCACACACATGGTGGCATTAGGGGGGCACTAAGGGCCACTTTCCTGAAATCAGGCCCTCACTTTAAAACTTTCTGTGTCAGAGGTTTGTGATTTGGCCGCTAAGAAATAGCCGAGTTACATGAAAAGGTAAAATATGCTCTTTTGTCTCTAGCAAGAACATTGGAAGCAAACAAAGTAAAACAGGAAGCACGTCATTGTAAGACGTATGTGCTATTCGTCAGATCCGTGGTTGGTGTGGCTACTGGTGTTACTTGGATGCACAGTGCGGCAAACCATTCATGGTGAAGTCCCCACGTGGAGCTGTTCTGCGCATTCTACAGCCTCCTTTCGAATCATCAAAGCGAAGGGGGTACCGCAGCTTAGTAACGCTTTACCCCATCCCTTCTCTCCCTACCAGGGTGCCGTCTGTGAATGAGAATCATGCGCCCAAAATAGCTCCGCCGCCTTCAAGAGCTTTCACACACGCAGATAAAGAATATTTGTGATGTCTGTACCAAAAATCTTTCGTTGCAGTACGCGAGGCCACCGTCTGCTCACAGTGACTTCCTACGGGCCATTCCTACATGTGACTTGCTGTGTGCCTCACACCGACGTGGCAACTGCTTGCTGCTGTTTCCAGCAGTAGAGACTACCTATTTTATAGTGGAATATTCTCTTGTTATATGTATGATTGCTTATGCTGACCTGCACGCTACACACAGAAAGAGCCTGCATTGAGGGCATACATTTAAAAAAATTAAAATTGTGGCAAGGGATGGCGAGCCGGGGTTGACGAAATTCCGCAAAGTTTTTATTCTGCCCGCGGAGCAGAATTACGCCTCATCTGCAGCTCAGAGGTCGGAAAAAAGCCAAAAACAACTTTCTTACTTTTTGAAGCGCCGCAAGGGGCTGGGAAATTGTAGTGGCAAGTATGAAGGATGCGAGGGAGCCGGATTTCATGTTAATATATTTTATTCTTGCCACAAGAAATAAGGCCCACGAGCCGCCGGCCGGCCGCAACACCGCGCTTTGTTCGCGCCTCTGCCTTTCCGCCGCGCCGCCCCCTGACGTCACGACCGTCCTCGCTACGGATTGGTCGTGGCGTCATGAGGCGCCTAAACATAGAAGACAGACCAGTTCTGTCCCTCCGGCCTCGTACGTTAACTCACGTACGACATCTCCCTTTTCAACAGAACAAGAAAACTTAAGGAACTTCACCTCATAACAAAATCTTCGAACCTCTTGGGTGCTCGGATACGCCTAATTGGCCTGCTCGGAGTAACATACTGAAGTGAATTCGCCTTGACGGCGCACGCATCCTCTCGGCTTGACCCCATTACATTGTGACTGTCGCTCTCCACAGATTCGGGCCCGCAACCATTCTGTCCTGAGGCAGCCGTCAAGCCACGCCATGCCTTCTCGCATCGCTCTGCACTCCCCTGTCCACTTATTCCTCGCCTGGAAGGCGTATTCGCACATTCCTCCTCATCAATGACTACATCCCTGGCTTCGTGAGTTTGCCACTCGTCAACATCATCCGTGCATTCGGCCCCATCCACACGGACATCTTTCATGATGATTTTCTCTTGACCAGCCTTGAGCCTAACTATGTCGTCCTTGCTCCGCCACCCCGCTCCTTCCAGACAGACTGCCCCTCTTGTCACTCCTTGCACACGCACCGGGGTTTGAAACACAGACTCCCCCTTCATCACCCTGTTGGGTTTCTTCACCAAACCCAATCCCCTTGCGCTATATTCTTAGTTTTGGCTCTATTCACCATGTCAGCGTACCGCTTATTGTTTTCCTGTTTGGCCACTATTCTTGCTTTGACTCTCAACCTCTCATCAGATTCTGCCTCAATTTCCCAGTTCATGTCATACCACTTATTGAATTTGGGGGTAAGCTCACTCATGCATCTTCTCCCTCTCATCAAATAAAACGGAGTGTATCCAGTAACCTCACTGGGCGTGTTGTGGAAAGTGTGCACCTTGTCCGCCAGAAACGCTTTCACATTCATGTTGGAAGCGATCGCCTGTTGCACGCCCTCTTTGAGGAATCTATTCATACGCTCAATCTGCCCATTGCTCTTCGGGCTGTACAGCGGGGTCTTCTCCTGCTTAATCCCCAACCTGGACAGAAAATCCGTCATCTGCCTGGACACTAGCTGGGTGCCGTTGTCCGACACCATGATCTTCGGCTGTCCCTCAATCGCGAAAATTTTCGTCAATGCCTTGATCACTCGTTCAGTGGTAACTTCCCTGACGAACTTGTAGTGAATCCATTTGGAGAAGTAATCCGTAAGGACGATGAGATGTCTACACTCGTCAGGTAGCATTGTAAATGGGCCCGCAAAATCAATGGCAATCTTGTTCCACGGGCCGGCAGGAATGTCCGCCAGCTGCAACTCTCCTTTTGTCGTCTTCCAGTGCTTATCGGCCCTTAAGCACGGTCCACACCGATCAATGAATCTGCTGACGTCGCTGCACATCCCTGGCCACCAGTAGTACTGCTTGAGGAGATTCTTTGTAGGGGTATTGCCCAGGTGGCCCTTATGGGCAATCCTGATTAGCTTGTCTCTTAAACTTTCCGGAGGTACAAACAGCTTGTGTCTCTTCACAAAGCCGCCTTCGATGGTGAGTTCGGAACTAATCTGTTGGAAACTTCTGAGTGCCCCGTGCAAGTTCCGGATAGGGGGCCAATGAGCCTTCATGTGGTCCATCACCCTCCGCATAGTCACGTCCTTCTCCTGAGCCGTCAACCATTCTTCCTCTGATACGGATCCCTCGCACATGGCTGTTGTGTCAACCATTGCCACAACGCACTCCGTGTCATCCAGGGAATCATTCTCCTCATCCGGGATCGGTATGCGAGATAGGCAATCCGCCCTGCAGTTGAGACCCCCTTTGATGTGTCTGACGGTGAAGTGATATTCTTGCAACTTAGACAGTAGACGTAGGAGCCTCGAGCTGGCTTTGCCATTGCCACGTCCTTCACCGTCCATCATGTATATCAAGGGTTTGTGGTCGGTGACTAATTCAAACTCCCTGCCCCACAAATAATTTCTCAGTTTCTCCACGGCCCAGACGCACGCGAGCGTTTCCCGCTCGATGGTGCTGTAGTGCTTCTCTGCTTCGCTCAATGACCGTGATATAAATGCAACAGTGTTCTCCTTCTTCCCTTGGAATTGGCAAAACACTGCACCGATTCCCTTGGCACTAGCGTCAACCGTGATTACATTCCGGAGGTCCTTGTTGTACGGTCGTAATACTGGGACCGCGGCGATTGCCTGTTTGACGGATTCGAAGGCAGTGCTTTGTTCCTGTGTCCACGTATATTTTTCGTTCTTCCGTAGCAGTTTCCTTAGAGGCTCCACAGTGGTTGCGTATCCTTGCATGAACTTGGAATAGTATTCGCTGAGTCCCAGGAACGATCGCAAGGCGTCTTTGTCTCCTGGGCAAGGGGCATCTCGTATGGCACTCACTAAATCATCTTTCGGCGCAATGCCATTTGGGGTAAGCACATGCCCTAAGTATTCTATCTTGCCTTCCATGAATTTGCACTTGTCTTTGGAGACTGTCATCCCCCTTTTTTGTAGCACCTCCAACACTCTGCGCAGCAGTTCCAAGTGCCCCTTCTCGTCTTCCGTGTGTATCAGAATGTCGTCCTGAAATGCTTCAACCCCCTTCATATCGCAGAAGAGGAGGTCCATTAGCTTTTGAAAGACGCCCGAGGCCGATGCAAGGCCGAATGGAAGATGGATGTACCTGTATGCTCCAAACGGGGTAATAAAGGTGGTAAGTTCCTTGGATTCCTCCGTGAGACATACCTGGTGGTATGCAGACTTCAGGTCTATCAGGGTGAAAAACTTCGATCCTGCTGTGGCCGACAATATCTCCTGAATGTTGGGCAGTGGATGGCAGTTCACCAGGATATTTCTGTTCAGTGATCGCAGGTCTACACACAACCGAATGTCCCCTGTCCTCTTCTTCTTGGACACCACGATTGCGGACACCCATTCTGATGCACCTGCTTCCTCTATTACTCCTTCCCTTTTCAGCTTATCAAGAACAGCCTTAAGCTCCCCACTTACAGAAAGAGGAATCGTTCTGACTTTGTGCTTAATTGGTAGGGCACCCTTTTTTAACCGTATAGCATGCACAAATCCTCTTACACACCCTACCTTGTTTTCAAAAACTGAGTCAAACATTTCGAGGACCTCAGCTAATCCATCATGTAAATCATCAGGCTGCACATAATTGACCCAGTCATCTCTCAGAACTATGGGATCTTCTGCCCCAGGGACTAGCATCACACTTAGCTTCGCCAGGTCCTTCCATCCCACAAAGCTCCTCCCATTTTCAGCCACATATATCTTTGTTCTCACAGTGCGCCCTCGAAAGGTGAGGGAGTCCCAGAAGTAACCTTTCATCACTATGTCGTGTTCCCCGAAGGCCTTTGGACTCACATCCGTCTCATGCAGTCGTACATCTTGCCATTTCGAATCAAATGTCCTATCAGAGATCAGGGTAAGGGGGGAACCAGAATCAGCCGTAAATGGCAATTTTATCACACCAATCATGACGGAGCCAATGGGACCCTTCACTCTACCGTCCTCACCATCAACGGACAACACAATGTCCGCATCCGCATCAGTGTCACTCTCGCTTACCGAGCTCACTTTCATGCCCGTATTATATTTTTTTGCTTTACATACTGCCACAAAGTGGCCCAACTTCCTGCATTTAGAACAGCTTTTGTGCACGGCAGGGCAGGCCCTGCTATCCGCTAAGTGATCCTTTGACCCACATCTAAAACAGACGAGCTGCCTCCTGCCTCCCCCTCTATCACTCGCCGCCCTGTCTGAAGTCTTGGGCACATGTTTACGGCTGTCCTGTACATAGAACACATTTGAAGCCTGACTAGTGTTCGCCAGTTCCTTGGAAGATACCATGGAGCGTTCCACTGCCTTTGCAATGGCTATTACGTCCTTCAGTGAAGGATTCCTGCATGAAAGCAAACGTTCCTGCACTTTCATTGAATGGCAGTAGAACACCACCTGATCTCTAATGTACGTATCAGTCATCGCTGCAAATTCACAATCTTGAGCTAGAACACGTAGACATGCAATATACTCTTCGATAGTCTCTCCTTCCTCTTGTTTCCGCAGTGCGAATTTATGGCGCCCCACCATGATGTTGCACTCCTCCGCATACTGCAACTCAAGCCGCCGTACAGCCTCCTGGTACTCATTCAGCGGAGCTGTGGCTCCATGGGGATTCACATAAACCGGCAGGCTATCGAAAACCTCTTGTCCAGCCTTCCCCAACAGTCCGAATAACAAAGACTTTTTCCGTTCGGGGCTATACCCCTGACCATCAATTGAGATAATATAGTTCTCAAATGCGCGCAGCCATCCTTTCCACTTCATGCATGGCTTACCAGGAGAGTCCAGGAAGAGAGGAGGCACGCAGATATGACCTGTCTGCGACATGGCCGGAAAGCGGGCGCCACACTTGGAAGGACCGCGTGATGCAGGTGCAGCATCCACTATGGGAGGCTACTGGGCTGCGCAGAACGGTAGGAGTCGTCAAAATCAATCGTGTGGAGATCGCAGCATCAGCGCCTTAGGGGTTGCATGTAGTCTCATGTGAAGAGATATCAGCGCTTTCCACTGGCCTCCCGAACACCAGGTAAGGTGGGCTACACTCGTGGGCCTTGGTAGAAGCTGTGACCCTCGTCGCCATTTGTAGTGGCAAGTATGAAGGATGCGAGGGAGACGGATTTCATGTTAATATCTTTTATTCTTGCCACAAGAAATAAGGCCCACGAGCCGCCGGCCGGCCGCAACACCGCGCTTTGTTCGCGCCTCTGCCTTTCTGCCGCGCCGCCCCCTGACGTCATGACCGTCCTCGCTACGGATTGGTCGTGGCGTCATGAGGTGCCTAAACATAGAAGACAGACCAGTTCTGTCCCTCCGGCCTCGTACGTTAACTCACGTACGACAGAAATGTATTTACATTAATGTTAACTGAGTTATACTAAATACATTGCCCAGCCCTTCAAAGTGTACTAGCATTGAGGGATACATTTTTCAAATTAAGAGTAGATTAATGGTTGATCCTAAGGAATGGAGAGTCTGGATTGACGATATTCCGGTGCGGAAAGAGGAAACCAAGGAATTCTGCAGGGTTTTTATCCCCCCTGCAGAGCAGAACTACACCTCATCCGTAGCTCAATGCACAGTCACCGTAAATGTTCTTATTCTGTCTGACCATAGCAATGCCAAAATTACATTATGTGCAAGCTTGTTTGACACAAACCTCGACTGATGAGCTTGCTTTATGTAAAATTGGATTAGCCTTGGAAGAGTCAACTACGTGACTTTTCCCTACACCCTTTTTTGTACAACACGTTGAGGGATGGGAGTGGAGTGACGATGAAGCCAACCCATGATATGTAGTGGGTGGGCTTTGAGCCCTCTGTAAGTTAATAAAATGAATTAAAAGCAACAGCACATACACTGTCTCAGTGATGACTTAAAAAGTATCTTTCAACCAGGTTTTATGGGGAGGAGGAGGTTGCCGCAGTAACCATGATTTTAGTGTGGAACCTCAAGGCCAGATTTCAAAACCTGGTTTCACCACTTAACTAAATCATGCAGTCATCCTCATATCACAATTTCGTTTTGCATCAGTTACCTTAGATGCAAAACCGTGGCTTTTCGTCTCTGGTAGGCTCAACCTGATTTGTCATGTGAACGAGTATGTAAGAAAGTCACAAGGCAATAACATGAATGTGAATTATCCTTGTTGCTCATGTCCTTCCCCCTCAACGGGGCTAGGGAGTGAGGATACTTCTCTCAAAGCACTAGTAGAATGATGTATCCAGCTGAAGGCAGGGAGAAGAGCAGGCCCTCCTAACACCAGTATGCACACAGGTGTGCAGTGGGAAGGGCAGTGTCTTTGGAGTTAGAACTACGGTCTTTGGTGTGTAAGCTGGGGTGGCTGTCAAGCTACCCTCGTATAAATGCAAAGCTTAAGGGTCAAAGGTTATAGGACGTGTCCACCTCAGCTCAAATGGTGTGATTTAAGGCAAGTGAACCATAGCCTAGGGGTGTGGGTGGTTTGGATTCCTTCCCAGCAAGGTCTCAGAAGTACTCGTCAGATTAAAGCCCAACTCTCCCCCTAGTTATCATCAGGGATAACGGCATGTTTCAGACGCACCCCAATATGTGGCTTTTCAAAATACAGCTCTGCCCCTGTTTTGATTACTTTGAATGTCTTGAGTTCTTTACCCGTGTATGTTCTTTGAAGAGTGAGGTTTGTGTGCGAGTCTTACACAGTGCATGGCAAAGTGCATTTTGACACCAAGTGCATATGTCTCCAAATAAGTGCTGGAAATTTCGACCAGTACCTTATTGAAAGACTTCTCATCAACCATGAAAGGAGGTGCGCACCACAGCTGGTGACAAGGACTGTGATTCAAAGCTGGAGTTTTTCCTGACTCCTATATTCTAATTATATTAATCACAAATCTGACCTGCATCCTGGTTGAACGGTTGCTGGACAACTGGACATCCCCTTGGAAGGGATCACTAAACTTCACCCTGCTGAGAAACGTTTATGTTCCAGTCAAGTTCAGAAGCTCAGCAGCCTGTAAGAACCTACAGGAGTCGATATGAGGTCTACCCTGCTTCACGCCACATGGCTAACACGGTGCTGCTCTGGAAGTTACCCAAAAACGTAATTGCTACTATCATCTGTATGTCTGGTGCCCAGGGTAAGAGTGACATGGTGCATTTGCTGAAGAGTCTGCTTCATCCTTGACGCCACCTGCATTACAAGAAAGCCTGTATGTGAATTCTAGATTCCACATGGAGCCCTGAGGTACACTGTGGCTCCAATCCAAGACCTATGGAGTCAGAAAAGTAGCTGGAGAATATCAGGTTAAGTCTTGAACCGTTGACTGCATCAAATTCCATCACGTGATTACCAAGATATTTACATTTAAACTGACAGACTATTGTCTCCATCCTTGTGTTGGCCAGAGTCCATGTCCCAGACTTGTGGACACCATTGGCGACATAATAATCTCACTGCAACCAGTGGATCTCAAGAACAAAGCCGTTTAAAAATCTAGCGCTTTCCCGGAGTGATTCTGGTGAAGTGGCATCAGAATAATCTCCAGGCCAGCAAAAACCAGGCTGTATGCTAATGGACACCAATAGGACTATGCCATGACATGAAACAGTGCCCTGCATCTCTGCGAAGTGACCATATTACTTGCCAAGGATCTGTGTTGGCAAGTCATGTTTTTTTTTGTTTTGTTTAGGGGGGTTTGCAGTGTGGGTCGGGGAGGATGAGAAGCAGGTGTACCTAAACCTCTTAAAACTTTGGGTATCAGTGCCTGAAACGCAAATCAGTATTAAACAAAAAGAAGCCACTTTTGACTTTGAACAGTAGCAAGGTAAAGCAATAGCCCTTTGGAAAGTGTTTTTTGAGACTGTGAAACCGACTACAATTAATTTTTCGCAGTCCTCGGGGATGGAATAGAGCTGGCTCTACTAGTCCGAAATCACAAGGGTGGGTCTTTACGCAACACCACCCCTCACAGTGTTATTTACGTACATTATTTTAATACCAATCAGACTATTGGAAATAATGGTAGAGGAAGATTCACCAGTAACTCATTTCCATCAGAAATGTAACTGTCAGGTAAAACAAAGTCCAGGAAATCTGTCAAACAAAGGGAAAACAAGAACAAGTCGCAAACCCTGCGAATTCTGGGAGCATAATAGGCCAGAAATCTTCTTCGGAGGTGAGCTCCCTTACTTGAGATGAGGACGGAAAGGCGGTGCAGGCAGGGCAGCAGAGTCCTTCGGCTGACATTAAAGGGACCGGAAGATAGCGGTACCTGCTGCTGAGAGCATAATTGACAACAGCGCTTGTAATGGGCGTCACGCAGCGAGATATGTGACCAAATCCCACTAACACATAATTCAGCCACTTAGGATTCACTCTGTAGCCATGTCTTCGTTTCCGTGGAGAGGCAAGGGATAGATAGACCTTTGTGAGACATCAGTCAAATGCAGGCAACATGCACTCTGACAAGGTCATATGCCAGAGGACATCCAAGAAGCACCTTCAGCAGACAGAGGACGAAAATCAGACCACGGTGGCACCACGCAACTATTACTAACACTAACGCACAATTCGTGCTCCTTTTCCCAAGAGATTTTCAATGCTCCAAAGGCAAAATCGTGGCAGTTCTCAGGGCTGTGTGAAACAGAAAAGTCTGCATCTCTATATTAGAGACAGACATCTCAGTGCCAAGACTTGGTGCACGCTCAACAGAAAGATGTCTCTCTAACTTCCCTCCAGCTAATTTCAGGCCTGCAGTCTTCTGCAGAGTAAAGGCAGCCGTAGTGTATGGAGCGGTAGGTAATGCCTGGGACAGCCTGGACCATTATTCCAGGGTTAATTCTACTAAGAAAGAGGTAGGCATCTCATTGAGATACAATCCTGTGCCCAAGAAGTGGGTTCTCTTTTTATATCTTCAAGAAAGGACTGCTCATTGGCCCTAGAAGAGGCATCCATCTTAATGTTATGTCATTGGCTTTACTTGAAACTAAAAATAAAAACACACTGGCTTGCAAAAATTCAAAAGCCAGGGTCCATTTACTTCTACAATATTCATAGATTTACTTTTGTTTTGTGACTCATAAATCCCCAGCAATGATGTGAAATAGCGATAAAAAAATCCTCCAGATGCAGGTCTCTCTGCCTTACAAGTACTCCAACACACTGTCCATTGGAGGACAATCCTTATATTTACGGTTCGGAAAAGCTTACAATGTTGTATTTCATTTCTCCAAGCATATTTTTTCTGCACAGAATAATATTTTAATTGTGAAAAAGATCCTTTCTGTATAGCCCATGCAAAATGTGGGTATTTGTAGCACTTTCACATCCAAAATACAGACTCCCTCCAATCACTTTTTATAACAATGTCCGTTGTGCATTTAAGAAGGAAAAAGGTTTGGGAACATTTGTGAATATCAGAAAAGTTCTGACTTTGTGTGTTTGCAACATCCCAAATAGTTACTCCGTGACCCCTAGAGCACTGCATGGTGAGAGGGTAATAAATTAAGTGTACCTCACTTCACACTATTTAAGATATCGAGGGGAAACTCCTGTATAAAGAAGCTGTGCCTCATGTCCATTTCCATACAATAACCTGGCTAGGATGCCATGACCCCTACTGCAAGCAGGGAAACTCTCGCACCCCCACATGTTGTTTGGTTATTTAAAGGCAGGTATATTGGAGTGCAGTGAGTCCGTCACATCCTGGACCCCGCAGTTATTGCCCATCTTGTACTAATGATAGCTGAACCCCTACATGCAAGGCTCACATCCATTACTCGACCACAATATTACCAGAAGGTAAGATCAGCCAGGGAAATACCAATATTGCACATGGTTTGGTTTCTCCCCGGTGTATTATTACTTCCCTGTTCCTAATTGTGTAGGAAAACACAGTGCTTCCCCCCATTCTGACCTGCAAAACGCAAACTTCGAAGGTTTCACCTGGTTAAATTATTGTGCACCAGATGGAATCCCTATTCGGGAGCAGATACTTGTTCGCAACTGAGACCGGATTCCTGCAGTTCTTGCACTGACGGGTGTTTTAAGGCAGAGATTATAAATTTGTGCTGTAGCTGTGTATAGAGAAAAACAAAGGGAACACGTCTGATAATCTGACAATAAGCAGAGCTTATTTGAAGGCAAGAAAACAAACAATAAATATTAAGCGACTACCAAGGTCATTTAAAACCCTGGTGGACGGTCTGCAGGCCCGGCTTCTGCCCCTGTGGTGGAGGACCGTCTGCCCTATATTGAGTTCCTTCGCCTGCCTGGCAGGGATGTCTGTGCTATGAAGGAAGCTGCTCCCTTCACAGTACTGAGTATTGGCCAGGCGGACACCCTTTTTAAAGAATAAACTTTTTTTATTCAGAGAAATTAAACTCCTAAAGCAGTAGTTTGATTTCTCTGAACAAAAAATAAATTGCCGGACACAAGAGGCAATGAGTGTTCTCTCTGAGTGCGTGGGGGGAGCATTCTGCATTTTCCAAACCTGTATCTGCCAAGGAGGGAAAATGAGTAATTGTTGCCCCACCCTCTACAGGGCAGGACTACCTTCATTATAACCCAGTGGCTCTGTGGCAGATGGACCAGGGTCAGGGGTTACTAGCACAGGTGGTTCCCCACATCAAAATAATGCAGAGAACCATGGGTTTGGTGCCACAGGAGGACTGCCGGTTTATGGCGTTTCCCTTGATCTGATAAACACTAAATGAGACCCCATGTATACACATAAGGAAGATGCTAGAAATTTCCAGGGCATTGCACTGTGAGGACACAGCAGTCTGGTCCGCTCTCTTGAGACATTGTCCTGAGTCCCATCGAGCCACAGTGCCTTGAAGATGTGGCGTGCAGGGGCCAAAGGAGAGAGGGATGACCTCCACCAGTGTTTACTGAATGGAGAAAGCATGGCGGTATCATCCAGAATTGCATAGTGGGGAACATTATATTGTTTCAACGACTCCCTCTCCTGGGCAAAGAAGAAAAGGATGGGTTCAAATATTGACTACTTGTAGGGCAAATTTACACTGCACCCACCACGGTGAGAAAAGCAGGATCTCTTCCACTGCACTCTCCTTGCTGCCAATGAGTGGGGTGTCATACACCGCTCTCTCCTGAAACAAATGTTGAGAGGATCCTGAGTGTAGAGAGTGCACTCTACTCAGTAAATGGTAGTGTAGTCTTCAATTACTGCTGGAACAGAGACAGAGAGTAAGATGGTGTCCACTAAGCTCTCCTGGTTGAGGCGGGAGGAGTGGCTTATTCCACTCCCTTGAACTCGCTGCTTTTCCACCTCAGGCAATCCCCCTCGCTGATCCAGTTCAGGAACGACCTCAAGACCTGGCTCTTCAACTGATCCGCATCCTTCCCCCCAGCACCTTACCCTCCGGGTATAAGCTGCACTTTATAAATACCTGATTGATTGATTGGTTGATTGATGGATATCCGGGCCAGAGTGTTAAAGGTACCCCATATTGCAGAAGAATTAGCATCCAGCCTCTACAATCTGTCATGATTCAATGGCACTCACAATGTCCAAGCCCTTAATGGTTTCTCTGGTTGTGGAGTATGCTTTAAACAAATCAAATTTTTTAAAGATGTATCATGTGGTGACATTATTAATTTGTACCTCATTCAAATGAAACAAAGAATTTGAATCTGTAAGGTCGTGCTATCTACAGCACTCTCATGGAAAACATTAAACTATACGTGACCATAAGTGACACCAGTGTCGCTCCGAAGTTAACCCTTGACCATCACTGTTCATTTATCTATGTTTTTGGTAGATACCTTTTCCATCCCCTTCACTAGCAACAAAATTACTTTTCAAACAGTACAACAGAGGAACATGGCATTGAATACAAGATATTTCCATGTAGAACTCATAAAGAAAAATTTAAAGGGGTCGCAAACCGAGAGTAGAACCATTCAACCATTTTGTGTAGCCTGACACGCCCATTGCTAACAGGAGTACCAAATGGCTCTGATAAGTAGAAAATAATGTCTGTATATAATCTGTATAATTATTTAATATGTTTCTGTACCCCACCAATAATAGGGCCTAACATTATTCTACATGTAAGCAACCTAAACTTTGTGACATAAGGAACTACATATGTATAGAAATAACTCAATAATCTGATGAGGACCGAGCATAAAATAAAACAGATGAAGACAAGCAGTGGAATGTGGAAAAGGTAACAATAGATGCAGAAGAAAACAATTGGGACAACATCATACATCCCTCCTCAGCATTCCCTTTTAGGGGTATGGCGTATTGTATTGTCATTCTTTATTTATATGTACACACTGTTACAAAGGATATATTTATATTTGTGCCCAACAACAAGTGACTGTTTAATACCCCACAAATCACAGCACTCATGACATATTTAATAACATCATTGCTAATATTAATGTAATATTTGCAGTAAAATGTTTGACACAAAAATTGCATGGCGGAGCGCGAGTTATCTTTACCTCAGGGCACGGGTTATAGTTTCTTGCGATAATTCTAACTATAACAGGTGAATTTCTATGGTGTTGTATGTTTAAAATGTGAGCCTAACTATAACATCCCTGTAACCTTTGTTTTTTTCAGTAAAAAGAACATATATATATATATATATATATATATATATATATATTTATAATTCTTTTTACTTTTTTGCTTTGGCCCCGTTTGACGACTTTCACAAAACTCTTGAGACAAAAAGGTTAATCAACCTCAGCTCCTTCCTGGAAAGTTTCGGGGTGATCTGTCAAACAGAGCCACAGAAAAAAAGGAGAGAACCAAAATGTAAAAACCCTATGCATTTTCCATTTACTTCTTTAAGACAAGTTTTAACAAAAACTGCTGAGAGAGGTCTGAGAGGAAAGGGCAGTCCCTCTCCACTCACTACCGCAACCACGCCTCATCTCATAGTGAGGTCTGAGAGGAAACGGCAGTCCCTCTCCACACACATCATCTGACAGACAGGTCTTAGTGGAGAGGGCAGGCTCTCTCCACACACCTTACTATGCACACCTGTCATCTGAAAGAGAGCTGGCAGGCAAGGCCAGTCTATTTATACACCCTAATGCTCACAGCCGTCATCTGTGAGAGGTTGAAGGGGAAAGGAAAGTCCCTCTCCAATCACTAGTATGCACACCAGTCATCTGAGAGAGATGTCTCATCAGAGAGGCCACTCTCTCTTGCTACAACCTACTATGCACACTCGTCATCTGGGATAGGGTCTCACTGGAGAGACCAGTCTCTCTCCACACACCCTACTATGCACACCCATCATCAGAGAGAGAGGTCTCGCAGGGGAGGCCAGTCTATGTATACACCCTAATATGCACACTTGTCATCTCAGAGAGAGGTCTGAGAGGAAAAAGCAGCCCCTCTAAACTCACTACTCACTACTATGCACAGTGGTCATCTGAGAGACAGGTCTTAGTGGGAAGAGCAGTCTCTCTCCACACACCCTACTATGCACACCTGTCATCTGAGAGAGAAATCTGATGGAAGAGGCCAATCTATGTATATACCCTAATACACACACATGTTATGCCAGACAGAGGTCTGAAAGGAAAGGGCAGTCCCTCTCCACTGGCTACTACGCACAACTTTAACCTCAGAGACAGGCTTTAGTAGAGACTATAAAAATATTCCCTTTATGTCTTCTATAGAACAGTGCACAAGTCATTGTTCTACCTAAAACAACGTGTAATATAATGTTCTGTTTTGGTCAAAAATACAGTAAAACACTATAACTTAATTCCAAATGCACGATCTCACAAGTGGTTCACATTAGCTGAACAGGAAGTACAGACCCCTCAGAGTCCACGCAGGGTATTGAGAATCTGGCTCCCATGAGCTTTTCGCAAGAGGAATCACTGTTAAAAAATAAATAGATATCCAACCATCTTTGATTCACTATTCTAGCAATAAATAAGACATTAATTTATTTAAAAAATCTAATTTTGTCTGATTTGAGTGGCCTAAACCCACATTCCTCATCCTTATTAGAATCAGAATTGTTTTTTTGCAAAAGCTAAAAAAAATCCAAGCACTTTCAGAACTAGAGCCAACAAATAAGCTTGTTCAAAGCTTATTTATCACAAGTGATCCCATTGCTTTGGACAGTTTTAAAATACAATCATTTAAATGCCTTCCCTTGTGATGTCTCTTGAGTAAGAGCTCACTCAAACAGCCTTAGTTGTCATTTCACCCCAGTCAGGAAGGGTCCCAAGTAGGGAAGGCTCCACATCTGCAATCTACATCTGCATCCTGTATTCGCCTTTGAACACATCTGACCAAGTGGGTTACGAAACCAGACTGAGTAGCTTTCTAGCAGAAATCAGAAGCTGCATACCAGGATAAGCCCTATTTCCCTGGTAACTGCTTTACATAGTCAGTAATACCTGGGTACGTGACATTAAAGGAATTGGTCTAAGTCCTCTGGGAAATGGAAATGTTACCCTGTTCAGGATAAAGCACTCTTCCACTGGATATCCAAAGCCCATACATCAGATACATGATCTAGCTGATCAATGTAGTAACTTTAAAGATAAAACCGAAAGAGTTTAGTCATTTATCTTTGCTAGCTATTTTAACCCCAGATTCACATCCCACAACTGTTGGTATTTAACCTTAGGAGATTGTACTTGAGGAATCACTCTAAGAAGCTGGAGGCTCAAACAATGACTCCCTGTTAGAGATTTCACCACTGGAGCGTGTCTTAGACTAGAAGATATTCACTCTCCTGTACTCTTTGCTCTCTGGAGCTACATCAACCCAGAAACTGAATACATGGACTACAGCTTCATCAACAGAATTGATGCCTCATTCAACACACCAGCCACACTACACCCACCATGCAGGATCAGTACCTCTTATTAGTCCTGTCTATCCAAGTCTACTTAGTTAAATCAGCAGCTGATTTAAACACTCCTTGTCCCCCAGAATTCTACCTTTTATGAGTCACAGACGACCCTGTATCACTAACTGGTGAAATCCTTCCTAAAGTCCTACAAGAGTCACCAGCATGTGTGGCAGACAGACGGGCAAGCCCAGGACAGTTATCACAGAACACTCATCCATTCTTGTATGTTCCCATGAAGAGTCACCAGCATCAGAGCTGATTTTTGAGACCTCACCTACTTCATTACTCTGGCGACCAACAAGAAGGGTTCAAATGCATAATTGATTTCCAGATGCTTGTCTTGCTATTTTGCATCTGTCACTATGGCTTGGGGATTCAATCTCCAGCTGAAAAACCTCCCTAGCTGAGCATTTTGTTTTGAGACCAAAAACAAAAAAAGGGGTGCATCGCCCCAAATCTAATCTTCACCAGGGTCCTGAAGATCTCTTGATCTAGCATACAGTCGCTGGCACCCCATTTGGTTGAGAATGTCAATCTGCTGTTTTATTATGCCCATCAGATTCTCCACTGTAATTCAGATCATCCTGGTGAGACAAAAGTGCTAGTAATTCCCAGCATGTTCATTCCTACCATGGATTTGGTTCTGCCTAGATGGTTGGTTTACATGACTACCAAATTATAGTGTATGGTGAGTAGCAAGCAACACTGAAACCTATTCCCTGTGAACTACTTCACAGCAAAAAGGCAGGCCAGTAATTACAATCATTTTGTGTGAACATTCATCTCATCATTTGACCACTGACCATTCATTGCAAATTGCCTTCAACAGGCTCTCTAGCCTTTCTTCCTGGTATGAAACATAATCATCACTTCTGGGGCCTGACAGAAGATAGCTCAGCTATGGGCCCCTATGTACTGTTCAGGGTTAGAGCCAAAATGTTCGCACTAACCCTGAACAGTACATCATTAGCGTCAATAATTCTGACGCTATTGCCCCCTACCCTGTCCTATGGTGCGCTATATTTTAAATACGGCGCACACATGGTGGCAGTAGGAAGGCGCAAAGGGGAGCAAGAAAAGTGGTGCTACATGTAATGTAGCACCACTTTTCTTAAATCTGGGCCATAGTTGGGTGCACCATGGCGCAGGGTAGGAGGCAATAGCGTCAGAATTTCTGACACTATTGATGTACTGTTCAGCGTTAGCGCCCAAATTTTGGTGCTAACCCTGAACAGTACATAGGGGCCCATTGAATACAATGGCATGCCCCTTTTTTTTTGTTTCGCAATTCTTTATTAAAAATTGTAAGCATGGAAACAGCATCATACATAACATTAACAATATAGTGGAACATAATGAGCTTTTTCCATTAGTACACCCAAAGCATTAGCAATATCCAAAAACCTCAGCAGGGAAATACTATGGCACAGATTTGCAGAAACTTAACGGGGTGGGGGTGTGGATGTACGGTTGCGTGTACGAGGCCCAAGGCTTATGTCAATCGTGGGAAAGGTAAGGTACCATAAAGTGTCAGTGCTGACCGCAGACGGAGAGGCAGGACAAGGAACAACATTAGGATTTGTAACTTCAGCAAGCCCAAGGGATCTCTATTTTGCTGACCCGGTGGGGGGGGCCCTGCAGGTCTGGGGCCATTGGTAGGTGAGAATCGCAGCTGGTCACATCGGTGCAACGAAGGGGGTGGGTGTAGTAAAAAACAATGTCTATAGTTGGGAGCTCTTATCTCATTATGGAAAGAGAGAAGATGGTTATGTAGCGGATGAAGAGTGGAGAAGGATGGAGGGTAGGATCAGGTAACTGGGAAGGAAGAAAAGGTGGGAGAGAAGAGAGTCAAGGGAAAGAGATGTATAGAGAAGGTAAAGAGAAGAGGAAGAAAGGGATAAAGAAGGGGAGGAGAGGTAGGAGCAGAAAGGGCAAGGAAAGAGAAAAAGAGAAGAGGAAGAGAGAGAAAAAGAGAGAGACAGAGAGCGAACGAATGAGAAAGAGCGACCGGAGGTAGTAGAGGCAAGGTTGGAAAGGGGGAGTAAGGGGAGGAGTAGAAGAGAGGGTGGGAGGGGGAAGGAAGGAAGGAAGGGAAGAATTAATGAATGGGGGTGTTCAGTCATCAGCAAGTCAGAGGAAAGGGGCCCATGTTTGCAAAAATACCTCTGCCCTATCATGTAGGCTATAAATAAAGCATTCATGGGCAGCTGTTTGGAACATTGCTGAC
Organism: Pleurodeles waltl; assembly: GCF_031143425.1. NCBI lineage: Eukaryota > Metazoa > Chordata > Amphibia > Caudata > Salamandridae > Pleurodeles > Pleurodeles waltl. Next base: position 554,958,321 of record NC_090448.1, read on the forward strand.
AGCCATTCGTCATGTGAGGGGGCAGTCACTACGTGCCAGTGTCGGAGAATACAAAGTTTAGCCATAGCCAGCCCTGAATGCAGGAGGTGGAATTGTATGCAGGACAGGCCCTGAATTTCACCAGTATTGTGTAAAAGGAGCAAAGTTTTCAGAAGAAAAGGCGGGTGTGGCAAAATCCCTCACAGCATAACCCCTACCGCCTCCCAGTATGGTTGTATATTTGGACAGTCACAGAGTATATGTGGTAGGTCGCAACGTGGTGGGGACAGCGCCAGCAGTTCGCATGGGGCAAAAGTCCAGCTGTTATAATTTTCTGGGGCGTCCAGTACCAGTTGTGCAGAGTTTTAAAAAGACAGAATTTCATTTGAGCCTCCCTAGCACCCCGTTCTCGTGCTTCCAATAGGGCAGTCCAGTCTTCCATATCATACGTATTCTACCTGAAATTGAGCCTGCCATTTGGCCTTAAGGGTGGTTAGGAGGGGTGGAGAAAATAAGTGCCGGTTGAGCAGGTTGTGCAGACCTGACGTCACTCCCCGGAAGGAACCCTAGGTTTCTAAATAATTGAGCACCGGGGAACACTGTAGGGTCTATGGGGGGGTTCCATACGGCTATGGAACCAGTGTGAGAGCTGCCGGTATTGCCAGGAATAGCGACTGAATAGCTCAAATTCAACTTGTAACGCCGGGAACGGCTTCAGCATCCCATTAACCAGGAGTTGATTGATAGAAAGGATGCACATAGTTCTCCAGTCCTCCCAGTCAACCACTCCCCCCACCAATTAGTAAATCGGCATTGCCCAAGAGTGGTGCATGAGTATGAATCCAAGGGTCCACTCTTAGCAGATGGTGAGCCTGGCACCAGGAGTGCGGGCGGGACAAGGGAGCTCTGGTGCCAGAGGGCAAATCCTGTCATCGTGGCATAAGTAATAGAGTGCGTTCTGCCTCTACCCACAGTGGGGGGGTCTGGAATCCCCGGAAGCATGAAGGCCAGCTGAGAAAGATATAGAGCCAGAGCGTAGTGTTCCACAGAATGTAATCCCAGTCCTCCGCATTCCCAGCGCGCATTGAGTTTAGCTTTGGAGAACCGTGGTCTCAGTGAACCTCATACAAATTCGTGTATGCAATTATCTACTGCTCTGAGCATTGGCAGAGGTATTTGTAGCGGTAGCATCCCAAGGACATAGGTGTATCGTGGTAAGGTTACCATGCATACGGCCTGCACCCTGCCCCAAAGGGAGAGCCCCAGATGGGTCAATTTCTCAAAATCTCGTTTGGTGCGGGTGAACAATGATTCTAGGTTATCCTGCACCATCTGATCCAAGCCTCTATTGACATAGATCCCGAGGTATTTAAGGAGCTATTGTTTCCAGGAAATTGGAAATGCCGCTAGTGCTGTGCACGCGTCACAGGGGACAGGGGAAGTGCTTCACTTTTATCCCAATTGATTTTATACCCCGATATTGCTTCACATTCCAACAGAATAACTCGTAGTGCTGGGAGGGAGCGTGTAAGGTCCGTGAGTGTGAGTAATATGTCGTCGGCGTACAAATAGATCGTGGAGCGGTCTCCCAGTGTGGGGACACCAGGCAATGACGGGTGATTGTCGGATGAGAGCTGTCAGAGGCTCAACTACCATGAGGAATTGCATTGGTGACAATGGCAAGCCTTGTTGGGTACCTCGTTTAATGGAAAACATGTCTGAGACGAATTCCCCCACAATTGACTTGCGCTGTGGGCGAGTCATATAACCAACAGACTTTGTAAATTAACCCATCCCCCAAACTGTAGTGTTCCAGGGTCTCAAAGATATACCACCATTCAACCGTATCAAAGGCTTTCTCAGCATCAAGGGAGAGAGCCATGGCCTCATCCCCAGAGTATCTGGTGGTCCAGAGTGCGTATGCTAGGGTACGAAGATGGTTCCTAGAGGACCGCCTGGGTACAAATTCCACCTGGGTGTGGTGGATAGGGGACAGTATAACCGTTTTGAAGGGCCGCCAAGACTCCAGCCAATATCTTGACATCCCCATTGAGGAGGGAAATGGGACGATAACTGCCGCACAATAATGGGCCCTTCCCCGGTTTCAGTAAAACCGCAGTGGGTGCCCTATTAGAAATAGGGCTCAAGGAGCCTGTAGTTTCTGACCCCCGGAAGGCTTCATTTAAGGAGTCTACCGTTTCCGCTCCCGTCCATTTATATGGGGAGGGAGACTCGGTGTAGTCATGGGTACAAGTCGCTCTAATTCCCTCCTGCTCTTGCTGATGTGAGCGTCTCTGGGAGTTGGCGAGGAAGGTGTCCCTCATAAGCTGTCTCCTTATTGTCGCCTTCGCCGCAGGCCACAAAACCTGAGGAGAAGAGACTGAGCCTTTGTTGTCAGTCATGTAGGCAGAGACTTGGGCACGTAGTTGGTCCTTCGCCTGCGGCGAGTGGTATCGCAATGCATTCAGGCGCCATGGCTTACATCCTGAAGAAGCAAGGCCGAGGTCTAGCGCCAGAAAGACTGGGGCATGGTCGGATTTTGCGGCCTCCAGTATTTGGAACTCCTTGACCATGGGAACCAGTTTGTGGGAAATAAGAAAATAGTCTAACTGAGACTGCCTCCCGTGGACTGGCGATATAAAGGTATACTCTCGATCGAGCAGATGTGAAAGACGCCAATGATCTATCAGCCCATGGTCCAACAGTACCTCCTCCAACAATGCTCTGTCCGTGTTATTGCCGATATCCAATCTGCCCATTCGGTCAAGGACTGCGTCATGGGCCAGGTTCCGAGCTCCAACTAGGAGATATTGGGAAGCTCCAACCTCTATAAAGAGACGGTTGAGATGTAGAAAGAATGAATGTCTAGAACCCTAAGGGGCATACATGGATCCAACACATATTGTACGATCTCCGAGTTTGAGTTTGGTGAGAATGTATTGAGCATCCGGATCGGACCATGACTTGAGCACTTTAAAACGTAAGGATCGGCGGATAAGAATCGGGACCCCGCACTTGCACGTGGAGCCTGAACCTGAACCCTCCGATGTAGACTATAAAGAACTGGACTCACCCAGTCTTGGTGCAGCTTTTCCGATTCTAGGGATGATAGATGCATTTCTTGCAAGAGGGCAATATCTGTACGTTTAGATTGCAACTAGGATAAGACCTTCTTTCTCTTAATAGGGTGCATGAGGCTGCGAACATTCCATGATATGGTCATCAATGAGAGTGTAGTCCCCATTCCCGGCGGGGGGGGTGTCCGCTGAGGCGAGATATTTACTCTCGGGTCTATGAGGCATGGAGTGGCGACTCAAACTATCTATGTGGAAGTAAGGGACAAGGAGGGAAGAAATTAAAAAGGGGGGAGGCAGTAGGGTTTCCACGGTTGCGCTGTGGAGAGACAGACCAGTTAGAGAAAAGAAAGAAAAGAGAGGAGGAAGAGGAGAGAATGAAGAAAGAAGCAGAGAGAGAAGAAGAGAAAGTAGCAAGGCTCACAGAAAGAAAGGGAGAGGTAACCAAGGTTTGCTTCGGGATCAGGAAGGGTACTCATGTGAGCTAGACCCTGTTGATCCGCGGGTCTAATCCTGTGAACCTGCGGCCCGGGTGTGCATGGGGGGGGAGATAGGAAGCCCAATGGAAGAAAAATTAGGACAGACTAGGACCAGGATGAGGGTGGGGATGCCAAGAGTCAGAAACGGGGGGAGAAACAAAGAGGAGGGGCAGGGGAAAGAGAACTGGCAGGGGAGAGAGGTAGGAGGGGGATGTCTTGAGGATAAAGGCACTACTACCGAGCTCTCATAGGAATAGCAGCACCATCCGCAGGGGGACAAGATATGAAACAATGTATATATAAATATAAACATGCGGCGTTCTGACACAGGCTATAGATATAGATTGGCAGGTGGCCCTAACGACATGGCAACAATAGGACCTCCCTATTATATTCCTTCCCGGATCTACTGAGGGGAGGTACATGGTGTTGATGCCCATAAAGTCAAAGAGTCTGGGGGTTACAGGGTCCTATGTTTCTGTATGGGATATCCCCCAGCAGGGCATCTGGGTGATTGGATGTCCTGAAGGGCTGTGTAGGTGGTGAGTAGGTCCCAGGTCAGATAATCGAGTCCGGCTTAAGCAAGGAGTGGGAGGGGGTGACTATAGGAAAACGCAGGCGAGGGGTAGCGATGATGGGATGAAGGCGAGTGAGACTGTCGGGTGAAGTGGAAGTGATGGGGAAGGAGAACTAAGGGGAGAGAGTGGGGAAGGGGGAGGGACGGCCCATTTTCTTCACATGTGGGCCCCAAGATCTTGGTGATAAAAGGAGATGTGGCAGTCCAAAGATAGAAGGGTGTGCCACGAAGGGTGCTCTTCGGGCAGTAGAAATGCTCTTACAAATGCATACTAATGGATAGATGCATGTAGACGAATAGGTAGAAACAAAATCTCAAGAGCATAGGGGAGCTCCATGTGGACTCCAGTCGGACAGGACTTGGGGATAGATAGCCCAGCATGAGCGAATGGGTTAATGAGCACCATTCATTACATGAGTACAGAACCTTGACCATATAAGCATAAATTACTCATAGGAATTCAGTTCAATAGACATGTCAACAGAATGATAGATTCACTATGACCGCTATGGCTGGTCCTAGGTATGTCCAGAAACAGAGCAGGGGGATACTCACAACAGGGCGAATGACGCAGAAGTAACAACATGAATAACAGTTAAAACAATAACAATAATATGGCAGTGAAGATGTATATGAAGGTACTAAGGCCCATATTTATACTTTTTTAGCGCTGCAGGTGTGTCGTTTTTTTACGCAAAATCGGCACAAACTTACAAAATACAATTGTATTTTGTACATTTGCGCTGCTTTTGCATAAAAAAATTACCCAAATGCGGCGCTAAAAAAATATAAATATGGGCCTTAGCGTTTAGCGGCTGGACAGTCTGGTTGTCCTCAGGTGACCATCAGGTGATCCAGCGATTGCTCCCAGGGAGCATGCAAATCAATCAGCAGGGAGCGGAGGCTTCAAAGGGGGCCTTGATTTGTCTCTGTGCAACCCCTGAGTGATGGCTGCCACCGTTTCAAGGGCAATGTCTCTGCCATCTAGAGACCTTGGTGGGCGGTGAGAGAACCTGCCTCTTTTCTGTGCTGCAGAGTGAGTACGGGGGCGCCAGGTTCGGTGTCCATGTGTACGGTAGAATCATCTAGGATGGAGGGACTTGACGTCAGGCCAGTGGGTTCATAGACCATGGGTTGGGTGGAAAGGCTGTCCAAAAAAGAGCACAGGTCCGTAGACTCAAATAAGTCCTGTATTTAACATCCATCGTTATCCACGTTCAGGGAGGCACGAAGAGTCCAAATTTAATGTTCAAATGTCTCAGTTGAGGCCTGAGTGCTAGGAACGCTTTCCGTTTTTCATTTGTTTCGCTTGAGAAGTCCGCGGCTATTCGGATTTTATGGCCTGCGTGGTTGTATGGGCCATGTGATCTCGCAGCCAGTAGCAGCTGGCGGACCTGTTCATGCCAGAGGAAGCACACTATCATGGGGCGGGGTCTCCCAGTGGTGTTCTTGTGGAGGGGACCACTTCTGTGGCTCACTGAAATTCCAGCATGGGAGAAAAGGTTAGTCCTGTGAGAGTAGGGATGAAGTCATAAGGAAAGCCATAATATCTGCACCTCCCCTTGCTTTCTGGTAGACCAAAAAAAACTGACATTCTCCCTCCAGCTCCTATCTTCTAGGTCTGTGAGTTTGTGTCGAAGGAATCACAATTCTGATTCATTATCCGGTAGGGCTGCTATCCTGCCTTCGAAGGCATTCAGGCAGTGGTCCAGATCAGTGACTTCATCCTAGAAACCAGCGATATCCGCACGGATCGACTTGGAGTCTGTAGGTAGGTTTGTGATCTTGGAGTCCATGGCTTCCAGGCGATGGCCCACTGCAACGATTTCCTGTAGAATACGCTCCATGGCAGTGCCTGAGTGGGTGTCCACGGAAGCGCCGTAGGGCTGAGGCCGAGAGTGACGGCAGGTTTAAGGCATGGGCTGTGGTTGTGAGGTAGCTTCTGAGAAGAGTAGCTGACGCATAGATTTACCTGTTGTTTTGCCAGAGGGCATCTCCACAAAGAGGAGGACTGACAGCGCCATGAGGGCTGTCGAAACCCAGAGCTAGAGGCCAGCGTCAGAGGGGCGGCAGCATCGGTAAGAGCCCTGAGGGCTAGCCGAGCACCCCAACCTTATCGCATCTGCAGGACGCAGCTGTGTCACCCATCAGCGCTTGTCTCACCTAAAAAATGTAGGGTAGGGTGACTCACCAATACTAAGGACCATACATTCGTCAAAGGCAGCGTCAATAACGAGCACAGACCCTGGGTATAAGGATTGTTGGTCTACAGTCCGATGAAGGGTAAGTCACTTGGTGGAAGTGCCCACACCGGGGTCCCTTGGCAACCGTCATGGGTCCAGCGCCATCTTCTGAGGGTGGAAGGGGGTAGCAAGTGACACGAAAAAGCTACCCTTAAATGGATCTGGATGTAGCTGACTAAGCAATCACACCCTCAGGACTTGTAGTGGTGCAGTGTCAGTGTCCATGGTGCGGGTGGGGTGCTCCAGGCAAGATGTGTCCCCGTTTACTCAGGACTATTAAGGAGCAGCTTGAGGCAACCGGTGTGGCATTCTGCAGGTCAATTCAGCCCTCCGGAAGGGGCGAAGAAGGTTGAGGGGTGCTCCGTGCCATCGGTCAGCTCCTCCGGCCGTCAATCTGCTCGCTAGTGTCCTCCCTGGACAAGGATGGTGTCCGGTGGGTGAGGATGAAGAAGGAATTCTGGAGGACAGAGAAAAATAAATCTGGCCAGCAGCTGTCCATGGTGCTGCGGGCCGGGCAGACCTCTCCAGGGGTGAGGTGTGTTTAGAAAAGAGGGGGTACGGGCTCTCAGTGACGTGCCAACTTCGTGTGAGGCCTCTCCGGCGGGCCTCTTCCAGCATGCGCAGCTGAGCCACCGCAGTCACTAAAATCAGGCCTGCAGCTGCTCTGCAGGTTGCAGACCGCGGGCTCTGCTGTCACTCCGTGGGCCCTCTGAGAGGCCCCTGCAGTCACCCAAAGATTGGCCCCTGTCGTCCGGGGGAGGGAGGAGGAATGAGGCTCCCTGTCATCTCTGCCGCCACCCCGAGCTCACACCGGGCCACGGAACTCAACGATCAGGCAGCCATTTTCCCCGTGGCCAGCCCACCCCGAGCATCCCCCCTTTTAACACCTGCTCAGAGCAGGAGTTAAAAATACTGGGAAAAATGGCACTGCATTTTTGGCCATCGAGCACCACATTAGCCTCAAATAAATTACCCTAATGTGTCATTAGATGGTGCTAGGCCCTCGTACATCTGGGTCCACATTGCTCTCAAAACCTGAGGGGCAAACTGTGGCCCACACTAATGTCCCTTTGACCCTAGCTCTCCTATCTTGTTCCTCCTGACAGCAGTGAATCGGGTGTGAAAGTAAAGAATAAAGAGGTGCTTCATCAAATTCTATTTAGAACCTGAGACTGTTTGGAAAATCCGAGTGCCTCAGGTCAGCTTTTGCCAGTTGTGAACAAAAGGTCTTGGTCTCACTCTCACCTTTACCAGAGAAGATTTTTCACCTTGGTTAGGTTCTTGCTCCTTGAATCATCTTCTGAAGCCTCTCCCATGGCCCATTTTGATTTTTGTTAGGAATAAGGTATTATAACTTTATTGATGCTTCCAGTACCCAGTGCTATATTTCTGGTCTTGAAAACTTTGAGGACAATGTGGCTGGTTGCAGATGATGGGTGTCCTCTACCCCCGGTGGCTAACTCAAAAGTATTTTCAAGAATAATCTTTTGCAGTGCACGTTCCGCTTTGTCCATTGCAAACTTGCCTAGCTCCCTGGCAAACAGATTGCCCTGTTGTAGCACACGGCCAGCCTCTGAAAAGGGAAGTCTCCCATATTAAGTGTGACCAAGATGGACCTTCAGTGTTTTGAAACGAAGGCACTCTGCCCAAAAGGCAATTCTTCACTGCTGAATTTAGGGTTTCCTCAAACATGCTTGCACATTGGTCCTCCTCTCCATTGTTATCTTCTGGATTTTACGTCAAGTCAACAGGTGAGGTGCCATCTACCTCTTCCCTTTCATGCCATGTTTCTAATTCTTATTCTTGATTGATGGATCACTCTTCTGGTTGAGGCTCAGTTCCTTGTAGTCATTCCAAAGCCTCCTCTCTCCGGCATCCTCTTCATCTGAACAATTCTCTTCCTCTTCCATCATCACAGAACTCTAGTCAGTGGACTACACCCCCATCACATCCATATCTATTACACTTTTTGCAGGAGGGTGACTTCCTTGAGCCAACACTTCTCATAAACGACCTGCATAGGTATCGAAATGGTTCTCAGATTAATTTGTGGGTATGGGCGAATCCTCCATCTGTTTCTCCTAACAACATCAGATTTAGGATCATCCACACATGGGATTATTTTCGCTCCTATCACAAGGTTGGGTGGTGATATGATCTCTATCTTGCCCCAGGAAGCAGCCACTGTAGTAAGCTGTTCATTGACAGTATCCTGTGCAGCTAAAATGGCTTTTGCCATCAGCCTTTGCACAGATACACAAAAACCCTGTCTCGATTTTCCTTCCATTGAGATGACTGTTTTCTTCTCTACAATGAATGTGTCATCACTGCTTAATTCACACAATCGTTAATTAATGTTTATTGTCAGACAATAAGGGAAAAATGTTACTGCCATTAAGGCAACAAAAAATCTGTGTGCAACGTGGGTGCTCTTTCCAAGGCAATATATGAGCCAGTTCTCGATATCAACGAAGTGCCACCATTCTAGTCACTACATGCATGGTAGGATTGGCCTATAGAACAAATAGGCAGCGTTTAATGGGCTGGTCTGACAGGTCAGTATGTCTATCAGTTTTTTGGCTGTGGGCCTGTTTTATGGTCTGCTGGGCCAGATTTTACTGTTGATTTCCATGATATTAAAACACACATTGTTTGTAGCCAAGCTCAATTTCATACGGTTTTTTTAAACTTGCAAAACACTTATAGTATATGTTGTTGAAAGTGCTAAACTGCCCCAATTTGTGAATATTGGCTGTTTTTAGCGGTCTAGTTCATGAATGGGGGGCACTTTATTTTATTTCCCAGAACGACCCTGACTCCGCGGAGCCAATCAGTGCACAATTTGTAATAAAAAACGTGCGAGTGCCCAAAGCAGTCCTCTGAAACAAGAGACTTGTGCAATTAAAAGTGCGAGCACGGAATAAGGAGGCAGCGTAATCCTAAAACCGGCTTGATCTTCTTTAATCCGTTTACAGCCGTTTTCTGCCCCTTCAGCTCACTATTGCAGCTTTTTGCTTTCTCCCTTTGCAACACTTTTTTGTTTTACTGTTCCTCCATCTTTCCCATATGTGTCTTTTGCTCGCAGTAAAAGGATGAGGCAGAAAAATAAGTGCCGGCCCTCAAAACTAAGTGTCGGTGTCCACACCAGAAACCACCGGCTAAAACTAAGCACTAGAGCTGTCCTCCAAATGCTGATCGCAATGAGTAAAACACAAGTTTAATCTTCTTCCATTCAGTGACCATAACTGCGTGAGAGAACAAACCTTTAGTTGCCCACAAGTAGCACTTTGGCACTCCTGTACCCTGCCTTCCATGAAACACTGGCAGACATCCACTGAGAGGGAGCCAATCAGGCACCTTACCATCCCTGTAAACTGACGAGCCCATGCATCCCACTGACAATGAGTGATCACTGTCGCTGTTGTGTTCTGCATGAGACCATGCCTGGCCGCACTCTCCTTATCCAGTCACGCACTGCAAGAACAGTATGTAAAAATAAATGAATGAATGAGTGAATGACTGATGAACTCAGACACCCCTTCAAGTAAATCTTAAATATAGTCCAACAAGTATAACGTGTTGGAGGAATCTGAATGACAACAAATCCCCACAACAGAGAAGAGAAAAAACAGAATGGTATTAATCTGGAGTCCACAACTAAGAAAAATGCTATTATGTGATGGATTCTAGTTATTGGTGTTAGGCACAATCGTTGAACTATGTTTTGTGATGGTGGTTTCACTACTCAGGAGGTGTGGGTAAGGTAATGTTTTGGATAATGTTCAGTTTAAGTTGCTGTCAGTAAGAATAAAGCAAAATAAACATAATTCTTACCTTTGGTCCTGACATAGAATTTACCATTTGATTCTAGTGGCAAGATTGAAGACAGCGAACATGTGGCTTGGGGACACCCAGCTGACAGAAAGAAGCACAGTAAGTGGTGTCCATTAAGAGGCCAAAACAACTCAGTAATTTCAATTGTCTTTTTTTTTAGTACAAGGCTGTGAAATACATATTAGAATTTAATATCAGGATTTCACTAAAAGAATAAGAACATATCTGAGTGGTAAGTCATGTATTTAAGAAATACAGAAAAAACTGTGCTTTGGTTTGTCAATTCAGCAAAAACAGGACATTTACAACAAGATAATTTAAATGCTTTCAATGTTCTTAATGTAAAAATAAAAACAAACCATGTTTAATTTTGAATATGTACACCACATAGCCTTTGTCAGGTAGATTTCTCATGATGACAAACCTACCTGGCCTAGGCCCAGATATACTAACATTTTATGTCGTAGTCGCACCACTTTTTGGTACAGCCAAAATGAAAATGCTAGTCGACATTTACAAAGTCAAGCAAGGGCCTTGCATTGTATGGAGTTACACTGCAGTTAGTAGGCACTACATGGGTAGAGCTGGGGCGTTCCCATGTATTCACCCATGTATTTTGATGGAAACCAAGATTTACCAAAGGCAGTAAACCTGGGTTTGTTCCAAAATGGTGTGCCTACCCAAGAGAGTCATAACAAGGAGAAATATCTTAATTTCTCCTGGTTAACTTCCACTTTCCATGTGTGCTGCAGAAGAGAAAGGAGAATATTCCTCTAAGGGTTGTTTTTGTGCAGGAAGGTATCCCTTCCTGCACAAAACAATCCTGCCCGTAATGAGGGCACCCTTGCACCATTAGTAAATCTTCCCCCTTGTAATTCTCTTTCAGTTCTTTGTCAGAATAACAATGACAAAAATATAGGACCAGATTTACTAACCTTTGACGCACTGTAACACAGCAAGGCAATTTGTTGTGCTGCATTGTGTGAACGGGAGAGAGCAATAATGAGCTATATATTTACTAAGAAATTGAGCACTTCTGCTCTCTCAAATCACTAGCCCACTTCAGGTAGCATAGCGCCAATGCAGACACCCTTGCACCATGCGCCTGCTTTATGGACAGGGTTGTTTTTGGGCAGGAAGAAATACCTTCCTGCACAAAAACAATCCTTGAAGGCACACATGGAAAGTAACAAGGAGAAATTAAGATATTTTATCCCAAAACCACGTTTACTGCCTTTAGTAATTGTGGGTTTGCCTCAAAATAAATGGGTGGATGCATGGGAACACCCCTGCTCTACCAGTGTAACGCCAACCCAACGCACTGTAATGCATGACAGCACAAAGTGCTGCTATGCCCTTTCTTTGTTCTTACAAAACCACACAAGGTGTTGCAATTCAGCACCTGCTTGACTTTGAAATGTCGACTAGCATTTTGCCCTGCAGCTGCGCCAAAATAATGATGCAACCCTTACGCAAAATGTTAGTAAATCTAGGCGATAATAAGGCTAATATATCAAAACATCAGTATTTAGGAGCAAAATATTGTGAAGGTCAGTGCATATAGGTGAGTATAGATTTACTGTTTTTAACTAAACATTAATGCACCTTAAAGATATATAAATAAAATCAAGATGTGTATATGTGAAGTTACTTATGGTAAACCTATACTTACCTATCTAAACTTACCTTCACAATATTCTCGTTCGCAAAATTTAGACCTTGATAATATGGTTGCATAATATTTTCTAGAGAATATTCTGGTGCCTAAGTTTGACTCTGTTTCTCTGTCCAAGCCATCTGTTTACAGTATCCTACACAATAGGGAAGATTGTCATAGCCTATTCCTTCTTCAACTTTCAGATCTCACTTCTCCTATTTCCATCATTCTCCCCTTCTTCTCCATTTTTCCTATTTTCTTTATTCTTCGAGAGGGGACAGCCATTGCATTGCCTTCCACTTCATATTCCTCACTCCTCATCCCCTGCACTCCTCCAGCTTTGACCTCTCTCTGCATTTCACTACTCCCTCAACTTCTAATCTGAAGCACACCATTGTTTTGATACTTTTTCTGTTATGAATGTATTATCCTCCTCTCCTTTTTCCTAGCCACATCTATGCCTTCTTTTCCTGAACTCCAACCCCAAATATCCATATAATATAACAAGACCCTTATTTTATATTATACTTTCATCCATTCCACTTTCTTCCAATAAAAGCATTAATTATTTTCAACTTTCTATTTTATCCTTCTGACTTATATGTACAGTCTCCTCCCACTTTGTTCATTTTCTTTTCACACTCTCTCTCATATACACTCTTTCCATCACCAATCTCTCTGCAATCCTTTCTGCCTTCCCTGTTTGCATCACTATGCCTGTTTCCTTCCCTATAGCCTTTACCACTAATCCTGTGCCTTGTTCCTGTAGCTCAGCATAGTATAATTTTGTGTGATCAGGTCGCGTCGGAAGAAGCTGTTACGGTTGATAGCAAGGACTAACTAGACAATGTATTTGAACAAAAGGCAGTAAGGCTCATTGAGGTCGGTTAAGGGCACAGTAATGTGTGTAGTGTCTTGCAAGTTTTATGAGGGAACCCTTTTGTCTCTAAACGGAGTCGGTAGCAGTGTGACATAGTTGTTAGAGCAGAATGCAATATAAGCTTGGTTTAGATTGTGGAGTTCACAGTGACACGCAGAAGAATAAAGACGTGTAATATTCAGTTCCACGTGTGGCTTAGTCATTGGTGGCTACTCAGGCTAGGGAGGACCCTACAATGTGCTGTCTCTGAGAGTTTCTCCTTAATAGAAGACCAATATGGGCCAAGGAGGGAACAACTAAAGAGCATATCTCCCGGTATTCCAGAAGTCAAGTTACAGTTACAGCATTTGTCATTATTGTGTAATTTTAACTTGTGTACTTGGTGTACATAGTCAAAAACATTGATTGTATAAGTGGAGGGGCAATTTTGTTGCGCAGTGATGTATTACATATTTTTGAAAAATTTTTACCCAGCGGTAATCGTTGTGTAGGGGGTCTAGGTGACTGGTCCATTTCGACTGCAGTGGTGGGTTTAGTGTTCGAGGTGGGCTGGATAGGGCTTTGTATATTTGCAATGCCATATGGCTTTTTGAGTGCAATGTTAGCATTCGTGCGGGAATACATGGGTGGATAAAATTGCTTACTATAGACAATTTTAGTTTGTGTTTTAGGAAGCGTAGAAATCTAAATTGGATGGGTTGAATCTGGATTGAAGTTCTGCAAAAGAGCGTGGTCAATTGTTATTACCGTAAAAGTCATGAATTAGTCTTACACCTTTGGATGCCCATGAAGCTCCTAGACTAGTAACTGTTTTGGCCATAACTTTCAGGGTCTGCCAAATTGAAGCTAGTGATGAATTATTGAGAGATTTTTGCAATTGGTTATCAAGTCATTTGAGCACATTTGCAGTGTCTATAAATATTTGCTGAGAGTATGTAAGCATTGAAATAAAGTAGGTGGTTCGGAAGGGAACACAAAATGTGTGTTCCAGCTCCAACCAGCGGGGATGATCAATTGTATATGGCAACAGCCAACAGGCTTGGTGATATGCCAAGAAGGCTGACAATTTGGCAGGTGACGGCCTCATCTGCAAAATTTAGTCAGATAAATTTGTAAGTGATTCTAGCTCTTTTGCCATTCCAGAAGTAGTTTGACGTTGATTTGTCAATTGAGTTCACAACAGTGGGTAAAAGTTTCAAAGGAAGCAAGCATGTGGCAAAATTGACTACTATGGTAATCATCATTTTCAGAGTTTGAAGTCTGTCCCACCAAGATATATGTTTAGGAGACCAGGAGGTGAGAAGGTCTTTGACATTAATTATGGGTTGAGTTTCATTATATCACATTGATTCAATTAAATCGCTGGCAAACGAGATATCCAGATATTTGATGAACTTGGGTCGCCATTTGAATCCTGAATCCCATAAGTGAGTGGGCATGCAATATAGGTCGAGGGGAAGTAGCTCAGTTTTGTCTTTGTTTAAAGAATATCCAGGAGATTTCATGGATTATGTTATAAATGCTGGGATGACCTTCCCACTGCCATTGCAAAATATGAGTATATCGTCTGCATTCACAGAGGTTTTGTATGATGTAGTACCAAAATGGAACCCTTACATTTCTGGGGAGATATTGTTCATTTTCATTAGTGGATCAATGGAAAGTAGGAAAAGTAGAGGAGAGAGGGGGCAGTCCTGTTGTGTACCTTGTAGGTCGAAGGGAGTAGAAAGGGAGCTGTTGATTCTGATTTTCGCCTTTGGGTTGGCATACAATGCCGTAGTCATTTTAATGAACAGTTACCCGAGGTTGTATGTCTCCAGAACTGTGTACAGAAATGACCACAAGACCTTATCAAAGGCCTTTTCAGCAGTGAGGTCAAGAACAGCTGCGGGGAGCGTGGAGCAATGGGCCTTTACTACGTCACCGTATGTGCATACATTGTCTCTGGCAAGCCTTCCTTTAACGAATCCCACCTGAGAATTGTGAACAAGTTTAGGGATGCATGGTTCCCGTCTTTTCGCTAAGATTTTTGCGAAGATTTTGGCTTCCATGCTGAGAAGGGATATTAGGCTGTAGTTTTTCGGGTCAGTGTGATCCTTACCCTCCTTAGGTATCACTATGATTGTAGCTTCTGAGGCAGTTCCTGAAACCCTGCCCTAAAGAACAAAGTGGTCAAGAGTGGCTTTTAAAGGTTTAATTATAGATCTTGTCAATTTTTTATAGGCTATTATGAGAAAGCCATCTGTGACTGGGGCTTTCCCAGAGCGGATGGAATTTTTGCATTTACAATTTCCTCAGTTTCTAAAGGGTTTTATAAGCAGATTTTATCAGATTCCGAAATTTATTTTATTGGAAGACTCTGAAGGCAAGCTAAAAAGTCCACCATATTGATATTTGTTGAGGGCTGTAGGGATCTGCGTAGAACGTTTTGAACACCTCTAATATTTCTGTATTTCTGAATTTTTGTGAACCATCTAGTGATTCACCTATTTCTTTTTTATTTCGCTGGCTAATTTTTCTAGTATTTCTTTTATGTCCCTATTTCTCTTGGACATGTGTTTGATAATTTAACCTCATATTGCACAAATAAAGGTGTCCCGTAACACTAATGGGGAGGTGACAGAGTGCTCATTTTCATTAAAGTATCATTTGAAATTTTTCTCTAATTCATGCATGTCTGAATCATTGACTAGGATTTCCAAATTCAAAAGCCATATTGAGTTTCTTTCCTTATTAAAAAGATTCAGAATAGTTACCGATATTGCTGATTGATTTGATATGACAATAGGTTGAATTGAGGCACTGGAGGTGGCTGCTGATTGAGATGCATCTACTAGAATGTAGTTGATGTGAGAAAAGCTTGAGTGGGGTGGGGAGAAGAATGTAAAACCGCTACTCTTAGGGCTATCCTTAGGGTTGTGGTTCCTCCAGAAGTATAAGAGACCATGCCTAGTGCACAAGTTTCTGTGCCTTAGGAGGCCTCAATTTATATGTTGAGTGTCTGTCCAGTATGGGATCCATTGGGAGGTTAAAGTCACCTCCAAAGATAATTTTGAAGTTATGTGGAATGTCCGCTAGTTTCCTGTTAAGTGTGCACCAGAAATGTGGGTCATTATCTCAATTTTTAAAATCTGGTAAGCAAGCATCTACCATCAGTATCATGTTCTGAGGGGATGACAGATAATCCAGATCTTTTAGAGACCAAGGTGAGCACATCATTGTTTTCTTACAGGCTTCTGAGTAGGCCACCTCTACAAATCAGCCTTTTCTCAATGATAGAGCCTCTTTTAAGCTTGTTTTTGTTTCCTGTAGAAAGACTATGTCACCCAACACATTGTTACAATATTCGAATACTTTTGACTGGGTGATTCAACCCATTGGTATTCATAGAGGTTATGTTTAGTGATGTCATTGTTGCCAGTTTTGATTAAACTGATGATTTACAAGTAGCCCTGGTAGCAGCAGAACATGTAAACCTACTATACAACTCATGATGACCTAGGGAGATATACATGAGTATCAAAACCCATTAGGTGGTCTCTGTCAAATTAAGTGTGCGATGTCACCCACATACTCGGCTGCGTGAACATCTGTGAAACATAAAGTCATGGGGATCAAAATTATTGATGGGCCTTACATCAGTACATAAAGCTTGCAGTAAATAACATGAACCTAAGTGTAAACCTAACAGTCATATGTTTCAAATAGGCAACATATGTGCACGTGAACAAACAATGTCAACCGTATGCTTCGAAACAACTAAGTAATAAGCGTATAATCATAAACTGAAGTATCTTTCCCACAGGCTCTCTATACCTTACATAAGTCTCATATTAAGGTGACCGGAAAAGTGACAACTTTGGATAGCCTACCAAGTTTGTACGTTCTTAATCCTTATAAGGAGACATGAAAACATGGGTAATGCCAAGGCATATAAACATGAATAATATTGGCATGAATAAGAGGGAATGCTTGTACGTTTCTATAGTGTGTAAAGGATACATATGTTCATAGTCTTGAGATATGGATATTTTGTGATCTTGCCAGTTTGTTGATCTAATTCTCCTTATGTGAGCCTACTTCAGGTCAGTGTGCTGGTAACGTATAATAATTTTATTACATTTTTGTTTTTTGGTGACTTTTATTTCAGTCCGCAAATTTGTGTTGCATTAATATTTGTTTTCTATTTCTAACCTTTTTTTAAAACAACACTTAAGGAATTAGACAATAAATCATACTCTAGAATATGAGCAACTTGATGAAAGAGCACCCAGCCGAAAAGGAACCATAGGTAATGTCTTTGGACCCTTCAACCAGAGGTATAGGTATTCTGTCATATTTTGTATAGATGTTTACAATGATCAATCAAATAAGGTTTTGGAATAATATGAGAGTGCATTTACCTTTTTAAGTCTGTTTTGTTCTTTGTACAGTGTATTTAATAGCAGTACTGCAAAATAATTGTTTAATGGTTCTGCTGTGGGTTCTGAGCATTGCTTGATTGGTAGCCGGTATATGTGTGACTAATCTTTTTGAATATTTAATGTGCTAATTGATTCAATTAGGATTCATTTGAAATGTGTAGTTATACCATTGTTCAAACACCCAGCGTCAACCCTCTTAGGAGGAGTTGAAATGCTGCCAAAGGCTTTTCCAGCTCTTTTGTGGTTTTCTATGTCTAATGTCTACATTTTGTCTAGAAAACAGAAGAATTTTGACACGCTGAGTTCTCTTGCCTCACTTCCATATATATTCACCATCAGACTACTGCCTGCACACACTTTTCTTGAGAGACCATCTCTCTCAGGGTCAGGGCTGGTGCAGACATTCTTACCACCCTGGGTGAAGTAACATTTTGCTAGCTCCACTTCAAGATAGAGGGCCACATCAGCTGCTTATAGGTTCACTTTGAAAACCCCTGCTGGTGCTACCCAAGACCTTATAGCACTACTAAGTCCTAGTACCTGACTTACTCCTGCAAGAGGCCATATAATGTGTGGTTGATGGATTCCTAACAACAAGCATTGGCAAAGCCAGTAGGTTTCGCTTTTGGGACTTGTTGGTTTGTCAATGGTTTTTAGCAATTCTGTGCAACATCGCTAAAGATATGTGTTCACCTGCCTCATTTTGTACATAATGATAAATGTATGTACAAGCCTACGGAACATTACATTCATTTTTACTTTTTGTTTACCCGTCTAAGTTGGATTGCTAAATAACAAATGAAACAGTAGTGTGAAAGCATTTTTTGATGCACAATAGGGGAAAAGCTGTATGGAGGGTGCTAGTGGGGAAGGAAGCAGTAAGAGGGGGTGAAGTAAGAGTGTGAGGGGTGGGAGCAAACAGAGGGGCTGCTTGCTAGAAGAAAAATCAAAATCTGGAGGAAGCCACAGGGATAAGAGGGGAATATGGATAATGGGATTGTATGAGGAGCACACATGCTAGAGGGGGCAACCTGACATTGTTGAGCGTGAGCACATGGATGAGAAAGCAACATGGAGGTGAAGCACACGAGGGTGGGCGCAACACAAATGGGGTGAGAGAAAAACACATGGGTGAGAAAGATCAACACAGAACATAGCGAATGGAGGAAGGGCAATACATTAGGGAGACACCTGGAAAACATATGCACTCAGATCTGAGCAGTGGAAGGACAATAGTAATGTGTCCATACTCCAGAGGAGGGGCAACAATAACAAGAGGAAGTAAAGCCCACACAAGAAGGCGAACAAAAAGCAAGAAAATGAGAGTAACAACAGAGCCAACCAATGGTAAGCCATGGTAAGCAATGGACAGCTCTAAGCCCACTATAAACTAACAATAGATCTTTTTGCCAATACACAGCTTGTGCTGGCTGGTAGGTAGGAGCTGAATCAATCACACCTC
This sequence comes from Pleurodeles waltl, assembly GCF_031143425.1. Taxonomy (NCBI): domain Eukaryota; kingdom Metazoa; phylum Chordata; class Amphibia; order Caudata; family Salamandridae; genus Pleurodeles; species Pleurodeles waltl. Next base: position 554,976,930 of record NC_090448.1, read on the forward strand.
TAGTGTGAGCAGTAGCTTTCTGAGTCACAACAGCTCTATGCTGGAAATGTGGTGTTGCCTTCCAGTTTGGTACACAATTTAGGTTGACTGGGGTGTGTTAGACCAACAAAGATACACAGGTAATAATTTCATTGAAATGTTGATAAAAGTGAAATATCATCTGAAAGTATTGCTTTTTTCTGAACCATGTTTGCGCTACCAATTTAAGGTCTCTCTCCGAGTCCTGCAGTGTTATGAGAAGAGGGAAGGGCTTGCTACTTTCACAAAAAAATATAGTCCATTTTGTCTCAAGCTAAAACTTTATCGATAGAAGTTCTCCTTTTTAGCTGCAATAGCTCTACATACGTTTTGCAATATTTTAAAGAAAAAGTTACATGTGCGCCTCATTTTTTTCAGTCTCTTTGATCATTCATAATTGTAACGTCATTTAAATACTCAAATCAAGAATTTAAAAGCTTCTGCCAGATCACCGTTTCTGCCCTTTACGCCAAACAATTACAGTTTTTGGCGACTGCCATCACACGATTTATAAATAAAATCTAGCATAATTTTTTTTCTTCAAAAAAAGCTCCATTACAATGTCCCCGTTATATCCTCTTCCTCCTGTACATGTGAACTCTAAAACTGGAATACAGTACTCTAAGCTAAGTTTCTCCAATGGTTCATTCAGGTCTTGCACAGCATCTTCTTTTCTGTTCATCGTGCTTCTTCCTATGCAGTGCGACATCCCTCAAAGTCTCCCACCTGCCTGATCACTCAATGAGACCAAGGTGAGTTTAGCAGACAAGATGCTGCCTAAATACATCTTTTAAAAAAAAAGTTTCAAAATCCCCAGTGCTCCAGATTATGCTACTATCTTGGGGCAGATTACACTACACTACAGAATTTATCACAGCTCATCTTATTCGATCAGATTCAGATCGTGTTCCCTTCAGCAGCCTTCATCTCTGTGGTCTTCCGCAATATTGTGGAATAAACGTTTGCCTAACTGGGAAAGGATTGTAAGGAAATTACTCTATCAAGGTCGTGGGCACCGTACATGTATGTCTGTGCTTGTGAGAGATGAACGTGGTCTGCTGGGGAAGTTGCTCATCTGGATGGGTCACAATTTCTTAGCCTCTGAAATGACAATAGAAATCACTACTGGAGCATTATTGCTCTTTGAAGGAGCAAAACAATGAGTAACAAGGTGGCTCGGGCAAGCACTTACGATATTTCTGGATCCTGAAGCCGAGGCTGTGCTTTATATCGTGACCCATCAAGTGGACCCAGGAATAAACACAATAGCTGTCTTTTTACGTTTCGACCAAGAAACGATCATTGTTTTATTGGCGTATGCTTGTTGTGTTCTGGGATACCCACTCCCTCACATTTTCTGTCTCTGAAGAGTCATCTGGAGTCGCTGGAAAGGCTGTTCTACCTTTAATAGCAATGAAAAATAACTGCCATCGACCTGATGCAATCATAAGTCTCATGTGTGTCTGTTTTCTTCTGCAACACACATGCCTTTGCATTAAAAAGTGTTTTTATTGATTCAAAAATTGATCTTTTAACTTGAAAGGTACAAGTTTACCAAAGCTGAAAATGCCAGCCGCTGTAAAAAGAGACACCAAGGGTTTGTTCTAAATGTTTAGAGTGATTTCGCTGTATCTCCTTCCTGTGCTCCAAGGCCCTGAGCTGTCAGAACAGACTTTGCACCATCTCTGTAAGGTTGTCCCTAATTTCACATTGGAGGCTGACATGATGTATTTCATTTCTGGTTGGTGAGTTGAGGCAGAGGTGAACCTAAATGAACATATTTGAAGTCTGCTACATTTATAGAGGATTAACAAACATGGGAAGGAGTCAAAATAGCCATTTTCGTTAGCCTTTGAGATTTATTCATTTATGTTTTGGTTTGTGTAGCCCTTTCGTAAACTACCCCGCCTGTAAAGTGCACAACTACCCAAACACTAGTTGTTACTTTCTAGTTTGTTTTGAATTGTCAGAATTTCAGTACTGATAGGTATCCACCAGTGTTGATGCAGACTACTTATTATATTTGATTGCCAAAATACCAGCATGAGGGAGCACACATATGCAAATCATGAGTGTAATAGTACTTTGATAAAATGCCCATTTTTGCATGCTCGTCCTTCAATTACTGGTGAAATGTATTGCTGGGTTTTACTCTACACAAAGGTGGCACTTTTGTCTTGAGCTCAGTGCATATGCTCTGACCATTTAAACATTTCGAAATTGGTTAATCCCCGATTGGCTTATTTAACACTCCTATAAGGTCATAGCATCTGATACAGGAAGTACATCAATGGTTTAGAAATGTAAAATGTCATCTGTGGACTGCAGCACTTATTGTGTACTAAAGTAGCCTGACTACTTTAGTTTGAATCTGTGGTTCAACTTCCCACAATAACCTTTTCAACAGTCTAAAAACGTTCCTTTAAAATCTGAATGTCACCCAATGAAGCCCCCAAGGTAGGGTCAATACTATTTAATAATTGGGCATGTAGTAGTTTAATGTCACCATGTCCCTACAGTGACAATCCCTCTGAAGCTAATTTCACTGTGGAGGGCCCCAGCTAATCTATGAGCAACGTAGAGTTCCCCCTCAGGTGCCAGGCCTTTTTTTGGCTATTTGGGGCAGATCGTGCTAAGGCCCTCATAACTTTTTGTCCACATAAGCTATCCACGCCAAATTTGCGTCCTTTTTTTCCAACATCCAAGAGATTCTAGAGGTACCAGAGTTTGTGGGTTCCCCTGAAGGAGACCAAGAAATTAGCCAAAATACAGCGAAAATGTTGTTTTTGTTTTAAAAATAGGAAAAAAGGGCTGCAGATGAAGGCTTGTGTTTTTTTCACTGAAAAAGGCATCAACAAAGGGTTTACAGTGCTACAATCACCATCTTCCCAGCTTTCAGGAACAGGCAGACTTGAATCAGAAAACCAAATTTTTCAACACAATTATGGCATTTTATTGGGACGTACCCCATTTTTACTTTTTTGTGTGCTTTTACCCTCCTTCCAGTTAGTGACAGGAATGGGTGTCAAACCAATGCTGGATCCTGGAAAGCTAAACATTTCTGAAAAGTAGACAAAATTCTAAATTCACCAAGGGGTCATTGGTGTAGATCCTACAAAGTTTTCCTACAGAAAATAACAGCTGAAATAAAAAAATAATTGAAATCGAGGTGAACAAAACAGCCATTTTTGTCCACGTTTTAATCTGTACCTTTTTCCTGCTATGTCATTTTTTTAAAAGCAATATACTGTTACATCTGCTGGACTCTTCTGGTTGCGGGGATATATAGGGCTTGTAGGTTCATCAAGAACCATAGGTTCCCAGAGCCAAAAATAGGTATCAAGGAAACCCCTGTATTTCCAAAATGGGCACAAGATAAGGTGTTGAGAAGCAGTGGTTATTTGCACATCTCTGAATTCTGGGGTCCCCATACTAGCATGTGAATTACAGGGCATTTCTCAAACAGTCGTCTTTTTTACACACTGTCTTACATTGGGAAGGTAAAGATTTAGAGAAAGACAAGGAGCAATAACACTTGTTCTGCTCTTCTGTGTTCCCCCAAGTCTCCCGATAAAAATGGTACCTCACTTGCGTGGGTAGGCCTAATGCCTGCGACAGGAAACGCAACATGTACACATTATATTTTTACATTGAAATCTGAAGTGTTTTTTGGAAAGTATCTAGCTGTGGATTTTGGCCTTTAGCTCAACCGGCACCTAGGGAAACCTAGCAAACCTATAAATTTTTTAAAACTAGACACCTAGAGGAGCTCAGAACGGGGTGACTTGTGGGGCTCTCACCAGGTTCTGTTACCCAGAATCCTTTGCAAACCTCACAATTTGGCAAAAGAAAATACTTTTTCCTCACAGTTTGGTAACAGAAAGTTCTGGCATCTCAGAGGAGCCACAAATTTCCTTCCACCCAGAGTTCGCCCAAGTCTCCCAATAGTAATAGTACCTCACTTGTGTGGGTAGACCAATTGCCCACGTCAGGAAATGCCCCAAAACACAACGTGGACACATCACATTTCCCCAAAGAAAACCGAGCTGTTTTTTGCAAAGTGCCTAGCTGTTTATTTTGGAAACCTACCAAATCTGTGCATTTTTTAAAACTAGACACCTAGGGGAATCCAGGATGGGGTGACTTGTGGGGTTCTCAACAGGTTCTGTTACTCAGAATCCTTTGCAAACCTCAAAATTTGGCCAAAAAAACACTTTTTCCTCACATTTCGGTGACAGACAGTTATGGAATCTGAGAGGAGCCACAAATGTCCTTCCACCCAGCGTTTCCCCAAGTTACTTTTTCTCTGCATGAAGTGCCTGTAGGCTACTTTACATCAGCTTTCAAGTAACTGACAATCAAGTGTGTCACCTGAGTGAAAACTGCTCCATGAGAATGGACAATGGGATGGAAGTTGGTTGGTGTTTTCTGCCCCTGCCTGGGAGACCAGTTGGGATGGGCAAGGAACTTAATTAACTTCAAGAGTGCCTGCCCTGTCACAAGTAAATATTAGGTGACACATGGAAAGGCCCAGACTTTGCCCACATAGCCAGTCTGGCACCAAAGTCTGTGGGAGGAAAACTACACCCAACACCAGTTTTGCGTTACCACAGAGGAGAGGGCTGCTCATTACCCTGGCCACACCTTTGGGTGGGCATACAGGCTCTGCACAGGAGTAAAAGGGTTTCTCCATCTTGGATTTTGGGAATAAGGTGCATGAATTATTTGCAGTAGGGCACGCAGGAACTGCTGCAAAAAATATGTATTTGCTCCTGAACCTTTACTCCATTGGTTAGAGAAGAGCAAGAAAAAACCCTTATCCACTAGATGGTGCCAGGCATAAATATGGCATTTCCAAAACTCTAGAGTTCCAGCTGGATCAACCTGCTTCAGGTATCCGGGCTTCATTTCTACTGCAGCAGCTACAGTTTCAGCTGCAGCCTGAGCGGGGAGTATTTTTCTTCTCAAAACTGACAAAGTCTCATTCTGCATTGGAACTTAGAAGAAATGTAATTGTCTTCAGTAAAAAAGTGATAAAGTACCTTTCTGAAGAGGGACTTAGAAGCTTTTTGAACTTTTTTACTTCTGGACTTTCATTAGAATTCAATCCACTTTGTGTATACAACTCGGGCTTCATCGCTGACGACCTGAAATTGCACTTGATTCCTGGTCTACCCTGTCCATTGACCTACACTGGGTGGTTTATTTTTCTTGGCACTTTTTCCACTTAAATCTTTAAAAACTCATGTCTTGGGTTCCCCCATAGGATTTTGCATGTCAGGTGGCATTTTGCATATTAACATTTTCTCAATCTCTAGAAATTGGAGTGGGGTTTTAATTGTGTTGTTTCTTTCACTTTTTAACTGTTTGGTATGTCTAAATATACTATGTATTTTTAAAAAATTAAGCCTATCTGCTCTGTGCTGTAGCTAACAGGTGTTGAGATCATGTTTAAATTACTAAAACCTCTCACTGGACCTGACAAATTAGTGACTTTCATACTTTCCATCCACCCTAACTTATAACTCACTTTCTTACAAATGCAGTGCAATAGTAGGAGTAAGACTAGCCACACATGGTAATCCTGGAGGTGTTGCCAAATGCTAAGAAAAGATGGGCTGAGGAAAATGTTATCAAGGTTAGGGCAAGAATATAGTAAGGAATAATGCAGATCAGTGCTTAATTTGTGCTTGTTGTTTCCGAGGCGGAGCACGGGTACATATTTTTGAGGGCCGGAGCTTAGTTTTCTGCATCAGGCATTTACTGTGAGCAATATATACATATAGGAAAGGCGTAGGAAGAGAACAACAAAAAAGCGTTTAAAGGGAGAGAGCAGAAAGCTCCAAGAGTGAGCTGAAGAGGCAGGGAGTGGCTGTGAATGGATTAAAGAGGCCAAAGAAGGCTTTAGAATTACGCTGCCTTGATGTTCTGTGTTTGCAGACTTAATTGAAGCAGCCGCGTGTTTCACAGGAGAGGTTTGGGCACTGGCAGATTTTTTATTTACAAATTAAGCGCTGATGCAGATAAATCTTCTGCGTCAAAATTGAGATGCGGGTTCTGCCACAGCAGATTCCTTTATATTAAACTGTAAAAGATAACAATAGCTAAAAGCTAATTCTGGATGAATCACTATTGCTCAAAGATTTTTCTCATTTAAAAAAAAGAAGAACACAGGGTAGCCATTTATAAGTCCCTAAAACTGGTAATGAGGAACAGTATTTAGCATTCATTATAGTTAGGGGTACAATGAAACCCAAACTTTGAGACAGGGCGGTGAACGTTTTGAATGATGGGTTAGAGTCATCATGAAAGTCAGAATTGCAATTACTCTTGGAGGCTCCCTTCACTCTTATGTGGTTGATTTTAATACTCATTAAGATGTATAATTTTGTGCTTCACTTTCTGGGACAATCACAAGAAAATGATGCTTTATAAATACAATGGGCCAATTGAAGTGGTCTTAAACAATCTTTTCAAGGTATATGGGATAACTAGATGCACCCCACCCCTGGGGATGTTATTTAAAATAGTAGCCAATGGTGACACTTAAGCACATGTCTTTAGTGTATTTTCTGTTCATACACCATTTATCAGCCTATAATACATTTAAAGTATTTGTAGGGTAGGATGCTAATACACTAAATACCAGCTGCCACGGGCAAGATGCCCCCTCTCAAACACACAGAATGCAGAAAATGCACACCCTTGAACTATGGTATGGAATTGCTGTTAGGAAAGATGCTGACTGTATTACAACTTGAAGTACAGACACTGAGAGTAAGGTGTGAGTATATATATTGTCCCCAGATCAAGGAATAGACTTGCAACATACCAATGAATACTGGCAGCTGCAGAATTTACAATATTAATATTCTTTGCAACAGTCCAGGAAAAGCAACTCATTTACAATTCAACTCTTTGAATTGTTTATGATGTTTTATTGATAGCATAGTTAGTGTATTTCACTAGGGTTTTTCTTCAAGGCACAAGTCTCATACAGTATTGGCAAGTCTTTGACGTGTACTGCATGTGGACCCTCATTTTGAGTGGTCCAACTTCAGATTACTATCAGAGGACAAGGTGGCTCCAATCTTACTATATATTAGGTTGTAATTCCCCTGATGACATCCATTCCCCACCTGTGCACCAAGCTCCTGCTCCTGCACTGATATGAAAAATCCCTGAACTATTTAATTTCTTTCTTCTTTCTGGTTTGGTTTAGGCTTCACGGAAGCAAGATGCAGTCCCCGGTGCTTAATTTGTAAATAAAAAGGTGCAGGTGCCCAAAGCCCTCCTCTTAAACACACGGCTGCTGCAATTAAATATGTGAACACGGAATACTGAGGCGGCGTAATCCTGAAGCCATCTCTTCAATCCATATAAAGCCACCCCCTGCCTCTTCAGCTCACTCTTGCTGATTTCTACTTTCTCCCACCTGTGACGCTTTTTCGTTTTTCCCTTCCTCTGTCTTTCCCATATGTGTCTTTTGCTCGCAGCATATGCTTGAGGCAGAAGACTAAGCCCCGGCCCTCAAAAATAAGTGCTGGTGCTCAGCACCGGAAGGAACAAGCACAAATTAAGCACTGCAGTCACCCCGCTACTAAAACAATCCAATCTGGATGCACCTGAGTTGCACAATTATCACTGGATAACACTTTTACCAACTGTAGGCAAAATCTTAGAAAAGCTGTTAGCTAAATAACTATTCACTGTCCTGAAATAAGACAAACTGTTGGATGATTGGCAGATTGGATTTTGTTTACATAGGGGCACAAAGATGGCACTAGTCTCTATGACAGAGGACACCAGCACCAAACTAAATCAAGATGATGCATGGGCAATTTTACTCTCAGATCACTCTTCTCCCTTTGATATGGTATTTCATAAGGACTCTGGGTTCCTAGATATGATGTGGAATTTGTTATGATCCTTCCTGATAGGGCTCTCTCAAACCTTAAGGTTAGATACATTTTGATCATTAGATGACATAATTGATTGTGGTGTGCTACATGTCTCCTCCCAGTTCCAGGTGTTATTTATTCTATAGAGATTCTTCTCTATGTTCAAACTATGCTGGTCCAATTCCAATCATTTGAATGCTAAGCATTTTCATATTTGGATGACACACAGATTGTGGTTGAGCTGAAACAAAAAGCACCAGACTGGGCCAACTTGCAATGTTCTTTGAACCCTGTCCAGGAATGGATGGACTGCAAATTCCAAAAGCTCAACATCAATAAGGCAGAGCTCTTAATTCTGGGTATAGAACTTCTTTGTTCAGTCCACTGCATTCATTTATTCATTCATTTATAAGCCACCCACCAAATCCCCATTGCAAACGTCAAGTCATTGAGGGTGATACTTCATGAGAATCTGTATTTCTCCCATCAGATTTCCTCCATTGTTAAGTCCTGATTTTGGTTACTGAAGGCACATAGGAAAATGTTACCATTCCTTTAAAATAATCCATGCACACAAGTAACATGCTCTTACATTACTGCCATGTTGGATACTCCAAATGGCTGAATTGAGGTTTGCATGCAGCCCAAATTGCTAGTCTCTAGAATATCCACCAACATGCAATACACTAAAGAAATATTATCATGTGTCAGCTGCAAGGACTCTCACTGACTCATAAAATCTACTACAATGAAAAACCAGCTGATTCTGATAAGCATTTAAAACATTGTTATCAACAAAGATCCCTAAAGTCCTCAGATCATTCCGTTTACCAGGTTTCCATGAAAAATAAAGCTTGCAAATGTGGGATAATTATTCTGCTTTCAGGCCTCTAATCCTTGGAACAACCTTCTAATCTACTTAAGGCAAATCAAAAATTCATATGACCTTTTAAAAAGTAATTACCCTTTCCTGTTTAAAGCATGTTCCTTTTCTAAAAGCCACTAGGTGGTAAACATAAATAAAACAAAATAAAATAAAATAAATTAAAGTGTAATGCTCAATATTGGCATAAAGGTCCTGAAGAAAGAATGGTACATATATATAACTAGCTTCTAGCAGGAGTGACAGGGGCGAATAAGAAGAAAAATATTAAGGTCTACTGTGTCAAAGCAACCAGGTAATAGGTACAATAGAGAGGCCCAGAAATCCTTATTCCAATCTCAGGTGCTTTTGAGAGGTAGAGACTATGCTGCCTTTGACCAATAGCATTGTAAACATGCACTGTTCTATTGCTATCTGTTATTCATGCTCATTTTGTACATAAACAATAAAGCAATGATGAAAAGGCAATGCTACATAGTAACTACAATTTTCTACAATTATTATTATGTGCCACCACCATGTCAAGTAATCATGTACAAAGTAGCAGCCATGTGTTATGGGTCTATGCATACCCACCAAAAGGGTTTAGCTTGCCTTTTTCTGGCTTGCTCAGATACATTCTACTCTGCTTTATAGGAGGCAGATACAATATATGTCAAAATGTTACTTGTATCTATCCACAGATATACTTCAGCAAAGCACAGCATTAGGACCACTGAGAATCGCTGTGTATCCAACAAACATGGCTGCAGTAGAGCAGAAGGAACCACTGCACATCCAAATATTCAAAATAATGTCCTTTATTCTTCCATATTGTTTATCCGTTGTAACATCAGCCAAAGTGTTCAATGTGAAGACAGCCGACACGTGTTTCGTCGTAACAAAGACTTTTTCAAGGCTGTGGGACAATGTTCAAATACAATAGTAAACTAACTAGTAGTTCCAATTGTCTTAGTGTGAGGTTATTATCTAGCACCCGAGATGTGATAAGCCGAAGTGTTTGGCTGTGTAGATTCCCGCAGAATTCCTCATACATTTCATTGCGTTAACCACAGTGAATGGTGAACAGGAGATAGACTAGTTGGTGCTCCCCATACGATTAGATATATTAAGTGAGATAACACTAGAGATAAGTGAATATTTGAGATTAACTTATTCATCAAAAAAAGTGCACACCTAAATATTCACGTGACCCCCATGAGAGTAGTGCATAGGAGATTAAAGTTTACCTACAAGGACATACCTCAGCCTTGAAAAAGTCGTTGTTACGACGAAACACGTGTCGGCTGTCTTCACATTGAACACTTTGGCTGATGTTACAACGGATAAACAATATGGAAGAATAAAGGAAATTATTTTGAATATTTGGATGTGCAGTGGTTCCTTCTGCTCTATTTATCCACTGTGGACCAGTTGGCTCACAGCCCACACACCCTGTGGCTGGGTGTGGAACTACTTTGGCACTCCGGAAGTTTATATGTTTCAAGTTTCAACATGATTGACTGCTTTCTCGTATTTATAATATAAGCAAAAAATCTTGGAAGTGCGCACCAGTTTCTAAACAGCCACAATTCGCTCTACAAGAAACATGGCTGCAGTATTCAGTATCTTCAGTGAAATCGCCACATGAAAAGATCTACGCCTGCTGCCAAGGATCTCCAACTTTGTTGGTCCATCCCTTGGCACAGAAGTGAAAGCCACAGTCAGGGTATAAATGACTTTCTTATTGTATAACATTTGTTTAGTTTGATTCTGAACCCATAGATTAGTGGCAAAAACAACTGGTGCAGCTGGGGCACAGATGAAAGATCACCCAAAGCTCACCACTCCAAGCCTACCTTCTTCATTTTTGTCACTTGCATAACATACATAGGTATATTCTTTAAGTATGAGCTCCAGTCAAGCCACAACATGTATGGGGCTACCAGTTCTCCACTTCATATCCCGTTGTCAACATCTCTAATCTTGCCATAGGTGCATGTCAAGTTCAATCAAAATCTCATCACCTGTGACACAGCAAGCTGAGACACGGGATAGTGTGTATTCATAAAGCAATAGAGTAATTTCAGCTAGATCACCATCATGCACATGGACATTTTTTCCACCAGTTATAGAGACAAACACTGCCACCTGCTTAACCTAGCCACTAATTAAGCAATCAACTTAATGACATTGTGTTTTTATATTTTAGCCTCATTGAGCCACGCTCTGCTGGTACTACAAAACAAAATGTGCACTCATATTCTGGAAGTTGTTAAAACATGCTCCTATCACTTCAGTATTCAAGAAGCATTCAACTAACCCGCATAACCCAATAAATTTCAGACCCATTTCAATCTTCCCTTCATCTCTGAAATCATGGAGAGAGAATCTATGCATCAAGTGGAAGAGTTTGTCTAAGGATACAATATTTCCACAGGAGGCAACCAAGGACTATGCGTGTCAGAGTAAATAAGGCAGCGATTGTGACTAGTATCGAAGTTCTGATGACCTCACTCCACATAGGGCAGACAGATATTATACGTCAAAGCTATTGGTAGCACACAACGCTGCTAATCACATAGCACTGCTAGAACTTCAGGAAAAGTGGGCTGGCATCATTGATGCAGCAATTTAATGGCTACAATCGTTTTCGTTAAACAGAAGCAAGCAAATTGGAACATGTTTTTCCTTGTGACTTCCCACGTGGATCTCCATATTCCACATAATTTCTCAGCACCCTTGACTATCAAATTAACTACATCACCAAAAAAAAGTTGTTTGCTGGATAAAAGAGAGCTCTCTTATATGCAGCAATCGGCTTGTTTTTTGGTGATGTAGTTATTTTGCTGGATAAAAGATTACATTTGGTAATGTCGTTATTTTTCTTGATAGAAGATTACGTTTGGCAATGTAGTTATTTTTCTGGATAGAAGCGAGCTCTCTTCTATCCAGCAAGCCATTTGTTTTTTGGTAATGTAGTTACGTAGATCCTCGAGGGTGTTGAGCCAGATGTGGATTTTGACAGCTGTCTGCATACATGAGGAATTCAAATTGGGGCCGAGCTAACAGTTGGGGCAGCGCCCAACGGTGAATATAGAGATCCATGTGGGAATTCACAAGGAAAAACTAATTACAATCATGTGGCGATAGATTTAAGACAGAAGTCTTGAGAGTGGTAGACCCGGAAGTACTCAGAGTTGGTCTAATTCACTTTTATGAATAGTGCAATTGATCAGAAGAGTTTATACTGTAGTATCCGTTAGCATTAGAGTTTGTCCTATAGGTTCTCTGACAGTTTGGAGGTCATTATCCACATAACAAGCAATAAGAGTACATTGATCAATTGTAGTGAAGGCCAACTCACTATTTTACGTCTGCACTAGTTTTGCATGTGGTACAATACAAATGTCAAACAGTGACGGAAAGAGACAGCAATTCTGCATTTGTTCCAATCCATAAATAAGATGTGTAGATATGGTGTAATTGGTACAGACCACTACTACTGGACAACCATAAAGTGCTCAAATCAGGTTAATTTCACCCTAGCGAATGACCTATCCAGTTTCAAATATGCATAGTATTCTTTCTTTCTTTTTTTGATTGGAGATGACATTAATGTATATTTTATTACCGAAAGGTATAAAGTTGCAAATCAGAGGGGTGACACCAACACAGGATGCAATTATTGTTTTAGAACATTCGTGTTACTATGAATGTTCAGTAGTAGTTTCTAAAGATACTGGAACTGGGGTAAAGATGGAACGAAGAGTATGTGTGGAAAGATATGCGCCATTTGCAGACTGCACGAGCCTGGGCATCTTCACTTGCTGCCACTGTATGACATTAAACCTTCCTACAGAGCAAGGGGTGTTTCGTTACCCTTGGTGAAAGCAGATGTCAAGCTTCCAGGCCCTGGCAAGAAAGCTGCTTCCTCACACATTGAAATGCAGGACTGTATCCATCAAGAAATGGTTTTGTCATCTCCTTATCAGGCTCACCGATATTCCAGAACGACGTGTTGGTCCACCCTAAGCTATTCTGGCCGTCTGATGTACACACAAGAACCCTCAGGGAATGACGGGAGTGGAGCTTTGCTTTCTCCATGGAAAGATCAGATGAAAGAAAAAAAGAACGGCCAGGTAAATACAGAAGGCTTACTCTGGAAGGAACTGGCTTCAGAAAAAAACACTCTGGTTTGCAGCTGCGACAGTTAAGCAAGCAGCTCGCTGACATTGTCACAGGAAACAATGGCAACCAAAGATGCAACTTTTATGACAACTTTAAGTACAGAACGTCATAGGTTCAAATGAGTAGTCCATGAAATAAGATAAAGCAAAGTTGAAGTTCCACTGGACGGCGTGGGAGAGGGTGTATTCTGTAGTTCATACAGAAATTGGTGATAGTCATAAAAACAAAGAAAGAACGTTTGTACAAGGCTGCCAGCTATCCTTTGATGGCGATTTGACTTTTAGTTATTTATACAGCACTTATGTCAAACGACTGAAAACTGCCGAATGGTAGCTTAGCAACTAAAAGCAGAAGGTCATGATGTGTTACAATTACAGCAGAGGCAATCTTAGTACTGGTTCAAGATGTTTTCTAAGCGACAACATAGCTTAAAGCTGATGGAAGAAATGAAAGAGGAGGGGTCAAGAGTATCTGGCCTACTGAAAAAAAACAGGCAGCAGCTCAGTGAGTGGAGAAGATCCTGCTTGAACCCAGCTTTGCACTGTGAATCACCTCATGGCAATTCATGGATGGATGCATGGATGCAAGTGGTAATAAGAAAAGGTAGGATTTGCATGTTTCCTGGCAATGGGGTGATCGATTTCATTGCGGACTAAACTCTAAGGTGGGGAGTACTCAATAAAAACATGGTCTTTGGACCACAATGACCTTGCCACCTTTTCAGTTCCAGTGTCACTTGAGGTTTCAAAAATGTTGGTTTTATGAGACCCAGGAGCTTCCAATTTTGCAATGCTGCATTTTGTTGCTGCAGAATATTTCGACATTTTAGGGGAATGCATATGTGGCTGCGTCAGAGCGTCTTTGGAGTAAATAAGGCTTGATTGTGGATGATTTCAGGGATTGGGAACATGGTGACCAACTATCTCTTACCGGGTACTAATCTGGCTGCATTGTTCAAAACCATCCGAAGAATGGAGTTGTCATATTTTAGCAGGATGACAGTTAGAAGACGTTCAAATCAATACTGAACCACCATTGTGGCTATGAAGAGGAGAGTAAAGAAACAGGGGTGTAATTAGCTGACCACAGATCGGGTCTGTTCAGGAGTACACTTTGCATGTCAAGAGAGACTTCTAGCTGAAAGTCCTTGGTATTGCAGTGATGGACTGGCTCATGGCTTGTGATGGAAATTAGGAAATAGTAAGATTGTTGATTCTTTCGGTGTTGGGGAGTAGAATTTCAGTTATGAACTTATGAGTGTAAAGAAGTCCATTGACATCCTTGATGAATGCATTTAATAACTGGGGTATTACTTAAACTGAATTTTAATTCAATGTTGTGGGGCATGGGTCAAGTATTTGCTCTTCAGTCCGCATTGATGAGGCATTTCATTTTTATATCAACTACAGACTGCAGCATGCTTTGCATGTAAATTATCATATGAAGCATTACTCTAGCCAAACGCAGAAAGTATAACTGCATCAGTAACTCCGTTTTCACAAAGGGCTGATCAATCCCACGGGAGTGACAGTGAAAATTGAATTGTTTAAAGTTTCTTAAAGGAATGTTTGTAAATTATCTAATGTCTAATAGGAATGGAGAACTCAAGTAAACAATTGCAAAAGAATAACCACAATGTGTGTTATTTTAGAAATGGCGAATAAAACCCTTAAATAAGAAAGAAAGAGCTTGGTGCAGTAGAACCTAGTACAATACTGTGGTGCAGACTAGGGGTTCTAGGCATACGGAAAAAGCAGGCACCCCAAACTGGTGAGCCTCTGTTTGTGGAGTAGTGGAATGTCAGTGAACTTTGAAAAGGGAAACACCTTCATTGCCAAATCATAGAAAATTACTCCATTTGTCAGCCTTCAGCCTGATGTCATAGGAATGATTCTGTAACTTATGGAACTTGGAGGATATGCGTGCTAAGCGTGTATAGGTGATAGCCTGAGATCTTAAAATATAGCTTAATTTCTTGTACATCATCATAATATAAACACACAACACACCATCCAGGTGAAAAAGTGAGAAGGAGGTGCACATGACTGTTAGAAAGTCAGGAAAGCCATATAAGTAATAGATACAAAAGTGTATTTACAATACAGTTTACCCAATTCAAGAATAAAGACTAGACCAAGGAGTCAGTTAAGTGAGCGTTTCCCTCAAATTCACAAACGCAGCCCATCACTATTTTACAATGTTTGATGTTGATTCTGACAGACAGATCTAAACATGCAAGCACTGTTGTCTGGTCAAGAACAATTTTCCACTCTAGATTATCCATACAGAAATCTCTGCAGTCTTTGAACTGTCACCTGGTTAGGAAGTGGACTATAAGCAGTGCAGTAGATGTGATGACCAGAGTAGGTCTGGTCAATTTAGCAGCTTTATAACATTGTTAGATAGGAACTCAAGTCTGCCAAAGGATGATGTTCTAGTTAGGAAATCAAAATCAAGTTCACATTTCTTGACCAGGGTAGTTCTCTAGATCTGCTAAATGGGTCCAGGGCCAGGAACCTTATAAAGAAGAATTTCAAAATATTCCATCCAGGAAGAGAAACATTGTTGAACTATTCCTTAAATAGAACAGATAGTGCTCACCCACTCACAAGTTGAATTTTATGACTGTCACTACTGATCTTTCATGACGGTCAATGGCTTGTTGAGAAAAAGGTTGGCTAAAAAGGGAGAAGCTGTTTTTGCTGAACAGTTTTATGTTGGAGAAACAAGATTTGGATCCAGAAAGAAGTGATCAGTCTTCATTTATCAAAAATGACTGTGGAGTGAACACAAGCTAGAAATTCAAATAATCATAGAGCATTGAAAAAGTTGAACCACTCTATTCATTGTGAAGCTTGATCAAAGAGCAAATCATTTTTGCCTCACTCATATTATCTTTTACAGTTGGCTTCTCAGGGTTAGGTTGTGTATTAGCATGCACCAATCAAAGTGAATAATTTTTTACTTTGGCTTAGGCATGTCAAACAATACACTGCATGAGTAGCCTCCTCTTATGCTTAAGGTCACAGTACTCTTGCAATGCGTAGATGTTTCTGTGACTTTTAACTATTAACAGTGGCTTATATTTGGACCATCTGCAGGCTAACATCGTAGTAGAAACATCATCATTTTCGTAGGTTACCACAACTAAAAATATTTCAAACTATCTACACAGTCATGCTGACGAAGGACCCCATTTTAATACCAGAAGAGAGTTCTAGAATATCCATTTTGTTTAGTAATCTATACAGCTTTTTGTAGTGCTGTCTGGTGAATATACTCAACTTGCACATAAAAGTAACAACAGTCTTCATTTTATCTAAGCCTGGGCAGAACTCATGGAGTTTAACATAGCAGAGTTACAGAAAAAATCTGTGAGATTCCTTGGAGTTCTGCAAGCGGGCGGAATCAGGCACATCATGCTGCTGACGCTGATTTTTAGCGATGGGAGCTTCTTCCATGTCATGAAATCTGCACAAACAGCACTAGGCAGTGCGCCAGAGGGTGCTGCTTCTTTGTGGCGTTCGAGTAGACTTTCTACTCGAGAGACAGCTTTCTCAATGTGAACTGTTGTGGCCTGCCACGACTGCCTGCATTGAGAAATCTCCTAGCGCCTGAAAATCGCATTGGGGGCACAAATATTTGCTCTCGTTCGCCAACTTAATGTTGGAAGGCTATGCCTGAGCACAAAAAAACTCTGCCACGTGACCACTGGTAGAGTTTTGCCAGAACTCCGCACTCCTACTGGGGCATGGAGTGGACAAGCAGTTTTTTCGCCCACGCCTAATTTTATCTCTAAATGTAGTCTTAAATTTTATGCATTTGTTCACTTGCATAAAAGTTCTTTGATATTTTTATTTTTCATTGCAAGTGTTAGACTTTTTATCCTTGGCGTGGTCTCCCTTAGCTTTTTGCCTCTGTTTTCCAGGTTGATGATGTGTGCTGGACTCTGTTTTTGCTGTTTTTGTTACTCTGGGCACTTTTACCACTGCTATCCAGTGCTAAAGTCAAGTGCTCCCATACAAACTGTGTATGCAATTGGTTCATCCATGATTGGCATATCTGATTTACTGGTAAGTCCCTAGTCCAGTGCACTAGAGGTGCCCAGGGCCTGTAAATCAAATGCTACTAGTGGGCCAGCAGCACTGGTTGTGCCACCCACCTTAGTAGCCCAGTAATCATGTCTTAGACCTGCCACTGCAGAGTCTGTGGGTGCAGTTTTTAACTGCCAATTCGACTTGGCAAGTGAACTCACTTGCCAGGCCTAAACCTTCCCTTTTCTTACATGTAATACACCCCTAAGGTAGGCCCTAAGTAGCCCCAACGGCAGGGTGCAGTGTATGTTTAAGGTAGGACATATATTAATGTTTTTTATATGTCCTAACAGTGAAATATTGCTAAATTCGGTTTTCCCTGTTGCAAGGCCTATCCCTCTCATAGGTTAACATGGGGGCTGCCTTTAAATATGATTAAAGTGTAGATTCCCTTTGGGAGCAGATAGACTTGTGGAATTTGGGGTCTCTGAGCTCACAATTTAAAAATACATCTTTTAGTACAGTTGATTTTAAGATTGTGTGTTTGAAAATGCCACTTTTAGAAAGTGAGCATTTTCTTGCTTAAACCATTCTGTGACTCTGCCTGTTTGTGGATTCCCTGTCTGGGTCAGTTTGACAGTTGGGCTGTTTGCACCTCTCTCTAGACAGTGACACAAAGGGAGCTGGAGTGTAGCCTGCATCTCCTGATATCTGTGTTAGGAGGGAGGGGAGGAGTGGTCACTCACACCTGAAAGGGATGTGCCTGCCCTCACACAATGCAGTCTCCAACCCCCTGGTATGTGTCTGGGGCCTGGTCTGGGCAAGGCAGGATTTCACAAATAAGAGAGACTTTGCTTTGAAGTAAGCCTACTTCAAGGGGCAAAATGGGTATAAGAAGGGCACCCAAAACCACAGACAGACTTTAGATCACTGCTGGAAACCAAGAGGAACCTCTACCTGGAGAAGAGCTGAAGAGCTGAGGAAGAAGAGCTGCCCTGCCTGTGACTGTGCTTTGTGGAGCTATCCTGCAGTTGCTGCTTCTGCCTGTGCAAGAGGACAAAGACTGGACTTTGTGTGCCTTCCTGCTTGTGAAGAAGTCTCCAAAGACTTGAAACTGAGCTTGCCTCCTGTTGTTGAAGTCTCAGGGTCAGCAAAGACTTCTCTCTGCCAGCACCTGGATCCTCTGCTGAGAATCCTGCAATGCCAAGTGGTGCCCTATCCAGTTCCTGGGGCCTTGACAGGTGAAGCTGGTGGACCAAGGTTGGAAATCCACGCACAGATCGCTGTGCGAGCAAATTTCTGACGCAACCTCCGAGAGCGGCTAAAGAAACAACGCACCGCCAGCTCCGCGACTAAAATCGATGCAGTGCTTGCAGCACGGCTGTGAAATCAACGCACACGTCTGGAGGAACGACGCTTGGCATAACTGACGGACGCTGCAACAACGCAACATCGCTGGGCGCAGAAAAGCACCGCAAGCCTGCCTGGACCCGAGGTGCTTTGTCCGGATCGAAGCATCTTTCTCCTGCGGGGAAAGAAACAACACATGCCGATCGGAACAGAGAAGGAGAAACAAAGCATGACGGGTGAAAAATCGACACACTGCTTACCTTTTTCGACGCACACTCGCCCATGCGGGTTATTTTGACACGACCCAGGTACATTTTCACACTAACAGCATTAGCGTTGTGTTTAAAAGAACATGAAGACTCTTTTTGCATTTTAATGAATACCTTGACTTGTGTATAGTGGATTTATGTCGTTTTGGTCTTGTTTTGTTTAGATAAATATTTTCTATTTTTCTAAACCTGTGTTGTGTCATTTTGTGGTGTTTTCATTAAGTTACTGTATGTGTTGGTACACATACTTTACACCTAGCACTCTGAAGTTAAGCCTGCCTGCTCGTGCCAAGCTATCAAGGGGGTGAGCGGGGGTTAGCTGAGGGTGATTCTCTTTTACCCTGAATAGAGTGAGGGTCCTTGCTTGGACAGGGGGGTAGCCTGACAGCCAACCAAAGACCCCATTTCTAACAGCAAGCATATGGTACAAAAAGAAAAAAAAGAAATAGTGCAATCACCTAAACATGACGACCATACTTGCATGAAAAATAACTACTGTCTAGAAGGCAGATGTACTAGAAACAGGTAGATACAGCCTTTACTTGAAGTGGGCTAATGCTTTGCTTCATGTTGCATGCTGTGGTGGGTGTAAACAAGATTTGCATGCATATATGTATTTTTAAATGATTTTATATTAGCCAATACATGAACTATAGCTAAAGCCGCCTCTAAGTTAGACCTCATAATGTGATGTTTTTGAAGAAATATATCTTGCAGGGGCATCAAAGGATTTTCTTCTTGAACTTCACATGACAGATTTTTCCCAAATGAAAATCTCACAATCACTTTTTTGGGGGAATTTTTTATATGTCTTGATAAAGGTAGTATTGGTGATTACAGGGTTAACTCATAAAGTGAGTGTTGAGGCTTAACTTTCATTATTTGTTTTAATTTTAAGAGCTGTGGTGAATGCCAAGTGAACTAGACAGTCCACTTTAAGGGGATCATAATTTGCAGTCACACCCATAGTTTCAATACAATCCTGCATAACACTTACAAGGTAATATAAAAACAATCGGTCAGATTTAGCGTTTGGTGAATGGAGTACAGTCTGCAATGGTAGCTGAGGACGTTGTGTCCAAGACCCTGACAGACTACCACCTGCCAAATTTAGAGATCACCAACAGCCCTGTGGTAATGTCGGTACCTTGATAGGAACTACCGTCATGGCGGTTCCTGTCAGGATACAAAATGCTTAGTAGATGTCTGTCATTGATTTGAATGGCTGTTCTTCAAAATATGTACAGAACATTTTGTTTCTCAAAAATGCACTATCAAAGTGAAAGTTTGTTGTTAAAAGAAAATTACTAATGACCCCCACACTCATGGGGTTTTGCCCTCTGTGTTGGGGGGGGAGTTATTATTTGATTTTTTCTGTGCCTCTGACAAAAGGACTCTATTACCAAAGAGGGCAACCCAATATTCCCCCATCAAACTCGGTAAATTACAGTGCAAACAACACAATTTTTCTGGAGGAATTATTTAAACACAAGCAAGCGCCACAATGAGTCTGTACATGAATCAGACAAACAAATGGAAGTGTACTGTTTTCACAGGATTATTTTAGTATGAAAATTATCATCAAAAACATATCTTGCACACAAAGTAAATACAACAAAAATATATCAGTAAATCAGCACTGACCCCCCCCCCACATGACCATCTACGCAATCTTTAAATTAATCCAGTTCAAAGATAACTGGGAAGCGTATGTTCCTCTTAACCTAATACATAAATAAATCCTCTGTCCCTAGTAGTAATTCCTTAGATTAAAAAATGATGAGGACCTCTTGCTGAACAGTGTAATACAACAAGTGGTGTTAAAGAGGAGAACCCGTCGACGTCACAAGCTATTGTGGCCACAAGGTCCGCAAGATCATCATCAGGACACAATGTTGGAAAGGCCCCACGAGGGACACAATCTAAATACTTGCCAAAGTGCCAGACCAAATACACATGAGATCAAATTACGAAAATGTGTAATTGAAAAGGCGAGCAGGGAAAGCACATTGAACCACTGAGGTCTACCTGTGTCTGAAAATTTGATCATCTGTGTGTGGCATCAAACCCTAATAGGGTGGATGGTGTAATGCCCTCTCTGGCTGGACATACACCCTTAGGATCTTGGAGGAATCTTTCCATTGACAGAAGCACAATGGGCACCGCTGATGGAAAGTGGGGACATATATCACTATAAATAAGACAGGCAAAATTACAGCAAAATTATGCAGAATCAAGTGAGGAGCATATCCCTGTATTTAGCACTATTTTCTTAGTTCAAAATGCACCCATGTGTCAAAAAAAGTCCCAATTATGCGCTAAGAAAATGATGCTAAATGCAACAGAACAAAACCAGCAGCAACCTGCAGCCGGGTTGCTCCCTGTTCCAGTGCTCTGAGTAAGGAATTCTTACCCCAAATTACGCTAATGGACGTAATTGCTAATTTTCGGTAATTTCGCATCACAAATGTAACACACAATTATCAAAATTACTCTTTTTACTCTGCCATAATTAAAATTTCACTCAGGCCTAATCTCAATCAAATTAGACTGTCCTCCAACTCGCTGATTGCCCTTATATATTGTATATGCACTGTATGCAGGTGAGGCCATTGAAATGATAGGTGCTGTTTCCAACTACCTCGACTGAGATACTGACCCTTTCAACAGCTTTATCATTCACAAATTTCGATACATGCTTCCTTTGCAGTTCTGCACCCAAAATAAGTGAAGTTTGCTGCCCCCACCATGAGTTAATGTTGATGGTGAATAAATGGTGGTGAATTGTGTACTTGATGTTTGTGGAATTTTTGGTCTCCGCCCAGCCTCACCTTTGCTGGATAGCGTATCTCTCTTTCTTTTTAATTATCTCTGTTGTTGTATCTTTGGAACCTAACTTTGATGTACATGGACACTACTGCGGGTTGCAATACAGATCTCGTAACTCTACTAGAATAATTCTATGGTGAACTAGGGCTTGGTGAAGCTGCCACGATACACGTGAATTAAGTATAGCATAAATCTGGGTTTTAAAGTTCTGCAACCTCGCCGCTTCACTGCTACAAACAGCCTGTCGCATCCTTCTTATTCACTTATAGGGCATCCAGACACAATGAAATTCCCCTCACTAAGGATGACCTGTGTTCATGACTCCTGGACTTACCATATCAACAACATGGAAAAGTGATCTGAACTGCAGACGATTGAAGTTAAGAAAGGTTTTGCTGAATAGCTATAAACCTAAGAAAAGATGTGGACGAACTAAAGCAAGGCAGTGGAAGTGGAGGAGACGATGGTGCGGGCCTTGAATGAAGGGGTACGTTATAAAAAGCAGACAGATGGAAGCATTCGACTGAAGTAAAATATCTGAGATTGTATGACCTGTTTCATCTAATTTTTCAATTTGACCGACATTCACCAGGATGATTAACCCAACCTAATGAAAGTCTTCACTAGTGAAAATTGCTTTTTTCATTTTTGTTTTCAGCATTCAGCTGTCATTCCTTTTTTGTCTTTACTTCTGCCGCCCCTCACAAGGCCCTTTTTTGAACTGTGTAGGGGCGGTACCTAAACCTCCCTTCTTTCCTCCTTGTCATTGTCAGAAGATGCTGTTGTGGCTCGTTTCTCCGTTCTCCTTCTGCTTCCCCTCTTTTTTGATGATGTGTGTGTGCTCTCATATCCCTTTAACTCAGCCAACAATACCACTGTGGCACCAATTTCCCCAACCCCCATTTACCTGTGTTTACATTCCTTTTCATTGTGTCATTCATGCCTTGCCTCTGATCCTCTGCACCATCGACCACCTGATTTATAGTGGGTTGCCCCCCAAGCTCTATTTCTTTTTCTCCTCGTGTTCTTTTTTTTAATGTTCTTTGTTTTAGGAGCATGGTAGAGTTTCTTTAACCTTCCTCCTTCTGCTCCCCCTCACATTCCCTGCTCCTTGCCTCTGTAGCTCCTTACCTCTTAGTCTCCACAGCCCCATGCCTTGTTCTGCTACTGACAATATATAGGACCACAATTTTAGTAAAGAAGCCATATTACATCCTTGAGTAGGTACAACTTCCTTTTACTCAAATCCTAAATCTCAAAGAAAGGCAGACAGTGGGCATTTGAAGTGGGCATTGAAGAGCTCAAGGATTGTGCCTAAAGAGGACATGGGATGATGGACGATGTGTGACAAACTATTATTATACCCACAAAAGGAGACAAGGATGAAGGAGGTGAGGAATATAGTCCCTGGGATTGCCTCATCTTGCTCAAGGATTTTTCACACTCCAATTTATTAAACTGAAAAACTTTGAAATAGGTTCAGAGGCCCCATGGCTCATACAAATTAAACTTGTTTGAAAATTCACTCATGGTCTGAACTTTAAGATTGGGCATAAGAATTTACCACAGTTGCTGACAAATTGAATGCAATAGGGTTAAAGATGAAGTACAACAGCCTCAGCGACTCTCAAGTCGATGAAAATGATGCTCATGACGGATGATGGAGTGTGATTAAAATCTAATAATTAATAAGAGAAACTTGCAATGTAATGCTTAGTGAAATCGTATAGAAAATGTAAACGTTAACGCATGTGTATGAAATGTGCCCACGGGGAGTGGCCACCAATGTATTCGATGATTAATGAAATTGACTAATAATAAAATAATAATGCACTAATGTATGATTTTGTATTAGTATTAAGACTTATACGTTAAGGGTTTTGCTAATTAATCACTAGGCCTTAGTTAGCATGAGTCGGGGCCTAGCTGCCCGGTTTCATATTAAATGTGTTTTTCTAAAGTGCAGTGTTCTGACTTGGTGAAGGACATGTAGTCGTACTTTTCCAGAAGCTAGAAGATGAGTGTAACCGTAGTAGATTCATTCTCATGAAACTCGACTTGCTCAAGGAGACATTCTTGCCGAATGCAACAGTGTAAACTTGCAACAGGTACACGGTCGCCTAAACTGGTATAGACAATGGAACTACTGACTGGGTCTGTGAGAGGACCACGAGAACATGAAATCATACCGGACATTTTACGCGCTGCAGACGTCAATCACAGGAGCCAATAAACTACGTGAGAACTGTTTTGGGGTGACAATCGAAAGGTGGTGACCGATGGACTATTGGATGGAGATGATGGTGCGCTAAACTTTGCCCAATTGAAAATTAGGGGACTGTACCACAAGATTGATATAAAAATTATGGATACAAGTTATTACCAGCGTCTACCCGCCATTGCAAGCCATTGCATGCTGTCACTTTGTTACTCT
This sequence comes from Pleurodeles waltl, assembly GCF_031143425.1. Taxonomy (NCBI): domain Eukaryota; kingdom Metazoa; phylum Chordata; class Amphibia; order Caudata; family Salamandridae; genus Pleurodeles; species Pleurodeles waltl. The sequence goes on from NC_090448.1 coordinate 555,000,818, forward strand.
GCCCAAAGACTTTACTGTCTGATTCTTCAAACCATCCTTACTTTGCCTTGCCCGATTCTATGCTTTTCCTCCTTATGAGGGAGGTATTCCCCTTTTTTCCCTGTCTTGCTGAACCTTGCTGTGTTTCCTGGATGATGGCAAACCAACTGATGTCCTGAGGACGAACACAGACTCTGTATGCTGACCTATTACGGAGGGTAACTATATGATGATGAAATTGTAATTGTCTATTTGCCTTTTCTTTCTAGGTACCAACTGCTTCTTTGTTAGAGACCATAGACAGATGTTTTTCTAAATTGATGTTACTAAATTGTTTTGCATGAAGCCCAACATGCCAATGCTAATTCGAGGTTAGTTAAGGAGTTCACTAAACGGACGCAAATAGACAAATGACTGAATCTATACTTTGTTGAACAATGCGCTCATGATACTCTGCTAAAGTTAACCCATGTTGGCGTTGTGCTATGTTCTAATATTCATGATGTTTGCTTTGATGAAATCTTATTCGAGTTGCCAGATTATGACAATGTTGATGTGCTTCTTGGTTTTGAGACAAATAAACTTGCTAGTAGAGTGTAATTAATAGGGAATAAATATCATAAATCTTACTAAATTCTGGTGTGGTTATTCGTGACTCAAAGGTCATGGTGTGTCTCAAGGTTTATTGACGTTACTGACTACTGTGATTGATTTGCCATTGTGATTATTGACAAGGTTATTGATTATTGATTGAGATGTTCACTAGTTATCTCGTCTTAAGGAGACTTCAATCAGGGTCAAAAGATTCATCGGCCTAAAATTAGTCCCAGAGTGAATAAATTATCTAGATTGGGACGCGTTAGCAGTTCTGGTATCAGAGGACGGTTTAGGTCCTTTGGGGCCCTAGGACGAGGGACCATTGTTTTAGAAGTATTTTTGAGATAATGCAAATTGTAGGTATGATGTGCCCCTAAGTCCCAAATGACTTTCCCGGAAAACTCGGAGCTTGCCGAAGTGAGTTGGGTATGTTCTAAGCGTTCTAGTGATAGTATGTGTGGTGTAGAATTTGCGCTTGCTCAGCTTATGCACATCACAGGTGAATTGTGAGGTTTGTGAGAATTTAGGCCAGGTAATGTTTTAGTAAGAGTGGGCGTACTCTGCAGTTTGAGAGTAGGGAAGTCGGCGAACTTCATGTGAGTGTGGCGCTTTGTGCTAAAAAATTGTCCATGTGGTTTTTGGTGATGTACGGACCCTGCGTGGTCTAAGACTCTGGAGTATGTTGATAAGTGTATAAGACACTTGGTTTATGTTGTAATTTGTGCGGTTTAATAGGTCAATTAGGCGTGGTTGACGAGGCGAGTTTGAGTCAAATTGTGTGAGTGAAAACTTCGATGGAGATTTGGCATGTTCTAAAGTGCACTAGAGCAAACCATTGACAAGTCGAGAGTAGGATTTGTGGGTCGAATTCTGCTTGCGAGTGCGGGATCTGAGAAGGAAAGAGTAGCGACCGAGGCCTCAAGTGAAATCTCTGTAAAGTTCTGAAGCGATTGTGTTACCCTTCCTGTAGTAAACCGGCAAATTTGGTTTTGTTGTTAAAGTGCTCGCAGTATATTGTATTAGTTTTGTGTGAACGAAGAGTGAAGAAGACAAGCCGCAAGACTTTGTCAACTGCAGTGTGTGTGAGTGTGACGTCATTGGAGCCGCGCTGGGATAGGTCAGTTGCCGAGAGGAGTGACGCACGGATTGGCAGGTGTCCGTGAGAGGCAATTGGTTGAGAAGGTAGGCGAAGAGTGTTCTGGGAATTAAAGTCACTTCCTGATTAGATTCTAAGCAAAATAAAAGACGCAAAAACAAAAATTTTCAAGGCTTTAAAGAGTGCCTTGAGGGGAGATACATACATTACAGTGAGTGTGGTGGAGCCTACACCGCCAGAGGATACTCCAGCTTATGTTGTCATGGAGGAGAAGAGTGTCGCGCCTTGTCTTTGGCTAAAGCAATGGTGCAAAATGACGGAAAAAGAGGGATGTTTGGAGTTTCCGGAGCACGGAACGTTCAATATAAGGATCTTGAAAAATTCGCGGAGGGTGTTAAGAGAGCAAAAGCCGCCTCCAAGACCAGCTCAGTTTGAGGCGTTAGCAATTTGGGAACTGGCGGCAATTCAGAAAGAGCGACAAAAATTTGATAGGAGAATGAAGAAAGCAGAAAAGACTCTAGTGGAGGCTAGATGGGATAGTGAGACCAGGATGTGGAGAAGGGAAATAATAGAAGGAGTTAGGATGTTTACGGCAATAACTCAAGAAGCCAAAACACAAGGAGAAAGGCAACTTGTAAAACAGACAAGGGGTCTAGTAAGCACAAGGAGACTCAGAAATCTTGGGCGGATGCAGATGATTCTGATGATGATGAGTTTCTAAATCAATTGTTACATGATCGACCGCCACCATATGCTATGAATGACAATAGACCGAATACTAGTGCAGGTCCTGTAAATACAACACAAAATCAGGGAACTACAAGCACAGCACAGCCAAGTAATGTTATCACACCAGCTCCGATACAGAATGGTGCAAGTGTATCCACTGCACACGAGACGCAGATACAGTTGCAACCACCGCCAATTCAGAGGCTTTATCCTGATGTCCCCGTATTAGAGACAACTACGAGTTTGATGGTGCCACCTGATCTGGCATATATGGTACCAAAGTTAATGCAGATTGAGCGAACTCCACAATTGCTGCCCCAACCGCAGCAATAGGTGGTCCCGAATTGCACTTCGGTCACAGGACCGCAGTCAGCTACAGCACCTATGGTAAATCAAGCTATGGGAGTTAATGCTCCACAGGGATTGGGAAGCGGACAGGCACCAGCCGCTATATCATTACCGATTACCTTTGGGCCGCCAGTACTGCTATATGTGCATGCAAAGCCTAGTGTATGCGATCAAGGAGTAATGACTCAAGAGATGATAAGAGGAGGGTTCACAGGAAATTCCCAAGGGACGACACCGGGAGAACAGACAGTTGAGGGATCTAAGTCCCCGTTGGACTTTAATCCGATGGGGGTTCCTCTAGAGACAATGAGACAAGCAGGTTTGGGTCTACTGACACCACAGGTACTGAGTGCAAATACGTCGCAGGCACCGACAGTGCAGGCTGGAAATATCCTGTTGCAGAGCTTAACAGCGCAACAGTTGTCGGAGTGGTTAGACAAGCTTAGCACTCCACAGACTACTCCTGTAACAACAGAGCGATCAGAGAGCGAGGAATAACTGAACTTTATAAGGTTGGGTGTGGAAGCAGCAGAATTAGTTGAAGGAACTATGGGAGTGAACAGATTGGAATCATACACTGAAGCAGAATTTCGTTTTTTGTGTCCAAAGATAACCAAAGAAGTGAGCAAAGTGCACCAGAGGTTAGCGAATGTAGCAGACAAATACAGCATAGACTTAGACAATACTAAGCATTTGAAGAGGAGTTATAGGTTAGACTTTGAAACAAAAGATTTTGACCACATGAGGACTACTGGGTTGAAGGCACACCTCAAAGAGATACTACAGTGTGCTCAAGTTTGCATTAGAGAAGTGGGAAGGCAGATGGGCAAAGAAAAGAGACAAAGGGAAAGGTGATTGCCCGGAACCGAAGCAGGCGAAAGCTGCAGCAGACACGGGAACAATAAGGATGTTACCCATGGGAGAAACAGCTGGAGGGGTTCTAGGTCATGTACCGTGGTCTAGAGGTGACATTCTGTCATTCACAAATGATTATCCCAGGTTGAGGGAAAAGCCGATAGGGTTGTACCAGCAGACGGAGAGGTTTGTGAAGCTTGCGAAATGTCTCTGGGAAGATTTGAATACACTGTTTGAGATTTTAGTTCCAGCTGATTTGTGGCTTGAGTTCAAGAGGGGTGTGGATTGGCCGACAGAGGAACCGGCAAGGGATAAAATTACTGGAGCACCATCTCCTGACGTGATGAAGTATTACCATACGGTGATTGAGTTTCTAAAACAAAAGGTATCGCCGAAAGTCACTGATTGACAGAAAATTGATCGAACGGCACAAGAAGGCAAAGAGTCGATACATGCTTACTATGAGAGGTTGTTAAAGGTGTTCAAACATTACAGTGGCACGGAAGTCATAGAGCCGAAAGACATGAATCATTTTGTGTTCAGGTTCGTTGAGGGATTGAGACCAGAGATTAGCCAGATGATTAAGAATCATTTGATCTGATGGCAAGCAAAGCCGATTGATGAGGTGTTGCAATATGCAAAATACTGTAGTGATGAGATTGAATTGAAGCAAAGAAAGTTGAAGGAGAAGATGATGGTGATGCAAATTAAGGCAGCTCAGGCAGGGGTGCAGGGAAATGGAATACAGCAGGTGGTACAACAGCAACCTCAAAGAAACGGAATGTTTCAGACGCAACAAAGAGGCAGAGGTCGGGGAGGTTTTGTGAATCGTGGTCCAGACTTGAATACTGTTGTGGTTCAAAATGATGTGCAAGGGATGAAAAAGATGTTACCATGCCATGCGTGCAGGGGCGTGGGACACAGGAAGCGGGAGTGCCCAATGATGGTGCAGGATGGTGTTGTTCAACAAAGCAATGATGTCAGTACATTTCAAAATGTGAGGGGTCCAAGAATGAAGGGTCAAAATCCGAACTTCCAGAATAATATGGTTCAGATGCAGGGATTCCAGCCTATGCAACAATTGCAAATGCCACAAGTTCAACCAGCACTGTTGCAACAAATACAACAGCAGGTTCCCATGGTACCTAGACAGCAAATGCAGTTGCCATTAGCTCCGATGGGACAGCAACAGATGATGCGTCCCCAACAGGTCACAGGCCAATCAATTAATCAAAATAATACAGTACAACAGTTCCCAATGCGTGGTGAGGATGGAAGAAACGATGATTGGTTGGATGATTGCTCAGATAGTGAGGAGTGTAGGCTTGCAGCATCCCTAGAAGTAGATCAGAGGGAACATTATGTGCAGGGGAAGGTGATGGGTCACAAGGTTTCGTTCCTGGTTGACACAGGAGCTACACGCTCTACAGTCAGAAGTTCAGAGGTTCCGAAATTGCCGCTTTTGGGGCGTACCATAAGAGTGGTAGGAGTAGCAAATCAGCTCCTGACAAATCCGATTACAGATCCAGTCCAAGTTGAGATTGGTACCTTCCAGGGATTACATAGGTTTGTAGTCTGTGATTCAAGTCCAGTGTCCCTACTGGGGAGAGACTTACTGTGTAAGACAAGGTTTTCGATCACCTGTTCCTATGAGGCGATTGAGGTGCAGACAAACTGTGATGACGAGAGGGATGATGGTCAGATCTCAGAGCCAGAGACGGAGACCACGGATGAGGAGTACCCTTTGATAAGCTTCTTCCCGATGTTCACAATGACTGATTTGACAACCGGATTGCAGGGAACAGTGACAGAGAAAGTGTGGGACTTGACAGGAAAAAAAAGTGGGACTGATAAAAGGAGTAGAACCAAAGTAGAGGGGAAGCCAAATGCGGTGTTTCCCCAGGTACCGCAGTACCACATGGCACAGTGACGCAGATAATTGCATATTTTGTGAAGCAAGGGGTCTTAAGAGAAGTTTTAAGCAGCCCATATAATTCGGCAATAATGGGGTTGAGAAAGCCTTGTGGGAAAGTTCGAATTGTCCAAGACCTGAGAAAAATTAACGAGATAGTGGTAAAGTGTTGCCCTATAGTGCCAAATCCAGCCGTGATCATGTTTCAGGTTCCATGCGATGCAGAATGGTTCACAGTCGTGGACTTGTCTCAAGTATTCTTTTCAGTGCCTCTTCATGAGGATAGCCAATTTCTCTTCAGTTTTAAATTCCTGGACAAAGTTTACAGTTGGTGTCGAATTCCTCAAGGGTTTTAAGAATCGCCTTCAATCTTCATACAGATATTGAAGAAGGATTTGGAAGCATTAGAACTGCCTTTTAATTTGACTCTAGTGCAGTACATTGATGAATTATTGATTGCATCCAAAACAAAAGATGACTGCAGGTATGACACAATTGCCCTACTGAACCATTTGGGAAAGAACGGACATAAGGTGTCCCCAAAGAAGCTACAGTACTGTCAGAAAGAAGTGAATTACTTAGGCCATTTGATTGAGAAAGGGTCGAGGAAAATCTCTAATGAAAGAGTGACAGCTATATTGCAGATGAATCCCCCAACATCCAAGAGAGACCTGAGGATATTTTTGGGAATGGTGGGTTACTGTCGTCAGTGGATTCCCAACTTCTCGATTACCTCTAAGTCTTTGGTAAGGTTGACTGTCAAGGAGATCATAGACAGCCCGGGTACCGTGACTATGTCCGAGAAAGAAATTAAGGCATTCATTGAACTGAGAGAGAGCATGTGCAGGTCTCCAGCTTTAGGTATGCCTGACTACACAAAGCCATTTGTACTGTTTTGTCATGAACGTGATGCTTGTTCTTTGTCTGTCCTGACACAGGTCCATGGAGGTGCAAACCGACCAGTAGCATATTTTTCGGCTACTTTGGACCCAGTCGCAGCAGCCTTACTGGGTTGTTAGCGAGCAGTTGCAGCTGTTGGTCAAAGCCTTACTCAGTGTGAAGGCATAGTGATGGGACATCCCTTAACAGTAATGGTCCCACACACAGTTGAAATATTACTCACCCGAACCAAGACCCAGCATATGACAAATGCCCACCTGACTAAGTATGAAACGATTATACTGGGGTCACCCAATGTGTCTTTGAAAAGATGTACTGTGTTGAACCCGGCAACTTTGCTTCCTACTGAAAATACAGATATTGATGATGCTGAGGAAGTAGAACATGATTGTCTTGAGGTAACAGAACTGTGCACCAAAATGAGACCTGATATTAAAGATACCCAATTAGAGGAAAATGATTCATTATCTTTGTTGCTGGCTCATGTCTGAGAGACTCAGTGGGAGTACTGAGAGCCGGATACTCTGTGTGTACAATCACCGGTATCTTGGAAGCCTCTTGGCTCGAAAGAGTGTACTCCGCTCAAGTGGCGGAACTAATTGCTCTTACTAGGGCATGCCATGCCGCTGAGAACCTAAAAGTGACTATCTATACTGATAGCAGATACGGATTTGGAATTGTCCATGATTTTGGCCAGCTATGGTCCCAGAGAGGGTTCCTGACCTCTTGTGGTTCTCCAGTGAAAAATGGAGAAAGAATTAAGGAATTGCTGTACACGATTCAGTTACCTCTTGAAATTGCCATGGTGAAATGCAATGCTCATGTTAAGTCGCAAGACTTCGTGTCAATGAGGAACGGATATGAAGATCAAGTCGCAAGGTTTTGTGTATTGAACTGTATATCGTTCAAGGATCAGTGGGAATTGTTATCGGAAACTGAAAATAAGACATGCACAGGTTATGCATTAAGGGTGGTTGACACAATGGAAGAGTTAAAACTGTTGCAGGGACGTGCCAGCAGAGAGGAGAAAAGATCTTGGCTTAAATTGCAATGTGTACAAAGACCTGATGATTTTTGGGTTTCAGATGTGGGGAAAATGGTTTTGCCAAACAGTCTTTTGTCACAGTTTGCGAGGTTTTATCATGGTCAAGCACATATTGGGAGAGATGCCATGATTAGGTTGTTCAAAATTGACTGGTTTAACCCGAAGTTCAGGCGAGCCGCAGAAGTGATTTGTCACAGGTGTATCATCTGTCAGCAGATAAATGCGGGGAAAGGGACCATGGTGAATTTGAGCCAAGTTGGGAGGGCAGGAGGTCCATTTAGCAGGATGCAGATGGATTTTATTGAAATGCCTGTGTGTGGAGGATTGAGGTATGTGTTGGTGATTGTGTGCATCTTTAGTCACTGGATTGAAGCTTACCCTACACGTAGGAATGACAGTCTCACAGTAGCGAAGTTGCTGCTTAGGGAATTGATACCACGTTTCGGGTTTCCGATCTCTTTAGAATCAGATAGGGAAGTCACTTCAACAACGAGGTGGTTAAGCTCTTGTGTGCCGCACCTGAACATTGAACAGAAGTTGCATTGAAGCTACCGCCCTGAAGCATCAGGACTAGTGGAACAGATGAATGGTACCCTGAAGTCGAGAATGGCAAAAATGTGCACAGCTACAAATTTGAAATGGCCTGATGCGTTGCCCTTAGTGCTGATGTCAATGAGAAATACACCCAACAAGAAAACAGGACTGTCTCCACATGAAATTCTCATGGGTCGAGCTATGAGATTACCCGCAGTGCCCGCAAATGCTCTTGTGAATATCACGGATGATATGGTGTTGGACTACTGCAAGGGTCTGGCTGATGTGGTCTGCTCTTTCTCTCACAAGGTGGAATCAACCCCACTGCCACAGATAAGTGATCCAGGTCACAATCTGAAAGCCGGTGACTGGGTTGTTGTCAAGAAACGCGTGAGAAAGTCGTGTTTGGAGCCACGTTGAAAGGGGCTGTATCAAGTGATACTGACAACTACTACTGCTGTGAAATGAGCGGGAGTTCCAAACTGGATACATGCCAGTCACACCAAGAAGGTGACGTGTCCAACTGATGAGGAACTTGAATTGTCGAGAGTAGCAGCTACAGGAAAAGAAGTCTCAGGGCTGGAGAGTAATCAAAGGGGAACTGAGACTGAAGGAGAGCCCGTTGAGGACGGCTTGGTCACTTAAACAGCAAACAAAACCCGGAGGGGTGACAGTGAGCCTATCTCAACTGAGGCACCAGGGGAACCGACGCAAAGAGAGGTTCTCCCAGAAGTAGACAGATATGGGTTTGAAGTTGAGCCCCTGACAGACCCAGAAGGCGAAGGAGGTGAGACAGAAGGAAATCAGAGTGTTCAGACTCCTCCTTAGCCGCTTGCAGAGTCATCAAGAAAAAACACCATAGCACAAGAGGAGAGTATAGAGCAGCAACCTGAAAAGTCGAACAGTAAAAGGACATTGAAAGGAGATAAATGGCCAGGGCCACAAGCTGCGAAAGAGAAGGTGGTAATAGATGAAACAATAGAGGAAGAAGTCGATACCACAAGGAGGGAGGATCTGAGTGAAGGAGAATTGCAGGGTGATCGCAAACTGAAAAGAAAGCGAGTTGCAAACATTAGATACGCAGGTCCTGAATGGGTGTATGCAACATCAGCTGAATGGCAGCAAGAATTCTCAGCATTCTGTTATGATCAAGAGATTCCAGGTCAATACTACGGCACCTGAATTTGACACAGAGAAAACAGATTGTGTTAAATTTGGAGTAAAGCTGAAAAGGTGAGAGAAAAAGAGACTGATAAATTACCGGATGAGACATTGTTAACCTGAATTGACTTTTGAAAACCGATTGTGACAAGCTGCTAACCTGATTTGACAAGAATCCTGGGAGTGAGTGAAGACGCTGTAAATACCTGCCTAAAAGAGCTTTTAGACCTTCCTCAGTTGATTGTTTGCCTCTATATTGTTCTGCTTTCTGATTCTATACAGATCATGATTAACCCTAGAGACGACAATAATAGGAGTAGGATTCGTAGATGGTTGAGTATTATTTTGGGTGTTGTGTGTGTGATAGAAATAATAGCTGTGATTGTGGGAATACCCTTGGTGAATAAAAGTGAGACTAACAATGCTTCAACTCCTGAGACTGCTACACTAACACCATGGGAGAAATTTGAACAAGATACGAAATATTTGCATGAGGGAACTAACACAAAAGGGGAACTATCTACTAATGTCTTCTATGGCTTGTTGAATGAGTATGTTGAAACAATGGATGCGAAGAATTGTTATGTGTGCACAAAGTTCCTTCGTCAGTACAAGAAGGGGTTACTTATCGTAGTCTGCCACTAACGTACGGGATAAGTTGTAGTTTTCTATTTACAAGGCTTTATGATCCAGAATATATTCAGTACTTCTATTCTAATTTAGATGTAGTGTTCTCGTTTGTGCCTATAAATGAATATTTGAGTAAGATAGCTAGAGATCATAGTATAAAGATAGTTAGGGGATTCTTTGATCCTACATTGACATTTGGTACAGCTTATGCGCATCGCAATAATCTAACCTGCTTACTAACGCCTGTAGAGAAGAGCTTCCTAGATCACACTGATGATAGAAGGAAAGCACTAAAAGAGAAGCTAGAAAAGGGATTAGAGAAAGTAACGTTTGCAAATGATTATGCTTATAGTGCAATAAAGACACAAGGCAAATTAGCTATAGATGCATTACACGTAGGAAAGCTTTGTATATACAGGCCACAATCTGATCATGACACTTTAGTTGTGGGAACGAGTGAGTGCAGACATGTGTTTTTGTTTCAGAGTAAGTGGACGTTCATGTTAAATGGACAGGATCCAGTGATCCCTGGGATCTATTACATATGTGGACTAAGGGCCAGATGTACTAAAGGATTTTACCCATTCTGTGTCTATGGGAAAAAGCTTTCGTACATATGGCCCTAAATGCTTATTACTGTCTTCCAAAGGGATGGTATGGGACATGTTATTTGGGAATAGTTTTTCCAAAGATCTACCAATTTGACGACTTAAGGAAGTTTCCTAAATTGTCTGAATTACATCACACTAGACAGAAAAGAGAGACAGCAGCTGCTGTTGTAGGTGATATATTTGGAGCAATAATTCCTTCAGTGAGAGTTATCTTGAATTCAATAAAGATTAGAAAGTTGTCTACTATTGTGGATAACATGCTGACAAACTTTACAGGGGCTATACTCCTGATGGATACTGAACTTGCTGCAGAGAGGGCTATGACTCTTCAAAACCAGCTTGCTTTAGACATTCTTTTAGCGAAAAGTGGCTGTAGGATGCTTAATGAGTGCCACTGTTGTGCATTTATACCCAATAATAGTAATACGATTAGAAGTATGCTTACTAACCTAATGAGAGATAGTACAGATTTGAAAGAGCTGAAAGAACCTGGAGTTTGGGAAGAGGTTGGTAAGGGACTTGCTAAAGTGGGAAGTTGGTTTAGTAAGATTTGGAATGGGATACTTACACAAATAATAGGGGAATATTAATTGTTTTAGCTTGCTTATTTGGATTATGGCTATCATGTAAACTTAGTAAAAGAATTAGGGAAAGATTGGCAAAACGCAATATGAGGAGGGAAGAGAAGAAAAGGGAGAAAATATTCAAAGCGAAATATGAAAAGTCAAAATTGGGGGAACAAATTGAACTGAAGGAATTGAGGAAGTGAAGGAAAAGTAAAAAGTGTATTTGTGTGATGACAAGAGTCATCAGAGGAGGGATTGATGGAGTGTGATTAAAATCTAATAATTAATATGAGAAACTTGCAATGTAATGCTTAGTGAAATCGCATAGAAAATGTAAACGTTAATGCATGTGTATGAAATGTGGCAACGGGGAGTGGCCACCAATGTAGTCGATGATTAATGAAATTGACTAATAATAAAATAATAATGCACTAATATATGATTTTGTATTAGTATTAAGAGTTATACGTTAAGGGTTTTGCTAATTAATCACTAGGCCTTAGTTAGCATGAATCGGGGCTAGCTGCCCGGTTTCATATTAAATGTGTTTTTCTAACGCGCAGTGTTCTGACTTGCTGAAGGACATGTAGTCGTACTTTTCCAGAAGCTGGAAGATGAGTGTAACCGTAGTAGATTAATTCTCATGAAACTTGACTTGCTCAAGGAGACATTCTTGCCGAATGCAACAGTGTAAACTTGCAACAGGCACAAGGTCGCCTAAACTGGTACAGACAATGGAACTACTGACTGGGTCTGTGAGAGGACCACGAGAACACGAAATCATACCGGACATTTTACCCGCTGCAGACGTCAATCACAGGAGCCAATAAACTACGTGAGAACTGTTATGGGGTGACAATAGAAAGGTGGTGACCGATGGACTATTGGATAGAGATGATGGTGCGCTAAACTTTGTCCAATTGGAAATTAGGGGACTGTACCACAAGATTGATATAAAAATTATGGATACGAGTTATTACCAGCTTCTACCCGCCATTACAAGCCATTTCATGCTGTCACTTTGTTACTCTGCCCAAAGACTCTACTGTCTGATTCTTCAAACCATCCTTACTTTGCCTTGCCCGATTCTATGCTTTTCCTCCTTATGAGGGAGATATTCCCTTTTGCCCCGTCTTGCTGAACCTTGCTGTGTTTCCTGGCTGATGGCAAACCAACTGATGTTCTGAGGACAAAGACAGACTCTGTATGCTGACCCATTACAAAAGGTAACTATATGATGATGAAATTGTAATTGTCTATTTGCCTTTTCTTTCTAGGTACCAACTGCTTCTTTGTTAGAGACCATAGACAGATGTTTTTCTAAATTGATGTTGCTAAATTGTTTTGCATGAAGCCCAACAGGCCAATGCTAATTCGAGGTTAGTTAAGGAGTTCACTAAACGGACGCAAATAGACAAATGACTGAATCTATACTTTGTTGAACAATGCGCTAATGATACTCTGCTAAAGTTAACCCATGTTGATGTCGTGCTATGTTCTAATATTCATGATCTTTGCTTTGATTAAATCTTATTTGAGTTGCCATATTGTGACAATGTTGATGTGCTTCTTGGTTTTGAGACTAATAAACTTGCTAGTAGAGTGTAATCAATAGGGAATAAATATCATAAATCTTACTAAATTCTGGTGTGGTTATTCGTGACTAAAAGGTCATGGTGTGTCTCAAGGTTTATTGACGTTACTGACTTCTGTGATTGATTTGCCATTGTGATTATTGACAAGGTTATTGATTATTGATTGAGATGTTGACTAGTTATCTTGTCTTAAGGAGACTTCAATCAGGGTCAAAAGATTCATCGGCCTGAAACGAGTCCCAGAGTGAATAAATTACTTAGACTAGGACGCGTTAGCAAGGACAATATCCAAAGATGCAGATGAAATGTTTTTACTGCAAGTAATGACCTCGAAAACGGAAAATGTACGAATTTTCGATTCACAAAAAGAGGTCAGTTCACAAAATTCTGAAACATAGTGGTTTGCAGTTCCATCTCCTCATTAATATGCATGAGTCAGGTTCCACATTGCAACCCACTACAATTTGCAAGATTCACAGTCATGGTAGCTTGCTAGAGTCAGCAAAGCACCATGTATGTGATTGATTTAAAAAAAGTATTTTTTTTAAATGCAGTCCGTTTTCCTAAAACGAAAATGGGAAGAATAGGGATCAGATACCTTGAAGGGAGTGTGCACCCTAAACTAGGGTTAGAACAGTTTGTGGATTAAATTAATATGTATTGTAAAAAATCTCGCTAAGTGTCCTTAATTCTGACTTCAATCAAGCAATGCACCTCGCAATAGACAGGTCTGTGGGGCCTGTAGCCTCATCAAATGCTGCATCTGAAGCCTTCTAGGAAGGGCTTATAGACCTGCGGCCAATAAATCTAAAGAGATCACTGCCATCTAGTGAGGGAGATTATTTGTTTTTTTCACATGTTCACTATGCCAACTTGAGAATCATTCAGATTTTCCTATTTAGTTTTCTCATAGAGAAAATTAGAGATTACCTCGCAGAATCTATATTTTGGCATCTGATAATGCATAACTTGAGGTAAGTATATACGGAATTTGGAACACACCCAGAGATTGCGAACATAAAGTGAGCATGCACTTACTCCACAATGTGGCCAATAAGGATGAACTATTCAACACTGTTAGCAATTCCTTACAAGTCAGCGATGCCTCAGACACTCTCCCTTCTATACTTTGCAACAAACTAAAGTCATTTGTCTGTGGTAAACTTAGTGCGCCCGATTTGAGTGCCAAATGAAAAAAACAGTGCTCTTCAAAGCAGGGATTGAAAGGGAATTGAACGACGCCTATACAAGCACAAAAGGTTTGGCTCTAGGGAAGACCATAGATTGTTGATCAAGGCCTTGTTGGTGCTCAAAGATGGATATATGAGTCAAGGGGCAAATCATGAAGACTACTGGCCAACAGACTAAAAGATAGGATAAACAAACTTATATTAAAGGAGATCCAAGGGCATATTTATACTCTGTTTGCGCCGAATGTGCGTCAAAGATTTTGATGCACAATCGGCGCAAACCCTGCCCCATATTTATACTTTGACGTCTGACCCCGTGGGCGTCAAAATTCCACCATGTGCGTCATTTCTTGGAAGGGGGAACCAGCCTTGCGTTAATTATATGCAAGGTAGGCGTTCCCTTCCAAAAAATGACTTTAAGGCCTGTGCCCCATATTTATACTCTGACGTCATTTTGACGCACAGGAGGGGGTGGGCCTTAAAAAACAACGCACAGCCTGATGGGTGCCGTTTTTTAACGCCTGGGTCAGGGCAGGCGTTAAGGGACCTGTGGGCTCGGAAGGAGCCCAGAGGTGCCCTCCCCTGCCCCCAGGGACACCCCCTGCCACCCTTGCCCACCCCAGGAGGACACCCAAGGATGGAGGGACCCATCCCAGGGAAGGAAAGGTAAGTAAAGGTAAGTATTTTTTTCAGATTTTTTTTGTGGCATAGGGGGGCCTGATTTGGGCCCCCCTACATGCCACTATGCCCAATGACCATGCCCAGGGGACATAAGTCCCCTGGGCATGGCCATTGGGCAAGGGGGCATGACTCCTGTCTTTGCTAAGACAGGAGTCATGTCAATGGAGGCTGTGCATCAAAAAAATGGCGCAAATCCGGTTTGAGGCCTGAATTTTGCCTCAGACCTGACTTGCCCCATTTTTTGACGCACAACCCCCATTTTCCCATACACCGGCGCTGCCTGGTGTGAGTCATTTTTTTTAACGCACACCAGTCCGCAGCGCCGGCTAACGTCATTCCATAAATAAGGCACCCGCATGGCGCGTTGGAATGGCGTTAGCCAGTGGTAAAAATTTTTACGCACAACTGCGTTGCCGCAGTTGTGCGTCAAAAAGTATAAATATGGGCCCCAGTGTCACCAGGCAGGAAAATTAAGGAGTGGTATGTACTGGTGACCAGGATAATTTCCTGGACCAGATAACGTTTCAGAAAGTCTGGTACGCACAGAGAGTAGAGCAGGTATTTCACATTATATGTGAGAGAAGTGCTGTCATTCTTTAGAGTTAGGAAATCTAGCAAAGCGCCAGCTCTGATGACGTTCCCAGGAATTTTATAAGACCTTCCCTTCCACTTTATCAGCACTAATAATCAGAAAGCTTTTATCGTTCAGCCTTCAAACAGTTTGACCACTCCCCAATATCTGGGAAAGACCACCAAAACGTGTGATGTACTGACCCACATCATACTGACTCAGGATGCCAGTGATTATATGAAGGTGTTTGGCCAACAGGCTGGATTTTCACTACTCTACTGCATATAAAGGAGGTGGAATTTGTTACCGGCATTAAACATTTGTCAAGATCCACTAACTTGCTTAACTTTGCGAAACGTAAACACAACACAATGTTGTTTGGCTCCATTTTCTTTAAAAGCTTCCAAAAGGTTGAGCTGGTCTTATTGTGACAAAGGTATTACAGAGGTGTGGTTTTGGGGAAGATTTCTTAGAGATAATCATTGATGAGCACCAGACTTGTGGGACTAACTAGCACCATAATGAACAGGATTTTTTAATGTACAGTTCCACTTACAATGTGGGACAAGACCACACCATTCCATGTCCCTATGCTTGCTTTTATTTTTCATGAGTCCTCCAGCCTTGACAGTTAGCGCCACTAGATCTATTAATTGGGTCATGTTAACTAACTCAGTGAAAATTGCCTCTCATTACAAAATATGATATGCTGCCACCAAGAGATTCAATAACACTGATCCTACACATATAGGAAATCTTGGATCACTTCTGAGCTGCAACTGGTTATAAAGGCAATACTTGCACATCTGAATTACAACAAATGGACCTCACCGTGGACAACATGGGAGACACAAAGCCTTGTATAGAGTTTGGTGGCTGGAATAATCCATCGCAAACATGGTGAATGTCCTGTTCGCCATTTTGTAGGTGCATAATAGCATATGGGACTTATAATACGGCAGACAGGCTACCTATCACATTTTGACAGAGTACTCCATTCAGCAAATTCTAAATAGGCCCCATAGTTCCTCTTCACATTAATGACTGGCCCCAAAAAAGCTAGGAATCCAAATGACATCACTAATAATGATGGTGTAAGGGAGGCACATATCTCTGTTAATACAGTACATTAGGAGTGACTTCAATAGTTGGAATGATCTACATGTATTATGGTTTGGACAGGTATCAGTCATTTACATTCTAAGTGAGGGCCGCTGGAAGGAATGGAGTAAGCACTGGGCCCTTAAGGACGATGGCACTGACCAATGGGCAGTGAAATGTGATTCAACTTCCTGACACCATAAGGCTCAGAACATTCATAACAGCCGAATCATAGGTATTTTCCATGACATTATGTCTCCTCTGTGATTAACAGATTGTTGACACCTTTCTTACCCTGCATAGACCAATGCACTTCAACCCAGACTTAAACCCATCAAGGGATATAGGTGGTCAATCCGACCCTGGCCCGGGGACCACGGAAGCACCGCCAACAGGCTGGCGGTGCTTCCAGGGCCATTCTGACCGCGGCGGTAAAGCCGCTGTCAGAAAAGGGGATCCGGCGGTTTCCCGCCGGATTTCCCCTGGCCCAAGGAATCCTCCATGGCGGCGCTGCTTGCAGCGCCGCCATGGGGATTCCGACCCCCTTCCCGCCAGCCTGTTCCTGGCGGTTTTTACCGCCAGGAACAGGATGGCGGGAACGGGTGTCGTGGGGCCCCTGGGGGCCCCTGCATTGCCCATGCCACTGGCATGGGCAGTGCAGGGGCCCCCTAACAGGGCCCCACAAAGATTTTCACTGTCTGCTTTACAGACAGTGAAAATCGCGACGGGTGCCACTGCACCCGTCGCACCCCTGCAACTCCGCCGGCTCCATTCGGAGCCGGCTTCATTGTTGCAGGGGCTTTCCCGCTGGGCCGGCGGGCGCTCTTTTGGAGGGCGCCCGCCGGCACAGCGGGAAAGTTGGAATGGCCGCCGCGGTCTTTTGACCGGGGGGCGGTCATTCGGCGGCCAGATATTGGCGGGTGGCGACCGCCGCCCACCAATATCAGAATGAGGGCCATAGTATCCTATACTTTGCCAACTAATTATTATACAGTAATGAAACTATTTTCACGAACCAAGTGTTAGATTTTTCAATGAAAGTAATAGGCCATTTAGACTGAATGATTCAGGAGCCTGCACTTCTGCTATAGGGTGATCACTGATGTGAAAAATGCAGCAATGAGGCAAAGAACACCCTTTGAAGAATGATGACTACTTTCACAGGGGAGATAGATGAGCTGGTATAAGGATGTACCCAATTAGTCTACCAAGAGGGAACCTGTGAGTAAATATATGGTGAATTGGAATCAGGCATTGATAGTGGGGTTCTAATGGCTAGTCAGGAGTTATTTTAAAAGCAATAGCAAGAAACACAGCATGGCAGCCTAAACATAGGGGTACGTCCATCAATGTGAAGCTGATATTTAACTCCAGGCAATGTATTTAAGATGTTTCCCAATATCTCTGTTATATGCTGGAGACAATGTGCTGAAACCAGTACGCCATTGCACATCTGATGGACATACCAGAAAAATGTGCTGTTGACCATTAAAATAATTATAGGTTTCTTGCTTCTGATAACCCATATTCAGTGATATTGGATAAAAGATCTGATTCTAGGAAAAAAAAATAAGTTCAGAAATATGATTGAAATAAACATGTCAACTCCTATTGACAGCAAAGATGGTTATAGCAAGAAACTGGAAAAGGACTTGAATCCTACCACAGACATGTAGTACTGGAATAACTTGCAGTGTTGATCAAGGATGGCCTTGGCGAAACTCAGAAAACACTTGCGTAAAGACAGAGGTGACTCGGCTGTATGGCAGAACGACGCTATTGTTTATGAAGGATGACAATAGGGGCTAAAATGCCCTTCCAGATTACAGCCCATATGCCTGTTTGATGGAATGTATAGTTCCATCTGTCCCTAAGGCTTCTCCTAATCATTTGCTGATCCAGTGCCTTATTTACTGAAAGCTTGTTCTTTCTCATCTTTTTTCCATCATGGAACCCAGGCCGTGTTATCTGGAGGGCCAAGGGGAGAAGCAGAAGACTTGTTTTCGAGATCTGCTGTCGTGTTTTCTTTGCTGTGAATCACATGTGAAGAGTTAACAAAACGATATCACAAAAATACATTTGGTTTAGGAAAATGTAAATGCATATTAACACAAGCCAGTAAATAACACGAAGAGAACGCTGTAGAAAACTGCACAAGTTACAATGCAGCATTTCGTCGACCTGTTCAACATAACCTACTTGAAAATGTATTATGAGCAGATCCGAAAAGGTCAGCTAATTCCTAGCCATGTTGGCAAGTGCCACTTGGAGTAAAATGCCTTAATGACCTCGCCCAGACTAATTGCAACAGTTTGTAACAGTATATACTTGAGGAAAGATGTATTACAAAACACCTATTAACACCAGAAACGAATGCCAAGCGGCAGCCTGCTCTCGCGTCCCTGCCCTGCATTAAGATTCAATCCAATGAAGGTTGGCACACTACACTCAGTGTAAAATGGAACAAAGAAAACTCATTCATCTCAGGAGTTAATTAAAATGCAGTCAGAGGCATGAAAACATTAATTTTCCCGTAAACACTTGCAAATTGTTTACTTCTGTCTCATCACATGAGAGGAAGATTTATGAAGGTACCAGTTGGAAAACATCAATAATATACAAGAAACGTCAAAACTTCACTTGATAATGGGGGTGAGGACACTGAGAGTAGATATAATGAAGAGAAGGGAGAAAAGTCAAGCATGAATACATCATAAGTCATAAATCAAGAGCATTTACGAGAAAGTATAAGCCATATGTAGTTTAAAGATGGATGCTCTCATTTAGCAAGAGACACAACATGAGTGAAAACAACAGCTAAACGAAAACATGTTCATCTGTTTGTAGTACCCAGAGCCCCAGACTGACAAAGGTCCTAGGGCATGAGCATATGTGTACATGAGAATACATATATATTCATTGAAAAAAACAAGTTCATTATAGTGAGGAAATAGAATTTAAAAAAACCATAGAAATGCACTTAAAAAACAAAGGTTATAGGGATGTTATAGTTAGGTTCACATTTTAAGTATACAAAACCATAGAAATTCACCTGTTATAGCTAGAGTTATTTCAAATAACTATAACTCATGCCCTAACGTAACTATAACGTGCGCCCCCGTCATGCACAGTTTTTTATGAATAATTTACAACAAATGTTACAGTTATATTATCAATAATGTTAAATAAGATGTCATGAGTGCTGTAATATCTGGGGTAATTGGCAGTACATGGTGATGGTGTGAGGTACCGGAGAACAACTTATGTTCAATTGGTGTACACTATGTTTTTAACCCTGCCAAAGACTACCCAAACTACCCATAAATAAAAACAGAGCATGTGGGTCATCCATAGGCAATTTTATTCAATACACCCACCTCGCAACGCTTGCAATCTCTCACCGTAAACACACAGTGAAAAAGGCAAGAAAAAGATCTACAAAAAAAGAGCCCCTAAGGATGGGCCCACACAGCATTACATCACCCACCCAGCGTGGAGCACGACACAGTGATGAAGCATGTCACTTTTATGGATGAGGGTCCGTGCATCCCATAAAGCACAGCTTTAGTTACAACGGACCTCATAACATAGGTACAATGGAGAAAAAATATTCAAGCAAATGCTTTTGTTCTTGGTTTAATCCTCAAATGGGTTGAGACTACCATACGGAATGTCAAATATTTTTGTAATTAGATCAACGTTGGGGAGATATGTGGTAGACCACCAATATCCCATGTTTCCCTCCTTTTGAATTTTAATATCACAATCATTAGACACACAAAATAATATCACTGTCCGTTCAAGGTGAAAATAAGAGTGTGCAGTGGCGGTCTCAATTCTCACGCCCTAACCATTAAACAGATATTTCAGACAATAACTTTAGGATTAGGGTCCTGTTCTATGGTTTGATTGCATGAGAAAGAATGCTTCTTAGCAAGCGCGCTTGCGAGTTGAGAACATCAGCCTGCAGGTGAGTACAACTGCACTTTGACGCAGCTTGCTGTCATTTCAGGCAAGCTTTTCCCGGGGGTCCTCTGGGTCATCTGGATATTTGCTACCAGGTCTTCCATGAGCGGCGGGGCTTTCACTCACAAAACTGGCAAATTAATGAGGCAGAATAGCAACATGGCACCATGCAAATATATAGCCTTTGTTTTAGGCTATGGAAGCTATGGAGAATGAAGATCAATATTCAGGATATCCCGGAAGCACTACATGTACTTGTAGGAGAAGTCAGACAAGAATCTTTGGATTCTGCAGTGGAGTTCCAGTATTCGTTGAGGTAGTTGGGTGAATAGGCACTGCCAATCAGGGAGCCGGCTGCATTCACCTTTTTGAGCACAAACATTTCTGGGTCAGGCTTCCTCCTCCAGAAGAATGAAGTAGGATTGCTGATATATATTTCAGCTCCAAACCAGACGTGCTCCATGCATGATGTTTCCTGCTGCAATTGCTGGGCAGAGGTTGGGTCTTTGTCCCGCCTGTGTTTGAACAAGCTGCTTAGGTAGGAAGAGTTCCTCCCAGAGAGTATGGTAGGTAGAAAGAAGGGGGAGAGTGTTGGGGACTACCATCTTTCTGATGATGGAAGGTATGCAGCCACGGTGTAGTCATACACAGCATCATCCGAATGACACACTAAAAACATCTTCACAGTACTCCCACACACTTGAGATGAAGAGGAAAAACGGTGCTGGTTACATAGGCTGTCTCTTTGTGTGATCACTGATGGCTGTTACGGCCTTTACTACTTTGCCACCAGCAGGGAGTGTTCACTCTTCATAATGCGCACATGGAAGTTTATTTGATCAATATTGGTTTGTGTCTCAGGCGCAATAAAATAAATGCTTCAAATTGCCTAGTTTGACATCTTCATAGTCTCTATTTTTCCAGATATCATTTCTGATTGCTCGATATTCTGTGCTTTAGTAATTATAACTCAAAGAAATTGTATTTTTTTTTTAAAAGACACCTTGATGGACACTGTTGTGCTATATGTGAGAACAGGTATTATCATTGACCAAGGAATAAAAATGGCACTTCTTTTTGTACTCGGAAGTATACAAGGGTAGGCGGGTCCTACTTGAATCCAAGCAGTGGTTTGTAGTTTACACTCAGGTCTTTGCGCCTGGAGATCAAATAAAGTTGCTACCTCGTTTTCTTGCAAGAACAGCGGCATTTTAAACTTGTGCCACAGCTGCACATTGCCTAAGTCGACATAAAACCAGCACAGAGGCGGATTTGTTCCTTCAGATCAAAAGAACCATTTGTGGATGTCTCACAGAACATGGGTCCCTCTCAGGCAACTGGTTCCTCGGAAACGATTCGACAAGCCAAAAACCTAACAGTCTGGGTCAACCTGGAAGAGATGCGAAGGCCGGGCTCCATCCAGTGGGGCATCTATAGGGTGATCAGCTCTCAGCAGCGTTTCATCTCCCGCTAAAGAACTGACAGGGATCTCCTCGGGAATGCAGAGCAATGCTTGCTACAGTGAGCCCCTGGTGGACCACTGCTCACGAACGAACTGTGCACGGGTCCTGCTGGCCAAAGGCGCTCTGCAAAGGCAGAACACAACCCATGGAACGATTTGCACACACATCCAAGCAGGCGTTCAACTTTACACCATATTAAAAAAAAAGAGTTTTTCTTCTTCTTTTTAACAAGAACTGTGCCCCTTGGGAGGACAGCTGTTCTATGGCAATGTTTACCCGATGCCAAAAGCCATACTTTGTACAAATCTCGTTGTACACCCTGTGCCGCGGCTTAATCGTTTTCCTACAGTGCTCGAGAACACGCCACCCTTGCATCTATCTTCGCGGCACTATATGTGAGAGCACGGCAATACTCACAATCAGCATCAGAATAGTGAAGAAAAGAGCCCATATCCGGCCACACGGCCTCCAGATTTCGCGCCGATCCTTGCAGCAGGAGCATTGAGCCACGCAGCCATGTTACCCGGTGCCGGTTTCAGTTTAGTGCCTCTTGCCCCAGGCACTGGAAGGCAAGTTGAGGGTGGCATTTTTTTCCTCAAAAACAAATGGTGGTAGTAAACAACAATAAAAGAAAACAATATAATTTTGCATAACTGAGAACCAACAAAGATAATAGCAATTGTTTTACATGGTACTTATTTAATATAAATCTAGGGGCTCCAAGCTGCTTGCACGAGATTAGAGGCAAACAGTATAGTTACTGAGGTCAGATTAGTAATGACATATGATCCCTCAGGGAGAAATAATCATCAGAAAGGGGAATGATTTGAGAAGCGGAACCAGGTCCACATAGATGGGTAAGGATCTTCCTTTAAAGGATCCGCAATAACTCATTACCTACAAGTTGTCTAACAACGACAAAGTGCACGGCATGTTGATTCGCAAGAAAGATGAAATGTCACCCCGGACAAACGGGGTCCCGTGGCCTGTCTTCCTGTTCCATGATGTGATTCCCAGGGGGCTTCCAAGGGCCCCCTCTTTCCACTGCAGACTGTCCGCTCGGTTTCTAGACTCTTGGTTTCGGACAGGTTCGACAGCTCGAAGGCCAGGCGAGCCTTATCTGTCATGTCTCTGACAGGCAGGCTCTGTGGCTCTATCCTTGTGCGCAGACGTTTAATGAAGCGCAAGGGACGAGATCTGCTGAAGGCAAGCTCCCGAGCAGGGACTGTGCACACAGACTACTTGATGCACGAAGTACGGGCCAGATTTAAAGAAAAGTGGCGCAGCGCAGTGCTGCGCCAAAATTGGCAGCACCGCGCCACTTTAGAAATGCAGGGATGTGCCGTATTTAACCGAATACGGTGCACTCCTATGTTTCCCCTTGCACTGGTGTTAAATTTAGCTGCCAGCGCTAACGCAGGCATCCTTGCACCATTGTGCAAGGATGTCTGTGTTGAGGGGGGTGATTGTTTATGTGCGGGAAGGTGCACCTTCCCGCACCTAAACAAACATTTCTGGCATTTTGCTTTTTCTATGTGTGCGGCAGAATGCAGCACGCATAGAAAAAGCAAAAAACGAGGAGGAATAAAAGTATTCCTCCTTGTTGCGCCCTGCTAATGCCACCCCAGGGGGTTGGTGTTAGATTTTGGCGCTGCCTCAGGTTTACAAGATTTCATAAATCTGAGGCAGCATCAAAATGCAGTGGGTGTTGCTGTGGCACTCCCACAGCAACACCCATTGCACGCCCCTTCCACGCACAGTGCTGTATGGGAAGGGGCCGTATTTACAAGGCGGCGTTAAGCCACAAAAAGTGGCTTAAAGCCACCTTGTAAATATGCCGCTGTGCTTAGCGCCACAGGAGCGTCCTGTGGCACTAGGGACCTAGAAATACAGCTCTAAGAGTGTGTGCATCATGCCAATAGGGTCAAAGGAATCCCAAACCGAAATCACAGCAACCCATTCACAAAAGCAACCTTCAGAACCATACTCCACAGTGGATCAGCATGCGTAGCATTGGCCCCTCTACCTCCCTTGCCTCTATAACGGCGGTGCAGTAGGCCCCTAGCACCTCTTGAGCCGATGCTACTAGAACTGCTGCATCAATGGTAGTTACGCCATCGATGATCCAATAACTTTACTCAAATAGAGAAACCCACTCACCAGTGGAGCAGCATATCTGCCATGTGCCTTAATGCAAGCAAGGTCAACGAGCTCCTCTAGCCCCGTTACCCCACAATTGGGGTGCAGAAGGCTCCTAGCATTTCATGCCCCAGTGCCGCCACACTTGTCGCAGCAAAGTTAGGTATACAAGAGCTACTTCAATATATTGACTCTAAAGGGTAAATCTGTTCCCTATAGGAGCAGCATGCATGTCATGGCTCTAATGCAAGGAAGGTCAATGGGGCGATCCATGCCATCACCCCATAACTGGGGGTCAGTGGGCCCCTTGCACCTATGTGCCACGGTGCTACTACGCATGCTGCATCAATGGTAGCCACACCACTGCTACTCCAACAGGTTTACACCTGAGTATGCAGCAGACTTCTGACTTTTATACAGTCTGCAAAGTACCCCGGAAATCTAATTAGCACATTTCCATAAATACGACAAATAGCAACATCTCAGAAATCTGTTGAAGCAAGTTATGTGTGTTTGCACAACTGACTTTTTTTTATCTATAAAGGCAAAATATGTGTTAAAGAGAAAAAAAAACCTCTCCTATACCTCTAATAAACATGACGGTGTTTCCTTCCATTTGCCACCATGGACAGGCACGTGCACCAGTCTCCAACACAACGTACTAGACACAATATCTCACATAAACCCAACACTGTACATATAAACCCCTCAAATGATCATCAGAGTAGCCACAACAGTACCCACCATCATTATCACCTCGCACCTGCACACAGGAGACCAGATCTAACAGCCCACCAAATGCAGTCCAGGCCAGAAAATGACTCAAATAGAATGCAAAGCTCTATAACACCAGTGATGCTTCCAGTTAATACACACAGACAAACTTGCCAGCATACCTTGACTAGACCTCTAGTAACACCCAGCAAACTGAAAAGTCAACTATCTTCATACTGTCTGACAAAATACAACTCACAAACACCAGCCTCTGGTCTGAGGTGGAATCCTTGAAACCGGGGTGAGGAGGCTGCTTCCTGCATTGGCACTGTAGGGCCGATCCAATGGCTAAATGTGCCTCAATGAATCCATTTAACATAACATAAATAGCATAACACAGAACAGCATAACCAACACAACGAAATCTGAGTGCATTTCAGGGGTGAAAAGCAGTAAACAAGTGAGTGGAGAGGATCAAACACCGCGAGCTGTGCTGGGGTTGGACGATTCCTTTTAGCAAGAACACGAACATGCTACGAAAAATACATTATATGTGGCCAAAGTCCGAGAACTTAAGGAAAACTGTGGAAAATGCAAAACTGTGAAATTTGTTAAACGTTTAGGATGTAAAAAAAAATGTGCACCCTCCTAGTTGGTGTTAAAATGATTATACAAGCCACACACCCACCGTGCTGTTTACAACTGTTATACAATATCAACATTTAAAGTGAGGTGACAGAGAGAGAACCCTGTAAATCGAGTATGTGTAGAGCAAGCACTTAGGCCTCTACTGCCACCTTGTCCAAGAAAGCAAAATATCAAGTACTTTCTGCACTGCACATGCCATCTCTGCAACCATCAAATTGCGACTCCTCATACATTAATCCCCACATTAGGAAGACGATTTGACAACCCCCTGAAGATGCTTGGAAGAAGCACTCTGTACACAACCTAAATAAATACATATTCGAAAAGTTTCGTTTGCAGTGGTTGAATGACATTACAGTGCAGCCCACAAACACGCTGCATACCTTCACCACACATTTTTTAACCGTGCGCTTTTTTTTACTAAGCATATGCTTTTACCATGCATGAAAAGTCTATTTAGGGTATTGTTAAGGTAAGAGATCTATATATATATATATATATATATATATATATATATATATATATATATATATATATATATATCCAAATATACCCCAATCCTCCTTTTATAATTATTTAGCAGCCAATAGGTTTACCCTCCCCTAAACCCCAAAAACCGTTACCACCCAATGCCTTTACTCATCCCTAAACCCTAATAGTACCCTTACCACCCAACACCCGTACCCCATAAACCCTAAAAACACCCTTACCAACCAATACCCCTAACACCCCATAACCCTAAAGACGCCCTTACACCTAATACCCCATATTCACCTTAAACCCAAAAAACACACTCATCACTCAATAGCCTTACCCAGCTGTAAACCCTTAAAACCCCTTACTTCCCATACCCCTACCCTCCCCAAGTTCTAAAAATACCCTCACCACCTAATTTCCTTACCCACCCTTAAGCCCTAAAAACACGCTTACCAATCAATACACTTACACACCCCTCAACCCTACGAACACCCTTACCATCCAATACCCCTGTTTACCCTTAACCTTAAAAAGACCTCAGCACCCAATATCCTTACCCATTCTTAAACCCTAAAAACACCCTTACCACCCAATACCCATACCCACCCCTAACCCCTAAAAACACCCTTACTACCCAATACTCTTACCCACTCCTAAACTCAAAAAATACCCTTACCACTCTATATCCCTACCCATCCCTAAACCTTAAAATACCTTTACTACCAGTGGCGTAAGAAAACTTGTGGGGACTCCCCCTGCAAAGTACATAGCCCCCCTCCGAAATCACTCAGGAGCTCTCACTCCCGGGTACTGAGCTGATCTTCACTCTGGAGCTCAGGGCCTCTCCACAGCACGGGGGCCTATGTTGTGCCACTGTTTACTACTCTATACCCCAACCCATCACTAAACCCCTTCCCAATCCTAAAAACCTTACCCTACTCTAAACCTAAAACCTTAAATATAGATAGATAGATAGATAGATAGATAGATAGATAGATAGATAGATAGATAGATAGATAGATAGATAGATACAAAGAAAGAAACCAGGCACCTTCATCCTTGGTGCCTGGAAAAAACGCACTCCACAGGGTAATGGTACGTGATAGAAAAGTTTAATGGAAACGCGTTTCGATCTCCCAGAGATCTTCCTCACAGCCAACACAGTTAAAAAGCACCACCCTCTTAAAAAGGCATGCCCCACCATAGAGCTAGTAAAAAAACTATAGGCCTTACAGGAAATAATAGAAAGAAAAAAAATCAAATTCCAATCCCCTTCACAAAACAAATTAAATCCATATTATTCTAATTATCAAAAAATAACAGAAAGACATTTTTTTTTAAATTCCAATCCCTTCACAGAACCAATTAAATCCATATTATTCTAATTATACATGCATTTAGTACTGTTGTCATGAAACTCTTATTTTCTATAATTTCTACAATTTTAAACAATCTTAAAAAGATAGATAGATAGATAGATAGATATACTTCCCATGCGTAGTAAAGGCATGCATGGTAAACATTTGCGTGGTAAAAACGTGTGGTAACGGCACTGCATCGCAATTTAAGCGTTGTAAAGGCTATTTCCCAATTTCAGCATGTTTGAGCTACTAATAGTTTGATAAGATTACATTGTTGATATAAATCGTGTAAACAACAAACCTCGGGGACTGGCATCCAAGCATACACAGTTTGCACAGTAATACATTTTCCCAAGAAGACGCAATACATAAATAAGAGAACAACATTTTGACTTTACACCTTCTGTTTTATGCACATAGGCGTGATTCACAAAGCTTTTCTTCAGTTTGCAAAACAGATATATGTATTGAAGGCTGACACTTGGCTCAACGAGCCAGTTCTACCTGTGGGGGTGACTACAAATTCGGCTCCACATGAGAACCTGATGCATTAATAAGTGGCATTGAGGGGAGTAGTCGAAGGCTTTCCCAGGGGAGAGTTTTAGAGTGACCAGTAACATGCCAGGCAAATGGTGTGAGGATCCCCCAGTCTTACGCCTTCAATGCAATCGTCCATCGAATCACGTTTCGGCACAAACAGGAGTGTGATCTCGAAAAGGAATTTCAAGTTGGGATCACTGTTTGGCACCCTATGTAAAACCCAATAAAACTCTTGCGTACTAATTTCAGGGGGTGCACAATTTATGTTTTGCGCACCTCAAAATGAAGGAAAACGTGTGCTGTATACACATTATCCACATTCCAAGGTCGAAAACCTAGAATTGTGTGCAAATTGCATAACCACTAACTGGCTATTATATAGCGCGTCAATTCTTGCACCATAATAATCCAAATTTTGTAATGAAGACTCAACTTTCTTAGTGTTCACAAATATTTGCAATGATTTGTTTTCAAATTCTGTGCACTTTCAAACTCACATCTGAATAATTCAGAGGTAGGTGGCACAGAAATTTTAAAAATGTGCACCCTTTCTCCCCCTGTTTGGGAAACAATTTGCAATGAAAAGGATAAAAACAAGCAAAGGACTTAAGAAAAAAATCAAGTTTCCAAACTCAATGCAAACCGAATATATGCAGTATAGGGAGTGTGTACAGTAGAAATGCAAGAGTATAGCCCACATTTATGCCTGTGAGTCCCAAAACTTGCATGGAACATGCATGTATATCTTGGAGTTCTGCTAACTGGGAAGTCACAAATCTCACCAATATACAAGGTTGTTCCCATACATCCAAAGATTTACAAAGTGTGTGCACAGGGGACTATAATATTACCCCCAAGGCACTCTGATCTAACCAACTTTGTGTTATTCACCTTTGGACAGTGACAGGATACGCAACATCATTCCTCCAATCAAAAGGGGATACCATGTGAGACCTGCCCGAAGCAGAGAAAGTGGGC
Source organism: Pleurodeles waltl (assembly GCF_031143425.1). NCBI lineage: Eukaryota > Metazoa > Chordata > Amphibia > Caudata > Salamandridae > Pleurodeles > Pleurodeles waltl. The sequence continues at coordinate 555,029,205 of NC_090448.1, forward strand.
TTCAGCTCTTTGCTGGGAAGGGTGGAAAGGACCATTAGGAGCTTCCTAATGTATAACTGTACAAATGGAGTGATACCATCTAAGTGCAATTTCAGAGTATGCTCCAGCAACTTTGGAGGATTCCTGTCCTTTCTCTGGTCTATTCTCCAGGGTTCACACAATCACCTTATGAACATGACAAATACTATTCAAAATAATTATTTTTCAAAAGATGTAAAAACTTAAGTTTTCGTTTTTATGCGTGGCTTGGATACAGGTCCAGCTGTATGTTTAGCTTCATATTTTCCCAAAAAATACCCACACAAGCATTAAGGTCCATATTTATACTTTTTTAGCACCGCATGTGCGTCATTTTTTGACGCAAAATTGGCGCAAACTTACAAAATCCAATTGGATTTTGTAAGTTTGCACCTCTTTTGCGTCAAAAAAAGACGCAAAAGCAGCGCTAAAAAAGTATAAATATGGGCCTGAGTGTTTTTTGGCGAGGTCTCTTTATCAATCTGTTCGAATGCCCTGCACAGTTTGCTTCTGTCAAAACGAGCCTAAAGCAAGGAACAACAGGCCAGTTCTCATCAACCTTTGGCTCTCTTCACTGAGCGAGGGCATTTTGCTCTTGCACATGTTCACATTCTCTTTAAAAGAAGTGCACTTCAGTGTCAGGGCTTGTAAGACAATCTCTGCTTAAATTTCTGCTTTAATTTTATTGTTTTTTTAAATTAATTTATGCACTGGGTCATTTTCTACTTACTGTTTTGCATGTCATATATAGACACATAATCTTAGACGTCATTATTTTTACACTTTATGTGGCCTAGTCATGAAGATAAAATTATTATAAATATACTCAAGTGTAAATCTATTACTGCACTTTATATATTTCCATCCCTGGTGCAGCCCCCTAAAATTTATGAAAGGTTACTAAACTTAAAAAATCTCTCTCTCTCCCTCTATATATATATATATATATATATATATATATATATATACAATTAATTCATTTCTCCAACAATCGCCCTGTATGAATCTCACTATTCAGGCAATCCTGAGAGCAAAGCAGGAATGGCACAATCCAGTAAGGTCAAGAAATTGTCCTTTTTATTTTCTTAAATCCATGAAAAAGTATTAGTGCCCTGGAAATAGTAGCCTATGTGATTCAGCCAAAGCCTTAAACTGGGCCTAGATATATATAATTGTGAAATAAAATTTAGATATTTATTTTAGCGCTATAATAAATAAAAAAAGTTACAGCTCATTGACAAATTAATAAAATAATTATTTAAAAATATATTTATTTAACATAACTTAACGCGCATAGGAATTGCACGGGAGGACGTCAACCCCGCCCTTCGTTCCAGCAGCTGTCGCAGCAGAGTACAAGCCTCCTTCAATCTGGAAAGCACCAGGAGGCGCTTATAACCAGTGCATTTTGTCTGCGGCACAGGACGCGCACTAGACTCGCGGGGGAGGCCTTGAACCCCGCCCTACCTACCAGCATCAGTCGTGGCAGGGGACACGCCACCTTCCACCTTGAAAGCACCAGAAAGCGCTTATAACCAGCGTACTCTGTCCGCAGAGCGGGACATGCACTAGACTTGCGGAGGAGGCCTTGAACTCTGCCCTTCCTCCCAGCAGCAGTCGCAGCAGAGGACACACCACCTTCAATCTGGAAAGCGCCAGGAGGCACTTATAATGAGCACACTTTGACCGGGGCACGGGACACGCACTAGACTCGCTGGGTAGTCTTGAACCTCCCCTTCTTCCCAGCAGCAGTCACGGCAGAGGACCCGCCACCTTCCATCTGGACAGCATCAAGAGGCGTTTATAACTAGCACACATTGTCCAAGGTGCGGGACGCACCCGGGAGAAGACCGGGCCAAGAGCGGACCCATCTGCCCCACTCTGCTGCCATGAGAGCTGGGTTGGGCCATCCTCCTTTGGCCTGTTTTATTTTTTTTGTTTTTGCGATAATCGGTGTTGACGTCCTCACAGCGTCTAAGGTACAGGTCATAGCTTCTTAAAAAAAAAGTTAGACACCATTTGGTTAAACCCTGGCGAAACCTCAGTGATTGTTTGGAGACTAAACGACTAAGGGGTCGCCTTCTTTCATATGACACTAGTAAAACAGGGGAAGGCGTAATACATCATCAGTTCCGTCCACTTTCAACTGTACACTAGATGGCTACTTGCAAAGAGCAGTGGGTGTTTTCAGCAAGGAGACTGAATTGGCTGAGAGAAGACTATCATTGTCCTCATCTTTATCGCATAACCCAAACTCAGCTCAGACTCCTGTTCTAGCCCCTAGTTCATTGCAGGAGTTGGGTGACCAGGAGGGAGACGCGCTGCAACCCACGCAGGCAGTATCCCTATCTGCCCCACCCACCCCTGATGTTATATCTAGATTTTCACTGAAGGATTGTGACCCTCAGACTGTAGTAGGGGGGTTAACGCCCATAGTGAATTCTAAACCTACCATCATCAAAAGGGAAAGAGTGGAGAGCAAGACAAGATTTAAAAGCCATAAAGTTGCTGCCCAAAAGATTTCCCATAGCAGGGAGGAGATCCTGGGGGTTTGTCAGCCGGCCAATGTGGCTAATGTGGGTGTGTTGTCTGAGCAGGAGGTTCTCCTTTAGAACTTTAGGAAGTTGATTATTGACACCTTGCATCCTATACTGGTGCGCCTAGAACAGATCGAGAGGCAAATGAACCAACTGACGTCTGTGTTAAAAAGTGATTCTCGAACCGATCCGCCTATGTTAATGGGTCAGGCTAAGCCAAGTACTATTGTTGGTAACCAGGGGGTTCAGGCTAATGCAGGCCCTTTGTTATCTGTTGATTCCACCGCTATTGCTGCTCCTGTTAGTGCTATATTTTCCACTAACAGTCCTGGCGAGGGGGCTGGGACTTGCTTTATTGTGCAGCAAAAACAACCAAACCAATTATTTAAGGCAACATCTTCACAGTATAACCCACAGCTTGTCCCCCAGGTCAAGGGGGCTTCTGTTTGCATTTACCCTCAGAGTTTACTCCATATACAGTGGTGTTAGCCGGGGTCCCGCCTCTGGCTGCTGATCTACCCGAGGATACTCAAAGCCTGATGAACAAAGCAGTGGACTGGTGTAAGAAAAACGCTAAATGTCACCATACAATAGGCGACAATATTATCATGGCCTGCAGAGTAAGTTGGGTGGGCCCCACACTAAAGTCTATTGAAGGGGATTGTACTGTGCTATATTTTAACACCAAATGGGTTCACTTCCTGTTATCCCGGCTGAGCTATATAGACAGAACACAAAGCAGGATAATGGTCAGACCACTGGGTTACTTTTACCCACCCCCACCAGACATATCCTGGAAGGTTGAGTATAATGGGCCATGCAAGTATAACAGTCCACCTAGGCGGTTAGATCGTGTAGATCCATGTGTTCACTCCAACTGTTATGAAGTCCTTTCAGGCCTGCTGGATATCGATTGATGCTTGATTTTGTCAGTATCCAGAGATGCTAGGGTTGTGACTAAACCATTAGAGACTGCCTCCAAAGTTAGTGACCCTCACCCTGACCCTGGCAAGTCGCTTCCAGCGACTCACTTTGACAAGAATAGTTTAGGAAACATGCAGGGTTTGCAGTTTTTATCCTGGAATGTGGCTGGGGTAAGAGATAAACTCATTAATGAGGATTGGCTGAAATATGTTGCTAACTACGATGTTATATGTTGTCAGGAAACATGGGCTCTTAACCCTGTTTCATTGAATGGGTATATGTCTTATTGCTCAACCGCCACCCCTTCGTTGGCTGGAAGAGGAAAGTGGGGTTTAGAAATTTCTCTTTCTTGTGCCTTAGATAATCTTAAAGCTACTGTGATGACGTCCACTCATAACTTTCAAATTGTGTATTTGCAAATAGCTAAAACAATATACTTGATTCTAATTAATTATTATTATAACCAATTTTCATCCCAAACCACAGAGATTGTTGAGGATTTAGAGAAAAATCTCACAGCCTTCTGCGGCACACAAACCTATGTGACCATTTCGATAATTTGGGCAGGCAATTTTAATACTGTGAAATGTCAATTCAGTCCAACCTACATGAGAATTTTAGTGGTCACTTTCTACATTCTATATATGGTTAAGCTATAAATAGATTTTGTTTGTCTTATAGCTTGGTGGACACCTCAGATGTGTTGGGTAAAGATGATAATGGACCCCCTACTTTTACAGGGAGAGGCAGAGGCAGTACAATTGACTTTGTCCTGATATCCTCTAATTTGGCGTACAACCTGAGTTACTTCAAAGCTCATTGGCTGCCATTTAGTGATCACAACCCTATCCATATTGTTTTGACTGGTAATTATTCTGTAACACCAACAAGATCTATCATTCCCCCTATTACTGACACAAAAAATAAAGGAGCCTGTTTAAATTGGAACAATGTTAATCCGGATAATTTTTTGAACAATTTAAATATAAATATGGAGTATCTGTTGTTTGTCACCTGATAGACCCTCAAAAGACATCCTTAAGAGTTTTTGTAACATCAGAGGTGAGGTAGCAAGCCAATTAATTTTGAAAAAGAAGTTGAGCGCCCAATGAAATCTTGGGTTAATAATGAGTGCACTATGGCGCTCAGGGCACTAAAAAGGCTACTACGTATACACCACGTAATCAAGAGGTTAAAACCAGCTCCAGAAGGGCCTACAAACAGGCATTATTAAAAAGGAAATGTGAGCTGAGGACTAAGGCTTAGGTGGATCTAGACAAAGCGGCCAATCTAAAAGATGGTAAACTCTTTTGGGAGATTTTTTTCACTAATGATTTTTCCTCCAGAATCGAGTGTCACATTAGTAATCAGGAATGGACTGACCACTTCTCCAATATTTTTAAATCCGGGGAGGTTTTTTCTACTCAATGGGAAGTCTCAGTCTTTCCGTCTACTCCAGCTGAGGAGGAATGGTTAGCCGATCTAATTAATCTAGCCTCTGTAATCAATGCAATCCAGAGTGCAGCCAGTGGTAAGGCCCCAGGCCCTGATGTGATTCCAGTTGATTTTGTACAAACATAATACTGACTTCTGAGCCCCTCTATTGAGTAATGTCCTAAGAGCAGGGGTTAAAGCAATCTGATGGACTCATTGAATGAGGCCATTATTATCCCAATTTTGTAAAAAGCATATTGGAGCTCGCCTATGTGTTATCGTCCAATCTCCCTATTAGATTACACAGTAAAGATCCTTGGTGGGGTAATTCTTGATAAACTAGAAACCTGGGCAGAAGCTACCACTTATTTCTCCCTGCTACAATATGGCTCCAGACCTAGTCTAGGGACAGTAGAGGAGGCTTTAAATCTAAACCTCATTTGTGAATCAGGCTGGTATTGACCACTCATTGGTGGACCTGGTGCAAAGACAACATACAGATACAACTACAAAGGTGCGTTACACATTCCCTGGGGGACGCACAAGCCCAATCAGGGTGTCCAGAGGTGTAAGACAAGGTTGTATCCTTGCCCCAATTTTATTTTTATTTTACATCAATTCCCTGGGTACCTATTTAGAATCATGCAGTTTGGAAATCCCATGTCTTGGCCCACAAGCAGTCCTGGTCCTCCTTTACGCAGATGATGCTGTTCTCTTGGCACTAACTGCTAATGGCCTACAAAACAAATTTTATGACTTCATGACTAAATTAAAGCTTAAGGTCAATTTCCAAAAATCATTTATATTGACCAGTGGCCCTAAAACTATGAAAACAAAGGTTTTTCAGATAGGAGGAATCCAGTTCATGAAAGTACCTTTCTTTAGATATTTGGGCATTCTATTTGATGCCTGGGGTCTTGGAAGAGGCTGACTGTCCAAAGAGCACCTAAAATGGGGGCAGTATCTGATGATCTATCTAGATTTGCTAGCCAGCTTGGTCACAAACCCGTTAGGGAATTGATTCAGTTGTATAAAAACAAATGTATCTCTCTTGGAGGTCTATGGCGCAGGCATGTGGGGCTGCTCCCTTCCAGGGTGATTCCAAGTTGTAGAGAACACATTTTTATCCTGCCTGCTGGCTCTACCTCAAAGCACAGCTAGCCTGATTCTCCATCTTGAATAAGGAGTAGAATATTTTTAGGACTTTTTGAGTTCGCCCCTCCTGTTATTATGGATTAAAATTTGGGCAACACCAAAGGCTGCATTTTCCCGTTTAGTCTTAGCAGATTGTTGGATAAAATTGGACAACTGACAAGCCATTTCTTGGTTGCCATTTGTTAAAAGTAATTTTTATGATCATGGCCTGAATACCGTTTTCGACCTTCCTGGAGAGATATGCCCCCAAACCAAAGAATGTGTTAAAAAACTGTTTTTGTCTCATAGAGAGGAAGGCACATTGTAAGGGCCCTTAACATGGTTTACGCGATTAATTTCATGCAGCTTGACAAAATTTCAGGGGAGAATACGTATGTGCTATGGCTAACCAATCCTCAGCACAGGTTCTATGTAATGAGGTTGAGGCTTAATTTAATTCATCTTCCCAGTGGTTGGGTTCATAATAACCACTTGTTCTCGTTGCCCATGTGATAAAAGCTCAATCCAACCTACGGTGCATTTTATGCTTTTCTGTAAATTATATTCTGTATGTCGGGAACGTTTTCTTTGCCCTATTTTTAAAAAAATGCATTTCTTATCGTATAAAGATGGTGTGAGATTTTTGCAATCTGCTTCTTTACCAGAAATCTGTTTTGCTGTCATGAGTTATATTAGATCGTCCATAAAACTATGGAGGACTTACGGTAATGATATCTGAATTTTAAGAATGTTTTATTTCTATATGTGTATGCCATAGCCCAACTAAATGCACACTGGACTACTTTATGTAGATGGAATTGGAATGTATTTTACCATGAGTTGACTTTTCTAAAATTGTGCTTTCAAAGATTTTTAATCCTGTTTACATTGGTCTAGAGGTAACATATTTGGAAGGCCCTATGCTATTTTTTACAACTATTTTGAAGAAATGGCTGTAATAGCTCACATGATCTGCTATTTTGCACATTTTGTTTGTATTGTTTTTTAGTTTTTATAATCGACTTACATTTTTATAATTTTTTTAACCCATTTCACCTTTTAATTATTAATGACTGTAATGTTATTTTTATCATACTTTTATGGTCTAAATTTAGACCGAATAAAGATATTTTAAATTTGAATTTGAACTTAAAAATAATGTACCTAAAATTGAATTAAAAAATATCCTATCTACATTAACCTGTTAAAAGTATCACGTATTAAAACTTGATAAAAGTAATGTACGGAATTATCTTTTGATACTTGCCTGATTTGCAAATCCGGTGCAAACTTAACTCCATATTTATATTTTGACACTAGACCCTTCTTGCGTCAAAATATTGGAGTTAACGTCATTTCTTTACTGTGGAAACCTACCTTGCGCTAATGGGATGCAGGGTAGGTGTTCCCAGGCAAAAAATGACTCTAAGGCCTTATTTATCCTCCTGTGCAAAAATCACGCACAGGAGGAGGAGAGCCTTAAATAATGCAGCTAAGCCTATTTAGCGCCAATATTTAACGCCTGGGTCAGGGCAGGCGTTAGGGAACCTGTGGGCTCATTTCCATGGTCAGAGCCATGGAAGCAGTCCACAGGTGCCCTTACCTGCCCCCAGGGACACCCCGCAGCCCGCCCCACCCACACCTGGAGGACACCCAAGGATGAGGGGCCCACCCAAGGTAAGTCCAGGTAAGTTTTTATGTTTTTTTTCAAAGTACCATGGGGAGCCTAACTTGGGCCCCAGTACATGGAACTGTGCCCAATGGCCATGCCAAGGGGACATAAGTCCCCTTGGCATGGCCGTTGGGCTGGGGAACATGCCTCCTGTCTTTGCTAAGAAAGGAGTCATGTCCAGGGGGGTTGTGCGTCAAAAAATGACGCTAGTCAGGTTAGAGTCAATTTTTTTTAAGCTAACCTGACTAGCACCATTCTTTGACGCACGCCTCCCCTCCCTGGTTAGCATAATTTATTTTAACACTAACCAGGCCTTAGCGTCAGCTAGCGTCATTCCTTAAATATGATTCCCAGCTGGCGTCTAGGAATGGCGGTAGCCAGCAGTATACTTTTTGGCGCAAACCTGTGTTAGCGCAGGTTTGCGTCAAAAAGTATAAATCAGGGCCTTAGAACGTCAAACCTCTCTTCTTTCTGGTGAGCCATACCATATACAGATACCTACTAATTCCATATATAAGGGGGTTCAATGAATCATTATGCAAAATCCTAAGTGCTGCTGCATGCATTCTAAAACCCAAATTGTGACAAAATGGTCATATCCATTTTACCCTGGGAGTGGTATTTGCTGGAAAGAAAAACATAATGTGCGCAATATCCTTGATTGCATTGTAAGGGCATAAAGTGCAGTTAGTGTGGTTTATTCTACCTGTTAGGCCCCCATCACTTCCCAATTTTAATGTGAACACATTAATAAATAAAGTACAAAAGCAAAATCGTATATACAAGGTTTTGGCCATTGGTCGTTGCACCTCATCTAGGTTTGGTTCAAAGCAGGCAATGGACTTAATGGACAAATATCGTTCTGACACTGTCCCAACTCCCAGATTCTGATGGAGCCTTCTCGATATATAGTTCCAGTAAGCATGTTTAAGCAGAGCCTGGTTCGTCCCAGAATGGACTCAGACCAAGTTTTCCAAACCAATTTTTAACATAGCGCAGTCAAGGCAGAGAGATACATTTATCCATATTCATCACTTCAAGCAAACCCTTCCTGTAATGGGCCAGATCTTGAGGACACACATATCCTTACACAAAAAACTAAGGGTCTTAGGCAGGCAAGATCTTCTACCCTCCTAATTGCCAAATCATGAAAAACTGGGATCAAAGGTGTGCTTTTGGGGAGATGAAGCAGGGACAACATGCACCTATTTTCTTCACTTTTCAAGATGCCCAATATATTGATCCCCTGAAGTTCTGTCCCATATAAGGCTCTTGTTTGTGCTTTACTTTTGTATATCTCGAGGGCAGTTGCCTTACACAATGAGGTTTGATGTTTTGGCCTGGAATTCTGGGCCAATACTGCCTTAAAGTTGTTTATCTGCGGGGCCCAAGACATCTGTTGGTTCAAGGTTACAACAAGGTAACTAAAGTTGTCAACAAATTCCAACTTTTGGCCATTCACAGTCAATTTCCATTTAAAGCTGCTATTTAGTTTAATTGCCATGCACTTCGCTTCGATATGTAAATTATCAAACCTTTACTTTTGCAATAAACACTAAATTAATTTAAAAGGTTTTGGAGGCCGTTCGGCATCTATCATATTAAAATGGTATTATCAGTGATAATAATGCTGGTACAGGGGAGAGGCATAGCCTTGGGTAGTAATGTGTGCACCTCATAAGATGGTCTACCACATTGTTCACATACAGTGCCTTACCCCTCTTCTGACTGGGATGGAATCAGTTACTTCACCTTGAGGGCCCCATCGTACCCTGGCATAATTGCCCTGGTGTAGCTTAATAATTTGTAATAGAAGATACTCTGGCAAACTCAATTCTTTTAAAGAGTCCCACAGCAAACCCCTAGGCACCAGATCAAATGATGTTTTAAAACCGATAACAGCAATATATGTGCCCCTTTCTTAGCTTAACATACTTTCATACCAGACACAAAAATCCCTTGATCAATCGTGCTTACGTACAACCTAAAACCAGCCTGATTCAGGGTGAGTATTCTATGGTCGTCCATCCAAGTAGCCAATCTGTTTAAGATCTGTTTAGCGTATAATTTCTGTAAAACATCTATTAAACTAAATGGCCTGGAATTTACAGAGTCCTGCTTATTTCCTTTTTTATGGATTGGAACTATTTCTGCTCCTCTCCGCGTGTCAGGTATTAGTGCGCCTGGAGCAACTGCATTACAAAGGAGGTTAACGTATGGCACCCATACTTCTTTAACGTGTTTTTGCAAGTCACCCGGAATCTTGTCAGGGCCTGGTGCTTTATTGCTTTTTTATTGCCTCTATTGCCAGTGCCACTTCTTCCACAGCGAAAGGGAGCAGACTTAATAGCCCCTCTCCTCCCCACCTTCAGTGCTGACCAGATAATCTTCCTGGTCAGTCTATTCCATACCGATCATTATTCAGTTCATTCGTCTATGCGTACAATTTAGAAAAGTGCCTGGTCCAAGTTGCGGGATCTATGCAATGGTCGGTGTATACACAAGAGTCTTTACTACTATGGGCTATGATCTTCCAAAACATTGTGCTATCTTTCCTTTTACCCACTTCAACCAAATCTTTCCAGTTAGAATTGTCCCATTCCCTCTGTACTTGCATCAATACACTCTTGTACGCCGCCCTTCCATTTCGAATCCCCATGTTGTCTTTAGTCTTAAGCACTAGTAAAAGGTGCTTGTTAGCCTCTCTGCACCTTTTCAAGTACCATGGGTTTGTCCAACTCCTTCCTCGTGGGTTCCCCTTACTTTTATTCATAGTAATTTTCGTTAAGTTATCTCATCAGCTAGAAGGGAATGTACATCCATAATCTGGACTCTAGAAGGTGGCCAACCTACATAAGGAGATAGCATATCTCTGAAAACTGTGTAACTCCTGGCAAAATAAATGGTTTTGTCAGTATAGAAGGCCACCTAAGTGACCTTTGGTTAGTCGCACTCAATGGCTGAACTTGCATAGCAGCTCCTTCAGCTAGGGGCCAGGAATCAAAAAGTCTTTCACTCAGCCGCAAGCAAAGAGGGCTATGATCGCTATTGTATCTACTTTCTACTTTGAAATGGGGAACCAAATCCCCTTTCCCTACGCTAAGCAACATATAGTCTATATTTGAGCATGCGACCCCTTTATCATATGTGAACGCACTGGGACAATCTGGCTCCACCCTACCATTGCATGTTCAAAGGCTATGTTCTATTGCCAAATGGTATAACAGCATCGAGGCTACAGTGTATAGTACAGCAGAGCCTGTGCCAACAGAAGGAATACCTCTAGTCCCATCCTCCTCCAATATCATTTCTAACCCCAAAATTAGCTCATATTTGCAATAAAATCTCCCCCCCCCCCAACAATAATGGCGACTGTGGGATTCAGTGCACTTAAAGCTCTGTCAAGATCAGAGACCACTGGAGATTCCACACTAATGGCCTCATTATGAGGCTGGTGGACCATAGACTCTAGGAGCTCCTGCCCCGTGGTGACGGTCGTCCGCTACGGTGTGGCGCTCTGACTGCCACACAAGATTGGCGGGCGAACCCTCCTAAAGACCACCTTTCCCGCCAGGATCAAAGATCCTGACTGGTTGATGCCATTTGGGCTTGAAACCAGCCTTGGCAACTTTGAACTCAGCACCGCCTGGCTGATAACAACCCCTCTTTCCGCCAGCCTTTACAAAGTGAGAACCCTGCCATGAAAAGGCTGGCAGAAAGCCAGTGCCGCGGGCCACAGGGTGGCCCCTGCACTGCCAATGTCCATGGCACGGGCAATGCAGGGGCCCCCTGCACAGCACCATCGGCATGCAGACTGTCAGTTTTGCAGACAGTGGCATTCTGTGGGTGCTGGAGTGTTAGGATATTGGCCTTGGCTCCCTTAAGGGAGACAAAGCCAATACCCTAACACTGTTCCCACCAGGCAGCCGAGCAGGAATGCATATTGCAATGTTCCTGCCAGTCAGCCAGGCAGGAACATTATAATACGCTCGAAGGGAACGTCTCCGCCATGATGGTGGTGTCCTCTCCGCGAGTTTGGCGGTGGTGGGACCACCAAACTCATAACGAGGCCCTAAGTTTTCTCAGCCTAATATAGAGATTAAACAAACTGACTTCCCGTCCATTGTGCATCTTTGCCCAAATTCCCAATATATCCACAGAGGCTAAATCAATCAATTCTGTGGAGACTGGTAAAGAAATGTTGACCCATATCAGCAGCCCCCCGAGGGTCTGCCTTTCAAGGAGGGAATAGCTTTGATGTAAAATGTCCTATACTTCAATTTATACATTGGTTATAGTAACCATGTCTCCTGAAAAAGGCAAAAGTGGAATCACTCTATATATTCCTGCCAGTCCGTGTCCATCATTTTGCCTTTTAAACTTGCTATATTCCAAGAGTTTAAAAACACTTGAATAGACCAAGTTTCTCTTCGTACTATAGCAGTAGATTGTTTTGCATTCCCTACAGTAAGTGTCCCTCCCCTAAACTTACTTGGTGTTCTTGAGTTTGACTGAGGTCCACCCTCCCAAGTGTGCTTAATATTTATTTTTAAATATATTTATTTAACTTAAAATAATGTTCTTAAAAATAAGTTTCGCAATATATCATCTACATTACCCTGTTAAAAGTGATATATATTAAAACTTAATAAAAATGATGTATGGAATTATCTTTAAATACTTATATCTATTTACCAAATGTTTTAATGGTTAAAATGTGAATACTAAAATAACTATTATATTTGTGATAATATGATAAGTGTTAATTATTTAAATGCACATTTTGAAATTAAATAAGAGATATACATTTGTGTTCAAAGTTGAAATATTTTGCATTTATTTCAACATTATTTCCTATGGGATATTATTTTAGATTTCTGGCTTTCTATGGCAGTGGTTGAAGTACCTCTGAATGGCCATCTGTGGTGCTTGAGGCACTCCATAGCTGGTCTGGAGTACATGTACATTTGTGCCTGCTTTGGCATCTTTCTGGTTGTAGTAACTTTATAAGTGGTGTTTGTAAATATCAATGGACTTTGTTTTGTGTGGGTTTGTTTTGACCTTCATGTCCCTCCCTAAACTCCTCCATGTCTCTCTAAACCCCCTCCATTTAGGTGTATTAAACATTTTCCAGCCACTCCTTTATGTCTCTCCCACATATACTACTAAAATATAGATCTACATGTGCGTAGGTCTCTGCACTCTTGGCGTAGACCTTGACATAGAAAGGATGGAGGAGGAGGTATCTGGAAGTAGGATTGTGAATTTAATTTTGTAGTATGTGAGTAGCAGTGGCCTAACATTAGCCCCCGCAGCCCTGGGCACGGGCTCCAGGGGCCCCCACAGCACTATGCTCGGGCAGCTGCCCCTAGCCTGAGAGTTTCTGACTCAATCTGGAGCATGACAAAACCATAAAAGGCAACAGTGACTCTGTTTAGCTGCACATTCCTCAAATTCTCAATTATAATTATATATATTTGTGGTGCTCAAACACTAAAGTACATCTGTTGCCAGCATGTACATACTGGAATCAGACAGCCAAACCAGTTAATCACAAAACAAAAAAATATAGTGGAGCACACCATGCCTCAATTATTTAACATCTGATTAAAGCAAATAGATGTCATATTCAAATAATCAGAGATACGTAGGCTGAATGTAGGTAACATTATGGGAAACTTCCCTCAACAAAATGCGTGCCGGTAAAATACTTATAGTGCAGATTGCCTTTCAATTTTGGAGACTCTGCTATGGAAATATAGAATTGGATTTGTGCTATCTTAGATTCTGTTGTAACAAATTTGGAGAAAACTTTGAGTCTTGTGTACTTTGAAATTATGATGTAGATTGGAATGGAATTGAGCCTTGAGAAAGTCCTGAGATAGGACGAAACACGTGTCGGCTGAAGATTACATCTATTGGCTGAGAATTTATAAAGCTTGAATGTCTGAGATTTGCAATCATTTTGGATTGGAATTGGATACACATTGCTATGTATTTTTAAAACTGTATTTTTGTATTTGTATTAGACTATGTCTGCATGAACGTATGAATTTACAAATAGATATGATACATATGTTATGATTGTTTATATTAATTAGTAAAGATAACAAGCACTCATAAAATACACACCCAGTTGTTTATGCTACTGATTTCTTACTGTATTCCCTTATATATCTGTGCATTTTATACAGTGATTATTTGACTATGACATATATTTCCTATAATCAGATGTTCAATAATTGAGGCATGATGTGCTATACTATTTTTTTTGTTTTTTCAATCTGGAGCATGGGCGGCCCCCTTCTTGTCAGTGGGACCCCCTCACATTTTGTTACTCCACTGGTGAGTAGTACTACTATACTAATACTAAACATATGAGATAATGTAGATTGTAAATAGGGCTCTTAATGTCTACTAAACATATGCAAAAAAAGTAGAAAAGGAAGGATTGGCAAGGCTATACCAGTTGGCATTTTAATTTGGGCTATTAACGGGGGAGACCAGAAATCCATCCATAACATCATTTGCCCTTCCCCATAATATTCCACCTTGTTTAGGCTAATTACCTAATTTCTGAAATTCTGTTTCATGGGAGTCCCAATTGACCTAAGATACAAGATAAGCTACAAATAGTGGGACATACATTCAGAGTCCTAACCACTTCTAGGACCTCCCTGCCCACACAGGGGATTACTCTGGAAGATTACACATGCAAGATTGCGTGGGTCACTCTGCAAACTTCCATTGGGATTCATAGCAAGATCCCAACGGACTATCCTGCAAGCTCCTGTCAGATTTATTTGCATGATTCCTTTTAACTCCTTTGCCAATTCCTATACAGTTTCTCTGCAATCTATTTAGGATTGCTCTGAAAACTCCCATAGATTTAGCTTCAAGCTCACACAGAATTGATCAGCAAACTGCAATATGATACTTTGGCAAGCTTGCATAGGATTGTTCTGTAATTTCCATAATGTTTCTCTGCATGCGCTTTTAGGTTTCTCTACAGGCTTGTATAAACTGACTTTGCAAAGATCCAAAGGGTTTCTCAACAAGTTTGTTAGGATTGCTCTGCAAACTCTCATTATGTCTGCTCTGCCAACTCACACAGGGATCTTCAAGCTCCCATTGGTGTCATTGCTTTGAAAACTCTTATGCAATTTTCCCCAAAACTTTAGAGAATTTCTCTGCATGCTCCTTTAGGATTTTCCTGTAAAGTCCCATAATATTATGCAGAAAACTGCTATAAGGTTTCTCTGCAAGCTTCCATATGATTGTTCTGCAAACAATGACAGTGTTTCTGTGCAAGTATCCATAAACTTGCTTCCAAAAACCCTTAGGGTTTCATCAGAAATGTCTTTACGCATACTCGGCAAACTCCGGTAGTTTCTCTGCAATCTTCGACAGCATTCTTCGAGCTTTTATCGGATCCCCATAGAATGTCACGCAAGTTCCTATAGCAGTGCTCCTTCCAGATCCCACATGGTTAATCTGTAAGCACTGATTTGTTTCTCTGCAGGCTCCCACAGGATAGCTCTGTAAACTCCAAGAGTTTTTCACTCTAAGCTTCAACGGGAAGGCTCTGCCAGCACCCACAGAGTTTCTCTTTAAACTCCAGTAGAAGTACCCTACAAACTGCAGCAGGGTTCCTCTGTAATGGGCAGTAAAATTACATCCCCATCTGTACCCTGGCGCTTCCAATACGACTTTGATCGCTCACATGATTGATCCCCGTGAACCCGAGATACCCATGCTCGCTTCCCCGACTCCTCCACATGACAGGTCGCTGAGCAGAGTTCAAAACTTCTTCACGAGTCACGAACTCACCCGACCAACTAAGAAAAGTGACTACGTCAACATTACTCATGCCTGATGCAAACATGTATATGGAGTCGTGGGTGTCTAGAAATAGACGCTTTCCAACCTTCCCCCGGCCCCTGCTCTCCTCGCTAAACACCCTGCGATGTTCGGCTAATTACTAATTCACTGCACACAAAATGCCTGTGCTGTTTTACTTTGCATTAGGACACACAGAAAAGGGAGAAAATCACATTTTAAATACAGACTATTCACAAAAAGTCGTCCTGACTAGGTCCAGGTAACGAAACGCCATACGCAGCCACAACAAATCATACACCACAGCAGTGCAATCCTATCCTATCAATAATAAGTAACTAGGCACCCAAACCTGACAAAAACACACCAGTAACGAGCAGAAACTGCACTTGTCCAATCCCGCTCAAGAATCCCCACCTGTCACACACAAAAGATCCACAGAAATTAAAATAAGAACCAGAGACATGTTTAACCCCATCTCTGGGCATTTCCTCTTCAAATAAAACATTCAACTGCTGCATGAATCCCCGACTTCCTTCTTTAACACAATCCCCACACCTCCTGTCCAACCCCCCCCCTACCCCGCCCCCTCCCCTCCTGTACTTATATGTGGTCCACTCTCTGGAACCTTGGGTAAGACTTCTACAGTCGGGATAACCATCGTTCCCGAGATTCCACTGCCCATTCCACTCCAGTTACCCCGTTTCCTCTACTGACCGGGTCCCTGCTTGTCACACAGTGTCCCCTGTGCTACATCCGAGAATCTCCTCTCTCTTTCTAGAGTCTGCTTCCTTTCTGCCCCGGTGTTGCCTTCTGTGTACGCCCATCAAGCCCCACTCTCTCTCGCCCAGTCGCTCTTCTCTCACCCCAAAGTCCCTCGTCTCTCTAGGCAGGGAGGTCGACCCTATCACCGCACACCGGGATCCCGCTCTGCAACAGGATTCCCTCTCTCTCAAAACACGATCAACGCCCTCCTCTCAGGATTCCTCTATCTCTCAACCAGGGGCTTGGCGGTCTCATTTTCCACGAAGCCCATTTCCCTTCTCTCCTTGTTTTTCTCTCAACACGAGTGCCTTCCTGCCAAAATATCTCATTTTCTTCCACGTCTGGAATCCATTACCGCCAACTCAGTGTTTCCACTTCAGCTCTACCCCAAGGTCCCTCGCTACCCTCGGAACCCCTTCTCCTTGCACCATAGGGGCCAACTCTCTCTCGCCTGGGACACCCCAGGCTACCCCAGGTTTCACCCTCTATATCCAAAGGTATCTCACTTATCTCACTGGGGCCCTGCCTGATCCCCGCACCCGCTCTATATCTGCCCCCAGCCTCCTCGGGGCACAGGGGGTTTCCTCCTTTCTCTCATTACGGGACCTCCTCCCCCTTTTCGTTTTACCCGATAATCATTCTCTTTCCACCATTGGAATCCCCGCTCTTTGCATCACAGCCACCTTCCCTTCAGTCCGGGATTAACCCGTTCTACCCTAGGATTCCCCCACTCCATCACAGGGATTCACTCCACATCAAGGTTCTCCCCGGTCTAGGCAGGGTTTCCCTCTCCCGATCTTAGTACTCCCTCTCATCACACCCCAGCCCCCTCTCAGTATACTGCTTTTCCCTCTACACCCAAGAGGGTACCCCTCTCCTCCCATTCCAGGGTTCCCCAGCGGTCTCCCCATCCCAGGACTGCACTTCCAGACCCCTCAGTCCACCACACTAGGCTTCCCTTTTAATCCTCTCCATTCCAACCATCCACATCCTCGCCACTCGAGAACTCCATCTCAGAGTGCCCTACCCGTCTTCCTCTTCCCCACTTGGCCCACCCACTCACGCACCATCCGCTCCTGGCTGAGCTGCTCCTGTCCGGATCTCGCGCCGCTTTCCTCTGCCACACCGACTACAACCAGAGCGCGCGCTGAGCTGAGAGCGCGAGACGGAATAAGGAGAGCGCGTGCACGGGCGCGAGGGCTAGGGGCTCCTGCACACGCGCAGAGGAACGGGAGACTAGGAAGAGCCAGGAGATTGACGGCCATCCTGAGACGTGATTAGCCACGCCTTCTGCCTGTCTGGGCGAGCGCGCTTCAGCACCGCTGAGCCAGGGACAGCTCTCGGTGTGAGGAGACACAGCTGCCGCGTATGGCACAGACCACCTCCTGCACTGGACGGATTCCTAGAGTTCTTAGTGTGCGGTTTCTCCCGGTGTCAGCACGAGGACACCAGCGTTGTCATTTCGAAGAGACTCCGCTGCCCCTGGATATCCATCACAGGCGACAAAGGAGGGCTCCAACCTCTGAAAGTCTAAGGATATTCTACTGTTTTATCAGGGCACCGAGATCCAGTCGCCTCCTATAAGAAGAGAGCCAGCTCTTTCAGCTTCAAACTCCCCTGTGTAACAGGACCCGTTTCTTCCAGCATGAGGTGATGCAACTAGTGCGAGAGAATCCCATCCACCACCAGTGTAAGTCAGTCAGCATGGGCCAGTGATATAGTTACCCATGCAACCACTCCAATGAGAGGGGCTACATTTCCCAGATGCACTGGTTATGTGAAGACCCAGGCTTCCTCTGTGTGTGGAGCTTTCAGCATCTACCTCTGATCTTGAGGACCCAATTGTGAAAGGAGCAGTCTCTAAGGAAATCCCCGTATCCAGTCCGGAGGACACTTCCCAAGGCAGGAATGTTGTCAGGATTCCATGAGGGAGGTGTGTGCAGGAAAACTCATACCTGTCAACCACCGGATGTGGGTCGGAAGTGTCGGCCCTCCCCAGCCTGGGTATCTGTTAACGATTACACCACACACACAGCTGTAAATCACACGTCTTTATTCCCTTGGTGTACTTGTAAACCCCAACATTCTAAACTACTTTCCTTACATTCTATCTTAGCAATTACATCTCATTGATACGTCTGTTTGGCGCCAGGAAGGTTTTGTCCTAAAACAATGCAAGCCACTACATCGCCCCCTTTGTAAAATATATATATATATTTTTTTTAAAAGCAGCAAACATAATATATATATATATATATATATATATATATATATATATATATATATATATATGCACAACCATATATCTTTGATCAATCTTCATGTCACTTTGATCATATGATCCGATCTGGCTACTTTAAGCTGCCGTCTACAGTGTCAGGGACTGCTTAAGTTGGTAAGGAGTCAGTAGCAGTCACTGAATTTTCAAAGTCAGTCTTTCTTTCCTCATCTCGAGTTGGCTACAGATGAAACACAAGCCTAAAATGAGGAGAGTCTTTGGCAACAGGCTTGCCAGAGCATTGGGCAGTCACCATGTGTCCTGTGGTATACACCACTTGGAAAGGTTTAGCATCATACGGAGCATCAGATTTTCCTTTGCACATCTGCCAGGTGATCACCAAATCTCCTCTTCTAAACGAGATGTCCTTTGCATGTCACCTCTTGTCTGCATAAGCTTTTGTTTTTTGCTTGTTAACCAAGTCCCTTGTACAAATCATGTCTCTCGGTGGTCCATTTAGGTAACTTGGTTGTCAATGCTCTCCCTAACATCAATGTAGCAGGACTTTTACCAGTGGTCGAGTGCCGTGTTGAACTCTTAGAGTAGAATTTAGCACAGTGTTGAATCTGAGCTTCTCTAGAGGTGCACGCTGTCCTCCTTTCTTTGGTGTACTCATAAAATGCTCAATAAGTCCATTGGCCTGTGGCCATAAAGGTGTAATCTTTTGATGCTTGATGTTTAGATGCGCCAAGAACTCTTTGAATTCTTTACTAATACTGGGTGGGCCATTATCAGACCACAATGGCTGGGATGCCCCATTTTGTGATTATGCCATCTAGTTTTTTAATAACTCTTTCATGAGTCATGGATGAGAGCTCTTCAACCAAAGGAAAATGTGAGTATTCATCTTAATCCCCATTAGAGGATGTCCATTGTGAAGTGGATCAAAGAAATCTAGGGACCAAAGATGTCTAGGGAGTTCTATCATGTTCAGAGTATGTTGAGTAACATTTGTTGACAGGCAATTACATATGTGACAGGCCTTGAGTTCCTTTTCAACTCTTTCATATAAGTATGGAAAACAAACTCGGTCTCGGACAGCTCTCTTTCTTGCTTCAAATACCCTTCGTGAGCCACTTCATTCACTTTCTGTTGCAGACTCTCCGGAATCAAGATTCTTGACCCTCCCAGTATAACTCCTTCCTGAGTTATGGATTATTGATCTTTGACGTTTTTGTATATTTGATATTCACCATCATTATTGAGAAGTCAAATGTGTTTATCCAACGACTGATGTGTCATTATGGGGGTTATTCTAACTTTGGAGGAGGTGTTAATCCGTCCCAAAAGTGACGGAAAAGTGAACGATTTACCACCAGCCGTATTACGAGTCCATTATATCCTATGGAACTCGTAATACGGCTGGTGGTATATCCGTCACTTTACCGTCACTTTTGGGACGGATTAACACTCCTCCAAAGTTAGAATAACCCCCTATGTCTCTTAACTTCAGCAGGTCACTATCATGGCTCATGGCAGTGACAATCTGGGCTAACGATGTAGCAGCTGGTGTACTTGACTTGACAATTAAATCAATGTAGGCCTCAGCCATCTTGGATGGAGTCCTGTGACCTTGTTTAGGCATTCTCAAAAAGTAGCATGATTCTGATCCCTTCCTGGATGGTGCACAATTGTATAATAATACTCTTGTAATCATAATTACCATCATTCATTGTGAGCAGGCATCTTGGCTCTTGGATTGCCAAAGATGGTCAGCAAAGCTTGAAGATCAGTTGCCAGTGTAAAATGCTTTCCTTACAGAAATTCATGTAAATGCTCAAAAGCCCATAACACAGCCAAACCTTCTTTATCAGATTGTGAGTAAGCACATTCTGTTTGGGAAAACGTTTACTAGCATAGGGCTCATTATGATGTCAAGCATTTGGGTGTCGACTATGTTGTGCGAGGACAGCACATAACCCAACCATGGTAGCGTCGATCACAACCTCTGTAAGAAGCATTAAATTGAAGTATGCCATTTCAGCTGCATTTTCAATGGCATGTTTGATTCTCTTGAAACTTTTCTCACATTCATGTGACCTTTGGAAATAAAAAATTTTCTTT
The DNA here is from genome assembly GCF_031143425.1 of Pleurodeles waltl. NCBI lineage: Eukaryota > Metazoa > Chordata > Amphibia > Caudata > Salamandridae > Pleurodeles > Pleurodeles waltl. The sequence goes on from NC_090448.1 coordinate 555,049,870, forward strand.
GTCAACTCTCCTACTGGAGCACAAACGGTGGAAAATTCTTGAATGTATCTTGAAAAGTAACTGGCCATGCCAAGAGAAGAACAAACCATTGAAACATCTTGTGGGGGATCAGCATTTGACAGAGCTTGTACTTTTGCAGGACCAGGTGTCATACCCCATCAGAACATATATTGCTAAAGAATTTCAGTTTTGAACTCACACTTATCTGCATTCAAAGTAAAACCTTCATCACTGAGTAATTTACATATTTGTGTGAGATTGCTACCATGCTCCTTCTGTGTAGCTCCCAAAACTAATGTCATCGCTAAAAGTGAATGTGCTCTGAACAGACTGTATGATATGTCGAATGACGTCTTGAAAAAGTTATGCAGTCGATGACACATCAAATCGAAGGGGCATATTTACAGGAAAGTGGTGCAGTGGTGCGCCAAAATTGGCAGCACCATGCTGCGTCACTGCAGAAATGCAGGGATGCACTGTATTTACAAAATATATGGTGCACCCCTGTGTTTCCCCTAGTGCTGGTGCTAAATTTAGCTGCCTAGCACCAAACAGGCACCTTTGCACCACAGTGCAAGGGTGCTTGCGTGGCAGAGAAGGATTGTTAATGTGCAGGAAGGTGTCCCTTCCTGCACATAAACAATCAATAATGGATATTTTCTAGTTCTATATGTGCTGCAAAATGCAGCACACATAGAAGTAGCAATTTGTCATTATTTAATGATTGTTTAAGTGCAGGAAGGGACACCTTACTGCACATAAACAATCATTAATGGCATTCTGCTCTTTCTATGTATGTCCTTAAGTCTCCTTTATCTAAACAAACCAATATGTGTAGAAAAGGTTGTAATGTACCTGCAACTTTCTTCACTTTCAAACTGATAATATCCTTTATTTAAATCAAGTCGAGAAATGATCTTGGCACCATTCAATTGTGTTATCATGTCAGCAGTGTTTGGCCCTCAATGTTGTTTGCGTTCAGTTCCTTTGTTGTCTGATGCATGTCAATACCTATGCGCAAAGCTCCTTTACTGTCTATTTTAGGCACTAGTACGATGGGAGAAACCCATGATGTTGGACCAATGGAACACTCAATAACATGCTTAAGTAACAATTCAGGTTCTTTTTCAACAACGTCTTGCAAATGAAAAACAATTTATCTATGTCCCTGAGTAACATCCTCATTAATATGCAGTTTTATTTTCATTGTCTTTAGCTTTCGTAAACCATGAAACCCAGAAGGGAATCGATTTACTATTTTGTGATGAGCATCCATGATATAATTCACAGAAATCAGTCCCATATTAGCGGGCATGTTAAAACTGAGCAAACAGGCACTTGACCCTGTACCTTGAGGTACAGAGATCAGTGGTTGTACCTCTGTTTTCTTATGTTTCACTGTCGCTACAAGTGAACCTTGACTCTATATGGGCATTGATGCAGCCTAAGTACACTTTGGCCTTCGACGGTGTAAGCCTCGGTAATGAAGATAGTTCATTGTATTTCTCTTCAGGCATTTATTTATTGATGTACCACTATCAATAATGAAAGGTATTGAACACCATTTATTTTCAATGTAATCCTTGGACAATGTTTTTATGATTTGACTGCTTTGGCATGTCTGATTTTCTTTGACTGATATTTTTCTTCACATGCGACTAGTCTAACATGTGCACGTTTCTCTGAGGTAAATACGACATGGCACAATTACTTTCTTCACTTTCTCTTGTTATTGAAACTGAAGAATTGTTTGACAATGATTTAGATGATGATCAACATCGTATAGTATCCATTTGCCTCAACTGATGTTGCCACTTGGCCATGTGGGCATGCATCGAATGTTGCTTCTGGAACATCCTTGTGGCCGTTTTTCAATGTGCGCCGTGATGCACTTATTTTTTCCTTCATGTTACACACTGTCACAAAATGGCTCTCTTTCCCACAAAATGGTTATCTTTCCCACAGCATTTATATATCTGTCCAATGACCGGGCACTTTCCTTTGCATGGAAATGAACATTTACAGAGTTTTCTAATTGACTGGAGAACCTGCAAGGCTTGTAAGATAGGGGCAGAGTCAGGTGGAGTCAGCCTCACTCCATCATGTTTCCAGCATGGGGCTGACTTAACCCAGCCCTATTGGCCTTTTAAAGACACCCACTTGACAGAGGGCATATCCTGCCGATTCCCATTAAGCTTTTAAGGAATGTTGGAGTATAATGTTATCTACTATTCCATAGCTCACTAGGCCTATTGAAGAAGCCAGCCTGTCAAGTTCGTTGCTTTTACCATAGGCGTCCAGCCTTGTAGATGCACAGAGAATTACTGTAGTTTCTACACAAAAAGAAAACTAAACTCTGTACAATGGCAGATAACCATTACCTTTCATGGGTCCACATTCTCAAACATTCCAAGAGAGGGCCTTCCATCTAAACACCTGATTAGGAATTCCTGTTCACAGCTTCCATGATGACTAGTTGGCATATGCATTTTGGACACATGCAGACATTATGGGGGTTATTCTAACTTTGGAGGAGTGTTAATCCGTCCCAAAAGTGACGGTAAAGTGACGGATATACCACAAGCCGTATTACGAGTTCCATAGGATATAATGGACTCGTAATACGGCTGGTGGTAAATCCGTCACTTTTCCGTCACTTTTGGGACGGATTAACACCTCCTCCAAAGTTAGAATAACCCCCTATGTAAGGTCTCATTTGGCACCTGGTTATTTATGTCTAAAGGAGAATGCTGTAGTTTTACTTGTATTATAAGTCTTAGGGGGTCATTCCGACCCAGGGCCGGGGACCGCGGATGCACCGCCAACAGGCTGGCGGTGCATCCAGGCCAATTCTGACCGCAGCGGTAAAGCCGCGGTCAGAAAAGGGAAACCGGCGGTTTCCCACCGGTTTTCCCCTGGCCTGAAGAATCCTCCGTGGCGGCGCTGCAGGCAGCGCCGCCATGGTGATTCCGACCCCCTTCCCGCCAGCCTGGTTCTGGCGGTTTTGACCACCAGAACCTGGCTGGCGGGAACGGGTGTCGTGGGGCCCCTGGGGGCCCCTGCAGTGCCCATGCCACTGGCATGGGCACTGCAGGGGCCCCCTAACAGGGCCCCACAAAGATTTTCAGTGTCTGCATAGCAGACACTGAAAATCGCGATGGGTGCAACTGCACCCGTCGCACCCTTTCCACTCCGCCGGCTCCATTCGGAGCCGGCATCCTCGTGGAAGGGGGTTTCCCGCTGGGTGGGCGGGCGGCCTTCTGGCGGTCGCCCACCAGCCCAGCGGGAAACTCAGAATGACCGCCGCGGTCTTTTGACCGCGGTACGGTCTTCTGGCGGTTCCCGCTTGGCGGGCGGCTCGCGCCGCCCGCCAACATTAGAATGACCCCCTTAGTCATTTTTCTACTGTGCATGTGTAGTTTAGTGTTTTAAACATATCCCACAGTCACTTCCAGTAGAGACCTTTTGTAACTGGTCAGTTGTTTGCACCAGGGACACATAAGAAATGAGAGCGCATGGTTATGCAATAAGTAGAGACGAACAATAGGAGCAGAAAGCCAAGGGAAGTGTGAGTTGACTTAAGTACTGCATATTTTCTGATGGTAAGTACCGATTAAAATGTTAAAATATTCCCAGTCTGAATACCTGTTAATTGACCCTTTTTAATGTACGAAATGCTGTAATGTTGAACAATATCTTTTTTGGGTGAAATAAAGAACCACAGCAACATACCTGCTCTCCCTCTCTTTCTACTCTGCCTCTATCACTCTCTTTTCTTCACTTTATCTCCTTTTCCCTCTCTGTCACCCTTTTAAATATCAACACACATTGACTCACTGTGGAAGTCAGAGCGCATTATCTGGAATCCCCCATGTATGTTTATGACATCTAGCTTATGTTGCCACTCCAGAGAAAGGTAAACAGAACATTAGGGACTATTTGAGGTACATCTAGACTGTGGTGGAGTCAGCATGCTTTCCCTAAATCACAAGAATACAGATATTTGCGTTCTGGGCTTGGATAATGGCAATGCCCTTCTGCTCCCCACACCGCATGGGTCATAATGTGATGCAACTCTCATCTGCAGCTAGGCAGAAACATCCTGGCAAATCTTCACATCCCTGTCAGGTCTTATTTTTTTAATCAAAGTCTCAGTGCTATTTAGTGTGGGTAACTGGAGTACCACATACCTTAGACAAACGCCATCTCTAAGCAGCACAGTGCATAAAAAACCTGCCCTTGCAATTCTCTGTATGGGTGCTCAGGACTACGCAAGGTCTATTTGAATTGGCGTTCAGTTTCGGCCCAGATCTATTTCGAGGCCCAGACACTTGTGTACTGAGGAGTAGAGGGCAAGCCCCTCTTCCAAAGAGCACTGCTAAGGCATGTTGTCATCAGAAACATCAGCCCTGGCTGTTCAGCCACAATCAGTTCCTACAACTTTATTTCACATGCTCACATTTCACAAGGGGATACATCCTTAAAACACCATTTTTGGCACTGAATAGAACCTACACTTGTCTCCTTCAGTGCTTTCCACACTAGTATTCTGTCAATACTATTTTCAAAGCTACACAGCATCGGGACACATTATTCCAGAGTAAAGTCTGTGCTTTAGATCTTTCACTCATCATCATAATCATCATAGTCATCATCATAAAACAAAGCTGAGGCCTGTAGGAAAGTACCATCTTGCCTGGCATGTTACCCCCATATTTCACTGTATATATGTTGTTTTAGTCTATGTGTCACTGGGACCCTGCCAGGCATGGCCCCACTGCTCATAAGTATGTGCCCTGTATGTGTTCCCTGTGTGATGCCTAACTGTCTCACTGAGGCTCTGCTAACCAGAACCTCAGTGGTTATGCTCTCTCTGCTTTCCAAATTTGTCACTAACAGGCTAGTGACTAAATTTACCAATTCACATTGACATACTGGTACACCCATATAATTCCCTAGTATATGGTACTAGGGTACCCAGGTTATTGGGGTTCCAGGAGATCCCTATGGGCGGCAGCATTTCTTTTGCAACCCATTGGGAGCTCTGACAATTCTTACACAGGCCTACCACTGCAGCCTGCGTGAAATAATGTCCACGTTATTTCACAGCCATTTACCACTGCACTTAAGTAACTTATAAGTCACCAATATGTCTAACCTTCACCTGGTGAAGGTTGGGTGCAAAGTTACTTAATGTGTGGGCACCCTGGCACTAGCCAAGGTGTCCCCACATCGTTCAGGGCAAATTCCCCTAACTTTGTGAGTGCGGGGACACCATTACACGCGTGCACTGTACATAGTTCACTACTTATGTACAGCATCACAATGGTAACTCCGAACATGGCCATGTAACATGTCTAAGATCATGGAATTGCCACCCCAATGCCATTCTGTCATTGGGTTGACAATTCCATGATCCCCCGAGTCTTGAGCATAGTACCCGGGTACTGCCAAACTGCCTTTCCGGGGTCTCCACTGCAGCTGCTGCTGCTGCCAACCCCTCAGACAGGTTTCTGCCCTCCTGGGGTCCATGCAGCCCTGGCCCAGGAAGGCAGAACAAAGGACTTCCTCTGAGAGAGGGTGTAGCACCCTCTCCCTTTGGAAATAGGTGTGAGGGCTGGGGAGGAGTAGCCTCCCCCAGCCTCTGGAAATGCTTTGATGGGCACAGATGGTGCCCATCTCTGCATAAGCCAGTCTACACCGGTTCAGGGATCCCCAGCCCTGCTCTGGCGCGAATCTGGACAAAGGAAAGGGGAGTGACCACTCCCCTGACCTGCACCTCCCAGGGGAGGTGCCCAGAGCTCCTCCAGTGTGTCCCAGACCACTGCCAACTTGGAAACAGAGGTGTTTGTGGCACACTGGACTGCTCTGAGCACAACAAAGTAGCAAGACAACTACTAGCAACCTTGTATCGCTTCATCCTGCCGGCTTTCTTGACTGTTTCCAGGTGGTGCATGTTCTGGGGGTAGCCTGCCTCCTCTCTGCACCAGGAGCTCTGAAGAAATCTCCTGTGGGTCGAAGGAATCTTCCTGTGCAACCGCAGGCACCAAAAGACTAAAGACTGCATCACTGGTCCTCTGGGTCCCCTCTCAGCACGACGAGCGTGGTCCCTGGAACTCAGCAACTCTCTCCAAGTGACTCCCACAGTCCAGTGACTCTTCAGTCCAAGTTTGGTGGAGGTAAGTCCTTGCCTTCCCACGCTAGACTGCATTCCTGGGTATCGCGTGATTTGCAGCTGCTCCGGCTCCTGTGCACTCCTCCAGGATTTCCTTTGTGCACAGCCAAGCCTGTGTCCCCGACACTCCTTCCTGCAGTGCACAACCTTCTGAGTTGTCCTCCTGCGTCGTGGGACTCCCTTTTGTGACTTCGGGTGGACTCCGGTTCACTTTTCTTCCAAGTGCCTGTTCAGGTACTTTTGTGGGTGCTGCCTGCTTTTGTGAGGGCTCCCTGAGTTGCTGGGTGTCCCCTCTGTCTCCTCCTCCAAGTGGCGACATCCTGGTCCCTCCTGGGCCACAGCAGCACCCAAAAACCTCTACCGCAACCCTTGTAGCTAGCAAGGCTTGTTTGTGGTATTTCTGCGTGGGAACACTTCTGCAAGCTTCATCGCAACGTGGGACATCCGTCTTCCAAAGGAGAAGTCCCTAGCTCTCGTCTTTCTTGCAGAGCTCCAAGCTCCTTCCACCCAGTGGCAGCTTCCTTGCACCCTCAGCTGGCATTTCCTGGGCTCCTGCCCACCCTCGACACTGTCGCGACTATTGGACTTGGTCCCTTTGTCTTACAGGTACTCAGGTCTGGAAATCCCCTGTTGTTGCATTGCCGGTGTTTGTTCTTCCTGCAGAATCCCCCTATCACGACTTCTGTGCTCTCTGGGGGTAGTAGGTGCACTTTACACCTATCTGTCAGGGTCTTGGGGCGGGCTATTTTCTAACCCTCACTGTTTTCTTACAGTCCCAGCAACCCTCTACAAGCTCACATAGGTTTGGGGTCCATTCGTGGTTCGCATTCCACTCTTGGAGTATATGGTTTGTGTTGCCCCTATACCTATGTGCTCCTCTTGCAATCTACTGTAATTTTACACTGCTTGCATTACTTTTCTTGCTATTACCTGCATAATTTTGGTTTGTGTACATATATCTTGTGTATATAGCTTATCCTCATACTGAGGGTACTCACTGAGATACTTTTGGCATATTGTCATAAAAATAAAGTACCTTTATTTTTAGTACTTCTGTGTATTGTGTTTTCTTATGATATTGTGCATATGACATCAGTGGTATAGTAGGAGCTTTACACGTCTCCTAGTTCAGCCTAAGCTGCTTTGCCATAGCTACCTTCTATCAGCCTAAGCTGCTAGTAACACCTCTTCTACACTAATAAGGGATAACTGGACCTGGCACAAGGTGTAAGTACCTCTGGTACCCACTACAAGCCAGGCCAGCCTCCTACATTGGTTGTGCAGTGGTGGGATAAGTACTTGTAACTACTTACCACTATGTCATTGTGTACTTTTCATAAGAGAATAATATACAAAACAGTTCAGTGTATGTACACCTAACCAAAAAGTTTTGCTTTTCTCCTCGTAAACTTTTTACAAAGTTTTGAAAAGTTTCTCTAAACTTCTAAAAGTTTTCTAAAAGTTAGAAAAAGTTTTTTCTCTGTTCTTTAAAAAGTTCTGAGACTTTTTCTTCCTTCTCATTGTCTCTAAACCTTTTGCCATCATGTCTGTAGAAGACTCTACACTTAAAATGGTCAATACTACTTATGATAATTTGAATTATAAGAGCCTAAGGAGTCTCTGCTTAGATAGAGGTTTAGTGATAGGAAAGAACCCTACAAAAGAGTTTCTATATAACATGCTTATTGTGAACGATGAGTCCCAAGCAGGCACATCAAATGAGAGGTTAATAGAAGGTTCCCATTCTGACTCAGGGGATCTCCTTGAGGGAGTTGGGGAGGGTTCTGTACCAGATCTGCCCCCTAGCAGGACACCTAGTAATGTTGGTAGTAATGGAGGTTCCCATCATAGTAGGAGAATCTTTATTCCTGGAGGCCAAGTTGCTAGGGTTCAGTCAGTTAGGGACAGATCCCCCTCTGTTGTTTCCAATTTATCTTCTGTGTCCAAGCATTCCCAACCCACCCACCCTGAAGACAATATATTAGAAAGGGAACTCAAAAAGTTGAGGGTTGAAGAGACCAGACTGAAGCTTAAACAGCAATAGCTGGCCTTAGATAGGGAATCCCTAGACCTGGAGAAGGAGAGACAGAGATTGGGGTTTGGACCCCATGGTGGCAGCAGCAGTATTCCTGATAGTAATCCTGTTAGAGAGCATGATGCCAGGAATCTGCACAAGATAGTCCCCCCTTACAAGGAGGGGGATGACATCAACAAGTGGTTTGCTGCACTTGAGAGGGGCTGTATGGTACAGGGGGTCCCTCAAAAGCAGTGGGCTGCTATATTGTGGCTATCTTGCAATGGAAAAGGGTGGGATAGGCTCCTTACTATTAGAGAAAGTGATGATAACAATTTTGCAGTATTGAAGGATGCACTCTTGGATGGATTTGGCTTAACCACTGAACAATACAGGATTAAGTTCAGAGACACCAGAAAAGAGTCCTCACAAAACTGGATAGACTTTGTTGACTGTTCAGTGAAGGCACTGGAAGGGTGGTTACATGGCAGTAAAGTTTCTGACTATGAAAGCCTGTATAATCTTATTCTGAGAGAGCATATTCTGAGTACTGTGTGTCTGACTTGTTACACCAATATCTAGTGGACTCAGATCTTACCTCTCCCCAAGAATTGGGAAAGAAGGCAGACAAATGGGTCAGAACAAGGGTGAACAGAAAAGGTCACACAGGGGGTGACAAGGATGGCAAGAAGAAGGATGGTAAGTCTTCTGACAAGGGTGGGGACAAAAGTAAAAATGAGTCTTCATCAGGCCCACAAACATCCTCTGGTGGGGGTGGTGGGTCCAAATCCTCTTTCAATAATCAACCTAAAAAGCCTTGGTGTTATTTGTGTAAAGTCAAAGGCCATTGGACAACTGACGCCAGTTGTCCAAAGAAAAACATCAAACCTCCCACTACCACAACCAATACTGCAAATTCTAGTGCCCCTAGTAATAGCAGTGGTGGTGGGAACAAACCTACTAATAGCCAATCCAAGGGAGTAGCTGGGCTCACTTTTGGTAATTTAGTTGGGGTTGGTCTTGTTAGGGAGACCACAGAGGCTGTGTTAGTCTCTGAAGGTGCCATTGATTTGGCCACCTTGGTTGCTTGTCCCCATAATATGGATAAGTACAAGCAACTTCCCCTAATAAATGGTGTTGAGGTTCAGGCCTACAGGGACACAGGTGCCAGTGTTACCATGGTAAAAGAGAACCTGGTGCACCCTGAACAACACCTACTTGGTCAGCAGTACCAAGTGACAGAGGCTCATAACAACACTCTTAGCCACCCCATGACTGTTGTGAATCTCAACTGGGGGGGAGGGGGGGGGGTAACTGGTCCAAAGAAAGTTGTGGTTGCCTCATATTTACCTGTAGACTGTCTACTAGGGAACAATTTAGAGACATCAGCTTGGGCAGAAGTGGAGTTGGAGTCTCATGCAGCAATGCTGGGCATTCCTGGGCATATTTTTGCTTTATTTGGAAAAATTGAGAATGGAGCACACATAGAATAGTATTATTCCGTTATCGGTTCTAAGGTGGTTATGTCCTACTAAATTGTGTAAGAGAACCGTAATGATGTGAGTATAGCCAGATGTGGTATCATATACAATGTGTGACAATTGAAAAGTTGAAAAACAAAGGAAAATTAATTAGTAAATCAAAAACATTACTTTTAATATATGGCAGAAAATTATTGTATTCCAAAATTTACAAAATAACTAAAGTATCATAACAAATAACCTATCAATACATAAAAAGTTCATCAAAACATTAAACAATTGTGTGTTTAAATCAAGAACAGAGCGGTTCATCCCTTAATATGTTTGTACAGAGTCCAACAAATTGGTTATGAAGGTGGAAAATATCCACTCTGATGATTTTGAAGCAGAAGGATTTGTCTTCATCCAATAGGAAAAACAAAAAAAGGGTTGTCAAGGTCATCCAGATTCAGCCGACACGTGTTTCGTCCTAAGAGGACTTTATCAAGGTTGACAAAACAAATGATATAATTGTTTGTTTGTACCTATTCTACCGCTTTGACAAGGGCTCAGGCCAAAAAGCAAAAAGGACAGGGTAACTTGGATCCTGGAACAATGGACCAAGTGCTCCCTAAAGCTGCTAGGGGTGGCAAGGGTAAATCCCTACCCACTATCCCTCCCTCTACAGATGATTCTCCTTCTGAGGAAGAAGAATTTCCTCCCTGTGCAGAACCTTCACCAGATGAGCTGGCAGCAGACACTGCTGAGCTTTTGGGTGGAGGGGGGCCTGCCTGGGAAGAGCTGAGTGTGGCACAGTAAACCTGTCCCACATTAGAGGGTCTCAGACAGCAAGCTGTCAAACAGCAAAATGGGGATGTCAGTGACTCACATAGAGTTTACTGGGAGGACAACCTCTTGTACACCGAGGCAAGAGACCCAAAACCTGGAGCAGCCAGGAGATTGGTCATTCCCCTGCAGAACAGAGAGTTCCTCCTAAAACTGCATTTTCAACTATAGGAGGGCACTACCAATTTACAGTGATGCCATTTGGTTTGAAGAATGCACCTGCCACTTTTCAGAGGTTGGTGAACACAGTCCTGCAAGGGTTGGAGGCTTTTAGTGCAGCATATCTTGATGATATAGCTGTCTTTAGCTCCACCTGGGATGAGCACCTGGTCCACCTTTGGAAAGTTTTGGAGGCCCTGCAAAAGGCAGGCCTCACTATCAAGGCCTCAAAGTGCCAGATAGGGCAGGGGAAATTGGTTTATCTGGGACACCTGGTAGGTGGAGAACAGATTGCACCACTTCAGGGGAAAATCCAGACAATCATGGATTGGGTTCCCCCTACAACTCAGACCCAGGTAAGAGCCGTCCTAGGCCTTGGCCACAATGTGTATTGAAAACTCACAGTCCTAACTCATTTTGTACTAATACAAATTGTATTAGTTTGTGGTACAAAATGTAAGTGGAGGATAGCATTTTTGGCATGGATATCTAATATCTTTTAAGGTTGGGATATTCATCAGCCAGTCACCACTCACTAAAATGTTCATCTCCCACTGTCTCCAAAAGAAAAAGGGTTTGAGAAAGGATCATTAATTTATCAATGGGAGCAAACAAGGCTTAAAAGAACATGTAACAGATTTCTATACATTCAGAAAAGACAGCATTTACCAGAACACAGATAAAATTCAACAGAAGCACAACAATAATCACTTTTTTTTGTGTTAACATTGAAAGTGGGTGAAGAGCTACAGGATTATCATCCAAATTAAATCTGATCAATCAGGGATGTCCGCTGTTTCAAGCTGAATGTTGTTCCTTATTCATAATGGTTATGTTCATAGACCCCTTTACAACGTCGCTGTTTTGACCCAAACCACCAAGATGACACAAAACCTCAATCATGGATTCAGTTTATATTCATGTGGATGTCATCCTACTTCAGGGTCACAAGGATGGCTGAACCTCTAGCGAGCTAATCAGTGTCTCATTTTTTTGTTGCAGTTTTTAAATAGCGCAAACTCGATCCAAAGGTACTGGAGCACTTTACATAATCTTCAGTTACATTTAACGAGGGCACATTCATTTATTGTAGGGATTTCAGTTGGAAGATGGCATCCAAGTTACAGTGTATTAGATCACAGCAACGGCAGAGGAGCTCACACAGATCATACTGGCAGCGCTTCCAAGTGCTCCAAATGGTCATGGACAATGCATGTATTGTGACCAGGTGTCACCCTGTAGGTACACCAAATAGCAGGAGGAAGAGTCTTCTCCTGCATTAAAAATAAATGGCTTTTATCCCACTGCAATATATCAATGTCAGAATGCAGTACATGTATATGCCTTGCTAAGGAAATGCCCCAATTGCTCCATTCCATCCCAATCAAAAGGCTTCTGCATTTTTGGTGTTAGATAGTAAAGTTGCATGTGAGTCCTTCCTAGGGCCTAGGACTGACAAAATAACACAGTTGTGTATAAATAAATTAAGTTGTCCAGTAGTTTGACAACTAATATCTCTGAGTTACCACACTCAATTCAAGGTCAGACAGAACACTGCATATGTGGATTTTATTCATTTGAATCTGTGTGGCAAATGTATGTAGCTTGCCCTCTCCAATTGGTGCAGAGTAGTTCCCGGTATACACTCCTTTGGATTTTAAGCCACTTAGCATGTTGTATAGACATATCTTTGCAATTAAAAGCTGTAGTGATAATTTCTGTTTATCATTACAGTGATGGAAAGAGAAAGAAGGGGAGAGAGAGAAAGAGAGGGAGAAAGAAAGTGGGTGATAGAGATACGCAGAGAAAGGGGAGGAAAGCAAGAGAACAAGTGTCAGCTAGAAGGCATGTTAATTCTACTTTCACATACACACATTTGCTTTGTTAAACTCCATGGCAGACTAGGAGTTAAAGGATAATAAACTATATTGTTACCTGACAGGTAAAATGGATGTGGTAAAATAATGTAAATATTTGACCAGTTTAGATGGTTAGACAAATCATTCTGGAATTGTTCTGAGAAAATCTAATTGCTTATATGGTTTGGGGCTTCGGATAGTTCTTGAAGTTTATAGTTTGTTGAGATATAGCCGATTTTGGTGGAAGAAGCTAAAACCATGGGTGGTTATGTAGAAAGCATGAAATGTAACTAGGAAGATAAGTTACCACTTAAGATTCAAAACATAATTTCACATAATTGATTGTACTATATTCTTCGTTTTGTGCTTGCCTTAATGTTACTATGTTGAATAGCACTTCAACAGGCCTGAAATTTCGATTTTGTTTTTGATTCTGTAGGAAATTGAGTTACTGGTTTACTGTGGTGTAAGCCCTGGTCAAGCATCAACCTCAATCCTTGTCATGGTGAGGAAAAAACTAACCCCAAATTAACCTCTGATCAACCCTCTAGTAGCTTGGCTTACCCTAGTCAGGCTTAACCTAGAGGCAATGTGTAAAGTATTTTTGCATCACCTCAACAGTAACACAGTGAAAACACACCACAAAACGATCCCACAACAGATTTAGAAAATGAGAGAAAGTTTTAATAAATAAATCAAGACCAAAATGACAAATATCGAATCAGTCGAACCGGAGATACGTTATTTTAAGATTTCTTTGAAAATAGCTTAAAAAAGCACAAAGGGTTGTTATCTGTCACAGGTTCAGGCCAACCGTAATGGAACCACTCAGGTCCACTGAACACAATACCTTAAATCCTGGTGCACGGTCTGCACCGTTTCGCATTGCGAGACTTCGCGTTGTCTGGCATCAGTTCTGATGAAAGTGGTGGTGAGGCTTTTTGTTGTTGTGTGTCAGTTCCAGTGAGCTGTGCTGCGTAGCTTGGTGGGGCTTTGTGCTGCTTTGTGTCAGTTCTGATGGAGCTGGCAGCTGTACGATGAGGTTTTGTGGGTCTTCGTGTCGCTCTGTGTCTTCCTGCCAGAGAATCCACAGGTTGAGGAGCGTACTGAAGAGTTTGTGTCTGAGTTCCAATACTTATACCCAGTTGTGCCTTTAAAATGGGGAGAAGCTTTTAGCTACTTGCCTTTGAAGTGCACAGGTGCCCTGTCTTCTTTGCCCTGGCTCCAGACTAACTACAGGACGTATGCAGCTTTTGTGTGGAGGCAGGATAGAGACTATGCAGGTGTAAGTGGGGCTGTGCCCAGCGCCTTCCTCCCATCATGTCTGTGATGGGCCATACAGGCACACTTGAGCTGCCTATTGTCTGTGGCTGACTAGGGGGTATACACAAAGCCCAAAAGTCAACTACACCCATCATGTGACCCAGAAGCAGGCTGCAGGAGTTAAATGGCTAAGACAGGAAAATGCCAACTTTCTAAAAGTAGCATTTTCACAATTGTAATTTAAAATCTGAGTACCATAAGTTAGGATTTTTCATTACAATTCCAAAAACACAAAACATGAACTGATCATCTGTTCCCAGTTGGAAATTACAGCTTATTAAATATACAAAGAATAACTCAAATGTTATCCTGTGGGAGAGGTAGGCCTTGCAGTAATGCAAAACAACTTGAGAGTTTTCACTTCCAGGGCATATAAAAAGTAAAAGTACATGTCCCAATTTATATATACACTGCACCCTGCCCTCTGGGCTATCCTGGGACTACACTCAGGGTGACTTATATGTATTAAAAAGGAAGTGTTGGTAAAAGGTTTATTTTGCCATGTCGATATTGGCAGTTTTCAGCTGCACACACAGGCTTCAATGGCAGTCCTGAGACATGTTTTAGGGCTACTTAAGTGGGTGGCACAGTAAGTGCTGCAGGCCCACTAATAGCATTTAATTCACAGTCCTTGGGCACATGTAGCAGCTCATTATTAGGGAGTTACAAGTAAATTAAATATACCAATTGGGTGTAAGCTAATTGTACCATGTTTAATGGAGAGCGCACAAGCACCTTAGCACTGATTAGCAGTGGTACAGTGCACAAAGACACAAAAGCCAACAAAAACGGGTTCAGAAACAGGAGGGTGAAGGCAACAAGATTGGGGATGACCCCGCAGAATGGGCTGAGTCCAACAGATTCATTAACAGCACTATGTGCAAGAATCCATGATTTATTTATTTAATTGGAAGTTTCAGACATATTCAGTAAGGCCCCAGTGATGGTCTATCTAATAGAGTTTAGCACCTTTTGATTTGGGTAATAACGATGACAACAACCTTAGAGTATTAATTCCTCTTACATTATTGGGTGACCAGTGGCCTTTATGTTGTTTAAGTGAGGCCATTTCGCAAAGAATTTTCATTTTGTTTCTGATATTTTGAACTTCAAACACTGATAGAAATAGTTGTTTGGATTGTGATTAATCTGCTTAACTGTGACTACACTGATTTATAGAAATGCAAGTTCAATGATCTGTTTTGAAAACTTCATAAAGGTATCTTTTGGTGGCTTTTACAACAGATTAATTAATCTATGCCAACAAATACAGATCCTCATGTTTGCCTGCCTGCCTGTTTCTCACCTAGAGGCCATCTAGCCGCACCCTGTTGTGTTAGACTCTGTTATGCCTTCCCATACTCTAATCATTGTTCACAATGATGGCTGTACCTCTAGCGAGCTAATCATGTATGTGTGGGGCTGCAATTAAATGTGCTTGATGTCTCTAATCCCCAGAGCCTGAGACTTGTCTGGCCATCTTTTCTGGTCTGAGTGGCCTCGTTCAGGACCCTCGTGTCCTGGCAGTGACTGGAAAGGGAATTGCACTGGCTCCTACATGCGATGTGCTTCAAGTTTAAACCACGCGGCTTCACACTCCAAGCCATTCAGTTGCAACATCCATCTTATCTACTGACCAAATTAACAATTGCTTGCCGGCTCTGTCCAACAGGTGGCAAATGTTTAATCTAACGGATAGTTCCTTTGTCAAAAAGCATGCTCTTCTCTTAAAGCATTTTTTCACTGCTATTCCTATGCTCTTGGCTTCATTCAGATGTGAGTTAGTAATATTACTTTTTGAGCAGTAATTTGAGTAATCACCTGTCGGGATGATATCTTGCAGTCACGTTTTTTATGACTTTTGGCTTTTTATGGCTTTTGCATTGATCGCTAATCATGTTTATACCTTTGTGAACTGCACATTTTTGTTTTAAAAATGTTGTCTTCAGATGTTGTACCATGATCCATATGCCAGACTTTTTTCAGTTGTCCTACTATATTAAAAAACTAAAATAAAATTCAAAATTTCTCTCTGAGCTTCCCTTTTTGCTGATCACAATGCTCATCTTGTTTTATACAGATTTGCTGTAAGATACTGCTTATCTAAACATAAGGTTGGTCTCTCAAGACAAGATGGGTGCTCTTCTTTGTTCTTGTTTTTTTTTTTTAAAGTTTACAAGAGGATTAGGTTCATGTGCACAGTTTTTAACCTACAGCCTTTCATTTTCAATGTATATTTTATGGTGTTCATGTTAGATCACATTTTCTCTGCTTGAAACTGGGGAACTTGCGGTCGGCCACAGAAAACAGAAAACTAGTCTTTCATGATCCAATTTGGAAATGACAAAAAGAGTACCTTACTTTCTCACAGGAGAAGTGGCTACAGTTTAGTAGTTGAAAAGAGCTTAGGACCTCATGGGCTTATGCTTTTATGTCATCTATTATGTCCTATAATAATGAGTGTTGCTCAACTCTATCTACCACAACTGTGGGATCAAGAGGTCCACCCACTAATGGGTCTCCCCTTGTGATGCAAAAAGCCCTTCTATATAATAAAGAGATCTGCATCAACACAGATGTTTTAACTTGCAGATGTGCACAACTGTGGGGTCATTCATTCTGCTTGGTATGTTGTCTTTAATGTGGCAAGTCAATTCTGTGAGGTAAAGCGAAAAGTTTTTTTGGCACTGAGTGCCTTGCTTCCTTTAGTTTGAAACAGGAAATTTATAAACTATTTAGTAATACCAATGTGATGCTTTGCATCAAAAAGCAAGGAAATGCTTCCTCTAAATCTCTTCAAGCTCTCTGTGAATATTAAGTAAAGAGTCAGCCTCTTTCTATTAGTGAATCTCCTGCTGGAAGTTCAGACCTGCATGCTGACAGGTTCAACATGCGGACTAGACCCTCTTATAAGTAGGAGCTCCACAACATTGTTGTCTGCTGGATTTTCATTCTTCAGTGGGTGGATCAACTGTCATTAATTCTTATTATGAGTCCCCATTACAGTTTGGCTGGAGCACTATCCACTAGAGATATACTTCTCTGACTAATTCTGAGTAGCCCACATTTCCCTGCATCAGCAATTAGCGGGTATGAGTACTCTGGCCCAGTTTTGCTAGGTGTGGAAAACCACCTTGTAAAACTGAAAAAACTCAAGGGTTGAAGGAGAAGACATAGGCGCAGTCCACTTCTAATCTGACCCCCTCCTAAATCTGGGCAATTTATAATAAGGCCCAAAGTTTCATAAGTTCGCATCCTGGATGGCAGAGGATTCTGTCTCTGTGCAAGTAACATTCTTTCTAAGCTGAGATTCCAATTTTAGCTATGTTTTTTTTTTATTCTCTTGTCACCAAAGTGATTCCTAAATGCTAAAGAACCCAAAAACGTGCAATGATTAGTATAGCTCGCTGGTGACCCAACTGCTTTTCTGCCCCCACAGGCGGATATAACTGTTATTTCTTCTCCTTTACAGTTGAGCTTGCCCTCCTGTTTTTGAGGTTGTGACCTTTAGTCTTCCTCATCTTGCAAAGGAGAATTCTACTGACCTTAGAATTTAAAAGTATTCTTTTTGTGTTAGCTTTTAAGACATTGGAGATCCTGGCATCCAGTAGTAAGCTTATCACAAAAACAGCTTTTTCCCAAAATTTGTTTTGTCAATAATGGTAAGAAAGCTTCAGTATCTCTATCAGTATGTTGGACCTGACAGCTTTAGGGTGATTTTCTCCCCAACTTTTTGCCTGCATCTTCCTCTTTTCTGACCTCATTTTTGCTGGTGTTAGGACTCTGTGCACTTTACTATTGCTAACCAGTGCTAAAGTGCTCACTCTCTACTAAACAAGGAAATATTGGTTCATCCCCAATTGGCATATTTAAAATACTTATAGGTCCCTAGTGAAGTGGTACTATGTGTACGATAAACCAGGGCCTGAAAATGAAATGCTACTAGTAATAGCCACACACAAATGGAGCTTAGGTGTTACTTGATGGGCCATCCTGGCAAGATGGGAGGAGCTGAGAACAGACTTATTTACACCTGAATAGGCTGTAGCCTGTCCACACACAAAGGGCTACATACACCTGTGTAGTGATTCTGGAGCCAGGGCAGGACCTGTGTGTACTTCAAAGGCCTGTCTTTAAAATCTCTCCCACTTTAAAGGCACCACTGTGTCCAAACACTGGACCTCAGATACCACCACTTCAGTAAACTTCTGAACCTGTGGAGTTTCTGCCACTACTGGACTACTGTGCTGCTGAAGGACTGACACTTTACTGGAGTACACTCCGCTGGACTTCTGCTTTCCTGTGCTGACCTGATGCCTGCTGCCCTCTGCCTGGGTGAGAAAGGCTGGACCTGCATCACTTGAACCCAGAACCCAGAGTGACTCCAGGGGCTAGTTGGCTGGCCATCTGATCTGAAATCTCAGGGGCATAAAAGACTTCCAACAACCCTGCTTCTGTACCTGGAGTCTGTAGTCTGTGAGTCCACCTTGCCAAGTGGTGCCACTGTAGTCCTGGAGCTTTGGAAATGGGCCTAACGTGCTTACCAGTAGAACAGACACACCCACTCTGCTGATCCACGCATCCCCAAGCAGAACCAGCACATCTTCTTGTCTGAGCGGCGCATCCTTGAGCAGAATCAACGCGTCACAGCTGCTGCATGGTTTGGACCTGTAGCAAAAGATTTGCATTGCTGCTGCATCCAGCATCTTGGGTTTGACACATCACCTTTGGAATTGCCGCTGCTCGACTCTCTTCCCGGCACGAGTTCCTCGCATCTCCCTTCAACTGCAGCTTTGACAGTGATGCAGAAATTCTGCATTGCAGCTTCACCTCTCAATGGAATCGACCCATCTCCATGACTGTGCAACACATCCTCGACGCCGGCCGTTGCACTGTAAGCTCCGTTGACAGGATCCTCGGTGTCAACGCAACAAGACCTTGCACCACAACCTCGTTGCATTTTGGAACCGATACATTGCCCTGGCTGCGCGACTCATCTTCGATGCGGATCAACTCATCACTCTGCAACCAAGATTCAAGGTACCTTGTTCTTCTGGTCGAACTGAGTCTCTATAATCGTCCTGTGCTCCATTATGGTCAGCCTGAACTTGTGACTTTATCCCGGTCTGGCATAACCTGATATCCTCAATAGCGATTTGTGCTATTTTTACTTTAAACTTTAAATTCAATCTCTCCAGTTCTACTTATTGAATTTCTTTAGTTTTGTTCTTGTTTTATTTCTTTAAACAAGAGTTCTTTTTTAGAGAATTTTCCAATTCTATGGTCTTCTGCCGTGTAGCAATGTTGTAACATGGCTCCAGTCCACCATCACTGCATACATCAACGGCCCATCAGTTAAAAGCAAAGAGGGGGTAGAACCTGAAGTACAAGAGTCACTGCTGTCTAGAACTTGTACATTTTGCCCTTTTTGGTTGTGCAGTTAGCAGGCCTCTCCACTTTTGAGTATTTGATTTCTTGATGTTAATTTGTAGAGGTCTCAACTCAACAAAGATGTTCTAAGTGACGGGACAGGGAGGACAACATCTCCTGGACCCTTCACATTTTATCTGTAATTTGTGGCAAATTATGCATGGCGTGGGCCCTCACCAAGGTTGTGTGAATTGTTGACCCTTAGGAATGCGCCCCCATTTTTCCACTATTGTTGTGTGAAAAATATGGTTGTCAATGGATCCTTTTTACTCTTCTTATCATGGGTTCAGCTTTGAGCTTCAAAACATAAGTATGCATTATGTTTTTGCACTGCAGATTTTCAGGAAATATCCAGTGTAACATGTAAATGTTGTTCCTTAGGGCAACACATTAACGGTGGATCAAATATACTAACAAACCTATACTTAAAGATGTATAACTACAATGCAAAGGCAAGATTCCATGCCATGCATTAACCATAGTCCAGCCTAACTAACTAGAAATCTTTACAGAGACAAGAAAATGAGCCCATGCTAAAAAGGCTTATTTAGTGAGAACTCACTGTATGGATTTGTGCTCCGGTTAAATAGTTATGTTTATAACTTCTACAATCATACTTGTTGATTCAGAGAGGCTAGTATGCTGTTTATCACCATAGCTGATAGCATCATAGCTCACTTGAAGCTCCCCTTCCTCTGCGTCATGGTTTTGCTGGCACACAATGATGCTAATAGAGTCATATTAGGTTAATCTCAGGCTTATTTTATTTCTGTAGCGGACGATCACCAAGGGGCTTCCTGGCACTGCGACTAGTAAAAATATAAAGAAGGAGTTTAGACATGTGGATTAACTGTAAACAAAGGTTTTCCAGGCACTCTTGATGATCAGTTGATCGCTCTGTTTCCTTGTCACCAGGAGAAGCCTTTTCCAAGGCTTGGGGAAAGATGACGAAAAGAACGACCCCCTCCAAGGGGGTGCCTCTGCTAATATAGGCTAGTCTAGTGTGTATATTAAAAATGGCGCACATCGTACATAGGCAAATCAGATAGCTAAAAAAAGTGGCCAGCATTTGCAAATCAGGGAAGTTTTAAACTTGTAAAGTCCTGCTGTAGAAGTGTTTTGCAAGATATGGGAGATTGCATGCATATGTACTTGCAGTAGGCAGTGTTTGTGGTAAAATCACGAAAACCTACGATAAAAAGCGCACAAAAAAGCCTAGAAACCGCCAGAATCTCAGCCCATACACTGACCTGTCAAACCAGTTCTTCAGATACTGGCAGATTGTCCTACAGGTTAGTGTGACCCTGAGTGTGTGTGTGTGTTTGTGTGTGTTTACATGTGCATTCCTTTTGTAAATGACACATATTACAATGAGAAAAGTAGGGGTGTGTGAAGATTGCTTAATTTGTGTTTGTGTAATTCTGCAACATTCTGCAAAATCTATGTTAAAGTATTTGAATTGCAATTCCTTCATTTATTAATCTTTTTTACTTATGTTAATTGCTTTTTTGAGCATAATACATAAAATAGTCAATCGCCCCCCCCAAAGCCTTTCTGCCCACCCTGCCACATGTAAGTCCTCGTGAAAATAAATGCAGTCCCCCAATATACAGAGTGATCCAGTGCCTGCCTCATGAAACTCCAACCCCTCTAGCTATGGGCCTGCCCTTCCACCCGGCCCCTCTTGTTCGTAAACCTGCATTGATTGCTGTGTTTTAGAGCGAAATGCATCCCCGTGGCCACTTTGTATATGAGGACCTATTTAGTGTTACAAAATAGCAAGAAAAGCACAAGTGTCACTCACATTCTGGTCATTCGCATTGTCTATGCTAAAATTCTGCCACAAGTGTGAATAATAGCGCCACATGGTGTAATGATGTGATTTCCATTCTCCAGCCCAGAGAAAAGCTAACGCTGAAACACATGTTTCATTTATCTGAATTGATGGAGTCCAATAAAGTAGTGTATTATATGCAGTATTTCCAGCTAAACATAGCCTGGTGCTGCACGGTCATACTGCATCCGAATAATTGACTAGGGGAGGGCTGGTAAGATGTGTCTGGACAGAGCAATAGATTAACAGTTATATTTAGATATATACATTGACATCTAGCTGGTGAAGTGGTAATGTGTGGACAGAAGGGGCTTAATGTTGTGTGTATTTAAAATATGTCTTGGCAAGCAGGAGTCATGGAACCTAATCTGGCAAATTATCTTCCTTTCTAATGCTGGGCTCACGGATATGCCTTGAGCTTCTGGAAGCTGATATTTCCTGGAAGTGGGCTAGCAGGTTTGGATGCTTACTACAGTTTTAAAACCCTGTTTTAATCAAGATGGATCATAGCTCAATGTCTAAGCTGTTTGTTGGAAAACGAATGGCCACTGCTGATTGCTGATAGCAATAGGGGTAGCCTGGCCACTCTGGGTGTCCACTAAACTCAGAAGGAATGAAATCTCCCTATTAGACTTTGCCTACTTAGGGGAAAAGCTTACTGTGTGTCAAGAAAGCATCACAATGTTATGGTTCGCTAGAGGAGTATGGTTTTGGAAAGCTACAGCCTGGGTGTGATTGAATAATAAGATCACCTGTAGATCACTTTTAGAGCAGGGGTACATAACTTGTGAGGTTACATTAACCTTTGAGTAGAATTTCTCATGAGGGTGAGTAAATATGGCCAAAAACAATTTGGGCACCTGAATTTTTAGAAAACATGATTATATTAATATGAATTAAGACACCTGATAGCAACAGTCTCACAGCATGAACATTATATTTTTTTGCATATTAACTAGAAATTTATTAAACCGGTATCCAAAAAAAGCTTATGATCCTTCATTCAATCCCTTCCCCCATATTATTGAGGTAAAGTCCAGTCCAAAAAGTGTTTCAGGACAACTGATCAAGTCAAAGCCTGGCTAATGCTGCTGTGGAACAGCATTAGATGAGTTGACATTTCTGTGTTCATTCATCTGGCTTTGACACCAACTTTCGACATTGTTAGTTTATTACAGTAGAGGAAGGCGAAGTGGGCACTCGGCTCAGACATGTCAGACGGCAGCCATCTTGAACACCTATGTATATGTTTTAGTGTTATTGGTTGGTTGGAGCAAGTTTGGCATCATCAAGGATAGAGTTGACATCTAAATAAGTTGACAGTTTAGAAGTTACATTATGTTCTAAAATTTTGAAGGCTTCTGAGATGAGTGTAATAGGACTTTAGTTAGACAGTGTAATCGGGTCTAAATAGGGCTATTTGAGACATGGTTTTTAAAATGCCAAGATTTAAATCTCTGAGGGCCTAGCCGTATATTAATGAATGATTGACAATATTATTAATCGACTGAAATAGCCCAGGGAGTTTAAGTGCCATAATATTGTTGTCAGAATAACGCTTGACACAAATATTATGTTAAAAAAAATAATCTACTAAAATATTGCCTCATTGGAGTTAATAATGGAAAATCTTCACCTAGTGGGTCAATATTTTTGTATATAGTATTTGTGACACAACATTAATGTCAAACAATACTTCTATGTACACTGTTCTGACATACAACCCCAAAAGGCAGCACATTTAGTGCATCAGGAGGCACAACCTGTTTTGAGCCCCAGCAGATGCAGAATTTCCCCTTTCTTGCTCAACATGTGAGGCATGGTGAACCTGTGAAAGGACAATCAACAGTTGTTCCAATGTGCAGGAAGAAGCTTCCGTGTGTCAGGATGATCGTTTGTGTGTTTGTTCAGAAACAAATCACTGTACTGGTAGTGTGTTTGTGGAAAACAAAGAGTAATGCTGAATGGAACCCTTTTGAAAGGAGCGCCCCGCCCTGCAACCCTTCAAATTAAAGTCCTCTCTCTTTGTGGATGGGAGGTCTTTCATTAGAAATAAGACACGTATAAGGTGTTTAACCCTTAAATTGGCAGGGGTCTGCTGTAAGGGGGGCAGAGGCAGGTCCTTCACAACACTGGTGGGCTCCGTGGATTGCCCATAAAGTTCTAAATGAAACCCCTAATCTCCTATCAACCAATGAATATGGGGAAAATAGACAATGAGAGATATCATCACGATCTAGCATTATTCATTTTTAGGCTCAAGCACACAAGCTCTCCGTCCCTATTGTAATCTCTTTTTGGTCTTGTAACCACACCCATGTCACGCCTGTAACTTTCATTGGTTCATGGGCTTGCCTTTTAAAATCCACTTGTTTTTATTAGTGAAAGGCATGCATACGTCATGCCTTTTCTGGTGTTTAGCCCTCCTCGAGTGCACCGGCCAACTACTGAAAACTTACAAGGCTCAATGTTTTCAGCCTGGTTTCTGGACTACGTTCTCTTTTTACATTCCACGCAGCGCGATTGCGCTGGTTTTTTTTTTTTCAATTTCTGCGCGATCGTGCTGCATTTTACATAGCATGATCACACTTGTTTTCTTTCTTTCTATTTGTGTGGCAAGAAAAGTCTGCTTAGGAGTTTACAACGCTAATAGCTCTAACTTGAGCAAATGTGAGACCCATTGCATTGCAAATGCTTATTTAAACATACCCCGGGGCTCCCTATGACAATACAGATGTGGCCCATAACCTCCTAATAACATTTGATCATCTACCAATGAGACATCACGTGAAATAAGCTGCTGTTTTGTAAATTATTGGCCCAACATGAGTCTTTGTCCTTGGTACAACCTTGTACATTCTCCTTGAAGACCAACAAGTTCTGTAATGCAGTTTTTGGTGAACTCACAACATTTCTCACTTCTAGAATTCTATTCTGTGTACACTGCCTATTACAAGCAATGCAATCCATCTTCTTTTGTTTTAAATGAAATCATTTTGCATTACCACTCTGACCATTTTTGCCACTGTGTTGAAGCTGATGTAGATTTACATATCTGAATTTTGACATATTCTATTTTATAATATAATAGATACCCCCTTAGCGAGTGCCTCATTTGTATTTAACATAAAAATGATGGGTGATGATAGTCACCTGCCCGATGGCTGAGCGATGCTTTGGTATAATTTTCAATATTGATGGGACGTGGCTCTGTCATTTGTAGCCTAACTTAACTTCTAACACATGCAAGAGCTCTTTGTGATGTTTGGGCAAAGTGGCATTGAGATCTATACAATTGTTTATTTTTACAATGGAAACACAGAATATGCCTGCATGTTTTATTTACAGTCAATAAATTTAATTATGCCCACAATTTGAGAGGCAAACTTGTCCAGATATTGAAAATAATTGCTTTATGAAACAATATTTGTGTTTTTGAATTAAATAGATGTCATGCAAAATAAGCGTTTTTAGGATATTGTGCAAGAAAAAGGTTTACATTGCTAAATTACTGTGATTTTTCTGAATAACTTACACTTAAAAGAACATATTTTTACTAGTATACCATTATTCTTTTCATTTTTAGCCATGGCTTCTAATAGGCACTAGGAGCTGCCAGCTGCTTGAGAAAATGTATGTAGTGCAGTATCTGAGAGTTGTTGGTGGCATTGACTGATCCAAGTATATTGGGCAATTTGTTGTTAGTGTTTTGTTCTGTTTTTTGAAGTGTGCACATTCGAAAGTCTAGTTTCATTCACCTTGAAGCACTTTTAAAAAGAAGGTAATTTTCTTTAGGACCAAGCTGTCTGTTATACCCCTTTGAAGTCACCAGCATCTAAGCAACGTGCGATATTGTATCTTCCTTTGTTACACCCTCTGTTACTGTACACCCACTGATGCCACTAATTGTTTCATCCTCACGCAATGAATGAGACTGTAAGATGCACACTCCACCAAGGAAGTCTTAGGAGTGTATGCCTCAACACGATAAGCATTGGCTTCTGTTGTCTTTTTATATTATGTTGGTGGATGCTAATATCATGGTGTCACTTTCTCATGCTCTCACTGTGGGTCTACACTCCCCATCACCAATTCCTCTCACACTGCCCATAAAGCAGTTTTATCCCTTTACCAGCTCTCCAACCACCTCCAGCCTTTGATCAACAACTCTGTCATTTGCTACAGTGCATGGTACAAAGATCTGTAGCTCGAGCTACGTCATCAATGTAAACTTCCTGCAGGTGATCGAAAAGGGACTAGAACAGGGGTAGTGTTGAGAACTCTTTCCACACCAAAATGTCCTGTGTAGTGTATATCGAGGTGCTAAAGCCATTGAAGAATTATTTTTCCACCACATACTTTCAACCAGTTTGATTTTCCACCAAATGTTTAAACCAAAATATTTAACTTATTTAGATATCTTATTTGCATTCTGTCTTTAATATGAGTATCAAGATTTTGCTTGGTGAGTTCCTGGTTACATGTGAGACTACTACGGGCTAGTTGGAAGAGAAGACATGGTTACTATTAGTTAAGGCATCTTCAGCATTCATAGTATTCAGACGTTAGTCCTTAGTGAGATTCCAGTGCATTCTGGTAACCGTAGTCTTATTTTATTACAAACCTTCATATTTCCTCTCAATTGTAAGTCAGTCTCACATTCCATGTAAGCAATTTCCTCGCATAAGCTTAAATGTTTTTACCTGACTATCTTCAAACATTTATTGTAAACTTGAGTATGTGAGTCTATCCTAGTTCCTCACCTGCACACAGGGCTGATCACCTTTATGCCCGTAAAAGTAACTCCTTACATTTCATGCAGTTTTTCTGCTTGTTCTCCTTCCCAGGTCGATCCTACCAGACAGAGTGGTCCACATTGCTCTTGTTCTATCATGTTGCCTTCCCCTCACCTGGAGGCTGCTTTGCACCCCCATTTCCATGTGCCATTTTCTCAACTCCTACCCATCCCCTGAACTGTTCTCGCAACCAGGTAGTCCTTTTTCAAATTACATTTTTAAAGGGCTTTTATGCTGTGTTTTAAAGCATCTTTCACATTCCCTTTTTTATTTCCTGATCCATCTTAGATTGGTATATTAAAAAGAAAAAAATGGCCCACATTACATTGTAGTTAAAGACCATGGGGCACATGTACGAAAATTAGGTGTTAGTGACACTGTTTCGATTCCCAATGGGGTCGCAAATTACCTACCTCATAAATATTCATGAGGTAGGTCGCAATTTGCGACCCCATTGGGAATGGCCGCCCTCACAGGGATGGTGGTCTTCTAGGGTCAGCAGACCACCATGTCTGTGACTGCTTTTAAATAAAGCAGTTTTTTTTTTAAATGCATCCCGTTTACCTTAGATTTCAAAACCAAAAATGAAAAGTTTTCTTTTCATTTTTTTAGAGCAGGGAGTGTCCGTGGGACCACTGCCTGCTCTGAAAAAAAAAATTCCTACCAATTTAAAAGTGGTGCTAACTGCGATTGTTTTGTGACCGCATTTACGGTCACAAAACAATCCTAGATCGCAGTGTGGCTTGCCATTAGGAAGGGAGCGCCCCTTCCTAATTGCGACTCGCAAACCCTTTTTGCGAAGCGGGAAATATATTACTCAATCGCAAACACGGGTCTGTACATCGCAAAATGCTTTTTTCTCATCGCAATTCTGGGAATTCTGCCATTTGCAATGAATAAAAAGCTTTGTACATGTGGCCCCATGGGGCAACCGTGTATTTATCAGAACCTGGGCATATCGATCAGTATAGAAAAAGGTGCCTCGTATGGGTTAGTTAAATTATACCTAGTGCAAGCTTTTGGAGAATCTGAATAAATCCTCCTCCAATCTTCATTCCTGTGAAAAGATAAGCACAGAGTCCAAAATTCGATGTGATACTAGGCTTTATCACTTTTCCTTAGAATCTCACTGTTTGCAAATAGATATGATATTTGGCAAGCTGCTCTAAAGAGTAAACGTAAAGCGTGACAATGCAGTGAAAATAGACGAACCAAACAACTCAGGTTAGGATAACAGACAAAGGGCTGTCATGCATAATTCATACTCGAGGGTGATTGTATAATTCATTATTTATCCATTGGGGTGCAAAATCCATCTATAAGCTGTCCATAAATTCTAATTAGGCAATGTTTCAACCCCTGATAATTAAGTGTATCTTACAGAGGACCGTAATTAAAATGTACCAGCCGTATTTTGGGAGCAAAAACTACGGTTTATAACCAATGATGGGCCGGGAAACGAAGGCTGATATTGGCCGTGGACTATGGTTTACCAGATTACAACTAAGTCGAAATCAATTTGAGTCTGCAAGTGAGAAAACGAAGAAGAACAAATGTTTCACTGGAAAACAGGCCTTTAATGTATCATCAACAGTACACTACAATGTATCTCCATACACCCTGCCTCGATTTTTCTAGTTAAGGCATACAATTGGAGGGAAAACTTGTCAGGAGTGATATAAAATGAAATTACCAGGGAACTAAGGCCCTGATTACGATTTTAGGATATAATAGAACTTGCAATATGGCAGACGATATGTCTGTCACGTTCGTGACACAATATCCCATCCGGCAAGGTCGTAATCAGGCCAATAATGTCGACCTTAGTCATAGGTTTACCTTAATCAAAAGACACAACGTGGTAAACACCTCACCAATCAATTGAAAATATATGACTAGTCAACATGAGTATCGTTCAAGTATAGGTAAAAACAAAACGAAAAAGCAGAATATAAAACAGTGCGCAAGAAATGCTCTCAAGCGGTAATCTTTTGTAGCACTCACCGCGCTCGAAGTTATCAAGAGTGTTTTCTAACACGTGATGCACGTGTATGCATGTAGCTTCTTTATAGAGTAAGCATAGAAGCATGCACGGACCGCTGTCTCCATGACTGGAGATGAAGTATAGACAAATGGAGAATTTTGGGATGATGGCTGAAAAGCTTCTCATTGCTAAGATTTTAAATAAGTAATATTACTTTTTGAGCAGTAATTTGAGTAATCACCTGTTGGGATGATATCTTGCAGTCACATTTTTTATGACTTTTGGCTTTTTATGACATTTGCATTGTTCGCTAATCATTTTTATACTTTTGTGAACTGCACATCTTTGTTTTAAAAATGTTGTCTTCAGATGTTGTACCATGATCCATTTGCCACACTTTTTTTCAGTTGTCCTACTATATTAAAAAACTAAAATCAAATTCAAAAATTCTCTCTGAGCTTCCCTTTTTGCTGATCACAATGCTCATCTTGTTTTATATAGATTTGCTGCAAGATACTGCTTATCTAAACATAAGGATGGTCTCTCAAGACAAGATGGGTGCTCTTCTTTGTTCTTGTTTTTTTTAAGTTTACAGGATTAGGTTCATGTGCACAGTTTTTAACCTACAGCCTTTCATTTTCAAGGTATATTTTATGGTCTTCATGTTAGATCACATTTTCTCTGCTTGAAACTGGGGAACTTGCTGTCGGTCACAGAAAATAGAAAACTGGTCTTTCATGATCCAATTTGGAAATGACGAAAAGAGTACCTTACTTTCTCACAGGGGAAGTGGCTACAGTTTAGTAGTTGCAAAGAGCTTAGGACCTCATGGGCTTATGCTTTTATGTCATCTATTAAGTCCTATAATAATGAGTATTGCTCAACTTTATCTACCACAACTGTGGGATCAAGAGGTCCACCCACTAATGGGTCTCCCCTTGTGATGCAAAAAGCCCTTCTATATAATAAAGAGATCTGCATCAACACAGATGTTTTAACTTGCAGATGTGTACAACTCTGGGGTCATTTGTTGTGCTTGGTATGTTGTCTTTAATGTGCCAAGTCAATTCTGTGAGGTAAAGCGAAAAGTTTTTTTGGCACTGAGTGCCTTGCTTCCTTTAGTTTGAAACAGGAAATTTATAAACTATTTAGTAATACCAATGCTTTCTCTAAATCTCTTCAAGCTCTCTGTGAATCTTAAGAAAAGAGTCAGCCTCTTTCTATTAGTGAATCTCCTGCTGGAAGTTCAGACCTGCATGCTGACAGGTTCAACATGCGGACTAGACCCTCTTATAAGTAGGAGCTCCACAACATTGTTGTCTGCTGGATTTTCATTCCTCAGTGGGTGGATCAACTGTCATTAATTCTTATTATGAGTCCCCATTACAGTTTAGCTGGAGCACTATCCGCTAGAGGAATACTTCTCTGACTAATTCTGAGTAGCCCACATTTTCCTGCATCAGCAATTAGCGGGTATGAGTACTCTGGCCCAGTTTTGCTAGGTGTGGAAAACCACCTCGTAAAACAGTAAAACTCAAGGGTTGAAGGAGAAGGCATAGGCGCAGTCCACTTCTAATCTGCCGCCCTCCTAAATCTACACCAAAAGATGGGCGGTCCCTGTAACCCAACTGGATAGGGGACAAAGGTAAAGCAAGAAAACAAAGTATCCAGCAAGGATAGATCTGTATTAATTATCTAAGCAAAAACCTTAATTTTTTACTGAGAAATAATTTCTTTATTCCAAATAAATAGATTAAATCCTAAAGTCCAAATATCGCCTGTACATAAGTATAACACATGTAAAAACAAATACAAGAACAAAAACAAGAACAAGAGCACCGTGATACATAAAAAGAAGAACTGCTGAACCATCTAGTGGCAAGCAGTCGTATTTCCAGGTGGTGACTGTTGTGGGAAGGAAATATCCTATATAGTGAAGACAATTATTCACTGAGATGAAAGTTCAATCCATTCCCCGAATTATTCAGTCTTATTCAAAATTCCAAGAGCCACTCCTTCGTTTGATATAGTCGACGCGTTTCGGCCTTATCAAATGCGGCCTCCTCGGGACAAAAGCAACAGTGCCTTGCATCACAGTACCTTCTTGGTGCCCAGCACTTTGGACTGGGAATCAGTAGTTAAGTATCCACCAGCCCTGACAGCAAACAGCCGTTACAAGTGAGCGAAAGCGTTGCGCATTGCGAGCGCGGGAAAACCAGATCTGGGCAATTTATAATAAGGCCCAAAGTTTCATAAGTTTGCATCCTGGATGGCAGAGGATTCTGTGTCTGTGCAAGTATCATTCTTTCTAAACTGAGATTTCAATTTTAGCTAAGTTTTTTTTTATTCTCTTGTCACCAAAGTGATTCCTAAATGCTAAACAACCCAAAAACGTTCAATGATTAGTATAGCTCGCTGGTGACCCAACTGCTTTTCTTATTCCTTCTCCTTTACAGTTGAGCTTGCCCTCCTGTTCTTGAGGTTGTGACCTTTAGTCTTCCTGATCTTGCAAAGGAGAATTCTACTGACCTTAGAATTAAAAAGTATTCTTTTTGTGTTAGCTTTTAAGACATTGGAGCTCCTGGCATCCAGTAGTAAGCTTATCACAAAAACTGCTTTTTCCAAAAATTAGCTTTGTCAATAATGGTAAGAAAGCTTCAGTATCTCTATCAGTATGTTGGACCTGACAGCTTTAGAGTGATTTTCTCCCCAACATTTTGCCTGCATCTTCCTCTTTTCTGACCTCATTTTTGCTGGTGTTAGGACTCTGTGCACTTTACTATTGCTAACCAGTGCTAAAGTGCTCACTCTCTACTAAACAAGGAAATATTGGTTCATCCCCAATTGGCATATTTAAAATACTTATACGTCCCTAGTGAAGTGGTACTATGTGTACGGTAAACCAGGGCCTGAAAATGAAATGCTACTAGTAATAGCCACACACAAATGGAGCTTAGGTGTTACTTGATGGGCCATCCTGGCAAGATGGGAGGAGCTGGGCACAGACTTATTTACACCTGAATAGGCTGTAGCCTGTCCACACACAAAGGGCTACAGACACCTGTGTAATGATTCTGGAGCCAGGGCAGGACCTGTGTGTACTTCAAAGGCCTGTCTTTGAAATCTCTCCCACTTTAAAGGCACCACTGTGTCCAAACACTGGACCTCAGATACCACCACTTCAGTAAACTTCTGAACCTGTGGATTTTCTGCCAGGAAGAAGGACTTCTGTGCTGCTGAAAGACTGACACTTTACTGGAGTACACTCCGCTGGACTTCTGCTTTCCTGTGCTGACCTGATGCCTGCTGCCCTCTGCCTGGGTGAGAAAGGCTGGACCTGCATCACTTGAACCCAGAACCCAGAGTGACTCCAGGGGCTAGTTGGCTGGCCATCTGATCTGAAATCTCAGGGGCATAAAAGACTTCCAACAACCCTGCTTCAGTACCTGGACTCTGCAGTCTGTGAGTCTACCTTGCCAAGTGGTGCCACAGTAGTCCTGGAGCTTTGGAAATGGGCCTAACGTGCTTACCAGTAGAACAGACACACCCACTCTGCTGATCCATGCATCCCCAAGTAGAACCAGCACATCTTCTTGTCTGAGCGGCGCATCCTTGAGCAGAATCAACGCATCACAGGTTTGGACCTGTAGCAAAAGATTTGCATTGCTGCTGCATCCAGCATCTTGGGTTTGACACATCACCTTTGGAATTGCCGCTGCTCGACACTCTTCCTGGCACAAGTTCCTCGCATCTCCCTTTAACTGCAGCTTTGACAGTGATGCCGAAATTCTGCATTGCAGCTTCACCTCTCAATGGAGTCGACCCATCTCCTTGACTGTGTAACACATCCTCGACGCCGGCCATTACACTCTAAGCTCCGTTGACAGGATCCTCGGTGTCAACGCAACAAGACCTTGCACCACAACCTCGTTGCATTTTGGAACCGATACATTGCCCTGGCTGCGCGACTCATCTTCGATGCGGATCCACTCATCACTCTGCAACCAAGATTCAAGGTACATTGTTCTTCAGGTCGAACTGAGTCTCTATAATCGTCCTGTGCTTCATTATGGTCAGCCTGAACTTGTGACTTTATCCCGGTCTGGCATAACCTGATATCCTCAATAGCGATTTGTGCTTCTTGGTGCTATTTTTACTTTAAACTTTAAATTCAATCTCTCCAGTTCTACTTATAGAATTTTTTTAGTTTTGTTCTTGTTTTATTTCTTTAAACAAGAGTTCTTTTTTTGAGAATCTTCCAATACTATGGTCTTCTGCCGTGTAGCAATGGTGTAACATGGCTCCAGTCCACCATCACTGCATACATCAACGGCCCATCAGTTAAAAGCAAAGAGGGGGTAGAACCTGAAGTACAAGAGTCACTGCTGTTTAGAACTTGTACATTTTGCCCTTGTTGGTTGTGCAGTTAGAAGGCCTCTCCACTTTTGAGTTTTTGATTTCTTGATGTTAATTTGTAGAGGTCTCAACTCAACAAAGATGTTCTAAGTGACGGGACAGGGAGGACAACATCTCCTGGACCCTTCACATTTTATGTGTAATTTGTGGCAAATTATGCATGGCGTGGGCCCTCACCAAGGTTGTGTGAATTGTTGACCCTTAGGAATGCGCCCCCATTTTTCCACTATTGTTGTGTGAAAAATATGGTTGTCAATGGATCCTTTTTACTCTCCTTATCATGGGTTCAGCTTTGAGCTTCAAAACATAAGTATGCATTATGTTTCTGCACTGCAGATTTTCAGGAAATATCCCGTGTAACATGTATATGTTATTCCTTATGGCAACACATTAACGGTGGATCAAATGTACTAACAAACTTATACTTAAAGATGTATAACTACAATGCAAAGGCAAGATTTTATGCCATGCATTAACCATAGTCCAGCCTAACTAACTAGAAATCTTTACAGAGACAAGAAAATGAGCCCATGCTAAAAAGGCCTATTTAGTGAGAACTCACTGTATGGATTTGTGCTTCGGTTAAATAGTTATGTTTATAACTTCTACAATCATACTTGTTGATTCAGAGAGGCTAGTATGCTGTTTATCACCATAGCTGATAGCATCATAGCTCACTTGAAGCTCCCCTTCCTCTGCGTCATGGTTTTGCTGGCACACAATGATGCTAATAGAGTCATATTAGGTTAATCTCAGGCTTATTTTATTTCTGTAGCGGATGATCACCAGGGGCTTCCTGGCACTGCGACTAGTAAAAATATAAGGGAGGAGTTTAGACATGTGGATTAACTGTAAACAGAGGTTTTCGAGGCACGCTTGATGATCAGTTGATCGCTCTGTTTCCTTGTCACCAGGAGAAGCCTTTTCCAAGGCTTGGGGAAAGATGACGAAAAGAACGGCCCCCTCCAAGGGGCTGCCTCTGCTAATATAGGCTAGTCTAGTCTGTATATTAAAAATGGCGCACATCGTACATAGGCAAATCAGATAGCTAAGAAAAGTGGCCAGCATTTGCAAATCAGGGAAGTTTTAAACTTGTAAAGTCCTGCTGTAGAAGTGTTTTGCAAGATATGGGAGATTGCATGTATATGTACTTGCAGTAGGCAGTGTTTGTGATAAAATCACGAAAACCTACGATAAAAAGCGCACAAAAAAGCCTAGAAACAGCCAGAAACTCAGCCCATACACTGACCAGTCAAACCAGTTCTTCAGATACTGGCAGATTGTCCTACAGGTTAGTGTGACCCTGAGTGTGTGTGTGTGCTTGTGTGTGTTTACATGTGCATTCCTTTTGTAAATGACACATATTACAATGAGAAAAGTAGGGGTGTGTGAAGATTGCTTAATTTGTGTTTGTGTAATTCTGCAACATTCTGCAAAATCTATGTTAAAGTATGTGAATTGCAATACCTTCATTTATTAATCTTTTTTAATTATGTTTATTGCTTTTTTGAGCATAATACATAAAATAGTCAATCGCCCCCCCCCCCGAAGCCTTTCTGCCCACCCTGCCACATGTAAGTCCTCGTGAAAATAAATGCAGTCCCCCAATATACAGAGTGATCCAGTGCCTGCCTCATGAAACTCCAACCCCTCTAGCTATGGGCCTGCCCTTCAACCCGGCCCCTCTTGTTCGTAAACCTGCATTGATTGCTGTGTTTTAGAGCGAAATGCATCCCAGTGGCCACTTTGTATATGAGGACCTATTTAGTGTTACAAAATAGCAAGAAAAGCACAAGTGTCACTCACATTCTGGTCATTCGCATTGTCTATGCTAAAATCCTGCCACAAGTGTGAATAATAGCGCCACATGGTGTAATGATGTGATTTCCATTCTCCAGCCCAGAGAAAAGCTAACGCTGAAACACATGTTTCATTTATCTGAATTGATGGAGTCCAATAAAGTAGTGTATATGCAGTATTTCCAGCTAAACATAGCCTGGTGCTGCACGGTCATACTGCATCCGAATAATTGACTAGGGGAGGGCTGGTAAGATGTGTCTGGACAGAGCAATAGATTAACAGTTATATTTCGATATATACATTGACATCTAGCTGGTGAAGTGGTAATGTGTGGACAGAAGGGGCTTAATGTTGTGTGTATTTAAAATATGTCTTGGCAAGCAGGAGTCATGGAACCTAATCTGGCAAATTATCTTCCTTTCTAATGCTGGGCTCACGGATATGCCTTGAGCTTCTGGAAGCTGATATTTCCTGGAAGTGGGCTAGCAGGTGTGGATGCTTACTACAGTTTTAAAACCCTGTTTTAATCAAGATGGATCATAGCTCAATGTCTAAGCTGTTTGTTGGAAAACGAATGGCCACTGCTGATTGCTGATAGCAATAGGGGTAGCCTGGCCACTCTGGGTGTCCACTAAACTCAGAAGGAATGAAATCTCCCTATTAGACTTTGCCTACTTAGGGGAAAAGCTTACTGTGTGTCAAGAAAGCATCACAATGTTATGGTTCGCTAGAGGAGTATGGTTTTGGAAAGCTACAGCCTGGGTGTGATTGAATAATAAGATCACCTGTAGATCACTTTTAGAGCAGGGGTACATAACTTGTGAGGTTACATTAGCCTTTGAGTAGAATTTCTCATGAGGGTGAGTAAATATGGCCAAAAACAATTTGGGCACCTGAATTTTTAGAAAACATGATTATATTAATATGAATTAAGACACCTGATAGCAACAGTCTCACAACACGAACATTATATTTTTTTGCAGATTAACTAGAAAATTATTAAACCGGTATCCAAAAAAAGCTCATGATCCTTCATTCAATCCATTCCCCCATATTATTGAGGTAAAGTCCAGTCCAAAAAGTGTTTCAGGACAACTGATCAAGTCAAAGCCTGGCTAATGCTGCTGTGGAACAGCATTAGATGAGTTGACATTTCTGTGTTCATTCATCTGGCTTTGACACCAACTTTCGACATTGATAGTTTATTACAGTAGAGGAAGGCGAAGTGGGCACGCGGCTCAGACATGTCGGACGGCAGCCATCTTGAACACCTATGTATATGTTTTAGTGTTAGTGGTTGGTTGGAGCAAGTTTGGCATTATCAAGGATAGAGTTGACATCTAAATAAGTTGACAGTTTAGAAGTTACATTATGTTCTAAAATTTTGAAGGCTTCTGAGATGAGTGTAATAGGACTTTAGTTAGACAGTGTAATCGGGTCTAAATAGGGCTATTTGAGAAATGGTTTTTAAAATGCTAAGATTTAAATCTGTGAGGGCCTAGCCGTATATTAATGAATGATTGACAATATTATTAATCGACTGAAATAGCCCAGGGAGTTTAAGTGCCATAATATTGTTGTCAGAATAACGCTTGACACAAATATTATGTTAAAAAAATAATCCACTAAACTATTGCCTCCTTGGAGTTAATAATGGAAAATCTTCACCTAGTGGGTCAATATTTTTGTATATAGTATTTGTGACACAACATTAATGTCAAACAATACTTCTATGTACACTGTTCTGACATACAACCCCAAAAGGCTGCACATTAAGTGCATCAGGTGGCACAACCTGTTTTGAGCCTCAGCAGATGCAGAATTTCCCCTTTCTTGCTCAACATGTGAGGCATGG
Organism: Pleurodeles waltl; assembly: GCF_031143425.1. Taxonomy (NCBI): domain Eukaryota; kingdom Metazoa; phylum Chordata; class Amphibia; order Caudata; family Salamandridae; genus Pleurodeles; species Pleurodeles waltl. Next base: position 555,085,821 of record NC_090448.1, read on the forward strand.
TGAACCTGTGAAAGGACAATCAACAGTTGTTCCAGTGTGCAGGAAGAAGCTTCCGTGTGTCAGGATGATCGTTTGTGTGTTTGTTCAGAAACAAATCACTGTACTGGTAGTGTGTTTCTGGAAAACAAAGAGTAATGCTGAGTGGAACCCTTTTGAAAGGAGCGCCCTGCCCTGCAACCCTTCAAATTAAAGTCCTCTTCCTTTGTGGATGGGAGGTCTTTCATTAGAAATAAGACACCTATCAGGTGTTTAACCCTTAAATTGGCAGGGGTCTGCTGTAAGGGGGGCAGAGGCAGGTCCTTCACAACACTGGTGGGCTCCGTGGATTGCCCAAAAAGTTCTAAATGAAACCCCTAATCTCCTATCAACCAATGAATATGGGGAAAATAGACAATGAGAGATATCATCACGATCTAGCATTATTCATTTTTAGGGTTAAGCACACAAGCTCTCCGTCCCTATTGTAATCTCTTTTTGGTCTTGTAACCACGCCCATGTCACGCCTGTAACTTTCATTGGTTCATGGGCTTGCCTTTTAAAATCCACTTGTTTTTATTAGTGAAAGGCATGCATACGTCATGCCTTTTCTGGTGTTTAGCCCTCCTCGAGTGCACTGGCCAACTACTGAAAACTTACAAGGCTCAATGTTTTCAGCCTGGTTTCTGGACTACGTTCTCTTTTTACATTCCACGCAGCGCGATTGCGCTGGTTTTTTTTTTTTTCAATTTCTGCGCGATCGTGCTGCATTTTACATAGCATGATCACACTTGTTTTCTTTCTTTCTATTTGTGTGGCAAGAAAAGTCTGCTTAGGAGTTTACAAAGCTAATAGCTCTAACTTGAGCAAATGTGAGACCCATTGCATTGCAAATGCTTATTTAAACTTACCCCCGGGCTCCCTATGACAATACAGATGTGGCCCATAACCTCCTAATAACATTTGATCATCTACCAATGAGACATCACGTGAAATAAGCTGCTGTTGTGTAAATTATTGGCCCAACATGAGTCTTTGTCCTTGGTACAACCTTGTACATTCTCCTTGAAGACCAACAAGTTCTGTAATGCAGTTTTTGGTGAACTCACAACATTTCTCACTTCCAGAATTCTATTCTGTGTACACTGCCTATTACAAGCAATACAACCCATCTTCTTTTGTTTTAAATGAAATCATTTTGCATTACCACTGTGACCATTTTTGCCACTGTGTTGAAGCTGATGTAGATTTACATATCTGAATTTTGACATATTCTATTTTATAATATAATAGATACCCCCTTAGCGAGTGCCTCATTTGTATTTAACATAAAAATGATGGGTGATGATAGTCACCTGCCCGATGGCTGAGCGATGCTTTGGTATAATTTTCAATATTGATGGGACGTGGCTCTGTCATTTGTAGCCTAACTTAACTTCTAACACATGCAAGCTCTTTGTGATGTTTGGGCAAAGTGGCATTGAGATCTATACAATTGTTTATTTTTACAATGGAAACCCAGAATATGCCTGCATGTTTTATTTACAGTCAATAAATTTAATTATGCCCACAATTTGAGAGGCAAACTTGTCCAGATATTGAAAATAATTGCTTTATGAAACAATATTTGTGTTTTTGAATTAAATAGATGTCATGCAAAATAAGCGTTTTTAGGATATTGTGCAAGAAAAAGGTTTACATTGCTAAATTACTGTGATTTTTCTGAATAACTTACACTTAAAAGAACATATTTTTACTAGTATACCATTATTCTTTTCATTTTTAGCCATGGCTTCTAATAGGCACTAGGAGCTGCCAGCTGCTTGAGAAAATGTATGTAGTGCAGTATCTGAGAGTTGTTGGTGGCATTGTCTGATCCAAGTATATTGGGCAATTTGTTGTTAGTGTTTTGTTCTGTTTTTTGAAGTGTGCACATTCGAAAGTCTAGTTTCATTCACCTTGAAGCACTTTTTAAAAGAAGGTAATTTTCTTTAGGACCAAGCTGTCTGTTATACCCCTTTGAAGTCACCAGCATCTAAGCAACGTGCGATATTGTATCTTCCTTTGTTACACCCTCTGTTACTGTACACCCACTGATGCCACTAATTGTTTCATCCTCACGCAATGAATGAGACTGTAAGATGCACACTCCACCAAGGAAGTCTTAGGAGTGTATGCCTCAACATGATAAGCATTGGCTTCTGTTGTCTTTTTATATTATGTTGGTGGATGCTAATATCATGGTGTCACTTTCTCATGCTCTCACTGTGGGTCTACACTCCCCATCACCAATTCCTCTCACACTGCCCATAAAGCAGTTTCATCCCTTTACCAGCTCTCCAACCACCTCCAGCCTTTGATCAACAACTCTGTCATTTGCTACAGTGCATGGTACAAAGATCTGTAGCTCGAGCTACGTCATCAATGTAAACTTCCTGCAGGTGATCGAAAAGGGACTAGAACAGGGGTAGTGTTGAGAACTCTTTCCACACCAAAATGTCCTGTGTAGTGTATGTTGAGGTGCTAAAGCCATTGAATAATTATTTTTCCACCACATACTTTCAACCATTTTGATTTTCCACCAAATGTTTAAACCAAAATATTTAACTTATTTAGATATCTTATTTGCATTCTGTCTTTAATATGAGTATCAAGATTTTGCTTGGTGAGTTCCTGGTTACATGTGAGACTACTACGGGCTAGTTGGAAGAGAAGACATGGTTACTATTAGTTAAGGCATCTTCAGCATTCATAGTATTCAGACGTTAGTCCTTAGTGAGATTCCAGTGCATTCTGGTAACCGTAGTCTTATTTTATTACAAACCTTCATATTTCCTCTCAATTGTAAGTCAGTCTCACATTCCATGTAAGCAATTTCCTCGCATAAGCTTAAATGTTTTTACCTGACTATCTTCAAACATTTATTGTAAACTTGAGTATGTGAGTCTATCCTAGTTCCTCACCTGCACACAGGGCTGATCACCTTTATGCCCGTAAAAGTAGCTCCTTACATTTCATGCAGTTTTTCTGCTTGTTCTCCTTCCCAGGTCGATCCTACCAGACAGAGTGGTCCACATTGCTCTTGTTCTATCATGTTGCCTTCCCCTCACCTGGAGGCTGCTTTGCACCCCCATTTCCATGTGCCATTTTCTCAACTCCTACCCATCCCCTGAACTGTTCTCGCAACCAGGTAGTCCTTTTTCAAATTACATTTTTAAAGGGCTTTTATGCTGTGTTTTAAAGCATCTTTCACATTCCCTTTTTTATTTCCTGATCCATCTTAGATTGGTATATTAAAAAGAAAAAAATGGCCCACATTACATTGTAGTTAAAGACCATGGGGCACATGTACGAAAATTAGGTGTTAGTGACACTGTTTCGATTCCCAATGGGGTCGCAAATTACCTACCTCATAAATATTCATGAGGTAGGTCGCAATTTGCGACCCCATTGGGAATGGCCGCCCTCACAGGGATGGTGGTCTTCTAGGGTCAGCAGACCACCATGTCTGTGACTGCTTTTAAATAAAGCAGTTTTTTTTTTAAATGCATCCCGTTTACCTTAGATTTCAAAACCAAAAATGAAAAGTTTTCTTTTCATTTTTTTAGAGCAGGGAGTGTCCGTGGGACCACTGCCTGCTCTGAAAAAAAAAATTCCTACCAATTTAAAAGTGGTGCTAACTGCGATTGTTTTGTGACCGCATTTACGGTCACAAAACAATCCTAGATCGCAGTGTGGCTTGCCATTAGGAAGGGAGCGCCCCTTCCTAATTGCGACTCGCAAACCCTTTTTGCGAAGCGGGAAATATATTACTCAATCGCAAACACGGGTCTGTACATCGCAAAATGCTTTTTTCTCATCGCAATTCTGGGAATTCTGCCATTTGCAATGAATAAAAAGCTTTGTACATGTGGCCCCATGGGGCAACCGTGTATTTATCAGAACCTGGGCATATCGATCAGTATAGAAAAAGGTGCCTCGTATGGGTTAGTTAAATTATACCTAGTGCAAGCTTTTGGAGAATCTGAATAAATCCTCCTCCAATCTTCATTCCTGTGAAAAGATAAGCACAGAGTCCAAAATTCGATGTGATACTAGGCTTTATCACTTTTCCTTAGAATCTCACTGTTTGCAAATAGATATGATATTTGGCAAGCTGCTCTAAAGAGTAAACGTAAAGCGTGACAATGCAGTGAAAATAGACGAACCAAACAACTCAGGTTAGGATAACAGACAAAGGGCTGTCATGCATAATTCATACTCGAGGGTGATTGTATAATTCATTATTTATCCATTGGGGTGCAAAATCCATCTATAAGCTGTCCATAAATTCTAATTAGGCAATGTTTCAACCCCTGATAATTAAGTGTATCTTACAGAGGACCGTAATTAAAATGTACCAGCCGTATTTTGGGAGCAAAAACTACGGTTTATAACCAATGATGGGCCGGGAAACGAAGGCTGATATTGGCCGTGGACTATGGTTTACCAGATTACAACTAAGTCGAAATCAATTTGAGTCTGCAAGTGAGAAAACGAAGAAGAACAAATGTTTCACTGGAAAACAGGCCTTTAATGTATCATCAACAGTACACTACAATGTATCTCCATACACCCTGCCTCGATTTTTCTAGTTAAGGCATACAATTGGAGGGAAAACTTGTCAGGAGTGATATAAAATGAAATTACCAGGGAACTAAGGCCCTGATTACGATTTTAGGATATAATAGAACTTGCAATATGGCAGACGATATGTCTGTCACGTTCGTGACACAATATCCCATCCGGCAAGGTCGTAATCAGGCCAATAATGTCGACCTTAGTCATAGGTTTACCTTAATCAAAAGACACAACGTGGTAAACACCTCACCAATCAATTGAAAATATATGACTAGTCAACATGAGTATCGTTCAAGTATAGGTAAAAACAAAACGAAAAAGCAGAATATAAAACAGTGCGCAAGAAATGCTCTCAAGCGGTAATCTTTTGTAGCACTCACCGCGCTCGAAGTTATCAAGAGTGTTTTCTAACACGTGATGCACGTGTATGCATGTAGCTTCTTTATAGAGTAAGCATAGAAGCATGCACGGACCGCTGTCTCCATGACTGGAGATGAAGTATAGACAAATGGAGAATTTTGGGATGATGGCTGAAAAGCTTCTCATTGCTAAGATTTTAAATAAGTAATATTACTTTTTGAGCAGTAATTTGAGTAATCACCTGTTGGGATGATATCTTGCAGTCACATTTTTTATGACTTTTGGCTTTTTATGACATTTGCATTGTTCGCTAATCATTTTTATACTTTTGTGAACTGCACATCTTTGTTTTAAAAATGTTGTCTTCAGATGTTGTACCATGATCCATTTGCCACACTTTTTTTCAGTTGTCCTACTATATTAAAAAACTAAAATCAAATTCAAAAATTCTCTCTGAGCTTCCCTTTTTGCTGATCACAATGCTCATCTTGTTTTATATAGATTTGCTGCAAGATACTGCTTATCTAAACATAAGGATGGTCTCTCAAGACAAGATGGGTGCTCTTCTTTGTTCTTGTTTTTTTTAAGTTTACAGGATTAGGTTCATGTGCACAGTTTTTAACCTACAGCCTTTCATTTTCAAGGTATATTTTATGGTCTTCATGTTAGATCACATTTTCTCTGCTTGAAACTGGGGAACTTGCTGTCGGTCACAGAAAATAGAAAACTGGTCTTTCATGATCCAATTTGGAAATGACGAAAAGAGTACCTTACTTTCTCACAGGGGAAGTGGCTACAGTTTAGTAGTTGCAAAGAGCTTAGGACCTCATGGGCTTATGCTTTTATGTCATCTATTAAGTCCTATAATAATGAGTATTGCTCAACTTTATCTACCACAACTGTGGGATCAAGAGGTCCACCCACTAATGGGTCTCCCCTTGTGATGCAAAAAGCCCTTCTATATAATAAAGAGATCTGCATCAACACAGATGTTTTAACTTGCAGATGTGTACAACTCTGGGGTCATTTGTTGTGCTTGGTATGTTGTCTTTAATGTGCCAAGTCAATTCTGTGAGGTAAAGCGAAAAGTTTTTTTGGCACTGAGTGCCTTGCTTCCTTTAGTTTGAAACAGGAAATTTATAAACTATTTAGTAATACCAATGCTTTCTCTAAATCTCTTCAAGCTCTCTGTGAATCTTAAGAAAAGAGTCAGCCTCTTTCTATTAGTGAATCTCCTGCTGGAAGTTCAGACCTGCATGCTGACAGGTTCAACATGCGGACTAGACCCTCTTATAAGTAGGAGCTCCACAACATTGTTGTCTGCTGGATTTTCATTCCTCAGTGGGTGGATCAACTGTCATTAATTCTTATTATGAGTCCCCATTACAGTTTAGCTGGAGCACTATCCGCTAGAGGAATACTTCTCTGACTAATTCTGAGTAGCCCACATTTTCCTGCATCAGCAATTAGCGGGTATGAGTACTCTGGCCCAGTTTTGCTAGGTGTGGAAAACCACCTCGTAAAACAGTAAAACTCAAGGGTTGAAGGAGAAGGCATAGGCGCAGTCCACTTCTAATCTGCCGCCCTCCTAAATCTACACCAAAAGATGGGCGGTCCCTGTAACCCAACTGGATAGGGGACAAAGGTAAAGCAAGAAAACAAAGTATCCAGCAAGGATAGATCTGTATTAATTATCTAAGCAAAAACCTTAATTTTTTACTGAGAAATAATTTCTTTATTCCAAATAAATAGATTAAATCCTAAAGTCCAAATATCGCCTGTACATAAGTATAACACATGTAAAAACAAATACAAGAACAAAAACAAGAACAAGAGCACCGTGATACATAAAAAGAAGAACTGCTGAACCATCTAGTGGCAAGCAGTCGTATTTCCAGGTGGTGACTGTTGTGGGAAGGAAATATCCTATATAGTGAAGACAATTATTCACTGAGATGAAAGTTCAATCCATTCCCCGAATTATTCAGTCTTATTCAAAATTCCAAGAGCCACTCCTTCGTTTGATATAGTCGACGCGTTTCGGCCTTATCAAATGCGGCCTCCTCGGGACAAAAGCAACAGTGCCTTGCATCACAGTACCTTCTTGGTGCCCAGCACTTTGGACTGGGAATCAGTAGTTAAGTATCCACCAGCCCTGACAGCAAACAGCCGTTACAAGTGAGCGAAAGCGTTGCGCATTGCGAGCGCGGGAAAACCAGATCTGGGCAATTTATAATAAGGCCCAAAGTTTCATAAGTTTGCATCCTGGATGGCAGAGGATTCTGTGTCTGTGCAAGTATCATTCTTTCTAAACTGAGATTTCAATTTTAGCTAAGTTTTTTTTTATTCTCTTGTCACCAAAGTGATTCCTAAATGCTAAACAACCCAAAAACGTTCAATGATTAGTATAGCTCGCTGGTGACCCAACTGCTTTTCTTATTCCTTCTCCTTTACAGTTGAGCTTGCCCTCCTGTTCTTGAGGTTGTGACCTTTAGTCTTCCTGATCTTGCAAAGGAGAATTCTACTGACCTTAGAATTAAAAAGTATTCTTTTTGTGTTAGCTTTTAAGACATTGGAGCTCCTGGCATCCAGTAGTAAGCTTATCACAAAAACTGCTTTTTCCAAAAATTAGCTTTGTCAATAATGGTAAGAAAGCTTCAGTATCTCTATCAGTATGTTGGACCTGACAGCTTTAGAGTGATTTTCTCCCCAACATTTTGCCTGCATCTTCCTCTTTTCTGACCTCATTTTTGCTGGTGTTAGGACTCTGTGCACTTTACTATTGCTAACCAGTGCTAAAGTGCTCACTCTCTACTAAACAAGGAAATATTGGTTCATCCCCAATTGGCATATTTAAAATACTTATACGTCCCTAGTGAAGTGGTACTATGTGTACGGTAAACCAGGGCCTGAAAATGAAATGCTACTAGTAATAGCCACACACAAATGGAGCTTAGGTGTTACTTGATGGGCCATCCTGGCAAGATGGGAGGAGCTGGGCACAGACTTATTTACACCTGAATAGGCTGTAGCCTGTCCACACACAAAGGGCTACAGACACCTGTGTAATGATTCTGGAGCCAGGGCAGGACCTGTGTGTACTTCAAAGGCCTGTCTTTGAAATCTCTCCCACTTTAAAGGCACCACTGTGTCCAAACACTGGACCTCAGATACCACCACTTCAGTAAACTTCTGAACCTGTGGATTTTCTGCCAGGAAGAAGGACTTCTGTGCTGCTGAAAGACTGACACTTTACTGGAGTACACTCCGCTGGACTTCTGCTTTCCTGTGCTGACCTGATGCCTGCTGCCCTCTGCCTGGGTGAGAAAGGCTGGACCTGCATCACTTGAACCCAGAACCCAGAGTGACTCCAGGGGCTAGTTGGCTGGCCATCTGATCTGAAATCTCAGGGGCATAAAAGACTTCCAACAACCCTGCTTCAGTACCTGGACTCTGCAGTCTGTGAGTCTACCTTGCCAAGTGGTGCCACAGTAGTCCTGGAGCTTTGGAAATGGGCCTAACGTGCTTACCAGTAGAACAGACACACCCACTCTGCTGATCCATGCATCCCCAAGTAGAACCAGCACATCTTCTTGTCTGAGCGGCGCATCCTTGAGCAGAATCAACGCATCACAGGTTTGGACCTGTAGCAAAAGATTTGCATTGCTGCTGCATCCAGCATCTTGGGTTTGACACATCACCTTTGGAATTGCCGCTGCTCGACACTCTTCCTGGCACAAGTTCCTCGCATCTCCCTTTAACTGCAGCTTTGACAGTGATGCCGAAATTCTGCATTGCAGCTTCACCTCTCAATGGAGTCGACCCATCTCCTTGACTGTGTAACACATCCTCGACGCCGGCCATTACACTCTAAGCTCCGTTGACAGGATCCTCGGTGTCAACGCAACAAGACCTTGCACCACAACCTCGTTGCATTTTGGAACCGATACATTGCCCTGGCTGCGCGACTCATCTTCGATGCGGATCCACTCATCACTCTGCAACCAAGATTCAAGGTACATTGTTCTTCAGGTCGAACTGAGTCTCTATAATCGTCCTGTGCTTCATTATGGTCAGCCTGAACTTGTGACTTTATCCCGGTCTGGCATAACCTGATATCCTCAATAGCGATTTGTGCTTCTTGGTGCTATTTTTACTTTAAACTTTAAATTCAATCTCTCCAGTTCTACTTATAGAATTTTTTTAGTTTTGTTCTTGTTTTATTTCTTTAAACAAGAGTTCTTTTTTTGAGAATCTTCCAATACTATGGTCTTCTGCCGTGTAGCAATGGTGTAACATGGCTCCAGTCCACCATCACTGCATACATCAACGGCCCATCAGTTAAAAGCAAAGAGGGGGTAGAACCTGAAGTACAAGAGTCACTGCTGTTTAGAACTTGTACATTTTGCCCTTGTTGGTTGTGCAGTTAGAAGGCCTCTCCACTTTTGAGTTTTTGATTTCTTGATGTTAATTTGTAGAGGTCTCAACTCAACAAAGATGTTCTAAGTGACGGGACAGGGAGGACAACATCTCCTGGACCCTTCACATTTTATGTGTAATTTGTGGCAAATTATGCATGGCGTGGGCCCTCACCAAGGTTGTGTGAATTGTTGACCCTTAGGAATGCGCCCCCATTTTTCCACTATTGTTGTGTGAAAAATATGGTTGTCAATGGATCCTTTTTACTCTCCTTATCATGGGTTCAGCTTTGAGCTTCAAAACATAAGTATGCATTATGTTTCTGCACTGCAGATTTTCAGGAAATATCCCGTGTAACATGTATATGTTATTCCTTATGGCAACACATTAACGGTGGATCAAATGTACTAACAAACTTATACTTAAAGATGTATAACTACAATGCAAAGGCAAGATTTTATGCCATGCATTAACCATAGTCCAGCCTAACTAACTAGAAATCTTTACAGAGACAAGAAAATGAGCCCATGCTAAAAAGGCCTATTTAGTGAGAACTCACTGTATGGATTTGTGCTTCGGTTAAATAGTTATGTTTATAACTTCTACAATCATACTTGTTGATTCAGAGAGGCTAGTATGCTGTTTATCACCATAGCTGATAGCATCATAGCTCACTTGAAGCTCCCCTTCCTCTGCGTCATGGTTTTGCTGGCACACAATGATGCTAATAGAGTCATATTAGGTTAATCTCAGGCTTATTTTATTTCTGTAGCGGATGATCACCAGGGGCTTCCTGGCACTGCGACTAGTAAAAATATAAGGGAGGAGTTTAGACATGTGGATTAACTGTAAACAGAGGTTTTCGAGGCACGCTTGATGATCAGTTGATCGCTCTGTTTCCTTGTCACCAGGAGAAGCCTTTTCCAAGGCTTGGGGAAAGATGACGAAAAGAACGGCCCCCTCCAAGGGGCTGCCTCTGCTAATATAGGCTAGTCTAGTCTGTATATTAAAAATGGCGCACATCGTACATAGGCAAATCAGATAGCTAAGAAAAGTGGCCAGCATTTGCAAATCAGGGAAGTTTTAAACTTGTAAAGTCCTGCTGTAGAAGTGTTTTGCAAGATATGGGAGATTGCATGTATATGTACTTGCAGTAGGCAGTGTTTGTGATAAAATCACGAAAACCTACGATAAAAAGCGCACAAAAAAGCCTAGAAACAGCCAGAAACTCAGCCCATACACTGACCAGTCAAACCAGTTCTTCAGATACTGGCAGATTGTCCTACAGGTTAGTGTGACCCTGAGTGTGTGTGTGTGCTTGTGTGTGTTTACATGTGCATTCCTTTTGTAAATGACACATATTACAATGAGAAAAGTAGGGGTGTGTGAAGATTGCTTAATTTGTGTTTGTGTAATTCTGCAACATTCTGCAAAATCTATGTTAAAGTATGTGAATTGCAATACCTTCATTTATTAATCTTTTTTAATTATGTTTATTGCTTTTTTGAGCATAATACATAAAATAGTCAATCGCCCCCCCCCCCCGAAGCCTTTCTGCCCACCCTGCCACATGTAAGTCCTCGTGAAAATAAATGCAGTCCCCCAATATACAGAGTGATCCAGTGCCTGCCTCATGAAACTCCAACCCCTCTAGCTATGGGCCTGCCCTTCAACCCGGCCCCTCTTGTTCGTAAACCTGCATTGATTGCTGTGTTTTAGAGCGAAATGCATCCCAGTGGCCACTTTGTATATGAGGACCTATTTAGTGTTACAAAATAGCAAGAAAAGCACAAGTGTCACTCACATTCTGGTCATTCGCATTGTCTATGCTAAAATCCTGCCACAAGTGTGAATAATAGCGCCACATGGTGTAATGATGTGATTTCCATTCTCCAGCCCAGAGAAAAGCTAACGCTGAAACACATGTTTCATTTATCTGAATTGATGGAGTCCAATAAAGTAGTGTATATGCAGTATTTCCAGCTAAACATAGCCTGGTGCTGCACGGTCATACTGCATCCGAATAATTGACTAGGGGAGGGCTGGTAAGATGTGTCTGGACAGAGCAATAGATTAACAGTTATATTTCGATATATACATTGACATCTAGCTGGTGAAGTGGTAATGTGTGGACAGAAGGGGCTTAATGTTGTGTGTATTTAAAATATGTCTTGGCAAGCAGGAGTCATGGAACCTAATCTGGCAAATTATCTTCCTTTCTAATGCTGGGCTCACGGATATGCCTTGAGCTTCTGGAAGCTGATATTTCCTGGAAGTGGGCTAGCAGGTGTGGATGCTTACTACAGTTTTAAAACCCTGTTTTAATCAAGATGGATCATAGCTCAATGTCTAAGCTGTTTGTTGGAAAACGAATGGCCACTGCTGATTGCTGATAGCAATAGGGGTAGCCTGGCCACTCTGGGTGTCCACTAAACTCAGAAGGAATGAAATCTCCCTATTAGACTTTGCCTACTTAGGGGAAAAGCTTACTGTGTGTCAAGAAAGCATCACAATGTTATGGTTCGCTAGAGGAGTATGGTTTTGGAAAGCTACAGCCTGGGTGTGATTGAATAATAAGATCACCTGTAGATCACTTTTAGAGCAGGGGTACATAACTTGTGAGGTTACATTAGCCTTTGAGTAGAATTTCTCATGAGGGTGAGTAAATATGGCCAAAAACAATTTGGGCACCTGAATTTTTAGAAAACATGATTATATTAATATGAATTAAGACACCTGATAGCAACAGTCTCACAACACGAACATTATATTTTTTTGCAGATTAACTAGAAAATTATTAAACCGGTATCCAAAAAAAGCTCATGATCCTTCATTCAATCCATTCCCCCATATTATTGAGGTAAAGTCCAGTCCAAAAAGTGTTTCAGGACAACTGATCAAGTCAAAGCCTGGCTAATGCTGCTGTGGAACAGCATTAGATGAGTTGACATTTCTGTGTTCATTCATCTGGCTTTGACACCAACTTTCGACATTGATAGTTTATTACAGTAGAGGAAGGCGAAGTGGGCACGCGGCTCAGACATGTCGGACGGCAGCCATCTTGAACACCTATGTATATGTTTTAGTGTTAGTGGTTGGTTGGAGCAAGTTTGGCATTATCAAGGATAGAGTTGACATCTAAATAAGTTGACAGTTTAGAAGTTACATTATGTTCTAAAATTTTGAAGGCTTCTGAGATGAGTGTAATAGGACTTTAGTTAGACAGTGTAATCGGGTCTAAATAGGGCTATTTGAGAAATGGTTTTTAAAATGCTAAGATTTAAATCTGTGAGGGCCTAGCCGTATATTAATGAATGATTGACAATATTATTAATCGACTGAAATAGCCCAGGGAGTTTAAGTGCCATAATATTGTTGTCAGAATAACGCTTGACACAAATATTATGTTAAAAAAATAATCCACTAAACTATTGCCTCCTTGGAGTTAATAATGGAAAATCTTCACCTAGTGGGTCAATATTTTTGTATATAGTATTTGTGACACAACATTAATGTCAAACAATACTTCTATGTACACTGTTCTGACATACAACCCCAAAAGGCTGCACATTAAGTGCATCAGGTGGCACAACCTGTTTTGAGCCTCAGCAGATGCAGAATTTCCCCTTTCTTGCTCAACATGTGAGGCATGGTGAACCTGTGAAAGGACAATCAACAGTTGTTCCAGTGTGCAGGAAGAAGCTTCCGTGTGTCAGGATGATCGTTTGTGTGTTTGTTCAGAAACAAATCACTGTACTGGTAGTGTGTTTCTGGAAAACAAAGAGTAATGCTGAGTGGAACCCTTTTGAAAGGAGCGCCCTGCCCTGCAACCCTTCAAATTAAAGTCCTCTTCCTTTGTGGATGGGAGGTCTTTCATTAGAAATAAGACACCTATCAGGTGTTTAACCCTTAAATTGGCAGGGGTCTGCTGTAAGGGGGGCAGAGGCAGGTCCTTCACAACACTGGTGGGCTCCGTGGATTGCCCAAAAAGTTCTAAATGAAACCCCTAATCTCCTATCAACCAATGAATATGGGGAAAATAGACAATGAGAGATATCATCACGATCTAGCATTATTCATTTTTAGGGTTAAGCACACAAGCTCTCCGTCCCTATTGTAATCTCTTTTTGGTCTTGTAACCACGCCCATGTCACGCCTGTAACTTTCATTGGTTCATGGGCTTGCCTTTTAAAATCCACTTGTTTTTATTAGTGAAAGGCATGCATACGTCATGCCTTTTCTGGTGTTTAGCCCTCCTCGAGTGCACTGGCCAACTACTGAAAACTTACAAGGCTCAATGTTTTCAGCCTGGTTTCTGGACTACGTTCTCTTTTTACATTCCACGCAGCGCGATTGCGCTGGTTTTTTTTTTTTTCAATTTCTGCGCGATCGTGCTGCATTTTACATAGCATGATCACACTTGTTTTCTTTCTTTCTATTTGTGTGGCAAGAAAAGTCTGCTTAGGAGTTTACAAAGCTAATAGCTCTAACTTGAGCAAATGTGAGACCCATTGCATTGCAAATGCTTATTTAAACTTACCCCCGGGCTCCCTATGACAATACAGATGTGGCCCATAACCTCCTAATAACATTTGATCATCTACCAATGAGACATCACGTGAAATAAGCTGCTGTTGTGTAAATTATTGGCCCAACATGAGTCTTTGTCCTTGGTACAACCTTGTACATTCTCCTTGAAGACCAACAAGTTCTGTAATGCAGTTTTTGGTGAACTCACAACATTTCTCACTTCCAGAATTCTATTCTGTGTACACTGCCTATTACAAGCAATACAATCCATCTTCTTTTGTTTTAAATGAAATCATTTTGCATTACCACTGTGACCATTTTTGCCACTGTGTTGAAGCTGATGTAGATTTACATATCTGAATTTTGACATATTCTATTTTATAATATAATAGATACCCCCTTAGCGAGTGCCTCATTTGTATTTAACATAAAAATGATGGGTGATGATAGTCACCTGCCCGATGGCTGAGCGATGCTTTGGTATAATTTTCAATATTGATGGGACGTGGCTCTGTCATTTGTAGCCTAACTTAACTTCTAACACATGCAAGCTCTTTGTGATGTTTGGGCAAAGTGGCATTGAGATCTATACAATTGTTTATTTTTACAATGGAAACCCAGAATATGCCTGCATGTTTTATTTACAGTCAATAAATTTAATTATGCCCACAATTTGAGAGGCAAACTTGTCCAGATATTGAAAATAATTGCTTTATGAAACAATATTTGTGTTTTTGAATTAAATAGATGTCATGCAAAATAAGCGTTTTTAGGATATTGTGCAAGAAAAAGGTTTACATTGCTAAATTACTGTGATTTTTCTGAATAACTTACACTTAAAAGAACATATTTTTACTAGTATACCATTATTCTTTTCATTTTTAGCCATGGCTTCTAATAGGCACTAGGAGCTGCCAGCTGCTTGAGAAAATGTATGTAGTGCAGTATCTGAGAGTTGTTGGTGGCATTGTCTGATCCAAGTATATTGGGCAATTTGTTGTTAGTGTTTTGTTCTGTTTTTTGAAGTGTGCACATTCGAAAGTCTAGTTTCATTCACCTTGAAGCACTTTTTAAAAGAAGGTAATTTTCTTTAGGACCAAGCTGTCTGTTATACCCCTTTGAAGTCACCAGCATCTAAGCAACGTGCGATATTGTATCTTCCTTTGTTACACCCTCTGTTACTGTACACCCACTGATGCCACTAATTGTTTCATCCTCACGCAATGAATGAGACTGTAAGATGCACACTCCACCAAGGAAGTCTTAGGAGTGTATGCCTCAACATGATAAGCATTGGCTTCTGTTGTCTTTTTATATTATGTTGGTGGATGCTAATATCATGGTGTCACTTTCTCATGCTCTCACTGTGGGTCTACACTCCCCATCACCAATTCCTCTCACACTGCCCATAAAGCAGTTTCATCCCTTTACCAGCTCTCCAACCACCTCCAGCCTTTGATCAACAACTCTGTCATTTGCTACAGTGCATGGTACAAAGATCTGTAGCTCGAGCTACGTCATCAATGTAAACTTCCTGCAGGTGATCGAAAAGGGACTAGAACAGGGGTAGTGTTGAGAACTCTTTCCACACCAAAATGTCCTGTGTAGTGTATGTTGAGGTGCTAAAGCCATTGAATAATTATTTTTCCACCACATACTTTCAACCATTTTGATTTTCCACCAAATGTTTAAACCAAAATATTTAACTTATTTAGATATCTTATTTGCATTCTGTCTTTAATATGAGTATCAAGATTTTGCTTGGTGAGTTCCTGGTTACATGTGAGACTACTACGGGCTAGTTGGAAGAGAAGACATGGTTACTATTAGTTAAGGCATCTTCAGCATTCATAGTATTCAGACGTTAGTCCTTAGTGAGATTCCAGTGCATTCTGGTAACCGTAGTCTTATTTTATTACAAACCTTCATATTTCCTCTCAATTGTAAGTCAGTCTCACATTCCATGTAAGCAATTTCCTCGCATAAGCTTAAATGTTTTTACCTGACTATCTTCAAACATTTATTGTAAACTTGAGTATGTGAGTCTATCCTAGTTCCTCACCTGCACACAGGGCTGATCACCTTTATGCCCGTAAAAGTAGCTCCTTACATTTCATGCAGTTTTTCTGCTTGTTCTCCTTCCCAGGTCGATCCTACCAGACAGAGTGGTCCACATTGCTCTTGTTCTATCATGTTGCCTTCCCCTCACCTGGAGGCTGCTTTGCACCCCCATTTCCATGTGCCATTTTCTCAACTCCTACCCATCCCCTGAACCGTTCTCGCAACCAGGTAGTCCTTTTTCAAATTAAATTTTTAAAGGGCTTTTATGCTGTGTTTTAAAGCATGTCTTTCACATTCCCTTTTTTATTTCCTGATCCATCTTAGATTGGTATATTAAAAAGAAAAAAATGGCCCACATTACATTGTAGTTAAAGACCATGGGGCACATGTACGAAAATTAGGTGTTAATGACACTGTTTCGATTCCCAATGGGGTCGCAAATTACCTACCTCATAAATATTCATGAGTTAGGTCGCAATTTGCGACCCCATTGGGAATGGCCGCCCTCACAGGGATGGTGGTCTTCTAGGGTCAGCAGACCACCATGTCTGTGACTGCTTTTAAATAAAGCAGTTTTTTTTTAAAATGCATCCCGTTTACCTTAGATTTCAAAAACAAAAATGAAAAGTTTTCTTTTCATTTTTTTAGAGCAGGGAGTGTCCGTGGGACCACTGCCTGCTCTGAAAAAAAAAAATTCCTACCAATTTAAAAGTGGTGCTAACTGCGATGGTTTTGTGACCGCATTTACGGTCACAAAACAATCCTAGATCGCAGTGTGGCTTGCCATTAGGAAGGGAACGCCCCTTCCTAATTGCGACTCGCAAACCCTTTTTGCGAAGCGGGAAATATATTACTCAATCGCAAACACGGGTCTGTACATCGCAAAATGCTTTTTTCTCATCGCAATTCTGGGAATTCTGCCATTTGCGATGAATAAAAAGCTTTGTACATGTGGCCCCATGGGGCAACCGTGTATTTATCAGAACCTGGGCATATCGATCAGTATAGAAAAAGGTGCCTCGTATGGGTTAGTTAAATTATACCTAGTGCAAGCTTTTGGAGAATCTGAATAAATCCTCCTCCAATCTTCATTCCTGTGAAAAGATAAGCACAGAGTCCAAAATTCGATGTGATACTAGACTTTATCACTTTTCCCTAGAATCTCACTGTTTGCAAATAGATATGATATTTGGCAAGCTGCTCTAAAGAGTAAACGTAAAGCGTGACAATGCACTGAAAATAGACGAACCAAACAACTCAGGTTAGGATAACAGACAAAGGGCTGTCATGCATAATTCATACTCGAGGGTGATTGTATAATTCATTATTTATCCATTGTGGTGCAAAATCCATCTATAAGCTGTCCATAAATTCTAATTAGGCAATGTTTCGACCCCTGATAATTAAGTGTATCTTACAGAGGACCGTAATTAAAATGTACCAGCCGTATTTTGGGAGCAAAAACTACGGTTTATAACCAATGATGGGCCGGGAAACGAAGGCTGATATTGGCCGTGGACTATGGTTTACCAGATTACAACTAAGTCGAAATCAATTTGAGTCTGCAAGTGAGAAAACGAAGAAGAACAAATGTTTCACTGGAAAACAGGCCTTTAATGTATCATCAACAGTACACTAGAATGTATCTCCATACACCCTGCCTCGATTTTTCCAGTTAAGGCATACAATTGGAGGGAAAACTTGTCAGGAGTGATATAAAATGAAATTACCAGGGAACTAAGGCCCTGATTACGATTTTAGGATATAATAGAACTTGCAATATGGCAGACGATATGTCTGTCACGTTCGTGACACAATATCCCATCCGGCAAGGTCGTAATCAGGCCAATAATGTCGACCTTAGTCATAGGTTTACCTTAATCAAAAGACACAACGTGGTAAACACCTCACCAATCAATTGAAAATATATGACTAGTCAACATGAGTATCGTTCAAGTATAGGTAAAAACAAAACGAAAAAGCAGAATATAAAACAGTGCGCAAGAAATGCTCTCAAGCGGTAATCTTTTGTAGCACTCACCGCGCTCGAAGTTATCAAGAGTGTTTTCTAACACGTGATGCATGTGTATGCATGTAGCTTCTTTATAGAGTAAGCATAGAAGCATGCACGGACCGCTGTCTCCATGACTGGAGATGAAGTATAGACAAATGGAGAATTTTGGGATGATGGCTGAAAAGCTTCTCATTGCTAAGATTTTAAATAAGTAATATTACTTTTTGAGCAGTAATTTGAGTAATCACCTGTCGGGATGATATCTTGCAGTCACATTTTTTATGACTTTTGGCTTTTTATGGCATTTGCATTGTTCGCTAATCATTTTTATACTTTTGTGAACTGCACATCTTTGTTTTAAAAATGTTGTCTTCAGATGTTGTACCATGATCCATTTGCCACACTTTTTTTCAGTTGTTCTACTATATTAAAAAACTAAAATCAAATTCAAAAATTCTCTCTGAGCTTCCCTTTTTGCTGATCACAATGCTCATCTTGTTTTATATAGATTTGCTGCAAGATACTGCTTATCTAAACATAAGGTTGGTCTCTCAAGACAAGATGGGTGCTCTTCTTTGTTCTTGTTTTTTTTAAGTTTACAGGATTAGGTTCATGTGCACAGTTTTTAACCTACAGCCTTTCATTTTCAAGGTATATTTTATGGTCTTCATGTTAGATCACATTTTCTCTGCTTGAAACTGGGGAACTTGCTGTCGGTCACAGAAAATAGAAAACTGGTCTTTCATGATCCAATTTGGAAATGACGAAAAGAGTACCTTACTTTCTCACAGGGGAAGTGGCTACAGTTTAGTAGTTGCAAAGAGCTTAGGACCTCATGGGCTTATGCTTTTATGTCATCTATTAAGTCCTATAATAATGAGTATTGCTCAACTTTATCTACCACAACTGTGGGATCAAGAGGTCCACCCACTAATGGGTCTCCCCTTGTGATGCAAAAAGCCCTTCTATATAATAAAGAGATCTGCATCAACACAGATGTTTTAACTTGCAGATGTGTACAACTCTGGGGTCATTTGTTGTGCTTGGTATGTTGTCTTTAATGTGCCAAGTCAATTCTGTGAGGTAAAGCGAAAAGTTTTTTTGGCACTGAGTGCCTTGCTTCCTTTAGTTTGAAACAGGAAATTTATAAACTATTTAGTAATACCAATGCTTTCTCTAAATCTCTTCAAGCTCTCTGTGAATCTTAAGAAAAGAGTCAGCCTCTTTCTATTAGTGAATCTCCTGCTGGAAGTTCAGACCTGCATGCTGACAGGTTCAACATGCGGACTAGACCCTCTTATAAGTAGGAGCTCCACAACATTGTTGTCTGCTGGATTTTCATTCTTCAGTGGGTGGATCAACTGTCATTAATTCTTATTATGAGTCCCCATTACAGTTTAGCTGGAGCACTATCCGCTAGAGGAATACTTCTCTGACTAATTCTGAGTAGCCCACATTTTCCTGCATCAGCAATTAGCGGGTATGAGTACTCTGGCCCAGTTTTTCTAGGTGTGGAAAACCACCTCGTAAAACAGTAAAACTCAAGGGTTGAAGGAGAAGGCATAGGCGCAGTCCACTTCTAATCTGCCGCCCTCCTAAATCTACACCAAAAGAGGGGCGGTCCCTGTAACCCAACTGGATAGGGGACAAAGGTAAAGCAAGAAAACAAAGTATCCAGCAAGGATAGATCTGTATTAATTATCTAAGCAAAAACCTTAATTTTTTACTGAGAAATAATTTCTTTATTCCAAATAAATAGATTAAATCCTAAAGTCCAAATATCGCCTGTACATAAGTATAACACATGTAAAAACAAATACAAGAACAAAAACAAGAACAAGAGCACCGTGATACATAAAAAGAAGAACTGCTGAACCATCTAGTGGCAAGCAGTCGTATTTCCAGGTGGTGACAGTTGTGGGAAGGAAATATCCTATATAGTGAAGACAATTATTCACTGAGATGAAAGTTCAATCCATTCCCCGAATTATTCAGTCTTATTCAAAATTCCAAGAGCCACTCCTTCGTTTGATATAGTCGACGCGTTTCGGCCTTATCAAATGCGGCCTCCTCGGGACAAAAGCAACAGTGCCTTGCATCACAGTACCTTCTTGGTGCCCAGCACTTTGGACTGGGAATCAGTAGTTAAGTATCCACCAGCCCTGACAGCAAACAGCCGTTACAAGTGAGCGAAAGCGTTGCGCATTGCGAGCGCGGGAAAACCAGATCTGGGCAATTTATAATAAGGCCCAAAGTTTCATAAGTTTGCATCCTGGATGGCAGAGGATTCTGTGTCTGTGCAAGTACCATTCTTTCTAAACTGAGATTTCAATTTTAGCTAAGTTTTTTTTTATTCTCTTGTCACCAAAGTGATTCCTAAATGCTAAACAACCCAAAAACGTTCAATGATTAGTATAGCTCGCTGGTGACCCAACTGCTTTTCTTATTCCTTCTCCTTTACAGTTGAGCTTGCCCTCCTGTCCTTGAGGTTGTGACCTTTAGTCTTCCTGATCTTGCAAAGGAGAATTCTACTGACCTTAGAATTAAAAAGTATTCTTTTTGTGTTAGCTTTTAAGACATTGGAGCTCCTGGCATCCAGTAGTAAGCTTATCACAAAAACTGCTTTTTCCAAAAATTAGCTTTGTCAATAATGGTAAGAAAGCTTCAGTATCTCTATCAGTATGTTGGACCTGACAGCTTTAGAGTGATTTTCTCCCCAACATTTTGCCTGCATCTTCCTCTTTTCTGACCTCATTTTTGCTGGTGTTAGGACTCTGTGCACTTTACTATTGCTAACCAGTGCTAAAGTGCTCACTCTCTACTAAACAAGGAAATATTGGTTCATCCCTAATTGGCATATTTAAAATACTTATACGTCCCTAGTGAAGTGGTACTATGTGTACGGTAAACCAGGGCCTGAAAATGAAATGCTACTAGTAATAGCCACACACAAATGGAGCTTAGGTGTTACTTGATGGGCCATCCTGGCAAGATGGGAGGAGCTGGGCACAGACTTATTTACACCTGAATAGGCTGTAGCCTGTCCACACACAAAGGGCTACAGACACCTGTGTAATGATTCTGGAGCCAGGGCAGGACCTGTGTGTACTTCAAAGGCCTGTCTTTGAAATCTCTCCCACTTTAAAGGCACCACTGTGTCCAAACACTGGACCTCAGATACCACCACTTCAGTAAACTTCTGAACCTGTGGATTTTCTGCCAGGAAGAAGGACTTCTGTGCTGCTGAAAGACTGACACTTTACTGGAGTACACTCCGCTGGACTTCTGCTTTCCTGTGCTGACCTGATGCCTGCTGCCCTCTGCCTGGGTGAGAAAGGCTGGACCTGCATCACTTGAACCCAGAACCCAGAGTGACTCCAGGGGCTAGTTGGCTGGCCATCTGATCTGAAATCTCAGGGGCATAAAAGACTTCCAACAACCCTGCTTCAGTACCTGGACTCTGCAGTCTGTGAGTCTACCTTGCTAAGTGGTGCCACAGTAGTCCTGGAGCTTTGGAAATGGGCCTAACGTGCTTACCAGTAGAACAGACACACCCACTCTGCTGATCCATGCATCCCCAAGTAGAACCAGCACATCTTCTTGTCTGAGCGGCGCATCCTTGAGCAGAATCAACGCATCACAGGTTTGGACCTGTAGCAAAAGATTTGCATTGCTGCTGCATCCAGCATCTTGGGTTTGACACATCACCTTTGGAATTGCCGCTGCTCGACACTCTTCCTGGCACAAGTTCCTCGCATCTCCCTTTAACTGCAGCTTTGACAGTGATGCCGAAATTCTGCATTGCAGCTTCACCTCTCAATGGAGTCAACCCATCTCCTTGACTGTGTAACACATCCTCGACGCCGGCCGTTACACTCTAAGCTCCGTTGACAGGATCCTCGGTGTCAACGCAACAAGACCTTGCACCACAACCTCGTTGCATTTTGGAACCGATACATTGCCCTGGCTGTGCGACTCATCTTCGATGCGGATCCACTCATCACTCTGCAACCAAGATTCAAGGTACATTGTTCTTCAGGTCGAACTGAATCTCTATAATCGTCCTGTGCTTCATTATGGTCAGCCTGAACTTGTGACTTTATCCCGGTCTGGCATAACCTGATATCCTCAATAGCGATTTGTGCTTCTTGGTGCTATTTTTACTTTAAACTTTAAATTCAATCTCTCCAGTTCTACTTATTGAATTTTTTTTGTTTTGTTCTTGTTTTATTTAATTAAACAAGAGTTCTTTTTTTGAGAATCTTCCAATACTATGGTCTTCTGCCGTGTAGCAATGGTGTAACATGGCTCCAGTCCACCATCACTGCATACATCAACGGCCCATCAGTTAAAAGCAAAGAGGGGGTAGAACCTGAAGTACAAGAGTCACTGCTGTCTAGAACTTGTACATTTTGCCCTTGTTGGTTGTGCAGTTAGCAGGCCTCTCCACTTTTGAGTTTTTGATTTCTTGATGTTAATTTGTAGAGGTCTCAACTCAACAAAGATG
Organism: Pleurodeles waltl; assembly: GCF_031143425.1. Lineage (NCBI taxonomy): Eukaryota > Metazoa > Chordata > Amphibia > Caudata > Salamandridae > Pleurodeles > Pleurodeles waltl. The sequence goes on from NC_090448.1 coordinate 555,108,308, forward strand.
TTCTAAGTGACGGGACAGGGAGGACAACATCTCCTGGACCCTTCACATTTTATGTGTAATTTGTGGCAAATTATGCATGGCGTGGGCCCTCACCAAGGTTGTGTGAATTGTTGACCCTTAGGAATGCACCCCCATTTTTCCACTATTGTTGTGTGAAAAATATGGTTGTCAATGGATCCTTTTTACTCTCCTTATCATGGGTTCAGCTTTGAGCTTCAAAACATAAGTATGCATTATGTTTCTGCACTGCAGATTTTCAGGAAATATCCCGTGTAACATGTATATGTTATTCCTTATGGCAACACATTAACGGTGGATCAAATGTACTAACAAACTTATACTTAAAGATGTATAACTACAATGCAAAGGCAAGATTTTATGCCATGCATTAACCATAGTCCAGCCTAACTAACTAGAAATCTTTACAGAGACAAGAAAATGAGCCCATGCTAAAAAGGCCTATTTAGTGAGAACTCACTGTATGGATTTGTGCTTCGGTTAAATAGTTATGTTTATAACTTCTACAATCATACTTGTTGATTCAGAGAGGCTAGTATGCTGTTTATCACCATAGCTGATAGCATCATAGCTCACTTGAAGCTCCCCTTCCTCTGCGTCATGGTTTTGCTGGCACACAATGATGCTAATAGAGTCATATTAGGTTAATCTCAGGCTTATTTTATTTCTGTAGCGGACGATCACCAGGGGCTTCCTGGCACTGCGACTAGTAAAAATATAAGGGAGGAGTTTAGACATGTGGATTAACTGTAAACAAAGTTTTTCCAGGCACGCTTGATGATCAGTTGATCGCTCTGTTTCCTTGTCACCAGGAGAAGCCTTTTCCAAGGCTTGGGGAAAGATGACGAAAAGAACGTCCCCCTCCAAGGGGGTGCCTCTGCTAATATAGGCTAGTCTAGTGTGTATATTAAAAATGGCGCACATCGTACATAGGCAAATCAGATAGCTAAAAAAAGTGGCCAGCATTTGCAAATCAGGGAAGTTTTAAACTTGTAAAGTCCTGCTGTAGAAGTGTTTTGCAAGATATGGGAGATTGCATGTATATGTACTTGCAGTAGGCAGTGTTTGTGATAAAATCACGAAAACCTACGATAAAAAGCGCACAAAAAAGCCTAGAAACAGCCAGAAACTCAGCCCATACACTGACCTGTCAAACCAGTTCTTCGGATACTGGCAGATTGTCCTACAGGTTAGTGTGACCCTGAGTGTGTGTGTGTGTTTGTGTGTGTTTACATGTGCATTCCTTTTGTAAATGACACATATTACAATGAGAAAAGTAGGGGTGTGTGAAGATTGCTTAATTTGTGTTTGTGTAATTCTGCAACATTCTGCAAAATCTATGTTAAAGTATGTGAATTGCAATACCTTCATTTATTAATCTTTTTTAATTATGATTATTGCTTTTTTGAGCATAATACATAAAATAGTCAATCGCCCCCCCCCCGAAGCCTTTCTGCCCACCCTGCCATATGTAAGTCCTCGTGAAAATAAATGCAGTCCCCCAATATACAGAGTGATCCAGTGCCTGCCTCATGAAAATCCAACCCCTCTAGCTATGGGCCTGCCCTTCAACCCGGCCCCTCTTGTTCGTAAACCTGCATTGATTGCTGTGTTTTAGAGCGAAATGCATCCCCGTGGCCACTTTGTATATGGGGACCTATTTAGTGTTACAAAATAGCAAGAAAAGCACAAGTGTCACTCACATTCTGGTCATTCGCATTGTCTATGCTAAAATCCTGCCACAAGTGTGGATAATAGCGCCACATGGTGTAATGATGTGATTTCCATTCTCCAGCCCAGAGAAAAGCTAACGCTGAAACACATATGTTCCATCTATCTGAATTGATGGAGTCCAATAAAGTAGTGTATTATATGCAGTATTTCCAGCTAAACATAGCCTGGTGCTGCACGGTCATACTGCATCCGAATAATTGACTAGGGGAGGGCTGGTAAGATGTGTCTGGACAGAGCAATAGATTAACAGTTATATTTAGATATATACACCGACATCTAGCTGGTGAAGTGGTAATGTGTGGACAGAAGGGGCTTAATGTTGTGTGTATTTAAAATATGTCTTGGCAAGCAGGAGTCATGGAACCTAATCTGGCAAATTATCTTCCTTTCTAATGCTGGGCTCACGGATATGCCTTGAGCTTCTGGAAGATGATATTTCCTGGAAGTGGGCTAGCAGGTGTGGATGCTTACTACAGTTTTAAAACCCTGTTTTAATCAAGATGGATCATAGCTCAATGTCTAAGCTGTTTGTTGGAAAACGAATGGCCACTGCTGATTGCTGACACTCTGGGTGTCCACTAAACTCAGAAGGAATGAAATCTCCCTATTAGACTTTGCCTACTTAGGGGAAAAGCTTACTGTGTGTCAAGAAAGCATCACAATGTTATGGTTCGCTAGAGGAGTATGGTTTTGGAAAGCTACAGCCTGGGTGTGATTGAATAATAAGATCACCTGTAGGTCACTTTTAGAGCAGGGGTACATAACTTGTGAGGTTACATTAGCCTTTGAGTAGAATTTCTCATGAGGGTGAGTAAATATGGCCAAAAACAATTTGGGCACCTGAATTTTTAGAAAACATGATTATATTAATATGAGTTAAGACACCTGATAGCAACAGTCTCACAACACGAACATTATATTGTTTTGCAGATTAACTAGAAAATTATTAAACCGGTATCCAAAAAAAGCTCATGATCCTTCATTCAATCCCTTCCCCCATATTATTGAGGTAAAGTCCAGTCCAAAAAGTGTTTCAGGACAACTGATCAAGTCAAAGCCTGGCTAATGCTGCTGTGGAACAGCATTAGATGACTTGACATTTCTGTGTTCATTCATCTGGCTTTGACACCAACTTTCGACATTGATAGTTTATTACAGTAGAGGAAGGCGAAGTGGGCACGCGGCTCAGACATGTCGGACGGCAGCCATCTTGAACACCTATGTATATGTTTTAGTGTTATTGGTTGGTTGGAGCAAGTTTGGCATTATCAAGGATAGAATTGACATCTAAATAGGTTGACAGTTTAGAAGTTACATTATGTTCTAAAATTTTGAAGGCTTCTGAGATGAGTGTAATAGGACTTTAGTTAGACAGTGTAATCGGGTCTAAATAGGGCTATTTGAGAAATGGTTTTTAAAATGCTAAGATTTAAATCTGTGAGGGCCTAGCCGTATATTAATGAATGATTGACAATATTATTAATCGACTGATATGGCCCAGGGAGTTTAAGTGCCATAATATTGTTGTCAGAATAACGCTTGACACAAATATTATGTTAAAAAAATAATCCACTAAACTATTGCCTCATTGGAGTTAATAATGGAAAATCTTCACCTAGTGGGTCAATATTTTTGTATATAGTATTTGTGACACAACATTAATGTCAAACAATACTTCTATGTACACTGTTCTGACATACAACCCCAAAAGGCTGCACATTAAGTGCATCAGGAGGCACAACCTGTTTTGAGCCTCAGCAGATGCAGAATTTCCCCTTTCTTGCTCAACATGTGAGGCATGGTGAACCTGTGAAAGGACAATCAACAGTTGTTCCAGTGTGCAGGATGAAGCTTCCGTGTGTCAGGATGATCGTTTGTGTGTTTGTTCAGAAACAAATCACTGTACTGGTAGTGTGTTTCTGGAAAACAAAGAGTAATGCTGAGTGGAACCCTTTTGAAAGGAGCGCCCTGCCCTGCAACCCTTCAAATTAAAGTCCTCTTCCTTTGTGGATGGGAGGTCTTTCATTAGAAATAAGACACCTATCAGGTGTTTAACCCTTAAATTGGCAGGGGTCTGCTGTAAGGGGGGCAGAGGCAGGTCCTTCACAATACTGGTGGGCTCCGTGGATTGCCCATAAAGTTCTAAATGAAACCCCTAATCTCCTATCAACCAATGAATATGGGGAAAATAGACAATGAGAGATATCATCACGATCTAGCATTATTCATTTTTAGGGTCAAGCACACAAGCTCTCCGTCCCTATTGTAATCTCTTTTTGGTCTTGTAACCACGCCCATGTCACGCCTGTAACTTTCATTGGTTCATGGGCTTGCCTTTTAAAATCCACTTGTTTTTATTAGTGAAAGGCATGCATACGTCATGCCTTTTCTGGTGTTTAGCCCTCCTCGAGTGCACTGGCCAACTACTGAAAACTTACAAGGCTCAATGTTTTCAGCCTGGTTTCTGGACTACGTTCTCTTTTTACATTCCACGCAGCGCGATTGCGCTGTTTTTTTTTTTTTTTCAATTTCTGCGCGATCGTGCTGCATTTTACATAGCATGATCACACTTGTTTTCTTTCTTTCTATTTGTGTGGCAAGAAAAGTCTGCTTAGGAGTTTACAAAGCTAATAGCTCTAACTTGAGCAAATGTGAGACCCATTGCATTGCAAATGCTTATTTAAACTTACCCCCGGGCTCCCTATGACAATACAGATGTGGCCCATAACCTCCTAATAACATTTGATCATCTACCAATGAGACATCACGTGAAATAAGCTGCTGTTGTGTAAATTATTGGCCCAACATGAGTCTTTGTCCTTGGTACAACCTTGTACATTCTCCTTGAAGACCAACAAGTTCTGTAATGCAGTTTTTGGTGAACTCACAACATTTCTCACTTCCAGAATTCTATTCTGTGTACACTGCCTATTACAAGCAATGCAATCCATCTTCTTTTGTTTTAAATGAAATCATTTTGCATTACCACTGTGACCATTTTTGCCACTGTGTTGAAGCTGATGTAGATTTACATATCTGAATTTTGACATATTCTATTTTATAATATAATAGATACCCCCTTAGCGAGTGCCTCATTTGTATTTAACATAAAAATGATGGGTGATGATAGTCACCTGCCCGATGGCTGGGCGATGCTTTGGTATAATTTTCAATATTGATGGGACGTGGCTCTGTCATTTGTAGCCTAACTTAACTTCTAACACATGCAAGCTCTTTGTGATGTTTGGGCAAAGTGGCATTGAGATCTATACAATTGTTTATTTTTACAATGGAAACCCAGAATATGCCTGCATATTTTATTTACATTCAATTAATTTAATTATGCCCACAATTTGAGAGGCAAACTTGGCCAGATATTGAAAATAATTGCTTTATGAAACAATATTTGTGTTTTTGAATTAAATAGATGGCATGCAAAATAAGCGTTTTTAGGATATTGTGCAAGAAAAAGGTTTACATTGCTAAATCACTGTGATTTTTCTGAATAACTTACATTTAAAAGAACATATTTTTACTAGTATACCATTATTCTTTTCATTTTTAGCCATGGCTTCTAATAGGCACTAGGAGCTGCCAGCTGCTTGAGAAAATGTATGTAGTGCAGTATCTGAGAGTTGTTGGTGGCATTGACTGATCCAAGTATATTGGGCAATTTGTTGTTAGTGTTTTGTTCTGTTTTTTGAAGTGTGCACATTCGAAAGTCTAGTTTCATTCACCTTGAAGCACTTTTTAAAAGAAGGTAATTTTCTTTAGGACCAAGCTGTCTGTTATACCCCTTTGAAGTCACCAGCTTCTAAGCAACGTGCAATATTGTATCTTCCTTTGTTACACCCTCTGTTACTGTACACCCACTGATGCCACTAATTGTTTCATCCTCACGCAATGAATGAGACTGTAAGATGCACACTCCACCAAGGAAGTCTTAGGAGTGTATGCCTCAACATGATAAGCATTGGCTTCTGTTGTCTTTTTATATTATGTTGGTGGATGCTAATATCATGGTGTCACTTAGTCATGCTCTCACTGTGGTTCTACACTCCCCATCACCAATTCCTCTCACACTGCCCATAAAGCAGTTTCATCCCTTTACCAGCTCTCCAACCACCTCCAGCCTTCGATCAACAACTCTGTCATTTGCTACAGTGCATGGTACAAAGATCTGTAGCTCGAGCTACGTCATCAATGTAAACTTCCTCCAGGTGATCGAAAAGGGACTAGAACAGGGGTAGTGTTGAGAACTCTTTCCACACCAAAATGTCCTGTGTAGTGTATATCGAGGTGCTACAGCCAATGAAGAATTATTTTTCCACCACATACTTTCAACCATTTTGATTTTCCACCAAATGTTTAAACCAAAATATCTAACTTATTTAGATATCTTATTTGCATTCTGTCTTTAATATGAGCATCAAGATTTTGCTTGGTGAGTTCCTGGTTACATGTGAGACTGATACGGGCCAGTTGGAAGAGAAGACATGGTTACTATTAGTTAAGGCATCTTCAGCATTCATAGTATTCAGACGTTAGTCCTTAGTGAGATTCCAGTGCATTCTGGTAACTGTAGTCTTATTTTATTACAAACCTTCATATTTCCTCTCAATTGTAAGTCAGTCTCACATTCCATGTAAGCAATTTCCTCGCATAAGCTTAAATGTTTTTACCTGACTATCTTCAAACATTTATTGTAAACTTGAGTATGTGAGTCTATCCTAGTTCATCACCTGCACACAGGGCTGATCACCTTTATGCCCGTAAAAGTAGCTCCTTACATTTCATGCAATTCTTCTGCTTGTTCTCCTTCCCAGGTCGATCCTACCAGACAGAGTGGTCCACATTGCTCTTGTTCTATCATGTTGCCTTCCCCTCACCTGGAGGCTGCTTTGCACCCCCATTTCCATGTGCCATTTTCTCAACTCCTACCCATCCCCTGAACCGTTCTCGCAACCAGGTAGTCCTTTTTCAAATTACATTTTTAAAGGGCTTTTATGCTGTGTTTTAAAGCATGTCTTTCACATTCCCTTTTTTATTTCCTGATCCATCTTAGATTGGTATATTAAAAAGAAAAAAATGGCCCACATTACATTGTAGTTAAAGACCATGGGGCACATGTACGAAAATTAGGTGTTAATGACACTGTTTCGATTCCCAATGGGGTCGCAAATGACCTACCTCATAAATATTCATGAGGTAGGTCGCAATTTGCGACCCCATTGGGAATGGCCGCCCTCACAGGGATGGTGGTCTTCTAGGGACAGCAGACCACCATGTCTGTGACTGCTTTTAAATAAAGCAGTTTTTTTTTTTAAATGCATCCCATTTAACTTAGATTTCAAAAACAAAAATGAAAAGTTTTCTTTTCATTTTTTTAGAGCAGGGAGTGTCCGTGGGACCACCGCCTGCTCTGAAAAAATATTTTTGCTACCAATTTAAAAGTGGTGCTAACTGCGATTGTTTTGTGACCGCATTCACGGTCACAAAACAATCCTAGATCGCAGTGTGGCTTGCCATTAGGAAGGGAACGCCCCTTCCTAATTGCGACTCGCAAACCCTTTTTGCGAAGCGGGAAATATATTACTGAATCGCAAACACGGGTCTGTACATCGCAAAATGCTTTTTTCTCATCGCAATTCTGGGAATTCTGCCATTTGCAATGAATAAAAAGCTTTGTACATGTGGCCCCATGGGGCAACTGTGTATTTATCAGAAACTGGGCATATCGATCAGTATAGAAAACGGTGCCTCGTATGGGTTAGTTAAATTATACCTAGTGCAAGCTTTTGGAGAATCTGAATAAATCCTCCTCCAATCTTCATTCCTGTGAAAAGATAAGCACAGAGTCCAAAATTCGATGTGATACTAGACTTTATCACTTTTCCCTAGAATCTCACTGTTTGCAAATAGATATGATATTTGGCAAGCTGTTCTAAAGAGTAAACGTAAAGCGTGACAAAGCAGTGAAAATAGACGAACCAAACAACTCAGGTTAGGATAACAGACAAAGGGCTGTCATGCATAATTCATACTCCAGGGTGATTGTATAATTCATTATTTATCCATTGGGGTGCAAAATCCATCTATAAGCTGTCCATAAATTCTAATTAGGCAAGGTTTCGACCCCTGATAATTAAGTGTATCTTCAAGAGGACCGTAATTAACATGTACCAGCCGTATTTTTGGAGAAAAAGGCGAGAAAAAACTACAGTTTATAACCAATGAGGGGCCGGGAAACGAAGGCTGATATTGGCCGTGGACTATGGTTTACCAGATTACAACTAAGTCGAAATCAATTTGAGTCTGCAAGTGAGAAAACGAAGAAGAACAAATGTTTCACTGGAAAACAGGCCTTTAATGTATCATCAACAGTACACTACAACGTATCTCCATACACCCTGCCTCGATTGGCATACAATTGGAGGGAAAACTTGTCAGGAGTGATATAAAATGAAATTACCAGGGAACTAAGGCCCTGATTACGATTTTAGGATATAATAGAACTTGCAATATGGCGGACGATATGTCTGTCACGTTCGTGACACAATATCCCATCCGGCAAGGTTGTAATCAGGCCAATAATGTTGAGCTTAGTCATAGGCTTACCTTAATCAAAAGACACAACGTGGTAAACAACTCACCAATCAATTGAAAATATATGACTAGTCAACATGAGTATCCTTCAAGTATAGGTAAAAACAAAACGAAAAAACAGAATATAAAACAGTGGGCAAGAAATGCTCTCAAGCGGTAATCTTTTATAGCACTCACCGCGCTCGAAGTTATCAAGAGTGTTTTCTAACACGTGATGCACGTTTATGCATGTAGCTTCTTTATAGAGTAAGCATAGAAGCATACACGGACCGCTGTCTCCATGACTGGAGATGAAGTATAGGAAAATGGAGAATTTTGGGATGATGGCTGAAAAGCTTGTCATTGCTAAGATTTTAAGTAAGTAATATTACTTTTTGAGCAGTAATTTGAGTAATCACCTGTCGGGATGATATCTTGCAGTCACATTTTTTATGACTTTTGGCTTTTTATGGCTTTTGCATTGTTCGCTAATCATTTTTATACTTTTGTGAACGGCACATTTTATTTTTTTAAATGTTGTCTTCAGATGTTGTACCATGATCCATATGCCACACTTTTTTCAGTTGTCCTACTATATTAAAAAACTAAAATCAAATAAAAAAATTCTCTCTGAGCTTCCCTTTTTGCTGATCACAATGCTCATCTTGTTTTATATAGATTTGCTGCAAGATACTGCTTATCTAAACATAAGGTTGGTCTCTCAAGACAAGATGGGTGCTCTTCTTTGTTCTTGTTTTTTTTAAAGTTTACAAGAGGATTAGGTTCATGTGCACAGTTTTTAACCTACAGCCTTTCATTTTCAAGGTATATTTTATGGTGTTCATGTTAGATCACATTTTCTCTGCTTGAAACTGGGGAACTTGCGGTCGGCCACAGAAAACTGGTCTTTCATGATCCAATTTGGAAATTACAAAAAGAGTACCTTACTTTCTCACAGGAGAAGTGGCTACAGTTTAGTAGTTGCAAAGAGCTTAGGACCTCATGGGCTTATGCTTTTATGTCATCTATTAAGTCCTATAATAATGAGTGTTGCTCAACTTTATCTACCACAACTGTGGGATCAAGAGGTCCACCCACTAAAGGATAATTTGGGAATTTATAATTGATAAAGGGTCTCCCCTTGTGATGCAAAAAGCCCTTCTATATAATAAAGAGATCTGCATCAACACAGATGTTTTAACTTGCAGATGTGCACAACTCTGGGGTCATTCATTGTGCTTGGTATGTTGTCTTTAATGTGGCAAGCCAATTCTGTGAGGTAAAGCGAAAAGATTTTTTGGCACTGAGTGCCTTGCTTCCTTTAGTTTGAAACAGGAAATTTATAAACTATTTAGTAATACCAATGTGACAAGTAAATGCTTTCTCTAAATCTCTTCAAGCTCTCTGTGAATCTTAAGAAAAGAGTCAGCCTCTTTCTATTAGTGAATCTCCTGCTGGAAGTTCAGACCTGCATGCTGACAGGTTCAACATGCGGACTAGACCCTCTTATAAGTAGGAGCTCCACAACATTGTTGTCTGCTGGATTTTCATTCTTCAGTGGGTGGATCAACTGTCATTAATTCTTATTATGAGTCCCCATTACAGTTTGGCTGGAGCACTATCCGCTAGAGGAATACTTCTATGACTAATTCTGAGTAGCCCACATTTCCCTGCATCAGCAATTAGCGGGTATGAATACTCTAGCCCAGTTTTGCTAGGTGTGGAAAACCACCTCGTAAAACAGAAAAAAACTCAAGGGTTTTAGGAGAAGACATAGGCGCAGTCCACTTCTAATCTGCCCCCCTCCTAAATCTGGGCAATTTATAATAAGGCCCAAAGTTTCATAAGTTCGCATCCTGGATGGCAGAGGATTCTGTGTCTGTGCAAGTAATATTCTTTCTAAGCTGAGATTTCAATTTTAGCTATGTTTTTTTTTATTCTCTTGTCACCAAAGTGATTCCTAAATGCTAAACAACCCAAAAACGTGCAATGATTAGTATAGCTCTCTGGTGACCCAACTGCTTTTCTGCTCCCACAGGTGGATATAACTGCTATTTCTTCTCCTTTACAGTTGAGCTTGCCCTCCTGTTCTTGAGGTTGTGACCTTTAGTCTTCCTGATCTTGCAAAGGAGAATTCTACTGACCTTAGAATTTAAAAGTATTCTTTTTGTGTTAGCTTTTAAGACATTGGAGCTCCTGGCATCCAGTGGTAAGCTTATCACAAAAACAGCTTTTTCCAAAAATTAGTTTTGTCAATAATGGTAAGAAAGCTTCAGTATCTCTATCAGTATGTTGGACCTGACAGCTTTAGGGTGATTTTCTACCCAACTTTTTGCCTGCAACTTCCTCTTTTCTGACCTCATTTTTGCTGGTGTTAGGACTCAGTGCACTTTAATATTGGTTCATCCCCAATTGGCATATTTAAAATCCTTATAGGTCCCTAGTGAAGTGGTACTATGTGTACGGTAAACCAGGGCCTGATAATGAAATGCTACTAGTAATAGCCACACACAAATGGAGCTTAGGTGTTACTTGATGGGCCATCCTGGCAAGATGGGAGGAGCTGGCCACAGACTTATTTACACCTGAATAGGCTGTAGCCTGTCCACACACAAAGGGCTACATACACCTGTGTAGTGAGTCTGGAGCCAGGGCAGGACCTGTGTGTGCTTCAAAGGCCTGTCTTTGAAATCTCTCCCACTTTAAAGGCACCACTGTGTCCAAACACTGGACCTCAGATACCACCACTTCAGTAAACTTCTGAACCTGTGGATTTTCTGCCAGGAAGAAGGACTACTGTGCTGCTGAAGGACTGACACTTTACTGGAGTACACTCCGCTGGACTTCTGCTTTTCTGTGCTGACCTGATGCCTGCTGCCCTCTGCCTGGGTGAGAAAGGCTGGACCTGCATCACTTGAACCCAGAGTGACTCCAGGGGATAGTTGGCTGGCCATCTGATCTGAAATCTCAGGGGCATAAAAGACTTCCAACAACCCTGCTTCTGTACCTGGACTCTGCAGTCTGTGAGTCTACCTTGCCAAGTGCTGCAACTGTAGTCCTGGAGCTTTGGAAATGGGCCTAACGTGCTTACCAGTAGAACAGACACACCCACTCTGCTGGTCCACGCATCCCCAAGCAGAACCAGCACATCTTCTTGTCTGAGCGGCGCATCCATGAGCAGAATCTACGCGTCACAGCTGCTGCATGGTTTGGACCTGTAGCAAAAGATTTGCATTGCTGCGGCATCCAGCATCTTGGGTTTGACACATCTCCTTTGGAATTGCCGCTGCTCGACACTCTTCCTGGCACAAGTTCCTCGCATCTCCCTTCAACTGCAGCTTTGACAGTGATGCTGAAATTCTGTATTGCAGCTTCACCTCTCAATGGAATCGACCCATCTCCTTGACTGTGCAACACATCCTCGACACCGGCCGTTGCACTGTAAGCTCCGTTGACAGGATCCTCGGTGTTAACGCAACAAGACCTTGCACCACAACCTCGTTGCATTTTGGAACCGATAAATTGCCCTGGCTGCGCGACTCATCTTCGATGCGGATCCACTCATCACTCGGCAACCAAGATTCAAGGTACCTTGTTCTTCTGGTCGAACTGAGTCTCTATAATCGTCCTGTGCTCCATTATGGTCAGCCTGAACTTCTGACTTTATCCCGCTCTGGCATTACTAATATCCTCAATAGCGATTTGGCTTCTTGGTGCTATTTTAACTTTAAACTTTAAATTCAATCTCTCCAGTTCTACTTATTGAATTTTTTTAGTTTTGTTCTTGTTTTATTTCTTTAAACAAGAGTTATTTTTTAGAGAATTTTCCAATTCTATGGTCTTCTGCCGTGTAGCAATGTTGTAACATGGCTCCAGTCCACCATCACTGCATACATCAACGGCCCAACAGTTAAAAGCAAAGAGGGGGTAGAACCTGAAGTATAAGAGTCACTGCTGTCTAGAACTTGTACATTTTGCCCTTTTTGGCTGTGCAGTTAGCAGGCCTCTCCGCTTTTGAGTATTTGATTTCTTGATGTTAATTTGTAGAGGTCTCAACTCAACAAAGATGTTCTAAGTGACGGGACAGGGAGGACAACATCTCCTGGACCCTTCACATTTTATCTGTAATTTGTGGCAAATTATGCATGGCGTGGGCCCTCACCAAGGTTGTGTGAATTGTTGACCCTTAGGAATGCGCCCCCATTTTTCCACTATTGTGTGAAAAATATGGTTGTCAATGGATCCTTTTTACTCTCCTTATCATGGGTTCAGCTTTGAGCTTCAAAACATAAGTATGCATTATGTTTCTGCACTGCAGATTTTCAGGAAATATCCCGTGTAACATGTAAATGTTGTTCCTTAGGGCAACACATTAACGGTGGATCAAATGTACTAACAAACCTATACTTAAAGATGTATAACTACAATGCAAAGGCAAGATTCCATGCCATGCATTAACCATAGTCCAGCCTAATTAACTAGAAATCTTTACAGAGACAAGAAAATTAGCCCATGCTAAAAAGGCTTATTTAGTGAGAACTCACTGTATGGATTTGTGCTCCGGTTAAATAGTAATGTTTATAACTTCTACAATCATACTTGTTGATTCAGAAAGGCTAGTATGCTGTTTATCACCGTAGCTGAAAGCATCATAGCTCACTTGAAGCTCCCCCTCCTCTGCGTCATGGTTTTGCTGGCACACAATGATGCTAATAGAGTCATATTAGGTTAATCTCAGGCTTATTTTATTTCTGTAGAGGACGATCACCAAGGGGCTTCCTGGCACTGCGACTAGTAAAAATATAAGGGAGGAGTTTAGACATGTGGATTAACTGTAAACAAAGGTTTTCCAGGCATGCTTGATGATCAGTTGATCACTCTGTTTCCTTGTCACCAGGAGAAGCCTTTTCCAAGGCTTGGGGAAAGATGACGAAAAGAACGGCCCCCTCCAAGGGGGTGCCTCTGCTAATATAGGCTAGTCTAGTGTGTATATTAAAAATGGCGCACAACGTACATAGGCAAATCAGATAGCTAAAAAAAGTGGCCAGCATTTGCAAATCAGGGAAGTTTTAAACTTATAAAGTCCTGCTGTAGAAGTGTTTTGCAAGATATGGGAGATTGCATGCATATGTACTTGCAGTAGGCAGTGTTTGTGGTAAAATCACGAAAACCTACGATAAAAAGCGCACAAAAAAGCCTAGAAACAGCCGGAAACTCAGCCCATACACTGACCTGTCAAACCAGTTCTTCAGATACTGGCAGATTGCCTACAGGTTAGTGTGACCCTGAGTGTGTGTGTGTGTTTGTGTGTGTTTACATGTGCATTCCTTTTGTAAATGACACATATTACAATGAGAAAAGTAGGGGTGTGTGAAGATTGCTTAATTTGTGTTTGTGTAATTCTGCAACATTCTTCAAAATCTATGTTAAAGTATGTGAATTGCAATACCTTAATTTATTAATCTTTTTTAATTATGTTTATTGCTTTTTTGAGCATAATACATAAAATAGTCAATCGCCCCCCCGAAGCCTTTCTGCCCACCCTGCACATGTAAGTCCTCGTGAAAATAAATGCAGTCCCCCAATATACAGAGTGATCCAGTGCCTGCCTCATGAAACTCCAACCCCTCTAGCTATGGGCCTGCCCTTCCACCAGGCCCCTCTTGTTCGTAAACCTGCATTGATAGCTGTGTTTTAGAGCAAAATGCATTCCCGTGGCCACTTTGTATATGAGGACCTATTTAGTGTTACAAAATAGAAAGAAAAGCACAAGTGTCACTCACATTCTGGTCATTCGCATTGTCTATGCTAAAATCCTGCCATAGGTGTGGATAATAGCGCCACGTGGTGTAATGATGTGATTTCCATTCTCCAGCCCAGAGAAAAGCTAATGCTGAAACACATATGTTTCATCTATCTGAATTGATGGAGTCCAATAAAGTAGTGAATTATATGCAGTATTTCCAGCTAAACATAGCCTGGTGCTGCACGGTCATACTGCATCCGAATAATTGACTAGGGGAGGGCTGGTAAGATGTGTCTGGACAGAGCAATAGATGAACAGTTATATTTAGATATATACATTGACATCTAGCTGGTGAAGTGGTAATGTGTGGACAGAAGGGGCTTAATGTTGTGTGTATTTAAAATATGTCTTGGCAAGCAGGAGTCATGGAACCTAATCTGGCAAATTATCTTCCTTTCTAATGCAGGGCTCACGGATATGCCTTGAGCTTCTGGAAGCTGATATTTCCTGGAAGTGGGCTAGCAGGTGTGGATGCTTACTACAGTTTTAAAACCCTGTTTTATTCAAGATGGATCATAGCTCAATGTCTAAGCTGTTTGTTGGAAAACGAATTGCCATTGCTGATTGCTGATAGCAATAGGGGTAGCCTGGCCACTCTGGGTGTCCACTAAACTCAGAAGGAATGAAATCTCCCTATTAGACTTTGCCTACTTAGGGGAAAAGCTTACTGTGTGTCAAGAAAGCATCACAATGTTATGGTTCGCTAGAGGAGTATGGTTTTGGAAAGCTACAGCCTGGGTGTGATTCAATAATAAGATCACCTGTAGGTCACTTTTAGAGCAGGGGTACATAACTTGTGAGGTTACATTAGCCTTTGAGTAGAATTTCTCATGAGGGTGAGTAAATATGGCCAAAAACAATTTGGGCACCTGAATTTTTAGAAAACATGATTATATTAATATGAATTAAGACACCTGATAGCAACAGTGTCACAACACGAACATTATATTTTTTTGCAGATTAACTAGAAATTTGTTAAACCGGTGTCCAAAGAAAGCTCATGATCCTTCATTCAATCCCTTCCCCCATATTATTGAGGTAAAGTTCAGTCCAAAAAGTGTTTCAGGACAACTGATCAAGTCAAAGCCTGGCTAATGCTGCTGTGGAAAACCAGTAGATGAGTTGACATTTCTGTGTTCATTCATCTGCCTTTGACACCAACTTTTGACATTGATAGTTTATTACAGTAGAGGAAGGCGAAGTGGGCACTCGGCTCAGACATGTCGGACGGCAGCCATCTTGAACACCTATGTATATGTTTTAGTGTTATGGGTTGGTTGGAGCAAGTTTGGCATCATCAAGGATAGAGTTGACATCTAAATATGATGACAGTTTAGAAGTTACATTATGTTCTAAAATGTTGAAGGCTTCTGAGATGAGTGTAATAGGACTTTAGTTAGACAGTGTAATCGGGTCTAAATAGGGCTATTTGAGAAATGGTTTTTAAAATGCCAAGATTTAAATCTGTGAGGGCCTAGCCGTATATTAATGAATGATTTACAATATTATTAATCGACTGAAATAGCCCAGGGAGTTTAAGTGCCATAATATTGTTGTCAGAATAACGCTTGACACAAATATTATGTTAAAAAAATAATCCACTAAAATATTGCCTCATTGGAGTTAATAATGGAAAATCTTCACCTAGTGGGTCAATATTTTTGTATATAG
This sequence comes from Pleurodeles waltl, assembly GCF_031143425.1. Lineage (NCBI taxonomy): Eukaryota > Metazoa > Chordata > Amphibia > Caudata > Salamandridae > Pleurodeles > Pleurodeles waltl. The sequence goes on from NC_090448.1 coordinate 555,124,122, forward strand.
TATTTGTGACACAACATTAATGTCAAACAATACTTCTATGTACACTGTTCTGACATACAACCCCAAAAGGCTGCACATTTAGTGCATCAGGAGGCACAACCTGTTTTGAGCCCCAGCGGATGCAGAATTTCCCCTTTCTTGCTCAACATGTGAGGCATGGTGAACCTGTGAAAGGACAATCAACAGTTGTTCCAGTGTGCAGGAAGAAGCTTCCGTGTGTCAGGATGATCGTTTGTGTGTTTGTTCAGAAACAAATCACTGCACTGGTAGTGTGTTTCTGGAAAACAAAGAGAATTGCTGAGTGGAACCCTTTTGAAAGGAGCGCCCCGCCCTGCAACGCTTCAAATTAAAGTCCTCTCTCTTTGTGGATGGGAGGTCTTTCATTAGAAATAAGACACCTATCTGGTGTTTAACCCTTAAATTGGCTGGGGTCTGCTGTAAGGGGGGCAGAGGCAGGTCCTCCACAACACTGGTGGGCTCTGTGGATTGCCCATAAAGTTCAAAATGAAACCCCTAATCTCCTATCAACCAATGAATATGGGGAAAATAGACAATGAGAGATATCATCACGATCTAGCATTATTCATTTTTAGGGTCGAGCACACAAGCTCTCCGTCCCTTTTGTAATCTCTTTTTGGTCTTGTAACCACGCCCATGTCACGCCTGTAACTTTCATTGGTTCATGGGCTTGCCTTTTAAAATGCACTTGTTTTTATTAGTGAAAGGCATGCATACGTCATGCCTTTTCTGGTGTTTAGCCCTCCTCGAGTGCACCGGCCAACTACTGAAAACTTACAAGGCTCAATGTTTTCAGCCTGGTTTCTGGACTACGTTCTCTTTTTACATTCCACGCAGCGCAATTGCGCTGTTTTTTTTTTTTCAATTTCTGCGCGATCGTGCTGCATTTTACATAGCATGATCACACTTGTTTTCTTTCTATTTGTGTGGCAAGAAAAGTCTGGTTAGGAGTTTACAACGCTAATAGCTCTAACTTGAGCAAATGTGATACCCATTGCATTGCAAATGCTTATTTAAACTTACCCCAGGGCTCCCTATGACAATACAGATGTGGCCCATAACCTCCTAGTAACATTTGATCATCTACAAATGAGACATCACGTGAAATAAGCTGCTGTTGTGTAAATTATTGGCCCAACATGAGTCTTTGTCCTTGGTACAACCTTGTACATTCTCCTTGAAGACCAACAAGTTCTGTAATGCAGTTTTTGGCGAACTCACAACATTTCTCACTTCCAGAATTCTATTCTGTGTACACTGCCTATTACAAGCAATGTAATCCATTTTCTTTTGTTTCAAATGAAATCATTTTGCATTACCACTGTGACCATTTTTGCCACTGTGTTGAAGCTGATGTAGATTTACATATCTGAATTTTGACATATTCTATTTTATAATATAATAGATACCCCCTTAGCGAGAGCCTCATTTCTATTTAACATAAAAATGATGGGTGATGATAGTCACCTGCCCGATAGCTGAGCGATGCTTTGGTATAATTTTCAATATTGATGGGACGTGGCTCTGTCATTTGTAGCCTAACTTAACTTCTAACACAAGCAAGATCTTAGTGATGTTTGGGCAAAGTGGCATTGAGATCTATACAATTGTTTTTTTTTTACAATGGAAGCCCAGAAGATGCCTGCATATTTTATTTACAGTCAATGAATTTAATAATGCCACAATTTGAGAGGCAATCTTGTCCAGATATTGAAAATAATTGCTTTATGAAACAATATTTGTGTTTTTGAATTAAATAGATGGCATGCAAAATAAGCGTTTTTAGGATATTGTGCAAGAAAAAGGTTTACATTGCTAAATTACTGTGATTTTTCTGAATAACTTACATTTAAAAGAACATATTTTTACTAGTATACCATTATTCTTTTCATTTTTAGCCATGGCTTCTAATAGGCACTAGGAGCTGCCAGCTGCTTGAGAAAATGTATGTAGTGCAGTATCTGAGAGTTGTTGGTGGCATTGACTGATCCAAGTATATTGGGCAATTTGTTGTTAGTGTTTTGTTCTGTTTTTTGAAGTGTGCACATTCGAAAGTCTAGTTTCATTCACCATGAAGCACTTTTAAAAATAAGGTAATTTTCTTTAGGACCAAGCTGTCTGTTATACCCCTTTGAAGTCACCAGCATCGAAGCAACGTGCGATATTGTATCTTCCTTTGTTACACCCTCTGTTACTGTACACCCACTGATGCCACTAATTGTTTCATCCTCACGCAATGAATGAGACTGTAAGATGCACACTCCACCAAGGAAGTCTTAGGAGTGTATGCCTCAACACGATAAGCATTGGCTTCTGTTGTCTTTTTATATTATGTTGGTGGATGCTAATATCATGGTGCCACTTAGTCATGCTCTCACTGTGGTTCTACACTCCCTATCACCAATTCCTCTCACACTGCCCATAAAGCAGTTTTATCCCTTTACCAGCTCTCCAACCACTTCCAGCCTTTGATCAACAACTCTGTCATTTGCTACAGTGCATGGTACAAAGATCTGTGGCTCAAGCTACGTCATCAATGTAAACTTCCTCCAGGTGATCGAAAAGGGACTAGAACAGGGGTAGTGTTGAGAACTCTTTCCACCCCAAAATGTCCTGTGTAGTGTATGTTGAGGTGCTACAGCCATTGAAGAATTATTTTCCACCACATACTTTCAACCATTTTGATTTTCCACCAAATGTTTAAACCAAAATATCTAACTTATTTAGATATCTTATTTGCATTCTGTCTTTAATATGAGTATCAAGATTTTGCTTGGTGAGTTCCTGGTTACATGTGAGACTACTACGGGCCAGTTGGATGAGAAGACATGGTTACTATTAGTTAAGGCATCTTCAGCATTCATAGTATTCAGACGTTAGTCCTTAGTGAGATTCCAGTGCATTCTGGTAACTGTAGTCTTATTTTATTACAAACCTTCATATTTCCTCTCAATTGTAAGTCAGTCTCACATTCCATGTAAGCAATTTCCTCGCATAAGCTTAAATGTTTTACCTGACTATCTTCAAACATTTATTGTAAACTTGAGTAGGTGAGTCTATCCTAGTTCCTCACCTGCACACAGGGCTGATCACCTTTATGCCCGTAAAAGTAGCTCCTTACATTTCATGCAGTTTTTCTGCTTGTTCTCCTTCCCAGGTCGATCCTACCAGACAGAGTGGTCCACATTGCTCTTGTTCTATCATGTTGCCTTCCCCTCACCTGGAGGCTGCTTTGCACCCCCATTTCCATGTGCCATTTTCTCAGCTCCTACCCATCCCCTGAACAGTTCTCGCAACCAGGTAGTCCTTTTTCAAATTACATTTTTAAAGGGCTTTTATGCTGTGTTTTAAAGCATATCTTTCACATTCCCTTTTTTTATTTCCTGATCCATCTTAGATTCGTATATTAAAAAGAAATAAATGGCGCACATTACATTGTAGTTAAAGACCATGGGGCACATGTACAAAAAATTAGGTGTTAATGACACTGTTTCGATTCCCAATGGGGTCGCAAATGACCTACCTCATAAATATTCATGAGGTAGGTTGCAATTTGCGACCCCATTGGGAATGGCCGCCCTCACAGGGATGGTGGTCTTCTAGGGACAGCAGACCACCATGTCTGTGACTGCTTTTAAATAAAGCAGTTTTTTTTTTTAAATGCATCCTGTTTACCTTAGATTTCAAAAACAAAAATGAAAAGTTTTCTTTTCATTTTTTCAGAGCAGGCAGTGTCCGTGGGACCACTGCCTGCTCTGAAAAAATATTTTTGCCTCCAATTTAAAAGTGGTGCTAACTGCGATTGTTTTGTGACCGCATTCACGGTCACAAAACAATCCTAGATCACAGTGTGGCTTGCCATTAGGAAGGGAACGCCCCTTCCTAATTGCGACTCGCAAACCCTTTTTGCGAAGCGGGAAATATATTACTGAATCGCAAACACGGGTCTGTACATCGCAAAATGCTTTCTTCTCATCGCAATTCTTGGAATTCTTCCACTTTTGATGAATAAAAAGCTTTGTACATGTGGCCCCATGGGGCAACCGTGTATTTATCAGAACCTGGGCATATCGATCAGTATAGAAAACGGTGCATCGTATGGGTTAGTTAAATTATACCTAGTGCAAGCTTTTGGAGAATCTGAATAAATCCTCCTCCAATCTTCATTCCTGTGAAAAGATAAGCACAGAGTCCAAAATTCGATGTGATACTAGACTTTATCACTTTTCCCTAGAATCTCACTGTTTGCAAATAGATATGATATTTGGCAAGTTGCTCTAAAGAGTAAACGTAAAGCGTGACAATGCAGTGAAAATAGACGAACCAAACAACTCAGGTTAGGATAACAGACAAAGGGCTGTCATGCATAATTCATACTCGAGGGTGATTGTATAATTCATTATTTATCCATTTGGGTGCAAAATCCATCTATAAGCTGTCCATAAATTCTAATTAGGCAATGTTTCGACCCCTAATAATTAAGTGTATCTTCAAGAGGACCGTAATTAACATGTACCAGCCGTAGTTTTGGAGAAAAAGGCGAGAAAAAACTACAGTTTATAACCAATGATGGTCCGGGAAACGAAGGCTGATATTGGCCGTGGACTATGGTTTACCAGATTACAACTAAGTCGAAATCAATTTGAGTCTGCAAGTGAGAAAACGAAGAAGAACAAATGTTTCACTGGAAAACAGGCCTTTAATGTATCATCAACAGTACACTACAATGGTATCTCCATACACCCTGCCTCGATTTTTCCAGCTAAGGCATATAATTGGAGGGAAAACTTGTCAGGAGTGATATAAAATGAAATTACCAGTGAACTAAGGCCCTGATTACGATTTTAGGATATAATAGAACTTGCAATATGGCGGACGATATGTCTGTCACGTTCGTGACAGAATATCCCATCCGGCAAGTTCGTAATCAGGCCAATAATGTTGAGCTTAGTCATAGGTTTACCTTAATCAAAAGACACAACGTGGTAAACTACTCACCAATCAATTGAAAGTATATGACTAGTCAACATGAGTATGCTTCAAGTATAGGTAAAAATAAAACGAAAAAGCAGAATATAAAACAGTGGGCAAGAAATGCTCTCAAGCGGTAATCTTTTGTAGCACTCACCGCGCTCGAAGATATCAAGAGTGTTTTCTAACACGTGATGCAGGTGTATGCATGTAGCTTCTTTATAGAGTAAGCATAGAAGCATGCACGGACCGCTGTCTCCATGACTGGAGATGAAGTATAGACACATGGAGAATTTTGGGATAATGGCTGAAAAGCTTGTCATTGCTAAGATTTTAAATAAGTAATATTGCTTTTTGAGCAGTAATTTGAGTAATCACCTGTCGGGATGATATCTTGTAGTCACATTTTGTATGACTTTTGGCTTTTTATGGCTTTTGCATTGTTCGCTAATCATTTTTATACTTTTGTGAACTGCACATTTTTGTTTTAAAAATGTTGTCTTCAGATGTTGTACCATGATCCATATGCCACACTTTTTTCAGTTGTCCTACTATATTAAAAAACTAAAATCAAATTCAAAAATTCTCTCTGATGTTCCCTTTTTGCTGATCACAATGCTCATCTTCTTTTATATAGATTTGCTGTAAGATACTGCTTATCTAAACATAAGGTTGGTCTCTCAAGACAAGATGGGTGCTCTTCTTTGTTCTTGTTTTTTTTAAGTTTACAGGATTAGGTTCATGTGCACAGTTTTTAACCTACAGCCTTTCATTTTCAAGGTATATTTTATGGTGTTCATGTTAGATCACATTTTCTCTGCTTGAAACTGGGGAACTTGCTGTCGGTCACAGAAAATAGAAAACTGGTCTTTCATGATCCAATTTGGAAATGACAAAAAGAGTACCTTACTTTCTCACAGGGGAAGTGGCTACAGTTTAGTAGTTGCAAAGAGCTTAGGACCTCATGGGCTTATGCTTTTATGTCATCTATTAAGTCCTATAATAATGAGCATTGCTCAACTTCATCTACCACAACTGTGGGATCAAGAGGTCCACCCACTAATGGATAATTTTGGAATTTATAATTGATAAAGGGTCTCCCCTTGTGATGCAAAAAGCCCTTCTATATAATAAAGAGATCTGCATCAACACAGATGTTTTAACTTGCAGATGTGCACAACTCTGGGGTCATTCATTGTGCTTGGTATGTTGTCTTTAATGTGGCAAGTTAATTCGTTGGGTGAGGTAAAGGGAAAAGTTTTTGTTGCCACTGAGTGCCTTGCTTCCTTTAGTTTGAAACAGGAAATTTATAAACTATTTAGTAATACCAATGTGATGCTTTGCATCAAAAAACAAGTAAATGCTTTCTCTAAATCTCTTCAAGCTCTCTGTGAATCTTAAGAAAAGAGTCAGCCTCTTTCTATTAGTGAATCTCCTGCTGGAAGTTCAGACCTGCATGCTGACAGGTTCAACATGCGGACTAGACCCTCTTATAAGTAGGAGCTCCACAACATTGTTGTCTGCTGGATTTTCATTCTTCAGTGGGTGGATCAACTGTCATTAATTCTTATTATGAGTCCCCATTACAGTTTGGCTGGAGTATTATCCGCTAGAGGAATACTTCTCTGACTAATTCTGAGTAGCCCACATTTCCCTGCATCAGCAATTAGCGGGTATGAGTACTCTGGCCCAGTTTTGCTAGGTGTGGAAAACCACCTCGTAAAACAGAAAAAACTCAAGGGTTGGAGGAGAAGACAAAGGCGCAGTCCACTTCTAATCTGACCCCCTCCTAAATCTGAGCAATTTATAATAAGGCCCAAAGTTTCATAAGTTCTCATCCTGGATGGCAGAGGATTCTGTGTCTGTGCAAGTACCATTCTTTCTAAGCTGAGATTTCAATTTTAGCTATGTTTTTTTTTATTCTCTTGTCACCAAAGTGATTCCTAAATGCTAAACAACCCAAAAACGTGCAATGATTAGTATAGCTCTCTGGTGACCCAACTGCTTTTCTGCTCCCACAGGCGGATATAACTGCTATTTCTTCTTTACAGTTGAGCTTGCCCTCCTGTTCTTGAGGTTGTGACCTTTAGTCTTCCTGATCTTGCAAAGGAGAATTCTACTGACCTTAGAACTTAAAAGTATTCTTTTTGTGTTAGCTTTTAAGACATTGGAGCTCCTGGCATCCAGTAGTAAGCTTATCACAAAAACAGGTTTTTCCAAAAATTAGTTTTGTCAAAAATGATTAGAAAGCTTCAGTATCTCTATCAGTATGTTGGACCTGACAGCTTTAGGGTGATTTTCTCCCCAACTTTTTGCCTGCATCTTCCTCTTTTCTGACCTCGTTTTTGCTGGTGTTAGGACTCTGTGCACTTTACTATTGCTAACCAGTGCTAAAGTGGTCACTCTCTACTAAACAAGGAAATATTGGTTCATCCCCAATTGGCATATTTAAAATACTTATAGGTCCCTAGTGAAGTGGTACTATGTGTACGGTAAACCAGGGCCTGAAAATGAAATGCTACTAGTAATAGCCACACACAAATGGAGCTTAGGTGTTACTTGATGGGCCATCCTGGCAAGATGGGAGGAGCTGGGCACAGACTTATTTACACCTGAATAGGCTGTAGCCTGTCCACACACAAAGGGCTACATACACCTGTGTAGTGAGTCTGGAGCCAGGGCAGGACCTGTGTGTACTTCAAAGGCCTGTCTTTGAAATCTCTCCCACTTTAAAGGCACCAGTGGGTCCAAACACTGGACCTCAGATACCACCACTTCAGTAAACTTCTGAACCTGTGGATTTTTTGCCAGGAAGAAGGACTACTGTGCTGCTGAAGGACTGACACTTTACTGGAGTACACTCCGCTGGACTTCTGCTTTCCTGTGCTGACCTGATGCCTGCTGCCCTCTGCCTGGGTGAGAAAGGCTGGACCTGCATCACTTGAACCCAGAACCCAGAGTGACTCCAGGGGCTAGTTGGCTGGCCATCTGATCTGAAATCTCAGGGGCATAAAAGACTTCCAACAACTCTGCTTCTGTACCTGGACTCTGCAGTCTGTGAGTCTACCTTGCCAAGTGGTGCCACTGTAGTCCTGGAGCTTTGGAAATGGGCCTAAGGTGCTTACCAGTAGAACAGACACACCCACTCTGCTGATCCACGCATCCCCAAGCAGAACCAGCACATCTTCTTGTCTGAGCGGCGCATCCTTGAGCAGAATCAACGCATCACAGCTGCTGCATGGTTTGGACCTGTAGCAAAAGATTTGCATTGCTGCTGCATCCAGCATCTTGGGTTTGACACATCACCTTTGGAATTGCCGCTGCTCGACACTCTTCCTGGCACAAGTTCCTCGCATCTCCCTTCAACTGCAGCTTTGACAGTGATGCCGAAATTCTGCATTGCAGCTTCACCTCTCAATGGAATCGACCCATCTCCTTGACTGTGCAACACATCCTCGATGCCGGCCGTTGCTCTGTAAGCTCCGTTGACAGGCTCCTCGGTGTCAATGCATCAAGACCTTGAACCACAACCTCGTTGCATTTTGGAACCGATACATTGCCCTGGCTGCGCGACTCATCTTCGATGCGGATCCACTCATCACTCTGCAACCAAGATTCAAGGTACCTTGTTCTTCAGGTCGAACTGAGTCTCTATAATCGTCCTGTGCTCCATTATGGTCAGCCTGAACTTGTGACTTTATCCCGGTCTGGAATAACCTGATATCCTCAATAGCGATTTGTGCTTCTTGGTGCTATTTTTACTTTAAACTTTAAATTCAATCTCTCCAGTTCTACTTATTGAATTTATTTAGTTTTGTTCTTGTTTTATTTCTTTAAACAAGAGTTATTTTTTTGAGAATCTTCCAATACTCTGGTCTTCTGCTGTGTAGCAATGGTGTAACATGGCTCCAGTCCACCATCACTGCATACATCAACGGCCCATCAGTTAAAAGCAAAGAGGGGGTAGAACCTGAAGTACAAGAGTCACTGCTGTCTAGAACCTGTACATTTTGCCCTTGTTGGTTGTGCAGTTAGAAGGCCTCTCCACTTTTGAGTATTTGATTTCTTGATGTTAATTTGTAGAGGTCTCAACTCAACAAAGATGTTCTAAGTGACGGGACAGGGAGGACAACATCTCCTGGACCCTTCACATTTTATCTGTAATTTGTGGCAAATTATGCATGGCGTGGGCCCTCACCAAGGTTGTGTGAATTGTTGACCCTTAGGAATGCACCCCCATTTTTCCACTATTGTTGTGTGAAAAATATGGTTGTCAATGGATCCTTTTTACTCTCCTTATCATGGGTTCAGCTTTGAGCTTCAAAACATAAGTATGCATTATGTTTCTGCACTGCAGATTTTCAGGAAATATCCTGTGTAACATGTAAATGTTGTTCCTTAGGGGAACACATTAACGGTGGATTAAATGTACTAACAAACTTACACTTAAAGATGTATAACTACAATGCAAAGGCAAGATTCCATGCCATGCATTAACCATAGTCCAGCCTAACTAACTAGAAATCTTGACAGAGACAAGAAAATGAGCCCATGCTAAAATGGCTTATTTAGTGAGAACTCACTGTATGGATTTGTGCTCCGGTTAAATAGTTATGTTTATAACATCTACAATCATACTTGTTGATTCAGAGAGGCTAGTATGCTGTTTATCACCATAGCTGATAGCATCATAGCTCACATGAAGCTCCCCTTCCTCTGCGTCATTATTTTGCTGGCACACAATGATGCTAATAGAGTCATATTAGGTTAATCTCAGGCTTATTTTATTTCTGTAGCGGACGATCACCAAGGGGCTTCCTGGCACTGCGACTAGTAAAAATATAAGGGAGGAGTTTAGACATGTGGATTAACTGTAAACAAAGGTTTTCCAGGCACGTTTGATGATCAGTTGATCGCTCTGTTTCCTTGTCACCAGGAGAAGCCTTTTCCAAGGCTTGGGGAAAGATGACAAAAAGAACGGCCCCCTCCAAGCGGGTGCCTCTACTAATATAGGCTAGTCTAGTGTGTATATTAAAAATGGCGCACATCGTACATAGGCAAATCAGATAGCTAAAAAAAGTGGCCAGCATTTGAAAATCAGGGAAGTTTTAAACTTGTAATGTCCTGCTGTAGAAGTGTTTTGCAAGATATGGGAGACTGCATGCATAAGTACTTTCAGTAGGCAGTGTTTGTGGTAAAATCACGAAAACCTACGATAAAAAGCACACAAAAAAGCCTAGAAACAGCCAGAAACTCAGCCCATACACTGACCTGTCAAACCAGTTCTTCAGATACTGGCAGATTGTCCTACAGGTTAGTGTGACCGTGAGTGTGTGTGTGTGTTTGTGTGTGTTTACATGTGCAGTCCTTTTGTAAATGACACATATTACAATGAGAAAAGTAGGGGTGTTTGAAGATTGCTTAATTTGAGTTTGTGTAATTCTGCAACATTCTTCAAAATCTATGTTAAAGTATGTGAATTGCAATACCTTCATTTATTAATCTTTTTAATTATGTTTATTGCTTTTTTGAGCATAATACATAAAATAGTCAATCGCCCCCCCACCGAAGCCTTTCTGACCACCCTGCCAAATGTAAGTCCTCGTGAAAATAAATGCAGCCCCCCAATATACAGAGTGATCCAGTGCCTGCCTCATGAAACTCCAACCCCTCTAGCTATGGGCCTGCCCTTCAACCCAGCCCCTCTTGTTCGTAAACCTGCATTGATTGCTGTGTTTTAGAGCGAAATGCATCCTCGTGGCCACTTTGTATTTGAGGACCTATTTAATGTTACACAATAGCAAGAAAAGCACAAGTGTCACTCACATTCTGGTCATTCGCATTGTCTATGCTAAAGTCCTGCCACAAGTGTGGATAATAGCGCCACATGGTGTAATGATGTGATTTCCATTCTCCAGCCCAGAGAAAAGCTAACGCTGAAACACATATGTTTCATGTATCTGAATTAATGGAGTCCAATAAAGTAGTGTATTATATGCAGTATTTCCAGCTAAACATAGCCTGGTGCTGCACGGTCATACTGCATCCGAATAATTGACTAGGGGAGGGCTGGTAAGATGTGTCTGGATAGAACAATAGATGAACAGTTATATTTAGATATATACATCGACATCTAGCTGGTGAAGTGGTAATGTGTGGACAGAAGGGGCTTAATGTTGTGTGTATTTAAAATATGTCTTGGCAAGCAGGAGTCATGGAACCTAATCTGGGAAATTATCTTCCTTTCTAATGCTGGGCTCACGGATATGCCTTGAACTTCTGAAAGCTGATATTTCCTGGAAGTGGGCTAGCAGGTTTGGATGCTTACTACAGTTTTAAAACCCTGTTTTAATCAAGATGGATCATATCTCAATGTCTAAGCTGTTTGTTGGAAAACAAATGGCCACTGCTGATTGATGATAGTAATAGGGGTAGCCTGGCCACTCTGGGTGTCCACTAAACTCAGAAGGAATGAAATCTCCCTATTAGACTTTGCCTACTTAGGGGAAAAGCTTACTGTGTGTCAAGAAAGCATCACAATGTTATGTTTCGCTAGAGGAGTATGGTTTTGGAAAGCTACAGCCTGGGTGTGATTGAATAATAAGATCACCTGTAGATCACTTTTAGAGCAGGGGTACATAACTTGTGAGGTTACATTAGCCTTTGAGTAGAATTTCTCATGAGGGTGAGTAAATATGGCCAAAAACAATTTGGGCAACTGAATTTTTAGAAAACATGATTATATTAATATGAATTAAGACACCTGATAGCAACAGTCTCACAACATGAACATTATATTTTTTGCAGATTAACTAGAAATTTGTTAAACCGGTTTCTAAATAAAGCCCATGATCCCTCATTCAATCCATTCCCCCATAATATTGAGGTAAAGTCCAGTCAAAAAAGTGTTACAGGACAACTGTTCAAGTCAAAGCCTGGCTAATGCTGCTGTGGAACAGCATTAGATGAGTTGACATTTCTGTGTTCATTCATCTGGCTTTGACACCAACTTTCGACATTGATAGTTTATTACAGTAGAGGAAGGCGAAGTGGGCACTCGGCTCAGACATGTCGGACGGCAGCCATCTTGAACACCTATGTATATGTTTTAGTGTTATTGGTTGGTTGGAGCAAGTTTGGCATCAACAAGGATAGAGTTGACATCTAAATAAGTTGACAGTTTAGAGGTTCTAAAATTTTGAAGGCCTCTGAGATGAGTGTCATAGGATTTTAGTTAGACAGTGTAATTGGGTCTAAATAGGGCTATTTGAGAAATGGTTTTTAAAATGCCAAGATTTAAATCTGTGAGGGCCTAGCCGTATATTAATGAATGATTGACAATATTATTAATCGACTGAAATAGCCCAGGGAATTTAAGTGCCATAATATTGTTGTCAGAATAACGCTTGACACAAATATTATGTTAAAAAAATAATCCACTGAAATATTGCCTCATTGGAGTTAATAATGGAAAATCTTCACCTAGTGGGTCAATATTTTTGTATATAGTATTTGTGACACAACATTAATGTCAAACAATACTTCTATGTACACTGTTCTGACATACAACCCCAAAAGACTTCACATTTAGTGCATCAGGAGGCACAACCTGTTTTGAGCCCCAGCAGATGCAGAATTTCCCCTTTCTTGCTCAACATGTGAGGCATGGTGAACCTGTGAAAGGACAATCAACAGTTGTTCCAGTGTGCAGGAAGAAGCTTCCGTGTGTCAGGATGATTGTTTGTGTGTTTGTTCAGAAACAAATCACTGCACTGGTAGTGTGTTTCTGAAAAACAAAGAGTAATGCTGAGTGGAACCCTTTTGAAAGGAGCGCTCCGCCCTGCAACCCTTCAAATGAAAGTCCTCTCTCTTTGTGGATGGGAGGTCTTTCATTAGAAATAAGACACCTATCAGGTGTTTAACCCTTAAATTGGCAGGGGTCTGCTGTAAGGGGGCAGAGGCAGGTCCTTCACAACACTGGTGGGCTCTGTGGATTGCCCATAAAGTTCTAAATGGAACCCCTAATCTCCTATCAACCAATGAATATGGGGAAAATAGACTATGAGAGATATCATCACTATCTAGAATTATTCATTTTTAGGGTCGAGCACACAAGCGCTCCGTCCCTATTGTAACCTTTCTTTGGTCTTGTAACAACGCCCATGTCACGCCTGTAACTTTCATTGGTTCATTGGCTTGCCTTTTAAAATCCACTTGTTTTTATTAGTGAAAGGCATGCATACGTCATGCCTTTTCTGGTGTTTAGCCCTCCTCGAGTACACAGACCAACTACTGAAAACTTACGAGGCTCAATATTTTCAGCCTGGTTTTTGGACTACTTTCTCTTTTTCTTTTCCACGCAGCGCAATTGCGCTGGTTTTTTTTTCAATTTCTACGCGATCGTGCTGCGTTTTACATAGCGTGATCACACTCATTTTCTTTCTTTCTATTTTTGTGGCAAGAAAAGTCTGGTTAGGAATTTACAACGCTAATAGCTCTAACTTGAGCAAATGTGAGACCCGTTGCATTGCAAATGCTTATTTAAACTTACCCCCGGCTCCCTGTGACAATACAGATGTGGCCCATAACCTCCTAATAACATTTGATCATCTACCAATGAGACATCATGTGAAATAAGCTGCTGTTGTGTAAATCATGGGCCCAACATGAGTCTTTGTCCTTGGTACAACCTTGTACATTCTCCTTGAAGACCAACAAGTTCTGTAATGCAGTTTTTGGTGAAATCACAACATTTCTCACTTCCAGAATTCTATTCTGTGTACACTGCCTATTACAAGCAGTGCAATCCATCTTCTTTTGTTTTAAATGAAATCATTTTGCATTACCACTGTGACCATTTTTGCCACTGTGTTGAAGCTGATGTAGATTTACATATCTGAATTTTGACATATTCTATTTGATAATATACTAGATACCCTCTTAGCGAGAGCCTCATTTATATTTAACATAAAAATGATGGGTGATGATAGTCACCTGCCCGATGGCTGAGCGATGCTTTGGTATAATTTTCAATATTGATGGGACGTGTCTGTGTGTGGCTCTGTCATTTGTAGCCTAACTTAACTTCTAACGCATGCAAGCTCTTTGTGATGTTTGGGCATAGTGGCATTGCGATCTATACAATTGTTTATTTTTACAATGGAACCCCCAAGAAAATGCCTGCATATTTTTTTTACAGTCAATGAATTTAATTATGCCCAAAATTTGAGAGGAAAACTTGTCCAGATATTGAAAATAATTGCTTTATGAAATAATATTTGTGTTTTTGAATTAAATAGATGGCATGCAAAATAAGCGTTTTTAGGATATTTTGCGTAAGGAAAATGTTTACATTGCTAAATTACTGTGATTTTTCTGAATAACTTACAGTTAAAAGAACATATTTTTACTAGCATACCATTATTCTTTTCATTTTTAGCTATGGCTTCTAATAGGCACTAGGAGTTGCCAGCTGCTTGAGAAAATGTATGTAGTGCAGTATCTAAGAGTTGTTGGTGGCATTGACTGATCCAAGTATATTTGGAAATTTGTTTTTAGTGTTTTGTTCTGTTTTTTGAAGTGTGCACATTCGAAAGTCTGGTTTCATTCACCATGAAGCACTTTTAAAAGTAAGGTAATTTTCTTTAGGACCAAGCTGTCTGTTATACCCCTTTGAAGTCACCAGCATCTAAGCAACGTGCAATATTGTATCTTCCTTTGTCACACCCCCTGTTACTGTACACCCACTGATGCCACCAATTGTTTCATCCTCACGCAATGTATGAGACTGTAAGATGCACACTCCACCAAGGAAGTCTTAGGAGTATATGCCTCTACATGATAAGCATTGGCTTCTGTTGTCTTTTTATATTATGTTGGTGGATGCTAATATCATGGTGTCACTTAGTCATGCTCTCACTGTGGTTCTACACTCCCCATCACCAATTCCTCTCACGCTGCCCCTAAAGCAGTTTTAGCCCTTTACCAGCTCTCCAACCACTTCCAGCCTTTGATCAACAACTCTGTCATTTGCTACAGTGTATGGTACAAAGATCTGTAGCTCAAGCTACGTCATCAATGTAAACTTCCTCCAGGTGATCGAAAAGGGACTAGAACAGAGGTAGTGTTGAGAACGCTTTCCACACCAAAATGTCCTGTGTAGTGTATATCGAGGTGCTACAGCCATTGAAGAATTATTTTTCCACCACATACTTTCAACCATTTTCATTGTCCACCAAATGTGTAAACCAAAATATCTAACTTATTTAGATATCTTATTTGCATTCTGTCTTTAATATGAGTATCAAGATTTTGCTTGGTGAGTTCCTGGTTACATGTGAGACTACTACGGGCCAGTCGGAAGAGAAGACATGGTTACTATCAGTTACGGCATCTTCAGCATTCATAGTATTCAGACGTTAGTCCTTAGTGAGATTCCAGTGCATTCCCCCCATATAATGTTTTGTACATGTCAGTTTGACTCATTACAATTAGCTATGTTACTTGTGTTGCTCCGATGGACCTGCTGCCCTAACTGCATGTGTTCACATAATTTCAGATGTGCATTCCACAGAACTGTCCAGTCCAAGTGTGTGGGCATGAGTACCCTGTGTCAGGTTTAGGCTCCATGGCAGTGGCAGGACTGATTTCAAGGGATGGGCCTGCGCAGGGTAAGTGTTGTGAACATTGCTTGTCATACCTGGGACAATCATCTTATCCATTGTCTCAAATGATGCCCCCCCTTATCAAATAAGCTCCTAGCTGACATTGCAAGTGTCACACTTAGTAATGTCAGTGGTTTGTTCATACATTCCTGTCCTTCTGATATTTCACATCCTGTGCCTCATGTATGGGGCCCTTGTTGACCTTATAATTAGAGATGTCATAGTTGTGTGTCATGCTACAGTTGAGCATGTTGGAAACTCTGGCCTGCACATTGATTGAATGTGTGTGCTTTCTGTTCCTGAATAGGTGCTCTGTTGCTGCAGGTGGGACGATCCGGATGTGGGTGCAGTCAATTGCACCGAGCAAATGCGAGAAGCCATGGATTTGATAAAACTCCTGTTTTATCTTCTGCTGCTTCTGCTGGGTGTTGGGGAAGCTGATGTGGTGGGATGTGAGGAAGATTATGGCATCTAACACCTTGGGCATGAAAGCCAAGAATGAGGGCTGTGATACCGCAGCGACCAGGCAACCTGTTGTCTGGAAGGAGCCACTTGCTAACATATGCAGGACAGCTAGCAGCTTGTTCACAGGTGGTATGTTGTGTGGTGTCCGCAGGCTAGCTGTTAGATGTGGCTCTATATGGTGCAGCAGCTGCAGAATGGCTTGCCAGTTTAGTCGATAACTCCGAATGATGTCCTGTTCCCTGAGGCGGTGGAGGGTAGTCCTGATTCTGAAAAGTCTCTCCTGCCTTTTGTATTGCCTTTGTGGGCCGCGTTGCGGTGGTGGTGGTTGCTGCCGTTGGTCCTGTGCTCGCCGTTGTCTTGCAAGCTGCATCAGTAGCACCTCCATGTTGTCCTGTTGGTCCGTAATGTTGCTTCTGTGTGTTTTCCTTAAGTAGTGGTGTGTTTGCCTCATTTTAATGCCTGCCCTGACCCAGGCGTTAAAATGTGACGCAAATCAGAGTTAACGTCATTTTTTGGAGCCGCCTCCCACCCATGCGTCATTTTTGTCCTATTTGATAAATATGGTGCATGGGGCTTTGTGTCATTTTTTGGACGGGAACGCCTACCTTGCTTCCCATTGACGTAAGGTGGTTTCACACATCCTTAAAATGACATTAACTCCATATTTTTTACGCTAGACGGGTCTAGCGTCAAACTATAAATATGGAGTTAAGTTTGCGCTGGATTTGCGTCAATAAAATGACACAAATCTGTCGGAGTATAAATATGCCCCTATATTTTTACAAGAAACCCATCTAAAGACTAACTGCCCAAAAATCCATATTCCCAAGAAATAGTTGAAAGCTTATTTTGCTTCCCTGTGGCTTGCTGTTCGAGGGGTGGCAATTTTGCTAGGTAAGGGACTCAACTGGCAGGTCAGAGAGGTGATCAGGGACCCACAGGGTAGATGGTTATGGTTGAAGATTGTAGTCAATGATGTCCCCCTAAATATTTGTTAATTACTATGCACCAGTGTATCAGTCAACCTCACTGATACAGATTTACAGGACTGCTATGGCTGTTCTCGCACCTTTGATTTTGAGAGGCGATTTCAACTTAATTCAGGATCTAGTTCTAGATACTTCTAGTAAATTGCAAAAAACAATTTAAACCCAATTCTAAAAAGATTTTAGATACCATTAAGCAAGATTTGGCTTTAGTGGATCCTTGGAGGCATGATCATCCTACCATTTCTCAATATATCTGTTTTTCACGACGATCTCATACCGCTTCCCAAATTGATTTCTTTTTGGTCACTTGCGATCTAAAGGGACTCAATTCTGATATTTGGGCTAACTTCTTCTCTGACCATTTGGTTGTGTCCATTGCAATTGAATTTAAATCATTTAAGGGACAAGAGTCCTAGGTGGCAGCTGGATCTGCCCCTTTTAGCCGATCAGGCATGGCTCTTTGACATGAGCTGATTCATTAGGAATTTTTTTAAAGCAAATTGCTTCAATCAGATGTAGACCTAGCCTCATGGACAAAAATGTTGGGCTTCATGGTTCACTATCCTTTTCCGCAGAACAGAACCTCATGAATGCTAAGCAAAAGTTGAAGGACTATTTCATACTGGAGGAAATTGAGAGCTCAAGGGCATACCATCAGAGATTGTATGAGGAGTGTCAGCGCATTGGTAATTTCTCACCTGGTCCTTTCGGGTCAGGTAGGAAGCAGCAATGGTCAGGTAAATAATAAGTCCAGTTACGGGTGAAATAGTTGCCGATAAGGCTAGGTTCTCTGAATTGGTTCGTCAGCACTATAAGACTTTTTATGAGACTACTTATCAAACCACCCAGTCCCATAAATCTGACTATTTTCAATCAGTTTGTTATCCATAACTGTCGAGTTCATGAACTGAAAAGCTTGTTTCCACTATCTCCATTAAGGTGGTGAGGGAAGCTCTCGTTAATATGCCAAATGGAAAAGCGGTCTGTAAAGATGGCTTTCCAGTTGAACTTTACAAAACGTTTGCTAAGGATCTTGTACTTTTATTGACTGATTTGTTCAACTCGGGTAAAGACAGGGGTGAGTTAGCCAGTTCATTTAAGGAATCTACCATCCTTAGTTTTTTTAAGAAAGGCAAGACCCCCTGGGACATAAGGTCACCCCCGTTAGTTTATGCAGTGTGGACTATAAGCTATTAATGAAGAATTGGGCTCTACGTATTACTCCACTGGCTCATGATTTGATCAATAACCACCAGACCGGTTTTGTGACTGGTCACCATATGGCAGCAAACACAGATTTTTGAGTGAAACCATTGGATTATTTTTCAGCTAATCAAACCAGGGTGGCAGTCATTATGGTGGATGCTGAGAAGGCTTTCATCTGGTTAATTTGCACATTCTTTTTTCCTCTCTTGAGAAATTTGTTTTTCATACTCAATTCACCAATATGCTTGTGCATACATATCAAGGAGCCTAAGCTAAGGTATTTGTTAGTTCTTAGTTAGCAGGACTAGTTGACATCAATAGGGCGGCATGGCAGGGATAGCCATGTTCTCTTTTCTATTAAATTTTTTCTTAGAACCTCTGACAAATAGTTTTAGGGTTAATCAGGCAATTGAGATCCCTATTTCCAGAATGGCGAAACTGAAAATGTTTGCAGATGATGTCATACTATATTTAAAGCCTGATATGATGAATGTTCAGAAAGCTTTGGTCAAGTTTGAGCATTTCCAGTCACAGGTTCATTTACATGCCCCTATTCAGTAATTAGGGATATACATGACCAACAATTTTTCTCAGTTGTTTCAAATAAATTATGTACAAATGCTTCATAAAATTGAGGGGCCACTAGAAAAGTGGACACTTCTCCCCCTGACATTAATAGGAAGGGTGGCCCTTATTATAATGTCTATCCTCCATTATTGTTTTTATTTTCAAATATTCCCATTAGAGTCAGCAAAAGTTATTTCGGTGAGCTTCACACAAAAGTTTAGACAGTTTGTGTGGAACCAGAAAGCACCTAGGGTCAAGTACTCAGTACTTCAGTTTGCAATAGCATGGGGTGGGCTTGCCCTTCCCCTTATTCAGACCTATTATGAAGCAGCTTTTCTAGACACTACACTTTGGTGAGAGCATGTGCTAACGAAGGAATGCTAGATCTGTTTTTTGTAGATGCAATGATGCAGGACGCCGGAACTCAGCTTTCAGTTTTTATTAAGATCCCAAAATTACCAAAAAATACAGATACAAGCTAATACAGGGTTGGAATGCTCGCCTGACAGCATTCTATCGTTTGAATCATATTGCATCAAGCTATACACTTTTGAATCTTCAAGAGACCAGGTATGTGGGCTTTGTGGGTTCTAGGAGCTGGGGCATATTCTGCTGCAGGGTAAATGCATGACATGGCAAGAGATTAGTGCACGGCGTGGAAAATCTGTAAGAGATTCTTTCTCGGATTCCAACAGAGTGCTAATTTTTTGAGAACTCATTATCAGGAACATTTTCAGGATACCCATCCGGTGCTGTATGCGTTTTTCGGTCCAGACTGATCGGTATAGGGAATTGGTATAGGATATTAAGACATTTTAACTGTTTCTTAGAAAAAATTGCGGTTGGTTTTCTGAGGATGACTAGTTAACAATATCACTTTGAGGTCACAAGCCCATAAGGGCAACACATTTTTAAAGGCTGTTGTTTATTTTGTGATGGATGGCATACTACACACCGGCGGCCCTTCATAGGATGTTTCTCTCGATAGAAGACCGGTGTTTCTGAAGCCATTAGCTCGGGGCCAGGACGTGGCTTCCCATTTTCTACTCATGTTCGATACTGACGTATTTTTGACTCCATCTTTCCTCTGCTCTGAGCAGGCTCTTGGAGCTAATGTAGAATGGGAACCATCACTGATTGTTTTTGGTTTTACTAGGCTGGCTCAGGGTGTAGTGAACAAATCAGCACACATTTTTTTTGTCAATTGTCTATAGCTCATTTACTGATTTTACAACTGTGGTGTACAGAAAGGGTCCTATCATATGAACATTGGCTTGTAAAAATGTCTAGAACAAGAAGATTTTAGGAAGCCTATGCCGAAAGGGTGGGGAGCCAAAAGAAATTCCTGGCCTCGTGGCATTATTTTGATTTAATTGGACATGGGGGTGGCCGTCCCATTAATATGCAGGGATTCAACTCATTAGCTATATCTATGTTTGGGATACTTGGTGTTATTCTGTGCTTCCACTCTTGTTTTTATTTTACCCCAAGTTAATCTTACTAGTTCGGTGCAAGGTATTGACAGACCCTGTATAGGAGTAAATACCTCCGGTGTGTGGCATTAACTAGGAGACTTTTGCACTTTTCACACTTTAGTATATCTGCACATTAAGACAGGATAGAAGCTGCTTCAGTGTTGAATGTTTGTGCCTTATTTCATATTGAGAGTGTTGGTGATTCCTGTACCGAAGTATATAACTACGGTTTGTAGTATGAACCAGAGACCTGTTTGTAAGATAGGGAACACTTACAGAATGTTTCTGCATTGTTTGTAGGTGTTTTTAGCATGCCTGCACTTTACATCTTGCACTTTAGCATTTTTCCACTACTTTTTTGCACACATGCGTTTTAGAACAGGATCACGTTATGTGACCTCTGTGGCTCTTAGATTCGGTACATTATGAAACTGATGTGAGGTGTATATTTTGTTGGTGTTATTTTGATTGTGCACCTTCTCAATCTCACCATTGTAACAGTGTCTATAGAAGACAGCAAAGAAGCTGCTTTAGTGTTTAAAGTATTGTGTCTTATTTTGTATTGTATAACGTGTGGCATTTTTGCTCAATAAAAAAATGAAAAAAACTCTATTTATTCAGTGATGAATATACATATTTTTATTTGTTTACCAAAATGTTACTATTTTAAAATTAGGGAGCTGTTAAGCGATTGTAAAGATAGGTAGGCTAAGTAAACAGATGTGGAAAGTCAATGCTTTACTTGAGAAAATGTCTTGCTTTTTAATTATTTTTTAACCCCTTTATAAATGCATTATGCCTCAAATGACTAAACACCTATGCCTCTCCTCAATGTTTAACCCACTGCTTCGTGTCTGAATGAACAGCTCAATGCTTGTTTACTTCAGGCCGCTCCTCAGAAAAGGCTTTACATTCGACAGCTCCGATTAAAAAAAATGGCGTGAGGAGTGACTGCCTTTTGTCTTGAATGCAAAATATTTGCACTCTAATCATTCATTAGAACTTTGTGGTGAAGCTGCAGTTGTTCACTAGGGAGTTAACTACAGACTGCTGCTGGTGTTGAAAGTACATGTTCCCTCTGCATTTTAGAATGTTTCACTGACATAGATGAGGAAGATATTGGAGAACTCATTATGGAGCATTACCCATAACTTCTATAAAAAATATAACTTCTCACTGTGTTCCTTTGTAGGAAATGTTATCATTTTCACTACTTTGATTCCATCAAGATAGCATTCAGGTTTGCCACACTTTTCAGTTCAGCAGTGTTTGTCTGTATAAGAGAGCCAACATTCCAGTGGGAATTAAAATGGGAAGGTCATGTTTTGGGAAAACCTTTCCATGAAGGAGGCACCAAAATTATTAACAAAACAAAATGTGTCTTTCCTATGAAACTTGAACTAACTATAACTACTCTAGTGCTATTGGCACTAGAGCGATAGCAATATATGTAAATCTCTCTCTCTCACTCTCTGTGTGACAGCAAGGCAGGGAACTCAGGGCGTTCAGGCTCCCCTGCGGCCCTCAACATTGTGACAGGGTGCCCAGGGGGGCACCCAAGTCACATGGCTGGGCCAGAACCTACTTGAAACCCTCACCACGTATGAAAAAAGGACTTGCATGGTTGGGGGTTGGCTTTGCATGAGGTAATAAAATATTACTTTACTTTAAAGAAAACCCTAGAAAGTCACTGGAAAAAAACAAAGGTTAAAGTAACATTATTGTTAGGTGTGATTAAAATATCTTTTTTTTTTTTTAAATCTTAGCAATTCACTGACAAAAAAAGTAATGTTATAGTTAGGTGAATATGTCAGTGACAACAATAATGTTTTGAACTCAAAAGCCACAGAAATTCACAAATTATAATAATCAGAGCTAATTATAACTTGCACCCGCGCTATGCACTACTTATGACCTCACATATTACATCACACATGACATGTTCTATGACATAAGTTCATCATTGGGCATCTCAAATGACATAATTGATGACATTACTGATGGCATCATCCAATGAGTGTGTTTGTTGTAGAGTTTACATTGTGGCGTATTACTTTTTTACTTCATTTTGTACAGCCTGTATCCAGCTAATGAGTGTAAGTTTTTACAAAATGGTTGTGCTTCTAATTTATCATAGGCATGTAGAGGTATTAGGCATGTTATAAATCTTTGAACTGACAGTTGACGACTTGTATCCAGTATGTTCCACGCACGTTTATTGGTTCAACAGAAAAGGTTTCCAACAGAGCAAAGATTCTAAATAGTAGATAATAAGGGCCTGATTTAGAGTTTGGCGGAGGGAGTTACTCCATCACAAACATAACAGATATCCCGTCCACCATATTGCAGTTCCATTATAGCCTAACTCAAGCAGTCTTGAGTTATTAGACAAAATTGTCACAGCATGGCAATTTCTGCAAAACAAAACAAAGAAGACTTTGTGCAGCAGGTACTAACTTATGTACACATGCTCATTTTGCTTCAGAAGATGGGTTATCTGTAAATAATTCACTACATTACAGACTGCAGGTACAATGAAATCTCCCTCAAATAGGTCATCGCCCTGTCCCGACGCTGTACTCATGGCCCGGACTCCACTAGCCCTCCAAAAACTTCTGACCACTTGTATAACCATTATGACAGACTTGGGTCTTACCGTTAACCGCTCTAAAACTTTTATAATGAATTGCAGTAGAAAATTGAGCAAGATCTATAACATCACTACACGAGATGGGAAAATTGATACAGCCAGATCATTTTCATACCGGGGTATAATGTTTGATAAACAGGGTTCCTGGGCACATTGTGTGAAAATTAAAAAGCGCAGATCACGAAAGTAACGGCGGCCTTGAAGAGCTTCTCAAAAAGGTTAGGGGGGATCACCCCACAGAACATGGTAAAAGTTTACAGAGCCAAGTGTATCCCAGCCGCCATGTATGGATCAGGTATTTTGGGATATACTAATTGTAACCCGATCCAGATGGTGGAAAATGATTTCCTGAGATACTTGTTGATGGTACCAAATGGTACCTCGTCGTACATCAGTCATGTTGAACTAGGGGTTTCTTTCCTAGTTGACTTAATAAAGATACAGCCATTATTATTATGGCAGAAAGTCTGGACTTCAGAACATATTGGACTAAACAAGGCTATTTTACGTGACTGCATGGCATCAATACATTCTTTAACAGACCCTTGGCTGAGGTATATTATGGCCTTTTTTTAAAACATGGGCCATAAAGAATATTACACAAATCCAGAATTACTGGAAAGACTTAATAGGAAGGATCTGAGGGCCTTGACTTTGAAGTGCTTAGAAGATCAGCGATGGGAAGTAGAATCAAAGAAGTGTAGTGTTATGTCTAACCAATTAATCTTGTCCACATGCAGCCCTATTTGGTAAACGTGATAAAACCCCAGTATTGTTTTGTCCTTACAAGATTAAGGTTAGATACGTTCCATCGTTTAGTAACCTTTCCGACTGTGAATGATTGGAGTGTATCCTTAGGGCCATGTCCCTGTGACGCAAGGGCAGCTCAAACTACGATACAAGTGGTCCTCTTTTGCAAATTTTATGAAAGACAGAGAAAGCGTTTGTTAGTGCCCTTTTTAAGATCTATTAACTTGCGACAGTGTCTCACTGCGTATATTAATTTACAGATTTTATGCTCAATTGAAATATGCGGAATCTTGGCAAATTTCCTATGCTCTGTAATAACTGCAAGAAAGTCTATGGGTGTATTGGTGTCAACATAACCAGGCCATTTAAATATTTGTGATTGGATAAATTAATACGACATTGTATCTTATTCTTGGTATTTATTCTTTTTAATGTATTTATTATGTTTTTTCTTCTTTTTATATAAGATGTGTTTTTATCTGTTGCTTTTATGACTTGTTAGAAAGTCGAATAAAGTTCTCTTATTATTATTATTATTATTATTATTATTACAATGAAACTTAGCACCTCCAGACCTTGGTTATTTTAAGTGAAAAGTGTATTTTTTTACAAGAATTGCATAGAGTGTACACTGTTATCAGTAGATACTTTATAATGTGGAATATTTCTCATGAGAGTTTCACTGTCTGCAAACAGTGCGGTACAGAGTGAACTCTCTCCATAGTGTAAACACTGTTTACAGTATCCATTTTTCTACTCATATCAACTTAATTTCTCAATGTACGTTCAGTGACTGCAAGGGGTTTAATACATTAAAAGCTCTCCACAGTAGGGCATTAATTTTTGGTACAAATGTTGAGTATTTTGAGGAGCTTGACTTTCTCTGACAGTTGTATACAAATCGAACACTGTGTGAAATGGGGGTTTCACATATATCTGTGGTTGATTGTCAAGGTGAACTAGGCTGCCCATGGAGTGTATGGTATAGGGTCATTGTGCACATAACACATGCTTGCTACACCTAAGTGAGTTTTATGCCTAATGGCATTCATGATGCTTCATATTATTCTGAGCTACTGGGTACTTACATTCATGGCTCTAATAGCAAAACCGTTTATAGAGCAAAATGTGCAGAAGATGTTTGTGTGCTGTTATCAGTGATGTCATCAGTGATGCCATCAATGATATCATCAGTGATGTCATAAATTATGTCATAGAACATATCATGAGTGATGTAATATGTGAGATCATAAGCAGTGTATGTCGATCCGCAAGTCATAGTTAACTCTGCTAACTCTAACTAGTGAATATCTGTGCTGTTTTTATTTAAAAACTTTGATGTTATCACTGACATATTCACCTAACTATACCATTACTTTAACCTTTGTTTTTTAAGGTGAAAATATATATATATGTATATACCTTATACAATGTAAAGGGACTAAAATGATCCTCAATACACTTACTTACAATGTAAAAAATCTGATGTAATTATCTGCAGTATAACAGCTGCACACTGTCCTGGAGTTTTCTGATGGTGTGAGATGATCAAAAGTAATTTCGATCCAAGCAGAATGGGGTGTTATGGACCATTTCCCTATCCATTCCTGGATTTTGGCCTTTCAAAGACAAGGATAGGAGCAAGATGTCCTGCGTGCACATTGAGGTATTCTGGGATGCAGTGTGTCCCTTTGTCAGTGGAAGCTAGTGCTGCACTATGATATGTGTACACATGCATGTATGGTCCTTCTTGGGTGAATGTGTCGACGTATGGGTCCCTCTGAACTTTTTTGCACTGAGGAGAAGATATCTGACCTACAAAATCTCTATTTGTGGGGTAGTTTTTATATGTAGAGTATCATCTCCTGCCCCTACCATCCTGATCAAGACTAGGTGCAATAGCTGTGTGGTACTCTCAAGGTTGCCCGATGAGTGCAGGTCACTAGGTCCAGACAGGAACAGGGAGACTTAGGCAGGGAGGAGCAAGTGGTTAGAACTGTCAGTGGTGGACTCATGTTTAAGGCGGATGTGTAAGAGAACATTCCTACAGTTACTCATTTTCTTAAGTCATGATCAAAACCAGCAGTGGGTAGTGCTTTGAAAAAGTATCCAGGCATCTGGTTCATAAATCAAAAACTGTTTTTTGCACGGACAAAATGTCTATAAAGCTGCTGTTTCATGCAATAAACGTGTATAGAAGTGTTGGTAAGGGTTCTCCGCTGTTTTAAATGTAAAATTTTAAAATAGGCTGCATTATTTTTTCAAGTGTGCTCCAGCTGTTGAGTTGTCATTATGACATTAGTCAGTGCGAGGGTTCCTTTGGCATGACTGGCATCTGGTTTTCATGTTATGCTGGATGCATTCTGTTCTATCTCTTGTACGTGTACTGTTAGACTAGCATGTAGAGCATCACAAGAAAAGATACTCTGAATGATCAATCACAGATAAAGATGATATAAGAGTGATTTACACTAGGAGGTGACTTTGAGTCACAGAGAAAAACAAAAAAGGTGATGGATGTAATGTGGAAACTTTGAATTGATCTCAGTCACTGGTAATTACTCTGAAACGCATTCCAGGCCATTGATTATTTGTTCATTTTTTCATATATTGTAGCCAGACAGTGGAATGCTCTACGTGCTTGTCTTATGTCTAATCAATAACAGTGGTTGAAACGGAATTAAAGAAGTGTAGGTGCTCATTTTGTTTTCGTAAAGTTTATATACTGGCTATGCTTATGTACAGTAGTGTCCCTAGGTACTTGGCAAATTGCCCCGCATTTCCACAGTACCAGCATACAATTCTGGGTGACTGTGCACTCAACAATTGCTGATAGGAGTGGAATGTTATAGTTGAACAAAAACAATTTCTTAAAATCACCTAAATCTGCCCTTTTAGTGTAGTGCCTACTTCGTCCTGAATCAGACCAGCAGATGAGCTGGTGGCAAGCCCAAAAAATGCCTACTGAATCAACTGTGCAGTCTCCACGTTACTGTTGTGCAACAACTTGTCCATATTATGAGTAAATGAGAGATTAAGAACATTTGCATCGGGACAACTCAGCACATCAAACACGATCACACTCATGAGCTCCATCCACTCAGGAGCACCCACCGACCCCTGCCCGTACAGGATATTCAACCTTGGAAGAAACAAGATCAGCTGCCAGCTCACCACCAAACTCAACGCCATGTTAATCATGGCCACTTTTCCAGCAGCCTGGAAGCACGCAGAGATCAGACTCCTCCTCAAGAAGCCCTCAACAGACCCCAGAGAGCTCCACAATTACCGACAAATATCTCTGCTCCCGATCCCCACCAAAGTCCTGGAGAAGGCTATCAACCACCTGCCTTCAACATCCTGCAAGACACCTCACAATCAGGCTTCAGAGCCAATCACAGCACTGAGAAGCTCTGATCGCCACAAGAAATGACGTCCGTGCCCGGCTGGACAGAAGAGAAGCATCTGCCCTGATCCTGCTCGACCTTTCCACAGCCTTCAACACTGTCTCCCACCACACACTGATCAACCGACTATGCCAGATTGGGATCACAGGCGATGCACTCAGATGGATACCATCCTTCCTCACTGGACGCACCCAGAGAGTCCGCCTCCCCCTTTACCTCACAGGTCAAGCACACCATCTAAAACGTCCCCCAAGGCTCCCCCTTAAGCCCAACACTCTTCAGCGTCTATATGACACCGCTTGCAGACATTGTGGGATCGCGCAGCATCAACATCATCTCCTACACTGACAACACAAAGCTCGTCCTCTCGCTCTCAACAGATCCCACCAAGACGAAAACCAACTTCCACAACTGTATGAAGAACGTATCTTCCTGGAAGAAGGACAACTGCCTCAAGCTCAACACAGACAAAATGGAGGTTCTGATCTCCGGCAGACACTCAGCCCTCTGAAATGACTCCTGATGGCCAGCAGAGCTCAGATCCACCCCCACACTGAAAGATCAAGCCCGCAATCTCGGCATCATTCTTAACAGCGAACTCTCCATGAAACGCCAGATCAACACCATTTCCTCAGCCTGCTTCCAAATGCTCTGCAAGATCTTTAAATGGCACCCCATCGGCAGGAGGAAGACAAAGATGCAGGCCCTCATCAGCAGCCGACTGATCTACAGCAACACTCTATGCAGGCACCACCACCGAAGTCATGCAATGACTCCAGATGATACAGAACGCAGCTGCCAGACTGATCCTCAACCTGTCCAACAGAACCTGCATCACCCAGCACCAGAAGGACCTCCATTGGTTCCCGATCCAGAAAAGATGCCACTTCAAGCTCCTGACCCATTCCTACAAAGCCCTCCATAAACAAGTACCTGTCTACCTGAATCACCACATACACCTCCACCAACCGACCAGGATACGCTGCTAGGCACATATCGCCCTCGCAAAGATACCAAGCATACACCATTGCTGTGCTGGAGGATGCTCCGTCTCCCACCTCGCCGCCAAAACCAGGAATGCCCTCCACCTCCACACCGCACCCTCACTGACTCACTTCAGAAAGGGACTGAAACCTGGCTTTTTGAATAAACACCTGCATCAAGCGACTAGATATCCACTCGGGTGACAAGCCGCACTACACAAATAAAACCTGATGATGAATCTATAACAAATGTGAGAGCAAGAAATGAACTGAAGCAGGAAATTAATTTCCACATTACAGTGTTATCAAAATAAGTGAGAGGATCAGCTTGCCTAACATTAGTTCCTTTTCTAATCTTTTACACAGAGACCCTCATTACGAGATGACCACTACTGGATGTAATAATTATTGCATCCAATAAAAACTGGCAACAATGGCTTCGGTATTTATCAAGTGCAATAATTATGACCTATCATGGGTTTTTGGGAATGACGTGGGTTTTGAAGTTTACCGCACCAAAGTACATGTTTTCCTGCCGTAATTTAACACAATACTCATAAATTACAATATGTACGGTAATAGGAGTTACACCACATATTGGAATGTATTACCTGTAGCGTAACTTCACAGACTGAGGCTAGCAGGTTCCTCGTGGATGCTCAAAGCAGTGGGAGTAGAAGTTCAAAGGTCACATCTGTGCGTTGGATGCAGTAGTAATCGCGTGCATCAAGTTATTCTCTCGAATTTCTTGTAATGCTTGCACTTACTACATTACTACTTGTAGCTCACAGAGCTTTCTGAATGTCTGTGTTTATGTTCAGTTCTGTATTTCTGGGCATATCCGTTCAACCACTCGTGGGAATATTGGCAGTTCGCATGGAGAAACTACCTGAAGGTGTAGCAGTAAGCCTATGTGTCTACATGAGACTTTGGTCTAGCAAGAAAAAATGCACACGCACTCCGAAACTGAGTATGGGAAATGAAAATAATCACCAAGCTCTGAATAAAATCCTCGTTTGGCAACTCAGGGTAAGTTCCCACACATGCAGGCACCACTTGCCCAGGAACTTGCATCAATATCGGAAGACCCAGTGGGCTGCGATCATGGCGCCCCATGTTAAGTATTGCCTAAAATGATGATATGGGAATCCTTAATCTGCAGTATCTGACCCCAATCATCTGCTTCCAGTGCAGACTGGCTCTGCTATAACCGCACATGTCGACAACCGTTGTGAGAGTGTATCCATGGAGCGTGTGCTGGAAGCCATGAAATAACTATGAGGAAGAATCTCCCTTTGAATGCTGTGTTCACCTGTGGGAGTTGGACGGGTGGGCGTGGGGGGCAACCGCTCCATTATGGAGGCTGCGCCTTTGAACATTTCCATTTGGCATTCAGGTGAGTCAGGTATTTACTGGAAACGTAGAGCCAAGAAAACAAATGTCTGCTCGGTCAAGGGATAAGGCGTGAGTGACATTAATCCTCTGTGGCAGCTGTCCCACCGTCTGCGATGGGATGCTAGTGTGTCTCCTATTTCCATCCCTCTGTACTTCGAGGCCTACTTGCCGCTTCTTCCATCCCAGGGGCGTAGCTTGGTCAGTAAAATTGGGTGGTGTTGGGGGCGGGGGAGCTGTGACCTTCAGATTTTCCAACAATATAATGTTAAAATGGGTCATACCGTATGCAGGGATCATGAAAAGGGCTTAGGGGACAGTGAAAAGGGAGAGGAATGCAGATTGGTAGGGGTAGGAAGTGAGAAAAATCACAGTATTTTGTGAAATGACCAACATTTTTAAGAAAATCACATCTCAGAGGGAGAGAGTGTGTGCATTTTTGGGGGTGAAAATAGACAGACACCTCAATATACACAACTGAAAGTACTTGCACCCAACTATTTAGCAAAAATACACTTATTAGGGGGTGTAACACTTCAAATACACCCCCTGAAGCTACGCTCCTGTTCCTTCCCCCACTTCGTCTTAGTTTACGCTTCCCCTCTGAAAAGCAGGTCTGGCAATTTTTTTCTTTTCAACCAATCATGCATTCATTCAGTGGTATCCTGGATGGACTGTATGTCAAGTTATGTGGAGTACAGCCACCTCTACAATATGTTATAAACAGGGCCACTGGAAATATGCAATTGTGCGCCCGGAGTGATTTTTGCATAACTGTAGATTTGTCGCATTAGTGACATATTCAGTCATCTGATGGATAATCTGCAGATTTTAAGAAAAAGAATGTGTTTCTAACTAGAACCGTTCAAAAGTTAGTAAAAATTCAGCAACACATGTTGCTGCGCAGTGGAAGGCCCTTTGCAAAGATTGACTGACCACTTTTCTGTAAATATATTATACGGTATTGATATATTTGCATGTTAAACTGGTCATAATAATGTGCAACTAATTCTCAGACAGTGTTAACACGTTTACAAATGATAAAATAAGGAAGTAATATTATCACAACATCTGCAGCATAATGCTGCATAATTTTCCTTTTCTTGCTGCATAATTTACTCAATACTGCTGCATGATTTGACCTTCCCCTGCTGCATAAATCCAGAGGCCTTGGTTATAAAGCTATGTTAAATCCGCAAAGAGGTCTCTGGATGTGCAAAGGACCATCTTTGGAGTTGAATTGCAATATCTGATGTGTGTGAGGGAGCGAGGATTATATTTCTTTAAGACATGGCAGTGATCATCTGGTCACTGCTGGCAATATTTCAATTGTCATTTATGAGGAGGATATGTGGTGCAGTGGCTAAGCTGACTTTGAAACATGGGTCCATATGTTTGAATACCTACATTGGCACTAGATTCTGGGTAAACCTCGTAATGAACCTGTCCCTAAAAGATATGTTCATGTAATGTAGTTGTGTAATTCAATATGTAAATCCAGCTGATGTACAAAGTTTTGTGTGTTCGTGTTGTTTTGCACCACCACACATAATGTGCAGCGCCCCATTGCTCCCCAGCCTGGTTAACTCTGTATGTAAACTTTATAACCGAACACGACTGTAAAATATGGCAGTGAATTCAAACGGAACAGCCACTGAGTTGGACCCAGTTGAAATTGCCCTTGTGTACACAGGCGTTAGCTCTACTTGTGCTCATCTCCTAAAGTTAATAGTTACAAAAACACCTCCACTACTTCGCTCAATGTTATTTGCACTCTTATGTTTTTGCACTCATTAATACTACAGGGGTGTAAATCACTCAGAACATGTTGAGGCCCCTGTCGTGCAAGTGATGTTCATATTGCAGGACATGTTTTTAACGCAGGCTGTGCAAAAAAACGGTTTTGATATTTCCGGTACCATTCAAAGCAAATGTTTTTTAAATTTTCAACCCACAGACCACTTTGGTTGTCTACTGTTGAAGAGCTACTGCCTATAAAACAATAGACACAGAGGCTCTCATTACCGGCAAACTCTTTCCACCTTCAGGTCGCCTGTGCGGCCTGAACCTTGCCGGTCCTATTAGGAGTTCACCGCAGTGTTTCCATCCGCAGGCCCTGGGGTGAACAGAGCCTCAACTTTGACGCTGGCTCCTAATGGAGCCGGCGGGAATGTGGCAGTGAGGCGGGTGCAGCAGCACCCATCGCGTATTCCAGTGCCCGTAATTTGGGCAGTGAAATACACAACGAGGTTGTGCATGGGGGCCCCTGCCAAGTGCATGGGCAGAGCAGGGGCCCCTAGGGGTCCCCTATTCCGCCAGCCTTTCCATGGTGGTATAAACCACCATGGAAAGGCTGTCGGAATGGGGACTCGTAATTCCCCGCCGCCCTGGTGGATTAAAACCACTGGGACCACCACGCTGCCGGCAGCATGGCGGTGTCGGTTATCCGAACATGGCGGCTCCGCCATGTTCAAAATGTGGCAGTCCCACCACCGGCCTGTTGGCGGTGGGTCCGCCGCCGCAAGTCTGGCAGTCATGAGAACGCCAGACTCCTAATGAGGGCCAGAGTGGGCTTTGGGTCAGCCCCTTACTCATGACAGCATGGCGTTCCTACCATTTTCAGGTCCTGCTCATTATTCATTTACTTTTTCCCTAATCTTGTTTTTGTCCTGCATTGTGCTTAGATTTTCTACCAACGTTTTGATTGGGTACCATGTTTCCTTTCACTGCTGACATGAGGGGACTAAAATATAATTCCCCTTAAGCACTTAATGGGAGTTGAAGGCTTTTCTCACCCTCTTGTCTGTCCCTGCCCCAATATATTTTTTAAAGTATTTATTTTAATTGTTTCTTTTTGCGAGGGCCTAGTAGCTGCCCGCTGCTGCTAGGCCACCCACTTTCCAATTTTTTTCTTCTTTTTCTTCTTCTTTTTTTTCTCCTTCTCCTTCTCCTTCTCCTTCTCCTTAGTCTCATTATTATAATTACATCTTGCTGCTAGCAGCAGGGACAGATTGAGGAGGGCGAGATAATAAATAAGGTCATTAAAAAGTTGGCCTAACAGAGAAAAGTAAAAGTGAGCAACTACATGAAAGCAACTAAAGGGCTAAGTCAAAAAACAATTCAAAGCTTGAAGAATGGTTCGCACCACTCTCTTAAAAGCTCAGAAATTAGGAACAGACCATATATTGAGAGAAAGTTAATTACAGGGTTTGGGACACAGTACCCAGATTGATCGACCCCTTGCTCATTGCACTTTGGGCAGAAGTGAGTTGCTGGATTGGGGGTTCTCGCTAGCAGAATACGTGAATATCAGGTCGGTAAGGTATATAGAACCTCTATACTGCCTTATATGGCAGTCAAGCTACTTTAAGATCGACCCTCTTACACACTGTCAGCCATCCTAGCCTTTCTCTGACTGACAACAAGTTATCGAAGTTTTTAAATTTTGTTACGATTTGGACAGCCATGTTTTGTAGCCTCTGAAGTTTTGCTACGGGGCTGACAGGCAGGTTCATGTAGATGGCTTTTCAGCATGGGCGTCATTTAGGGGTCGCCAGGAATCCAAGTTGCGTACCCTGGCTTGCCCCTCAGGTCCCTGGTACTGCCTTTGCGACCCCTGGCGTCAGAGGAGGAAAAGCAGTGCCAGGAAGACAGGGACAGCTCCACTTTCCTTGTTTTCTGTCAAATATTTATTACTCTAATAGTGAATTATGTTTATTATTCACTATTAATGTAATAAAGAATGAATTGTGGATTAAAGGAATGTTACCCTCCCTGGCAACTTAACCCCTTCGCTGCAAGGCCTTTTCCCCCTCAAGTGCCAGGCCTTTTTTTGGCTTTTTGGGGCAGTTCGAGCTTTTTGTCCACATAAGCCCCCAATTTGTGTCGTTTTTTCCAACATCCTAGGGATTCTAGAGGTATCTAGAGTTTGTGGGTTCCCCTGCAGGAGAGCAAGAAATTAGCCACAATACAGCGGAAATTTAGTTTTTTTTTTTTTTAAATGGGAAAAAAGGGCTGCAGAAGAAGGCTTGTGGTTTTTTCCTCTGAAAATAGCATCAACAAAGGGTTAGCGGTGCTAAAATCAACATGTTCCCAGCTTTCAGGAACAGGCAGACTTGAATTAGAAAACCACATTTTTCAACACAATTTTGGCATTTTACTGGAACATACCCCATTTTTACCATTTTTTGTGCTTTTAGCCTCCTTCAGTTAGTGACAGAAATGGGTGGGAAACCAATGTTGAATCCCGGAAAGCTAAACATTTCTGAAAAGTAGACACAATTCTGAATTCACCAAGGAGTCATTTGTGTAGATCTTACAAGGTTTTCCTACAGAAAAAAACAGCTGAAATGAAAAAATATTGAAATTGAGGTGAAAAAAAACAGCTATTTTTCTCCACGTTTTACTCTGTAACTTTTTCCTGAGATGTCAGATGTTTGAAAGCAATATACTGTTACATCTGCTGGACTCTTCTGGTTGCGGGGATATACAGGGCTTGTAGGTTCATTAAGAACCCTAGGTACCCAGAGGCAGTAAATGAGCTGCACCTTGCAATGGGTTTTCATTGTATACCGGGTATACAGCAATTCATTTGGTGAAATATAAAGACTGAAAATTAGGTATTAAGGAAACCTTTGTATTTCCAAAATGGGCACAAGATAAGGTGTTGAGAAGCAGTTATTTGAACATCTCTGAATTCCATGGTCTCCATAGTAGCATGTGAATTACGGGGCATTTCTCAAATAGATGTCTTTTTTACACACTGTCTGATATTCGGAAGGAAAAAATGCAGAGAAAGACAAGGGGCAATAACACTTGTTCTGCTATTCTGTGTTCCCCCAAGTCTCCCAAATAAAATGGTACCTCGCTTGCGGCAGTAGGCCTAATGCCTGCAACAGGAAACGCAAAATGGACACATCACATTTTTACATTGAAAACGGACATGTTTTTTTAAAAGTGCCTATCTATGGATTTGATCTCTAGCTCAGCCGGCACCTAGCAAAACCTACCAAACCTGTGCATTTTAGAAAACTAGACAACTAGGGGAATCCAAGATGGGGTGACTTGTGGGGCTCTCACCAGGTTCTGTTATCCAGAATCCTTTGCAAAACTCATCCTTTGGCTAAAAAACACTTTTTCCTCACATTTCGGTGAGAGGAGATACAAATTTACTGCCACACAACATTCCCCCATGTCTCCCTATTAAAATGGTATCTCACTTGTGTGGGTAGGCCTAGTGCCCACAACAGGAAATGCCCCAAAACACAACTTGGACACATCACATTTTCCCAAAGAAAAAAGAGCTGTTTTTTGCAAAGTGCCTAGCTGTGGATTTTGGCCTCTAGCTCAGCCGGCACCTAGGGAAACCTACCAAACCTGTGCATTTTTGAAAGCTAGACACCTAGAGTAATCCAAGATGGCGTGACTTGTGGGGCTCTCACCAGGTTCTATTACCCAGAATCCTTTGCAAACCTCAAAATGTGGCTAAAAAATGGCTTTTTCCCTCACATTTCAGTGACAGAAAGTTCTGGAATCTGAAAGGAGCCCCAAATTTCCTTCCACCCAGAGTTCCCCAAGTCTCCCCATAAAAATGGTACCTCACTTGTGTGGGTAGGCCTAGTGCCTGCGAAAGGAAATAACCCAAAACACTATGTGGAATCATCAAGATTATCAAATACAAAACTACCTGTTTTTGCGGGGGCACCTGCGTTTTTGGTCCTGGGCTCAGCAGCCATATAGTGAAACCTACCAAACCTAAACATTTCTGAAAACTAGACACCCGAGGGAGTCCGGGGAGGTGTGACTTGTGGAGATCCCCCAGTGTTTTCCTACCCAGAATCCTCAACAAACCTCAACATTTGGCCAAAAAAACACTTTTTCCTCACATTTCGGTGACAGAAAGTTCTGGAACCTGAGAGGAGCCACAAATTTCCTTCCACCCAGCGTTCGCCCAAGTCTACCGATAAAAATGATACCTCACTTGTGTGGGTGGCCCAGGTGCTGCAACAGAAAAAGGCCAAAAACCTGTAGGGATTGAGGGGATAGCACAGCGAGTTGATAAGCACATAATTTTCTTTTATACATCTTTAGGCTGACTCTGCTTTGGGGACCCACACAAGTGAGGTATCATTTTACCTGGGAGACTGAGGGGAACGCTGGGTGGTAGGAAATGTGTGCCAGAGTGGTGATCCTACAAAGAAAAGTGAGGATAACATGCTTTTTAAAGCAAATTTTGAGGTTTGCAGAGGAGTCTGGGTAAGAAAATGTTGGGGGATCCACGCAAGCCACACCTCCCTGGACTCCTTGGGGTGTCTAGTTTTAAAAAATGTCTGGGTTTGTTAGGTTTGTAATAGATCATTTTGATGTGTCCACGTACCTCTGTGATGTTCCAAACACTAAAATTGTGAAAAGGAATGCACTTAGATTATGTTAAAAAGACCCCTCACCTACAAACAAAGTTGGTGGCATGCTTCATCATCAGATTCCTACCCGAAACACCTAGCGTGTCACGGTTGTGCTGCGACGCCTGATTACAACGGAGCAGGTATTTTCATTTTTACCACACATACTGGTTGGATTTGGCACGAGGGTGAGTGATGGTTCAGTAGATAAAATTTTATTAGCAAGAGATTTCACAAAATGAAATGCACTGTTAATAACTGAAAGGTAAAAAAACTGAACCAATTACTCATAACTCATGAGCTGTAAAGCCAAGACAAGGCATTAACCGCTTTACAGTCCATTCACACACCTTTCATACATGACATGCACAAGACCATTCACGCCGCCAGCCACAGGCCCAGCACATTTCTCGCATCAACAGACAGCGCCACTCAAGGGCCCATCACTTACATACATCGTCATGCCTGATACAGCAGTCACACCAGCTGATGGTAGTGTGTGGTTTGACGTTTGGCTGGCACCGCTAGCCAAGCGCCTCTCCACGCACACCGCCAGCCAAGCACCACCCAATGCACACCGCCAGCCAAGCGCCTCACCACACACACCGCCAGCCAAGCGCCACCCCATGCACACCGCCAGCCAAGCTCCACCCATGCACACCGCCTGCCAAGCACCACTCCACGCACACCGCCAGCCAAGCGCCACCTCATGCACACTGCCAGCAAAGCAACACCCCACGCACACCGCCAGCCAAGCACCACTCCACACACACCACCAGCCAAGCACCACCCCACGCACACTGCCAGCCAAGCACCACTCCACACACACTGTCAGCCAAGCACCACTCTATGCACACCTCCAGCCAAGCACCATTCCATGCACACCGCCATCACTTGTTTTTAAACAACAAAGAAACCACTAACTAATTATCAATAAGTACAAAACTACAAACACAAAAGCTCGAACTGAATACATGACAGACATGCCAACCGTGAAACTGAACATATGAAAATATAAAACAGGCAGTTTATGCTCACAGTATTTCCCAGAAATATTTTTTGGTGTGTTAACTCCTGAGACAGCCGGCCACACACAGCCCAGGCTTTGAAGGGCAATCGAGGCAGTACATCCGGCTCTCCGTCCGGATACCTCTTCGGGCACAGACTCTACATTTCTTAGTGGGCAAGTCTTTTTTGGAAGTGGGAGAAATGTGATCTGGAAAGTGGCGATCTTTCAATATAGCCACATCCTCCACCACTGCTACTCTAGGAACTCTTGCCTGTTCCACCACAATAAGGCTCTCTATAACTGACTCCTGAAATATAACACATTTCATCCTTGACTCAGGGAAACAATCCTTGAACACAATGAAAGCATTAAAAGTTGCCAAGTGAAATAAATGTATGGCCAACTTTTTATACCACACGTAAGACTCACGAAGAGCAGTGTAAGGTTCCAACCTCTGATCTACTCTACTGACACCACCCAGGTGCTTATTGTAATCCAAAATGCACGCAGGTTTGTGCACTTCGGCAACCTTACCCCAAACAGTCACAGGTGAAGTACTCTCATGATGGATGGTAGTTAGTATGTACACATCCCTCCTGTCTGAAAATTTCAGAGCTAGCAGCTCATCATTCTGCAAGGCACTGTACTGCTGTCCCCTCTCAAGTATTTTACAGACAAGCTCCCTTGGATAGCATTTCCGGTTAAAACGGATTGTGCCATAAGCAACAATGTTCATTCTGAACAACTCCTTAAACAACTGCACTCCAGTGTAAAAATTATCTACGTACAAATGCAGACCTTTTGAAACAGTTGTTTACCAAGTTCCAAAACAATTTTCTCGCTAACTCCAAAAGTGGGTGTACAACCAGGGGGTCAATACTGGAATCCCTACCAGTGTAGACTTGGAAATTATACACGTATCCTGTACTTCTTTCTGACAGCATAGACAATTTTATTCCATACAGTGACCTCTTGCTCGGGATGTACTGCTTAAAAACCAAACGCCCCTTGAACAGGACCAAAGACTTCTCCACACTTATTTCTTTGCCTGGAACATACACCTCTGAAAACCGATCTACAAAATGATCAAGGACAGTCCTAATCTTAAAAAGACGGTCACAATCAGGGTGATCTTGTGGCAAGGCTAAAGCATTGTCAACAAAATGCAGCATCCAAAGAAGAAGCAAATAGCAATTACTAGTCATGGTTGCAAGAAATATAGCCTTGTCATCAAGGGACTAGTAGACCAATAAGAAGCCAGTGACGGCTTCCTTATCAACCCCATAAAAAAAGTAAAACCTAAGAACTTTTTCAGATCTTCCAGATTTGTGGGAACCTACTGGGTAGCTCTAGAATGAGGCCTAAGTCTGGCAGAGTTGTCCCTCAAATACTGCTCCGCATACAAATTAGTCTGCTCAACAATCTCTTCAGACAAAACGTTTTCCGTATTTACTCTACATCCTGGGAGGCCAGTAAAGGCAGGCAACTGTGGCTGCTCCATGTTTGGGGCAACCTAGGTGTCAGGTCTTCCAAAGGGAAACCTTTCAGCCCCAGGCTGCTGCACTTCTGGCACATCAGGGTCCTCTAAAACAGGCCCTTCATCTGCACTCAGAGTGGCCTCCTCATCAGAAGAGTTCTCTCAGACAGAAAACTCACTGCCAGAATCTCTCACTTCCTCCTCTGCCTCAGATGCAGAGTCAGTCTCATAATTATGGTCAGAAGACGACACAAAAAGCATGCCAACAACCTGCTGAGCGGTCACTCTGCAGCTAGCCATGTTCCTTTCTAACAACAAATGGATTACCAACAACAACCAGCAGTGTCTAAAATAAGTAATAAACAAAGTGTGGCTTTATCACAAAGAGTTATGTACTAAAAAACTATACCACTCACTTGCCTGAAAAAGCTAGACTCACCAGCAACTACTCTGCACAGACACAGTAATCACCAGTGATATCCCACTAAAAAGAAATAAAGAAAAGCAAATTAGACATTGTGTTCAACAGAGTCATCGTAATACGAGAGGGGGTAAGGCCGTCAATATGAAGGCAGACTCACCCCGCAGCTTTGGTGGTCTGTCGGTCGGAACGCCAAAGCCATAATGAGTCCCCAAGTTGCTCATGGCCTATAAAATGTGAGCTGCCTGGATGAACTGAAAGTAATCATCGACAAAATAGGTTCTCCTCAATTGGACGTGTTGTTGGAGCAACTCCATAATCCAGCGCCATAATTGGCAACGGGGATACATTGAGCTTTATACATTTCAAGAAAGGGTATTAACAGTTTCCCTCCTAAAGATGGGATAAGATTAAGTAGCGCCCCTACCTGCTTAGATAACCTTTGTCTCCTAATGAGATATTACTATCCCAATGTTGGGTGCTGTTAAAAGTAACACTAAATAGGGGAAACTGGCAACCCTCATTAACTTATTCTTCTTGACAGAGATGGAGCGCATGTGAGTGCTAAGGCTTTTTCCTGAA
Organism: Pleurodeles waltl; assembly: GCF_031143425.1. Classification (NCBI taxonomy): domain Eukaryota; kingdom Metazoa; phylum Chordata; class Amphibia; order Caudata; family Salamandridae; genus Pleurodeles; species Pleurodeles waltl. Next base: position 555,163,549 of record NC_090448.1, read on the forward strand.
GGCCATGGTCTGAGACTTGGAAAAGTTAATATCCAGGTCCAGATCCATCATAAAAGAGTTAATTTCATTAAGGTAATAGGGGTACAAGCCAACAACATAGAATCATCAGCAAAGAACAGTGTTGGGGTGGCAACAAAGTTTACTGTAGACACATCATGACCCTGATTTACTAACGCTAAGTTAAGACTATTGACACCATATATACACCATAAACAACACTGGAGCCAGGATGAAGCCTTGACATACATACTCTTTGGTCCAATCTAAAAGTGAGCCCATACTTAATTGACTGTATTTTGATATGCCACAGGGTGGCTTATCTCAGGGACATATCATCTCATCAGATTCAGGGTTAACAACGTTCTGATTCATCAACCAGTGGGAGAGCTATTGAGGTAATATTTTGAGGTGCACAATTTTAGGGGTTCCCCCACACCAACACTAATATGTTACATTGACAGAAACCATTCAACACTGCAAAAATGTTATTATGTGAAGCAGCCTTACCAAAGAACCATCCTAAAATGAATATTTAACTGTCTCCCTTAACCTAGATTCAAAGGTAAATGACAATGTGTGTAAAAAAAAAATAAACCATTATAATATGAATAAGCAATACATATGTGACTGCTCATAGCAACAGCCTTGAACACTTGCAGCATTACATGCACAACAGTGGTAGGCTTCTTCCGAAGGACATTATTTGATGCAGGGGAAAATAACCCCACCATGGAACAGATCATACTTTCATCTCTTTTATGGAAAAGGAAAATACAAAATGAGAGAGAGAAATCATGCACACAATATAACATTTAAACGCAACTTTTCTTTATCTGTCAATGCAAACAGACCAAAGGCCCAGTAGATTTGTTTTACTTCCTACATGTGCTAACCTAAACACACAAACATGAGTACTAGTCTTTATGAATAAATTGGTTCTAACATCTGAATAGATGGGATCCATATTTGGATTAGGGGTGGGCAGCGAACTCCGCTCCATTCGCTGGAGTTTGCAGAATTTTTCCCACTCTGTGCTCCACTTAGAGCACGGAGCTCTGAAAAACTCTATGCGTGGAGAAGAGTTATTTTCCTCGTTCGCACTCACCAGCGTTAAGTTGGCAAGCAAGAAAAATCTTACTCCAGATCTCATCCCAGCAAGATTTCTCAATGCAGGTGATCATGGATAGTCACTACCGCTTGCATCGAGAAACCTTCCGTTCATGATGAGGAAGCTGCCACTCAAGTAGAAAATCTACTTGAGGGCAGAAATAAGCAGCACCCTCTTGCGTGCCGCGTGGGACAAACACCCATTGGTAAAACTCAGTGTGAACAGGGCGACCTAATGCATTCTGCTGTTTGCGGAACTCCACATAGCACGGCGGAGATTTTTGGTCATTTCGTGGAGTTCTGCAGAACTCCGAGAACTCCCCCCAGACCTAATTTTGATCCATACTCTAGCTATGAATGAGGGCATAATTAGAAAGGAAAAGAGAAACACTTAGGCCCATATTTATACTTTTTGAGCACCGCATTTGTGTCCAAAAATGACGCAAATGCGGCGCTATAAAAGTATAAATATGGGCCTTGGTTACCATTCAGGAGAGTCAGCGACAGTGCTTAATTTGAGCCAGGGGTTGCAAAGGAAGCCCACTTGCACTCTATTGGGGATCAGGGATCATTTTTTGTCATCAGACTTTGACCCAGAACAAAAGAGAGAAAAGCAGTACTAGGGGGAGAAGGAGAAAGAGAAAGATCGGAAAAACAGTGCAAATGTGCGAATACAGGAATGAAAAGAACCCTATAAGAGTGAAGTACAGGCAGAGAGTTAGTATATTCAATAAAAAAACATTTATAAAGCGCGCTACTCACCCGTGAGGGTCTCAAGGCGCTAGGGGGAGGGGTTTACTGTTGCTCGAAGAGCCAGGTCTTGAGGTGCCTCCGGAATGCGAGGTGGTCCTGGGTGGTCCTGAGGTTGGTGGGGAGGGAATTCCATGTCTTGGCCGCCAGGTAGGAGAAGAATTTCCCACCTGCTGTGGTGCGGCGGATGCGAGGGACGGGGGCGAGTGCGAGGTTGGCGGAGTGAAGTTGACGGGTGGGCGTGTAGAAACTGAGGCGACGGTTGAGGTATTCGGGTCCCTTGTTGTGGAGGGCTTTGTGTGCGTGGGTGAGGAGCCGGAAGGTGATCCTTTTGTTGACGGGAAGCCAGTGCAGGTGTTTCAGGTGGGCGGAGATGTGGCTGTTGCAGGGTATGTCAAGGACGAGGCGGGCGGAGGCGTTTTGTATTCGCTGCAGATGTTTCTGGAGTTTAGCGGTGGTTCCTGTGTATAGGGTGTTACCGTAGTCCAGGAGGCTCATGACGAGGGTGTGGGTCACAGTCTTTCTGGTGTTGGCAGGGATCCAACGGAAGATCTTTCGGAGCATGCAGAGGGTGAGGAAGCAAGAGGATGATACGGCGTTGACTTGTTTGGTCATGGTGAGAAGAGGGTCCAGGATGAATCCGAGGTTGCATGCGTGGTCTGAGGGGGTTGGTGCGGTGCCAAGGGCCGTGGGCCACCAGGAGTCGTCCCAGGCGGACGGGGTGTTTCCGAGGATGAGGACTTCCGTTTTGTCTGAGTTCAGTTTCAGACGGCTGAGTTTCATCCATTCTGCGACGTCTTTCATTCCGTCTTGCAGGTTGGTCTTGGCGCTGGTGGGGTCCTTGGTATATTGGTTCATTAAAGAGACATTAAGGGCCTTAATACGAGTTTGGCGGAAGGGAATACCCCAACACAAACGTGACGGATATCCCACCCACCATGTTACAAGTTCTGTAGGATATAAAGGAACTTGTAATACATTGGGCGGGATATCTGTCAGGTTTGTGATGAGTAATCCCCTCCGCCAAACTCGTAACGAGGCGCTAAGTGAAATAACGAGTAGACAGCCTTAGTATTCATCAATGTGGACATTCAGCAGCAGCACCAGCAGGCTTCTTTCAAAATGTAGGTCCTTCTATTTATTGTTCTCCATTTTACACAATAGTCAGTGAACTTTATCACTGACTTTTTTTATTCTGTGATCATGCACGATTCCTACACACTCCGCTGAAATACTCTTGACATCTATTTTGCCAGCTGTGGCCTTGCAGACTGCAAACTATGTGAAACTGAACAGCATTTACCTTCACAATCCAGAGTCAAGAGCTGTCCCAATACTGCCAACTCAGTTTTGGTTTGCAGAGGATTTTGGTGTACATCACTCATCATCAACACTCCATTTGAACTCATAGGCCAAGGCAAAATGGTCTATGGGTAGGTACACAGAAAGCCCTTAAGTCAAGATTGAGATGGTTACAAATTAATAGAGCTCAATTACTGTATATCCAAGACCAGACATGTGGTGCAAAATGAGGGTATATTGTGCATCATTGTACTACGTAGATAGCAGGATGAGTCTGCCTGTAGAGGTATGGCTCACTCAATCACAATTGTCCTCCATTGACAGAACTTCCACAACCATCACCTTTCAATGTACATCATGTATCACATCTCAATGACCTAATGCACAACAACATAGTAATGCCATGCCAAAATGTCTTTTTATTTCAAAGGTCCAGTGTGAACATGCTAAACAGAACAGTTTTCCTTTTGAACAAGCACTCATTGGTGTGATAAAACTAAAACTTTATCTACCAAATAATAATTGCAAGACTGTGAACACATAACACCATTAACAATTTTGCACCTATGTGGTGCACCTGTACTATGTGTAATACTACTTTCTGACACATGAGTACCTTTGTTGCGAGTAGTCTTCAGCTGTTGCTACAGTGACAGCAGTGTGCTTTGACTAGAGGCCTCCCAACTTTCCACATTGGAAGCTTAGCTCCTTGATAAGCCCAAAGTGAAATGCGCCATCAACAACTACGGAGTGAGCGCCAACGCAACTTGTAAGGTTGAGTGTGTAAGTTGGTCTACTCATCCCCTCATCTTGAATAGCCATGGATGTGTACTGCTGCTCTACCCTGGTCTTCCTTTTTTCTGCTGTATGCTGTGCTGAACAGTTCACAGTCTGGCAAACATTATTGATTTTTTCCCCTCCAATTCCGGTACCCTGATGAGGCATTCTTGTCCTTGGCCCAAACCATGGCTATCCATGTTCATGGCCCTCACTTTCTGTTTTTGAGCGTTCAAGAATGACCTTTCAACGCAACTCCCTCTCCACAGGGCGTGATATTTTCCCTCTTTGTGTGTTACTGCGTCTTTGAGGCTGGAGCTCATTCTGTGCCACTGTCTCCTTACCAAGACTCTACGGTAGGGTGACCAGATTTTGAGGAGCAAAAACCGGGATAGGTCAGACATAAAAGAAGGACTAAAGACTTTACTCTCACTTTTTTATCTGGCCTGTCCCTTTTTTGCGTAGCTTTGTGAATGTGTGCCTATACATATGTGTGTGTTAATATACATATGTATATATATAAACACACACACACATGCACACACACACACACACATTTACAAGACTACATATATAAAATTAGCTACGGCTTGACCTCCCACCCTGCTCCCCTAACCCGCCGCCACCCACCTCTCTCTCTGCTCCCCACTCCGTCTCTTTGCTGGGAGCAAATAGGGGACTGTGTCGCCTGACATTGACAGATAAACTACTTTACTTATTTCATACTTCACTTATGCTTCTCTACATGATCTGACCTTTGTCCCAAATACCGGGACATTTCTTTAAAATTAAGAGAAGAGGGACAGTCCTCTAAAACCTGTGACTGTCTGGGGGAAATCCGGGACGTCTGGTCACCCTACTCTATGGTGCTGTATCTTTGTGTGACATTACTCGAGCTGAAGGAAGATTGGTGCAAAGTGCATCTCCAGTTACACAACCATGGTAAGCTATGTTTCTAGCCACCTGTACTGACATGGCTTTGCCATAGTTGCCAATTTGTGGATTCGGGAACATGTAGTAATGTATTAGAAAGTGCTCATCATGCTGTGCGACAACAAGGTGACCGCCTCTCTCCAGACCATTATGAGTCAGTCTTCAGTTCTGAACCTCTCACCTATAAGTCAATATTTTTCGGCGTGTTAGTCTAATTAGTTCAATGTAGGCAACACAAAACTACAACACTCAGAATGCTTTGGGTGATCCCATGAAAGATGAGGACTGGATACAGTGTCCATTAAGACCTGGAAGGAGGTTGTCACTTTATATTAAACATTCCTGTACACGATTAGCCATAACATTCCAACTCAGGAGGAGGAGCTGCCCTTTTCACGCTCCCTTCTCCTTTACCAATTCACAATCCGTCGCAAAGGGCGTTTTGTGAGTCGCAAGTTGGAAAATGATTTGACCTTTCAATTGCTTTTACATTTATTCTGACACTTGCCTTTTTACTTTCACAAAGCCTGTGACTTTGTGAATCAAAGTCTTTGTTGCTGCTAAAAAGCTTGGTACACGAGACCCTTATGTCTTTAAATCTATTAACTATCTGGATTATTCTGGCCTGTCATGGTGTATGTCCAAACATGCTTGTGGCCATTTGAGCTCTGCCAGATAAATGAACATTTCCGCATCTTTTCATTGCTGTAATTTTTACTGGTATTGTGTGTGATGCCACTGTGGCTTGCCACTGTAAATGCTGGCTGTTTTACTCAGTATGAAATTTGCTAATATGCCTCATTGTTTTAGTATTTGCAATATGCAAGTCACAAAAAGGTGCAACTTTTGTGATCCATCTTTGTATCTTTGTAAATCCGGCCTATGACTCTTTGGTTTTTCATGTGCCATAAATTAGGACTTAGTTATGAATTCCCTTTATTGTTTTCGAACAAACGTGAGAAAGAGAAAGTTAATACTTCCAACTCGACTGCAATCAATTACACATAGTAAGGGAGTTCCTGTTCCTTCTTAGTAACAACAAAGCATGCGATTGTTCTGAATCCATTTGGGACCAAATACGCTAACATCTCTTTTCAGCAGGGAGTGATGCCTAGGCCTTTGAAGCATGCCTAATCACTCCTTCGCTGTAGATAAGCGTCTTTATAACAATTTTCTGCCCGATTGCAGGGATAGGTTGCCTAGCTCAGATCCCTGAGAAAACTAGCAGTAGACAACTCTAACAGTTCCTGTAACAATATGTCTTGCCTGCATCTTTCCGTCGGTCACAGGTCAGAATTCACTGTTATTACTTGGGAATGATATCTTTGCTGTGGTCAAATGTGGCTCCTTGTCTACCATGATGCTTCTCGACCTGTCAGAAGCCTTCAACATAACGGAGCATACATCATTCTGGATCTGAGTGAGCATGCATATGACTGAGCAACGGAAGCAAAACAGAGTTTCGTGGTTGCTTAATATAATATGGGGAAAAGTTCTGTTTCTTTGAACCTATTCCTCTGTTTCACTTTGGAGAATCCGCCTCTAAGAAAAAGTCAGTAAAGAATCTGGTACTCTGGTGGAACGCAAATATGTGGTGGTGTGTAATGGTGACATCATCATATTACTATCTGAGGTTTTTTTGGGGAGTGACTACTCCAGCAAAAGTAAAAGGAGTGCCAACCCACGGCCAAAGAAGAGGCCTGTGTTAAAAATAAGAGCCGAAATACGAGCCATGCCATGGAAACAATCTCATTTAAACACCATAACAGCCTGAACACCCTAAAACAAGATTTATGAAGAACGCAGAAAGAATACTCAGTCTCAGAATACTCTGCGAGGTAAGTGATCCAAGAGACAAGTCAATGTGTGATATTCTTAAATAAGTGGCCAATGTTCTGAGTATATGTTAGGCGGTATTGCTTTTAAACCAGAGCACGGCTTTTATTTTTTTATTGCCTATTCATTGAACTAAATACGTTAGGATGAGTGTTCATTGAACCGGATACGTTTTCATTCAAGGACAGTGAGGGACAGTTGAACAAAGTGATGGCCCTAACATTGCACAATTCAGCCCAGTGTCGGATTAAACCCTGTGGAGACCCCCTAGACAGTTAAAATTTCACACACACCCTCGCAAAGTATCTCCTAACACATTTTTTTATTTTACCAACCAACAATTTTAATAAATCAATTTTAATACATTAAACTAAACATTACACGTATGTGGTGTGCACATACTTTGTCTATTTGGTAACCCGGCACTGATTCAGCCAAGCCATAATGCGAGCCCAGGTTTCCCAGTCAGTCTGCACCTCACCCATTTGACAGTATTTTATCCTCTGTTCATTTTTACCCTAAAGAACCATGATTTTTGTTTAGTTGTCATTCGAAAGCTAAATGAGTACTCTTGTATTTAGCTTGCAAAATCAATCTGACACAATATTTGTGATTCTAGATACAGATCTAGCAAACGTACTATGATTCAGACTCAAAATACCTATTTTAACATATATAGGAAACCTTGAAGATCATTCAGGCTATAAATCAATTTCTGTTGTGTTCCATAATATTACCTGTAAGGCACCGTCTCTATGTAGGTTATTATCAACAACTTCCCCTGACGTAACAAAAAAAACAATGACGGGGAACTCCAGCACCTTAGTGGAGACAATTACATAATCAAGCTTTGGCAAAGCCTATAGGTCTTACTTTTAATACACTGGCACAGACCTATTGGCCAGAGGCAGACGGTGATCCTCAACAGTGGAAGGTCATCGAGCCGAGTGCCAGTCCAGTTTCAGGTACGGTAAAAAAAAAATCACAATGCCTTTAGGCTAACATTCCAAGGCTCTTAAGCATGGCTCATTAGTATAACGGGCATTGACCGAGAGCTCTAGAATTAAGGCCCATATTTATACTTTTTTAGCGCCGCATTTGAGTAATTTTTTGACGCAAAAGTGGCACAAACTTACAAAGTACAATTGTATTTTGTAAGTTTGGGCCATTTTTGCGTAAAAAAGCACCGCAAATGCGGCTCTAAAAAAGTATAAATATGGGCCTAAAGCTGAAGGCAATGTGAGTTCTCATGGTGCCTCTCAGTGGGCCGAAAGGAAAAGGAAAAAGAAAAATGTACTTACCCACGCTCCTCACCGCAATGGCACCCCATGGAGCTTCAGCCAGCTCCCCTCCTCACTCTGCTTTTATGCTGGGAATTATCTGTAGGAGAGCTGCGCCAGGATTGGCTGGAGCGAGCTTCCTCCACTATCCTGTGCCTGCGCTCCACCAAGCTGTCTAAGACAGCTAGGTGGAGAGGTTTACACTGCACATGTGAGGCCGACCGGCTCAAAATAGGCGTACAAACTGACCTGCATCTGCAGTGTAAATTGGTGGAGCGAGCACCACTCCCAATGCCACATCCTGAAACACTGTTTGGGCTGGGAGCAGTGAAAAATAAAATGGTAATTCATTATATTACTATTTTATTTTTCATGTTTGCTGCATTGGCAGTGGGGGGGGAGGGATGCTCCTCTGCCCTAATGGGAGGGAGGGCTGCCGCTGCTATTGGCTTTGCTATTCCTTGCTTACATTGGCCTGTTCTGTCGCTCAACATTCCACACTAGCTGTCTGTTCATATAGTTGCATGGACAGCCACCTTGAACTTTTTTTGGGTGAAATATAAAAAAATAATTGCAATACGACCATCACATGAGAGCATCCACTTGCACGCATCAGCAACTATTTTGCAATGACCTGTCACAGTTTGACAAAAAACATTTCAAGATATCAAACTGCACAAGCAAGGGTGGCTATCTTGAAATGTATTTATCAAACTATACAAAAAAAAAATAACAAGATGATTGCCATTGTGTGACCCGTTTGCAAATGCACATACGACAGCCATCTTGCAGTTAATTTCGATATACTTTTAAAATTTCCATTTTAAGGTTTCAAGATGACCGACTTCTAATTGGTGAATGAAGAAATAAAGTATGCATCGGGTGGCGGAGCCTGCCCCAAAGAGCACAAATAAGCTGTCCGGTAGCATTGTGCATCTGCCGGGTCTTTGCAAAAAGATTATTTAAAAAAAGAAAGAAATAACACAAGGAGAGGAAATTGGGAAGTTGAAGGGGGTCAGTGGCATAGGAACAACGGCCAGAAGTGAGCAGTCTGCAAGCCTTGTGCATCTGCAGGGTGGGGTTGACAATACTGGAGCAAATGACCAGAAGTGAGCTGCTCTGTGGCAATGTGCAGCTTAGCCCTTGAAAACAGAAATTAAAAGAGATAATTAAAAAAATACGGCGGAGGATGGATAAAGGGAGTGAGGAAAGTGAGGAACTCCCAAAAAGTGCTAAAAGGCAAAGTAAAAATGGTCCCCACAAGTCAACAGAGAAGGACTCAAAACATCCAATCAAAAACACTAAACTGGGGAGGATAACAAATCAATAGGGAGCAGAAAGTACACTATGTACTTCTGTTTTACAAAAGAAATCTTCGAAAAGAGACAGTTAAAGCTGTCGGTAAGCGAGATCCGATCAGCAAAGCAATATGATTAGAGTTCGCTGGGAGTTTACAATCAGGTTACAAGCGTTCAAAGCACATACTAGTTATTCGTTCACACTGCAGTTTCAAGGCTTACATTTAAGACCCGATGTATGCATTCGCACAAGATACCTGCCAGCCACCTTTCATTGAACAGGATGCTGCATTTGTTATAACTTTGTCAGGGAATGGAGAGTGGATGTAGTGCCCTGGATGCTGGACTCGACTCTGAAGTGACCCGTCAGTGACAAGGCACAAGGGATGCGCCAGAACCAGGCGCCTGGGCATAGCCAGGCTGGACCTTTCATTGGCTCACTTACCTATAGTAATTATTGAAAATATTCTTCATTTGGTTCAACAAGAAAGTCGGGCAGTCGTGGTTGGAGCTGGTATTAAGTGATTTAGGTCCATATTTATACTTTTTAGCGCCGCATTTGCTTCATTTTTGACGCAAAAGGAGCGCAAACTTACAAAATAGATGTTTGCGCCGATTTTTCGTTAAAAAACGACGCAAATGCGGCGCTAAAAAAGTATAAATATGGCCTTAGTCCTTGCAAGGCGTAGGGGAAGCGTTATAAGAATATTATTACAACACAATTAACTATATTTGAACTACACATACATCCTTTACACTGTTGTTACTGCATATCAGTTAAAGTTGTATATGTGCAGTGTGCTGAGACCTGGCTGATATCAGACTCAATATGTCGCATTACACATCTAACTGAGCTGTTAAGTTGGAGCCTCTTTTCAATTGCTGTGGCTGGGAAATAAATCTATGATGAGCTGTGCTTCGATTTATTTGGCACAGGAAATTGATACAGATCCATGTGTTCCATGCAAACTGCCATTTCCGATCTTTTGGAGGCTCCCAGATCCAATTATTTTAGAAGAAGAAACAGGTGCTTAGCTGTTCTTGGTCTCCACCTTTGGAACCAATTACTTCAGAACAACAGACAAACTTCCACTCTTTGATAATTATGTAATGCAAATATTTCAAAACTCTGCTTTAACTGCGCCCTATGTGCTGCTAATGATGGCGTTGCCACTGTCTCTTTATAGTGTTTATTCTTCCGTTAATATTTATATCCGTTCCGAGTGAGCTCCAAGAAATATTCACATTTTTAAGTTTGTATGGTACCCATTATTTTAAATTCAAGTACAATAAATACCTAAGTCTCAAAGTATGCTTTTCACACACTGTATACAGTGAGCTGAATCACCTTTTGCAATTTACTGTCCGTGAAATTTAACAGGTAAAAGATGGTAACATTTCTCAATGTTACTCCCGTTTAGCCATCCACCCAATCTTATTCATTTGGACTTTTATCTACTTTTGCTGCACATGCTAGCTCAACGACCATGATCCTGTGTCCTAGGAAACCCCATGTCCCCATTAGAAGAAGATGCTCCTCTTATCTCATTAAGATTAATCTGTTGCACAAAACCCTCTCCCTCGATTCATACTTCTCTTCCACTGTAGACACAACCCTTCTTATTTGTAGATAAGTAATTCCTACCTCTGTCAACACTGGTGCTGTCATCCTGGTTTGTGAGCTTTGTGTGCTCTTTTTAACCAAGGTTTGACTTAATCACTTCCCTCCTTTTGAGGTGCTTTCTTGTTCCAATCAACTACTCCATCGTCAGAGTAGATTACACTGGGTACACGGGGAGTGGAATTGGTATCACCCACAAAAGTAGCTCATCCTGTTTGGTCATTCAGGATGTATCTTTTTTGTTCTTTTGAACTCCTTCAATTTCATCTCTCCCTCACAAACATGAGCGATTGAGACTTAACCACTCCCCTCCATCTGATATACTTTCTTGTTCCAACCAACTACTCCACCTTGATAGTAGATCAAGTTGGGTGTATAGGGAGAGGAGTTGCTGTTGTCCATAAATGTAGCCTATCCTGTTTGGTCATTCAGGCTGCATCTTTGTTTTCCTTTGAACTCCTTCAACTTCATATCTCCCTTACAAACATGAGCAGATTGAGACGTGTTGTTATCTACTGCTCTTCTGGGAAAAACTCCACCTTCTTGAAAGAGCTAATTGAACTAATCACCACCAAAGTTCTTCTACCTTTGACACCATCCTCTTTGAGAGATTGCAATATCAGGTGGAATAAATCATTTTTTCGGATCACTTCTAAACTTGCACCTCTGCTTTCAGTTAATAAACAATCCTGTGTCCAAACCCTGGCCCCATTCCTTGTACTGGCCTGCTCAAACCAAAAGAGAGTACATTGGGGTCATGATTAGGGGCTTTAAAATAGAGGCATTCTGTGTGCTTCCATCTTACCTAGCTTTGTTCAACCACCTGCCTATACTACACTACTACCTTCTTTGGAAAATATAATTTTTCAGTTTGACGATCTTAATTCTACCGCTAGGAAAATTCTGAACAACACTATAGGCTCTAAGTAGTCCTTATCCAACCTCAGTCTTAAAAGACAATGTTAAAACAGGGGAAGGGTTGTGGAGAGCTAAGAAAATGTCTCTGTCGCTTACCCAGTTCAAACCTGAAAGAAAAAGCTATAATCACTCCTTTGTCACAGCAAAAGCAGCTCTTCTGAATTCGCAAACAAACTTAAAAACAGGCCTAAGATATTGTTTAAAATTATCGAAGTTCCAACAATAGGCTCCTTTCCTTTTGGATTTGAAGCCACCAAATGCAATAAATGTGTCTCATACTCTTCTGACAAAATCAGTAATATTTTACAGGACCTTGATGTCACTAATGACATCTCTTTGATCAGCAGCAAATTCCTCAAATCCGTCGTACTTCCTCATACCATCCACACACACAACAGACCACTCTTATGAGTTCTTCCTCTCTCATGTCTGAGGGCTCTTTCTCTGACAGTCTCCAATATCAAACTCACATCGTACTCTGTTGACCCAATCCTTCCTTTCATTGCCAAAGACCTTGGTCAAGTCTTTCTCCCTCAATGACTAGCAACCACCAACTCAATTCTTCAAAATGGTGCAGTGGTGTGGAAATGAATTTACAGTGAAAGTGAAAGAATATTGTCACTGGGAGAATGTCCAGTTAACGCCTGGCTTGGGGTGCACTGCACAAGGGTGGAAAGTAGCTGAGCTGGCTGTCACACCCATGATGGGCCAGTGAAAGAGAAGCAGTAAGGAGGCAGCTGTGGCAGTGCTTTGGGAATAGGATAGGATACTGCCTTTTACAATCAGAGGTATATTGAACCGCACAGTATGAGGGTGGCGCGGCTTAAATAAGTGGCTGCACTTTGAGGCCTAACTCAGGACACTGGGCCTGTGGACAGCAGATTGCCTCTGGTGGCACTTCAAAGAACCAAGCCTCAGGAGAAAGAGGAATTGCCAGAGACTGTGGTATGAGCAAGTAAATATAAAATGAACAAGCATTTGCAATGCAATGGGTCTCGCATTTGCTTGACTTAGAGCTATTAGTGTTGTAAATTCCTAACTGGACTTTTCTTGCTACTTAATTTGAAAATGAATAGTAAAACAGTTGACATAAGCAAGCCGATTCAATGTGCCATGGCCGTCATGACACTGTGCGTGAAGGAGAGACACTAAAAGAAAAAGAAGTTCCCTTGCAGTCAAATTTATTGCCAATCGTGCAATTAGCCATAAAACAAGTGCAATCTGCAAGGCGGAAACAAAACTGCCCCAAGGATGGACAAACGTAAAGCATTTACCAATGACAACAAAGGATTTTTGAAAGGCAAGCCTAGGAACGAATGAAAGTGATGGGCATGGTTAAAAGCCCACAGTACTTACAACAGGTCAAAGTGCTTGCGCGCTGGACCTAACAAATAAGACAGAGAGGTGTCTGGGAATGGCTCGCGCATCAATAGGCTGTTTGCAGAGCAAGTGTGTCTGAGGCTGTAAAGGGCAGATGTAAGAGCCTGAGCCAAAGAGTTTTGGAGTAATGATTCCCCATGCTTCCATACTGCTCCATGGAGTGAGAAGAGTGACCTTAGCAGAAAGCGAGGGTCTGAGAGAAGTGAAATCAACACTCTACCCTCCACAAAAGGGCCAACAAAGACGCATGCAAGCAGAATGACTTTCTACTGAATCTGACAAATGCTATGTATCACAATAATGATTAACGACATAGAAACATCCAGTTGTATGGAGGGTTGTGCTCGTGCTTTCCTGGTATAAGGTGATCGTGGCGGAAAGGCCGGATCTGATCTGAGGGCTGGGGCCCTGCAATAAGTTCAGGTTGTCATATAGAAATTTTCTAGACAAACTCTAAAAACTATCCATCTGCCACATGACAACATGGTAAAGAATGACCATGTCCTTTGATACTAAAAGACATCAGAGGGCTGGGGAGATGTTATGAGGTGACATGGGGGTCCCTGAGATCACACTGCAGGAAGGGAACCGAAACGTCAAGGCAGTATTGCAAGCAATGTAAAAAATCCTCCAATATACCGTAAAATCTATTAACTTAGCAGCATAGTGGTACAAACGTCAACCAAACTGGATAGACAACAGACAAGACCAGTGCCTGACATAAGCCAAACAGCGAATTTGTAATCTCCTGGAGGACCAGCAGCAAAAAAGCGAAAATATTTTAGACATATAAAAGGTCTCCGCAGTGATCGACGCTAAGAACAATGATTTGGAAGGATGATTCTTTTGGGGTAATATACGTATTTTAGGATTGTCCAAAACTATCAACACAGGACGACTTGAGGACTATCCGGGAAGTATAATGAAAACTGGTGAAGTATCCTCCCATTTTTAGGGTCGAGCCTGCGTTGCATGCGCTCGCGCATGCGTATCGCAGCGAGACACTTTAGTATTTAGAAAAGGGCTCGGAGCCCTGTCAACTTCACGTCAGTTTTTTTATTGGTTCGTGGGCTTGCCTAATAAAATCTGCTTGCTTTCATTAGTCGAAGGCACGCATACGTCATGCCTTTTCCGGTAGCTAGCCCGCCTCGAGCGCAGCGACTAAGTACAGAAAACATGCGAGGCTCTCTGTTTTCCATCGGGCTCGTGGACTTCTTTTTCTCTAATTTACGAGCGCGATCTCGCTTGGCAGAAGTCGAGGGCTTCACATAGTTAATTTCACTTTTTCGGGTTATGTACATAAATGCACTTTTGCCCGATAGGTGAAAAGTCGGGTTAGGAGTTTACAACGCGATCAGCTCTAACATGAGCAAACGCGAGACCCGTTGCATTGTAAATGCTTGTTCTTGTGGTGGAACGTACAGAGACGTTTTAAGGAATTGGAAAAGTGGGCTGGAGCCTACGGCCCAGTCTTTCATCCCCCCTCCCCCTGCCCCCAACCCCCCCGCCCCATAGAGCCAACTCTGCTCTGCTCTGCACACAGTCTTGCCCTGATTACCGTTTTCGTTTAAACTGTTTTTAATGTGAGTGGTCTGTGACCATCTATTACTGACATTTTGCAAAGAAATTATGTTCACTTTTCATGCAACAACATTAACACGTTTCTTTTACATCAAAACAGGACTTCACATATGAGAAATGGGAGGGTATCACAGAGATTATTTGCAATAATATTAGTGAGCCACTGCTAAGTTACAATATTAAAAGCACACCACACTTTCCCTGAATATTACATGCAAAAACATTAAGAATTTGGACGAGTGTGGCTGTGCAAGGAGGGTATGAAAGAGGTGAAATTAAATTATAAATTAAAAGCTGTTCCAAACAGGGGCCCCAAAATACGTTTGGCCCTGGGCCCCAAAATCCTTAATATATCCCTGAACGTGTACATCAAACGCTTGCTCCGTGACACCCACCAGGAACATGAGTAAGATAGCTCATCGCAAAACTACTAAACTTCAAAGACGGTACACAGTGCTCTGTCTAGTGAGAGAGAAAAAGGACATCACTCATGACAGTCTGACACTTCAGTTCTTTCCATACTTCACTATGTCCGCCCAGATGGCACAACGAGAATACCTGTCCATGAAGAGGAAGCTCTAGCAAGCTGGCATCATGAATGCTGTGCTCTTTTCGTCATGCCTTAGAATTAACATACCTGGGAAACAGCATATTTTCACAAACCATCACCTGGCATAGTTCTTCCTAAAAGACAGAAAGTTTGCTGAACTTGAGTCAGAAGAGGAATCCTGGAGTGTCACCAAGGTCAGTGACTGAAAGTGATATTGTGGGGGCTAATGCTGCCAGGCAGAATGATGTGAGTGTACCTGATATTCGAATATGTGTTGTTATTTTCATGTTTCTCCACTAGTCACAGTAAAGTCCCCATAAACTCTTTAGGGAATGTGCTGAAGAACACGATCTCCAATTCCCAACAGTGCATGCTGCTAGTGCATGCATGCTCAACCCTCCAGGGCACCTTCGCTGTTCGTAGGGGTCTCTTTCCCTTTGTGCACTGCAGGACCCCCCAGAGAAGTACCCTGCGGAATTCTAGGATGTCTAATTATTGGGAAGGTAACAATGGGAAGAAATATGGGAGGGGGAATAGGTGGGTAAATATTCTGTTAGAAATGGGGTCTTTGGTTGGCAGTCAGGTTATCCCCTGTCCAAGCAAAGACCCTCACTCTAGTCAGGGTAAGTCACACACAATCCAAATTATCCGGTGCCCACCCTCTGGTAGCTTGGCACTGAGCAGTCAGGCTTATCTCAGAAGGCAATGTGTAAAGTATTTGTGCAATAAATCATACAATAACATAATATAGCACCACGCAAATACACCACACAGTGTTTAGAAAAATATATAATATTTATCTGGATATTTGCAGGTCAAAACGATAAAAGATGCAATATGAAATTGTAGAGATATCACTGAAAAGTGATATAAAGTGTCTTAAGTCTTTAAAAAGCAAACAAAGTCTCTTTCAAGCACAAACTACCTGGTTTGGAGTGGAAAATCTCTGCAAAGGGCCGCAGAGGAGGAGATGCGTGGAAAAATGGTGTGTGCGTCGGTTTCGCCCCTTCACACACGGACTTGCGTCGTTATTTTTCACGCGGGGAAGACGTGCGCCGATTTCCGACACGCGGACAGGTCTCCTCTGTGGGTCGTGGGGTTTTCAGACGCCCCGGGATCTGTGCGTGGAATCCTGGGCTTGTTGTCCGGTTGCATGTTGTTCGGATGGGCTATGTGTGGAATTTTCTTCCTCACGGCAGGCGCTGCGTCAATTTCCTCTCTGGAAGTCGGGCAGCGTTGTCCAGACGGGCCGTGCGTCGAAGTTCCAGTCGCACCGGAGGCGTCACGTCGATCTTTTCCTTGCGGGGTCGAGCGGCATCTTTCCGCATCGGTGTGCGGTGAATTTTTCACCGCGGATCAAGCTGTGCATCAAATTTTTCACCACACAAGGAGTCCAGTTGAAAGAAAGAAGTCTTTTTGGTCCTGAGACTTCAGGGAACAGGAGGCAAGGTCTATCCAAGCCCTTGCAGAGCACTTCTGCAGCAAGGCAAGAGTTCAGCAATGCAGCAGGCTAGCAGCAAGGCAGCAGTCCTCTGTAGAAAGCAGTCAGGTGAGTCCTTTGAGCAGCCAGGCAGTTATTCTTGCAGGATGCAGGTTTTGGTTCAGGTTTCTTCTCCAGAAAGTGTCTGAGGTGGTAGGGCAGAGGCCCTGTTTTATACCCAAATGTGCCTTTGAAGTGGCGGAGACTTCAAAGAGTGGCTTAGAAGTGCACCAGGTCCCCTTTCAGTTCAATCCTGTCTGCCAGGGTCCCAGTATGGGGTGTGGCAGTCCTTTGTGTCAGAGCAGGCCCTCCACCCTCCCAGCCCAGGAAGACCCATTCAAAATGCAGATGTATGCAAGTGAGGCTGAGTACCCTGTGTTTGGGCTGTGTCTGAGTGAATGCACAAGGAGCTGTCAACTAAATCTAGCCAGACGTGGACTGTAAGGCACAGAAAGATTTAAGTGCAAAGAAATGCTCACTTACTAAAAGTGGCATTTCTAAAATAGTAATATTAAATCCAACTTCACCAGTCAGCAGGATTTTGTATAACCATTCTGGCCATACTAAATATGACCTTCCTACTCCTTTCAGATCAGCAGCTACCACTTCAATAATGTATGAGGGCAGCCCCAATGTTAGCCTATGAAGGGAGCAGGCCTCACAGTAGTGTAAAAACGAATTTAGGAGTTTTACACTACCAGGACATGTAAACTACACAGGTGCATGTCCTGCCTTTTACCCACATAGCACCCTGCTCTAGGGGTTACCTAGGGCACACACACATTAGAGGTGACTTATATGTAGAAAAAGGGGAGTTTTAGGCTTGGCAAGTACTTTAAATGCCAAGTCGAGGTGGCAGTGAAACTACACACACAGGCCTTGCAATGGCAGGCTTGAGACAAGGTAAAGGGCTACTTAAGTGGGTGGCACAACCAGTGCTGCAGGCCCACTAGTAGCATTTAATCTACAGGCCCTAGGCACATACGGTGCACATTACTAGGGACTTATAAGTATATTAAATAGTCCAATTGGGTATGATCCAATGTTACCATGTTTAAAGGGAGAGAGCATATGCACTTTAGCACTGGTTAGCAGTGGTAAAGTGTGCAGGGTCTAAAAACCAGCAAAAATGAGGTCAGAAAAAGAGAAGGAGGATGGTAAAAAGTCCGGGGATAACCCTGCAGAAGGGCCATTTCCAACATATTCGCTGGCAAGATGTGAAGCTGGTGTGGTGAGGGGAACGCAGGGGTGGTTCTAGCAGGGTCATTTGTTCATAGAACAATGAGATTGAATAACTGAGCCTTATCATATGTACTACGAGAAGAGAAACTTGCTAGGCCCAGCATCAATGCACATGAAGACACATTGCACAAGGCCACACTCACTATTAAGGCTGTACGACTTTGAACATGGAATGTTAAAGGTCTAAATGATCCCCAGAACACACATCAAGTGCTGCTATTCTTTATAGGTACTGGATTGAAATAGGTTTCTTGGAAGAATTAAACCACACTAAGGGCGCAATATATTTCCTGGCCGATGGAGTATTCTCCCTAGGGTGGAGGAGCACTTTCATCTGCTGACCCAGACTACTCCACCTGCATTTCTGAAGGCATTGGTAAGAACCAGTTTCTGTCAATGCATTTTACATTTTACAACATGGCTGCGTCGAGGGGACGCAACTCTGTACCAAACAGTTTTCTCTTTTTTTCTTCTTTTCAAAAAGGAAATCCCAATATTGTATTTTCTTTTTGAAAACAAAAAAGTAATGTTCCCCTCTCCAAAAGAAGCTTTTCCCATGGCAGGTTTTACCTGGGGGTAAGGAACAGTAAAAAATAACTACATGTCCGCCCATCTAAATTCAGTGGGCAAACATGTAGCCATTTCTCTGATGGCCCTAAATCCTGAGGACCATTGGAGGGAATTAATCAGGGCAGAGAAACAGTAGTCTTGGACCTGATTAATCCTTAAGGTCTGCATGCAAGTAAATGAGGCGGACAGTTCGCATGTTTGGCAGTAAGGATACTCTGTCACTGTTGCAACAGAATACCCTTACCACCAAGAAATAAATCGGGTACTAAATCCTCAACGCTATGCCTAGCAGAGAAGTGGGCGTTACATATCATACTCTAGATAAGTACTTCTTCTGAAAAAAATGTATTTTTGGCCAATTAATCAATATAATTGAATTATTTTGAAACAATGTTGGATCAGTACAAAACAAGAGCACTATTTAGGAAATGCTCAAGGTGGTCATTAGGGGAACGTCCATTTCCAAACAGGGATGGATACTAAAGTCAATGACAGTGCAAAAGGGTGAAGTTAGAGCAGGATATATGCACCCTTGAGCTGCAACAGGTGATACACATGGAAGCATTCAACTTGCACGAGTATTAAATACAAAATTATTGAATATAATGACATATCAGACAGGGAGGTAAAATACTTGAGGAGAAATGTGGGGAAAGTCAGAGATTGGGAAAATCCCTGGCCGACATGTTGCAATGCCGTGGGTTTCAGGTGACACAGCCTACGTCACTACAGTCGCTACAGCGGATGGCTCGACATACTATGAAACAGAATACATCAGCAAAAAATTCACATTTTTTAATGCAAATCTATATACTACCAGACCACATGCAAAGGAAGCATACATAATGGAATAGTTAGAGGACATTCCACTTGCATGGTTGGGGTGGGGCAATAAGAATTCCTGCTGCAACCCATTACAATGGAAGAGATTGTAGAGCAATCAGAAGTCTCCCTAGATGTAAAGCCCCTGCCACAGATGTCTTGCAAAACAAAGTTTACAAAGTATACACTTCTAAAATTGTTCTACATCCCATAGCTATGTAAGAAGACGCAAAAGTAAAGGCAGAACCCAACAGCCTATGAGAGTGCCTATCCGGATCTCTGTTGTTAAATTGGGAACATCATCACATGGCAACTCTTACTAGCCACTGTTAGTAAATACTGATGTAAAATTACTAGCCAAAAGAGTAGCTAACGGGTTACTACCAATGATGACAGATTTGGATTTCCAGTCAAGCTTTGTCCCCACATGGTCAACAGCACATAACTTGCATTCTCTATTTGTGCTCTTGCACCAGCTGGAGGTGCAGATGGACGCAATTGCGGTGTTGCCAATGCAGCCAAACCCTTGGGCTCACTTGAGGAGAACGTTTATTTGTGATTCTAAAGAGAATGGGGATGTCCAGTTCATTTTTGCAGTGGATGCAACTGCTGGATAATAAACCCACTGGCCACGATATTATTTGCTATGGTGAAAGTGATGTTGGCATGTTGTGTACCACAGTATCACTCAGTCAAAGCATTAAGATCTGTAGATAGGGCGTTGCTCATCCTGCTATATGGTGATGATATGCTAATCTATATTGGAAAGCCTAAGGAAAATGTATCCCATGTCATCAGGCAAAACATAACATTTGGCTTCATTTCAGGACTGCAGTTAAATTGGTCCCCCAGACTCAGGCCACCGAAAAATGTACTATTGACTACCCATTGAAATGGATGCCGGCATCTATCAAATATTTAGTGATTTGGATAAACGGACAGCAAGGAAGGGGTAATCAGAGAAAACTATGGGAAGGTAATATCCAAAATAAAAAGTCAAATAGACAGGGAGATAGGCTTACCTCTATCCTTGGGAGGAAAAATAAATATAAAGAAAAAGATAATCCTTCAAAGGTTCCTCCTATACATGCCCAACAGTATATCCCTGACACTAAACCAACACTTTTTCAAAATGCTCAAATCTCGTCAAGTGTATCTAGTGTGAGCAGGCAAACAGCCAAGGCTGCGGGGAGAAATTCTCACAATGCCATATGAGTTTCGGGGGATTCAAATCATCTGCCATGAACTATATTGTTTTTGTGTACAGGCACAACACGTGAAACATTGGTACCACTCCACTCCTTTCCGACCCTACTTGACTGTGGAAAAAGATTGAGCATCACCAGTGCCACTTGAGGCTATTATCCATCAGCTGTTGCCACAAAGGGGACCTGAGATTGGCAAGGAAAGCTGCACATCTGCGCTTGGCATAAAACCAAAGAGAGAGTGCACTTTACTCTAATATATTGTTTGGAACTACCACTCATGAACCACCCTAAAATAACTCCTTCGGGAGCGGGAAGAAAAGGAACTGCAGTTGCAATGTTTAGGGTTAAAGACATTCAGATCACTATTCCTTGAGAGATCATATTGGGCAGCTCACCATACTATAGCGCACTCTATAGCGCACTGGAAGTCTTTTTGTACTACAGGCTTAGAGCAACATGCAAACAGCTTTTCGATACATATTTCAAGGAACCTCCAGCACTGCAGTCACTATCGATTCTCCTAGCATCCAAGACACATAAAACCTGGTCACAAGACTAAACAATAGTATACAAATAGAAGTCTCGGTATTAAACCATGTGTGCATGAGTTAGCCAATGGCATGCATCCGCTTTCTGGTGCGTCTTTCGACCATTGGCCAACACTGGGGACCACTAAAAAGGATCCTCCTGTGCAAAGCACCAAAGGATCAGAAGATTCCTTTTTTTCTTTTTTTTTAGCTGGGGTGACACGACGGAATCGCTTCCACGTCTCTCCTGCCCTCTCCCACCGATCTGTGATGTCAGCATGCTGCAGGGCACACTGACACATAGTTTTCAAACCCAGAGCGGACCGGAGGAGCAGGTAAGCTCCCTCTCCCACTATGGTAGGCAAAACAATGGCCAAAAAGGCCTCCCCAGATTTAAGGGAGGCCACGTTTGAAAGGCTAGAGTCTTCCCTTTCAAACGAGGCATTCCTGAAATAGTTTCCTGCTGGGGATTGCAGCTGCATATATATATATATAATAATAATATCCAAAACAAGGATGCCACACTCCAGGAATGGTCATATGTTTCCGTCTTCATTCAGTTGACATGGTGACCACCAACAAATTTCAACTCATGCGAGTTTTGCTCACGGCAGTCATAAGCGGTGATTGTACAGTATTTATATATTACTTTGCATTAAAAAAACATAGAAAGCTACTGAGACCATTAAAGGTTACAGGGACTTTATAGTTAGGTTGATGTTTTACCCAAACAAAACCATAAAAATTCAGCAGCTATAGCTATACTTGTACTATACTCTGAAGAAATTAATGCTTGTGATGTAAAGTAACTTTAGGTCATGAGTTATAGTTTCTTAACATAAGTATAACTATAAACTTAATTATAACTGCAGAATGTCTGTGGTTTTGAATGTGTAAATTGTCAACCTAAATATAACATCCCTGTAACCTTCTGTTTTCTCAGTGACTATGGCTATAGGAAGTAGGAAATATATTTAGGACCTGATTCCCATAGACAAAGGGGGTCACTATGACCTCGGCGGTGAGTGTAAATGTGGCGTTAGTACCGCCAACAGGCTGGCGGTACATACCACCACAAAATGAGAATGGCGGGTTGGCTGCAGCCAACCCACCACTTCTCCACTCATACTGCCATGGCGGTATCAGCCGCCGGGCCAGAGATGTCAATCTCGAGCCCGGCAGCCGACATAGTACTGCCGGCAGCATTATGAGCTTGCCTACCACCATGGTTTTCGTGGCGTTAGCAATGCCACAAAAACCATGGCGGTAGGCCCTACCGGTGACAGGGAAATCCTCCCCTGTCACCGGTAGGCGGCTCCCCCGCCCCCAGCACTCACCAGACACCCCCCTCATCCAAACTCCCCCAACCCCCTCCGATCCTTACACTCACCATCCGACTCCCCATACACGTGCACACCAACAGACACGCACCACGCATACACCCAATCACACACACCGGCATATACGCATACTTCCAGACATACTCACACACATTTGTACACACAATCACACTGGCACGCACACACACTCACTTCACCATTCACATCAAGCGAGGGTAGATCCAAAACATGCTTTCCCCATGCAATTTTGAACATAACTACAGCCCAAACCACTGAACAGAATTACACCAAATGTGGCAGAAAGGTAGATCTTGGTCCAGAAAGATCTCTTTTTATGATTTAGTGTAAATCTGTTCAGTAGTTCTGGAGTTATTAAAGAAAAAAAGAAATTTGTATATCTAGGGATGCAGCTCCTCCGTGGATCCCACAGATCTCTTGCTGAGTTTTGAATGTCTGCCAGCACTTCATCTAGGAAGTTCTGGTAGCTATCTTGAGACTCAGACTGTGAAAAGAGTAAAACAAAAACATCAGAAAGGGGTAGGTTAGGAATAGTAGTGTGTGGAGCTCACAGAGTTCTACTCTGCAGAATTCCACAGTTATCTAAAAGTTGTGCGAAATTGCAGATTTCCATGTGCGATGGAATTCCGCCTGATCCTAGTTTTAAGTCGTGAGGATAGGCCCAGTAATCTCAGTGCCGCCATCAGATGCAAGGCGCACTGGGTCTAGGTCCAGTCGCCCATGACTTAAGCTGGTACTGTGTTAAACTCCCACCCCATACACCCACTTACTTCAAATAAGTCAGCCACACCTGCTACGCTAGTTCACTTTCAGGGCAAGTATTAAGCCTTGCTTCCTTTAAGATACAGCATCCACCATTGTTCATATGACCTGGGCCATTGAAAAAAACGTGTTGACTGGTACTGAGTACCTGTACTTCTCAGCATTGCTGCAATACATTTAATGGGGGAGTACCAGCATTAAATTGCTCTCATGAGCAAACAGGTGTTCTAAAGAGTGAGTACCTGCACTTTTATATTTCTATGCAAAGCACTGACCTGGGCTCCATCAATAATTTTGTGAGTCTGGCTCCCAAGTGGCTCCTCCCTTCCCACCATGGTGCCTCCACTTCCTCCCTGGTCCTTGGAAACTTGTGAAGAAAGAGGGCACCCCCTGCACTAAATGGGTGAAGCTGAGCGCACTCTGCATGCACACTCACCCGCTTCCCGTCAGCCTATCACTGGGCTTTCCCTGCGTGCACTGCCAGCACCTAGTAGCAACCAGCTGGGACATCAAGCAATCATGGGGCTGCATGCGTGTAACGTCACCCGATGACCTAATTGGCAGCCACACCTACAGTGGACACCTCAACCCACACGGAGGAGAGAACTATACATGCGCAAAAGATCAGGTGTCCGAACTGTGCACATGCTCTCTAGCAGTCCTCCCTGTATATATCTGTCTGCATGCCTGGTGTTTAGGTCATTTTGCTGTGAGCATGTGCAGTGAACAGCATAGTGGCTTGCTAGTAGACTAGTGCTTCTGAGTGGCGTGCCAGTGAACTCCGCACCATTTCCAGCAGGTGGAGTTTTGGTTGCCGAACTCTGCGCTCTGCTTGGAGAGCAGAGTGCCAAAACTCTGTGACCTCTGCCAGCAGAGCAGAGTTTATTGCCCACCTCTAGTTAGGAATGCCCTGACAACCTAGGCCTGGTGGTGGGGTCCCACAGGGACCCGGACCAAAATCTTAGGGCCAGATTTAACAGAAAATTATGGTGCGTGTCGCTGCGCTAAATTTGACAGCGTCACACACCGTATTTTTCAAACGCAGGGATGAGACGTATTTACTAGAATACGACGCACCCCAGTGTTTCCCTCTGTGCCGGTGCTAAATTTGCTGCTGTGTGCCGACGCAGCATCCCTTGCACCATAGTGCAAGGATGGCTGCGTTGAGGGGGAGATTTTTTTATGCAGGAAGTAACTCCTTTCTGCACACAAAAAAATCTTAAATGGTTATTTGCTCCTTGTATGTGTGCTGCAGAATGAAGCACACATAGAAAGAGCAAAAAAAGAGGAGAAATGAAAGCATCTCTTCTCTTTGCGCCATGCTAACACCAGCCCTGGGGTGGCATTATATTTTGCTGCTGCCTCAGGTTTATGAAAACTCAGAAATCTGGGGCAGCGTCAAATGCAATGGGTGTTGCTTTTGCACGCCCACAGCAACACCCATTGCACGTTCCTTCCACGCAAAGTGCTGGTGAGAAGGGGCCATATTTACAAGGTGGCATTAAGCCACAAAAAGAATATTCTGTGCAGCTGAACGACTGTAACAGGTCAGACCAACCCAGAGAAAAGGGACAGGTGTCAGAAATCAAAGACGCATGGCTCTCTTAGTAGCCCCCCAATTTAGTTCAGCCCCAAATTCCACCTCGCACTGGCAACACTGGATGTAAAGTTGAAACATCCATTTTGTTCCCAATTGGCTACGTCCATCTCTTTTTGGATGTTGACTTCCT
Organism: Pleurodeles waltl; assembly: GCF_031143425.1. Taxonomy (NCBI): domain Eukaryota; kingdom Metazoa; phylum Chordata; class Amphibia; order Caudata; family Salamandridae; genus Pleurodeles; species Pleurodeles waltl. The sequence continues at coordinate 555,188,581 of NC_090448.1, forward strand.
TGAGAAAATTGTGCAGCAAACAAATCTGTGTGGCAAACAATTTCTGAGGATGCATAGAGGCACTCTAGGACCTCATTCTAGGGCACACCTCCTTGCTTGAGGACTAAAAGATCATTTTGGGCCTTACGCTCAAAATGGGATTACTGTAGAAACCAACCTCGCAGTCCTACCGGTCCACTCGTATGGTTTGGGTAACCCTCATCTTTGCACCATATGACCAGAGATCATTTTTTTGCTATTCAGCGTATCTTCTGCTGCATAGCCCCAGGACCATCCAGACCATGACAGGTTGTTCAAAATTCGTCCTGTCGTGGAACATTTGTCTTTCAGGTTTCTAGAGATTTATACCCTTGGAAAGAATATAACCATCATAAACTTCATAAATTAGACACCAAGGTGACTCCAGGGTGGTGTGTCCTATGTGAATCCCAGAATGTTTTCATAGGCAGAATCCCTTGCAATCCTCAAACACAGGCTGAAAACATACACTTTCCTCAAATTTCTGAGACTCAAAGTCCTAGAATTTATGGGTAACTGCACATTTCCTGCCATTTAGAGTTCCCACATATATCTTGACAAAAATGGTACTTCATCTGAGTGGGTAGGCCTAGAGCCTGCAAAAGGGCAGGGTCCAAGCCGCATTATGACAACATCAACAAAAGGAGTAGTTGCAGTTTTTGGGCCTGGGCTTCACTGCAACCCAAGAAAACCTACCAAACGCAGGCATTTCAGAAAATTAGAAACCCAGGGGAGTACAGGGTGGTGTGCCTCTCGTGGATCTCACAAAGTTTTTTTAACTACAATGCTCTGCAAACCTCAGAATTTGCCTAAAATTGCACTTTTTCCATGCACTAGGCCTACACACACAAGAGAGGCCCCCTTTTTATCAGCAGACTTGAGGGAATGCAAGGTGTAAGGAACATTGTGGATCACAACAGTTTCCAGAACTTTCAATCACAGATATGTTAGGTCAAATGTTGAGGTTTGCAAGGAATTCTGAGTAAAAAACCTGATGAGAGACGCACAAGTCACCCCACCTTGGATACCGATAGGCACCTAGTTTTAAAAAATGTACACATTTGCTAGGTTTCCCCACATGCCAGCTGAGCTAGTTTTCAAAATCCAGATCTATCCACATTGAGAAAAAAGGGTCAGTTTTAAATGGAAATATGTGATGTGTCCATGTTGTGTTTGGTTCCCATTTCCTGTTGCAGGCACTAGGCCTACACCCACATTGAGGTATCATTTTTATTGGAAGACTTGCAGGAGCATATAATAGTAAAACATTTGATAGTACCAATTGGATTTTGCTGCATTTGTGCCTTATAAAATGTAAGACAGTGTATAAGAAGGCATTTTAAAAAATACCCTCTATGTCATACGCTAATATGGGTACCACAGATTCAGAGATTTAAAATAACCACTGCTCCTAAACTCCTTTTTTGTGCCCATTTAAGAAATACACAGGTTTCCTTGATACCTGTTTCTGACTCTGATTATTTTGGCATGTGAACTGGCCAATACTAGGGTACTCAATGAAAAACCATTGTATGGTGCAGCTCATTTGTTGGCTCTGGCTACTTTGGATTCTTCGAGAACCTATAAACCCTATACATGTCCACAATTAGAAGGGTCTAGCAGATGTAATGTTATATTGCTTTTGTAAATCAGCTATCATGATAAAATGTTACAGATGAAAATGTTATCACAAATGGCTGTGTTTCCAAATTATTTTCAATATTTACTTGATTCAACAGTAATTTTCCTTATACTTTTCCAAAATCTATAGCTTCCATGGGTTTTACACTGGTTTCCACCACATACTGGAAGTAGGATGAGAGCACAAAAAATATGAAAAATAGGCTAGCTTTTTCAAAGATGCCAAAACTGTGATACAAATTTAGATTTTTTTGATTCAGCTCTGCATGTTCCTGAAAGCTTGTAAGATGGTGTCTTTAGCAGAGGTGGCTTCTCCATGAAGGAGGAGGAGTGTTGTCCCCCGCCAGCAGTGGCAGAGGCAAACCTTTTACCAAAAATCAAAAATATCTGTGTTTATTATCAATTTTTGGTAAAAGGGGTGGGGCACAGCACTCCCCCTCAGTGCGCATGTATTTTTGGCCAGCCATCTTGGAGTGGCCAAACACACACGCGCAGTAGGCTCTCTCCAGCCCGGCAACACTGTTGCCGGGCTGGAGACAGCATGCACAGGCTCCCAGTCTCCCTGGGAGCACCCTGGCTGGGCGCTCCCAGCCAGTCCTGACACTGCTCTGAGCAGCTTCAGAACTGGCCACAGGGCAGGATTGGAGCCTGTGCCTGTAGCCAGCATAGGAGCAGATGGAGCACTGCGGCTGCGTCGATGGAGGTAAGTGTTTTTTTGTTTTTGTTTAATAATTACATTTTTATCCCCGCCCCATGTGCTGCCCTGCCCCTTCTGCACGCAGCGAGCCGTGACTGATCTTTAGTATAGCAAACCGTTCTTTGATACCATTTTTAGAGGGAAAAAACAGACACTTTTATCTGGAGCACTTTTTTCATATTTTTTTCCAAAAACTCTCAATTTTGCCATATTCTGTCTATGTTCTTGGTCTCCTGCAGGATAATCCACAAGCCCTGAGTACTTTTAGAATCCCCCGGATGTTGGAAAAAAGGACACAAAGTTGGCATGGATACCTTATGTGGAAAAAACATTATGGAGCCCCAAGCGCAAACTACCCCAAATATCCAAAAAGGGCTCAGCACTCGGGGGATATTGAATGCCCAACTTCTAAGGGGTTAACACCTATGTTGCAACGAGATGTTGGTTCGGGTGTTGATCACCCTTTATTAAGGAGCGATATGGAAGTACTGCTCCCTACAAACCGGCGAGTTACACCTCAGCAGCCGCTTGCATGTTATACAATTCAAAAGTTTGCATATGATTTATCCCCCACTGCTGGTTTGTTGAAAAGGGGCTTACAGATAATGACAAATGTCAGAGATGTATAAGGGAAGGAGCAGACTTTCTGCATATACCATGGGGATGCTCCAAGATTAGTGAATTTTGACAGAAAGTACTTGTCAAGGCTATGGTAAATGACAGACTGAAACACTCCACAGGATTCAATAATGTGCCTCTTGGGCTTTGAAAAATAAATAGCATCACATATGAGAAAATATGTAGCATTTGCATTGCTCATGGCAAAACAGTGTAACCCAGGACCCAATTCCTGTTACAAAGTTTTCAATAAGAGACTTAGGGGCATACTTATACTCTGTTTGCACTGAATTAGCGTCTTTTTTTTTAACTCTAATTCGGTGCAAAACGAACTCCATATTTATACTTTGGCGCTAGACCTGTCTAGCTCAAAATTTATGGAGTTAAAGTCATTTTTTGGACGTGGAAGCCTACCTTGCCATAAAGAGATGCAAGGTAGGAGTTCCCGTGCAAAAAATGTCTCTATGGCCTTAACAACATATTTATACTCCTGTTCAAAAATCGCGTACGGGATGGAGGAGGGGTCATAAAATGGTGCAAAGCTTGCTTTGTCCCATTTTTTAATGCCTGGGTCATGGCAGGCGTTAGGGGACCTGTGGGCCTATTTCCATGATGGAACACCATGGAAGAAGCCCACGGGTGCCCTCCTCAGGCCCCAGTGACACCCCCACCCACATCAGAGGGACTGCGGAGGATGGGTGACCCCATCCCAGGTAAGTACAGGTAAGTATTTTATTTTATTTTTTAAAGTGCCATAGGGGGCCCTGAAATGGGCCCCCAGACATGGCACAGGGTGCAACGGCCATGCCCAGGGGACCCTGGTCCCCTGTGCTAGCCCTGGGGTGGTGGGCATAACTCCTGTCTTTTCTAAGACAGGAGTCATGTGGTATGGATGCTTTTGTGTCAGAAAATGACTCTAGGCAGGTTAGAGTCATTTATTTTACTCTAACCTGCCTAAAGTCATTTTTTGGTGCAAACCCCCCTTCTTCCATACCGCCAGCCACACCCGACTAACATCATTTTTTTTTTACACTAACCTACCCTTTGCACCGGTTTGCACCATTCCATAAATATGGTGCTTGGCTGGTGCACAGAAATGGTGCAAGCTAGTGCTAAACTTTTTGGTGCAAAAATGCGTTAGTGCAGTTTTGCCCCTAAAAGTATAAATCAGGGCCTTAGAGGCAGATTTACGGATTTTTCACGCAATGCAGGGCAGCAAGAAGAGATGCTGTACTACGCTGCAAGAAAGGGAGACAGCAGAAATGAACTGTGTCAACTAAGATATGGCTCATTTCTGCCATTTCCTAGTGATGGTGCAACTGTGAGCTGCCTAGCACCAACGCAGGCACCCTTGCACCATGGTGCAAGGGTATCTGCATTACAGACAGGATTGTTTTTGTGCAGGAAGGAACACCTTCCTGCACAAAAACAATCTTTAAAGCTATTTTCCTCTAACTATGCGTGCTGCAGGGTGAACAACATATAGAAAAAGAAAGTAACAAGAAAAAATAAAGATATGTGTTTACCAGCTTTAATATCTGGGAATGAGCCAAAATCCATGGGTGGTTGTCTGGAAACGTCCATGATCCACCCATGGAATGTGTCCCTAATGCAAAGTAATGCAAGGCAGCACTATGCGCTGTCTTGCTTTACTTTTTTACAAAATATCCATAGCAATGCCAGGAAAATCAGATTTGCCTAGCTTTGTAAATCATAAATAACATTTCGCATTGTGGCAGCACCAAAAACCTGGCGCATCTATGACGTAAAATGTTAGTAAATCTGCCTCTTCGTCAATGGCAATGAATATGGAAAATTGTTGCCTATAGCTTTAAGACTGAAGGACTTTTGACAGCTGCTTCAACAATTCTCTTAAGCCAGGAAGAGATGCTGAAATGAACTGCTATGCCCCAGACCAGCTAAAATAATTCTGAGAACAGGTGGTAACATACAACCATCTAGCAACTGTATAAACAGCTAGCTTATAATGTGTGTGCTAATGCTATTTGAGTTATGGGATGCACAGATTACTGGAACAATGTTTTAACCAGACATTTAAGCTAGAAATGTGTTGGGGGTGGCTTTAATGGTGCTGCTTCTGTTTCCTGCATCTCTATATGTTTGTTTCGTATTGTTGTTTTCCAATAAAACAATATTATATTAATAGAAAACAAATCTTCATGGACACCGGAAGATACATTGAGCCTGTTGGGAACCATCATGAAATAATTTCACCTTTATCTCTCATATCACTGTCAAGTAGTCAAAACTGGTACCCCTCATCTTTTGTGATGCTTTTCATCCATCTAAGCACCCATTCTCTGTGTGGCCTACTTATAGAGTCTGCCATCTTGGTTCATCGATACACCTAAGACACCTAGGGGCATATTTACTAATCTTTCACACAACTCAGGGCAGCAAGCAAAGTTGGTGTGCTCGGTTGCGTGAAAGGGAGAGAGCAGACATGCTCCATATTTACAAAGGTATGAACCGTTTCTGCTCTCTCTTTGCACTGGTGCAGGGTGTGCTGCCTAGCACCAATGTAGGCACCCTTGCATCGTGCTATAATGATGCATGCATTATCAGCAGAATTGTTTTTGTGCATGAAGGGGCACCTTGCTGCACAAACAGTCGTTAGAGGCATTTTCCTCTTTCTATTTGTGCTGCAGAATGCGGCACACTTGAAAAGAGAAAATTACCAGAGGAAATAAATAGATTTCTCCTTGTTATGCCTCAACAGTGATGGTGTTGCATTTCGATGCATTCCAGGTTTACAGGTCTTTGTAAATCTGGGAATGCACTGAAGTCCATGGGTGGATGCATGGGATGTGAATGCTCTACCTATGGAACACTTTCCAAGCTGAAATGTAACAAAGCAGCACACGCTGCTGCCTTGCATTACACTTCTTTACAAAGCCACACAAGGCCCTGCAAATCAGGCCTATGTGGCTTTGTAAATATTACTGAGGTCTTTGCATTGTCCTTGTGGCGCCTTGCGTGCGTACGTAAGGACAACAGAAAGGCTTCATATTTAAGGGGCTTAAAGTATTTTTCTAAACTTTAAGTTTGACCCAGCAACCAATCTACTCTTGCTGAAATACTTGAAATTGACAGATATCACTGCCAAGCTTCTACCACTACACAATCAATGTGTTTCATTCTCAATCCTAACCTAAACCTCAAAGTTCTAGCCAAAATTGTGGATTAGTCCGCTAGATTCTAAATAGACTAAGGGTCAGCCTTCCTGTCTGGCCTCTCAAAAATCAAACTTGCTCAATTCACTGTTCTTCATGCTGCTTCCAGATTTTTCACAAGCAGTAAGAAAGGAGCCATGCCACCCTTCCACTTGGCCTATCTTAAATGGCTCCCAATTAATACATGCTGCTCCATAAGAAATTACTGCCTTAAGTGAGTACAAGGTGGGGGTCCTGCCGTAGTTCATGTTGAGTAAACATAGTCGTGTAAATGTGAGCCTATATATATGTACGCACTCCTTTACAAGACTATGGGCCTGATTAGGAGTTCGGCAAACGGTTTGCACCATCCGCTGAACGGGCCGACCTGCAATGAGTAAAGCAACCCCTGACGTGTGTTTCACTCTCATTAGAGCTCTTCAGAGGGGTTTAGCTTTGTCCAGACACAAGGGAGCACCCAGTATAAGTCAAATCAAGGACCTTATTGCAACCATATTCACATGCTTTACACTTGGAACACTTCCAGAATCCATTTTGTTTATCTGTAAGCCAGTTGCATGTATTCAGTTTTACACTGGGCATGAAGTTGTGTGTGAGAAAATCTCCTGAGGCAACTTTCTTGTATGTTAATTATGGTTGTTTTGGTAAGTATAGTGCTTAATTTGTAAAACAATAAGTGCCAGGGGCCCTTGTTAGGAGGCTACTGCGGTTTGCACCATTCATTGCCTCTCCCAGCGCTGCCAATGGCAGTCCCAACACAACTACTAACCATAACACCCTGCAAGTGTGACAATTCAGACTGTTCCAGATCACCCAAAGCTATAGGAATGGCTTGGGCGGCAGTCAATAGTAATTTTTAATGTATATTGAATTAATAAACAACTGTTGTTGTGCTCATCTTTAAATTAAACAGACAGTGCCACCACGTGGCAGACTGTTACCAGCCCCAGTGTTGACAACAGAGTGCCGGTGCCGAGCATCAGAAACCACCGGCTCATTTAAGCCCTGGGTAAGTAGGATCCAGGGGAATCATCCATTCTTAAGATATTCCAATTGTTTCTTAACAGCTTTTTCATTCATTATGAGACTCTTTAAAATCCATAATAAATCTTATATTCTTATCATTACTCCCTGAAATGTTTTTCTTTTTCGTCACCAGGAGGTTGTCTCTATTCTGATCTCATGCTGTCTTCAATGCATCATTCAAGATAACAGGTTGGTATCCCCTTTGTGTAAATCTTTTGAACATCTCCAGGGCTACGCATAATTCTATGTTTGACACCTGTCCTAGTTTTCGCTTCTCAAAATATGGTCTCTCTACAGCAATTTTAACTATGCATTGTGTGATAATTACTATACCCTCACAATTATCCCCTGATAAATTCCTGCAGGTCACACCAGCTCTAATTAATCATGGAAAAAGGCCAAAAAGACACAACATTCTACATTTGGTGTGTTACAAACTAATTCCACATGTTATTCCTCGTTTTCCAACTGAAAACTTGAAACAACAGGTATTTATCACATTTGTGGCCAGATATACAACTCTTTTTAGCGGTGGAACACAGAGATTCGTCCCATTTGTGACTGCTAAAACGGCCTTTGGCATGTACAAACCCTAGTCTGTGGCTCTGTAACCTATTTGTGAGTCAATATTAGGAAGCTGCATGCCAAGGGGTCGCTTCCTAGTAGCGAGTCGCAGGTGAATGTACGATTGTTTTGAGAATGGAATGCGGTTGCAAAACAATCGCAGTTTACCACCTATGTCAAGTAGGTGCTAAGCCAATCACAAACGGAAAGAGGTCCGCAGTGGACCCCTTCTCCTTTGTGAAAGGTAGCAAAAATGTTTTTTAGGAGCAGGCAGTGGTCCCACGAACCACTGCCTACCCTTACAAAATGTTACAGAAATATTTCATTTTTCTTTTTGAAACGCATCCCATTTTCTGATAAGGAAAATGGGCTGCACTTCAAAAAAAGAAGTTGCTTTGTTTAAAGGCGAACACAGATATGGTGGTCTGTGGTCCCCAGAAGGCCACCATCGCTGTATTACTGCCTATTCCAATGGGTCGCAAATTGCGACCTGCTTCATGAATATTGGAGAAGCAGGACAATTGCAACCACATTGGAAATCGCTAAATGTGTCTGTGACAAATTAGTACATTTGCGTTTGAAACTCACTAATTGCGAGTCACTAAAATTCGCAATTCTCAAAAGGAAAGAGTCGTACATCTGTCCCCTAGTAAATACCTTACTCTGGTGTGATGTATTTATCACATGTGGCAAATACGCCCGCACTATTCCGAGGTCTTTGTATTTGAATCTGTTGTCTTTCTAATATTGAATTAAGGTTCCTTCCTCTTCCTTTAATTCTACTATACACTCGCACACGTAGACTGTGTCTCTATAATGCTAATACCAACATGGCTTTGTTTCTGCTGTTAATTGCATATGTTGCTGACTGGCTGCTTTTTCCCTCACCATTCAGCAAACCCTTTGGCAAATCTTTACTCTAGCCCCTGTTGTGCCTTCACCATTTTGGCTGCCTAACCCAACACTCTGCTAGTCTGTTTTTGATTTCTGACTGCGCATCGCTATAACACAGTGCTGCCAAGTGCCACGCATGTCACGTTAGGGTAACACAGTTTAAGTTAGGTTTCCGTATTACCACATAATCAGTAATTTTTCACGCAGACAAGATGAAGAGAAAGTGAAGCGGGATATCTCTAATTCCCTACCTTGTTGTGAATGGTTCTACTGTTTTCAATTAGCTGACAGACAGGGACACATATTGGCAGCCATCTTCATTGGTCAAAACCAGCTGTAAGAGTGCTTTTGACACATCGGCAAGCTTATATAAGCACCTGAGAAGAGGTGTTCTTACCTGACCAGGCCTGAGAGTGTTCCAGAACTATGTTGCAACTGCTGGTAAGAGTACTGGGGTCAAGTAGGTGGGATGGCTTAACACTTGCTGACTGTAGTGCATGGGTGGCAAAATAAATCCAATACCTTCTCATTGCGCTGCTTGCTACAGACTGTTAAGTGCCACAAGTATCCTCTCCAATCCTTACTTAATTTACTTCAAGGACGTTATGGGTGTAATGTTTGATATTTATATGTTTCACTTGTCTTCATTGCTTTATTTTGTTCTCGAAAAAGTGTCACTCACAGTCATGGAATTTCACTCATAATTACACTGAAATTATGAAAAGGTCACACATAAGCAATCTGGGGCCAGATGTATCAGAGATCCGTTTTGCATTTCTTAAATAGCAAATTTTAAGAAATCGCTATTTAAGAAATACAAAATGGGATGTATGAAAGTTGCGATTCGGTAATAGCGATTTCTTAAAATTCACAATCGCTATTACCGAATCTCAATTAGAGAATGGGACTCCATTCATCCCTATGGGCCTGTAGGCCCATAGGTGCGAATGGTTTTGCATTTCTCAATTTGCGAATTCCAGTTAGGAATTTGCAAATTAGGTAATGCAAACCCCAGGGTGATGGGGGCCTAAGGCCCCCTCTGATGCACCCCAAAAAAATATTTGCGAACATGTGAAGCACATACATGCCCTAGGGGCATGTGTTCGCTACATGACATTTTTAAAACTTCATTTATAATGCATTTTTATAAATTGCACATGCTTACCACCAAATTGGTTTTGGTGGTAATTGCATTTCCTAAATGCCTAATTTGCATTTAGGAAATGCTTGATACATGTGCTTTGGAAATCGCAAATAGGAATTCCCTATTTGCAATTTCCTATTTAGAGAATCGCAATTTGTGATTCTCTAAATGGGGTCGCAATTTTAAGGAATCGCTATTTTAGAGATTCCTTCAAATTGCTCAGCGAATGATTTTTATACATCTTGAAAGGCATTTTGGCCTTCGCAAATGGGCGAATTTTGCGATTTGCACCGTTTGCAAATGCAAAATTGCTTGATAATTCTGGCCCCTGGAACCTTGGCAGTTATGATAATAAAACCCTGTACGGTAGAGTCAACGCTATAACAACCAATATATAAAATGCAACAATGAATAAGTCCCAAAAAGAGACTTCATGATCAAATTATAATGTTCATGTCTGAACTGTATCTCGCAGTGATTTTGTTTATTCTAAGACTGGGCCACTTCAGGTTTCCTGAAAAGGTGCACCTACGGGATTGTCAAAAATCTGCTGACTGCTTTTACCACTGCTGCCCTCTAGGGGCGAATGCTAAAAGAGCCGGGATCGGCAGATGGTGAGCTCAGGCAATTTACGATGTAATTAAAAATGAACAGGAAATACATATTTTCTTGCAGTTTTCAGGACAATCCCCTAAGGTCAGTAAATGTGTTGAAAATATGCAACTACTGAGATTTTTATGGGTGCAAAAAAAGTACACAGGCGGTGGAAAGCACACCAACACCACTGTGCTGAAGCAGCGCGATCTTTACGAGTCTTTGTAAAGATATGACAGGACATTGTAGAAGGAGGAATAGGGCGGGAGAAAGGATGTCTTTCCTATGAAAACCAGGCTCCTATGTTAGTTAAACGTTCTACCAACATGACAATGATACATTTAGTATCTAGTCTTCTTTTTATCTGAGACCAATTTGTGCACAAATATAAGCAGAAACAGCACAACCCAGCACTGGGTTGCCTGCGTTGCTGGATTGGAGACAGCAGGCAGGGACTTTCACTGTGCCACGAAGCGCCCTGGCTGGGTGGCACAGTGGTGGGGCTGGTGTTCCCTGTCAGAGAAACCCAAAACATAGGCACAATTGACTAAGAGGCTTCCTTAGCTACCTGCCTTTCAGTCTGTTGAGGGTGACACCTCAGGTGGTAAGAATGGACCAGGGATTGTCACACTACTTCAAAGCAACATCTGTCTCCCTACTTATTTTTGCAAAAGCCTGGTCGTCTTTTAAAGGATGGAAAAAGTCTCCATACATTCTACAATCCAATCTTTCTATCTGTGTACCATGCACACATAGGGGATGCAAAGTGGCTTTCTGTTACCATACAATAGAGCACAACATATATAATCAATGCTTACTAAAAACCACACAAACAGTACTTGCCTACAAGCAGCTAAGTTTACAGTAAAAGGTGAGTAATATAGGATTGCAACTCATACTCCACTTCAAACATAGCTCACAATGCGTGACACTTCATTAGGGAGGCTCACCACACAGTAAAGGTCCAAACACCAGAGAACAGAAAGCAAAATACTGAGAATTCTTCCCAGTATTTAACAGTGATACAAAGAAACTTGTAGGTTTCTTAAAACAACACGTTTGCCATTATACAATAGGGTGCAGTTGCATATCCTGTGTTGTGGAACTCATCCCTCTCTTAACAACAAAAGCTGTGTTTGGAAACTCTAGAAGTTCCAACTAAAACAGAGACTCACAGTGTGGTGTCTGTAAGGTTGTCACATTTGTCAGAGACAAATGCCAGCCATCTACATGTTTTGACATTCTGGAAGGGCCCAAAGTTGGAGCTTAAAAACAGTTTGTGTAAAACCTCTGTATTCTTTTTCAATACCACAATGGTGCCTCTATTTGCTTTGCAAATTATTCAAGAACACTCTAGAAAACTAGAATACTTTTGAGTTTTTTAATTCTGTATTCGTTGCTTGAAGTTTTTATTTTCAAAGGTAATAGATACTGGATTTTGATTATTTTTCACAATTGTTTTCACCACTGCACATGAAAATGTTGATTTGGCCCAGGAATCATTATTCAGGTGGCAAATCTAACTATTTAAATGAGACTCGCATAAAAGTAGGCTTGAGTGCATAAACTGGAACATCACAGTTAACTGATGATATTGTTTAAGTCTAATTTCTGGGATAGCCAACACTGTTCAGCTGATATATCATTTATTGGATCCTCAGAGTTAGATGACTTTGATGTTCTACCACAAAGCTGAGTTTTTAAAATTGTCCTGCGAAAATATCATATCCAGAACATCAGCTACCACAATATTGTGAAGGTAAGTATATAAAGGTAAGTTCAGCTTACTGCTCCTAACTCCACATCTAAGTGTATATTTATATATATATATATATATATTTATCCAATGATTTCTCCAAACCACATCGTTTCAGCTTCAAGAATTCAGGTCTGGTTTAAAAAGAATAGGCATTCATAGCATTATCCAGTACAGTAACAACTCGAGTGGCGACACGTTTCGGCCAGAGCCTTCAACTTATCATAGAGTTACTGTCAATACAGTTCTTAAAGGAGAACAATCCCCTCCTCCCAACACCAATAAATGATGTGCAAAAAACAACGGGAAGCACCATGCAATACATTTGCTTAATAAATCCTCCATATTAGAAAGAACCCCACAGAATATAAACAACTGGATGTTATATATGATTATTGCGTGTTCATTTTCTCTCTTTCTCTTGACAACCTCTCATTCTTTAACATGTAATTCCCTTATTTTCCTACTATATAGATTTCATTCACTTGCTAATTTCTTTAACATGCTCATGTCACTGTTATAAGGTTCCAGTGAATATGCAGTCCTGTTACTAATCATATCTACTCTTCACCTTATTTAAATCTTGTAAGCCTACTTTGTTAGTCATAGTTCATAAAGTGCATTTGCCAGTTATGAAGATGTAAGATTTCACATGTCAGTGAAGCATTGATAATCAATACTTCAGGGCTCTAATACCGTCTACTTGTAAAGTACTAAGTCATATTGATTTCTCTTAGAGTTAACCCATCATGTTAAGTCACAATTAGTGAGCACTACATTCTTTCTCTATTTCCATTAAACAGCTGTTTAAAATTTTGAACACATTTCAAAGTACAACACTATTAACATCTGACTGTACAGGACTTTTGCACTACTTGGGCATATAAACACATCAATAAAGTATTACTGAGGGCCATAGTACCTTTTACTTGTAAATTGCACGCTTATCTCATCCCCCTCGAACCACCCACCATATTCACTAAATCAATCACCTTCATTATTAGTGAGCATGTATATATTCGGTCCATTTTGAAATTAATCAGAGAAGTAGCCTTTTCTGAGGAAAAAAACACTCCAAATCCGTACAAATTATTTTTCATGCCATCTATGTATATCATATCCCACTCGATTTGTCTACCTAATAAAGGAAGAAAGAAAGGGAAGAGGAGGGAAAGGAAGAAGGCGGCAAGAGAAGTAAAAAAGGATCCTTTTTTGAAAACTCTCAAGGTAATATGTACAATAAAATGCACAACATAGAAGAGCACTACCTGGAACATTAAGGTGCAATGTGCAGTTATGTGCAAATTGCTATAATTTGCAAAATGCAAATAAATGCAATCATAACCGTAAAATGCAATAGTGTAAGATACAGACTTCAGCCCACGGCTTTATACATTTATCCACTTGATTAATCTGCCCTGAGCATCTGCACACATTTAATTCATTAATTCATTCTACGACAGCACCACTTAACCAAGCATAAAAAAAATATTTGAAAGATAAAAAACAACACGTGTTGCTTCATCATATTATACTGGAAGTCCTTCTATTTATTGGGGACCTCCCGGGATTATGTTCTATTGACCTGGCCTGTACAACACAGTAAGGAGAACTGCCAAACGTGCAATATGCAATTATGTGCAAATCACAATCACATGCAATGTGCAAATAAGTGTAATTATAATTAAAAAAATACAAAAGTGCAAGACAAGCTTCAGCCCAGGACTGTGTGCATTTATCGACTTGATTAGTCTAGCCTGAGCTTTTGCATGCAGCTGATCCAAGAATACATTATACTACAGTATCTTTTGAACATTCTCACAAGAAAATGTCATAAGGAAAACACTGGCAGATGTAAAACAGCAAATCTTAGTTCATCATATTGTACTGAAGTCCCCCCTGTTGATGATGAGATAGAATACCTACTATTGAAGTCCACATTCTGTTCATGTCTTGCCCAACTTGTGTTGCATGCAACACTAATGTACAACGTGCCATTACGTGCAAACCTCAATAAAGTGCAATGTGCAAGTAAGTGCAACTACATCCATAAAAACCAGCACTCAGGCACTATACATTCATCCACCTAAATGATCTGCCCTCAGCTACTGCACACACCTGATCCCAAAATTCATTATATGACAATACCACTTCAACAATCCACAACAAGTCTCATATATCTTCAAGTTAAATGCACATGGAGTTCAGCATCTGCATTCAGACCCCAAGGCATTTCTGTGCCTATCCTGGTAATCCATCTTAACTCAGCTCTCCTTAACGCTAACTCCTGAATGCCTCCTCTAGGTAATATACAAATGTTCTGTATTCCATAATAATGCAACTCAGACATATTTCCCTCATGACTTTCCCAAATATTTCTTGCCATGGCATAGGCAAAATCCCTATTAGTGATCGCTCTCAGGTGTTGTAAAATATGTAGTTTTGATTTATTAACAGTACTCTCTATGTATTGTTTTCCACACATGCACACCAGGATATAAACCACAAATCTAATCTCACATGTTATCCTTTTTCTGATCTGCTCAGTTTTTCCATTGTGCAATATGAAAGATGTTCAGTTGTGCCCATGGCCACAATCTTTACACCTAGAGCAGAGCCAAAAACCTTTCTGATTTTCTATCAGCCAATTTGAGCCTTTCTTGTATTGGTTATTCATGAAACTACTCATCAGATCACTCAGGGACTCTGTCTTTCTATATCAGAGGTCTCCAAACTTTTTAATGCCGCGCCCCCCCAGTTGAAAAATAAACATCATTGGGCCCCCCTCAGAATTTTTCACAATTATTTTATAAACATGGCAATGTTTAAATATGTCTAAACCTATTTAAACATTGCAGTTAAGTACTGTTGCCTTTTTAAAAACTGCAATAACATGCTTCTGCTTAAAACAAAGGCCTGTTATCTGTATAATATTTATTTTGGCCAGAGTCTGGGGCCCCCCCTGGGATCACTTCAGGCCCCCCTAGGGGGGCCCGCACCCCAGTTTGAAGACCTCTGTTCTATATGTTATTGAGGGGTGTTCTGGTAAGATGTTATTTAAATCCTCATCCATCTTTAGAAGTCTTCAGTTCTCCTCGATTAGTCCCTTGATTAGATACATTAAAGTCTATAGTATACCTAACCTCTGTCTTCTCTTGTTCCTTTTTAGTGTGCTTAATTTTGGGGACAAGAGCTATGTTCTTTTCCGCTGCCCAGCCCTTTTTAACGCATCTTCCAACACTGATATGGGACATATTCTCCTTACATGTCCTCTGCTTCTTTGGCAAATTCATGAACCTCCATGCAATTTAGTCTAGCTCTTAGGAATTCACTCCACCTTAATGCTCATGGATGTCCATTATTGGCATGTATCAAGCTGTTAGTGCTGGTGAGCTTCCTATAGATCTTGGTACAGATTTTGGTTCCCTCATTATGAATCTTCACACTGAGGAAAGTTATTTCTGTAGCGTGAATTTCGTGGGTAAATTTCAATCTTTGGGGGGTTATCATTCAATTATCTGATGAATTAAGTAAGCTCTTCTTCATTCCCATCCCAGAATAAAAATAATCATCAGTGAAGTGAACCCATAAAATCACATGGTCTAGGCTAGCAGAATTCTCTTCCGTCCAGGGTGTCTCTGCCGCCCACCATCCCATCATTAAGTTTGTGAATGTGGGGACAAATGACGGGCCCATAGCTGTCCCTTTCTTTTGAAGACAAAAATTATTGTCAAAAAGAAATACGTTATGTGTAAGGCAAACTCAAGCATCTCTATGAGCATTCCTGTGTGTTCAAGCAGACTGATAGATCTAGCCCTCAAACAATACCTGCAGGCTTGCACCCCATCTTTGTGTTTAATGGACATGTATAAAGCAACCACATCAATGGTCGCCATCAAATAGCCTTGTTGCCATGGAATACCATTGATTCTATTTAAAAAAACAATGTAGTCCATAATGTATGAGGGTAAAGTGGGTACATATGGACCAAAAAAAAATCAATGAACCTTGATTGAATAAATCTTTGTGTACTTTTGGCAAAAAGTAAATCATTGGTCTCACTGGCTCATCATTCCTCAGGAATTTATATACATTGTCATCAAGAAGACTCCTCTTGTGCCAAACATTCAACTTTTGATGATAAATTCTCATGTACTCATCAGTTGAATCATGGTCTAATTTTCCTTGTCATTGATCTGCTTTTTCGCTGATGTAATGTATTTATTTCAATCCATTATAACTAAATTACTCCCCTTGTTAGAGGCTTTAATAATTAATAGTCATCTTGTAAATTCTTCAAGGCTTCCCAATCCACTTTTGTCATATTGGAATGTTGAGGACTACTTTCCTTACTTCTATGTGCCTTTAGTGATATTCTATAGATGTCCTCAGTCATGACCTCTTGAAATCCATCCACTTTGTTTTCTGGAGGTAACTGTGGGCAAAGTTTCAAGCTAATTTTACACTTACTGCTGATATTTGCATCTGTGGGAATCTCCATACTTACACAATACTCGAAATCTGTTAATTCATCAATCACTGGGGGTACTTTCAGTGCCTCCGTTTCTATTGCCAATTCAAATAATATCCTATGGTCAGCTAGATCTAAAGTCGTCATAGATAGGATTTATTGTTGTTTCAGCATTTTCTCCTTGTTTTTTATAGCAAAGAACTTTTAAACTTCACTTTTCATGAGAATTCATAGAAATAAATTCTTGCTGCTGCTATATTCGTAGATGTTAATGGCCAGAAGGTTAACCCTTTATTTAATAGAGTCATATTTTTTCTCCAGTCTTTTTGAGGAAAGATTGATAACCACTTTATCTTCCATCGCATTTAAATATTCTTGTTGCTCCCTCGTTTGAGCTTTCCCTTTTCCTTTTGATCTTCTGGTTCGCTTCCTTTTACTCCCATTTTGTTGACTTCTCTTTTGCCTCTCCTCCGTGTCTGCATTTGATAAAGTCTAATTTCTCCTGAGAGGTCTAGTCTTGAGCATCCTGGGTCAGGGGCTTTGTCCCCCCAAATTCACTTCAGCGCTGTCATTACTTGACAGCACATAATCCTTTTCTATTACTTGCTCCATTGTCTGTCTGTTATATAATGAATCAAAGCTTCTTGCAAATGTATAGATTTGACCTGCTGCATAATCCAATTTAGCACGATTCAATTTTTTCGCCTTTTTTGTCTGTATCTCCTTATCATGTTTTTCTATTATTTTCTCAATTCATTCAGTGCATTATTTATGTCCTCATTCACTTTAAATGATTCCAGAGACTTCCCTAATTCTTTGATCTTTTCAGAGGCTTGTTGCAGCCTCCGCTCTGCATGTATAATTAGAGTATCCATCAGTTTTATTGAACATTCTGTTGTATCCAGTTGCCATTGCTTCAAGATATCTTGGTCCATATCATTCAAAGTGGGGATAAAAATATATATGTATATATATAATATTCATTTTATTTCATTTTTCTAATCCTTAGACATGTGTTTTACTCTTCATGAGGTTGTCAGATTTTGAGTGCCAAACTTGTTTCCAGAGCAACAATCAAAGACTAGTGTCTTCTTAACTATCTAACAAAATAGCGTTATCCTGCAAGGAACATTCCACTTTGGTGTGAACCTTTGGCCCCTGGAACTAGTATGTGCAGAACTGCCTGCATGTGGCCACACTCAACTTTGCAAAGGTAGATCAAATTGGCCAGGATGCACTGGGAGGACTATTGAATCTGGTGTCACTTGGAACTCAGAACTGAAGACTCTCAGTAAGTACCAGCCCTGTTTTCAGTACAACCACTTTGAGGTAGGTATATGAAGGTAAATATAGACTTACTTTTCTTAGATCCACATTTATATATATTTAGTGTATATATACAAACCAAAATAATATATATTATAGAGAGTTTCGTAAAGTCAATGGAAGAAGAAAAAGAAAATATCTGTACACTGTCCTAAGCTACTTTGGGTGTCTGTTTCTCTTGTGGTCTGTATACAGCATACATGGTTCTTCTAGCTGACCCTGCCTGGGTCTCCTTTGATCAACTGGTCAGGTCTGATCCGGAAACTAGAATTTTTGGAAAGAATCTGTTAAATAAGATCACTGTGACTTCTTTCTTGAAGACAGAGAAGGGAGCGTTGATACGTGTGTTGGGAGGCAGCAAGTTTGAAGTTCTTGTGGCCAACCCTTAGAAGATGCGGTCATATGTCTTCTTTTCTTCTAAATCTTGAAGGCTGTAGCAAGAGGGAGCTGGTCTCCTAAGGGAATGGCTGCCCCTGATGCCTTAAGTTTATGTGCCAGATATAAGGGCATCTCATGGTAGAGGGCCATGTATGTCAAACAGGGTATCTTCAGCTTAATACTGGCTTCGCAATAGAGCCAGTTTGTTATGCCATCCCTCTTTCGAACCATGGTCAGGCCGGCAGTCTGCATTTCAGGACGCCGGAAACGCATGGCCTGTTTTTCTGTGCTCGTTTTGCTGCAGTGAGGCCCAGGAGGCACATTTCGTGCTCTGGGTCGCTCCGCAGCCCCTGACACCCTCCCTGATTTTCCTTGTACTTACCTCCTTGGGTCTTTCCTCTTTTTTCTTCCTTTTTATTTTTCTGTTTCTTCTGTCTTCACTTCTTCTTTCTTCTTGGTCTTCCATATTGTCTTATTCCTTGGTCTTCTTCTTCCCAGCATGCCTTTTTCCTTTTAATTTTCTACTTGGTCTTGGCTCTCATTAATTTCTATGTGGTCTTTCCCAATCCAAGATGGTGTCATACTTTCTTCCTGTTGTGTCACTTCCTGTTTCATGGTTTATAAGCACTGCAGTTCCTTTCTTCCTTGTGTTTCAAACACTTCCGTCTTGGTGGTGATCCTCACGCCTGTTTACAGTTTTCTCCGTGCTCTTGCTTCTTCCTGCAGAAATATATTCAAGTTTTTTCCCTTTTTTTCAGTTTTTTTCCCTTTTTCAGGAATTCCTGTGGTAGAGTTCTTTTTCCCATTTTTGGGGATTTTCCTCTGGGATTCCTTCTGGAGGGTAGGTCTGCATT
Organism: Pleurodeles waltl; assembly: GCF_031143425.1. Taxonomy (NCBI): domain Eukaryota; kingdom Metazoa; phylum Chordata; class Amphibia; order Caudata; family Salamandridae; genus Pleurodeles; species Pleurodeles waltl. The sequence goes on from NC_090448.1 coordinate 555,207,756, forward strand.
AGTGTCTTTTCAAGTCAGCAGCACTGTGGCTACTAGGAAGGGTCGCCTCTATCTTGGCCAGTCCAGAACCAGTAAGCAACCAGGCGTTCCTCCAAGTTCTTCAGCCTACGGTAGTAAGAGATGTGCAGACTGTGACACAGTGGAGGGATTTGAAAGAGGGAGTGATGTGGTCAAAATATCTCACTCCTGTAATCTGTCTTGAAGCCCTGTTAAGAACTGATATTTTGGAATCTGGAGTTGGTATATATGTTTTTATCTTCCTGCGGAGATTCATTTGGATAAAAGCTCTTCTTGTGCTTGTGCTGATATGTGCTTGCACATTGAGATTTTTGTCCAGCGTTATCCCAAGAGATATTGTTGAATCAATAACAGGTTTGCAGGTCAATAACAGGTTTGCAGTTGAGGGAGCTAAGGTGTGCAATCCATTCATTTACTGATGGAGAGCTGTGTGGTGTTGCTATGAGCAAGAATTCTGTTTTCAGTTCATTTAATTTGAGGTGTGTCTGTGATAGCCATGATTGAGTTTTCAGCATCATCTCTTTTATTCTTAAGATATAATTTATAGACAAAATTGTTTGAGGATCTCTGCTAGTGGTTTCATATAGAAGCTGAACAGAGTGGGAGATAGGGGGAATCCTTGTGGTACCCCATGTGTGACCCGGAATGGGTTTGAAAGTGAGTATCCAATTTTCATTTGTTGTGATCGATTGTTGAGAAAAGAGGTTACAATGAAGCACAGTCCTAGACATTCCCGTTCTGTGTTACAGTAGCTCAAAGAGTCTGCCGTGACTGTTAGTGCCAAACACTGAGGATATGTCGAGGAGGATCAGTAGGCACAAATCATTCTGGCAAGGATTGTGAGTGCATCATGAGTATTATGGAGGATGGCTGTCTCAGTGCTGTGCCTAGGGCTGAAACCCGATTGAAACTTGCCCAGCAGGTTACATTTTTTTATATGTGGACATAGTTGACTATGAACACAGTTTTCCAGCAGCTTTGCGAGCAACTGGATGTTAAAGTTGTTGAAGTCAATTGTGTCAGCTATAGGTTTTTTCAGTAGAGGTGTCACTTGCCCGTTTTTTAAACAGTCTGGGATTTTGCTTTGTGTTAGAGAGGAGTTCACTATCCTTATCAAGGGCAGGAGGGAAGGCGCTTAAGTCCTTGACTATTTTAGAAGGCATGGGACCATCATAATGTGGAGTCAGTTAAACTGGCAATAAAGTTTTATTTATTTTGGCTTCACATAGGGTTTGTAACTCACTCCAAGTGGCTTTGTCCTTGATCTTGGTGGGAAATATGCGTGTATATGTCCTCTCAGTAAGTAAACTCCCTATGGGAGTGGTGAGAGATTGGATTCAGAACATAGCGCTGTACAGTGTCCGCTGCTATTGACCTTTTGATTTTCTTTAGTTTCTCATTTCTCACCAAAGAAGGCAGAGAAAACTTCACAGTTCTTTAAGGGAGCAATACAGGGAGCTGGGTTGTAGCTGGAGGTGGACTGTTGTTTGATGAGCTCAACTCATGCCCGCCATGCAAAGTTTGTTAATGAATAACTTTACAACAAATGTTACAGTGATATTATCAATGATGATTATCATTGATGTTATAAAAGATGTCATGGATGCTGTAATATCTTGGATAATTAGTAGTGCATGGCGAGGGTGCAAGTGATAGTTACCTTTGGGCACGAGTTATAGTTACTTGAAGTAACTAACTATAACAGGTGAATGTCTATGGTTTTGTACATTTAAAATGTGAGTGTAACTATAACGTCCCTATAACCTTTAGTTTTTTTTAAGTGAACTTCTACGTTTTTTTAACCCTATTTCCTAACTATAACATACCTGTAACCGTTGGTTTTTTCCACTGAATTCCTATGTTTTTTTTTACATAAAGTAATTTTAATCACTACACGTTAATCCAACCTTTTGTCACGCGCGGTGGGGTTGGCCAACCCCCAGTAACCACCCAACCCGGTGCCACGCACAGCCTTTGGCCGTGCGCGGCTGGGTTGGACACAGGGCCTGGCCTGCAACCCCGTATAACCACCCAACACCCGCACCATGCATGGTCTTTTGTCGTATGCGGATGGGGTTGGCTGTATGTGCCCAACCCCGTATAACCACTATACCCCGCATCACGCATGACTTTCACCCATGTGCAACGGAGGTTGGTCGTTAATTTAATCACCGCTGCTTTAGCCATGCGAGGCTGGGTTGACCAACCTCCTATAACCACCCAACCGCGTGCCACGCATGGCCTTTGGCCATGCACGGCGGGGTTGTCTGCGGCTAGGCCCTGCAACCAACCCCCTATAACACCCTAAACACCCTCGGATAGAGGTTCACAGCAGGGCCTGGCCTACAGCCTGGCCTTGCAGCCAATCCCCTATTACCACCCAACGATGAGACATAGAGTACCTTCAGTTGTGTGCACTATGGATTGGCCCCAGGGCATGTGGCCAACCCCCTATAATCACCCAACCCCATGCCACTTACAATGAGAAATGTTCTGACAAATAGAAAAAAATATATTTGACAAGTAAAAGGAATGAGATCTTTCTATATGTACCTTAAATTTTTGAAGTTGAAAATAATTTAAAGCTGAGTAATGACAACTGACACACTGTTAGAAATGACCCTTTTTGCAGGGTTATCCCCAAGTTTTTTGCTTCTGACCTCCTGTTTTAGATCCTGTGCTCAATTTTGTTTTTGCTGGCTTTAGGACTCTGGGCACTTTGCCGTTGCTAACCGGTGCTAAAGTGCAAGTGCTCTCTGTCTAAATGGTATTGGTGATTGGTTTCTCCCTGATTGACATACTTGATTTACCAGTAAGACCCTAGTATAGTGCACCAGGAGTGCACAGGGCCTGTAAATCAAATGCTACTAATGGGCCTGCAACCCTGATTGTGCCACCTACATGAACAAACATGTCTCAGGCCTGCCATCGCAAAGTCTGTATGTTCAGTTTTAAACTGACATTTTGACCTCACATGTGCACCCACTTGCCAGACCCCAACCTTCCCTTTCACTGCATGTAAGTCACCCCTAAGGTAGGTACAAGGCAGCCACATGGGCAGGGTGCAGTGCATTTGGTAGAACATGTACTAGTGTGTTTTACATATCCTGAAAGTGAAATACTGCTAAATTTGTTTTTTCACTTTAACGAGGCCTCTCTCTTCTATACGGTAGCATGGGGATTGCCTTGAAATATCTTTTAAGTGTAATTTCCTATTGGGAGCAGATAGCGATGTGGAGTTTGGGGTCTCTAAGCTCACAATTTAAAAACATATGTTGGTGAAGTTGTTTTTTAAATTGTAAGTTTGAAAATGCCACTTACATTGTTACAAATAAACAGGGTAACCCAATATTCCCCACAGAACTGGATAATTTAAACTGTAAAGCACACAATGTTCATGGAGGAATAATTTGCATACAAATATTTCAGTGATATTAGATACTAATAATGTTGTAATTAACCATAAACCAAATTCCATTAGTGAATACATCTTCAAACAGAGTGTAATTTGTTTCTGGAATATTTTTTTATATTCACTAATAATATATTCATCAGTATAGCAATGCAACAAAAATAATTTTTAGTGTTTTTATACCAATGCACTGGTAACACCTCTAGTCCACAATCCCTTTACATCCAAAGAACAGAAGGACAGCACCAATCCTCCTGACTCTCTAACCACAAAACGTTTGAGTCCTATATGCAGTCTTTCAAACAATCAGAAATCACTCACAATGGGCTGAAGCAGCTCATGCGATGAATTGCGTCATGGAGAGTATAAGGTCAACGTTTTGGTCAAATTAAACCTGTATTAGCCAGAGGCCTCTCAAACATCAAAGTAAATGTGGATCATATTACAAACATCTATTCACTCTAGACAGCCAGACAAAGGGAGATGAGGTGTGGCCTGCATATCCTGATGGGACTTCCTGAGCTAGGGTGGTGGGAAGAGCTGACACTTGCACCTAAATAGGGCTGTGCCTGTCCTTACACAAATCAGTCTCCAACCCCTTGGAGTATGCCTGGGGCCAGGGAAGGATATGCAGGGTCTTGTGCATTATAAAGACTTTTCATTTGCCTCCTGAAAAGGCAGAAATGGGTGTAAGTACTGGACCTCTGACCCCACAAAGTTAGAATCCTTCTAGGCTGAGGGAAATTCTTCCAGAAAGAAGAGCTGGGTGCTATAGGAGGGACTGTCACTCTGCCTGTTGCTTTACTATGCTAGCCTGCTGCTTGCTGCTTCTGTCTTGGGAGTGAAAGGATTAGACTTTTTATTCTACATCCTGCTTCCAAAGGTTCTCCAAGGGCTTGGACCGGGCTTGGCTCCTGTTAAGAAGTCTCAGGGACATCAAACACATCATCTGAAAGCACCTGGGTTCTCTTGCTGAGATTCCTGACTTGCCAAGTGGTGCCAAATCCAGTTCCTGTGCCCTTGTAAGTGAGTTCTGGTGTAACCAAGAAGAAACCAAGTACATTGACTCCAGAGTGAACCGTTGCCGCTGTCCGACTCCACGCAGCAGCTTGCACTGGAGCAATGGTTCCCGCTGAGTGCAATGACCACAACCGACACCGCAGGCCCATCGCAGCTGCAGCACCTCCGAAGTCCCACCTCTGCGTGAGCCCCAAGTGTGGCGTCACCAGCATTCATGACACCCAACTCCACCGCAGCACTGGTGGCCCTGTGGTGTGATTGTGACACTTCGAAGTCAATGCCTCGCATCTTGACCTGCTGGATTCATCAACCCCACCCTGTCTTAAGGAACCAACATTTCAACACTGACGCGCATCACCTCCCCTACAACCAGAAGTCACCAGCACCTCACCTCCCCTGCCTAGCAGTAAGGAACCAACACCTCACGTCCCCGGTACCAGTAAGGAACCAATACCACACCGCTCCAGCAACGCCTCACCACTCCAACTCTGTGCAATGTCTTTGTTTCCACGTATTCCATGGTACTGTACCTGGGGTATGTGCGTTCCGTGACTGGCCCAGGCTCCCTCACAAGTGGAATCAGACTGTTGGTCAAGACAACATGATAGCTATAGCTATTGTGTTTCTAAGCACTATACTAAGGTTTAATCTTTGAAAATTCATGTCTTTGCTTGTGTATGTTGGATGTTTGTAATTTTGGTCTTGTTTTACTCGGATAAATATTGGCTATATTTGTAAACTGCTGTGGAGTAGTTTGTGGTGTTTTCACTGTGTTACTGCATGTGTGCGTGTACAAATACTTTACAAATTGCCTTTGAGATAAGCCTGTCTGCGCGGTCCCAGCTACTAAGGGGGTGAGCAGGAGTTATCTTAGGTGTGTGACTCCCATACCCTGACTGTAGTGAGGGTCGACACTTTGACAGGGAACAAACTACTGCCAACTGGAGACCTCATTTCTAACACACACCTAGACTGTAACCCTCAACATTCGGCGTAAGGGTTTGAGACCTTACTCACTAGGCCACAGGTGATTCCTTATTATGCAGTGTCATGACATATCTATGACATTCAAGCTAAAGATGGTGATAGGGAAAAAAACCTAAAACTTTCATCACAAGGAATATTTAACATTCAGAACACAAGTAAATAAACAGACACACTGCCATGAGATACCAGGATTTGAACCTTTAACATACTGAGTGACAGTCCAAGAGCTTTACCAGTAGGTCAAAGGTCACTCTATTCTGCTGTGCATCAAAAGGTAAGTATAACATTCCATCCAAACACATAGCTAGTGTGATGCTTGGAAGTATTTGTATGGAGAGAACATTGTAGTAACAATGTCTTTCTCTCTCTATCTCTCTATTCCATCTCATTATAGGATGGAAGAGCGAGATAGAGAGTCAAAGTGGCAGGACTGCGGGGGGGAGCCTCAAGGCCTCAGCGGTCCTGGCTAGCTACCTGCATCCTATAGGGGCCAGTATTGCTCCCACAAGCAGAGTGCTGCTTTAAACAGCAGCCCTCTGCTTGCAGAATCAATGTTTTCATCTCTTTCCCTAAACGCAAATTTGCATGCAGGGAAAGAGATGAAAACTCGGCTTTCAGCAAGCGAGAGCTGTTTGACAGCTCCAATTTGCTGAATGCCGAGTGTTTGTTTTTGCTTGGCGGGAGCTGTCAGCTACCTCAGGAGGTAGCAGGAGCTGGCCCTAGTGGGTGGCGGTCCCCATGGCATCTATGGCTTCATGAGGAGGACTTCATGTCCCTCCCCCCCCATTGTTTGAAGTTAGCGCCAGGAAGGTGGTGGTTCCGGGACCAAAGGTCTGCGACAGAACCCCTACTTTAAGTTATTTGAGCCAGAGGAAGGTGGTATTCCCCAGGGCGCAGGGAAGCCACCCCACCTACATTACATTGATTGCCCTAGGGAGGAGGCAACGCGGCCCACGCACATATAAGAGTTGATTGCCCTGGGGTTATGGCACTCCCTGGGGCACGGAGGCAATACAGCCCCCTAACATAGATTTAGGAGGATTTGCCGCGTGGAGGTCCCCGGGGCTTTAATAAGCCCTAGGAGGGAGTCCTTGGGTCCCCCTCCTATATTTTATGAATGTCCCATGGACCTGGCCCACCTGTGGGCTAAATGAAAAGTAAGCGCAGGAGACTGTACTTTTATTTTTAAATTTATGGCGAAATTACGAATATTCACGATTTTCACTGTGAATTTGAAGAAAATGTTTTTTAGCCCTTGGGGGTCCCCGGGGGACCCGTGCCCCAAGGCTAGGGGGGGGGGTAGAGTAACAGTACCCTGCCCCCTTTTTTTTTTTTTGAGACTCAGCTGATGCCAATTCTCATAGATGCTCAGATTTCTTATAAAAAATGTTATTGCAAATGTTGAAGTGATAATATCAATGATGTCATAGATGTAATGAATAATGTAATATGTGGACTAGCTAGGTGTGCATGGCGAGGGCCAGAGTAATAGTTATCTTAGGGCATGAGTTATAGTTACTTGAAATAACTATAACAGTTGAATGTCTATGGTTTTGTGCGTGTAAATTCTGAACTTGACTATAACGTCCCTGTAACCTTTGGTTTGGTTCGCCACTAGTTAGTTATAGTTAGGCACATGTTTCCATAGAAAACACGTTTTTTGACTTGCCTAAACCTTTGGCACCGTGTGACGAATCTTCACGAAATTTTTCCCCCAAAAAGTGTTGCAGTGATTTTTGTTGTGCACAGAAAACTTCGGGGTGATCCGTCAAGCAGGGGCCGAGATAAAGGAGGGGTGAAAAAAGTTTAGTTTCCCATGTTAATTCGTACAGGACCTTTAGACACATATACAGCCCGAACCACTGGATGGAATTACACCAAATTTGGCTGAAAGCTAGCTTTCGGTACACAGGTCACGCTTTCACTTATTTGATGTAAATCTATTCAGTAGTTTTTGAGATATTAAAGGGAAAATAAATTTGTATATCTCTGGCCAAGATGACCGTGAATAATTCACAAAAAGTCTCAAATTGTTGTGAATACGCAAGCGAAAAGAGGCTTTGCACTTGGCTTACTGCAACCTGACTAGAAAATTGCAGCTGCCACTTTATTTCTGGGGACACGGTCCCAGAGGTGAAAATCCAAATTGAAAGTGCCATAAGGGGTCAGGGTGAAGGTACCCTGACCCCAGGGGCGTGATATTGGTGTTTTTAGGGGCAAATTATGGGTTTGAAATAATTTTTCACCACCATATGTGGTATTTGTGAAAATTCACGAACTTTTATGAATTTTCACGAATTATTCGCAAAATATTTGTAAATATGAAAAAATTTAAAAGAAATACCACAGACTGATGCATACGCTAATTCATTCACTCATACATGCACTCAGGGACTCAGGCGCCTACTCACACACCCACTCAGACACTCATGAACCCACTCAGACCCACTCATAAACTCACACAACTACTTCGGACTTGCGCGGCAGGGGTTGGAATAATGTATCGTAATTAAAATAAGTTTACGTTAAAAAAAAATAGAAATTCACTGAAAAAAACAAAGGTTATAGGGTCATTATAGTTAGTTTCTCAATTTACTATAACTCGCACCTTCTCCATGCACAGCTAATTACTCCACATATTATGTCGTTGATGAGATCTTGTATGACATCTTTGATATTATCACTGCAACATTTGCAATGAAATTATTGATAACAAAACTGCATGGCAAGGGCGCAAGTTATAGTTACGTGAAAGAACTTTAACTATAACTGCTGAATTTGTATGGTTTTGTACGAGTAAATTCAGAACCTAACTATAACATTCCAGTAACCTTTGTTTTTTTCAGTGAATATATATTTTATATATATATATATCTCTATATATATATATATATATGGATAGATAGATAGATAGATAGATAGATAGATAGATAGATAGATAGATAGATAGATTGATAGATAGATAGATAGATAGATAGATAGATAGATAGATAGATAGATAGATAGATAGATAGATAGATAGATAGATAGATATAACCTATAACCTATAGGACCTAATAGGAAAAATGGTTTTTGTTTTGACAATAACTTTGGTGCCGTTAGACGAATCCTCACAACATTTTCAAAAGTAGTTTGCCACTCACTTCAGCAGCTGTCTTGAAAGTTTTGGGGTGATTCATCAAGCAGGGGCTGAGAAAAAGGGAGGTCTCAAAATGCATTTTCCCCATGCATTTTTCCACAAGGTCTTTAGACACAACTATAGTCCAAACCACTGAACGGAATTACTCCAAAGATCTGATTGACTGCCAACACTTCAACCAGGAAGTATTGGCAGCCATTTTGGGACTCATATTAAGACGAGTCCAAAACAGAAAGATAAGAAATAAAGAAAAGGGGGCAAGGTATGAATACCGTGACCCCCTAGCCTTGGTCCTGGGGTCCACTTGGGAATGTGGCAGGGCAAAACAGCATTTTCCGATTTTGCCATAAAATAGCGGCATATTCATGAATCTGCTGCAACAATTGTTTAAAAAAACAAGCGCAGTTTCCCACACCTATTTTCGGTTTAGCCCTGGGTGTGCCAGGTCAAGGGAACATTAGGGATTTAGTGCCATTACAGGACTACAGTGTGTTAGACAAAAAATGCTGCCAAACTATTGCACTCTTTCTGCAATTTTTGAAACACTGCTAAACAGTTGCACTTTTCTAGGTACAGGTTTTAATAATTTGGGGCACAAACTGTTTTTAATATTCATAGCACTTGACTGCTTGGGAACGTTTATTTGGTCATTTGGGGGGAACGCTATTTCAAATCTTTGCTTTTGTGGTGTACTTCCGCCTGTGAGAGTGGGTCTCCACCGGCAGCCATCTTTGTTGTTGGTCTAGTCTTCCTCACTAGGAGGAGAATACATAAGACTGAGGCTGGCGCAGCTGTGCACAGCAGGCAGTCCTCAGGCATGCCAAAGGCAAGCCCGTCTGTGCCATTCTGCACAACGACGGTACACAGCATGAGCCATGTTGCCCGTCTATAGTACAGATCCCCCTTAAACAGGCACCATATTGTATTCCGGAGACCTGCTGCCTGAGCTTGGTAAGCTGACGATTTGTGGTCCTGGACCAAAATCTCCATTTCAAATTATCACACGAACCTCCAATGGCATTGAGACCATTGAACCCAGCATTGTAAGCTGTGGGCTTCTCAATGTTAGATCATTGGTGAAGCACTCAGCTGAAATACATCTATTACTACAATCAGGGGAATGGGATGCTGTGTTTTTGACTAAAACCTGGACAACCATCGACTTAGATATTGATTTAGGATCAGCCTGCCCTCCAGGATAAAGAACTTTCACAACCCTGCATTCAAAGGAAGGGGGTGGAATGGGCTTAATCTATACGGATAAATGGAATTTCGTTCCACTAAGTCTAGACAAGCTCATAGACGTCAAAAAGGTGTTCAATAAAATGTGTATATTGCCCAGTCTGATTGCTTGAACCATTCTATAACCTCGTCACAGGCTCTATGGGAAAGTGTCGCTGGGTTCTTTGAGGAAAAAAATCAATAAAATCCTCAAAGGTATCAACACCACAGCTTTGACCCAGGCCTTTCTGAGAGTCAGTGCCAACCAGGTGGACAATATAGGCATGCAGACCACTCACAGCAATGTGCACAGGAAGCGGATATGTGAACTCGAACACTTTGAATGTTTAACTTAGGATGGCTTTTGAACTCTGGCACTGGCCATATTCTCCAGTTCACCTTTGGAATCTTTACCTCACAAGGTATGCAGAGAACCGGTGAGAGAGCTATTTCCATTGCTTTGGCAAGTATGTTGCCAATCTTTGCAAAATAGCTAGGTTCCAGCAGCTTGGAAAAGGGCAACTGTTACACCTTTATTAAAAAATCAATAGCTTGATCCTGCAACCTTAATCAACTACAGCCCTACATCACTTTTGCCAAAGCCTGTAAAAATTCTAGAATGTTTTGTTAGTAAAACCTTATCCTACTATTTGTGAGTCAACCAAATTCTTGAAGAAGAGCAATTTGGATTCCCACCAGGCCACAGGACTGAAACAGCACTGCTTACCACCATGGACGTGCTCAGAATGTGAGTACACAACAATAAATCAGTTGTATTCATCCATTTAGATCTATCTGCTGCATTCAGTACGGTCAACCATAACACACTTTTGGCTTGATTGACTTCGATTGTAGCCAGATTCCTCTGACGGGGTCCACGCCGTGGCAGAGGCTGTCAGAAATTTAGGGGTTATCTTTGATAAGAAACTGAACCTGGATTCTCATGTAAACAAGACTGCATGATCCTACTTCTCCTTAATTAGAGCACTACATAAGATTCTTCCATTACTGCATTCCTCATCCAGAGCTCTGGTAGTTCATTGTGTAATTTTAACCAGGCTGGACTACTTTAATGCTTTGTTGATGGGCGCTCGTACATACCTGATCAACCAGCTTCACAGAGTCCAAGCAGGGGCGGCTAAACTGGCCCTGAAAAGACCTAGAAGGTCCTCTGCATCGCTGACTCTGAAGGATTTGCATTGGCTGACAATAAGACAAAGAATTATCTTGACATCTCTTTATACTGTTTTTAAATGTATTCTTGTACTTGTCCCAGTCTGCCTTCAAAAGAGAATAAAATGGTATGCCCCTGGTAGGAGTGTATGCTCCTCCTCAGCTAATTTGGCCTATGTGGTCAAATTTAGAAAAGATAGACAAGGGGGGAGAGCCTTCATGATTGAAGTACCTTGACTCTGCAATCATCTTCCAGAAGCCCTGATAATCTCTTCTGACTTAATGCACTTCAGAAAGGTCATATACACCTGTCTTTTAGTTAAACCCATTTAATAATAGAGAATACTGTTTAGTTCTGCCACACTGTTTGGAACTTTTCATTTTCCTCCCCAATAAATAAACCAAAAAGTAGGGGGACACACGTGGCCTCTCTCCTAGGGTTCTTTTGAGCACCGGGGACCACTGCTTCCCCAGGGCTTTATTAAAATATTGGAGTGGGGCTACGCAGACCCCCCTGCACTGGACTCTTTTGAGCCCCGGTGATCACCTCCTCCCCAGGGCTTTATTTATAGAAAGGAGGGGAGGCTGCACAGATCCCCCCCTGGGGCTTTAATTTGCCCCGGGAACACCACTTCCCCAGGGCTAAATAAACAATGATGCAGGGAGGCCATGCAGACACCACCTGGTGGTGGTGGAGGTGGACCACCACCTCCGGGCAAATACATATATATAACTGGGAGGGGGCCACGTGGCCCCCCTCTTTTGCCATATACAGCCCTCTGAACCACCCGGGCCAGCATGTGCTAATTTAAGGAGGGAGGCGCACGGTTGCCATTAATGACCCTGGGGACTGCCACCCCACAGGGCCGACTCCTGCTACCATCCAACCTCGGTAGACAGCTGTTTGCTTTTGCTTGTTGGGAGTGGCGACAGCTCCCACAATGCAAGACCAAACACTAACTCCGCTTCCAGCATGCGAGAGCTGTCAAACTGCTCCCGCTCGCTGGAAGTGTAGTTTTGATCTGTTTCTCTGCCCATTGCATGCAGAGAAACAGGTGAAAGATTCCCCCCACACGCAGGGAGCAGCATGTTTAGTAGCTCCCTGTGTGTGGGAGCAATGCCAGCTCCCGCAGGTGGCAGGGAGCCGGCTAGGACCGAAGCGGTCTTCGGGCTCCCCCACGGTCAACATCACTAAAAACTGGGAGCCATGGGGGGTTCATGGCACCAAGCTAGATGTGGATGGGCCCTGGAAAATGGGGTCTCTGGAGCTATATATGGCCCAAGAGAGGGGCCACGCAGCCCCCTCCCAGTGTTAATGTTGTATTTGGTGGGGAGGTGGTAGTCCCCCTGCATCATTGTTTATTTAGCCGGGGGCAGGTGGTGGTCCCTGGGGCATACTAAAGCCTGAGGAGGGGGTCCATGCTGCCCCACTCCTTTTTAGAAATAAAGCGCTGGGGAGATGGTGGTCCCCGGGGCTCAAAAGAGCCCAGAGGAGGGTGGCCCCTGCAGACCCCTCCCATATTTCCAGAAAGCCTCAGGGAGCCTTAGGAGGGGGGCCCTGTGCACCCCCTCATTTTTTGTTTTAAATCCCTAATGCCCCCAAGACCTGGCCTACCATGGGGCTAACATGAAAACAAGCGTGGGTGACTGTCCTTTTTTAAATTTTTGCAACAGATTCATGATTCCATTGCTATTTTGCTGCAACAAATCTTTAGAATTATTTTATTCCCTGTCAGGGTCCCAGGTATACCCCAGCACCAAGGCTAGATGGTAAGGGTATTCCTACCCTGCCCCAGTGTCTTTTCTTTGTGAAGTGTGTGCGTGGTGTGGGGGTTGGCTGCTTATTGGGGTTTTGGCTGCAGGGGATGGCCTGCTGCCAGGCCTAGCAGCCAACTCCCCCACAGACAGCCAAAGGCTGTGCGTGGCACAGGGTTGGGTGCTTATAAAGGTAGCCTTGCAGTGCCTAGCCTGCAGCCAGGCCCACTGCCAAAGTCCATGCATGGCATGGGTTTGGGTGCTCACAGGAGTAGGTCACAGGACCTGGCCAAAGGCTAGGTCCTATGATCAACTCCACCACATATGGCCAAAGGCAGTGCATGGTTGGTTGTTTGTAGGTGGTTGGCCACAGGGCCTGGCTAGGCCGAAGAGCCTGGCTCGGTCTGCAGCCAGGCCCTGTGGCCAACACCCTGGCATGCGTGGCCAAAGGCCATGCATGGCATGGGGTTGGGTGGGCACAGGGGTAGACTGCAGAACCTGACTCCAGGCCAGGCCCTGCTGCCTAACCACCAAGCATGTGATCGGTGCAGGGTTGGAGGTTTGTAAGTGGTTGGCCGTAGGGCCTGGCCTACAGCCAACGTAAAGTAATTAAAGTTACTTACCATTGAAAAACACATAGAAATTCACTGAAAAACAAAGGTTACAGGGACATTATAGTTACGAAAAAGAGTTTTTAAAAAACATAAACATTCACTTGAAAAAACAAAGGTTACAGGGATGTTATAATTAGGCTCAGATTCCAAACATACAAAACAATAGAAATTCACCAGTTATAGTTAGAGTTATTTCAAATAACTATAACTTGTGGCCTAAGATAACTATGACTTGCATCCTTGCCATGCACTGCTAATTACCCCTTATGTTACATCAGTCATTACATCGTCTATGGCTTCATTCAAATAATCACTGCAACATTTGCAATAAAATTATTGAGGAGGAAATTCGAGCACGAGGGGACTTACATTATAGTTGCCTTATGGCACAAGTTAACCCATGGGTGACGCGGTTGAACCTGCTTCAATGCACCAATGCTGAATGTGAAAGATAGGTTACTGTAGCCCCGCATGCTACCACCTAATATATTGTTTAAGTGGAATAATTGTTTTTGGGTCATGTACTAGTTTACTAATAATCCCTAACCCGGGATCTGAGGGAACATGGTACAGGAATCAAACTTATTTTACTCTTTACAATATCACACACACAAATGATACTAAGAAGAATAGACATTTTGAACTAAAAGCATTAATTGCAACAGAGCAAATCTGTTTCTCAGAAAATTGAAAACAACCACACAGAATATTATAAAAACAGCAAATTGGCACATTGTGAACAACAAGATTGAAATGATGTGAGACCTGTCAATCTTAGGATGGTTTTCCCCCAGGCGTTTGGCCTCTCCTCCATTTTGCTGGAACTATTTTTGTTAGACCTAAGGACTCTGAGCACTTTACCACTGCTAACAAGTGCTAAAGTGCATGTGCTCACTCCACAAAACATGGTGATACTGGCTTACTCCCCAACTGGTGTATTTAATTTACTTATAATGCCTTAGTAAAGTGCACTACATTTGCCCAGGGTTTGTAAACTACATGCTACTAGTGTACCTGCCGCACTGATTGTGCCACCCCATTAAGTAGCTTTGTAAATCATGCCTTAGCCACCTGAGAGCCTGTGTGTGCAGTTTACACTGCCAAGTTGACCAGGCAAATAAACATTTTTCCAAGCTCAAACCTTCCTCTCTAATACATATGTCACTCCTAGGGTAGGCCCTGGACAACCCAGAGGGTAGGGCGCAATGTATTCAGAGAGTAGGACAAATACTTTTTAATTTAAATGTCCTGGTAGTAAAAACACTCTTGCATTTGTTAAGTATTAGTGAAAGGCCTATCCCTCCCATAGGATAACAATGAAGGTGCCTTATTACATCTTATAAGTTTAGCTTCCAAATGGGAAGAGATGACACCCTCATAGTGGTATCTCTGGAATCGGAATCACAATTTAAAATCCTAACTTAACTTATGGTGGAAACAGATTTTAAATTATAATTCTGAAAATGCCACTTTGAGAAAGTTGGCATTATCTTGCCTTAGCCATTTGCTTCCTGCAACCTGTATCAAGTCACGTGACTGGGTGTAGTTTGCAGTTGGGCTTTGTGTATTCACACTTAAACAGCCACACACAATGGGAGCTCAGCTGTGACTTAATGTGACATTCTGAGCAGGATGGGAGAGTGGAGCTGGACACAGCCTTACTTACACCTGAATAGGCTGTCTCCTGTCCACACACAAAGGGTTTAACAACCCTGTATTGTCACTCTGCCAGCTTGGAGCCAGGGCAGGGGAGGAAGCTGGTTCCTTGCGCTTTAAAGCCACTGTCTACAAGCTTCTCCCAGCTTCCAGAATCAGGGCACCAAAGTATCAATACAGGACTTCAGACACCACCACTTCATTACACTTCTGGCTCAGTGGATACTCTGTCAGGAAGAAGCACTGCTCTGATGCTGAAGGCCTGCCACTCTGCTGGACTGCTGTTTTGCAGTACTCCTGCTGTGCTGTGCTGACCTGTGCCTGCTGCCCTCTTGCCTGGGAGTAAGAAGGACTGGACCTGCATCACTCCATTCCAGAATCCAGAGTGACTCCAAGGGCTAGATGGCTGGCCTCCTTATCTGAAGTCTCAGGGACAGAAAATACTTCTAACCACCCTGCTCGTGCACCTGGACTCTGCTCACTGTGGGTCTGTCCTGCCAAGTGGTGCAACTCCAGTCGTGGATCCGTAGGCCCAAATTTATACTTTTTAGTGCCGCATTTGCGTAATTTTTGACGCAAAATTGACGCAAACTTACAAAATGCAATTGTATTTTGTAAGTTTGCGCTGCTTTTGCGTAAAAAAACGGCGCAGATGCGGTGCTAAAAAAGTATAAATATGGGCCTTAGGGCCAGATGTAGCAACCCTTTTGCGAGTCGCAAACGGCGAAAATCGCCGTTTGCGACTCGCAAACGTGGGTTTGCAATGCACAAATGCATATTGCGAGTCGTTACCGACTCGCAATATGCATTTGCGACTCGCAAATAGGAAGGGGTGTTCCCTTCCTATTTGCGAGTCGGAGTGGTATGCAACTCCATTTGCGACCGCGTACTCGGTCGCAAATGGAGTCGCAGTTACCATCCACTTGAAGTGGATGGTAACCCACTCGCAAACGGGAAGGGGTCCCCATAGGACCCCTTCCCCTTTGTGAATGGACCCCAAATTATTTTTTCAGGGCCTGAAAAAAACGAAACAAAAGGTTTCGGATGTTTTTGAAATGCAGCTCGTTTTCCTGTGAGGAAAACGTGCTGCACTTCAAAAAAAAAAAAAACCTTTATTTAAAAGGCAGGTCGCTAACATGGAGGCCTGCTGACGTCAGCAGGCCTCCATGTTAGCGAGTGCCTATACTCGCAATGGGGTCGCAAACTGCGACCCACCTCATAAATATTTATGAGGTGGGTCTTTGCGACCCCATTGCGAGTTGCAGAAGGTGTCTGAGACACCTTTCTGCATGTCAAATTGCGACTTGCAATTTGCGAGTCGCACAGACTCGCAAATTGCAAGTCGCAATTTGATTTTTTCCTACATCTGGCCCTTAGTTCTTTGCTCCAGCGGAACCAACATATCCTCTGCTGCTGGAGCAGAACCGACACAATGCTACTGGTGTCTAGAGAAAATTGGCACATCACCTCTACTGTCTTGGTTGGAACCAGCGCAATCAGAATCGCATCTCTGTACCTTGCATCTCAAAATCAGTGCACCACTTTCGGAACTGACACTGTGGCGTTTTTCTTGGCACAAGGTCCTTGAATCCCCGCCGAAGGCAGCCTCGACAATGACAGCACAACTCCGCATTGCAGCCCCTGCGCTGATTGGAACCAATGCATCACCTGGACTGCCCAGTGAATCCTTGACGTCAGATTATCGGGAACTTGCAACACGGCCTCTTCGCCTCTTGGAACTGGCACATTGGCTCTGTTGCGCGGAGAAAAGCGACGCATCCCCTCTTCTGTGTGCTTCAGAGCTGACGCACCGCTCCACGACCTGAATTTAAGGTACTTTGGTTCAGCTGGCTCCACTGGGTCCCTGAAGCCATCCAGCATTCTCTATTGCAGTTGGCCTCAACTCTTGGCTTTGTCTGGTCTGGTGCGACCAGATATCTCGGTTGGCGCTTCTTGCTTCAGAGTACTATTTTACAGAGTAATATTTAAAAATGTATAACTAAAGTTGTGCTTATTGGATTTTAGGCGTTGTTTTAATCTTTTATTTATTAAAATTAATTCTATTTTTCTATTGTGGTGTGGGATCCTTTTTGTGTTGTCTCTCACTGTTTTACATTTTGAAGTGCTGCACAAATAATTTACACATTGCCTCTGAGTTAAGCCTGACTGGTCTGTGCCAAATTACCAGGGGGTGAACACAGGTTAATTTGGGGCTGCTTGTGTCTTACCTTGGCTAGAATTGGGGTTGCTGTTTGACCAGTTCTCGCACCCCAGTGAACCAGCAACACAATGTCTAATAAATTAGCATTCCTTGCATAGTTAAAATGTCATTTAAAACCTAACACCCTGAAACCTACTAATATGTGCTGCACTAGAACAGTGAAAGTACAACTTGCAATTTATAATTTCTTAGGGAGAAGAAACACACTGCATACCTTGTTGACAGCAAAAGCTGTGGTTATCAGAGAAGTGGGAGGCCAGTGTTCCCTGAAAAAGGAAAACACACGATGGAGCAGTGTTGTTTCTTCTGTACTCAGCACGTTATCAGTATCAAGTCCGATGTAGAATCTTCTTGGTGTGTTGGAAGCAGGGTACACCTTCTCTTGCAATAACTTGTATGATAAAGCGGGCGAAGGACGTCTCCTGACAAGTAGTCAAGGAGCAGTCCTTATATACTAAATCATAGATTGGAATTTCTGACATAAGTTTAGGAATGTCTGACATAGATTATGTGCATCAAGGTGTGTGTTCCAGATTCATCCTTATGAACATATAAGGTAAGTGGACATCAATTCAGACTACACTATATGGGCTATATGTCTTTATTCACCTTATCATTGTGATAACTAGACACTTATCCCAGACTGATGTCACATCAGGTGTTGATGGCGCATCAGGTGTTATATCTATGTCATTGTCTGAATGACTTGACACTTTCACTGTTCTTGTGAAACAACATTTGCTTCAATAGCTCACTTGACAGTGATTGTGCATAAACTGAGAAAAATGCTACCCTCATAGCCTAAAATTGAGAAAATGGTGCCTTCCATTAAACTAAGATGGAGGCAGTGACTACTTAAAATGAAGTCGACCCTTAGGGGTTTTATGTTATTACCGACATATACCTATCTTAAGGATTTTGTGGTAGTTGATTTTCTGGATCAATATTATTGAAGGATGAGATTGTGTCACTTGTTGCCACCATTCTAAAGGGTTTTTCTATGTAAGTAAAACATTTTCCTTGCAGAG
Organism: Pleurodeles waltl; assembly: GCF_031143425.1. NCBI lineage: Eukaryota > Metazoa > Chordata > Amphibia > Caudata > Salamandridae > Pleurodeles > Pleurodeles waltl. The sequence goes on from NC_090448.1 coordinate 555,226,000, forward strand.
ACACCCCTTCTGCCATACACTCATTGTGAGAAGTCAGAGGTGCCCAGAACAATCAAAAGGCACTTGGTTCCACTTGCTACAATTGGGATCTTCCGCTTCTGGTGTCTTGGCGCCCTGTACTGCAGTCCCCCTAGACGGGTACCCAGTACCCCTTTTGGAAATTATCTCTCAGGGTAGTGAGTCAGAGCAGTCCAAAGCTTACTCAGGGAAGGTGCTTTGGGGGTAGAATCTGAGAACTCAGGAAAACATCAAACTTAATAAATCACTGCCCAGTCAGTGTTTTTACTTTTGAAAAATGAAAGATACATAATGACCGTCAAAAACTAAATCCTCTGCACAAATGAATACATTTACAAAGACTAGCAGGTGGAAATGCTATGGATCACTGTCTAAAGGGCCTCACAAACTTCAGGGAAAGAACTGTAAGGAAAAATTACACAAGTCTAGTATCCCCCAAGTGCATCCTAAACCATTCTGCCAGACCACTTTATCAATTTGTGCACCAGCAGGCACAAATCCCTAAAATCACAATACATACATAATGTGTAGAGCATTAATACAAAGGCAGGACTAATGGCTTTCCGATTGCGTCACGGGAAACCTCACCCGGCCCGGACACTGGAAGGATTGACAGATTGATAGCTCTTTCTCGATTATGTGGGTGGTGGTGCATGGCAGTTCTTAGTTGGCGGAGCAATTTGTCTGGTTAATTCCGATAACGAACGAGACTCCTCCATGCTAACTAGTTACGCAACCTCCAGCTTTTCACTCTGATTTTTTCTTTTAACCTTGACCAAAGCCCTTCCTCGATCAATAAATTGTGGATTTCTGGAGGGTTTTGAGCCAATTTTATCTTCCTCTTTTTGCTCTCCTGTTCTTTGCTTGCCTGTGGGTTAGAATTCTTCCCTACACATCATATTATCGCATAGAGTATTAACATAAGATCTCCAGCAAAGAGCCCCCTTCATGAGGTGCCCCTCAGACACTGCAGCGCCAGTCTGATGAGGAGCAAGCACTATGATGAAGCATGACATCCAATTGGATGTGTGAGGGCATTTGCTTCTAGATAGAGGAGTGTCGGGTGGATTTACTTTTCTTTTCTGGAACAGTGTACTCATGAATTAGTTTTACTATTGTGTCACCAAAAAATAAATAGGCAGCCCTTAAAACCTTCAGTAACAAAATGTTCACTAATTAAAAACAAATGCACAGGGCCCTAGTGAGCCACAGAATGATGGCTGCACTCTAGTGCACCTCTGCTTGCTGGGATTCTGAATCTGCCGAACATCCTGACATCTGGTGAACATCTGCCCTTAAAACTGGAGGCTTGGTGTACAAAGGTCTCCTGTGGCCTAGCTCCCCCCTCAAAGTATGGCGAACGGTAGAGCAGAACACTGCAAAAGAACCCAAGCAACTACATGAGGCTATTCAAAACATGGCGATAGAGGCTAAGCTCCCAGTGGGGCCCTGCCTGGTATGGCTCTGGAAATGGGACATGAGGAGGCTGTTTGCCATCTTTGGTGCTATCACTGTGAGGCACCACATCAGAGGGAGTACCATGTCAGAGGTGACGGACATCGCAGATGCCTGGATGCTGCAGGCCAGAGCCGGTCGCTCCTTGACAATCTTCAGGCGCACGGTGCCGACAGCTGTGACTACTGCCACTCAGAGCTGGAAGGGGGTGAGTGCATGCCCCTGAGGAGTTGGGAGCGCAGGCCCAGTGAGAGGTGATCCTGGGGGAGTGCGGTCTGAGTGGCGACTACACAGAGGTGAGTGATTGTGGCCTGTATGGGCTGGCAGAGCATGCGGCCTACACTTTTCAGTGCTATGCTGGGTGGGCAGGCACAGCTTTCTTGCTTGCCCCCGGTGCCAACCTGCATTGTACATATTTCCAGGCTCGTCATGCTGTGACTCCCTTCTGGGGCCCATTGTGCTGATCATTCTCATGTTGGGGAGTGTGCAGTATCTCCCCCTACCCCAAAAGAGGCCTTCCTGAATCACCACATTGCGAACTGGAGCACCGCGTGGTGCTGGCGCTGAGGCTGTCTTCAAGGCCGTTGCCCAGGCAGCTGTGCTGAGACCTAATAATGAGACAGAGCTGTTTGCAGTGGGATGACTGGTATATGTGGAGGGCCCACAACACTGCAGCATACTGGGCTTTGTAGTGCTTACAGCATAACAGGGCTGTAGATTGGCAGCCCCTAGAGGGCACATTTGAGTACGGAGTTTGCACAATCCGCTGCCATTAATATATCCTGGGTTTGGATGTGCTAAGTGTGCCTGTAAGGCGAACCTAGTAGTGTTTTGGGCACAATTTGAAGGCTGCTCACCCACTCCTGTAACGGGTCTCCTTTGCTGTGATGACTGTGTGCTGAGGCTCCAACCCTGCACCTCTTTTGAGGTGGTCTGTGCTCTGTCACCAAGATAGGGAAAGCTGATGAGCATCAACTGCCCCTTACCTTTGAAAACCAGTGACTCCCCAGATCTCAACCTGATCGTCCATCTGACCCTGACTGAGATTTGACAACACAGGGAGCAATCACTCTTGAAAACACACCGTCGGCCATGCAACAAAGTTTGCAATCCATAGACAGGAAAATAGACACTCTCAATGTTCTTATGGACCACTTGGCAGCTATGCTGGTAAACAGAGCACACGTATAACAGAGGCAGAGCAACCCATTTCCACTGTAGCAGATGAGCTACAAGCAGTCACCTCAAAATGCCTCAGCCTAGAAAAAGTCCTGGCAGTGATTCAGGCCAATAATAAAGACCTGGAAGCGTGGTCCCGTCGGAACAATCTGATGATTACAGGGGTGCATGAATCCACTAATACTGGTAAAATGGAACATTTTTTGTAGGCAATGTTTGACAATGTCTTTGGTGCAGAACATCTGTCAGACATGCTAGTGGTGGACAGGGTGCACAGGTCGTTGATGGCTCAGCCCCTCTTGGGGGATCTACTGCGTCCCATTATAGAGAGACTCCTCAGTTACCAGGACCATGACACAATGTTCTGCCTTGCGCGGGAGAAAAAGACCATAGAGTATCAGGGCAACAACACTTTTTTTCCTGGTCTTTAGGGCAGCAGTGCAGGTGGCCTGTAAGAAATGCCTTCCAGTGAAAAAGAATTTGCAACAGCTGGAGATCCCATATGCCATGGTATAACTGGCCTGGCTATGATTGAGCATAGAGGGTCACAAACAATACTGGCTACCCCAAAGGCAGCACTTGACTTCATGAAAACCTCACATTGAAATGTCAGAAGCAGTGTGACTTGAAACTAGATGAGCCCAACTAACTGTACGAACTGCAGCTCCTGTTGATTTAGCCAACATTTGCATGTAACATGCCTGAGGCCAGAGCTCTGCCACTATAATTGGTGATGGGATCGCCGCCCCTTATGAACATGGGTGACTGATAGTAGGCATTGGACACCCTGCTGCGGGACTGCTCTGACAGTACACGCCCCATAGAGACACCAAACTGGGCAGTCTGCACTGTGGATGTGGCCACAGGGTAGCCTGAACCCTCAGGCACCAAGGGGCTCTTTGTGACATTTCACAGGCAACAATATATTGATCCGGGAGGTTGTTGGCACCTCTAGCTGTCCCCCATTTGGGAACACCCCAAATCTCATTTCTCTGTTGTGGGATACTGACTGTTATGCACTTCACTTTTGTTTCTAATGACTTATGTCAACTGTTGATGTTTGGATATGATGATGTGTTTGGCATGGTTGGAATGCTGAAGTGGGAAGGATGGGGCTTTATGTTTGTTGTTTTACCACCACTGTACTACAATTTTCAGTTCATATGCAGCGTGTCGTGGGGCAACTGGAAGTGGTGGATTGTTGGGCACGACCTATCTAACCTACTATGCTGCCCGCCAAGATGTCGCAGCCGTGCGACGGGTGCAGTTGCACCCGTCACGCTTTTCACTGTCTGCTATGCAGACAGTGAAAAGCTGCACAGGGTCCTGTCAGGGGACCCCTGCACTGCCCATGGCAGTGGCATGGGCAGTGCAGGGGCCCCCAGGGGCCCCACGACTCCCCGTACTGCCAGCTTTTTCCTGGCGGTTCAAACTGCCAGGAAAAAACTGGTGGTAGGGGGACTCGTGATCCCCTAGGCAGCGCTGCAAGCAGCGCTGCCCTGGCGTATTACAACCGCCGGGGCCATTGTGGCAGGAAACCGCCGGCCCCGGTGGTGCGACTGCGGCGGTAATGCCCTGGGAAGCACCGCCAGCCTGTTGGCGGTGCTTCCTCCAGAACAGCCCTGGCGGTCTTGGACCGCCAGGGTTGTAATGAGGGCCTATGTCTTTTCGTAGGGGGCACATCACACTCTTGGCATAAAAAATGTACGAGGGCTGAATAATCCTTGGAAAATGAGGCAGGTATTGGCATACTCGATAGGCACCATTTCCAAATTGCCCTACTGCAAGAGACGCACCTCACTAGATGCACCCAGGTGGACATCAGGGCACATTGGATGAGCACTCACTTAGCTTCTTCCTATTCGTCATATTCTAGATGGGTTTTATTATTGGTTCGTAAAGGAGTGCCAGTCACGCTCATTCAATATGAAACAGATGACTAGGGGCGCTGGGTGGTGGTGCTGGGCACCCTCAGTGGTACATCAGTCATTTTGGTGAACACGTACAGGCCAAATACAGATGACCTTGAATTTTATACACAATTATGGCACAGTCTATACATGACCCGACCTGCAGCTCTTCTCTGGGGTGGAGATTTAAACGTGTACCTAGACCCGACACTTGATTAATCTGCCACCGGTGATTCGCAGGTTAAGCACTCTCCATAGGTGATATGAGATGGAATGGAAGACAGTGGGAAGGTAGACGTTTGGCTCCTGCAGCACACAACTGGCCAGGAGGGTACGATTACCTCCTCTGTCCATGGCACATGGTCAGGACTGGACTATTGAATGGTAAACCCAGGAGGTTAGCAATTGGGTGGTCAAGATAAGTCACATGCCCTGTTCTCTATTGGATCATTCTCCAGTGAAGCTGGTGGTAGAGATGCCTGCCCATGTTCTGTCCCCATTCACTTGGAGGTTCCGACCCATGGCTTTCTTTGATCATCTATTTAGGGACAACCTGCGTGCAGCAGTAGTGGAGTCCTTTGCATATAATAAGTGTTCATTCAATGGAAGGTGCAGACACACTATGGGTAGCATACAAGGTTAGAATCCAGGGGCTCTGCATTAGTGCACAGGTGAGTGTCCTAAAAGCCCTACAGACACACAGTTACAGGTGACAGAGCAACATATTCGAACTCTGGAAGTCAAATATGACACTACACTTGACCCGAGCACTTTATCTGCTATCAAAGATCAGGTAACAGAATACATGCAGTGGCATGTGAGGTGCATTTTCTCTCAAAACATCATGTAGCACGTTCCTACAGCGAGGGAGGCCATCTAGGGCGCAGTCTGGCAGCCCAGTTGGCTGAGTTCAGGGCTCACACACACATTATAACACTATCAACCCCTGACGTTACAACTTGTCATGGTAGCACAACTTTTCTGGCCACCTTCATGGACTACTACACTCGATTATAACACACACACACCTTAGCCTCTGAGTTAGAGACAGCAGATTACTTAGAAGATATAGCTTTAGCCCGGCTCTCTCTGGGGAAACAAGAGCATTTAGTACCACCTATCACAGTGGACGAGGTTAGGGAAGCTATACGCACCTTGCCTAATGGATAGGCCCCCAGGGTGGATGGTATCACAAGTGAATTCTACAAAGAATTTGCTGAGCTCCTTGCACCAAACCTGCACGCCGTGTATGAAGAAGCGAACCCCGCATGGACATTCCCCCTGTCTCAGGGAAGCTCATATCATTACCCTACTCAAGCCAGACAAACCGCCCAAAAAATGTGAGCCCTATAGACTGCTATCTTTAATGAACACTGATGTTAAAATATTTTCCAAAATTCGGGCTGCCAGACTCCATCCCCTGCTAGGTAATATGTATTGCCAGATCAATTTGGATTCATACCCACTCGGTCGATGACACATAATTTGGGCATCTTGTTCACCACTTTACACTAATTGGACCCACCTATGGAGGTAGCAGCAGCTGTCATCTGAGATGCTGCTAAAGCCTTCGACTCAATAGAGTAGACATAAATGATCACCGTGTTGCACCGTATGGGAATTCCCCAGAACTTCCTTCAGTGGGTATGTCTGCTTTACTGTTACCCCCAATTGTATACGTGTGGATTAATGACCACACATCAGGACTGATGCACATCTTTAGAGATACGTGGCAGAGCCACCTGCTCTCCCCAATATTATTTGCATTAGCCCTGGAGCATCAGACGTATGTCATTAGTCAGAGACATGCTGCGGCTGCATTGCACTTTTGTCAGCGCCCCCTTGCCATATTGTTGTATGCCGACAACATGGTGATCTATGTCCGTGACTCGCTCATTCAATTAGCACCAGTCATACGAGAGTATATCCGATATGAACGCTACTTTGGCTTATGCATCAGTTGGTCGAAATCCATTGTTCTCCCCTTGACACCATCCACTGTGCCATACCATTTGGACTTCCCATTGGAACGGAGGACTGATCCCATTAAATATCTGGGGATATGGGTACATAGAGACCTGGATTTAGTGATCCATAACAACTACAATGTAGCGATCTGAAAGCTTGAGGAACAAGTCAGTAGATGGTTGCGTCTGCCCCTTTCGCTTGCCAATAGAATGGTATTTATGAAAATGGTAGTATTGCCCAAGTTTCTTTATCTCTTCACCAATATCCCTATTACACCGACGCAGCACTTTTTTTTAAACCCTTAAATCATATCTGATAACTTCAGCATGGGAGGGTAAGGAACTGCAAGTTAGCTGAGACCCGCTCACATTACCCTACGACCAGGGAGGATTCGAAGCTCTGGATCTAAACATGTGCACATCCCATCCCGCTTGCTGCAATTCTAAACCACAAACGGCCAGAGTGCCTACATGCGGAGTTTAAAACTATCAACTGCACCGCTGGGGCCTGGAGGGCACAGGGCACCAGAGCTAATAAGCTTCCCCTGTATGCCCCAGCACTCCCGCTTCAATATCACCCCAATTTCTCAGTCATTCAGGAGCAAGGAGCCCTCACAATACTTAAGGCACATGGGTTAAACACAAAGAGGAATATCTATCCCAGAGGGATATTCTTTGATATAGAAGACTTACTACGGCCACAGAGACAAGCTCCACTTCTGATCTTCTCGTACCATAGGCTGCAGGCCGCTCTGAGGGCCCTCTACCCCAATTCTCTGCTGCACCCTCAACCCTCAGTGCACTCCAGGCACTGATCACTAGCTCAACACAACAAAAACCAGTCACTCCTTTGCAGCACCGCACAGAGGTATAGACAGATTCTGGTACACAAAGCTATCGAAAACAGGATGCAGCCCTGAACACTCCTCTGAGCCCAGACTAATGGAAATTCTGCTGTGCGCTAACTGGTATGCTCACCTCAAATTGTAATCTGAGAATTATTCACTTTAAATTTCTACAACAAATCTTTTACACTCCTATGCAGCTGTTTAATCCCTTGGGTGCCCTGGATGAGGTGGTTACACCTGCTGCCGTGGCGCTCAGGCACCTGGGATGCAACCACCTCATCCAGGTATAAGCCCTCAAGGGAAGCGCTAGCGCTCCTCCCGAGGGCCTCACACCCCCCTCCCATAGGCAGGGATGGAAAGGGAATTGCGCGCTGACCTCATCAGAGGCCACCCCCACCGTGCTGGATGCAAAAGCATTTCTCTTCCGATCACGGGCTAGGGTGGGAGAGGCATCAAAGTAGAGGAAAGGCCTTTCCTTTCCTTTGATGTCTCTCTGAGCATTTCTGCAGGCCGATCGTGAAGCGATCGGGCTGCAGAAATGCACACTAGACACCGGGAATTTTGTGTCTGTATATGTAAACAATAAAGGGGAATGGCCCCTTTGACAAGTGTCGCTTCCCTGGGAGGCATTTTTTTCAAGGCCTTTTCTGCCAGAATTGTTTGGGTTTGGTAGGTTTCCCTAGATGGCAGCTGAACCCAGGACCAAAAAACGCAAAAACAGGTAGTTTTGTAATTGAGCATTTTGATGTGTCCACATAGTGTTTTGTGGCATTTCCTTTTGCGGGCACTAGGACTACCCACACACGTGAGGTACCATTTTTATCGGGAGACTTGAGGGAATGCTGGGTGGAAGGAAACTTGTGGCTCCTCTCAGATTCCAGAACTTTCTGCCACCGAAACGTGAAGGAAACAGTGTGTTTTATGCCAAATTCTGAGGTTTACTAAGGATTCTGGGTAACAGAACCTGGTGAGAGGCCCACAAGTCACCCCATTCTGAATTCCCCTAGGTGTCTATTTTTGAAAATGTATAGGTTTGCTAGGTTTCCCTAGGTGCTGGCTGAGCTAGAGGCCAAAATCCACAGCTAGGGAGTTTGCAAAAAAACAGGTCACTTTTCTTTGGGAAAATGTGATGTGTCCACGTTGTGTTTTGGGGCATTTCCTGTCACAAACCATTTTTATCGTGAGACTTGGGGGAATGCTGGGTGGAAGGAATTTGTGGTTCCTCTCAAATTCTCAAACTGTCTATAACCAAATTGTGAGGAAAAAATGTTTTTTTGCCAAATTTTGAGGTTTGCAAAAGACACAAACTGGTGAGAGCCCAACAAGATACCCCATCATGGATTCCCCTAGTTTTCAAAAATGCACAGGTTTAGTAGCTTTCCATAGGTGCGGGCTGAGCTAGAGGCCAAAATCCACAGCAAGGCACTTTCCAAAAAACACGTCAGATTTCAATGTAAAAATGTGATGTGTTCATGTTGCGTTTCCTGTCGCGGGCATTAGGCCTACCCACACAAGTGAGGTACCATTTTTATCGGGAGACTTGGGGGAATGCAGCATAGCAGAACAAGTGTTATTGCCCTTGTCTTTCACTACATTTTTTCCTTCCAAATGTTAGACAGTGTGTAAAAAAGACATCTATTTGAGAAATGCCCTGTAATTCACATGCTAGTATGGGATCCCTGGAATTCAGAGATGTGCAGATAACCACTGCCTCTCAACACCTTATCTTGTGATCATTTTGAAAATACAAAGGTTTTCTTGATACCTATTTTTCACTCTTTGTATGTCACCAAATGAATTGCTGTATACCCAGTTTACAATCAAAACCCATTGCAAGGTGCATCTTCTTTTTTGGCTCTGGGTACCTAGAGTTCTTGATGAACCTACAAGCCCTATATATCCCCGCAACCATAAGAGTCCAGTTGATGTAACGGTATATTGCTTTTTGAAATATGGCATCGCAGTAAAAAGTTACAAAGTGAAATATGGAGAAAAAATGCTGTTTTTTATGTTATTTTCTGTAGGAAAACCTTGTAGGGTCTACACAAATGACCCCTTGCTGAATTCAGAATTTTGTATACTTTTTAGAAATGTTTAGCTGTCTGGGATCCAGCATTGGTTTCACACCCATTTCTGTCACTAATTAGAAGGAGGCTAAAAGCACAAAAAATAGTCAAAATGGGGTATGTCCCAGTAAAATGCCAAAATTGTGTTGAAAAATGTGGCTGTCTGATTCAAGTCTGCCTGTTCCTGAAAGCTGGGAAGCTGGTAATTTTAGCAGCGCAACCCTTTGTTGATGCCATTTTCAGGGAAAAAAACACAAGCCTTTTTCTGCAGCCCTTTTTTCCCTTTTTTTTTAATGAAATTTTTCGTGTATTTTGGCTAATTTCTTGGTGACCTCAAGGAGAACCCATACCTCCGGGTACTTCTAGAATCCCTAGGATGTTGGAAAAAAAGTACGTAAATTTGGCGTGAGTACCTTATGTGGACAAAAGGTTATGAGGGCCTAAGCTTGATCCGCCCCAAATAGCCAAAAAAGTCCTGGCAGTGAAGTGGTTAAATATAGGTTATGTGAGATTGCGAAATGTGTGCGCTGCAGAGTGGAGGGGCGGGGCTTTTGCATCTGGCTTGGCCTTGTAAGCGAATCAGGAGGATTTGAGGGCAGGTAATTACCGCCATTTGGGGTAAGTTGCTTGAAGTACACCCCTTCCGCTGTGTTTGCTTGGATTAGTCAAGCCACAGCAGCCAGAAAATAGGAAACTGGTGGTGGTGGTGCTTCTACTGGCAAAGACAAGGGTTGCAATACAGTGGGGTAAGAAATCTGTGCCCACTGTAAAACTTTGGCTCAAAGACATAGCATACTGGCAAGAGCAACTTGAAGTATATGCTGAGGAACTACCGAGACCCTCGAGGCCCAAATATATTTGGGGCCCATTCACATCGTATTTACTGACCTTGTCTGAGGTCAGCAAGCACTGAGTGATGTATTCATGTCTCTGATATGTGCTGTTCACTTGTATTCTAGCTATATTACCCTTTCATGCCCGATGGCACGAAATGTTGTCAATAAGTGACGTAACATGATGTGGCAGAACCTCTGCATTTGTGGTGTAGGTTGGTAAAACTTAGTAAAAAGAATAACAAAAAAAGAAATGCACACTGATTTGAATTTGTTTTGTTGCCATGACATTCCAGCATGTGGAAATATATTGTTCAAGATCTTTATCTCATCCTTCCTCAAAGTTGCCTAGCACCCACAGAGGACCTAGCTATAAAGTGCCCCCACCCCAAGAGGCTCCAATCAAAAGCAACAGCTTTAAGGGTGCACAAAGCCACACAAATTTCTCACTGGGTCACTCTTTTCTACCCACAGGAGACATCAGTGTCACAATTGCAACATTATGCGGTGTAACCTATGGGGGGGGCTGCTGATCCTGTGAGACCCACAAAATGCTCAAAACACTTTTGCAGTACCTGTAGTTTTTCGGGACACCACAGAAAGAATATGCCAATCTCACCATACAGCTTGCTGTGGCCTCTTTTTATGTGGCCATCACGGGAAATCCTTTTCCTTTATGAATTATTTTTCCTTTTTCTCTGTAAGAAACTGCTGGTGTATTTTACTTTTCAGGAGTAGAGCCACAGCCCTTCCTATGGGGGCACTGGCTCTTGAGAATGCTCTACCATAGACTGCTTGCTCAGGTCTACTTCTCTTGGGTGGTGCATGGGGACCTAGATTAATCTTTCCCCTCCCAGATCGTCTTCAGGCAAGTTGCAGGGAACCTAGCGGCAGCACATGCATGGTCCTCCGTGGGGACCTATCCAAATACTGGCTCCCCAGGGCAGTACTGAAATCCCAGGTGGTATTTCCTGGTTGGAAGACACAGGCCGCTCCAGCCACAAGGCTTCCATGGAAAGATTTCAAACCTGATGCACATAGGCAACACGGGGAATGTATGCTTACTCAGACTCGAGGCTTCCATGGAAAGTTTTAAAACCCGTTGCACACAGGTAACAGGGAAAGTTACGCTTACTCAGGCTCGAATGAGCCATTTTTAATTTCGATATCACCTTTTGGTTTAGTGTGCTCCAGCCATCTGGAGTGCTTTTCTAGGTCCTTCTTGCTTCTGTGATTTTGGTTATTGTTTTCTTGAGATTTACTCAGACTACTATTCATCCATTGAGTAAGAGCTTTCGGGATCTCCCTCCTAACCACCTGTCCCTGTGAGACTCCTGACTTTCAGAAAGTTACTGGGAGCAGTCAATAGGCAGGCCCACCCACCCACAAAGTCTTCTGGGATGGTTCAATATGGAAGATTCACGTGATGGATTGAAGACCTTATCTTGTTTGCCACGCCCCTAACAGACACTGCAAATCTGTTTTGTTCCCTCTGATACTTCAAATGGACCCCCTGGGACTGGTGCCAGAGTTCTGCCCTCTCACTTTTTACCTGTAAAAAAGACATACCAGGCTTGTCGCATCTTGTCAGCTAATGAGCAAATTCAGATTCCTATCATAACCCCTTCCTCTCCAAAGAGAAGACTAATCCTCCTAAAAGGAATTATTGTCCAGGGAGAATCTTTGAACTTTCAGCTGGACAGCAGAGTATTTAAATTTGGCACAGCAATGTAGTTCAAAACCTATATCTCATTGGGGTTGGCTCAGGGATGTGTCACACAAGTCAAAATGCTTCAAGGAACGCATTTAGGTCAAAATTAATTTTGGGTTTGGTCCTCAGGAATCATAGAAGAAGTCACATCAGTGGCTTTTCTTCAATGAGCCGGCCGAAAATTATAAGCTGCTTTCACTAAAAGTGTGAATACAGTTAAGAACGTCAGACCTACAGGAACATTTATTTTTGGTTTTCTAATTAAATCCTAATGTCTACAAGGCCATAACCAGATTATTCTGAGTCCTAACTGCAGCAGTGCTACCTGTGCGCAGATTCAAGGCTGAGTCAGGCAATGGTCTTCCTGGCTCAGCCTGCACACATCTGTGTACACACATGACACCTTACTGATGTGAAAGCACTATATACTTTTTACCTCAGATGCTCATAAGCAAATATTATTTTAAAAAGGCGGGTACTGGCAGTTACCACTCAAATCCACTGTGACAGAAGCTTACAGTGAGTGAGACTCCATTAGTGGGTCAAACTCATATCATAGATCCCAAAACTAGGGGGTCCAAAGTAAAAAACTCAGGTTTTTGGGCATCAGAATTCATTTCTTCACACCCACCAAATCTGAAAATCTTACTTTCTCCTTCATATCCTGGAAAAGGATGTATTCATGTCTTTTTAAGGGCTAAGATGTTCATCTACAGTTTGGTGGGGTGAGAAAACAACCCTAAATCAGCAGTTGTAGCCAAACTCACAGTCTCCTGTCTCATTTAGAGGTAGGGGAACCTCTGGGTTTCCTATGTCAGAAATCGTGGACCATCTGCCGCAAGGCCTTGGTGTTCAGAGCACTGGAAGGCCAAATCCATTTAGGACGGACATTCCAATGATCTCTGTTCCTGCCCACGTCTGCTGTCACAGACACACGAGTTGTACATAGAATAACAAAACAAGTGCAGCACCAACAACAAATCATTGTGAATGATTTTTGATGCTGTATGTTAGAAATGGGGTCTCTAGTTGGGAGTGGTTTGTACCCTGTCCAAGTAGGGACCCTCAGCCTAGTCAAGGTGCAGGAGCCACACAGCTAGGTTGACCCCTGCTCACCTCCGTGGTAGCTTGGCTGAAACAGTCAGGCTTATCACAGAGGCAATGTGTAAATTATTTGTACACACACAAAGTAACAAAGTGAAGACACACAAAAGTACTCCAAACAGTTTAGAAAAATAGCCAATATTTTTCTGAGTAATACAAGACGAAAACGACAAAACTCAAACATACACAAGGAAAGACATGAATTTTCAAAGATTAAATCTTAGTGAAGCACTGAGGGCCAGATGTATGAAGAATCCACTCTGCGATTCTCAAATAGCAATTTTTAAGAAATGGTATGTATCATATTTGCGAATCGGTAATAGAGATTTCTTAAAAATCGCAAATGCTATTACCGAATCGCTAATAGCGATTCTGAGCCCATTCGCACCTATGGGTCTGCATATTTGCGATTTTTTTGCATTTCCCAAATTGCGAATTCCTAACTGGAATTCACAATTTGGGAAATGCAAAACCCCAGGGTGCTTGGGGCCTAACGCCCCCTCTGCTGTACCTCAAATAAATATTTCAGGACATGTAAGGCGCACACATGCCGAAGGGGCATGTGTAAGTTACATGTCAATTTTAAAAATGCACGTTTACTGCATTTTAAAAATGTGCACATAGTTACCACCAAGTTGAACTTGTCGGTAATTGCGATTCCTTAATGCCCAATTCGCATTAAGGAAAAGCTTGATTCATGTGCCTAAGAAACCGCAAATAAGGATTCCTTATTTGCGATTTCTTACTTAGAGAATCGCAATTTGCAATTCTCTAAACGGGCTCGCAATTTTAAGGAATCGCTATTTTAGCGATTCCTTAAAATTGCATAGCGAATGCCTTTCATACATGCTGAAAGGCATTTTTGCATTTGCAAACGGCCATTCGCATCATTTGCGGATGCAAAAACGCTTGATACAAGTGGTCCTAAGGGCCACATGTACGAAGCATTTTGCACGTCGCAAATGGCGAATCGGGCTGTTTGCGAAATGCAAAATGCAATTTGGGATATACAGACTAATTTTTACAATTCTGTAATCTATTTACTGAATCGCAAAAAGGGTTTGTGAGCTGCAATTAGGAAGGGCTGTTCCCTTCCTAATTGCGAGTCGCAGTCCCATGTATGATTGTTTTGTGAGCGCGAATGCAGTCGCAAAACAATTGCAGTTGTCACCAGTTTCAAACTGGAGCTAACCCATTCGTAAACGGGTAAAATTGTGAATGGCAGCGAAAACATTTTTTCAGAGCAGCCTGCTCTGAAAAAAAGAAAAGAAAACTTTTCATTTTTTGTTTTTGAAATGCATCTCGTTTTCCTTTAAGGAAAACGGGCTGCATTTTAAAAAAAAAATGCTTTATTTAAAAGCAGTCACAGACATGGTGGTCTGCTGTCTCCAGCAGGCCACCATCCCTGTGAGGGCGGCCATTCCCAATGGGGTCGCAAATTGCGACCTACCTCATGGATATTCATGAGATAGGTCATTTGCGACCCCCTTGCGAATCGCAAACAGTGTCATTGACACTGTTGTACATAAGGTTTTGCGACTCACAAATTGCGAGTCGCTCTGACTCGCTATTTGCGAGTCGCAAAACCTGTATTTCGTACATGTGGCCCTTAGAAACATACTAGCTTCAACTGGGGCCTCTTGACAGAGTCATTCCCAACAGTCCAACACCACTTGCAAGGGAGTGTGGGCCGGTCACGGAGTCGCACAGACCCCAGGTACAGTATCTTGGAAAATGATGAGGAAACAAAGACGCTGCATGGAGTCAGAGAGGTGAGGCATTGCTGGGGTCGGTGCGACGTCAGTTACTTACAGCTAACAAGGAGGTGAAGCATCAGTTCCTTACTGCAAGACAGGGGAGGTAGGACGTTGGTTCCTCACGGTTGCAGAGGGGGTGATGTTGCATCTGTGGTGAGGTGTCGGTTCCCTATGACAAGCTGGGGGGCAATCAATCCAGCAGGTCAAGATGCGAAGCTTTGACTTTGCTGTGTTGAGATCACACCACAGAGCCACAGGCGCTGTGGCAGAATCAGAGGCAACTATCACTGACTTCAGTGACACAGCTCTTGGGACTCATGCTGTGGTGGGACTTTAGAGGTGCTGCAGCAGCATCAGGCCTGTGTTGCAGGTCGCAGTCGTTGCACTCAGCAGGGACCACGGCTCTAGCACAGGCGGCAGCACAGAATGGGAGAGCGGTGCCTGTTCCGAAGTCACTCTGGGGTCGATGTGCTTAATTTCTTCTTAGTTGCTCCAAAGCTCACTTCCATGGGCCCAGGAAATGGATGTGGCCCCACTTGGCTAGTCAGAACTCTCAGCAAGAGAGCTCAGGCACTGGCACATGCAGTCTTTGATGGCCCTGAAACTTCTTAACAGGAGGCAAGCTCAGTTCAAGCCTTTAGAGAACTGTAATATGTTATGTATTCCTATTTGTATTTTAAACACTCGTTATGTTTGATGTTCTTCGCATTCACCGTTCTTCCTCACGCGCAATGTCTCACGTGCAATGTTTCCTTTTGATTTTGTGTTCTTTTCCAGGCAGCTCTGCTTGACAATCCGTGTTCGAGGTTCTGAAGCCTGGCAGTTGGCGTCGGACCCTCGGATCGGATGGTTGTGCCCCTGCTGTCGTGGGTCCTACTTTTCTGAGAATAAACCTGTTTCTTTTTAAAGAACATTTCCTGATTTACTGGCGTCTCCTTCACACCCTTACTAGAACCTTGGAAAGCAAGATGTAGAAAGTCCAGTCCTTTCACTCTCAGGACAAAAGCAACAAGCAGCAGACCTACAGAATCCAGCTCGTCTTCCTGGCAGAATGTCCTCAGTCCAAAAGGTTCTAACTTTGTGGTGTCCGAGGTCTAGTCCTAATATCAATTATTGTCTTTGAAGTAGGCAAACTTCAAGGAGAAGTCTTTGTAGTGCACAAGATCCTGCCGTCCCTGCCCTGTCCCCAGACACACTCCAGGGGGTTGGAGGCTGCTTTGTGTAAGGACAGGCACAGCCCTATTCAGGTACAAGTGTAAGCTCCTTCCACCACACTGTGTCAGGAAGACCCATCAGCCTGGTGATGGGCCATCAGGATATGCAGGGCACAGCTCAGCTCCCTTTGTGTGACTGTTTACAGTGAATACACAAAAAGCCCAACTGTAATTTTCAAACCTACAATTCAAAAACAAACTTCACCAAAAGATGTGTTTTTAAATTGTGAGTTCAGAGACCCCAAACCCCACATCCCTATCTGCTCCCAATGGGAAATTGCACTTAAAAGATATTTCAAGGCAATCCCCATGCTACTTTATGGGAGAGATAGGCCTTGCAATAGCGATCACCAAATTAAGCAGTATTTCACTATCAGGACATGTAAAACACACCAGCACATATCCTACCTTTTAAATACACTGCACCATGCCCTTTGGGCTGCCTTGGGCCTACTCTCATGGTGACTTACATGCAGTAAAAGGGAAGGTTGGGGCCTGGCAAGTGGGTGCACTTGCCAAGTCGACATGGCCATGCAATGGCAGGCCTGGAACATGTTTGCACTGCTACTCATGGCGAGGCACAGTCAATGCTGCAGGCCCACTAGTAGCATTTGATTTACAGGCGATGGGCACACCTAGTGCTCTATACTAGGGACTTACTATTAAACCAAGTATGCCAATCATGGATAAACCAATTACCAATACATTTTAGACAGAGAGCATATGAACTTTAGCACAGGTTAGCTTTGGTAAAGTGCCCAGAGCCCTACAGCCAACCAAAGCAAATCAGAGAAAATAGGAGGAAGAAGGCAAAAGGTTTGGTGATCACCCTGCAAAAAGGGCCAGGTTCAGCACTGTAGAAATAAACATTAGTATGGGTTTTGTTCCTCCAACACCAAAGAAGGGCTGGCAGCTGTGATAACATCAGATGGTCTGGCGCTTCAGTTTTGCCAAAAGTGCTTCTGCTACAGCAGTGGAAGATCTTTCAACCAGAGAGACCCCACAGATACGACGGAGATCTCTTAATTGTGGGGGGATTCTCCGCTGGGACGGGCAGAGCTGGGACCTCCACCCACCCGATGGACCTGTTGGGCTCTCTGCCAATGCCTACATGAGTCCTTAAATCTTTGATTATTTCTTTGTTGCACAGGTGTACTAGAGATTTGTGAGAATATCAGCAAATTCTCTTGCTTGTGAGTGTTCCCAAATTCTCCAGGGGAACTGTGAACGCTGAATTTATTACTAATGAATTTTATGTATTTTGGATTAAGAATTTGCATAGAATTTGACTAAAATAGAAAGTAATGTGCGATTTAGAAATGTGCCCACTTGAGTGGCAGCCATTAATTACAAATGGTCTCTTTATGCCCTTGGCGGAGAGGATTACTCCGTCCCAAAAGTGACGGATATCCCGTCCGCCATTTTACAAGTTCCGTAGAATATAATGGAACTTGTAGTACGGCGGGCGGGTTATCCGTCACGGTTGGGACGGCGGAATCCCCTTCGCCAAGGTCGTAATGAGGCCCAAAGTGTCTTTATTAAATGAAGAATACAATTAATTGATGTGCCAGCATTAAAGAAAATGTAGCAGTGTGTTATATTAATGATTACATGTTATGTATTTGCTTATAAATTGTGGGCCTTAACTTAGCGAGGTTTGGGCCTAGTTTTCCACAGCCTCATATTAAGCTGCACTGTTTAGTAAAATTGTGGGAATGTATGTCCAGAGAAAGTAATACATGTATTATTCACACTGTGGTGACCAAACATTAGCAGATGGTTTTAACTTTCTCACGAGAACTGCCTGCTAGAAAATCTTGTATTAGTAGTTGTTACACTGTATAGTTTGATGAGTGAGACAGCAATGGTCCCAGAAGCTAACAATGGTTGCACTGACTGGAGTACGGAAGGATGCAAAAATGTTACCTGACGAGCCTGACGATGGGAACAGTATAAGAGGAGCTTATCATCAACATGTGAAAGACAGTTTACAGTAGTTATATTTTAGATTTGAGGTTTAGTCCTTATTGGACTAATTGTAAACTTATGATTTCCTGACTAATGACAATGTGGAAAGTTTTCAGGTGATTCTAACTTAGCCTGACCTCACAGAGAGGAGCACACCTATTCCTTCTTTGATTCCCTCGTTAGAGGTGCACTCATCCTATTCTGTTTGGGGAGCTGAACAGTTCCTGATGATTTATTCCTATCTTTAACTTTATTGCTTAAAATTTGGATGCTGAATGTTGACCCCTCAGACGTTGCTTCTTAAATGGTTCAGATAGTTTAGAGTCCATGTGCCTTTTAACTGTCCGTTGCTGATGCTGACCGAACTGATGTGCAACTGACAAAGATAATTGCAGCTTGCTGATTCATATGAGGAGAGGTATAACAATGCTATAGTTCTGGATGTGAGTTTGTTCTTTGTTTCTAGGTACCAACCGCTATTTTGATAGAGCCAGTTAGATGTTTTCCAAATTTATGTTGACTAAATAGTTTTACATGAAGTCCAAACATGCTATTCTAATCAGAAGGTTAGTTAGAGAGAGCCAGGGAAAGTTGATAAATTATTAATAACAATTGATGTTGCTCAGTTGCTGAACCTAGATGTATGCTATTTCTTTTGCACAGTTATTCTTGCTACTGATTTGTAATGTGACTCTTGAATGTTTAGTGATCAATGCGTTAGCTAAATTGAGATTCTTTCGAAGATATGGTCAACCGGTGTTGTTTAGGTATGTTTACCATCTGGTTTTGAGACTAATTTACCTGACATTAGCATTCTTAATATAGGTAAATAAACATTCTAACTTTTACATAAAGGCGTGGTTATTCGTGGCCTGATGGGTCATGGTGTGTGAAGATTACTGACTCCAAAGAATATATGATGATGTTTATTAATTATGATGTTGAAATTGTAGAACTTTGAGACTTATGGTCGGATCACTCTAAGCGTAGTCAAAAGGTCTATCAAACCTCTAATGCATCCCCTTCTAAATTAAGCAATAAAAGAACAAATAAGGACAGACGCGCTAACAGTTCCCTACCCTGTAAGGCCCACTCCGCACCACTTGAGTAGAATCTGTACAAGATTAATATTACAGCATTGTGGCATAGTATTAACTGAGATTAAAGGGCTTTATGAGGTCATGGTAATATTTTGTGAATAATTTGTACTCACAAATCCATAGTACATTTGCATGTGTAAATGTGATTTATATATACAAATAGCTGTGTGAATCAGGTCCAAAGAGCTTGTAAAGCTTTTTCCAAACTCTCACTTGTTCTCACCTCCTTGAACATGGAAGTGAAGACAGCACAGAGCTATCTGAAAATAGACAACGTAGGAAGACCCTTAAAACCGAGTGAAACGGCTGATCTACTTGCTACTACTTGTCTTTACTTTCTAATGCTTTTGACCCGCTCAGCCCTTTCCAAATCACTGATGCTGAATTTTCTACTTCTCAAGCCACTTCTAATGGTAGGCTCTTTGTTTTATGTTTATAATTTGTGCGTAGTACACTCTACAAAACAAATAAATTCTAAAGGTTACAGCAGATCACTCAAAACAAACCTCAGAAATTATGGATGTAATGAAAGGGATCACAATATTTTTTCAATTGAATAAATAAAACCATAAACAAGGGAATAAATAACACCATCAACAGCTGATATGCACAGGGGTGGCAGTGTGATGGTGAAGAATCCATCTCCTCTGTACAAAAGACACTTAAGGGCCTAGCATGAGTTTTAAGGTGGTAGGGCACAGGGTCGTCAGATGTTGGCTTTGGTAAGTTAAACAGAGTATATTCAAAGAAGGTATGCAGTGTATGATGGGCCAATGACTACACAACTGAGCAAAGTCTTTTTTTCACCCTTTGAAATAGTATAATTTGCCTCAAAATGCCATTCACCATCGAATTCCAACAGTACGAGGAAAACAACTACCTACCAACAAATAAAAACTGTATTTAAGAATGTCCAGTCAGCTCAGTGGGTCCTGCAGTGGACCTAAGCACTCAAATGAGAGGAGCTCTCTGTGTTTATCACAAGCAGATCGAGCAATCCTTAGAAAATCAAAAGATCCAGATTTACAAACATGTCAAACAATGTAGTGCCTTATCCAAAGTTGTGGTGCTGTGTTGGATGACGAAGGATACTCATCCAATACAAAACACTATAGGTCAGATCCCTTAACATTTTGTGTCGTGGATGCGCCACTTTTTTGGGGCAGCCACAATGTAAAATGCTGTTTGATATTTACAAAGCCACGCAAATCAGATTTGTATGGCATAGCATTTCCTTGCATTACCTTGTTGGGAAGGCATCCAATGGGTGGCGCATGGGCGTGTCCATGCATTCACCTGTGGATTTTGGCACATTTTCAAATTTACAATGACTTGTAAACCTACGAATGTATCATAAACCTACACCTCTCTGAAGAAGTAACGAGGAATAATAACTTTATTTCTCCTCTTAACTTACTCTTTAGATTGTTTTTGTGCAGGAAGGAGTCCCTTCAATCCTGTATGTAACACAGGAACCCTTGCAGCATGGTGCAAGGGTGCCTGCTTTGGCACTAAGCAGCACACAGTGCGCCAGCTCTAAGAGACAGCAGAAAAGAGCTATATCTTGGTTTTGGTGCATTTCTGCTGTCTCCCTTTCATGCAACTTTGCTTGCTGCCCTGCATTACATAAAATGTAAGTAAATATGTCACCATGCCTAGACAAATTTAAAAACCTTTCCCAACTTGAATGTGTGCTGTGCATTGAAGCGCACATTCAAAGTGGAAAGGTTTGGGTAAATTAAATAATTTCAGATTTTTATCCCTTGCTTTCAAGTGGCGCACTTTTTTGGTGCAAAACCCTATCTACTGCTAGTAGACAGGGTTTTTGTGTCACAACACATGGGTAGTTGGAGGGGAACACACATGTACTGCCCATGGAATTCCCCCTTGACACGGAGTAAGGCAAAAGCTGGTGTTATTTTTAGGCAACTTTAAATAAAAAAAATGTTTGCAGGTTTGCGTCAAATTTGTAATGCAAACCGAGCACAAAATGTTTGTCACAGAGATTTTTGTATTTTAAGTATAACGCAAGCAAAATGCGTTCTCTGCTGTTTTGTACCCCTGTAGCACCATAGAAAGGACAGAGTTCACGCTGGGTGTCCACTATTATTATTAAAACCAAAGACAATTGTTTTGACGACAGTAGGCGATTGAAAGGCTGAATCTTTCGACTAGTGTGGACGTCCCCCCCAAAAAAAAATCGAACCAAAACCTAAATGGAAAAGTACATTGTTAATTCACAAATGAACATCTTTATTCAGAAGCTTAGAAGCTACGATTTTCCAGAGTCCACAGCATATGAACCATTCTGTGCCTCCGTACCAATCACCCAAAGAAACACGTTTAGGAACATTATTCTCACCTCGCGCACAGCTAGAGAAGTTTGCCTCAGGTCTGTTCTTCGGGCTTTTTCCTATTTATGTCGAAGTGACCCTCAGCAGCGTCGTATAATGTAGGTATCTATTTCTGCAACAACTTCCTGTTTGTCGGTATCGTTACAATGCAACGAGAGTCCTAAGATGTCATTAAGTGTTTCGTAACGTGTCTCCCGAATCTCACAATCTTCCTATGAGCTGGCATATCACTGACGTAATTATGCACGGATGGGAAAGGAATTACAGGTGTAGCAGGAATGCAAATGCACCCACGAGGTGAACATCTGATTTTCTGATGTGTGTGTCTATGAATAGAATAAAATTCACGGAAGAAGCTTTCCGACCAAAAACCACAACCCGAACCACGGCATACATTCTTTGGCAAGGGAGAAACTTCAGTGGACCAGCAAAGAGGGAATTGCTGACACGAAAATAGAACGGGCAAATGACTGACGTCGAGGAAGAGGAAGACAAATGAAAAACTCAATACTGAGACTCGGAAAAGGGGAACTATAGAACCAATAAATAAAAACAAGATAAGAGGAGAAAAGAAGTGAAATTGACTCGAGAAAGCGGAAAATAGAATCAGACTCTTAGGTTGAACAAGTGAATAAAAAATAAAAGAGAAATAGAAAAGTTGCCTTAAAAACAAGTGACGGATGAGGGAAGGATTGAACACCATAAAGAAGTAACGGGAGCGAAGGATGGGGAGTGAAAGAGGACAAGTAAAATAAAAGTGAAAATGAAACAGGAAATATTCTAACTAAAATTCAGATAGCAAGAAAAAGGATCCAAGAAGGGGAGTGACAAAATTCAAAGAAGTGAGACATTAAATTAGACCTGCCTATTGTATCATCTGTAAAAGGAGATATACACAATACAAAAAGAACAAGTAATGATTTTAGGCTTGTTCTCATCACATGACGCAAAATGAATGCTTCATGTGTGTTTCTTTCAATCAACCCAAATAATTTATTCCTATCACACTCCAGCATTAAGAGGAAATGTGTAACAACTGTAATTTGAAATGTTGGTTTTATATTCTCAAACATTATTTTTTTTTAGTAAAGCTGCCAATATCTATAGCGCAGCTGTTTGGTGTGCTGACGACTTCTTTGGGACATTCGGAATGCTTCCCTGGGAATCCATACCGCCCATTGGTTTGTTATGTTATGTTACTGAATTTCTATAGCGCTACAATACACTCCCACAGGGGTATCCCAGCACTCAAGCTAACATCGCAAAGGAAGAGAAAAGGCTAATTCACTTATGGAGATCCTAAAATAACCACAATTTTAAGCATTTCTTAAAAACTGGAAAATTCGGACACGAACGAATCTCTGTGGGCATTAGGTTCCAGTAATATGGAGCCAAGTAGGGAAATGAACGACCACCATTTCTGCTCGTTCTAATCCGACAAGGTAATGGCAGCGCTGTACTGAAAAATCTAGGGCACCGTCCTGGTTGATAAAAACGTACACTAAATAGAAGCTATATAGGCCCTTCCATATACAAAGCTCGAGGGCATGGTAAAGAATTTTAAACATACCAAATTTCCTGATGGTGATCCAGAGTAGCAATCTTAACAAAGGTTCTGAGAGTGAGATATCAGGAAGATGACATAGTATCCTAAATCACCTACAGTCTAACCAAAAACACCTCATTAATATCAATCAGAAGGGCGTTGGTCTAATCCATGCAGCTGGTTATGAGGGCTTGAGTAATAGTTTTCCTGCAGTCAATAGGTAGCCAGGGTAATTTTTTTCTAATCAGGAAAAACATGGTAAAACAGGATCCACAGATTTCATCTGTTGATCCATCGAAAGTTTATCATCTAATAAAATACCAAGGTTTTTACTTCCTGATTTGAAGCAGGAGGGGAGCTGAGCTCCTCGGGCCACCGATGTTCAACCCAGTATTCTCCATAATTTTCAAAAAGAAGAATCTTTCAAAAAGAAGAATCCCCCCCATTCAACTGAAGAAAATTCTGTCTCATCCATGGGACAATTTCCTACATGTAGTTATGAAATATGACTTTAGTTGCCTCCTGTTCTTGGCCAAATTAGATTATTAGTTGAATGTCGTCTAAGTATGATAACATCTCAAATCAAAAAGGTTCCACAACTTTGGCCAAAGGAGCGACATACATATTGAAAAGTATGAGACTCAACGCAGAACACTACGAAAACCTACTGGCATTGGTAACTGTTTTTGATTTAAAAGAGGAGATAGAAACCAGTTAAGTTCCTTCTGTCAAAAAGTCCCTCAACCAGGCAACCAGTTGACCTTCTGCTCCTATCTCATACAATCTGTGAATAAGGATTGCATGAGATATGTATAAGACACTGCCAATAAATCTAGCAAGATCAAAGTAGTCTATCTGCCCTTATCCAAGCTGGTTCTAATTGTATCTGTAACAGCCAGGGGAGTTGTCTCCATACTATGTGCTGCTCTAAACCCTGATTGTGAGGGGTCCAGGATATGATTATTAGCTAAATATTGAGTGAGCTCATTATTAACCAGTTTCTCCATGTTCTTGCTAGAAAATGGAGGTAATGAAATCGGGCAGAAATTGCCATAAATGGTGGGGGTCGAAGAAAGGTTTCTTTAAGATGAAAGAAATCAAGCCAATTTCCACGTATGTGGCTGAAGCTTTCTTTAAGATGGGAGAAACCATGCCAATTTCCACATATGTTAGCGACCTCTAGGGATATATTAAACAAATCAGTAAGGTGTGATGATAATAGTGGTGCCAAAGAAGCAAAAATATGAGCTGGGAAAGCAGCTTCTGGCAATCCTGGCCTACTTTTGCATATTATTTCTCGCACCTTGTGTTTTGTAACACACATTTTCTTGCTTTCTTTAGGCAGGCTTTATTTGTTTTAGACTGTCCATCTTGAGTTCATCCTTTCTGTGGAGCATAATCTATTTACTGCATTCTTCCACAGTTGCTTGCTTACTGTAAACAAGACTTTCATTCATGTTCTTATCTTGTCACATTTGCTGTGCATTCATAGACAGAGGTCAATATCATGCT
Organism: Pleurodeles waltl; assembly: GCF_031143425.1. NCBI lineage: Eukaryota > Metazoa > Chordata > Amphibia > Caudata > Salamandridae > Pleurodeles > Pleurodeles waltl. The sequence continues at coordinate 555,250,542 of NC_090448.1, forward strand.
GTGCCTTCTAAGGGAGCTTGGCGGTTACTTTTTGTTTCCAGACTTCAAAAGAAGAGGATTTTTGTGACAACCTTGCTGTCAAAAGAAAGGAATTTTTCTAGCACACAACAACATTTAAATGTCTGTAAATGAACTGTGCAGATATTTCAGAGTACATCAGAACTAGGAAAGCACAAGTAAGCCATTTTTTGTATTTCTGAAGTGTGGTGGAAACAAATATTTTAATATGATCAAAACAAATCAGTACACTAGGTGATGACATCTCAACACATTATCATTTGTGTGCTAAATACTTTTATCAGTAAAACAGTATATCTGTGCAAATGTAATGGTCTTTTCAGTTGGAAATTTGTTATCTGTAATGGCAGTGCACTACCACACCATGCATACTCCATACTACACCATCCCACTCTACTGCACTCTATAAAACTCTAGGACACTCTACTCCACTCTAGGACACTCCACTTCATGTCATTCCACTCCATACCACTGTATGACACACCACTCCATGATGTCACTCCACTCTACTTTACTACATGCCTCTCTACTCTATGCCACTTCACTCTTCACCCTTCCATTCTAAGACACTCTAGAACATGCTGCTCCGCTCTCCGCCACTCCACACACCACTCCAATCTACGCCACTCCAATCTATGTCACTCAACACTATGCCATCCACTCTGACACACTGTTTTGTCTATGACATGCTACGTCACTTGATGCCCCTCTACTTTATGCCTCCCCACTTCACACCCCTCTACTCTATGCTACTTCACTCTATGGCCATCCCCTCTATGCCACTCCACTCTATGCCACTCCATTCTACACCACACCACTCTATGACACGTCACTCTACTCCACTCTAGTCTACTACATGACACTCAATGGCTCTCTATGACACTCCAAACTATGACACTCCACTCTTTGACACTTTATTCCATTCTGTGCTACGCCACTCCACTCTACTCCACTCTATGCCCCTCCACTGCTTGCCACTCTATGAAACTCCACAGCTCACCAATGCAGTCTATGACCCTCTACTCCACACCACTCTACTCCATGACACTCTATGGCATACCACTTCACAGCACACACTCCACTCCATGACATGCCACTCCACTCTATGTCCCTCCACTGTAAGACACTCTACAACACAGTTTCACTTTACACTACTCCATAACCCCCTCCACTCTACACCACTCCAATCTATGTCACTCATTCTATGCCACTCCACTCTATGCCACTCTGTGACACACTGCTCTACTCTACAGCACGCTAAGCCACTCTACGTTCCTCGACTCCATGCCCCTCCACTCTATGCTCCTCTACTCTACACCACTACACTTTACATCCCTCCACTGTATGCCACTTCTCTCTACACCACACCACTCTATGACATGACACTCTATGCCACTCTAGTCTACGTCACAAAGGTCTATGACTCTCCATGATACTCCACTCTATGACACTCCACTTTATGACACTTTCTCCACTCTATGCTATGCCACTCCACTGTACTACACAACACTTTACTCCACTGTATGATACTCTACTCCCATCCACTCTACAACACTGTATGCCAATCTATGCCACTCCACTCTACTCTACTCTGACACTCACTCTACGACACTCCACTCTACAACACTTCAAAGAATGACACTCTACTCCACTCTACTTTATGACAATGCATTCTAAGGCATTCCACTCTACACCACTCCACTTTGCGCCACTCCACTCTATGCCATTACAATTTTTTGACAATTTACCACTCTATGTTGCTCTTATCTACAAGACTTTACTGCACTCTACGAAACTTCCTCTACATCACTACACACCACTTTAATCTGCTCTACGCTACTCCACTCTACTACACTGTTTGACATTCTACCCCATTATACACCACTCTGCTCCACAGCACTCTACTCCACTATTTGCCCCTCCACTCTACTCCACTCTAGGACACTCTACTCCCTCCACGACACTCCATTCCATGACACTCTATTCCATTCTGTGTCACTACACTCTAGAACAATCTACTCCATTTTATGCCACAATACTCTACTCCACTGTACGTAATTCCCTGTATGCCTCTCCATGGAACTTTACTCCCCTCTATACCCCACATCTACTCGATGACACAATTCCACTCTATGCCACTCCACTCCACTCTTTGACACTTTATGCCACTCCACTCTACAACACTCTACTCCACTCTATGCACTCAACGGTACAACTCTCTACTTCCCTAAGCCCCTCCACTCTATGCCCTTCCACTCTACTCCACACCACTCTACTCTCCCCACGACACCCTATGCCACTCTACTTTATGCTACTCTATGAAACTCCACTCTACACCACTCCACAACACTCTACGTCACTCCACAACCCTCCATTGTACTGTAATCTATTCTATTCCACGCCACTCCTGGGCGCTCTATGCCACTCTATGACATTCTATGCCACTCCATTCAATGACATTCTATTCGTTGGCACTCCACTCTATGATCATCTACTTCACTCTACCTCAAAACACTCCACTCCAGTGTACGTAATTCCCTCTACCCTTCTCCATGCCACTTTACTCCACTCTGCTTCACTCTACTCTACAACAGGCAACTCCACTCTACACCACTCCACTCTATACCCTTCCAGTTTAATGCTCTATACCACTCCAATCTATGACACTCTACTCCACTGCCCGCAACTCTACTCCAAGCCACTCCACTGTATGACACTGTACTCTACTCTACAGCCTTCCACTTTACACTTCTCCACTTCTCTCCCTCCATGACCCTCCACACCACTCTATGCCACTCCTCTCCACAACAATCTACCAAATTCCACGACACTCCCATCCACTCTACACTAATTTATAATGCTCTATGTCACACCACAACACTTCACTCTTCTCCACTCTACTTTACTCCACTCTACTCTATGACACACTATGCCAGTCCAAAACACTCTACGCCACTCCACGATACTCTATGCCACCTCTTGTGCAACACTCCACTCCTTCATGCCACTAACTTTTAGCCATGTTGATCAGCAGCCACACTGGTGTACAGCATGGCTAAAACACATTGCCAATAGCGCTTGCATAGGCAAGACCTTTTAGATTTGTCAATGCTTGCTATAAATGTGAAGTTTGGCTTAACCCTTTTCCTATTCATTTTACCTTAAAACTTTTCTGATTGACTAAACATCAAAGCCCAAATTTTTCTGCTAAATTTAAATATAGATGTGCTTCATAAAAGCATATAGAGTTTTTACAAAAGACAGTTTTTCTCTGGTTTAATTACACTTCACAATTAAACTATAATTAACAGAACAAAGGCTGTAGGAGAAAATAAAGGGCCTGTTTAGTACTCAATCTCTTGTTGAAATCTCTAAGGGTTTTCTGGGCTGCAGCACCTACCTGTTGCATCCCAGCTTCCCACACCACTGAGCATAAAAGAAAAAGCCCGCCATATTTTCTTCTCCTTGCTGCATCATCTGGTTTCCAGTATGATGACACTCTGCTTCTGCGCTTCTCCTGTGTTCAATGGAGGATTTAATTTTGGTTGCAAAGTACAATGGGGTATCCAAGTTGACTACCTGGTTGCATGTCAGAATATCATATTCTACTTAGTCTCTGACATAAATGTTGTTTCCTAAATATCCTTTACAAAACATCCTCCTATTAGGTATAGATTTTCTATTAACCCCAATGGGGTGGTATTTTGTAAACTATATTGAGGGCACACTATTTATGTACTCTGCCGTCTACCCTGAAGATGATGCAGCAGAACTTGTATGTGATGCAAGTGGGCAGTGGGAGAAAATTGATTCCTTTCTGTGTCCTGTTCGTTCTTTTTCTAAAGACTTTTGATGGGACATCCCTTAAAATATAAGGTCCCTTTCAAAGTGGTAATTTGGGTCTCAAGGATGCTGACCATCAAGGAATAACAGCAGCTCTTGGACAGTAGTTGTGACATACACTTCCGGTAGGAAGCACTCTGTTTAACAAGACCAGATGCCACTAAGCAGTCCACTCTTGTGTGCCAGTAGGCCCGGAACTTGACGTTGGTGTCTCTGTAGAAGCCCAGGTTCCTGGAGATTTTGGCAAGTCAAAAATGGATTTCGCCCAGGTTAATCCTTGATGACTTCCTTGAATCTCTGCTTGTTTGCAGTCACTAGTGATGAGCATAAATTCTCTCTTGGCTGGGTTCGACTTATAGCAGTCATTGCACATTTCTCCTTGAAGAGTAGCAACGCAGTCCTTTCAGAGATTGTCATTGAAGACAGGGGAGACCTACAGGTAGAGTTGAGTAACCAGGTGAATACCTATCATTAGCACAGCAAGTGCTGTGGAACAGAGACGTAGGAATGTGAAAGGTTCTGTTTACCCTGATGTATATCATTAACTCTCCAACCAGTGGGCAGATGAGCCCATTTTATTGCTTGCATTATGACCACAGGCAGCCTCGGCGTACTGGTGAAGACTGATATCACTGCTAGACAGTAGTGCTACCAGGCTGATTTCCTTGCTACATGTAGAGTTTTAACCTCATTGTTGTGAACATGGAGCCTTTGGTGATGCCACAGATTTCACTGACGCGTGCTCTCCTTTACAGTCGGCTTGTAGCCGCATGCTTGTATTCTCCCCGCACTTTGCACATGCTGGAATTTATGAGCACGATCTTCTCCTCAACTTGCAATTGCCATTTTAGACGACGGTTGAGGTGGACATTGAGTTTCCTCACCTGTTGCTGCTCCTTTCTGGCCTGAAACAGCATTTGTTATCTCTTCCGCTGCTGTTTTCCCTCATGTTGGTCACGTAAGGGATCCTCCTTCTTCGTGGTGATTCTCCACTTCCTGGCTCTTGCCCATAGGTGGAGTTGAGCTTTTCTGTGGTCACAGCTCAAAATTAACCCCTTGTTGACTGTTTTTCATCCCCAGACAGTTTTTCTAATAGTTTTTCACCATGGAGATTGAGAGTTCTCCAATTTCTCGCAATTTGTAAGACGAGTGAACAGTCCATTAAGGACAATTTGAGAGACTTTATACAAGTCTCAGTAGAACAGGTAGTTTCTGCCTCTATGAACAAATTATCAAAAAATTTGGAAAAATCAGTGTTTAACTTGGTATCGAAGGCGATAGTGCCCCAGTCTCCAAAACTGTCACAGTCTCTGAGATGCAAGGGGTCCCTATGTTCGAACCGAATGAAATCCATCACCCTCACTCAACAGAATGGTTTCCAGCAGACCATGTTGGAGAATATGTTGCCTCACGTCTGCGCACTCCTCTGGACAAACATACTAGGGCAAAATTACGATCCGAATGTCTTCGGCCATCTCTTCAGTCCAGAATTACTGTAACTCCTACTATTGAGCCTTCCCGCCTTACCTTTTCCACAAAATTTGTTAAAGATCCACGCAAAGGGGTGGATAAGGCATGATCCACATGCCAAGACAAGCTCTTAGATGTGGGGGGGCCATTAACACGCATCTTTGATTTGGCTCAGGTAACCAGGTTGGAACATACCTTTATCAACCAAGATGAATTATCCTTATGGGTCCAACGTGCCGTCTGTCTGCTGGGTAATGCTAATGCTGCAATAATGCATGAGCGCAAAAAGGGGCTGTTCCTCAAACTAGATCCTAAGTTGGTGAACCTCTCGGTCTCGGATCCGTGTATCAAGGCAGAAGGCCTTCTGTTTGGAGACGTCTTTATCAAGGAGCTTAGCAAGTATGTGGCTACTTTTGCGTCACAGGGAAAGGCACAACAATCTTTGGAAACAAAAAAGATGTTTTCTAGTCGGGTTTTTTCCAGGGCCGGCAGAGGCAGGAACCACCTTGCCAGCCGCTAGTACAACATCCAAGGTTCCTGTGGCACATCCCATTCCTGATTCCAGGAGTACAGACATCAGTTTTACCCACAGAGAAGTTGTGGATTTTGCAGCAGATGAAATAGAGGTTCCAGATACTCCTCTCAAGCAGGTGAGACACCCTTATGGCCTACCTACTATAGGAGGTCGCCTGTTATATTTTCTTCCAAAATGGCAGTTGATAACTGCGGGCCCATGGGTTTTGAACACTGTTCAGGGTTATGTGATCGAACTCTATTCAAAATCTTTTCAAGCGATACTTTCTCATCCTCCCCAGTTGTCTTCAGAGATCACAAACCTAATTTCGTTGGAGGTCCAAGCTCTTCTTCAAAAACAGACAATTGTCCCTCGTCATCTGGATTCTTCAGGTTTCCTCAGTTCGGTATTCCTGGTTCAAAAGTAGAGCAAAAAGATGCGTCCACATCAATTTAAAACAGTTCAATCACTTTGTCATTTATTGCCATTTCAAAATGGAGACTATCTTACACCTCAGGGATTCTCTCTTACAGGGAGATTGGATAGTTCATTTGGATCTTCAGGATGTGTATCTCAACGTATCCACACATCAGCAATCCAGGAAATTCTTACAATTCCAGTGGCTAAACCAGACTTTTCATTTTTCGTCTCTTCCCTTCGGCCTCTCTTCCACTCCATGGTGTTTTACAAAACTCATGAAACTGATAATAGCTTTTCTCAGAGCTCAAGGAGTCAGACTGATAATTTACTTGGACAACATTCTGATTATGAATCAAAATCTTCCTTCCCTTCAATCCCACATCCAGTTACCTTGTTCTCTTCTGTCAGACCTCACATTTATCATCAATCACAAAAGGTTTTCCTTAATTCCAGTACAACAAATAGAATTTCTAGGCCTTCTTGTGGACTCTGTCTCTGCTGCCCTAAAGTTGCCCACGGCAAAAGTAAAGTCCATAAAATGCAAAATCCTCCATATTTAGGCACTGCTCAGTTTTCTCTCAGAACTTTAGCAAGGACAGTAGGGTGGTCATTCTGACCCTGGCGGTCTTTGACCGCCAGGGCGGAGGACCGCGGGAGCACCGCCGACAGGCCGGCGGTGCTCCAATGGGGATTCCGACCGCGGCGGTAAAGCCGCGGTCGGACCGGCACCACTGGCGGGGTCCCGCCAGTGTACCGCGGACCCATTGAATCCTCCGCGGCGGCGCAGCTTGCTGCACCGCCGCGGGGATTCCGACCCCCCCTACCGCCATCCAGATCCCGGCGGTCGGACCGCCGAGATCCGGATGGCGGTAGGGGGGGTCGCGGGGCCCCTGGGGGCCCCTGCAGTGCCCATGCCACTGGCATGGGCATTGCAGGGGCCCCCGTAAGAGGGCCCCTACATGTATTTCACTGTCTGCTGCGCAGACAGTGAAATACGCGACGGGTGCAACTGCACCCGTCGCACAGCTTCCACTCCGCCGGCTCGATTCCGAGCCGGCTTCATCGTGGAAGCCTCTTTCCCGCTGGGCTGGCTGGCGGTCTGAAGGCGACCGCCCGCCAGCCCAGCGGGAAAGTCAGAATTACCGCCGCGGTCTTTCGACCGCGGAACGGTAACCTGACGGCGGGACTTTGGCGGGCGGCCTCCGCCGCCCGCCAAGGTCAGAATGAGGGCCTAGGTCTTCTGTTTTCTTCAATTCAAGCCATTTTCCCAGGCCCACTCCACTATTGGGCTCTTCAAAGACTAAAGATTCGACATCTTCAAAAAGATATTGCTTATTCAGACGTTATTCCCTAGATCAAGAATCTCAAATAGAGTTACAATGGAGGATAGACCATTTGGACGCTTGGAACGGCAGAACCATTTTTGCATCATCCCCGGACCTTGTGTTGGAATCGGACACAAGTCATTTGGGTTAGGGTGCCCGGTGTAGCCTGATTTCGACTGGAGGTACATGGTCACTAGAGGAGTCCAAGTTGCATATCAATTGTTTAGAGATGCTTGCCGGCTCCTTTGAAATCAAAAGCCTGGCAAAAGACAGAGGGGGTCATTACAACATTGGCGGTAAAAGTCGTGTACCGCCGTGCAGAAGACCGCCAATACACCGCCGCGTCCGCGGAATTCCACCAGAGAGGAGGGTCCAGACATCTCTACCCCACCCACAGAAGAGGCCCACAGTGTTGGCAGCATCTCTGGCCAACTGGATCCAGATGACCAGCCCGGACCATCGTGGGCCTCGGGACAGTCGGTTCCCCTCGCACAGGCACAGCCCAACACTGGCCTTCCACCCTCTGGTAACACCAGCACAGCATCCACCCAGCGGGCCCATACCTCCGTCCCCAGGACATGTCAATCAGCTGTGTGTCCACCACTACAGGGAACCCAGGATAACCCACCACCCCAACAACAACAGGGACCTGGGGACAGTGGTAGTGGGCACACGGTCCAGGGGACGGAGGCACACGAACACAGGGAAACTGGGAGGGCTGCTGTGCGACAGAGGGCGGGCAGGCCTAGGGAACCCACTCTCCACGATGCCCTCTCCTCCATCATGGGAGCATACCACCACTCCTAGGAGACGATGGCTACGGTCCTGGCCAAGTTTCAGGAGACCCAGCGCATGCAGGAGGAACAATATTTGGGGTTCAGGGAGGAGCTCAGAACCATCAGCTCCGCCCTGGGCACCATCGTAGGGGTGCCGAAGGACATACAGAACACCATGAGGGACACCGTGGCACTCCAAGGGGCCCATGACCTATATACGATGAACTGGCCACCACCTCCGCCGGCTCTAGTGGACAGGACGCCCCGCCACAGGACCACCACACCAGCACCCCACCCCCTGCAGACGGAGAACCACCCTGCAAGCGGTCCCTGAGATCCAGGAACAGGACAGAGCACGATGGCAAGACCCCCGCCAAGAAATGAGACCACCCTGATTGTCATCCCACTGTCCCAATTTGTAACCCTGTCCATATTCGAACTGCCCCAGCTCCACTTCCTATGCCCATATGGGCAGTGCACCTGTGAGACTAATAGACTGGACTCTGCCATGGACATTCCTCCACCATCACCCATCACCATTTTGCCACCCCCTCCAATAATTAGCACTTCAATAAACACTCTTGAAACACAAAACAATCTGGAGTCAGTCTGTGATTTAGAAAATGTGTATTATCTATGACAATGACAAAATCCGTTCGAAAATGTAATGTCAACATACCTATGTCACACATCACAAGTCCATGAAGGATGCAAGCAGATGACACACGTTGGTAACCACACCTGTGAACCCGTAATGGAAATGTACAACTCAGTTACCAAATACTGCTTCAAACTGACAGACAGGATAGAGGTAGAAGTGTGAAAGTAAATGAACTAGTAAAAAAAGTGTTCTCACCTGTGTGTCACTGGAAATATTGCTGTATGACTGAGTCCCTGTTGTCAATGGCTTCTTCCTCTGCTTCCTCCTCATCACTGTCCACAGGCTCCACAGCTGCCACAACACCGTCATCTGGACCATCCTCCTGCAGAAAAGGCACCTGGTGTCGCAAAGCAAGATTGTGAAGCATAGAGCAGGCGATGATGATCTGGCACACCTTCCTTGGTGAGTAGAATAGGGAACCACCTGTCATATGGAGGCACTTGAACCTGCCCTTCAGGAGGCCGAAGGAGCGTTCGATCACCTTCCTAGTCCACCCATGGGCCTCATTGTAGCATTCCTCTGCACTGGTCCTGGGATTCCTCACTGGGGTCAATAGCCATGATAGGTTGGGGTAACCAGAGTCTCCTAATAGCCACACCCGGTGCCTCTGGAGTTGACCCATCACATAAGGGATGCTGCTATTCCGCAGGATGTAGGCGTCATGCACTGAGCCAGGGAACATAGCATTTACCTGGGAGATGTACTGGTCGGCCAAACATACCATCTGTACATTCATGGAATGATAACTCTTCCGGTTCCTGTACACCTGTTCACTCCTGTGGGGGGGGACCAGAGCTACATGGGTCCCATCAATGGCACCTATGATGTTAGGGATATGTCGAAGGGCATAGAAGTCACCTTTAACTGTAGCCAAATCCTCCACCTGAGGGAAAACTATGTAGCTCCTCATGTGTTTCAGCAGGGCAGACAACACTCTGGGCAACACGTTGGAAAACATAGGCTGGGACATCCCTGATGCCATGGCCACTGTTGTTTGAAATGACCCACTTGCTAGGAAATGGAGCACTGATAGCACCTGCACTTGAGGGGAGATTCCTGTGGGATGGCGGATTGGTGACATAAGGTCTGGCTCCAACTGGGTGTACAGTTCCTGGATTGTGGCATGGTCAAACCTGTAGGCGATGATTAAATGTCGCTCCTCCATTGTCAACAGGTCCACCAGCAGTCGGTAAACCGGAGGATTCCGCCATCTCCTCACATGTCCCAGCTGACGGTGCCTAGGAAGGACAACAGCGACCACAGAGTCAAGCAATTCAGAGGAATGTACCCACAGCTACACAGAACACGAAACAAAATCCAAAAAGTTGTCTGTATGTGTGTTGAGTCCAGGCCTAGGTATGTGTGACGCAGTTGAAAATTAAGCCATGTGGGCCCCTGAAATGGCGGATACCTGACCTCTAAAGTGGGACAATGGGATGTGAGGTAACTGCGCTGGCGTTGTACACCGTCGCGGTAGGCAGTCGTAGACCGCGGCGCAATGCTGCATTGGTTAACATTGGACCCTATGGGTCCCAGGAGCCAATGACGAAGTGCGCCGGCGGTGATGATACGCACTGCCGCAGATGTCACCGCCGTGGACGTCACCGCCATTTTCTATCTGTTCAATCACTCAATACCTGATCTTCGACAGGAGAGGACCTACACTGCAAGTGCTGCTGTGACCTCGGTCTGGAAGAGACAATGGCACGTGCATCTGGGGAAAGGGTCCCTGCCTTCACTGCACAGGAGTTGGAGAAGCTCGTGGACGGGGTCCTCCCCCAGTACACGCTACTCTACGGTCCTCCAGACCAACAGGTGAGTACATAGGGTGCAAGTTGTATGGGCTATGCCTGGGTGGAGAGGGCTGGATGTTAGTAGGAAGGGGGCAGAGTTCTGCGAGCATGAAGGAGTGTGAATGCATGTGCCACATGGCAAGGGCAGAGATGTGGGCCACTCACTTCGACGGTGCAGTTGGTAATGACTTCTCTTCTTCCCCTGTACATGTCATGTAGGTCAACGCCCACCAGAAGAAGGATATTTGGCGTGACATCGCCAAGGACGTCCGGACCCTGGGGATCCACCAGAGACGGAGCACCCACTGCCGTAAAAGATGGGAGGACATTCGCCGCTGGAGCAAGAAGACGGCGGAGGCTCAGCTGGGGATGGCCTCCCAACATGGGAGGGGTGTCCGTCGCGCCATGACCCCCCTGATGTTCAGGATCCTGGCGGTGGCCTACCCTGAGTTGGATGGGCGCATGAGGGCATCACAGCAGACACAAGGGGGTGAGTACACTCACATTCTGATGGCTCTGCACACAGTGGAGGGGTCTGGGCGGGGGAGGAGGGCTGTGGGTTTCCCTAGGCCAGGGCGAGTTGTGTAGGTTAGGCCCCTCCGTAATGCAGGCCATGTGCCACTCCACCCCACCTCTGTAGAGTGCCAAGTACAGGTATACATGCCCCTGTGTCATCTATGTGTGCAGATGTCCACCATAGCCATGTAGGCCATATCCCAAGGAACTGCATCTGTAGAGGCCAATAGCACGGCGTAGTGCAGGGGGCTGCTGTGTCAGTATTGTCCGCCAACGGTAGTGGTAAGCCATGCACTCAACCTGTCTTTCTTCTGTTTCTCCACCCCTTTTTGTGCTCTCCCTGTTCTTTTGTGCATCACCATCATCAGGCGGAGGTACAGTGGCAACAGAGCCCGAGAGGGGTGTATCCCACATGGCCATGGAGTGCCACACCACGGACTCAGAATACACCAGTGGGAGACGGAGGGCGAGGGGAGCTTCATGGCAGTCACCGGATCAGTAACCAGCGACACAGACTCGTCCTCCGATGGGAGCTCCCTTGTAGTGGCGGAAACATCTGTGCCCCCCACTTCTACAGGTACAGCCGCCACCACCCCTACCAGCACCGCCCTCCCAGCAGCCCTTCAGCCTTCGCCCTGTGCCCGCTCATCCAGGAGGGTGGGCATCACCTTCGCCCCAGGCACCTCAGCCCCTGCCCCTGTCACCCCTGCTGCCCTCAGTGAGGAGGCCATTGACCTCCTCAGGTCACTCACTGTTGGGCAGTCTACCATTGTGAATGCCATCCAGGGTGTAGAAAGGGAGTTGCAACACACTAATGCATTCCTGGAGGGCATTCATTCTGGTCATGCTGCCCAGCATCGAACCCTGCAATCTCTGGCCTCAGCACTGATGGCAGCCATTGTCCCTGTGTCTAGCCTCCCCCTCCAACTTCCTCCACCCAGACCCAATCCCCTGTACCTCAGCCTATCCCAAGCACACCATCAGACCAGCCTGCACACACATCAACACACAAGGGCAGCTCAGGCAAACATAGGCACCACACATCCCACAGGCACTCACACAAGCATCACCCACATACAGACACAGCAACATCCACTGCCTCCACTGTGTCCCCCTCGTCGTTGTCTCCCTCGTCCCTCCCAGTGTTGTCTACACTCTCATCTGCATGCACTACCACTACAGCCACTAGGACTCGCACCAGAACACCCAGCACCACACCCCGCTCACCTGCACCCACCACCGCCACAACCATTTACACGTCCCCTGTGTCCTCTCCCAGTGTGTCTGTGACGCCCCCTCCCAAAGTACACAAACGAGGGCACACACACACCCAACATCCATCCACCTCACGACAGCCTCCAGAACATGCACCTGCACCCAAATCATCAAACGTTACACCTCCTACAACCACCTCCCCTTCCTCCACTCCCAGACCCTCTCCAGCTACCCGTCCCAGTGTTCGTCAGAAACTTTTCCTGAGCAACGTTGACCTCTGTCCCATCATCCCCCCTCCAATTCATAGGTCCCGTAGTAGCACCTCAGCAAAAAAAAGTCTGGTACCAGTGGTGCCTGTTAGAGGTATGTGGAGTGCACCGGGCACCAGGGCAACCAGTGTGACACGGAGCCAAAGCACAGCCAGTCCCCCCCCCCTGTGAAGCACCTGAAGTTGGACAGTGCCCGACGGGAGAGGGTGAAGACTCCTGCCGGCAAAGCCGCTCACCAGGGTCCCGGGGGGAGTGTTGAGTCAGCTGTGACTCCTCCCAAGGTGGGGAAGGGGCAGAAGAAGTTGCCAATGTCTGGGAAGAGCAGCACGACGGAGAAGGCCGCCATCCTCCCCGCTGCCCAGGACGCCACCGCCAGCCCCATCGTCACTGGTCCGGAGACCACCGCCAGAGTCAGTGCCCAGGAGGGCAGCACAATCGTCACTGGTCCGGAGACCACTGCCAGAGTCAGTGCCCAGGAGGGCAGCACAATCGTCACTGGTCCGGAGACCACTGCCAGAGTCAGTACCCAGGAGGGCCCCGGCACCCACAGCACCGCTGGGCAATGAGGGACCGCCATGGCACACACCGCTGCACAGGTCAGAGACAGCAAAGTCAAGCACCGCTGAACACGGCAGGCACCGCTGAACAGGGCAAAGACCGCCATGGCAAGCACCCCTGAACAGGGCAAGCACCGCTGAACAGGGCAAAGACCGCCATGGCAAGCACCGCTGAACAGGGTAAGCACCGCCAACTCAAGCATCGTTAGCCCATGTGCGGCAGGGGCAGTGACGGAACTGGGGCCGTCACGGGGAGCGTGATGCACTCTGGGCACTAGTCCCCCTCCAGAACCAGTGGAGAACAGCATCCACTACCTGAGTCCTTAACAGGATGAAGCACTCTGGGCACCAGTCCCCCTCCAGAACCAGTGGAGAACAGCATCCACTACCTGAGTCCTTAACAGGATGAAGCACTCTGAGCACCAGTCCCCCTCCAGAACCAGTGGAGAACAGCATCCACTACCTCAGTCCTTAGCAGGATGAAGCACTCTGGGCACCAGTCCCCCTCCAGAACCAGTGGAGACTGTTATCCACTTGAGAGTCTGTGGCTTTGCACTCCCCAGGATGGTACAGTGGGCAAACCACCCACTGCAAGGACTTGTGAGACTGTGGCTTTGCACTCCCCAATATGGTACAGTGGGCAAGCCACCCACTGCAAAGACTTGTGAGACTGTGGCTTTGCACTCCCCAGGATGGTACAGTGGGCAAACCACCCACTGCAAAGACTTGTGAGACTGTGGGTTTGCACTCCCCAGGATGGTACAGTGGGCAAACCACCCACTATAGAGACTTGTGAGACTGTTGTTTTGCACTCCCCAGGATACATCAATGGGCATGGAGCCCCGTCGTGGATCTGGTGTGGTGCTGTCATCCGGCTGAGGTGCCCCCCCTTCCCTTCCCCCTGAGGTGCCTGTTGTATTTCTATCTGATGCCCCTGCAGTGTTCTCTCCGTTTCTGGACAGGTATCGTGTGTGGGCCTCGCCCATGCATTTTGGGCCCAGTAGTCCACGGACATTGAAATGTGCATACCCGCACTACTAATCGTGATGTATATATTTGGAATGTGTATATATTTCTGTATATATGAGCTTACTGTATTTTGATACATTGCAATGGTTGTACTGAATTCCTTTTGTCTTTGCATTCTTCCGGGGGGGTTGGGGGTTGTTACTGTGATGTTTGGAAATGCATTGGTGTGTGTGTTGTAGTGTGCAAGGGTCGGGTGGGGGTGGGGGTGTTGCGTGTGTGTGTCCCTGACTTTTGCCTCCCCCCTCTCCTATGTCGTAGGTGCAGTACTCACCGTTGTCTTCGGCGCCGCTGTTGCAGAAGGCCGTAGAGGAGCAGGAAGACTATCACAGGGAGTATTTGGAGTTCCGGTTCCATGGTGTCCTCGTTCCTCGTGGAGTGTGTTAAGGTGAGCGTTTTCCCATTGCAAAAGCTGTTTCCGCCGTGTTTTTATCCACGGTGAATCCGCCCCGGAAAAGGTGGCGGATTGGCCTGTTGTAATACTGTGGGCGGTACTTTGTCTTCTGCCTGTCTGTTGGCGGTGACCGCCGCGCTGCTTGTCTGTACTGCCGTGCAAGTCGGAGTGTTAAAGTGGCTGTCTATGTTGGCGGTTTCTGCCACGGTCATAATTCCCTTTTTTGTTCCGCCGGCCTGTTTGCGTTATTACTGCCGCTTTAACACTGTCCGCCAGGGTTGTAATGACCCCCAGAGTTTGTTGTTCTATCCTTCTCAGGATGGACAAAATTTCGCTGGTCTGTTACATCAACCATTTGGGAGGCACAACATCCAAACCTTTAGCGGATCTAGCGAAGAGTTTCTGGGATTTTTGCCCCCAAAGCAGAATCTCTGTACCTGCAGGATACTTACCAGGGGATCTAAACTCAGTGGCGGATTAGCACTCTTGCCATTTTCAAGACTCAAGCGATTGGATGCTCCATCCTGACATATTCATCTCTATTCTTTGCAAATGGGGCACTTGGCTGATAGATATTTTTGCTTCTCATCTCAATGCCCAACTACCCCAATTCTTCAGTTGGCGTCCAGATCCCTTAGCCTTGGCATCCAATGTTTTTTTTTCAGGATTGGTCAACCTCTCTCAATTATGTTTTCCCTCCGTTCATCATGATCAACAGATTACTAGCCCTGGTAAGAACCCAAGGAGCAGTACTGGTTCTCGTAGCCCCCTTCTGGCAATCTCAGGTGTGGTTCCCTACTCTTCTGGAACTCTCAATAGAATCCCCCTTCGTTCTTCCATCATTCCCACATCTATATTTGAATCCTCAAGGTCTTCTCCACAGCTTAATCATAGAAGATCTTCTTACTCTCTCAGTTTGGAAAATCTCAGGGATTCCCATTCAATCCCCCTTATTTCGACAGAAGCTTCAAACTTCATTAACCAATCATGGGCTCCAGGAACAAAGGAGGCATACAGATCAGCATGGTCCTTATGGGATAGCTGGTGCACGGGAAAACATATTGATTACTTTTCAACGGATGTAACCTCTATAGTTAATTTCCTTGTCGCAGAAGCTTGTAAAGGTAAAACTTATCTCACCATCAACTTATATAGGTCAGCCATCTCCTCCTCCCATCCTTACATCAATGGAAAACCAGTGGGAGAACACCCTTTAGTCTGCTGTCTATTAAAGGGAGAACATTTTGTAATCCTCCTTTACCAAAGTATAATTCTGTGTGGCATGTTATGTTGTGTTAAACTATTTTTATTGTGGCCTGATAATACAGTTCTTTCATTGAAAATGTTGTCTGCTAACTGATCATGTTGTTATGCCTTGTTTCTATCAAAAGACTTTCAGATGTTAAAGCGCTTGACATTACCGCTCAACAGTTTGCTCCATCAGGTGTCTTGTTTACAGTTCATAGGCGTACCAAAACTAATTTAGCTACATTATCCCTATTTCCCTGACCATCGTAAGTTATGCACAGGATAATGCTTAAAGATTTATGAACAAAAGACAGTCGATTTGAGATCATCCTCAGCAGCCCAACTCCTCATTTCCTTCACAAAACCTTTCAAGCCTGTTTGATCTCCTACCCTTGCTCGATGGGTTAAGTGGGTTATGTCCTTAGCAAGCATTCATACTTCCTCTTTTGGAGCTCATTCATCAAGGGGAGCTATAGCTTCTAAGGCGTTTTGGGCTGGTTCTTGGCTGGAGAATTGTCTCAGATCGGCTGACTGGTCAAATGATAATGTTTTTAAAGCATTTTATTGTAAGCCTGTACAACATGCATCTTTAACAGTCAATAATTTGCTTTAAACAACATAATAGGAGCCTCCGTTCTTGCCATAAAATTTAGATTTTCCTAGTAAGTTATGAAGGAAAGTCTTATTTTTTTAAAGACACGGAGGCGAGTATTATCTCACCTAATTGTTTCTTACTTTATGTTTTCTCCCTCCATAACAGCAACATCAGCTCCTTCACAAACTTAATCTCAAGGATAACATCCCTCTTCAATTCCAGAGACGGATCTCTACGCCCTCTACGGATTGTTTCCACAGCTCTATTCCAGAGACTTGTGGCTCCTTACAAAGTCTACATAAATTTGTGAATTTTCTCCAGCAACTTTTCTTGGTTCTAATGGCTTGTTGCATAATTTTTTCAATTGTTCCCATGTCCATTACCTTTTGATCCCTCGCACAAGAAAAGAGGGCTGTTCACAGACAAGATAACTACTGGAGGGTTGGCTGGTTGGTGATTGGTGGGGCACTGTGAACTACGTTTCATTTCCCATTGGCTGCCATTTGTTCGCCTTATGGGATTTGTAGTTTCTTGACTGTGCTGCTATTAAAATTAACAAGGAAATAAAAGCATAATACTCACCTCTGTGTATTTAATAAAATGAAGTCTTTCCTTCATAACTTGCTAGGAAAATCTACATTAGCTTCCGAAGGTTGTCAAACAGTGCTCGGTAGTTGTCGGTGTTGAGAGCTGAAGAGAGGTCAAGCAACATTAGAAGACAGAACACTGCTGTCTGAACCCAGATGCTAGCTTAGCAAGTGATTATTACTCTGATGACTAACCTTAGACTGCAATCAGTTGTATTAATTTGTTTTTTTCCTGCCTGCTCTCCACACTGTATACCAATCAGTAAAGTAGAGGTATTAAAGTTTCATAAGTTGCAAACACACACACACACCTGTTTAACTTTGGGATTGTGAAGAAATTTAAGCACTGGCTTTTCATGAAACATCCATGGTTCATTAGCATTTTTGTCTATGGTTCTCAGGGAGCCATCATTCTGTACAGATTGCCGCTTCTTTCATTGGTGCTGAATAACCAACCTAAGTCATTACAAAGAACAACTATTACAAAAAAATGCCCACAATAATTTGCACAATAACCTTTTTTATTATTTATCATTGTCTGCTAAAATGTTGTCACTACAAATAATTCCTATGCAATGATTTTTTATTTTTATTTACAATGACCCAACCTCATTCTCTCACACTACCCGAACTCTAAAGCTACCTTAATTGGAGAGTTTAACCACAGTCTCTCCCTTAAAGTCTCCCTAATTTATCCCTGTCACTTTTTAGTTTCCCTAATTTGTAACTGTATATTTAACAATGTGCTCATCTGTACCCCACACCTTAGAACTACCACCAGCCATCATGGGGGAAACGATAAGCAAAATCTACAGTATCATGACCCAGTGACCTCAATGCTAAATCAGGTTTTGCAATGACTTAGGTTAACTTTTCTTTGTAATAACTCTTCAGTGAGGGATTCTCTTATGTTAGACCCGTCAGCCTTAGGATGGTTTTTCCCCAAGCTGTTTGTCTACTTAGTTCCACTTTTGTGAAGAAATGCATTGGCCTTAGGACTCTGTGCACTTTACCACAACCATTGCTAAAGTGAGTGTGCTCACTCCCCTAAACAAGGTTTGATTGGCTTACACCTGATTAGCATATTTAATTTACTTATTAATCCCTTGTAGGGTAGTATACCGTATACCCAGTACCTGTAAATTACATGCTAGTAGTGGGCTTGCAGCACTTATTGTGTCCCCACTCCACTTAAGTAGCACCTTAAGGCACATCCCTGACATGTCATTTCTGATTAATACAGTTTTAAACTACCAGTTTGACTTGGCAATATAACCCCATTTCCAAGCCTTAAACTCTCCTTTTATTGCATACCAGACCCCCCTAAGGTAGGCCCTGGGTAGCCCATAGGGCAGGGTGCATTGTAAAGAAAAGGTTGGACATGTACTTTTAAGTTTTACATGTCCTGGTAGTGAATAATCCCTTAATCTGTTTTTTACTATTGTGAGGCCTACCTGTCCCATAGGATAATATTGGTTTGCCTTATTACATTTAAAAAGTCCTTAACGTTGAGTGGAATCAAATTGCCAGTTCACGTTTGGTATCTATGAAAATTCAATGAAAAATTCTCTTTAATGGTTAAGTCTGACTTTAAATACAATTTTGAAACTGCCACTTTTAGAAAGTTGGCATTTTCCTGACCTTAGCTCTTTTGTGCCTGCAGCCTGTCTTAGGTCATATGACTGAGTGCAACTGATAGTTGGACTTTGTGAATTCCTCCCAGAAAGTCAGGCAATAGATGAATTAAGTGTGCCTAAAGCAGCCATCTGCTGGCAGGTGTACAACCCCACTTGAAACTGAATAGGCTGTGCTCTGCCTTCACATAAATGACTTATCACCTTCACATTGTCACTGCAGCCAGCTCGGAACCAGAGCAGGGAAAAAAAATGTTCTCAAAGCTTCTCCTACCTTCCAGAAGGAAGGACACCAGGTATAAACATATAACACTCAGACCTACTCTCCAGTTCACTCCTGGAACTGCGGAAGGACTCTCAGAGAATTGCCTGCTGCTGTGACCTGCTGTGCACTCAGCAAGACTACTTTGCTGTAACTGCAAGGACTGCTTTTCTGCCTGGAGTCTGCTTTGAACCCTCAGAGGCCAGCCCTGCTGTTGAGCCCTGCATCTTCACCTGAACCCAGGATTACCAGAGTGGCTCAAAGGCTAGTTTGTTGGCCTCCTGTTCAGAGCCACAGAGACACAAAATGCTCCCATCCTATTGAACCCACACCTGGACCTATAATGAGTGAGTCTCAACCCCCAAAGTGGTGTCCCACCAGCCCTGGACCTTTGGTTGTACTGCAAAATGTGCTCAAATATCCATTATCAAAAACTGAGGACAGATTTTGGGCCAAATCCTGCTCTGAGAACCAGGAGGAGACAGGGTCCAACCTGCTCATCGGTCTGTCCAAGGTGCATTGTCTGCTTCATGGTCTCTACTGCTACGTGATTCTCCACAGCAGCAAATTCTGTTTCGGGGTCCTTTACAAAAGGAAAATCCAAGCCCATCTAATTGTCTTTGACTACAGCCCCTCTGCATTGCCCCAAGGAAATGTTCCACTTCCTAAAAAGAAACTAAAGCCCATATTTATGGGCATAGTGGCACATGGCAGAGCAGCAGGTCACAAGGCTGCGCTGCGCTGCTCTGCGTCACAGGAAAAGGGCAGGAATGCACTGCATTTATCCAATAACGGCACTCCTGTCCTTCCCCTCTGCACTAGCACCCTTTTAGCTGACTAGCACCAACGCAGGAATCCTTACACCATGGTGCAAGGGTACCTGCGTTGCATGCAGGATTATTTGTGTGCAGGAATGGACACCTTCCTGCACAAAAATAATCCTAAAAGTGTTTTTCCTCTTTCTATGTGTCCTGCAGAATGCATCACACACAGACATGAAGCAATAAAGACATTTATCCTTCTTACACCTCACCTGTGGAGATGAAGGATTTTGGCACGTCCCCAGGTTTACCAGAGTTAGTCAATCTGGGAATGCATCAAAAACCATGGGAGTTGCAGGGGAACATCCAAGAGATGCCCATGAAACACCTTCCTTGCGCCTCCCTAGCGCATACTCCATATTTTTGAAGCCATTCAAAGCCACGCAAAGAGGGATTGCGTGACCTCAAAAATATGACTTCGAGGTTTCCACCATGCATGTACCACATTGGGTGGTGCAAGCATGGTGCAAACTTCTCATAAGTCTGAATGTAAAAATCTTCACCACGCCTCTGACTCAAGGCTCCCCAATGATGATGCTCCCTCATCGAATCCTCAAGCACTACCTCCAGCCTTGCCCTGCTGAATTTTACCTTTTCAGAATATTTGTTCAAAATTTCTTCTAAATCCGAAAGTGAGCACTGACCGGACCCAATCCACTTCGTGCATCCTACCTACACTCCATCACATTAGGCCACATTTTTGTTTTACTTTGCCCGGTCTTGTACAGCTTGAAGTGTATGTTTGGCACTTTTGTCTTTTAGGCATTAGTTTTTACAAAAAACTTTAAAACTCCGGTTATGCTGATTTAATTTTTGTTCTTTTGGTGTTAAATAATTTATTAAAATGTACTCTATTGTTCTAAATTGGTGTTGGATGTTTCTTATATTTTGTATTCACTTTATTATTGTTTGTGTGCTACATAATACTTTGCACATTATCTCTAAGTTAAACCTAACTACTTTTTATGCCAAGCTACCCAGAGTTAAGCACAGGCTAATTTAGGGGCTCTTTGTGGATCACCATGCAAGGGCTTATGGCTGTTGCTTGACCAGGGCTCATACCACAGTCAGCCAAAAACCCAATTTCTCACGTTTCATGGTTTTCTTTACTCTGAATGCATTGCCACAATTTAGGCAGTTATTCAAAGATAAACTAGTAGCCATCTCTCCTGCCAGGGTGGTGGAGGTTATAACCTCTGCCATCCCAGTGCATGACTGTCTGCCCTAGGTAGCAATCTCTGCCTGCCTGGTGGGGAGCTCTGAATCTCCATTAAAGGCATAATACGTTTACAGAGCACACTCTATGTTTCATATAGGCACTCAGCAAAATATTTTGTTTTTCAAAAACAAACTTTAAAAAGGGAGTTTTTTTTAAAGTTTTTTTTTATTTTAACCCTAACACCCCTGACTGCCTGGGATCGTTCTCTGAGGATATAGGAGTAATTTTTCTATTTCTCAGTTTGGGAGAGGCTTTCTAGGGGTCCTGAACATGACAAAAGAACATCAAGACATTAGTTGTACATCGGGTTGATGATTTGAGGTACTTCGACTTCTGTCAGACTGATGACCCGATGTCCACTCAGTCCATCGCTAAGCACTAAATATTGTTGTATATGAAAGGAGGGGTGTGGTTTGTGAGCATGCTCTTTTATGGAAATAGGTTTCACGTTGTGTGTGATGGGTAACAGATTACATTTCACCTGTCATTTCGATTGTATAGCGACGTTTGTGCCTGAATTTCAATGAAGGAGAGTGAGACATAGTTGCACATGTGGTCAAGCCTACCATCCCTGTTGGGAAATAGGTCCTGGGTTTTGAGTGAATACAGTGTTTAGTCATCAGATGTACTTAATTTGAGTCCGTGGTTGCAGGTGAGCCCATCAGCACTCACTTTTCCAGAGAAGAAGAGGGAAAAAAACAAAAGCGGGGAAGAAGGTGGAAAATAAAGACGGAAAGACATGACAAAGGGGAGAAAGCAGGGATGAGAAATAACCTTCAATATGAGGTGAAGTGAGATAAAGAGGCAGAGAGTATTTGGTGGTGGATTAAAAACACATAAAGTGTAATCAAGATGAAGCAGCCTTAGTATTCTATTTGATGGCGCATGCTTTGGTCTTCTGAGCAAAACGCTGGGCCCTGGCACTTATTCTTTTACAAGTTAAGTGCTCATTATCTGATGTTGAAACTTTCTTTCCATATAATTCAATTGAATCTGTTTATTGGTTGTTGTGTCATCCGTTGGGGATGTGCCAGATCTTTACGTCCTTGCTGAATTCCAAATGATCTTGGATATTTCTGCTCTATGCCAGTAGGAAATTGCAAACTTTTGCAGCGTGTAAGGCGCACAAAGTTCCGCTGATGCATTTCTTGTTGTAGGAGTAAGATTATAAGCCGAGAGGCCGCCCTAGAATGGAGGGTTCTTTCATCTGACTATCTTTAGAGCTTTGCCAGGATGAAGGATGGGCCTTTTCATGGATGGTCCTGTTGGCAATTCAGAATGCTCTGATAGCAGAGCATCCTGCCACAAGGAGTCAGTTAAATGCTTGGAGCAATGATATAATTCGTTCTGAAAGACAATGGTGTAAGAGCTGTCTTGCTGCCACATTTTGTGTTTGTTATGGTATATGGAAGACTTCCTTTCAAGCTTTTCTTTGTCCTTTCTCGTTCTTTTTGAAGTGGGATGGGGGTCTTAAAAGTTGGATCCAAACTGGGTTTTTCTGGCCATGGTGTTTCAAACGGCTTTAAAATTATTCAGATTTTCAGAGCATTACTTCATCCCTCCAGGAAGAATTGGAAAGGTATCAGGCCTTTCTTCGGGCGACAAATGCCCCCATTTACCATTGTTTGAAGTGATTCACGTCCCCCCAAGTACAGAATACTTGCCTCCAGTTGCCCCATGACTGTGGGGACTCCACACCTGGCTCAAGAGGCAGCTGTGTTCTGTCTCTTGCTTTTGGACAGTTGTCAGATCTTCAAGCGTTTCTTCCTCCAACACTACTGCTGAGCTGGAACGTTTGCTTCATGTCTCATTGAGAGCTCCTCTTGATGGATAGGCATCCTTTGGTTTGGATTTCCCTTCTTCTCATCCGCCGATGTGTTGATGAATTTTCCAGCATTGGGGTCTCTCCATCCTATGGCCACGATCTCCCTGGCATATCCGGCTCCTTGCACTCCATGCCTGCGCTAGATGTGTCTTTCTCTTACTTCTTGACTTGTCTGCAAAAAATGATTCTAGGTCATGTTTTCAGCCTCATTCCATCGCACCCAAGCGACATCTAGGCCAATTGAGTTGTTGTTCTTTATCTCCTTGCTACATGTGCAGTTTTGGAAGGGCACTCTGTCAAATATTCCTCTGCTTACTTCAACGTGTATTGGATTTCCTAGATGTAACTTCTAGATCTTCACTCTTATAAATAATTTACTTGACTAGGCAAGCGATTACGCCATGTCCTGTTGATATGGCAGTTCTTGGAGTAGTAGCTTTAATTCTACAATAGAAAAAGAAAACTACTTTCTGTCCAAGAGATCAAGTTTACGACTTACCCAATAATGGAGCTGCTTGACCATTTAGTGTAACCATGATGTGAGTGACTATCAATGGAATTTATCCACGCGTCTAGCTTCTGCGACTCTTTTGTGTACAGTAAAGGGCTTGGAGGCCGCCTGTCTCTCACCATTTGTTGGTTTGCATGACACTCTTCTTTACAGCCTCGCAATTCATCAAGGCATGCCTGGCATAACTTCCATTTCTCTATGTGGAGCAGGGAACAGGCACTGATTGATTCTACTTAATTAGTGCCCGTCTGCTGCTCCCGACGGGAACAAGGTACTATTTTGTTCTTTTTAACTTCTATTGCCCTGCAAACAGACGGCTGGTGACTGGCAAAAACGTGCCTAGCAGGACAAACAAAACAGCAAAGATTTATTTTTTAAAGCTAACATTCTTTTATTTTACCAAGTTGTCTTTTCTCACGTTCCACTCATGTTTTCTTTTGTTTTTAGCCGTGGGTGCTCTTCTCAAATGATGACAATTAACTTGTTTGAAATATTTCAAAGCAATATTGTTTCTTTATTATGTATGATCTCTGAAATGATGCTTTAATACATAATCATGCAGTACACCCCAACCCAGCCCACTCCATTACAATCCACCCCAATCCACTCCACTTTACCCCACACCAGTCCACCACAATCTAATCCAACCTAACCCACTCCAATCTTCCCAACCCACCCCATTCTAATCTGCCCCACTTCAATTTAACTCACTCTATCCAAACACAATCTGCACCACTCCAATCCAAAACAATCTGCCCTAGTCCAAACCAAAACAATCTACCCCACTACAATCCAAAACAATCCCTACAATCCAAAACAATCTGCCCCCCCCAATTTGCCCCACTGCAATCCATAACACTATGCCCCACTCCAATCTACCCCACTCCATTCCAAAACAATCCACCCCACTCCAGTCCACCTCACTCCAATATTCCCCACTTTAAACCAAAATAATCTGCCCCACTCTAAACCACCCTACTCCCATCTGCCCCACTTCAATAAAAAGAATCTGCCCCACTCGAATCCGCTCACTCCAATCTGATCCACTCCAATCCAATACAATCTGCTCCACCCAATCTGCCACACTCCAGTCTGTCCCACTCCAACCCAAAACAGTCTGTCTCACTCCAATCCGCCCCACTGCCCTACTCCAAAACAATATGCCCCACTAAAATCCAATCCACTTTACCCCAATCCAATTCACCCCACTCCATCCCAATTCACCCCACTCCAATCCACCCCACACAACCCAATCCACCCTAAAACAATCTGCCCCACTCCAATCCAAACAATCTGCCCACTCCAGTCTGTCCCACTCCAATCCAAAACAATCTGCCCCACTCCAATTTGCCCCACTCCAATCTGCCCCATTTCAATCCAAAACAATCTGGCCCACTCCAATCCAAAACAATCTACCCCATTCAAATTTGCCCCACTTCAATTCAAAACAATCTGCCCCACTTCAATCCCAAAAATATGTCTCTCTCCAGTCTGTCCCACTCAATCTAAAACAATCTATCCCACTCCAATTCGCCCCACTCCAATCTGCCCACTCCAATTTGCCCCACTTCAATTTAAAACAACCTGCCCCACTCTAATCCAAATCAACCTTCCCCACTCCAATCCATTTCAATCTTCCCCACTCCAATCTGCCCCACTTTAATCCGAAATAACCTGTCCCACTCCAACCTGCCCCACTACAATCCCAAATAACCCACTCAATTAAAAACATTCTGACACACTCTAATCCAATCCACCTCACCCCAATCCAACCCACTCCATTCCAATCCACCACAATCCACCCCCTACAAAACAGCCCACTCCATAAAATCCAACCGACTCTACACCAATCCAATCCACCACATCCCAATCCACCCCACTCCAGTCCAATTCACCCCACTCCAATTCAACCCACTGTACTCTAGTCCAACACACCCCACTCCAATCATCCCACCTCATTCCAATCCAACCCATCCTACTTCAATCCAACCAACCCGACTCCAATCCAATTCAGTCCAATCCACCCCACTCCAATCAAATCCACAGATACCCAATCCATCTCACTCCAATCCAATCCATCCACTCATGTACAATCCACCCCATTCCGGTACAATCCAGTGTACATTAATCCACCCTACTCTAGTCCAATCCACCCCACTCCAAAGGACCTTAATCTACCCTACTTCAATCCAGTACACCCCTCTCTAATCAATCCACCCCACTCCAATCCAGTCCAATCCACTCCAATCCACATCACCCACTCCATTCCACCCCAACCCTATCCAATCCATCCCACTGCTATCCAATCTACCCCAATCCAATTCACCATACCACACCCTAACCCACCACCACACCATGCCCTAGTCCACCACACTCAATCCAATCCATCTGACTCAATCCAATCCACCTCACTCCAATTCACTCCACCCCACCCAAATTCAACCCATCCCACTCCAGTCCACCCCACTGTAGTCCACTCCACTGCGGTCCAATTCACCCCACGCCGATCCAATCCACCTCACCCTAATGCAATTAACCTCAGTCCAATCCATCCCAGTCCAATCCAATCCTCCCCACCCCAATCCAATCTACCCCTCCAGACCACTCCCCCAGTCCACCCCACCCCATTTCAACCCAATCCACCCAACCCCAATCCAACCTACTCCACTCCAACCCACCCCACTCTACCCCAATCCACCCCACCCCAGTTCAGTCCACAGCACCTAATCCAATCCATCTAGCCTACCCCACTCAAATCCATTTCACTCAATCTAGTCCACTGCTATCCACCCCATTTTATTCCAGTTTAGTCCACCCCACCCCACTCCAATCCATCCACCTCACTGCACTCCAATCCACCCCACCTCCATCTAATCCACCCCAATCCAAACCACCCCAATCTAATTCAGCACACACACCCTAATCCAATCTACCCCACCCCAAAACAAACCACTCCACCCCAAAATGCCCCACCACATTTTAATCCATCCATTCCAATTCATCCCACCTCACTCCAACACATTTCCATCCATCCACTACAATTCAATCCATTCCACTCCAATCCAACCCACTACATTTCAATCCACCCCACGCCAACCTAAGCCACTCACTCTAATCCACCACACTCTACTCTAGTCCACCCACTCTGTCTCAATCCAATCCATCCCTCCCCACCCATCCCAGTTCAGTCCACCCCAATTCAATCCATCCAGCCCACCCCACTCCAATCCAATTTAGCCCACCCCAATCCACCCACTCCAGTCCAGTCTAACCCACCTCCAATCCAAACCACTCCACCCTATTCCACCCCACCCCTATCACTCCAACCTAAACCACCCACCCAATCCAATCTAATCCAAACCACTCAAATTGACCCCAAGCCCATCCATAACACCCTATGCCAATCCACTCCACTCCACCAATCAAATGAAATCCACCCTACACTGATTCCCCCCACTTCAACTCAATCCACCCCACTTTACCCCAATCCACCCCATTCTACTCCAATCCAACCCACCCCACTCCACTCTACGACACTCTTTGGCACTGAACAACTGAACTCTACTCCCCTACTCTCTACTCCTCCTACCCCACTCTATGATATTCAAACAAATACACTCTACAACATTGTACTCCCCCACTCCACTCCAATAACTTTTAGCCATGCTGAACACTGGTGTACAACATGTGAAAACACATTGCCAAAGCCAATAGCTCTTGTATAGGCCAGACCCATTGGCTTTGTCCATGCTTGTTTATTCTGTGCTTCTCTACTTTTAATTCTAGCACTGGTGTAGCTACCAACAGTGTAGCAAGTGTGGTGGGCCTGATGTCTAGAGGTCTGAGAGGCCCACTGAGCCCTGAACATTACTGTATTTAGCAACCCAACAAAAAGCCACGGGGCATTTTCCTTGATTGGCGAGGGCTCACCTTTGTCACGCCACTGATTTCAGAGTAGAATAGTATTGTTGTGTTTCCTGTTTTTGTTTGTTTAGCCTACCTTCTGCCCCTAATCTTCCTCACTCCCAGTTGGCCTAAGAGAATCACCCTGCCTTTGTTTATTCTTACCACAACTAACCTGAGTGAACCTCAGCAATAGAAAGTTATTCGCGGTCCGTTTACGTGCGAGCCGCTGTTCTCTCTTTTATTACTTTATTTCATTGAATAACGCCGAGCCCCAGACATCCGTCTGCTCTTCCGCCTTGGAGTCAGCCACAGCCGTTCTTTTTGGAATTTCTTTCACACAGTGGCGTGATCAGTGCTTAATTTGTGCTTATTGCTTCCGGTGCTGAGCACCGGCACTTATTTTTGAGGGCCGCATCTTATTCTTCTGCCTCAAGCATTTGCTGTGAGCAAAAGACACATATGGGAAAGACGGGGTGAAGAAAAAAACGAAAAAGCGTCACAAAGGTAGAAAGCAGAAAGCTGCCAGAGTGAGCCGAAGGGGCAGGCAGTGTCTTTAAATGGATTGAAGCAGCCCCAGATGGCTTCAGGATTACGCTGCCTCAGTATTCCGTGTTCGCACATTTAAATGCGACAGCAGCGTTTTTAAGAGGAGAGCTTTGGGCACCGGCACGTTTTTATTTACAAATTAAGCACTGGGCGTGATCTAAAGAGCACTAAACTCTCGCCAATTGCTCACTATCGGCTGGATAGAACTCTAGCAGTCCCACCTAGTTCTTACATGAAGCCACTTGTGACCCTGCGGTGCATGTGCTAGGAGCTCCTGCCCTATTCCCTTTGTTGTCAGTTGTTGGAACGCTATAGGCCCAACTTCTTTCAGCAGTCCAGCTCTGCTTGAAAGTTCTTCTGCTGAGGTCCTAGTGCAGAAGGCTTAAGGTCCTAGACTCGTGGACATGGATGTTTGGTGAAAATGGGTGCATAAGCATCTGCCACGCAGGATCTATGCTGGGACTTTATTTTGTTTCTCTTTTTCCAAGGACAGGGGCTAAGGCTCTTAGCTGCATGCCAAGAAGCACCTCAGCAGCCATCTTGGCCCCTCTGGCCTTTTAAATACACGTGAGGAATGACATTGTCACCAATCCTGACTAGTAATAGCAACTGTTCAACCAAGGAACGATATTACAAACTTAAACATAATAGCTACACATTAATTAAGGAGAATGACAAAATGGGACAATGCCAGTGCAATTGTATTTTGCTAGCCTTTCAGATCCGCCTCTGCTGGTTTGGGGGTCCTACTAGCATCCCTGCTCCTGAAAGAGTAGCATAGATCTATCTTCCGATAGACCCACTTACGTTATATTGTTCCAGTTGGAAATATAGGACCATTAATGCCATGGTTTCCTACTCTGCAACTGTTCATATCTGTTGGGAATACAAAAGTTGAAGCGGATGAGTGAGACTACTCTCTGGACCTAAGAGGGTAAAAGCTGTGGGAAGGAGGATGTTGACATAAATTGAAATGGAGAGCGAGAGAGACAGTGAAAGAGAATTCTAGACAGAGTAAGTGTGGGTGCTTCACGCACTAAAGCCGTCATGGAGGCAGTGAGGAAAACCACAACACTACCTAACACCCTGGCACTGCTTCAGAACCTCATTTGGTGGTGCACATGCACCTGGGCTCAGCTTGTATCCTCTCACGTTACAACTGATGTACCACCTCCTGATGTGTTGCTTAAGAGTGACATCAAGGAGAGAGAGTACAATGGCTGTGCCAAGGAGAACCATGCTGCTGTCTAGTCCCCCAGTCATGCAATTGTGCCTGTACCACCACAAGACCTGCTTCAATTGTCCACCTGCACCTAGGCTCAGTC
The DNA here is from genome assembly GCF_031143425.1 of Pleurodeles waltl. Classification (NCBI taxonomy): domain Eukaryota; kingdom Metazoa; phylum Chordata; class Amphibia; order Caudata; family Salamandridae; genus Pleurodeles; species Pleurodeles waltl. The sequence goes on from NC_090448.1 coordinate 555,279,818, forward strand.
ATTCATCCATGCCTGAGCCAACTGGGACAGGGTAAAATGATTGCACTGTTGTCTGACCCTCCAGGACTTCTGTGGCACCTTAACCACCTCAGGACATCCGTCAGTAGTCTCTCCGGATCTAGATGTGGTTAACATGAGCCAACAGCACATGCATGCACTGGCAGGGATGGCCTATATATTTTGCCTCCACTGATGCCACTTAACCTGAGAGAACATAATGAAACCCATGTATGGGCCTGGCAGAACATCAGGATCAGACTAGGCTGACATTCTGTCCATTAAACTTTCCAGCTATGCACTGTGACATTATGACACCCCCATCAAGGAATATGCCATAGATTTACTCCAGTTGATGTGCAGCCCAGAGAACTCTCCCTAAAGATCTTCAGGATTTCTAGAATTTGTGGCAGGGACCAGTTGGGCTTCACTAAATATAGCAGTCTGCATAATAGGGATATTGCATCCTCCCAGTCTAGATCCCACTTCAGGGACTGGGCATCCCTGCGTATCCACTTCGTAAGTGGCTCAAGTGCCACCGCAAACAGTAGCAGGAAAAGCGGGCAACCCTGCCTAGTTCCCCATTCTATCGGTATTTCCTCCAACAATATGCCTTTCACCTACACCCAGGCTACAGAGTTCTGATAAAGCATTCTGACCCAACCCATGAAAGATCAGTCAAAGCCCATTTTCTTCTACATCACTCACTGGTAGGACCACTCCAGGGAGTCAAATACCTTCTCTGTGTCCAATGATAGGATCATCAATCTGGTTCCCTGGTCTTCCCAATATGTGCCAGGCAGGCAACAAAGCATTTAAGATTGTGTTACGTCACCACATTCGCCATAAATCCTGACAAATCCACGTTTGCCGGAGATTCTACTGCTCCTACGATGAGGTTTGCTAGGACCCGCAGCAGTATCTTTACCTCCACATTGAGCAGGGAGATAGGGCGGTAAGATGCACAATCCTTCTGCAGTTTCCCCTCCTTGTAAATGAGGACAATCAGTGCCCGGTGCAGGTCTTCTGGCAATACCCCCTCTGTTTTAGCACTTTGAAACAGCTTTTCCAAATGAGGCACCACCTTAGTGCAAAGACATTTAAAGAATTCCGCAGAAGGCAGCTCAGGCCCGGGGTCATCCCCTCTTTAAATGGATCAGGCCCTCCGCTATCGCTGATTCTGAGATCTCAGCCTCTAAGGCCTCTCGGTCCTCATCCCAATGGTGGGAGTCAGGAGATCATTAACTAAATCAAGCTTTCCTTCCCCCATCTTGGAGGTGTATTAGCTATATATTGACAGCATTTGAGCTGCCGTCTCTTGAGTGATGGCCACAGGTGTCTCCACTCGGGCTCTTTATTTTTCTCCTAAGGTCCTGAAATCATTTCTGCCCTTCCTCCTCTTTGGCTAATCATGCCACAAGTTTCCCAGCCTTATCGGCAAATGTATATACTTGTCCTTGTTTTGGCTGAAATCAGGCCCTAGCTTCCTGGTGGACCAATGCTCTGTGGGCCTCATTTACAAGCCCTGTGCACCACTGCTGCATCATTTTTTTGACACAGTGGCGGCGCTAGCATTACACTTCACTGCTCCAGATTTACAAACTGGCACATTGGGCCCAATGCATCAGTTTCTAAAGCCCTCCGCCACATTTTACCTGTGCCAGGTAAAATATATGCAAGGTAGGTGTTCCCTCTGAAAAAGCCATGTACAACTGATACACTGAAATTTACAACATTTCTCTTCATCATTCTACAACTTCACTGAATCAAAATGTTACCACCTGCTCAGAGTAGGCGTAAAATAGACACAGAGCTTTTTCCTGTGGGACTCTCTTTGCATTGCTGGAGTTGCGTCAGTTTAGTGACGCAACTCCAGCAATACGTCACTGTTAGACTTTTCATCCTTGGCGTGGTCTCCCTTAACTTTTTGCCTCTGTTCCCCAGGTTGTTGATGTGTGCTGGACTCTGATTTTACTGTTTTTGTTACTCTGTGCACTTTACCACTGCTAACCAGTGCTAAAGTGCAAGTGCTCCTGTTTAAAATGTGTACGTAATTGGTTCTCCATGATTGGCATATTTGTTTTACTGTTAAGTCCCTAGTAAAGTGCATTAGAGGTGCCCAGGGCCTGTAAATCAAATGTTACTAGTGGGCCTGCAGCACTGGTTGTGCCACCCACACAAGTAACCCTGTAATCATGTCTCAGACCTGCCGCTGCAATGTCTGTAAGTGTATTTTTACACTGTAAATTCGACTTGGCAAGTGTGCCCACTTGCCAGGCCTAAACCTTCCCTTTTCTTACATGTAAGGCACCCCTAAGGTAGGCCCTAGGTAGCCCCAAGGGCAGGGTGCAGTGTATGGATAAGGTAGGACAGATAGTAATGTGGTTTATATATCCTGACAGTGAAATACTGCCAATTTCGTTTTTCACTGTTGCAAGGCCTGTCTCTCTCATAGGATAATATGGGGGCTACCTTTAAATATGATTAAAGTGTAGATTCCCCTAGAGAGTAGATGGACATGTGGAGTTTGGGGTCCCTGAACTCACAATTAAAAAATACATCTTTTAGTAAAGTTGATTTTAAGATTGTGCGTTTGAAAATGCCACTTTTAGAAAGTGTGCATTTTCTTGCTTAAACCATTTTGTGACTCTGCCTTGTTTGTGGATTCCCTGTCTGGGTCAGTTTGACAGTTGGGTTGTTTTTCACCGCGCACTAGACAGTGACACAAAGGGGGCTGGGGTGTAACCTGCATTTCCTGATTAGCCATCTCTGCTAGGAGGGAGGGGTGGAGTGGTCACTCTCAGCTGAAAGGACTGTGCCTGCCTCTGACAATGCCGGCTCCAACCCCCTGCTGTGTGTCTGATGCCTTGCCTGGGCAAGGCAGGATTTCACAAGTAGGTGTGAGTCCCCTTTGAAGAAAGGTGACTTCAAAGACTAAAATGGGTATAAGAAGGGCACCCAAATCTACAGACTTTAGAAACACTTCTGGAATCAAGAGGAACCTCTGCCTGGAGAAGAGCTGATAGCTGAGGAAGAAGTGCTGCCCTGCCTGTGACTGTGCTTTGTGGAGCTTTCCTGCAGTGCTGCTTCTGCCAGAGTAAGAGGGCAAAGGCTGGACTTTGTGTACCTTCCATCTTGTGAAGAAATCTCCAAGGGCTTGATTCAGAACTTGCCTCCTGTTGTTTGAAGTCTCAGGGACAGCAAAGACTTCTCTCTGCCAGCACCTGGAGTCGCTGGAGAGACTCCTGCTCTGACAAGTGGTGCCCTATCCAGTCCCTGGGCCCTTGAAAGGAAAGCTGGTGGAATCCAAGGAAATCGACTTCGGACGACTCCGGACCGACGCCGCTGCTGAATCCGGTGACACCGCCTGCACCGACGCCGTGACCTTCGCTGGAACGCGACGCTCTTCGCAGGCCCGACGCCGCTGCAGCCCCGCTGAAGTCCGCGACTCCGTGGAAGTCACCGCACCACGTCGTGACCGACGCCGCTCGAAGTGCACGGATTCAACGTTTCGCACAGACGCCGCGATCCACGACTTCGCGCATCTGCTTGTTTTCACTCTTCACCAAAGGTACTGTACTGGGGGGTCTACACGACTCCGCTGGTGTTGGCTTGTTGGGAACGACTCCGTCACGACGCCGTGTTAACATCTCATTGAAGCATTTTTGTTTCCAAGCACTATTTTTGAGTTTAATCTCAAAATTCATAACTTGACTTGTGTATGTCGGATTTTTGTCATTTTGGTCTTTTTTTGTTTAGATAAATATTTCCTTTTTTTCTAAACCGGTGTTGTCATTTTGTAGTGTTTTCATTAAGTTACTGTGTGTGTTGGTACAAATACTTTACACCTAGCGCTCTGAAGTTAAGCCTAATGCTCTGCCAAGCTACCAAGGGGGTAAGCAGGGGTTAGCTGAGGGTGATTCTCTTTTACCCTGACTAGAGTGAGGGTCCTTGCTTGAACAGGGGGAAACCTGACTGTCAACCAAAGACCCCATTTCTAACAGTCACTTTAGCGCCAATGGATGTGTCAGAAATTCTGATGCATCAGTGAAAACGTGCCATGAAGCTCTGTACTGGAAATACAGCGCATCAATGGCGTCGTTAGGGGATGTGCGGAGGGTGCAAGAAATCTGCCAAATTGATGATGATGTGCAAGATTCTTGCAAATGAGGGACTGCATTTCTCCATGGCCCTGTCTATTCTGATCACCAAATCTGGCATTGGTGAGACCACAAATTCTGTCCTCCCCTTGCACCAATTTTTTAAAAAGGTCCAGTCACTCCCGCTCACTCACCCTCTTTTCCCAACCATTTGCGAAATCAATTGTACCCAGACTGCGATCATGTGTTTTTCCAAGAGCACAGTGACTCCCTGTTCCAAAGCCTGTTTTGGTGTTGTTTACTTTTCCACTGAAACAGCAAAGTATTTTACTTTACAGATTCTTGGTGTTTGCCTATTTCCTGTCCTTCTACTTTCTCCCTCCTTTGGTGGTTTTCCACACCTTTTTCACCATAACTTTAATTCTCTTGAACTTCTTTTCTCTTCAGTTATGCTCTTTATTTCCTTTGTCTTTTCATGCCCCTTCACATATTCCTTTGTTCCTCCTTCCACTCCTTACCATAGCATTCTCTATATTAAATTTTGCCCATCTTTTGTCATTCTGTCTGCACATTTCTACAACTGGACATTTGTACAGCTTCCACCTTTACAACCCGGCCTCTTCTTACTTTCCGTGGCAAAACAATGCTAACTGTATTCTTTCTCAGGTGGACAGTTACTATCCCCACCTACTCACATACCCTTCCTACTTTCTTGCTCCCCCCTTCCATCTATTTGTAATGTGTCAGTCAGACTTCTTTTCCATTTCCCTCCCATGATCTATACTTCAGGCTCTTGCCTCTCTTCTGTGGTGTCCATAATAGAGGGAAACAGCCTTTAGCCCAAAGGCTATAGAACGAGAAGCCATTACAATGAAGGCATTATAACAAGAATGCCTTTAGAACAAACTTTTTTATAACAATTATGCATTCACAGCGGATGTCTTTTACAATGAAAATCGAGGAAAATGTAAGTACCAATCAGTCAATCATTTGTACAGCGCACACTATCCCCCCTAAGGTTATCCGGGTGCTGAGGGTGCTGCTTCTGGGTTGAAAAGACAGGTCTTGAGTTGCTTTCTGAAGACTGCCAGGGAGGGTGCCGTTCACAGGTGGAGGGGGAGGTCATTCCAGGATTTGGCCGCGATGAAAGAGAAAGTGCGGCCCCGACTGCAAGTGTGATGGATGTGGAGGACTTGTGCAAGGGCGAGTGAAGAAGAGCAAAGTTGTCTTAAGGGAAGATGGAAGTTCAGCCGGTGGTTGATGTAGGACAGTCCCAGTTTGTTGAGGGCAGTGTAAGCATGTGTGTTTCTTGAACTGGCATCTTTTCTGGACCTGTAGCCAGTAGAGTCTCCTGCGGTGAGGAGGGATGTGGGTACATTTGGGGAGGTATAATTGCTGAATTTCTATGGTTATGTTCGAGTAAATTCAGAATCTAACTATAACGCCCCCGTAACCATTGTGCCTTTTCAGTGAATTTCAATGATTTTTTAACACAGAGCAATTTTAGTTAGTATAAGTTATTCCAAACTGCAGCCAAGACATGCAGCAAATCCCTTATAAATAGCCAACCCACTGCCACGCATGTCCTTTGTAAGGCCACAGAACCTATCTCTGTCAGTGAATCTGTGAGTGGGTATGTGAATGTTTAAGTGGGTCTGAAAGTGGGTGAGTGGGTCTGAAAGTGGGTGCGTGAGTCTAAGTGGATGTGAGGGGGTGCATGAGTGCCTGAGTGGACGCATGAGTCTGAGTGCATGTATGAATGAGTGATTTAGTGTATGAACTAGCCTGTGGTTTTTCTTTCAAATTTCTTGATATTCACAAATAATGCATCAAAAATGTGTGAATTTTCACAAATATTGTACATGGTGACAGAAAATTATTTTAAAGCCATTATTTGCACCTAAAACAGACCTATATCACACCCCGGGGTCAGGGTACCGTCACCCTGACTTCTTATGCCATTTTCAAGGGACTGGGTCCAGTGAAATTAAATGGCAGCCGCAACTTTGTAGTCAGGTTGCGCTCGGCCAATTGCAACGCTTCTTTGCGCAGGTGTAATTGTGAAAAATTAACACATTTTGTGAATTATTTGCTAATTATTCGCAGCCAAAGATATACACATTTATTTTCCCTTTAATATCTCAAAAACTACTGAACAGATTTACACCAAATAAGCAAAGGCATAATCTGCGTAGCGACAGCTAGCTTTCTGCCACATTTGGTGTAATTCCGTCCGATGGTTCTGCCTGTAGTTGTGTCTAAAGAATCCTATGGAATTAACATGGGGAATCCAATGTTTTTTTGCCCCTTTTTTTCGGCCCCCAAAGGCAGGTCACCCCAAAGCTGTCCATGAGCAGCAAGAATCACTCCCACACTTTTTTATCGAAAATTTTGTGAAGATCCATCAAACAGTGCCAAAGATATAGGCAAGGCAAAAAAAAACGCTTTTCCTTTGTAAACATGGTCCCAACTATAACAACCTATATATATATATATAAATAAATATATATATACATAAATTACCTGCGCGAGGCACTCAAAAAAATTACAACAAGAACATGTACAAGTACAACAGATAATGTAATAAAGTAATATCACAATCCAAATTAGGCAATACAGTCAGTCCATGGATATATGATCGAGTTTTTCAAAGTTTTATTATAGAGAAAAGTTCTCCTGAAGATGAAGTCCCAAAGTGTCCAATCATTGAAGCTTAACATAAAGGGTTTGAGAGGCAAACAAGACTTGAAATGCAATCAAGCCAACACGTGTTTCGTCACGGGACCATAATCCCAAACAACTTCTTCAGGGCCCAGAAGTAGAAACATCGTAATGTGACAAAATTCCATCAAAATCAATAGAGTCACAACGTCACAGTCCAGGTCCAACTTAATGAAATTCCTCATGAATATGCCACAGTATCCGTATTAGAATTTCCATATATCCGACTAAACCACACAATTAAATCCCCAAGAAATAGTGTATCGTAAGCAATAGTACCGGCGTCCCGGTATGTGTCTCAAGTGCGACTGCGAGTACGCTATAAATATATATACATATAATTGTATTTTTTTAATATATGTGTGTATAATTTTTAACATACATATGTATATATTATTTTTAGGTTTTAGGGTGGGTATGGGTCTTTGGGTGGTAAGGGAATTTTTAGGGTTTAAGGTGGGTATAGGTTTTTGGACGGTAAGGGAATTTTTAGGGTTTAGGATGGGTATAGGTTTTTGGGTTGGGTGATAAGGGGATATTTAGGGATTAGGGTGGGTATGGGTTTTTGGTTGATAAGTGGCTTTGTAGGGTTTAGGGTCAGTATGGGTTTTTGGGTGATAAGGGAAATTTTGGATTTAGGGTAGGTATGGGTTTTTGGGTGGTAAGGGAATTTTTCGGGTTTATCGTGGGTGTAGGTTTTTGGGTGGTAAGGGGATTTTTAGGTTTTAGAGTGGGTATAGGTTTTTGAGCGGTAAGGGGAATTTTAGGGTTTTGGTTGATAGGAGAGCTTTTAGGCTTTGTGGTGATTATTGGTATTTGGGTGGTAATGGATTTTTTAGAGTTTAGGCTAGGTATAGGTTTTTGGGTGGTTATGGAATTTTTACGGTTCAGAGTGGGTATAGGTTTTTGGATGGCAAGGGAATTGTTAGGGTTTGGGGTGGGCATGGGTTTTGGGATGGTAAGGGGATTTTTAGGATTTATGGTGGTCATAGGATTTTGTGGGTAGTAAGGGAATTTTGGGGTAGGAAAGGATTTTTTTAGGATCAAGCACTATTAGTTAAAAGGTGTATGTATATATATATTTATTTCTATAAATAGGTACTTATACTGTTGAAATATATATATATATATATATATATATATATGTGTATATATATATATATATATATATATATATTATACAGAGCATAAATCAGTCTTAGTGTGTTTGTTGGCAGAAAACAACACCCTAGTTGGGGTAAATTGAAGAGAGGAAATGTCCAAGGCTTTAACGTCTGACAAATGTTTAAGAGATAAGACATAATAACATAATGAGTTTGGCTGAAAGCATTTTCAGAGAGAGGCCTACATTGCCAGCCAAGATAAAAACAAATTCAGTACATTTACATTCCTAAATTTAGGTAGAGGAGGAATAGAACATTTTTCTCCCTTTAACAGACGGCAAAGGAACAAGTGTTCTCCTACTGGTTTTCTGTTAATGTAGGTATGGTGCATGGAAATTGCTGATCTGTAAACAAAAAACTGAAGACAATCCCCTACTGGACAAAGGCCAGAAGGTAGACTTACCTTGTTGGGTATTGATTCTGAAGTTCTGTTGTCCAGGGCCCCAGTACCCTCTACCCCTCTGTGGGTAGAATTGGGGGTTGTATTCCTGAACTCAGTATGATGAATTGAAGGAGCCTCTGTATCCTTGTTGCCGATAGGACGAGCAAGTAAAGCAGCTCCTGCCTCTACCAGCATGGGCAAAAACCCACTGGGGGAAGACTTTCTTGAGAGACTGTTGTGCTTTGTCTATTGAGGAGAACGTAGTTGCAAATCCACTCAGGTCCTTGATGAAGGACTCCCCCCAATAGAAGACCATCCGCCTTGACACCAGGGTCAAGTGTTGCCAGGTTAGCCAGTTTAGGATCTAATTATAGTGAACGTCCTTTTCTCCTTTCTTGAGTGATGGGTGCATAAGCATTTCCCAGAAGGCGGAAAGCTCACTTGATCTGAAGTGAAAGGTCCAAAGGATCAACGTCCGTATTTGCCGGTCTAGCTGCCTCCCCCACGTCAAAGATGTTGGTTAAAGGACCCATCAAATCAAGTATTTTAACCTGGCAGGTTGGCCAGGCTTTGTGAACTCCCTTGCGGGGACCCTTACCGAATTTAGAGAAGAAAGTAAGGAGGAGTTGAACTATGGATGGAGTGGGCATAACATTGGAGGCCACAGAAGGTCTATGGGATTCAGATCTTAATTTGGCTGTTGTCTATTTGTCAAGTGGTTGTCGTAATCTGGAAGATATGTAATCTCCTACATGTGATGTAGGAAACCATTTGGTTGAATTGGGCTGGTGTATGTGGGTAGGATCAAACAGGGTTTCCTTCAGAGTCTAAAATAGCTTAGGCCAGGAAAGGGTCAGAGGAAGAAGGGAATAATTTAGATTTTTTGGGAGGAGGGGAGGAAGGCACATTATCACCCAAATTATCAGAAGAATCATCTTTGTCACCCATATCATCATTCGTATCCAGAATTATAATAATATGTTATGGTACATTTTGTAAATGTTTTGATTTATTTTTACACATAGTGTGTGTAGAAGTATTCCCCTCCTTTACAAGAGGCCTGGGTGGATCTACGTCCTCAATGTGGGGTGAGGGATTCTCACCAGTCAGTGAAGTGCCAATAGGGTTGATATAAATGTGGGATTTATTAGAAGAAATAGACATTAGTTTACATTTTCTGCTTTCCCCTGCAGAATGGGCCAAAAAAGATTTTGACATCATGCTCTTTACAGAGTTCTCTAAATTTGTTGATATTTTGTCCATTGAGGCCGCAATGGCCTGTTCAACCGAATTGTGAATAAAATCACTTAGGTGGTCATTACAACCGGTCTTTTAAGAAGACTGCCGAGGGACCGCCGTGCGGAAGACCACCAGTAGTGGCGGTTTGCCGCTCGGCGTATTATGACCGTTGGCTGCCCTCTGTTGTTTTTCCAACGGAGAGCCGCCAACAGCCATACTTGCAGGCGGCGGGGAAGTGGAGGTTGCTCCACCTCCACCGCCACGCCAACAGAACACCGCCCAGCTAATCACGTCCTGTGATTCTGCGTGGCGGTGTTCTGTTGGCGGTGTGGTGTTGGCGGAGCTGCCCCCATGGCTCCCGCCACTCCCGGAGGATCGACGGAACAGGTAAGTCGATCGTCCGTTAGGGGAGGGGGGTGTTGTGTGGGTGCATGGGGGTGTGCGTCTGTGTATGTAGGGTGTGTGTGTGAGTGCGTGTATGCTTGCGGGGGTGTTGCGTGTTTGGGAAATGTGTGCGTGTCTGTCTGTATGTATGTCTGTATGGATGTGTGCGTGAATGTGTGAATGTGGATGTATGTGTCTGAGTGTGTGTGTGTGGATGTTGGCATGTATGTCAGTGTGTGTGCGTGTATGTGTGTTGGTGATGTCGGGTGTGTGTCAGTAATGTTATGTTGGGGGTCGGGGTGGGGGTGGGGAGGGGGCCCTGCCACCTTTGGGGGTGGCAGGGGTGGTGGGGGGTGTAGGGGAGGGAGTCAGGGTGGGGGTGGGAGGTGGGGGAGACCCCTATCAGTGCCAGGGAAGGAACTCCCTGGCACTGATAGTGCTTACCGCCATGGATTTCATGGTGGTTCCTACCGCTGGAAATCCACGGCGGTAAGCAGGGTCACAATACCAGCGGCAGTATTGTCACGGCCGCCGGGCTGGAGACCCAGGTCTCCAGGCCAGTGGTCCTCTCCGCCCTGGCGGGCGGAACGGGGAAGTAGCGGATGACCATGGCGGTAACCGCCATAGTCATAATACTAAAAAAAAGACCGCCAGCCTGTTGGCGGTCTCACTGCTGCTTTAACACCGTCCGCCACGGTTGTAATGAGCCCCTTAGTCACTTAAGTCCTTTTTTTAAATTTCACCCTTATCATTGTTATCCTCTATAAGGAGAGAACTATACATTTCTATAGTAAATAGAGTTAAAATAGACTTTCTGTAAGAAAATGGGCAAGAAAGGGTTAAAAACAAATTGGAGAAGAAAAGAGGAGGAGATTATGGCCTTAGCATGCCCAAGGAGGCGTGAACACGCTTGCTTGGGGCCGAGGAAGACTGAGGGAAGAGTTACAAGGCCGCTCCCCTTCTAATGTGAAGTGAGGAGAGAGCCTGCTTGAGGAGACACGGCTGGATGTGCGAAGGCAGAAAGCACGTGAAAGGGAAACGAGCAATGAGGTGATAAAGCTTGGGAAATGCAGCGAAGCGGTCATGCGGCAGTTACAGAGGAAACGAGGAGCGACCATTAAAAGTGTTGGGAATGCGTGATAAGAAGTGTGTGCTGTGGAATGTTTAGAATGTGCGAGGAGTGCTTATGAAAGAAACAGCGAAACGCTTGCAATAATGAAAATACAATTAGTACAACAGCGCTGAACAAGCATAACCATGTGTATAACATAAAATGGAAATATGGGTAATGAGGTACTTATCTTGACTGCGAGCAACAGGAAAAGAGAGCAGTTTGCAGTCAAGTATGGTGATTATACTATGGACAAGACTATGATTGGCTGTTTTTACGTTACGTTTTTAGTTCCCATTGGCTATTTTTTACTAAGCCTCATGGGAATTGTATTTTTCTTGACTGCTGATGTTTAGTTAAAGCAAGATTAGAGAAGCATAATAGAAGCCTCAGGTCTGGACATAAAAGTAGGAAAATGTGGTGTAGGCAGTGATGTCCGATGCTGCTGACACCAGCGTCCATCCTCATACACACACTGAAGCACAAGTACCAGGCACACAAACATGAGGAGTTCACACTCCATGCCCAATCCTTATTCTGTGTGTTAAGTTATTCCCATTTTTAGAGTGCCAACCACTATGATTATTGCCTTGCATTGCCTATCCTAGATGTCCTTTCATGTTTATACAGGAAGGCCATCCACTCGACTCTGGAAACTACTGAATAACAATGCATGTTTCTTTGCTGATTTCAGTTATATGTGGTTGGTAGACAGACTGTTCAGTGTTAACTTTCAAAATGGTTTGGGTTTGTTTGTGAGAAAGTGAAAAGGGTGTGGCTTTGCAAGACTTTTGCTGTGTTCTATGTGTACGGTAGAACAAGCACAAATACTAAGTAGATCCAATCAGAACTATGACCTTAGTGGACACGCTTCCAATGTTGGTTTCTTGGGCTGCTGAAATGCCGAAAAGACCATGTGGGTGCAGTATAATGCGATTTCTTGTTCTTCTGGAGATTTTCGTAGATGCAGAATAAGGCTTTAGAATGGACCTGTAATTCTTTAAACTTTGCACTTGTATAGCGCACTACTGACCTGTTAGGGTCTCAAGGCGCTGCACGCATACCGCTGTGGAACCCCTCCTGGCTTTTCCCTGTGAGGCACCCACTCCTGGACAGCCCCAGGGAGAAGCCAGGCATCCAAGCGTTCTGAGGGCCGTTGTGGAGATTAAGCAAGCTATTGCCCAGAGTTACAGAGTGGGACCCATCAATTAGATTAGGCACCAAGGCGAGAATTACCTGGTCCAAGGAAATTGAGCCCAAGACCCACTGGGGTGGAAATTGAACCTTGGTCCCAGGCCAGATCTCTGCATCAGGGTCTGCCGCTCTAACCATTGTGCCACACTTCTCCACCATCTGAAATGGTTATCTCTACACTGATTCCACTAATTCTCCTGTTATTATGGTGCATGTGTTTTGTGTTATTCTATATTTTATTGGCATTGTTAATATTATCTATTATATAGGTCCATCAGTTCTTTTTACTCGTGTGTCCGATCAACCAAATCACCCTCTAAGCAATTGATACACGTTTGCTGTCCAAAGGAACCGATCTAGGTTGTTACAGCCTTGTTGATATATTGCCCAACAGCTGCCTTGTCTTTTTAGTTTCTGCATTAACAGTTGTATGTCCCTTCCTGGGAAAGAGAATTAAAGATCTACTCTTGATATTACTGAGGCCACTCCCAACGGGTTAGTGAAGGTTGATTCTATTTTGTCTTTCTTCTCACATCTCTGGCTGGCAAGTAAGTCTCTGGTGGATGCTGTTTACAGCACTTTATTTTTGGCAGAGGCCATCATGTGTTTATGCCAACTAGCATATCTGAAAGGCTCTTAAACCGATTTGTTATAAAAACATCCTGTAGTTGCCCAGAGATAATCACCTGAACCGCACCACCAGATTGAATTTTGTTCTCTTGTTATAGTTCGATAAAGCAGACCAGGCTTTTATTTGACACACAGCAAACAGCAATAGCAGACTTAAATCTCCTTACTGGCAGCACTCTATGGAGAGAACAAACATCCTGCAGCTCTTTTTCGATTAAAACTGTTTCAGATGCTAATCTCCTTTCAGCCTTCAGTGTGCAAGATTGATTAATCTATCTCAGAGCACGTATTGTCTGTCTCCTCACACCCCTTTAAATCTCTACTGCTTGTTTCAACAGCCCCTCAACCCCTTTCCACAGGAGTATGGGATGCACTTTGTCTCCTTAGCATCTCCCACATAGCCCATCCAACAGCTGATACGCAAAGCGCAGGCTGTACCGTAGGACCCCTTTCATCCAAACCACCTCTTTGCTCGCTTCTCCACATCCATCAAGGAGGTTCCTGCAGGCTCTTTCAGCGGAGGCACCGAACTGGGGAGTCCTTCTGTTTTGGGGAGTGGAATAGTCGGTGCTGCTTGTATGTTGCACCAGCCTCGAAGGACCAAGTCAGCCATCATTTGAGGTAATTTCGCTTTTGTGCTAGGCAGATGAGTATTGTTTCATTCAAGAAATCTTGTTTAACCTCTCTCCAGTGATGTACATTTCTGGTCATTCTATGTAGCTTAAGTTTGCGTCCCTAGGCAACTAAGGCAAAAGCTAATAAATTAAAAAGGCCTATATATGCATGCTGGAGAAAAGAGGAATTGTTTGTATCAGACACCGGGTCCTTGAATAGTATTTGACAAAGTAGCATAATGTAATTAATTTAACTGTTTTCCATGCATATATAAATCATATTTTGTCAATTTAAGGATGTATAATGATTATTTGGTATTAAACATTATGCCAGATTATAGTGATGTATATATTTCTGAACACGTTTCTTACGTTTCTGTTATTATTGTTTGCCTGTTCCTTATTTTCCCCAAAAAAACAAAAGGGTGTATATGATCGTACCGGGGCAGCATCTTCGAAGTCCAGCGAGGACGCATCTTCCTGCGTCCTCGCTCATACTACGGCCCCATATTTTTAATTTAAAAGCATTTCTTTTTTTTTTTTTTTACAAATTAAAGCATTGTTCTACAAGTGTCAGCGTGCAAAGTACTGTTGACTAAAAATCCAGGGCCGGCTGAAGGTGTCACACATTACACAATATGGTACCTTCGGCTGCTACGACCTCAGAGGGTCTGTGCACCATTTCGAGCAATGCTCTTCCATCGCAGCACCACTAACGCACACTATTTAGCTCCATTTCTTTTCCATCTGCGGCGTAATTAACAGAAAGCAGCTGCCGCCTCGACGCTGATTACAGTAATAAGGCAAGCAGGAGGCACCTTCTGAAGACTGATGATAATTAAGGCAGAACGAGTGTGGAGGCACGACTGTCCCCCTCCCCCCGTCAAAGCATTGAATCCACACACACCCTTACATGCGTAACTGCGATCCTTATTTAAGGGTACGCAGCTTTTAAACACAGGGTTACTTTTCTCTCAATTAAGGCAAACAGAACACTCAATGAGATAACAGTAGTACTGTTCTTCATGAGAAGAATAGTGTATTAACCAGTTCTTTGCTGCACAAAGTATGTGTATATTTTTTTATTTTAGGTTTGGCCTCCACACAGCTTTGATTGTTTCAAGGCCTCGTGTAATGATCATAAATAAAAAAAATATGCATAAACCTATAACTACACAGAGGGGCCTAGGGTCTGCCCTTTTTATGTCCCAGCTGTCTGGTTTGCTAAAGACATCTTGGGGACTTTCAGAAAGTTGACTTAAGAATGCATTCCGCCTGTTGATTACCACTGGCTTTGTGGTTTGTAACTCACATTGTCTGGCTTTCCATGTACTGGCTTCATTTGCTTTAGGCCCTCCAGCTTGAGTTTGTCACTCCTGTTGCATAAACGTGTTTACTGTATCCTTCCAGGAATTCCCTTTTCTGTTAGCATGCCTTTTAATCTTATCTCGTCACATTTGATGTATATTCAAAGACCGAGGTCAAATTTCAGGCGCGATCTTGCAACAGTGCTTGCTTACTTTTCTTTCCTTGACTTCAAAGTGAGAGAAATTATGTGACAATCTTGCTAGATACTGGAGGTAGGAAAGATACTTTTTTTTCTAGCACACAAAAACATTTAAATGAACTCTATAAGCATGTCAGAATGTATCAGAATTATTAACACAAATTAATCACACTTTTGGTTATTTCTGAATTGTGTTGGAAACAAATACTTTAATATGATCAAAACAAATCATTACACTAGGTGATTCAATTTCCACACATTTTCATTTGTGCACTGTATAATTTTACTAGTAAAACTGTATGTCTGTGCAAACGTAATGGTAAGTTTAATTGAAAATGTGTTGTCTGTAATGGCAGTGCACTACCATACCATGCATACTCTGCTCTATGCCACTCCACTCTTCTCTACACCACTGCACTCTACTCTGAACCACTCCACTCTACACCACTGAACTCTTTGTGACTTAACACCATGCCTCTCTACTCTACCCTGTACCACTCTACTCTATGCCCATGCACTCTTTGCCACTCTACTCTACACCACTGCACTCTTCGCCACTTAACTCTACACCACTCCAGGTATGACCATACCAATCTACTATGCGCAACGCCACTGTAGGGAAGTCCGCCTTTTTGCCCTGATCACCTCAAAACTTTTAGGACAGATACTGGTGGTTACTGACTCTTGGCTGTGCCCTGGGTTCAGCCTACCAGTCACAGGGCCAGTGCTCTGTGTGAAATGGATATGAAAATATAATTGGCAGTTATCAACCTACCTATAAGTCCCTAGTATATGGTAGGGCATGTAGGGTTAGGGTAGGCCCGGGCGGAGTAAACGGAGTTCGGCTTCGCGGAGTTGAAAAACATACTCTGTGGCATTCTGCGAAGCTGGAGTTCCGTGCCCCGCAGATTCCTCCTGAATGTACCCATCTCAGAAGCGCTAAGCAGTGCCGGGCCTGGTCAGCAAGGCCCAACCCTGCTTAGTACTACCGAGATGGGCACATGCAGGCCATGGCCGTAGGCAGCGAAAGCGGGCAGGCCTCTTGTGCACGGCACACCCTGTGTGCACTACACACGGGGCAGGCCGATGCACAAGAGGCCTCAAAGCGCAGCTTTCACTGTCTATGGCCCTGCCCTGAATTCAGGCCACAGCTGAAGGCAGCGACGGCTGCCGTTTCAGTTCTTGTTTGTGCACCAGTGTTCAAAAATGACAATAAAAGAAACAAGAGGTTACCTGGGTCTTTCCGGGGTCCTCCTTTCCTCATTGTACAACAGCGACGAGTCACAGCGCGGCTGCATCCCTCTGGTCTGTTCCGGTGAGAGCTGCAGCCCAGTTAGGGTTGCACAACACAAGCGCAGATTGTCTGCGCTTGCACTCTGCAGCCCACACTGGGCTACAACGCACACCGGGTGAGCTCCCCTCCGCTGGCTGAGCTAGGGGAGTTTCTTTGGATAACTCTGCGCTCCAAGCAGAGTTCCAAAAACTCCGTTAGCTCCGCCCGCGGAGCGGAACTCCCTGCACACCCCTAGTTTGCTATTGTTGAATGTAATATAACTAGTTCAGAGAAAGAGTTTTAGAACTCTACCTGAAGATTTCCAACTTCAACTCTGCAGTGCCCTTCTCTGATTGGCCAGCCTCCTGCAGCCTGGCTAGGCTGCCTTGATGAGGTGTGAAGTGGCCTGGGCTGAACACAAACGAAGTGCCTGTGGAGGAGATCTGCCTCAGCAGATGGTGACACAGGATGGGGGGGGAAAGCAGCCAAACTGGTCTTGAAAGGAGGGAAGGACATTTGGAGCAGCCGAGGACCTCCCCCATTTCCTGCAAACCCAGACAGCCAGGTGCCCTCTTGATAATATCAGGAGAGGGCAGGAGAAGGGAATGTTAAGGATTGTTAGTCACACCAGTGGGTGGGCTCAGCCAGACCTAACCTCCAAATTTCAGTTTCTGCCATTTTGGATTTTTAAGAAATCTTGCTCACTGGGACTGATTTTTGCCACACTTCTCAGGAAGTGGTCATCCAAGGGGGGGGGGGGTAGTGACCTGCCTGTGATTGGACAGTCCCCCCCGCTTTCCACCCAAGAAGCAAGGATGAATATGGTAGAACTGCATCCACACCTCAGATCCCTATAAGGAACAACATCAGAAGAAGGACTGCCCTGTTGGACCCCTGACCAGCACCTGGACACTGTACTCTGAAGGACTACACCAGCTGCACACTTGGGCTTCACCACAAGAAGGGTTTTGCCAGGCTTCAACTGGTTCAAGAAGGGACTCCCTGCTTCTTATTGGTGAAAAATAGCTAACCAGACTTCCCTGCATCAAATCCCGAAGAAACTGACTAACTGCCCACTGTCCAGTGGTCATTTTGGAGTTTGAGCCAGGTGCATTCTGGGAGTTGGAGCCCTAGCCCTAAAGGAGCAACTCACAGCTTTTGAACCTTGGGATGAGCTGTGGAATCCTAAAGGACCTTCAAAGACCTTATGGAAGAAGATTCAGAAGTTTGGAGAAGATTGGAGATTTTTGGGTGAAAAGCTCCATAAAGGGACAGACCCACCGTGGTGAGTCAGGCCGACTTACCTCAACCGAGACACGGCCCACCAGGATTTCAGCGGGGGCTCCTGGAAAGGTGATCTGACGACCTTGCATTGAAATCAGCTTGCTGTGGAGGGTCGACCCCCTTCAGAAGGAAAAAGCTCCCAAAAAAGTGACAAAGTCTGAAAGTAAAAAGTTGACAAGGACTTCCCGTGCAACGTATCCGAGGAGGGCTCAAGGGGCGTCTGATCAAGATTCAGCTTTGGCCCGGACAAAGATATCTGTCCTGAAAAATCATCTTAAGGCCGAAGGTAGAATTCTTCACCGAGGTCTCCTACGACACGTATTCGAAGAGGGCTCGAAGGAGGTCGGATTGGATTGGTGAGTTCGTCCCGCTGAAGAAAATCTTCAAGAAAAAGATGACGTCAGAGGGTAAACTTTTGACCGAGGCCTCCCGCTTACTGTAGCCAAGCAGAACTCCATCACCGTCGGCCTCAAACTTTGACTTTTCCCCAGTCGAAGTGCGACCAGATATCCAGAGTGGCGATTTTAGATTCTAATAGCTAAAAAAACATTAATTCTTTAAAAATTAATCTCTCTGGTTCCCCTTACCCGATTTTATTCATTTTGGTGTCACATTAAGGATAAAAATATTTCCATTTTTATAAATTGGATTTCGATTTTTAAACTGTTTCCTGTGTTTTATTTTATTACTGTTTTGTGATGCTTGAATGCTTTACACACTTTGTCACCTAAGTTAAGCCTTGTTGCTCGTTGCCAAGCTACCAAGGATTGAGCTGGGGTTAATTTGTTGAGACCTAACTGAACCTAGTGGTGGTTAGTGGCATATTGCTATGTGTAGGTACTTACCTGCCATTACCAGTAGTCCACTTTCCAACATCCACTCTGCGATTCAGTACTCTTCAACAGTGCACTTTATGATAATACACTCTAGGCCAGGGCAATTTACTCTGTAACACTCAACTCGATGCCCCTCCACTCCTCGCCAATCCATTCTTCGCCACTCTAATCTACTCCATACCATTGCATTGTATGCCATTTTACTCTACGCCATTGCACTCTACTCAACACGGCACCACTCTACGTCACTTCACTCTACTCTGAAACTATCTACTCTATGCCTCTGCACTGTACTCCACACCACTTCACTCTGTGCCACTCCACTGTACTCAATCACTGCATTCTGCATCAATACACTCTATGTCACTGCACTTTACTCTACAGCACTGTACTCTACTCCACTCTGACACTCTACTCTGCAACACTGCACCCCACCACTGAACTCTATGCCACTCTACTCTGCACTATTCCACTACATTCTGTCACTGCACTCTACCGTACTATATTCTACACCACTCTATGCTAGTCTATGCCATTTGATTTTACCTTGCACTCTATGCCACTCAGCTCTACTGTGCACCACTGCCATCTGCATCACTCAAATGTATACCACCCCACTCTGCACCACTCTACGTCAATGCACTCTACTCTGGGTAACTGGGCTCTTTGCCACTGTGCTCTTGGCCACGGAACTGTGTGACACTCTACGCAATGCACTGTACTACGCTGCATTGTATGCCGCTGAATTAAATGCTACTGCACTCAATGCCACTACGCTCTACACCACTATACACTGCACCAGTGCATTCTTTACCAGATCACTCTATGCCATGCCATGCCATGCCATGCCAGTGTGGCTCCACAATATGCCACTCCGATACAGAACACACTCTGTCACTCCAATCTAGAACACTCTACTCCACTCTTCACTATTCCACTGTACAACACTCCACACAACTCTACTCTAAGCCACTAACTTTTAGCCAGGATGAACAGCAGCCCACTGGTGTACAACAAGGCTAAAAGACATTGGCAAAGCCAATACTCTTGCATAGGCAAGACCTATTGGCTTTCCCAATGCTTGTTATTAAGTGTGCTGTTCAATTGTCCTTCACATTTTGGTACCACACATCAGGGAATGCAGTATAGGGAATGAGTCAGCCTACTTCAGCCCTTGGCTCTTTTTCATTGTGAGTGACACCATATTCACATCAAACTACAAAGAACTGCAAGTCATTAAAGGGATTGTGGGCCCATACTTTACGTTTCCAGTGCTTTATTTTTTTCATTCTTTACCCTTGTTTAAATTTTTAATATTTCTTTTGGGTTTCTTTTCTTAATTTATTCTTATTTTTTGTAACATGGTTGCAATAAACAATAAATAACGAGGTTACCAGCTTGACAAGTCCAGACACATTGATTTTGCCAGTGCTTCTTAAATTTGGTGGGTAGTGCACTGCCACTCGAGGGTACAAGGACTGTAGTGATGTTTGAAAATGAGGGCTCAGCAGGCACAAAAGTCATAAGTCCTTATCACTTCGTCCCTCCCGCAGAAGAGCTCTTCTTTTGTTTTACATTTCTGGAAGCATGACTCAGTCACCCTCAGTGCAAACCATTGCATCATCATGGGAGTAGGAACAGTATTTTGGCAATGTGTGCCTTGGGAGCACTTTGCCAAGACACTCCTCAAATATCAAATCCCTGCACATCTGTCTTTACCAGCGTCACTGTATATCTCACACAGTCCTCTAGTACAATATTTGCCTGTGGTCTAACCATCTCTGGTACATCATAGACTGGCTAAACATCCTGTATTAGACTGCGGATTGCGCATCCCAGGCAGACTCTGGTCCCAACCTATCACCCATACTTCTTCCCAGCATCCCCTAACAGGAGAGTACAGCTTAACTCTTCAGGAGTGATGTGCTGATAATCATGCGAACCCTCAGTGGAGAGAAGATTGATGGCACATCTTTTCTAGCAACTGTTCTGCTCCTCAGACTACAGTGTGTATTTGTTAAACTGCAACCACCAGTGATGGTTTGGCTCTGCAGCTAAAAGTTCCTATCATTACAGATGAGAGCTACCACTCAATGAAACAAACACACAACATGGTTGAGCTGCTCGTGTATCAGCTCAGCTAGGTGGGGTTGTTTTCTAATTTACAACAGTTAATTCTTGAAGACTAGACCTCTGAAAATTAATTTTCAACTTTAGAAGGGAATTGGGTCCTACGTCCCACCCATCAACTGTGCGTTTTTAGCACATCACAAATGGATTAACAGCAACACCTATTTCCAGCTAAGAATTCCAGAAAAAAAAGTGTTGAGAATTAGGGGTTCCAAGAGAAAGAGAGCCACACAGCAGGGTCTGGCTCATCATTGGTTTGGCACTTTATGAGTACTACCTAAATCCTAAGAGTATGGTTTATTTAGCATGGTCATTAACTGCACTCACCACTCAAGCTCTAAGGCCCATATTTATGGGCTTCTGGTGCAGGGGTGACTTGCTGCGCTGCCCTGCATCAAAAGGAAAGGGCAGGAATCCACCATATCTATAGCATACGGTGCATTTCTGTCCTTCCCCCTGCGCTGGTGAACCATAGGCTGCCAACGTAGGAACCCTTGCACCATAGTGCAAGGGTGTCTGTGTTGCATGCAATATTGTTTTTGTGCAGAAAGGGACACCTTCCTGCACAAAAACAGTCCTGGGAGGCTGCTTCCTCTTTATATGTGTGCTGTGAAATACAGCACACATAGAAAGGGGAAAAAAAACGAGGATAAAGATATTTCTTCTGGGGGTGGGGGGCGTAAGGTTTTGGTGCATCCCCAGGTTTATAAGTCGTCGTAAATTTCAGGATGAGTCAAAATTCATGGGTGTTGTTTGGGAACACCCACCGCAACGCCCATGGAATGCTTCCTTTATATAGAGTAAGGCAATGCAGCAATTTGCACTGCCTTGCTTTACTCCATTTCAATGAGGCCATTCAAAGCCCCGCAAACTGGCTTTTCGTGGCCTCAGATATGATTTGAAGGTTTCCTCTCCGTTGTGTCACAAAAAGTGATGTAACAGAGCTGCTGGGGCTCGTACATACCTTAAGTGTGACTCTGTAGAGACACGTAGAACAGGAAAACTACTGTGGATTTGGACACTGGACAGTGTGGTCCTTATTCACGGGGTTTTGGCGTTGGATAGCACCACACGTCTTCTTGCTGTGCTGCCCTATGCCTAAATGAAAGGGCAAGAATGCACCATATGTATGCAATATGGTGTATTCCTGTACTTTTCCCCTGCCCAGGGCTATTTTGGCAGCCTAGAGCCAATGCAGGCATCCTTGCACCATGGTGCAAGGGTGCCTGCTTTGCATGCCAGTTTGTTTTTGTGCAGGAAGGGACACCGGTCTTCCCGAAAACAATCCAGAGAAGTGTCTTCCTCTTACTATAGCACACATGAAAAGCGGAAAAAACAAGGAGAAATGAAAAATATTTCTCATTAAACCTCACGTCGGGAGGCATATGGTTCTGGCACTTCCCCAGGTTCACATGATTAAGTCAATCCGGGGCAACGTCAAAATCCATGGGTAATACGTGGGATAACCCACTGCAATGCCCATGGAACTCCTCCCTGCCGGAGACCAAGGCAATGCAGCAACTTACGCTGCTTTGCCTTACCCCGTATCTACGAGGCCATTCAAAACCATGCAAAATGGCTTTGCGTGGACTCATAGATATGGGTTTGCACTGCCGGAGCGTCACAAAACTTGATACTCTGGCGGCACAAGCCTGTCATAAATAAGTTCAGAAGAGTGGGTCAAACTCTTGAAACTATGTATATTAATTTAAAGGCTCACAATCTGGAAGCATGTTATCATTTCATTAGAACCTTCTTACATAGTAGCCCGCTGTAGTGCTTTCTTGATGTGAGTCCCTGTTTTTAGGGTTCAAAACTTGAGGTAATTCCGTTGCTGGTTAGTACTGTTAGGCAATACCTGGTTGACTGTGGCATTTAATTATTTATATGAATGGAGAGATTTTACTTCATCGACGAGCACAGAGTGCTTTGTGAAAATGTCAGTAGCACAACTCACAGGTAGTTCCATGTCGCTTATCCACCCATGTTTGTCCCCTTAAACCCGTATGGGTTAAAGTTCCACAATACATGGTCAGAATACTGACTGGACCACAGTCACCTAACAACGGACCACATGAGCTCCATGCAGGGTCAGACTGGCCTATATGACAATCAGGCAGCGTCCAATGGGCTGGTCTGACAGATCACTGTGTGAGCCGGGTTTTTAGCATTTTTGAGCCGGTGTTATGGCCAGGTGGGCCTGCTTTTGCTTAAGATTTTCTTGCTATTACCATTTTGTGTTAGCTATTTTCTTCGCTAATGGGGGCTACTTTTATTTTGGTGCCTAATCCTATTTGTGTCCCAGTCCGACCCTGGCTCTGGGCCATAGTTAATATAATAATTTCGTATGCAGAGAACACTGCAGGCTAATTTGGGACATTTAAGCTGGCTTTGGATGCAGCTCTGAGAGCCTAAGGTGTCTGGGTGTACTGGTCCAATCTGTCAGGACAGATCGGATACTCATGATTCAGTAGTTTTTGCACTTTCTAGATTTTTAAACTGGGCTTGGAATATAGGAACAAGAAGTTTGAGGTAGCACAGTTTATCTTGTTTAACTTTCCTTCGGGGAGCATGACATTAATAAAGTGAGGTCATGGACCTGAATGGGGGAGGGCGGGTGAGGTAATGTTTTATTCCTCAGATATTGGACGATAGGATTCTTGTTATTTTTATATGGGAATTTTATTCATGTGTGCATTGGTATCATTTTCATATTGTTGGCGAAAGCACTTGTAGTTTAAATATGTATACTATGCTTTTACAGTTTTTGTATTTGAGTGTGTCGGGGCCCAGGCATGGGCGTCCACAGACATTTTTTAGGGGGGGTGCACAATTTTAACGTCATCCATCCTGACGCAGCGCAACACTACGGCAGCTGTATTATGCTACACTGTGAGCCTGCACACCAGGCGTACCTAAAGCCGGGGGGGAGGGGGGGGGAGCGCCTTCCCCCCCACACCCTTGATTCCAGGTACCATTTATGTACTAGGATTCCAGTGAGCACTTTGTTCTTTTATGGTTAGATGCATCTGGAGTACCGCACTTAACAATTATGCTGTTAAGTCAACTTTTTAATGGGAATTAAAGCAAAAACTATTCGAACTTGCAGTTTTAGTTACCGACAATGCTGGGTTCAATTGTGGCCTTGATACCCCAACTAAATGTGTTTTGCGAGCGAGGGAACTCAAACTCAAGGTTCTTTGTCGCCCAGCGCAATGGCCTGCCTTGCAAACAATAACATCAGTGAAGAGTTTTTATTGTGCTTCATGTAATAGTATTTTAACTGTGATTTTATATGTACCCTTATGGTTATAGTTGGCAACCGAATATAGTTATTTACTACTACTTTATTGGCCAATGTTTTCTCTCACAGCCAGGGCTTAGATGATTCATATCCTCTCCTCCATTTCCCCTGTAGCCCCAGTACTGAGCACTCCTTCAGGCTCTCCCCCACTCATCAATTACACTCAGCCTTCCTGTGGACTGTCAGTCTGCCTATTCAAGCACCCAGAAGCCATTATTTCAAGTTCGCTGTGGATTTCTAGGGTCCAGACTGCATATTTTTAGTTTTTGTAGGTAACTCACTCACATTCATTGTTGGTGACCAAGGCTCAGTTTCACCATGGTAATTGTGAGGAAGGGGCAAAAAAAGGAACCAAACAGAACCTTTTAGAGCGAGATAAGTGTGAGGTAACTGAAAATATAGGGTGGTGGAAGAGGCCCAGGCACTCAAACACCAGCAGCGGGCTCTGAAGATGAACTTTGGGCCCGTTAATTTTCCCCAGGAAACAGTTTGATAGGTCAAATCAGCCAGAATCCACAAAGAAATAAATGATAAACACAAGAACAGGTGGATTTTGACCCAGAAAGCACCAAAGTACACTTGGTAAGGCCGATTTTGAAAATCAAACAAATAACTGATGATACTCATCACAGCAACTAAACTCCGAAGAGCTCATAATCTGAGCTTTGGGGTCGGGGTCCCCCTTTTAGGTCTGGCTTGATATCTGAGCTATCTTGTGACCTATTGTCATTAATTTGGTAAAATATACATATGGTGAGTTTTGTCTCCACCCAGAGGAGCACTTCTCTCTTACTCCATTGTATTGGCTCTTTGATGAATCACTCTGACTTTCAGAAAGTGCTTCCATTGGAATGAATGAGGGTCTATATTACATCTGAAAAGGACTCCCATTCAACACAGTTTGTCCCATTCAAATCCTTAGATCTTATAGCCACTCTTTTTTTTCGACATTTTCCCAGAACTGTCAAAGAGGACTGGCTGTAAAGAGGTAAATAAAATCCCTGCATGGATGTGTTAGCATGCATTAGCACACTAGAAACAGACCACTTGGCTTTGCCATTGCTTATTGAGTCTGAAATTCTCTGGGAGTGGAGTCAAGATGTTACACGTTTGTTGAGTTTAAATGTAATCCTGGAACTCTTGAGATAAAGAACTTTAAAAATGTCTGCTCTCAGGGGTCTATAGTGGTTTGCTAGTCTCTCAGCGCTGACCATGCCTTGTACAGCCTTAAACCATAGTAAAGCTATTCCAGCAACACCTTTTCATCGCTCCTATTTTTTCTTTGCCAATTTTAGAAACACATGGATCCTGCTGTTAATCACAATAACATGAATTGGGCCACAAAGCAATGCCAGAATACATTGTGTTACTTGGATCTCAATGTAAAATGCAAAGAAATTGGTCAGGCTCTTGACTTTGAACACCAACCACCTAGATAAAACAACAATATTTGCATTTCATTCATGATCAAGCGCTAATTGCGTAGAGAGAAACTCAGAAGAGTTTTAACTTTGGGGTTCAATATGTAACAACTTGGGAGTCAGGGCTTAACCGTACAACTAACCCGGCTCTGGTTTCTGCTTCAGAGGGCTTCTTATAGTGGACACGTGTAAGATATGTTCTTGGACTTGATGTTGAGGAGAACAAAGCTGTTGTCTTGATGTCTGGTGTTATTTTAAGACTCATGACCATACCTTCTGAAACGGAACATCCCAGTTATGTTTTAAAATTAAACCAGCACAACCCGTGCATCTCAGCCTGAAATGTAGCTTTTTCTTTCCCAAGTTCAGAAATGCCCATTTTAGTGGCAGTAAAACTGTGCTATAAATAAAGTTGGCATGACGAGGGTTGCATTGGCAGCAAATGTGAACAGATTGCTTATGCAGACTGCATCATCTTTTTCATATTTAAAAAAAAAACATAAAATGGGTACCAGTAATTTTGCTGTCAGCGCGGATCCATCTTCAGTCAGCCAGATGTCTTGGTTAAAAGAGGCATGCCTATGTTCAGTTCAGCCTACATTTCAGAACGTTCCTTAATGTTTCCCGGCACAAGATTTTTGCCTTGATAGAGTCATTGAAAGAGGACAATGACAGTAGATATTATGAAGGACTTTTAAGTAATCCGTTTGGCCCTGTTGTGCCCCAGTGCATTTTCACTTAAATTTTGATCTCGGCTGGGGGCTTATGCCCCTCTTTTCTCATCCCAGTGTGTCAGCAGTGGCATGCCAACGCTCAGATTATAATGTGATATACTTTGCTGTAAAATGCAATGATCTTCGATGGACACACGCAAGTAACAAGCATTGGTAAAGCCAGTAGGTCTCGCCTAGCTATTAGCTTTGTTAATGTGTTTTAGTCATGTTGTACACCAGCGTGGTTGCTGCTCACCATGGCTAAAAGTTAGTGGCATAGAGGAGATTGGCGTGGAGTGTTGTAAAGTGGAATATCGAGGAGTGGAGTGGCAACAAATGTTGTGTATTGGAGTAGCATAGTGTGGAGTCATGTAGAGTGGCATTCACGGGAGTGACTGGTGTGGAGTGCATTGGCATAGAGTGTTGCAAAGTGTAGTGGTTTAGAGTCCAGTGGCATTGAATTCAGCCACATACAAGGCAGCGTTGTAGAGAGCAGTGGTTTAGATTAGATTGGTGGATAGTAGTGTGCAGCGGTACAGACTGCAGTGGTGTGGAGTGGCGCTGAGAACAGTAGTTGAGCAGCACAGGGTGGAGAGGCATAGAGTGCAATGATGTAGAGTGGTGCAGAGTGATGTGTGCCTTGTTTTGCCCTGGTTTTTCGCCCCCCCCTTGCCGATCTCTCCTTGCCGCTGCCTCCCTGCGGCCCTGCCCCCCTCTTACCCCCATTTGCCGCTCCCTCCCGCCTCCCAGCTGCTCCTCCCTCCCCCCTCCCTTCTTAATGGCTGGCGCTGTGCGTCCGCGCCTGGACCGCGCCCAGCGCCACCCCCCCTGGTCCGCGCGCCCTGCACCACCAGCCTGCGATACTCAGCCAGCAAACTACTCGCCCTCAACCCTGGCTCCTCCACAGCCTGCTTCCAGGCCACCCCGAAGCACACCAAAGGACCCTTCTCCTGCTGCACCTGCAACTTCACCTGCAGCAGAACAACGAAGCCTGCAACAACCAACACCAACCACCTGCACTGCATCCTCCTCAACACACGCTCCGCACGAAAACACGCCATCGAGCTCTGGGACTTGCTCGACACCACCGCCCCAGACGTAGCCTTCCTGACCGAAACCTGGTGGAACGACTCCTCGGCCCCAGACATCGCCATCGCCATCGCCATCCCTGACGACTACAAGATCACCAGAAGAGATCGCACCAACGGAATCAGTGGAGGAATAGCCATCGTACACAAATCCACCCTCAAGATTCACACCCACACGGATGACACCCTCAAGACAGACGAACACCTCCACTTCCAGATCCACACGAACCTAAACACTACCCTCAGAGGAACTCTCATATACCGACCTCCAGGACCAAGAGCCCCCTTCAGTGACACCATTTCCGACCTCGCAAGCACCCACGCCCTCGCCTCCACAGACTACATCCTCCTGGGAGACCTCAACTTCCACCTGGAAGAACAACAACGACGCCAACACCGCATCTCTGGCCACCAACCTCTCCAACCTCGGACTCAGACAATTGGTCAACACACCCACCCACATCGCCGGTCACACCCTTGACCCACTCTTCACTGCAAGCAACCACATCTCATTCAGCCACACCTCCGAACTCCACTGGACCGACCACCACTGCGTCCATTTCACTTTCAAGAAAAACACCGAACACCACCGCACCCCACTACCACCTCACCGCCGCTGGGGAAAAGTCACCAAAGACCAACTAACCAGCACCCTCGCCAAGAACCCACCGTCCGACCCCACCGACCCGGACTCCGCCGCCATCAACCTCCAACAGTGGATCCTCAACTGCGCCAACATCCTAGCACCACTCAAGAGACCCACCATCAACCAAAAAAAGAAAAAAGCAGCCTGGTTCACAGACAAACTGATCACCTCCAACGTAACTGCCAGAAGCTCAAGAAAATATGGATCCTCGAGCGCACACCCGACAGCCTAGCAACCCACAAGGAAGCCAACCGCAAACACCACCAACTGATCCGACTCGCCAAACGCTCCCACTTCACAGAACGCCTAAACAACAACGCACACAACAGCAAGGAACTCTTCAGCATCGTGAAGGAGCTCTCCAACCCCAACGCCACCGTCAACGACGTCCCACCATCTAAGAAACTCTGCGACGCTCTCTCCACCTTCTTCTACCAGAAAATCGCCGCCATCCACGACAGCTTCAACACCACACCTCCGCCAGACCCCACCCCCAACAACTCCTCCCACGCCGACCGCCTCACCACCTGGACCCACGTAGACGACGCCGAAAACCTGAAGACCATGAACTCCATCCACTCAGGATCTCCCTCTGACCCCTGCCCACATCACGTCTTCAACAAAGCCGACGCCACCATCGCCCCCCAACTCCGCAAGATCATCAACCTTTCCTTTGACACCGCAACCTTCCCAGACAGCTGGAAGCACGCCGATATCCAACCCCTACTCAAGAAACCCAAGGCTGACCTCAACGACCTCAAAAACTTCCGACCGATCTCCCTCCTCCCCTTTCCAGCGAAGGTCATCGAGAAGATTGACACCGCACAGCTCTCACACTACCTCGAAGACAACTCCATCCTAGACCCCTCCCAATCCGGATTCAGACGCAACCACAGCACCGAGACTGCACTCCTCGCCGCCACAGACAACATCAGACAACAAATGGACAACCATGAAACTTTAGCCCTGATCCTCCTAGACCTATCCGCCGCCTTCGATACGGTCTGCCACCGCACCCTACTAACTCGTCTCCACGAAGCCGGAATTCAAGACAAAGCCCTCAACTGGATCTCCTCTTTTCTCTCCGGCAGAACCCAGAGAGTCCGACTCTCACCCTTCCGCTCCGAAGCCACCAACCTCATCTGCGGCGTCCCCCAAGGCTCCTCGCTAAGCCCAACGCTGTTCAACGTATACATGGCACCCCTCGCACACCTGGCCCGTCAGCACAGCCTCAGCATCCTCTCATACGCTGACGACACCCAGCTCATCCTCTCCCTCACCAAAGATCCTCACACCGCCAAAGCCAACCTCCACGAGGGACTGAAATCCATTGCCGAATGGATGAGAAACAGCCGCCTGAAACTAAACTCTGACAAGACGGAAGTCCTCATCCTCGGTCGTTCCCCCTCGGCCTGGGACGACTCTTGGTGGCCCACCACACTGGGCCCCCCACCCACTCCAGCCAACCACGCACGCAACCTCGGCTTCATCCTCGACTCCGCTCTCACCATGTCCAAACAGGTCAACGCAGTCTCCTCCTCCTGTTTCAACACCCTCTGCATGCTCCGCAGAATCTTCAAATGGATCCCGACGGAAACCAGAAAGACGGTGACCCAAGCCCTCGTCAGTAGCAGACTTGACTACGGCAAAGCACTCTACAGAGGCATTCCAACAAAAGACATCCAACGACTCCAACGCATCCAGAACGCATCCGCCCGCTTGATCCTCGACATATCCCGCCGATGCCACATCTCCCACCACCTGAAGAACCTCCACTGGCTCCCCGTAGAAAAGAGGATCACCTTTAAACTTCTCACCCACGCGCACTACACGACGCCGGACCCGCCTACCTGAACAACAGACTCCACTTCTACGTCCCCTCCCGCCAACTCCACTCGGCCAACCTCTCCCTCGCCATTATGCCCCGAATCCAGCGCAAGACCTCCGGCGGCAGATCCTTCTCCTACCTGGCCGCCAAGACCTGGAACTCACTCCCGACCTCCCTACGCCAGACCCAGGACCTCCTCACCTTCAGGAGACTCCTCAAGACATGGCTCTTCGACCGATAGCAGCTACCCCCCCTGCCCCCCAGCGCCTTGAAACCCTGACAGGTACATAGCGCGCTTTATAAATTTATTGATTGATTGATTGTGGCATATAGTTGAGTGATGCAGAGGGCAGTGGCGCAGAGTACAGTCGGGTGGCACAGAGTGCAGAGTCGAGTGCATAGAGTGCAGAGGCGAAGAGTAGAGTAGCAAAGAGTGATGCAGAATAGAGTTAAGTGCCATAGAGTGAACTGGCCTAGAGTGCAGTGATGCAGAGTGGGGTAGCATAGAGCAGAGCAGTGGAGAGTAGAGTGTGTAGAAATCAGTGGCAGAGTGCCGTGTTGCAGAGAGGAGTATAGTGGCTTAGAGAGCAGTGGCACAGAGTACAGTGATGCAGAGTACAGTGCAGTGGTGTACAGTTCTGTGACAGAGTGCAGTTGTGTAGAGTGCTTTGGTGTAGAGTGCAGTGGTTTAGAGTAGAATAGAGTGCAGTGGCATAGACTGGAGTTTTGTACAAGTAGAGTGTCAAAGAGTGCAGTGGCATAGAGTAGACTGTTTCAGAGTAGAATTAACTGGCATATAGGGGAGTGGTGCAGGGTTGAATGCAGTTGCGTAGAGTGCCATTGGGTGTAATTGTGCAAAGCGATGTGGTGTGCAGTGGCATGAAGTGTAGTGCTGCAGAGTAGATTAGAGTGGTGTACAGTGGATTGGCGTAGAGTGAAGGAGCATAGAGTTGAGTGCAGTGGCACAGAGTGCAGTGTGCAGAGTGGCATAGAGTCCAGGTGGTGTAGTGTGGAGTTGTAGGGAGTAGGTTGGTGTGGCCTAGACTGGAGTGGTGCAGAGTGCCGTGGTGTAGAGTAGCGTGGTGAAGAGTGTATTGGCATAGAGTAGATTAGAAAGGCGTAGAGTGCAGTGGCGAAGAGTTGAGTGGTGCAGAGTGCTGTGGTGTAAAGCGGAGCGGTGCAGAGCAGTGTGGAGTGGTGCAGAGTAGAGTGGCATAAAGTGGAGTGTCCATAGTTTGGTAGCATACTGCCATTACAGACAAAACATATTCAATTGAAATGACCATTACATTTGCACAGATATACAGTTTACTAATAAAACAATACAGAGCAGATGAAAACATGTGGAAATTGCATAACCTACTGTAATGATTTGCTTTGCTCATATTAATGTACTTGTTTCTAACACAATTTAGAAATAGCAAAAAATGTGCTTCATTTGAGTTACCAATTTTGATATATTCTGAAATACTTACACAGTTCATTTAAATGTTGTTGTGTGCTAAAAAAAAAAAAAACACTTTCCTACCCGAGTATCCAGCAAGACTGTCACATAAATCCTCTCACTTTGAAGTCAGAGAAAGAAAAGTAAACAAGCGCTCCTGGAAGACAGCACCTGTCATTTTCCCTCAGTCTTTGAATGTACAGCAAATGTGATGAGGTAAGAACAAGATTTATATGCCTGTTTACATAAAGGGAGCACTCGGAAGGACACTGTAAATAAGGTTTGAACAAGAGAAGTTACAAACTCAATCTGGACAGTATAAATCAAATAAAGACAGTAAATGGAAAGGAAGAAAATGTGAGTTCCAAACAACAAAGCCAATGGCAAGCAAAAGGCAGAATGCATTCCTAAGTCATCTTCCTGAATGCCTCCAAGATGTCTTTAGCAAATCAGACAGCTGTGCTGTCTGGTAAGCTGCAACCTAAAAATAGAGGAACTTAAGTGTGACTGAATATCTTTTAAACCATGGCACGGTGTCCTAGCCACTGGAATGATTCAAAGTAGAAGAAAACTCATCTCAAATGACATTTGGCACACTTTTTCTCTCTAAAAAAGTGAAGCTACTGTATGTAATACGTAAAGTGGAACTATAATGGAAAGTCAACAGCACATTAAAATCAGACTGATATTTAAACGAACTGGAAACTGGGCTATGTGCCAGTAGCGCAGGGCTAGTGAGGAAACTTGCAAGCTATTTTGAAAATGTATTTAATAAAAATAATAATATATACAGCAATGATGGGAGCAGAAACTTCAGCTTGAGTCACGCCAATATATGACATGACTATAATGGATTATTTGCCAGCGTTTAAAAAAAAAGAAAATCTTAGTAATGTTGGAAATGCTGCCTGTTTTCCACTCTCCAGTGTACCTATGTGTATTTAAAAACCCTTAGAAAGGCCAAGCGAACTGGTCTGTTTTTAGACTATGTCCTCAAATCTCAGATCTTTTGATATTTTGGGACTGAGATAATTCCTCTCCTGAGAAAGAGAGGATGTTAGGAGAAAATGGGGTAGGATAAAAGAGACTCCTTTGCTTGTGACAGACAATTTTAAAATACACCTTTTAGTAAAGTTGGTTTAGAGTTCCTATGTCTGAAAATGCCACTTTTAGAAAGTAGGCATTTTCTTGTTTAAACTGTTCTGTGACTCTGCCTGTTAGTGGATTCCCTGTCTGGGTTAGTTTGACTGTTGGGCTGTTTGTGTCACTGTCTAGAGAGAGCCTGCCTACCCTGATGAGCCATCCGTGCTAGGAGGGAGTGGAGGAGTGGTCACTTACACCTGAAAGGGCTGTTCCTGTCCTCACACAAAGCAGTCTCCAACCCCCTGGTGTCTGTCTGGGGCCTGGCCTGGGCAAGGCAGGATCTCACAAACAAGAGAGACATTCCTTTGAAGTAGCCCTATGTCAAAGGCCAAAATGGGTATAAGAGGAGCACCCAACCCCCTGAAAGATTAGATCACTTCTGGATATCAAGAGGAACCTCTTCTTGGAGAAGAGCTAAAGAGCTGAGGAAAAGTGCTGCCCTGCCTGTGACTGTGCTTTCTGGAACTATCCTGCAGTTGCTGTTTCTTCCTTTGCAAGGGGACAAAGACTGGACTTTGTTGTGCTTTCCTGCTTGTGAAGAAATCTCCAAGGGCTTGTCCTGAGCTTGCCTCCTGTTGTTGAAGTCTCAGGGCCATCAACGACTTCCCCTGCCAGCACCTGGACTCTCTGCTGAGACTCCTGCCCTGCCAAGTGGTGCCCTATCCAGTTCCCGGGCCCTTGAAAGGTGGAGCTTGCAGATCAAGACTGAAATTCCACACAAAGACCGCCATGCGGGGACATTTTTTACGCACTTTCCGAGATGTGGCTGAAAAACGACACGCGCCAGCTATTCAACTGAAATCTACGCCCCATGTGCATCGCGGCTGGAAGATCGACGCATGCGGCTGGAGACGACGTGCAACGCCGGCTGACGGTGGCTGATAACGTCGCTACCCACATAGTGCATTTTTTCTGATACCGTGCAGCAGGATTTTTGACCCAACATTGCTAGGCGCGGAAAAATTACACAAAGCCTGCCCGGACCTGAGGGTGCCTGTCCGGATCGATGCATCGCTCTCCTGTGGAGAGGAAAAACGGCACACACCGACCCAACCGGAGTAAGGACGACGCACGGTCTCGCTTGCGAATAAGTAATCGACGCACCGCTGGCCTTTTATGACGCACACTCACCTGTGCGGTGTTATTTTGAAGCAACTCAGGTACTTTTTCACGCTAACAGTGTTGGCACTGTTTTCAAAGGATTTAAAACTCTTTTTGCTTTTTAATTCACAACTTGACTTGTGTATGGTGGATGTTTTTTGGTTTGGTCTTGTTTTGTTCAGATAAATATTGCATATTTTTCTAAACCTGTGTCTTGTCATTTTATAGTGTTTTCAGAGTTACTGTGTGTGTTGGTACAAATACTTTACACCTAGACTCTGAAGTTAAGCCTGCCTGCTTGTGCCAAGCTACCAAGGGGGTAAGTGGGGGGGTTAACTGAGGGTGATTCTCCTTTTCCCCCGCTAGAGCGAGAGTCCTTGCTTGGACAGGGGGTAACATGACTGCCAACCAAAGACCCAATTTCTAACACAATTTATATATTGGCGGAGAGGCTACATGTCACAACAGCGGCAAAGTTCCCTCCCCGCCAATATAGTGGTCTACCTGCGAACTTAATTGCGGGCAGAATACAGGTTGGCTACAGTGGAGACTACTCTGTCTCTATCATGGCCAAACTTCTCCGATGGCCTTTAGGAGTAGAAGCAGTCAGAGAAATAGCAACATGTCTGCCGTCTCAATTTAGAAAGGTAGACATGTAGTCATTTTTTTGTTTTTTACTGTTTGGAAAAACCTGGAAGTAAGGAAAACTAAAGCCATTATCATGCTTCCCAGGCCGGGGAAGAAGCCTCCCATGGTGAAGGGAGTTTTACATTTTTTCTTTTAAAAAAGAAACACAGAGGGGCTTTGGTTCCATTTCAGGATTTTCTTTTTGAAAAGAAAAAAAGAACACTGCAGAGCTGTATCCTTGCCCTCTATTGCTGAATAGATGGAATCCATCAAATGGTTCGTCCATTAGGTTGGATTGAACATCTGATGAGAAGTCAGAAGTGTGGGGCCATGCATGAGGGTGTATAGCAACAGAAGTGTCTATGAATATCATGATTTCAGCAATATCCAACCTCAATTGAATACTTTGTTATGCTGTAACCCAGCAACCTTTATGTAGTTCCCTGACGTAACATTTCTGGCATGTTTAGTACCACAGTGCTGGCCATGTCCCATCTGGCGTGGGTCTAGAAAGCATCACAAGTGACAGGTTGCATTGACTGATTTTAATGCAAGGCTGCCCACAGAAAAGAGACTCGTTGAAAACATCCATCTGTTCTGACTCTGACCTGAAGGAAATGCACCAGAAGGATGCCTGGTAGGACACAAGGCCTGAATCACCAAACTTTCCATTGAAGAATTAGAAATGAGGAAGTGAGGGTCACCTAGTGCAGGGCAAGGGCATCTACCTACAGTGGAAGTGTTGGGTTTTTCCCAGCTCACTAAGATAGAGTCAAGAAGGGCATTGCTGAAAGGGCTTAATTGCACAAAACCTGCGGGAAAGGTTAAGGGTCTCTCTTAGTATCTTTGCTTTTGGCTGAGCTGAGGGGAAAGGAGGCTCATGTAGCTTGTTGCTTGTGGCTTTCTTAATGATGGAGTGATATGGGATGACTTCTGGTGGTGGGATCCCATAGGGGTATCAAAATCCACGGTGAAGTATCAATTCCACTAGCCTCTGCTAGGGCGTAGAAATCAGTCTTTGTGGCTGAAACAAATTAGACCGCTTCTGGAGTCTCATTCTATGCATCAGATTCAGTAGCAAAAAGGCCATGGATTGTGCCCCTGTAGGAAGAGTGCATGTTTTAGCATTGTGCCTCAGAACTCTCTGAGCTTGTCCAGTGTACAAAAAGGACAGGCCCTCTTTTTATCTTCTGCAGCTACAGAGGGTGTCTAGGGATAGCACATTTATGTCCGGCACCAGCTAGTCGGTAGGGGTGATTCATTGGCACTACCTAACCAGTGTGCTAGAAGTTCCCCGGAACAACCCTACCCTGTTATTTAGCAGTTCCCGTTTGCCCTAGCGCTAACAATCCCAAAGTGCCTCTCACTCTCAAAATCCAAGATAGGAAACCCTCCTCCCCTTTTCAAGAGCCTCTGGTTGTGCCCATCCAGCATTGTGACCAGGGCAATGAGCACTGCCCTTTTTGGTCACTCAAAACCTGTTCTAGGGGAAGCCTTCCTTCCACTGGGTTTGTTTCCCACCTGACTAGGGAGACAAAGGCAAAGCCTTACCAGGAGTCACCTAACATTTGCTTGTGACAGGGCAGCCCCATTGCACTTAATAAAGTTCCTAGTGTCCATAGTAATTATAGCAGAACATATTACCATCATTTTATTTTGTTTGGTAAACATGTTCACTTTCAAATACAGTAAAGATCTCTAGCTCAGAAAGCACAGAATCAACTGTTGTTACATCCCAGTCATCAGAAACAAGCCCAGGTGTTATCACATAATTTAAGGAACTGAAATGTTCACTAGGTACAAGTCTGGACGGTCCTTGTGTGAGGAAAAATGTGGTTTTAGGTCCTCATCCACCAGTTCAATTGCAGAGCGTTCAGGAACAGAATGACCATGCATGAGTAACAAAAAGATGACAAAAAACCCAATCTAAAGAAGAAAGACAAGTAAAGTTAGTAATAGCCACATATAGTTCCATGGATTAATACAACAGTTAATTTTTAGCCAATTTATCAGCTCATGTGGTCTTGAAAATGGTGTTGCAGTAGAAGTGGATGTGACAGAGGAGTCAGTGCGATCAGTGAAATTTCCAAAGCAGTTAGTGCAAAAGCTGGAGCTGTCTGAAGAAGATAACTAGCAGAAGTCTTCCTTGGTGGTTCGTAGTAGACGACTCAAAAAGTTTGAGTTACATTTGAGTAGTACTGCTCATTATTTTGGTTATTTCCTCTTGCAGGTGATTATAGTGGTACTAACGAAATATCATTTTCCACTCTCCTTCCATGCTTGGGGAAGTGTCAGCATTGCTGTTGGAAACCTGTAGAGGAACTTCACGGTCTGTAGTGAGAGGGATTCGGCAACTACCCACAAGTCCTCTAGGTCTGTTGTGTAGGATCGGCCACATGGTGTAACTTGACATTATTAGTGGAGGCAAAGCAGTTTTCTTTTGAACCAGGCAGTGTTGGTAGAATAACAGTTCTGGTACCGTGTATTCCCAGGAATTGAACCAGTGCACAATATGATGGACCAAACTCATTTTCCACAGCAATCTTTTCTCGCACTAGATCCCCAACTTCTGGAATCCAGCCAGTAGATGTTTTTGGTGTATCCCTTATTCCCAAAGAGGTGGCACAGGCATCACTGAAATGCTACAATTCAGGCAAGACAGTGACAGGTTCATTTATGTCAAAAGGTGTGTGCGCCGCTTCCGTGCTAGAGCCATCAAGATCTGGAACATACATTTGTGTCCCGAACAGCATCTCATATGGGGTGTGCCCTCCCAGGGACCTTCTGGTCAGATTATTAAGTGCTCTCTGGATTCTGTAAACGTGACTAAGCCAACTATGACCCATGCCTAATACTCTCGCCGGTAAGGATTGCTTTAAGTCTTTATTCTTCTGTTCCACTTCACTGTTACCCTCAGGAATGTAGTGGGGCAAGGAATGGAGGTGGACCCTTAACTGAGCCATAGTGTCACTGAATGCCCTTAAGGCAAAGGCACAGCCCTAGTCCAAGTGGAAAGTGCAACTGAATATGTACTGATAAAGACTTGCAATTCTTTAATAAGAGTTTTAGTGTCATCTGATTGTTGTGGCCATACCCACAGAAATGTGGAGCATGAGTTGGCAGCGACTAAAATGTATTTGTATGCACCATCAAGTGTCAGGGGACCACAATGGTCCAGATACACACATTGCAGTGGTTGGTTTGAAATGAGGTGTATCTGTGGTGGGCGTTTTACAGTGGACTCTTTCATTTGCTGACAAATGTCACATGAAAGGACATACTGTTTTGTCTGTTGATAAAGACCTGGCCACCAATAGTGTTTCTGAAGCAGAGAAATAGTAGCCACCACACCTACATGGCCTGAAGCAACTCCCTCATGTGCCATTTTTATCAACTCAGATCTTTGGTTTCGGTTGGGGATTACACAATCGCCCACCCTTGGTATTGTTACTAAGGCAGTATTTAGGCTAGTTATGCAACAGGAATATTTGGTAGGATATGTCTTTGTTAATGGCTTGCTGTCAGCCGAAGCTTTCACAGCAGTCAGTGTTTCATCATCCAGCCTCATCAGTGAATGAGTTATTGCAGCAACAGAAGCCATAGCTACTGCTGACTTGGCTGCCTCATCAGCCAAGGTATTGCCTGTAAGGTGTATTCCCACATGCTGGTGTCCCAATGTATGAACTACATGAGCATTGGGTTGCGTTTCTTTCAGATCTGCTACTTTCCCCCCACAGTAATTTGTGTTTCAGGGTGTTGCCTTTTGAATCTCTAAACCCATTTTGACACCAGTAATGCAGCTATTCATTGAAGGACTGGACACAGTAGTACAAATCACAGACTATTAACGTTAGTTGCTCTGGACATGTGTGTTCCAGTGCCATCACTAGAGCCCTGAGCTCAGCTAGATACACAGTACAGTACCCCAAGGTCTGTGTGTAAGTTTTTTGTGGATGGAATTCATAATCTTTCATGTAGTCACTCACAGCCGCTCAAGCAGTGGAGTATTGGTGTTTAGTGGCCACGGCTGGTTGGGCTGAATCATCAATGTAAATAATTCTTTGATATTTATCAATATGCAAAGTATTTTGCTGGTATTGGATATTCCATTTGGTGTTGAAGGAATTCTTGAGTTTGTAATTCTGGGTCGAAAATTTAACCAACATCAGTGTCTGTCAGAGACATTGCCCATCGTATCCAGCATGGATGTAATGCTTTTGCGTTGGGAATGCTGGCCTTTGCGACAGCCTCCTGGGCTGGGATTGGAGAGATGACAATAATGTGTTTCCCCTGAGCCAAAGGTCTCTCTTTAATGACAGCCATGTGAACAGCAGCCAGAATGTTTTCTGTTGGAGAAAAGCATTGTTCTGCTGTGGAGTACAGGTGTGATTTGTATTCAACAGGGACAGTATCACCCTCATTAAATGTTTCATAGGTGAAGCCAATGGCACCAGCAATTACTCTGATAATCAAATGTGTTTTGTTGTCCTTTGTGTGTAAGTGTTGCTGCATGTCTTGTTGCAATGCTCTGAGAATGCATGTGTGTTCAACTGTCCAATACTTGCTTGGAAAGTTGGGGGCATATTAAATCATATAATGGTTTAATGCGTTGTGCATAATCTGGAATGCAAGTTCTGCCAAAGTTTAAAAATCCCAATAAGGACTGGAGCTTTTTTTATGGTATGTGGTGGTTGCAACTTGCAACACTTTTCTAGAAAGTGGGGCACTAGGCTCTTGCCTTCATCTGATAACCCGTATTCCAAAAATAGGACACTGAGAAAGGCAATTTCTGCTTTCTTAAAGTTGAATTTGTAGCCAAGTTCAGCAAATCCCACAACTATGCAGACCACCCGTTTTAGGTGGTGAATTAGATCATCATCTATCAGGTAGATGTTGACATAGGACAACGCCTCAGGGTCAATGTCGTGTAAAATGGATGTTACATGTCCTGAGAACAGCCAAGGTCTGTGCTTATACCACTGTGGGAACCAACAATATTGTTTCTGGGAGCTTAAAGTGCTAAATGAGGTTAGATCTCTGCTTTCAGGCGCTATATTTTGGCAGAAGAAGCTAAAGAAGCCATTGGAAATATCCAAAGTTGTTTCGTATTTTTTGCGCACTAAGGCCCTCATTACAACCCTGGCGGTCAGTGATAAAGTGGTGTTAATACCGCCAACAGACTGGCAGTAATACATGCGGGATTACGACCACGGCAGAAACAGCTCAGACAGACAGCCACTTTAACATACCGACCGCCAGGGCGGAATCAACAGGCACCATGGCGGTAACCGCCAACAGCCAGGCGGAAGGCAATGTTCTACCCATAGTAATATGACACACCTATAGGCCACCTTTTCCGGGGCGGTACCAACAACATTAAAAGCATGGCTGAAAGACTGCACAGAAGGGAAACGACTTACCTCAGGAGACACAGGGAATAACCATGCAGCCATGGAGCCCGAGCTGCATGTCTTTCCGATGTTGTTTTACGTCCTGCTCCGTTACCAACACCAACGCCGGCGAAGACAACCACAGTGAGTACTGCCGCCTAGCACACAGGTGAGGGGGGAGGAAAAAGAGTGTGACACACACACACACAACACCGCCACCCCCAACCAGATGCAGTAACATAACATATACACCCCGTACCCCTCAGGAATAAAGCAAGGATAACTACTATACTGTAAAACGGTTGCAATAAGATAAATATAGGTGAAATACGTGCATCCCAATCAAAAAGTATATACATATTTACAATGCAAGGGATACTGCCTAGTCCTCAATGTCCGTGGGCCACAGGGCCACATCACAAAGTCCAAGGCCCCACCTCACTCCTGCAACAACACAAAGAGAACACTGTAGGGGCATCAGGTCGAAAATAGGCACCTCAGGGGGACAGGGAATGGGGGGTCCTCAGTCGGAAGATGGTACAATGCCACTCGTCCTGGAGGGGGCAACATGCCCATTGCTCTGTCCTGGGGAGCGCAAGGCCACAGAGTCTCAAGCGGGTGACATGCCCACAGGATTTGCATGGGCCAGGATGCACAACAGCCCATGGATGCAGGACTACACAATGTCCGCCGGCGGTGACTGCTGTTCAGTGGTGGCCGTGGTGCTGCTGCTACAGCTGCTGGTAGGGGTGGGGGGAGGCTCGAGCCCATCCCTTGCAGCCTCGGACGGCTGCCCACTGGGGCTGCTACTGAGGACGGATTCCGGTGGCGGTGGGGGGGAAGATCCAGCCCTTCATGCAGCCTCGGATGGCTGCCCACTGGGGCTGCTGCTGCTGGTTGCAGTGCTGGCAGTGGTGGGGGGAAGCTCAGCCCATCCCCCTGCAGCCTTGGACGGCTGCCCACTGGGGCTGCTGCTGCTGCTGGGGGCGGTGCTGGCAGTGATGGGGGGAAGCTCCAGCCCATCCCCTGCAGCCTCGGATGGCTGCACCACCATGGTTGCTGGTGGGGGCTCCGACTGAGTCCCAGCACCAGGCCTCTTGCCCTTTCTGCCTGCTGGTGCAGGCCCCTTGGCTCCTTGCTCCTTCTGGCAGCAGCTGGGGAATACTCCTTGCCCTTCCTTTCAGCAGCTCGGGATTGCTCCTTGCCCTTCCTTTTAGCAGCTGGGGTTGCCTCCTTGCCCTTCCTTGCAGCAGCTGGGGGTGCCTCCTTGCCCTTCCCTGCAGCACTTGGTGCAGACACCCTTTCAGTGTGGCTGCCTGGTGCCCAGGATCCTCTCCCACCTGGAGTAGCTGTGGACACTACTGTGCCCGTGGACTAGGTGGCTGAGGTGCTTGCCTGGGTTTTCGTCACC
Organism: Pleurodeles waltl; assembly: GCF_031143425.1. Lineage (NCBI taxonomy): Eukaryota > Metazoa > Chordata > Amphibia > Caudata > Salamandridae > Pleurodeles > Pleurodeles waltl. The sequence continues at coordinate 555,320,499 of NC_090448.1, forward strand.
CTGGCCTGACGTGAGGGAGGGGGGAGGATGGGTAGGGAAGAGGTCAATGGTGGAGAGCAAAAGCTCCTTAGGGACATTGGAGCAGGAAGAGGGAGAAGGTCTGGGAGTGGAGGAAGAGGAAGTGGTTGTAGGAGGTGTCGGTCTGCTGTGTTTGGGTGCAGGAGCATGGGTTGGATGCTGTTGTGAGGTGGACGGCCGTTGGGTGTCTGAGTGCTTGCGTTTGTGTACTTTGCGAGGAGGGGGCACAGGCACAGTGGGAGAGGACACAGAGGACGTGTGCATGGATGTGGGGTGGTGACTGCCAGTGAGGAGTGTGCTCTGATAGGTGTGCTGGTGATGGTGGTAATGGATGAGGATGTAGTGCATGCAGGTGTGAGTGGAGACGCAACTGGGAGGGAGATGGAGGACGAGGAGGAGGGGGACACAATGAAAATAGTGGATCTTGGTATGGCTGCATCTGGATGGTGTTTGTGTGAGTGCCTGTGGGATGATGTGTGGTGCTTGTGTTTGCCATGTCCACTCTTGTGTGTTGTCCTGGGTGCATACTCGTCTGCCTGTGTGCTTGGGATAGGTTGGGGTTGAGGGGAATGGGATTGGGTAGAGGAAGCTGGATGGGGGAGGGTGGAAACAGGGACAATGGCTGCCATCAGAGAGGAGGTCAGAGCCTGGATTGATCTGTTGGGCCGCCAAGACAATATTAATGCCCTCCAGGAATGCATTTGTCTGTTGCATTTGGGCTGCTAGCCCCTGGATGGCATTCACAATCGTTGACTGCCCAACAGAGATGGATCGCAGGAGGTCAATAGCCTCCTCACTCAGGGCAGCAGGGCTAACTGGGGCAGAGCCTGAGGTGCCTGGGGTGCAGGAGATGCCCACCCTCCTGGGTGAGCGGGCACGGGAAACTCACTGAGGGGCTGCTGGGAGGGCGGTGGTGGTACGGGGGTGGCAAGCTGTAGTTGGGGTGGGCACAGAGGTGTCCACCACCACCAGGTAGCTTCCATCGGAGGAGGTATCCGTGTCCGAAACGTCCCCTCTAGTCTCCGCCGTGGTGCTTCCCTCGCACTCCGTCCCACTGGTGCCCTCGGCGTCAGTTGACTCTGCCTCCAGGGTCCTGTGGGATGCAGCTCCCTCAGTCGCCTGTGCCTCTGCTCCTCCGCCAGATGATACTAATACACATAAGGACAGGGTGACAAAACAAAAAGGGGGGGGGGAACAGAGGATACACTTGGTCAATGGCGGCACCAACACCACCGTTGAAATACACAACACACTCACACACAGGGAACAGCCCTACGCATTAGGCAATGCACTACCAGTCTCAATGCTAGGCAGCAGCCCATGGAAAGGGACACCTAAAACCAATTGCAGCATATCTGAGACCCACAGACCCTTGCCCAGTAGTGGATGCCTACTAGCTTGGTTGGAGGACTTTCACATAGGAACCCTGCCCAACATGGGACCTACTCTGCAATGTCAGGCCTGGCCTAGGGGCACCCACGGGCCCACATCCCCCATCTGGACACCAGCCCACCAGGCGTAAGTAGTAATGAAGGGCACTGTACTCACCCCCTTGTTGCTGCTGTGATGCCCCCAAGCGCCCATCTAGCTCCGGATAGGCCACTGCCAGTATGCAGGCCATCAGGGGGGTCAGGGTTCGACAGGCACCCCTTCGTCGTTGGGAGGCCATCCCCATCTGGGACTCTACGGTCTTCCTTGCCCAGCGTCTTAGGTCCTCCCACCGTTTCCGACAGTGGGTGCTCCGCCTGCCATAGACCCCCATGATCCGCACGTCCTTGGCGATGGCACGCCATATACCCTTCTTTTGATGGGCGCTGACCTGCAGAGGAAATACACACAGGGAAAGGTATAAGTCAAACCGTCATGCCTGTTACACTTGTGGCCCACCATACCCCTTCCCATTCCCATTATCACAGACATGGCCCAGCATACATGCAGCACGCTGCCCAGGGCCCATCCACCCCTTCCTACATGAGGCCTGCACACACAGCACCCCATGCATTCATGCCCCATTCATCATACTCACGGTGTACTCACCTGTTGGTCTGGAGGTCCATACAGCAGTCGGTACTGGGGTAGAACCCCATCCGCTAGTCTCTCCAACTCCGCCGAGGTGAAGGCAGGGGCAATGAGCCATGGTCTGTTCCAGACACAGGTCACAGCAGCACAAGCAGTGTAGGTCCTCTCTCGTTGAAGGTCAGGTAGCAAGGGAGTGATCACATGGAAAATGGCAGTCACGTCCGCGGCGGTGCGTACCGTCACCGCCGGCGTACATCACCATTGGCCACTGTAACCCATAGGGCCCAATGATAACCAATGATGAGTTGCACAGCGGTTCTCGACCGCCTTCCGCAATGGCACACAACGTCGGCGGAATTACCTCATTTCCACCTGTCCCTTCATACAGGACAGGTGGACGCCATTTCGGGGGGGTGTGGTGGTCATGGATCCTAACTGTGTCATAGTACACAAATACACATTATGGACATAGCCCACCACATTAATGTAACAATCACAAAATGCATAGCACTGTAGTGGTTAGAATGTACAGATAATGAGCAACTACTCATTCCTTTGCCCCGTAGATTGCAACCGCTGCGGCTGCCTAGGAGATGGAGACATCCACCCGTGTACAGACCCCCTGGTGGACTTGGCAACAATGGAGGACAGGCACATCATCCTCACCTATAGAACTGACAGGGCCACAATCACAGAGCTGTGTGCCCAATTGGAGCATGACCTGATATCTGCTATCCGTCATCCCACTGGGATCCCCCCTCTTGTGCAAGTCCTATCTGTGCTCCATTTCCTGGCAGCTGGTTCTTGTCAAGTGACAGTGGGCTTGGCAGCAGGAATGTCACAGCCAATGTTCTCAAACGTGCTGACCAGAGTGTTGTCTGCCCTGATTAAACACATGTGCAGCTACATTGTTTTCCCCCAGGTGGAGGATTTGGCCACAGTAAAAGCTGACTTCTATGCAATGGGACATATCCCCAACATCACTGGGGCAATAGATGGGACACATATTGCATTTGTCCCCACCCCCTCTGGCGAAATAAACAAGTGTTCAGAAATCGAAAGAGTTTTCTCTCCATGTATGTCCAGATGGTGTGCCTGGCAGACCAGCACATCACCCATGTCAATGCTAAGTACCCTTGATCTGTGCATGATGTCTTTATCCTGAGGAATAGCAGCATCCCAAATGTGATGGCCAAACTCCAGAGGCACCGGGAGTGGCTAATAGGTGAGCCATGGTTCCTACCCAGTGGATGTTGGTGTATGGGTATGGTGTGGGCCCTAAGGGATAGTGTGTGGCTAACAGTTGTCCCTTGATATTTGCAGGTGACTGGTTACCCCAACCTCTCATGGCTACTGGCCCCTGTAAGGAATCCCAGGACAAGGGCAGAAGAACGTTACAATGAGACACATGGGCAAACAAGACAGATTATAGAATGTACCTTTGGCCTTCTGAGGGCCAGGTTTCCGTGCCTCCATCTAACAGGTGGTTCCCTGTGCTACTCACCAAGGTGGTGTGCCAGATCATCGTGGCATGTTGCATGTTGCACAACCTTGCCCTACATCACCAGGTGCCTTTTCTGCAGGAGGATGAGGCTGGAGATGGCCGTGTGGCAGCGGTCGAACCTGTGGACAGTGAAGATGAGGGGGCAGAGGATGAGGACAACAGAAGTGCAGTCATTCATCAATTCTTCCAATGAGACACAGGTAAGACAGTCTAACTTCACTTTCCATTAACAGTTTATGGTTTCACATTGTCACTGGCAGGTTGTGAATTCCTACTTCTATGCCCACTCACTGTACCCTATGGCATCTCTTTTTTCAGATGTTGGTGCCCCACTATTGCTCCTGGTGTGTCCAGTGCAGCCAACTACAGGTCTTCCCTATGTAAACATTACTGTACAGTTGAATTGCAATGTTTGAACCTTGTTAAATGAATACAATTTGAAATCATTTGACATACTCCATACTTCTATTTTTTCAAAGTGTGTTTACTTCTATTTTTTCAAAGTGTGTTTATTGCAGTGGGGTGGTTCTCCTTCTGCAGGGGAAGGGGTGCTGGTTGCCTGTTGGTCCTGTGGCGGGGCCTCCTGTCCACTAGTGGCAGCGGAGGTGGAGGGCTGTTCAGTGTTCTGGCTAGTGTCAGGGGCCCGCTATTGTGTCACTGCCTCCCTCATAGTGTTGGCCATGTCTGCCAGCACCCCTGCAATGGAGACCAAGGTGGTGTTAATGGCCTTCAAGTCCGCCCTGATCCCCAGGTACTGTCCCTCCTGCAGCTGCATGTTCTCCTGCAACTTGTCCATGATCTGGCCTAGCGTATCCTGGGAATGTTGGTATGCTCCCAAGATTGCGATGAGTGCCTCCTGGAGGGTCAGTTCCCTGGTCCTGTCCTCCCCCTGGCGCACAGCAGTCCTCCCAGCTTCCCTGTTGTCTGTGCCTCTGTCCCCAGAACCGTATGCCCACTGCCACTGACCCCAGACCCCTGATTGTCCTGTGTCTGTGGGGTGTCCTGGGGTCCCTGTAGTGGTGGAAATACAGCTGATTGACGTGTCCTGGGAACAGAGGTATGGGCCCGCTGGGTGGATGCGGTGGTGGTGTTTCCTGAGGGGGGAGGCTCTGTGGTGGTGTGCGAGTGTGCCTGGGTTACAGACTGTCCGGAGGTCCCTGATGGGCCAGGTTGGTCATCCAGGTGACCAGAGCTGCTGTTATCACTGTGGGCCTCTTTGGGGTGGGGGGAGGGCGGGACTGGAAGTTGTTGGCACCTCTTCTCCAGTGACATTGGCTGGGAAACCTGTGGGGATGTAAATGCAGTATTATTGTTTGTGTGTGTGGCATATTGTGTATGGGTGTGTTGCCCTCTATGGTTGTGATTGCCCTGGCAGCTTTGCCTTGTGTGAGTTATTTGGTGGGGTAGCTGATTGTCTATAGTGTGCATACTTTAGTGATAGGTGTCCATGCAGGTCCGTGAGTGGTGTCCATGCATTGGTGTTGTATGCACGGCTTGGCATTGGGATGAGTGGGTTGTGATGGTGGGGTGTGTGTGAAGTGGTGGAGTCATGGGAGTGAGGGTAAGGGTGGGGGTATGTGATGGCATGCAGGTAGGGGGGGGTGATAGTAGTATAGAGTTGACTTACCAGAGTCCAGTCCTCCTCCTACTCCAGCCAGGCCCTCCAGATGCATGATTGCCAAGACTTGCGCCTCCTATGTTGTTAGTTATGGGAGAGGAGGCGGGGGTCCACCGCCAGTCCTCTGTACAGTGGAGTTGGTGTCTTACTGCAATGGAACGCACCTTCTCCCATAGGTCGTTCCACCTCTGTCTGATGTCGTCCCTTGTTCTGGGGTGCTGTCCCATGGCGTTGACCCAGTCCATGATTCTCCGCTATAGCTCCATCTTCCTAGCAATGGATATCTGCTGCACCTGTGATCCAAAGAGATGTAGCTCTACCCGGATGATTTCCTCCACCATGACCCTTAGCTCCTCCTCAAAGAACCTGGGGTGTCGCAGTGGTGCCATTGATGTATTGTGAGTGGTGTTGGTGAGGGTGTGTAGGGTTATGTGTTGGGGTGTGGGATGTAAAGTGCGTGGGTGGTGTATAGGTGATGGTGGTATGTGGCTCTGGTTGTGTGAGTGGTCTTGCTGTCTCTCTCTGTTGGCAACTGTTTGTAATGGTAAAGGGTTGTGGGTAGTGTGGGTGTTTGTTTTATAGTGGTGTGGGTATGGTGTGTATGGGTGTCAGGTGTGTGTAGTTTGAATTGTCCAATATGGTGTGGATTTGTTTGAGTGTGAGTATTTTGAGCGTGGCAGTATGTACCACCAATGGTTTACCACCATTGAATGTCCGCCGTGGTGATTCATGGGTCATAATGCTGTGGGCATGGTTCTGTTGGCGTAACAGTGTGGGTTTTGATACTGCCACTTTATCACTGACCTTTGGTGTGGCAGACTTTTGTGTGTGTTTGAATACTGACGGATTTGGTGTGTGTGTCATAATCTGGGTAGTTGAAATCCGCAGCGGCATGTTGGCGGCAGTCGGCATAGCGGTAAGTAGGATTTATCGTCAATGTTATAATGAGGGCCTATATTGTTAATGAGTGCTGTGCTACGTGCATTTTGAATAGCAAATGTGTATGTATGACTGTTTAAATGTTTGTAAGCCAAGACTATTCAATATGAATGGTCTGGTTTAGCCACATGAAATGGGGGATTGTTCATTGGTGAGACACTGGGCTCAATTCCACCCTGGTACTCGAACAGTGTGAGTATCTCTCTCACAGGTGCTTTAGCCTCATGCTTAATACGATATTGAGGTTGAGGCTGTGGTTGGGACTCTACTTGATATTATATGGTAGGGAGAATCTTTATCCCACCAAACATGATTGCGATACAGTACAGGGACTTGTGCCAATGCCCAATCAAATGCGTACAACCCTTAACTCTGCAGGAACCAGGAGCAAGAAGGAAGGTTTAATAATTTCTTCCCCCTGTGGGACATCACGGACAAATTCTGGCAGCCAATCTTTTTCTAGCCTTCAAAATATAATAAATGCCAGTTAATCATTTCCTAAATATATTATCAATTGTGTGCTCAATGTCTCCCTCTAACTGCATTTACTTTTTATGTATCCTATTGGGAGGGGAGGCACACATGTCTGCAGACTCCACTTCTAAAAACTAATCAATTGCTTTCACTTTCAGATGCTCTTGAAGATTCCCATCTTGCATGGCATTTCTTCCAGAAATAGCTGCCACCTTCTTTTTAAATTGTGTTTTTTGTTGTGGTCGTTTTTCTTCTTTATTAATTGAAATGTCTGATGAGCGTTGTGAATCTTTTTTCGGTTTCACGTACTCTGTTTGTTGTTCTGATTGCCCACTTCTCTCACTACGTTTATCCAGTGATTTCTGAAAGAAACTAGATTGGCGTGTATCAGTATATTGTTATCTATCAGAAGTTTTATATTATCCCTATTTCTTAAGTTATAACATTTTTCAGGGGTTCCCGACTGTGGAGATTCGCCCCAGTCTTTTTTTTAGATGTTTGTTTTTGTTTATTCCATTGAACTTTTAGAACTCTCAGCTACTTGTTTGGTAAATCCTTATAGGATTTACCCTGTAATTGTGGTTTACCAGGTTTAGATTCCAAACTATGCTCACGTATACTTGAATAGGTTTTGGAAATTATTTTAGGCAGCTCAAATTCTTGATCCTGTGCAGGAACATCCTGTAGCTGCATGCGCACTGCCAGTGCTACTGCTTCCCCTTTGAGGTTACTTAATATTAGGACATTGCAGCAAAATTGCCCATTAACTGCATCCCCAAGTCCATGGCTGGGCTGCCCCCTATTCATCCTGTATTTGTTTTAACACTTCCGAACGGTGGGCAAATGTTGGTGTACCGTAAGCGACAGTGTATAGTGTGGAAAGTACAGTGCCCCCGGTGGTGCAGTTATCCACTGCGGGAACTGTCCCAAATGGCAAGCACATAGTGAGAATTCTGTGTTTATGTTGGGGTCCCGTATGGGGAAACATTGCTTCCAGCACACTTATTTATGAGCTAACCAAAATGGAATTTCTATTTGTTTTGCAGGTACTTTATTCAAAATTGACTGCACCATTGCAGGGTTAAATCCTGGTGTGACAGCAGGTGGTTGTGCTGGAGCAGCCCGTGCTGGGTTAGTATTTAACATTTGCCTGACAAATTGCACTCGCAGTCTATATATTGCTACAAGCTCAATGTATAAGCGGCGAACCTCAGCTACTGCCAAGAAGCCTATATTAGGATGTGGTGTGTATGTGGCTAATTAAGGCCAGGTAGGGCCGTCACTGCTCAGAGGACCTAACCTAACATGAAGTGTTGTATGCGGTAGGGCGCCATCAAGCCAGTTCTCGTGGCCTTGAAATGTTAGTGGTATTTCTATGTATGCATATGCTCTATATTGTGCAGGTGCATTGGCATGTATATTATGATGAAATGTATTAGTGTTCCCATCAACTGCTGCAAAATTGACCCAAGAATACAAAATTTCTTTTCTAGAAGATGGATGTGCCTTAACCACAAATGTAACAACACCCTGTGCTGTAAGGCCATTATTCAATAAATGATTAGTGAGGTGGGGCCTCATGTTTACTGCAATTACCACCCCTTTTGGGTTCACCAAGTTGAATGCACTTGTTCAGAGATAGCAACACCAACTGGGGACTAATCCCAAGCCTGAACAACCTACAGTCTGAAATTGGTGCTACCTATCCAGCTGAGGAGGAGATTCTTAATACCACAGATGTCTCCGTATATAGTATTGGGGTGCCGTTAGCATGTAGTGAGGTAGAGATACTCAATAAGATCCATAATTCAGTGCCTGATCGAACGTTGGTGCGCCATGTTGTGATGTGTTGCCTCTCATTGTACCAATGAGAGTGCTGTATTCGGGCTACAGTACCACTGGATTCTGGGGAACTGAGTCCAAATTCCACACCGTGTGATAACTGCTGGCCTAACTCTTCCGGACATCTAGCAGTACCTGACCAGCACCCGAAAGTGGCAGTGATTTGTGGCAGCTACGTGTGTGATATTCTGATTTCTCAGGGATATCGTGGTGGAACAGATCTTATCATTTTTTTCTTAGTTACCTTTGTCTCACACATGCAACTACAAAACGGAAGCAGGACTTGCTCCAATGTATTTTATTGAATCAACTGAGCTCTAGATAAAATGTCATGTACTGCAAAGATTAGGATAATGAAACATAATAGCAGAGCGGTGACAAAGAAAGTGAAACATAAGAAAAGTCCCACCATAGTGTCACAATGCTAAGTATGGAAATTCCTATATACACCGCTAAAGTACTATATTAGAGCACAGCAGATTTAGCCCTAATCCTCCCTTTGGGGCCCCCTGGGAAGACTGTATCCCCCATACCTGAATATGGTAGTAGCAAAGAGGACTGTAGGTCTACAGAGAGTCCTCTTCAATGTAGGTGGAAAAGACGTCAAGTCCCAGCAGACAGCTGCAAGGAAGCAACAGCATGCAGTGGCAATTTCCGGCTGGAATTTCCCTCTAATGTAAGGGGGCAGAGATATTTTTAATAATAAAATAGCTGGTGTTATAGGAAAGCTGCCCTAACGTAAGAAAATGAAAATGTCACTTACCCAGTGTACATCTGTTCGTGGCATCAGTCGCTGGAGATTCACATGTTCTGCATAGCTCGCCATCTGGTGTTGGGTCGGAGTGTTACAAGATGTTTTTCTTCGAAGAAGTCTTTCGAGTCACGGGACCGAGTGACTCCTCCTTCTGTCTCCATTGCGCATGGGTGTCGACTCCATCTTCGATTGTTTTCCGCGCAGAGGGTGAGGTAGGAGTTGTGTTGTAGTAATAGTGCCCATGCAATGGAGTGACTAAGGGCCTGATTCTAACTTTGGAGGACGGTGTTAAACCGTCCCAAAAGTGGCGGATATACCACCTACCATATTACGAGTCCATTATATCCTATGGAACTCGTAATACGGTAGGTGGTATATCCGCCACTTTTGGGACGGTTTAACACCGTCCTCCAAAGTTAGAATCAGGCCCTAAGTATGTACCTATTTAAGGTTAAAATAATATATATACAAATGTACAAATTTGAAGCTAACTTCCGAACTGCTACAGGCTCCCGGGGAGGCGGGTGGGCACATGTGAATCTCCAGCGACTGATGCCACGAACAGATGTACACTGGGTAAGTGACATTTTCAGTTCGATGGCATCTGTCGCTGTAGATACACATGTTCTGCATAGACTAGTAAGCAGTTATCTCCCCAAAAGCGGTGGCTCAGCCTGTAGGAATGGAAGTGGTTTGAAATAATGTTCTTAACACGGCTTGACCTACTGTGGCTTGCTGTGCGGATAGCACGTCTACACAGTAGTGCTTGGTGAACGTGTGTGGCGTAGACCATGTGGCTGCCTTACATATTTCTTGCATTGGGATGTTTCCTAGAAAGGCCATGGTAGCACCTTTTTTTCTGGTTGAGTGTGCCCTTGGTGTAATGGGCAGTTGTCGTTTTGCTTTAAGGTAGCAGATTTGGATGCATTTAACTATCCATCTGGCTATACCTTGTTTTGATATTGGGTTTCCTGCATGAGGTTTTTGGAATGCAATAAATAGTTGTTTAGTCTTTCTGATGTTTTTCGTTCTGTCAATGTAGTACATTAATGCTCTTTTGACATCTAATGTATGTAGTGCCCTCTCAGCTACGGAATCTGGCTGTGGGAAGAACACTGGTAGTTCCACTGTTTGATTTAGGTGGAACAGTGAAATAACCTTTGGTAAAAATTTAGGATTAGTCCTTAGGACGACTTTATTTTTGTGTAGTTGTATAAAAGGTTCTTGTATTGTAAACGCCTGAATTTCGCTTACTCTTCTTAGAGATGTAATGGCGATGAGAAATGCAACCTTCCAGGATAGGAACTGTATTTCGCAAGAGTGCATGGGTTCAGAAGGTGGACCCATGAGTCTTGTTAAGACAACATTTAAGTTCCATGAAGGAACAGGTGGTGTTCTTGGTGGTATAATTCTTTTAAGGCCTTCCATGAATGCTTTAATGACTGGTATCTTATATAGGGAAGTTGAATAGGTAGTCTGCAGGTATGCAGATATTGCTGCAAGGTGTATCTTAATGGAAGAGAAGGCTAGGTTAGATTTTTGTAAGTGAAGCAAGTAACCCACTACATCCTTTGGAGTTGCGTGTAAAGGTTGGATCTGATTATGATGGCAGTAGCAGACAAACCTCTTCCACTTACTTGCATAGCAGTGCCTAGTGGACGGCCTTCTGGCTTGCTTTAGGACTTCCATACATTCTTGGGTAAGTTGTAAGTGTCCGAATTCTAGGATTTCAGGAGCCAGATTGCTAGATTCAGCGATGCTGGATCTGGATGTCTGATCTGTTGGTTGTGTTGTGTTAACAGATCCGGCCTGTTGGGCAATTTGATGTGGGGTACTACTGATAGGTCTAGCAGTGTTGTGTACCAGGGTTGCCTTGCCCAAGTTGGTGCTATTAATATGAGTTTGAGTTTGTTTTGACTCAATTTGTTTACCAGATAAGGAAGGAGAGGGAGAGGAGGAAAAGCGTAGGCAAATATCCCTGACCAGTTCATCCATAGGGCATTGCCTTGGGACTGCCTGTGTGGGTATCTGGATGCGAAGTTTTGGCATTTTGCGTTCTCTTTTGTTGCAAACAAGTCTATTTGAGGTGTTCCCCAGAGTCTGAAGTAAGTGTTTAGAATTTGGGGGTGAATTTCCCATTCGTGGACCTGTTGGTGATCTCGAGAGAGATTGTCTGCAAGTTGATTCTGGATCCCTGGAATAAACTGTGCTATTAGGCGAATGTGGTTGTGAATTGCCCATCGCCATATCTTTTGTGCCAGCAGGCTCAACTGCATTGAGTGTGTCCCCCCTTGTTTGTTTAGATAATACATTGTTGTCATGTTGTCTGTTTTGACAAGAATGTATTTGTGAGTTATAATTGGTTGGAAAGCCCTTAATGCTTGAAAAACTGCTAGCATTTCTAGGTGATTTATATGCAGTTTTGTTTGATGTACGTTCCATTGTCCTTGTATGCTGTGTTGATCGAGGTGTGCTCCCCACCCTGTCATCGAAGCATCTGTTGTTATTACGTATTGTGGCACTGGGTCTTGGAAAGGCCGCCCTTTGTTTAAATTTATACTGTTCCACCATAGAAGCGAGAGGTAAGTTTGGCGGTCTATCAACACCAGATCTAGAAGGTGACCCTGTGCTTGTGACCATTGTGATGCTAGGCACTGTTGTAAGGGCCTCATGTGCAGTCTTGCGTTCGGGACAATGGCTATGCATGAGGACATCATGCCTAGGAGTTGTAATATCATCTTTGCTTGTATTGTTTGTGTTGGATACATGCGTTGTATGATCTTGTTGAAATTTTGAATTCTTTGTGGGCTTGGAGTGGCTACTTCCTTTGTTGTGTCTATTATGGCTCCCAGGTATTGTTCTACTTTGCACGGCAAAATGTTGGATTTTGCAAAGTTGACGGTGAAACCTAGTTTGTAGAGGGTTTGTATGATTTGATTTGTATGGTGTAAGCACTTTGTTAGCGAATTGGTTTTGATTAGCCAGTCGTCTAGATACGGGAATACATGTATTTGCTGCCTTCTGATGTGTGCAGCCACTACTGCTAGACATTTTGTAAAGACTCTTGGTGCGGTTGTTAAACCAAAAGGCAATACTTTGAATTGGTAATGTATTCCTTTGAATACGAACCGTAGGTACTTTCTGTGCGATTGATGTATTGGTATATGGAAATACGCGTCTTTGAGGTCTAAGGTTGTCATGTAGTCCTGTAGTTTTAGCAATGGTAACACTTCTTGTAGCGTGACCATGTGAAAGTGGTCTGATTTGATGTAGGTGTTTAGTATTCTGAGGTCTAGGATTGGTCTCAGTGTTTTGTCCTTTTTTGGTATTAAGAAGTACAGTGAATAGACTCCTGTGTTTGTTTGTGTGTTTGGTACTAATTCGATTGCATTCTTTTGCAATAGTGCTTGAACTTCTATTTCCAGAAGTTCGGAATGTTGTTTTGATAAATTCTGTGCTTTTGGTGGTATGTTTGGAGGGAATTTTAGGAATTCTATGCAATAACCATGTTGGATAATTGCTAAGACCCAAGTGTCTGTAGTTATTTCCTCCCATGCTTTGTAATAATGACCTATTCTTCCCCCCACTGGTGTTGTGTGGAGGGGGTGAGTGACATCTGAGTCACTGCTTGTTTGTAGGGGTTTTGGGGCTTTGAAATTTTCCTCTATTTCTAGGGAATTGCCCTCCTCTGTATTGGCCCCGAAAGCCTTCCCTGTACTGTCCCTGGTAGCTGGACGGTGTTGCCTGCGAGGTGCTGGCTTGTGTGGCCTGACCCCAAAACCCCCCTCTAAAGGGTGTCTTGCGGAAGGTGCTATAGGTTCCTCTGCTCTGCGGGGAGTAGAGTGCGCCCATGGCTTTAGCAGTGTCAGTGTCTTTTTTTAGTTTTTCGATTGCCGTGTCCACTTCTGGTCCGAACAGTTGTTTTTCGTTGAATGGCATATTGAGCACTGCCTGCTGTATCTCTGGTTTGAACCCAGATGTTCTTAGCCATGCGTGCCTTCTAATGGTCACAGATGTATTAATTGTTCTTGCAGCTGTGTCTGCTGCGTCCATAGAGGATCGTATCTGGTTTTTTGATATGTTCTGTCCTTCCTCAACTACCTGCTTTGCCCTCTTTTGTAGGTCCTTGGGTAGATGCTCGATGAGGTGTTGCATCTCATCCCAATGGGCTCTGTCATAGCGCGCAAGTAGTGCTTGAGAGTTAGCGATGCGCCACTGGTTTGCAGCTTGCACTGCGACTCTTTTCCCAGCTGCATCGAACTTGCGGCTCTCTTTATCTGGGGGTGGTGCATCCCCAGATGTGTGGGAGTTGGCTCTTTTCCGAGCTGCTCCTACTACGACGGAATCTGGTGGCAGCTGTGTGGTGATGAAAACAGGGTCTGTAGGAGGTGCCTTATATTTCTTTTCCACCCTTGGCGTTATTGCCCTACTTTTGACCGGCTCCTTGAAGATTTCCTTTGCGTGCCGAAGCATACCTGGCAGCATAGGCAGGCTTTGGTAGGAGCTGTGGGTGGAGGAAAGGGTGTTGAATAAAAAGTCATCCTCGACTTGTTCTGAGTGGAGGTTTACGTTGTGGAATTGTGCTGCTCTAGCCACCATCTGAGAATATGCTGTGCTGTCTTCTGGTGGTGAGGGCTTTGTTGGATATGCCTCCGGACTGTTGTCCGACACTGGGGCGTCATATAAGTCCCAAGCGTCTTGATCCTGGTCACCTTGGCTCATGGTGGTGTGAGCCGGGGAATGTGACGGAGTTTGTGCTGGTGAGACGTTAATTACAGGTGGAGGAGAGGGTGGCGGAGTCACCTTTTTCACCATTTTTGTTGGTGGCGCCTGGTCTGTTTGAAACTCCAGTCTCCTTTTTCTCCTAATAGGGGGAAGGGTGCTTATTTTTCCTGTTCCCTGCTGTATGAAAATAAGTTTTTGCGTATGGTCCACTTCGGTGGATTGCAGCTCTTCCTCAAACCTATGCTTTCGCATCTGAGAGGACAGTGATTGCTCCTCTGTATAAGAGCCTGGACCTGGGTCGGTTAAGGGTTGTTTCGGCACCGAAACCCTGTTTGTATCTTTTTTCGGCTCCGAGGTGGCTTTTTTCTTTTTTGGAGTCGAAACCTCTCGGCGTCGATCTTCGTCGGTGCCGCTGTCTCGGCGTCGAGCCGTTTCCACACCGCTATCTCGGTGTCGTTGCTTTTCTCCAGCACTTTCTCGATCCCGAGAAGGCTGCGTGCCGGTGTCTCGACCGGAGTCGGACGATCTCGGCACTGTTTGGGCCTTTTTCGGTGCCGATGGTCGGTCACCGAATTTATGGGTGGAGCCATGGCCTGGTGGCAGTGGCGTCCCCAGGGCCTTGTCACTTTTCTGATGTGTTGTTTTCGACGTCTTACTCACGGTTCTTTGATCGTCGAATTCTTCGGAGTCCGATTCGTGGATCGAAAAGGTTTCTTCTTCCCGGTGTGCTGTCGGCGTGGATGCCATCTGAAATCTCCTGGCTCGACGGTCACGGAGTGTCTTTCGGGACCGGAACGCGCGACAGGCCTCGCAAGTCTCCTCACTGTGCTCAGGTGACAGGCACAGGTTACAGACCAAATGTTGGTCTGTATACGGGTATTTGTTGTGGCATTTGGGACAAAAACGGAACGGGGTCCGTTCCATCGGCGTTGTTCTACACGCGGTCGGGCCGACCAGGCCCCGACGGGGGATAGAAAACTACCCCGAAGGGCACCGGAGCGCGTCGATCTTCGATGCGGTGTTGAATCTAACTACGCCGATCCCGAACGCAACAATACAGACGAAAATCTTCCGATATTTACTAACTTTCCGTTCCGAAACTCGGAGCGACAGGAACACGTCCGAACCCGATGGCGGAAAGAAAACAATCGAAGATGGAGTCGACGCCCATGCGCAATGGAGACAGAAGGAGGAGTCACTCGGTCCCGTGACTCGAAAGACTTCTTCGAAGAAAAACAACTTGTAACACTCCGACCCAACACCAGATGGCGAGCTATGCAGAACATGTGTATCTACAGCGACAGATGCCATCGAACCATATGTTTCCATGAAGTGGCAGAGATTATAGTGTTCCACTTTGTACCAACAACAATATAGTGTACAGCCTTGAACAAAGCGCAGAACGAAACTGTCAAACTAGAAGGAATGAAAACAGTTTCTGGGATGAAATCGTATTAGATAAAATACATAAAACCATCACATCAGAATGAAGCTTCTGCTCAGAAAATAAACTGAATTAAAATGAATTGCTACTAGGCCAAAGGGCACAAGCTCCAGGTGTATGGCTAAAATAATGTGCCCATAAAAGGCTGCTAAAATAACCTCAATGCTAGGTCCACTCTAACTGGTCTTACTGCAAAGAGAAGGTAACATCCCCCACACCTCCACCCCCACCCAACGGGGCCACTGTTTACGCTCTGGGACCCGTTTTTACATCTCTTGCACACACCAGTCAGGCCAAGTACAGGCTGGGCTGTGGCTGGAGAGCTAATACAAATTAGCCTCCAAAGTTACACTTCCCAAAACATTAAATACAAATCTGACCATTAGATTGGATTTTTATTAAATATAAAAATAAGGCTTTGAAAGGAGTCTGTAGCTGGTAGAGGTTATACAGTAAAGTATGTACTTTGACATTACTATGTGTCATTTACAGCTTGACCAAGAACAATGTTGTTCGGAACCCAGTCACTGGGGGAAAATGGCATTTTTAATGTCAGAAATGTTTCTCTCTTAAATATTATGCTCCCTACCTTCTGGGTAGCAAGGTGTGCTTCAGGTGACTTATTAAGTATTTTAAAATCAGGTTCTCTTACCTGTCCAAAGGGTGACTTTTGGCAGATCTGTGCAGCAAGGTACAAGATGCTACTGCCAGGCTATACAGGGTCGGCCTGAAGCCAAGTTTTCCTATTCACACTAGTGGATGACACAGTGAGTGCTGCAGTCTACCAGTGACATTTAACTGGTTGGAAATTGGTTTACCGGTGGAGGGGATGAAGCCCTACTCAAGCCGCAGCAACAATTTCTATCAGGGTGCATTTACAAGCAAACACCAAAACAACATGTGCTTAACCCTCTACTAGTATGGCACAAGAGCAGTCAGGCTTAACTTAGAAGTAATGTGTACAGTGTTTATGCACACTTCAAACAGTAATAAAGAGAAAACACAAGAAAAATCGCACACCAAGTTAGAAACATTGGGTAACATTTAATCAATTATTAGAAACCAAAGCAACAAAATTCCAATCAGCATAATCAGTGATAAACAAGTTCAAAGATCTAAGTGAAAATAGAGCCTAGAAGCACAAAGTGGCAACTGTGGGTATCTGATTGTGCAAGAACAGGGACAAAATCACTAGCTCAGGCTGACTGTAATAGAGCGCAAGCTGGATTCAGGGACCAAGTTAGGCCTGCTGAACAAAGAACCTTAAGTCCTGGTTGTGGAGTGTTACAAGATCCTGCGTCAAGGATGCATTGTGTAGTGGCGGTCCAGAGGAAGCTGCAAACCTGCAATGCAAAGTCCTTTGCCATCAGTGTGGATGCCATCGACGAGGGTGTTGCGATGCGAAGGCATGCATTGAGGATGCATTGTATAGCGGCAGATTTGAAACAGCTCTGAGGAGATGCATCGTGCTGCATTGGTTCTGCTCATAGAACCACAGATGAGCTGGTAGAGCACCTTCAGACCTACTTCCTGAGGTCCAGGACTGGTGTGCATCACATGGCGGGTAGGACTCATAGCAGGCAAAGTCCACGTACTGGGTTCAAGGTTTGAAGCCCTTTCTGCCATGTGTGTCTGATCAGGAGGCCAGCGAACAAAATATGTTATTTACCTGTAACTCTGGTTCTCCAGTATTGGCTTCTTTCATAGATTCACATGCTTGAATTGTTCCCACTCGTCAGACTGGGAACCCCCTGGTATATTTTACCATCACTAGTACATACTAAAGCATCACTCTATGATTAACAAGCATCTTTTCCAACCTATCCTCATTTTTCTATTATCTAAGCTCCAGACAATCAGACTGCCCTCATGCAGATGCTCTCCCACTGAGATTTTCTACCACACATTCGGATGTAGGAACAATAACTGACGGCTCATGAGAGAAAAGTAAGGTAGAAGCAGCATTGAAAAAATCCTGATTTAAATCATGTATAACCAGTGGCAAAAATAAGTTTTATGTAGAAGACCCCCACAGAAAGTGCCTCTACTATCTGCATTTGGAGCACAAGCCAGCTGACTGCGAAATGTGTCAAAACTCAAAGGATAGAGAAAGATGACTGCTTTAGCAATTTTGGAAAAAGAGATGGTGAAAGAAAGATCTACAGAAAAGCGAGATAAATGACCCTCTGAGAATGCTATTAGAAGTCAGGCATCAGATGGGGAACTTGGGAGGGAAAGGTTTCCCCAGGTGTACAAAATGTTAGTTAACAATACTCCGGGGGACCTGAGCTCACTGAGAACCAGATGGGAATCAGAGGTGGGGGCTCTGGATTAGATGGAATGGATGGAGGCCCTGATGGCGCCAAGGGTGCTGGTGATATCAGCAAGACTTCGCACAGTGCAATTCTATTATTTACACAGAGCATATCTGACACCACTCAGGCTGTGCCGGGCGGGTTTGCGCTCCACAGCTCAATGTCCAAGATGTGCCGGGGAGCCGGCGGACTTCTTCCAATGGTTTGGTCCTGTCTAGTGCTTCAGGTATATTGGGGCAGGATAGTCCAGGAGCTAAGCCGAGTGCTTGAGATGGAGGTGCAGATGTCCGCAAAGCTAGTCTTGCTGGGGGTGATGGAAGAAATGGGAGGTGCGCGAGTGAAGCGTGCTCTTGCGGGTACGGCCCTGCTGGTAGCAAAGAGAGATATTGCAGCAGCCTGGAACTCCTCTGTGGGTCTGTCGTTCCAACAATGGAGAAGGGGAGTGGACTGGTGTGCGGGGCAAGAAAGGATGGTGTATGAAGTGAGGGGCTGCCCTCGAAAACACGGAAGGGTTTGGGGGCGATGGCTGGGAACACTGGGTTAGGCCGTGGGCGGTGTTTCTTCGCCCCAGGGTCAGCGCCCGCAAAGCCGTTTATCTGTTAGAGTGTCTTACTGTCAACGGTCAATGATGCTACGGAATTGGATTTCATGATATATTCTGTGTCAAGTATCCTGCATTTGCTCTGTTAAAACAATAAAAAGTTGTTTATAAAAAAAAAAAAAAAAAAACAGGCATCAGGTCAAAAAGATTCAGTTGACCGGCTTA
The DNA here is from genome assembly GCF_031143425.1 of Pleurodeles waltl. Lineage (NCBI taxonomy): Eukaryota > Metazoa > Chordata > Amphibia > Caudata > Salamandridae > Pleurodeles > Pleurodeles waltl. The sequence continues at coordinate 555,338,917 of NC_090448.1, forward strand.
AATCATAAAATATAAAAGGTTGGGAGCCTGCAGATGAGATACTGAAAAAGAGGACTAGAAAGTAGTCTGGGGTGGATGCCAAAAACAGCCCTAAAAAAAGTGATGCAGACAAGCTTAAAATAGAAAAGTAAATGATGAACATTAAAAGGTATAAACTTGCAGTCAACAACAACCAACAATGTGAGAGTTGTAGTTGGCGAGTGGAAAGTCACTGACTTGAAACTTACTGGCAATGGGTAAGCTGAAAGAGGGAAGCGGGATAGGTTAGACACTGACAGAGGGCTCATCAATGAGAACATCGGCGTCAACGAAAGAGAGGTCGTGGACAGGAGAGTCACCGTCGACGAGGGCAGAAAAAGTTTACCATTGTCAAAGAGTAATGAGTCAACGATGACGGAGACACAGTCAACTAAAAAGATGCAGTCTAAAGAAGACTTGATGTCGACAAGCACAAAGACCAACAGTCAGCTACACTTAGTCATGTGTCCCAGGATATAGCTAGAGACAACAAATGGTTGAGGCAAAGAAATTACAACTTTCTAGAAGTGGCATTTGCAGAAATGTGACTCAAAATCCGACTTTACCATTAAAGTTGGGTTTAAATTACAATTCTTTAGACACTAAACTCGGCATTCCAATCTGCTCCCAATTGAGAGCTAACACTTATTAAAAGTAATAAGGCACCCCAAGTTATCCTGTGGGACAGGTAGGCCTCACAATAGTAAAAAAACAGATTAAGGGGGTTTTCACTACCAGGACATTTAAAACTTAAAAGTACATGTCCAAATTTTTCAAATATACTTCACCATGTCCTCTGGGCTGTGTAGGGCCTACTCTAGGTGTGACATATGTAGCAGAGAATGAGGTTTAGGCCTGGAAGGACGTTTATTTTGCCAGATCGAAATGGCAGCTTAAAACTGCACACACAGGCTGCAGTGGCAGTCCTGAGACATGTATTAAGGGGCTACTTAAGTGGATGGCACAATCACTGCTGCAGGCCCCCTATCAGCATTTAATTTACAGGCCCTGGGGTACATTTAGTACCACTGTATGGACTTACACATAAATTAAATGTGCCAATTACAAGTAAGGCAATTCTACTATGTTTAGAGGAGAGAGTACAAGCACTGTAGCACTGGTTAGCAGTGGCAAAGTGTGCAGAGTCCTAAAACGGAGGAAAAATAAAATGGGTTGAGAGTATCCGACGGTGAAGGTAAAAAGTTTGGGGATGACCCTGCAGACAGGACCAAGTCCAATAGCCATATAAGCAAGTTAAATAAACCAAAGGCCAACAGCCATATAAGCAAGTTAAATAAACCAATGCTTACATATTTTAAGGGCCACAGCACATACTCTTGAAACAGCAGTGCCCCGGTGTATAGTGTCTAAAGACAGCAATAAAATTAAGCAAAATCACGAGGTTGACCGCTTAAAAAGGGATATTTTCTCAGAGTTTGGCCAGCAATGCTTCACCCACTGCAGGTTACTATCCAGGCATCCTACTGCCAAAGTGAAGGGCAAAACAGAACAGGAAACATGAGGAGGGGAGACAATAGATGATACCTCTTTAACAGCCAACTCCCAGTGGCCCAGAACCTCATATTGGCACAAAACATTTTCGTTAACAACTGTTTGCCAGATAGGACCTCTGTGATTCTTGACAGTTGTGCAATTCCTCTCTTCATATAAAACCTGGTTACAATTAGCAGGTCATTGGTATGCTGATGACACACAAAAACAACTACAAGTATTGTGATGCTTCTATTGCACTTCCAGTTTAATGTGCTGCCTTGACAGATTGAGTAAACAATACAATACTGAAGTCTCCAAACCAATATCCAGAGAGAGTTTTTTCCCCTTTGACCGAGAATTTTTAGGAGCTCATATACAGTCCCACAGAAACAAATATTATATGCTGCAATGTGATTACCAAACAGTTTGAAAAATCCAGTTATAAGACATTAAGAAGTCTAGCACCAGTAGCGGCTGGCAGGGATTCCTGGGGGCGTGGCAGCACGCGGGGGGGAATTTGATAATATATATATATATTTTTTTTAAACGTACCTCTGCTCCCGCGCCGCACCTCTCCTTCATCGGCGGATACTGCAGGCACAGGGTCCCAGCCAGCCCTGCGGCCAATCCTGACGCTGCTAAAAGCAGCATCAGGATTGGCTGGGAGTGCCCATCCAGGGTGCTCCCAGGCAGACTGGGAGCCTGTGCAGGCTCTCTACAGCCCAGCAACTAGGTTGCTCCTTATGGAGGAGCTGCCCCTATCTAGCACAAAGAAATACTGTTAGTGATAACATCAACCCATACAACAAAACGTCTGATAACATTAAAGGGCAAATTAGCTACTACGTTGAAACCTGGCGCACTGAGGTACAGAAATACGAGCCTGAATAAAGGTATGGCTAAACTACTACGATTCTTGCCAGATGTCCTCCTCTACCAATATTACATTCTTCAAGCAGACAAATTGGACCACATGACTACAGCACAAAGATCTTCGTATTAATTAACTCTAAAGGACTGTATGTAGTTTGAAACCAGATACATGGATTTTGAATACATTAATCAATCACTACAGCCAAAGGTTCAAGCTCTGCATTTCGAACTAAGCTCATTTTAGAGCTGTGGCAATGTTATTCGGCAACTGAAAGGATTTCTCTTTTGGTCTTCAATTGCTAGCTTGAGTGAACTGACCAGCACCTAAAAGCAGTAAGATCCAATGACTGCTTCAGGTTTTGTTTCACTTCTGCAACATTAATGTTGGCTCTATGAAGTTACCTTCTATGGGCCCACTTATGAAACTGGTGGGAAGCAACGATTTTAACACTGGTGTTGGTGTACTATAATTTTATTTCTTTAAAGCTGCTGCTATCTTTCAGCCCATTTTTAACAACTGGAAGTAACAACCACTAGCAGCACCTTCTTTAATGTTTTAGTGGACGCAATGGCACATGATTTTTTTTAATCACTATGTCCACTGGCTTTTCCCTACTCACTCTTTAATCATGCATTCCATGTCCTTCCAGAGGATTTAAAACTGCCATTTCTGCAGACAAGAAGCGCAGGGACATTTAGTTACAGATTCTCGCAACACTGGCAGGAATGGCTAGGTGGAAGGAAGTTTATGATTTTAAATATAATAGCAATAGACTGATTTAAATATTTTTTAAATATCGAGAAGCTTGTATGGGGAATGGCATGGTTAATACGGTTGAACTTTGGGCGCAGCAGATAGTAATCAATGTTCTGTTTATTTCTGAAACTGTAGCTACGCAGCTCATAATGTTGAAAAGTTTGGTACGTATGAGAATTTCACTATCATCAACCCTACTTTAGTAGAAAAGGTAAATAATTAAAAATAATAACTCTTGTGATTGATAAGGACTTGTTCAGTGGTCTAGAAGCTCTTCCCTACACACCCACAATTCCTATGTCTAAGAGCATGTGTAAAACGTTGAAACCCACAAAGAACAACTACCCACTAACACAATTTACAGAGACAAACTAGTTCAGAAAAAGTATGTTCTTGATCACTTTTCTGACAGCTTCTACATTTTCCATGTGCAGATTCGGATTCCAGTGTACTGCCTTTGCAGCATACTGGAACAGCCCTGCACAACCCACTGGGATTGTGGGGAGGGAATACAGACAGATTGTGGTAGTTATAACAAGGTTCTCTTTTAGGCTGGTATGAACATCAAATTACCATTAAGGTATTTAGATGCATTTCTGTAGATAAAGGGATGGATAAAGGTCTGGAGCACAAGTAAAAATACTAAGACGTGGCACATTAAATGTAAACATGTTGCTGTAGTAGCATGATCATTTTTAAGGAAAATGTTTGCATTTCTTAAACAGCTAAAATATTTACTAAAACTGGCCTTCTGGAGATTTACTTATGGTAGTTGTATTTTCCTTCTCATTCGAGGTATTGAGACTGCACGTGAAACAATATGTGCTTCAAGATACTAATCCGAACTTTCATATAAACTGCTTACACACCAGTGGCCCAAAAAAAAAACACTGAAAAGAATATAACAAAAGACAATAGATATGGCCCAAAAGATTTTAATTGTCACCCAGGCATAAAGTAACTATCTATTCAGGTCCATTTATGTTCATGCCCTGTGTAAAATATTAAACCAATGTGCAGAACAACTCCCATACATTCTGACTATGAAAGTCTATATTCGATCAGTTGTGCTCTCCTAGGTTAACCAGTTTTGAATAGCATTACTTTGTATGTCAGTGGAAATACAGAAAGCACTGACAAAGAAGGGATGTCGCACCTTCCAAAACTTCTCATAAACTTGTTTGATGATAGATTCGTGGTTTGGAGACATGCACAAGAGGAACAGTAATTTCATGTGCACTGACTGAAGACCTCCAGGGGTAGGTTCCTTCCAATATACATTGTGGATCACTTCTCTTCAAGGATACACTTTGTTGGCTCAGGTATGGTCATTGAACTGGTACACTTTACTGACAGACAAGGTGTGTTTGCATGTTCTTGTTTTGTAGCAACTTGTCTGCAAAACCAGATTGAATCACCCATAGGTCCTGCTGTGTGATGCTCTATCTCAACCTCATTCATTGTTCAAAGGGTGAGAAATGTGCTGGTTTTAAAACACAACCTTCGGTAGGTAGCGGAAGAGATCTAGCACAGACTTCCTTGTAAAAGGAGTTTAGGAAAGGATTTTGAAGAAAAGTTCAATGCGTTTATCAGTTGTGGGTTTTAGGTTCTTGTGGGCCTTCAGAACTGACTCCTTTCTCCTCCATCTCCTCTGAAGTGGAAGCTGGCTCACCCGCCATGCTGTTCTTCTGTAACTGGGCAACCTTCTGACGGAGTCTCTGCAGAACATATTGTGCGGTTTGCGTCAAGCCATGCTGTGAATGACAAAACCAGCAAAACACATCTTTAACATGACAAACATAGCTCTAAGAACAGTAAAGAAGGGCTTCAATTACCCACATCATCACATGTACATTCAGGTTGCTTAACTCTCACCAAGCACTGCAGGCAACTTAGACAGAGGTACTTCCAGGCAAACATACCCCACCCCCCACCCACAGCGCCTTGAGGCCCTCCAGGGCGAGTAGCGCGCTCAATAAATTTTTTGATTGATTGAACATACAGACCTTACAAGTACAGCAGTACAAATACAGTACTGTATAGTCTGGACAAAATGGGACTGTACATACCTGTAAGTACAAACTTTGAAAGACAAGAAAGTTCCTAATCAGACATATATGTTTTCCACACTTTAGTGTGGATTAAGAACCAGCTAAGGACATCAGAGTTCAAGAGAGTCAACAGCGACTAAAATGAGAAAGAGCAGTTAAGGGAATGCGTGCCAGTGCCTGAGTGAGCTTAGGGAACTGAGGGCTAGAGTATGATGGGGGGCACCTGCTAGATAGCTACTTCCTTTGTTAGTCTGCTGAGTATTGAAAATGGAGAGAAACGCAGCTCTGAGCAGAGTCGAAAGGAGCACCAGTCGCCTTTACATTCATCATGGGCTCGCTCACTACAGCAGAGCAACAAGTTTAGGGTTTCTCACCAGCATGGAAACACCTAAAGGGCACGCTCACAGATCAAATGAAAGGCTTAAATGAGCAGAAAGAAATAAAAAGTGTGTTCACTCAGAGAAGTGACTAGAAAGGGTATAGCAGCAAAGAAAACCCTAAGCAACAAATGGCACTCTAGCTAATGTGACTACTTTATTCATTATAACAACCAGAGTAAACTCAGGGTGACTGTTTCGAATAGCTTTAGTGTTGAACAGCACTGTGAATGTGGTTTGCAAGCAAGAGGCCTTTTTGAGTGGTAAAAATAATATGTCAGAGGCATCTACAAAGCTCTCCACAACAATGGTCCTGCCTACCAGAAAGGCAGTATTCACTTCCACCAACATTCCAAACGCTCCCACTCTGCTGGTCTCTCACTAGCACACACCTCATGCAAACCCAAAAGCAGCAAGCACCTTCTCGTACTGCCTCCAAGAGCCTGGGACGGCCTCCTAGTCAATCTCCTTTTTTCTTTACTTCCGAAAGAAGCTGAAGACCTGGCTTTTGGAGTACACCCCCAGGGCTGGCCTCACACACCTACTAAAGAATGCCTGGACACCCTCACAGTTGATTAGCTTGCTATAAAAACACTGATAAGCACAGCGTTGCATAACATCACATACTGGTGTTATACTTCTTGATGCATGACTAAACTGAATAGGTCTTATTAAAGGTAAAATATTAATTAAATCAAGACTGCAAGATACATCACTTAATTTGTCCTTGACTGTCCCCCCCCCCCGTCCAGCTACACTTCAGAAGTGAAATAAAAGCCAGACTTCATGTAGGAGTCAAGAAAGGCAGCAGTTAAGATTGCATTGCATGTACTTCCATCACAATACTTACTTGTGCACCAAACCTAAGTTTAAAATTAGCACGTTTCTCACAAATTTAAAGCAGAGCGAAAATTAATGAGGCAAAGAGACAGCGCAACAACTAAGTACTACCTCAAAAAGCACGTAGCAAGAAGGTCCAGAACATGCTAGAGAACAGAACCTGCATATATAGTCAGTCCATCTCGAGTGCCGAAATTGACACTTTTAACATAGTAGGATGATGCAATCAACAACAAACAAGGGGATGCACTTAGATCAACTTGGCAGGTATCCACTAAATGCATCAACCCTTCATTCTTCCTCTTTTTTACGTGGTCATCAAGCCCAAGCAACCTGGCTCAAACAGGATTCTCTCCAAACGCCACAGGAAAGGCAGAATCATTACATTCTTGTGTCTGGATTGCCATATAAGTTTCAGTTAAGGTTGTTTCTTCTATCCTGGATAAACAACAGCAACCTTCTTTACACTGCTAAACTTTACTCACGTTCGCCAGAATATCTGCTATATTGCCATGTAACCCAGTGCATGGGCATGTCGAAAGAGGTGAAACATCCAGTGCAGGATCTTCTAATTCGTTAAAATTTGTTATTGAGAATTTTCTGCATAAGTACGAAATTCTAATACTGTTATTTTTAGCATGCAGTATAATATAAATATCCACACTACAGCATGGCAGGAAGAGACTGTACCAGCATAACTCTTCTATTCAGCTAAAAGTGGCTGGCACTTTTTCTCTAAAAAGGGAATGTTTGTATTTTTATATTTCTTTAAACTTAATAAAGGAGATTTAAACCTAGAAAGTGAATATTGTATTCAGACAATCTGCCATAATCAAAGTGATTGAGCATTTAATAGAAGTTTAATCTGAGTGAGTAAACTGTATCTCACTTCTTAAAAGTAAATGCAGCCATTTCCAAATTAACAATTTGCCCTCTTTCAACTACGCACCAATCAAACTTTTAGTCATGCTCTAGACCTAATTTATCTGACTCACAACGCACTTTCTTCAGGTCCAAACCGAGACCTTGCCTGACCTACTCACAATACAATTACATTAAAAAACGGGTCACACGTTACAACAAAAAGGCACCTAATTATTCAGGCCTATAATAAATAAAATCTGCTACCAAACTCTTCAATTAGCTCTACAAAACATTACCGAAGAGGTCTCCTTATTGACAAATTTAGGCTAGGCCATTAGCCTTCACAATACAGGAACACTTGACATTCTTCTACTCAACTCCTAGTTGATGGTAATATCTCTCCACAGCTTATGATTCATCTGATCATGATTTCTGCTGCGGTAATTGATAGGATATAATCTTTCTACACAGGTACAACAGGTTAAGATTCAATCCTCTAGAGACTTTTCCCGTCCTGGTCTTTGCGTGGAGCAATCCAGGCTCCTACTCTTTTACTATCAATCGTATATGGAGCCACTAGGAAACATTATAGTTAAACATGACATTGCCATTCATCAATATAGAGATAAACCTCCAACTCTACCCCAAAATGTCTTTTCTGAAGAATACAAATCAGTTAAAAATCTTCTGGAACTACCATTGTAACTAGGTAGTCATTTTTCCTCCTAAGCTTATGCTATAAAAACTGAATTTCACAGTCTTTAAAGAATCTTCACCCTTTTCTCAATATTGGTAAAATGAATTTCTCCATGTTGGCATTACCCTTTTCCTGGGTTTTCCAAGTCAGATCTCTTAGCATCATATTTCTCACACTTCATCATATAGCCAGTCTTACAAACTATGATTCTAAAAAATTCCACCCTCTATGAAAATTAAAACCACTGATGCCCCCAGAAGAGTTCATATCATCACTTAAGGCTTAATTCTTTCTGAACTATATATGTTACGTTTTTTTAAGTGTGCTTGGTAATCCAAACACCCATGTAAATACAACAATAACTAAAACTGTCTACATTCAGAAAGATGATATCTTGAATGTAGCAGATTGTGATTCAGATCTAAAAGGGAAATGGTAAAATTACAGAAATTAAAAGAGTGCTCTACTAAATCAACAGTAGATGTACATTTCCGTGAGCACAAACATAATGTCTCCCAGCTTAGATTTCAAGTACTGGAAACAATCAATAGTGATACAAGTCTAGACATACGGAGAAAATTACTCTAACGAGATCAGCTAGATAACATTTGACACTCTGCAGCCAAAAGGTATAGAAATGTGAGATTTTTAAAAACGTTCATTATTTGAGTGGTATACTCTCTACGATTCATAGAACACTGTAATCCTTTGGATATTTTGGATAGATTATACCAGGCGCTGCTCCTCTGCTAGGACGGAGGAGCGTTGCCCCCGCCAGCTGCAGCAGCTGCAAAACCTTTACTACAAAATGATAATAAACTACGGTTATTATTGTTTTGTAGTAAAAGTGGCGGGGATATGGACTGAGGGGGGAGTGTACAGCACTCCTCCTCACTGCCCATGTATGTTTGGCCGGCCGCCTCGGGCTGGCAAAACATACATGCACACTACGCTCTCTCCAGCCCAGCACTGTGTTGCCAGGGTGGAGAGAGCAGGCACAGGCTCCCAAGTCAGTCTGAGCGCGCCCTGGCTGGGCGCTCCCAGCCAATCCTAATGCTGCTCTAAGCAGCGTCAGGATTGGCTGCAGGGCAGGCTGGGAGCCTGTGTCTGCAGCCTAGGTGTGATGTGGTGGGGACGGCGGCAGCAGCGAGTGTAGGTAAGTGCATTTTTTTATTTTTTATTTACCCCCCTCTCCTCCCTGCACGCCACCCCATCCCTACAAAGCACCACAAGCTGCTTCTGGATTATACTACAGCTACTGATGATACAACAGTTGTACACTGCACTATTTTATTGCCATCTTTTGCCTGTTTATTTGAATATTTTTGTACTATGCTACATATCCTCTCCAAGCACTATGTAGCAACTCGTTACACTATATTACTTCCCCCCCTCAGTACATATGGTGTCATTCTGAAACCTTCAATCACTTACACCACATGGCTACACACATTCTAGTTTGTACGCCCTTTTTAACCTAGGAATGAATGTCACTTACTATAACATGCCAACAGTTTGACAGATGGCTGTTGGCACTGGCAGAAATATGTGATCCAATCCGGTACTCATCGAAGTTTGACTATCAGAAAGATTTATAGTTATCTGAGGTGCCCAAATTAGATTGCAGAAGAGCCTTGGTATGCATCTCACCAACTCAGATGCACAAGTAATTGTGCTATCGAATTGCAATGAGTCTTTACAATTGTCAGGCACCACATAGTCAGCTCCTTTATTACAAAATCATACACTTCAAAGTGACTGCTACTTCTGACTGAGACTTGTGATCCACGTGCATATACCATAAAGGAGAACTCAGAAGAGCCATGTTCTAAATCGGGAATCTCTTCAGTTTCAAAGGTAAGGCTAGTCATAAGATGTACTGAGGTTTTCACCCCGCACTCTAGCAGAGTATAGGCACTTGCTACAACCCTATAGATCTGGATCGTTGCTTTACAAAAGCTCAAACCTTCATGGCCTACATTTTTAACTACACATTTGTTGTGTATTTCCACATGAGGTTTGTAATTCTTTTTTTTTTTTTACACCTTGTCAGGAGAGTGCTTGACTTTAACAATTCAGATGCTGATGTGCTCCACACAAATGTGGTTTTTCACACTTATTTCACCTCTAATAGGAGATATTTTCCTCTACATCCGTAGTGTGTAAGTGACTTTGCCACCCTCTAGATTTTTAGCACATTGTGGACTCGGCTGGATATATACACTTAAGACATTTGCATCTTACAGATCTATCATTTAAATACTACAGTTTACTGTGTTTTCATGATACATCTGGTGCCATCTTTATATTTTTAGATTACAGCATACCCTAACACCGGATTATCTGTGTTCTTGATTTCAATTTTGAGTATTTAAAACTGCTTATTTCAACAAATGTAATTGAAGTATTTACTTCTAATCTGACTCATGCTTTCTTGTTGCGCATCACGACTTGGACAACACATTAATTAACTGTATAGGGCTTTTTATAAATAAAAGTTATAAATAAATGCATGATTTTTTTTCAACTGATTATTCATTTTTTCTGATTTTCACTTTACACCATTGTATTTTGGAACTCATTTGGAGACTAACAGCCCCCAAACGAAGGAGATCTATCTGAAGTGCACTGGGGACATAAAATAATGTACACATTCAGGGGCATTTTCTAAATGGTGTCGATGTTGCAATGAAAGTAGGCCATGATCTATAAATGGACCATATGCCACGTTGTGACAACCAACAAAACAGTGAGGGAATAAAAGGAATTATTGTGTATAAAATTATGGACAGCACTGCTTGATTTGAAGCAGGATTTATCAACGAAAGCATTGTATCTATGATTAGTCTTGTGTGATGTGATGATAAATGGCGTAGGTATTCATAAGACCTGGACTGGGTAAACAAAAGGAGCCCCGACACAAATGCTAAAAATAACCCTTCTTCCTTCATCACCTTTTCCAGTCTCTCTCTTTTCATTTATCCGTTCTCTCTCTATTCTCTCTCTTCTCCCTCTCTGATTGCTTTCTCGCTTCCCTCCTCCTTACTTCTTCTCTTTCGTTCTCTTGAAGCCTCCCCCTGCCTGCTGCAATTAAACTTCGGAAAGAGGGGGAAGTGAGAGAGGCAACAAGAACAGCCCCGTGCTTTCGAAACCAGCTCCCAGAGGCTTCAGCCTATTGGAGAAATGCCTGGTCGAATAAAAGGCCTGTTCAGCCCTAATATTTATGAGTGTTTTGCACCCTGGAACATAAAGTGTTCCTAGACAGCACAACATGAGTAGATAAAAGTTAAGACTGATAGAGAATCAGATCGTGTATACCGGGAACCAGCCACTGCCTTTATGGCTGCTACTAATGTTAATCCAATAACAGAAATAGTAGTAAGGTAATCACATCCTTGAGTTACTGCTCTAGTCCATTCCAGACACTAACAGTCTATGTAAAGAACATTACTACAACATTTATTTACTTTTTGCCAGACAGTCCAACCACTATAGGGGGGAACTCTAAGAGTGATAAAAAAGGTACCCTAAAAGGCATGTCTAACCATGGTTACAGGTAAGGTTTTTCCATCATACCATCGATCAATGTTTACTAATAAAATTACAGTACCTACACAGAAACCGATATTTGAAAAAATACCTGTAATATGTGCATTCCTTTGAGGGACACCACGGCCAGTTCACAAAGTCCATCACAGGTCAGGTCGACATATGCCATGGAAAGCAAAGGACTTGGGAAACTGCGCTTCCAGAGTAGGTGGTACTCTCCATTAGACTGGAAGGAAGAGTCTAGCCCAGAGTCTCCTGAGCTCCAGTACTTGTAACATAGAAGCTCCTGGGAAATGAAAGACAAAACAATAAAAATAGAAGATCTAAATCACACTGCAAGCATATGCACCTAACAAGAAATCCATGAAAACTAACCCAGACTATCCAACGATTTTGGAACACCCAAAAGCATAAAAACATAATCAAGCTTTCCAGAGCCCTCAAACTAGGGTTGGACAACTAGAAATGCTGCTACTATAAGAATATACTGCCCAACTCTTTTAAAAGGATGGTCTGAGGTACACAGAGTACATACACTGCCATACCTGCCCGTATGTGCCCAGCAGGATCTCTCCAACACCGTCAAAATCAATGTCTGTCACCAAAGCGCACAAGACGCTGTCATACTGGTCACTCTCCGGCAGAACCAGCTGGTCCTGAAGCCCCCTCTTCAAAACATTCCTGCGAGTAAAAAGATATATCATTAGCTCCTCATCTGAATTGCTGTGCTATCGCCCTTGACTGCACTAAGAGAAAGCTCTGCATACTTAAGTTGGCTCGAGAAGTTAGAGGCAGAGCTCCAAAGTTGTAATTATGTTATGTTATTGAGACTTATATAGCGCCAGCTACCCGGAGGCCTCGTAGCGCTGTGAAATTGACTATTGTGGCACTCTTAAAGCTGAATTTCCTTTCAGGATCTTGTCCATTATGCAGTGGGTGAGATGTTGCTCACCTACGACTGAAAACAGCAGCAATAATCCTTTCAGATCAGATTTTCACTTTCTGTGAAGAGTGCAAACATATGAATATCACAAACATTGATTCCTATATAGAACAGTTCTTGGTAAACAACACACCACAGAAGGAAACATCAACCCAAGCAGCCTTCACAAACTGCAGTTGCTACAAAAAATATCTATTAACTTGCACCAAAAATGAATACCTTGAGACTGTCTGAAACTGCTTCAGGATATTTAAAAGTAAATACCCGAAAGAATTCCATGGATATTTATCTTTTCAATATTTTTTTTTTTACATCCTTAAAGAACAACACTTAGTTTTACTGTGGAATTTCCAAAGTATCAAAGGACATTTTAGAAATGAACACTTTTGTTAGCCTTTATGAAATATTTCCAAATTATTATTGTATTACATAAGTGACTGCTGCCTGTGCTATGATGAGTTAGCTGGTGCTGTCTAACTTATAGGCACAATAGGAAACACAAGGTTTCACTAATTAGTTAAACCAGTATACAACCTAATATTTCACCGAGTTAACTGCTTTTCAGATCCAACCAGGCACGTATCCAATGTCTGCATCAACGAGGCTTCTTACAAAACTTTAGAAAATGTCCCATTGCTGTAATTTGGGAATGGTTGGTAACATGTCTTTATTGGACAGTATTCGTCATGTCATACATGCAAAAATACACTTTTGTATGGCATTACATGATAACAATCAACTGAATAAGCAACATGCACACATCACCAGTGACTCAAATGAGCAAGTTACGTACCTTTGGTAATGCTGTTTTTGGTGGATACTCTTTTCAGCTACAGTTTCCTTACCTTGTGAATTTCCCACAGGACCGGACTGGACCCGCAAAACTCAAAAGTAGTGCTCATGCACACCAGCAGTTGGTGCTACAGTAAATTCCATTCGGCTCCAAAAAAAGAAGAGCTGAGGCGCATATAAGCACCACCCATGCTTGATGACGTCAGTTCCTTTCTTTCCACATCTTTGGACGCAGTTCCGGGGCTTCACTCCTCCTTTCTTGGCTCTGTGAAAAGAGTTTTCTGCAGAACATTTTCCAGTGTGCAATGGATATTATCCCCTAAAATGATAGAATTCAATCCTTGTAGGGACTGTCACAAAGAGAAGTCTATGAAAGATCCCCACAAGGGTTGCCTCTGTTTCAAAGTTCTTCACATGCGTCCATGGTCTGCAAAGCCCTGATAAACCCTTCTGGGGGCTGCCTCTTAGCCAATGCTTAGCAGATTTTAATGCAGAGGTGTATTCATCGAAAGATGGTCTGTTTCTGGGCTGTTTTGCCCTTCTTTGCCCGAGAAAATCCCACAAAGAGCCGATCATCCACCCAATGTCTTCTGGTACGACGGATGTATAAATGGAGTACCCTTCTGGGGCTCAGACAATGGATCCCCATTCCCTACTTTGAGGGATAAGGCAGAGCACAGAAGGTCAGAAGCACAATGGCTTGTCCAACATGAAAAGGCGTCACCACCTTTGGTAGTCTGAAGCTTCGAAGCTGCTCGGAAGGTCATAGTTTGGAAGTAAGGCAAACATTTGCTCCTGCAAGCAGAGTCAAGGGAGCCAGGCAGTCAAGCAGCCATGCAGGGAGGGGTACACTAGGTATTAAGAGTGCAGTGCCCACCACTGTGCGGAATCATCCGGCCTAGAAGTCAGTGCAGCTTGTACCCAGGAGTCTGCCTGCTCCCTCCTTGACTGGTTTAACTGATCAGCTCCCAGGTGGTCCGCGTAATCACACCTAGCAACACCACCCACTAGCCTCCTGCTAACACAACCACCCATCCATTCCTGTGGTGAAACTCAGAGGGCCCCGTGCAAAAGCTGCGCACACAGAGCACGCTCTGCTCGCTGTGCGCTCACTGTGTGTCTGCCATGTGTTCTGGTGTGCCACAGCCTGATTGGGCTTGCCTGGGCTTATCTCGTGCTGCACCTGGATTCATGCTGCTGCTGATGTTTACTTGGAGGAGGGGCATAGCGCTTATAAGGCAGTTTAGTGTACAGCAGCGCTGGGTGCGCTCAAACAACACTGGACCAGGCCACCATTCTTTCTTGGTCTACTCAGGATGAGGATCAGTCATCTGCAATGGGCAAAAGTAAGTTCACCTCTGTGAATGCGATCTTAAAGCTCCATTCCCCCGCCGATTGACCCCCCCCACCCCCCTCCCCACCCAAAATGATTCACAGGGTAAAATCTCCATTGTAACTTTTTTTTACCTCTGCTGAGGGAGTCTTGAATGAAAAAGTTCACCTCTGTGGAGAAATAACTGGCTTTGCACTCTTCAGGTCCTCCCAGCACCCCTGTGACTCTAGGTTGTTCTGAACCATCCTTCCTTTAATAAAAGGCCTCAAGGGGCCTAAATAACTTGGGGGCTATTGAAGGGGCAGTGGCTGAGAAGGACATTAATAACATGAGGTTATAGGGCACATCACTGCTGTTGCCACCACGAGGGTGTTTGTGGCTGACTCCTCAGACCCCCTGAGCTAGTTGTAACCCCTCTCCTTTCAAACACTGGGTTTGGTGGTCATGGTAGTCCCACCACTTTGTGTAATTCCTCATCTGACTTGGTCATCAATCTCCATCCTGCAGCCACACCATATGTTGTCATCTTGGGTAATGATCTCCTCCTAAGGAAAGGGTTGAGTAAGAATTGTAGTCAACTCAAACATAAGGTGATGCATTGTTTGGTTGGTCATTAATATGATCCGGCAAGTTAGTTAGACTGGGAATAGTGTTAGGTTTGAGACAGAGTAGTGGTCAACTTTAATAAAGCAGGTGCGGCTTCCCAGGTTCTGGCACATTTTTCACCCTCAGTGTGCAGTCCATCTGTTTAAGGGTCTTCCTCTTGGGTTTTTGCTATAGGCAGCCCCAGCTGCAACATTCCATTCATCTCTCTGCAACAGGGTGGCTTGGTCACAAAGCCAGCTCTGCATCACTCATTTATCACTGCTAATAGGTTTGAACTGTGGCCACTGTCCATAATTGTGACTGACATCTATCTAAGCTAGGAAGAGAAGGTGCTAGCAAAGGTGTTCTTAGAAAATTTCCATATATATAGTTTCTTCCCCCTCTAATGCCATTGATGTTGTAAATTGGAACGTTGCTGCCCTTAAGATCAATAATCTGTGTTTGTTTTTCATGTCATCATACTTGTGAAAGAGAAGGCAACTCTGTTGACCTTAGTACAGAGCGGGCAAAGCCCCATAATGGATACACAGATAATGTGTTACTATGTACTTGTACTAATGACAAGAGTAACAATAGTTTGAACCAGTGCAGTCATGATATAACATTTGGTGCAGATTATCCACTTACTGTTTGTCCACTTGCAGCTGGAATAGCTCACTCAAAAGCCCCTAATGTCCATCTCCCCTAACCATAAACAAAAGGAAATCATTGTGGCAACACAATGCTTTGATGCAAGAAGGGAGGTTACTTTGTTAAGTTGGAATGTTGAGAGTCTAAAAACCAAGCTGAGGGATAGTGACTGACGCAAGTTTAAGGAAAAGTTTGATTTTTGTTTGATGCAAGAGAGCTGCGCTATTAGGGACTTACTTTAGGCGAGGTTATTCCAATTTTCAGATACTGTCCAAAGGCCTAATGTGGGTCGACCGTTGGGAGGCTTGTGCATTTGGGTGAAAGTAGCCTTAGGTAAAGCAAACTGAAACAAATTCCCTAGCTATCCTATGCCCAAAAATACCCTTGGGAAATAAAATACCTCTTACTTTTACTACTACACGTATATAATAGAAGTATGAGCAAGTCGTCAAAATCTCCAAGATTTGGGCAGTTAGATGCCATGTTAAATATTCACTAGAAGAAATATACTACAATAATTGGGGTGGGGGAGCTAATGCCACTTTCAAACAGGCTGGTCTAATCAGAGAGATTGCAAGAGATGTAAATGCCTATTGGGCTATCCCAACTCGTGCCCAGATGGTTAGAGCAGCTGCACAGAAAGTGATTTTTTCATTAACCCATAGATTGCATGCACGCAATGGTAGATCTATTTCTGACACCCAGACAGGGCCCACATTTAAAAGAGACCATTAAAGAAGTTGTACTACCTACATAGTTCAGACCTGCTGTGAGCACTATAGACCAAGCTTTGAGATTCCTGGCAATCAAATGGAAGAATGTGGACTGGGGGAGGAGGGGAATTTGTATGTGGTCTTCATAGACCTTAGAGCTGCATTTGATTTGATCCACAGGAATAAGCTATGGTCAACACTCTCTAATATGGGGGTTCCATCAGGCCTTTTGAATCTTATCACCCGACTTCATGAAAACACCTATGCTCAAATTAGATGTGGTAAGGAGGGTGAGCTGACAGATCCCGTAGCTATTAACAGAGGAGTCAGGCATGGGTGTGTCCTGGCTCCCACTCTTTTATTGCTTTACATAAATAACTGTATTCGTTATCTAGAGAACTGCACAAACGATTCGCCAAAATTGGCTGGAAAGAAAATCCCGTGTTTGTTGTATGTGGATGATACAATCCTGTTAGCTAAATCACCCATGGGAATTCAAAACCTGGTCAATCAATTCTGTGCCTTTTGTAGGGATTATGGGCTTGATGTTAATGCCAAGAAAACAAAACTTATGATATACATTACTTTAAGGAAACGACCACGCGCCAAAATCGAAATGAATTCAATCTCGTAGGAGAAAGTAGAAGAGTTTGATTATTTGGGCATCAGATTATCGACCACAGGAAAATGGGAGGCAGCTATCGATAAGGGGGCACTTATTATAAGTCAAAGAGGTGTGGCCCTAGCACGCAGGTCTAGAAAGGCTTCGAGTCCCCCCTTGATCACAATCGCGGAGATCTACAATGCCCAAATCCGTGCGGCGGCCCTGTACGGTGCAGAACTTTGGGGACTGCACAGAAGATTGGACACTTTACAAAAAAAGAAAATAATTTCCTTAGACAGGTCTCCCGGTTAGGGATGGGCACTCCAATTACCCCTCTCAGGCTCGACCTAGGATTAAATAGCATCAAATACACAGCGGCCCTGAGACCACTTTCTTATTGGATCTGTCTATGGAGAACTGCCGAGCTTGAACCATTCAGGGTGGCGATAAGAGAACTTATAGCTTCTCCCCAGGGCCCGACTAAAATCCTTTGGTTGCAGGAGATGCGATCTGCCTGGGTTAAAATAGGATTTCCCCAATATTGGGAACACCCGGAGTTGATTCCCAACAACGCAAGGCAACTTGTTAAAAGAAGATATTGGGAGAAAGTCAATGAAGATACACAACATCAAAATGGGATGGGCAGGCTAACAACAGAATTTCTCCAATTCAAACATTAACCCTGCCCCGAGATTTTCATGAATCTTCCTATGCCTCCATTTGCTTGTGGCCTATATCTCCAGCTCAGATATGGTTCCCTGCCTATTAACAACTACACGGCTCATTGGTCATCAAGCAACTTTTTAACTGACAGATGCATATCCTGCCCTCATTGTAAAGAAACAATTGAGCATATCCTGTTTTTCTGTCCTTTATACAAGAGTCCCAGAGGAAAGTGGGTCATCCCCTCTGCAAAAATGTGTTATTGCAGGACAGAGCTGATGCCACCAGAATATGTAAATATGATACATCCACACTGGTAGCTTCCTCAGTCACTATATTTGTATCGGAGGCTTGGTGTATCCGTCGTAGGCACATTTCTGCTAAGGGCCCTCAAGTTGGCTAAGCTTTTGTTTACCGAGGGAGATTCCAATAAGATGCATATTTCTTTGTTCTTCCTTTATCTTTCAGATGCGCTATGTACCCTGTCATTACTATGAATTTTTGGAACTTTTATGTGGCATTTTCATGTATTTTAGTAGGAACTCACGGCCTTTTATATGAGTAATAGAGATTGCACAAGTTTATAGAGATGTTCTTTTATGTGAAATCTGCCACGCCACCTGACTAATTACTCTTTTTTGCTCTCAAATTAGCTAAAAAAACCTGAAGTATAGTCACATGGAAACTAATAACGGTTTATATTTGCAAGACAGCCACAAGTTCTTCTTTTATAATTAATTACCTTATCTATGTTTTAATTATTGTATTTTTAAGTCTGACCATAGCCTCAGTCTTGAGGATATTACTGTAACATTTTAGACGTCAATTGGTTATCAGGTCTTATTAGCATTTTTTATGATTGTTATTATGAATTATGATGAGTTATCGTGATCTCAAATGATTTTAAACTACTATGTAAGACTGTAATGTTTCTAAAATGGTCTAAATTCTTAGACCGAATGAACTTAAATAAAAATAAATACTACCTACATACTAAAAGGGACTAGTTTATGGTGCGACAACTGATATGGAGATTTTATCAACACACAAAAGTGATTATGATCTGTTGGTCTTCCATCTCAAAAGACAGCTCTTTCCTTAAAAACTACGGTTTATCCATTACAAATATTAGGAAAAATGTGAAATGGCATAAAATCATTAAGCCCCCATTCCCCCAATCAATGAGTCTGTTTATAAAACAATCCCCAAAATGTGGTAGCGTTTCTTAGATCATTTATCCAATCCTATCCTCTTGTACTTTGGAAAGAACATTCAGTTATTTGACCAGCTCAGGTACCTTTTCACAAGAAACCTCTCTCAGGATTAAACTCAACAAGAAGGCAAATAATGATTTAATAGGGAGTGTAAGTTAAAAAAGTAAAACTGTTTCAGGCAATACACTTGGGGATAAGTGAGGTTTATAAAATATCCTAAAACAGTATGTATGCAGTGCATCAATAAGCTAAACTTAATTGGGATCATAGGCTCTATGAAGATTTTCTGGACGCATCCAGGCACAATGCTATAAGAATGTTTTGCAACCAAGTGTCTCATGGTGCCCAGAACTCTATTATGAAACCAGAGGTGCATGGCCAGTCAAGTGAATGCATGAAGCATTTTGAGGCTTTGATTAACAATTGAGTGGTACCTGAGGTTTCTAATTCCTCAAGTGAAACTCGTCCAGCTGGGCATGATCTGGAATCAGGAAATCTAGCTTTTTTTCCACTGCAAGACATGCTGTCAACCATTAATGCCCAAAAGAGGGACAAAGCTCCAGGTCTGGAGAAAATACCTTCAGATCTCCTCATGTCACAAATTTGGGCCGAATTAATAAATAATATCTCTAATGCAATAATCTATGGCACCTCAATACCAGACTCCTGGAGAGGAGCTGAGATGGTGCCAATTTATTAAACAGATAGTTGTACTGACCCCAGCAACTATTGCCGAATTAGCTTAATAGATAATCTGCAGAAAATATTTTGCAAACAGGTGTTGGATAAACATTTAGCCTGGATGATAGATAACATTTTGAGGGAGTTCCAAGCGGGATTCAGGCATAAGATCAGCACCAATGACCAGGTCTTTCTCTTGTAAACATGGAAGTCAAGTCCATTGATTTTGCAAGAGGTAGCTTATATGTCACTTTTGTTAATCTACAAGCAGCCTTTGACAAGGTCCCAACAGTGAGGTTGAGGGAGGTCAAGGCTTCAAAGGGTGTTTCCCATGATTTAGTGGATTCAACTATACGTTTACACAGATAATTTTGCTCCAGTTTGGTGGGGCCACAATGGAAAGGAGACTGAAAGGATCAAGGTCAATAAGGGTGTTTGCCAAAGCTCTGTCTTGGCACTCGCCCTTTTCCTCCTCATCATAAGCAGGTGTATTGATTACTTAATTGTTAGAATGATTTGTCAGTCTTGCCAAGTAAAGAAGGTGCCTGTGTTCTTGATTGTAGACTATACCTTACTTATTACTAAAACACCAAGAGATTTGGAAACTTACTCCAGAGGTCAGTAACTTTTTGCAATTTACACAGTTGGAAATGAATATAGAGGAAACAACATAAAAAATTAAGGGGAAAATAAGACTAGGTAACAAAGTTTTTGAAAAAGTAACTTAGTTTGATTACTTGGGTGTTAGGATATCAGATTTGCATGTCTGCCTTGAGCACATTATAAAAAAGTACACCCTGCTTAAACATAGATAGAGTGCGTTAAAAGAATGTTCACACGTGGAAACTTCCACCCTGAAGCACCAGTTTTGGAGATTTATAAAGTCCAGGCAACGAGTGCTGGTCTTTATGGATCTGTCTTCTGGGGTTACTGTAACATGGATAGGTTTGAGAAGGCAGAAAATGCTTTTATAAAGGCCCGGTTGAAGCTTTCAAAGAATGCTCCGTTAATCCCTATAAGATTAGATTAGGGCTTGAAATCAAACACAAGCTTTGCTGAGCTCTGCCCCACTTTATTCTGGATAAGATTTGGTCTCCGGAAGAGCTGAGAATTTACAAGGTCTCCTTGACATAATTTCGTATTCACCTGTGATAAAAATTCCATAGCTGAAAAATATGAAGGCTTTATTAATTAGCCTAAGGTTTGGGGAATACTGGCAAAAGGTCTCATGAATCAGCAACGATTGTTAATTGTGTAGTAAAGAAAAGATGAACAAGTTACTTACCTTCGCTAACGATTTATCTGGTAGAGACATATTCTAGTTGCAGATTCCTTACCTTAGAATTTCCCCAGGCACCAGAATGGATCTGGAGATTTTTCTTCGATCAGTACCCTTGCGTGTCATTAGGTGGTGTTGGTCGACTTTGGGGGGTGTCGTTGGCATTGTGGTCGCCGTGATGATGTCAGGCGTCGTACCTCAGCACGGTGATATCAGATAATGACTTTCCACGCTAAAGCGCAGAGCCATGAAGAACACTGAAAATGGTGTGCCAGAGCCAAGGCCCTGAATGGGGAATCCCTGTCCCTAGAAATAAGTTCACAAGCGGAGAGGATGGGTGGGCTGGTAAGGAATCTGCAACTAGAATATGTCTCCACCTGATGAATCGTTACCAAAGGTAAGTAACTTGTTCAACTGGTACAGGCTTCTAGTTGCAGATTCCTTACCTTAGAATAGATACCCAAGCAATGCCATCCTCAGTGGTGGGCTGCCAACCAAGATCATACTAGAAAGTCCTGCAGGACAGAATGACCAAAGTATCCATCCCTGCAGACCTGACTGTTCAAGCAGTAATGTTTAGTAAACGTGTGCAGGGATGCCCATGTTGCTGCCTGGCAGATATCCAAGACAGGAACTCCGTGTGCGGACGTTGTGGTAGCAACAGTTGCTCTGGCGGAATCAGCACGCAAACCCTCGGGATTGCTTCTTGGCCAAAGCGTAGCACATTCTGGTGCAAAGTAGTACCCATTGTGAGATGGTACTCTTTTGCACCACCTTCCCTTACCCACACCCACATAGCCAACAAACAGTTGATCGTCCACTCAGAAATCTTTAATACGATTGAGGTAGAACGCCAAATCTCTTTTTGGATCCAGGCGGTGGAGTCTCTGCTCTATATGAGAAGGATATGGAGGTGCATAAAAAGTAGGCAATGTGACGGACTGGCCTACATGAAAACATGTAACTACTTTGGGAAGGAATGAGGCCCTAGTGCGTAACACCACTTTGTCAGGGTGCACAGATAAAAATGGGGACTTGGAAGAAACAGCCTGAAGCTCACTCACTCCAGTGAATGCAAAAAGAAAAACTGTTTTGAAAGTAAGGAGCTGTAACGGACAATTGTGTAACGGCTCAAAAGGAGCACACATCAAGTAAGTAAGGACAAGATTGAGGTCCCACTGAGGCATGATAAATAGAGTGGGAGGAAACAAATGGGTGAGACTCTTAAGGAAGCTATCAACAATAGGAGACTTTAAAAGGGCAGGTTGATCAGGCAATCTAAGAAAGGCTGAGATAGCCGATAGGTAACCTTTAAGGGTACCCAAAGCAGAGCCCTGCTGGGCCAAAGAAAGAATGAACAAAAGAACCTCAGATAGAGGAGCAGAGAGGGGATCCACAGACTTGTTGGTACACCATGCCACAAATTTATGCCGACAGACGTATACAGATTGGTGGAGGGACGCCTGGCTGCCAAAATAACATCACAGACTGCGGGTGCTAGGTCGAAAGCCATCACCGGCAGCTGCTCAATCTCCACGCATAAAGGCGAAGATTGGACAGGTTCGGTGGAGAACCGTCCCCTGCTGCTGCAACTGAAGATCCTCCTGAAGGGGCAGTCTGAGTGGAGGATCAGTGGCCATGCTCAGTAGCTCTGGATACCATACGCTCCGTGCCCAGTCCGGAGCCACCAAGATTACTTGGCCCGGTCGTTCTTGATCTTCTTCAGAACTCTGGACAGAAGTGGTATAGGAGGAAAGGTATAAAGGAAGCCGGAGCTCCACTTGAGACGAAAAGCGTCGCCGGGCGAGTTCAAGCATCTGACATTGCCCGTTCTCTATGGAGGCGAACAGATCTAACCAAGGCTCTCCCCACTGCTGAATGAGACCTTGTGCCACCTCCGGATGGAGACGGCATTCATGATTAGCTATGCATCGATGACTGAGTTTGCTCTGGCGTTCAGAGAGCCCGCCAGATGTTCAACCACCAAGTAAATGGCCTGATGTCCCAGCCATGGCCAGAGGCACAGAGCCTCCTGACAAAAGGTCCAGGACAACACTCCGCCCTGTTTGTTGCAGTACCACATGGCAGTCGTGTTGTCCGTGAACACCTGCACCAATTTCCCTTTGAGAGCGGGAAGAAATGCTTTCAATGCAAGCCTGATCGCCCGGAGCTCCAAAAGATTGATGTGGAGCCCAGACTCCGCCGGAGACCAGAGACCTCTGATCTCCGCCTCTCCCATGTGGCCACCCCATTCCAGAAGTGAAGCGTCTGTCACTACTGACAGATCTGGCTGGAGAAGGGAGAGGAATCTGCTGTTGACCCAATCCTGATTCGAAAGCCACCACTGCAGGTCTTTCGCAGTCCCCTCCAAGAGCTGGACCATGTTGGAGAGATTTCCCTGATGCTGCGCCCACTGGAACTTCAGGTCCCACTGCAGAGCCCACATATGCCATCTGGCATGTGTCACTAGCAGGACGCAGGAGGCCATGAGGCCCAGCAGCCTCAGAGTCATTCTCACTGAAACCCAGGATAGAGGCTGAAAGGTCAGAATCATAGCCTGAATATCTTGGACTCGCTTTTCGGGAGGAAGGGCCCGAAACTGCACTGTGTCCAGAACAGCTCCAATGAAAGGGAGCATTAGATACGACAGGCGCGACATCAGCACGTTTATAGTGAACCTTAGTGTGTGCAGGGGGTTCGCCGTAGTCTGAAGGTGGGAGACGACTTTCTGGGGCATGTCCGCCTTCAACAGCCAGTCGTCGAGGTAGGGGAAGACTGAAACACCCAACCCACGCAGATGAGCTGCAACCACCACTTTCGTGAACACCTGACGGGCTCTGGTAAGGCCAAAGGGAAGCACAGTAAATTGAAAGCACTTGTGACCTACCACGAATCGTAGGTGACGTCTGTGGGAGGGCAAGATTGGGATATGCATGCCCAATGCTACCATCCAGTCTCCTGGGGCCAAGGCAAACAGGACTGGAGCCAGGGTGAGCATTTTGAACTTCTCCTTTTTGAGAAAGAGATTGAGGGCCCGAATGTGTAGGATAGGACTTAAGCCCTTGTCCTTTTTAGGCACCAGAAAGTAGCGGGCATAACAACCACAACCTACTTCTGGCACAGAGACCCTCTCTATGGCTCCCTTGGCCAAAGGAGCTGTGACTTCCTCGCGGAGAAGTGACAGATGAGTCTCCTTTAGTCGGCCGTAGGATGGAGGCATGGCTGGAAGGGCAGTCTCGAAGGGGAGTAGCCCCTTTGGACGATTTGCAAAACCCACCTGTCCGAAGCGATGTATTTCCAGTGAGGCAGGTGATGGCAAATTTTGCCGCCAACTGGTCTAGACTGGGGGGAGCGGACTACGAAGGCCTGCAGGCTGCAGCAGGGGTGGGGGTGGACTTAG
This sequence comes from Pleurodeles waltl, assembly GCF_031143425.1. Taxonomy (NCBI): domain Eukaryota; kingdom Metazoa; phylum Chordata; class Amphibia; order Caudata; family Salamandridae; genus Pleurodeles; species Pleurodeles waltl. Next base: position 555,363,295 of record NC_090448.1, read on the forward strand.
CAGACCTCTGGTTCCCTGTCCCACAACCCCACAGCGGCTGAACAGGATGGGTGGCACTGTGGCTGGGAAAGGGACACGACAGGGAGCCCCTTCTGTGCCACGAAAGGGGCGAAAGGCAGACTGTTGGGGGTGAGGGGCAGTCGAAAGGCCGAGGGACCCAGACATAGCCTGGGACTCCTTGAACCTCTCAAGCGCCGAGTACGCTTTGTCTCCAAAGAGAGAGGTGCCATCAAAGGGCATGTTCATAGGGGTCTGTTGGACATCCCTGAGAAACCATATGTCCTCAACCAGGCGTGGCGCCTTACGGCCATCGTCGACACAACCTATCTACCCAGCGAGTCGGTTGTGTCCAGCCCACATCGAATAGTGAACTTTGCCGCATCTCTCCCATCAGCAACCGCTTGGGAGATGATAGTCTGGGCCTCCTCCGGTATCTGCGGGAAGACGTGTGCAACCGTATCCCACAAGGAGTGAGTATAATGGCCCAAAAGGCATGCAGTGTTCACTGACCGCAACACCAGACTGGAGGAAGAAAACATCTTCTTCCCAAGTTGGTCCAGTCTCTGATTCACGATCAGGAGTTATGGAAGGGAATGCGCCGGATGAAGAGGATGCCTGGACAACGGTGGGGTGGGGTACTGGGAGGAATTTAGGGTCATTCGGGGTGGGCCAATGGCGGTGAGCGATCGTCCTGTTCAAAGGAGCCCCTGTGCTGGGTCTGGACCAAGTACCCAGTAGGACATCAGTGAAGGCTTTAATGAAAGGAAGGAGAGGCTCAGATGTGGGATCCCCTGGTTGAAGCACCTCCGTTAGGAGGTTAGACCTGACTTTAACAGTAGGCTGCTCGAGTCCAAGGATCTCAGCCCCCCTACTGACCACCATAGAATAAGTGTCTCCCTCCGCCGTAGCCACGGTAGGAGGACAAAGCATGCCAGCGTCTGGAGAAGTTTCCAGAACACTGTGTTGCCCAATTCCTGTGCTCAGTCCATATTTGAGCTGTCCTGGTATTCATAAGGGTCCAGGGACCTCTTCAACCCTTCCCCGTATTCATACCCATAAGAATAAGTGTCTGAATCCAACCTGGGGGGAAGAGACCCCATCGAAGACAAGGGTGGCATCAGTTGATGCCGCTCTGACTCCAAGTCATTGGGGATTAGGATTGGGTCGACGTCGATCGTGAGCACAACCAATGTCAGGAGCGTTGATGATTGACCTGGGGAAGGTCTAGGAGGTACGACTGGTGTCGGTATGGTTCTGGTAGCAGATCCGGGGAGGGACCTCATGGACCTGCCCGCATGGAATCCAAAGGGCCCCCAGCCAAACACCCCCGGGCTCAAAGGTGCAGAAGAGGGGTCGGACTGTCCAAAAATGAGAAGTCTGGCTTCACAGAATCTTTCCTTTCTTGGGCAGGGGTCGCTACTGCTCCCAGAAAGTCAGGGAGGCGTACAGCGGATCCAGAAGTAGACTCCGCAGACGGAGGCCTAGAACATAGACGCTCCTCCGGTGTCACACCAGCTGAGCGACGAAGTGAAATTGATGCCTAGCCTTCTTCGACTTCTTCTTCTTACCTGAGTGACCCAACTTGCAGTACGACGAGTGGTGACGACACAGCAAGCCGTCTCAAGACCTTCCTCTCGAGCGAGACCGGGAACGATATGGAGTCGAGTGCCGGGCCGCCATAAACTTGAGGGAATGCTCCCTCAAGGCCTTCGGGTGCATGGCCTGGCACTCGGAGCATGACTTTGGGTCGTGGTTGCGCTCCAGGCACCACAAGCAGATCCGGTGTGGATCTGTCACTGACATCATGCGGTGACAGGCTTTGCAAGGCTTTATACCGGGCTTCAAGGACATCCTCAATGCACCAAAACACTCGACAAAAGTGTCGAAGTCAGTCAAAAATTGACCTAGGGCAGTGCTCTCCATATCAGCGTGTGGTGTGTAAAGAAAAGAACTGACATCATCGCACGGAGGCGGCATCTATATACCACTCCATATGTCATCCGGCAATTACAACGCCAACGACACCCGCAGGGTCGACCGACACTACCTAACGACACGCAAGGGTAATGCTTGAAGAAAACTCTGCGGACCCAGTCTGACGCCTCGGGAAAATTCTAAGGTAAGGAATCTGCAACTAGAAGTCTCTATTAAATATTGTGCATTTGGGATCAAAGCAAGGAAGCACAAAAATTAAACTAGATTGCATATGTAAAGATTCAGATTTATTATATGAACAACTTATGGGCCCATTTATGGTCACATGCTAATAGAAACCTATACGCAAGTGCTTAACGAATAGAATACATCGTAATTTACCTACATTTTCTGTGCATGCTCTGTGGCACACAAAATAAAACTGACTCAACAAGCCAAACATAAACCATCTTGCTTATGCACCCCTGTGCAACAAAATGAATAAATGCGACCTAGCAAAGAGCCACAAAAACTACTATTTGGAGGACATGATAATTTGCCGCTACGAAAGCAATAGTAATCTCAATGTTTACAACAATAACAATGATTACCTTTCATTCACTTTGGCCTTCATATGTAGCACAATCATACTAAAAGTAACAAGGAAGCCCTAAAAATAAACTAGACTTCATATGTAAAGTTTCAGATATACTACATGAACAACTGAAAAACCTATTCATAGTCACATGCTAATGGAAACCTATAAACAAAAACATAATGAATAGAATACATTTTAATCTACATAAGGTTACTAGCATGCTGTCTGGCTCACACAATAAAACTGGCTCAACAAGTCAAACCAAAGTCATCTTTCTCATACACCCCTGTGCAACAAAACAAACAATTGCCATAGCAGTGAGCCACACACAGTACTATTCTGAGGACATGATAATTGGCCACTAGGAAAACAACAATCTCAATTTTATAACAATAATTGGCTTTCATTCTCTTTGGCCTTCATATGTAGCACAATCCTACCAACTAGACTGCATATGTAAAGTTTCAGAATTACTAAATGGACAATTGAAAGACACATTTATGGTCACGTGATTATGTAAACCAATAATGAAATACAACAGATAAAGAGAAATAAATCAAATTAAATCTGATTGCCACTCTGTAGTTATAGTAAGTATTCCCAAAAGATAGGTATTTTTATCGGATATTAGCTCCCTAATAACTTTCAACCCATCTGACGAATCACCACAAAACTTTCAAGACCTATAGCATTTATCTACATTTTGTAAAGCTGAGAATTTTTGTGGTGAATCATTAAGAGGGTGAAAATATAAAAGGGGTCCCAAAAAGTATTTTTTCAACCAATGCATTTTTTTTTTATAGAATATTGCATTTGATGTAGCAAAAAAATGGCTGAATGGATTTACATAACATTTGGTAGGATTATACATTATGGTGCACAGGTGATGCTTTTTAGGTACTACAGTTAAATAGATTAACTATTTTTTAAAGTTATAAGGCATTTAAACTTGGTGATATCTGTCACTGCGGAACTTGGCGGGATTTCACAAACGTTTGTGAAACTACCACAGTGCATGGCCGTAAACGTATTTAATTTTTTTTTTTTAAATAACTAGGTTTCCCTATCTATTAACACTTTAATAAAGTGGTAATAGGTAGGGCACCTACTACTTACCTATATTTAAGGCCCTAACACTGAACACAGCCAAAATATAGTGAAAACAAAACAGCTGCCATTTCATTCTCTACAAACAGCCATTACCGGATTATATACTGGCTTGTCATTGCAATTTACCATAGCATAATGAAAGTTATCATGGTATACCACAGCCCAAAATATAACTAACACGTAGCTGTATTACTGGATTGCGGTACCCTTGAGTCACGCATGGTGTCACATGGGCAATGCAATAATTAAGTCAGATTTACAAAGGAATGCAAGGCCACCATGCATGGCCTTGCATTGATGTGAAAATCTGGAGAATTGCAAGGCAGTGCAATTTGCTGTTTTGCGTTACTCTGCACACCATAATCTACACTGCTGCTAAATTTCACATTCATCCATATTCCACACCACTGTACCCACTCCTCTATATGCTATTCCACTCTATGTCACTTCACACCTCTCCACTGTACAAGACACCACTTTATTCTATTACACTGTATGCAACGCCACTACATTCTATGCTCTTCCAGTACATGCATCTCTATTCTACATTTCTCCAGTCTACATCACTCCACTGGACTCTATTCCACTCTATGCCGTTCTACTGAATACCACTCCACTCTATTCCGCTATATGGGACTCTACTCTACAACTTGCATTGTATGCTATTCTACTTCATGCCACTCCACTGTACGCTACTCCACTCTACACCAATCCAGTGTATGGCACTCCACTCTACGCCACTTTATTCTACGCTATTCGATTGGACCACACTCCAATGTACGCCAGTCCACTGTATGCTGTCACACTATACCCCATGCCACTCTACTCTACATCACTCCATTATATGCCACTCATCTATACACTATTACACTCTACACGTCTCCACTGTACAACACTCTGCTCTACAGCACTCTACTCCACGCTATTACTCTGTCCACAACTTCACTCTACACTAGTCCGCTCCACGGTATTACACTGTATGCAACTCCTCTCTAGGCCTCTTCAGTGTATGCCACTCAACTGTATGCCACACCCCTATACGCTACTCCAGTATATGCTATTCCACTCTATGCCCTTCCACTGTATGACACTCCACTCTATGCCACTCCACCCTACCCCATTATGTGTTAATTCACTGAATGTCACTCCACTTTAAGCCATCCCAGTGTACTGCATTCCAGTCTACACTACTTCAATGTATGCTACTCCTCAATACGCTATTCCAGCCTTTGCCATTCTACTGTGAACCACTCCACTCTAAGCTATTCCACTATACACTACTCCACGCCACTCCAGTGTACACCACTCCATTCTACGGTAGGCCATTGGGCACCACTCCATTTGACTCGACAATATGCTATTTCACTCTACCTCTACTCCACTGTGCACCACTCCACTGTATGCCACTCCACTGTATGCTATTCTACTCTACACTATTCTACTCTATGCCACTCCAGTGTACATCACTCTACGCTATTCCAATCTATGCCACTCCACTGTACGCTATTAGATTGTATTCAGCTTCAATCATTGCCCCTCTACTGTAAGGTATTATACTCTACCTCCACTCCACTGTATGCTATCACACTCTACCCCACCCCACAAAACACCACTTCAGTTGACACCACTTCACTGTATGCCACTTCAGTGTATGCTACTACACTATATAGTGTTACACTTTACGCACTCCATTGTATGCTACGCCATTCCAGTGCACTGTCCTCCACTCTATAAAACTCTACTACACTCTCTGCCACTCTACTAGACTCTACTCTACTCTACTCTATCCCCATACTCTCCACTGTCCAAATCTGCACTAGACTCTATGGCTGTACACTCTATTGTACAATAGTATACTCCACTCAGCAATGGCTTCCAATACTGTACAACATAGCACTCCACTCGACTATATGAAATGCCACTCCAATTTATAACTGTTTCCTCAAGTCTACGAGACACCACTTTAACGAATGCCACCCCACCCTACGCTAATCCACTGTACCCTACTACACTCTACTGTATATCACTCCATTCTACGCTATTCAACTCTATGCCACTCCACTCCCTCTTCTACACTCCACTGTACAGTATTTCATTGCAAGCTATTCCATTATATGCTACTCCACTTTACGGTAATGCACTCTATGCGACTCCATTGTATGACACTCTCCTCCGCTCCACATAACTCTACTCTACAAAAGTCTACCACACTTCATAGCAATCTACTCCACTCTATCCCCGTACACTCTGCTGTCCAACTCTATACTCCACTCTATGCCCATACACTTCAATGTACAACACTCTATTCCACTATACAACACTTTTCTATATGACACAGCACTCTGCTCTCCTGTATGGGATCCCACTCCAATTCATAACAGTTTACTACCAACACTACGCCAGTACACTCCAGGCGACTCTACTCAATGACACACCAAATCACTCTATTGTACTTTACTCCACACTGTTACACCACTCCACTCAACTCTACGAGACTTTACCTCACTCTACCTACTATACAACAATCCACTCTACGCAGCTCCACTGTTTCACAGACTACTGCACTCAATGCAGCTCTGCTTTAAAACACTATTTCACTGTATGCTACTCTGACACTTTACACCTGTCTATACCCCTTCAATCTACTGTACAACAGTGTAGAATACTATATGCCACTGTACAATAATCGAGTCCACTATAAAATACTGTACGCAACTCTTTATATGCCACTGAACTCCACTTTACTACAATCTACTTTGACACACTACTCCACTCTACTGTACTACTCAACTGTATGCCTCTCCATGTCACTCAATGTCATTGTACTTTATAATACTGTATGCCTATCCACTTTATCACACTCTACAATACTATACAGTACAGTAAACAAATCCATATTACAAAAATCAACAAAACTGTATGCCACTCTACTATAGTTTACATCACTTTCCAGTACTGTACAATGCCACACTACACTCTACTGTACAACACAGTACTCCAATTTATGGCACTTGATTCAACTGCATGCTTCGTCACTCCACTATGCTGCACTCCAAGCCACTATGCAACATGCCACTCCACTCTATGACACTTTACTGCATTCTACGCTACCCCACTCTAGTGTACTCCACTCCGCTATACTACACTTCATCCAACTCTACGCCACTGTACAATACTCGTCTCAACACCACTCCATTGTGCAACACTATACTCCACTGTATGCAGCTCTACAACACTGTACTACGCTCTATGGCACTCTACTCCATCCACTCTACACCACTGTACTACACTGTATGACACTCAACAAGCGCGTCAATTTCCCTCTACAATATGCCACTCCACTCTATGACACTCTCCCCCACTGTTCCTTACAAACTACATGACACACTACTTTACCATACTCCACTCTAAAACACTCTACTGCTCTCTAAGACAGTTTACAACACCTTACTATACTGTTCAACATGTGATTCCACTGTACAACTTGCTGCTCCAATGTATGAAACTACCCTCCACTATGTGAGATACCATGCCCATATACTATATAACACTTTCCTACAGTGTACAATACACTCCTACACTTTACTCCTTTCCAATCTACAATTCTTCACTCTATGACAATAGACTTTACAAAACTCTTCTCCACTATACTGTATGACATTCCACATAACTCTCCACTTGCAACACTGGACTCTACCATTTGAAACACATAAAAAAAAAAAAAAAAATCAAAGAAAAAGACAAAGGTTAAAGCTTAGTTATAGTTAGGAAAACTTATATTTCCTATACAAGTTAAAACTACACAAACTTTAAAAATTCTAAAGTTATATTTATAATTTGAATTTGCAATTTATGCGAGGACGTGAGTTACAATTAACTTAAGGCATGAGTTTTAGTTACTAGAAATAACTATAACTGGTGAATTTCAGTGATTGTTTTAGCTCAAAACATGATGTTGTCACTGACATTTTCACTAAACTATAAAATAGTTTTAAGTTTGTCATTTTAGTGAATTTCTAGAGTCTTTTTTAACCTAAAGTAATACTTTATTGCCATACATAAAGCCAACCCCTGCCGCACATGGCCGAAGCAGAGGCTGGCCTGGCCTTGCAGCCAGCAACCCCACGCTTCGCCCCCCAGAGAGATGCGTGTGATTGGCCACAGGGTTTCCATCCACCCACCCACTGCAAAAAGCCATCAGCTGTGCATGGCATGGGGCTGGCCAAAGGGCCTGGCCTGCCGCCAGGCCTCAGGTCCAAACCCTTGCGAGCAACCAACCCCACTCTATGCAAGACCTTCTGGCATACACCGCATGCAGTTGTTCTCTAAGATTCTAGCTGCACTCAGGTAGACTTATTAACATTGCCAAGAGTCACAAAACAAAAATATAAAAAGTGAGTTTGTTATCACCTTTCTCCCAAAAGAAAGTCACAAATGTTTTTTATTCTAAATACATATTTTGTTAATTCACACAATGCAAAGTTTAATAATAGTGATTACTATAAAATGTTTAATAAAGATTTAATTTTAAAAAATCTGTGAATTTTCTTTTAACAGTTTTTACTATTGCATTTTGTTAACTGACAAATGTTTAAAGAAAGACTTGTAGACATATGGTTTTGTGTTGGTTTTTTTTCAAATAAAACCAATATGTCTCCGAGTCTTTCTTTTGACATTCTGTAGACCACAAAAGGTAATCTCTTCCATCCATGGTAAAAGCTGCATTGTAAATGGCTTGAGTGGTAAAGGCACTGTTATGAAGGCTGTATCCCCCAGTTGTGAAGAAAGCAGGTGGGAGGGTGGTTGCTCAAAGTACCACCTGTCATCATCATTATAGGATGGGGAAAACCCTTCCCTATCATTGTTGTCTCCACACAAGGCTGGCCCTGGTGAGATTTGTAGGCAAAAAGCTGGTGTACTGCCTGTGTTCAATTGTGCAGAAGGTGAATTCCGTCTGACTCAGATGGGTTCATCAGAGGTCTGTGACACGTTAACATTTAGACCTTGCAGAAGTCAAGGCTTGAAGTCAGACACCACAGTGGGGTGCAAGTTTCCTCCGGCTCTACTGGTGTTGACACATGCCAGTACAGATTTAGGTGCCAGTCTCTCTTCCAGCATGGAGTCCAAAAAAAGATAACAGGACCCAGACGGCACTGAGGGCAAACTCACCAGGACTAACCTGACTGGGAGTCCCTGCGGATTCACAGAGCCCACTGGCGACCCAGAGGAAGCCAAAAACATGCCTAAGATGAACAGCATGGTTTCTCGAATGGCCTGTACCTGCGGCAAACTCGACAATGTACCTAGGAACTAAAGGTGCATCAGGAACAGATATGGTATTGGCTCCTCGATGGAACGGGAGCAAGTCCTGGAGGCATGATGATGCCCTTGCATCTTCTTTGGAGAGCAAGAGTGGCAGAAAGGGGCATAGTCCCTCTTGGGCTTCTTAGGTTTCTTCCTGAACTTATCAGAGGACTTCAATCATGAGATATATCCGCCTCAAGAACGAATTCAAGAGTAGGTCCTGGCCTTCGGCTTTACCCTGGTGGGGTACTGGTGCAGAGCCTTCCGCTGCTATTGAGAATGGTCGTAGGTTTCATCTGGGCGCAGTTGTTGCTGGTCATGGGAAAAACCTAAACACCAGAGGCACACCTCACGGGGATCTGTCACAGACATCTGTTTGCATCAGACCCTTCAGACTTTGAATCCTGTCATTTCAGGGGGGGTGACATCCCATGCACACTCAAAAATGTGTTGAAGAAAATTCTCTGCACAGAGGTAAGAAAGAAAGTGTGGAGCTCCGGATCCTAATTTGAAATAGCAGAAAGAAAGGAACGGGTAGCGCTTACATGTGGCTCAGTTTTTCACTTCTGGAGTGTAATGACGTTGATATGGAGTCGCACAGTGCCACCTACCAGAGCACAGCAGCACTGCTTTTGAGTTTTCCAGGTCCAAACAGACGCCTGAGGAAAATTCACAGGGTGAGGAATCTGTGGTTGGAAGTATCCACCCCAAAATTGTGATGTACGTTTGACAGCTGTGAACAAGAACACAGTACTTAGAAATGTTTATTGATGCCACACAATCATAAAATAAACCTGTAAGATATTCACAAGCAAACAGGCAATATCACTCTCACAAAGAGGACAACTTACATTACAATAAATATGGAAGCAGGAAAAATAAAGTTGCTGCAAATTATGAGGCCAGTACTTTTTCTTTGTACATCATTCAGCTGTACATCTGAAATCGGTTTTCAGAACCAATTTGTTTACTGAAGTAACAATATAAGCCTGGTTACATGTGTAGTTCAAAACTCTTTAGCTCATTTTTCTGCCTCAGCAAATCTACTGGAAAATTTATCTTCCGCTCAGTAGTCCACCTTTTATCACACTTATGCTTCTACACTGATTATGGGAGGACGCCACACCCACCCAATAACGTTGTTCAAGTTTCCCAGTTTTTCTTCTTTACTTTAACCCTTTTCTCTTACTCATGCAAATCAGCAGTGAAATGGCAATTGTGTTTCTAAATTACACTGGGTCGCTCTGCAGTCTGGCTCCTACCAATGGCATCAGTCCTTGCACATGGCCCACACACTACACTCCCCTTCTGTGAACACAGCATGCTGTTCTGACTATGGCGCCACCTGCCTTCTGACCACCCACCACCATACCTACAACCAAGTACAACTCGCTAATTGCTAAGCCTGCCCCCCTCACTCCCCGCCCGCCCTTTCATTAACATTATACAGAAATACACATAACAGTTACATTTTGGTCATTATAGTCATATTTTTTAGCATACTTACTAGATACCATAAGAATGATAATGGGGATATCCAAATTAATAATAATAAGTAAAAATTCACATATATATAGTTTTGTGGGTACAGTATGCAATGCAGGATATTTTGGACAACAACACATAACTCATGAAATGGACCCACATCACCTACCTGTACACCACAGAAAGCTCAATGGTGCTAGCAACTAATACACTGTAGTCCTCAGGGTCTTTCTGCTCTCCAGAGTCCCCTGCAGGCGAACAAAACAGAGAACCGTGTCAACGCTACCCCTAAACAAACATAACTAATATCTGCCATGGTGCTCTTTGCATTTATTACCTTCTTGCACGTCTTCAGTCTCCCAGTAGGAAGGTAAGGTGAACACGAGGACTCTGGAGATAGGACCATCCTGCTGAATGTTCCAACTCTGCAGAACCACTGCAAACTCAAAGTGTTATTAAATCAATGAGGCATCTCTCTCGATTCCTGGAAAGTGCTGTTACATGTCATATGATCTGAAAAACATCTAACATCTAGAAAATCTGTAGTAACATCTTTCTTATTCTCAATCTTGCTTTCAATATAACTTTTCAACAGTTTTAAAGGAGTATCATATGGAATGCCATTAATCAGTTAGCCTTGTAGTCTGTGCCAGCCAAATGTGCACTAGAAAGAAACTCACTAGTAAATGCACTGATACTCTATAGGGAAAGGCGACTCTCACAGACTGAATAGGTGGCACAAGACAGTGATACAGCGACAAGGACAGCTGCTTACAGGGTAAAACATTGGTACTGGACTTAGAGTAATGTGATATGGGCAATGCTCCTCCAACTGTAAAATTACATAGCTCTTCTCTTTCAGAGTAATGCTGCTGTAAAGGGCACTGGGCTCCCTAAATGACATTGCCTTGAAGGAAATTGCTGTTCCCATCACACAGAAACAGCAGGCTAAGAGAAACAATCGCTATTGTAATAATAATAAACAATGCTCTCACTAAGTGCAACTCTACAATGTGTACTGCCTACACATGGAGACTAATGCAGTGCACTTCTCTAAAAGAATGACACAGTTTGTGAGAGCAGTATGCCTCAGGACAGACAGCGACCAAAGGCAGTCTGCTCTAACACAAATAAACTACTAAGGTACACCTTTCACACTGATGTTTCTGAATGGAAAACGAATACTGAGAAACCACATTGTAGAAAAACAAATCATAGAAAACCAATTTTAAGGAAATTAAAAAAAATTAAAAAAAAAATTAAAGGAATCATTTTAAAGGAAAGCTAACGTTAAGGAAACATCCAAAATTACATTAAACTTGGATGGAGTTTAGGACTATTGTGGTGTCTGTAAGGTTCAGGATGGGTAATGTATAGGCTGATGAGGGCTTTTTAGGGGTCCGGAATATTTGAAGTTAAGGCATAGAAAAAGGTTTTTAGGGCTCAGACAGCTGAGGTGGAGTGTAGGGTTATTGAGGGGTTTTAGGGTTCACGGATGAGTGATGTATAGGTGTGTTTAAGTTTCAGGGATGGGTGGGGTGGAGTGTAATGATGTTGAGGGATTTAGGGACTGAAAACACAATAAGAGAGGGGGAGTGTATGCTACCACAGTCCTCCCAAAGTAAAGCCCCAAAACACATAAAGCCATTGGAAAATGGCAAATGTAGTACTACTGGGCTGTTATCATGAGCCAAAAGGTGCTGTTACGGCCATGTAAAACTCAGGAAATGGACCAGGAAACATCCCAGAGCAATTCCTGTTGCAGCTGTGCAGATCATAGTAACCGTGCAAGGGCTGTGTAGTTCTGGGGCCGCTGCGGATCATGGGAGGAGTAGTCACATGCATGTCCAACAGCGGCTCTGAACAGGGATCAATGTCAATGTTTTCAACATACGAGCTGTATGCCAGTGGGGCTCTGTATACATTGCAGCGAGCCAATTTATCTTCCGTAGTCAGCTGCCAAGCTTGAAAGCTATGGCTGTGGTGACCGAGATAGACATACCTCACATAAATAGTCCGCACAGTCATGATGATCTACACAGCTGCAGCAGGAATGGCTCTAGGAGGTTTCCTGTTCCATTTCCCTGGTTTTACATGGCCATTACGGCACCTTCTGGCTTAAAATAATGGCCCAGCAGCACATTTCACATTTTTGGCAATTAGATCTGCACCATCAACAATGGTTTCTACCGCCATGGCAGGATATATCTTCTGCAACGCCACCTTTATCCAACTCCGTTCTCTGAGGGCAGACACAGTATTAGTTGAATCATGTAAAAGCAAAATTCTTTTTGACCAGATTTGGGGCGTAGCAATATCGACCCTCTCCTGCAACGCTCATACTGAATACAATCCCCAGACTATAAAGAGACAGCCAGATGAGGCAAATTAATCAACCTCTACCTCCACTTTAAATATGGGCCACAGCCATCATTGCAGTTGTACCTGTGGTTGGGTAAGGATGGATGAAAGGTGCTCCTGCACAATGTACCTCTTGATGCTGTGAGTACTTGATAAATTCCTCTAGAACTAGGCATTACACTTCCTGGGCATTACTACCCTTCTTTTATCACATATGATTACTTTTATCTTTTGTTACATCCCCATAGCGGGCATCTACTTTGGGCATTGCAAACCCAGCGCACCAGGGTAGCTTCATATGTGACCTATGAAATTGCAGGCTGAGATATACAGGGAAGAGAATATTGTTGATAAGTACTACTTATTGTTTCATAATAAATTGGTGTGTGACTTCAGAGGAGAGTGTCCCTCCCCAGATTGATTGGGAATATCCCCTTAGTGATAAGGTTTGTGACCAGTCAAGCCGCTCTGCATGTTTGCCTGTCACTTTTACAGGTGTGTTCATGAGTGTTCTGTGTTTTTCTGTCTTTTCACATGAACTCTTTGACCTCTGCAAGTAACATGTGCCAATACCTGATTGATAAAAAACAATCCCGATTTTTGTCTGTGTATTGTCCTAGGTTTACTAGCACTAAGACCAGGTGGGATTCACTCTTGTCCTTGTTCAATGTTTTAACTTTTTATTATTTACTATTTGTTAGTCTAGGCCCTTAGAGGTCCTTGGCCTTGACCAATGTCCATGACTAATATAAGCAACTTTAAATGGGGCAGAAACATGTTTGCAATAAGACGATGGTCTGAGCAATTGTAATCTCAGTCCATTGGGTAGTTGGTTTTAGATGCACCAGAGGTCACCACTAATAATGGTGAAAACCCGGTTACCTCTAGGTACTTTTAACTTTATCTGGATCCCCCTGTTTTGTCAAGGAAATTATCTCGCTTAAGAACTCCCTCCACTGGGTTTACTAGGAGGTCGAGTCCGCCCTGGTAGTATTGTCCTACAAGGGAGAGGAGAGGCTGCATAAGATAAAGCATGTCACTTTATATGAGTGAGGCTTCCTGTTCTAAGATTGATATTTTGTCTCCTCTTGGGCTTAACCCTATCCACGCAAGAATCTTGGTAATTTAGGTATCAGTGATTTGTAACATAACACTGATAAAAACAGTGTTGAACAAGCCACCATATCTGAATGTCTTTGAGGGATTTTAGGGTTCTTGGATGGGCAGAATGTAGGGCTGATGAGGGTTTTAAAGGTTCAATTATAGGTAGCTACTGGTGGTGAATAGTTTTTAAGGTTCAGAATGTGGTGGGGTTTAGAGTGGTGAGGGGTTTTAAGGATTCAGAGATGAGTGGAAATGTAGATGTGGAAAGGAGTTTTTAAGGTTCAGGGATGAGTAGTCTAAGGTGATGAGGTGTTCTTAAGGGATATGGATGGCTGACATTTAAGGGTGGTGAGGGTTTTTTAGGTTTCAGGGATGGGTGGAATTTGGGTATGCAGAGATGTTTTAAGGGGTATGTTATTGGCGAGGTTTGTAGGAAGCTGGCTATCTATGTTGTGTACCAATGTATGGGACTAAAATAATAAGCCTAAAGGCTCTCTTTTGTAGTAGTGTGGGTGGGCCGTAAGCTTATCAGAGGAGAGTGTTAAGCATTTATTGCACACACAGAGCCAGTAGGTAAGACACAAACTCAATACAGAAATCCAACACCAATTTGTAAAAATAACACAGATTTTTATATTATTTAAGACACAAGACCATCGTAGTCAGGTAAGTACTTTTTAAGATTCTGATTTTTCAAGACTTCGAAAATGCACTGTGTTGTATCTTTGAAGCCATAATGTTATCCTGTGGGGGGGGGGGGGGGGAAACATATATTGCATTCGGCACTTAGGAATGACTTACAAGACCAGTCTTCAGGAGTTAAGGTGAGCATAGATCAAGATCCGAGGTACCACCAAGAGTTCACTTTCGGAGGCACTGGGGCATCTGGGTGCAGAGCTGCATTCCTGCATCGGGTGTCTTATTCACTTCAATGGGAGACGGTCCTGGGGAAAAGAGGCTGCAAGTGGAGACTGGGTGACAATTCCGGCTGAACCCAAAGGGGGCTTAAGTCTTGAGGGTCTTGGGCACACAGGGACACCTTCGGTCCACTTGAACTCAGGTTGTGAGGCTCGTGAGGTGTGGGGCTTCAAGGTGTTGGGTCACGTTGCTGTGGATCCTTACGGTTCTTGGTTTCTACAGACAGAGGTTGCAGGTGGCTAATGGGGTACCAGTCTGGCCAAACTCAAGGCAGGAACTGGGGGGGGGGGAGGAGGTGAGGGGGGGTCCTCCAGAGAGCCCGATAGCCAATGGGACAGAGTACCCAAATATACGAGTAGTGTCTGCAGATGGAAGGAAACAGCTCCTCTGTTCCAAGGGAGATCTTTCCTGGTTATTGAGGTGCTGGGTAGTCCTCCAAGCGTTTTGGAGAGGGTGCCCAGCTCTTGGAGAAGTTGGCACAGCAAATGTCGAAGTGCAAGCAGCCTGGTGGAGTTTTGTGCCAATCTTTGGTGCAGGTCTTCAGTTCTCACTCTCTTCGGTCTGTCTTCTGTCTTCATCGGTTCCCAGTAGTCGAGTCTTGAATTGATAGATTTTCCTAGTGTCAGGGGCCTCTCTAAATGCCCAATTTGGAGGTGTTAAGGGGAGTGAAGGTCAGTAGCCAGTGGGTTACTCACCCTGGGGGTCACTACGCCTCCTAGATGACCACTTTCTGTGGAGAGTGGGCATCATCCTGTCCCAGAGATCCTAATTCACCACACACAAGATGGTGGAATTCTTTCCATGTTCATTTCAGGCTGCCCAGCCTTAGGGGTGTGCCCAGCCTGTAAGAGTAACATGGCTCCTGATTATCTAATTTCCCACGTATCTTGGTGTCAAATGGGCCTCATGGCAGGGGGTTGCCTCTCCCAGGTGAGGAAGAAGCTGGGTCGCATATCAAAAGGGACAGGGACTCTGAAGTGCCTGGCCTTGGTATGCAGATTTACTAGCTATCCTGTTGGTGGAGGTGATAACACCACCTGCCAAAGCAAGCAATGTTTCTGACCTCAGAGTGTAGGGCTCTCACCTCCAGGGAGTCAGAAACCTGTCTGTGGTGGCAGGCTGGTCGATACCAGTCAGCCAGCACACTAGAGGACTAGTAGGATTTGGAGGGCACCTCTAAGGTGGCTTCTGGGTGCATGTCATAATAAATCTAATACTAGCATCAGTATTGATTTATTAAGATGGTGTTTGATAACAAACACCGTTATTTTCCATGCAGCCATAGTGCAGCTGAGTCACTCGTGATGACCCACATCCAGTACATATTTGAAGATGGCTTCCTGGTCCCTAGTAATACATGGACATAGAACTAGACATCACATGGGCATATACCATCATGGAGGCATGCCCTCACATGTATTATAATGCACCCTGTCTTAGGGCTCTTAAGGCCTGCTGTAGCAGAGACTTATATATAATACAAACAGTGAGTTTGGTATGGCACAGAATGAGTGTGGCATGTTGTGTTTTCACTCAGGGCCCGCACCCTGACATGCAGTCTGCATTGGCAGGCTTTGTGCAATTTATCAGTGGGTCCCTTAGGGTGGCATAAGTTATGCTTCAGCCTTTAGGGACCAGACCTTCTTTAGTACCCAGGCCCTAGGTACCAGGAGTTCCATTTACTAGGGACTTAGGGGGTGCTAAAGTCCTTTGACAATTGTGAAAAATACAGACATAGTTTGTTTTGAGGGAAGGCGCACTGACACGGATGTCTGGTTAGCAGGCCTCAGTGCACTGTCAGAGTCGTAAACTAGCATCTAGTAGTTCTAAAGGGAGCAAAAAGTGGCAGGACATCTGTAAAGAATTACAGTTTCCTACAGGGTTTATAAGTAGAAAGGGGTATTTAGGGTTCAGGAAGGGGTCGAGTTAGGGGTAGGGAGTGATTTTATGGTTCAGGTATGGTGGGTAATTTTGGTAGAAGGGCTTCAGGGATGAGTGTAGCTTAGGTGTGGTGACAGGTTTTAGGGGGCAGGGATTGATGACGTTTAGGGGTTCTGAGGAGTCAGCAATGGATGGTGTTTACTGGTGGTGATTGGCCAGTGAATTAAAATAATCTGAAGAAATTGTCTGATAATGTAAAATAAATAAATATGAAATAATGTTCCCTAAAATAAAGCACTAAAATAAATATCGACAAAACTGTTTCTGAAAGAAAGACCACTGCATTTACACATATAAAAATAAGCAATCAAGAGCCGATTTCAACCAAAAAGACAATTTATGAATTGGTTTCTACGAAAAGGAAAAATGCTATTAATTCCGATGATCCCCATTAAACTGTTTAGATGAAATGGCTTCTCAGTAATGGTATTC
This sequence comes from Pleurodeles waltl, assembly GCF_031143425.1. NCBI lineage: Eukaryota > Metazoa > Chordata > Amphibia > Caudata > Salamandridae > Pleurodeles > Pleurodeles waltl. The sequence continues at coordinate 555,380,462 of NC_090448.1, forward strand.
CATGTAATCGTTTTTCTATGAAATCACATACAACCTTCTCACACAAAGTGACAGCATAACATGTATCTGTAAAGCACACATTAATCCTGGAGGGTATTTTGGAGCAGCTGTTAATTATTACTCAACTCAATGGTACTCATGTTATCAACTACAGAATGATAAAAGGTTCAGTAGACACGGTTGTATTTGAGCTGTAACCTTGAAGTCAAACACAGATCCCTAAACCATTGGACTGGGCTTTATGACACTGCAATAAAACACCCTCACACAACAAATGTTTACTACGGTACACTTCTGTCGTACATCGTCACTGTAAGAAAATACATAGATTTCACACAGTGACATTGTACTGTGCCACACATCTCTATCGAGATCACTGTACTGAAGCATACATTTCTAATAGTGATAAAGAATGGAGGTACACTGCTGTAAATCAGTTAGACTGCACTAAAACACAATGCTTTTACACAGTGACACCATTTTAAGGTAGACTGTTCTTAGAGAGATGTACTGTATTAAGGCACACTGTTCACACACACTGAAACTGTACTGAGGTATACTTTTCCAGGCCTCGAAAAATCATAAAAATGTTACTAGACCTGCAGGTTGAGTAGCTTGAATACTCTACTCGACCCGGAAACGGGTCTCAGATTTTGTGATCCTAGGCAAATACTGTATTTTACAGTCACCTCTTTCCTCATTCTCACATATGAGTGCACCTCCTAATATGTGAGTTCAGCATTCCTGCTGTAAAAACAAAATCCTCTTTTGTTTGATTAAATACACTAAAGTTTGCTCCATGGTAATAAATTTAGCCCACGTATAGGGTACACATGATCCATGCATGACTTGCCTCTTAGTTTACTAGTAGCTTTGCCATCAAGGAAGGAGTGTTTCTCAGTTTATGTTTAAACACTCACTTTTAATAAATATATTACTAAAGCATGATGTGGTAGCGCACTGTCATTTACAGACCGTAAATTTCCAAGAAATGTCCAAAAACCTTCGCACTAACTTGCAGCTTTACTGATAAAACTATATAGTTTATTAACAATAATCTGTGAAAATTGGGTTTCAGAAAACATTTATCATTTGCACATCCCAGAGTAAAGTGCTCTGACTTTTTGAGATCCTATTAAAATATTTTTTTCATCACACAAAAGTACAAAAAATGGTCTTTCACAGCTACTGAAATACATTTTGAAATGTTTGTAAAGTTGACTTAGTGATATACATTTTTTCTATTAGGAAAAACCTGATACCAACAGCCATTCATTTCACCATACAAAATCCCGTAACTCTGCAGTCACAAGGAAAAGTACTTGCATTGCAAGAAGACAAACTGACTTTTGACCTCCGTCTCTGAACACAGAGCAAATGTGACAAGAATAAGATTTAAAGGCATCTCAAATGCTAATTCAGTTTCTGACTTAACAGAACACATGTTATTTGTCCACTCGCCAGAAGGGGTGAGTAGGATCTAAAAATAGCTCGACCTCATAAAATAAAACTCGCCATAGCAAGTGGTCAAGTAGATTTTTCGAGCCCTGCTGTTCTCACAGTGTCACTGTGCTGCAACAAACTTACCTCACACATTGACCATACTAGAACAAACTACTCACAAAGTGACAACATATGAAGATACTCTAGTATCAGAATTCTGGGAGATTAATATCACAGCAATTATTTTTAGATCTTTCTCTTCGTAATGGTGACATTAATAGAGGATGAACTTTTCAATTTCATTGGTTACTAATTTTGTTTTTTTTATTTTGGCTGTTGGCGGCAGAGCTGCTTCATAAACTCTGCTGTGCTGGTTCCCACCTCTTTTGCCATTTATTTTTGAGGAATACAAATTTTAACTCCATTTTTTGGTCAAGCCTAGGCACCGCGCATGGGCTGTGTGCAGGACATGCTTTACTCAGTCTAAGGCCTTACCCACGCCCACTATTGCCAATCGTTCTTTGCTGTGCTTCTCTTAAATGCTTCCTTTTCAATGGTGCATCTTTCTAAATGTCCCTCCTTTGTGTGCCTGGTTCCCTCCTGGAAGATTTCCTAAGAGAACATTTTTGTACGCCATCACACTACATTCAAGTGTGTTCAAGCTTCCTCCTGCTAGACCATGTGAAGGCCTCTGCTCCCTCCTCTTATCTGGGGATTGCAGCCTTAGTTGTTCCTTTAGTTGTCCATACCAATGAGTTCACATCACACCAGTCAAAACACAGTGTTAAGGAAGGCAATGAAGGTTTCATTTATTCTAGTGCCTCTGCTGTGGTATACTTAATTGGTGTTTCCCAAGCCACTCCTCCCTCCACTGCTGTTTTTTAAATAATTGATTCTGTGTGCATGTTTTGCACCCTCTGCACACAGTCATCAACTTTTAGTCTTCCTCGTTCTAAAGCCCCCTAAACACTGCTGCAGCTGCTTCTCTGGTCCCAGTGGTAAATCTTCATTTTTAATCCTATGGGCAGTGCTGCTTGCTGCTTCTCTGATCCAGTTGGTAATTCCTCATTTTAAGTCCTCTAGACAATGCTGCAGCGGCTTCTCTGGTCCCAGTGGTAATTCATCATTCTTGGTCCTCTGGACATTGCTGCACCCATTTAGTCATTCTGAGTCCTCTAGGCAGTGCTGCTACCTGCTTCTCTGAAGCCAGTGGTACTTACTCATTCCTAGTCCTGTAGATAATGCTGCAGGTGCTTCTCTGGTCCCAGTGGTAATTCCTCATTCTTAATCCTGTATAAAATGCTGCAGTTGGTTCTCTCGTCCCAGTGGTAATTCCTCATTTTAAGCCCTCTTTTCAGTGCTGCAGCTGCTTCTCTGGTCCCAGGGGTAATTCCTCATTCTTAATACTCTAGACTGTGCTGCTGCTGCTTCCCTGGTCCGAATGGCAATTCATCATTCTTATTCCTCTAGGAAGTGCTGCTAGCTGCTTCTCTGGTCCTGTTGGCAATTTCCTCATTCTACGTTCTCTAGACAATGCTGCAAGGTGCCTCCCTGGTCCCATTGGTAATTCCTCATCCCAAGTCCTCTAGACAGTGCAACTAGCAGCTTCTCTGATCCCAGTGGAATTCCTCATTCTCAGTGCTGTAGACAATGCTGCAGCTGCTTCTCTGATCTCAGTGGTAATTCCTCATTCTTAGCCCTCTAGGCAGTGCTGCAACCTGCTTCTCTGGTCCCAGTGTAATCTCTCATTCTATGTCCTCTAGACAGTGCTGCTAGCTACTTTTCTGGTCCCAGTGGTAATTCCTCATTCTAAGTGCTGCTACCTGCCTCTCTGATCCCAGTGGTAAGTCCTTGTTCTTAGTTCTGTAGACAATGCTGAAGCTGCTTCTCTGGTCCCAGTGGTAATTCCTCAGTCTCCGTCCTCTAGGACGTGCCGCTAGCTGCTTCTCTGGTTCTCTGGTAATTCCTCGTTCTAAGTCCTCTAGACAGTGCTGCAGCTGCATCTCTGTTCGTACATCCGCTATACTCCAAACCAAAACACATAGGTAAAAGAGATTTTCATATACGATGCCAATAGCTGTAACTCTCACACTTGCAAGACCTTTGCGCATTGCAAATGCTTGTTTCTGTTCCTATCCCTTCCCTCCATACACAAACGTTTTTTTATATTATTTTTGTATTTACTCCCTTTATTGACCTAGCCCCTCAAATATTTGCCACTTTCTTACTGTTCACCTAATCCCTTTACATTACCTGTCACATTCAAAATGCTTTTGATGTAGATCTTTCTTTCATAAACTTGATTATCATTTCACCCCTTTAACCCTGTACCTAGACAATCTCAGTTACAGGTGGTTCTGAAAGGCTCAATATTTGGGGATTTTCTGTATTCCTAATGGCTGGGGTGGGTTATTAGGATCAGGTCAAGGGAGTTCCAAAATCCAGGTCTTTGCACACCCATAGAACTGCTCCTGTTTTCCATTCTTTAAAAAACACACAGGTTGATCTGATGTACCAATAGCTAAAATCTGTGTTTGGTATTCAATGAGGAGTCTGCTTCTATAGGTGGGATGGTCCTTTGCATCGGTACGCTTTGTGGATAGTGCATAGGGCTTTGAACTTATTTCCTGCATCTACATGGGGCAGTGTCGAGCCTTAATATAAGGTAGGTATGCTGTGTTTCCACATTCCAATATTAAAGCTTATTGAGTCCTGACAACGAATGTCTGGGGGAGACTACAGTAAATCATGTTACAGCCGTAAAGACATTCCAGAGTGATGTCTCTGGAAACCAGGATTCTGTGTTTAGTTTGAAAAAGTGATGGACTTTTACAGAGAAAAGAGAGTTGTATAATCACACCCAGTGCCACAGCATAGACATAGGGAGCAAAGGTGAGACCAGTGTAGAAAAGGTGTAGAAAAGAGTTCCTAAAATCCTCTCTTTTGATGAAGTTTGGAGAGGTGTTCCAAATTTTGTAGACTAGGCATATGGTGGAGCATCGGCTTAAGAGTTCTGATTACTAAACTCTCTGGCTTGATGCTTTCCTTCATTCTGTATATCACATATTCCGGACATATGGAAACCTTGATTGGATTCCCTGCCCCTTGTTCCAAGTTTAGTGCACTTCAGTTATCTTTGGCATATATTTAGAAGTTTACCTAAGGAGGTCAGCTGCAGGGCACACATACATGCTGAAAGGAAGGCCCAAGTGGGAAGATCATAGAAAAATGCCACACATCAGTGAGCCTGTGGATGATTCACTTGACCCAGTTCTACATTTTTGGCTGCCGCTAGTGGAATGATGTGACTCAAACCTTTCCAGGAGTTCAAACCTGGTTGGCATTGTCTGGTTGGCGGTTTCATAGGCCTCAGGCAAGTCCAGGAGGATGAGGGCAGTTTACTTGTCCTCTTCCTGGGAGAGGAGAAACGTTTCTATTGTGTAGGCTGAAATGCTTTCAGGGCCTCTCAATGGTAAAAAAACAGATCGGTAGTCATAAAGAATGGGGCCGAGTTCCGTGTTCTGTTGAATTTGTACAATTTGCCTTTGGAAAGGAAAGTTGGAAACTGTCCACTAGTTGCCTGGTGTCCCGTGGTCAGCAGCTGTTTTATTTAAGTAGTCCGATGATGATACACGTTTCAGTAAGGATGTGCATGTTGATCAGGGGAGTTATGTCTGCCACTAGAGGGGATTACATTTGCTTGGGGGTTGCAGCTGAGCAAGGGTTGTATGAAAGCTTTTGGGGCCACCTTCAATACATCAGTGGATTCCACAATTTAGAACAAAGTGAAGGAGGACTGAAGTTATTGAGCTGAAATGGGACATGGAAGGAAGTGAGGCACTCTCAGGGCACTAGTAATGGAATTGCTAATATTTTTCTTTTTTATCTGAGGGATAGGAGAGACCTTCACCATGCTGCTGGGATATGTATGTTGGTAGTTAAGGCATCATAGTTAAAAGTTCATCATAGATGTCAGAACTATCATTGGTTTAGTATGTTTACCATTACTCTTGAGAGCTTTGTCGTAGCCTCTTCTGAGTCTCTTGCAAGTGCTTTTGTCCTCCACACCCTGAGGCTTAACAGGCTAAGCCACTGTCCTTCAGGATTCCACTGGCACATTTCAGCAAGTTTCTTATTGCGGGCATAACATTTGCTCTGCTGAATACTTAGGGCAGCGCACAACCTGTTTGAATCCCAGGGCTTGTATGTGAACACGGGTGTCTTAGGCTGGTCAGTAAATGGTACAGTTTTTACACAGCAATAGCAAAACAGGTGCTACAGGACACTGTTCCCAAAGAGCAACAGCAGGTTTAAGGGCACACGTTTTTGAGAGCAATGTTGACAATAGGGGCATTGCATTCCCATAGTGAGACAGCTTTAGGGAACACTACTTTCTAATAGCAAAACTGAGCCAAGAGACACTGCTATTACTAGGTAACGCTTCTCTAAGAGACTCTGCTCTCACAGTGATAGTGCAAGAAGCACTACTCACACACGTCGATTGCACTCATAGGGACATTGGCCACACAAAACTACTAAGCAATACTGTTGTTCGTCTTCGTACAGAGCGCCACTGCACTGAGAGATAATGCACTCAAACAACACTCCTATAACCGGCACTCCTGTCATAGAGTAATACTGCATTTCATAATAGTGCTTTCACCTAGAGATGCTGTGCTAAGGCTCACTGCTCTCATGGACCAATATTATCTCTAGCAACACGGCCTGCACAGATGATATCATGTTAAGAATTACTGATGTGAGAGAGCTTTATTACAGTAAGGGTATTGGTTTCACAGAATGACATTGTGCTAAGGCACACTGAAAGGATGTCAGTTTAAGAAAATCACATGTGCCAGCAACTTTTCGAACATTTCGTGTGGGAGGGTGATCGGAAAAACCATGAATACAAATTTAAGCAAAACTCCTGTCTTAGCGATGGCGATCCTCTCAATCAGCGACAACAGAAGCTTACTTCATTTTTTCTGCTCCAGTGCATCAAATTCAGAAAGGACTCGGACAGAGTTATTCATGTGCACTGATTCCACCCCAAGTCTGTTATGAATACTAACATGGAAACCAACTTAATAAATATTAACTTAATCCTTCACGAAACAATACTACCTCGAAATTAATTAAATGATATAGCTCTTACCTACGACAATGGAAGAATATTCTTTGCAATGGCATTCTATGTAGAGGTTACATCAATATAGGGAATGTGGTGACCCTTTGATGAAAAGTCATTGATGCACCGCAGGTGCACCCTGCTATCATACAGCACTACTGCACTGAGCGACACTGCTGTCCAGCAGCACTGATCAACAGTAAACAAACTCCGCACTGATACTAAATGTGCAAACATACTCAAGGCTGTATTTACACAATAAAGATTTACTAAGAAAAATAAATTTCTGTTTGTCCTGAGGAAAGGGGCATTCGTCAAGTGAGTCACCAAAATACTTTGTTGATTTTTGAGTCCACTTAAAAGAGTGGGGGACGAACAGAAAAAGATGTGGGCTCTCCTCTCATGATGCTGATCAAAAAACAGGGACAGACATCACATTTTAGTAAAGTTGCAATTTAGAATTTGTGGTAGAATGCACCAACTCAATTTACAAATCAATGATGAAATTAAAGATGTGAAAAAGTTAAATAAAGTTGTACATATCACATGATTTATTTGTTTATGAATGTTTTTAGAATTTTTTATATATATATCTTGGTACCGGATACACACACGTTTTTACAATGATGACTGATGTTATACTAACTAGGGATTGCAATCTGACTTCCACTTAACAGCATTATAAAATACAAAGACAGTGGATATGACAGACAAGTTAAAAGGCAACTCTACCATATGTAGGAAGAACGAATATAAGCAGTACCAACAGATTTAGGGGGTCATAACGACCTTGGCGGTCTTTTCGCAAGACTGCTGAGGGACCGCCGTGCTGAAGACCGCCAGTGGTGGCGGTCTTCCGCGCCGCGTATTATGACCGCTGGCAGCCAGGAAAGTGGAGGTTGCTAAACCTCCACGTCAACAGAACACCGCCCACTAAATCACGTCCCATGATTCGGTGTGGCGGTGTTCTGGTGGCGGAGCTGCCCCCATGGATCCCGTCCCCTCCCGGAGGATCAACGGACAAGGTAAGTTGATCGTCCATTAGGGAAGGGGGTGGGGGGTGTTGTGTGCGCGCATGGGGGTGTGCGTGTGGGAGTGTAGAGGGGGTGAGTGAGTGTATGCGTGCGGGGGTGTTGTGTGTATGGGAAATGTGCGCGGGTCGGACGGTGTGCATGCCTGTGTGTATGTGTGCGGGTATGTGTTGTCGGGGTGTATGTGTGCGTGTAGGGGTGTGTATATGTGCATGTTGGGTGTGTGTGCGTGTAGGGGTGTGTATATGTGCCTGTTGCGGGTGTGTGAGTGTAGGGGTGGGTATATGGGCATGTTCAGGGTCAGGGTGAAGAGGGGGGCTGTGCCACCTTTGAGGGGTGGCAGGGGGTTGGAGGGTGTGGGGGGAGGATTCGTGGGGGGTAGCGGGGGTGGGGGAAACCCCTATTAGTGCCAGGGAAGGAATTCGTTGGCACTGATAGTGCCTACCGCCATGGATCTCATGGCGGTTACCAACCACCCGAGATCCATGGCGGTATGCAGGGTCCTGATACCGTCGGCAGTCTAGTGACTACCGCGGGGCTGGAGACCGCAATCTCCAGCCCAGCGGTCTTCACCGCCATGGCGGTCGGAATGGTGAAGTGGCGGAGGACCGCGGCAGTAACCGCCGCAGTCATAATTCAATTTTTTTTTCCGTCGGCCTGTTTGCGGTCTTACCGCCGCTTTACCACCGATCGCCAGGGTCGTAATGAGGGCCTTAGTTTACTATCAAGAGCTGCAGGAAACCTCTTGCCCTAACTCAAGGGGGGGGGACTTGGTACTGGGATTAAATCAGGATGCATTCATTATTATTCTGAAGTGCTGAATATCACCACACGTGCAGATCCCAAAACAACATACTTCTGTGGGGCTAACAAACAAATCTCTCAATAAAGGACATCACACAAAGGCTAAGTCGTCTGGTCAAAAAGTCTGTACAATAGCCGAAATTTCCATTTTGGCCAGATTTTCAAATAGAGAATTCACCTCCTTTCAGCATGCTCAAGTATCTGAGTTAAACACTCCCAACCAGTGGTATTCCTACTCGACTGGTAATCTCAACAGATCTATGGCATCAACAGGCTAATCCATGGCTGCTTAAAGTCAGTCTGATCAGAAAAGATGTCATCCGCACTGTTTCACAATCAGACATCAAATTTCTCAAACCCCACTCCTTTCACCTTTGCTCACTTGGTCCACGTAGGAGACACCAACGTAGCCGCTCTGGCAGCCATAGGCTGTGATGCGCCGGCTGCAGTCCAAAAGGTTGCACACGTTCAGCCACAGCACACTGTTGAAAGGAGGATAAACATGAAAGTAAGAAAAGTAAAACAATAAAACACTTGTGGCCTAGAGACAGTAAACTTGTCAGGTGCTTTATAACAAACCAGGAATTAGTCTTTAAACACCCTCCCAGTCCCCATGCTTCACGTTCAAGTCCTCATTCTAATGTATCTCTCTGAAAAATGCAGAACACTTGGCACAAAAGGTCTAACTTGTATATGATTTAAACCAAGAACATTAAACAGCTCTGCTTTATCACAAAAGACGGTTGGCTTTTCTTTTCTGATTCAATCTTGCCTCACACTAATCTCCTCCAAACCTAGCATTTTCTCACTTCAAAATGGCGACTCTTGAAGAGGTAATCAAACCTGCAAATCGCCTATCAACCAGAAGGAAGGCGGATTCATAAAACAGGTCGCCATATAATCAGTACCACAATTCCAGCGATCTCTGAAACACCTCTCTTCATTGACCCAATATCACACGTTTCGTTTATAAGATCAAGAAAAATCATGCAGCGTCGTGAAGACAAAATTAACTTTTGCTGATGCAGCATAAGAAAAAGAGACTGTAACTTCGAGGGAAAAACTGCATCAATATTCAGTTTTCTTTCATATTGTTTTTCACTTTTAAGGCCATGGTTTCATTTAACTGTCTAATCAAGCTGTCCATCTCTCAGTTTTCCATTTTGACTCTCTCCACTATGTTACCTCACTTTCATCATTTCACCTTTATCCTCTTCTATGCCCAAAATCCTTTGAAATTTCTCACTTCTTTCATTAACGGTTCCTCACATCATTAAAAAATGGTTGTATGATGGAACCACGCATGCCGGAACAATGCATGCCTTAACAACGCGGTTGGTACCACAACCGTATCGATTCCACGGATGCCTTTACAACGAATTTCATTGTAAAAGCATGCCTAGTAAAGGCATGAAAGGAAACTCATGTGAAGCGGCATGCGTGGTTCTGTCATGCAACACCCCCACCCGTCCTGAGGCCCAAAACTACCCCCACCCCTAATATCTAACCTACCCCAAACCCCCACCTGGCTGGGGCGTAAAAAAAAAATATATATATTAAAAATATAATACTATCCTAAATCCCCACCCCGCCCCTATAAACTAAAGTACCCCAACCCACCACACGCCCTGAACATTAAAAAAAAAACTACCCCCGTCCCTTAAAACTAAAACTACCTCAACACCCCCACCTGCTGAGCCCTAAAAAAAAAAAAAAAAAAAAAAAAAAAAATACCCCACCCTTAGAAAGTAAAGTACCCTGACCCCCCCACCCGCCCTGAGCCCTAAAACCTTCCCCACTAATAAGTAAACTTTCGGACCCCACCACCCACCCTAAGCCCTAAAATAAAAACTAACCCAACCCCCCCACCCCACCCCTAAAAACTAAATTAGCCCGACCCACAACCCACCTTGAGCCCTAAAAAAAAAAATATCCTGACCCCTCCATCACTGCCCGTAAAAACTAAAGTACCCTGACACTCCCCACCCACCCTAAATCCATCCCCCCCTGCTAAAAACTGCCCACCAACCCTGCCCCCAACCGCACTTACCTCACCACATCCTCTCCTGATCCTTCCTCCTCTCTCCTCCCGCCTTTCCTTAAACCTTTCCCCACTCCTTAAACTACCCCGCCCCAACCCTAAGCCCTAAATAAAAAAAATACCCCTGCCTCTAACCAAAAAATAGCCAAACCCCCATCCTAAACCCTTAAAAAATACCCAAACCCTCCACCCCTTAAGAAAAAAAAAAAGAAAAAAAATAGCCTGCCCCTGAAATCCCTTAATCTACCCCACCCCAGCCCCACTTAACTCACAGCATTCTCCGCGTCTTCTCCCGAACACCGCGTAGTTCAGCACATGCGTTGTTCAGGCAAGCGTGGTTACGCTTGCGTGGGTAAAGTCTGTGTCCTTAAGGGTGCATTGTTAAGGACATTTCTCTTTAAAAAAATCAGTGTCACGATGCTCACACTGTTCCTTTCTTTTTTGCTATCTTAACACTCATCTTCCCTTGTTTCATTCTCCCAAACTTTAACTCTACCATGCAGGGCTACAAGTTACAGTCACTATATAATATAACTACTGCTAAATGTTCGCTATGAAATATTAGAACCCTGGCATGCTGGAGCGCCATTGAAAACAGAGCTCTAACATTCTAATGTTTGTTTCACAGCAATAGCTGTGAACAAAGGCCTCACGGAGCCCGAGGGGATAACAATGGGAAAACAGAACATGTGCTCCAACAGACCAACTCTTCTCTTTCTGCATCTTCCTGCTTGTGTTAAAACATTATATCCTCAGTGGGAGGAATGTTCTAGGAGTGATATAGTTCTTCTGCCTCCGGCTACAACCGTTGTGTAAGGCCCTCTCCCATATAACATAGCATAGAGTAGATAGTTCTCATCTGTGGGCAGAACTTCTTAAATGCGCTAAATGAGGCTCTCCCCAGACTTAAGCACTTACATATTATAATAGTTTCAAGAAAATGTGGCACAAACTAAGTACTGTTTAACAAAGCTGCAATCACAGGGGCAAATTATTGCAGGCAGGTGAGTCAGTCAAGGGTGTACCCTGAGTTACAAGACTAATGGAGTTGCAGACAATCTAACAGACAAATGAAAACGGAAGAGAGAAGAAACGACTGCACAGTAGGCACTGGTCTCCTGCATTTTGAAATTCTTAACTACCTATTGAGAGTGACAAGCTCAAGATAAAGAAAACGGTCAGAGGAGAAGCAGAAATCATATTGCAGTGCACCATCAAAAGGGACAAGCGCTGGATGTAGCTCACTCTTTGTAAATGGAAAGAAGGCCCTGCTTTGTAAAACGAGAGTTATTCTTCCCCATCAGAATTCAGCATCCTCACAGCGTCTGGATGCCTCATTTCTGGACATTGCTGCGCTGGATACAAGACAGAAGGCAAAAGGGTTGGGCTTCTGGAGTGCAGACCAGGATTTCCCAACACACCAGTATTTGGCTTGCAGTAATATGGACAGAGCCAGCCTCCTTACTCCAGACCGCCAGCCAGCCTCTCACTAGAGCGTCATACTGAAGCATACAAAAAGTGATGGACTGAATGCCTGACTAAATCGCAGCCACTGGAAATTACTCAGGGCTGCATCCCAGCCCATCGTTATTTTGGCACCATGCCACCTCAGTTTCGATTCAGTCGTACACAAATCAGTCTTGGCCATGCTCCAAAAGGAACAGTCCACTCCGAACTGCCAGGCTAGGTCCCCCCAGAACTAGAACACAGGCAACCCATGACCATTTCGGCCTGACTTGGGCCTGCCAGTCAGTGCAGCTTGGTTCCAAAGACCAGTGTTGGGTTGCTTGTTTCCAGCTGAAATTAATTCAAGCATTCCATCCATCACCTTTTTTTTATACCTCAGTGTGATTCCGTAGGTGGGATGGATATACCCAGAAGTGGATCCTTTGCTCACTGTGCCACTGGAACCAAGCTACTCCTGACTGAAGTCCCCCGAACAGGACAAAACCGGTCTTGGGTTGAGCTCGACTGTTGCTATTGGGCAGTGTCAAGTCTGATTTCCTTATAGATGGGTCCAAACTGAAGTGGCACGGTTGGCAAAATACTGATGGGATGTGATGATTACCCGAGTAAATAACCAGCGGATGAGGATAAATCAAGCATTCCAGTCATCACTTTTTTGTACTCTTTAGTGCGATCCTCTCATTAGAGACGGACACTGTGAATTGCCTTTGTTGTGTTCAGCACCGTACATCATGCAAGCAAATCACAGCACGTGTGAGTTTTGTAACTGGGGCACTGGGCCTAGCTATACCAGGCAGTGAATCAAAACTAATCCAGACCTGGAGGAACGACCGAATAATATAATAATAACATTCAGAGGCAATGGTTCTCTTGTGAAGATACTATACATATAAATTAAGTTACTTCTCTTAGCTTGTTGCTGTTGTTCAAGAAGGTGAAAGTTTACTGGGATGAGGTGGGTGACAGGCGCTCCCTTCCAGCCCTTCAAGGACTTTCTGGAAACGACTTGCTAGAAGCACTACTACCCTAGCAAACCTAGTTAGAATTCTATTAAATCAAACCGGCCCTCCTAAGGATTTTAAGGGCCCGGGTCGGGACATATTTTGGAGGCACCTGTTCAGAACAGCTTTGAAATGTATTACATATTTTCAGCTAATTCAAGCCCCCACAAGTAGTGAACAAATCACTCTGCTAGGCTATGAAGCCTTCGAAGGTGAGAGCCCTGAGCAACTGCACAATTACATCACGCCTTAAAACGTATCTAAACCCAACACCCACACCGACACGGAGACTACGCTAGTTAGTCGATGGTAGCCAACTCTGTACATTGTGTGAGAGGATATACTGGGTGTCAGTGCTGTAGGACTTATGCTGAATAGCAATCTCAACAAAAAGAACAGAATGGTGTAGTAAAGTCACACCCTGCAAACAGTGGGTAGGAAACACTTACAGTATTGGTTATTTCAGGCACAACCAAAGACACATGTTTTAAGATGCAGTATAATGAAGTACATCACCGCAGCCTAGATTCACTAGAATTGCCAAAGTCCTCCTGCCAGATCTACTCTTTAAATATGACTGGTCTGCCGCTGGGACCTCAGAGGAGAACGTGTGATGGATGTATGGTTGTTGCATTGGCTTCCTTTGGATTTGACTTTTCTCAGAAAGCATAAGTGGACTTCAAAATTCACATATCAAATGTTAAGGCTTCAGATGCGGGAGCAAAACCTGTTCTCACAGCCTATCTGAAACAAGAGTCTTACTTGCTTGGGAGATCCTTCAGTTCTGGAAAGAGATTTTCCACGGGCTGCTCCTCAAACTGATGCAGACCTTCATTCTGGGGAGAAAGACACAAGTGAGGCATGAACTCCCATCTAATGGGAAAAGGGAAATGTGGTGTCAGAGGAGCTGTGGGGGGACATGCTAAAGTGGATAGAGTGCACACAATAACTGGCACTGTACAATATTCAAAAACAAGCATTACACGGAGAACCCAATCTGTTTATATGCAACTCATCTTTCACACCGTATATTCTACTGTTACCCCAATTTGCACAACATCTATTGCTTCATTTTCCTGTATTTATATAAAATTAACAGAATTACTTGAAAACGTGAAAAAAACATGAAACAAAGAGCATGATACAGTTTCTAGTTCACCCGCACACATGCATTTAGAACCACAGATACTCATATCCTTTTTTATCACTCTGACATTGGCACGGTCATATCTAGCACCTATTCTGCTTCCCAGAGGTCTGGGAGACAGACCAGCACCATCAGCTTCCCAGACCACTCTTTCCCTTGGCCAATCTCAACCAAGGAGAAAAGGCTACTGTCATTATTTGAATTCATCTGTACTTCCTGTGGATGTTGTCTAGCATACCACCCTAACCGCAAACTGTTTAACCAGCCATACCGCAGGTAATGGTCACTCAAAATACATTTTTAACACGGCCCACATTCACTACAGCGCTGCAAGAGGGTCTTGCAGGCCCGCCTGTGCTTACGAAAGCTGCTTGGTTTAAACAAACTGACATGACTCCAGGTCATCAGCCTTGCACTTCATCCCTCCCACTCTCAAGATCCGAGAACACTTCCAGGGATGCATGCCGTATAACAGCACAATCGCAAGGTTCAGAATAGTCTCACCTCTTTGTAGAGATGGATTCGCTGGTCATTGCCACTGAGAAGAAAAACAGTCTCCAGCTTTTCACCATCTTGGACCCTAGAAGGAGAGAACACACACAGGTCTGTTACAGGAGAGAAGAATGGCATGAACCAGAGTGGGAGGGATTTCATTGTCAGGTGCACTGACGCTACAGTGGGAATAGCAAGTGGTGATATGTGGGTGAGTGCAGGCTAGTCTGGGCAGATCAATGGAAAGGATGGAAGTGTATTAAGTGGTTTGCTTAGACCAGACACCATATTCAGGGGTGCAGGGAAGGATAATGTATAAACAGATGTGCTGCAGCTCAGTAGTTATAGCAGACAAAAGACAAGAATATCCTAGTTCTCTGCTAGTAAGGAATGGACCTCCATACACCACAACTACACAAATCCTTACAAATGTTCTAAACTCTTAATATGATCCACTTGCAAGTGTGAAATCCTATTCCGCTTGCTAAACTGAAATTATCAGAATTATAGGTGTGTTAAAATACTTTTCTGAGAATGCATTAATACTTTTTTGGATTTCTTTGAATTTGCATCAAACTGATTGGGAGACTGGTACCAACCACAATGCAATACTACCGAATTTAACAAAGGCTCAGACCTCCATGGATCTTTGGGCTGTGACTCCCAGCATCATGTCAAATGGCCGTGGGCATGTAAAAGGGGAAATAGGGACAGCAAGACAACAAGAGGAAAGAGGCCAGTGAAAAAGAAGCAAGCAGACATAGGGTCCTTGGTGTGTACAAAAAGTTGCAGCAGTGAACGGCCTAGAACATTTGGAAGTGCCTAGTGGAGGCCCAAAGATGCTAATTTAAGGTGCCCTTGGAGCCCACTTTAAAGTAGCAAGTTATTAAATATCGATTCGCACTGTGAATGGATTGTGAGTGTAGCTGCCACCAGTTAAAAAGGAAGATGCCACCACACCGGTGCCAAGCTCTTTGAACACCAGACCAAGTGCCCTAGGAGTGAATGTGTATCGCCAACGTGTGCCACTGTCAATAAGTTTGAACCCTATTCCATAAACTATAACATAACAAGAAACACCACCAAAAAGTACACATGAAAACATCACTAAGGTCAATCAATAAATCAGTAGATTTGTAGAGAGCGTCTTGTCACTTGTGAGAATATCAAGGCAATTACGGATACAGTTTATTAGCTGAACAGTTAGCTTCAGGGACTTTTGGAACTCTGGAAGAGATGGAGAGGTCCTTAAATTAAAGGGTAGCTTGTTCCATGTCTTTGCTGCTGGGTAGAAGGAGCAACCTCTGCATCTGCTATGTTGGACTGGATGTGGGGGTGAGGATTAGAGAAAGGGAAGTGGAGCGGGGGCCTCTGGTGAGCTGATGGAAAGTCAGGTGGTAGTCAGCAATTGTGTAAGGCTTTGTATGCATGGGTCAGGACCCTGAACTGCCCCAATTTCTGTACAGGGAGGCAGTGGAGTTTTCTAAGGGGGGGTAATGTGTGTTCATCTAGCGAGATCCAGAACAAGTCTGGCTTTGGCGTTCTGTATGGTCTGTAGTCGTCGGATGAAGTGACCTGCAATCCTTGCGTAGAGAGTGTTGGCGTAGTTCACTCGGTTGGAGATGAGAGCCTGTGGGATTGTGCGTCTTGAGCTTTGGGATAGCCAAACGAATATTTTACAAAGCATGTCGAGGATGAAGAAGCAGGAGACAGAATTGACCTGGGTTGTCAAGGTTAGCTTGTTTTCAAGAATGATGCATAGGTTCTTAGCATGGTCAGTGGGAGTAGGAGTAGGTTAGAGTTCTGAGGACCACAAGGATGCGTCCCAAGGGGAGCTTTTGCTACTGAAAATCAGCACCTCTGTATTTTCCGTGTTGAGCTTCAGGCAGCTGTCTTTTACCCAGTTGGCAAAGTCTGTCATGCAGTTGTGGAAGTTGCACTTGGGGTTGGTGGTGTCTTCGTCTAGAGAGAGGATGAGGTGGGTGTCATCTGTATAGGATATGGTGTTGAGTCCTTGGGCTTTGGCAAGGCTGGCCAGAGATGTCATGTAAGTGTTGAAGAGGGTGGGGCTGAGAAAGGATCCTTGGGGTACCAAGAGATGATTTCCTTGGGTTTGGAGGTGAATGGGGGAAGGGGAGCAACAGGGGGGAGGACTTTTTTGCATTTTTCCACTGAGGAAAGAGGCGATCCATCAGAGCGGCTCCTTCGATTCCTATAATGTGCACCCTTGTGATGTATGATAGCTTTTTCTAATACTTTGGCCGGGAACAGGTTCAGTGAGATTAGTCGATTGGTGTTGATTTCGCTGGGGTCTGTTGATGCTTTCCAGTCCTCGGGTAGGTGACTGTGGCAAATGAGGTATTGAACAAGGTGTTGAGCATGTGGGTGATTCTGGTTTGCCTAGGTTGAAGCTGTGGAGAGGGCAAGGGTCGGTTTGGGCCACTGAGTGGACCGAGTTCATGATGGAGGAGGTGTCCTGTGGGGGAAGATGCCTCCATTCGGTTAGTCTGATGTCTATGGTGGTAGAGGGGTTGTTATGTTACTTGAAGTCGATGGCCTTGGGCTGGGATTTGAAGTTTCTGTAGATGTTGGTGAACTAGCCGTGGAAGAAGTATGCAAGGCTGACGTAGAGCTCCTGCGAGGGGGTAATTATTATTTATTTTTTTTGCAGCTGAAGGGTTAGAAAATTCATTGATGATGTTGAAGATGTTTTGCTGTTATGGAGTTTGATTCGATGCGCGAGGCTAAGGACTTTTTCTTCGATTCTCTCAACTGTATGTTGTAGAGGTTGAGGGCCTTCCTGAAAGCAGTCTTGTCGGTCACATACTTGGTGGTGTGCCATCTTTCTTCCAGTCATTTAACAGTGCTAATGTCTTCAGTGTACCAGCTAGCCTGCTTGGTTGATCTTCTGTGACTGTTGCTGCCGATAGGAGTGACGCTGTTGGCGTAGTTGGTGACTCAATTGTTGAAGTTCTGATGTTCTGGTCTGGAGGAGATGGGGTGAGTGGTGTTGAGGGCGTTGATCCATGTGTCTTTTGAGACTTTGCTCCAGCTGTGGTGGACAGCATGTGGTGGACAGCATAGGGCGAACTGGGGGCAGGGGTCAGTGAGCTGGTGATGTTGAAATGGACGATGGAGTGGTCAGTCGGCCTGAGATCCATAGTGTGGCTGTACCTGATGTGATCGCTGGAGAGTCCAGCGTGGGAGCTGTGACGTGCATGGGGTCATACATGAGTTGGGTGAGTCTGATGTTATTCGTGCTGTCAAGGAGGTTGGTAGTGTTGATGTTAATGTAGTCCTTCGAGATGGAAGTGGAGGTTGACAAGAAAAATGTAGTTGTTAGAGTCTATGGCAAAGGGTGCCATGAAGTTGCAGAAGGCCAGACGTGGTCATGGAGGATGGTATGTGAGGGTGCTCCTGATGGTGGTTTTGCTCTTGGAGTCAGAAGTTGAGGTGTCCCATGCCTGGGGTCATGTCATTTGTGGCAGTGCATTGGACGGATTCCTTCTGTATGACGGCGATCCCTCTGCCAGTCTTGTTGAAGCAGTCGTGGTGGGTAATCATGTATCCTTAAGATATTGCAATGACTGTGTCGGGTACGGAAGTGGGGTTGAGCCAGGCCTCAGTTAGGAAGAGATCACAAGGTGTAAGGGTGGAGAAGAGGTCCCAAATCTCGGTGGTGTTTTTGCATAGTGAGCTTGTGTTGAGAAGGGTGCACACGAGTAGGTGTTTTTGCTCAGGTGGTGTCTGTGATGTGTTCATAGTTGGTCTGGTCGGTGAGCTGGTGTGTGTTCTGAGGCAGGTGAAGTAGCAGTGGGTGCAGGTGAAAGGTCCTACCAGGGAGTGCTGGTTTGCGCAGTACCAGTGTTTGTTGCAGTGTCCAGGGTCAAGTGTGTAGAACTCTGTGATGGTGCATCTGCGGGGGTCAGAGGGCTGTTGGTTGTGGCCCTGTGTGCAGTGCATGCGCGGAGGAGCAGAGACATGCATGCTTGCTTTGGCACACCCGCGACATGCGGTCACACTGTGGCCTGTTTTAAGTAAGTCCTGGGGTGGGAGGGACTTCTGTTGGCAGGAAGAGCGGTGAGCAAGAAAAGCCAGGCAGGAAAATCCAGCCAGCGACAGTGTCACTTGGTCAAACAGCGGCAACTAGATCAGATGAGGTTGCAGAGTGGACAGAGCAAATTAACAATTACTCCTCTCATGAGCAAGGGAAGTATCTTAAGTGATTGAAAATCACTAAATGATTTTGCCTAAGCTCTGTAAGACAGACAATTAAAAAAACAAAAACAATCCCAAATTAAAAGGAGAGCACCAGGAACTTTGGTTCCTGTGTAAGCAGGTGATGTTTGCAAAACTTTAAAATCTATAAAATGAGTTTATTTAAAGCCCATTTGATCATCCCAGAACAGCATTCATAACAAAATGTCAGACACCACACTAAGAGTACAAAACTGACTATGTCCAAGGAGGCTGTCACGTCTAAGGGCTCCAGTGGCCCCTGTCTGCTGTAGGATGGCCAAGCATGTTATGTCCCAGTGCTGATGGTGGTGCACATTGCCACCCTCTATCCTTGAGTCATGCCTGTAGGAACATTCAAGGAAGCTTCAGATACTTATGTGCACAGGAGAAGTGATATGGGAGGATGATCCCTTATGTGACACTTCAGCATAAGGACAAACTGGATAGGTGCAACATAACCAATCAGTACCTTGGCTGGGGCTTCCCCAACATCAGAACCATGGGACTAGGCACTAGTGCTTTAAGGTCTTTGTCCCATGTACAGCTCCCAATGGGATTTGACACGTAGGCTGCCCCCTTAAGTCCCTTGCTGGCCAACTTAGAAGAAATTGCCCTGCTTGGACCTCAGTTGTTATTGTCTTGAGCCGCCCATTCACTCACTAGTAAAGCTAACCTGCCTGCGGACTCTCAATACGAGGTGAAGATGTCATGGAGAGTGAAAAGTTTGTAACATTAAGCAGAAACTGAAAGTCTGACTGACAGGCCACTGGCTGTGGAGCTGAAGCAGGAAAAAACTGAATAAAACCGAGGCTTTGGAAGGACTCTGTAAGAAACTACTTATGGACAGAATTAATTTGAGTCCTTGAAGTTGTCTCATGTGGACTACTTGTTGAAAATGATGGACGGAATTGAGATGCTTGACAATAAATGGCAGAGAACACACCTTACGAAGCTGGCTGCCCCAACAGATATTCTATCTTTTGATTTTGTCTGTCACATTACAGAGTTACTATCCAAGTTACTGGATCTGCAGCAGATAGTTGGCAGCAACCTGGTTAAGAGTTTTCAGACTCTCACCCACATCATGGGCACCACTGAGAACACTGTGGTAGTGGTTGTATGACCAGCGAAGTGAAGATAACACTTGCTGCTATGAATAGGAAACATCTTGCTTGTAGAGAAACTCTTGATCTTATTTCCAGATTGAAATCCCAATATCTTAATCAAGAAGAGAACTTTGCTGGGCAAACTTACAGCGATAGAGCTTCTGTCATTTAGGGATATCTGGTGAGGCTGAGGGTGAAGCACGAGGGGAAAGTGCTAGTTCTCACAGTTCGATTCAGTGAGGATGCTTCTGGAAAGCCTGGGTTATTATCCAATGTGAGCTATTTATGTGGCTACAAAAGGGAATTTTTGGCACGTTTTTTGAGGAGTCACATGAAAATCATTTATTGGCGGGTGAGGGCCTAGTGACTACCTCTACGTAGATGGAGTGGGGGGGTCTTACCGTGTGCATTTGTGAAGATCTGATGTCTTTCGGACACCCCTTTCACCTCCAATGCTTTTCAGGAATCTAGTCTGACTGGACTATTCCTATTGAAGCAGGATCAAAGGTGATGGTGGACAAAACAAATGATGACTCGAATGCGGACAGAGCAATCATCTGTGGCTGAGCTTAGATTTAACACTGCTGCCTTCCCTCTTTCCCCATCAGGCTTTCATGGGAGTCATTGAGATTTTGAAGGAATTGCAATTGGTGAGAAATGCACTATGGAATCCATATGTAAACCAACTATTATTCTACTGATCAGGATTGGTGAACAGCTGTTAAGGTGTGATTTTGTTGATATTGTTCCTGAACTGGATGTGGTACTGATTCTGCTTATATGACTTTTCTACTATTAAAGAGATTTTAAATCCAGAGGAAGACATGATCAACAAATAGAAACCTGATTTTTAAACGTAAACAAATGTACTTTTCTAATAGAATTCAGGAGCAGGATCCAGCATTAACAAGCATTGGCAATGACAATATGTCTAGTGTTAAAAGATTACAAGTAAATACCAAGGGAAGATGGTATTTACTTCCATATTTGTATTTACTTCCATATATGTGTGAAAGCAAAGAACTGTAGAATAATATTGGTGTTGGTTATAAGGTCTGATGACACTTGCACTGTCAAGTCAGACCTAACATCCACGTGGGTTAATGACTGCCCTCCTCCCATCTCTGCTGCTGCCAGAGAAAGACAAACGCTACAAATTATCTAGTTATTTAACACACTTTTACAGCATTACAATGTCAAGTGTGCGCCCCTGAAAGTTCAAGCTCAGCCAGCTGGATATATAAATAAATGATCCCAGGTGTGTGGAGGGCAAGCACTTTTTTTGTGGAAGCACACAACTTCTTCCCAATCAAAGCATGTACTCCTGGCTCCCAACAAGTTGGCAGAGACAAAGGCCCTCTCTAGTGATGCTCTCATAATTGTTTGGCGACAGCTGAGCTGTGAAACCAGACCATAAAAGTGTGTTTCAAATAATAAATCAGGTAAAAAAACCCTACCGAAGTTTATCCTGAAACAGAGGATTCTGTTAAGAATATTAATATAATCCGAGATTATCGTACCGAGTCTGACTCAAATGACAAACAGATAGTACAGATAAGGAGGTGACCCCCAATCCAACATGAGAGGAAATTAGCCTCTGATTCGTATCCAGTGAAGAGGTAAATAAATGAATGGTTGATTTTTAAATCAGCTACACACAAAACACTCTAGTAAAAGTAATAATACATCCTCCATTACATAATGCATAAATAAATAACTCGTTTTCTGAAGAACAGTCTGCAATAACCTCAACAGTCTTGGATCGCTACCTTATTGAACATTACCATTTAATTTCTAAAGATCTCTCCTATTTTCCGCCTATTGCTAATAGTCCATCTTGACTAAAGACATTTATCCAAAGCTGTAATGGCACTACTACGTGCTGTGGAGTTCAGAAGAGAAGCACTACTACTGGCGAATACAGGGCCAGACGTACCAAAGGATTTTACCCATTCTGTGTCTATGGGAAAAAGTTTTTGTACGTATGGGCCCTATTCCTTTGTACCGTCACGGATAAAAATCGACTGGAAAACCCCGACTTATTGATTTCAAATTCTTCAATTGTTCCAAATTTGTTCTGACTGTTCGAAAATACACAGTCGGCGCTAGACCCTGCAAACCCGATTTTTTGGCCTGCAAGAGAGCAATAAGGCAGCTCACCACAACCTAACCTCTCAAAATTATGAGACATACAATTGAAATAGTTATTTTTCTTCTGCAACTATGCAGACCTCTCTCTGAGTTGTTTTCCCACCTGTCAGATTAGAATCAAGGAGTGCAAACGCTGGACTGTGAAAAGTAGTTTGTTCTCAATCATAGTAAAACTGTGCTAATGGCCATTACATGGAAGGAATCTGGAGGCATACAATTTGTTAACAGGAATGTTAACACACTACCTATAGCAAAAATGTTGATGGTAACCTTAGACTCTTGCTTAACTGGGGAAAACCAAGTTACCTGAATTCAGTCACAAAAATGTCCAACTATACTGACGTGATTATCCAACTAGTCTGGAGGAAACCAATAGAGAACCTCTGGCTGGAGCTCTCATTGGATCTCATCTGGATCATTGTGCCTGCTTATACTTAGGACGGAGAACGATAACGTAGAAACATGGAACCTAAAATTCAAGGTCACGCACATATCTCTCCAGTGCTACCAAGATTTTAGTAGTGGCCGATGACGAGGGTGATGGTTGAGACCGTCAGTTCACTTGACGGGGTTACTCGAGGGCTACAGACAACCTGAAAAACATGTTTTCACTGGAAAGGGAGTTTTGAAAGTATTGTAACAGGGATAATAGTTGGGTATGGCAGGCTCACGTTTTTTGAACCGTCCTCAACTGCATATTACATCTGGCATCCAACCTCTCACACTTTCAGACTCTGAAACATGTATAGTGGGCCACTGCCTTGGAGTGAGTATCGGATACAGGGCCTACACACTGGATTAGGTTGGGCTTGCTTTACAAATATATAGACAAAGAGGAAACAACATGTGCTTGTACAGCATTTTACTTTTGCATAGCATTGCATTTGTTTCACTTATCCTACACTGCAACATGGCTGCAAAAAGGGCGTGTAAGTGCTTTTCCAAATATTGATGCCAAACAGCGTTGTGAGGCAGAGGCAATTGTGGAGATAAGAGCGATCTGAAAGCTGGAAATATCCATCAGATCTTAAAAACACAATGGGTATGGTTGTTTCAAATGAATTGTCATGCTTGCATGCTCCTGCCATCTAGTGGTTGAATTTCCAGTAGTTCAAAACGTTTTCTCATTTCAAAAAGCAATTTGATGCCGTAAAGTTCATCTTACATGCGAAGTTAGTATGATTTATGGGAGGAGAGAATTCCCCACTGATGGCCGGAAATTTGTCTGAGCAGGGTGACGGGCGGGCCGCACATACATACTCACACTCCTCTACATGCACACTCACACACGTTCATTCACAAGTGGGCGCACACACGTACATTCATAAATTCACAGGACGCACGCACAAATACATAAACATTTATACACAGAAACGCACTCAATTAAAAAAAAAAAAAATAATAATCTTATCGGGCCACAGTAGGTGTGGGAAGGGAAGCCACTGAGGTACCTGGAGGATTGTGGAGGGAACTGTCATCTCTTCTCATTGGCCGACCTTGTGATGAGTCAGCCAATGAGTGTAAGACCTTCTCTTACTCATCAGATAGTGGGATCGGGGCCAGTGAGACTTGCTAACCTCAGCTCACACTGTTACAATGCATCACTGATGGACAGTCGGATTAAGCCACTTTAGAGCTTAAAACTAAAGCACCCATGTCCGAATCAACCAGTGACGACCCCCCTTTACTAGGAGGGGGAGCATTTCACAGGTCTTTGTCAGGCTGAGGCGGTCACACCCACATGGCTGTGAACTCTTCAGCTTGACAAAGTTCGATCAGGCCGCCTCACAGACACTATTCATGTGTGGGAAAAAAAGGTGTGGGGGCGAGCCACGCCTAGAATTCAGAAGTCAACTTGCCCTTGAATACCAACTTCCTCATTCCATATAAAAATCCAGAATGGTGTAATATTGTGCATAAATTAATCCAACTCCGGTGGCAGCGAGTAGGCGTTTCATGACAATGTCAGCCTGTAAAGTCTGCAAACACCCAAAATCGAATACACCAAAATCGAGTCTGTGTGTATTAATAACAATTTTCTCACTCTTTCATACTGTGAAAATGGTTGGAGGTCCACACCTATCTAGGGAAGGAGAACATCCCATGGTGGGAATGAGAACAATGCATCCACCAAAACCAGTGATTTGCAGAGCAAGGGGTTTCTTTATGTGGCAACAAATGCAAAGGTATTCTCCCATTCACCATTTACATAGCCCTTCTCAGGAGCTCCTTCCCTCTATCTAGAAATCCTTGCCAAATGATCCTGGATACTTTCTTCAGTTCCACAATGAACAAAAACTCTTGTTAAAAATCTATCTCTACAGGTCTCCTTTGCTTAAACTCTGCTTATTCTCACTTAACCATGGCTACCTCCCCTTCTCTGCTTCTCTCTTATTTCAGCACCAAAAGCTTTTACACTTTCTGGGCAGCCTTTATCATCACCTGATTCCTCTGCATTTTCTCATGCCGTAGGACCCTCGTTATAGGAACGAGACTGCTGGATTTGGGCGGCAGCAGCACCGCTTGTGGGGGATGGAGTCTGATCCCATGCCATATGATAGCTGTCGGCTTACCCCTATCTGCTAGCTAGCAGCACCTCACCAGAACCCAAGAGTAAAGGTGATTATTGGCAACCTATCACATGACACTCCAAGACTACTCAGTAAAATCGTGGTAGAACAGGTCTTACCCCTTTCTCTCACTGATATACGTCTCATACATGCAAAGACAAACAGAAGCAGGATTTGGTTCAATACATTTTATTGAAGCAACTGCATTCTATGTAGAAAGGCATGAACTGCGATTGTCAGGATAATGAAACACCACACTGTCATTGTGGTGATAGGAAAGTGAA
This sequence comes from Pleurodeles waltl, assembly GCF_031143425.1. Lineage (NCBI taxonomy): Eukaryota > Metazoa > Chordata > Amphibia > Caudata > Salamandridae > Pleurodeles > Pleurodeles waltl. Next base: position 555,405,366 of record NC_090448.1, read on the forward strand.
ACAGAGGAAAAGCCCTATCATGCTGTCACAGTAGTGAATCTAAAATCCCTACCTTCACTACCAAGATTCTACATGAGAACAAAAGCAGTGTTAGGCCCTAATCTGCCCATCTAGTCCCTGGAAGGAAATCCAATCGCCATACCTGTGCTATAGGTAGAGGAGAGGTCTGTTGGGAGTTCTCCCACGTGGATGAAGAGGAGACACAGAGTTTCAGCAGAAACTGCAAAAACAATGTGCGGCATAAGATGGCTGGTTGGCTGGAATGGCTTTTTGTCATTTTACAGCTCAGCAAAGTTGACACTGTGTCAAACCTATGCTTAAAGACTTTGCTGTACAAATGGCAAAATACCTTGTCACTATCTAGCTCGGCGTGGATAGCACTGTGCTGATCCAATGCTTAAAAACATTGCTAGATAAACAGGCATCTGAGGTGAGCAAATCTAGAGTGTCGCTGGTGTTGCAGGATGCTCCTTACAAGAGCTGCTCTCCACCTAAACTTGGGAACTACCCAGAGTTCTCTCTTCCTTTTTGTATGTATGTGTATATATATATATATATATATATATGGAAAATGTCACTTACCCAGTGTACATCTGTTCGTGGCATTAGTCGCTGCAGATTCACATGCTGTGCACAGTCCGCCATCTGGTGTTGGGCTCGGAGTGTTACAAGTTGTTTTTCTTCGAAGAAGTCTTTTCGAGTCACGAGACCGAGGGACTCCTCCCATTTCGATTCCATTGCGCATGGGCGTCGACTCCATCTTAGATTGTTTTCCCCGCAGAGGGTGAGGTAGGAGTTGTGTATGTTAGTAATAGTGCCCATGCAATGGAATGAATACGTATGTACATAATAAAGGTTAAAGTAATATATTTACAAATGTACAAATGTTCAAGATCTACTTCTAAACGGCTACAGGCTCCCGGGGAGGCGGGTGGGCGCATGTGAATCTGCAGCGACTAATGCCACGAACAGATGTACACTGGGTAAGTGACATTTTCCGTTCAATGGCATGTGTAGCTGCAGATACACATGCTGTGCATAGACTAGTAAGCAGTTATCTCCCCAAAAGAGGTGGTTTAGCCTGTAGGAGTTGAAGTAGTTTGAAATAATGTTCTTAGTACAGCTTGACCTACTGTGGCTTGTTGTGCAGTTAACACATCTACACAGTAGTGCTTGGTAAATGTATGAGGCGTAGACCATGTTGCTGCCTTACATATTTCGTTCATTGGAATATTTCCTAGAAAGGCCATGGCAGCACCTTTCTTTCTGGTTGAGTGTGCCTTTGGTGTAATAGGCAGCTCTCTCTTTGCTTTAAGATAGCAGGTTTGAATACACTTAACTATCCACCTAGCAATGCCTTGTTTTGAAATTGGATTTCCTGTATGAGGTTTTTGAAAGGCAATAAATAGTTGTTTTGTTTTTCTAATTAGTTTTGTTCTGTCAATGTAGTACATTAGTGTTCTTTTGATGTCTAATGTATGTAGTGCTCTTTCAGCTACAGAATCTGGCTGTGGGAAGAACACTGGTAATTCTACTGTTTGATTTAAGTGGAACGGTGAGATAACCTTTGGTAAAAATTTTGGATTTGTCCTTAGAACTACTTTATTTTTATGTATTTGAATAAATGGTTCCTGTATGGTAAATGCTTGAATCTCACTCACTCTTCTTAGAGATGTGATGGAAAGTTGCATTTTTGATTGTCACGTTAAGTATTGCATTTCACAAGAATGCATGGGCTCGAAAGGTGGACCCATGAGTCTTGTTAAGACAATGTTGAGGTTCCATGAAGGAACAGGTGGTGTTCTTGGTGGTATAATTCTCTTTAGGCCTTCCATAAACGCTTTAATAACTGGTATTCTAAATAGTGAAGTTGAATGAGTAATTTGCAGGTAAGCTGATATTGCGGTGAGATGTATCTTTATGGAAGAGAAAGCTAGATTTGATTTTTGCAAATGTAGTAAATATCCTACTATATCTTTTGGAGATGCGTGTAATGGCTGAATTTGATTATTCTGGCAGTAATACACAAATCTTTTCCACTTATTTGCATAGCAGTGTCTAGTGGTAGGTTTCCTAGCTTGTCTTATGACCTCCATACATTCTTGTGTGAGGTCTAAGTGTCAGAATTCTAGGATTTCAGGAGCCAAATTGCTAGATTCAAAGATGCTGGATTTGGATGTCTGATCTGTTGTTTGTGTTGTGTTAACAGATCTGGTCTGTTGGGTAGTTTGACATGAGGTACTACTGAAAGGTCTAGTAGTGTTGTGTACCAAGGTTGCCTTGCCCATGTTGGTGCTATTAGTATGAGTTTGAGTTTGTTTTGACTCAACCTGTTTACTAGATATGGAAGGAGAGGGGGAGGGGGAAAAGCGTACGCAAATATCCCTGACCAGTTCATCCATAGAGCATTGCCTTGGGATTGATCTTGTGGGTACCTGGATGCGAAGTTTTGGCATTTTGAGTTTTCCTTTGTTGCAAATAGATCTATTTGAGGTGTCCCCCAAATTTGAAAGTAATTGTTTAGTATGTGGGGGTGAATTTCCCATTCGTGGGTTTGTTCGTGATCTCGAGAGAGATTGTCCGCCAACTGGTTCTGAATCCCTGGAATAAATTGTGCTATTAGGCGAATGTGGTTGTGAATCGCCCAATGCCATATTTTTTGTGTTAGGAGGCACAACTGCGTCGAGTGTGTCCCTCCTTGTTTGTTTAGATAATACATTGTTGTCATGTTGTCTGTTTTGACAAGAATGTATTTTTGGGTTATTATGGGTTGAAATGCTTTCAGCGCCGGAAATACTGCTAACAGTTCTAAGTGATTTATGTGAAACTGCCTCTGATGTATGTCCCATTGTCCTTGGATGCTGTGTTGATTGAGGTGTGCTCCCCACCCTGTCATGGAAGCATCCGTCGTTATGGCGTATTGTGGCACTGGGTCTTGGAAAGGCCGCCCTTGGTTTAAATTTGTACTGTTCCACCATAGAAGCAAGATGTATGTTTGGCGGTCTATCAACACCAGATCTAGAAGTTGACCCTGTGCTTGTGACCATTGTGATGTTAGGCACTGTTGTAAGGGCCGCATGTGCAATCTTGCGTTTGGGACAATGGCTATGCATGAAGACATCATGCCTAGGAGTTTCATTACCGTTTTGACTTGTATCTTTTGTGTTGGATACATGGCCTGTATTACCTTGTGAAATGTTTGAACCCTTTGTGGACTTGGAGTAGCAATCCCTTTTGCTGTGTTGATTGTCGCTCCTAAGTATTGCTGTGTTTGACATGGCAAAAGGTGTGACTTCGCGTAGTTGATGGAGAAACTTAGCCTGTGAAGGGTCTGTATGACATTTTGTGTGCTGTGAACACTGTCTTAGCGTGTTGGTTTTGATTAACCAGTCGTCTAAGTACGGGAACACATGTATTTGCTGCCTTCTGATATGTGCAGCTACTACTGCCAGGCATTTTGTAAAAACTCTTGGCGCAGTTGTTATTCCGAATGGCAACACTTTGAATTGGTAATGTATTCCTTGGAATACAAACCTTAGGTATTTCCTGTGTGAAGGATGTATTGGTATATGGAAATACGCATCTTTTAGGTCTAATGTTGTCATGTAGTCTTGCTGTTTGAGCAGTGGGATTACGTCTTGTAATGTGACCATGTGAAAGTGGTCTGATTTGATGTAGGTATTTAGTGTTCTGAGATCTAGTATTGGTCTCAGAGTTTTGTCCTTTTTGTGTATTAGAAAGTACAGTGAGTAAACTCCTGTGTTTTTTTGTAGATTTGGTACTAATTCTATTGCGTCCTTTTGTAGCAATGCTTGAACTTCTAGTCCTAGAAGATCTATATGTTGTTTTGACATATTGTGTGTTTTCGGTGGGACGTTTGGAGGGAATTGGAGAAATTCTATGCAATAACCATGCTGGATAATTGCTAAGACCCAAGTGTCTGTTGTTATTTCTTCCCAAAATTTGTAAAATTGGCTTAGTCTTCCCCCCACAGGTGTTATGTGATGGGGTTGTGTGACTTGTGAGTCACTGTTTATTTTGAGGAGTTTTGGGGCCTTGGAATTTTCCTCGATTTCTTGGGAATTGGCCCCCTCTATATTGCCCCCGAAAACCTCCCCTCTGATATTGACCCTGGTAAGTAGGCCTTGTTTGTGAGGTTGTGGCTTCTGTGGGTTGACCTCGAAACCCTCCCCTAAAAGGTGTTTTTCGAAATGTGCCTCTGCTCTGCGGGGAGTAGAGTGCGCCCATGGCTTTGGCTGTATCAGTGTCTTTTTTGAGTTTGTCAATGGCAGTGTCCACCTCCGGCCCAAACAATTGCTGTTCATTAAATGGCATATTGAGCACAGCTTGTTGGATTTCCGGCTTGAACCCTGAAGTGCGCAGCCATGCGTGCCTTCGTATCGTGATTGCAGTGTTTATTGTACTCACAGCTGTATCTGCTGCATCCATGGAAGACCGTATCTGATTATTTGAGATACTTTGTCCCTCTTCCACCACCTGTTGCGCTCTTTTTTGGAACTCCTTGGGTAAGTGTTCGATGAAATGTTGCATTTCATCCCAATGAGCTCTGTCGTATCTTGCCAAAAGTGCTTGTGAAATGGCAATACGCCATTGATTTGCTGCTTGTGCTGCAACCCTTTTTCCCGCAGCATCAAATTTGCGGCTCGCCTTGTCTGGAGGTGGTGCGTCTCCTGAGGTATGAGAGTTGGCTCTCTTACGAGCTGCCCCGACAGCTACTGAGTCTGGTGTTAGTTGTGTTGTAATATAGATTGGATCTGTTGGTGGTGGCTTGTACTTTTTCTCCACCCTTGGAGTTATGGCTCTGCCTTTAACTGGATCCTGAAATATTTGTTTTGAATGTCTTAGCATTCCTGGGAGCATGGGAAGGCTTTGGTACTGGCTATGGGTGGAGGATAGGGTGTTAAACAGAAAGTCATCCTCAATTGGTTCAGAATGTAAGGTGACGTTGTGAAATTCGGCTGCCCTTGCGACCAACTGTGTGTAGGATGTACTGTCCTCAGGTGGTGACGGTTTTGTAGGATAGGAGTCTGGGCTGTTGTCAGACACTGGAGCATCGTAAAGGTCCCATGCATCGGGATCATCCTGACTCATTGTAGTATGAGCTGGTGAGTGCATCAGTGGTGGAGTTGTTGCTGGTGATGCATGTATTGATGGTGGTGGAGACGGTGGTGGGGTTGTTTTCCTTGCCACCTTTGCCTGTGGTTGCTTGTCCTTTTGTTGAAAGGCAAGTTTCCTTTTTATTTTGATTGGGGGAAGAGTGGTTATCTTCCCTGTGTCCTCATGAATATGAAGCCTTCTTTGCGTGTAGTCAGGCTCTACAGCTTGAAGCTCCTCTCCAAATCTATGTAATTGGGAGGTTAATCCTTGTTCCTCTGTATAGGAACTAGTTTTCGGCTCCGAGGCTGGATGTTTCGGAACCAAAACTTTTTCGGAAGTCTTTTTAGGCTCCGAAGAAACCTTCTTTGTTTTCGGCGTGGTGTCTCAGTGCCGAAATTCTTCGGTGCCGCTGTCTCTGTGCCGAAGTTTCTCGGAGCCGCTGTCTCGGCTCCGAGGTTGCTGTGTGGCGGTATCTCGACCGGAGTCGGATGACTTCAACACCAGCATGCCCTTTTTCGGTGCCTTGGATGGGTCACCTAGTTTTCGGGTTAAGCCATGGCCTGTTGGCGGTGGCGTCCCCTGGGCTTTTGTGGACTTCTCGCGAGTCTTGATTTTCGACGTCTTACTCACGGTTTTGGGTGTTTCTTCGGCGTCTAGTTCTTCAGAATCCGACTCGTGGACGGAGAAAGCTTCTTCTTTCTCCTCGAAACGATCTTGACCTGTCGGTGTGGACGCCATTTGTAGTCTCCTGGCTCTTCGGTCTCTCAGCGTCTTCCTCGACCGAAACGGTCGACAGGCTTCACAAGTATCCTCCTTGTGCTCGGGGGACAAGCACAAGTTACAGACCAGATGGTGATCCGTATACGGATACTTGTGATGGCATTTTGGGCAGAAGCGGAATGGGGTCCGTTCCATCAGCCTTGAAGTCGCACGTGGCCGGGCCGGGCCGACCAGGCCCCGACGGGGGATCGAAAAAACCCATAAGGGCCACCGGAGCTGTTCAAAATTCGGTGTCGATTTGTTCTAACTAACCCGAAACCGAACACAAACAATACCGACGTTTTTTTCCGAGATTCTAACTAACTTTCCGACCCGAAACACGGAGCGAAAAGGAACACGTCCGAACCCAATGGCGGAAAAAAAACAATCTAAGATGGAGTCGACGCCCATGCGCAATGGAATCGAAATGGGAGGAGTCCCTCGGTCTCGTGACTCGAAAAGACTTCTTCGAAGAAAAACAACTTGTAACACTCCGAGGCCAACACCAGATGGCGGACTGTGCACAGCATGTGTATCTGCAGCTACACATGCCATCGAACATATATATATATATATATATATATATATATATATATATATATATATATATAAAATCTGTTTTAATGAACAGATCAATAATTGCCTTCCCTTGGTACATCAACAACTGCTTGCTAGTTCAGTGGCAGCACAGTGTCCACACCTTAGACGACAATTAGGTCAGGATGATGCAACATGTATACATGTACGTGTGCACCTAAAATGTATGTAGCTTTGAAGTTGATTTAAAAAATAGAAACAAAAAGAATAGTATGAAAATAACAAAGGAGGCACAGATGTAGTTGTAATATGAGCAACTGTTATGTTTTGTTTTTATGGTTTACAGAATATAGTTCAAAACAGTAAGTCTCACCTTTAGGACCTATTTACAATAAGTTTTTCCTATGTTCTGAGGCATCGGCAAAAAGCAAAACTGTTAATGTTTTACAGCTTGGGGGCAAAATGAAAAGACCACAATGACTCAGCCTGCCATTCTGCAGGCATGTGCATGCATTATCCCCCTTAGATCAGTAAATAAAAAAATATATATAGTTATGCAAAAGCAAATTTAGACATGCGTAATGGCCTAGCAGCAACTGGAAGCTGCCAGCCCCTCCAAAAAACTAGAAAATTAAAAGAAATTTTAAAGCGGTCTGCAAAGGGTGGGAGAGCAGTAGGGCAGCAATGGAGGAGAGGGTGAGAGAACTAGTGGGAAGGAAGCAAAAGGTAATCCGCTGGGAGGCGTGGAAGCAACAAAGGAGCTTCAGGCTGGGTGTAGGAAGCTGGCTGTCTATATAGTACACTAAAATCAAGTTAACTGTGCAGAGACTCCAGTGGATCCCAAATTAGTATTGCAGAGGCAAAAGTAGATAGGACTAATGCTCTATTTTGTGCTAGTGTGTGCAAGCAGTTTAGCTTATCATAGGGTAGTGTTAAGCATATGCTGTACTCACAGAGGCAATAAATGAAACACACACTCAATTAATAAATCCGAGACGAATTTAGAAAAATAACAATTCTCTTTATACAGGTTTCAAACCCATGAACTGCATAATCAGATAAACAGACTTTTAAGCAAAAGAGTCCTCTCAATGTTTTCCTAGAGAGGAAAAACAATGTTCAGCAGACACGGGGTTAACGACGACTTACAAAGCCAATCTCATGGAGTTAAGGTAAGTATTGAGCACTTATAAGAACCACACCAACAGGTCACACCGGGCAGCACTGAGGCGGCAGGGTGCATAGATGCAGTAAGGCATTGGGTGCCCAATGGTTTCCCCACAACAAACAGGATCCAGGCTTTGGCTGGGAAGCCAATTGGGGACAACAAACAGGTAGGTAGTAGACTAGGGGTGCTCGGGGACGTTGGCGCTCCTTTGGTCCTCTTCTGCTGCGCACAAGGGCGATGGATACAGGGGTGTCTTTAGGCATTGGGTTTTCAAGTCCGGGAGCACTCGCAGTCAGGGGGTCCTGTGTGTTGAGTCTGGCGGCGTGGTGAGGAAGATGGGGTCAGCAGGGGTGGACCCAGGGTGGACTTCAGCTCTTAGGAGCCTGAGAGGTTGTTGGCACCAGTGACCCACCTCAGCTGGCATTGGGGGGTCACGAGTGCAGTGGTTGCTTTAAGTGTTGGATTTTCTCTCTCCACAAGCCTGTGGGAAAGGAGGGCTGCATGCAGAGGCTGCAGGCGCCTTGGGAAAGTCCAAGATGGGCGTGAGCACTCTGGACTTGGCCTCTAGGTAGCTGGGGATCCATCCTGGCACCACCAGTTGGCTTCACCTCGGGTCGTGGAAATCAGGTACAGTGGTCACTTTTATTGTCGGGTATCCGGGGATCCAGCAACTGCAGTCTTTTCTTTGAAGATCCTTGTTGCAGGGCAAGTCTGGTGCCCATGGGAGACTTGAACTTTATTGAAGGTCGGATTAGTTGGCTTCTTGTGCAGAATCCTTTGGGGTCAGCAGGCAGGACTGAGGGACCAGGTCAGCTGCTTCTTTTCCTCTTCTGTGGGTGCAACTTTTCTTTGTCTGTGTCCTCTTGGGTTGTCGAAATATGAGCTCTAGGGTTCAAGGGTGCCACCTAAATACTCAGTTTAGGGGCGTTAAAGGGAGTGCAAGGCAGTAGCCAATGGGTTGACCACCTTTAAGGTGACTACACAGTTCTTATGACCACTTCTGCTGAGAAGTGGGCATAACCCTAGTGGCCTAATTGCTTCCAAACAAGATGGAGGAATATATAAAGTAGTGTCCACTTCAGCTCGTACACCTTAGGGGTGGGACTGGCATGAAGTGGACACACCTCCTAATTTAACTAATTTTCCAGTCTGTGCTGCCGCCAAAAGTGGAGTAAGGACAGGGGTTGGTCATCTCCACCACCTGGAGAGACCTGGGTCGCATTACAAAGGGGGCAAGGCCTTTGAAGCTCCCAGCCCTGGAATGTCCATCCTGCCTGGAGAGGAGGCCACATCTCTGCCCAGAGAAGGCCTTTGTCTTAGGCTCTCGAAAGCGCTGACTCTCAGCTTGGGTGGCAGAAACGCATCTGTGGTGGCTGAACTGGTCAGGACAGTCAGCACACTATTACCTGGCAGGTTTTCAGGGGGCACCTCTGAGGTACCCTCTGTGTGCAATTTTTAAATAAATCCATCACTGGGGTCGCTGAGGGTTTATTATTCTGAGAATCCCAGGATTCAGAAAAGCCGTCATGCAGCTGGGGAACTCGTAATGACCAGTGTCCAGCACATGCATTTAAAATGGCTTCCCTGTGCACTTACTATGTCTCAGAATTGACAGAGACATAGCATGGGCACATCTGTTCATGCATATATGCCCTCACATGTGCCTGGGTGCATCCAGCCTTAGGGGTGACTTACACCTGACAAATGTATGTTTTCAATTTAGCCTGCACCAACACACACAGTCTGCAATGGCAGCACTTGTGTGAGTTTGGCAAGGGGTCCCTGAGGGTGGCACCATTGATGCTGCAGCCCTCAAAGACCATCCTTAGTACCCCTGGCCCCAAGTACCTGGGGTACCATTTACTAGGGACTTACAGTGGTAACTAAAGAGTTTGCAGTTTTGGAGGAAGAGATCTGGCCCTGGGAACCTGTTTATCAGGTACCCAGTGCACTAACAATCAAAGCCACATCAGAAGCCAGGCAAAAAGTGGAGGCTAACCATGTCAAGAAGGGTAGTTTCCTACACTGGGGGAGGAAAAAGTAAACAATGTAAGCAAGGGAGGGGAGCAGAAAGCAACTGATGAGCTTGGAGGAGGGTAATGAGGGAACAACACATTGACAAGGGGGTGAGTGTTTGTTGGGAGGGAGCATCACACGCAGGACAAACTAGAAAACACAGGTACTCTCATGACGTGTGTAGGAAAATACCTCTCTTTACATGATCACCCACATTTTTTTTGGGGGGATTGATGCTGCTGCTTTTTTGTCTCTGCATTGGGACCATGATAATCAGCCCTCAGTGCATAAGCTCTGACCCCCAAAATAGATTAAAACTTGTTGGACTTTTGTTGTTGGCTGGGGTGGGACTAAGTCCCCCAGCATTCCTCCTGCACACAGCATCATCACTTAAAAGTGCTTGGATACTCCTGCAGCGCAAGACACTTGCCTGGCTTCTGTTTGTTGGCTGGGGTGGAACTACATCCCCCATAATTCTTCCTGCACACGCACACTGCAACAGCACTTAAAAGTGCTTGGATACTCCAGCAGCATGGAACAACTTCACTCCTGCACGCTGTAACAGCGTTTAAAAGTGTCTGGATACTCATGCTCAACAGGACCTGGGCCAAGAGTGGGCCGGCTGCGTCCATCGGCAGCCGAAGAAGGCTGGGCCACCCATCTGAGAACTGACCTGAGATTGCTCCACATCAAGTTTTTTTGGCTGATCATCTGTTTTTTCTGCAATATAGCTGATCTGCCTGTGGGCTGATCTGGCATGGTTAAAAGAAACTCCACCTCAGTAAGGGAGAATCCACGGATGGGCACTATAGTATCCTACCTTACAAAAGCCCATGAACAGAAGAATGGTTCTGTCAAAGAACGGTTGTGTACTGCCATGAAGCTTGCTTCAGGGAAGGGCAGTGGGGCCGAGTTCAGAAATTCGTCTGAGGCAAGCAGTAGCTCTAGTGCTCTTTCGTGGCAGTGAGGCACGAGGGAGAGAAATCTGTGCGCAGTGGACCTTCCTGCTGAAATAATTGCTCTAGACATTGCACTTGATGTGCCTGCTGCACCTAATGCACCCGATACATAATGCTTGTTGCCCTCAGAAAAAAAGAAGCACTCCCAGAGCAGGAAAGGAAAGGCTACCCAGGATGTCCGTTTGATAGTTGAAGGCACTCAAGTCTGTGATAGGGCCCTCGATTCTAGTTACGGACATAGTCAGCAAGCTCACTTGTTTGGAGGATAAATTAGTTAATTTTATAGGTGCTGTGATGAGGAGGCTGGACTACCTAGAACTACTTATACTGGGTCCTAAACAAAACGGACAATCACGTAGGCCCTGGATGAAAGTACAGAAACCAAAATGGATGGGGTTACGTTTTGGACCACAGGGACTTTTTAGCTCCTCTTATGCCCTCCCCGCAAGTGCAGGGGACTAAAAAAAAAAAAAAAAAAACAACACGCCCAGTTTGGGAGAACGATGGCACAGGGGACCATCACGAGGTGGACAGAGCGGAAAACACTACTCGTGTGCATCTGATATGAGAAGATCAGCCTTCAATACCCTGCCCTTTGGGCCTCCAACTTCTCCAGCTACCTCCATAGGCTACTCCTTTTGTGTTGGTATTCAAAAGTGTTCCCCCACTGAAGCCAGGCACTTGCCAAAGCCACGCCCAGTAGTTGAACAAGGTAGTTCATTGTTTACATAGGAGGGGGGATGGTCTATGACAACTACAAAACCAGATAAATCTAGTACTGAGGGTCTCTAGGGTCGGCAGTCCTCCAAAACCGGACAGCAATGACTGCATTGTTGTTAACTTTAAGAACAGAGCCACTGTCAACTATATCTTGAGGAGACTCAACTTTCTAACACATAGTCGTTCAATTATTGCTGTTCTCCCTCTGGGTTTGTTTTCCAGACCACCCAGCAATCGGCCCCCTCATCGAGTACTACTAACTTTACAACTACAACAAATAGATTTCTACCGATAACACAGCTAGATCAACTGACTGACTTACAAAAAAAAAAAAAAAAAGTCAGCTGACCCCAAGGATTTTACAGTCAAAATTATAAGCTGGAACATGTTTCCTTGGTGAGGGCGGTTGACCTCTCCACTCCAATGGAGAAAAGTTGGGTTACTGCGTGTCCTGAAAACAATGGAGGTAGAGAAACAAGATTTGCATCTTGGAATTTGACAGTACTGGGTACCAACCTGGCAAACTTGAATTGGTTAAAGTTTATCAAACCCTATGCAGACCTTAATTCTTAAGAAACATGGCTCTTAGAATCTGTTTTTATTACTGAAATTGTGACCTATTTTATTTCGGCAATAGCAGGCCCTATGGATAGGCATAAATGAGGTTTAGTTACACAGGTGGCCGTTACCTTCCTAGGTCAGGTTTTGTGGGCAAACCTAGTCTCTCACCATTATCAGATAATACTCATAAAATGCAAAAGAGAATATACGCTACTGGTTAATTTACAATATTTTTGATGGCAGCAACTCTGCCATAGTTAAAGCCTTGCAGGAGGAAATAGAGCAAAGTCTGATCAGTTCTAACAACAGCTTATGATTGTGTGGTCTCCAGATATGTCGTGGACCTGTTGAGAACCAACGGGGAGCCTATGACCATAGCCCATTTGGGTATGAACTTAACTTGATACTAATTAGTTACAATCTAATGTTTGCTTTTGATTCCCTAGACAAAGGCTTAGTTGCTACTCCTACATTCGTGAGGCATGGCAGCTTTAGCCTGATAGATTTTATTTTATCGTCACATAATCTTAGGACATGGGCAGGAGAATATGCGCTGTGGAGTCCCCTTTGATCGACCACAGGCTTATAGCTGTCCTGATATGTAATGCCTTTTTTTGCAAAGAGGCTGGTGGTGATCCAGTCAACACCACCGGCATTCTCAATTAACAAGGTCGCTATGAGATGGACACTTTTCTTTCAAACCTTATGGCTGCAACACACTGTGATTTTATGACTTGACTGGAGATGATTAAGGAGGGGGGCTTGAGATAATAAGAATAATAAGAAGCTTTGATAAATTCTGCGATACAGCACAGAAAAATGCTCACTGTTACAGTGAGCCCTGATAAGATTAAATGTATGAAGTGGTTTGATACAACTTATACTAAGGCCCATATTCGGTTACTGTCAGCACTTAACGCGGTGCCAAGAGACCTAGAATGGGTCCGCATCTGTAAAAAGAGGTATAAGACTGTGTTACTGGCCCAGAAAAGAATACTAAGAGAAGGAGCCTATCATAACTTATTAGAGATCAGTGAACTTAAAGATAGTACACTTTACTGGCAAAGAGTGAACAGTAATTACCTGGTAAATCTCATGAAACCGGGTTTGATACAGTGATCCCCCCAGAGGTTTGGGTTAGGGATTTCTTTTAATTATGATGGGATCCCGTGCTGCAGGAGAGTCATACTTCGAGCAAGACTCAAACCAAAACATCTGCAGTCCCAATAATTTCCACCCATCCACTCTGTTGCCTTGAGATCGATATGAATGATGTGATAAAGCCCATTAACAAATGACAATGGGGAAAGCTCCAGGCCCACATAGGATACTAGTGGATCTCTTTAGGGTAAAAGTATCCCTCTTGGCCCTCTCCTGACAAATGTTCTCAAGGCCTCATTTTTGGGCTCACCCCAGGCTTGGAAACATGTGACAACAGTCCTGATTTTTAAGAAAGGATCCAAGGGGGACCCAAACAGCTATTGTCCTAAGTCCTTAAGAAGTCCCACTGCTAAAATAATGGGCAGGAGTTTATTAGAACACTTGCAAACTAGTACAAAGGATAACGTGCTCTCTGATTTTCAGTTTAGGTCCCGTGTTTTGCTCGGGACTGTTAAGCAATGTCTCAAGTTATACCTGCTAATCAATAAATACACAGTAGCAAAGGAAGGTAAAGTGTGTGTAGCTTTTATGCATCTGAGCTCGCCCTTTGATTCAGTTAACAGGTCAAAACTGGGCAATCATGACAGAACTGGGGGTCGTGCCTAGTATCAACGTTTTTGAGAGAGCTTCATGAAGAGGTTACTGCCAGCATGAGGTATGGCCCAGCTGGGGAAACAACAGAAAGCTTCAAACTTGATTGGGGTGTGTGCGTCAGGGTTGCGTACTGGCCCCTTTTCTCTTTTCTGTGTATGTTAATGGTTTGGAAAAATATTTGCTGAAGTACAGAGTTGACTGTTCCTACACTACGCTAACGTAATGTACCTGCTCTAATCTATGCCGATGATATTGTCTTATTGGCCAGGACTGCTATTGGCTTGCAGCAATTGTTAGCTGGGTTCTGTGCCTTTATGAATAGTTTAGATTTGATGTTAAATCAAACGAAACCCACATAATGGTCTTTGAATCCCTAGATAAGGAAAATAGGATTTTTTTTGTTAATAGTATGAAAAGTAGCAAAGGCTTATCATATCCTTAACTGGGAATACCTTTTGATGAAAGATTGACTGAGTACTCTGAGAACCAGCAGGGCAGCGGGCTTTAGCTAGGAGCACTGAAGGGGTTTTAGGATTTGCAGCCAGACTGAACAGTAAGCTGATTAAAGGGGCTGATAATGTATAAATCTACATGCTGCCAAGCTGGCACTTATGGGGTTGGTGTTTGTGGCTTCTGCGACCAATCTGGACTGGAGAAGGTAGAAAATTGTTTTATAAAAAGGTTGCTAGATGTGCCCAAGTCTACTAGTAATTACATATGTCATACGGAAATTGGGTTAGGGTATATGAGTGACCTTGTGAAGTTGCAACCCCTTCTGTTATGGTTGAGAATATGGTCTAAGGAGGAAACCCTACTGAACGGTTCAATCCTAGCTGTTTAAAATGAGAAAATAGCCAGAAAATACCTTGGATTGCATACATTTCTAAGACTTGTTTTAAATGAATGGTTTACAAAACCTTTCACCGTTTGGTAGTTTCTCAAGATCATTGACCAGACTATTTATAGCCAAATGTGCAGAGGAGAGAGTGACAAAACACTTGGGAATGCCCACAGTTGTTGCCCATGCTCAAACTTGTACTTGTTTCTTTTCTGAGCCTTATTTGATATTCGTCAATTACCTACAGCATGGGTTCTTGCTTACTAGACTACATCTGAATACTGTTCATTTCCCTGTTGCATACCCTAGGGCAAGGTTTGCTGCTAATCTGCCTGACTGTCCATGTCACAGATGATCTGCCCAAAGCACACTGCACTTGCTTCTCTTTAGTAAATGTTCTTCCTCGCTAAGAAGAGAGCTCAATTTACCTTTCATGAAAGAGCAAATTTTAGACACTGTAGGTCTGCCATGGAGTTTGTACAAACGGTGCCTACAGTAAGGATATGTCTTTCTACTGCAACTTTTATACCATTTGTAATAAGTAAATGCTCTATCCTGTTCGACATGTCCCAGTTTTATATTTTTATGGTTTTATATGATATTGGAATGTTAAGCATTGTTTTATGTATTTTGTGTGATTTTATTGTATTTTGTTTTTTTATGGTCACTGGATGACCAAATAAAGAATAATGACTGATTGATTAAAGAACAAATTACTTACCTTCGGTAATGTTTTTTCTGGTGGATACACTAGCTACCTGTGGATTCCTCACCTTATGAATTCTCCCATGCGCCAGCATCCGACGGAAAATCTTCTTCCCAGCTCTTCATTTCGACGTCACAAATGCACGGCTCCACGCAACTCTGTCTGACGTCACCGTGCCAATAAGAGGTCCTTGCCAGCGTGCTGACGTCAGTGTCACCCATTTTTTACATGCCTTTGAGGCGAACAGATGAAAACCAACCTCACAATATCCCCAATTAATACATGTATACATAAAACCACCATGATGCAATAGAATCAAAACCATCATTTATATATACACATAAATACCAAAATCTATATACACTTGTAAAAAAAAAAAAAAAAACTTAGCGTAACCAGACAGACAACGGGGAGGCGGGTGGGACTGTGAGGAATCCACAGGTAGCTAGTGTATCCACCAGAAAAAGCATTTCCGAAGGTAAGTAACTTGTTCTTCTGATGGATACAACTACCTGTGGATTCTTCACCTTATGAATAGAGTCCCAAAAACAGTTCCGCACTCAGAGGTGGGTGCCTGACTGGTTACACCAAGAAATCCTGCAATACAGATCGTGCAAAATGGCCGTCCCTCCTAACCTCAGAGTCCAAGCAGTAATGTTTGAGAAGGTGTGGAGGGACGCCCAAATTACTGCCCTGCAAATATCCACCACCAGAACCCCCCCTCGCCAGGGCCGAAGTGGCAGACTTAGCCCTAGTGGAATGGGCTCTAATACTCTCAGGGGGAACCTTCTTTGCCAACGAGTAGCAAACCATAAGACAGAGAATGACCCACCTGGAGATCGTTCTTTTATGGACCGCTCTGCCCTTCCTCTGTCCAATATACCCCACGAACAGCTGGTCCTCCACCCAAAAGTCTTTCGTCCTCTCAGTATAAAAACTGAGAGCCCTTTTGGAGTTCAAACGGTGGAGCCTCTCTTCCTCCTTCAAGGGGTGAGGAGGAGGGTAGAAAGATGGAAGGGTAATGGTCTGCCCCATATGAAAAGGAGTGACAACTTTTGGTAGGAAAGCCGCCCTGGTTTTCAGCACCACTTTATCAGGAAAGAATAAGGTAAAGGGGGGTTTAACAGGAAGAGCCTGAAGCTCACCCACACGCCTAGCCGAGGTTATAGCTATCAGAAAAACCGTCTTAAAAACTAGAAACCTTAGCGGGCAAGAATGCATGGGTTTGAACGGTGACTCCATTAAAAAAGTTAAAACGAGATTCAGATCCCACTGAGGCATATGAAAATGAGTGGGAGGAAACCTATTAGTTAAACCTTTTAAGAACCTAATAGCAATAGGCGATTTAAACAAGGAGGGCTGATCTGGGAGGCAAAGAAAGGCTGACAGTGCCGCAAAATAGCCCTTAACAGTAGCAACTGCACAACCCTTCTGTGCAAAAGCTAAAGCAAACAGAACATCGGAGAGGTGGGCCCTCAAAGGATCAATTAGCTTCTCTCCACACCAAGCCACAAATTTTGCCCACCTGCCGGCATAAATGGTCTAAGAGTGTTGCCTGGCCGAAAGAATAACATCCACTACCTCTGGTGGGAGAGAGAAAGAACTCAGGTTGCCCTGTTCAATCTCCAGGCATGAAGGTGCAGGCTCTGGAGGTGGGGGTGTAGAACCTGCGACTGCAAGAGGAGGTCTGCCCTGAGAGGGAGACAGAGCGGAGGGCACAGCAAGAGTTGGAGAAGGTCTGTGTACCACACCCTTCTTGGCCAATCTGGGGCTATTAAAATGACCTGAGCCCGATCTTGGTGAATCTTCCTCAGAACCCGAGGAATCAAGGGTATGGGGGGAAATGCACAAAGCAACTGGTTGCACCAAGAGATCTGAAACGCATTCCCCAAAGCTTCTTGCACCGGATACTGGAGGCTGCTAGAATGACGGGCAGTGCATGTTCTCCCAAGTGGCAAACAGAGCAATCCTTGGAAAACCCCACATCTGAAAGATGTGCAGGACCAGATCCAGATGGAGACGCCACTCGTGATCGGCCAAAAAATGTCAACAGAGTGTCCGCACGTACGTTGAGCACTCCGACCAGATAATTCTCTACCAAGCAAATCTGATGGTCCCAAAGCCAGGACCAAAGTCGCAGAGCTTCTCTGCAGAGAAAATACAACCCAACTCCTCCCTGCTTGTTGATATACCACATCACAGTAGTTTTGTCCGTCAGAACCTGAACTGACTGACCGTGAAGGGACGGGAGGAAGGCCTTGAGAGTCAGACGTATTGCCCGCAATTCTAACAGATTGATATAAAAAGTCTGTTCCACTGGAGACCAACAACCCTTGATCTCCAGGTCCCCCAGATGAGCGCCCCACCCTAGAGTGGAAGCATCCGTCATGACCGTGGCCACCGGAGGTGGCCGTGAGAACGGCCTTCCTTGAGAAAGGTTGCCGTCCACAGCCCACCATCGAAGATCCATTGCAGCGTCTCTGGGGATCGTTATTGACTCCTCGAGATCCCCTTTGTGTTGAAACCACTGCTTGCGGAGGCACCATTGGAGAGCCCTCATGTGCCAACATGCATGAGTGACCAACAGAATGCAAGAAGTGAACAGAACGAGCAGGCGTGGGACCTTGAGGACTGGAACAACCGCTCCATTTTCAAACATTGAAATCAACGCCTAGATGTCCTGAATCCGCTGAGGTGGAGGGTAGGCCCGATTCAATGTTGTATCCAGTACTGCCCCTATGAACAGGAGGCGCTGAGAGGGCTCCAGGTGAGACTTGGGTATGTTTATCGTAAAACCCATACTGAACAACAACTGCAAGTGATGCAACACGAACTCTGGAGACTTGACTTTGATCAACCAATCGTCTAGGTAAGGGAATACCAATATTCCTTTCCTTCTGAGACTTGCTGCAACCACTGCCATCACCTCGTGACGACTCGAGGTGCTGAAGTAAGACCAAAACGGAAGGACCGCAAACTAGTAGTGTTGCGACACCACCACAAACCGGAGATACTTCCTGTGCGACTTGAGGATAGGGATATGAAAGTAAGCATCCTGCAAGTCGACAGACACCATCCAATCCCCTCTGTTCCACGACAGAGGTGCCTGTGCTAGAGTCAGCATCTTGAATTTTTCCTGTTTGAGGAACCAATTCAAAATCCTCAGATCCAGGATTGGTCTCCAACTACCGTCCTTCTTGGGAATCAGGAAGTATCTTGAATAACAACCCTGACCCCTTTCCTGCTCAGGAACCAACTCCACTGTACCTTTTGACAATATGATTTGAACCTCCTGCTGCAACAACAGTAAATGGTCTTCTGAACAAAACGAGGGACAGGGAGGGATGGGAGGGGGAAACTCCTGAAAAAGGAGAGCATATCCTTTCCTCACAATGTTCAGAACCCAGGAGTCTGATGTAATCAACTCCTACTTGTGGTGAAAAAGACGTAATCTTCCCCATACAGGAGAAAGTGTGGTTGAAAATGGGCAGAAAACTAGGGCTGCTTCCCTTGTTGTTGTCCTCCAGAGGAAGAGGATGATGCAGGGAGCTGCTGGGTGGCCCCTCTTGTCCGAACCCCCTCCCCCTCGCTCTCTAAAGGATCTATAAGAGAGGCTGGAAGGCTGTTGGACTGTGGACTGGGATCTTCCACGGTAAACGGCTCCACGCCCAAACCCCCTGAGCCTCCAAAAGGACCTGAAAGGGGTAATAGTGGAGGCCTGCAGACCCAAAGACTTTGCTGTGGCCCAACTGTCTTTAAAGTGCTCTAAGGAAGAGTCAGCTTTATCACCAAAATGTTTTTCCCCATCAAAGGGCAAGTCCAAGAGAGCAGTCTGCATATCAGAGGAAAAGCCAGAGGACCTCAACCATGCATGCCTCCTGGTAGCAATAGAGGTACCCATCGCCCTGGGCACCAAATCTGTAGAATCCGGACCAGACTGGATTATCTGCTTTGCTGCAGCATGAGCATCCGACAGAAGATCTCCAAATTGTCCCTGCACCTCCTGCGGCAGGTCCGGAACCATAGCCCTAGCTGAATCCATCAGGGAGTGCACGTATCTACCCAGAACACAGGTAGCATTTGGTGCCTTGCGGGCCATATTGCAAGAAGAAAAAGTTTTCTTTGCCGACTTCTCCATCCTTTTGGATTCCCCATCTGACGGAATCACAGGGAAGGAGCCAGGTGCAGACTGTGTAGAACAAGAGGCCTGAACAACCAGACTCTCCGGGGTAGGATGACAAGAACCCGGGATCCCCAGACGCCACTCTGTACCTCCTTGCCACAGATCTATTGACAGCAGGTGACGACACAGGCTTCCTACATAGCTCTAAGATAGGCTCCGCAAGAGCATCATTAAACGGAAGCAATGGATCCGCCGAAGTAGAAGAAGGGTGCAGGACCTCAGTCAAGATATTTGTTTTGACCTCTGCAGCAGGTAACAGAAGGTCAAAAAAAGTTGCCACCTTCCTAATCACAGTATGGAAAGAGGCAGCCTCCTCCGTAAACTCCCCTGGTGAAGAAAGGTCCCATTCCGGGGACGTGTCTAGCCCACTGGCCGAATCCAGCACTTAATATTCCCCCAAGGGCTCCACAATCTCCCCTTCTTCCAACAACTGCCTCTGGTACTCTTCTTCCTCCAAAAGTCTTAAAGCCTTTCTACGTGACCTCAGCCTGGCCTCTAACCTTGGTGTCGACATAGAATTAGCTGACGTCGATGACACCGGCTTCAGAACTGAAAGGCGCGGAACAGGAGAAGGCTGACTTCGGTCTAATCCGGAGCCATCCGGCGCCGGAGCGGAACCCATCGGCGCTGTAGACACCTGAGGCTCCATCATCGGCGTCGACTGAAGGGGTGATGAGATCGGCACCGTAGGTCTAGAAGGCGATGTCATCGGAACCGCAGGTCCCCGAGGCGACGTCATCGGCGCTGGACCAGCACCCTCAGCCGGATATAGGGGAATAAACGGTGCTGCCTTGTAGGGAGCCCAACGAAAATGCTAAAGGACTCGTGGGACCAGCTGGTGCACTAGCAGAGGCCATAGCATTAAACATAGAAAACATGGCATTTAAAAATGCCGCAGGATCCGCTCCCGGAGCCGGGAAGGCAGGATACCCCTGGTCTCCATGCTGCACCTGCGCTTGCTGAGCATCCAAATCCTGTGCTACAGGTGAAAAGCTAGGACTCTCTGGAGGTGCGACTACCTCGAAGACCTACAGCGCCGGAGAAGCCTGAGGGCTCTGAGGTTGTGGAGTCGCAGTCGGACTAAACTCCCACGTCGCACAGCACCACCGAGATGGAGACCTGGACCTTGAACAGCTCTGAGCCGAGCGATGCCGAGAGTCATGACGACGACGCCTATTTTGTTTCCTTGACAAAGTGTGAGAAGAGGACCTGTGATGACTCTTATATCCTTTCTTCACCTTGGCCAAAAAGAGTTTGGCCTCCCTCTCGTTCAAGGCTTTTAGGATTCATGCTCGGGCAGGATACACACTCCTCGACGTCATGCTCAGAGCTCAAACACCAAAGGCAATCATCATGAGGGTCAGTAACAGACATGCGACCCCCTCACTCTCGACATGGCTTAAATCCCGACTTCCTAGGAGGAGACATTGTAACCAGAAACAAGATGGAACATCTTCAACAGTAGCGAGAGCTAGGAGAAAACGTTAGCGTCGAAGGCAGGAAAAAAGGGAACTGACATCAGCATGCCGGCGAGGACCTCTTATTGACACAGTGACTTCAGACGGAGTCGCGTGGAGCCGTGGAATTGTAACGTCGACGTGGAGAGCTGGGAAGAAGATTTTCCGTCGGATGGTGGCGCATGGGAGAATTCATAAGGTGAACCACAAGTAGTTGTATCCATCAGAAATCCGCTGTACTCCTAATTAGCATGTTTAACCTACCTATAGGTCACTAGTATATAGTACAATATGCACCTAGAGCCTGTCAGTTAAATGTTACTGGAAGGCTCAAGTAACCACTAGGCCTCCCAGTACAGCAACAGGGAAGGCAAACATGAATGCAGGCCTACAACAGTAAGCTGGCTGTGCAGTTTTAAAACTGCAAATCTGACATTTATTACAAGCCCAATTCATGGGTAAAGTCAGGTTTGCAATAAATATTTTGAAAAAGGAACTTTTGTAAAGTTATATTTTCCCTTCCAAAAGCCTTTAGGAGCCTATTTACTTGAGCTCCAACTCTCACCCAGAACCTGAAAACCACTTTTGATGATGTATAGAGCATGCTCCAAGAGAGGAGACAAAGGGCTTGGGTGGGTGAAGGTGCTCTGTTCCTCTGGAAGGATGACCATCTGGGCTATGTGCAGAAAGTTGATTAACTTCAAAGAGGCCTACCTTGTCACGGGGCAAATGTTAGATTACACCTAGGCAGGGCCTTCTTTTGTCCACCAAGTCAGACAGGCACCAAGAACTGATTTGAAGTGACCAAAGGAGAGGGTCGATTATTTCCCTGGCCACACCTCTGGGGTAGGCGCAGGAGCTCTGCACAAGAGAAGAAAGGTTCTGTCATCTTGAATTTAGGTAGTGAGGGGGACTATGGGATTGTTAGCAGAAGGGCACACGTGAACTGCTGCAAACGTGAGTAGGGCTATTCTTGGGAACTTTTTCCTCATTTGTTGTTACAGAGGGGCCATGAGTCACCCCAACCCATGGTTATAAATGTGGCACCCCTGGGCAAATTCCTCTGAACACTATTTGACCTGTGGAAGACGCCTGCACCTGCAGCTGAGTACTAAGAGGAGTCCTGAAAGGCTGGACCTGCTCCCACTCGTACCCAGAACAAAGAAATGGACTCAAAGGGTCAATTGGATGACCTAATGTTCAGCTACAGGAACAAAACAAGCTGAAAGAAGCCCCTTTTCCTGAAGAGCACTGCAGACTAGTTCCAACAGGTTGTGCCTGACCCCCGCTGGTGGCTTCTGCTTGACTGAGTCTTGACCCCCCCCCCCGAGTGGTGTTCCTGAGGACCTGGGACCATCGTCTAAGCCAAGGTGTACGCCTCCTAACGTCCTGTGAAACATAGGGCTTAAAAACGTGTTGGCTCCACAGATATCTGGAGAACGGGGACAAACCTACCAAGTCAATCTGATGAAGGTGTGTTGCTGCTTGGCCAAAGATTCAGGATGCTCCCGCTCAAAGCTTCTCTGAAGCAGAAAATCTATTTCAGTGAGACATCATGAAGGGGGTATTCAGCCTCTTGGAGGCCTGTGTGGCTACAACTTGCAGCACTGCCCCACTGGAGGAACCTGGCCTCCAAAAAAGTGAGTAAGTCTGAGCATGGACATTTTAACTAGTATCTGGCTGGCGAGGGACATATCTTGACCATGAATTTTGAATTTCTCTTGCACAGAGCTTTCCAGCTAAAAGTCAGCAGCTTCACTCTGACCTTGTCTGAGGCCTATCCAGCCTCCAGGAACCCTTGTACCGCACAGGATTTCTGACTTCCATTTCAGAGACAAAGTTAGATGGTTTCTGTTAATGACGCACGCTCCCCCACAGTTGGCCTTCAATCATGCCCAAGTACCAGGCGAGCGCAACTAGTTGACAGTGGATGGTACTTAACACTTTTTTAGTGTTTTGAATGAAACTAGCACCAAAACTGCTCTGATTTCCCTTACTGGATTTTGACATTTTAGTTTAATTTTGTTCAATAAATTATTCTCTATTTTTATAAACTGGAGTGGGATTTTTACTGTTATGTGTTTTTAACTGTAAGTATTCTGGTACTTCCAAATGCTTCACACATTTTCTTAATTTAAGCCTACCTGCTCTGTGCCATAGCTGCCAGACGTTGAGCTCTGGCTTAAACTACTGAAACCATTACTGGACTGAACAAGAGCGGTTACATTTTCACTTGTGGTGAACTACCAACCCCACCAACTAATAATCTTTTTTGCCTCACATAGTGCTCAAAACAAAGAAACAAAGCAGTATCCTAAACTAGAGCAGTGAAAAGATACAGTCAGTCACCAAAAGGACTGTATAAAAGGCTATGCTCCAGGGGAGGGGCAAGCACCAGAAGAGAAAGACAAGTCATCAAATATGTAAGCAAACAAGAGTGACAATAAATCCAACCAACTGTAAGCAATGATTCAGCTCTAACTCTGTTGTAAGTTGTTGGTAGGGTCCGCAAGAGGCCCTTTGCAAAAAGACCAGTAAATGATGTCTAGCACACAAAACCTAAAAACGGTCCACATATGAAGAACATTTCATGAAGAGTTATCAAGGGAGAGTCATAAGTGGACTGTTTATAGTCTTGATTTCACACCACTCCTTTTGTTTCAGTTTGTGAATAGACTTTAGAGTTATGTTATCTCTTTCTGACCTAATTAACTAGGCCAACACACCTTTATTGCTCAAACTGCAAGAGATCTTGTATTTTCCCACAACATACCAATGATTCTAGATAGTCAGCTAGACTTATTTTTCTCTTCTTTTTAATAAGAATCATTGGGGCTCTATACTGCAGACTCGATAAGGAAGAGAAATCTAAGTTCTGGAAACCTGTGATCCAGGTAAGAAAGGAACCAAACAAATCAATATTGTAATTCCAAAATTATCAAGGTCTGATAGTTATTTAGCCTTGAAAAAATAAATTAAACATAAGATAAAAGGATCCCCTCCCATCTAAGCATGAAAGTCAGAGCTGCTGACGATTCCCAACTCTGCAACATCTTTATTGATAGACTTCAAATGTGCTCAAGACAACCCTATTAGTTAGAATTCATGTAGTAAGGCAGCAAAGCACCTCAAAGCCCAAGATACATTTCTAAGTTAGTTTAATAATGAAATTCATATTTTGCCATTTTGTTATTTATCAGTACGTGTGACAGGTGTAGATAACTTGCCAGAAAAAGATATGTACAAATATTTAATTAGAAGGTTTAATGTAAGCTATGTGGGTGTGTACTCACTCTGCATGGCACAGCTGGAATGGTGTGAACTGCAGCTCCAAGTTCAAACAGCTTTCTATAATGGGGAAAAAACATTGCTGAATACACCAGCGTTAAAAAGGACCCATCTTCTAACCATCCTCAGGGCTGCCCCACAAATACTTTGACTTCTACTTCCAGTGTTGTATTGTTACGGATATGGTGATTGGTGGAATCTTCCAAACTGTCAGTCAGGCGAGCCAATGTTTATACCTTTTGAAACTCATTCATCAGGATCTCTTTCTTGCGCCTGGAGGAAGTACTTTGTCCCCCCCAGTTGTAAATGTGGGAGAATAGAACAATTAGGGTCTCTAAGCAGACCTTAAATAGGACATAATTAAATACCCAATTATAAGAGGGTATCTATTTGCAAACTAAGTAGGCAAATTGTGTTGGATAACTCACGTGCAATCGAGTCCAAGTTATACTCCGACCCCGGTTCATAGTCACAATAAATGTTCAGAAATGGACTTGCCTTATCACCAGAGTCCTAGAAAGAAAGTAAGAGAAAATCAGTAGTAGATACAGGTAGGAAGGGTAAAAAAAAATGTTGCATTTATCCCCATGAAAATATCACAAAACATCACAAAAGGCGTACAACCTCTCACTTTCCTTTCACAAGATTCCCAGCATACACAAAAAAAAAAAAAAAAAAAAAACTTTATAGAACATTGTTTTGATTTCAATCAGATTACTGGATATCAGCCTAACTGACTACAGTCACCAACAGTGTACATAATCATCACTGCAGCCAATGTCTGCCACTTGTAACTTCATCAGTAGCCTGGTCACAAATGACTTTCAGTTCAAGTCACAATCCATTGTTTCATACATAAACGCCATTGGGATTTACAAAAATAATCTTGGCTTGAAATACCTGCCATTTTGAATTGAAGTGCATTGTAAAATGTTCCAAATTGAGGAAATTTGAAAAGAACAATTTTTAAAAAACAAGCGCATTCTCACAGAATTATGCAGGTGTTAGAAGTGCATTAAAGGCAGTACCCTCCAGGAAGATAAGTAAGGCACCTTAAATTGAGATTGTGAATAATTTCACATTTACATGATTACAATTCATGTGTAACTATAGAATATTCAAAATGATTAAATCATATTTTTGAAATTATTTAAGCAAAGAAAAACAAAGAATTAACAGGACAAGTACATCTTAGACTCAATCAAGTGAGTTGATTATTTACAAATAAAATGACTAACATTCAAATCATCAAAAAATTAATCTCTTTAAATATTGCAGTTAAACATCACAACAACGACATTACACAATTAAATTAACAATTTACGAGCTATGTAAATTACTAGTTCATTATTGCAAAAACTGCATAAACAATTGTTTTAGTATGATAAAAGTTTACATTATAATGAATAAATTATTAAGCAATTCTAAAAATTGTTCCATTAACTTTGCTCGTTAAACGTACTCCTATACCAAAATGTATAAAATAACAAAACTGTTATTGGCAGATTTTAAGCTATGTAAATGATAGCTAACAACCACGGTTGCATAACTATAAATGATATCCACTCTGATAAGACACAATTGAAGAATATTTAATTTGAAGCCTTAGTTTCACCGACTGAACTGTGCTACCCGTCCAAAGAACATATTTTTCCAAGCTCTGCAACAGAGTTCTGAAGTGACCAGAAAGCAAAACACGTAATGCAGTAAAACATTCATAAACAATGATAATTAAGGCATTCAATGCCTTCTACACCATTATGTGTGAATGACGAAGCTTCCCTATCAAAATCTGTCATGTTATTATAAAAGAATGGCATCACAAATGAAAAGAGCAAGCACCAAAAATGCCAATATGCCTTGGCTTATATAACTAAAAGTGACTCTTCAGTCAAAGGTTAGTTTCTAGTTAGAATTTGACAATGTTATTGGACAATATGATTCGAAGTCATCCGAGTACTTACCTGGTTTTAAAAATATCACTAATTTCCCTTTTCTAAATGACAGTAAGGGTGCCGCTGACAGAGAATGTAAAAAATAGTTTTCCCCCCAACAGATGGTGCTGTGAATCGGATGCGTGGAGCATGTGATGAGTACCTTGTCGCAGCGGCCCTCCAACGCATAGAGCAAAACAGGATTTTTTTTTCCTCCTTTGTGGCAGTGTACCAGGGGAGTAAGGAATAAACCACGAGTTTACTCCATGCCAATAACTGATTGGCAGTGGCTGATCCCTTCAGGGGGTCATAACCCACGCAGGAGAGCCTGTCCTGGAGCAGATTCTGGGAACACCAGGGGCACCCGCACTTGGTGGGGGAGCCACCTTATTGGCAGGTTGCACCGGAACATAGGGAAATTATTTTGAAATGTGCACAAAGGAAATAAATTATTGATCCGTAACTGTAATTGAACTGCATGTTGACTGATGGTAATGTGCAGTTGTGTTTTGCTTGCAATGCTTCTTTGAATTATATGGGAAGTATCGTATTACTGAATGGGATAAGAGAACTGTTTTATGTGTTGTTTCTAAATTGTCAACAGCTATTGAGTTTTCTCTCTGACCACTGCCTAACAGCTTTTTCTTGCAGGATAAAATTTGTTGTATTAATCTTTTCCAAATTTGTGAATGAAGGACACAATGGGTAACAGTAATTCTAAAGGAAATGGAAAAGTGGTAAACCCACTAGAAAGTTGTTTAAACAGCTAGATGGAGAGAAAGATTTTAAATTGCAACACAAGCAAACAACTCACTTAACATTTTTTGAAAAAAAGCAAAGTAACTTTGATCACAGGGGCAGCACAACACAGCACCTCTCAGACGTTACTTGGAATTGCACTTTTAGCAATTACCCAGGCATTTGTAGCTCTCTTGCATTGGCGGAGTGGACCTTGCATAACAAGGCATTACCCCTGACCTGGTAAAGTAGAAATAACTAAATAAACACCATATGCTGGGAAATATGCACTCAGATTTCCAAGATGTTTTAGAAGTCTGTAGTAATTACTAATTTGACAGAACAAGAAATGTTCAACGATGACGCGTGCATCGTGTGCTGTTCTATTCATCACTGCAAAAATATTTCGGTCACTTCAGGAAAGAACTGTGGACACAATATTCCTTAGGCATCGAAGGCTGTTGAAACAGCAAAGATGCAACTCATCAGCCAATAAAAATAGACATTTAGTGCACTAGGGTTTTAGTTTGCGCCTTTATATTCACAGCGCACTACACAGAAATACCACAAGAAGAAAGTTAAGGTTTCTATTGCTATTCCCTTATTTATGAATAACTGTGGTGAAAGTTTTGGAAATATCTGACTGATTTCCACAAGCACACTAGGAAGCTAAAAAAATATTCAGAACAAATGTAACACATGTCCTGATGCCACCAGGGAGCCTAAATCAATAAGGCAGGGACAGCACATTGTTAGGTGGGAACAAAAAGCTGCATATTTAATTTAAATGTGTGCCGGTAACAGCATGTCCAATATCCCTGCAACTCTAAATTAACTGTGTGCAAGCAACAGATCGCCAATATTCCTGCAACTAAGTGACAAAATTAAGATGTGAGTTTAAGTTTCGGAGTGTGGCACAGCGCCTTGTGGCTTTCGTGCATCCCAAGTGCCCCGGCGTGGTCAGATTCTTGCCGCAGCCCACCATGAAAGCCTCCTACCTTTCTAGAGACGCAAATACAGAGCGTGCCTGCCTCCTCAGTCATGCTTCTGGCCATGCAGCATTCTGATGGGATTCCGAAATAGGCCAAACATAAGCCAGGGAAAATGTAAATGCACACTAAAGGCATGGGATAAGTGTGCTGAGACAGGGAAGGCAAAGTCAGTGTCAGAGGCAGAGTTCTGTCTTTAGCCTTTACTAGCACAGCTGTTACCAAACTGGCGTCAGGGGCAGTTTCAACATCTTTCATTCAAATTAAGCAAATAAGTAAGTAGTTTTGGAGACCTGTGGATTCCATTAAAGAACACTCAACACAGAGCCTGCAGCATAACGAAGAAAAGGTCATGGCTCTCTAGATATAAAAATGCCATCTTCAAAAGTTGTGTACAGGCATTAAAAAGAGGCTAGGCCTCCTTGAGGCATCATAGGCATCCAAAAAGATTAAAACATGTGAGTGCCACATGGTACTTTAACACATGGATGTCCAGTTGGGACCACTTTTATTCCCCGTTTTCATATGGTCGCTTTTGGCAAAAGTAGTCATATAAAAGTAAACGTACTGTATCTGCTGTATATATGCAGTGTGGCAGCCTTAAGCCTAATTAACAAGGCACCTGTCGTAATATTGTAAATTGGCAGCTTGTCTTATGTTTCACTTCAGAAGCCTTTGTGGTTGGTCCCATAATTTGATCCAGCTCTTGCTTGTGTTTGAAATATTGAAAAAGCTGGCTTACTTCAAGACAGGATGTCAGGAGAAATGTCAATGCTTCAGGCCAAGGATCAGAAGTTGAGGTACCACAAAGACGAAAGCTGTGTGTGTATGCACTGTACATTTAACTAATCACATGGCAACTCCTTCACAAAATGTTAAGGCCAGACATAGCTTGGCAGTACAGTGGCCAAAGCCCCTTCCTAGCTTTGCAATATGAAAGGAAGAGGATAGCAATTACTAAAGTTGCTAAGATGCAGGCTTTGCAGTGTAGCAATTGAGTATAAAGACAATGGAGGGCCTGCACGTCATGTCACTTTTCAGGCACATATAACGCTCTACTTTGGACGCATAGACAAGTGCATATCCAGAGCAAACATCAAGGCCTTTATGTCAAGCCAGGAGAAGGGACAAATGGTAAGTAAATAGCAGGGAGTATATTGCATGAGGAGGACATTTTTATATTAGCTGAGGAACATGATAGGAATGACAGGTTTGGCTGGGATGAGGTAGAGCTATCAGCACCAATGATTCTCATAGATACACAGAAGAAACAGCACTTCATGAAGGAATGCTTTCCAGTAAGCTTAAGGATCAGCATAAAACAATGTGGAGAGAGAGGCGGTGACCTAAGTTGCAGAACACCCAGCTCAGTCTTTTAAGAGGAAGGTATCAGACATGCCAAAGCAGAACACTATGTTTCCAATTAAGGTAGAAGGTAAAGAGATTGATTCTTACTTTTAAAATCAGCAGTGAGGAAACGCTGTGCCTGTGAATGACATGTTGATGAATGAAGAGTTAACTGGACTCCTACCAATATCTGTTGAGGAATATAAAACAACCCATCAGTTTCTGTTACCAGAAGGGCCCACCAATTTGCTGGGGAGATTCCCCCTCTGCAAATGTTTTGCAACATTATATTTTTCACTAAATCAGATTTACTTACAAGAACCTAAAGACAGGTTAGAGCACTGTATTGAGTTAGGACGACAGGAAGAGAGACATGCGTCTATAGCAGGTTTCTACCATAAAGATTTGGGCTCCATGGTCAAATGCCTTAAGGACTTCCAAACAACTAAGGATTTTCCATTTTCCATTAGGAATTGTGCCTGCGTTGATACATGATGAAGGATGGTGTTCGTCTTTGTGCATGCTACAGGACTGCAGTTTTGATAGGTTTGGAGGGAATATGGCTTTACAGATGACTAACAGAAAGGTTGTAGAACTTGAGTACCTAGAGGCGTTTTGGGCAAAACACAAAAATGAGGCAGGATTGTTGAAAACATGCCCTCCCCATAAACTGAACTTCAGGAAAATGCAGAATGACCCAGTGGCAGCTGGTGACATTTGAAAGTGGTGGGGAGTAAAAGTTCTGGATGAGTGCCCGGTGGCGAGCGAGCATAGTGAGCGAGCCTGACCGTGATAAGGTGGGTTTGTGGGGGTTCTCCCCCACAAACATTTTGTAACAAGAGTGGGCAAATGGTACATTTTCAAGCAAATTTGAGAAAGCCTGAAATCTACTGAGGAAATACATATCATTGAGATTTGTCAGACTGGATACAATGAGACAGCAAATAATAAACATTCCATTGCCTGCATTTCTGAAAGCGTCTGCAGCAAACCAGTTTACGTAGGCGGCAATGCCTGCTGCAAAGAACAGATCTGTATGTTATATGAATAGCTGAGTGGGTTAGTAAAGCCAGCCTTTACCAGCGCTTTAAAACAAATTAAATGCATGTGGTAGAGGGGCTATGGAGAGATGAGGGGCACTTTTGGCAGGATGTAGTGAGGGAATCTAAGGAGTCGGTCATGGTTGCACCAAAAAAGACTGTCGCACCAGGCGCCAGTAGTGCTAAAGCCGGCCCTGACTGCAAGCCATTTGTCACTAGGCCATAAAGACACACAACTGTCTGAGGGCTCAGGAGTCAGATGGGCTAAACTGTTGCTGGAGAATTAAGAAAATCGACAACAGCCAGAGTCCATTTTGAAAAAGTTTTTTACATTACATCATGAGAGGCGGCGGCGAGCCTGCTGGCATTATCCTCTTATGGAGATAAGTCCGTGTGACCTGCTGCTGCAATTGGGAGCTTAAATAAAAATGATATGCAGTCACTTATCCACCATCTTACTCCTTGGCCCGCTGTTCTCATTTAGTCCCCCGCCCCTCACCGGAACCTCTGCAAGGCTGAACCAAAGTTACCTCAAATAGCCTTCTAGGTTTGCAGCACGGCTTTCTGATCCGTGAATATTGCTTTCAAAAGTTAAAAACAATGCTAGAATGTGGGGCCATTGAAACCACCAACCTACGTCTTGCACTAGGATGTCTGCGGAAGAGATGCAGTGCCTAGGAGCAATTAAATTATGCAATGTGTGAGCTACACCTAAGCAAAAAACAAACATAGGCATGTGAAATGGTGCCACGTGGCAGCTTTGGAATTGTAATACTTGTTTATAAATAACAGTTCTATGTAATTAAAGAAATAAATCCAAATCCAGGATCTGTAAAGCGCAGCAGATGACCCGTGAGGGTTTTAAGGCGCTGAATTGTAGGCTCGGGGAGATTTGCAGAGAATCACATGATGATGATACCAACGCTGAGACTTGAACCTGGATCCCACTGGCTCAGAGGTCAACGGCTCAGGCCATTACGCCACAGCCTCTCCCGATTTTAAAATGAAAGTTACACAGTAAACAACTAACATTACATTTCCCCCTACCCTGTTAAACTGCACAATAGTGTTGTAATCATTTCGAACTATAAATTACACTGTAAACAAATAACATTTCCCCCTACCTCTTCAGCTTCACAATAGTGGCGTAACGCCAAATAATGCCTCTCCCCTCCCTGCAGAGCGTGACAAGGGGCCACTCAGGCTCCCATATTCTCACAAATATTCACAGAGAGGGTCGCTTGTCATGGTGCTGCAATTGGATGCTTTAATAAAAATGATATGCAATCAATGCACATACCCACTATTGTTGAACACCACACGTCCTGTCCTGAGTGTCGGCCAGGCTGAACTGTTGTTGGCAAACTAAGGAAATCGACAACAGCCTGAGTCCATTTTGAAAATGTGTTTTACAGTACATACATCATGCAAGCAGACGGCGAGCCTGCTGGCATTATCGCCCTATGGAGAGAGGGCCGAGTGACTTGGTGCTGCAACTTGGTGGTTAAAAATAACATGCAGTGCAAATGGTAATAAAATTAAAACCGACACAAACTCATGCCTAAACTTTAACTTACACGTGGAAGGCTGAAGCTCAGCACGTTTAAAATGCATGCCGTACCACAAATCTCAAAGGGAGAGGTGGGCGAGGGATGGGAAGGAGGGATTAAGAGGGATGGAGCGAGGCAGGGGATGGGGGAATAACATTTTTTTTTAAAGTCAAATACTTACCTTTTCCCGTCGCCGCTGCATGCAGATCACGTCGTGGTCAGCCAGCCTTGTGTACACTGCACTCCTTTCCCAGCAACTCCCAGAATGAGGTGGGGCCATGGAGGCTTGTTCCCACCCACCCTGTGACAAAGGGCTGCAGTGCTACACAGCCTTGCTGATTGACAGCCAGCTTTGGAAACCCAGGGCTTATGCTAAAGCGCCCAGGCTGTTTTCTTTGACCGAGGCTTCAGTGCGTCATAAGAGACAGTACCTTACAGTGTTGTAGGCTGCCGGAGGCCAGGGCTGAGATCAGGTAAGCCCTATAAATCCTGCGACGGCCAGCACATGTGTCTTTCAAAAGTGCCTGGTTTTGCCTGACCCTCACGCAGAGCGAGGGCCACACTGTTTGAAGTTTTAATGTATGAAACATTTTTTTTGATGCAGAAATTGAAGCTGGGGAAACATTTTTTTAATGCAAAATTGAAGCTGGGGCGGAGCCCTGTCGCTCTAATGAAGAAACCACTGGACAGTACAGACTGTCACCTCAAGCAGAGGAGGGAATAAAACCTGTGACTGAGTTTTTTTTTACAGCAGGGTATCATTAAGAGGACCACTAGCCCCTGTAATAGGTGTAATAGTTATTATTTCACTGCCCAAGGTCAATTCAGGACAATACAGGGCATACAAGATATACACAAGTTAAACAGTATGGTTGTTCATTTAGCTGTTTATGCAAGTTAAACAGCATTGTGGTTCCCTTATCGCCTGATGTGCCTGACACCAATGCTAATTTTTCCTGTGCACCTGTAGAGGCAGAGTAGTTTTCTCTCCTCAGTGTTTTCAGCTTTAAAGTCCATCCAGGGAGTGAGTTCCTTTTTGCCTTCACGCTAAAAGATACACTTCCACATGACTCGCTCAAGGCTTCACTGAGAGTCCAACAGTCTATGCACAGGCAGTAAAGAGAGACTTGGACAGCCTGCACCTGGAAGGTGGCAGCGTTGTCTTGCAGTATGTCGATGACCTCCTTGTGGCATCTGAATTACCAGAGGCCTGTGAAAAAGACACTAAAGCCCTGCTGCACAACCTCCAGCAGAGAGGACACAGAGTCATTGTCAAAATTCCAGTGCTGCCAAAAAGAGGTGACTTAACTGGGTTATGTGGTATCAAAAGTTACACACCGCATGTCACCTGACAGAATAACACTGATAGATGGCATGCAGTCCTGGCCCACCAAGAAAGGAATGATGTTCTTCCATGGATGATGAAGTGCAGCAGCCAGTGGATAACAGAGTACAGATCCTGCGATGCCATCTTGAGACAATTCAGGCTAAAAGTTGCACTCAACAACACTGCATGGACTAATGAACTTTCAGACTGTTTAAAAAAACTGAAAGAGACCGTGTTTACTGCGTGAGCACTGAGCTGTCTGATTAAAAACTGTGTCAGAACAAAATGGCATTGAACAGAGGTGTGGAATTTAATAACATATCTACTTGTCCATGAGCAATGTTGCTTCATAACTCTCCTTGTCCTGTAAAAAAAAAATCTCCTTGTCCCTTTTGTGCCATGTAGTGTGGTGACAAATGATGGCAGCAATCTCAATATGTAAGAGCCCTGATAATAACCTCTCTGATTATGACAGGGCTCATACTATAGCAGGGCATGAACACATTCAATTTCATGCCCTATTATAGCAATTTCCTTATTTTGCACGCTTTCAGAAAGAGCTACATCCTGAGGTTGTAGGAAGCAGTAAGCAATAACTCCAGGGCTGGAATGCATTTGAGTCAGTGCAAACCTACTAAAATGCATGATTTAATGATATTCACCAGCTCTTCCCTAATCCTTTCTCATACTGAGAAAGGTTGGAAATGTATTCCTAATAAGGTAGAAGCAGAAGTTCTTCCAGGGTTGGGAAAAAAGTGGTTGGAGTTACAAGTGAACTTGTAAACGCTCAATAGATTTTCGCATGAGCAAATCTACATATCCATATTTGCTTGTGCTAAAATACAGTCCACAAATATGATCTAGGAGTATGATTTCCTGGTCTACTTCTGTAAAGTCTTGTGAATTCATGAAAGCCACTACTTCAAAGATATTTACCATGATTGCCCTTTTGTGACTTTCTTTAAGAATTGGGCCCCCAGTTAGGTCTGGCTTAAACCAAGACATTTTATTAAAATTAAATTTCTCTCTCAATCCATCTATCGGCCGGCATTACTGTGAGAAATAGCATTCTGCTTTTCCACAAGGAACATATTGGCACACACAGTAGTTTTGTTCAGTGCCAGGAACTACTGTGGCAATGTGTGCCTTTTGAGACCAAAATGTTTTTTGTCAATGTTTGTAACAATGGTGAGGGCTTGGCACATCCCATAACAATAGAGTGTTACAAAAAGACATATCAAAACAAGACACGCATTGACAAAACCAAAAGACTGACCACCAATGTCGGATCGGCTGGCTTTGCCAGTGCTTGTCTATTTTCATGTTTCTCATAATCTTGTTGAAAATGGTTACACTGGTTTTCCATTATGAATATTTTTTAGAAATACTAGGATGCCTAAACACATATTACTAAATGACGCTTAAAAGAAATAGTACTTAAAATTTCACAATAATTTAGCAAAGCATGTTTTTCCTACTTGCATTCTTTTATGAACATTTTATTTTGAAAGCAAAAAATCATCAATCTTGCTTACAAGGTTCAGCAAACATTTGCATTTAATCAGAGAGCATTCTGGGAGCATTATACATAGCCTCATATTTTTAAACTTTTCAAACATGTGTACACCCATTTTTTTTAATGGAACCACAGTCAGTAGTGCATGGTGACCATACAACGTTTAATTAGATTTCTCACCCTAATAACAAAGGCTTTGTATTAATGAACCGTAAATAGAAGCTTGAACAACATTACCATAAGGACACAAATATTACCTAGACTGCAGATAGTTCCCTTTCCTGTAAACTGGTAGCCAAAAGGTTTGTGCTGCAGGGGGTTGGGCCTACTTGTTCCAAGGACAAAATAATCATGAATATGTGTTGTCCTTGACGCCAAACAATATGTCCTGGGTGTCGGGCTATAGGAATTCCACTCCCTTGATTGAAAGTGGTGTATTTACACAGGTGGAAAAAAGACCTGTGGCATGCTACTATGTGACTTGCCTTCAGCAGCAATTGGGTGTCGGCAGCTGTGACGGTAGAGCAGATGGCTCCCATCGTGATGGACTATCCTTGTATTGTTTATGTGTCGCACTCTGTATAGTTGTTGTCATCTGCAGCAACACAACACTTTTTCACTGCCAGGCGCAATGGTTATGAGGTCACCCTGTTGTCTACCACTAATATCACCAGTAAAAGATGCCCACCTGTTAATTTGGCACCCTTTCTATCTGCAACAGGCGAGTCTGATGAGCCCCTTTCACCATGACTGTATTGAGGTTGTAGAAACTTGCACCACACCAAGACCAGATTTATCACAGACACCATTAGAAAAGGCAAAATATGAGTGGTACCTTAATGGTTCCTCTAGCAGACTGAAATACACTAATTACATTGCAGGGTATGCTATTACAACAGTTGACACGGCAGCTGAAAGTCTGCTCTCAATGTTTTGTTTGTGCCCAACCTTCTAAAGGTCAGTCACCTGTTACACATGATCACTTGCCAGTACCACAGGGTCCCTTTACCAACAAGCAGATATATTTTGCTTCCCAGTGAATGCTTTGAAATATTTGCTGGAGTGCATGGATATGTTTTTCAAAATGGATGGACGCATTTCCCACAAAGAACAATAATGCTGCATCTGTTGTGCGATGCTTGTTTAGAAACATCATACCCAGGTTTGGGGTCCCCAAGGCATAAAAAGCGACAGAGGGGCTGAGTTTGTGGTAGCAGTTGTGCAAAAGACTGTTTGGGAACAGAGTGGAAACTGCATGCCCCTTCTCCCCCCCCCCCAAAGTTCTGGTCAGGTGGAGTGGGTGAACTCCACAATAAGACATAATAACAGATTAGCAA
The DNA here is from genome assembly GCF_031143425.1 of Pleurodeles waltl. NCBI lineage: Eukaryota > Metazoa > Chordata > Amphibia > Caudata > Salamandridae > Pleurodeles > Pleurodeles waltl. The sequence goes on from NC_090448.1 coordinate 555,441,209, forward strand.
AGATAACTGATGCAACAGGTCTTACATGGCCTGATGCTCTGCCTTTAGTGCTGCATGCCAAAAGGGCGATGCCATCCAGAACAACTTTTTGTCCCCCATGAGGTACTGATGGGGTGGCCTATGTCAGTGGGGTGAGGCTGCATCTCACAGTATCCCAAGCAGCACCACTACTGTGGACTGATTAAAACATTTATGACTACACTCTACAGTTGTCAGTGGTCTTAATGCATCACCATCTCCGGGTGAAGGAAGCTTTGCCCCATCCGTCCTCAGAGCCCACACACCCTTTTAAAGCTGAAAGAAGTGATCATGGTGAGAAAAATAAAATGTTTCTTTTGTTCTAGGTGGATTGGACCACAGAACATGCATGGATGCTCCGAGTGGATTCATGGGACAAGCTGCAGAGCTGTACCAACAGTGCCTGAGACGGAGGCTCCAGTAACTGATGAACATCTACCAATGGAGGAGCTGCAAGTCGCATAAGAAAAGAGGAACACAAACTTGACTACTCCGAGGAGCAAGATAACCAAGTGTCACAGGGACCGTGACACCAACTGATGCTACTGAATGAAGCACACAACAAAGAAAGGTGATGGTCCGCCCCTTCAAAAAAATAGACTGAAAAGGACACCCCCGGGCAAGTCCGCGAAACTGCTACTGAACAAGGTGACAGCAGACCAGGAGGATAAACAGATGACAGCACACTGTATGCCTTTACATTACTGACTCTTAGAGAAAGTGCCCTGGAACTGAGTGACAAGAAAGACACTGTATCAATATGCAGTGCAAATTATATTTTTAGTCTCTCAATTATGTGTAAGCTACCTGTATTATGACCATCACCTGACCATCCCCTCATCGCAGTTCATGAGAAAGTAGCCCAAGTGTTAGGTCTTGAAGACTGCTGGATTTGTAGAGAGCGAGAGTGTATTATCTTATGCTGCTTATTCTCTTAAAATTGGAGTTGAGGGATGAGAGGGCTCTATTTTTTCTGGATACTTATTAATTGTACTTCCTTGATCTTTAACTCTCTAGCTCCCCTTTTATCTTCAGCGGTGCCTCGAGAGATCAAATCGCCCCTTAAACAGCCCTTCAGAATCATTCTTGCATTTATCTGCTCACTCATCCATAGTATAACATATACACAAACACAACAAGCAAATGCAAGATAAATTATAAGAGTAGAAGTAGAAAAAGAAAGAATGTTGCAACCCAAGTTTGATGGGCATATGCTTCCAATAAGGTACTAAAATGAACATGAACAGTGAAAGGCCACAGTTTGTGCATAGTGTATCACTGTTTTAAACTTACAGAAAAGTGCTACCTGGACCTGTGTCGAACATCCTGGAACAGTAATGCTGTGATACACAATGTACAATACCCTTTCAAGATGGTCGCTCAGTAAACATCATACTGGAGGGATATCTTAGAATGGTATTGTACATAGTACATCACTGGTGTACTGAAAAAAGACGGCCACTAAACATGACAATGATCTTGAAATGGTAAAACAATGATACACTAAGGACAATACCATTCCATAATGGGCTAAGATGCAGTGGCACCTCAGAATACGGCATACTGCAACCAAAATCAGCAGTCAGTGAGTGGCCCAGCACTACTGTCCAGGGACAGCGGAGTGCTCTTAAATAAAAATAAAATAGATTGCAAGAAATTAAAGGTGACATACAAAAGGAGAAAATGGAAAACTAAAGGATTGACCCAGCATCCCTGGCACTAAAGCACACTAATTTTTAGGCAGGAAAGCACATCTAATCAGACAAAATGCTATTACTCATAGGGCTATAGAGTCAATGGTAGAAGTGGGTTGACCTCATTTCCTAATACTACATGCTGTCATGCGTGGAAGGAGAATGTGAATAACTCTTGAACAGACCAATGACTGAAAAGGAATGTATGAATCTTTTATTAACATTTTGGATTTTAAGAGCCTGGAAGGCAACTAAAGCTCTGAGATTTACATGGAACAGATATGAAAACGACTTCAATACACACACCACAATTGTGCATAAAGTTACAAAAATGTACAACATTACAGCTGGCAAAACAAATTTAAAAGTGAGCCTTGCAAGTTCTCTCATAGTGCACATATTTTATCTCATGAAGCACTACATTACAATGCAGTAACAGTACACTCCTTCTCCCAGAATCCAGCTACCCATCACTAGGTTACTGGACAGGCATGAGCGATCCTGTACAGCACTCTGCTGCCTTTTGCCTAGATCTGCCCTATACCAATACTGCATGCAAACATACAAGGGATTGTCAGAAGGCTAACACACACTAAAAACCTTGCCTACTACAGTACTATGTGAGAACACATGTAACAAAATACCTGTTTACAGGCTCTATCACAGAGTAATAACAAGCAGCTCTCAAATGCCTATTAGCTGTACCATGTGTTTTTCACTATAGGTCACACATAGTGCCTTTTTTATAACATTTGCCAATAGACCAGATCTATAGCATCTGGCATAATGTTTCCCAATTGCCCTACCAATCAGTCTTTCAGCCTTTCACATTCAGTTGTTACCATAACCAGTGCAGGTGTACTGTACTGAGCATAGATTTTCACACAAGGTAAGCAACCACCAGGCAAGCCATCATAAGGTTACAATTATGTGCAAAATTACAGCTGGCCACCCAACATTTAACCCCTCATAAAAGGGTCTAACAAGGATTATCATTGTATAAATCCTCTAACCATCAGGTTTGTCAGAGTAGGTCAACAAAACCAAAACCCTTGCCTACAACGGTAATTGTGAGACCCTATGCAACAAAAATCACAGGCTTAGCACAGTGTACTTACAATCCACACTTTTAGGGCCTACTGGCATTAACGTATGTGTTTCATAATAAATAAGTCAGGCCTTCTTTCTTTGATACGTTTCATAATAAACAGATAGGATATATGGCATCTAACATTTTTCCCAGTGAACCATTCAGGCCTATAAGCATTAATTACTGGCTTGTTATCATAACCAATCCAGTCGTGCAGCACGATCATAAGCCTAACACCAAGACAATCAAGCACTTTATTACAGCAAGGGGCCAATCTGCTCAATCCAAAGCTTGAAGAGAACATCAACTTGTGAGCAAAGCCTAAGCCCAGTATGTGGCGACTGGTACACTGTCAAGCCAGACATAAAAATAGTTATTAACAGTACCGAGCAGTGGGAACCTAGTCCACTTTATAGATCAAAAAGAGAAAGCATATAAAAGGAAAACTGTCTTAAAGTGCACAGCCTCACAATGGCTGGCAGTACCAATAAACAGTTAGAATGAAGGCAAGTATACACAAAGTCCATTACCAATTTCCGGAAAAAAGAAACAGGATTTGCCAAACCCACACTGCAATGGAGGAAAAAAGTGCCACATGAGAGGCCTGTGAAACGGCAGCACAGGAGCACAAGACAATTTTAAGAACTGTTTTTAGCAACTCGCAAAACTGAAACAGTCTCCAACTGCTTTTAAAAATAAATCCTTGGCGGCTGAAGCCATGTTAAGTGCTAGGCTCTATTATTGCAATTCTGGTCTTTAAATGGGTTTGTTCACTACTGGAATTGCTCAGCAGTAGAGGGATCAAAACGCAGAAGTGAGAGCTACAGTAGGACTGAGAGCAAGCCTCCCAGACAAGAAGGTGCTACATTGGCTCTTGGTTAAGGATCAGATACAATTCAAAATGACTTTCTGGCTATTCAGATGTTACCATAATCTACAGCCAACTTCCTTGAGTCATCAGATATCTCCTTACAGGGCATTTTGTTCAGTCCATAATCAGGATAAATACTTGAGGGCTATACCATAGAGTAAACTGAAATGAAAGTGAGGCAAAGCTTTTTTGACAGCAAAGTGCAGTGCGTGAAATTCTCTTCTATAACAGCTCACAGAGCTGACCACCATATCAAACTTTAAATCAGCATAGAAACAAATATCCCACTTAAAGATCCATTCAGAAGAAGAATGCCAAGAGACCTTGTGAAAGACGGTGGGCATCTGAAACATTATTATTTACTCAGAAATGGAAGAGACCAATGGAAGATGAAGGAAAGGGTATGTGGGAGAAAACCAGATGTCATGTGGTTAGGAGCCTCCCCTGTAAAGAATAAAAATCAAAAAGAGAAAATTGATTGAAAAAACTGGAATTGAAATAACCGTATCAAAGATTTCTTCACAAACCTATTAGTCATCAACACACAGATAGATCTACCTTGACTCGCAACGCACAAGGAATACAATAGGTTGATCTCTTGTACCTGTCTTTGTACTCAAAGAAAATAATTTTAATATACACAGCCAAAGGAGGACCAACATTGACAGCGTATTCTAGCTGGAGCAAACTAGCATAATACAATTGCTCCATTCACTCAGTCTAGGTTTCAATTAACAGATGTTATTTAAATAACAAAACAGACACTTTTTAATCCTTCCCTAGGAGAAATACTGTGGGAAGACTTCGATTTCAATAATGGTTCAGTCACTTTGCAGACCATAAGAGGTATTCCTTATTTATGGTCACTTAGCTTAGACATATGCAAGCTTTAGCCTCATGGGCTAGAGAGCATAATTTCTCTGACTAGCAGGATTCCAGTGACAGTCAAAACACACTGACAATCAGGCAGAATTTGGGGGGTAACATGCCAAGAAAGATGGTACTTTCCTACAAACATACTGACATGTAGAGCACAAACAATTATAAGCACTGGGGTCCCGACTACCAGAACCCCAGTGACACAGTCAAAACACACTGACAAACAGGCCAAAATTATGGGTAACCATGCTAGAAAGAGGCCAAAATGTAGGTACTCACTTACGTTTAATGTGTATGGTGCTTGTGCCATTAGTGGCTAACATACTGTATTCTATACTTAATTTAAGGGGTTTTGGGCCAGCCGTCTCCAGCCACTGGCTTGTTTGGAGCTGGAAACTTAAACCATTGGTTTAAGAAGATGCCAATCACTATTTTTAATTCACCTATTTAGGTGCATTCTTCTGCTGGGATGCACAAGGGCCTATTTTACATATCAAATAAGTAACAGTGTCGCCTGCAGCGATGGGGGGGGAGGGGGGTAATTGCTGACAAAAGCATCTATAAAATGGATGCTGCAGAAAAGAAAGCAACCCTATTTTATTCGCCATCCGTTTTTTAGGTGGTTTTGTCTGCACTGGCTCACCAATGCTGCCAAGCAAACAAGCATATGCAACACCAATACATTTAACATTTACATGATGGTTGGAGGAAAGCAGTTTATTATATGGTGTTGTTGTGAGACCCCACCATATTATAAACCCACTGCCTGCAGTGGGTCCAGTCAGATTTGTTTGAAACCACTTAGCTCAACCCTGGGTAGCTCTGGCTTTGAGCAGTAAGAATGTATCAATGGAACAAGCATTAACCATCAGAAACTACTAAAAAAGTTGAAGAAGAAAGACACAAGGCTCAATACACCAATTTAAGAATTAGGTTGTATCTTTATCTTTAAATAGGCACCTCAATGACAAAAATACACTAGGGGGTTTGGCGGTATGGGTTTTCAAAGGAACAATAAATCACTGCTTTTTCTACTGAGCACAATAGACCACTATAATAGTGTTAGACCTGACAGCCTAAGGGTGGTCACCCCTAACTTTTTGCCTGCCTCCCTCCACTTTTTGGACACTGTTTTTGCTGGCTTTTTGTCTCTGCGCACTTTACCACTGCTGACCAGTGCTAAAGTGCATATGCGCTCTCCCTTTAAACATGGTAACCTTGGATCATACCCGATTGGACTATTTAATTTACTTATAAGTCCCTAGGAATGTACACTATATGTGCCTAGGGCCTGTAGATTAAATGCTACTAGTGGGCCTGCAGCACTGGTTGTGCCACCCACTTAAGTAGCCCCTTTACCTTGTCTCAGGCCTGCCATTTCAAGGCCTGTGTGTGCAGTTTCACGGTCACCTCGACTTGGCATTTAAAAGTCCTTGCCAAGCCTAAACCTCTCCTTTCTCTACATATAAGTCACCGCTAATGTGTTCCCTAGGTAACCCCTAGAGCAGGGTGCTGTGTGGGTGAAAGGCAGGACATGTACCTGTGTAGTTTACATGTCCTGGTAGTGTAAAACTCCTAAATTCGTTTTTACACTACTGTGAGGCCTGCTCCCTTCATAGGCTAACATTGCGGCTGCCCTCATACATTATTGAAGTGGTAGCTGCTGATCCGAAAGGAGTAGGAAGGTCATATTTAGTATGGCCAGAATGGTAATACAAAATCCTGCTGACTGGTGAAGTTGGATTTAATATTACTATTCTAGAAATGCCACTTTTAGAAAGTGAGTATTTCTTTGCACTTAAATCTTTCTGTGCCTTACAATCCACGTCTGGCTGGGTTTAGTTGACAGCTCCTTGTGCATTCAATCAGACACACCCCAAACACAGGGTACTCAGCCTCACTTGCATACATCTGCATTTTGAATGGGTCTTCCTGGGCTGGGAGGGTGGAGGGCCTGCTCTCACACAAGGGACTGCCACACCCCCTACTGGGACCCTGGAAGACAGGATTGAACTGAAAGGGGACCTGGTGCACTTCTTAGCCACTCTTTGAAGTCTCCCCCACTTCAAAGGCTCATTTGGGTATAAAACAGGGCCTCTGCCCTACCACCTCAGACACTTGCTGGAGAAGAAACCTGAACCAGACCCTGCACCCTGATAAGAAGAACTGCCTGGCTGCCTAAAGGACTCACCGACTGCTTTTTACAGGGGACTGCTGCTTTGCTGTTGCCCTGCTGCCTTGCTGAACTCTTGCCCTGCTGCAGAAGTGCTCTTCAAGGGCTTGGATAGAGCGTTCCTCCTGTTCCCTGAAGTCTCAGGACCAAAAAGACTTCGGTCTTTCAACTGGACTCCTTGTGCGCCGAAAAAAATTCAAAGCACAGCTTGCTCCGCGGTGAAAAATTCACTGCACGCTGAACCGGAAAGACGTCGCTCGACCCCGCAAGGAAAAGATCGACGCGACGCCTGCGGTGCGACCAGAACTTCGACGCACGGCCCGCCTGGACAACGCCGCCCGACTTCCAGAGAGGAAATCGACGCAGCGCCTGCCGTGAGGGAGAAAATTCCACACACAGCCCACCGGAATGACGCGCAGCCGGACTACAAGCCCAGGATTCCATGCACAGACCCCGGGGCATCTAAAAACCCTGCGACCTACAGAGGAGACTGTCTGTGCGCCGGAAATCTATGCAACGTCTTCCCCGCGTGAAAAATAACGACGCAAGTCCATGTATGAAGAGGCGAAACCGACGCACACACCATTTTTCCACGCATCCACTGGATTTTCACTCCAAACCAGGTACTTTGTGTTTGAAAGAGACTTTGTTTGCTTTTTAAAGACTTAAGACACTTTATATCACTTTCAGTGATATCTTTACAATTTCTTATTGCATCTTTTATCGTTTTGACCTGCAAATATCCAAATAAATATTATATATTTTTCTAAACACTGTGTGGTGCTATATTGTGTTAATGTATGAATATTGCACAAATACTTTACACATTGCCTTCTAAGTTAAACCTGACTGCTCAGTGCCAAGGTACCAGAGGGTGGGCACAGGATAATTTGGATTGTATGTGACTTACCCTGACTAGAGTGAGGGTCCTTGCTTGGACAGGGGGTAACCTGACTGCCAACCAAAGACCCCTTTTTAACAAATAGACTGTGCTTGCCTTCAACTCTGCTAACTTAAGATCATTTTTATGAAGTTGTAAACTACTACTCCAGCCCGCTATGGATGACCAACTCCAAAGGGAGTGAGTCACAGACCCCATAGAGACTCAGTTAGACAGCTACGTCGCAGCCAAAACAATCTCCAGTCCAGTTCCAGGCTCCATGGGTGCAGTGCATGGACTTTAATGGAGTGGTCCAGATGCAAGGGATGCAGAATGCTGAATGTGTTGAAGGATGCGGACAATGCTGATTCAGTAATGGGGGTCTTGCTGAGTCCACTCCTTGGTCCCATGAACATGGTGGGGTGACTTTGTCCATTGGGATAATTGTGCTTCGAAGTCTGGTTGAAGTCTAGCCAAAAAACAGTTGCCATTGGTCTACTGGTCTCCAGTTACAGTGAAACTAGAGCTTTCAATATAGCTGGCGATAACTTCCTTGCTGGGGGGGCCAAACTGACCGACAACTTCACCAGGTCCAGTAGACTTGGGTGCAACTTCTGAGGAGTGAGACTGGTTCTCTCATGCAGCATGTTGGCGGTCAGCAGCGGTCATGTGTACGTGGCTACCAACTCACCAAGGCAAACTGCTTCAGCTTTGCTGGCCGATAGCTATAATAGGAAGTCAGCCTACTGACTCTTGGAGTCACTTCTGTCTGAGGCTCAGGATGACTATTTCCCGTTGTTTTTTGCATTTTCCACATGCAGGGCACCAAACGCACAGTCCTCTCTTTGCTAGCCTAAGGACCAGCAGGGGCAGTTCAGTCTTGGTGCAGCCTCTCTTTGCTGGGCCCAGGGAACAGCAGGCTAGTCCTTCCTCAGTCCACTTTTCAGTATAGACATGATTTGAGGTATTGGTAGGAGGGTTGCCACTTTTATGCCCAGTTTGTGCCCTAGGGCAAGGTGGCTACAACTAGCTAATGGGCTACTAGGTCCTCTCCGGCCTAGTGATGACTTCCTGTAAAGTGTGGCCTCTAGCTATCCCAGAATGTACTATTCTGCCCACTGCCAATGTGGAAAAACACTTAATTTAGTGTGTGGAGCACACTAGCCTATCCCTGAGCCGGGGCTACCCACCCAAAGAAAAATCAGCTCGACAAATCGTTCCCCCTCTTTGCCTTCCAGGCACCAACCTGTCTGCAAGAACAAGTGAGCAGCCCTCTCATAGGTGTCCACCACTTACCACACAAAGGCGGCTTCCCCTTTAAAGCTACCCCTTTGGGCTCAAACCCTATTTGTCTCTCCAGCCAGATAGAGGTCACATGCTTCCAAAGTTCTTTCATGAGAGTCGTACATACCTCTCCCCAAGAGGAAAGAAGGCTGTTATGTGGCCAGCAACCGTAAACAGTCACTCGAAATCTTTGTGCAACAACGCAAAGGTTTAATGCAATGATTCATACCCTGAGGTATCATAATTAGTAGGCCCATTCAGAAGTTAACACTGCTGACTTGTCAGTGTGTAACTCTCTACTCTTCTAATGGAGCTACTAGCCTTTCCAGAGTTAAAATTACCATGCTGGAATTTGACGGTCAGGACCCATAAAGTTAAGAACCACATGTCTAACATTTAATCAAATGCACCCTGCCTTTAGGGTCTGTAGGTCTGCCTTAGCAGTCACTTGCAAGTAATAACAAGCATTTGCAATGCACTAGGGTCTCGCATTTGTCGGGGTTACAGCTGTTCACAGTTGTAAATTCCCAACCGGATTTTTCTTGCATTAAAAAAAAACAGCGCGATCGCGCTGCTACAGTTCACACTAATAATACCTATCGGCAAAAGTGCAATTAACTGAGTAACAAGGTCGATAGTATGCGAAGCGCTGAACTTCTACCCAGTGAGATCGCGCTGTGAAAAAAGAGAAAAAGTAGTCCACAAACCCAGCGAGCCTCGCATGTTTTCTGTACTTGGTCGCTGCGCTCGAGGAGGGCTCAACACCGGAAAAGGCATGACGTACGCATGCCTTCCACTAATCAAAAGAAGCGGATTCCAACAGGCAAGCCAACTTGCCAATGAAACACACTGATGTGATGTCGACAGGGCTCCGAGCCCTTTTCTAATACCTAAAGTGTCTCGCTAGCGATACGCATGCGAGAGCGCATGCGACGCAGGCTCGACCCTAAAAAGGAAGGTTTGGGCTTTACCATTACTTCAAATGGCAAAGTCGAGTTAGCAGTTTAAAAGTGCTCTGGCACGCTGTGAGTATTGCTTTGTCACACTTGAGGTGGCACAATAAGTGCTGCAGGCCACACTTAAAGTAACTTACAGTCCCTGGGTAGCCCTGGCTTATTAGTAAGTGAACTTATGCTGATTGTGGGTGAACCAATCAGACCTATACATTTTAAGGGTCGGAGCAATGACACGGAGGCCTGGCTAGAAGGCCTCAGTGCACTTTCAGAGTCAACAAACCAGCAGTATAACTAAAAAAACTTGGGTTTGATCTTGCAAAATGGGGCATTTCCTTACAGTAGTTCACACGCCCCATCCACAAGTCATACTACTGTCAAACATACTGGCTTTGTCAATGCTTGTTTTCTTTGTTGCTCGGGCACAAACATAGAAATAATACTTTTTTGTTGAGTAGTTTAATCTGGCATCTCATTTCCATTGTGTGGGTCAGAAATGTTAAACACAGAATATCAAAGGGTCACAATATAATGACCATAGTATTAAGGGACAAAAATATCGATTTGTAAGTTTGTGTAGATTTTCTATACCTAAATCTGCATACATGTACGTTAGTGATATATATTTACTCAAGGTACGTAGAAATGCAGTTAAAAATAGTAAATCCATAACTCCACTCTGTGCACTCACCTCTTTCATATTTTGCCTCTCAATCTTTTGGTCACGGTATTGTGACCCTTCGATATTCCCTCCAACAATCCCTGTTCACGTATAATGGATCTTATCTATCCCATTTATTTCTAAAGCTCAGATATTCAGTTGGAGACAACATCTGTGATGTCTTCATCTTCTGAGACTAATGTTATAACTAAAATTCTTATTGCACAATTCTTTCCAGGTGTTTTGTGTATTCTCACTTGTTTGCCAGGGTGTTGCCTTGGAATCTAATTAGCAGAGTTCTGTCCATCTTTGTTCTTCATTGTCGAGAAGTGCTAGGGTACCCGCTCAAACTCACTTATTGCTCTATTGCAGTTGCCTATTTCACAAGCAAAACTAATTTGTCATCGACCTTATCTTAGTTTCTTGAGGTGTTGTCTTTATTACTTGTCTCAGCAATAACTTTCTGTGAACAGTAACCTCGCTAGGAATCGGTCATATTTCCAAAAGCTCATTATCACTCAGACAAAATGTGGTGCACTCTCCTTCTGCAGTTCCGTTCGTGCACTGTCTGCAAAATTGTTTCTATAAAAATGTTATCACCATTCATTGATTGTTCTCTGCTCTGCATTCACAGGTCACTAAACTCATAATGCTAAAGTCTATGATAGCGGCTTGATGATCCAGTTACGTATCATCGGTTTTCCTCTTTCTGGCAGTTACTCTATCTAACCATAGATTCCTCTCATTGTGAGTATTACTCAATAGTCAGACTGGATAAGGAAAACTCAAAAGAGGTACGTGGTACCTACTGCTTTAGAGTTTTCCATATTCAATCGGACGCAGGACCAAACAGGCAAAACTCCCATCTTGACAGACATGACTAACAAGAGAGCAGGGCTTCATGAACGTGTGCACTGATGCCTATGTAGCAAACTGACAGATATTCAGGACAGGCAACTTCGCTTGCTAACACAGTGGTAGCAGCATCAGCTTGACTGGGATGAGTCCCTAAACTTTGAGCCACTTCTCAACAAGTGTATAGCAGATTTTGATGCAGGACTACCCACTCAGAGATCGTTCTTTCTACACTGCCTTGCCTCCCTTTGACCCTGAGAAACCCACAAAGTGCTGTCCACCAGATGGTCTCTGGTACAATATAATGTAGAAACTGAGCTCTCTTTTAGTATCCAGTTGCAGTCTTACCAGCTCAGTGAGGCAGGGTAAAGAATGTCAGAAGGTTGATAGTCTGGTCGACAGGCAAAGGGCCACTACGTTCAGCAGTTCAAATCCTTAACACTAGTTTGTCCGGAAAAAAAGTTATATAAGGCAGCTGGATTGAGAGTGCCTGAAGCTTGCTTAATTGACGAGCTGATGTTATTGCGACCAGAATGACCATTTTCATGGTCAAGAGGCATAGTGGACCACTGTGCATCTGCTCAAAGGTGTACGCTTTTAAAAGATGTGAACCACATTCAAGCCTCACAGGGTCATTACAAAGGGCTTTGGCAGCAAACCTTTAAGAAATCTCATCACAACAGTTGTTCTGAATAAAGAGGGCTAATACAGCCAATGCAAAAAAAAGCTTAAAGGCCTGACAAATAGCCTTTAAATATTTATGGGCCAAAGAGAAAGCACACAGGATGCCCAAAAGCTTCGCCTGTAAAGGTTTCATCTGGTGGTTACTGCACCAAGTAAACGTGATCCACCACCCGCCGCACACTCACTTCATTGAAGGACGTCTGCCACTCAAGAGAACATCAACAACCCTCGGAGGGTGGTCAAAAGGAATCTGCTGCTGCTCAATCTCCATGCATGGAGGAGCAAAGTGCCTAGGTCCGAATGCAAAACCCTGACCTTCTGCTACAGCAGAAGGTCCTCCTGAAGAGGCACCTTGATTAGAGGACTGATGCTCTTGCTCAGACTTTCTGGGTACCACAGTCTCCAGGCCCAATCCGAAGTCACTAGGATAACTTGGGCCTGGGCTTTCCTGATTTTCTTCCGAACTCAAGCCAGGATAGGCAGAAGGGGTTAGGCATACAGAAGTCCTGAGCTCCAATCTAGGCAGAATGCGCCTCCAAGAAGGAGCCTTCTTGTGAACTTCAGCACGCAAATGTGTTGATATTTTGTGTTCTTGGCAGTGGGGAAGAGATCAAGCCACGGTTCTCCAAACTGCTGGAAGACAACTTGTGCTTTAGAGTAACTGCCATTTAAGATCCTGTAGGCACCAGGGACTGAGTTAATCAACCCTGGCATTTAAAGATGTCTCCAGGTGGTTCAAGACAAGGGAGATGCCCTGACAACTCAGACAGTTCCAGAGGCCCGGACACAGAACCCAGATCCCACCCTGTCCCGCTTGTTGCAGTACCACATGGCTTTGGTGTTGTCTGTGAGAACCTGCACCATTCTTCCCTTGATGGCTGGTATGAAGACCTTCACCACCAAGCAGATTCCCCACAACTCCAACAGAATGATGTGGAGTTCGGTTTTCACCAGTGATCAGAGTCCTGTGATCTCCACCTCTCCCAGATGGCCTCCCCAACACAGCAGGGACATGACCCACACAGAGCTGCTGGGATGAGGGACAAAATGATGGCGTCTGCTGGTGCCCCAATTGTGGTTAAGCAGCCACCATTGTAGATCTTTTGCAGCCTCCTCCGAAATCTGGATGAATGAGACAGGTTTCCCTGGTAATGTTTCCCTTGAGAATTCAGATCCCACCACAGAGCCTGTATATGCCACCTGGCAAAGTGGACCACCAGCAAGCAGGAGGCCAGAAGTCCCAAAAGTCTGACAGCCACTCTCACTGAGATCCAGGACTGAGGCTGAAACATTAATCACAGCCCGAATGTCACTGATACTGCGTTCAGGGGGCAAAGCACAGAATTGCAGCACATCTAGGAGGGCTCCGATCAACTGAAGCATCTGTGAAGGAGTCAGGTGTTACTTCAGCATGTTGTTAGTTAACCACAATAATGTTTGAAGGTTCACTGTTGTCTGGAGGTGGTCTTTGACTGCCTGGGGTAAGCCCGCCTTCAACAGCCAGTTGCTGAGGTAGAGTATGACTAAAACACTCAAACTTCAAAGGTGTGCCGCGACCACTGCCATCACTTTCATGACGCCCAGGGGCACTGGTGAGGCAAAAAGGGGGCACCACAATCTGAAAATGCTCCTGGCCTACTGTGAACCACAGATAGCACTGATGAGCGTGCAAGATGGGGATATGGAAATACATGCCCTACAGATCCAACGCTACCACCCAGTAATCGGGTTTCACAGTAGACAGAACATGGCCAGCGTTAGCATCCTGAATTTGTTCTTTTGCAGAAAGGTGTTAAGTCACAAAAGAACTGGAATGGGATGCAGGCCTCTGTCGTTCAGCAGCACACGGAAGTACCAGGGATTAACAATTGCCTGACAGGCATGGAGAGACCTAAGGAGCAAGCTGTGAAGCGACCATCTTTGAACTGATGTAGGGTTAAATCACCTTCTCATCAAAGAGGCAAGAGCCATCGAATGGCATATTCATCAAGAATGCCTGGACATTTCCTGAGAAATCTGTGGATCTCATCCAAGCAGGGTGCCAAAGCATCATACTTGTCCCATCACCCAACCCAAGAAACCGGTTGTGTTCCAGCCTAGACTGGATAACAATTTTGCTTCATCCCAGCTAACCTGAAAAGTCTGGGCTAAAGACTGATCAAGATCCGACCGACTTTATCCCTCAGTACATAGGTTTATCGATCAAGGAGACAGCTAACGTTTACTGAGCAGAGGGAAAGGCTAGCGGAAAAAAACCTGCTCTTGGCAGGTTCCTCCATACATTTGGTTTTGCCGCCAAGAGGGTTTAAAGGAAAAGCTTTAGGGTTGAACTTGCTGGTGAAAACCTGAACCATCAAGCTCTCTGGCAATGGATGCTGAGTGAGCAAGTTAGGGCCCCCTGGAGATGGTATCTGGCGATGAGCGACCTTTCTGTTGACTGCAAGGCAAGAACACGGGTTTGCCCAAGTACTCAGGAGCGTATCTATAAAAGGCTTCATTAAAAGGCAGGAGAGGTTCAGTAAGTGCCAGTTTGGGTTGAAGAACCTCCATAAGTACATCGGTTTTGACCTCCATAGTTGGGAACTGAAGGTCAAGGACTTCTGAAGCCCTTCTGATCAACAAAGCAAATAATGCACTCTCCTCCATGGAAGGAGCAGGAGGAGAGAAAACCCCAGGATCTGTGGAGATGGCCATACCACTGGCATCCTATAGGTCTTCAAACCAGATCTCTATTATATTGTGGGACAAATGTATTCCCATCATCACCGAAAGCCTGGCTTTGATCTGCATGTAAGCAGAACAGTTGATGTAGTGTCTGTGTCTAAAGGACTGCTGATGGGTGATGCACAATGGAATCAGGGTTAACAAGTTTGGCTCGGAGTTGAAAACCTCTACAGTTTGTTGATCCTCCTTCAGCGCAGGTGTCAATCCTAAAGTGCAGACTGTCATGCCAGAACCAAAGCATGCAAAAAAGAAAGGGTATGGAACACAAATGGCACTGAGGCGGAACACGCTGAAAGTAAACCTGACTGGAGATTTTTGTTGATCCTGAAGGCATGCCAAAGGCAGCCGGAAGCATGCAGGAAATGTGCAGCACGTCATCCCGAAAGGCTGTGATTTGCTGCGACGTTGCTGATTGCTCAGAAAGACAGGGTGCATTGGCATCATGCTCAGAATCAGCTCTTTAGGAGTTTGTCAGTGAGACTAGTTGGCACGTCAATGCCCTCAAGCCTTCTCTGGAGACTAAGAACGGAGGCAGTGGCCTAAGTCCAGCTTGGACTTATGCTTCTTCACTGACTCACCTGCAGACTTTGGCTGCAAACAAAATTCCGCAGTGGGAACTGGATCTTTCTCTCAACATCGCCTGGAAATGGCATGGAGTTTTGTGGAGTTCTGCAATGTAGAGCTTCACTTTGTGATCTCATGTGGCACTTGGGTAGAGTTGTCAAGTCTTGGAGTCATGCTTATGGGAATTTGTTGCAGATATTGGTGTTAGTCCCTACAAGGTTTAAACCTTGTCATTTTAGGAAAGGACATTTTCCTTGCACACTAGAAAACATTTTGAGATGAAAAAGTAAGACAGAACTCAGAGAAGAAAGGAGTAGAACCCAACATCAGTGTCTGAGTCACGGAAAGGCCCGAACCGACATCAGCACGCATGGGTGTCTCATATACTCTGGTCCATTTGTCATAGCTGAAGTGGAATGGAGTCAGTACAGAGCCACACGGTGCCCCCTTTCACTCGCAGGAGTAGTGCTTTAGTATTTTGGGGATCCAGTCTGAAGCCTTGGGAATATTCACAAGGTGAGGAATCTGCAGTTGGAAGTATCCATAAGAATGTCCCTTTACCTGTTGGTGCCAACCAAGACCACAGTGCTTCTTGCCTTATGGAGCTTTGCTTTTGCACATCACTGATGGAACCTCTACGAAGGTGCTTTGCATCCCCGGCTTCAGTCTCACCAGCCACATCAGAAAGAGGTGATTAGCCCTTGGCAGCTTAGCATTTCCCTCTACACTATTCATCTTGTTCATGGTCTTGGCATAGTGATGGGCTCCATCTCATCCTAGCCATACCAGCCAGAGTCTTAAGTTCACAAGAACTTGGCAGCAATTCTCTAGCCTTTTCAGTTAAATCCAGAACACGCCAATTAAAAAAAAAAAAATCTTATAAAGATTTATGTCAAAACTAGAATACATTTACTTAAAATTCACAGAGCCAAGACGTGCACATTTTAATATTTGTAATTTCAGATTATTTAAAGGAATAATGAGATGTTGTAAAACAATCTCAGTAATTAAAATACATATCATCCTCTTGAAACTCTGCACCAGATTTAACAAAGCAAAATGATTATACTTTTGTGACATTTTACTGCAGTGGTTTATTTGTCCCCTACACAAGTTAGGATAACTTACCAATTGTTTTCTACGAACATGCAAGAAATTCAAGATAATACACAAAACATATTACATAAATTACCTTGATGTATAAGTGCACTGGTGTATCAGGTTTCACAACTCAGCAATCAGGAAGCCAGTGGAGCAGTGTAAAAAGAATTATGATGTACAGCACATCCGGCATCACACCTACAACAAGATGTGCTGCTCAAACCAACTGGACTGCAAGGACAACAGAGAAAGGCTAACCCAGATCATATTTAAACCCTTCAACACTACAGCCTTCCATGTTGGCACTGGGGTTGAGCTGTAAGTTTACGAAGTAATCTATAATTTAGCAGGCACAGCATCTCATGTGCAAACTTTAATCATATACGAAGTCCCACGCAAGTTTGGTTCTCGCACAGCTTGTATTTTACACCACACACATTCTAAAACTAAGGACCCAACCACAGACTGCGGAAGAACATCTGCGTTCACAACCAAATTACACTGCGTTTTAATAAGGGAACACAGCTATTATCTTGGCTTGTGCATTTTATAATACCCTTTTTATTTTTAAAAATGCTTTCAATAACGTTTCTAATCACCGATGAAAAGGTTCGCCACAAATAATTTGCTACTTTCTGAAATACGAATACGGCTAAATAAAATAGGTAAGACTTACGTCTTTGGAAAAGAGAAACACTGTGGAGCAAGTAACGTCTTGCTGGAACTTATTATATGATTACATTCCTTACGGTTCAAAGTTTAACATTTTAAAAGAACAATATTTCTAAGGCCAAATCATGCACACACCAATGTTATATTGCTTCACAATAGGCTCGAGGGTTAAATGTGGCAAGTAGCCTCATTCCTACTCGCCTGCTTAATCTTGTGATCCTGTGCACTTCCACACATGCATGCAGTTTCATTGTTCCTTACTTGTCCGAGCGCTTACAAGTTGCCAGCTCGTTCCCTCTCAAGATAGCTGCCCACTTTATGATGACTTCTGTTTGTATCCACAGGCAAAGGCACTATACATGCCAGACAGGCACATTTGCTTTACGGTGTCTGTAATTGTGGTGAGAGTGAAGTAATTTTAGATTTTATGACCGGAAACAAGGTGTAAATGAGCGAAGAAACAGTACTACAGCGATCTAGAAGTGCATGGACGGGGCAGATCTCACTTCTCTGCGTGTGTAAAAGAATAAACTCTAAGCATGCTTACCATAGGTAGGTGCAAAGTACAGAGATACACTTTACTGGAGACACTGGAGTGTGTGTGGGTCGGGGCAGTCAGCTCGGCAGAGTAACTCGCAGTATCAACACCACATAACAGAATGGTCGATGACATAACGCAACAATGAACCTCGTCATCTTAAATACATTACAACATAAAGGCTGCCACGGGACACGAGTGTGGTTGCCAATGAAGGCGATCTTCCAGGGTATCGCAGAGATGGCAAACAAAGGCATTACCTCACAAAAAAAGTGCTGAGAGCAGTTAATTTACCTTTTTAAAGATTCCTTTCAAAATGTACCAACCAAAGCTTATTTCGTCTTTGTTTTCAAATGCAGTCACTGAGGCTCAACTACTCGCACGAATGTAGAAATGAATCATGGTATTTTTTTAAAGTAACCTTACTTTTAAATGTTTTACCAATCTTATCCAACTCCTATTTGGGCAGTTTCTTCCTTATTCACAAAAGTTTCAGATATAAAAGATAATTAAGAGTATATAGCCTCTGAAAGCAATTTTTGCAAACCGTAATCTGACTTATATTGCCTGCAGGTATGACAACATGTTTTAATGCATGCTTTCAACTTTAGGATCATGTAACGCCTCAGACAACCATTTTGCAGTGACAGTGAGACACACGAACATGGGCACATGGTTTATTTACTAACAACTACATTCCGGCATGTACAATATACAAAGAAACATTGGTGAAAGGTCAGTTCCCATAATCTGAAGGGAAGGATAGGGGTGGAACGAAGTCACTGAATTCTGCATTTGCTACGTTAATTAGGTCTCTAATAATTTCCTAAAACGTGTACCTTCCTTTCACATCCAAAGTAGGGAAATTTTGCCACTCAATAATTTTTGATTGGCACTATACAAAATGAATAATTGAGTGGCATGTGCTTGGATCAGGGATATCTACTAGCATGCAGCCATTCCCGTCTTCCTCGGGCCTATGTGTTAGGGTTTCTTGCAAGCGACCATGCCACCTGGTTTGATGGGGCTCTCAAATGACTAAAACACAATCAATAATTTCTAGAATCTCGTGCTCAATCAGAAAGCACACTATAAATAAGGGCACAAATTCATACCTGTTAACTTGTTGACTTCACAAAGCGGTTGCAGTCAGTTGTTAAAAGGAGTGATTTATTTATTTCATTGCCCTTTACTGGTCAGCTGGTCTGTATGCAAATTGAAAAAGGCTTAGAATGTGGGCAGTAAGCCCAGTTCTCCACAGAAATGTCTCACACTACACTGCCAAACCCAAACACCTATGGAGCTGGAGGGACTCTGTAAATGACGAATATTGTGCAGTCTACAAAAAATTGCCACCTACAAAGAATATTGGGGCATATTCTTAAAAGCATGTATATAAATGAGATTTCCTGTAGCACTCTTACATGCTCGTGGGAACTATCCTCAAAATATGTAAAAATGGCAATCTTAGAGCCATATAAATATTTAATTAATACAAAGAGAAATGCCTCTCTCAACGTTTACTAGTAGGGAGCTGGAGGTTTCAGGGACAAATCATAAAGGCATTTAAGAGTGCATACAAAAGCACTCCGTAATACTAATACCATTATTCATAAATGCATTTGTGGATCTGCCCCACTGTAATTTCTTTATTTATTTGGAAATCATACGCAAATTCTGTGCTACCTGCTGGCCACACGGGGGAAAACTGGAATGAAAGTACTCTGATAACAGCTTCCCAAGCTGCCCAAAGGGAGAACCACATTGTAACATTTGTGGTGGACTCCTGATATGACACAAAAACTCATGGCTGATAGGGTTGCAGAATGTGCTCCATGCCACAAAAAAGAAATAACACCCAACTTCGTTCGGCCAATCAGCTGAAGGGCAGCTGGAGCATCCATGAATACTAAACCATGAAACAGACCTCATATTCTTACTACACCTAAAGAAGCAGTTACAAATAAAGAGAGAGTATGGAGTCGAAATAAATAACTCCACGCTTAAACACAACCAATCCACAAGTCCTACAAAAGGGGTGGGGGGACTAACTAGGATAGGCTGAATTCAAGTGACATGGCGCTTGGCATCAGTGTATGTGACATCACGTGACATGGCATCACAGGAAGTGGCATCACAGCCCATGACCTCACAAGAAATTACATTAGATCCTAAGACCTCACACATATGTTTAGCAGGTCTATCATGAAAACATTTGAGTGCATTTCAATATTTAACAAACGAGATTTTGCATTGACAGTGTGCCAATAAAGTGACGAAACCCTGATGCAAAATCTGGGCTTCAACTTATACATTTATTTTTAAAAACCGTATCAAAAAGAAATTGGCAACAAGGAGACACACTGTATAATCAGTTCTGCTTAATTGTTTGCAAAGTCTGAATTTTTAAATATGAGGTTAATACACCTGCTGCAGAGATCTTTGTGTGCCCAGTAAATCTCAGGGAATAATAATAATGGTAGGACAACTCTGGATGTAAACGTATTTTCTAGAGCAATCTGTGTTTTGTCTAGTCACAGTTTTAAATCACAGAACATAGAGGATTAATAGGTCTCCTGCAGAGCACATTATGTAACACACAAATTACAGATTTTTATTTTATGCGAAGGGTTACCGCTTTTAACACAGAGATCATTTTGTTACTTGAAGTTAATAAATTCTAATCCTTCTAATATAGCACAGTGAGCTATGAAGGGCATGTGGCTCCTACACCTAATACCTCTCACTGTCATATGTAACACATCCTGTACAAGGAGTTATACACACATGATTTATTGTCAAAGTATATTGTGTACGTGTGATTTTAAGTGCTCTGACATTGTGTATTTAGATGAGTAGCACTAGATCGCTACAAAAGAAAAACAAAGTAGTGGTATTTAGATTGGTATTTGTGTTACTGGGACAGACCAACAGATCTGACATCCTTACAGTCCATGGATATGTCTTATATACACGGACTGAACAAAGTCAAAAGTTTGCCTCTCTTAACTACATGTGAAGTGATAAACTGTGTGCCTTTGTTTCCCCTTCATTGCATCTTGGTGTGAGGCTCCCGATGGTTCCCCAGTCATGAAACTCCAGCAAAAGGAAGCTTGATGACCCCTTAACTTCGGCCTTTGTAATGGGCCCATCTGGAATTTGATAAATCCACCCGCATGTTGCTCTTTGTAATGAAAGCAGACAATGTGCAGGTGCTGCTGAATATGTCCCGGTGTGGTGTCTGAAATATTACACCGGGACAGACATCATATTTCTGTGAGGCACAAACTCTTGGCAGGGTAGACTGTGTCTTCGTTCATGTGAAAAAAGTGGGTAGATGCCATCTTCCTGTGTCTACCTTCGACTTGTGCTCTATAGACAATGCAGCAGTACATCTATAAATCATAACCTAAGGGCAATGTCCTCAATATAAAGAAAGGAGTGGGCATGAGGTGCAGGTGCGCTGAGGGTGGAGTGCATGCACATGTTGGTTTTAACCTTCACATTTAATATTTGTGATATTCTGCCCTCATAAAAAACAATTACCTTCTTCTTTGGAAGAGCATACCACAGCAAAGCTATGCCCAAATACGTCACTCCACGAGTGGCAATGTGCATTTCCCAGACATCAATGACTTGAAATCAGATCTGTTAATGTTTGTAACCTGGCACTGAGCAAACAGTGCAACAGTGTACTGCCTATTATACAAGCATTGGCAAATCCAATAGGTCATGCCTATGCGAGATCTATCGGCTAAGCCAATGTTTTTTAGCCACGTTGCAAATGGCTGAAAGTAAAGATAAAAAGCTTTTTGACACAGCCAGGTTTTGGCTGCGTTGTAGCGTTTTTTTTTCTTTTTACTTGTGACTGCTTGTTTAGTAGTAAAATACAGCAATAATCGGTGTTCAATAGGTTTCCTACATCTTTTGGCCCGTGTGCCTCTGAACCTGCTGCACCATTCAAATCATGGGTTTCCTAGACATTTTGGCTCCTGCTCCACTGCACTTGCTGCACCATTCAAATCATGACCCTAGCCCCTGCAACGTAACTGCACTTGGGACTGCTTGTTTAGTAGTAAAATATAGCAATAATTGTTTTTCAGTGGTTTTCCTAGTCCTTTTGGCCCGTATGCCCCTGCACTTGCTGCACTATTCAAATCGTAACCTTAGTGACCTCAAGGTTATTGCATTTGTGACTACTTATTTAGTAGTAAAATATAGCAATAATCGGTGTTCAGTGGGTTTCCTTGAGCTTTTGGCCCCTGTGCCACTGCACCTGATGCACAACTCAAAATATGACCCTATTTGTCTACAAGGTAACTGCAGTTGTGATTGCTTGTTGAAAGTAAAATATAGCAATAGTCTGTGTTCAGTGGATTTCCTCGCACTTTTTGTCCCTGTGTCACTGCACCCGCACCATTCAAATCATGACACTTGTGCTTTCCAGGCAGCTGTGAAGACTGGCATTATTCGGTCCAAATAGTCAGAGACTGAATTAAATTAAATGTTGGGAAGGTTGGTGCTCTTTTACATTTAATGAGTTGTAAATCAAACTGTTGGAATGGTGGGAGTGCTTTACATTTTGATGATGCTTTAAAAAATGAATAACAAATATTGGTTACAAGTGGCACATTTTATGCTGTATTGGGATGGGCGTCAGTAGTTTTACTTTAACTCACTGCTGACATCCGGATGGGCCACACGTAAACCGAATCTGTGTAGTCAATAAACATGCAACAAATATTTCCCTCAAGCAAAACATGTGTGCCAGTTATGGAACTGCGCACTGGATAAAGTTATCTCTTTGCATTCTGACAAAGCTAGGGGTAGCAATACTGCGACCACAGCGCTGCCCAAACAACTTGGAATGAGTAAACGTGGAGCTCCCAGTCCATGCTTTAACTTCAGGCACTACAGACATTTCTGGAGCTATCATGTTTTGGCAGATGTGAATATCCGATCCCAGAAGTAGCAGAGCAGACACGGAGGTCCCTTAGCAAGAAGAGGAGGAGGAGGAAAGCTTCAATAACAAAAAAAGTGCAAGCACCCTCGGAAGACAGCGCCTGAAATTTGACCTCGGTCTTTGAATGCCCAGCAAATCAGTCGAGATAATAACAAGATTTACAGGCCTGTTTATTTAAGAAAACGAGTTTGTGGAAGAATAATTTAAACACGCCTTTACATGGAGAGGTACGAACTCATGATGGGGAGCCTAAAGCTAAAAAAGACAGCAAATTGAATGAAAGAAAACGTGAATTACAAACCACAAAGCCAATGGCAAGCAACGGGCAGAATGCATTCCTAAGTCAACTTTCTGAATCTCCACAAGATGTCTTTTGCATAACAGACAACTATGCTGTCTGTTAGGCTGAGACCTAAAAAGTGTGCCAATTACTGTACCTACATCTGATGCAATACCAACATGAGCTGAACAAAAATTAACCTGATTCAAACGCCACTGAGATCCATTTCTTAAATTATCATAATTAACATCCGTATTTAAACAAGTTGGTAAAGCAATGAATTTAGTGTCTACCATGTTTTAATATGCCACTTTATATACACAATGCAACTTTCTTGCACAGCTCTGTGACAAGTTGACCAAAATTCAAGTGAAACCTCAAATCACAGAATCAATTTTAAATGTGTGATCTTCAAGTCTGGAACAATAATGGATGCCAGAGTAATTGGAGTAAGTAGCACTGGAAATGGCAAAACTTACATGCGAGGCTGAATGCTTTGGGTGCAGCAAAGACACGAATCATTACCTACAGCCAGCATGTCTAAACATCCCTATATTCGGACATGGGTGGGCTAAGGAAAGGACCAACCGAGACTATACATCAATAGAACCACAAATATCAGTCTTTCAATACATTGATTCACAACTGGCAGAGATATGTGTTTAACTAACTTTTTTGGTGGCAGACAGCATCATCTTGGGAGCCGACACATAGGAGCAAGGGGCATCACAGGGGGAAGATTTCATCAAGCAACAAGGTTTGTCTCCATTCAACAGAACTAAGAAAGCTGATCAAGTAGCTGGTAATGAGGCTAGGCACTCTTAAGGAATCAACAAAAGCGCCCTGGTAATCTTCAATCCTTGCACAAACACATACCCGTGTAAGGGTTACAATTATAGGTGTTGCATTGTTTATCACACCCACTAATTACCTGATGCATAAAGCTGTTACATTTCAGCAGGTGAAAGCTAATAGAGGAAAAGGCTCGCTATTTGGGGTAATAAAAAAATGGAAAAAATAAATAGTACATGCAATTAAAACTGTGTTAAACGAAAAGCTTGTTTTAAAGTTCTCAACTATCTGTGCAGCTGTTTCATGCCTGCAATTTGTCTTTTGTCTTGTTCTCTTATATTTTTCCCATTCCGGAACACTTTGAGGGGTACCTGATCCTAAGTGATACATCAAACTGCATGTAAGGGTCTTCATAACATTGGTGTTCCTTAAGAATGGAGAAATCAGGTAGACAGAGCTTGGCCATGGCAAAATGGCTGCTCTCTAGAGGAACCAGGGGACCAGCCCATGCACCAGGTCATAAGCCTGTTGGGGCAGGGTTACTTTCTTCACTATTTGAAGATATGAATGGGTGGCAGCTCCCGCCATCAAAGCTGTACATGAAGGGAGAGAAAATGCACTCCATTGGCCATGGTGATGGCAGATTCCTGTTGAACCCTGTCTGACCTCACTGTGCCATTCCACTAAGGCATCCTGGAAGTCTGATGCTGCCAAATCTACACATCCGCAAATTAGATCGTTGGAGTCACCACATTTGATGAGAAAGCCCAGCAATCCACTTTGACTCGGTGACATGGTCCTGGACCGCCCTGTGAACATCAGCGGTTCTTGTTGGTGACGTCACACAGCTCCTACTAATGTATGGGACAAGTGTACTTCTGCCACTTTAAATCACAGAGGTGAGGAAAGGAGCATCAGTTGGCTCTGCAGCTCATAAACGTCGCCAAGCATACTGCTCCCTCATCCACGCTTGGACCACCAGGTTTACCGCCGTACTGCAACCCAGCACCCCAGGATGACAAAGGCACAACAGTGCGAAAGATGGGCATAAGGCCAAGACTACCTCAACAACACTTAGTGAAAACCACAGCTTTCATCTTAGTGGTCTCCTTAATATGAAACAGGGGTGGCATATGACTTCCAGGGACCCGACGATCAGAGGCATGTGATTCCAGTTAACAAGAGCTATATGAATGACCTCTACATAGCCGCTGTAGAAATTGCTCTGGGACATATAACATTTCTGAGGCCATATGAACGGAGGCTCTTCTGGGTCCCACGGAAAACTAATCCTGACCTACCGTACTACACTGACATTTCCTATATATCTGTGTGCTTCTGGAGTGACCCGACCTGCTGCATCTTCGCTACTCCCAGTGAGTGTTACTTTCCCCTTACACCTGGTCTTTGCTTCCAGGAGTGTTCATCTCTCCTCCCTCACCCACCCTGGACTGACTCACCCCGATTTCAATGGGATCTAGCACATGCATATGAAATGTGGAATTCCTCCAGCCCAACTCCCAGGACATATTTTGTGGGGTCAAGGACAACAGGTTTTCATGTTTATTTTGCCCTTGGGACACGTAGGCCCAACCCCTTAGAGTACAAACCCTTGGGCTGCCAGTTTACAGTACCACATTATGGATCAAGGAAGGGCACTGTCTGCAGTAAAGGTAATATTTGTGTCCATGAGGTAATTCTGCTTAAACCTGAATTCATGGTTCATTAATGCAAAGCCTTTATTATAAGGGAGAGCTCTATAAGGAAATGTTGTAAGCTTAGACTGCACTGCTGACAGTGGTCCTAGTATAAAAATGTGTACATATGTTTGCAAAGTTTAACAATATGACTATGAATAATGCTTCCAGAATGCCCTCTGATTAGATGCAGATATGTGCAGAAGCTCAAAAGCAAGATTGATGGGTCTTTGCTTTCAACTTAAATGTTCTCAATAAAACGCAACTGGGAAAACATGTTTTGCTAAACTGCTGTGAAATTTTAGGTACCTTTTTTATCTCACGCATCATTTACTAAAGTGTGTTGATGCATGCCTGCATACCCCAAAAATATTCATAATGGAAAATCAGTGCAACCATTTTCAATAAGATTATGATAAATGTGAAAATAAACAATGACTGGCAAAGCCAATAGGTCTGACATTGGTTGTCAGCTCTTGGTTTTGTCAATAAATGTCTTGTTTTGACATGGTTTTTATAAAATTCTATTGCTGTAGGAGCTGCCAGGCCCTCACCAATATAACAAACATTGGTGAAAAATATATATATTTTTTGGATTCAATAAGCACACATTGCCACAGTAGTCTCTCACACTGAACAAAACTACTTTGTGGACTGATATGCTTCTTGTGAAAGAGCAGGATGCTGTATCTCAGAGTGAAGCCAGTTTATTGAGACAGAGAAAGAGAGAGACATCATTTTAATAAAGACAAATGGTCTTGGGTAGCTAAAAGCCTAATTAGGGGCCAGATTCTTAAATACATTCACAAATGTGCACCCATGACATGCGCCCTTGCAGTAGTGCAGATTTACACCTTTCATGAATTCACAATAATTTACAGACGTAGGACAGGAGATCGCATTCCTAGAAAATATTTGTGAACTGCATTTAAGCATGAGCCAATATGCATGTGTAGACTTGCTCTTGCAAAACTCTGTTGAGCTTTTACAAGTTTGCTTTCCCTTCAACCACTTTTTCCCCAACCATGGAAGAAGTTTAACTTCTGAAGTACATTTCCAACCTTTCTTAGTATGGGGAATGATTAAAGAAGAGCTGGTGAAAACCCCTAAAACATGCAAGTTAGCAGATTTGCACAGACTCTAAGGTGCATTCCAACCCTGGAACTGCTGCCTAACACTACCTCCAGCCCCAGCACTTAGATCTGTGGGAAGGTGGTAAAATGTGGAAATTGCTAGAATTCAAATCCTACTAAGGTATGAGCCCTGGTTTAATAGGGGAGATTATTATAAGAGCTCTTTTATAATGAGACTGATGCCATTATTTATCACCGCACTACGTGGCACCAAAGGGACAAGTGGATTTTTTACAAGACAAGTAGTTTTTTGAAGCAACCTGTCCCATGGACAAGTAGATATTTCACTAAATTCCACACCGATGCCTATAATGTACCTGCCGAGTCCTACACCATAGTACGGACTGCTGGTAAGTGGTGAACCACAACAATTGAACTGCATAAGTACCACAAAAACAGGCCTCCTCGTACGACACTATGACTTTCATTGGACTGTACTCCCATGTGTCACAGCGCACTCGTGTCACTCACTCTTGATGGACTTAATCTTGGAAACTTGCCCAGTGCTTAATCTGTAAATATTACTTTCTCGTTCTCAAAGTTTTTCTTGGAGGCCCATAGCCAGAGCTGTGGAATATTGGAGTTGATGAATCAGGCTGTCTAGCCTTCATTCCACCTCATTCCTTCTTCGTCCACCACCTTACACTTCCTGTCTCTATTTCATCCCTGCAGGTTGTTTTTTGTTTTTATTGTCTACTTTCTCTGTTTGTCTATGCTTTTCAGTCTTACTCTTCCTCCTTTTTCCCTCTTCTCTGCCTTTACCCCTCTTGTTCTGAGTTAAAGTCTGAGGACTAGAAATAAGTGCCAGTGACCACAAATCAGTGCTGGTGAGAGTCACCTGCAACCACCAGCTCAAATTAAGCCCAGTGTGATAAAACCTTCACACCCCACAACCCGAAGAAACTAGCATCAATGTATAAGACTGGGAGTTTTCCATCTGTATAGGGTGGCTTGAATTACTTTCCACCTGTGCATACACACACGCTGGCCTCCACACTGGTACATCCTCTAATCCGGTGCATTAAATACTGGTGTTCGCCATCAAAACAACCCAGGGAACAAGCACAAGTCACAGAACAGAGTATAGCTAGTTCCTCCGCAGTCATGCCTGAAACACCCATGGCTGAACTCTCAAACACAGGATCCTTCACCCGGAAATAGATTGTCGGATGACTCAGAGGATGTAAAGTCCATGCAGTCAGGCCTTGCATGCCTCCATTCTTGCCTCAATATCAGGAGGGTGTGGGGGGGGGGGGGGGGGGGGAGGGGGAGGCTTGCAGACGGTGCATACGGCGGGGGAAAAAAATAATTACAAAATAATAAAATAAAAAAAAGAAACTTAGCTGCTTTGCTAATGTGCCACGCTCCTCTCCCGTCACTGCTGCAGGCACAGTCTCCCAGTCTGCCCTGCGCCAATCCTAACGCTGCTCAGAGCAGCGTCAGGATTGGCTGGGAGCGCCCAGCCAGGGCGTTCCCAGGCAGACTGGGAGAGTGTGCAGGCTCTCTCACAGGGAGAGAGCCCTGTGCGCATGTGTGTTGGCAGGCCAGAGACGGCCGGCCAAACACACATGCGCTCTGGGGGGAGTGCACAGTGCACTCCCCTCAGCTCGTCACCCCCAATATCCTGCCCCTTTTACATGGAAACGATAATAAACAGAGTTTATTATCCTTTCAATGCAAATGGATTTGCAGTGGTTGCAGCTGGTGGAGGGCCACGCTCCTCTGCCAATACGAAGGAGCCGTGCCTGCTCAATATTACAGAAAAAAGAATAGCCAAAATGGAATCAAGAATCAATGACCGAGCTGGAGACCAGACATACAGGTGATGAAGCTCAAGACCATGGAACTGGAAGACCGTTTCATTTGAGGCAATATCATATTTTAGGGCACTCGCAAGCAAACCCAATGAAGATAACAGGTTTGGATTGCTGGAGGACATAATATGCAAGCTGCTGAAACGTTACCTTGCAGAAATTCTGGAAATCTAGAGGACCTGCAGAATACAACCAAGCATCATATCCAGTTTTAATCCACCCTGGCCAATCATCATGGGTTTCCTGCATGTGTCCAACCTATTCTACCAGCAGTCCATTATGCTGTATGGTTATCTCAGTCATGTCTCTGCAGTCTATCTTTGAAAACAAATGCTTTCAGGAGATGCTTCCTTACACTCCGAACACACGTTGGATTCTGAAGACATTAAACACTGTCTCTTAAAATCAGCTACAATGGGCATTACCGTACACGGAACATATTAGAATACATGGATCCAGCGGACCTTGAAACCATTTTGCACTTTATGGATGTGACCTCTTTGGAAGTCTCAACCTTCCACCTTCAATGGAAGCACACTGTACCCCTCAATGGCAGAGGAGCCTAGGAAAGCATCTAAAGAAGCTAGAGTTAACAACAGCCGGGAAAAAGAGACAATCAGACAAGGAAAGTTTGCACTTCATAGTTGATGCATTGAGCAAAGACAGAGACAAATCCAAGTCACCACTGAAAGTGACTACACAGGCTTATGGCTCAACCGCAGAAGCTCCTTCCTGATATACTGGGCGTCCACAAATTATGATCATCATGGCCTACTTCTGATCAGCCTGAATGCCCCATTCCAACTCCACGTTCATAGTCACTTTAGCAATTAGTACTGACTGCTGGTAACTGGTGAACACCAAACAAGTGACTGCATAAGTACCACAGACAGGTTTCCTTAAACGACACTAAGACTTTCATTGAAAAGTACTTGTATTTGTCACAGCGCACTCCTCCTGCTATTTTGTTAAACGCACTCGCTACAGTTCCCTGTGTTAGCCTGGTCTCCACAGCCAGAAAGCTGAGCTGGCGGGGTCAAAAGAAGAGGGGCTCAGCAATTGCTAAAAAGCCTCCATACTCTTGTGAACAGGCCTAGAATCTTCCATTGGCAATCAGACACCTCAATTCCATGGTAATCCAACTACCATGCTACCTCTTATTTTTTGCTAATGAATGTTCACGTTTGCAAACATTCTGTTGACAATTTTTGCAATAGCGAAGGTAAACATAAACAAATGCTGACCCAAAATTGTTCACAATCACCTTTGGGGCATCTCTCCTTAGATTTATCTTCAGATGAGTGCAAACACTGCAAGATGGAGAATGACTGCCCATCGCAGAGAAAAAACACAAATATTTAGAACCATCAGCCACTTTTTCCACCCTTCTTTGTTTGTCAGCTGGACCTGTAGGAGGGTAATAAACAAAACTCCTCGCCACAGCAGACCCTCGTAAACTGTACCTGCCCGGTTTCACTTAGGTACTATTCCTATCATGCATTTTGATAAGAAGGCAAGGGCTTTTCTGCCCAGACGCCCCTCTGACATGGATTTTTAAAACTCCTAAAATGCACTGGCACTTACAGGCAGTTACATACTACTCAAATTCCACAGACTAGATATGCCTGCATCTCTATCGCAGCTCTGGAAAAATCTAAATTGAATCAGATTTGTATAGATCCTGCTGTGGGTCTTCTTGAACATGGAATACTATGGTACAACATTCTTAAGGGTAGGTCTAAACCTAAATGGCTGCTCACACTCTTCTGGCCTGCCCTGCCACCCAAGACCTGCTTTTTGTTACAGGAAACAGTTCACACAAACCACATCCATCATTTCCAAATGCTGTCCTCTGCCTGAAAGTAATATGCTATGGCATGTGAGACTATTGGGTCTCTGGTCAATATGCAACAAACAAATGTGGTATGAGAGGGTACAGAACATACCTTAATGAACGTTATCCCCACAACCAGGCCTCTCTTTGGAGGAGACTTGTTGAAATTGTCAATAGAAACGATCTCTGCATCAACTGAAAGAGAAAATAACATAGTTTTCTTGGTTTATTTACTAGTAGATATTGACACTTTGTGGAAGAAAAATGACCTAACCAGAATAGTACCTGCATAGTTCCCCCATAGAGAAACGATGGCACTGGCACTACAACGTTCTGCATAGCAAAACCCATATATGCACACATTGTAAAGATAAAGAGATAATAAAGACTCTGGTAGAATGCACTCCAGTTCAGTAAACCATACAATCATCTCTTTGAATCGTGTGTAGAACTAAATGACACTGAAACACACTGCAGTGCATCACTATGGCCCTACTAAAGCACTTGGATTATCAACCTTATAGACTCTACAATTAGCACAGGTAAACAATACTTCCTAAATGGTATGCTACCAAAGGACAAAATAAAAACAATAAACACTCGTTTGTTTCCTCTGACAGATTTTAGTAGTACATAAACCTGCACAGTTTAATGTCTAGGAAACAAGCATTAAGCACCGAAAGCAGTTGCAACAGGAAATGGTGTGTTAAGAAAGAGAAACCCCAGTCACCGATCTCAGTTAAGCATCATACAATCCATTGGCTCTTCATAAATGGAACAAGCATTAGAAATCCCAATAGGTCTGGCTTTAAAGGAATGTCACATTGCAACGTGAAGCACTGCAACTAAACAGAATGGGAAGGAATATGTATTTGTGTGGAAGAAGGGAAGTGTGAGATAATATTGGTTTAGGTTAAAAGGCATAGTGAAAGATGCACTGTCAACCCAGACCTAAAAATCCTTGTAGGTTAATGACTATCCTCCTCCCATCTGTGCTGCCACCAGAGAAAAACAAACACCATAAATTATCTAGTAATCCAAGACACTTTTACAGCACTGCAATGCCACGTGTATACCCTTGAAAGTTCAAGCTCAGCTAGCTGGATAAATAAACTAAATGAACACACAGTTGAGTGAAGGGCGAGCACTTTTTGGTGGAAGCACAACTTCTGCTGAATTAAAACATGTACTCCTTGCTCCCAACATGTGGGTGGAGCCAAAGTATCTCTCTAGTGATGCTCATTAAATTGTCAATCGACAGCTGCCCTGTCAAACCAGACTATAAAACAGACTTTCCAGATGTTATAGTACACTCCAGTCTACTTCAATTTTCAACAGAGTTTAAAAAGTTAATTTTCATCTCTTTCATAAGACCTTTTTGACTTCTTGAAGAGAAATCATATCATTTAGTTACTCCCAATTTAGTCAGTTCTAATTCAATGTAATTAATATATGGAGTTCTTAACCCTGAGTCTTAAGCCATATATTTTGGTTGGATATACATTGACTCAGAGTAGGACGAGCTTGATTATTTTTTTAAGATATACAAGGCTATGTGGTATAATATATCTCTCTCGTCTTGCACTGGCAACGCATTTCAACCATAACGGTCTTCTTCTTTGGCCCAAGTCCCAAGTGGAATTACTTGTGTATGTGCTTAAAATGTGTCAGGTGATATATTCACAATTGGGGTCGTTTAAAATTACTTACAGGATTTACTGAAGATTTTTTCTATGTCTATGATGATTAATGGTATATGTTTCATGGGGGGGGGGGGGCCTCTGTAATGACTTGGGCCAAAGACGAAGACCGTTATGGTTCAAACGCGTTGCCAGTGCAAGTCATTTTTGTGAAAGATGATTTAAGCCTTAAATAAGAGGAGAAGATGTACTTTCTGCCTAATTAACCACCACAGGAGTAGTGCAGTCTTCTTGGATTATTCCTGAGACTTTTAACGATTTACTAAGCAACTGCTGTGTTTTTAGAAAATAATTCACTTAATAATTGTGGACACTGTGCCATTTATCTGGATCACTTGAAGTGCCTGCATCTACATTTGGTTTTGTAAGCACCGGGACAACAGCCAGGTTTATTGTAACCTTTGCATTTTTTGAGTTGAGGACAAGCTTGCTCTCTGTTCCATGCCGACTCTGTGCCAAAGTGTCCGTACCACCAGTAAAGAGCTACAGTCAAGAAGCAGAGCTTTCATGTTTGATGATGCTGAGGGAAACAACAAAGAGCTGTTGCCATGGAGCGGAGCAGTTCTGTTAACCGTTTGTGAGCGTGACACATACGGTTAGGACTCGCTCACATATTGCTACACGAGGACACGTTCATGCACTCTGATGCTTATTGCCATAGCAACCCAATGCCATCTTAAATCAGGCGCGCAAAGGAATTTCAATGCCGTTGGGCACAGCTTCTCAGCTACTTCACATCACAGCACTGATGCGCACAGCTGAATATCATTTTAACGACTGATGGCTGATTTTGTCTCTGTTTATCCCGCCAATGCGCACAACTGCGCAATGCCACAGAAGATTTAGTGCTGCAGTGCTGGCTGTTCATTTCCCCTAACACACTAGAAGTGGCTCTACAGGCGCATGAAGAACCCACAAGGACCGTGGTGCAAAGGTGTCTTATCTCGTTTTAGATTATTTTGTTGTGATAATGCAGTTTGAACCTCTAAGTTCTTACAAAACAAGGGTGATCCTCCTATATCTTGGGCACGATAGAAGGAGGAGTTTTTAACATATATGAAGGCCACTGACGGGGATAGGATGGGGCTGAAAGAGAAAAAAAAATTACTTCATTTTTTAGGCTCGAAAGGACATCCGACTTTTAAGACTTTACCATAGGTTGTTTCTCAGACAGAAGATCTCAAAGCGTTAGAAAAAGCTTTATTGCAAATGGAATATAGGTTTACCCCTACTTCCAGTGTGGCCTTGAACAGGTTAAAGTTCTATAATAGGGCTCAACGTGAAGGAGAATCCTTTGATGAATTCCTCACATCCTTGAGGGCACTGTCTATCCACTGTAATTTTGGCAATATTACTGACAAAATGATGAGGCATCAAATAATTGTTAATGTAAAATATAAGAAGATACAAGAACAATTGGGGGTAATGGGAAACCAAAAACTGAAAGATGCCCTTACTACTGCTAAAGCAATTGAGAGGTGCAAGAAATGGATGAAGTCTGTGATGGATAGTAGCAATAGCAATGCAAATGTGATGGAAGAAGTGTGTTTTGCTAGGGATTGTTGTGTGCGTAGAAATGATCAAGCAGGAAGAAAATATGACAAGACTATTACTTATAATAGATGTGGCAGCTTTAGTCACTTAGCTTCATTAGCTCAATGTCCTGCCACTGGAAAGTGTTCAACAAATGTGGGCAGATAGGACATTTTGCACTGGTATGCAAAGATGAAAAAAAGAAAACAGCTTCTCAGTCCAAGGGTAGGGCAACGTGTGTGAGGGAGCTGTCGTGTGAAATGTGTTTGTGGTGGAGAGATTAACCGTAAGATGAAAACGGGGATAGTATTACCCATGAGCACTCATGAAGAGGAGGAGGAGAAAGGGGAGTTTAGTAATCCTCCCGAGGGCATTGTTCATATTCTTAACAAAGATCTGGTGCTCATGGCTGATTCGGGGTCTCCCTGGACTATAATTACCTAGCAATATTTTGCAGGGAAGTTTGATGATGTCAAGACTCAAGATGACTTGAAAGAGTCAGAGATTGTGGCCCAGAGATTTAACAGATCCACCATCAATATGAGGGGTTAAACTGAGTTACTTATAACATTCAAAGTAAGGGAAGCGCACATTAAATTATATGTAGAGGAAAACTGAGTATATGTTGTAGGATGGAGGGATCAGTGAAAATTGGGCATTATGTTGAATCCGCCTAACAAATAGCCAGTATTAGTGGTGAACGAACCTGATAGTTTTGCTTGAGAAATTAGGTAAATTGCAGGGTTATGCTCAGCTCACCATATTAAACTTAAGCAAAGGGCACTACCAATTATACAGAAGCTTGGAGGGCTACTAATTAACGCAAGGGATAAATTGAAGAACATACTGGATGATATAATGTGTGAGGGAGGGGATCATTGAATAGGTTGAATCCTCTGAGTGGGTGTCACCCACAGTTTTGGCACTTAAGGCTCATGAGAATGAGTTATGTAGAAATCTCAGGGCACTCAAAGCTGGCATTGAGACCGACTCCAAGCTGATGCCGAATATCAACAGAGTGGTGAGCATATTGGAGGGTGTTACAATATTTTCCACACTCGATCTATGGAATGCCTATCATCAAATTGAGTTGGCTGAGGATTCTAAGTGTTGGACTGCATTTATCACTCCACAAGGCTTCTTTCAGTTTAGGAGGATGCCATCTGTCCTTGTGGCGGCGGCATGTGTGTTCTAAAGGGCAATGTTCCACATTTTCAAGGGCATGGAATACTAAAAGTGCTTTCAAGATGATATTTTGATTTTACCCCAAAAATAGCAGGAACACCTACAGCATGTAAAGGAAGTATGTGCGGTGTTGAGGAAGCATGGCTTGACGCTGAAAGAAAGTAAATGTAAGTTTTTCCATAAGTCAGTAGAATATCTGGGATATACTTTGTCTAAGGAAGGTGCAGGTGTCTGTGAATATTAGAGTAAATTCAATAGAGATTTTGTTGCCAAAATGAAACCATAAAGGGACCTGATCAGAAGAAATGTGGAGTTTATGTTGTCAGAAAAACAGCAACAAGCATTTGACTTAGTCAAATCAGAGATTGTGGGAGCACCTATTTTGAAACCTTTCTGGGTAAATAAAGGATGCATTATTACAGTAGATGCTAGTTTGTATGGTGTGGGAATTGTGTTGTCACAGATTTGTGGTGGAGAGGAATGAATGGAATGTGGCATTTGCACCTTGAGTGATACTGAGAGACGATATGCTGTGACAGAGAAGGAATTGTTAGCATGTATGTGGGCCATGGAGCATTTCCAAAATTATGTTTGGGGCTCTCGCTTCACCTTAAGAACACATCACAAGCCACTTGGAGGAATGTTGTGAAGGGTGCACAACTGTGGCATGCATGTTAAGATTAATGTCTAGACTCCAGGAATATAATTTGAAAGTGAAATATGAGCCTGGAAACAGCAATGCCACTGCGGACTGTTTATCCAGATTAGTGCGAAAACAAAGAAAATGTTGATGAAGTGAATGATGCAGAGGTGATAGCCAGCATTTATGATGTGATGTCTGGAGAATTTGAAGGAGTGGATGAAGAGATGTGGAAAGTTGCTGTAGAAGGTAATTTGTTGTGAAGAATGTAAAGGAATGGAGGCCAAAGAGGAAAGAAATCTTGGCCAAAGTATTTCCATTTTGGAAGATTTCTGGAGAGCTGGAGGTGGAAAGTGATATGTTGTTCAAGGAAGGGAAGTGTATACCACCTGCTAGTTTACAGGATCACATACTGTCCTTAGCCCACAAGGGATATTTGAGAATGTCATCTATGAAAACGTCGATAAAAACTACATTTTGGTGGCCGGGTCTTGATAAAGTAGTTTATAGTGTTGTAGGGGAGAGTGAAGTATGTGCCAATAGAGAAAATATGTTTAGAGTGCTACCAGCTCCTTTGTGTCCTGTGGAATGGCCTGAGTTTCCATGGCAGAAGAAAAGCTTTGATGTTTCAGGACCATTCAACTCTTTACTGCAGAAGTGTAGGTTTGCCATGGTTTTAGTGGACTATCACTCTAAATGGCCTGAAGTGAAATTGGTTTCCCCGAATTACTACTGCAGAGGTAACTGAGTTTTTCATAGAGCTATTTCCTCGGGAGGGCTATCCTGAAGTCCTTATCACTGATAATGGTGTGCAGTTGAGGTCACACGAGATGGGAAGCCTCCTCAGGTACTGTAACATTGGCCAAGTGACCACTGCTTCATAAAAAGCTCAAAGTAATGGACAGGAGGAAAAGTATAAGTTTGTGTTGAAGGAGAACATTTTGTGACCATGCAGTTTTGGCAGGGAATGGAAAGACAAACTGAGGGAAAAAGTTGTAGTCATAGCACTTCACTCCACATACCACCACAAGAGTCAGTATGTCTAAACTGCTTAAAGGGAGTGATCCAGTCTTTAAGCTGTGTTCCTGGTGTTTCAAGAGAAAGCAGACAGGAAAGGAAGAGGTTAGGGTGAATGAGTAAGTAGACCCAAGAGTGGAAGAGAAACAGGAGAAGGCCGAGGGTGCATTTGATGCCAAACGGGAAGTCAAGGAACCTGAAATTATGGTAGGAGATTGGGTCAGGACCCGTAAGTCAGGGGTTTTGGCCAAAAGTGATTCCAGGTTTGCTAATAATATGAGAGTGGTTAAGGTCAACAGGAACAGTGTAGTCACACAGGATGGCAAAGTTTGGAATGTCAGACAAGTGGCTGTATGCGAGTGTGGCATAGAAATGTCTCCGCCTGTCCGGAAGTGTGGCTTCAAGGGTTGAGCAAACCAATTAAGACAGGAAGCCTCGGGCAAATGTGTTGATTTTGTGTAGTGTTATGTGTTTTGACTGTTGTCTGTAGTTGATATATGTGGACCCCTTGTTCTCCTCCTTTCTGTTAGGTTTGTAGTCTTCATGTGACTGTTTGTTCATTTGTTTAAGAGAAAAACTGTGTTGTACACATATACATTTTATGCATGTTGTTTTAAGGAATTGTTTTCTTCCAACTCATCTCTCATGCGAGTGTCTGCTATATGAGTTCTGGCTCTAGAATGATGAACAATTGAGAGTTATTTGCCAGGGCTGCAGGCTGGTACTGTGCTGTTCTCCAATAAGTTTTTTGGAAAGCCTACTTGGACTCTGCATTTTGGATTTTAACACTACGCCATCAGCATTCATGGTGGTCATGAGAACTTCTTTCAGTTTAAATGTTTCTCCATCTGGCACACAGTGCAGTTCACTGAGCATATTCAACTCTGAAAACATAAATCAAACCTAAGATAATGCTTGCCCTGCTATTCCGCTCTCCTTGTAACTCAGATAACATAATTGTGTATGCCGATTGTGTATTCAAATCTGGAGCTCACAGCAGTCCCTGCTATCATGGTTCTTCAATTATGGACAAGCAGGATTTGGGACAGTATTTATCTAAATTTAAGATGGACAAGGACTATTCTGACCACACTGATGGACTTGAAGGGATAATACCATAATACCTTAAGGGATCAAAGGTTCCTAAATACAAATCTCAGTATAACGCTATGATGTCAAAAAAGACTGAACACACCCATAATATTTAATGGTTATTCCAGCATATGCCACATAAAGAGGGCAATATATATATTATGAAGCAGTTGCAAGCTTTGTTCCATTCATTACTGCTTCCAGGAAGTTACAGTAGAGGAAAGTGTAAAGTATCAATGTACAATTATATGTCATAGCAGAACACATATTTAGGGGACTTTGCCTTACTCAAATGGGCTGAACACCTCAACTCACCTCTCTAAATAAAGTGCAAAGCAAGGAATAAAAATCTTCACATGAATGGCTAACCAACTGATCTTCTCTGGGAGATATTGCACCCTTTGATTATACTCTCCCAGTCAATGGTTGATAATCTTACCAATATAGTTGAGAAGAAGTGCACTAAATGCAGAAATGAATCTTGCACTACAAAATGGAAAACATTAAAATCGAATACGATTGCCATGTTACCCTAAAGAGATTAATGAAAGCAAACACATAGTCAGAACTCTTGAAGAACAAATAGTGCCATTCACTCTGTACATCGGGTCTTAATAACTTATAAGCTTGGTGAAAATTCCACAAATGAGTTTTTATCCTAAAGGACTTCCTGTAATGAGAAAATTAAGTCCTACAACTATTACTTAAACCAAGTAGCATCAGATACTATTAAGTGTATCCCAGGGCCTTTAATTCCACACAATCGAGAGAAATATCAAAACTCTCCCACAAAAATCTTCTCAATCCAAGAGGACACCATATCAAGCTGCTAACCCACACACGCAAAACTCCACACAACCAAGGACCCACTATATTAACCACTGGATGAATTTCCACCAACAGTCAAGAAGACTACGCACAGCCTCCTTATCACATGCTCACACGCCACACACCCACCAAAGCAGAAGTGGAGGACATGCCTTCTCCCACATTTCAGCAAAAACCTGATCAGCCTCCCCACACATCTCCAGGCCATCACCTCTCATCTGGAATTCCGTAGAGCCCTCAAGACCTGGCTATTCGAATGAGCGGCTGAGATCTGCAAGCGCCTGGATACCCTTGAGGGTGATTAGTCACGATTTACAAATCCTGTTTGATTGATTAATCCAACAATACAAGTAATTAAACAAATGAAATTAAACAAAGCATTTACTAACTATCCTTTGGAGACAAAGTCTTCCCCACAAGACTAGTGTTCGATCTATCAGCTTTAGCATGGCCGTTCCCTAAACTTTTTGCGTTCCTCCTCCATTATTCATGCTCCCTTCTTTAAAGATGGTAAAATTGGCTTATGCCAAATTGGCACATTTAATTTACTAGTAAGCCACTAGTAAAGTAGCACTACATGTAACCAGGACCTGTAAATTAAATGCTACTAGTAGACCTGCAGAACTTATTGTGCCACCTACTTAAGTAGCCCCTTAAATATGTCTCAGGCCTACCATTGTATTCTGCGTGAGCAGTTTAAAACTACCATTTTCCCCTGGCAAAATAAACCCTTTATCAGTACCAAACCTTCCTTTTTAATTCATGTGAGTCACTCTTAGGATAGGCCCCGAACAGACCTGAGGGCAGGATGCAATGTATTTAGAAAGTTGGAGATGTACTTCCAAGTTTTTTGTGTCATGAAAGCGAAGCTCCATGTAGATGGTCTCTCGACGCCGGCCAGACTAACTCAACGCAAGGCCTTTGCAGTGATCCGCAAACATTGTTTATGGTATTCTTGTTCAGCAAGCCTAACTGGGTTCCTGTAACCGGCCTGCACTCTATCGCTGTTCGTCTGAACTTGTGACTTTGACTCGGTCCAAACTGACCAGATAACAACAATTGGCGTGGTGTGCTTTTTGGAGCTATACTCACTGAAACCTTTAAAGCTGCATATCTCTGTTATACTGATTGGATTTTTGTCATTCTGGTTTTAAATTATTCATTCGCTTGTACTCTATTTTTCTAATGTGGTGTGAGATTTTTCTTTTCACTCTACTTCTGTTTGAAGTACTGTATGAATACTTTAAACACTGCCGCCAAGTTAAGTCTGACTGCTTTTGTTCCTAGCTACCAGAGGGTCAAGCACACGTTAATTTGAGGTTGCTTGTGAGTTCACCCTAACAGAGAATTGCAGTTGCTGCCCGAGTATGGTTTCAAACCACCTTAACCAGTAACCCAATTTCCTTAAACTAGTGAAAGAGGTGGTTACTTCTTCAGCTCCATCAAACAAGTTCCCAAGAGCTTGTCCAACACATTACCTACCTTTGGAAATGCTTTTTCTGGTGGACACAGTATCTATCTGTGGATTCCTCACCTTTTGAATGTGCCAGCCTTGTGGATTCCTCACCTTTTGAATGTGCCAGCCTTCCACTGAAATCTTTCTTCACAGCCCTCCCACGGCGATGAGGAAGTCATAATGCCCATGGCTCTGCATGTGGCTCCGCATGACATCAATGGACCATTAAGAGGCTCTCATCGGTGTGCATCAGTTACCCCCCATTTTTTTCATGCCTTTGAGGCGAACAAGTGAAACCAACATCACAAAATGCAGCATCATGCTGTAAACTTAAATAAAAATCTCCCTATGCAGAAAAGCAATGGGGAGGTGAGTGGGTCAGTGCGTAATCCACAGACAGTTACTGTATCTACCAGAAACAAAAACATTACTGAAGGTAAGTAACTTGTTCTTCTGATGGATACATCTACCCGTGGATTCCTCACATTTTCAATAGAATCCCTCAAGCAGTCCCTCACTCGGAGGAGTGTGCCTGTCTGCCTATACCAACAAATCTTGTTAAACAGAACGGGTAAAGTGACCGTCCCTCCTAACTTCAGAGTCTAAGCAAAAGTGCTTTGCAAAAGTGTGGCGGGGGCCCAAGTAGCTGCTTTACATATGTCCACTATAGGGACATCTTTAACTAAAGCAGAAGTAGATGACTTATCTCTAGTGGAAGGAGGTCTAATATCTTCTGGGGGGGGGGGGGTTCCTTATGGGCCATGGCATAGCAGATCTTGATGCAAAGGATGATGCATCATGATAATGTCCTCCTATGCATTAATTTACCTTTCATCTTGCCTACACAGCCACCAAACAGCTGATCTTCCAGCTGTATGTCACAAGTTTAGTCTACATGGAAGCTAACAGCTCTTTTGTGGTCCAATTGATAAAGTCTTTCCTCCTCTTTAGATGGATGTGGAGATAGATAGAAGTATGAAGGGTGATAAACTGGCCCAAGTGGAAGGGAGCACCAGCTTTGGTAGGAAAGCAGCCATGGTTCTCAAAACCAACTTATGAGTCTAGAAAGCCGTGAAAGGAGGCATAACACTAAGGACATATAATTCACTAACTCGTCTAGCTGATGTTATAGCCACTAGAAAAATTGTCTTAGAAGTGAGTAGTCTTAAAGGATGTTAGACTTGGGATCCTTGGCATTGTTTCCACCGACTTTTTGCCTTCTTACCTCCTGATTTCCGGACTTCATTTTTTCTGGCTTTAAGATTCTGTGCACTTTACCACTGCTGACCAGTGCTAAAGTGCACTTGCTTCGAACTCAAAACATGATAATATTGGCTTATCCACAATTGGCATATTTAGTTTACTTGTAAATCCCAATTAAAGTACAGTACATCTGCTTGAGGCCTGCAACTTAAATGCTGCTAGTGGGTCTGCAGCAATGATTGTGCCACCCACTATAGTAGCCCAGTAAACATGTTTCAGGCCTGCCACTGCATAGTTTTAAACTGCCTACCTGGCAAATGAAAATATATTATTCACCCCTGGGGTAGGCCCTGGTTAGCCTCAAGGACAGGGTGCAATGTATTTAAAAGGTTAGACCTGTACTTTTAAGTTTAACATGTCCAGGTAGTGAAAAACTCTTAAATTCATTGTTCACCACTGCAAGGCCTATCTCTACCGTATGATAACATTGG
This sequence comes from Pleurodeles waltl, assembly GCF_031143425.1. Taxonomy (NCBI): domain Eukaryota; kingdom Metazoa; phylum Chordata; class Amphibia; order Caudata; family Salamandridae; genus Pleurodeles; species Pleurodeles waltl. The sequence continues at coordinate 555,482,508 of NC_090448.1, forward strand.
GATTACCTTAAAACATCTTTTAAGTATAATTTCCAATTGAGAAAAGATAGAATATGGAATTTGGTGTCTCTGGACTCACTATTTAAAATAACAAGTCATGGTGAAGTCGAATTTCAAATTGTAAGTCTGAAAATGCCACTTTAACCATTCTGTGCCTCTGCCTGTCTCTGAATGCACGTCTGGGACAGATGACAGCAGGGCTTTATGCATTCACTGTAGAAAGTCACACACAAAAGGAGCTTGGGTGTGACATTTGCATCCTTGTGGCCCATTACCAGACTGATGGGTCTTCCTGTGCTAGATTGGGAGAGAGGAGCCAACCCTTACACCTGAATAGGGCTGTGCCTTTCCTCACACCAAGAGCTGCATAACACCCTGTAGTGTTCCTGGAGCAAGGGAAGGAAGGGCAGGAACCCTTGTGATCTTCAAAGGAACTTTTGGGTATACGTACTGGACCCCATACGCCACCAAATCAGAACTCTACTAGAAGCAATGTTATTCTGCCAAGAAAAAGGACCTCTGTGCTGCCAGGAGGGACTGCAACTCTGCGACTGCATTGCTGTGTTGTCCTCCTGCTTGATGTGTGCTGTGTATTAGGCGGGACTGCCACTTTGATACTTGCTTTGCTGGGTTGGCCTCCTGCCCATTGCCTGGAGTAAAAAGGATTAAACCTATTCTCTACATCCTGGAATGAAGATTCTCCAAGGGATTGTTGTCTTGCCCCCTGTTTCCTGAGGTCTTAGGGTCGTAAAAGACAACCATGTCTGCCCTTTCCATGAGATCAGGAGTGCACAGCCATTTTGCTTTCACCAGGTGCATCTTCCCTTGTGGTGCGCCAATAGGGCAGTCGTGTCTGCCTCTGCAATGTGAGTCATTGTGTGCACCACTGCCCTTTCACCCGATGCAACCGCCTTCACGGCGCACTGCTGGGGCTTGCCGCGCCGGTCCGCTCACCCCCTCAACCGTGGGATACCTGCACCGGGCTGACCCCATTTGCAGCCATGCCGCCTGCAGGCCATCGGAGCAGCTCAGCACCTCCCGCAATGACGAAAGGAGAAGAACCACCCATGTGCGGGTTCAGGCGAGGAGAGACCGCCACGCCCGCCCTTCTCTTCTACCCGGAAGAGGTACATCGCCTATTGCCGCAAGAATGCAGGAGCCGCCCTATTTTATCTACTGAGCTTTGGGCTTACTGGTCTGAAGCACTCGGCCGTAAGTTTCTCCACCACGGACTTTGAAAGCACTTCCGAATTGTCGATTCCCTACAGGGAACATTATCAAACCCTAGCACGACCGTAAACCTCAGAATAGAAGCGCAATGGCACCCATAACAGTGCGATTTCAAACCTGCATCACTTTTATACATATATATGTGTATGTGGGAGTCTTCCTGTTACAATCTTGCCTATTTCAGGATCAAACGTGCGGTCTTTAAAAATTCATATCTCTAGATATATTTAATGGATTTTTTGTTGTTTTGGTCTTACTTTATTCATGTATATAGCATCTAATTTTCTAAACTGGTGTGGAGTCTTTTTGCGTTGTTTTCACTCTCTTACTGCCATTTAAGTGTTGCACAAATACTTTACACATTGCCCCTCTCTAGTTAAGCCGGACTGCTCTGTGCCAAGCTACTAGAGGGTGAGCACATGTTAAGTTAGGGTGCATACTTCTGCCAACTTGAGATCCAATTTCTAACAGAGGACAACTATTTAAAGATTCGAACAGGGAACACATAAGGTAAGTAAGTACCAAATTAAGATCCCACTGCGGCATAATGAACGGAGTGGGAGGGTATTTGTTAGTAAAGCCCTTAATAAACCTTAACACTATAGGGGACTTATAGAGAAAGTTGATTGGGTAAACAAAGGAATGCCAAAAGGCCAGACAAATAAACCATGCTGAGCCAAGGAAAGTGCAAACCGTAAAATATCAGACAAATAGGCCTTCCAGGGGTCTATAACATTTTCCCCATACCACTTTACAAACATAGCCCATCTGTCGGCATAGACCGACTTGTTGGAGTGTCTTCTGGTCGATAAAATAACATCCACTACATCAGGGGAAGAGAACAAGAACTCTGGTTGTCCCGTTCAATCTCCAGGCATGTAGGAGCAGGCTCTGGAAGTTGGGGTATAGAACCTGCCCCTGCGACTACAAGAGAGAAGGTCTCTCCTGTGAAGTGACTGAGCAGAAGGCACAGTGAAACGTGAAGGTCTGTGTGCCACACTCTTAGAGGCCAATCTGGGGCTATTAATATGACTTGGGTCTGGTCTTGGCGAATCTTCCTCAGAACTAGAGGAATCAAGGTCATTAGTGGGGGGAACTCATAAAACAGCTGGGAGCCCCAGTCCAATGGAAACATGCTCCCTGCATCAGATCCTGGAGGTGGCAGAATGATGGACAATGCGTGTTCTTGTGAGTCGCTAAAAGGGCTGTCTGAAGGTTCGCCCATAGCCCAAAAATGTGAAGTACCACTTCCGGATGGAGACGTCACTTGTAATCAACCGAAAAATGCTGACAGATTGTCCACACCAACATATAGAACTCCAGCCAAGTGACTTGCCATGATGCAAATCTGATGGTCCAGAGCCCAGTCCCAGAGTCGTAGAGCTTCTCTGAAAAGAAGATATGACCCTACTCCTCCCGGGTTGTTTATGTACCAAATTGCAGTAGTACTGTATGCCAAGGCCTGCACCAACTGAGCTCAAATGGAATGCAGGAAGGCCATCAAAGCCAGATGTATCACCTGCAATTCCAACAGATCAATGTGAAACAGATCAATCGTTCTCCAGATGTGCTCCCCACCCTAGAGTGGATGCCTTTGTTAGCACTGTGGTCACTGGAGGTAGAGGGCAAAACGGCTTCCCTTGAGGCAGATTGACAGCCACACCCACCATCGAAATCCACTACAATGTCTCTGGCAGTCATGACGGACTCTTTGACATACCCATTGTGTTGAAACCACTGCCTGCAGAGACACCACTGGAGGGTCCTCATGTGCCAGCGTGCATGGGAGGACAACAGAATGCAGGAGACTATCAGACCTATCAGGTGCAATACCTTCAGGACTAATACACTGGAATCATAGCCTGAATCTCTAGCATCCTCTGAGGATGAGGGTAGGCTTGATTCTCTGTAGTATCCAGCACAGTTCCTATGAACGGAGTGCATTGAGAGGGCCCTAGGAAGGATCTTGGGCCTGTTGGTAGAAAAGCCCAAGTTGAACAACAACTGGTTTGTCAACTGCAAGTTTTCTTTGATCAGCCAATTGTCCAGGTAAGAGAATACTGGTACTCGCGACCTTGAGATGTGCTACGACCAACGCCTACACTTTACTGAAGACTCGAGGTACGGATGGAAGACCAAACCGAAGGACCACAAACTGGTAATGTTGAGACCCCACCATGAAGGAGCGATACTTCCTGTGTGTCTGTAGAATTGGGATGTGAAAATTTGCATCCTGAAAATCGATTGAGACCATCCAGTCTTCTTTCACCAGCATAAGAAACACCTGTGCTAGGGTCAGCATTTTGAACTTTTCCTGCTTGAAAAACCATTTCAAAATCCTGAGGTCTAGGATCGGACGTAAACAACTGTCTTTTTTGGGAATCAGGAAGTACCAGGAATAGTATACCCATCCCCGTTCCTCATCTGGAACTAACTGTATTGCACCCTTTTGGAGTAGGGCTAGGACCTCCTATTGAAGGAGCATAGGATTCTTCAGCATAAAAACCTTGCTGGGGAGGAAAGGCTGGGGAAAATTCCTGGGAGCGTAGGTCATACCCTTTTTCTGCAATATTCAACACCCACTAATCAGATGTTATGGATCACCATTGTAGTAGAAACTGGGAAACCCATCCTCCCACCGGCAAAGTGTGCTCCAAGGTGGCAAAACTAAGGCTGCTTTCATGTGGCATTGACCGGTGAGAAGGAGGATGGCTGATAGATGTCTCCTCGCTGTCTACTCAGTTCCTCCCTCTGTAACCCATTTAGAGAGGATTAGATGGCTGCTGTTGCTGGTAGTGCTGCCTTCTATGAAAGGAAAGGTTCCTGCCAAAACCACAGAACCTCCAAAACTGACTGTAATCCCTGGGCTTTGACTGAAGGTCCAAAGATCTTGCTGTCACCTTACAATTCTTGAATCTCTCCAAGCCAGAATCAGCTTTGCTGCCAAAGTCTCAACCCATCAAACAGCAAATCCATCAGGGTAGCCTGCACATCTTGTGACAAACCAGAACCTCTCAGCCATTCGTGCCTCCTTGAAGCGACTGAATCCCCATCGCTCTAGCAACTGCATCAGCCACATCCAGACCTGACAGAATTACCTGTAGTGCAGCGGCTTGACTGTCGTTCAAAAGTTCTGTAAATTGTCCCTGAACAACTTTGGGACCACTGATTTGGTGGATTCTTTCAAAGCATGAATGTACTGTCCCAACAAATAGGTTGCGTTGGTTGACTTTAAAGCCATGCTACCAGAGGAAAACAAACTATTCGCAGAATGTTCCCTTTTCTTCTATCCCAAGTCCGCTGGTGATGTCGGAAAAATCCCCAGGAGTTGACTTAGATGAACAGAAAGCCTGTACCACCAAACTCTCAGGTGGAAGGTGAGTAGTCAAAAACAGTGGATCCCCTGGGGCAGGCTTGTTTCTCCTCTAAAAGGGTCTAGAAACTGCAGAGGATGACAGACTTCTGCCAGATCTCCAGAATAAGCTCAAACAGTGCCTCATTAAAGACAATAAATGCTCTAATGTAGAAGAAATAAAATGTAGCATCTATGTCAATAAATTAGATTTAAGTTCAGTCGATGGAAGAAGCAGTTCTGACATATTAGCCGCCTTTCTTATCACTGCATGGTATGATGTGACTTCTGGTGGAGCAATGCCTTTAGGAGACAATTCCCATTCTAGGGAAGGGACTGGATAGGGCACCACTTTGCAGGGCAGAAGTCTCAGCAGAGAGTCCAGGTGGTAGCAGAGGAAGTCTTTGATGGACTTGAGACTTCAAAACAGGAGGCAAGCTCAGTTCAAGCCCTTAGAGATTCTTCACAAGCAGGAATATATCACAAAGTCCAGTCTTTATCCTCTTTCACAGGCACAAGCAGCAACTGCAGGATAGCCCAACAAAGCACAGTCACTGGCAGGGGCAGCACTTCTCCTCAGCTCTTCTCCTTGGCAGAGGTTCCTCTTAGTCCCAGAAGTGATCTTGAAGAAATCTAAAGTATGGGGCCTGGGGTCCACTACGTATACCCTTTCCTGCCTTTGAAGTAGGAAAAGTTTCAAAGGAAAGTCTCTGTTGTTCACAAGATCCTGCCTTGCCCAGGACAGGCCCCAGAAACACACCAGGGGGATGGAGGCTGCATTGTGGGTGGGAGGGCAGGCACAGCCCATTCAGGTTTAAGTGACCACTCCTCCCTCCACTCTAGCACTGATGGCTCATCAGGATATGCAGGCTACAACCAAACTCCCTTTGTCTCACTGTCTAGAGGGGATTCACCAACAGGTCAACTGTCAAACTGACCCAGACAGGGAATCCACAACCAGGCAGCGTCACATAATTGTTTAAGCAAGAAAATGCCTACTTTCTAAAAGTGGCATTTCAAACTAACAATTTAAAAACCAACTTCACTGACAGATTTATTTTTAAATTGGGAGTTCAGAGACACCAAACTCCAATTTCTATCTGCTCTCAAAGGGAATCAGCACTTTAATAATATTTAAAGGCAACCCCCAGGTTAACCTATGAGAGAGATAGGCCTTGCAACAGTGAAGACTGAATTTGGCAGTATTTCACTGTTAGGACATGTAAAACACATCAGTACATGTCCCACCTTAAGATACACTGCACCCTGCCCATGGGGCTACCTAGGGCCTACCTTAGGGGTGCCTTACATTTATAAAAAGGGAAGGTTTGGGCCTGGCAAGTGGGAACATTTGCCAGGTTGAATTGGCAGTGCAAGACTGAGACATGTTTACAGGGCTACTTATATGGGTGGCACAACCAGTGCTGCAGGCCTACTAATAGCATTTGATTTACAGACCCTGGGCACCTCTGATGCACTTTCCTAGGGACTTACTAGCAAATCAAATATGCCAATCAGGGATAAACCAATCACCAATACAATTTACACAGAGAGCATATACCCTTAAGCACTGGTTAGCAGTGGTAGAGTGCCCAGAGTCCTAAAGCCAACAAAAATAGGTCAGAAAAACTAGGAGGAAAGAGGCAAAAACTTTAGGAATGACCTGGCAAAAAGGGCCATTTCCAACAGTTTTGATTACATTTTATTAGGCGTAAGACTGTGGGTTCTCCTGGATGATATGAAGGTCGAGAATCGCATAATCCTTTGAACTTGCTCCCATCTGGGGAAGCATTAAGGAAGGAAAATAGCACCTGCAAGACTACAGTCCCCGAAGCTATCGTGGCCAGTAATGGTCAGTTGTAATGTCTAACCAAGACCTACACTCCAAGATTCATGACCTTTTTGCACCTCACTTCTCAAATTACATTGATTATCTGCCTGCAGATATTCCTATCTTGGAAGTACATAATCAATTATTTATAGGACTGAGGGAACTGTTCCTCAATACAAATCATGGGAAGGGGAGAAGGAGCAAATCAGTTAGATGATTCAATGCGAACTGTAAAGCAGCTAAAACTCATCTAAGGAATGCTATTAAAGTGGGAAATAGAGAGAAGCCAGGTGTCGTTATGGCAGAGCTCTTTTTATCTAAAAAAAAAAAAAAAAAAAAAGAGTGGGAGGATTTGATCTGGAGTTATATGTTAAAAGCAGCTAATACACTATGGACAGGCCCATTTGATCACTTACCTTGGATATGTAATGATCTGCATTAGTTGAGCTCTACTGCCCTATTATTATGGTATCCAGGCCCTTGCCCACTTGGGCTCAATTTGAGTTCCTCATAAGGATAAAGCTTGCAATGTCCACTGTTTGCCCACATGGGCTTGAGATTTCTACATATAAAGCTCATGCTTATTGGTGAAGAATTGTTTATTGGTGAATAATTAAATGTTCATTTACTATATCGCTCTAGGACGCAAGGCTCCAATTTTCATTTTGTATGTACATTGACTAACATTGTTCAGAGACTGACTGAGTCTCATTTAAAGTTCCCTTGTAAAAATCTTATTTACTATTATGTACTTTTTACTCCTTCCTAAGATGGTGCCTACTTTGACATTGTATTTGGTTTCCTTGCTCTATCTTGCTTATTATATTTAGACCATTGGTGCAGCAAAAGCTCAGATGACCAAGGCCTGGCTGGGCTAAAACATGTCTTGTGTGTTTTTGTGGAATAAACACGTGTATGGAACACCAAGCACCCAGCTCTTGCAGAACTGCACTGAAACAAACAGCAGCAAGGAAATATTTTCCATCATCAAATCTTTCATTGTTGCTTTGAGCAACATCACCCCCTTGCAAGACCTTTGCAACTAACTCTTGGAATTCGTCTGTAACAAACTCACCTCCAAATACAGCAACTTTGACCCTCAATCTGACCCAGTCACTGTTGCAATTCTGTTGCTGAAACTCAACTACCCATCACAAGCAAAGAACCAACCCTGACCTTATGGTCTGTCATCGCCACCATTCAAACCGCTGCTACTATGAAGGCCATCCACTTGGGGGCTAAATCTGACCCTTGCACGAACAAAGGACTTCTACTAAAGAGTGAAACATTAACACCCATCCTCAATGCCTCCATCGGCTCAGCCACATTACAAGCTACCTAAAAAGTTGCCACTGTCACACCTCTACTGCAGAAACCACGTGTCAATCCAGCCACTCTCTCCATCTACAGAACCATTTCCCTCCTACCATACCCAGCAAAGGACTTAGAGAACTAATCAATCGCTGTGTCACTGACCACATCAGCAACCATCAGCTCCTCAACGCCATGCTGTTCGGAGGAGACTTGGCAGATCTCATACTCCTGGACCTCTCAGCAGCATTTAACAGGGTCTCAGGTCTGCATGAGACTGGCATCCATGGAATTACTCTATGCTGGATCTGCTCCTTTTAAAATGGATAGAACCCAAGCTATCAGCCTGACACATTGCTCCTCTGAATTCCACAAACTCATTTGTGGAATGCATCAAGATTCATTGCTCAGCCCCACCCTCTTCAATGCGTAAAAGATCCCTCTGGCCCATGTGATTTGTGCACACAACATCAACATCCATTCCTACGTTGACAACATGCAACTTACACTGGCCCTCTCAGACAAGACCTCCCCCCCTCCTACACAAGAAAAACAAGCTTGCTGCCTACATGAGCGAAGTACCTGACTGGAAGAAAGCCAACTGTCTCAAGCTCAACACCAACAAGACAGAAGTAGTGATCTTTGGCAAGAACACCTCACTATGGGCCAGATGTAGCAAAGGTTTTTACCCATTCTGTGTCTATGGGAAAATGAGTTTGTACATATGGCCCTATGTGACTCCAACTGCTAGCCCGCCCAACTCTAACCCACACACAAAACCCACACCAAGTTCCTTGGATTCATCAACAGCAAACTGGACATGATGGCACAAGTCAATGCTATCACTGTATCCTGCTTCCACGCCCTGAAGATGCAGAGGAATATCTTAAGTGGTTTAAGGTCCACTAGCATACCTGTCAACTTACCCACATTTGGCAGGTGTCACACACTTTTTACTTCTATTCACCAGCTTATTACTTCTATTCACCTGCCTGCGAAACAAAATGCCTCCACTGACTTTAAAGATGTTTCTCGATTTTCAAACTTATATCATCCTCCAGAAAAGTGTTAAATCCTCATTAACCTTGGTTGAACCATGCTCTTAAATGCCTGACTTCGCCTGCATCTTTAAGGCAAGAGATTGCCAGATATGCACCAGGCAGAAGCGCATGACTCCTTCACCCTACAAAAAGATAATCTCTGGGCATTATGTTTCTGGATATGATACAAATTGTCTTTGGAGTTACATTCTACTACAAGAAATGGCACATTTTACAAGAAGATTAAAAAAGGGTATATACTAAGTGCACTTGAAGAATTACACTAAAATGTTTAATTCATACAAGGGTTGTATTTGTAACTGTTACTCTGTCTGTACTATCAGGTTCTGCCTATTAAATAGAAGAGTACACTCTGATTATTGTCTTGCTTGTTGAATTCTAAGGTGGAGTGATGTACTGCCATTTAATGGAGTTTGTTTTGACCAATGACTTTGTGTTTCACCACTGCGCATATTAGTTGCTCAATGTTCACCAGTAGCACATTGTATGTTTTGTTCAGTTTAGCCGCCTATGGGCTTTGACATTGCATTAGTCATTACATTCTGTATTCTGCCTATTGGCTTGGACATGGCATTAGCCATTACTTTCTGTATTCAGTTGAGCCGCCTATGGGCTTTGACATTGCATTAGCCATTACATTCTGTATTCTGCCTATTGGCTTTGACATGCTGTATCCAGTCTAGCCGCCTATTGGCTTTGACATTGCATTCCTATTGGCTTTGACATGATGTATTCAATTTAGCTGCCTATTGACTTTGACATGCTATTAGATATTCTGCCTATTGGCTTTGACATGATATTATATATTGCATTTTGTATTCAGCTCAGCTGCCTATTGGCTTTGACATGATATTATACATTGCATTTTATATTCAGCTCAGCTGCCTATGGGCTTTGACATATTATACATTGCATTTTGTATTCAGCTCAGCTGCCTATTGGCTTTGACATGACACTAGACATTGCATTTGATATTTAGGTTAGCTGCCTATTGCCTTTAACATGACATTGCATTTGATATTTAGGTTAGCTGCCTATTGCCTTTAACGTGGAGTTAGACATTGCAGTTGAGAATCCAAGCTGTATTTTTCCAAGCTGTGTTTTTGCACCAGAGAACCAAGATGTTTTTCTCACAGTAGACTAGACATGATAAGAGAGAGTACATGGGTGTTGTTCTCTCTGCTTGAGCTTGGGAACAGGAGTAGTCTTGGAGACCTGGCCAGTCTCCAAAAGGCTTGCTCAGTTTCCCAGGTCTGAGACGAGGGGGCACACCTTTGTAACGAATGTAACAGGCTGCAGAGAGTCAGATTCGAATCTGCTGGACCTCGTGCTGGAGCTTGGCGCCAGCTGCCAGCAATCCCGTGTGGGTAGATGAATCTCTTTCTCGCGGCTGACAGGGGTCATCAGCTTGCAGACCTTAGAAAGATGAAGCTGTAGATAGTTCCCACACGGTGAAGTATTTGTTTTGCTTTGCATTCAATATCTTATAAATATAACCTGCTGTGTATATTGCAAACTGATATATTTTGTTTGATTAACGCGGACTTGAAAGCTACTAATTCGTCATACATAAAAATTGTGGTTGGGGAAGAATTAACAATAAAAGTCTTCTTTGACCTCAGAAGTGCATTTCTGTTGTGTTATGTTAGTGCTTAGAAACTAGATAAGAGGAAAGCACTACAGGTGACCAGATATTGAAACACAAATACTGGGACAAGTAAGAAATAGAGGTAGGACTGAAGGCTGGCAATAAACATGGATACATTTTTTAGATATATGTTTGACAGCAGTGGTGGCTGCTACAGAAGGGGGGTGGCAGGGTTGAGAAAAAAAAAAGAACACTTATCTGTGTACAGCTGCTGTCTTTCCTCCGTCCTCTTCTCTTCCTGACTCCTGGCAGCATGGAAGCATACAGGTTCCCAGATTCCCCTTAGCCAATAACAACGCTGCTGTCACCAGCAGGACAGCAGCGCTGTGATTGGTGTGAGTGGCCTGGTTCGGCGCTCAGACAGGGAGTGGCAGCCTGTGCATGTTCTCTACCCGGCTGTGCAATACAGTCAAGTGGAGAAATGCTAAGTGTGCATGTCTGGCTGGCCAGCCATGCGCATTTTTTAATGCACTTGTCACTCCTCCTCCCTGTGACACAGCCCCGCCCCACCCTAACCTGACTCTGCACTGGAAAATAAAATAAGAACATTGTGTTATTATCATTTTATTTCTCCTTTTTCGCACTGCCCAGAGCAGTGAGGCGATGCTCCTCTACCTAAGCGGAGCAGCAGCTACTGTTTGAAAGTCAGAATGTCACTGTCACACGATTATATATATATATATATATATATGCACACACTCAGAATGTGACAGTGACTTACATTTTTAAGTAAAAGACTTGAACATTGTTTATCAAGTACATTGATGTGCAGCACAGGTTCGCAGTGAAGGTTTAATGCCCCTGTTCTTTTTTTAACTTTTCAGAGCGATTCATTTAGAAAACATTAGCTATGACAGAATGGTGCGACTTCCTTCTTGGCCAGCAGTCTCCTTCTCCCCTCCATGAACTAAAGCTCATGCAGATCTTCCCATGCACTGCATGAAAGAAGGAGATTAATTGATTAGTTGTTTGAGACATTAGAGGCACCTGTGTTAGTGAAAACATCTGAAAGTTGCAATCCTGTAATGCAGGAACACGTATTCCCAAAAACGGGACATGAATTCAAATTTGTCAAAAGTGTTGGGACGCCGAGACAGACCGCTCAAAACTGGGACTATCTGGGGAACTCCGGGACGTCTGTTCACCCTAACTGCAATATCTAAAGGTAAGCATCATATGCAAATGTACAAATCTTAATTCTCACTCGTGCGTGAGACTTAAAGACATTTAAGGGGTCAAGTTGAGGTCTCACCCTCAAATGAGTAAACGTCACTCCAGGTAAAAAGGGCTATCAGAACTATATGTATGACACCCGTCAAAGCTCTGCTCGGTGATGAGCTGCGCCTGGATATGTACTGTTCAGGAAGCCGTCACATGAGACCACTCCAATTCAGATCTCCCAAGCTGCTGAGAGGTTGATGTCTGGACCTGTTATGTACCGTTCAGTCATGTGTGTGTGAGCCATGAATGTCATTATAATAGGGAGTATGTTTATTGTTTTACATCATTTCACTAATATTCCCAATGGTGTCATTATGTCAAAGGTTTAGTGAAACCACTTCCTTTGACGTAATTGAACACGCTAGTTAATTCTCCTAACAACTTTCAAAACTTCAGAGTTCTAACAATCGTCCAATGTACGTGTTAGCCTATGCCTTCCGCAGCGCACCTACCAGGAATGTATGTGAAGGTGGCCTCCCTGGCCACAGGTCGAATCTTCTGCCGCAGGTCCTGGTATCTGAAGCTGAAGACTTTACCCTTTAGGGTGGCCGCCAGTAGCTGGTAGCCGCCACCAGCAGCAGGCGAGGCTGCCAGACCGTACACATTGCTCTGGGAGGAGAAGCGGCTAAAGCTATCTTCTAAGAAAGGGCAGTGGCGAGCCCAACCCAAAGACATGTTTAGCGGGGGGAGGGGGTCACGAGAACCGCGTGGATAACTATCCAAATGTATCCTCCCACTAGAGTTTACAAGGCACCATAATAACTAGATTCTTAGGTGTTGAGACCACTTGACAGCCAGGATCTCATACATGCTATTATGACGAAATCTCTCTGATTGGCTCGTAGTGAAAGTTCCAGTAGGCAGGTACCAAATAATGAAACGTCTTTGAACTAAAGACAACTCAGTCCTTTTTTCAAGATGGCCGCCATGTTTACGTATGCACGATAGACGTCTAGTTAAAAGCGTAAACTTGCAAAGATGTCATTAGAGTTCATCGTTCCGCAGGAAATGAAAAGGAAATTTGACCCAACGTCAAAAAATACTGATATTGAAAGAGAGTTATCACGTCCGAGTACCGATGTCGCTTCAGCATCCCCTGATTCGGTGCCAATCACCTAATGTCCGCGCCCTAGCAAAAAAGTGAATCTGACTTCGTGTAATGTCATCTGGTGCTCACGGGGCGCTCCAATGTATTTTGGACGAATTCAGATAGATGAAACTGGTGCACTTGAATATTGTGTTTCATTTTTGCTGTAGGGCATATAGAGTTCGACTTGTCAAACGAGATGGCCATCTTGAAAAGGGCAATGTTTGCTCATTACAGCAGAGTTAAAGTATTCAGTTAAAGACGACTGGGACCGTATTACTATTGAGAAGGAAAGTTTCAATTCTATTAAGGACACAGAGGCGAGGATTATGCATGCCTTTCTTCACTTTTATTTAAACAGCCAGTTCAAAGTTCAACAGATTAAAAAAACTAAAACACCCATGAGACCATTATCTCCATGGCAACCAGTGTCCGATCACTACTCTCCGAAGGTCAATCAATCATTCAATCACTCAATCACATAATTTATAAAGTGCGCTACTCTCTCGTCAGGGTCTAAAGGCGCACGGGGAGAGGGGGTGCGTGGTTGAGCTACTGGTCGAATAGCCACGTCTTGAGGTGTTTCCTGAAAGACAAGAGGTGCTTGGTCTGGCAGAGGTGGAGTGGTAGGGAGTTCCAGGTCTTGGCGGCAAGGTGAGAGAAGGATCTTCCTCCAGCGGTGGTGTGGCGAATGCGGGGGACGGAGGCGAGGGCGAGGCTGGAGGAGCGAAGCTGGCGGACAGGGGTGTGGAAGGTGGGTCTGTCATTGAGGTAGGCCGGACCTGTGTTGTGGAGGGCTTTGTGTGCGTGGGTGAGTAGTTTGTAGGTAGTCCTCTTCGATACGGGTAGCCAGTGTAGGTCTCTGAGGTGGGCAGAGATGTGGTTGCGGCTTGGGACGTTGAGGATGAGTCAGGCGGAGGCGTTTTGGATATGTTGCATTTTCTTTTGTAGTTTTGCCGTGGTTCCTGCATAGAGTGCGTTCCCAAAGTCCAGTCGGCTGCTGACTAGGGCGTGGGTGACTTTCTGGTTTTGACGGGAATCCACTTGAAGATCTTGCGGAGCATGCAGAGGGTGTTGTAACAGGAAGAGGAGACTGCGTTGACCTGCTGCGTCATGCTGAGTGCTGAGTCCAGAATGATTCCCAGGTTCCGTACTTGGGTGGTGGGAGTGGGTGCGGCTCCAAGGGAGGTAGGCCACCAGGAGTCGTTCCAGGTGGAGGGGTTGCTGCAGAGGATGAGGATCTCTGTTTTGTCTGTGTTTAGCTTGAGGCAGCTTGATTCCATCCAGTTGTCGATGGCGTGAAGTCCATTGTGGAGGTTGTTTCTTGCGGTTGTGGGGTCTTTTGTGAGGGAGATGATCAGCTGGGTGTCGTCTGCGTAGGATACTATGTTGATGTGGTGGGATCGTGCGATGTTGGCGAGAGGAGCCATGTAAACATTGAAGAGTGTTGGGCTGAGGGAGGATCCCTGGGGGACGCCACAGATGATTTTGGAGGATTCGGACAGGTAGGGCAGAAGTCGGACTCTCCGGGTCCTGCCGGAGAGGAAGGAAGAGATCCAGTCGAGGACCTTACTGCGGATCCCAGCGTTGTTGAGGCGTGTTCGAAGGGTGTGGTGACAGACGGTGTCGAAGACTGCGGAGAGGGCCAGAAAGATGAGCGCTGCTGTTTCTCCTTCGTCGAGCATGGTCCTGATGTCATCTGCAGCAACAATGAGTGCTGTCTCCATGCTGTGGTTCTTGCGAAATCCGGATTGGGAGGAATCAAGCGCTTTGCTGTCTTCCAGTAAGTGGGATAGTTGGCTGTTCATGATTTTTTCAATGACCTTCGCTGGGAAGGGGAGGAAGGAGATGGGCCGGTAGTTTTTGGGGTCATCTGGGACCGCTTTGGGTTTCTTCAACAGTGCGTTGACGTCGGTGTGTTTCCATCTCTCCGGGTAGGTGGCTGTCTCAACGGAGCTGTTGATGATGGTCAGAGGTGGGGGGCGATGATGCTGCTGGCTTTTTTAAAAATCTGGTGTGGGCAGAGGTCTGAGGGGGAGCTGGAGTGGATGGAGGCCATGGTGTTGATGGTGTCTTCATATTTGACGTGGGTCCAGGAGCATAGAGGGTTGGTGTTTCTTGGTGGTTGGGTTTGTGGTTGTCGGCGGTTGGCTGGTGGGTCTGGGGTTTAAAGCTGTTGTGGATGTCTTCGATCTTTCGATGGAAGTAAATGGCGAGGGAGTTGCAGAGCTCCTGCGATGGTGGGGGTTCGTGGGAGCAGGGCCTGGGGTTGGAGAGATCTTTGATGATGCCGAAGAGCTATTTGTTGTTGTGGGCATTGGTGTCTATGCAGCTTTTGTAGTAGGTTCTTTTGGTAGTGCGGATCATCTGGTGATGTTTGCGGATGGCAGTCTTGAGGGCGATGTGGTTGGATTCGGTGGGTGCAAGGCTCCAGGTCTTCTCCATTCTTTGACATTCCTGTTTGGAGGTCTGCAGGTCGGGGTGAACCAGCTGGCCTTGGGTCTGTGGTGGATGTCTGAGGGTTGTTTGAGTGGTACAAGGGTGTTGGCGCGGTCTTCTATCCATTGATGTAGGTAGGTGGCGGCTGTGTCGGGGTCCTGGGAGGGGGTGCCTGGGTGAGGGTGGAGATCAGTTGTTCTGTTGACATTCTGTTCCAATAGCGATGAGGGGGTTGAGTGGTAAGGTGGTGAGGTGGTGAGTGAACGGCTTCTGGAAGGAGAAGTGGATGCAGCAATGGTCGGTATATATATATATATATATATATATATATATATATATATATATATATATATATATATATATATATATATATATATATATATATATCCTTTGCTGTCGTTGTCTGTCCTAAACTTCACTGCAACAGGAAGTTAAGGCATCCTCAAGTTGCTGCTGCCTCCGATCCTAAGCGAACAACGTAACATAGTGAGCAAGTTGAAGGTGCCCCCTTAAAAAAAGGTCTGAACATTTGAAATAACTATACATTGTAGGGTATGCATTCCCCCTTCAGAAACAACACTAAATACACCAAGCCCACCATCAAGTTGGAAACAAATTCAAACCAGGGCTCATCATCTGACCATTGTAAACGCAGATACCACCTCCAATGGCGTTGTGTCCAATCAGCTCTCGGACAGGAGACACATCCCTTGTGTTGGGCGGGATAATCCTCTCCTCCGTGTCCTTAATAGAATTGAAACTTTCCTACTCGATAGCTAGGAAATTTCTCATTCTATGTCATGACCGGATGCAAGTATTATGCATGTTTAAAACTTACTTACCTCCAAAGAGGCTGCTTCATGAATATGTTTAAAATAAAACTTTTTGAAGGTATACTCTGACGACCAATCAGTGGCGTTCATGATGTCTTCCAACCTACCTGGACGGCCTTGGAAGCCATGGCACCCTGAGTGGAATGTAACCCCAAAATGTGTAAATTGATGCCCGCTTCCTTCAAAACTCATCTGATCTACCTAGCTATCGAAGTTATAATTGGTATGCCATAATGGGTTTCTTTATAAAAATCAAAAATTGCCTTTACTGAGGTGGTCGATGTTCGGCCGTTACCTCTTCGTATGTCTTCAGACACCTTACAACTCACAATTTAGGCACGTGTGGAAAAGCGGATAGGTTACTGACCTGGTATTACACTTGGTCCGTCTGGATACAGTGAAGTTTACTCCCTCTGGAGAAAAAACCCTCGCCGATATATCAAGGGCTCTACTTTGTTGCTTTGCAAGGTCTATGCTGAGTTGGTCATGCCTCCCATTAAGATTATAAAAAAAGCCTAGGGGGAGCAGTGAAATACCATGGTCTGAAATCTGTTGTGAGCTTAAATTTCTCAAAATGTCCTCGACCAATTTTGGGGTTTTAAACGAAAGTACCACGCAGTCACCTCTTAGTGTTTTATCACTCCTTCCCACCCATTTAACCCTCCTGACCATTTTAATCGAAAGAAATTATATGGTCCCTACTAAGAATAGATTTCATGCCCTTTCCTTGGAGGAAGTTGATTGACTGACAATAGATCAGGCTGCGGGCAGGATGAGGTTTATACCGATGAGTACTGCTCCTGATCTATTGAAGGGCGGGGGCGGCCTGGTGGGGAGTAAAGGGGAAGAAATAACGGTAAAGGAAAAAATAGATCGAGAAGATTTCACTGACGAAACATCAACAGGCGGAGTTCCTGCCCATCTGGCCACTCCCATACCAACCTCCACACTCTACACTGAGATGGAGACTAATACCTCCACATTAACAAGGAAAGTAGGGCAACACGATCCTCCGGGTTTGGGCCCAATTGCATCGGGTGACAAACTCCTATTCTGGAACGTGGCAGGTCTGCGCAACAGAATTGAGAATGAAGATTGGCTAGAATTCATCAGATCATTTTCTTGTGTGTGTTTACAAGAGACTTGGACCGTAGATCCCATTCATATAAATGGCTTCAGGACATTTCACACCCCTGCAATTCCCTGTCCACGGGGTAGGGCGAAAGGTGGATTATGCACATTTATCTCTAATAAGTATGAATCAATAAAGGTAACTAGCCTAATTTCTAATACGTTCTATCAATTGACACTAAGCGAATTAAAAAATGGAGTGCACCTAGTGATTATCAATTTCTATAATAATGCCCCTATACAAAAAATTTCACATACACTTAGGCAACTGCGGGGCGATTTGGATCGCGGATATAAGTCCTCATATAAAGAGACCTTTATTGTGTGGGGGGGGGCGATTTTAACACCCACCTGTGCTCCCAAACAGATGACAAAGTGTGTTCCCTTGGCATAGGTGAAAACGATGATTTATTTCATTTCACTCATAACTATTAAGGTAATTTGTTGAATGATGCACTATTTAAATTTGATCTCTTTTTCTGTAATGGCTTAAATGATAGTAATCCACAGCTTAAACCTACCTTTAATGGTAGATGTGCTAATACTATATTTGATTTTATATTGATATCTAATAATCTCGTTTTTTGCACATCTGAGTACAAAATCCATGATATCGCGTTCAGTGATCACTATCCTCAAAGCTTATGCCTTGCACTGCCTCAAGCTATAAACAAATATAAGGGAGTAATAGAGAAGGTAGTGAACATTGAATTGGGTTCAAGGAGTGGTTATTATATCCGCTGGTCTCAGATTGAACCAATAGGTTTTATGGATCATTTGTTGTCTGATTATGCAAATGAGTTTGAAACCTGCCTCTCAGATAACATCAGTCCACAGGAGTGTATTAAAGCATTTATAGTAATTACCACGGGAATCAAACAGTCTCTCACAGTAAGCACGGGCAAACCAAGACCACGGGGAAACAAAGGGTGGTTTGAAACAGAATTTACACGGGTCCATAAGAGACTTGAACAGCATCTACTTAGACAAAACCCTGAAAAGCACAAAATCACTACTCTTAGATATGAGTATAAAAAGGCCATAAAAAACAGGAAAAAAAATGTAAAAGATGAGGCGTGGCATACCCTCTATGATGCAAGCCTTCAGAACAACAATGCCAAATTTTGGAAGATAGTGAACTCCCCCCTCCTGGGTGATGGAACGTCACCAAGTATCGAAATAGCCATCACGGAAGAGGAGTGGGTCACTTATTTTTCCAAAATATACTCCTCAAAAAACTTGGTCCCAGATACAAATGCCCCCAGTGTGCATTTTCAGCCTATTACTCCATCATTCAGTTTAAATGAGGTCATTGATGCCATCAACGCCAGCAAGAGTGGGAAAGCACCAGGCCCAGAAGGAGTACCAATTGATATCTACAAGTCTAATGTTTGACTTTGGGGCCCTTTATTGACACAGGTCACACGAGCCTGTTGCGCCACGCCCTTTATCCCAACCTGGGCAGAGTCCATCATTGTCCCAATATTTAAAAAAGGCGACCGCCAAAACCCAGCATGTTATAGGCCAATTTCACTGCTTGACACCCTCGTAAAGATTGCAGGATGTATTGTCTTAAATAGGCGGCGGGAATGGATGGAAGTTAATAATATACTAACGGACCTACAATACGGTTTTAGGACTGTGATAGGGACTGTGGAACAGGCCCTGAATTTAGATATTTTGATTGGAAAATATACGAAGGCTAAGACTGGAGCTCTACACCTTGTATTTGTAGACTTGACTTTGGCGTTTGACTGTGTAATTCACAGCAAACTTTGGCCCATTTTCTGCATATGGGGTTAGTCATTACAATAGTTCACTTCATCAGGGAACTATATTCTGGATCTAAGGCTAGGCTGCGTTATGGGTCTAAGGGGGAGTGTACCTCTGTCTTTCCTGTAAAGCAGGGGGTACGCCAAGGCTGTGTTCTAGCTCCCCTATTGTTTTCCCTATATATTAATAAACTAGAGGCTGTTCTAACTACTGCTTGCAGGGATCTTCCACAAGTTGGCTTTCAAAAGATTCCAGCACTTATGTACGCGGATGATGCTGTTTTGATGGCACGTACCTCAGTAGCCTTGCAGCGACTACTGGCAACTTTTGACAACTATATGGAAGACTTAGGCCTTAAAATTAATCATTCTAAAACCTTCACGATGACCTGTGGTGTAAAACCTGCAAAAAAAAAAACATGTCATTTTAAAGGGTGTCAAATTAGACGATATAGAAACTTTTTCATACCTCAGTATTATGTTTGATAACAAAGGCACCTGGCTGCAAGCCATTAGGTCTAGGAAATTACTCTTTACAAAAACTATTATGGCTGTAAAAAAAAATTCTAAAAAGGTTGGTAGGGCCACTCCCAAAGATATGATGACAATTTATAACGCAAAATGTGTCTCTGTTGCATTGTATGTGGCAGGCTTATGGGGAAATAGGGAATGTAACGCCCTACAGCTAGCTGAAAATGATTTTTTAAAGTCCATCTTAAGTGTGCCAAAATCTACCTCAACCTTGGCGTGCCATTCAGAAATGGGGGTAACATACATCACAGATTTCATAAGCATGCAACCAATTTTACTTTGGCATAAAGTATGGACCTCTGAATTTGCTAGCCTGGATAGGGCCATTATAGAAGATGCTCAATCACTAAGTCATTCGTTGCAAATTCCATGGCTGGATTATATAAAGAACTTTTTCACGAACCTGGGCCATCCTGAGTTTGACTTTACACCAGAAAAAATGGAAACTCTTTCCAGGAAAGATTTGAAAAACATCTGTCTTACCCATCTGGTTGACCTGAGGTGGGCTACTGAGTCAAATAAATCTAGTGTTAGGAGGAATCTTCTGCTGCAGCAATCAGATGGCATGGAACCATATTTAAAATATGTATTGAACCCGAGGCATCAATATGTCCTCACATGCCTAAGACTAGAGACATTTCATCGACTTGTCAGTTTTCTGCTCACCAATGACTGGAGTCCACTCCTGGAAAAATGTCCTTGTGACTCAGAGTCAGTCCAAAGCACAATGCATATAGTTGTTTTCTGCACATTGTATTCTGATTTAAGGAAAGTATTTATGATTCCATTCTTAAAATCTCAGCATTTTAAAAAGTGCCGTCCTGCTTTTATTTACTTGTTGTCTCTTCCATCAATCAAAATATGTAATGGTCTAGCTCTATATCTGTGTGCAGTAATGAAGGCCAGATTATATCTCTAGGCACAATCATGTAGGCCTTCCATTTTTATATGTTTTTAGCTAGGATATTAGTTTCCTGCTTTTCAAATATCTGTTTTTATTGATCTTACACTATTTTTTAGAAGAATAACTGGATTTAGTCTTTGTAGTGAATTTTATCACATGGTATTAATTGTTGCATGTTTTGATTTACTCTATTTTATTTATACAATGTGGATGTCGATTGGTGTTATCTTGTATTTTCTATTTGCTTTTATAATTGTGAGATACAATTGAATAAAGTATTGACTGACATATCAAGGGCTCTGACGTCCGACACCATTTTGCACGAGATGAGACATAGCAACATAGTTAGTTTTGGTGACAGTTACTTCCGGGAGAGATACTAGTTATTGAGGATAAAAGATGCAGAACCTGATTGACGTCCCATAATTCCAAATACTTGGGTTCCGGAGGTCTGGATATTCTGATACCTTTAAGCAATTTGCACACCCATGGGTGTTCCCGCACCGGGCAATTTTTCAGCGGGGGGTGTCCCGCCGTGATCGACGATCTAAAAGAATTGATTGAGCAGTAGGAAAACCAGCCTCTGCTGGTTCTGGGAGAAAATTTATGACATCTGTAACCTGGCCCCCATGGGATCCATGTGTTTTTCCACACACCAACAAACCCAATGATTCCGGGTGGACCTGTACTGCTTGCATGTGCCCAGAGCCCAGGCCTGTCTGATGAATTTTTCAGCGTCCTTTGAAAGTCGGCTATCTTCCCAGGGAGCCCGGAATCTTCCAAGCCATCAGAGTGAGATGGCCTTGAAGGACCAGAGGGGGAATGGCCCGAGGGGTCCACGAGAATTGTCGGGAAGTCCGGGAGAAGTATTGGAAAGTCTCAAGAGAGCACCACCAGAAATGAAAACCACACCTGTGACCTCCAAAGTGGGGTTATCAGGACCACCGTAGCCCCCTGACGACGCACTTAGGCTGACACTCTTGGAATCAGTAAGAAAGGGGGGAACGCGTAACCCTTGTCTAGCCCCTAATCCCCCAGGAACGCATCCACTGCTGTCGCCGGAGGATCCAGGCTCCAGCTGAAGTACCTCAGTAATTGGGCGTTCCATCTGGACACAAAGAGATCCACTGAACACTGACCCCAGTGCTCTATCAGTGCCAGAAATACACCTCTGTCCAGCTACCAGTCGCTGGAATCCTCCAGAAATCTGGAGTTCCAGTCTGCCAGTGTTCTCTGGGATCCCGGAAGGTACTCCGCTGTCACCGAAATTTGGTGCTGAAGGCAAAAGTGCCAAAAATCCTTTGCCAGTCCTGCTAGGGCTCTTGAGTGAGTGCCCCCTAGGCGGTTTATGTACTGCACTGCGGAATACATTGTCCATCCTCAGAAGGACAACGCAAGACCTTGTCCTGAGTCAGAGTTCTGACTGCAAAGTATCCCGCCAGGAGCTCCAGACAATTGATGTGTAGACTGAGTTCCTGTGGGGTCCAACGTCCACAGAACACAACATCCCCCACACCAGGCTTCCCAACACTGACGGCTGGTGCCCGGTTCTATGATCAGATCCGGCGAGGATCCAAAGATCGCTCTGCCGTTCCAAGCCTCCATGTGGTCCAGCCACCACTGGAGTTCCGTTCTCGCCTCTTGGGGAAGAGTTATTAATTTGTAGTCTATGAGGAACCCCAGAAAGGTCATCGACTGCGAGGGTAGGAGGTCTGATTTCTGCTGGTTTATCACAAGTCCCAAGTGCGGGAGGAGTGCAATAGTCGTGGTCGCATTGGATAGAAGTTGTGCGTGGGATTGATCCATCAGGAGGATATAGTCGAGATAAATGATTAGACGGATCCCCCGGGACCGGAGGTACTCCACCACTGGTTTGAGCAATTTTGTGAAGCACCATGGTGCTGGAGATAGGCCGAAGAGGAGGGACGTTAATTCGAACGCCTGCTCCCTCCAAAGAAATTCTAGAAATCTGCGATGCGTGGGGAAAATCGGGACTGTCAGATAAGCATCCTTGAGGTCCAGACGAATCATCCACTCCTCTTGCAGTAGGTTATCCATGAGCATATGACTGCCATTCATTTTGAAGTGTCTGTAGACTACCCACTCCTTGAAGGCTCTGAGGTTGATCACCGGGCAGAAGCCTCTGTCCTTTTTCTCTACCAGGAAGATATTGCTCACAAAGCCCCTGGGATGTAGGACTCACTTAGATATGGCCTCCTTTCGCAGGAGGTCCTGAACTTCCAAGTCTATCAGTGTAGAATCCACATCCGTAAAGACCAAACGTCTCAGAAGAAACTCTTGGACCGGTGTTCCCCAAGACTCTATGTGAAAACCCGTCACGGTCTGTAAAACCCACGCATCTGAGGTTATATGTGCCCACCTGTGCGTGAAAAAATGCAATCTCCCTCCTAGAATTTGAGGGGAAGAAAGGGTAATCCTTACCATTAGGGCCTCCTGAAGCGTTAGCTCCGCCACAGGTGCTTCTGCCTGTTCTGTTTTTCCCTCTACCCCGGTTGGGGAAGAAGGCGCCTTGGCGACCTTCCTGCCATCCGTTGTTCCTGTTGATGTAGGTACTGGGGCCTTGTTGATATACACAGCCGGAGGAGCGACCCCTGCCTCTTCCGGCCCCCCAAAAACCTTCCCAGGAAAGATTTTCGTTATGGAGGACTGAGCCTTGTCAAGCGCGGAAAAGGTGGGCACAAACTTGCCCAGTTCTTTGACGAACGGATCGCCAAACAAGTTACCTTGGGCGACCACCCCTGCCTCTGAGCTAGAGAGTTCCCCCAGTTTGGGGTCTATTTTGAAAAGTAAAGAACAGCGCCTCTCCGCCAAGATAGCACAGTTGGCATTTCCCAGGAGGCAAACCACCCTCTGGGCCCACCCAGCCATGATATCCTTTGGCAGGGGGGTATCCGTGTGCCTTGCATGCTCGGCCAATTTAATAATCTGCGTTGGGGTCCTAACACATCGAACAATTTGTCCTGGCATGCCCTCCAGGACCGGTCAATGCCCTTCTTGGGATCCTTAGTGTACTTCGCAAAGAAGGTACACATCTTAGGATCTATGTCCGGAGTTGCCTCTACCTTGCCTGGCAATGTAGGGTGAAGACATTTGGCCTTCAGTCGGGCCCGAACCTCTTTATTAAGAGGCTGCCGTATCTTGCTGGCAACATACTCAGCCACCCTCTGCTCCGGTCGCCATTCCGAGGATCTAGTGTGGTAGATGCCCTCGGGGTCAAACATTTCTGAATTGGAGTCCTCTGCCTCCTGCAGGTCTGGCGTGGTGGGAACCGGACGCCATGGACAACCAGAGTCTTGTTCCTCATCAGAGGAGGAATCTCCTTCTGTGTCCCCCTCAACCCGCTTGGGTGACCCCACGTCAGGGTATAACATGGGGTGAACCTCTTCACCGGTCTCTCCAGGCCAAGATCCCTCCCGGAAGGATGGGTGCTTAAACACACGTGCACTCTTACGAAAAGCTTTGGTGAGGCGTTCAAAGCCCTCCAGGTGCCCCGCGTTGCGCTTGTGAAATTTCTTGGGAGCCATCAAGCTCGCTGCTTTAGGATCAGCTCCCGTCCCCCTAAACATGCCTGTCCCCTTAGATACCTGTTCTGACAGTTTTGCTACACTCTCTTTAAGAGGGTCAAGGGCTTTGGCTATGGCTTGTAAGAGCAAGACATCCACCTCAGGAGTGCATTGCGAAGGGCCCTCCCCTGGGGACAGGTTGGGAAAGAAATCTTGGTTCTGTATGGACTGCATTATAGGGACACAGTGGCAGATATTAGACAGGAGAAATGCCCTGTAGAAATGCTTAGGGCAGCCCCCCCACACTCCTGTCAAAAAAGAAGAGACTGAACGGCTTCTGCGTACGCTTTTGATGTCGTGCTCCACTCCCCAGTTGGGAGCTAACCTTACTGCAAAAGCGGTGTTCTGCGGGGGTTGGAGGGGTTAATAGTGAGCTTTAAGCTCAAAACCCCTGTTGCGCTATCCCACTCGTGATTGAGCACTCACTGCGACTCGAATCGTTAGGAAACACGCTTCAGAACACCAGCAAGCGCAAAAGAGCACCCTATGGTAGACCCGACGCATCACCGAGATTGGAATCTGCGTTGGGGCAAAAAAGCCTACCGCGCGCGGTGAGGGTCTCCTACACACAAAAAGAAATACTGTAAATACTGTGAATAAAAGCAATGCTGGCACAAGGCTATAGAAAAAAAAACACTTAAAACGCAATGAACAAGCACACTCAAGAGGCAGTAAGGGCCAAAGGGACTTAAATGATACTCGAGCAGTGAAGAAAGAGGACGGACGATGACAGCAAAGGATATATATACAGACCACCTGAGAGAGTAGTGATTGGACACTGGTTGCCATGGGAGATGATGGCTTCATGGGTGTTGTAGTTTTTGTAATCTGTTGAACTTTGAACTGGCTGTTTAAATAAAAGTGAAGAAAGGCATGCATAATCCTCGCCTCCGGTCCGGACTTAGAATTCAGCTAAAGAAGCCTTGGGCCTATGTTATATCATAGGACCATGGTGTACCTTTAAGCAGGTGCACTACTCTCATGGCACCCAAAACCCCACACCTGACTTGGTGTTAAGAACAACCAACCAGAAGTAAAAGGTAAGAACAACTGAAGTTTGTTCAGCAAAAAGAGGAGCCCACTGGAATAAGACCCTCCACATGAAAGTCATGGAGCAACTGACTAAAGGGACCATTGCCTGGAATCTTTCATGAAGAAGGGTTCCAGAATGCCCTGCAACCAACATTCTCTACAGGACATAGCTAACGTTCAACCAACAGTGTATGAGTGTGTAACACCGGGAGTCAGCTCATTTAGTGAAATAAGCTTGTAGTGTTACAGAATGGGCTCCACACATGTCTGCAGCCCCTTCTGTAATACCATAGGGGCCCAGGAATGCAAAAAGTGGGCACATAAGCCCGTTCAATACCTGGTGCACCATGTGTGATATGGCCCCAGCAGTACTAAGGTACACCGTATGCTGCACTGGATAACATGTTATTTGGTCTGTAGCCTGTCATTTCCTATTCAGCATGCTGAAGCACTTATATGGTACAGAAATCGCCCAAAGGCACTAGAGCAGGCTTCTTCGATGAATAGCTTGTAAGCTACTCGTAGCTCTCCAGTTACCGGTAAGTAGTTCTTCTCTGTGTAGCCAAAGCCACCAAATTAGAAGCACCTATTTGGTTGAATTGAAAAGGGTTATTTGACATGAAAATCGGTGTGTTGTCAAAACCCACAATTGCCAATACATATTTGAAGCTGATATTTGAATGATAAATCATGCATCATTGGAAGACTTATAACTAATACTACCTTGGTACCAGGAGGCATTGCAGCAGTGTCTTTTCTCTATTACTGTTGTAGAGGCATTACAAATTGAATACGGCTTTTTTTACATTACTGTTTGTAATCCTGCCCTGAAGTGATCATGGCTGATAATCTTGCATTGGGTGACCATTAATATAATCTTGTCTGATGTCCACAATACTAATAATAGTAGCTCAGGATGATTTTCATTGAACATAAGTTGCTCTTGTTAGGGAAAATGTTGGAGACGGCTGCATTAGTCACACAAATTGACTTCTCTAGCTCTAGACGATCTCTGTAGTTCCTTTGCATAATAATTGAGGTATTTTAGTGAAGTGATGTAAGAGCCAAGGTGAGCTCTGCTATCAGCCAGGTTCTCAGCAATAAGAACCGGGGCTCTAGGAAAGGACAGGTTGCCATGGATACAGAGCAGGGTTTATTGTGTTCCCAGAGCTCTGAAGTGTCTCAGTTCAATGTGTGAGTAGTTAATGTAGTCCACGGTTTTTCCAGTGGACTCCGGGATTTTATAGTCCTGTTAATCTTCTATGAAAAGTAAGAGTACAAGACCCAGAATGTAAAGAAAACCCCTCACAAAAATGGATCTCCCAGTGTCGTTTTGTACTGTCTCATATTGTATACACCTTTTGAGTCACTTGAGCACTGCATTCTCTGCACTAAAAAAATATTTGTTTTGTAAATTATACATTTTAAATGTATTTATATAGTGCTGACGACCCTTGACAAGACGTTGAAGTGCTTTTTTATTGAGTAGCACTCTACTCCAGAACCCCAAGATTAGTAGTAAGTAGGTTAGTACAAATTTATTTTTTTATTTTTCTTGTGAATCAGTTGTGTTAGGTTTGTGCTTTTGATCTCATGTGTGTTTAGTTGAGTCCGAGGTAGGGATAGAATGACAGGAATGGACTTAAAAAGGGGAAATTGGAGTAGAGATAGAATGATAGGAATGGAATTAAAGGAATTAGAAAATAGTAAGGTTCTTGTAAGTAGTGCCTGTGCTTGTTAGTTGGGTGGTATGGCTGAAAAAGAGGGGTGAAAGTTTGATATTAATGCTTAGGAGTTCATAATAATCAGAAAGGATTGGGTTGAGCGAGAGGAAGGAGGAATGGGAAGAACAGGATTTTTTTAAAACATTATTTATGTTTTTTAGCTAGCAAAATGAAATAATTTATACATAAAGGTGTGAGTCACAGATTTGTCATCTATCCAGATAGGTAAGTGGGCCAATGCCCCTGACATGGAGATCACTTTCTTATTTCCAGTTTGTTGCACCTGGCATCTTTGGTGTGAATTGTTTCGCCTACAATCCTCCTGTTTTACTGACTTCTGTTTTCTGCCTTAGGACTCTGTACACTTTACCACTGCAAACCAGTGCTAAGGTGCTTGTGCCAACTCCCTAAAACATGGTAAAATTGGCCTACACCCGAATGCAAATTTAATTTTCTTATAGGTTTCTAGCAAATCTGTACTGCATGTACCAGGGTATGTAAAGTAAATGCTACTAGTTGACCGGCAGCACTTATGTGCCACCCACCTAATTAGCTTTTCAAACATGTGTTTGTGTGCACAGGTTTTAAACTTACCTTTTAACCTAGCAAAATAAACCTTCTGCCAGGCCTAAACCTTTCCCCTTCATGCATCTGACACATTTGTTATACATGTGTAGGCCTTGCACAGCTGAGATGGCAGGGTGCCATGTAATCAAAAGTAGGACCTGTACTTTTAAGTTTTACATGTCCTGGTAATGAAAACTCTTCAATTTATTTTTCACTACTCCAACGCCTATCCCTCTCATTGTATAATATAATAGTAAAGTTGTATAATTTTAAGTCACAATTCTGAAAATGCCACTTTAAGAAAGTTTACATTTTCCTGTCATATCCATTTAGTACCTACAGCCTGTATCCTGGGTCATATTGGTAGGTGTAGCTGGCAGTTAGTCTTTGTATATTCCTTTCAGACAGTAAGATAAAGTGTGATAGGTGTTTTTAGGATGGGCCATCTCTGTCAGGATGAGGGAGAAGGGCTGTCACCTACCACACATACACATCACGTAGACTCTATCTCAGCACAAACAAAAAGTGTACCAATGTAGAGCCAGGGTTGCAGAATTTCTTATCAGCAGTTCTAGAAAAAAGGTTTTGTGTATGTTGGTATGCTACAAATTATACATTTCTCCTATACATCATGTTTATTTACATGTAATTGAGTAGTTGTCCTGTACTTGTTTTAGTCACTTAGGGCCATATGTACGAACACATTTTCCCATAGACACAGAATGGGTAAAACTGCTTGCTACATCAGGCCCTTAATTCGTTTTTAACCACATCGCTTGAAAGGAAGACTGAAATGGAACATGACTGAGTCCCATGGGACTATTGTTGGATTATAGTATGGTACGGGAAAGGCAGAGTTTTATTCAGCCAGGAAACTGTCACATTTGTTATTTCGTTAAGCCAGTTCTCTCTTGTTATCTATCTGCCCATAGTTTTACTATAAAAGGGTAAAACTTCAAGATCCAAAATGCAACTTACTGGTGACTAAAAAGGCCAGTATTGGATGAAGATGTCACCTATGAAGAAGACTTTGCAGCAATGCAGAACAGCAGCTTTTCTGCTTTATTATGATGTAGTTCTGCTGCATAGGCAGCCAACATCATTGAGAGTTCCTGCTTCCTCAAATTTAAGTGAATTGCCCATATCCTGAAAGGTGCTGGTCATTCAATTTTACAATTGCCAACAACACAGTAACCAAAAAGAGTCATGGGGAGAATACTTAACCCAGGCCATTGAGGAACTAGGTATGCAAGATGTCTGGGCCACCAGTTTGGGAAAATCTGTTTTCGATCGTGTAACTAACTCATCAACTTGATCTCTGTCTCTTGTAACAGATAAAAATGACTTCACAAGAAGAAGTAATTCCTGGCCTGTGATAAATTCTTACAAAACATTAAGGCCCTCATTATGAGTTTGGGGGTCCTAGGACCGCCTCCAAAATGGCAGTCCGTCAGCTATAGCAACATTATAAATAATGGTGTGCCTCCTTTTAAACCCTGCTCTATATGCAGGCATTAAAAATACTGCAAAAAATTGTGGAATTACAGGCAATGAAAAGCGCAATGGGTGCTGTTGCACCTGACGCACTGCAACATTGCCGCCAGCTCGCTCATGAGCCCGCGTCAGTGTTGTGGGTATTCGCCTGCTGGCCCAGCAGGAAACTCATAATAGGGCCAGCGGGCTGAAGACCAAACTGGCGGTCTTCCGAACAAACACATTTGGTGGGCAACCTCCACCGCCCGCAAAACTCATAATGAGGCACTAAGTACTCAGGTGTTTCTTTCAGTGCACTTTTTCCAGGCATTAAAGCAGCAGTTCATGTTACATCGACTCAGGTTTATATGCACTAAAGACTTCATTCCAGCTTGGAAAAACAGTTGCAAGATCAAAGTTGCAGTTTATGTGGTTCTAAGCATGAATCGTTAGTTCACATCTTCTGTCCATGCCCGGTGCCTTTGGCAGAAGGGAATAGTTACTGAAACCAAGAGGCAGATTTAAGAACAGTGGTGCTGCACCCAATGCAGCGCCACTTTTCATGCGCCCCTTAGCGCCCCCTAACGCCACCATGTGTGTGCCATAATAAAGATACGGTGCACCATGGCAGTAGTTAGGGAACTAGCGTCCACATTTTTGATGCTAGTTTGGCGCTTTGCAGGATTAGCGTCAACATTTTTGGCGCTAATCCTGCAAAGCACATTGAGGCCCATTATAAGTAATGGTGTGCCTCCTTTTAAACCCTGTTCTGTGCAGGCGTTAAAATACTGCAAAAAATGGTGCAAAGAAATCTTTTAGATTAATTTTCGCCATTTTTTGTTACCCCCTAACGGGAGAACGCCACCCTTGCATGCATCATGCATGGCACTGGCAAGATGTGGAGCAAGGGGTTAAAAAATGGCGCAAGGCATGCATTGGCCACTTTGTAAATATGGCTCAGTGATTTTGGAAGCCTAACTCCACATTAGCGTAAAAAAATGATGCTAATGTGGTGCTAGGCCTTCTTAAAATGTGGCCCACTTTTTTTAAAAATCTGCAAATTCGCTCCTGCAGGCAAGCAGTAATGACATGGCTAAGTGGCAGCTCATTTTCGCTTGTGTGTAAGTGGGTAAAAGTTTGAAAAACACTTTTGAAAAAACAGAGGGGCGAAGGCCATGAAAATCATTGAAATCACTCCTTTTGTAGCTGATACTAACCAATACTGCTTTTAAATAAGAAGGGGGTCGTTGAAGGAGTACGGACAGGCTATTTTTAACAATTCCTTTTTTATATTAGATACAGGCACTTAATTATCCGGTTTAAGGTGGATTGCAATTTATCACAATACAGGGTTTTTATGAGGGTAAAATGGGTCACCTATTTCCTTACAAAATATGGCTAAAATGTGGGATTTTTGTAAACCATTGTTTTTATCGCCTATGATGGTGCTTTTATATTTCCTTTTGTTTTACACCATTGATGAGTACCGGAAATTTATTGTAAGAGTTCTTATTAACTATACAAATAAACTTGATTTTTACTATGGTTGCCAATGGATATCATTCTTCGCATCTTTATTTGGTTATTGGTGGTAGCATTATTCTGTCCATACATCTGATGTCTTTCCTTCAATATTGTGGTCCCTTTATAGATGGAAAACTGTTCGAAGTGGTGAGAGGGAGCAGGAAGTGACACGTAATTATTATACATTGTGTTATGTGTACAGGGGTCAGCGCCTCCATTTCGAACAGCCAGTGCTGACACACAGCCCTCAGAGGCCTATCCACCTATATACATGTTGCCAGGTCTTAGTAGGATAGAGTCTTTTTGCCTGCTTGTTACAACAGTCTAGGGCAGTGGTTCCCAACCTTTTAACTTCTGTGGACCCCTATTTTATCATTACTGGAGCCCAGGGACCCCTACTAAATCTTTATTGGAATCTGATACCCCACCCCCACTGAGTCATTACTGAAAGCTGGGGACCTAATCTGTTCATATTATTTAATTTTCTAAGCAGTCACAGACCCCCTGAGGAGGCTTCATGGACCCCCAGGGGCCCCGGACCACAGGTTGGAACCACTGGTCTAGGGTAATGTATGGTCATCTTTCCTGTGTCTGTTTATATGCTTGAAGTAATTCATCTCAGGTATTTGTGATTTTTTTGCGCACCCCTCTTCATTACAAGGCACCCTCTACCCCTCACCACTCAGCAGTCACAAAGCAGCTTTCCATCACATAGTTATGGCTCTCTTAGCAACAACAGGCCGAAGTCAGTGAACTATGTTGTTACCCTATGGGTACTTGTCCAGCAAACAACCCTCTATATTACTCAGATCAGCCATACCTGTTGATTTCATCACACAGTACAACACTGCATTCCAATACGTCTACATTAACAGTGTTCTTTACTGGATGTCAGTGTTATGACTTTACAACAAGGTTAATTTATTTTCCCTGGTTTACACTTGAGCCTTAGCCAGAGAAAACATTCAGCTAATCTGGCATATTGTTTATTAAAATGCCTCAAATGTGTCTGTTAACAATTTGAAAACGGCACAGTTACTTTACACACAGAGCTGACGTGCTTACTAGGTCCATGCTGAGGTAGCTCGTGCAGACGTTTTATTTTTGCACCATGGGATTTGTAGTGCTGGTTTTACGGTGGGTGAAAGAAGATCGCATTTTGAATATTCAAAGGAAAAACGTAGCCTGGACATGCTTCTCACACATAAACCTGGGTACTTGAGAAATCTGCCAAACATGAGGGTTCCCTGAAAATCACGGATGAAGGAGCAGGACAGGGACTGTATTCAAAGCAAGAAAAACAATCCACCACCGACCATGGTTCCACAAGGACGGAATCCCTCAAAGATATATAAACGCACATCAAGCATTAGTCATATCACAAACAATGCATTGATACAAATGTATATTTTGTTTATTCATATTCATAATTATTCTCAATACCACCATCAATCATAATTAATCAAATAGTAGGACCCAAATACCATACTCCCTAAAAAGTACATCCATTCAAATCACTCTCACATCAGAGTCACTCAATAAAAACTGTTAAATTGACACTAGCAGGACAGTTCTACTCTAGCATCCCCCCACACAAAGAAAGAAAACTTATGAAATCATCATTAACAAATATATTACACAGTGTTGTTATCAAATATTGACTTTTACACTTTTTACGAATTCACAATATCGTTATACTCCAGAGAATTGATTGTAATTTACTAAATGTATCTTTATAGTAACCATCGTCAAAGTCCATAAATTAACTCAGCTCATAATGTGCAAGATCAAAAGAGAAAAAAAGCAAATAATCTTGTCCAGCCAGAGATCGTTCCAACATGTGTTTCGGTGCCACATGACCAACTGGTCATCCTCCTTCTTCAGGACACACAACTGATACACTGTACCCTGTTAAAAACCCCACAAGGGAGATTCTAGTCCTATCTTCAACAAGATCTATAAACCAAAAACTATAAGCAAGTGACTAATAGCATGACCAATAAGCCTACAATGGTAGCTATGGGCCAGATGTAGGTAGGTTTCATTTTGCGAGTTGCAAATTGCGAGTCCCAGTGACTCGCATTTTGCAACTCGCAAAATGAAATGCAGAAAGGTGTCTCAGACACCTTCTGCGACTCGCTATGGGGTCGCAAAGACCCCACCTTATGAATATTAATGAGGTGGGTCGCAGTTTGCGACCCCATAGTGAGTCTAGGCACTCACAGGGATGGTGGCCTGCTGGAGATAGCAGACCACCATGTCTGTGACTGCTTTTAAATAAAGCAGTTTTTTTTCTTCTTTTTGCAGCCCGTTTTCCTTAAAGGAAAACGAGCTGCAAAAAAAAAAAATACCGAAACCATTTAGTTTCAATTTTTCAGAGTAGGCAGTGGTCCATAGTACCACTGCCTGCTCAGAATTTTTTTTTTTTTTTTTTGCATCCACAAAGGGGAAGGGGTCCCAAGGGGACCCCTTCCCTTTTGCGAATGAGTTACCATCCACTTCAAGTGGATGGTAACTGCGAGTTGGTTTGCAACCGCTTTCGCGGTCACAAATCAACTCTACTTTGCGATGCGGTCACAAATAGGAAGGGAACACCCCTTCCTATTTGCGAGTCGGAGTCAAATTTGCGAGTCGGTACCGACTCGCAAAATGTGACTCTGCATCACGGAAGGCCTTTTGCACCTCGCAAACTGCGTTTTTCGCCGTTTGCGAGGCGCAAAAGGCTACCTACATCTGGCGCTATATCCCCAATCCAGCTAGTTGCAAAAGTGAACTCCTGCATTCCTGTGAAACATGCCATCAAAATCAAAATGCACCCAAGCTGTGCGTGGTTTGACAAACAGAGTGGTTAAGATAACTATACATATCACATGGTGACAACCACAACCCACTTACGTTACATGTGACTCTTCTTCATGCTGTCAATATCACAGTCTTATTGTCACAAGAGTATTTTTCCTCAGCACATAATGAAAAGATAGAAAAACAAAAACAAAATAAAAAAAAGAAGAAAAAAATAAATATATATATATTTTTTTAAATAGTCCAAACGTGGCCTCCCCAAAACCATAACTAAAGAGACTCATGTTTGGAAAAAAGGTACCGGGAGGGGAAAAATGTGCATTTCCACAAGGCTCACCTCCAAATGACAAATATAGATGGATCACATCAATTGTTGGCACATATTGCTCTCAGCGATAGATCTGGAACTCTGATAATAGGACGAAGTTAGTCATTGAGATGCGGATGGCATGACCTAAAAAATAGTGTTTGAATATAAATGTAGCGTCCCTCCTCCATAAATTTCTGACAAGCAGAATGAAAAAATATCAGGGTGCATAATGTAGATTTTCCAAATAATTTATGATGGAAAGTCTTAATTTTATTAAAGACACGGAGGCGAGTATTATGCTTTTCTTTTCCTGCTTTATTTTCAATAGCAGCTGCAGTCAAGAACATTAGCCAATCCCAGAAGGATAGCAAAACAGGCTACCAATGGGAAACAATAAGAAACAGAGAACCAATCAAAAATGCGATACCCGTAAAGAATACCAAACCTGACTGCAAGCAGCCCTCTTTTCTTCTGCAAGAAAGTAATGAATAAGATTGAAAAATTGGAAAAACACCAGCTATTATACATATGGCTAAAATTAGAGAGAACAAATCTTGAATCCATTCCAAATGGAAAACAGTATCAGTCTTGAATAAAGGTGGTTGGAAAGAATCCTTAAGCAGCACCGGAGGAGGGATGAAATCTTGTCCCATAGCGGATGGAGTTCGAAGAGGGTTGTTATGAAGAAGTTGTTGTAGCATTTGTAGAAACTATAGGGAGGGAAGAAAAACAAACATAATTATAGTAGATAAGCGGTGGGATAATACTCGCCTGCGTGTCTTTAATAAAATTAAGACTTTCCATCATAAATTATTTGGAAAATATGCATTTTATGTCAAGACCGGCGGCTCATACTATGCTTGGTCAAAGCATATTAATCACAACAGAAAATGCAGTATTAATAGGTTTACAATAGAATATATGAAAGTTGGGTGGCAGAGGACATTCTGAGATCAATAGTTTTTAGCTCATAAACTTTTAAACAGTTACCAACACACAATTGTGGAGTTGGTTTGCACCCTGTCCAAGTAGGGTCCCTTACTCTATTCAGGATAAGGGAGATACCCGCTCAGATAACCCCTGCTCACCCCCTTGGTAGCTTGGCACGAGCAGTCAGGCTCAGCTCAGAAGCAATGTGTAAAGCATTTGCCCATAACACACAGTAACAAGTGAAAACACTACAAAAGGACACCACACCAGTTTTAGAAAAATAGCCAATATTTATCTATATAAAACAAGACCAAATACGATAAAAATCCAACATACAGTAAGAAAAATATGAATTCTGCAAGATTTATTCAAAACTACAGGTCCTTGAGGTCGATAGCTCCACGGCATCATGATCAACAAAACCAACAGTTCAGGCCGGCCGCGGCGTTGCGGGCCAGCTATGGTGTTGGGAAGACCTGCAAACAGTACTTGGATTTGCAGGGCGTCGTGATCCTCACGGTGAGCTCCGGAGAGTGGCGTCACTGATGTTGCGGTGTCGGTTCCGGAGTCGGTGCAGGAGTCGTCGGGCCCTTGAGGTCACACGCGTTGCAGATCGAACTCCAGGCTTATGAAGTCAGGTGCAGCAGCATGGATGGCGTCGGGCTGTGGTGCGAAGCGGGACGATGGGACTTGCGGTGTCCACAGGTCTCGGTGCAGGCAGCGGCTCGGTGACGGCATCCAGCGGTGACGGTGAGACCAGGGCTGCGGTGTGAAGCGGGGTGGTGCGACTTGCGGTGTCCACAGGTCACGGTGCAGGCAGTGTCGTCGTCGTTGCTGAAGCGCTGTGGTCGGGAGGCCCAAACCAGCAGTGCGGGACGGTTCTTCGTGATCCTCACGAGCGGTGTCCACAGGTCACGGTGCAGGCAGGATGCCTGGTGACGACAGAGGAGTCGATGGTGCTGGCGTCGGTGGACCGGGGCTGAGGTGCGGGATGGGACGGTGCTTTGTGTACCTCACGAGCAGTGTCCACAGGCCACGGTGCAGGCAGTGGCGCAGGTGTCAGCAGGAGCGTCGTCGTCGGGGATGCCCAGGCTGCGGGGTGAGCAGGCGATGCCGAAGTACGGGACCCACAGGTTGAGGTGCGAGCAGCGGCTCGGTGAAGTCTTCCGATGCCGGCGTCGGGGAGACCAGGGTTGCGGTGCGAAGCGGGGCAATGCGACTCCGTGTGGCGTTGGCAGGTCGCGGTGCAGGCCAGCGGCATCGTTGGCGGCGTTGCAGTGGGTTCTCCTCTTGAACAGCACAAAACACACAGTTCCCAGTGCTGCAGGTCGAGGAAACTGAAGTCTTTGGTGTCCCTGAGACTTCCAACAGGAGGCAAGCTCTGCTCCAAGCCCTTGGAGAATTTTCTAAAGCAGGACACACAGCAAAGTTCACCCTTTGCACTCTTTTCAGGCAGAACAGCAACTGCAGACCAGTTCAGCAAAGCAACACAGCAAAGGGACAGTACTCCTCCTTCAGCTCTTCAGCTCCTCTCCTGGGCAGAGGTTCCGCTTGATTCCAGAAAGATTCTAAAAGTCTAGGGTTTTGGGTCTTCTTCTTATACCCAGTTCTGCCTTTGAAGTTGCAAAGTCTCAAGTGTTTGCAAGATCCTTCCTTGTCCAGGCCAGGCCCCAGACACTCACCAGGGGGTCGGAGACGGCATTGTGTGAGGGCAGGCACAGTACTTTCAGGGGTGAGTGACCACTCCTCTCCTCCCCTCCAGCAAAGATGGCTAATCAAGATATGCAGGCTACACCCCAGCCCCCTTTGTGTCACTGTCTAGAGGAGAGGTGTGAACAGCCAACTGTCAAACTGACCCAGACGGGGAATCCACAAACAGGCAGAGTCACAGAATGGATTAAGCAAGAAAATAGCTAGTTTCTAAAAGTGGCATTTTCAAACTAACAATCTAAAAACCAACTTCACTAACAGATGTATTTTTAAATTGTGAGCTCAGAGACCCTAAGCTCCACATTTTTATCTGCTCTCAAAAAGAATATGCGCTTTAAGGATATTTAAAGGCAGCCCCCATGTTAACCTATGAGAGAGATAGGCCTTGCACAGTGAAAACCGAATTTTGCAGTATTTCACTGTTAGGACATATAAAACACACTAGTAAATGTCCTACCTTAAACATACACTGCACCCTGCCCATAGGGCTACCTAGGGCCTAACTTAGGGGTGTCTTACATGTAGTAAAAGGGAAGGTTGAGGCCTGGCAAGTGGGTACACTTGCCAAGTCAAATTGGCAGTTTAAAACTGCACACACAGACACTGCAATGGAAGGTCTGAGTCATGTTTATAGGGCTACTAATGTGGGTGGCACAACCAGTGCTGCAGGCCCACTAGTAGCATTTGATTTAGAGGCCCTGGGCACCTCTAGTGCACTTTACTAGTAAATCAAATATGCCAATCATGGATAAAACAATCAACAGTACAATTTCTATAGGGAGCACTTGCACTTTAGCACTGATTAGCAGTGGTAAAGTGCGCAGAGACAATAAACCAGCAAAAGCAGACCTCAAAAAATAGGAGGAAGAAGGCAAAAACTTTGGGGATAACCCTGCAAAAATGGCCATTTAACAGTTGGGGAAGAAAGGGTAAAACACAAAAGAGATACTGGTTTTAGTACGTCTTGAAACGTTAAACAGAACACCTGT
This sequence comes from Pleurodeles waltl, assembly GCF_031143425.1. Lineage (NCBI taxonomy): Eukaryota > Metazoa > Chordata > Amphibia > Caudata > Salamandridae > Pleurodeles > Pleurodeles waltl. The sequence continues at coordinate 555,519,504 of NC_090448.1, forward strand.
AGGAGTAAAATGGCGAGAAGATATATCAAGGGCTCCGACATCTGAAAGACTTTTGATAGAAACTAAACACATTAACATTGTCAATTTAGCAGACAGCATTTTGAGTGACAACAGGTCATTATCCTTCCAATATAAAAACATTTGTAAAACTAGATTGACATCCCACAATTCGCTATATTTGGGTAGAGGAGGATTGGAAAATTTTACTCCCTTTAACAATAGGCAAATGTGAGGATGTTCGCCAACTGGTTTACCATTGATGAAAGGGTGATGTAGAGAAATAGCTGAATGATAGAGATTGATAGTTCTGTAAGATTTTCCGGAACTAGCCTGAAAGGCAAGAAAATTAGCTATTATGATGATATCTGCTGAAAAGGGATTACTAGATTTTCCCAGACACCAGCCGGACCAAATTGACCATGCAGAATTGAATGCCTTAGATGTGCCTGGGGCCCATGATTTGTTGATATAGGAAGAAGCTTTGATCGAAATTCCTGGATAGTAAATTGACGACTTGTAACCTTCTAGGCTGAAAGAAGAAGGGACTTATTGAGAACCAGATCGTGGGGAAGATTTTGTATGTTGAGAAGGAGAGTGGGAAAGGAATGGAGGAGGAATGGGAAATCCATAGTTAATTCGAGGAGCGGAGGGAACCAGACCTGGGACTGCCAAAATGGCACAACTAGAACTATGGTGGCCATCTGACGACGTACCTGGGCAAGAACTATGTTGATCATGAGGAATGGGGGAAGGCAGAAGGGGTTGAGACTGACCAATCTTGGACGAAAGCATCTGTTGCTAAAGCTTGAGGATCCGGTCTCTAACTGAAGAATTGGAGAAGTTGTGCGTTCAGACGAGAGGCAAAGAGATCTATATGGAGAGGACCCCATTTGTGGTAAAGCAAGTTTGTAGGAAGTTGGCTCTGTATGTGCTATTTCAAAGTAAGGAATAGCATGCACAGAGTCCAAGGGTTCCCCTTAGAGGTAAAATAGTGGTAAAAATAGATAATACTAATGCTCTATTTTGTGGTAGTGTGGTCGAGCAGTAGGCTTATCCAAGGAGTAGTGTTAAGCATTTGTTGTACATACACATAGACAATAAATGAGGTACACACACTCAGAGACAAATCCAGCCAATAGGTTTTGTTATAGAAAAATATCTTTTCTTAGTTTATTTTAAGAACCACAGGTTCAAATTTAACATGTAATATCTTGTTTGAAAGGTATTGCAGGTAAGTACATTAGGAACTTTGAATCATTTCAATTGCATGTATACTTTTCAAGTTATTCACAAATAGCTATTTTAAAAGTGGACACAGTGCAATTTTCACAGTTCCTGGGGGAGGTAAGTTTTGGTTAGTTTTACCAGGTAAGTAAGACACTTACAGGGTTCAGTTCTTGGTCCAAGGTAGCCCACCGTTGGGGGTTCAGAGCAACCCCAAAGTCACCACACCAGCAGCTCAGGGCCGGTCAGGTGCAGAGTTCAAAGTGGTGCCCAAAACGCATAGGCTAGAATGGAGAGAAGGGGGTGCCCCGGTTCCGGTCTGCTTGCAGGTAAGTACCCGCGTCTTCGGAGGGCAGACCAGGGGGGTTTTGTAGGGCACCGGGGGGGACACAAGTCCACACAGAAATTTCACCCTCAGCAGCGCGGGGGCGGCCGGGTGCAGTGTAGAAACAGGCGTCGGGTTCGCAATGTTAGTCAATGAGAGATCTCGGGATCTCTTCAGCGCTGCAGGCAGGCAAGGGGGGGATTCCTCGGGGAAACCTCCACTTGGGCAAGGGAGAGGGACTCCTGGGGGTCACTTCTCCAGTGAAAGTCCGGTCCTTCAGGTCCTGGGGGCTGCGGGTGCAGGGTCTCTCCCAGGCGTCGGGACTTTAGGTTCAAAGAGTCGCGGTCAGGGGAAGCCTCGGGATTCCCTCTGCAGGCGGCGCTGTGGGGGCTCAGGGGGGACAGGTTTTGGTACTCACAGTATCAGAGTAGTCCTGGGGTCCCTCCTGAGGTGTTGGGTCGCCACCAGCCGAGTCGGGGTCGCCGGGTGCAGTGTTGCAAGTCTCACGCTTCTTGCGGGGAGCTTGCAGGGTTCTTTAAAGTTGCTGGAAACAAAGTTGCAGCTTTTCTTGGAGCAGGTCCGCTGTCCTCGGGAGTTTCTTGTCTTTTCGAAGCAGGGCAGTCCTCAGAGGATGTCGAGGTCGCTGGTCCCTTCGGAAGGCGTCGCTGGAGCAGGATCTTTGGAAGGCCGGAGACAGGCCGGTGAGTTTCTGGAGCCAAGGCAGTTGTCGTCTTCTGGTCTTCCGCTGCAGGGGTTTTTCAGCTAGGCAGTCCTTCTTCTTGTAGTTGCAGGAATCTAATTTTCTAGGGTTCAGGGTAGCCCTTAAATACTAAATTTAAGGGCGTGTTTAGGTCTGGGGGGTTAGTAGCCAATGGCTACTAGCCCTGAGGGTGGGTACACCCTCTTTGTGCCTCCTCCCAAGGGGAGGGGGTCACAATCCTAACCCTATTGGGGGAATCCTCCATCTGCAAGATGGAGGATTTCTAAAAGTTAGAGTCACTTCAGCTCAGGACACCTTAGGGGCTGCCCTGACTGGCCAGTGACTCCTCCTTGTTGCTTTCTTTGTTCCCTCCAGCCTTGCCGCCAAAAGTGGGGGCCGTGGCCGGAGGGGGCGGGCAACTCCACTAAGCTGGAGTGCCCTGCTGGGCTGTGACAAAGGGGTGAGCCTTTGAGGCTCACCGCCAGGTGTCACAGCTCCTGCCTGGGGGAGGTGTTAGCATCTCCACCCAGTGCAGGCTTTGTTACTGGCCTCAGAGTGACAAAGGCACTCTCCCCATGGGGCCAGCAACATGTCTCTAGTGTGGCAGGCTGCTGGAACCAGTCAGCCTACACAGCTAGTTGGTTAAGTTTCAGGGGGCACCTCTAAGGTGCCCTCTGGGGTGTATTTTGCAATAAAATGTACACTGGCATCAGTGTGCATTTATTGTGCTGAGAAGTTTGATACCAAACTTCCCAGCTTTCAGTGTAGCCATTATGGTGCTGTGGAGTTCGTGTAAAACAGACTCCCAGACCATATACTCTTATGGCTACCCTGCACTTACAATGTCTAAGGTTTTGCTTAGACACTGTAGGGGCACAGTGCTCATGCACTGGTACCCTCACCTATGGTATAGTGCACCCTGCCTTAGGGCTGTAAGGCCTGCTAGAGGGGTGTCTTACCTATACTGCATAGGCAGTGAGAGGCTGGCATGGCACCCTGAGGGGAGTGCCATGTCGACTTACTCATTTTGTTCTCACCAGCACACACAGGCTTGTAAGCAGTGTGTCTGTGCTGAGTGAGGGGTCTCTAGGGTGGCATAAGACATGCTGCAGCCCTTAGAGACCTTTCTTGGCATCAGGGCCCTTGGTACTAGAAGTACCAGTTACAAGGGACTTATCTGAATGCCAGGGTGTGCCAATTGTGGATACAATGGTACATTTTAGGTGAAGGAACACTGGTGCTGGGGCCTGGTTAGCAGGGTCCCAGCACACTTCTCAGTCAAGTCAGCATCAGTATCAGGCAAAAAGTGGGGGGTAACTGCAACAGGGAGCCATTTCTTTACACAAGCCCCCCCCAGCCCACAGGCCAGGAGACTCAGCCAACGCTGGAAGAGTCTTCCTAGTCTGTCAGGCGAGGAAGAGTAGAGGAAATGGCTGGTTTGTTGCAGGGCCTACTCTGCCTTACATCCTCCTGTTCAGGTCATTCCCTCTGGGGAACTGACCCACTTCCACAGTGATAGGACCTAGTCTGAACTGCCTCTTGTCTGTGCTTTTTATGTCTTCACCCATTCTCTCTATTTTGAGGTCAGAGGTATCCACCTCTGCTAATCTTATCTTAGCCAGGGTCACCCCTAGCTTACCCAAAGAGGTTACCCAGAGCTGGAGTAACCCCACCATGACCAACAGGGTCAGGGGGCCTAACTTGTTATTTGGCATGGGGTCAGACCACCATGCCAAGGATAGTGCAGCCATAAAGGCTAACACCCAGCAGAGGCCACTGACAGCTGTCAGTGCCCAGAACCACACCTTTAGCTCTTCACCTACAAGGGAAGGGGCTAAGTTACAGGCTTTTTTGGGTTCAGGGTGCCTGTCTGCTGTATTAGAGTGGGGGGTTACCACATCTTGTAGTAAACACCCTTCTTCCACTCTTTCTTCTGTTAGCTGAGGAGCCACCCACTCAGGCTTAACAGTTGCCTGACTAGCCAGGACTTCTTGTGGGTCAGGTTGGACTTTATCAGAGCCATTTTTGGAGTTCTCCCCTACTGGAGCAGAATCTCCTTGGCTTGCTGGAACCTTGGCTAAAGGTTGTCCACCTTTCCTACTCTGTTTCCTTTTCTTTTTCCTCTGGGGCCTACTTGCATTTACTGCAGAGGCAGGCACTCCAGAATCCTTGGGAGAGGACTGGCCCTGGACCAGTTCTTCTCTTAGGCTCTGACTAACCTCTGGGTAGTCATTTCCAAGGAGACAATCAAGGGGGAGGTCTGTACTGACTACCACCCTTCTCCAGCTAAAAGTTCCACCCACTTCTATGGGCACAAGAGCCACAGGCCTATTAGTGACCCTGTCTGGGCTAACTCTTACTCTGGCCATCTCACCTGGGATGTACTGGTTTGAGAGCACCAGCCTGTCATGCACAATAGTGTGACTGGCACAAGTGTCTCTCAGGGCAGTGGCTGGGATTCCATTCACCTGTAGGTGGTGGAAGTGTCTACTTCCCTCTGGAATCTCCAACTCACCTGTTGGGCCCATTTTCCAGTTGAAAGCTATGAAGACCTCCTCATCTGAGGAGTCATCTCCAATGGCTACACTGGTTACCCCTGGAATTTTGTTCTGGGGTTTGTTTTTGGGACAAGAAGTGTCCTTGGTGTGGTGCCCAGACTGTTTACAGTTGTGGCACCATGCCTTAGTGGCATCCCAGTTCTTACCCTGGTACCCACCTTTGTTTTGGGTTGTGTCTTGGGGCCCACCCACCTGTTCTGGTTTTTGGGGGCCTACAGAGGACTCTTTTTCTTTGTTTCTAGTGTCACCCACTTTCTCCTGGGGAGTTTTTGTAACCCCTTTCTTTTGGTCACCCCCAGTGGAAGTTTTGGTTACCCTAGTCTTGACCCAGTGGTCTGCCTTCTTTCCCAATTCTTGGGGAGAAATTGGACCTAGGTCTACCAGATACTGATGCAACTTTTCATTGAAGCAGTTACTTAAAATGTGTTCTTTCATAAACAAATTATAAAGCCCAACATAGTCACACACTTCATTTCCAGTTAACCAACCATCTAGTGTTTTTACTGAGTAGTCTACAAAATCAACCCAGGTCTGGCTCGAGGATTTTTGAGCCCCCCTGAATCTAATTCTATACTCCTCAGTGGAGAATCCAAAGCCCTCAATCAGGGTACCCTTCATGAGGTCATAAGATTCTGCATCTTTTCCAGAGAGTGTGAGGAGTCTATCCCTACACTTTCCAGTGAACATTTCCCAAAGGAGAGCACCCCAGTGAGATCTGTTTACTTTTCTGGTTACACAAGCCCTCTCAAAAGCTGTGAACCATTTGGTGATGTCATCACCATCTTCATATTTTGTTACAATCCCTTTGGGGATTTTTAGGATGTCAGGAGAATCTCTGACCCTATTTAAGTTGCTGCCACCATCGATGGGACCTAGGCCCATCTCTTTTCTTTCCCTTTCTATGGCTAGGAGCTGCTTTTCCAAAGCCAATCTTTTGACCATCCTGGCTAACAGGGGGTCATCTTCACTGGAGTTATCCTCAGTGATTTCAGAGGTGTTGGTCTCTCCTGTGAGGGAACCAGCATCTCTGACTATTATTTTTGGAGTTAGGGTTTGAGGGACCCTGTTCTCCCTAGATAGGACTGGTAGGGGGGAATTGTCCTCCAAGTCACTATCCTCTTCCTCTGAGTTGTCACCCTCAGAGGGGTTGGCCTTTTCAAACTCTGCCAAAAGCTCCTGGAGCTGTATTTTGGTAGGTTTGGGGCCCATTGTTATTTTCTTTATTTTACAGAGTGACCTTAGCTCCCTCATCTTAAGATGGAGGTAAGGTGTGGTGTCGAGTTCCACCACAGTCACATCTGTGCTAGACATTTTGCTTCTAAAAGTTGGAATACTTTTTAAGAATCTACAACTGGTTCTAGAATCTAATTCAAACTTTTACAAACTTTTAAACTCTAAAAGAAATGCTAAACAGGATCTAACACAAGGCCCTAGCAGGACTTTTAAGAATTTAGAAAACTTTTCAAATTGCAAAAATCAATTTCTAATGACAATTTTGGAATTTGTCGTGTGATCAGGTATTGGCTGAGTAGTCCAGCAAATGCAAAGTCTTGTACCCCACCGCTGATCCACCAATGTAGGAAGTTGGCTCTGTATGTGCTATTTCAAAGTAAGGAATAGCATGCACAGAGTCCAAGGGTTCCCCTTAGAGGTAAAATAGTGGTAAAAATAGATAATACTAATGCTCTATTTTGTGGTAGTGTGGTCGAGCAGTAGGCTTATCCAAGGAGTAGTGTTAAGCATTTGTTGTACATACACATAGACAATAAATGAGGTACACACACTCAGAGACAAATCCAGCCAATAGGTTTTGTTATAGAAAAATATCTTTTCTTAGTTTATTTTAAGAACCACAGGTTCAAATTTAACATGTAATATCTTGTTTGAAAGGTATTGCAGGTAAGTACATTAGGAACTTTGAATCATTTCAATTGCATGTATACTTTTCAAGTTATTCACAAATAGCTATTTTAAAAGTGGACACTTAGTGCAATTTTCACAGTTCCTGGGGGAGGTAAGTTTTGGTTAGTTTTACCAGGTAAGTAAGACACTTACAGGGTTCAGTTCTTGGTCCAAGGTAGCCCACCGTTGGGGGTTCAGAGCAACCCCAAAGTCACCACACCAGCAGCTCAGGGCCGGTCAGGTGCAGAGTTCAAAGTGGTGCCCAAAACGCATAGGCTAGAATGGAGAGAAGGGGGTGCCCCGGTTCCGGTCTGCTTGCAGGTAAGTACCCGCGTCTTCGGAGGGCAGACCAGGGGGGTTTTGTAGGGCACCGGGGGGGACACAAGTCCACACAGAAATTTCACCCTCAGCAGCGCGGGGGCGGCCGGGTGCAGTGTAGAAACAGGCGTCGGGTTCGCAATGTTAGTCAATGAGAGATCTCGGGATCTCTTCAGCGCTGCAGGCAGGCAAGGGGGGGATTCCTCGGGGAAACCTCCACTTGGGCAAGGGAGAGGGACTCCTGGGGGTCACTTCTCCAGTGAAAGTCCGGTCCTTCAGGTCCTGGGGGCTGCGGGTGCAGGGTCTCTCCCAGGCGTCGGGACTTTAGGTTCAAAGAGTCGCGGTCAGGGGAAGCCTCGGGATTCCCTCTGCAGGCGGCGCTGTGGGGGCTCAGGGGGGACAGGTTTTGGTACTCACAGTATCAGAGTAGTCCTGGGGTCCCTCCTGAGGTGTTGGGTCGCCACCAGCCGAGTCGGGGTCGCCGGGTGCAGTGTTGCAAGTCTCACGCTTCTTGCGGGGAGCTTGCAGGGTTCTTTAAAGTTGCTGGAAACAAAGTTGCAGCTTTTCTTGGAGCAGGTCCGCTGTCCTCGGGAGTTTCTTGTCTTTTCGAAGCAGGGCAGTCCTCAGAGGATGTCGAGGTCGCTGGTCCCTTCGGAAGGCGTCGCTGGAGCAGGATCTTTGGAAGGCCGGAGACAGGCCGGTGAGTTTCTGGAGCCAAGGCAGTTGTCGTCTTCTGGTCTTCCGCTGCAGGGGTTTTTCAGCTAGGCAGTCCTTCTTCTTGTAGTTGCAGGAATCTAATTTTCTAGGGTTCAGGGTAGCCCTTAAATACTAAATTTAAGGGCGTGTTTAGGTCTGGGGGGTTAGTAGCCAATGGCTACTAGCCCTGAGGGTGGGTACACCCTCTTTGTGCCTCCTCCCAAGGGGAGGGGGTCACAATCCTAACCCTATTGGGGGAATCCTCCATCTGCAAGATGGAGGATTTCTAAAAGTTAGAGTCACTTCAGCTCAGGACACCTTAGGGGCTGTCCTGACTGGCCAGTGACTCCTCCTTGTTGCTTTCTTTGTTCCCTCCAGCCTTGCCGCCAAAAGTGGGGGCCGTGGCCGGAGGGGGCGGGCAACTCCACTAAGCTGGAGTGCCCTGCTGGGCTGTGACAAAGGGGTGAGCCTTTGAGGCTCACCGCCAGGTGTCACAGCTCCTGCCTGGGGGAGGTGTTAGCATCTCCACCCAGTGCAGGCTTTGTTACTGGCCTCAGAGTGACAAAGGCACTCTCCCCATGGGGCCAGCAACATGTCTCTAGTGTGGCAGGCTGCTGGAACCAGTCAGCCTACACAGCTAGTTGGTTAAGTTTCAGGGGGCACCTCTAAGGTGCCCTCTGGGGTGTATTTTGCAATAAAATGTACACTGGCATCAGTGTGCATTTATTGTGCTGAGAAGTTTGATACCAAACTTCCCAGCTTTCAGTGTAGCCATTATGGTGCTGTGGAGTTCGTGTAAAACAGACTCCCAGACCATATACTCTTATGGCTACCCTGCACTTACAATGTCTAAGGTTTTGCTTAGACACTGTAGGGGCACAGTGCTCATGCACTGGTACCCTCACCTATGGTATAGTGCACCCTGCCTTAGGGCTGTAAGGCCTGCTAGAGGGGTGTCTTACCTATACTGCATAGGCAGTGAGAGGCTGGCATGGCACCCTGAGGGGAGTGCCATGTCGACTTACTCATTTTGTTCTCACCAGCACACACAGGCTTGTAAGCAGTGTGTCTGTGCTGAGTGAGGGGTCTCTAGGGTGGCATAAGACATGCTGCAGCCCTTAGAGACCTTTCTTGGCATCAGGGCCCTTGGTACTAGAAGTACCAGTTACAAGGGACTTATCTGAATGCCAGGGTGTGCCAATTGTGGATACAATGGTACATTTTAGGTGAAGGAACACTGGTGCTGGGGCCTGGTTAGCAGGGTCCCAGCACACTTCTCAGTCAAGTCAGCATCAGTATCAGGCAAAAAGTGGGGGGTAACTGCAACAGGGAGCCATTTCTTTACAAAGTTGAAGATGGATGGATGAAGTTTCCAATTGCTGGAATCTAAGAGATGGCGTGAGTACCAATCTGCTACTGTATTGAGAGAACCTGGCAGAAATTCTGCTTGAACTGAGATTTTCAGATGAAGGCAACATTCCCAGAAACCTTTGGCTAGTCCACCAAAGGTTTGGATCTTGTACCGCCCAGATGATTTATGTATTTGTCTGCAGTGAGATTGTCCATGCGAAGAAGTACTGTTTTTTGTGAAACCTCTGATCGCAAAGGAGCATGCAAGCATTTCTAAACAATTGATGTGCAATGAAGACTCCTGTGGATATTTGACCACACCTTGCACCCCAACCTGTTAGGCTTGCATCAGATTCTAATACAAAGATAGTCTTGCCGTTCCAAGCGTCTAGGTGGTTGAAGTTATGTACGCGATTCTTGATCTAGGTGGATAGAATTTGAATAAACAAGACCCTTGCACAAATGTCGGATTTTCAATCTTTGGAGGTCGTGTTTATGAAGGGGACCTGGGAAGAACGCTTGAATCGAACAGGAAAGAAGACCTACAAGCCTTGCTAGAGACCTTAGGGAGAGAGAAGTCTTCCGTAAAGATTGTATTAGTTCCGATTTTATGGATTTGATTTTTGGTTTCGGCAATTGAAGGGTGCCTTGAGTGGAATTTATGAGGAATCCTAGAAACTCTGCGGATTGGGAAGAAATTAGGATAGATTTTGAGTTGTTGATGATGAAACCCAAGTCCGACAGAAGTGAAGAAGTGTAAGAGAGCTTTTTTGAGAAGAGTGTTTACATTTTGATGCATGAGAAGGATGTCGTCCAGATAAATGATCAATCTGATACCTTGGGCTCTGAGATGAGCAACCACTGGTTTCATTAACTTGGTAAAACACCAAGGTGCTGAGGAAAGCCCGAAAGGAAGACAAGTAAATTGATAGATTTGGTGCTGCCATTAGAATTGAAGAAATTTCCTGTGAGCATGATGGATAGGGACAGTCAGGTAAGCGTCTTGGAGATCGAGACGAACCATCCAATCGTTCAATAGAAGAGCGTCCCTGAGATGAAGAATCGTCTCCATTTTGAAATTACGATAGACAACAAATTGGTTGAATTGTTTGAGGTTTTTGTTTTTCTTGATAACTAGAAATATGGAACTTTAAAATCCTGACGGGTGAAGGTGGGAAAGCTGAATGGCGTGTTTGTGTAGAAGAGTTTGGATCTCTAAGGAAATCGGAGCTGACATGTCTTTGGAGAATTTTAGAGGGGGGAAGGACATTTGAAAAGGAGTTTTGTAAAATTCTATGGAATAACCTTGAACTGTGTTGAGGACCCAAGGGTCTGAAGTGATGTTCTTTTAGACGACTCCCTACCGAAAGATGGCCAAAATGTGGGCTTACCTGAGGGCTGGTAGGTTTTGGTCTTATGTTGATTTCTGCCTCTGAAGCCTCTTGATCTTTGGGGGTAGAATTGAGGTCGGAATTCTTGTTGTGATGTGTTATAGGAGCCTCTGTAGCCTTGGTATCTGGCAAAACGGCTGGTAAAGCGACTCCTTCCTCTACCGGCCCAGGCAAAAACCCAGGCGTTAAAGACTTTTTGGAGAGATTGCTGTGCTTTGTCAAGCGACACAAACATTGTGACATATTTACTTAATTCCTTAATGAAGGAATCGCCGAACAATAAACTATCAGCTTTGGGGCCTGGATCCATAACGGCGAGGTTAGCAAGTTTAGAGTCCAAATTGAGAAGGAGACCTTTGCGTCTCTCATGGGTCATAGTGGAGTTTGCATTCCCTAGTAAACAGAAAGCTAGTTGGCTCCAAAGTGAAAGTTCTTCAGGATCAATCGACTCATTTTGTAACCTGAAGGATTCTGCCATATCAAAAATGTGAGCTAAAGAACACTATATCCAGCAGTTTGTCTTGACAGACTGACCAAGCCCTATCAACACCTTTACGAGGGTCTTTTCCGAATTTGGAGCCGAAAATAATCATGGAGGGATCAATGGCCGGGGTAGAAGTAATGTAGAGTGGAAGAGAAGAGAAGGTCTGGGACATTCAGAATGAAGTTTAGCATGAATCTGCTTATCAAGCAGAAGGCGTAGCTTGGCCACAATATAATCTGCGACATGCTGTGAAGGAGGCCATTCTGTGGAACTAGGATGGTGGATTAGTTTGGGATCGAACATGGAATTCCTTTAAGCGTCCAGAATAGGCATGGAGAAGAATGAATCTGCTGGAGAATTTTTTTATTTTTATTTGGTAGGAGGACCATTCCAAAAATCAGAATTGCTAGCATTGTCCGCATCTTTATCTGAATCAGTGTCCTCAATGTCATCATCAGTATCTTTTATATTATCAATCACAATCTTGTGATCCGAGAGCAAGTGATTTGTTGTTGCTTTACTCTTAGAGCCCAAAGATTTCCCCTCCTTACTATGAGGCCTGTGAGGAACTTCGTCCTCCGTGTTGTGTGAGGAAGACTCATTATTCAAAAGCACAGAGGTTAAATTGGAGTGAGTATCTTGAGAAGCCTCTGTGGCTTTGCACTTTCTGCTTTACCACACAGATAGGGCCAAATGAGATTGTGATAAACAGGATGGCACAGTATTTTCCAGCTGTTTACATATTTTAGTCATAGAGGCAGATACTGCCTTTGCCACAGAGGATCTAATGAATTTGTTTAAACTGGCTGAAAAATCCTCATTGTTGTCACTGTTTTTCTCAAAGAACAAGGAAAAATCCATTATAATGATAAAACAATTTACAAACTGGCAAAAACGAGGTTAAAATTGAAGGAGGACGTCCCAGGACTAAGGGGCGTGTAGACAAGGAGAAAAACTGCCAACCAGAATGAAGAGAAAAGGACGCCGCGTCTCCTGAAGAAAAGACAACCAGCAGATAGGCTGAATTGTATATGCATGAGCCGGGAGACGTCGAACGAGGACCAGAGGGCTAAAAGTAGACGCACGCTGAAGCAGGGTGTGAGGGAAATGATGAACACGGTATGCGTAGGGAGAACGGTTGTGTCGACCACAAAGAGCAGAAAACGGGGGGGGGGGGAATCCCAGAGACGAGGAAAATATATAAACGCGCTCACACGAGTATTCGGGGATGACTTGAACAAAATGATCGTTAAACATATATAGAGGTCGTATGTTTACAAATACAAATAGCAATGTGCGCAATAAAAGATATACTTATCTTGACTGTGAGCAGCAAGAAAAGAGGGCTGCTTGCAGTCAAATTTGATATTCTTTACGTGTATCGCGTTTTTGATTGATTCTCTGTTTCTTACTGTTTCCCATTGGTAGCCTGTTTTGCTATCCTTCTGGGATTGGCTAACGTTCTTGACTGCAGCTGCTATTGAAAATAAAGCAGGAAAAGAAAAGCATAATATGAGCCTCGGGTCTTGACATAAAATTCCCAGACATCTCACACAGAACTACAAATACCAATCGCGGTGCGAGCGCTAACCCGCAAACTGTTCCGAAGAATCCCTATTACTTGTCCTGTCACGCCAACGCTGTTTTATGCTGTTACTATTCCTCATACAAAGAGCAGTATTCTCTTCAAATGTCTCCCCGATGGACACACCCTCATCATATTCTTATAACCCTGTTAGGCTCAATTCGAGCAGACCGCCACAATAACGTGCATCCAAACTGAAAAACCTATAAAGAAATAAAAGAGAGACTAAACGAACACCTCTCAGCTGACTTATCGTAAAGATCCAAAGTCCTAATGAAGCGCGATAGCCATATTGGTGGAGTGCTAAAAGTACAAGCCTTAAATCTTTAGCTAGAGGGTGAACATCAGATCGTATTCTATATTTATACTATAGGGGCACCGGAAAGAACCAATTGTATGTTCGCTAAAGACCAATATTATTACCTGAAAGTAAACCAGTCCCATACCGAAAATGTTTACACGAGGTAAATATTACTAAACTGGTTCCTTTCAATTAACTGCTCGTAAATTCAGGATGCAAACCGTAAGGATGTCAATGACACGTATAATCCTAGTGAGGAATCTGACAATGTCATCTCAAAAATTGCATAGCAGCAGCTAAGCCCAACACACATGCCAGTTATCTGATCCGACTTTTTTCACATCTGGGCCAAGCATAAAATACATACTTTTCATTAATTATTTTTGTTTAATTTTTTTGGGATATGTAATATTTTAAATGAATATTTATGTATGTTTCAGGCCATCAGTATACATGCTCTCTCCAAATCCTCTTTTTTTTTCAGATGTAACGCTTCTTTTTCCCACTTTAGAATTGTGGTGTTTATCACTTTGACTCTGAAATTTCTACTACAGTGACTTGCAGCCACATTTAAACAAGGTGTCTTTAGGCTATATTGCTGCCTTTGGTGAGACCTAATCGCTGTATATAATACTGAGTCATGTTAACAGTGACAAAGAGAGATTTGAGTTGTGTGTTAGCCAAAAATGACAATTGTCAAGATATGTTGTTTTGAATAAAGAGACATTTCTGTAATTCCTGGATAATATTCTCATCTGTAGTTTGAGTCCACTTTCCCTCCTATAATCTCTTTATTGGATTACAATGGCCTGTGTTGGTAACAAAAGAGATTCATATTTTATTATTTCATATTTCAGTTTGCATTAACAATTTTGCAATTGAATTGTCGTAGTTGGACTCTTGCTCTAGGCGTCACTGCTGATTTAGGGATGACAGCACTTTTGTTTGTGGCTGACTAAGCCAATCCTACAACAAGTCGCAACTGTCGGCCCAACCCTCCGGCCCACAAGCAGTACCTCACCTAAAATCCAAACAGTAAAAGGTGAGTTCTGGCAGTCTTTAGGGATGGACTCAAGAGTGCAACATCTCAGGGGAGTCGTGGTGGAACGGAGATTACCCTTTGATCACATGAGCAACAAGTCTCAGTTACACACAGGCAATGAAAGAGATGCAGGAAGGGTTTTACTAGATATATTAAAAAGACTGCAATCTGACATAAAATACATGAACTGCAATGAGTAGGATAATGCACAGTGCAAGAAGCATAATTGTGAAAATGAGAGTCATGAACACAAATACCCCACCATCTTGCAATAATCATAAGATGTAATATAGGCCCTAATACCCTAGCATGGAAAACCTAATCTCTAACCTAAAGAGAGCTACATGTCATGAACCTAATCTGCCAGTACCCTGTCCATGGGAAGTGCCCCCACACCCTTATTACCTTGGAATGAGGCCCCTAGGTCAGACTCAGTGGGGACAAGAAGGCTGTGTCTACATCAAGGCGACGTGTAGCATAGATAGAGTTGATGGCATCTGGTAGGAATCCCTCTGATAACCTTGTCTGCGTGAGATGTATTTATACAGATCTTGTAGGATACCTGACCCAGGTATGTTCCAAAACAATAGATAAGGAGGTATGCTTGAGGCAGCAATTATATAAACAATTCCCACCAAAAGCACATTATGTCCCTGTCACACGTAAGTGGGAAAGGGACATGATGTGAATACGTACGTATATCACTTGTCTTTGACGCTGAAAGTGACGCCTTCACCGAGTGGCACAGATAACGTGAAATCAAAACATTTTCCTAACTATAAACATAGCAGCCATCTTGGAAGAAATAATTAAATAAATGTGCTAAAATAGAGCAGGCTAAGTAGGTTAAAGGTCACTGGGTGACAGGGGCACAGGTCTGCAAGCCAGAAAGCTAAGCAAATTCCTGATTCCCAATAAAACTAAATAGGATCCACTACACCCTCCCCATTGCCGGAACAAGTGTGACGCCATAATGATGACACCGGAGAAGGTGCATGAACCCAAGCTGAAGTTCTCTGAACTAAAACAAGCTAAAATCCTATTAAATGTTATTAAAATCTTATTAAAACTACTTAAAAATAGCTAAAACATATGAAGAGATAAAATGACGACCACGACAAGCACAGCAGATCAAAGTTAATTTGATCAAAAGGCAAATTTTGGCATAGCGTTTAAAACTCTGGAATAAAGCCAATGGTCAAATTTATTTAACAATAATAGTGTTCTTTGGGGTATGTCTCTGAAGTCACTGAAAGGAAGGGCATCCAGGAACAAATCCACATCGTCGGATGTCAGATCGAATTGATGACAGGATTGTCAGACAGACCCATGGAACAGTAGTGCACAGCAGCCTCAAGTGCAGGATCACGCACGAGGGCAGCATCATCCAAAGGGCTTGAAGGATCCAGACAGTTCTCCAAGGGTGGCTCATGAATGGCCTCACGAATCAGCCTCAGTTTCATGGGGCACAACTGTGAATGAACCCTCATTGGGAACATTATCTTTTCTTGGTTCAGAGGAGGCACTGGTGGAATAGCAAGGCACACCAAAGGTAGATGCACGAAGAGACACCAGGTGCAAGAAAGATTGCTTGCACACACCATAAGTCTGGTCGGAATGACAGTGACCAATCATGCTCCAGTTCTTCCTGCAACGGACCACCAAAGAACTGCACCATGCGATCATGGCACAGCTGGGCTGGTGGTAGTAGCTCCATCACTCCGCTTACCTGGGAAGGCACAACCACTGCATATCAGGAACAGCAGCACCAGCACCAGTATTGCGCCAATCAATGCCAAAGTCACAGAAAAGTTGCCAAACGCACTTAAAAAGAGTGAATGGATGGCTAAAGGAATGACTCTGAAGACAGTTTGGAAGATGGAAACAAATCCAGACCCAACAGCCTTAAAGAGGTGCACAATCCCCGTAGTGCTTGAAGAGTTGAATATTCTGGATACCAGATCTCAAAAGTGCTTTGGGAAGTTGGTATTTAATAGGGATTGTATCTCTGCTGATGATCTTGCTATCTGGAGAGCATACGTCTCTCTAGATTATGTCAATGCCACTTGTTTTTGAAACAGTAACGTCTTTAGTCTGCTCAGCTTGTCATAATTTACATTAGTAGTATCAATATGGGGCCACATTTTTGCTCCTGTTATCTCTTGTGTGGGGGGAATAGAACACGCCCACAACAAGTTACAATCTTAGAGACTGAAATTGCGTAGGCAATTCCTCATCTCATACCGCAACAGCTCTGTTTGTTCAGGACCACAAAACTTCCATTCAAAAGTATACAAATGCTGGATGAATCAGCGGGACGGGAGTGCCCTTCAGAAAACAGGCCAAGTTTGCAACCCCCACATTGCAAAGGCCATGAAGGGACACCTGTTTGCAAATCATTGAATGGTTAATAGTAGTCTCACGTTCGCTTCCGCTGAGAAAGACCTTGGTTTTGACGTTCAGATATTTGTGTTCAAAGGGCAACTCCCACTCTTCTTTAATATAGATATCTCCTAACCGCTCGTATCTGCCCACCGCAAAATGTTTCAAACATTTTGTGAAACGAAAGATGGAAACTGAAATATTCCTAGCCTCAGTGTCAGAAAGGCTAGATTTTATTAAAGACACGGAGACAAGTATTATGCCTAACTTTTCTTACTTTATTAAATAGCAGCCAAGAAACTACAAATCCCATAAACCCTGGGTGAAAAACCATAGAACAACATCACAATGGGGCTGACCAATCCAACGTCGAGCCTCCACATAACAATCTTGATTGAGAGCAACAAGCACTCTTTTCTTGCAGTAGTCAGTCCAACGTAGGATCTGAGAGGAACCATAGAACAATATATAAGGACAGAATAGTGGAGAAGAAATCCTTGCAGAAATCCATGAGGAACTGAGAGGAAAAAAATGTTGAGAAAGAACTTGCGCACAAAGAGAGGCCAGGAGAAACTGGAAGAAGATCAACCGGAAGCGGCGGAGTTGGTTGAAGACGTGGCCACTGCAGAAAAGAAACAGGGAGGGTTGAAAGAAATGTGGTGGGATAATACTCGCCTCTTTGTCTTTAATAAAATTTAGCCTTTCTGACACCAAGCCTAGGAAAATCTCAATTTTATTACAAGACTGGAGGCTCATATTATGCTTGTTTAAAGCAATGAAATAACAGTGTCCAGTGAATGCTCAACAGGTTTACAATAAAAAGTTATAAACTCACTAACGTTTGACCAATCTGCAGATCTGAGGATATCATGTAAACTAGCCCCTGCCCAGAAGGCTTGAGAAGCCATAGCTTCTCTCACCGAATGAGTGCCATAAAAGAGGGTAGAAACACCAGCCAGAGACATGAGCCACTTCACACAATGAGCCAAGGTGGGAGCTGAGACAGGTTTGTGTGGTTTCTGAAAGGAATTAAGCAATTGAGACGAGGAGGGAACCCTGAGATCTGCAGTTCGAGAAATGTAAGTTTTCAAACAATTACCCACACACAATTGCGAAGGAAAAAAGGGATAAAGGACAGTAGACAAATAGTCTTGGTACATCTAAATACTTGAAAATAAACACCTAAAGCAGGAAAATGAAAGGAGGAAACATCCAGAGCTTTAACATCTGAAACACGTTTAATAGAGACTAAACACAGGAGTATAGTAAATTTTGCAGGCAAATGTTTCAACGATAAATCAGGATTATCCAACCATGAGAGGAGTAATCGAAGAACTGAGCCAACGTCTCACATCACATTGTATTTTGGAACCGGAGGTTTAGCAAAATGTACTCCCTTTAAAAGTCGGCAAACCAATGCATGTTCCCCAACAGGTCTTCCATCCGCCCTGATATGTTCTGAAGAGATTGCAGACCTATAGTCTTGACCTAAGGGTTCAAGAAGGTCTGAGGAGAGTGCCAAGAGGGTTGAATACCAAGGCTGGGACTGCCAGAAAGGAGTGATGATAACCAGGGAGGAATGCTGTCTGCGGGCTTGCACTAGCACCGGGCAATAAAACGGAAGGGAGGAAAGATGTACAGAAGAGAAGGAGGCCTTACTTGTAGGAAAGCGTCCGTGGCCATCGCTAATGGATCTGGCCTCCACCTGAAGAAGGCAGGAAGTTGAGAGTTGATCCTGGAAGAAAAAAGGTCTATCGACATAGCCCGAAGAGTGAAGAAAGATGATTGAATACAGAAGGGTGAAGTTTCCAATCGCTTGAGTTGCACGTATGCCTGAAAAAACAATCTGCCACCACATTCAGCTTGCCTGGAAGGTATTCCGCCTTGACCGAGATATATCTTGGGAGACAAAATTCCCACAAACTCCTGGCCAAGAGAGCCAAAGGTTTGGATCTCATTCCGCCTAAACGGTTTATATACCTGACTGCAGGCAGATTGTCCATTCTCAGAAGAATTGAGCACTTTACCCTGTCTTTTATAAAGGACTGGATGGCAAAGAAACCTGCAAGCATCTCTAAACAGTTGATGTGCAGTGAGGACTCCTGAAAGGACCATGGACCCCCAGTCAAGAGTTGACCACATCTTGCACCCCAGCCTGTCAGACTTGCATCTGACTCTAAGACAAGATCTGGGGCGGTAGAGAAAATTGTTCTCCCGTTCCAAGCGTCTAAGTAACTCATCCACCAGGAAAGCTCTTCCCTGGACACGGGATCTAGAACAACTGGATCTGAGTAGGCCAGACCCTTGCGAAGGTGACGGATTTTTAACCTCTGAAGAGCCCTGTAATCTAGGGGACCTGGAAAGATGGCCTCAATGGAGGAAGAAAGAAGGCTTACCAAATGAGCTAGAGATCTGAGGAAACAATGAGGGATAGATAAAGCGTGGCAAATCTCTTTCTTTATCAGAGACACCTTCTGTTGAGGAAGTTGAAGCACCGACTCTATAGTGTTCACCATGAAACCGAGAAATTCGAGACGGGAAGGGATTAAAACAGACTTTTGTAGATTTGTGAGAAACCCCAGACGTGACAAGAGATCCAGACAAAGGTTTAATTGTTCTATGAGGCAAGACTTGTCCTGTGCCATGATGAGGAAATCATCGAGATAGACGATGACTCTTATCCCTTGACCTCTGAGGAAGGCTACTACTGGTTTTAGGATCTTGGTGAAACACCAAGGGGCCGATGAAAGACCGAAAGGAAGAGTTTTGAACTGAAAGAAGGAGGTCCACCAATGGAACTGAAGAAACTTCCCGTAGGAGGGATGGACTGGCACAAAAAGATATGTGTCCTGAAGGTCCAAGCGGACCAAACAATCGTTGTGAAGTAGAAGATCCCTGAGATGGAGAATAGTCTCCATCTTGAAATGATGGTATACTACGAAATTGTTTAAATCTTTCAGATTTACGACAGGACAATGTTTTTTGTTCTTCTTCTGAACCAGAAAAATGGTACTGAGAAACCCAGAAGGGTTGTAAGCAACTTCTTCTATAGCCTGTTTTGTTAGTAAGGATTGTACCTCGTCCTTAACCAGAAGGAATTGATCTTGGAAAAAAAGAAGAGATTGAGGCAGATGAGTCTGCCAAGGCACCTGATACAACTCTATGCAATAACCCTGAAACGTCTGGATGACCCAAGGATCTGAGGTTATAGATAGCCAAGCGTTTAGATGAAACCCCAGTCTGCTTCCTATAGGAGAAAGGCCAGAACTGGAAATCCTTACCTGCAAGCTGGTCTCCTTTGGATCTGTATCCCCTGTAATGGCCTCCACGGAAACAACGGGGATAGAATTGGGGTATGTACCCCTGCTAGAACTCCTGTTGGTTGCCATGAGTGAAGGAGCCTCTGCAGAGGGATTGCCCTCTTGAAGAGTAACGGCTGGCAAATCAACCCCTTCCTTTGCCGGCCTTTCCAAAAACACGTTGGGAAAAAAATCTTTTAATTGAAGAATGTGCCTTGTCCAAAGAAGTAAATGCAGAGACATGTCTGATCATCTCCTTTATAAATGAATCACCAAAGAGAAGGACATCCACGTTAGGGCCTTCCTCCTTGGTCACCAAAGAACTGAGTTTGGGGTCAATTTTGAGCAGAAGGCTTTTGTGACGCTCCTGAGGGATGTAGGCATTGGCATTGCCTAATATGCAAATTGGTCTCTGAGCCCAATTTGAGAGTATCTCGGGATCTACTTGATTGCCCTTCATCTTTGCCTCTTCGGCCAAATCAAAAATCCCAGTTAAAGACCCAACAAGGTCCAAAAGTCTTTCCTTGACAATTTGACCAGGCTTGATCGGCCCCTTTCTTGGGATCCTTCCCAAATTTAGTGAAAAATAATAACTTATTGGGATCAATAGAGGGTGTATCAGCCACCTTAAATGGAAGGGAAGGTCTAGGGCATTCAAACTTCAACTTGTTTCTAGACGCTTTATCAAGCGCATGCCTCAAATAAAAGGAGACATAGCCCACAACATGATCGGATGGAAACCATTCTGAAGAATTTGGGTGGTGAATCGACATAGGGTTGAACATGGATTCACCATTATGTTCAACCAAATCATCAGACACTAAGTGAGGGGAAAGCACAGGGGGAGAAACTTTATGCCTTTTCTCCAAAGGCCCATTTTCATAACCGTCATTATTTATGGTGTTGTGTAAAACATCATCCCCATCACTGTCTGTGTCTCTAAGGTTTAGGATATTAAAGGGGGAGGAAAGGAGCCCCGAAGAATTCCCCTCTCGGGCGGGAGGCCCAAACTCAACAGAAACACCTTTGGAATGCACATATGGGGGTGCTGCACGTTTCATTCCTCTTTTAGGAGGATTATCTTTGGGGTTCTGTAACATTTTTGATATAGAGGCTTCTAAATTTTTTGAAATATACAGCATAGATACCGAGTCCTTAATGAACGATTTTAGATTGTCCTTCTTAAACTGAGTATGATTATCCCCAAGCATATTTACAAATAAACTATGGAGAACTAAAATAGTTAAAACACAAACAAATGTGACAAAAGGAGGCTAAAAACAAAGCATAAGCCAGAAAAACCTGTAAATATGGAGAAAACCCAACCTAAAGCGTTAAAAAATAGCTGAACGTCTAAATGGGAGGGCCCAAATGGAAGGGGGCTGGCTAGGGGCATGTTCAGGACGGAACCCAGACAGAGCGAAGGCCAAAACAAGGAAAGCCCTCACCGACCGTGAATTCCGGCTGATGTTAGTAGGAGCAGAAGGGGGGCAGCAAGGGCACTCCAAGCCATAATGAGCTGGAGTTCTCTCGGAGGAGCAACGGAGTCAATACTAGGCAGGAATACCTCATAAAACACAGAACAAACGTTAAAAAACGTTCAGAGAACGTCGCACGCGTACAAATCGTGCTATAAGAAAGAAGCGTGCGAGGCCCCGCGCTGAAAACTTGAAAGCATAACCTACAAATACATGTAGCAATAACACCATATAATTAAATACATATAAAAATAACACTATATAATTAAATAACCATTAAATGAATACTAGATAAAGGTAACAGCGAGCAGAGTACTTATCTTCATTGCGAGCAGCAACAAAAGAGGGATTGTTGCTCTCAGTCAAGATTGTTATGTGGAGGCTCGACGTTGGATTGGTCAGCTCCATTGTGATGTTGTTCTGTAGTTTTTCTCCCAGGGTTTCTGGGATTTGTAGTTTCTTGGCTGCTATATAATAAAATAAGAAAAGTTAGGCATAATCTGAGCCTCCGGTCTTGTAATAAAATTGGCATATTTATAACACCATGACCTAGCCATACTGTTGAAGGACTTTCTGCAATTGCGTAAGGCAGCTTTTCTAACATTTCTATATTAAGCATGGTGTAAGTTGCTTCCTTTTCAGCCATTATTTGTTGTTCCTTGAATAAATTAAAAGCAGGAAACAAGTCATTACTGTTAATGTATTTCCATGGAATGTGGCCTTTTTTCAGAATCTGTAATGTCCAACCTAACTGCATGATGGAACGCAGTTTACTTTGTCCATGGTGTAAAAGGGACATGTCATTCGGAATTATGTCAATCGCAGATGACACTATGGGCCTCATTACGACTTCGGACCGTCGAAGCCACTGCAGCGAATTATGAGCCGGCGTCAATATTGTGGTGCATCAGGTGCAACAGCACCCGTCTTACATTTCACTGCCCGTAAATCAGGCGGTGAAATGCGCGATGGGGCTGTGCATGGGGGCCCCTGCACTACCCATGCCATGCCATGGGCAGTGCAGGGGCCCCCAGGAGCCTCCTGACGCCACCATTTCACCAGCCTTATGTGTGTTTGCAGGCGTGCCATGCTAAAAAGAAACAAGGCCCCATGCCCAATTTGGTGCCTCGGATAGTGCAGAGGAGACTGGGGGTGCGTCGCGTCTGAGTGCTGCGTGGGCTGGCGCCTTGTGCCGCGACAGTAGGTCCCCCCCCAGAGCCCCAGGTTTGTGTGGAAATAAGCTGTAAAAGTGACGAATCAGAAGAGGGGTGTGAACAGAAGACGCATCTTCCCAAGAGCATGCGCTAAGAGGGTAACCCTTCCAATGAATCAGATACTGAAGACGGTTTCGAAGGACACAAGAGTCAAAAATTTCTTGTACCTCATATTCTGGTTGATCATTCACCAATAAGGGAGGAGGACAAGGGAACTGCCGGGAGAAAGGATCAGGCATATATGGTTTGAGCTGGGAAACATGAAAGACCAGATGGATCTTGCAAGTACGAGGTAAGTGAAGACGGACAGTGACAGGATTAACCAACTGGAGAATACGGAAAGGACCGTAGTAACGAGGTGTAAACTTATTCTGAGAGAGCCGCAAGAGCAGAAATTTTGAAGAAAGCCAGACTTTATCCTAGATGTGATACACTGGAGTCTCACTGCGCTTCTTATCTGCTATTCTTTTCATGTTTCTCTTAGTGTCCAGCAGATTAGATCGAATCATTCTATGGATCTTTAGAAGTTGTTTGGAAAATGAGGTGACAGCAGGAATAGAAGAGGTAGACTGAGGAGTAGTAGGAAAAGAGGTAGGATGATAGCCATAGGAACAGAAAAAGGGGGTGACCTTGGAGGCACTACGGACAGTGTTGTTGTAAGAGAATTCTGCGATAGGAAGGTAAGTGTTCCAGTTACTCTGAGTAGAATTACAGAAGCAGAGAAGGTACTGCTCTAGTCCTTGGTTGTGACGTTCGATTTGCCCATTTGTTTGGGGATGGAAACCAGATGACAACGCTATATTGATGTTCAAGGTCCTACAGAAATGTTTCCAAAACCGAGAGATGTACTGAGGTCCCCTGTCTGATACAATACTGTGTGGGAGTCCAGGTAGGCGAAAAATATGGTGGATGAATATCTGGCTTAGTTCTTGTGAGGTAGGTAATTTCTTCAGGGCAGTGAAGTGAGCCATCTTTGTAAAGGAATCTACTGTTACCATGATAACCGGATTTCCTGCTGATGGAGGTAGGGAACACATGAAATTGGTTGAAATGGTGAGCCAGGGAGCTGGTGGAACAGTTAACGGTAACAATAATCCAGCTGGCCTGATACGGGGTATCTTTACTAGGGTACATATGGGACAGGCCTGTACATAACTGTCGACATTCAATTTCCAAGTAGGCCACCAAAAAGATCGCAAGAGTAATTATTTGCGTGGCCTTGATAACTCTATGACCAGCAATCGGGGAATCATGGCACATCTGCAGTGCCTTTTCTCGTACTCTTCTTGTAGGGAGGAACAAAAGGTCCTTATAATATTATCCCTTCTGTTTATGTATTTGGGGGTTTAAGTCCTCAAGTTCTTGTTCAGAAAGGTTTGCATATTCCAGTTGTACCTCATCCAGGAATGATTGAGCTAAACCAATGATCTCGCTAGGCTCAAGTAGATACTGTGCTGGGGTAGGAGTACAATCTGGATAACGGTGAGTATGTTTTGGGATCCAGGAATGTAGGTGACATAGAAGTCGTACTGACTAAAGAAAAAGGCCTAACGAGCCTGACGACTGTTCTGGCATTGAAAGTTACGTAAACATTGTAGATTCCGATGGTCCGTTCTCACCTCAAAAGGTTCTTTGGACCCCATAAGGAATTGTCTCCACTCTTGGCAGGCAGTCTTAAGGGCTAATAATTCCCTTTCCAATACTGAGTAATGTTGTTCCGACACAGAGAGTACATGGGACAGATAAAAAACTGGATGTTCTAAACCATTGTCATCTTGTTGTTGGAGAAATACTGCTCCGATGGCTCTTTTGGAAGCATCAGTAATAACAATAAATTGTTTGCTGGTGTCTGGATGTCTCAGTTTTGGTGCTTGAGTGAAGGCCTTTTTTAGACTTTGAAAAGCTGCTTCAGCCGTCTTTGTCCAGATAAATCCATTCCGTAAATTCTCCTTCTTTAATGTTTGGGTAATGTGGCTGGTCTGTTCCACAAAGTCTAAGATAAACTGACGATAAAAGTTGGCCAGTCCTAGAAAACATTGGGTCTCCTTGATGGAGGAAGGGGAAGGCCAGTCTAGGATGGCTTGTACCTTTTCCGGATCCATTGATATTCCAGTGGGACTGATGTGATAACCCAGATCTTTGACTTCGGTTTTATCAAAATCACATTTCTCTGGTTTACAGTACAGTTGATGTTACCTGAGTCTTTGGAGGACTTGTTTAATGTGTGTAGAATGAAGTTCAGGACGTCTAGAATATACAAGGATATCGTCTAAGTAGATCACTACTGTATGGTTCAATAGATCAGAGAACACAGAGTCCATAAAGCTTTGGAATATTGAGGGGACATTAGTGAGGCCAAAAGGCATAACCCTGTATTCAAAATGACCAAATGGGGTTCGAAAGGCAGTCTTCCACTCATCTCCTTTCTTGATGTGCAAAAGGTGGTAGGCTCCACGCAGATCTAATTTGGTAAAACGTTGTGCCCCTCTGACCGCTTCCAGAATATCTTTGCTGAGAGGTAAAGGATAACGGTCCTTTATAGTGATCTTATTTAAACCACGAAAATCCAAGCAGGGACGAAGATCTTTAGTCTTCTTAGGTACAAAAAACAGGGGACCCCCTGCCGGAGAGGAAGATGGTACGATAAGACCGCTGTGTAGATTTTCTTGGAGGTAATCTTTGAGAACTTCCCTTTCAGGTTCTGTGAGAGAATACATTCTCCCAAAGGGAACGATCGCCCCAGGTTCCAGGGGAATTGTACAATCATAATCTCGATGTGGTGGCAAAACAGGTCTGGATGGTTTTTGGAATACATCTTGAAAGTCCAAATAGTGATCGGGGACCCCTTGGACTGTATTGATGGAGCAACCTGTAGTGGATTCAGAAGGTATCATTTTCTTGGGTGACCAGTAAGTGTCTGAGGCAAAACAATGTTCATGACAAAACTGAGAGGACAAGGAAATAGTCCTGGTTTCCCAATTTACATAAGGATTATGAACCACAGAATTCCTAGCATTATAGTATGATTGGGAGATGATATTAAGTCAAAGGATACGTGTTCTTGGTGGTTCCCAAATTGTAGACTTAGAATCAGAGTAGTAGTATCAACTGGACCAGAGGATATTAAGGACCCATCCACAGTGTGTACTTGTTCCGGGACTTCCTTGGGTTGTGTTGGTATTTGCTGTGTTGTGGCCCAGAATTTATCCATATAAATGCCACTAGCACCACAATCAAGTAAGGCCATTGTCCTCTCCTCATGACCGTCAGGCAACTGCAGGGTTACAGGTAGCATGAACAAATTGGTGGCATTGTCCTTGAAAGAACTAATGGAAGGTATAGCAGATGAGGACAGGAAGTAGCGTTTCCCGATGGCTTTAGAGGACAAACGGGGAATGTACGGAGCATATGACCAGCAGCACCACAATAAAGGCACAGTCCCTTTTTACGTCTTTCTTCACATTCACTGAAGGAAAGTGGGCCACGAGTGGTATCCACCTGCATAGGTTCACCTTCAGTTCCTCTGACGGGAGGGCGAGTTTCCTCCGGACGGTGCAAAAAGACACGTGAGGTGCTTGACTGGGAAGGTCCTCTATTTCTTCTTTTTTCCAAATGTCGTTCTTGGAAACAATATTCAATGGAAAGAGCTAAATCCATCAGACGCGAAGATCTTCTACTCGGGTGGAATGCACTAACTCGTCCTTGATCTCCTCTTTTAGCCCTCTACGAAATAGAGTAACCAGAGTACGCTCCACCGAAGTTGTTTCGGCAGCAAGCTGTCAAAAGCGTGTTATATATTGGAGGACATCTTGAGAGCCTTGTTGGATGTCACTGAGTGCTTCTTCACCAGAGGCCTCTAATCCTGGATGACCAAACATCTTTTTAAAACGATTCACGAAGGCTGGATAATCAGACAATACTGGGTCATTGGATGATACAATCAGAGTCGCCCAGGCCAAGGCAGGACTGGATAGGGCACTGATAAGATAACCCACCTTTGTCTTGTCGTGAGGAAATTGTGTGGGTCGGAAGACAAAGTAAACAGTCAAAGCATCTAAGAACTCTTGCAACTTTGTTGGTTCACCGGAATACCGAGGAGTTGAGGTAGAAACGGTAGGAACATCTGTACTGCGGAAGGCCAAAGCTTGTCGTAAGGCAGCATTCTCGTTTCGTAATTGTTGCAGTTCCTGAGCCTGTTGCTGAATGGTTGCCAGAAGGGACTTGTCAGGGTTTGCAGCCGCCGCCACTGTATCATCCATCGTGTTAGACAAAGTCGGGTTTATTTGGTGCTGCAATCTGTCACGACTTACGCGTTGCTTGAGCCTGGAGTCTGCTGAACGAGTGACGAGGTTCTTGTTCTTGAACGTTCTGCCTTGGCCTAGGTAGGGGTGACTCTTTCTGGTAGCCAAGGTGCTGCAGGCGATAGGAACGCCAAGGGTAGTCTGTGTCCTTCAGAAGTAGTGCCAGAGGGAAAAAAAACCCTAAAAGGGGAAAAAACATCAAAAAGGAAATTCCTGGAACAAAAGCAAAAATCAATACGTAGGATACAAGACCAAAAATGAACAGGAAAAAACACTGGAAGCAAAGCGTAACCAGTATCTGACACAAGGGAGAAGGAGCGAAGACACCATACAAACAGAAAGTGTTGCAGCGCAAGGAGAACAAGAATCACAGCCCTTAAATACCCATAAAACAGGAAGCGACCAGCAGGAAGTGTAAGGACAACATATTGGATAGGGAAAGATACATGGAAAGTAATGGACAAGGGACCATAGTGAGTACGGAACCAATGCATGCTGGGAAGAGAGGGGAATAATGGGAAAAAGGAAAAAACATAAAGGGAAGAACAAATGAGGGCAACAGGAAAGCAGCACAAAAATAGCAGGTGAGTGGGGGAGAGGTTATGTGTGTTTGCAGGCGCACCGTGCTAAAAAGAAACGAGGCCCCATGCCCAATTTGGGGCTTGATAGTGCAATAGGAGACTGGGGGCGTGGCGAGTCTGAGTGCCGCGCACATCGGCCCAAGCCGAATGTTCGGCAAGCACCGTGCGCCGCGGCACGACAACAAGTCTCTTCAGACCTTATGTGTGGAAAAATAGGGAGTTAGAACTTCATCTACTGGCTCGACAGAAAAGCATTCAGGAAGATAATGACCATATATAAGGAGAAAGAAAACAGCTACAAAACCAATCCATAATAGAAAAGCTAGCAAAGTCAGAGATATCTACAGATAATTCCATGGATAAACTAAATAGTTATTTTTAAGCCATATGTACAACTAACATGTCTTTGAAACATTTTCAGTTGTAGGTGTAGATGAAGTTGAAGAAAAGTCATTGAAGTCGATGAAGTAACCAGAAGCAGTCTCTGCAAACACAGGAGTTGGTGCATTACTGGTGGATGGATCCACTTCACGTGGAGGCTCATAGCAGACTGTGTTGTCAGTTTGAGTTGACTTGGAGTAGAAGACAGACACATCTTGGACAGTTCTTGTCGGCAAGGTGGTGACAGGAAATAGCAGAAGGTCATTTTCCACCCTCCCCGTGCTTGAGGAGCCATTTGTAGCAGTGTTGTACATGCAGATGTATTGAGAAGAGTTGCTGCTTCTTCCTTGGAGAGGTATATCCTGTTGGGTAGTGAGAAGGAACCGGGGACTTCCCAAGGGGCCTCTGGGTCTACAGTCCAGGATCAGCCACATGGTGAAGTTTGATGTTGTTTGCTATAGAAGCTAGCAGTGCTGGTAAGATGACTGCTCTGGTGCCTTGTATTCCCAGGTCTGTGACTGGTGCTCTGTAGGATGGGCCGAATTCCTTCTTCACAGCAATCTTCCCATGAACCAGATACCCAACTTTAGGAATTCAGCCTGTAGAAGTTGTTGACAATTCCCTTATTCTTAAGGTGGCAGTACTGATGGACAAATTATCATTACAAAATTGATGAAGCTCCTGTAAGACAGTGAGACGTTCATGTATCTCAAAAGGTGTGTCTGCTGCCACCTAAACAGGGCCATCTAGATCTAGGACATACATAGGTATCCCAAAAAGGACCAAGCAGTGCATCCTCCCAAGGATCATCTTGGCAGATTATTCAGTGTTCTTTGGACCCCAGATAGGTGATGAAGCCAACTGTGGCCTGAACCTATTACTCTAGCTGTTAAGGACTGCTTTAGATCTGTATTCCTCCTCTACACGAATGAATTACACTCAGGGTGGTAGGGTGAGGAGTAATGGAACTCAACACCCATCATCCTCATGGTGTCCCTGAATGCCTTAGAGGCAAAAGCATGGTCCTGGTCCGAATGGAATGCTTCAACCACACATGTACCGATAAAGGTGAGCAAGTCTTTTATAACAGTTGGAGCGTCAGCTGACCGTTGTTGCCATACCCACAGGAATCTAGAACAAGAATGTTCAGTGACTGAAATGTATTTGTATGTACCATCAGGTTAAAGGGGACCACAGTGGCCCAGGTACAAACATTGTAGTGGCCTGTTGGACACTAAGATGGATGTCTGCAGAGGGCGTTTGATGTTTGAGGCCTTACTTTGCTGGCAAATGTTACAACAAAGGACATATTGCTGGGTCTGTTTGTATAGACCTGGCCACCAGAGCATTTCTGTAAAATCTGGTCTTTGTTGGGGATCACTCGATCTCCAATCCCAGGAATTGTAGCAAAGGCCACATTCTGTGCACTAATATGATATGAATGTAGGGTATGCATTTGGGAGAGGCTTGCCTTCAGCGAAACTTTCACAGTATCCAAAATTTCATCATCCAATCTTGTCTGGGAACAAGTCACTACAGCAACAGAAGCCGTAGCTACGGCAGATTTGGCTGCTTCAACAGCCAAGATGTTGTCAATAACATGTAACCCTACATCCACGACATTAGTCATCCACAGAGTGAACTATTCTGAATGGCAAGCACATTGTGAGAATTCTATGTTTCTCCTGTGGTCCTGTATGGGGAAACACAGCTTCCAGCTGATTTGTTTTTTGGGCTATCCAGAACAGGATTTTCTCTCGTACAGTTGGCCCTTTGCCCATGATATAATGAACTGTTTGTGGGTTAATCCCAGTAACGGCCAATTGGTATTGAGGGTGCTGGTGGTGCTGGACGCACTGGTGTTGTGTTCAATGTTCGCATTCCGAACTGAACAAGTTGACTATGTACTGGTACTAGCTCATTGTAAAGATTGCGCAGATCAGCTGCCTGCATATTTTGTATACCAGAGTGTGATGTATATCTGGCAAACAAGGGGCCTAGTCTCATGGGTTGTATTATGTGTGGTAGGGCACCATTAAACCAGTTCTAATGTTCTTGATAAGTAATTAGTATTTCAAGATACTTGTATGCTTGGTACCGCTGTGGTACGTTTGCAAGTCTGTACATGTGGAATGTGTGTGTAGTCCCATCTTCTTCAGGAAAGTTAACCCAGGAATAGAATGTGACATCCCCGCCCTAATCGGTTAAGCTATGCCCTATTAGATATGGTGATAATGCATGTCTGACCCTCTCTGAAATGTCCATGGCGTTAGCCATGTTGAGAAATGGGTAAAGAGATGGAACACCAAATGGGGAGAAAGTCCTTGTAATAGTTTGAGCTCAAACAACCTACAGCCTAGTTAGATGCTCCCTGTTCAGCTAAGGAGGATTATACCCAATACTACAAAAGTCTCTGTATAATGGTACTCAGGGTACCTCCTATGTGTGAGACAAAGATACTCAGGGAATCTGTAAATTAGTGCCAAAACACCATTGTTGGTGGTGCCATGTCGTAGTTGAACTATCGCTACGGTTGAGACTACTGGTTTAGGGATGACAGCACTTTTGCTTGTAGGTGACTAAGCCAATCCTACAACGAGTCGCAACTGTCGGCCCAACCCTCCCGGCTCACAAGTGTTGTAGTGCAAACATTATTAATAAAATTGTATCATTAAAATATAATGAAAAAACATGTATTAAAAGGCCTAACTGAAATTAAATATTAATAAATAAAACCTGTAGCTGATGTGGTGGCCACCATAAACATTGTATATTAACATTAAAAACGAATGTCTAAGCAAAATGTATTTTATTTAATAACAAATGAAGTGAAAAATTACAATTGATATGTATTAACCCATGCACTGCCAGTCCTTATACCCCTCAGGTACCAGACCTTTTTTGGCTATTTGTGGCAGTTCGCGCTTAGGCCTTCATAACTTTTTGTCCACATAAGCTACCCATGCCAAATTTCATTTAAAAAAAAAAAATGGGAAAAAAGTGCTGCAGAAGAAAGCATGCATTTATTCCCCCTGAAAATGGCATCAACAAAGGGTTTGCTTTGCTACAATCACCATCTTCCCAGCTTTAAGGAACAGGGATAATTCAATTAGAAAAACACATTTTTCAACACAATTATGGCTTTTTACTGGGACATACTCCATTTTTACTATTTTTTTGTGATATCAGCCACCTTCCAGTTAGTGCCGGAAATGGGTGTGAAACCAATGCTGGATCCCAGACAGCTAAACAGTTTTGAAAAGTAGACAAAATTCTGAATTCAGCAAGGTGGTCATTTGTGTAGATCCTTCAAGGTTTTCCTACAGAAAGTAACAGCTAAAATAAAATAAATATTGAAATTTAGGTGAAAAAAGAGCAATTTCTGTCCACATTTTCTTCTATAACTATTTCCAGCTATGGCAGACTTTTTAGAGCAATATACCATTATGTCTGCTGGACTCTTCTGGTTGCAGGAATATATAGGGCTTGTAGGTTCATCAAGAACCCTCGGTACCCAGAGCCAATAAATGAGCTGCACCTTGCAATGGGTTTTCATTGTATACCGGGTATACAGCAATTCATTTGGTAAAATATAAAGAGTGAAAAATAGGTATCAAGAAAGCATTTGTATTTCCAAAATAGGCACAAGATACGATGTTAAGAAGCAGTGGTTATTTTCTCTGAATTCCAGGGTCCCCATATTAGCAAGTGAATTACATGACAATTCTCAAATAGATGTCTTTTTTACACACTGTTTTACATTTGGAAGGAAAAAATGTAGAGAAAGACAAAGGGCAATAACACTTGCTCTTCTATTCTGTGTTTCCCCAGGTCTCCCGATAAAAATGGTACCTCACTTGTGTGGGTAGGCCTGGAGCCCACAGCAGGAAATGCCCCAAAACCCTATGTAGATACATCAGAATTATCAAATACAAACTACCTACTTTTTTGGCTGGTAGGGGGGGCACCTGGGTTTTATGGTCCTGGGCTCAGCAGCCATCTAGGGAAACCTAGCAAACCCAAACTGGACACCCAAGAGAGTTCAGGTAGGTGTGACTTGCGTGGATCCCCCAGTGTTTTCTTACCCAGAATCCTTAGCAAGCCTCAAATGCAGCTAAAAAATAAAATCTTTCCCACATTAGGCCCCAAAGGGAACAGAAATGGCCTAAAATAAATTTGCCTCCCCCAGAGGAGCGACCCTTGCCTAAGGGGTCGCTCCCCTTGCGTGAAACTGGCGTTAAAAAAATCCCTGGTGTCTAGTGGTTTCTGCCCTATTGGGGGGCAGATTGGCCTAAGAAAAATAGGCCGATCTGCCCCAAGGAGGGCAGAATTGGCCTAAAAACAATTTGCCCCCAGGGGTGTGACTCTTCCTTAAGGGGTTGCACCCCATATGTAAAAAACGGAAGGTGGAAAGGAAAGTGATTCCTCTTCCATCCCTGCCCTGGTGGGGGGGGGGGGGCTCATGGGGCGAACGCTTGCGCTCCCCACATGAGCTGTTACCAGGACGTAATGGTTACGTTCTTGCACCTCAGCGCTGCAGCCAAGGATGTAACCGTTACGTCCTTGGCGACCAATGGGTTAAAAGGATTACATTTAAAATATTATGAAATGTTTTATTCTTCATGTTTAGCATTAGTTTTAAAAGACCTCATGTTTTAGTAATTTTCCAAAGGCAATGTTTTAAAAGAGTTAACTCTGCAAAATAAGGTTTCTTTAAGCATCCTGTGTGACTTGCACACTGTGGAAAAGTTATGTTTCTTACTTGTAACATTTGTTTCCTGAGATGAGTAATGTACAAACTAAACAATAGACTTCAGCGCTCAACGCTGTATGTTACAATATTTGTACTCACTTGAGTTTTAGTTTCTTGGCAAGTAGCTCATGTAATGTTTTTCTACACTGCTTGGATGTAATTTGTGAGAAGAAACTGTTGATCAGGAGCAAGGGAAGAAGAGTCAAACGTGTTTGCAGAAAATGAAAAAAGATACTTCTGAAACGTTGATCAAAGGTTATTGGTTGAACACTAAAACACCCCATAGTCTGACCAATATACACCTAGCTAGTTGCTCTCTAGGATTTTAACATAACAAAGTTTAGATGATGTAAGTTCAATTCCTTCCAGTTCACAGCGGTCTGCAAGTTTTTTACTTTCTAAGCTATGAAATTATGTGTTTCTGTTTCTTAACTCTTTGCCTATGATTCTGTCTGTTGAGATACAGTATACCCAAATTTTACTGAACTGTTTCCCCATTCATAAAACTGATGCTGTACAATGGAGACCACATGTTCAACTGATGAAGACATCGCTGCTTGCTGATCCATTGAGAGGTATAACCAAAAGTGCATTTTTTTTCCTTGCAGATTTTTATGTTTTCTCTCTTTAGAAAATTCAACCACTTTTTTGGTTAGTGTCATAGTCAGATGTTTTACAAATTAATTTTTGTCTACTTTTTCTTTTTGCACGGAGCTCAAACATGCTGATCGAATTAGAGTAATAGTTAGGGATGCTAAAATCTAAATTCGACTTTTATACATAATTGTTTGTAAATAATTAATCTGCAATAACCAAATGTATTCTGTGTCAATTATTCACATGTTATTGTTGTTATTCTGGATTGTGGTTCTCGAATGTTAAATGCTAAATATTCTGTCTAGATTGAGATTCTTGTGATGATTTGGCCAGCCTGCGTTATTCTTGTATCTCTATCATTTGGTCTTGCATTCAATTTACATGATCATAAGATTGTTAATCTAAAGGGCAATAAATGTTTGAACTTTAATAAATTGGTGTGGTGATTCATGGCCACATTGGTCATGGTACATATAAATTACTGACTCCAAAATTGAAGCTGATGTTTATTAATTCAATAGTGTTAATGTTGATTGTTATGAAGTTATCATCGTCCTATCTGAATCAAAAGTTTCAGGTCTACCTCTAAGGCTAATAGGTGGTTATCCTATACGTGTCACCTTATAAATAAAATATCAAAAGAAATATAAGGCTGGACACTCTCACACAAGAAGTACCTCACCAAAAACCCAAACAAGAAAAGGTGATTTCTGGCAGCCTTTACACATGGACTCTAGAGTGAGACATCTCAGGGGAGTCGTGGTGGAACGGAGATTACCCTTTTCTCACATGAGCAACAAGTCTCAGTCACACACAGGCAATGAAAGTGATGCAGGAAGGTTTTTAATAGATTTATTGAAAAGGCTGCATTCTGCGATAAAATACATGAGCTGAAATGAGTAGGATAATGCACAGTGCAAGAAGCATAATTGTGAAAATGAGAGAATACAAATACCCCCACCTTCTTGCAATAAACATAAGATGTAAAATAGGCCCTAATACCCTAGCATGGAGAACCTAATCTCTAACTTAAAGAGAGCTAGGTGTGATAAACCTAATCTGCCATTACCATGTCCTTGGGAAGTGCCCCCACACCCTTGTTACCTTGGAATGAGGTCTTTAGGTCAGACTCTGTGGGGTCACGAAGGCTGGGTCTGCATCAGGGCGACATGTAGCAGAGATTGCGTTGATGGCATCTGGTAGGAATCACTCTGATAACCTTGTCTTCGTGAGATGTATTTATACAGATCTTGTAGGACCTCTCATGCAGGTATGTTCCCAAACAATAGATAAAGAGGCATGCTTGGGGCGGCAATTATATAAACAATTCCCTTCAAAAGTACATTATGTTCCTGTCACAAGTAAGTGGGAAAGCGACATGATGTGAATACATACGTATATCACTTGTCTTTGATGCTGATAGTGACCCCTTCACAGAGTGGCACTGATAACGTGAAATCAAAACATTTTACTAACTATAAACAAAGCAGCCATCTCGGAAGAAATAAATAAATGCGCTAAAACAGAGCAGTCTAAATAGGTTAAAAGCCACTGGGTGACAGGGGAACAGGTCTGCAAGCCAGAAAGCTAAGCAAACTCCCGATTCCCAATAAAACTAAATAGGATCCACTACAGCATGAAGTAGAAAAACATATAGGTCCAGATCTACAAGAAACTTTCGCAGCACGGGTCTGCGCCAAAATCAGCAGCACTGCACCAGATTTGAATGCAGCAATGTACCATATTTACAAGAACACAGCACACCCCTGCATTTTCCCCTGCACCGGCACTAAATTAATCAACCTGCGCCAACGCAGGCATCCTGGTGTCTGGATTGAGGGGAGTGATTGTTTATATGCAGGAAGGGACACCTACAATCTACAATGGCGATTTGGCAGTTCTATGTGTGCTGCAGAATTCAGCTCACATAGATGTACCAAATCATCATTTTTGGATAATTGTTTATGTGCAGGAAGGGACACCTTCCTGCACATTAACAACCATTCATGGCCTTTTGCTCTGTGTGTGTGCTGCAGAATGCAGCACACATGGAAAAAGCAAAAAACAAGGAGGAATAAAAGTACCATGCCATAGCGTTAGTTTTTGGGCTGCCACAGATTTACGCCTTCTAGTAAATCTATGGTAGCGTCAAAAGCAATTGGTGTTGCTGTGTAACTCACACAGCAACACCCATTGCACACACCCCTGACACAGTTTAGGTGCCCATATTTACAAGGAGGCTGTGGCTTAACGTCACCTTGTAAATGGGGTGCACTGCACAGCGCCAACTGGATCGTCACTAAAAGTGATTCTCCAGTGGCCCTAGAGCCTTGTAAATCTGGCCCATAGTGCATAGGTGCAAGAAGCACAGTGAACGATGGTGTACAGTGGGCATTTGTATTAACATATACAATTAAAAGTAAATGAAATATTCAGCATTTCGTAGGAACCAACAATGTATACATATAGTTGAAGATACTCTTAAATCACAATCTGTGGGATTTACTGTGTGGATGTTTCAACCCTGCGTGTCAGATATTTAAAGCGGCCATCCTCTGGACATGGGGAAGCAGCTACCTTAGGGGTACCTCATTCACACCAGCTCAGGTCATTGCAGGATTAGGTAAGGTGAGATGACACAGGCCATCTTGACATTAAAAACATGCATACCCATTGTTTTAGGCTCAGTTATTATTATGGTTTCCATGTGGAACATTTTCTCCTTAGGTCATACACGCACTATCCATGTGGAGTACGGGGTAGCCCTGCCTTTTTAAATTTACAGCTTAATAACTGTGACTTGCTGAGCTATTAGAGCCACTGGGAATGCTTAGCTGGAAACCTTAGCCTCCACACTCCGTGAAGATGTATTAAGAATCGTGTGTGTAAATATATATATATATATATAAATGTACATCTACATGAAGATCCCACAATATACAGCCCCATTCATTTCAGAGTGTCCATTATTTCTGACAGCGAGATGCCATAATATGCCTGCTTATTTCTTGGACTGGTAAACATCACACCAGGGCTCTTCGTGGGTAGACTGTATTTTCACTTCCTCTACTTCCTCTTAAAATTATCCAGGGAATTATGATTTATATTCACCACATCTGGCCATTTCCATTGCTTTTGTCAAACGAACATTTTCCAAACTCTTGTTACTTCCCCAAGTGCCAGTCACACTTTCAGGTATGCCCACATCCGGAGAGTGATGAAGTTTAGGGTTGCATCTAACTCAGTTCACCAGGCAATACAGTTTGAGACTGATATCAAAGGCTGATTCCATAGAATTCTCCCCAACTCCACCAAGTCTAGGATAAAGTAGGGAGAGGTCTTGTCTGCAGCCTTAGAAATCCTCATTGCCCTCATGTCTACAGTACACCCTCCACCAAATGTTGTACGTGTGGCTTCTGATCCTATGAATACTGCTTGCAACACCTGGATTAGTGAAGAAGCAGTGCCTTTTGACAGAAGCAAGTGGTGCTTCTGGAGCCCAGTAGTGGTTGTTCATGTCTAAAATGGAATTACAAAATATTAACTGATCAGCCATCCCAGAAAATCATCCTAAGGGTGCCTCCTTTAATATCCTTATGTGGCCTTGCCAACATCCATTGTGCCTCCCAGACTTAAACCCAGAAAATAGCCCAAATCTGTCCCTGTCTTCGATTGCCCCTTTGCTTTGTCAGTGCTGTATTGAATAGAAAGTATATCTCTTACCTTATCCAAGCTAGGCTCTTCTGGTGAGTCAGACACTCTTTCTTTGGGATCAATATTACATTCTAGGAGTGGGGGAAGGAGTGGTCAGTAGCATTAGAAAAAAAAGGGTCATTAAGCTTCTACTGTTCTGATCCTACATTCCCTACTTTGGTTATCTGACTGGGAGAGACACCCTTTCCCTCACTGCATGCCATGCTCCCCCCAAGATTGTCACGTTTTTAGGTCGTTACTGACGATAGCCATAACAATAATAACATCTTGAAAATACATCTATTAGAAAGTTGGTCATATTTTAAATTGTTTATTTTATATTGGTTGTCAGTAATTAGGATATACAGAACAGGAAAACCTAATATAGGATTTGGCAATACCAAGTCAGTAGAAGAATAACCAATTAAAAATATGTATTGTGCAGGTAATTAAAACCATCACAGTGCCATTAACATTACACAAAACAGTTACAGGGTGAATATTTACAGTTACTATCCTTAATTTATCTATATCAGACAAAACAAAATGTGTTAAAGGTGAGACACAACATTGTTCTAGTGATCCATTTCCCTCGATAGACTGGATCTGATTGTGGAGCACAAGGCAAGAATGTGGCAAGGGAATGCAGATGGCCTTTCCCATTGATGTATGCAACTAACTGACTGCGCCTCTCCTACCAAGGACTATGACACCAATCACTGATATGGAAGGGGCACCTATAGGTATAAAAAAGGGGGGAAGCTTTGCTTACCATGCATGGTGTTTTTTCTGTTATTCGTGTTGTGT
Organism: Pleurodeles waltl; assembly: GCF_031143425.1. Taxonomy (NCBI): domain Eukaryota; kingdom Metazoa; phylum Chordata; class Amphibia; order Caudata; family Salamandridae; genus Pleurodeles; species Pleurodeles waltl. The sequence goes on from NC_090448.1 coordinate 555,556,866, forward strand.
TATACCAGTGAACACAAACAATCTTGCAAGCCCACTAAGAGTACTTTTGATTACTGGACTGAGGCCCCAGAGCTTTGGTGTCAGGCCAAGGTGGAATTCAAGGAGAAACCATCAATGAGAGAGTGGTTACTCCTCTCTCTATTTAAGCTAAGTGAGAATAATTGCGGCAAAGATTATAGTGAATGGGAAGCCAATTCACGGTAGCGTTTCTGGGGAAGATGCATTCACGTCTTTCCCAAGTCAAAGGTCCATACAGTCCCCCCTAAACATGGTCCTTTTCCTCCATCATGACTCCGAACTGTACGGAATGTGCATGCACATAGGTTTGAAGGTGATATCCATGAGCGCATCTGACTGACTGCATTATGAAGTCAATTGGACTCCAATCTTATGAGGCCTTCAAGACAGTGGCATATTAAGTCTAATGGGTTCCCAGGACCATTATGAACATGTGACACTGCACTCTTTGAAGTTCCCTTCCTCCTATCCCCAAGATTCCAGTGGGTGGAAGTGGTAGACCCTATGAAGTAGCTGCAGTGCGTCTACCGCAATTTTTTCTGGTCTTACCTCTTCCTGCTGTTATCTGAATCCTAAAAGAATTGTGCATGCGGCTGGGGCCAATTACAATTTCTCCTAGATCACTTCAGTTTGGTGTGGGATGGAGGACAGTGTGCCATGAACCCAAGAAGCATTTATCCTGCAGTGTCCATACCTTTCTACAAATTGTTTGAACCTCACTCCCAAATCGAAAGAGAGAAAGACTTGACTTAATTAGACATGACAACAGGTACTGGGCAGCGCTTGTTCTGTTATACAAACAAGTGCAAGTGCCAAAAATATTTGCAACCGACTGCCACCCAAATACCTGCTGCACCACCTGATTTAATGCTGGATGCGCCACACTGGAAGGGTCCCCCTCAGCCCCTACTGATGTGAGTGTGGGGGGCCCCTTTAGCATATATTACGGGGGAGGGCTCACGTTTGTTACGCTACTGACCTCACTCAAGTGTGATGCAAATACGTTAACGGAATGCAAACTAAAGTAAATCTGTACGTGTTCTTGCTTGTAAAGCTAAGGCATGATGAATTAGTATAGGGAGTGAAAGGGATCAGTTCAAAGTCAGTTTTTACCCAGCAAGTACCGCCTCACTCATGGGCTTGAATGCAGTGATACCTAATAAGAAGGCCTAACCTATAAAATAAAAAGTGAATTTCTTTAACATGTGCAGCTATAAAATAAACTGTGTATTTCTTCAACGTAGGTAGCGGAAGCGTTTAACATTATGTACCAATGTGAGACGCCTCTGGTGAGACTGTTTAAAATGTACACTTTTATACATTTTGGGATATTTCATTTGATGTGCCTGGAGGTCGCTGTCCGAGCAGAGCAGAAGAGGGCAGTGGGAAGTCGTGCCTTGTCCGGGCCAGTGGACAGACAGTAGCAGGCTTCTACAAATTGATGCATGCTGCTTCTATTTAAATTAATCTAGGACTGGGCAGACCAGTGGGACCCGGTCTGTCGGCCCCAAAAAAGGGCGTTAGTGGAACTCACCGGCTCAAATTAGCCACTGGGATTAAGTCTGTCGATCAGTTCTTGGTTCCATAGTCTCTCAGCATCCGAGAACAAAGCTAGGTAGCTGATCAACAGTATTCCAATGGCAGATTCTTGCTAGCCGCTGCCTCTCTTCAAGGTTAAGAAAAAGCACGAGCTACGACAATGACAGAAGTGTTGCTGTGACCGATTTGCAAGCAAGCGCCATGCCTACCCTTGGAGAAAATAATGCGGATTATTAAACTTCACTGACAGCCAAGTCCAGTTAGCTACGAGGATCTGTGGGGGCCATTGCGGGATTAAGCAGCAGGACGCAAAGTTGGCTGCAGCCAACTGCTCAGGAACGTATCTAACATCAACATCTGGTGCTGCACATCACCACTGCGGACTAGGAGAAGAGCTGTCACTGGCTAGAGTTGTGAGGATGAATCCGCTTCATTCCTGACCTTCCACATGCAGTTGAGAACTAGCTGAATCCAGAGGTCTTGAGGATTGCCTCGACTCTACACCCTGGGTGGGGATTTGGCAGAGTAACAAGAGCAGGCCACCCCATTACTGTGTGGGATACCCCAACAGTTGAGCTCATCTTCCTTTTACAAGCAGTGCCTGAGATACACAGACCTGAAAACCAATTTCTACCCCAGTGGGTACATTACCTCTGAATTTGACCTTTCTGGCTTTTGTGGTCAATGTTAGTGCCTAGAACTTGTGGGCACCCTGAAACCAAAATGTCTTGGCAGCAACCAGCTATGAGTTACAGGTTATTGGAACTTTTGTACCAACTTACTAGGGATTCTGGGCTACTGGCCCCTCACCCCAAGAACTAGATGTTGCTCCCAAAGATTAGTAAACTGTGCACCTACACCAGGATCCGTCTGTTGTCTTTGGACCCCAAAACAGATCTTTCTTTCTTGGCTCTTTGTGGCTTTGAGAGTGGGGTCTGAGGTCAATTTTCTGTGTCTAGAGGGAACAGAGACAGACACATCATCTTTGAAAAGTATCAACAAAGAAGTTTGAAGTTTATCTTTTACTGGACTGAGATTGAAACTACTGAGGGTCTGGGGAAAGGATTGTGTATTATTCTGAAGATATGAATTCACAAGTGGATTTAATACGCTGATCCCATTGAACAACAATTGGTCTGTAGCCTCATGTTGAACTCAAAATGCATGCAACGTTGCACATAAACACTACAATAGTGTTTAGGATCATATTTCTGGCTTCGAAGGAGCTATAGACCTCTGGGTTTCTTTGTTAATCATTGTTTTGTGTATATTATATGTTTCTTCTGTAACTTAAATTACTTTTCTTATAGAATGTAAAGTGCTGACTTGACAATCATTTATTAAGAGGTGGTAAACTGTCCTGCATTTACTGATGCAGATTTACCAATATTTCTTGTAAGGCAATGCAACGCAACAAGACAACTTGCTGCATTCCGTGAAAGGGAGGGAGCAGAAATGTGCCATATCTACTAAGATATGGGGCATTTCTTCTGTCCCCTATCTCTGGTGTACTTAGGCCCATATTTATACTTTTTGACGCTAAACTGCGCTAACGCAGTTTAGCGTCAAAAAGTTTTGCGCCGGCTAACGCCATTCTGAAGCGCCATGCGGGCGCCGTATTTATTGAATGGCGTTAGCCGGCGCAAGCAGACCGGCGCTGCCTGGTGTGCGCGAGAAAAACCACGTACACCAGGCAGCGCCGGCGTAGGGGGAAAATGGCGCATGGGCGTCTTAAAATGGGGCAAGTCAGGTTACGTCGAAAAAATCGTCGTAACCCGACTTGCGCCATTTATTTTCGACGCCCATCCCCCATCAACATGACTCCTATCATTGTAAAGATAGGAGTCATGCCCCCTTGCCCAATGGCCATGCCCAGGGGACTTCTGTCCCCTGGGCATGGTCATTGGGCATAGTGGCATGTAGGGGGGCACAAATCAGGCCCCCCTATGCCACAAAAAATTATTTAAAAAAAATACTTACCTGAATGTCCCTGGGGTGGGTCCCTCCAGCCTTGGGTGTCCTCCTGGGGTGGGCAAGGGTGGCAGGGGGGGTCCCTGGGGGCAGGGGAGGGCACTCTGGGCTCATTTTGAGCCCACTTGTCCCTTAACGCCATGCCTGACCCAGGCGTTAAAAAGCGGCGCAAATGCGCCGTTTTTAGCCACGCCCACTCCCGGGCGTCTCTTTTGCCCGGGAGTATAAATACCACGTAAAGGCCTGGGAGTCATTTTTTAGACGGGAACGCCTCCCTTGCATATCATTAACGCAAGGAAGGGGTTCACGCTAAAAAATGACGCACATTCCGGGAACTTTGGCGCTATTCGCCTCTAACGCCATAGTATAAATATGGCGTTAGTTGGCGTTAGTTTTGCGTCGAAATTGCGTCAAAAAAAACGACGCAATTTCGGCGCAAACGGAGTATAAATATGCCCCTTAGAGCTTAGAAGGACTTTTTTTGTGCAGGAACATTCCTGCACAAAAACGATCCTGAAAGGTATGTTCCTGTTTCTATGTGTGCTGTTGAATGCAGCACACACACAAAGAGGAAGTACAAGGAGAAATAAAGATATTGCTCCTTGTTACACCGAAATGGGGGAGGCACACCATTTTGGTGCAATCCCAGATTTATAGGCCTTTGTAAATCTGGAATTGTGTCAAAAACCATTGGTGGATGCATCAGAATGCCTATACACCACCCATGGAACAACGTCCTGCCGCAAGGTAATGCAAGACAGAGAAATGTGCTGCCTTGTGTTACTTAGGATTTACTAAACTAAGCAGAGTCACGCAAGGTGGCTTTATGGGACTTACTAAATACCGGTTAAGGACTTTCGTTGTCTTGCGGGACGCAAGGACAATGCTAGCCCTTAGTAAATCTTCCCAGAGTATTTAAGTCTACACTATCTCCTTGAGACAGGCCTCTGTAGCGCCTTACCCAGCCTGGGTACCCACCAATGACTACACCACACATGGAGCTGTAAATCACACATCTTTATTCCTTTGCATGTACCTGTGAACTCCAACATTCTAAAACAAGCTTTTAAGTTATATTCTAGTGATGGAGTCACACTGATACAGAGTCTGCTGGGAGTCAGAAAGGCTCAGTTCTGAATCATGCAAGACACTACATCCCTCCTCTTAAATACAAAATAATTTTTAAAATAAAATCAGTAGACATACACATCTATACATAGAAATGTGTTCAACTATATCTTTTGCATGTCTCCTGTTGACTGCATAAACTTTCATGTTCTGTTTCTTAACCAAGTCCCTTGTACGAATCAGGTTTTCCCTTTTGTCTCTTTCGGTGGTCCATTAAGGTAACTTGGTTGTCATTCCTTTCCCGAACATCAAAGTCGCAGGACTTTCACGCGTGGTCGAGTAGAGTGTCAAGCAATAAGCTAGTAGAGTAGAATTCAATACTATTTTCAATTTGAGCTTTTCATGAGTTGCATGCTGCACTGCTTTTTTAGTGTACTCACAACATGCTCAAGTCCATTGGCCTGTAGCCATAAAGGATTGATCTTTTGATGCTTTATATTCAGATGCTCCAGAAAGTATTTCTGTTGAAGGGTTGACCATTGTCAGACATTACAATGTCTGGTATGCCCCATGTTGCAAAGATGCCATCAAGTTTTTCGAGTACTCGTTTACGCGTCGTGGATGAGAGATCTTCAACCAAAGGAAAACATTGAGTATTCACCCACAATCACCATTAAATGATGTCCATTATCAAGTGGCCCAACAGAATTGATGGCTGTTCTCTCCCAGGCATGTTTAGGGTGTTCTGACATGTTCAGAGTATGTTGAGTAACCTTGGTTGACATGCAATTGCATATGTGACAGGCCTTGATTTCCTTTTCAACTCTTTCATCTAAGTATGGAAACCAAACTCAGTCTTGGAGAGCTCCCATTGTGGCAACAAAACCACAATGTCCTTTGTGAGATTCTTCAATCACTTCTTGCCACCCCTGGCAGTATAATTCCTTCCTGAGTTATGGGCGATTCATCGTTGACATTTTTGTATTTTTGATATTCACCATCATTATTGAGAGGTTGAATGTGTTTGTTCCATGACTGATAAGTAATTATGAGGGTCATTACGACATTGGCGGGCGGCTACCGCCCCGCCAAGCGGTAACCGCCGTGCGGCCGCCAATGCGGCTGTACTCCTGCGGCCCCCATTACGACATTCCCGCTGGGCCGGCGGGGATGAGGCCGCAACATAGGAGCCAGCTCCTAATGGAGCCGGCGGTGTTGCGGCCGTGCGACGGGTGCAGTTGCACGCGTCACGCTTTTCACTGTCTGCTAAGCAGACAGTGAAAAGCTGGCCGGGTCCTGTTAGGGGGCCCCAGGACACCCCTTACCGCCAGCCTCTTCCTGGCCGTGCAAACCGCCAGAAACAGGCTGGCGGTAGGGGTGTCATAATCCCCAGGGCAGCGCTGCTTGCAACGCTGCCCTGGCAGATTATCACCGCCGGAGCTAAAATGGTGGGAAACCGCCGGCCCCGGCGGTGCGACCGCTGCGCTACCGCCACGGTCGTAATAAGGGCCTCCGTACCGCCAGCCTGTTGGCGGTACGGACGCTACATTACCCCTGGCGGTCTCCGACCGCCAGGGTCGTAATGACCCCCTATGTCTTTTAACTTCAGATGGTCACTATCATGACTCATAGCAGTGACAAGCTAGGCTAACAATACAGCAGCTGGTGTACATTTCTTGACAATTAAATTAATGTAGGCCTCAGTTATCTTGGATGGAGTACAGTGACCTTGTATGGGCACTCTTGAAAAGTGGTCAGCAGGATTCTAAAATCATACTCTTGTAATCTTAAACCCATCATTTAATACGAGGAGGCATCTTGGCTTTTGGATTGCCAAAGATAATAAGCAAAGCTTGATGATCAGTCACCAGCATGACAGGCTTTCCATACAGCAATACATGGAAATGTTCACAAACACATCCCACAGCCAACATTTTGTCCTCAGGCTGTGAGTAAGCATGTTCCGTTTAAGACAAACTTCTACTGGCATAGGCCACAATATGCCATCCAGCATTAGGGTGTCCACTCTTCTGTGCAAGGAGAGCATCCAACTTGACCAGGCTAGCATCGACCACAATCTCTGTCTAAAGTTTCTGGATTAAAATATGCCATTTCCATTGCATTTTCAATGACAAGTTTGAGTCTCCTGAAACTTTTCTCATATTCTTGTGACCACTGAAAAGAAACATTTTTCTTTGTCAACTCTCCTAATGGAGCACTAACAGTGGCAAAGTTTTGTATGTATCTTGAAAAGTAACTGGTCATGCCAAGAAAAGAAGGTACCATTGAAACATCTTGTGGGGGGTCAGCATTTGACAAAGCTTGTACTTTTGTAGGATCAGACCTCGTACCCCCCATCGGAAAAGATATGGCTAAAGAATTTCAGTTTTGTCTTGTTGAATTCACGCTTGTCAGTATCCAAAGTCAAACCTGCATGACTGAGCAATTAACATACTTGTGTGAGACCTCTATCATGCTCCTACTGTGTAGCTTCAAAAACTAAGATGTCATCGCTATATTAAATGCATTCACCACAGGCTGGATGATGCATCAAATGATGTCTTGAAGAAGTTCTGCAGTCAATGACACACCAAAACTAAGGGCCTGATTTAGATCTTGGCATGTGTTACTGCAAAGCTGCGACAATGGCGGACCTGAAAAGACCATCAAGCCAACGGTGTTTCGCAAACTGTATATAGATGTTACAGTTCTGCAAGCAGATTGGCTAGTGATGGATTGCTGACAGAGGGAGATGGCAGATCCCAATGGATTTCGTACAATTGTAAGGGCTATGGAAAAGAGGTAAGTCGCAGATGCACAGAATGCCCCTTTGTCATATATGTCCCTCTGCACTACACAACACACCACATACACACAATAACCCATTGCCATTCCAACACAATACAAGCCATACATGTTGTAAACACACATTGACATACACTCATGACACCACATACACACCATTGGCACTGCACCCACACATGACACAACCACAACAATCACAAGTACACACTCATCTACACAAACGGACTCACAAAAAAACACAACTACACACATCACTACAACAATCACCACACAGCAACACTCACCTGAATGTGTCACACAGCAACACAACAGCATCAGTCACACATGAAAGTGACACACATACAGACACACCCACACCACCCACTTCACCTCAGCCAGCCAATCCACACACAAACACACACACACACGTACTGAGTCACATACACAACAGATAGCACAAAACTACCCATACAAGTCCCCTTGCAATGGACACGCATGGACACTGCTGTCTAGTGGGAGTCTACCATCATTACGGTACTGTCATTAATTTTGCAATGAATGATACACCACAATGACAGTTGTGTATTTGTGCGATATGCATGTTTGGCTACCGTGTCCCCATCCATATGTGACACAATTGTCATATGCATTTCACAGTGATTAAAAAAATTACTGTGACAAGTATATGCCTGCAGTGGTCCTGATCTCCTGTGCAGTGCCCACCCAACGTAGCCGGGCAATTTCACGGGCGGACCGTTGCAGCAGTAGACGGGTTTTCAGTTGAAAAGTCAACTGCAGGACCGTTACCGCTAAGATATAAATCAGGCCCTAAGTCTTTTATATCTAAACAAACCAACATGTGTACTGAATGTTGTAATGTACCTGCAGCTTTCTTCAAGTTCCACTTAATAATAACCTTTATTCAAAGCAAGTCGAGAAAATACCTTGGCAACATTCAATTGCATTATCATGTCAGCAATATGCAGCCCTAGATGTTGTTCTCATTCAATTGCTTTGTTTGCCTGGAGCAGGTCTATACATATGCGTACAGCTCCTTCATTGTCCTTTTTGGGCATTACTACTATGGGAGAAACCCATGGTGTTGGACCAGTGGAACACTTGATACTTTCATGTTAAAGCAATGATTCAAGCTATTTTTCAACAGCTTCTTGTAAATGAAAAGCAACTTGTCTATATCTCTGAGCAACAGACTTTAACTTTCCTAAACCATGAAACAACGAAGGGAACTGACTTACTATTTGGGATGAGCACTCATGTTGTGATTCACAGTAATCAGTCCCATGTCAGTAGTTGTGCTGTACTGTGCAAACAGACTCTTGCCGCTGTACCTTGAAGCACATGCATCGGTGCTTGTACCTTTATTTTTTATACTTCACTGTGGCTACGAAGGAGCCTTGACTCTTCATTGGTGTTGATGCGGCTCAAGTGTACATTTTGGTCTTCGACTGTGTAAGTCGTGGTAATGGAGAAAGTTCATTGTATTTCTCTTCAGGCATTACATTTATTGATGCTCCACTGTCGATAATGAAAAGTACCGAACATCCATTTATTTTCAATACAATCTTTGGACAGTGCTTGTCTGATTTTGTGGCTTCGGCGTGTGGACTTTTCTTTGACTTACATTTTCCTTCACTAACGACAAGTACGACATGATAATTTCATGTTAAATCAATGATTCAAGCTATTTGTCAATTGTTTCTTGTAAATGAAAAGCAACTTGTCTATATCTCTGAGCAACAGGACGGACATCCTCATTAAATTGCAGTTTTACTTTCATATACTTTAACTTTCCTAAACCATGAAACAACAAAGGGAACTGATTTACTATTTTGTGATGAGCACTCATGTTGTAATTCACAGAAATCAGTCCCATGTCAGTAGATGTGCTGAAACTGAGCAAACAGACACTTGGTGCTGTACCTTGAAGCACATGCATCAGTGCTTGTACCTTTATTTTTTATACTTCACTGTGGCTACGAAGGAGCCTTAACTCTTCATGGGTGCTGATGCGGCCCAAGTGTACATTTTGGTCTTCGACTGTGTAAGTCGTGGTAATTGAGAAAGTTCATTGTATTTCTCTTCAGGCATTACATTTATTGATGCACCACTGTCGATAATGAAAAGTACAGAACATCCATTTATTTTCAATACAATCTTTGGACAGTCTTGTCTCATTTTGTAACTTCGGCATGTCGACTTTTCTTTGACTTACTTTTTTCTTCACTAACTACAAGTACGACATGTGCACGTTTTTTTAAGGTAAACATGGACATGGACATGGAACAATCACTTTCATCACTTTCACTTATTATTGATGCAGAAGAACAGTTTGATGAGGATTTAGATGACAATCAACTTTGTTTAGTATCTATTTACTTCAACTGATTTAGCCGCTTGGCCTTCACGAACGTTCTGGCAGCAATTTTGTCTTTGCGTTGTGACACACTTACTTTTTCCCTTGCTTTGTACATCATCAGAAAATGGTTCTTTTTCCCATGCCTTTACATATCTGTCCAATGGCGGGACACTTTCCTTCATGAGGAAACAAAGATCCACATCTGAAACACAACTTCTTTTTACATGTAGACATCACTTTGTGTCCTTCAATCGTTTGTTTTGGATTACTTTTCAAACTCATGACAGACTCGTTCTGGACTCCTCCGGCCTCCATGGTAGCAGCTTGTCATTCACAATGCTCTTCAGCTCTGGCAGCCATTAATACTCGCTGCCAACTGAGACTTTCTTTCAGCATTGGTCATCTGACTGAATCAGACACGCATACATCGATAACTCTAGGCCACATGGCTTCTTCATTGTTAAAATAATTGTACCTACATTCTGATGAGTGTGTTCAGTCTTTCTACAAATTCATAGAGTTTTCACCAACTCTACTGACATTCAGATTCAGAGCATTCTTAATCTGACAGAATACAACTTCTTTGTCAGTTCTTGGCATTTTCCTTATGACTTCTTTCACACCATCACCAGCAAGATTTTTGAAATATTTGATAATCTTTCTGTTATCAGTCTCTTCAAGTGCATCAATGAAGTCTTCAAATGTCTCCACACAGGCAGTCCATCTATCACCAATGTTTAGCTTTTTAGCAATATCGAAAGGTGGTGGTGGTTTCAGGAAGCCAGCAGCATTAAAGACCAGTGTGGAACTTACTGACATTAAAAATAGTGTGCTCCCAGATGCTGTAGGATGATCATATTTGTGCAACCTCTAATTAAACTCTTTTGATGTGTGAGCTTTAGGATCATCTTTAATACTAATTGGAATGGTATCTTCTTTCTTAGCTGTCAACTTCAAGTTTCATGAATCCAACTTTTGCCTTTAAACTCTTTGCTCATGGAAGATCTATAAAGTTGATCTCAGCCCCACTTGCCAGCTTGATGAACAACTGCTTTGGGTACGGACAGCTCTCTAAGCACAACCTTGAGCACTTCTCTTTGAACCACTCCGTCAAATGTTGTGGAACAATGAACCTCTTTAGTGGGCTTGGGAAGTTAATTATTTCCTCTATTCTATCTGTCAATTTGCCTTTTCTGAAACCTGATTGATCTCTGCCTTGCAGCGCTTCTGTTTGCAGCGTTATTTGGCAAATGCTTTGTAAACCTGGTTAAATCTGCCTTCAGGGTTAACGCTCCGTACACTGTATAACTTCATTTTGTGTGACAGTGCAGTACCTTTTTGTATGATCTTGTTCGTAGCTTCTTGTCCAATGATCTGTAGACTTCTTAGTGAAGCTTTCTTTCCATTCACATGCTTCACACCGGCTGGAGTTGCGCTTTGACTCCACATACGCCAAATGTCGTCTCGCCACTTCGAAGTAGGCACGCATGGCACACACAAGCAGTTTGCTTGGTCCACGGCATACGCTCCAGGACAGCTCTTTCTTCTTCATGTTACTTATCCCCTATCTCACTGCCCGTTGTAGAGCATATTCCTGCTGGCTATCCACCACAGACTATGCCACACATGAAGCTGTAAACCACACATCTTTATTCCTCTGTGTGTACCTGTGAACTCCACCATTCTAAACCAAGCTTTCATGGCATTCTGTTCTAGAGATTATTAAGTCACACTGATATGGAGTCTTTAGGAGATTCAGAAAGGCTCCATACTAAATCATGCAAGATGCTACATTCTCGACTGCCCTGCTTCACTATGCTGAAAATCAAATGCTAAAGGAGAGTACAGCATCCATTGGTGGGGTGTGGCCCAATAGTATTGAGGTCTCAAGACACATGTGGTAAAAGACCCTCATTCTTATAGTTGGAGCCCAGCAACTGATGAATGCCTAAAGCACCCCAGGAATCTGATACTGGTAATGGCCTAGCTGTGCATATTTCTTTACATGCAGGAACAACTTGGCTTAATTTTGAGTGCAATTGGGTACTAGCACAATTTTTCACAGAAAAGGGCTTCAGCTCCATGTGTCGGCTTTACTCAAATACAGGGGCAGTTATTATTATTTTTTTCTCTAGTATAAGGGCAGATGTAGAGAGTTCCTCATCTCTACTGGAAATCAAATATGTTCCTTCCTGTGCAGGGACAGCCATGTGAATGTCTACCTGGTTTGCTATTATTTCTGTATATTTTCCTTTGGGGTATTTAACTCTTCCTTGTTATTGATTGTTTCAAAGGTTTGTACTGTTATTCAGCAGTTGAAACAAACAAGTTACTTACCTTCAATAATGATTTTTTGGTGGCTACTCTGCCTGCAGATTGCCCTCCAGGTGCCAGTCTATATCCGAAAAATTTAAATAGCTCTTCTGTGCCAAAAGTTGATGCTATGGCACTATTGCAGCCCCAGGATCCACACCTGCATATCACATCACCCAGGCAAACTGATGTCATTTCCACTATTATTTTTCCATGCCCTTGGAGGAGGAGATGAGCTGAAGAGGTTGGCGGTAATTACAGTGTACCAAACTAACTTGGGACCTTATTAAAAATGGCCTGACCACTCCTCAGAACAAGAAGGTAGGAAAGATTGATGAGGAAGCTGCAGACAGAGCAGACAGCAAAAACAATAATTACTGAAGATAAGTAACCTGCTTTCAGATAGTTACTTCTACCTTCGGATTCCTCACCTCTTGACGACTCAATACCCAAATAGTAGTTCCAACAATCGAGGTCTGAGGAGATAGTCAAACCAAAGCATCCAGCAACACAGTTCTTGTAACACAACCATTTTTACAGACCTTAGATTTGAGGCAATAATGCTGGGTGAAGATGTTGACCAAAGTCCATGCTACAGCCCAGCAGACATACAAGACAGAATACTTCTGGACAGTGCACAGGTGCCACTTTCACCCTTGAGGAATGGGCCCTGGTGCCCTGAAGATATTTCTTTTTGGCATGAGTGAATCAGATCTTGATGCATAACACAGTCTAGAGGGAGATGGTCTGTTACAGAATTGTCTTGCCTTTCTTGGAACTAGCATAGCTAAGGAAAAGCTAATCTTAAATCCATTACTCATGGGTCCTGCCAATCTAGAACCGGATGGGTCTGTGAGGATCCAGTCTCTCCTCCTCTTTGGTGGGATAAGGCAGTGGACAGAATGTTTTCAGTGTCATGCACTGACCCAAGTAAAACTGGAAGACAACCTTTGTTGAGAAAAAAAACTCTAGGAACTAGTTTGTCCTGATAAAAATGTAGTAAAAGAAGGACAAACAGATAACATGTGTACCTCAGTAACATGCTGAGCAAAGGTAATGGTGATCAAGAACATAGGGCCTTATTACAACCTTGACAGAGGGGTTTCCTCCATTACAAATGTGGCAGATATCCCGTCTGCTGTATTATGATCCCATTATATTCAATGAGGATCGTAATATGACAGACGGGATATCCATCACATTTGTGATGGAGGAAACTCGTACGTCAAGGTCGTAATAAGGCCCATAGTCTTTAAGCGTACATAACTGTAAATTGTGCATAGGCTCAAAGGGGCAACTCATAGATAATGTTAGCTCCAGGTTAAGGTCTCACAGAGACAAATGAAGGACCGGGTGTGAGACAAATAGTTAAACCTCATCAGAAAATCCATAAGTATAGGAGACCTAAAAAGGGACTGCTGGTTTAGTAACCAAAGAAGAGCCAAAAAGGGCAACTAATTGCCTTCAAAAGTGCCCGCAACAAAGCCTTGCTTGGTCAAGAAAAGTTAAAAGCACAATCTATCAGCACGACTTGAGGGGTCAGTTTTCAGGTCTGCACACTAAGAGACAAAATGGGATGATCACTAGAATAAACTAACATAGTAGTGAGGCAATGGACTGATGAAACACATTCACCATTCCTCCAGGAAGATCAAAAAGATCTTATTGCTCAATCTTCAGGCATTAAGTTGGAGCATTTGGCAGTTTCGATGCAAGGCATGCCCGATTCACTGTGAGATTCAGTCAAACCAGAATGCAAGACAGGTGAAGCCTGAAACGAGCATCACACCCACCCAGGGTCAGTCTGGTGTGATTCAGATTATCTGTGCTCTATCCTAACTCAGCTTCCTGAGATTCTGAGTAATTAAAGATGGGGGGGAATGAGTATTGGAGATGGAAGTTCAGACACAACATGTGCCCCATAGATCACTGCAGCAAGTATTCTACTGCACAGAACTGTGGGCAGTAAATATTCTTGTGAGTGGCCAAAAATTCCACTTGAAGAAAGCCCCAAAGGAGAAAGATGTAATAAACCACCACAAGGTGAAGATGCCACTTGTGATCAGCAAGATGATGCCAACTTTGATCATTGGTATGAACATTCAGGGAGTCTGCCAGGTGGTTCAGGAGACATTGTGAGTCTGAGCCAAAGATTACAGCTTCAGAGTTTCAAGGCAACACTCTGGTTGTTGGTGCACTATATTGTATTGTGGTCATTTTGCCACAAGCTGGACTGACTGCCCTCAGATGGAAGGCAGGATTGTCTTGATGGCCAGATGGATTACCAAGAGCTCAAAAAGGTTACTGTGCAATCTCTACTCCAAAGAAGATTACCATCTTCTTCTCTCCACTGTGTTGAGATGATTCTCCACTAGAGGGAGGAGGCATCAGTAACTACTGTAGTCACCGCCAGCAGGGGCAGAAGCTTTCCTACATGTGAGTCATCAGCAGAGATCTTGAATCATATTTGTAAAAATCCAGATGCTATCTGCCAAGATGCCCCACTGCTAGCTCCACTGAAAATGGAGATGCCACTGGTTTGCTCATGTGCCATTGTTTGTGGGGCACTACCAGGATGCAAGAGGTATGCAAGTCCAGGAGATGGAGGACTGCCAGGTTAGGAAACAGAAATATTGTGATCCTGGTCTGAATGTCCAGAACTTGCTGGGAAGGCAGGAAGATCTTGAGGGAGACAGTGACTAGTTTTACCCAATGAAAAGGAGTCATTGGGAGCTTCCAGGTGGGGGCTAGGAAGGTTGACTGAAAACTGTAGGTCAAAAAGTAGAGAGATCTTGGCTTGCAAGCGGCCCACCACAATTCAGCGACACATTATCAAACTGCAGGAATGATCCCAAACCTGTGAAGATGTGACACGAGAACTAGCATCACCTTTGTAAAGACTCAGTACATGATGTTAGCCCAAATTGGAGGACCACTAACATAGTAAGTGGATCCCAGCACAAAACACAGCTCTGTAACCGTAGGATCAGATCATGAAATAGACATCCTTCAAGTTAAGTCACACCAACCAGTCTTCCAGTTCTAGAGCCAAAAGGACCTATGCCAGGCAAACCATTTTGCACTTCCCTTTCTAGAGGAAACAGTGCGAAAAGCAAAGATACAGTATGGGACAGAGATCATCATCTTTCACGGGAACAAGAAATAACAATAGCAGCATTGCTGCCTTTTCTCATTCTCTGGGACTCATTTTGTGGTCTCCTTTCACTGGAGCAACATTCTCCTGCTGCAAAATGTTGGCATGCTCATCTGAGGTGGCAGAATGAACAGGATGATTGGAGGTGGCATCATCTGGAATATTAGCCATAGTCTTCTCTACAATTTGGAGGATCCAACAGTCAAAGGTGGTGGATTGCTGGGGTGACTGATGAAAGAGCACACCTGCCACTACAGGCTGTAAGTGTTTCCTCAAGAGCAGTTTTGCTGGTGAGGATGGGTGGAAGAGGACCACCGTTGCTGCCATCAATGGCCTTTGGAGCGACAGCACACCTAGTAGCTCTGAAATAACTCCTTTTCTTCTGCATTGGCTGAGACGACAACACTGTTGAAAGGGCATGTCTCAAGCATTTCCTGTGACTTTCAGTATTGCAGATGAAACTAGCAAGCAGGAAAACCCAGGTGCATGGACCAACCCAAAGAGCAATCTTGCCTGAATCCCTCCAGTATTAAGTTGACTTTTTTGTTTGAAATGCATGTCCATAAGATTCAACATCATTAATCTTGAAAAGCTAATAGAAAGTGTCAAGGCATGGCTGTGAATGGCAATTGAAGAAGCCATGGATCACACAATTGAATCCATAGAATCAAGGCTACAGTGAAGTATTTGCTTGGCAGCATCTTGCCTATCAAAGATACCTTTGGTGAAAGGGTTACGAAGATGGTCCAGGGAATTTGGGATGACCATCAGTGCCATCCTTCCATAAATGACAGATTAACAGGACTGGAGGCAGGGTGCTTTTGTGAAATGAAGGGTAAGGCTTCACAAAGAAAAGAACTTCCCCACTGACTCTCCCCTGTTCACCTTATCTGTAGGAGTAGAAAGAAAGAAGTTGGGATTCTGCTTTGAGGAAGAAAGAGACTATATTACATGGCTCTCTGGCCATGGGTGAGGTATCAACAGTTTTGGGCCCCCAGGAGCTGGACAATAGCAGCAGACAACATGGCTATTCATTGCAGACTAGGTACTAGCTAATGACCAAAATAAGGTCCATCAGAGCCTAGATGAAGGGGAGCCCAGGTTCAATGGAGAAAGAAAGCTGGCTTTCTGTTAGGAAATTAGTCTTGCTCTCCTGCAAAGTCAAGGGCAGTTCAAGGTCCACCATTAAGGAGGTAACCATACAACTGGCTTTCTACAAGGCCAGATAGTCACCACCAGAATCCCATTTGGGGGAAGGTTGCCTACCTCACTGCGATCATCATTGTTGTGGTACACAATAATGATGGCTAAAGCATTCATCACAAGGCAATGGTTAGTAGGATACCAATTTTTCATCAACTGTGAGCATCAACTGGTCCCAAAGGTGTGCTCATTTGATAAATTCAGCAATGGAAGAGAGACCTCGTAAGACAGAACACTGGTATATTACCTGGGAGCAGCATACATTTAGATATCTGGGGACATTAGGCAATCACTGAGCGCAAAGCATTTAATAGCAGGAAATATGGGAAATGTTGTAAGATTCTTGAAAGGTAGCATTGAGTACTTGTAGACAGTCAACATATCAATAATGAGATACATTGGTTTGAACAAAATGGTGTTGCTATCTGCAATCTTATATTTCATCATTAATCTGCCTACATGAGTGGCCCCCGAAATTATTTAAAGAACTAGGAGTACTCCTGATAGACCTCCTTTGGCAGGTCCTTAATGTACTGAAGATACTAATATTTGAGGGGAGACTGGTCTCAGATTTCAAGAGCTGTTAACTAACAGCCTAGATCCAATGGGTAGCCAGATGGCTGGACAGGAGGTTCTTTCAAGAAATGGGCACACTGAGGTCTGCAACTTATCAGGGCACACATAATGCATTGCTCCTTGGAAGCAGACAGAGGGAAAATTAATTGCCCAATCTAGTTAAAATTGCCCCCAGTTGTTGGACAAGATGTGTGAAAAAGAACACAAGTCTGTAAGTATTGCCTTACATGGAAAGAAGAAAAAATGGAGAAGCAAAAACTTTCCTAGGGTCACCAATTAAACTGATGGTGAGGCTTAGAACAACTAAAAAAAAAGAAAAATCTTTGAAAATGATTTCTGTAGTGGCTGCTGCATTCTTGGTCAACTCACCAAGATGGTTCTTAGTGTTGGTGGAGCCACTGCCCTTTCTGGGGAACCAAGAGGACTGTAATTGAAAAATTATGAGCACCTCAGGGATTCAGTGGTGCTTCTTTGGACTCAAGCTTGAATAGTTTAATTTTGTTTTTCAGCAAAGCGGAATTGCACTGCAACTTTTGTTCAGGCCCGGTGCCCTACAATAGGGCACCCGGTGTGTCAGAATTTCTAGGAACGCACAGGATGCTCACTCCCACTCAGCCAGCATGACTCTCTCTATGTGTGCTGGTAGCTTTTTAACTCCTGACCACATCCATGCAGCGGGAGACAATGGTGATGTGCTCCCCACTCCCTCGGCATCAAGCACCGTGAGTGGGGGAAGCATACTGCGGTGCTCATTAACTTTCTGTCCCCTAGCCACTGGGAGCCATGGAGACGTGCTATTCCAGGATGCTCATTGGTTTGCCTTTTCTTTTTCTTGGTTGTTGTCATGGCGTAGCCCCCAGATACAGAGATCCCTGGGGACAAGGATATCTCTGTTGAGTGGGCCTCACACATGCACCCTCCCTTTCTCCATTACTCTGATGATGTCTGAGTGCCTGGTGAAGAGCTCAATGGATGGGCTGAATATATTGCACGTGTAATACGGCGGACAGGAAATCCATCGATCGTTGTGCAGGAGTAACCTGTCCACTGAACTATAATCAGGCCATCCATCCTCCAGTCTCATGCGCTCCTGAACCCCTTGGGAGGGCCAATTCCTTTTGTTCCTGGTGGCCTGCTTTAGTCACCATGAGGCGTCTCTCCAGGCCTCATGCCCTCGCCCCGCTAACCACAAGGACCTGTAGATCATGATGTGCCCATCCTGCCTACTTATTTGACCACCATTAACATTTTTCTGGAGTCCTGTCATGGTTGCCACAACATATTTCCTATGTTGTGGCCATCCAATCAGAATCAACCAAGTCACTTTGAAAGGACCAATCAGAGCACATCTGGAAACAAACAATTATGTAACGTTTTCCCCAGTGTTAACCCCTTCATGACCACCCTGAGCACCATTTTAAATGCTAATTTCTCAAAAACAGCTAAATGGATTGACACCAACTAAAAAAATGCAGGTTTCCTAGACAAATTCTAACCTTTTGCCAAATTTGGTGAAATTCAGTTTAGTTTTTTTCTCTTATCAGAGAGTTAAGTTTCATATGGCAATTAACATGAGAAATCAGACTTCTGCCCCATCCTCTTTTTTTGTCCACTGCTTCACGATTTGGCACAAAACTTTCCATGAAGGAGCCTAAGTTTATGAGCTTGGTTTGTTTTGGAAAGATTCATAGAGATTTTTCAAATTGAACCACGCTTACTAAAGAAACAAAAAGTGCCTTTCCTATGGAACTCTGACATTAGTATATGGTGACTGGCATTGTGTAACACACATACACACAAATATAGATATATATATATATTCACTTAAAAATATATATATTCACTTAAAAAACGAAGGTTACAGGGACGTTATAGTTAGGCTCACACTTTACATGTATTATAGCTATGCACATAGATATGACATTCAAACTGAAAGGTGTGATGGGAAAAACACATACATGTTGCACCAATAGGAATCTAAAACTAGTAAATGAACAGACATGCTACCGGGATTAGAACTTTCAACTTATAGGGAGACAGTTCACGTACTTTACCAGCAGGCCACCAGTGATTTTCTCATGCTGTGTAGCAAAACATATCCACGACATTCGAACCTAACAACTGCCCAGTGTGACACTTTCAACTGATTGTATGGAGAGGACATTGGAATACCAATCTCTCACTCTCTTTCATTCCATCAGTGGCTCCTTTCGGTGGCTGAGTAGCCCCCCTCCACCATTCTATGTGCCACGGGGAGGCGGTGGTCCCCGGGGCTCGGGGTCTACAATGGACTCCCTTTCATTATTTTTATTGTAGCCCCGGAGAGGTGGTGGTCCCTGGTGCCGAGCAGCCCCTGCATCACATTTCATTTATGCCACGGGGAGGTGGCGGTGCCAGGGGCTGCGGGGGGGAATGCACCCTGCCTCACATTTCATTATAGCCCCAGGGAATTGGCGGTCCCCGTAGCTGCAGGGATGCCATGCATTCCCCCTGCACTACATATCATCTGAGCTCTAGGAAGATGGGGGTCTTCAGGGCTGTGGGGGACCAGGTGGCCCCCTGCATTACTTTTCATTAAAGCCCCAGGAAGTTGGCAGTCCCTGGGGCAACACCAAGCCCCATTATCTGGCCCACCCATGGGCTTATTAAAAACAAGCACAGGAGACTGTGGTTTAAAAAGTGTTAAAAATATTAATATTAATAATAAAAAATAAATAAAAACAAGTGTTTATTTTGCTCTGTGTGGGTCCCTCAGGTACCCCAGTACCAGAGCTAGGGGGTCAGGGTGATTCTACCCTGGCCCCTTTTTGTTTTTTGTTTGCATTTTTGTTGGGACTCGGCTGAAGCTGAGTCCAAAGATGGCTGCCAACACTTCCTGGTTGAAGTGTTGGCAGCTAATCAGAGCTCTGCATGAGCTCGTCACAATGAATCAGCGGCCCTAGATATACACATTTGTTTTCCCTTTAATATCTCCAAAACTATTAAACAGATTTACACCAAATAAGCGAAAGTGTAATATGCATACAGAAAGCTAGCTTTCTGACGAATTTGGTGTAATTCTGTCCAGTGGTTCAGTCTGTAGTCGTGTTTAAAGGTCCCATGGGAATTAAAATGGGAAACTCATGTTTTTTTACCCCCCTTTTCTCACCCCCAACTTGACGGATCACCCCAAAACTTTCAGTAAGCAACAAGAATCACCATGACACTTTTTTGAAAATTTCATGAAGATTTGTCAAACGGTGGCAAAGATATAGGTAAGTCAAAAAAATGTTTTTTTCTATGGAAACATAGTCCTAACTATAACTACCTAATGGCAATTGCCAGTAGGTAATGTAATATATATAAAACTTCTCGCCTGTCACTCCTCCAAAAGATCCAGGCACATACAGCTTCTGGTTTTGGCAATTTTTTTTGTGCACCTTGTCTCCCATTGCACATTTTGGCCAAATACAATGATCCTGCTCACATGACGCTAGGCACCAAAGCATTACTTTTTTAATCTCACCAATTGATAATGTTGCACTACACACAGACAATATACTACGTCATCTCCATTCAGCACTGGCAAGCAATCACTAAATTTGCAGCTGTTACAGGGGAATATCTCATATCTACTCATACAAAATATTGTGATTTCAATGCATGAATTGGCAAATCAAGTTACTTTTAAAAATTAGTCTCCCTTATTTTTCAATTGATTAAATCTGAGATCTTCAATGCCATTTTGTACTGTTTCATGGAAATACATGGTTACCCAAAACTGGATTAATAATCACTATTGGAGTATCTTGAAGCAATCAGTCTAATGTACCCCAAGTGGGTAATAATGGCTCAACCTATCACTGACTCATGAATTTCATTCAATTGTTGATTCACCAAGTGGCCTTTTACTGTTTAATAACATTTGAATGACTATCAAACCCAACTGGGTACAATTAATTGCATAATTTTGAACAGGCTTTATGTGTATAGTTCTCATTGGTCTATTGGGTCCCTCCTACTCAGAACTGCTCTTCACAATGTTTTACACTCAAACCACTCCTTTGTACATGTATGATTTCTAGATATCCATGATTTCATACATGTCAACGATTCCCTTGTATTCAATCTCATTATTTTGATGTTAGTTCCAAGTTATACTCTCACTTACTATCCTGATAAGTAGTGAGCTTTTTGTTTCCCTATTGTTTGTGAAGGGTATAATATTGCTGTAATCTGTTCCCTTTGGCACATATCATTATAATTGGGTGACGATGCTACTTAGAAACCCTTGGATCTTTTCATAAAAAGCTGTATAACTCCTCCTCCATATTCAACCCATTATGGAACTTGCTATCCAATTTTATAATATATCTGCGCTCCTTCTGGTTCAATTCTCGTTCCCTGTGGTAGCCCCTGGGATGTAATGGAACTGCATTTATCACATCATATTTTAAATGATTTGTGTCATTGCCATGTACCTCTGCAAAATGTTGGGCTACCGGGCATGACCAATCTCTACTAGTTTTGGCTTAGATGCTGCAAAATTATTTTATGGACTTGTAGCTTAATACTACCAGCGTAACGAAGGCCACATGAACACAATAATACATAGATCTCAAACTCTGTCCTGCAATTATTTGATCCAATAATGTCTATTGGTTTACCCGAAAAAGGTGATTCAACTTTTTCTATGTCTAAGCCATGTTTGCATGCCTTGCACCTATGGCACTTATGGAAACCCTTGCAATGTAACCATGTGATTTCCCTTCCAATCTCTGGGCTACTAGTTACTAAGGAGTCTCTCATAGCTCAAAACCTTCTGAATGTGATATAAGGGGAATCATGTACCACATGTCCCCCAGTCTGATCCCCTTTCAATAAATACCAGTGTCTCTTCAGTACCGTCCTCAAGTATTTGTGTGCTGTACTGTAAGTTGTGGTCATCTTAACCTGAGGACACTCCCTTTTTTGGTGTGATCTTAGGGAATACAAGTGATTCTCTACTTTTTCTCTCTACTTTTATCACTGCTGCCTTAATGACCTGTTTGGGGTAGCCTCTCTGTAAGAAACCTGTTACTATCTCATGATTGATTTTATCTCAATCATCCCTCAAACTGCAGTTCTTTTTAACTCTTAACAGTTCTCTATAAGGGATATTGTATATGGTGTGTTTGGGATGGAAACTAGATGCGTGTTAGATAGAGTTTCGTGATGTCGGTTTTCTAAGTAATTTACTCTCCAGTTTCCCCTTATTTACACACTTTTTTGTGCTGAT
Source organism: Pleurodeles waltl (assembly GCF_031143425.1). Classification (NCBI taxonomy): domain Eukaryota; kingdom Metazoa; phylum Chordata; class Amphibia; order Caudata; family Salamandridae; genus Pleurodeles; species Pleurodeles waltl. Next base: position 555,579,126 of record NC_090448.1, read on the forward strand.
ATGCTCTGTAAACTGTAGATTTATATAATTTTGATTTAAAGCTTGTACAAACGTCCTGGCTGATTGGACACACCCACACCATACGGCAAAGACACCATCTATATACCTCAGCCAATATATGATGTTCTTTCCAAACTTTGCGCTATGGTCACCGCCGAGCACCTGCTCTTCCCACCTGCTCATGTGTAAACATGCATAGTTGGGGGCGAAGCAGGTGCCCATCGCCATCCCATGCAACTGTCTGTACACATTATGGCAAACAAAACATAGTTATTGTTGAGACACCATTTCATCATCTCCAACAGCATTACTGTGTATTTGTAAAAAGTCAATGTCCTACTTCTGAGAAAGTGTTCAACTGCTCTTAGACCTTGTTGATGCTTTATGCTTGTGTAAGCGAGGCAACATCTAATGTCATCAGGATACAGGGCCTGATTACGAATTTGGTGGATGGGAACTCCGTCACAAACATGATAGATATCCTGCCCACCGTTTTACAAATTCCACAGGATATAATGGAACTTGTATTATGGCAGACTGGATATCTGTTATATTTGTGACGGAGTATCTCATCCGCCAGTGTCGTAATCAGGCCCTTAGTCTGTGTTCCATGGTATGTCATAATCTTTTTTTTAAATCTCATCTGTCCTTGATCTATGACTGCAGGTTTTGCACATGCTCTTGGAGGAAGTAATCAACATTCTTGGATGTGTTTTCATATTGGCCATTGATTGCAGAAATTATTGGCCTTCCTGGTGGTTGTTGCATGTCTTTATGGATCTTTGGTATGAAGTATAACACAGGAATCCGTGGGTGATCATTTCTTGAGAAAAGGAATTCGTCCTGGCTTAATAGTCTATTGTTCCTCCATTCCAGTAGCTCTGAATGGTATTGCATCTCAATGCTAGCCCAATCCGACCGATCACTCATGGTATAACATTCTGGTTCCTCAATTTTTTGATTGGCTTCATTCATATGCATGCTCAGAGGCCACAAAACCACATTGCCCCCTTTATCTGAGTTACGTATCACTACTTCTCTATTAGATTGCAATTTCTTCATCAAAGCATGATATTGTCTGTGCTGTTTGTCCTTCATAGCCTTTATGATATTTTTATTCCCGCGCAGACACATTGCTTTTATTTCATCAGTCTGTACTTTGTTGAAGACATCTAGGGAATCTCTTGGCATTGTTGGTAAAAATGTTGAGGATGGTTTGAACGGTGTGTTTTCAACCTCTCAAACATGTGATTCCAAAGATTCTATTACTTTATCCTCTGTCAATGGTTCAAATATGCCTAGAGTTTCATTCTCCAATTCAGTTGGAGGTCAGCTACCTTTAGGCCCTTTTTGGTTTTCCCCACCATTAATGGGTTAATTTTTCATGATTATTTCTTCAGTTTTAAATACATATATATATTTATTTTCACTAAAAAACATAGGTCACAGGGACGTTATAGTTAGGTTCAGATTTTGCACGCACAAAACCAGCTGTTAGAATTATTTCAAGTAATTATAACTAGTGCCCTAAGGTAAATATAAGTCGAGCCCTCACCACACAGTTTTCTCATCAATAATTTTACTGCAAATGTTACAGTGATATTATCAAAGATGTCATAGAAGATGTCTTGAGTGATGTAATATCTGGGATAATTATCAGTGCATAGTGAGGGCCCGAATGATAGTTACTTCAGGGCACAAGTTATAGTTACTTGAAATAACTCTAACTATAACAGCTGAATTTATATGGTTTTGTGAATATAAAATCTGAACCAAACTATAATGTCCTTGTAACCTTTGTTTTTTTAGTGAATTTCTAAGGTTTTTAAAAAAAAACACTTTCCTAAATGTAACATCCCTGTAACCTCTGTTTTCTGCCACTGCCCTTCCCGCCTGCCCTGAAAAGTTAGCTTGCTCCCCCATCCACCTTCTTCCTATCCTCTGTTGTCCGAGTCCATGCACGAGCTCCCTCCCTCCTGCCCTGCATGGTCCGATCTGCTGCCAGCGCCCTCCATTTAGCTTGTTGTCCCTGCCCACTCGTCCTGCTCTATTTTGCCTAAATCTATGCCCCATCATTGCCCTCCTGCTTAGCCTCTATGCTTAGCTAGCTGCCTCTACCCTTCTTCCCCCTGCCATTCGATGTCTGTGTGCTTGCCTCTGCTCCCTCCTTTTTGCTCACCATGTTCTGTGGACCTGCTACTGCCCCTCCTATTTACTGTGAGTATTCTGTTGAGCTGCCATTGCCCCTCTCACCTGCTTTGCATTGTCAGATAACTGCCACCTGTTCCTGCCACCTCCACCCTACCTGCCCAAGTTCCATGTCCCTATTCCCTCACTCCTGTCCTCCAAGGTCCATTTGGCTGCCACTCCCTTCTGCCCTCCATGCTCTGTTGTGCTGCATCTGCTCCTCATGCCCACCTTGCATTATTTGTTGTTAAGGCCCTTCCCCTGACATCAGATGTCTGTGTCCAGCCCCTACTCATCCCTTCTGACTTCCATGGTCCTTTGTGCATGCCCCTGTCCCCTCCCTCTTGTCCACCATGGCTGTTGTGTTTCCACTATCCCTCCCACTTGCAATGTATGACCTTTTGTGCTGCCTCAGCCCCTTCCACCTGCCCTGTGTGGTCAGCTTGCTGCCCCTGACCCCCTCCCATCTGGCCTTCGTTGTCTGTGTGTGTGCCATTAGGGCTCAGTGTTGCCTTCCATGGTGAATTGTGTTTCCAGTGTCCATACCGCCTGCACTCTATAGGCAGCTTGCTGCTCCAGCCCTGCCCCCATGACCCTCACCCTCTGTGTTTCATATGCAGGCCCCTATCCCCTCCCTCCTACCTTGTCTGGTCCATTGTCGTACCCGTGCCCACTCCCTCCTGCCCGTTATGCTGCACCTGTTCCTCCTGTCTGTATGGTATTGTCAGCTTGCTGCCCTTGCATCTTTCCCATCTGCTCTCTGTTGTCCATGTGCATGGCTCTGTCCCCTACCTATTGCTTTCCATGGTCTGTTGTCCTGCACTTCCGTCCTGCTTGCCTTGTGTGGTGTATTATGCTGCTGTAACCCCTGACACCTGTCCTGTATTGTCCGTTTGGTGCCCCTGCCCATCTCCCTCCTGCCCACTTTTATCTGAGTCTATGTCCCTACCTCATTCCTCCAACCCTCAGTGATCCAATGTACTGTACTTGCTATTATTATTAAAAAAAACTGTATAATTGATTTTCCCCATTGACTTACATTGAAAAAGAGGAGATTTTAGGCAGGAGACTGATTAAAAAGAAAGCCCTTTTGGGCTTAAAAACATCAGGAGTCTCCTGCCTGAATCAGGTCTCTTGGCATGTATGGTTGTACTACCACTGCCTCTTCCTTCTGCCCTCAATGGTCTGTTACATTACCACTGTCTACCTTGCCTGACCTTCATGGCTGACTTGTTGTCCCGGCCCCCCTTTCCCCTGCCCTCCATGGTCCGTTCGTGCTGTCACTGCCCCTCCCACCTGCCCAGCATGATCAACTTGTTGCCTCTGCATTCTCCTCCGTGCCCCCAATTATCGGAGTCTGTGTCCTTGACATCTGCCTCCAGACAGTATTCTAGTAAACAACTAGATTGCTAACATTCTATAGTTATTACAAACGTGTGGTATGCCTGATATCATCTTAATGTAATCAAAACTGTGATACCTAAAGCATTTCCTTTAGAAATTATAAAAATTAGAGGGTCTTATTCCCATAGAAATTATGGTTAGTGCTCTAAAAACCTAAAATGAGGACATATTTTCTGAGTTCTCAAATAGCGACAAAGCACTTTTATAATATTTGCTATCTTGATGTTTTTTTCATCCAGTCGATCACTTGGTTATATGATACACTTAGGGGAGAGAATGTGGTATTACAACCAGAGCTGCAGAAACTTGGGAACCAGGTTTGAGTTTCAGCATCAGCTCGACATCCTATGATTCTGGGCAAATCACTTAGGCCCTCATTACAACTCTAGTGATCAGTGATAAAGTGGCGGTAATACCGCCAACAGACCGTCAGTAATTACCACCAAATTATGACCATGGCGGAAAGATCTCCAAAAGACAGCCAATATACCACATCGACAGCCAGGGCGGAAAGAACAGCCACCACAGCGGTAGTACTTACAGCTAGGCGGAAGTCAAAGTTCCGCCCACCATATTAAGACCCTGCAAATCGACACCTTTTCCGGGGCAGTACCAACGACATCAAAAGCCTGGCGGAAACAGAGCTCAGAAGTGAAAGGACTCATCATTGGAGACACAGGGAGGAACCACGCCACCATGGAACCCAAAATACATGCATTTCCGATGATATTCTACGTTCTGCTCCACCACGAACACCAGCGCCGGCATAGACGACGACGGAGAGTACAGCCTCCCAGCACACATGGGAGGAGGGGAGGAAAACAACAGTGACACACACACGCACAACACACACCCCATACACACAACCAGATGCACAAGAAAGCATGTTAATCCCCCTAAATCGGCTGAATAATGAATGCAAGGACAAAAAGAATTTACTAAAGTGAGTGTAATAATATCAATACAGTATAAAAATAACTTAGCCAATGTTACATATATCTACAAATGTACAGAAAAAGGGACACTGCCCAGTCCTCAGTCCACGTGGGTCACATGGCCACAGGGCAAAGTCCAAGACCCCACTTGTCACCTGCATCAATACGGAGAGAACACTGGCGGGGCATCAGTTGGCAAATAGGCAGGCACCTCAGACGGATGCGGAAACAAGACCACTGGTTCTGGAGGGGGCAACATGCCCTATGCTTGGTCCTGGGGAGTAATGGGACACAGTTTCTCGAGTGGATGTTTTGCCCACTGGTTCTGGAGGGGGCAACATGCCCTGTGTATTGTCCTGGGGAGTGATGGGCCACAGTCTCTCGAGTGGGTGTCTTGCCCACTGGTTCTGGAGGGGGAAACATGCCCTGTGCTTTGTCTTGGGGAGTGATGGGCCACAGTCTATCGAGTGGGTGTCTTGCCCACTGGTTGTGGAGGGGGCAACATGCCCTGTGCTTTGTCCTGGGGAGTGCAAGGTCACAGACTCTCAAGTGGGTGTCTTGCCCACTGGTTATGGAAGGGGCAACATTCCCTGGGCTTTGTCCTGGGGAGTGCAATGTCACAGTCTCTCGAGTGGATGTCTTGCTCACTGGTTCTGGAGGGGGCAACATGCCCTGTGCTTTGTCCTGGGGAGTGCAAGGTCACAGTCTCTTCAGTGGGAGTCCTGCCCACTGGTTTGGGAGTGGACAGGCCACACAGCAACCCATGGAGGTAGGATCACATTGTGTCCGCCGGCGGTGACCGCTGCACTGTGGTGGTGCTGGTGGTGCATGTTGGTGGGAGGCTTCTGCACATATCCTGCACCTTCGGATGGATGCACTGTGGTGGTGCTGGTGGTGGTGGAAGGCTCCTGCACATCCCCTGCACCCTCGGATGGATGCACTGTGGTGGTGCTGGTGGTGGTGGGAGGCTCCTGCACAGGCCCAGCACCCTCGGATAGATGCACAACCATGCTTCGTGGTGGGGGCTCTGCGACAGCTGTTGGTGCATGCTCCTTGCCCTTTCAGGTGGCAGGTGCAGGCTCCTCACCTGCTGGTGCAGTCTCCTTGCCATTCTTGCCTGCTGGTTCTGGCTCCTTGCCCTTTTGTGTGGCTGGTGCAGGCTCCTTCCCTTTCTTGCTTGCTTGTGCAGGCTCCTTGCCCTTCTTGCTATATGTGGCCTGGAATCCTTTCCACCATGAGTAGGTGCGGATGGAACTTGGCCCGTGGACTGTGTGGCTGAGGTGCTTGGCTGGGTTTGTGATAGCCTGGCCATACGTGCAGGACGTGGAGGGGGGGGTGGGTATGGAAGAGCTCAATGGTGGATAGGAAAAGTTTCTTAGGGACATTGGGGTGGGAAGAGGGAGAAGGAATGGGAGTAGAGGATGAGTGAGTGGTTGCTGGAGGTGTCTGCTGGATTTGGGTGCAGGTGCATGGGTTTTATGCTGTTGTGCGGTGAATGACTGTTAGGTGTCTGAGTGCTTGCATTTGTGTACTTTAGGAGGGGGGACAGACACAGTGGGAGAGGACACACGGGACATGTTCCTGGATGTTGTGGAGGTGTCTGCAAGTGAGGTGTGTGTTCTGCTTGGTGTGGTGATGATGCTGGTAGTGGATGCTGATGTAGTGCATGCAGGTGTGAGGGTGGATGTGATTGGGAGGGAGGTGGACGAGGGGGAGGAGGGGGAGGAGGGGGAGACAGTGGAGGCAGTGGATGTTGTAGTGTCTGCAACTGTATGGTATTTGTGTGAGTGCTTGTGGGTTGATGTGTGGTGCTTGTGTTTGTCTGTGACACTCTTGGGTTTTGTCCTGTGTGCATGCTCATCTGGCTGTGTGCTTGGGATGGGTTGAGGTAGAGGAGAATGGGACTGGGAAGAGGAAGTTGGAGGGGAGACAGTAGAAACAGGGACAATGGCTGCCATCAGAAAGGAGGCCAGAACCTGGATCGATCTCTGTTGGGCCGCCAATCCAGTTTGAATGCCCTCCAGGAATGCATTAGATTGTTGCATCTGGGCTGCCAGCCCCTGGATGGCATTCACAATGGTTGACTGCCCTACAGCGATGGATCTCAGGAGGTCAATAGCTTCCTCACTCAGGGCAGCAGGGCTAACTGGGGCAGGGCCTGAGGTGCCTGGGGTAAAGGAGATGCCCACCCTCCTGGGTGAGCGGGCACAGGCAACTCGCTGAGGGTTGCTTCAGGGCGGTGCTGGTACGGGGGTGGCGGCTGTACCTGTAGATGGGGTGGTCACAGAAGTGTCTGCCACCACCAGGGAGCTTCCATCGGAGGAGGTATCTGTGTCTGAATTGTCCCCTCCTGTCTCCGCAGTGGTGCTCCCCTCACCCTATGTCCCACTGGTGCCCTCAGTGTTGGTGGACTCTGCCTCCTGGGCCCTGTGGGATGCAGCTCCCTGCGTCACCGGTGCCTCTGCTCCTCTGCCAGATGATGCTAATGCACATAAGGACAGGATGACAAAACAACAAAGGGGGAGAGAGAAAAAGGATATACTGGGTCAATGGCTGCACCAACACCACTGTTGGCGTACACAGCACCCTCACACACAGGGAACAGGCCTAAGCACTATGCATTGCACCACCAAAGATATCGCTAGCCACCAAGGCATGAGGAGGGGCACACACCCCCAACTGCAGCACACCTGGGACCCATGCAGCCCTGACCAGTAGTGGATGCTTACAAGCTAGGTAGGCAGGATTATCCCTTCAGAACCCTAGCCACCAGAGGACCTATGCTGCTATGTCAGGCCTGGCCTAGGGGCACCCACTGACACACATCCACCACCCGGATACCACCCCACCAGCCATAAATTGTAATGATAGCAACTGTACTCACCCCCTTGTGGCTGCTGTGATGGCCTCAAGTGCCCATTCAGCTCTGGTTAGGCCACCACCAGTATGCGGGCCATCAGTGGGATCAGAGTTCGAAGGGCACCTCTTCCTCGTTGGGAGGCCATCCCTGGCTGGGCCTCCGCCGTCTTCCGTGCCCAGCCTCTCAGGTCCTCCCACCGTTTGCAACAGTGGGTGCTCCGCCTGCCATAGACCCCCAGGGTCAACACGTCCTTGGGGATGGCACACCATATACCCTTCTTTTGATGGGCACTGACCTGCAGAGGCAATACACACAGGAAAACACCATTAGACAAACAGTTCAGCCTGTTACACATATGGCCCACCATACCCGTTTCCATCACCATTGGCACACACATAGCCCAGAACACAGAGTGTACACTGCAGAGAAGACATCCACCCCCTTACACAAGGCCTTCACACACACAACTCCATGCATTCATGCCACATGCATCGTGCCCACAGTGTACTCACCTGTTGGTCTACAGGGTCATACAGCAGTACGTATTGGTGTAGGACCCCAGTCTCTCCAACTCCTCCGAAGTGAAGGCTGGGGCCCTTTCCCCGGTCACACGGGCCATGGTAGGTAACAGACACGGGTCACAGCAGCACATGCAGTGTAGGTCCTCTCCTATGGAAGGTCAGGTAGCAAGTGAGGAATATGATATTAAATGGCAGTCACATCCACGGCCGTGCATACCGTCACCGCCGGCGTAGATCACCATTGGCCTCTGTACCCCATAGGGCCCAATATTAACCAATGAGTAGTTGCACAACGGTTCCTGACCGCCACCCGCCACGGCGCACAACATCAGCTGAATTACCTCACTTCCACCTGTCCCCCTCCACACAGGACAGGCAGACGCCATTTCGGGGGGGCAGCCCTATGGATTCATGCTGCATCATAGTAGACATAGGCACATACTGGACAAATCACACTGACCCATTACAAGTTTACAGACTGCAAACTCCTGTTGTGGCTCCAATGTTAGGTTTGTGACAGCCTCCTCACTCTTGTGTCCCAAAGATACCTACCGCTGCGGATGAATAGGAGATGGAGACATACCCCGTGTACAGACCCGTGGTGGACTTGGCAACACTGGAGAACAGGCACATTACCCTCACCTATAGACTTGATAGGGCCACAATCACAGAGCTGTGTGCCCAATTGGAGCCTGACCTGATATCTGCTATCCGTCACCCCACTGGGATCCCCCCTCTTGTGCAAATGCTTTCCGTACTCCATTTCCTGGCAACTGGTTCTTTCCAAGTGACAGTGGCCTAGGCAGCAGGAATGTCACAACCAATGTTTTCAATAGTGCTGACTATAGTGTTGTCTGCCCTTATAAAACACATGTGCAGCTACATTTGTTTCCCCCAGGTTGAGGATTTGGCCACAGTGAAGGCCGAGTTTTATACAATGGGACATATCCCCAACATAATTGGGCAATTGATGGTACACATATTGCATTTGTCCCCACCCCCCGGCAGAATGAACAGGTGTTCAGAAATCGCAGGAGTTTCCACTCCATGAATGTTCAGATGTTGTGCTTTGCGGGACCAGTACATCTCCCACGTCAATGCTAAGTATCCTGTGTCGGTGCATGATGCCTTTGTACTGAGGAATAGCAGCATTCCAAATGTGATGGGCCAACTACAGAGGCACAGGGTGTGGCTAATAGGTGCGCCCTGGTACCCACCCCGTAAATGTTGGTGTATGGGTATGGTGTGGGCCATATAGGATAGTGTGTGGCTAAATGTTGTCCCTCAATATTTGCAGGTGACTCTGGTTACCCAAACCTATCATGGCTGCTGACCCCTGTGAGGAATGCCAGGACAAGGGCAGAAGAACGTTATAATGAGGCATATGTGCGAACCAGAAGGATCATTGAAAGAACCTTTGGCCTCCTGATGGCCAGGTTCCGGTGCCTCCATCTAACAGGTGGATCCCTGTGCTACTCACCCAAGAAGGTCTGCCAGATAGTAGTGGCATTCTGCATGTTGCACAACCTGGCTCTCAGACACCATGTCCCTTTTCTGCAGGAGGAGGAGACTGGAGATTCCACTGTGGCAGCAGTAGACCCTGTAGACAGTGAGAATGAGGATGAGGACAACAGAACATCAGTTATTCGACAATACTTCCAATAACACACAGGTAGGACCGTGTAACTTTACATTTCAATGACTTTGGTTGTAATCTGTGTGGCAGTGGCATGCTGATATTTCCCACTTCTATGCCCACTCACTGTTCCCTCTGGCAATTCATTTTGCAGATGTTGGTGACTTGACATATACCCCTGGTGTGATCACTACAGCCAGCTGCAGGTCATTAATCTATGCTCATTCTATGTACAGTTAATTTGCAATGTTTGTGCCTGGTTCAAATAATACATATTTGATATACATGACATACTCCAAATTGATTTTTTTCAAAGGGTGTTTATTGAAGTGCTAACATATAGGGGGAAAGTAAAATTAGATGGGGTGATGATGGTGGAAAGTCCGGTGTATTGTTCCAGGCTGTTTGTAGCACAGGTGCAGTGGGAAAGGGGACATAGGAAGGGGAGCAATGGCAGTTCAAGGTGGACAGGGTGACTAAGTGGGACACAAGGGGGACAATCAGAAGAGTCTCATTTCTTGGGGGGGTCTTGGCAAGTGTCTCTGGCTTCTGTCTGTATCGCCGGGAACGTTTGCGGGGTGGTGCACCTTCTGCAGGGAGAGGAGTGTTTGGGGTCTGTGAATCTTGTGGCGGGCCTCCTGGTCACTAAAGGCAGCGGAACTGGAAGGCTGTTCAGATGTCTGGCTAGTGGCAGGGGCCTGCTGGTATGAGACTGTCTCCCTCATAATGATGGCCATGTCTGCCAGCACCCCTGCTATGGAGATCAGGGTGTTGTTAATGGCATGCAAGTCCTCCCTGATCCCCTGGTACTGTCCCACCTGCAGCCGCCTGTTCTCCTACACGTTGTCCAGGATCTGGCCCATCGTGTCCTAGGAATGTTGGTAGGCTCCCAGGATCTCAGAGAGTGCCTCCTGGAGAGTTGGTTCCCTGGGCCTGTCCTCCTCCTGCCGCACAGCACTCCTCCTAGTTTCCCTGTTGGCCCGTGCCCCTGTCCCCTGAACCGTGTGCCCACTGACCCCAGGTCCCTGATTGCCTTGGGGGCGAGGTGTGGCCTGGGGTCTTTGTAGATGTGGCCACACTGCTGATTGATGTGTCCTGGGGACAGCGGTGTGGGTACGCTGGGTGGGTGCTGTGGTGTTGGATCCTGATGGGGAGGCTCTGTGGTGGTGTGTGACAGGGCTTGAGTAACCAGCTGTCCAGTGGTCCCTGATGGACCAGGTAGGTCGTCCAGATCCTGAAGACCAGAGTTACTGTCATCACTGTGGGCCTCTTCTGTGGGGGACTGGATATTGCTGGCACCTCCTCTTCGCTGACATTGGCTGGGGTACCTGTGGGGATGTGAATGATGTGTTATGGTTTATATGTCTGACTTATTGTACATCCGTGACTTCCCCTCTATGGTTGGATTTGCCCTGCCAGCTTTCACTTGTGTATATTAGTGTATGGTGGGATTGTTAGTTCTCTATGGTATGCATGTTTTAGTGATGAGTGTCCATGCAGGGCTGTGAGGGGTGTCCATGCATTGGTACAGCATGCAGGGCTTGGCATTTGGATAAGTGAGATGTGAGGGTGGAGTGTGTGGGATGTATTGGAGTGATGGGAGTGAGGGTGAGGGTGAGGGTATGTGATGGCATGCAGGTAGGGGGTGATAACAGTAGAGAGTTGACTTACCAGAGTCCAGTCCTCCTCTGACTCCGGCCGGGCCCTCAGTATGCAGTATTGCTAAGACTTGCTCCTCCCATGGTGTGAGTTGTGGGGGAGGAGGTGGGGGTCTTCTGCCAATCCTCTGGATAGCGAGCTGGTGTCTTGCTGCTATTGAACGTACCTTCCCCCGTCGGTCGTTCCACCTCTTCCTGATGTCATCCATAGTTCTGGAGTGCTGTCCGATGGCGTTGACCCTGTCCACAATTCTCTGCCATAGCTCCATCTTCCTAGCTATAGATATCTGCTGAACCTGTGCTCCAAATAGCTGTGGCTCCACCCTGACAATTTCCTCTATCATGACCTTTAGCTCCTCCTCTGTGAAACGGGGGTGTCTTTGTGGTGCCATGGGTATTATGTGAGGTTTCTTTGTGAGGGTGTGTTGGGTAATGTGTTGGGGTATGTGATGTGAAGTGTGAGAGTGGTGTATAGGTGTGAGTAGTGTGTGGCTATAGTTGTGTCAGTGGTCTCGGTGTCTCTCTGGTGGCAATGCTTTGTAGTCGTAAAGGGTTGTAGGTGATGTGGGTGTGTGTTTTATAGTGGTGTGGGTGTGGTGTGTGTATGGGTATCAGTTGTGTGTTGTTTGAATTATCCAATGTAGTTTTTTTTTGTATGTGGGTGTCCATTGTGAGCACGGCGGTATGTACCGCCAATGGTTTACCACTGTTGAATGTCCGCCATGATGATTTGTGGGTCATAATGTGATGGGCGTAGTTCTGTTGGCGTAACAGTGTGGGTTTTGATACCGACAGTTTATCACTGACCTTTGATCTGGCGGATTTGTGTGTGTGCTGAATTCTGTCAGATTGGTGTGTATATGTGTGTCATAATTTGGTGAACGGATATCCGCCTTCGCCCCGGTAAGTTGGCGGCCGTTAGCGTGACGGTAAGTGGGATTTACCGCCAATGTCATAATGAGGGCCTTAATCTCCCCATACCTAAAGCCCAAAAGGAAAGTGTCCTAGTGTAATGTAACCGATGCTCATGTAAAGCATCCCAATACCTTCAAGACAAGTCTGTGCTACTTAAACTGGAAAAAAAACAAATAAATGTTTGCACACTTCTGTCATTGGGCTATGCTTGGGCAACATTTGTGTGATATTTCTGCTACAATTGGGCTCTTTTTTTCTCTGGTGGCCATCTTGAGAGACTTATTTGTTATGAAGCTCCCTAGACTCCTTAATTACTGTACAATCCTCAGTAGAAAGTACTTTCAGTTTTCCACTTCGATTACATCAAGATGGTGGTCAGATGTACCACAATTTTGACATAAATTCAGAATGTTAGCACCCTAGTTCATTAGAACACTGTAGTAAACTGATGATCACCAGGGAGTTAACTGGCAGACTGCTGCTGGTATTTTAAGTGCATGTTTCAGTCTACATGTCAGAATTTTTTAATAAAATAGAAAAGGAAGATATTTGAGAACTCTCTTAAAACGTCCTCATTTTTCTTTCTACCGCACAAACCATAATTTCTAACACACAATTAACCCCCTCATTATGTTCCTGTCTAAATTAAATGTTTAAGTTTCACCAGTTTGATTCAATCAAGATGGCTTTAGGTGTGCCATACTTCTGTTATAAGTAAGACTGTTAGCGCTCCAGTTGTTCTTTGGAACACTCTGGGAGGCTGCAGTAGAGCACAAGGGAATCAACTGACAGGCTTCTCCTGTTGGAAGTACATATTTTACTGAGAATGTCAGACTTCAATCTCATATGGCTGAGAAATATAGTGTGAATTTACAGAAAAGCTTCTCTCCTTTTAGCTTTTGGAGCATCTTCCATAGCCTCTATGGAAAAATCATGAGAAAACAGTTTTCTCTCAACATGATTCGTGAAATCCCAGCAGAAGGTTTTTTCATGAGGTAAAATCACCTTAGCCACAAATGGCGTATATTGTAACTAAAATCTGTTATTGCCCTTTAAACGTTCTCCTTTTTTGTGATCATCAAAACCTGACGTTCAATACAATGCATTTCAGTGGGGTACTATCATGTATATTAGTCTCCCCGGTAGACAAATCACCCCAAATCTTTCCATGCACAACAAGACCCACCAAGACACTTTTTTGGAAAATTTCATGAAGGGTTGCCAAATGACGCCAAAGATATAGCCCAGTCTAAAACTGTTTCCTGTGGAAACCAGGTCCTAGCTACTTACTGGTGACCCCCAGTAGGTAATATATATATAGATATAGATATATCTATAGATATATAAATATATACATTTAGCAGTTATAATTACCATAGCCAACTACAACTTATGGCACCACTATGAACTGCTTATGACCGCACGTATTTCATCATTCATGGCATGTGCAGGGACATCACTGATGACAACATCCACCAATGTAAACTTCATTATACTTAATAACAATATATATTTATAATATACATTTCTTAAAACTAAGAAAATGACACAGTTGAAACAAGTACACCAGATAACTGACTAAAAGCTTGACAGCTACTACACTCACTTATAACATAAGAGATACTCTGAGCAGATAGTTCTGTGTTTTCTGAACATCTACAGTAAACACTAATCACCAAAATAAACTCTAAATATGTAGGGTACTGTATTGCAAACCACAATAACACTTTTTGTGAACCTGGTAAACTGTAAACTTCGTACTTGTATAGCACACTACTCACCCGTTAGGGTCTCAAGGCGCTGTACACATACCGCTGTGGAACCCCTCCTGGCTTTTCCCTGTGAGGTGCCCACTCCTGGGCAACCTCCAAGACGAAGCCAGGCTTCCCAACGCTGTTGGGGCCATTGTGGAGATTAAGCAAGCTATTGCCCAGAGTTACAGAGTGGGACCCATGAATTAGATTAGGCACCAATGAGAGAATGATCAGGTCCGAGGAAATTGAGCCCAAGACCCGCCGAGGCAGGAATTGAACCCTGGTCCCGGGTCAGATTTCAGCATCAGGGTCTGCCGCTCTAACCATTGAGCCACACTTCTCCTGGTAAGGAGTTTCACTGCAAATCTGACATTCACACAAACCACTACAACATACAGTCGCTACAGTGGTGTTATTGAATGCATCACTGTGTAACAAACCAGTAGTAAAATTATTCTTTACCCTGGAGAAAATTCTCAGCAGACAGGTTACTCTGTTGTAAATGTTGCTAAACTCAACCATCACCGTAAACAATGGTTGTACTTAACAGAACAATTTATTTAAATCAGCTACTACACTTAATTATCACAGAGGACAGAGGTCTAACATAGTATGTTAACAAGCAGAAGTAAATTGAGGAATCACAGTGGAAAGAAGTGACATTAAAGAGCTTAGACTGTCGCAAAGTACTACCACACACATATGTCAGCAGAGGATATATGTGTCAGTATAGTGGCTAATATGCTGATAAATAGTACACAACTTTAAACACAGGATCATAGATCAGATGATATATATTACATATAGTATCACTCTTCAGTAGTACTGGACGAATAGCAATTTCACTTATTCATTAGATTAGTATATATCTTTTGGTGTCAAAAACATTTACGAAACACATTTGCTGGATGATGTCATCAGTGATGTAATTTGAGATGCCATCAGTTATCTCATCATTGATGTCATTGACCATTTTCTGGTGAAAAGAAGGTTACTGCGAAGTATGTCCAGTTCAACATCTGTGAAAGCAGATGTCCAGAGGCACTGGGAAAAATATTTACATGGGACAAGTTCCACGTGGAAGCACCTCAAAATTATCCATGAGAGAGTATACAATAGAATGATGCGGGAGAAGGCATCTGGAGCAGGACCATCAACATTATCAGCAGCAATGCCACAACATTCTGCAGCTGACGTCATCATTGTACCAGCTGTGTGTGAGTACCTCAACAACATGATCAAACACTGTGTGCAATTCCACATGCCTGTGGATTTGAATATGACGTCAGTGGCTGCATACCTTGATGCTGTTAGGAATCACCATTGGTATGTTTTTCTTTTGGTCCCAGTTACAAGTTGATCTTTTCCGGAATCTGAAACCAGTTGCTTCTTCCTAATTCCCTTCTCCTATATCCTTTTCTACCTTGTTTATTTGTGTTATTTAAAAAAAAAAACACACAAAAATATAAAACTGTTATAAAAAAACCTTCCAGACGTCTCCCTGCTCCATATGGTCAAAGAAGGAGCTAACTACGTGTTTTATGTTATTGTACGTTCATCTGTTGAAGTGTTTGTGAGTTTTTGTATGTCTAAATGTATTACATTCACATAACTGAAATTGAAATAGTACATGTGACTATTTCAATATTCACAAATCAACCTATATAAAGTATTAAAGAAGACATTAGCAAATATTTTGCAATACTTAAATGGAAATGAATGTGCAAGTGACTGTATGTATGTGTTAGTATGTCAGTTACTACATGGTTGTATGAGTGCTTCTATAAGTCTAAGGCCCTCATTATGACCACAGTGGCGGTCGGACCACTGCCAATGTGGAAGTCCGACCACCACATTACGACCACAGAGATAGCACCACCAGTTACCCTCCACAGGGCAGGCTGGTGGTGCTGGCGGTCCTAATCCAAGCAGATCTGCCCTGGTAATTATGACTCCCTTTTCTGCCAGCAGTTTCATGGTGGTAGCACCCCCATGAAACGGCTGGCGGAGACAAGGTGCAGGGGCCAACGAGGAGGCGGCTGCACTGACAGCAATCTACATGTCGCAACTTCGCGGACAGGCTTTTCTGTCCGCTGGAGTCGTAATTGGGCCCTTAGTGTCTCTGTGGGTCTGTGGCTAACTTTGTCAGTGGATGCATTACTTTTTCTTCTATTCCTATGTGTTTTAGAGGCTATTTCAGTGTGTGCCTAGCTCGGAGTGGCTGTATGGCTGTGTGAGTAGGTGTGTAACTGTCTGTGTCTGTATGTAAATGGGTCTGTGAACACTTGTATCAGTGTATAAGTGCCTGCATTGTGGTATGAATGGGCATGTGAGGGCCTGAATTGGTGTGGGCTGGGTGTTTGAGTGGCTATATTGGTTTATACCTGAATGTGTCACTGGCTGTATCAATGTGTTCTCTGGGTGTCTGAGTGGCTGTACCACAGTGTGGGTGTGTTTGTGAGTGGGTGTATTGGTGTGTAAGTGCATGTGTGACTGTCTGCTTTGGTGGGTGGCTGGGAGTGTGAGTGGCTGTACTAGTGTTAGGCCGGGTGTGTCAGTGGCTGTATCAGAGTGTGGCTGGTGTGTGTAAGTGGCTGCATCAGTGTGTGTCTGGGTGTACCAGTGTCTGTATTGGTGTGTGCCAAAGTGTGTCAGAGGCTGTATCAGTGTGTGGCTGCGTGTGTCAGTGGCTGTAATATTGTGTGCATGGGTGTTTGAGAGGCTGTATTGGTATTTCGGTGGATGTGTAACTGTCAGTGTTTGGCTGGGTCTGTAAGTGGCTGTATTGGTGTGTGAGTGGCTGTGTGATTGGCTCTATCCATGTGTGGCTAGGTGTGTGAGTGCCCATGTCAGTTTGTGCATGGGTGTTTGATAGGCTGTATCAGTGTTTTGACTGGATGTGTCAGTAACTGTATCAGTGTGTAGCTGGCTGTGTCAGTGGCTGTATCGGTGTGTGGCTGGGTGTCTCAGTAGCTGTATCGGTGTTTGTCTGGCTATTTGAGAGTCTTTATCAGTGTATGGCTGGGTGTGATAGTGGCTGCATTAGTGTGTCGCTGTGTTTGTCAGTGGGTGTATCAGTGCGTTGCTAGGTGTGTGAGTGGGAGTGGCTGTATCAGTGTGTACCTGGATGTGTCAGTGTCTGTATCAGTGTGTGCCTGGGTGTGTCAGAGGCTGTATCAGTGTGGGTGGATGTGTCAGTGGCTGTATCAGTGTGTGCATGTGTGTTTGAGATGATGTATTGGTGTTTGGATTGGTGTGTGTGTGTCTTTATCGGTGTTTGGCTGGGGGTGTAAGTTGCTGTATTGGTGTTGTGTGGCTGTGTGTTTGGCTGTATTGGTGTGTGCCTAGGTGCATCAGTGACTGTATCAGTATGTGACTAGGTGTGTCAGTGCCTGTATCTCTGTGTGCATGGGTGTTTGAGAGACTGTATCAGTGTTTGGCTGGGTGTGTCAGTGGCTCTATTGGTGTGTAGGTGGGTGTGTAAGTAACTGTGTCAGTGTGTGGCTGGGTGTGACAGTGTCTGTATCGGGTGTGCCTGGGTGTGTCAGAGGCATATTAGTGTGTGCATGGGTGTTCGAGAGGCTTTATTGGTGGATAAGTGTGTATGTAAGTGACTGTATCGTGTTTGGCTAGATGTGTAAGTGGCTTTATTGGTGTGTAGTTAGGTGTGTGAGTGGCTGTATCAGTGTGTGCCTGGGTGTCTCAGTGGCTGTATCAGTATCAGTATCAGTATCCTGAGAATGTAATGTTATGGATCAACACTGAACAAACTATTTAGTAAAGTACATTATTACTCCAATAGATGATGCCATTGATCTGTATAAAAAGATAAACACAAATGTGAATCAGTATTACAATTTATAAAATTACAAAATAAAGTTACAAGTTCAAAAATGCATAACTTTATAACACAAATAAATGACTACTAATTTCTTATGCTGTAATACTCTGTTACAATCAAATTAAGCATTTCAATTTCTCTTTTTTACTGTTCTCAGGTTTTATACTTATACACCATAAATGAATTACTGTATAAAGAATCATCCTTGAACAGTCCGGAAAAAATAATCATTTAGATTTCAGAAAATTACCCCAAAATGGCACACTGTGTCACCACATTTAAGCAACATTGTGCATTGCACTCACTACAATTTCTTTAAATAATTATTTTACTTATCTCATCTATCTCTACTAATTTAAAAACACTTCTGCTGAAAATGAAATCTTCATCTTTAGAACTACTAATCTATATATGCGGCAAACCATCTTATGGAAAGCCTTCTAAAGACATCACCCCTAGTAGGCCGAATGGTGTCATAAATACTGACAATGTATCTAGAACAAATACACTATACCACTTTTACAACTGTAGTTCTAATAACTTTGCTTCCAGAAAGAAAAGATAAGAATTAGGTAACTTAAAAGGCAATTTGTACTTGAATTTGAGATTGCCATCATTACGTTCTGTTCAACCACTTTTTAGATAGACAGTGTAGTGACTAGATTTAACACTAACTCCTGCATGAAACATAATAGCAATAGTACTATATGTTTTTCCAGAAATATATATTTGTCCTGCCTTAAAGTCTGTAATCTCAGTTTCCATTTTTCTACCATCAGCCCTGCATCGTTGTAGCATTAACTGAATATACTTGCCACTTCTTTGTACAATTAATGTTGATGCAAGATCTGTTCGACAATTTGGGCATATATTGTTTTGTGTAGCTTGTTTCAACAATCTTTTGAAAGTCACAGTTTTGCAATCTGGTATTGTTAAGTAACACAAATCGCTTTGCATCTATTTCTGTACTTGATGTGAATGAGCAATCTTCATGCACACTCATGGTTACATGAGTAAGTCCAAATAAGGCATCAATAGGTACTTCTTCTAAAACAGCAACCATCACTATTAAAAACTCCTGTGCATCTTCTTGAGTGTTTCATGTAAACTGTACAGATCCAGTACATATATCTACAAGGTCTCCAATATGTGATGCACAATGTGCTTTAGGCCTATCACTACTTAAGTGTTGCAACAAAACGCAGTGCAGAACACATATTCTGTTGTTTCAGTTCAATTGCATAAACAACATGAGGTAATTGAAAAAGTACATATAGAACAACATTAACATAGCAGTTGACACTAGAGGGGCTTGACGGCTGGTAACCAAGATTTCGCAGTCATTGTAATTTTATTTCTTAACTAATCCCTTGTTCTCTTTCATTTCCTTATTTCCAACAACATCACTACACTCCTTTGAAAGTTTTTATTTTGGACAGATGGTGCTTTCTTCATAGATGGGATACTGTCCAAATGAGCAGCATAAATACTCCTTAATTGGTCATATTCTTTAACACAACTTGGATCAGTGCTTACTGTGCTGTTATCAAATGCAACTAGATACAATCTGACAATTTCCTAACTCGAGATAAGGCTACATATGACATACCTTCCTTAGCCGCTGTACTCTCAACATTAATACATTTTGCATCTATGCCTAAACTTTGAGATTTATGAATAATAATAGCGTATGCTAGAGAAACTGGAAACTCTTTCTGTCAAACATATGTCCTTGACAATGGACTTTGCAATCTGCTTTATGCTATCAATCTGATCAAATTTAATCACTAGAGATCACATCTCATTCCTATTAGGAAAGCTAATTAAATCAATAACTTTACTCATAGAACCATTAACTAATCACTCCTCAACATTTACTTTTCTATAAAAAATTACTTCACAGAACTTGCAAACACTTAAACATTTCTGCAATCCTGCAGTTCATGAAACAGATTTTTCCAATGAATCCAGTTTTGCTTGTAACTTTTTATTTAGCAGTACTGTTATACCGTGGTGTTCCATTTTGCTCATTGCTGTCAGTTGCAAAATTGTCTTCTTTCTCCAATTCCAGTATTTATTTTTTTAAGCTGGCGCTCTACTTTAGTGTAGGTATTAGGCGCTCAATTGGTTTTCCTTCGTGTATGAAAGTGAACATTAGCTCTGCTGCAGTCTTGTTTGTTGGAAACTGTTTTTTTGAAGCCTACTTTCTAGAAGATGCCTTCCTCCTTTTGAAAGGACACCTACTTTAATATCTCTCAGTATATTTGCACATTCAACGTCAGATGATTTTCACATATTCCTAAGTAGTTCTTTGTGTTGGAAGGTTAACCAAATGTTTCCATTTCCAATTCTTTCCAAAGAATTCCAAGCTACGTCATGGAGCAGTGTTTTAAACACTGCTGTAAGTTGCAGTAGAGCTCCAAAAACAATCAAGTGTTTTCCTCCAAATAGCATATTGTAGTCTGTTCTTAGAATCTGTTGCATTCCTAAATGCACAAAGGTAACAATTAAGTTTGAGACCTTGCTCACCTTCTCGATGATTAAGGGCCTCATTATGAGTTTGGCGGTCTTTTGGCAAAACCGCCAAAGTGGCAGCCTCCAAAAGACCACCATGTTGTCAGTAATTCACCCACCGCATTAAGAGTCACACTGTGAAGACCGCCAAAATTCAACCGAAAATCCGAACCGCCAGGACACTGGAGGGCGGGAAAGAGGCGGTCCCACCACCAACACCGTTACACTATAGGCACACATACACATCACACTTAGCACACACCGCACACCAGCACAACTAACACAATGCACACATCATGAGCACACACAATCCACGACAACTGTCTCACCCTCACAACGCAGCACCCACATCTCACCATATACCCAACACTACGCCCTTACTCTCACAACACCCTCACACACCATCTACACTACCTGTCCCCACAAAACACCCATGTTTCACTGATGACGAGTTATGGGTCATGGTGGATGAGATTGTCAGGGTAGAACCACAACTGTTTGGAGCACAGGTCCAACAAACATCGATTGTCAGGAAAATGGAGTTGTGGCAAAGGATAGTCGACATGGTCAATTCAGTAGGCAGCCGTCCACGCAAAAGGGACGACATCAGTAAGAAGTGGAACGACCTACAGGGGAAGATACGTTCCATGGCATCCAACCACCAGATCGCCATGCAGAAGACTGGTGGGGGTGGGCACCTCCTCCCCCACAGTTCACATCTTGGGAGGAGAAAGACTTGGACTTACTGCACCCAGAGGGCCTGACTGGAATACCTTGGGGACTGGAGTCTGGTAAGTACCCACAACATCCATGTCACACATTTGTCTTGTCCTTCATGCTTCCTCACCACCCAAATACTCCCTAATTAACTGAATGTCCTACTACACCTACCACCTAATCACCTGATGCCCCTCTTCTGCATGCCACCATCCCACCCAGCCCAACTGCCCACACAGCCTTGGGCAAAGGCAAGTCAACTACTGGCTAACCATATCACTACGACTCTCGTGATGCACTAACTCATCAATTTGAAAACCTGGCAATGTATGTACAACCAAAGTACGGGCCACACCATCTAGATTGTTCTAGTGAGGACCAGTACATGGAAATGGCAGAAATGTAATGGCACACACACAATAGCAATCAAAGCAAAACACAGCAACAGCTCATTTCTAATGGCCACAGATCCATATCCCCAAGCCTGAAATAGACTGACCTGGGTTGGAAAGTAAGATAGCAGACTCCATACACATACACAACATCCAGAGACAGGACCATTACCCTTGCATACTCACATACTGTGTTCCCACTAGGACACCATTGTGCAACATGCAGCCAAAATGTGTGACATTTAGCAAGCCTGACTATTCACTAGGTAACAAAGCTGAACAGTTATGGCAATTATCAGACAAAACCAGAACCCATCCACAGTGCAAAATGTACAGTATGACAACTCCCAACATGGAGTATGGAAACAAGTCACAGGGTTGTATGTACAACAAAATATGTCTGTGCAGCATCTGTCAATGTCAATGCAGGGAATCATGTTAAGCCATTGCCTGCTTCTCACAAAGAGGGGGCCAAACACACTTTTTTAGCTGACCTCTGTGTCTCATTCCCTTCACAGGTAACCCTGCCACTGACACCATGGAGAGGATACCTGAGACTGCCAGTCCTCCTCAAGATGAAGGCCCCAGTGAGGACAACACATTTGGATGTCTGGACAGTGACGAACAACCTGGCCCATCTGGGACATATAGTTAGTCAACGACTCCCTGCCTCACCCTGCCCACATCAACCCCTCCCACCTCAGGGTCATCCACTTCACAGACAACCATTTACCCCCAAACCTGTGTCCCAAGGACTGTTCAATCAATTGTGTGCCCCACAGTACAGGTACATGAGTCAAACCTTGACACTCCAGGCAATGATGGTCCTGCTACCACTGGGAGTGGGCACATCGTGCCAGGGGCAGAGGCACCCAGTGCACGGTGCGTGGGACGGTTGCTGTGTGCCAGAGGATGGGCCCTCCAAAGGACTTCACTGACCAGGAAACCATCTCCCAAGTCTTGGCAGCATACCAAAGTTCCCAAGACAGGATGGGCCAAATAATCACCATGTTGGGGGAAATCAAAGGCTGCAGAGGGAATACCACCAGAAAGTCATGGAGCAGTGGCCAGCCCAAAATGCCCAAATGGCTTCCATCGCAGCGGTGCTGAGGGACATCAACACCACCCTGCGTGGTTTCTCAACACACCATCAGGCCTCTTCCACTAGCAACGTAACATCTGTCTCATCTACATCAGTGGCAGTTAGTGGAATAGTGGCCCTGCAGGGGAACCACACGCCTCAGACACCCTTCATTCTGTTGCTGAAGAACCTCTCCGCAAAAGTGGACGTCCACCTAGACATCCAGCTGGAGTAGATGTCAAGACCAAACCAACTGCCAGGAAGTGCATCTCTCCTGATTTGTCTCCCTTGTGTGCCACTGAGAGAGCTTTTTGATTGCTCTGAGACGTAACTCCATTTTCCCATGGTACAAGGACACAGGACCTGTGTAACCAACTGTTGTAGCAGTTACTCTGATGAATCCATCGAACATGACTTCACTCATCATCTTTTTGTTTATTTATGCTCATTTAATTTGACTTTTTATATTCTGAAATGCACAATAAATCACATTTGGACACAGCTACTGAATATGTGTCTTTATTAATGCAACAATAATTGTCATGCTTTCCATCAAATGAAGGCTCCCTCAGCAGGAGACACATGACAACAGAAATGTCCAAGGACAGATGTCAGAGAGATTGAAATCCAGAGAAGCACCAGGGCATACTCAGTATTCCAATCTGCAATTAGAGCATGATAGATAGTGCCATCAGGATGGAAGGCATGGTGACATACTAAGCACATTTACAGATAATAGAAGTCACGCCCATGGTAGACTACCTACAAAGCCAGGATCACCCAGATTGGACCTATATGTCACCAGGTAGAGGCTCTTCACATAACCATACCATAGCTACATATTCACATATCCCATGGAACACACAAAGAGCTTCACAGAGGAATAAAGTACTTAAACCATACACTGACATAGGCCCCATACCTGTAGGATTGTCACTCACCTTTGTCAGTATACAGTTACCTACACCTTGGACAGCAACATTAGTATACAAACACAGCTAGGTCCCAAGCTCAATACTAAGTACCCCACCCATTGTTTGTTAAGCCACAGGCCATTATGCAAACATCACACAGGGGCCACTAACTACAACTGACATATAATAGACCATTTCACTTCCCTCCCAACCCCACTGGTAATAGGAAAGGATTAAGTAGTCACAACTCCACAGGTATGAAGGAAGTACTAACAAGGTACCACCCACTGTACCAACATCTATAATATCAGTTATCTGTCTGGGACACCTCCCTTGTCTGTCAGCAATTACCATGGCCTGATGACAATGAATACCTCAAGCCTAGTTTGCAGAGCCAAACAAGAAATGGCTATATCAGTGAGTGAAAGGAAAAGAGGATAGGAGAATGCAAGAAACACACCTCAATACTGAGTAGTCCATTACAGAAGTGTATGTTAGGATCTGATGTAACTATACATGACATAGCAGGACATAATGAACTGTACACTTTACAATCTATCAGTCTGCATCCACAACTCACACACAGACATTGGAGCTCATGACTCTCCCACTGATGAAGCAATTCAGGAGGTGTAATGGCAGCCATCTACTTCAAGTTGTGCACATTAAAAACAACAAAATTTCCACTTCACATACCTGTATGTCAGTTGAAGTACTGATTGATGAGATCTGCCCTCTGGCTCTTCATCATTTGCCATATCAGCATTGCTGCCCACAGGTCCAGCTGCCTCCCCCTCATCTGCAATGAATGTTATCTGACGTCTCAGGGTTAGATTGTGGAGCATGCAGCAGGCAACAATTATTTGGCATACCTTTTGGGGCAAGTAGAGGAGGGCTCCTCCAGATAGGTCCAGGCACCTAAATCTTGCCTTCTGCAGCCCAAATGTTCGTTTGATTATACGCCTTGTCCTCCCATGGGCCTCATTGTCACAGAGTTCCCCTGGCCTAACTAGGTACCTCACTGGTGTCAAGAGTCAAGGACGATTTGGATAGCCAGAGTCACCTGTGTACACAATGGTCGAAACAACTCAAATGTTGGATGTGGGAGTGGCTAGATTTTGATGACAGGAGACATAACCCACAGACACACATTACAATGCAAACTTACCAAGCAGCCATGCCTTCTCTGTTTGTATTCGTGCCATTAGATGTGCTGTTCCCTATGGTGTGAGAACCATGCATAGATCCTGGAAACTTGCCTGTGACTTGTGAGATGTACTTGTCTGCAAGTCACACCACCTGCATGTTGATTGAGAGGTAGTCCTTCCTGTTCCTATACACCTGTTCATTGGCACAGGGAGGGACCAGGGGTACCTGGGTGCCATCAATGGCTCTTAGCATGTGAGAAATGTGTCCCATAGCATTACAATCTGCCTTCACATAAGCCAAATCTGCACATTGGGGGAACCTGATGTAGCTGACAAGGTGTTTCAACAATGCACAGAGTACATCATTCAACACCAGACTGAACATGGGCTGAGACATCCCTGCTGTTAAGGCGACAGTATTCTGAAAGGATCCTGTTGTCAGGAAGTGTAGCACTGACAAGACTTGAACAATGGGAGGTATGCCATAGGGATTGCAAATGGCAGGCATCAGATCTGGCTCGAACTGAGTATAAAAATTCATGATGATATGACGATTCAGATGATATGTCTGGATGACATGCCTATCCTCCATGGTTTCCAGGTCTACTAGTGGATGGTACACCGGTGGCTGTCTCACTCTCCTCATGGCAGCGTTACTATGCAGAAAGAAGTGAATATACTATGAATTATGCGGTATGCACACATCATTTACACATTGTATATTACCTGACACCTAACATCTGTAGAGGATGCGTAGCTCTTCTGACATATACAGTACAGCCCATAGATATGCACCGATTGCAGCATCACTGCTGCACATTGGCTAACAAATAAATGTTAATGTACATATGTAGCCAATGTTTGTGTATATGTGTGTAAGATTTAGCTGTCCTGCACTATTCACTGTCTTGTAACCTACCAATATCTACCTGTGGCTTATGTATCTCAGTGTAGCTTTACGTAGTTCTCACCATATATACTCCCTCATCACATCATTTAGTAAATATATGACCATTATGTTGCACATACATGATGGCACTACATACATATATACAGCTCTTTTGGTGGAATAGGTGAATGGTGCAGTTTAATAAACTCCTCTATCGATGAAATGTGTCCAAAATAGCAGGTGTCTGACCTATTGCATTGGACAGTTGGAAGCGTCCTAAGTCCGCCGGCGGAGGCCTTCATGGTGGTAGGCATTCACAATCGCTGTGCAACTTGCCATAGGGTAACATTGCTGCCTTTAGCGGACTTTGGGCAATGGCGATGACCGCCAGTGGTGATGGTCCTGTACATGGCAGCCGTGACCGCCATTTTCTGCAGTATTGCTCACTTGACTCGTGACACTGTTGCCAGCATGCTTTTTGCGATGTGAGCTGCTGTGTACTGACTCTGGGAGATATCATACCACCCCCCACAGGTGATAGGGCCCCTGCTTTCCCCCAGAAGAACTTGAGAAGCTGGTGGAGGAGGTCTTACCTCTGCATGGACAGCTATATGGGGCACCAGAGGAGCAGGTGAGTCCTATGCCTTAGCCATGTGTGATAGATGTTGTGTGTGACATTGCATCGGGCATGTGCACTAGTGTGGGTGTAAATGCATGCAGATGGCATGATGTGTAGGCCTGTGTGCTGAGAGGATGGGTATGTGTGCCAGCTTGCTGTGACTGGTGTGTACTAATCACTCCTATTGGTATTTTGTCAGTGTGCACGACTTCCTCCTTTTGTCTGTGTCATCCATGCAGATGAACGCCCATCAGAAGACGAGGATCTGGCGTGCCTTCGCCAAGCAAGTGCGGACCTTGGGGGTCCATAGCCGGCAGAGCACCCATTGCAGAAAGCGGTGGGAGGACCTGAGACGCTGGGCCCGGAAGATCGCAGAGGCCCAGCTGGGGATGTTCTCCAAATACAGAAGGTGTGCCCCTTGGACCCTGACCACCCTAATGGCCTGCATTTTGGCAGTGGCCTACCCTGAGGTGCAAGAGCATTTGAAGGCAGCACAGCAGCCACAACAGGGTAAATACTTACAGAACCCATGTACTTTGCTCTGCTAGTTTGGGGCAAAAATGGGAGGTGCTACATATATGTTGACTACTGGGGTTACATGGTACTCTGACTAATTGCCTGACTAAGAGATGGAGATCTGGCCCCAGGCTACCACATGTGTACATTTAGGTCACCTGTATCAAGGTACATCAATGTCTGCATTTGGAGATGTATAATTGACAGTGCCGCATGTGTGACTCCACCCAGTCATATATATATGTATATAAGTTGCTATACCAGCCTACCTGTCCAGTGTTTCCTGGTCCATAAATTAGAATTTATGAATATGTAGCTCTATGGTGGCAGATCACTCCCATGTATGTATTTGCTACAGAACGCCTGACATATGTGTACAGGGCTTAGTTACCTTTTGTCCTGGTACAGGTATTGACTCCTTGTGAGTCTGGCATCTCATTCAGTCAATAGGTATGGGCAGAATTGGACTGTACATATGGGTTTGTGGTGCTGTCCCCATTGTCCCTTCATATGCAAAGTATGGGGTATGTCAAGGTTGTAACTGAAGAACATCCAACTATGAGTGTCTGATATTGTGTATTTGGGCGTACCATGCATTTCCATGCAAATGAAATGCAGGTGAATCACTATTATCCCAATGCCTTTGTTTCAAAGGAGGTAAGCGATTGGGCATTCCTACCCTTAGACAAATTGCAATGTCCATGCAATCTGTGTCAAAGGCCTACCAATACTAGTCAACATATGGTATTATCTGCCTACATCATGTCACAATGGTTACTTGGGGTCAGATCTAGTGGAGTGGGACAATCCTTGTTTCCCTTAGCATAGCTGATGTGGACAGGTCGGACAGGCATTGATTTTTCCTTTATACTTCGAGATGTCATGGCTTGGCTGTACTACTATTACTCAGAAAGGTGTTGTTGTTGAGGCATATGTTGTAAGTGCAATGACAGTCATGTAGGGCTATGTGTTAACCAGGTGTACATGTCTTTTCAGTGGGATGTGTGTGTTGTGTGGACCTAGGTACTAGTATTCATGTCAGGATTGGTGTGAGTGATGTGGGTTCACTCATGTTGAGATGTCGTGGCTCTGTATCTGCATTTCACGTGGTATATAAGTTGCCATAATAGGTATTAGTTGGCTGTTCTTTGTTTAGTTGTTGTTACACTGCTCTCTGTGATTGTCAGTGGATGTATCATGTGTGCTAGGTAGGCCACTGTTCCCGTACATGCATGTATGGTGTGATGTGTAGTTTCTGTGTATGGTGACTGCAACTAAGCCTCTAGGATTTGATACATGTAGCGATTTAGCTGTTCTCCAAACATGTATTCTAAGATTCATATGGCACCTGAATGGGACTGCCACATGTTGTGTCTTCATCAGGGATTGTATCCACAGTGTAAGATCTGTACAGAGGGTTCAGCTAGCCATGTGATTGCAATTGCAGGTGCTATGTAGCTAGTCAATAGAGTTGTTTTACTTGTATGGTACAATACTTATGGACATAGACAGGTCAGGAGTTGAATGTGAACATGCATATGGTGTGGTCTGTCAACTGTTGTTCCTGATGGTGATAGGAAAGATATGACTAGGATTAGGATGGATTTTGAGTTTTAGCAAGAGCATGATGTGCATGCTGACATAGGTTTACAGGTGAATTAATGGAAGGCTCCAGTTGTGGTACCTTACATGGATTATGATATCAGTGAGAGATATGACATGAAGGGGTGGATAGAAGTGATATTTTAGGAAATATGATATGTGGTGTTCCATATGGGATTCCCTAGGCAGGAGATGTATACCTAAAGTTGTGCATGTTCATGTGTGTATGTTAAAAATGTGATGACCCTCTCTCTCCCTCCCTCTCCCTTTATTTGTGTGCATCAGCAGGAGAAGGGGACGGGGAAAAGGTGAGTGGGGATGCTGCTGTCCATGGGACTTGTAGTGCTGAGATCATCAACAGTGAGGGACCCAGTGGCCCAGAGGGCGAGGGGTGTGCCACGGAGGAGAATGGATATTCCACTTCACTTCTCCACACTCCCTGGCGGTGGCAGATCCTTCTGGGACCACCCCAGCTCCATCTTTGTCCGCTACCCCCTTTCTACCACCGCCTTCACTGTAGCGCCCCACCCAGTTGTCTGTGCCTGCTCACCTAAGTAGGTGGGCATCTCCTTCGCCGCAGGCACCTATGACCCTGCCCTTGTCAGCCCTGCTGCCCTCAATGAAGAGGCTAATGACCTCCTGAGGTTTATCTCTGTGGGTCAGTCGACCATTGTGAATGCCATCTAGAGACTGGCAACTCAAGACCAGCAGAGTAATGTGTTCCTAGAGAGCATTCACGGTGCACGTGCAGGCCTACAGAGATCGTTTCAGGCTCTGGCCTCCACACTGATGGTAGCCAGTCACCCTTCGTCTTTCATACCCCCGCTACCTTCCTCTTCCCAAACCCCTCATCCCTGACCCAGCCAAAGCACACAGACAAACAAGCATGCATCCGCCTCAACATTCAAGGGAAGTGCTGACAAACACAAGCATCACAAGACCCACCTTTGGCATGCACACAAACAACACCCACCTCCAGACACTTCAACAGTCACTACCTGCCCTCACACCCCCACCATCCCCAGCACCACAGCTGACGAACAAGTTACTTACCTTCGGTAATGATTTATCTGGTAGAGACATATTCTAGTTGCAGATTCCTTACCTTAGAATTTCTCCAGGCATCATACTGGATCTGGAGATTTTTCTTAGAGCAGTCCCCTTGCGGGCCGTCAGGTGGCGTTGATTGACTCCATTGGCATTGCGGTCGCTGTAATGGAGTCAGGGTCGTATATAGGGGCCTTCTTGGTGTAGTGACGGCAGTTTTTTTTCAAGGCTTTCCATGGCCAAGCGTGGAGCCATGAAGAACACTAGAAATGGGTCACCAAAACTAAGGCCCTGAAAGGGGGGATCCCTGTCCCTAAAAATCAGTTCACAAGCGGGGAGGATGGGTGGGTCGGTAAGGAATATACAACTAGAACATGTCTCTACCAGATAAATCGTTACCGAAGGTAAGTAACTTGTTCATCTGATAGAGAATTCTAGTTGCATATTCCTTGGCTTAGAATAGACACCCAAGCAGTACCATCCTCGGTGGTGGACTGCAAACCAAGATCATACTAGGAAGTCCTGCAGGACCGAACGACCAAAGTAGCCGTCTCTGCGGAACTGACTGTCCAGGCAGTAATGCTTTGCAAACGTGTGCAGGGATGCCCACATTGCTGCCTGACAGATATCCAGGACAGGAACTTCGCATGCTAACGCTGTGGTGGCAGCAGTCGCGCTGGTGGAGTGAGCACCCAATCCCTCAGGGGGTTGCTTCTTAGCCAAAGCATAGCACATTTTGATGGAAAGTAGTACCCATCATGAGATGGGATGCTTCTGCACTGCTTTCCCTTTCTTCACACCCACATATCCAACAAAGAGTTGATCGTCCACCTGGAAATCTTTGGTACGATTGAGTTAGAACGCCAACACTCTTTTTGTATCCCAACGGTAGAGTCTCTCCTCTTCATGAGTAAAGAAGGCATGAAAAGGTGTGACTACTTTTGGAAGGAAAGAAGCCCTCGTACAGAGTACCACTGAGTAGCGTGGGTAGCATGGTGGCTGGGAAAGGGACGCAACAGGGAGCCCCTTGCGTTGCCACAAAAGGGGCGAAAGGTAGACTGTTGGGGCAGAGGGGCAATCGAAAGGCTAAGGGACCGAGCCGTAGCCCAGGACTCCTTGAACCTCTCAAGCGCCAAGTCTGTCTTGTCTCTGACGAGACGGGTGCCATCAAAGGGCATGTCCATAAGGGTCTGTTGTACATCCCTGAAAACCCAGATGTCCTCAACCAGGTGTGGCGTCTCAAGGCCACCATCGATGCATTTGCGGTAGAACTTGCGTGACCGTATCCCAGGAGGAGTGGGTATAGTGGCCTAAAAGGCATGCAGTATTTACTGTCCAGTGCCAGACTGGAGGAAGAAAACATTTTCCCAATTTGGTCCAGTCTCTTTGATTCTCCATCGAGGGGAGCGGAATGGAATGCGGCAGATGATGAGGATGCCTGGATATAAAGGTTCTCAGACCTGAGGTTTTGGGACAGGAATTTAGGGTCGTTCAGGGTGGGCCGATGGTGGCGAGCGATTGTCCTATTCACAGGAGCCCCTTTGCTGGATCTGGACCAAGTACCCAGAAGGCGACAGGTGAGGGCTTCATTGAAGGGGAGGAAAGGCTCCGAAGTGGCAGCTCCAGGCTGAAGCACCTCCATCAGGAGATTAGTCCTGACTGCTACAGTGGGCTGGTGGAGGCCAAAGACCTCAGCTGCCCTACTGACTACCATAGAGTAAGAGGCTGCCTTTGCCGTAGCCAAGGTAGGAGGAGGAAGCATGCCAGCATCTGGAAAAGTATCCAGACCACTGGCCTTGCCCAATTCCTGTGCCCAGTCCATGTTAGGGTCAGCCAGCTGGTATTCATAAGGGTCCAGCGACCCCTCCAATTCTTCCTCGTATTCATATCCCAAAGAAAAAGGGTCAGAATCTGACCTGAGGTGTGTAGGCCCCATCTAAGTGGAAATGTCATCGGCCCACGCCGTTCAGGGTCGTCAGGGCTCAGGATTGGGTCGACGTCAAACGTGGGCACAACCGACATTGGGAGGGTCGACAACCTAGTTGATGCCAGGGAAGGACGCAATGGTACGGCGTCGGCAAAAATCCAGTAGCGGATCCAGAGGGTCCCTCGGTAGCTGAGGCCAAATCTGCTGGCGTGTAACCTGAAGGGCCCTCATCCGCACCCCCAGGTCCCGAAGGTGCCGCAGCAGGGTCGGACTGCCCAAATATGAGGCACATGGCCTCATAAAATTATTTTAATTGGGCAGGGGTCACTGCAGCTCCCGGAAACTCAGGGAGGCACTGAACAAGGTCAGAAATAGGCTCCGCGGACAGATGCCTGGAGCGTCGGTGCTCCTCCCGCGTCGCATCTGCCAAGCGACACAGTGAAGTCAAACAATGCCTAGCCTTCTTCGACTTCTTCTTCTTATCTGAGTGGCCCAAAGACTTTGAGGATGACGAGTGGTGGTGACTCCACGAACAGTCTTGAGACCTTCCTCTCGAGCGAGACTGGGAGCGAAGTGGAGGTGAGTGCAGGGCCGCCATGAGCTTTAGGGACCCCTTCCTCAAAGCCTTTGGGTGCATGGCCTGGCACTCGGAGCACGACTTCGGGTCATGATTGCACCCCAAACACCACAAACAAACCCGATGCAGATCTGTCACCAACATCATGCAGTGACAGACCTCGAAAGGTTTGAAACCAGTCTTCGGGGACCTCCTTGATGCACTAAAAGTCTCCAAAACAGTCGACAAAGGTGTCAAATTCGGTCAAAAAATGCCCAGGGTAGCTTTCCCTGGATCAGTGCATGGCGCAGAAAGAAAAGAACTGACATCACTACATGAGGCGGCACCTATATATGACCATGAAGTCATCATGGCGACCACGATGGACGAAGAGTCGACCAACGCCACCTGACAGCATGCAAGGGTACTGCTCGAAGAAAAATCTCCGGATCCAGTCTGATGCCTGGGGAAATTCTATGGTAAGGAATATGCAACTAGAAGTCTCTATCAGATATACCTGCAGTCACCACCCCAACATTCACAGATACAGCCACAACACCTATCTTACCCACAGTCATCACAACAGCAGACCATCAGATATCCACCCCAGTCATCACATTCGCAGCTACCACAACTACCAACACACCTACATGCAGTACACCCACCATGCCTGCAGTCACCACACCAACAGACAGTCACCAATCCATAACAGCATCTTCTCGCACCACATCCCCCTCCTCCCAAGACACATAAACGCCCACACTCACCCACCCAACAGACACCCACAAGCATGCTCCACACACACATGCACCCAAGACATCCACCAAGACACCTCTTACAACCACTACCACTCCCTCCACTCCCAACCACTACCACTCCCTCCACTCCCAAACCCTTTTGCCATGACCCTCCCCATGTGAATAAGAAATGTTTCCTTTCTGAGTTGTGCCTTTTCCCTACTCCTCTCCCACCCTGTGACACCCCTAGTTGGTCTGTGTCTCTCCCCAATTCCAGCCCTTCCACCTCCAAGATCTCCCCTGCCATCCCTGCATGTTCCCATGCCAAGAAGCCGACCCCTCTGAAGAGTTCCCAGCCCTCCCTTAAGCCTCGTCCTAAGCCCCCCCTCCCAAACTCAAGCCCAACCCAATGCCCAACCCTACCCTGCCTCCATCAATCCCTGAGGTGCCTGCCTACCTCTTTTATGCCCCAACCTGTGTGGTTACATGGCAGTCAGGAGTCAAGTTGGGGCACACACGTGCATATTGTGCATGTTGCACTTACTTATATATATTGGACTGGCCTCTGGCCTTGTTTGTAAGCATTTGTGTGTGAGTGGTGGTTATGGTACCAGTTGTGTCTGCGCTGCATGTTTGGTTGTGTGCATGGCATTTGTCCCCCAGTGATGGGTGTGTTGTTTGATGGGCATGTGTATGTTGGGGACATGTTGTGTTGATATTGTGTGATGTTTATGTTGACATCTGTTATTTGCTGAGTTGTATGCCTGTGTGTGGTTGCACTGTGTGTGTGAGTGTGTGTGTGGGGATTGGTACGTCTGATACAATGTAATGTGTGTTTGTGGGGTATGTGGTATGGTTCATTGTTTAGATGTGTGATTGTGTGGGTTTGTTCTCTGGTGTTGTTACGTTGTATTATATGTATGATTTGTTAAGTGGAGGTATGTATTTCAGGCGCTTAACAGTGTTTTGTGGTGTTGCGGTTGTGGTGTAGTTGTGCAATTTGGTGGTGTTGTTTTGTGTGACTGTGCCAGTGCTGTGTGGGGGTTGGTGTAAGTTTCTGGTGTGTGTGTGTGTGATGGCCGTATTGTGTGTGTACTCTGTATGTGCGTGTGTGTATGTGTGTGTGTGTGCATGTAAGTGTGATGTTACATGTGTGTGTCACCCTCACCACCCGTCCCTGTGTGTATGTTTTGTGTGCATAGGTGCTTTGACATTTTGCAACAGTGACAGGTAGGTGTGTGTACTTACGGTTGGTGTAGTCGCCATCATTGTCGCTGGTTCGTGAGTTGTTGGGTGAGCAGGAGCAGAGAGAAGATGTGCAGTTCAGGTACCATGGCGGCTCCAGACTGGTATGAGTTCCTGAAGGTGGGTGTCTCCTTTTATAGAGTTGGTTTCCGCCCGGGTTTGCTTGGTGGTGCGACAGCGGCAGAAACCTTGATGGTGTGCAGCCTCGTAATCGGTCCAGCAGGAATATGGTCTCCGCTGGCCTGAAAGTGGCTGTTGTCATTCATGGCGGCCTGACAGCACTGATGGTGCCGGCAGTGGATTGGCTATATTCTGTTGGGAAGACCGCCATGGTCATAATTTGGCGGTCTTCTCCGCCAGCCTGTTGGCGGTACGACCGCCACCACCAACAT
Organism: Pleurodeles waltl; assembly: GCF_031143425.1. NCBI lineage: Eukaryota > Metazoa > Chordata > Amphibia > Caudata > Salamandridae > Pleurodeles > Pleurodeles waltl. The sequence continues at coordinate 555,613,133 of NC_090448.1, forward strand.
GGCAGTCCTGAGACCACCAAACTTGTACTGACTCCCTAAATGTTTTAACTTTTTTGGCATGCTTGACACTTCATGACAAGCATCAGCAGATAACTATTGGCAATCCAGTTTGTTGTCATGCTCCGCAGCATGACAAGTTGATTTAAAGAAATTCCTTTAATAATGTGTGTAAAACACATGACAAATTACTCTCTGTAGTCTTCTGTAGGAAAGCAGTGAGAACTTGTATTAAAAAGCTTTTACCCGTACCAGATTGACCACTGACATACACCAGTGTAGGCTTGAATGATGCATATGCATACTCTTTCTTGTCATGGAGAAATCTATGCTTAACTCTGTGTTTCACCTCCATATATATTTATTTTTGTTCATCCTTAGTTGTCCTACTAATTCTTCCGTTTTAATTGTTTCCGGTTTTGCGAGTTACTTTGCAGGCTCCACCTCATTTATCGCAATGGTAACTTCATTTTTAATTATTATTGGCTGTCCAAGTGGATCTTGACTTAGAGGACCTGAACTTTGGATGCTTTGTGAACTTCCTTAGCTATCTCAGCAGGAATTGTTTTTTTCCTGTTCATTTTCATCATTTAACATTTTAAAATAGTTAGGAAATACTGGAGACTCAAATGCTATCCTTTGCAGCATTGAAAGAGTCTTCACAGCAATCCAACTCTCCTACTAATTATGATTCAGAACGCCAAGGCTTAAACAGCTGCAGAAGTGCCAATAGAAAAACTCTCTTTTTTCACCAGTCTGGAAATTTAGGCCCTCATTACGGCTTCAGTGGAAGCCGCAGCAGCTAGCATACCGCCGGTGCAGGAGGTATACTGGCCACCCTATTAGGAGTTTTCCACTGGGCCAGCGGACAGAAACAGCATTTCCGCCCGCTGGGGCAGCGGAAAACTCACCACAACATTGATGCTGGCTCATAATCGAGCTGGTGGCAATGTTGTGGTGCATCGGGTGTGACAGCACCCGCCGTGCATTTCACTGCCCGTAATTAGGACAGTAAAATGCACAACAGAGCTGTCCATGGGGGCCGCTGCGCTGCCCATGCCAAGTGCATGGACAGTATCCCCGTTCCACCAACCTTTGCATGGTGGTGAAACTGCCATGACCGCCATTCAAAGGCTGGCGGAAAGAGGACTCGTAATTCCCAGGGCAGCGCTGCTTGCAGTCGCCCATCTGCGACAGTCATGATAAGACAGTCGGAAAGCCCTGTCTGCGGCGGGCCAACCGCCATCACGAGTGTGGCAGTCTTAAGACTGCCACACTCGTAATGAGGGCCTCAGTTTTCTAAGGCTAATTAGATTGCTTTTGCTGTGTCATACCAAACAAACATTGCAACCAACTACTGCAAATTTATTTTCATCTAGATTTTTTGTTACATTGTTTATATGTCTGTAGGTCTGAATTATTTCATAAAGACAAACATTTTCAAGATACAGACTCCTTTTTGGATAGCAAGTGTCCAACATGTTTGTTTTGACAATGTCTGTACTTTCTGGATCAAGTTCTGCAAGGTATTGAATTTCTGGAAAATACTTCAGCACTCTATTTTGCGTGGATGCTAGACCTAGACTTACTAAAACAATTCCTCTTGACTTAGAGCATAAACTAGGTGAACTAAACCGATCACAGCACTCATAGGATCCACTTTCCCTGTGTGAAAACATCTTTAAATTGAAGCTGTACAATTTCTTGGTTAGAGACTTTTCAGCTGAAATTTCTTCCCACATATCTTTTATCTCCATCTTCTCTGATTTTCTGATGTATGATGTTATATAAGGAGCAATAGCTATAGATTTGTCCGCCTCAAACTGAATATCCATATTGGCGTTCTGCATTTTCAGAATGACAGGATTGTAGTCATTAATATATTTGAAAGCCTCTGTTCTTTTCAGGTTGTATGTGTTTTTGGGTGATTTTCGAGTAAGTGAATATCTCACTGCAGACAAAAAACAGTTCACTCTCCCTTTTGAAATAATAGGTCTTGAAAATCCGAAAAAACATGTTGTGTAAACATTTACTTTTGCTCTGTATTTCTGCCAAAGGTACTTCCCACATCTATGTGATTGAAAATGCAGAATGTGCTGTTTTGGGCCTTTTTCGTCACTGTCTTCTGGGATGCTGCATCTAACATACTGTTTTATGCAAGAAAGTACAGACTCATTTGTGTCTGTGCCACATTTTAGTGCATCTTTTATCCACAACAGCCTATGAATATGAGGTGCGCCTCTTGCTTGGTATTCTTTATGCCAAAATAAATCTGTAACTTCTCCAAGAGGTGTCTTTTTGTTGCAGATGAAGGAGAACATGTCTTGAAATTTGTAGTAAACATACAGACAAACAGTTGAAGGATTTAAAGAGCAAATTTCTCCTGGTGTCTTCAAACTGAAGCTGCGAATGTTAGAGTTCGCTTCTCTCAAAATGTCATGAAAGTCATCCCACATACTCTGCACAACTGATGGTCACAAACCACATTAGGTCACCTAAATTTTGCAACATATATTTCAGTACACTGTGATCACAATACCAATAGTCATTTATACCATGTTGGCATGTCATCAAATTGTACTCCAACTTCTCATCTTGTCCGTGAATTTTGTCAAGAAAGTCTTTTGTGGACATATTTTGTAGATTAACTCCAGTCTAAAAAATATGGTCAATAGCGTACAATAGTCCAGACAAATCACTTTGAAATCACAGATGGAATATATATGGAATACTTTGACAAAATCTAGGGTCTCTGAATATAATCTGGTTGATTTATACTCAGCTGCTGGTATTTGACCTGGGCAGTCATCATACTCTCCACCTACTCCAGCTACAAATAGTTGTGGAAAACAGCAGGCCTCTAAACTTTTCTCCCACATGCTCAATGGAGCTCATTTAGTTTGTTTCATCTGAAACAATTCAATGGTATCCACCATAACTTCTTTTGAATGCAGTGGATGGATACTGTAATACTCATATATTTCTACAAATTTACTTCTATTGATTTTTTCAATCTGTCCGCTTAAAGATAACATTTTGTTCTCCATGCAACTTCCATCTGTAACAACATCTACATCTTTGTGATACACATTATTTTGTTTGAGGCATAATATAGCTTTTTTACCTTATTTATATCCACTAGTTCTTGCCATATTTCTTAGTTTTTTGTGGGCACATCATTCACTAGAGTAATAAGTGGTCCATCTATATCTATGTCTACAACCACAGCTTCAATATTATGTTTAAAATCTAAAGGTAAGTACACCACTCTACCTTTAAAGAATTTGTGTGAGTCAGTGCTAGCTTTCCACTCTTTGGTTTCATATGAACCATTGCTTGAAAAAGTAGTATAGATTGTATCAGTATTGTTTCATAAATATTTAAATGTCGAAGTTCATCTGGAATTAGCAGCAACTTCTCATGTATTGCTCTGTAAGGCATTTTTTTGCCCACTAATTTGTGACAGCAATACTTACAAATGATTTGCAGTGTTGACAAATTAAAGTGTTCCTCCACAAGTAAATAAACAGCAAATTCTAACCACTTATCTCTGTTTTTTTGGTTCAGCTTTTAAAAACAAATTGACATTTTGACTTTGGCTTTTGTAGTGAATGCACTGACAACAAATACAAACTGTTTGGTTTCTCTGTGGAAACTGCATAGAACTTTGCAAGTTCTTGTGCAGAGTCGTCAGTACTAATATCTGTGTTTTGTTACTCTACACCTGAACATACCAACTTCTTATTTTCCCTAGACTCCTATAGAGGACCAAAGAAACGTAACTGAATATCTTCACAAACTTTTTCGACCTCTGATGGTGTACTATACAAAAGTGCTTTATTCATTCCTCCAAAACACAATGCTGGACTTTTTACAAAGTAAGGTCTCCTAACTAAATTTCACATTTTGGAATGATAAACTGCCAACATATGAAAATGAAGAAAGGTGCTTGTGCACACTTTCTTGAATGGACAAGCCAGTGGATGTCCTTGTAAATCAGTATATTTCCTCAATTTACATGGATCTAATGCTTGCAGCATTGCGATTTTCTGCTTCACACTTTTACCTGGAAATTCATGTAAAAAGTTCTTAATATATCAGTTGATTCCTGGCAAACACTGCAAATACTGCTACACTTCCATTTATATAAAGGAGCAGGGCTAAGCATTCCTTGTACCTCTTCAGCTATGTCTTCCTCAACATTTCAAGAAACCATTGCTTCTTTTGCAATAGGAGTACCATCTTTTACCTCATAGCATCAACCAGTTATTTAAACTGCATGCACTAATGTGTTCTCTTGTAAGTAGCTTTCTTCATTAAAGAAGGGCTCAGTATTAGATGTATACATTCATTCTTATCTGAAAAGTTTACAAAAACAAAACTATTTTTATTAAGCTTTTTTGGCTTTTTTCTTCATAGGCAACACTGGTTTATCCAGTGTTCCTATTCTATTCAGTATCAAAATAAATAGTTTCTGATTCAAGGCAAATGCTTTATCAACTACACTCTCAATATGTTGTCTTTGCTTCACTGCTTCCCTTCTCCTCTTAGACTGCTTCATGTTTCGTACAAAAATCTATATTACCTTACTACGAAACATTCTCACTCGTATTGCCTTCTTGTTGAACTAGCTGTTTTCCTATAAGATTTCTAATTTTCAATTTCCGTTACTCCTTCTCCTTTCTGAGCTGATTTTAAACCTTGCTTTTCATTTACATGTTTTTGAACAGTGTGCATTTTTCCACATACTATTTTAAGAAAGGTCTTAGTTCTCTTTCCAGCAGCTCTTTTCTCTTTATGCAGATTTGCGCCATTTATGGCTCTTTTCACTCTGAGTTTTAAGCAGATAGTACTCTTTCTTCTGATTTTTACTTCTTTCTGTCTTTTTCAGCATTGGAAATCTTCCTTTGTAAATACAAGTAGATAACTGAAAACTAAACAATATATTTAGAATTACATTACATACTATTAAATGACATACTCAAAGCAATTAATTAGGTACATGAGTAGTTTTGTCAGTGTGTAACAGGCTGTATAAATTTGTCAGTATAGATGTATAAATGCGCTGAGTATACGGATGACTGACTTCGTTGTATCACAATTTGAGTTCATATCTAGGTGAGTGTATCAGTGGGTCTAAAGGAGTGTCACGGATTATGTAAATAACAATGTCAGTGTGTGATTGGCTGACTTATTATCTCTACCAGTCTCTAAAATGGGTATGTAAGTGCCTGTATGGGTTGCTTACTGACTGTTAGTGAACGTTTAGGTGTGTAAACTGTGTGTGCAAGCAGCATTGTTTGTGCTGGGTACATAAGTGCTGTGCAGATGTGTGAGTGGATGTGTAAGTGCCTCTATTTCCCTCTGACTGGATGGGTCAGTGGCTGTATGGTTTTGTAAATAGGTATGTCAGTAGCTTTATGGGTGGGCAACTGGTTGTATACTTGGGTGTATGGCTGTGTTTATCTGTCCGTAACAGGGTAATTCCTGGATACTCGAATGGCTGTAAATGTGTCTGAGTGAATCTGATAGTGCCTGTATGAGCATGAGTATCTTAGTGGATGTATAGATGAGGAAATGGATATGTGAATGGTTTCATTAGTGTATTTTTCACTGCATCAGTTATTCTTTGGCATTATCAGTTTTAGATTCATAAGTGCTTTTCAGAGATTGTAAATGAGTGTATAAGTGCAGTAGTTATGCATTGTGAAACTGGCAGTGTAAGTGTGTCAGTTTGGACACATAAATTCATTTAAGAGTTAGTCTATGGATGAGAGACTAGTTGTGTCAATTCTTGAGTACATATCTGAGTGAGTGTATCAGTGTGGCTGCGGGTGTGTCACTGGATATGTAAGTAACAATGTCAGTGTGTGACTGGCTGAATTAGTATCTCTATAAGTCTGTAAATGGTTATGTAAGTACCTGCATGGGCTGTGTACTGGCTGTGTTAGTGAGCGTTTGGGTATGTAACTGTGTATGTGCAAGCGGTTCTGTCTGTGCTGGATACATAAGTGCTTTGTAGATATGTGACTGGATGAATATGTGGCTCTGTCACCCTCTGATTGAATGTGTGAGTGGCTCTATGGTTTTGTAAATAGGTATGTCGGTGGCTGAATGGATGGGTGACTGGTTGTATACCTGGGTGTATGGCTGACTATGTCTCTCTCAACAGACTGTTTCATGGATACACAAATGACTGAATATGTCTCAAAGTGAATCTCACAGTGCTTGTATGGGGGTGTGAACAAATATGTTAATGGATGTATAGGTGAGTAAATGGATATGTGAATAGTTTTATTAGTGTCTTTCTCACTGTGGCAGTTACTCACTGGCTATACCAGTTTTGAGTTCATACGCCCTTTTCTAAGGCTGTAACTGGGTGTATGAGTACCTTCCTGAGTTTGTGAGTCAGTACACATGATATACTATTAATTTATTTCTTGTAATCAATCAACTACATTTACTTCCCAGCACATTAGTTATTAGTAGTTTAATAAAATAACTATACTTTCTGTTTAGAAATTGTTCTTCCTCCTTTGTTTCTCATTATACTTTGTCTTAATATAATCATCAACCCGCTAAAATTGTCAGACAGTGTGGGCTCAACATAGTCTCCTACGACGACACACAGCTAATTCTCTCCCTCACCGACGAACCATCAACAGCAAGAGCAACTTCCACAGTGGAATGAGAACATTTGCCGACTGGATGAAAAAAGCTGCCCCAGGCTCAACTCGACAGCGATCCTCACCCTGGGCCCCACTCCCTCTGCCTGGGATGACTCCTGGTGGCCAGCTGCCCTTGGATGCGCCCCCCCCACCCACCGACCATGCAAGCAACCTGGGCATCATCCTGGACTCCATGTTGTCCATAACCCGCCAAGTCAACGCCGTCTCATTGTCATGTTTCCACACTCTCCACCTACTCTGGAAGATCTTCAAGTGGATCCCCACCGAGGCAAGAAGGACAGTCACCCATGCACTTGTCAGCAGCAAACTCGACTACAGCAATGCTCTCTATGCCGGCATCATGAAGAAGCTTCAAGCAAGACTCCAGAGAATTCGGAATGCAGCAGTCAGACTCATCCTAAACATCCCGCCACATCTCCGCCCACCTTAGAGACCTGAACTGGCTTCCTATCAACAAATGTATCACCTTCAAGCTCCTGACACATGCCTATTATACCTTGAACAATATCAGAATGGCGTACCTCAACCACTACCTACTTTTCTACGACCCCGCCTGACAACGCCGATCTTCTCAACTTGTCCTCGCCGCCATCTTTAGAATTAGGAAGAGCACAGTGGGAGGCAGATCCTTCTTCTACCTTGCAGTGCAGACCTGGAACACGCTACTTATCCAACTCAGGCAGACCCCCTCTCTGAATCAGTTCAAGGCGGACCTCAAGACCTGGCTTTTCGATTGATCGGCACCCCCATGACAACACCTTGAGACCCCATGGGTGATAAGCAGCACTATACAAATTGCTGATTGATTGATTATCTTCCCTTTTATTTTCACTTTCACTGTTTTGTACAACCTACACACTTTCTTCCAGTTTATATACACTCATATCTTGATATACATATACTTTTTAAAAGTACACCCTGATTGACATATCTGTGAAATCCCTTTGCTGTTCTGCAACTGTTATCTCAGTATTACTTAGTATCTCTTTTCAGTAAAAATATCAAATCAGAAGTACAGAATGGTACAAAAGAACCAATCAAGGCAACCCTTCCCACCCTGCTTTCAGTGATACTATATAGTGAGCAAATCATGACCTTCCTTTCATGTTTTGTTTTTGTTCTACCACTTCTGAATGGCCGTGTTTATTAACCCTTTTAAAGGCTCCTGTTAAGAAGCCCAATTTGATAGTGTTTTTGGGCAGATTTGTGGATCTGCTACGGCACTCGTCCCCCATGTAAAATCATGGCGAATATGCTGATCCACAGGGGAGCATGTAAATGCATTTAACATTCTACTGTTAATGCTTTCACTGTACACTTAATTTTGTAAAACACTAGTCAATTAGAAGGCAAACACTGCATAATAAGCAGCGTGTTTACATAATTCTCCTTTTAAATTTTACTGTACAGTCTTTTTAGTTCACCCGAAACTCTTTTAGTTCAGCTGCCATAGTAACCTTGTTTAGAAAACTCTCTGCTAGAGGTAGGTCAAAAGTTCAGAACACTTTCTGTGACAGGCATACTAGCTTCCAATTAAAGTGTAGCAACTGTGGTTGACTGCAATTGCAAGCATATCCCAATCACCATAACATTTTTTTTATTTTTCAAACGCCAATCACAGAGTTACTCACTGTTTTCTTAAAGTCACCACCTCATTCACTTCCCTCCACATCTCTACCATCCAATCAGATATATTATAGCATTTTTGGCTGCTGTCCCCCATTTTAACTGCCTTTGATTTAAAAAAAAAAAATTCAGCTGCAGAGTTCTGTTGTCTGCTACTCCTGTTTGCCTCCATAATGGTCAGAGTGAGGATTGTGGGTCACAGTTTTGTGATTTGGGACAGAGATTGTGCTAGAAAGAGTTGCATTGATAGGGACTTGGTATCATCTAATGTACACATTACTTGGGTTGGCCAGAGAGGATTAAAGTGGCATTGATTACAGCCTTTGGTTGAAAGCATTATGAATTGACAACATCCCGACCTCAAGATTGTGCACTGTGGTGGCAATGACTTAGGCATAATCACTGGGTAGGACTGGAAATCCTAATGAAGGATACCTTTGGAAAATTAATGGCACTTTTCCCACACGCTACATTGGTGTTCTCCAACATCTGCCAAAGGCAAAAGTGGAAGTTGTCAAACGAATTCTGTGTACAGATAGACAAACCCAGGAAACATATAAATAAAACTGTTTCTGGATTCCTCAGAGACCACACCATTGGATCTATATATCACAACAATTTACTTTATGATATGTAGGGAATATATAGAAATGATGGAGTTAATTTCACAGAGAAAGCAAAGGGATGTTCCTCAACAACTTACAAGACTGCATCCTGTTTCATGTGTAGTTACTATTTACAATTCATAAACACAAAGGCTCTTTTCAGAGCCAATCCTTTTTCCAAAGAAAGGCTTCTTTAATTTTCAATTCCTTTCTTTTAAAATAGCATTAGGATCCGTGGATCTATCGTGGATTCACAAATCAAAAGCACTCATCCAATACACAACAGTAACATGTATGTATGTATCAGAGGATGTATGAGTGGTTTTATGAGTGTAGGAATGTATGCATCAGTGGAGAAATGGGTCTGTGAGTGTCTAAGTTGGTCTGTGAGGGGGTGTATAAGTGTCTGAGTGACTCAGTGAGTGGATGTGTGAATGGGTGTGTGATTCTATCTGTGAGTGGGAGTCTGAGTGGGTCTGTGAGTAGATGTGTGAAAGGGTGTGTGAGTACCTGTTGGTCTCAGAATATGTGTGTGAGTGTCTGTGTGGGTCTGTGATGAGGTGTGTGAATGGCTGTGTGAGCGTCTGAGCGGTTCTATGAGTGGGTGTGTGAGTGTTGTGTGAGTAGGTGTTTGAGTGTCTGTAAGTGGGTCTGTGAGTGTCTGCATGGGTCTGTGATTGGGTGTGAGAGTGCCGGTGTGGGTCTGTGAGTAGGTGTGAGAGTGCCTGTGTAGGTCTGTGAGTGGGTGTGAGTGCTGTGCGGATCTGCGTGGGTCTGCCAGTGGCCTATTTGGTTCTGTGAGTGGGTCTGTAAGTGTCTGCGTGGGTCTGTGAGTGTATGTGTGGTGGTCTCTCAGTGGGTCTGGGAGTGCCGGTGTGGACTTTTGAGTGTGTGCTTTTATTATATTTTAGCAGGATCTGCGGATTCTGTCATAGATTCACATGGTGGCCGTGCTGAGCACTGTGGTGGATCCATGGATCTAGGACCTGATTTTTTTTTTTTTAAGGCAATTTCTTGCATATTATATGTCCATCTGAACCCCTTCTAAAACAGCAATGGGTTCAGGGTACCTCTACCCTAACCCCTTTAGTCATTTTGTACTTACACTTTGAGGCCCGGGACAGTCTTCCTAATACCTAAAATGGTAGCCGCAACCTCCCTGTCAGGTTGCAGCCAGTCAATCACATCTGCGTCCCTAGATACACAAATTTGCAACTAGTGAATGGATTTACACCAAATCAAAAACAGCCTCTTTCTGGACCAAGAGATAGCTTTCTGCCAAATTTGATGTAATTCTGTCCAGCGGTTCGGGCTATAGTCATGTCTAAAATCCCTATGAGAAATCGCATGGGGAAAACCCAGTCTGGGACCCCCCCTCCCTTTTTCTTGGCCCCCAGTTGACAAATCACCCTGAAACTTTCAGCACAGTGGCTGAACTCATGTACATAAATATTCACTGAAAAAAACAAAATTTAGAGGGACGTTATAGTTAATAAATAGAATTAAAAAAACATAGAAATTCATTTAAAAAACAAAGATTATAGGAACACTATAGTTAGGTTCACATTTTACTCGCACAAAACCATGGAAACTCAGCAGTTATAGTTATGGTTAGCTCAAGTAACTATAACTCATGTCCTAAGGTAACTATAACTCGGGCCCCCACCATGCACCGATGTCTCATCAACAATTTTATACTTACATAGCAATGCAGGGTCTGGAACTGAACTTGAGCAAAATTAAGGTTGTCCGCCTGGTTCAAATCTTTTTCATGGTTCTTAAATGGAACCCGGGTGAAGGTTGCCCCCACATACAAATATTTGGGATTCACCGTGGATTGCCTCTTGATTTTTAAACCACAGCTTGCTGTTGCTCGCCCACTCATTGACCTATGGCTTTAAAGTATTAAAACAAAAACTGAGCTGTCCGTCATACACTCACCTGCTTTCTTTCATGGCAGCACGGCTAATGCCTACAGTTACTTATGGAGCTGAAATCATGCTGGGGAAGGAAGCAGCTTTTTACAACCAAGTCCAGACGAAGGCCTATAGATCGGTTTTTCGGATCCAACGATCAGCATCTCCAGCCCAGGTCCGCTTAGAATTGGGTCTGAAAAACTATGAATATCAGAGTAAATGTTCCTTTACCAAATTATGCTGGAGAATGCGTGCTGCAGAGATCGGCACCATCAATAACCTATGCTGGATCGAAAACGAGGAGAAACAGCATCACAATGACAAAGGCATCATTTAAACAATTGTCAGTCAGTCAAACACAAGCTTTATTCGATCAACGATCATCAAATCAATACATAGTAAATATCATCATAAAAATATAAAATACAGTTTCATCCTAAAATCATAATGCCAAATAAGAAGACCACCTCCACTGGCCCGTCTAAGAATCTCGTCCAATCATTCTTAAAATCCATTGCTGATATAAAAGTTTCTTGTACGCCATGCTGACAATAGATATTTGCTAACATCATATATTAAAACTTTGGAGGAGTGGCTTTTTAAAACCTAAAAGCTAATGCACATTTCCTTATTCCCATTTCCCGACACAAATTACTGATCCACTTGGACCTAGGAATTGAATATGCAGGGCAAAAAAAACATAAAATGTTCCACTGATTCAGAAGTGGTACCACACACGGGACATATATAATTTGTTACATTTGCAGCCCATCTGCGCATCAAAGTCTTCAATGGCAAAGTCCCAAAGTGGAATCTAGCATATAGGCTTTTGCCTAGGATGTCAGGGATAAAGCCTAGATAGAGTTCGAACTATGGGTAGCATTTGATGTCGGTAAATAGATTGGTTAAACAATCACAAGATTTACAATTGATAATATCATTCCTCACATGAGACCAATAGGTATGCTTCAGTACTTTTAGATGGACTTTATCAAGTTTATGGGGATTCTCCCAGTAATCTCCCAACCTTAATTTCTTAAACCAACTAGATACATGCTTGACCCTTGGAATGGAAGCTGAGTTGGGGCGTATTAGCAAATCTAGGAGTGAGACCTTATAGACATCTAGTTCAGGAATGGTCCATAGCCTTACCCAGTATAGGAGAGGTCTTAAAATGATCAGGTCGGCTATCCGTTTTAGTCCCAGATCTAGAAACAAAGGAATCAGTGAGGTACTAGGAGGGCAAGCACATAAGGCCCTCGCAAAGCTCTTCTCCCCGATGGTTAACCTGTTGCTGTCAGAAAAGCCCCATACCTCCGTACCATACACAGCAGCTCCCTGTGCCTTTGCGACTTAGATAGGATAGATAGGATCTTGATAGCTGGGGAGACCATTTTTACGATCGTACTCTTATAGAAGCGCAAGATGGATGCTGCACTGTGTTGAAGAAGTCCAGTGCTTTAATTAGTCTGTTCTTCCCAGTGTAGGTTATCAGTAAGCCTTACTCCTAGGTAATCAATAGAGCTGACCTTAACCAAGGGATCACCATCTAGATTAATAGTACACTTCTTCCGCTTTCCAGAGCACAGGACCATCAGCTTCGTTTTCTTGAGATTTAACTCTAAGCCATAGTCCCGACAGAATACATTGAATCTGTCAATGAGGATTTGCAAGCCCATAGGGGTCGTGGAGGTAAGAAGCGAGTCATCTGCAAAAAGAAGAATTTGAATTTTTTGGGCGCCTAGGGTGGGGGCATCGCTCTGGCATGCCATCATGACCTGTACCACCTCGTTGATAAAGATGGAAAACAAAAGTGGAGCCAACACACATCCATGGCGAACACCCCTATTTATGGGGATTTTGTCAGTCAGTTCGGCTTGGTTGCCCCAACGTACTTGTGCATATGTTTCTTCGTGCAGGAGCTCTAATAATAAGATTAAATTGGTTGGGACCCCTATTCTATATAGGACTACCCACAGCTTCTCCCTTGGAACCAGGTCAAAGGCTTATTTCAAGTCTACGAAAGCAACGTATAAGGGCTGTTTTACGAGGGCAGTGTATTTCCAATACAGCACGGCCAGCCTAAAGACCTGATCCACTGTACTGATTCTGGGTCGAAACCCTGCCTGGAGGGGAGATAGTATCTTATGTTCCTTGGCCCATCTCTTTAGTCTGCCTAGAAGTTGTTTGGCAAAAATCTTTAGCAGATTATCTATGAGACTAATCGGCCTGTAGTTTGCTGGAAGATTTGTGTTACCCTTTTTATAGATAGGAATGATCTCGGCACCCTTCCAAGTTATAGGAATCTGCCCCCCCTTCAGTAATTGTATTGGAAAGTGTGTTAATGTACCAGACCCATATTGATGGCTCGGATCTATAAAGATCCCCTGGGATCTTGTCGGGTCCTGGAGCTTTACCAAGTTTTAACGAATGAATTGCCTCAGCGGTTTCTTCTATAGAGAAACTGATGGGGACCTCAGTATCTAATAGACCCCTTCTAATAAAGTGGAGGGGAGTTCCATGTCTTGCGGGGAGCCAGAGTCTTGTCTCACATCATGATTAACGAGGGCCTCAGGAGTGTCGATTTTATCATAGAGGGATGAAAAATATTCCACCCATCTTTCTGATTGTATATGATTCGTTAAACTGGTCCTGCCCCCTTTCTCTCTTTTGGACAGCAATTCCCAGAATAACATATTATTGTTAGATTCTGTTGCATCTAACAACTCCTGCCAGGATTTTTTTGCTCTTGAAATGGACTCCTTGTATATGCGTCTGGCTTGCTGAATTTCCCCTAAGGTCCCTTTCATAATGGCATTTTTTACCCCTGTCTTAGCCCTGGAACATGATTCATCAAACCAAGTATTATTTGCCGAGGTCCCTCCTTGTAGACTTGCCCCAACCTTCCTGTAAAAGATATTCTGGAGTTTGACAACCATGGTTTCATGTATGCGAAGAATGGGAATATTTTTAGGATCGTAATCTTGGTAAGGTGCCAGATCATCTAAAAGGGATGAGTAAATCGCATGTAACAAGTAGGGGTTCGACGCCACCTTCGGCCACCTGATCTTCATGGATTAATTCTTCCCAGTGGGAGTAGGGATCATAGTTGCTTGATTATTGGCGGTTCTACAAAATACGTCCACGGAAATAGACAGTACCAGCGGATAATGATCACTCACACATCTGAGATCCACCTTCATATCTCTAAGCTGGGGCCGCAATCTTACATCAACTAAGAAATAATCAATTACACTTGTGATTGTGCCTAGTTTAAAAGTGGGTGCAATGTCCGGGTCGGAGGGCATACGGCCGTTGCAGGCCCTAAGGCCATGCTTCAAACAGAGGGAAGCCAGCCGGGCCGCTACACAAGTACAAGGACAAAAGCGATCAGAATTCAGTTGCGCAATCCCCCATATTTGATCCTCCTCCTCCGTTAGGCCACTATATAGCACCGATGGTTCGAAGGTACAATTTACATCCCCAGCTATAATCAAGTAGGATGTAGATTGAATGGTATCTAAGAAGTCGAGGAGCTAGATTAGGGTCTGAGATTCTACTCCACGTGAAACAGATTGACCATAACCATTAATAAGGGTTATATTAAAATTCTGCTGGAACGATATTTGCACCCCCATCAAATCAACACAGTCAAATTGTAAGATCTTATATTTACATTGTAATCTTTTGTTCAATAGGATTAGCAACCCCCCTTTTGCACGACCTGACACCTTTTCAGATGGTTGGGCAGGTACATCGAAGGAAAGAAACCCATCTATGATGATCCTGTCCTCAGCCCAAGTTTCTTGGAAGAGGCATATGTCTTGGGCGTTTACATATGAGCACCAATCCATGTCATCCAATTTCCTTCCAATGCCAGCTAAGTTTCATGACAATATTGATAACCCATTAATAGCAACAGGTATAACTCTAAGTGTCTGTGGGACATCCTCTGGAGTTGACTCGTTGATAATAAGACTGTTCGGGCTGGTCAGAGATGGCTTTTCTCGGTTACCCCCACTAAGAGCTTCCTGGGCTGTGGATAGTCATACAGACTTTATCATGGTGGGCTCAACGCACCCACGTTGATTTCCAGTAGAATTGTGGGCCATATAGGCATTTGCTGTAGCCTGGCATGCATCGTCTATTGCAAACTCTAGGATAATACCTCCCTTTTTTTGGTCCCTGAGAGGGTGAGTGCGTACATCAAAGGCAATAAGATGCTTGACCAAGGTCTTGTCATAGAACTCAATGGAAATTATATCATGATTCGTCTCTGGGGGGGCTCCACCGTTTGACATTAGAAATGTCCGTACGTATAACCGATAGGCAGCCCCGTTGGTTCCGAAGCCAATAGATGACCTCATTGACCCTGGACTCATAGTCCTCTTTGAGCCCTTGCGGCAACCTGAGGACATTGTTCAGAAAAAGAGTATTGGACCCGTGCTTGCTACCTTGATTTTTTGCCAGCATAGTTAAACCATTAAGGGCTCTCTGAGGGGAAGGAGTACAGGTGGGTTCAGAGGTGAAAGGGGGTACGGGTAACCTACTGGTGTTCAGGGAGGGACGACCCCCTGCATGTCTAGGATTATCAATTTCTTTGCACCTTCCAGATTTCGGAGAGTTTGGCGGGAGGGGGAGGCAACCAGTGGGGGCAACGCAGTTTGTCATAGCGGCCCCCTCAAAAAGGATGTATTTGTTACCCGGTTGCTCATGTATAGAATTGCCTACGGGACGCATTAACTTCGCATCGGGATCGCCTCTAAATACCCTTTTCTTTGGATGGTGGTTAGCTTGCATCCCATGCGCCATCTTCGAGTGTGAGGTCAAGTCTATCATTGTAGGTCCACCTTTTCCCCCTTCCTCTCTTAAGAGACATTTACATCCACACTGATTTGCTGGTCTTTCCTGGAAGAGTTTAGTCAATTGCTGTACCATGCTCTTAACTTCGTCTACTCTCTGCAAAATAAGGGACACATTGATCTCGGAGGAGGGTTGAACCAATAGGGTATAGGTAATTAGAATAGGTGGAAGACTAGTAACCTTAATATCTGGCTCTACTATAGGAGGGACATAGTTCCTAAGTAGAACATCTTCCTCAGCTAGAGGCTGAAACCGATTTTTACAAGGTATATTTGGAATCAGTTTTATCACAGGACTTAATGGGATAGGTACAATAAGTGTACTTTCATCCTCTTCTACGTGGAATAGCCTTTGTTTGGGTGTATAATCAGTAGCAGCGACCTTTGATCTACTGAGTGGGGAAGGGGTGGTGTTAATTAAATTAGATAAATCCCCTCCTCCATTAGGCAGAGTGTCAGGGTCTAGATCTTGAACCTTGTTCTTCTTGTGGCTAAAAATCTCTTGAAACCTCCTGGGTTGTAATGAGACCTTCTTAGAGGGCATGGTTCCATTAATACCCACTGTACAGTTTAACATTGCCTCCACCTCCTCAAATAACTGGTCTATTTCCTCAAATGGTTTAGAACCACAGCCTTTGGGCTTGTTAGTTGGCTTAGAGGGGCGCTTTTTCTGTTTTTTACACTCAATCCGGGGTTCCAACAGGTCGACAGCTTTCCTCTTCCCCATGGAGCCTAAAAAGATGGTGGCCGCCCAATTTGGATAAAGGAGTTTAAAGACTTACTTAATCACAGGATGCAGGAATAAAGAAACGGGGCCCGGCCTTAGTCGGACGAAGACGGGCGTAGATGGGCCCGTCTTGGCTCTGTCTTCGCCCGGGCGCATGCCCGGGCGCGTCCCGCGCACGTCCAGCAAGGGGCGCGCCTCTTAAATTCAGCTGCGGCTTGGTGGGCGGGTCGGGGAAAGCGTCCTGTTCCCCCAGCAACTCCAGATAAAATGAAACGCATCCAGCGAGTGGCGCACCTCTTAAATTCAGCTGCGGCTTGGTGGGCAGGTCGGGGAAAGCGTCCTGTTCCCCCAGCAACTCCAGATACAATGAAACGCGTCCCGCGAGGGGCGCGCCTCTTAAATTCAGCTGCGGCTTGGTGGGAGGGTCGGGGAAAGCGTCCTGTTCCCCCAGCAACTCCAGATACAATGAGACCAACTGTATTAAAGTGCTAGGATTGCGAGTAGCCTGGGAACGGAGCCATGGCAAAGTGGAGTTTTATCGGAAGGCAATCACTAGGATGAAGTCTCTAATTTTTGATAAACAAAAGCTGGCAAGAAGACAACACGCCTGGACTATAATAACATCATACAAAACTTTACGGGCTCCGGAATATCTAGCAGCATCCTTTAACCAGTCATTGAAACACCAGTTTATGCTATTTCGATTTTGGATGATGGAAACGAAAAACATGGTCCCTTTATGGAGACAGCAAGCACCAACACAGTCTTGCCGCTTGTGTGGGTACAGACAAGAGTCATTAGAACATATTTCTTGCGTGTGCCCGGCTCTGCTAGGCCTTAGGACATTGTTTTTTAAAAACATCTTCATGGCATTAAATATACGCTCATGCAGGCCGGCCGTCATCAGCTGGCTTAGTGGACTCTCAATCCCGTTTTCTTGTCGAGGGACCAAATTTATGGTACAGGCCCAAAAAGAAATGGAAAATAAAGTTTAGTAAACCAAGAGTGTATGGTTTATCAGCTGATGATAGAACAGTGCCCAAACGGTTAACTACAGTTAGAATTAGTCATAGGTAGAGCCCTGTGCTACTTACTTTAGGAAATTGCCTGAGCTTACTTTTAATAACTAGGATGCAATGTGGCCTAACACGGGAGTAAGAAAGTCCTGAATTTATGATCAAGAACAGGGTTGAAGTCAGTGGAGCAGGTTCTAGTCATGTTCAATTTACATCATGACATGATCTAGTTTCTAATAAGCAAAATACATTTTTATGCGCTTTTATTTGAATTGCAATGGTTTTAATTGACCTTGCTAATAAATAAAACTTTTGACTTTGACTGCAAATGTTGCGTTGATATTATCAATGATGCTAGAAAAGATGTCATGAGTGATGTAATATCAGGGATAAGTAGAAGTGCATGGCGAGGATGTGGCCAGGCCCTGCAACCAACCCCCTATAACCAAAAAACCCTGCTCGCGCACAGTCTTCAGCCATTCGAGGCGGGGGTTGGCTGCAGGGTCTGGCCGGGCATGACTGTGTGGCCAAGCGTTGAAGCCAACACCCCATTTAGCTATCAACCCCAAGCCACACATGGCCTTGGCAAAGAAAATAAAAAGAGGCAGTGTACGAACACCCTAAACTCCTCCCCTTGGTGCTGCAAGGCAAAAAAGCATTTTTTTAAACATTTTGCAGCAAAATTGCAGCGGATTCATGAATCCAATGCAAAGATGTAAAAAAAAAAAACTAAGCGCAGGCTCCCGATCTTGTTTTCAACAAAGCCCCAGTCGGCCAGGTCCCGGGAGCATGCCCATATATTAAAAAAAAGGAGGGGAGATCACGGGGCCCCCCCTGTAGGGGCTGTTATGAGCTCCTGGGCCCACCCCCTCCACGGGGATTTGTTGTTATTAAGGAGAGAAACTGCATGTACCCCCTCTGTTGGGCTCTTTGAGCCCCATGGACCAGCACCTAGGGGGCTCTAATTAGAAAAAGGAGGGGGGTAGCGTGGACCGCCTTTCTAGGACACTACTATGCCCTGAGAACTAACACCTCCATGGGCCTAAATTACAAAAGATGTAGAGAGTCCGCGCAGACCCACTGGGCCTCAGGGACCACCACTTTCCCAGGGCCAAATACATTATATAAAAGGGGGAGGGAGCGTAATTCCGTCCAGTGATTTGGGCTGTACTTGTGTCTAAAATCCCTTTGGGAAACTGCATGGAGAAAACGATTTTGGGACCTTTCCGTTTTCTTGGTCCCCATTTGAGGAATCACCCCGAAACTTTCGAGACAGCAGCTGAACTGACTTTCGTATTTGAAAAGTCATTGGCAAACCAATAAGTGCTTTTCCTATGGAAATTAGGTCCTAACTATAACTACCTATTTTTATATATCTATATACATTGCGTCCTTGCTGCGCATGTCCTTCAGCACATGTACTGACTGCAATGCAATGGTATAATACCATGCCATCTTGTTGGTATATGGATTCATAATATGTTGTCTGTGTATTTAGTCCTCCACAGAGACTGAAGAGATGAAATAGCTGTAAAAAGTAGGCAAAGAAATATTTTGATGGGAATGTATAAAAAAGAACTTTAAGTCAGGTCATTGTAGCTAATGTAGTGTTATTTGGATAATATTGAATGTCATATTTATAGATTGCAGGCATTTAAAGCTGCATGATAAGAACCTATAAACAGGAACTCAAAAATTGCAAAACCAATTAATTTTGTATGAAAAGCTCATGATTATAGAGAAATGGATGAATGTTTATTATAAGTACATTCATGTTTCTTGATTTGAGGCAGTGCCTTAAAGAGGTTTGTATGTTAACCAATCAAATCACCCAAAATGTGTAAGTAATAGGAGGACTCCCTTAATTAGCCAAGTATCTTGAGGAAGGTCTCTGGTTTAATTTGTGATTAGTGAGGTACTAAATCACATAGTAGTTGGGTCCATACAATAATAGTAAAGGCCTGCTGGTGTAGGAAAATTGTATCAATCACTGAACACATAAGTATAAAGAGAGGTTATGTCACACATGACCTGGTCATTTGACCGAAATGAGCTAGTATTTCCTATAAGGTCTCCGTAGTTTTGCAGAAAGAGAGCCCTGCCCTTTAGTACAGACTTTCATAAAGATTATGGCCCACAGGTGCAGATCAAATTACATTGGAGCGGTCATGCCGTCTGAATCAAGCGGTTATATTCACTATAAGCCATAGTTTTATAAAATACAATAGCAGCAAAAGGAGATAAAGATAAATTCAACTGGAAAATTATAGCAGTTCTCCGAGGGAGCAAACAAATGTATCTTTACAATTTGGAATGCTATTAATGTGAGGGCGGGTGGTAGGAAGGAGTGAATATCAGGATGTGATGCATATAAAATAGAGTTGAATTTTTTGTAAGATGTCAATGCACACATGAAGTTTTGGTAAATTGTTATATTAATAGCAGCCATATTGTAATATGTGTTACCCATTACATTTAATAATTATTATTAAAGGTGAATAAGGCTATTTGGAACGGATTATGCTATTTCAGGAAGATATAATAAGAACAATGTAACTAGCTTTATTGTCCACTAATAACGCTAAGACATAATGATAATTTGGCAGTATAAATGTATGCAGTATTATCTGTATGGTGGCTACAAGATATTCATTGTAAAAATCATTTTATATACATGAACGCGGATGCTTTTTATGTTTATGTTCCTAGTAACAGGAAGAAACACATGCTGGCTGTTGTGCTAGGTACATGTGAATGAACAACTATCACTGCTGTGGTTCAAACACTTTGTGAAAACATTAATCAGAGGAAAGACTGTGTATTTATAATGAGGAGACTGGTACAAGTCAGTGAATTTAAGGAATATCACCAGACGTCTATTTTAGATTCACTAGTATTTATTATTCAGGTTCTTAACTAAATGAACTTCATCCAAACCAGGACATTAATATATTCTAGCTCTGAAAAGAAACATAGGGCGCCTGAAGAAAAGTTAACATTCAATTAACAGGGGGCGGACAGGCCAAGGGAACCCACTCTCCACGAGGCCCTCTCCTCCATCATGGGAGCATACCACCACTCCCAGGAGACGATGGCTACGGTCCTGGCCAAGTATCAGGAGACCCAGCGCCTGCAGGAGGAACAGTATTTGGGCTTCAGGGAGGAGCTCAGAACCATCAGCTCCGCCCTGGGCACCATCGTAGGGGTGCTGAAGGACATACAGAAGACCAGGAGGGACATTGTGGCACTCCAAGGGGCTCCTGACACTAGCATGGACGATGAACTGCTGACCACCTCCGCCGGCGCTAGTGGACAGGACGCCCCGCCACAGGACCACCACACCAGCACCCCGCCCCCTGCAGACGGAGAACCACCCCGCAAACGGTCCCTGAGATCCAGGATCAAGACACAGCACGATGCCAAGACCCCCGCCAAGAAATGAGACCACCCTGATTGTCAAACCACTGTCCCACGTTGTAACCCTGTCTATATTGGAACTGCCCCAGCTCCACTTCCTATGCCCATATGGGCAATGCACCTGTGAGACTAATAGACTGGACTCTGCCATGGACATACCTCCACCATCCCCCCTCACCATTTTAAAACCCCCTCCAATAATGAGCACTTCAATAAACACCCTTGAACCACAAAGCAATCTGGAGTCAGTCTGTGATTTCGAATTTGTGTATTAGCAATTACAGTGACAAAATGCTTTTTCAAATGTAATGTCAACATACCTATGTCACACAGTTCAAGTCCATGAGGAATCTAAGCAGATGACACACGTTGGAAACCACACCTGTGAAACCGTAAGGGAAAATGACAATTCAGCGACCATACACTGGGTGAAATCGACAGACAGGATAGAGGTAGAAGTGTTAAAGTACTTGTAGTAGGCAGGAATGTTTTCTCACCTGTGTGTCACTGGAAATATTGCTGGATGACTGAGTCCCTGTTGTCAATGTCTTCTTCCTCTGCTTCCTCCTCATCACTGTCCACAGGCTCCACAGCTGCCACAACACCGCCATCTGGACCATCCTCCTGCAGAAAAGGCACCTTGCGTCGCAAAGCCAAGTTGTGAAGCATACAGCAGGCCACGATGATCTGGCATACCTTCTTTGGTGAGTAGAATAGGGATCCACCTGTCATATGGAGGCACCTGAACCTGGCCTTCAGGAGGCCGAAGGTGCGTTCGTTCACCCTCCTAGTCCGCCCATGGGCCTCATTGTAGTGTTCCTCTGCCTTGGACATGGGATTCCTCACTGGGGTCAGTAGCCATGACAGGTTGGGGTAACCAGAGTCCCCTAATAGCCACACCCAGTCTCTCTGAAGTTGACCCCTCACATAAGGGATGCTGCTATTCTGCAGGATGTAGGTGTCATGCACAGAGCCAGGGAACATAGCATTTACCTGGGAGATGTACTGGTCTGCCAAACATACCATCTGTACATTCATGGAATGATAACTCTTCCGGTTCCTGTACACCTGTTCACTCCTGTGGGGGGGGGGGGGACCAAAGCTACATGGGTCCCATCCCTGGCACCTATGATGTTGGGGATATGTCCCATGGCGTAGAAGTCACCTTTCACTGTAGGCAAGTCCTCCACCTGAGGGAAAACGATGTAGCTCCACATGTGTTTCAGCAGGGCAGACAACACTCTGGACAACATGTTGGAAAACATAGGCTGTGACATCCCTGACGCCATGGCCACTGTTGTTTGAAATGACCCACTTGCAAGGAAATGGAGCACTGATAGCACCTGCACTTGAGGGGGGATTCCTGTGGGATGGCGGATTGCTGACATCAGGTCAGGCTCCAGCTGGGTACACAGTTCCTGGATTGTGACACGGTCAAACCTGTAGGTGATGATCAAACTTCTTTCCTCTATTGTCGACAGGTCCACCAGCGGTCGGTACACCGGAGGATGCCGCCATCTCCTCACATGTCCCAGCGGACGGTGCCTATGAAGGACAACAGCGACCACAGAGTCAAACAACTCAGAGGTATTTACCCACAGTCTACACAGAACACCATTCATACACAAAATGTGGCCTGTATTTGTGTTGTGAGACAAGGCCTAGGTATGTGTGACGCAGTTGGTAATTAGGGCATGTGGGCCCCTGAAATGGCGGCTGCCTGACCGGTAAAGGGGGACAATGGGATGTGAGGTAACTGCGCTGGCGCTGTACACCGTCGCGGTAGGAGGTCGAAGACTGCGGCGCAATGCTGCATTGGTTAACATTGGACCCTATGGGTCCCAGGAGCCAATGACGATGTACGCCGGCGGTGACAGTACGCACCGCCGCGAACGTGACCGCCGTGGACGTGACCGCCATTTTCTATCTGTTCAATCACTCGATACCTGATCTTCGACAGGAGAGGACCTACACTGCAAGTGCTGCTGTGACCTCGGTCTGGAAGAGACAATGGCTCGTGCGTCTGGGGGAAGGGCCCCTGCCTTCACTGCAGAGGAGTTGGAGAAGCTCATCGACGGGGTCCTCCCCCAGTACACGCTACTCTACGGTCCTCCAGACCAACAGGTAAGTACACAGGGAGCATGCTGTATGGGCTATGCCTGTGTGGAGAGGGCTGGTTGTAAGAAGGAAGGGGGCACAGTTCTGCGTGCATGAAGGACTGTGAATGCATGTGCCACATGGCAAGGGTAGGGATGTGGGCCACTCACTTTGATGGTGCAGTTGGTAATGACTTCTCTTCTTCTCCTGTACTATTCCTGTAGGTCAGCGCCCACCAGAAGAAGGATATTTGGCGTGCCATCACCAAGGACGTCCGGACCCTGGGGGTCCATCACAGACGGAGCACCCACTGCCGTAAAAGATGGGAGGACATTCGCCGCTGGAGCAAGAAGATGGCGGAGGCTCAGCTGGGGATGGCCTCCCAACGTGGGAGGGGTGCCTGTCGAACCATGACCCCCCTGATGTTCAGGATCCTGGCGGTGGCCCACCCTGAGTTGGATGGGCGCTTGAGGGCATCACAGCAGACACAAGGGGGTGAGTACACTATCATTCAATGGACTTTGCACGCAGTGAAGGTGTCTGGGTGGGGGAGGAGGGCTGTGGGTGTCCCTAGGCTAGGGCGAGTTCCGTAGGCAAGGCCCCTCCATAAGGCAGGCCATGTGGCCCCCCACCCCACCTCTGTAGAGTGCCAAG
Source organism: Pleurodeles waltl (assembly GCF_031143425.1). Taxonomy (NCBI): domain Eukaryota; kingdom Metazoa; phylum Chordata; class Amphibia; order Caudata; family Salamandridae; genus Pleurodeles; species Pleurodeles waltl. The sequence continues at coordinate 555,636,739 of NC_090448.1, forward strand.
TACAGCTATTCATGCCCCTGTGTCACCTATGGGTGCAGATGTCGTCCATAGCCTTGTAGGCCATTTCCCAGGAATTGCATCTGTAGAGCCCAAGAGCGTGATGTAGTGCAGGGGGCTGCTGTGTCTGTATTGTCCGCCAACGCTAGCGGTAAGCCATGCACTCAACCTGTCTTTCTTCTGTCGTCCCCCCCTTTTTGTGGTCTCCCTGTTCTTGTGTGCATTAGCATCATCAGGCGGAGGTACAGTGGCACCGGAGCACGAGGGAGCTGCATCCCACATGGGCATGGAGGCCCACACTACGGACTCAGAATACACCAGTGGGACGGAGGGCGAGTGGAGCACCACAGCAGTCACAGGATCTGCAACCAGCGACACAGACTCATCCTCCGATGGGAGCTCCCTTGTGGTGGCGGCAACATCTGTGCCCCCCACTTCTACAGGTACAGCCGCCACCCCCCCTACCAGCACCGCCCTCCCAGCAGCCCCTCAGCCTTCGCCCCGTGCCCGCTCACCCAGGAGGATGGGCATCACCCTCGCCCCAGGCACTTCAGCCCCTGCCCCTGTCACCTCTGCTGCCCTCAGTGAGGAGGCCATTGACCTCCTCAGGTCCCTCACTGTTGGGCAGTCTACCATTTTGAATTCCATCCAGGGTGTAGAAAGGGAGTTGCAACACACAAATGCATTCCTGGAGGGCATTCATTCTGGTCAGGCTGCCCTTCATCGAACCCTTCAGACTCTGGCCTCAGCACTGATGGCAGCCATTGTCCCTGTGTCTAGCCTCCCCCCTCCAACTTCCTCCTCCCAAACCCAATCCCCTGTACCTCTGCCTATTCCAAGCACACCATCAGACCAGCCTGCACACACCTCACCACACAAGGGAAGCTCTGGCAAACATAAGCACCACACATCCCACAGGCACTCACGCAAGCATTACACACATGCAGACACACTAACATCCACTGCCTCCACTGTGTCCCCCTCCTCCTCGTCTCCCTCCTCCCTCCCAGTCTCGTCTACACTCACACCTGCATGCACTACCACTACAGCCACTATGTCCCGCACCAGCACACCCACCACCACACCCCGCTCACGTGCACTCACCACCCCCACAACCATTTACACGTCCCCTGTGTCATCTCCCAGTGTGTCTGTGACGCCCCCTCCCAAGATACACAAACGCAGGCACACACCGACCCAACAGCCATCCACCTCACGACAGCCTCCAGCCCATGCACCTGCACCCAAAACCACAAAACCTACACCTCCTACAACTACCACCTCTTCCTCCACTCCCAAACCCCCTTCAGGTACCTGTCCCAGTGTCTCCCAAAAACTTTTCCTGTCCAGCCTTAACCTATTTCCCACCCCCCCCCATCCAACTCATAGGTCCCGTACTAGCACCTCAGCCAAAAAATCTGCGGGACCAGTTGTGCCTGTTGTTACAGGTATGTGGAGTGCACCGTCCACCAGGCCAGCCAGTGTGGCACGGAGCCACAGCACAGCCAGTTCCCCCCCCTGTGAAGCACCAGAAGTTGGACAGTACCCGGCGAGAGAGGGGGAAGACTCCAGCCAGCCAAGCCGCTCACAGGGGTCCCGGGGGGAGTGTCGACTCAGCTGTGACTCCTCCCAAGGTGGGGAAGGGGCAGAGGAAATCTCCAAAGTCTGGGAGGAGCAGCACGGCAGAGAAGACCGCCATCATCCCCGCTGCCCAGGAGGCCACAGCCAGCCCAAACGTCACTGCCCAGGAGGCCACCGCCAGCCCCATAGTCACAGGCCAGGAGACCACCGCCAGAGTCACTGGCCAGGAGGCCACCGCCAGCCCAATCGTCACAGGCCAGGAGGCCACCGCCAGCACCGTCGTCACTGGCCAGTAGGCCACCGCCAGAGTCACTGCCCAGGAGGCCACCGCCAGCCCCATCGTCACAGGCCAGGAGGCCACCTCCAGAGTCACTGGCCAGGAGGCCACCGTCAGCCCCATCGTCACAGGCCAGGAGGCCACCGCCAGCACCGTCGTCACTGGACAGGAGGCCACCGCCAGAGTCACTGCTCAGGAGGCCACCGCCAGCCCCATCGTCACAGGCCAGGAGGCCACCGCCAGCCCAATCGTCACTGCCCAGGAGGCCACCACCAGCCCCATCGTCACAGGCCAGGAGGCCAACGCCAGCCCAATCGTCACTGCCCAGGAGGCCACCGTCAGCACCATCATCACTGGCCAGGAGGCCACCGCCAGAGTCACTGCCCAGGAGGCCTCCGCCAGCCCCATCGTCACAGGCCAGGAGGCCACTGCCAGAGTCACTGGCCAGGAGGCCACCGCCAGCCCAATCGTCACTGTCGAGGAGGCCACCGCCAGCCCAATCATCACTGCCCGGGAGGCCACTGCCAGCCACAGCCCAGCTGGCCAGGAGGGCCCCGCAAGCCACAGCCCAGCTGACCCATGAAGGACCGCCAGCCACAGCCCTTCTGGGCAATGACGGACCGCCTTGGCAAGGACCGCTGAACAGGGCAAAGACCGCTGAACAGGCCAAGCACCGCTGAACAGGGCAAAGACCGCCATGGAAAGCACCGCTGAACAGGTCAGACACTGGCAACTCAAGCACCGCTGAACAGGCCAAGCACCGCTGAACAGGGCAAAGACCGCCATGGAAAGCACCGCTGAACAGGTCAGACACTGGCAACTCAAGCACCGCTGAACAGGGCAAAGACCGCCATGGAAAGCACCGCTGGACAAGTCAGACACTGGCAACTCAAGCACCGCTGAACAGGCCAAGCACCGCTGAACATGGCAAAGACCGCCATGGAAAGCACCGCTGAACAGGTCAGACACTGGCAACTCAAGCACCGCTGAACAGGCCAAGGACCGCTGAACATGGCAAAGACCGCCATGGAAAGCACCGCTGAACAGGTCAGACACTGGCAACTCAAGCACCGCTGAACAGGCCAAGGACCGCTGAACAGGGCAAAGACCGCCATGGAAAGCACCGCTAGCCCATTTGCGGCACGGGCAGTAACGCAACAGGGACCGTCACGGGGTGAGTGCTGCACTCTGGGCACCAGTCCCCCTCCAGAACCAGTGGAGACTTGCATCCACTCCATCTGTCCTGCACAGGATGAAGCACTCTGGGCACCAGTCCCCCTCCAGAACCAGTAGAGACATGCATCCACTTGTGTGACTGTGGCTTTGCACTCCCCAGGATGTAACAGTGGGCTAACCACCAACTGTAGAGACTTGAGAGACTGTGGCTTTGCACTCCCCAGGATGTAACAGTGGGCAAACAACCCACTGTAGAGACTTGTGAGACTGTGGCTTCGCACTCCCCAGGATGGAACAGTGGGCAACCCACCCACTGTAGAGACTTGTGAGACTGTGGCTTTTCACTCACCAGGATGTAACAGTGGGCAAACCACCCACTGTAGAGACTTGAGAGACTGTGGCTTTGCACTCCCCAGGATGTAACAGTGGGCAAACCACCCACTGTAGAGACTTGAGAGACTGTGGTTTTGCACTCCCCAGGATGTAACAGTGGGCAACCCACCCACTGTAGAGACTTGAGAGACTGTGGCTTTGCACTCCCCAGGATACATCAATGGGCATGGATCCCCCTCGTGGATTTGGCGTGGTGCACTCATCCGGCTGAGGTGCCCCCCCTTCCCTTCCCCCTGAGGTGCCTGTGTTATTTTGATCTGATGCCCCTGCAGTGTTCTCTCCGTTTGGATCGGGTATCCTGTGTGCGCCTCGCTCATGCATTTTGGTCCCTGTGGTCCACGGACTATGAATGGTGCTATACCTGCACTACTAATCGTGGTGTATATTTTGTTTATTGTGTATATATATATATATATATATATGTATATATTTTCTTACTGTATTTTGATATATTACAATGGTTCCACTCATTTCCTTTTGTCTTTGCATTCTTCCGGGGGGGTTAGGGGGTGTTACTGTAATGTATAGATAAGCATCGGTGTGTGTGTTGTAGTGGGTGAGGGTCAGGGTGGGGGTTGGGGTGTTGAGTGTGAGTGTATCTGTGTTTTTGCCTCCACCCTCCCCTATGTCGTAGGTGCAGTACTCACAATGGTCTTCGCCGCCGGCGTTGATGCTCCTTGTAGAAGAGCAGGAAGACTAGTGCAGGAAGAATATGGAGTTCCGGCTCCATGGTGTTGTTGTTCCTCGTGGAGTGTGTAGAGGAGAGCATTTTCCCTTCGAAATGGCTGTTTCCGAGGTGTTTTTATCCGCGGTGAATCCGCCCCGGTAAAGGTGGCGGATTGGTAGGTTGTGATACTGTGGGCGGTACATTGTCTCCTGCCTGTCTGTTGGCGTTGACCGCCGCGCTGTTTGTTTCTACCGCCGTGGCGGACGGAGTCTGTCTTTGTTGGCGGTTTCCGGCACGGTCATAATTGCTAATATTTTACCTGTTGGCGGTCTTACCGCCTCTTTAACACCGTCCGCCAGGGTTGTAATAACCACCTATATCTGTACATATTTGTGACTCTGATTGCAAATTTAAGATTAATGATTTAAAATTTCTAAACAGCTGTATCAACAAAAAAAATAGGAGAGATAGTGACAAAGAGAAATGTTTGAGTTAATCTGAAATTGTTTAGACCTATAAAATAACATTATACTTATTTGAAGTAGATGTCAATATATATATATATATGCCAAATTAATAATATAGTGACCTGTAAATGATATTCTTGCATTACCATAACACCCGTTTCAGCTTGTTTACGAATTAGCCTTTATTTCCAACTTATGCCGCTGCAAACAGAAACCTCTATGTAACTTTAAAACTTGTATGTATATCGTTAGATATGAAACAATAAGTGTTCAATTCCTATCTCCCACATCTTCAACCTCTTCTTTAACTTTCACCCTGTTCTTTTGTCTCACCAAATTCAGATTAACCTTCTATTCACCATAAATTTACTCAGTATTGCCTTCTTTTGATAGAATGATAACACCTAATCTGATGATAGCTCTCAATGATAGTAAGCATCCAGAGTCAAAGGAATATGTGTGGTTATATGTGAAATACACCCTTACTTACAATCAGAGACAACACAAGAAAGCTTGAAATCGCAGATTGTTGCTTTAACATGTTTCCAGAATTCGATTCTTCCAATTACTGCTGTAAACATTCAAAAAACAAAAAAGGATACAGTGTAATTGATCTTCTATACATGTGTGGCAGACATGGTGTATGAACCTTTGGATCTGTGGTCTAGTGGTTTAGTCTGCAGCCATGGTTACACTGCAGCGACTATTTAAACAGAGTTGGAACAAATGTAGTCTAAATTGTAGGAGAGTCCCTGGTATCACAAAAGTCATCAAAATGTGACAGTTTATGTGCTATATTAATCAAAACATTAATAGTTAAATGTAGAAGCTGGGCTGACACACAATTTAAATGTGCATTTGTTTTCTATTGCAGAGTTAGACTTAGGTGGTATTTGAATTAAATTTAGGGATAGAAGGATAAAACTTATGTTTTAATGTAATTTAGACTCTAGACTAACAATGCATATTGAAACAATATTAAACTTCTAATGATTAATGAATATAAAATGCGTTTAAATATGAGAAAAATGTATGTCTGTTATACTTAATGAAATGCATTAACAAAGCTTTTTCATTTAAAATGAAACACATTATTCACATTAATGAAGTATTATTAATGCTGAATTTGAAGTTTGCATATTATATGTTTTTTATTACAAGGTATTGATTGAATGTATTGTTACAATTCTCTTGCGCTGGGATGAGTGAGGCATGTTGAAGCTTGTATTCTGTGCAGGAAATACTGATTTAATTTCATAACATGAATTTTCTTTCAGACTATGTTCCTATGAGAAGACTAGATTTTGGTAATTGACATTATTGTTTAGATATAGAGAGCATATATTGTACTGCCCTTGAGAAAAGGACATTGAGGAACATGGACTGACATTATATATAATTGCTTCAAACTTGCATGAAGTCACACGGATGGAAGATGTTATCATGGAAGGCTTGGGAAAGTATTTATGTATCAACTTGGATTCGTGTGATCGATTGTTATTTGAAGATGTCCCTTCAACGTGACATATACTGATACCTTTTGTATATCAAAATGGTTTCTGAATTTTAATATACCGCTGATGAGTTGGACTTTAGTCAGATCTCCAGTATCCTTAGTGATGAAGAGACCCTGAATGCTGAGCTCCTTTGGGAGGTATATTCCTCTCTGCTTTTGCCTCTATGAGATTTAGAAACCTTTCATCCCCTTCAGAAGACTCTTGATCGAGTTTCTGATATACTGACCCTTTTCCTTTTTACCTTTCTTTTGCACACCTCAGTAGTCTAGAGTCCAAGAATATTTTTTTTCCAAATTATTTTTGCCCTTTTTGTGCTTTTTGTTCTTTGCCCACATTTGTTTTGCCCTACACATGTATTTTCCTGATTTGGTTAGCTATCGGGTTTCTCACTGCTCAGCCTAAATGATGAATCTACTAAATTGAACTGACTGATGATTGCTAACCCTGAGCAACACTTGATTTCTGCATCTCAGATATTCCTTTTAATATTATGTAATGTTTTTCTTGAAAGTTTAGTTTTTTTAATGTTAGTTTACCTGAATTTATTTAGTTGCCTTGGTGATTATGTATCTTTATAATTTGGTACTGTGAATAGTTTACATGATTTTGAGTCTGTGTTTGTTATAAATCCCTTAACTTTATTTTAGACTTGAGTTTTCCTTCCATGGCTACATTGGTCATGGTGTTTAAATTAATTGAAATTGTAATGAAATTGTGTTAGTGGTACTACCACACCATTTACTGATTCCAAAGATTCTTCCACTTCGAAGGGCATTGATTCCTACAATGCCCAAACAGTTCAGAGAACTGTTGGCGCTGTGCCAGCTGCTGAAGGAAGATATAGGCCCTCATTTTGAGCTTGGCAGTCCATGGACCGCCAGGGCCGCTGTGTTGGTCTCACTGCCACGGGACCGGTGGCGCAGGCCACCATATAACGACTGCGGTGGTTTGGCCACTGGCAAACTGCCTCGTCCCCACCCATCCCACCACTTTACCACAGCCTGCCAGCTGGAGGTTTCCACCTGCAGCCTGGCGGGAGTTGGATAACTGCCGAGGTTATTCTGACTCGGGACACTGCCAGCATTTTCCTGGCAATCTCATCGCCACAAAATGCTGGTGGTAAGGTATCCCGACGAAGAAGAACTCCAGTTCCTGTTGCCAGGATACCCCCCAAACACCTCCGCACACACGCACGCGTGCACCACACACACACAATCACACAGACACACTCTCATTCACATGCGCACTCACAACATTCACCCCATAGACACGCATACATACCCATACACATCACACACGCACACATACACTCACCATCCCCCACCCCCTCCCTTCAACTACATACATACATACCCGCACCAGCAGGCACTCACTCACTCACACCCCTCCCTTACCCCTTACAGTCACCCATGCACACACCCGCATCCACATGCATACACACACACACACATCACCATCGCCACATTTACACACAGCCACACATGAATGCACGCACAGATACTCCCCTGCCCTCCCCCCACATTCATGATACGCATTCACACACTCACACAAATCCCTTTACAACCCCCCAACCTCCTCCCTTTGCAGATGACACATACCTCGTCCAATGAGGTGCTCCTCTATGAGGGGACGGGACTCGGCGCTCCCACCACCAGCACCGTCACGCCACCAGAAGACTGCCACACAGGTCTTTTTCTGGCGTAGCGGTGCCGGCAGTGGAACCGCCTAAGCCCCAACGACTGCTGTGATGAATGCCATCGGATATCTACCGCCTGCAGTGTGGATATCCGGTGGCAGTCATAATACGGTGATCGGAAGACCGCCAGCACTGGCGATCTTCCTGCGGCTGCAGCGGTCTTGGCAAAACACCGCTGCAGTCATAATGAGGGCCATAATCTCAGACTTTCGTGATATTCTGCTTCAAGGATTCTGGACTGCTCATCTTGAACAAAAAAGGTGTGGTTTTTCTCCTAATTATGTAAGGAATTGCTCCAGTTTCCTTATGGATATCCTTTGTGATTTTCTTGTGTGAGTTTAAATGACGGAACTCAGAAAGCATTGCTAATCACTGAAAGGATTGATGCAGCTTGCAGAAGTCAATATTCTTTGTCTTTATGTTTCATGATTTAAAGAGGCTAGAACTTAGAAGTTGTTTTTGACACAAGTTGATTATATTTGTGTTCAAGAAGGATCAACATTGCCTTTTAGTGACCAAAAGCAGAGCTGTTCCAAGAAAAAAATAAATGAACTTAAAGATCAGCATATTTATTCTTACATGCACCTTCTTAACTGATATATATTTTTTGCTGAATCTTTGCCTTTACACTTAGCCGTCCAAGTTTTCCTATTTTTCAACATTTCCCTCTTTGTCTCTTTAGCTCCGCCAACATTTCTCTTCACTTGCATTCAGTTTTCTCTTTTTTACTGATTCTTTTTTCTTTTTCACTGTTATCATTCTCGTCTGTCTTTTTAATACCTTCATTTACCAAAACAACTTCTGCACTGAATCTAAAACTATAAATGACTTATTGAGTTTGAAAACATATATACAAAACTTTTTTGTTAACGCTCTAACACAAGCAATGTCTTTATTTTATTTTATTTTAGGACTCTTGTTACATTGACAATAGATCTATCATTATCTCTTTTTGCTAATATTAAGTTTTGTATCATGAGTAACGTATAATTTTGTTTCTGCTACCGTACACCTTTCATTTAATTAAACTCGATGTTCGTAACTCGTGTTTGTAATTGAATAATTATTATCTTTACTGTGTACAGTTTATGTTGCAAGCCCTGAAGTCGTGAACCTGAATGATAAAAAAAAAAGCTTTTCAAAAACTGCAGATTAGTGATATTCCTTAAATTAATTGACTTCAGTACCAGTCTTCGTCATTGACAATTTTGGTAGAGCTTGGAAGGAGCTCTACAACAATGAAGACAAGCAGTTGGTCTCATTAAGGGTTGACTTCCATTATTTTTTCACTGTGAATTTATACCGTAAGAAGAATAAATTATGAATTAATCATTCTTTATACTCTGTTGTGATTTTGACTTTTTTTGCACAGTGATGAGCACCAAACTCATGTTGGATTGCTAAAACACCATCTTAAAATAAATATATATTGACCCTTGTGGTACTGAGAGCATTATTTGTTAGCAACCGCCTTGTCATCTATTTAATACCTATATTCACTCAATATTTATATGTACCTGCCACTACCATTGTAATAGTTATCCTCAGGTAGTAAGGAAGAATATCCTCCCATTATTACCTCCTCTCAACAAGGTGCTTCCCTTATAAAAGATGATATAATCAGCAACACGTTTGTTCACCCACAAAATTCCAAGAATTTACACTTAGTTAAAGAGATCTTGAAACAGTGCACTCAAACTAAAGTACATCTAGCATGCCTACGTAACGTTCACAGTAGAGCACATGGCACCTGCCCAACTAAAAAAGTGAAAAGTGGAAAGCAGAGTACATGCCACCTGCCCAAATAACAAATAGTGACAACAATAGGGAACAAACAGCACAGGCAGACTGGGGTATGACAGGAGTAATCTTTCCTGGAATGTTTTGGGGGAGATACTCCTGTTTAAAATGATAGCTCTCCCTCAAGTTCTATACATGCTGCAAAATCACCCCTATAGGTTTCCCACCAATTGGTTTTCCAAAGCACAATACATGCTGAATACCTATATATGGTTAGGGAGCTCCCCTCCCCCTTCACCCAGCCACGTGTGCCCCATAGGAAGTACCAATAATCTCCGGTCAACAGTAGGATGAGCGTTGTGGATATAAAGCTGTAGTATTGGGCTTCCCAACTGCTCCCTGTCAGTGGTTAGATTTTGGAGACAGAGATGACTCAGCAGTTAGAACAGAGGTTGCTAAAATAGAGAAATATAGGCTCTGGTCACTATTGCAGGAGTCAGGTGAAATTTGGCAACTGAAATGGTCTTCATGGGGGTGTATGTGATTTGGTTCCCAATCTCTGCTAGAAGTGTGTCCCTCCAAAGTGTTGGCATGAGTTTCCAAAGACCACCCCCCAGTGCTCTTCAGAAACCCTGTGAACCTTCAGTGCAACTTCATAAGCAGCAATCAATGTATCAATGTCATCTCCTACCACATAATTGTGCACCAAATCCTTGGGTATATAAGCACTTTTTTCTCCATCAGGTACTGCATGTATGAGTCCGAGAGTCCCCTATTGCTGCTTCGGATAAAAGCCAAAGTTGGGATAAGAAACAGACAAGGGAAAAATACCTATAGCATAGCTTTGGGCTTTCATAGGTTTCACGATTAAGTGGATTCCATGGTTGGGACAAAATTGGGATGTCCAAGATAGGAGATGTTTGGGCTTCAGACCACATACAGAAGAGTAGGAACTGCACAAATTGATTTTTTTTTCTCTACTTGCATTTGAGGCACGCCTTTGAAGTCTACAAAGTCAGGCTTACAACCCTCTGAGACATCAATTCCTTAGAACCTAAACTTACCATGGAACAGCTTACAGGTAAGGGAGTCTTGCATCTCTATGAAGCACTGAAAAAAATTGTACTGGACCCCTTTGTGGCCTTGAGGGAGACGTGAGAACATGTCCTGGAGGCCTACTGGAGTAGGAATGAGTTGAGGCAAAAATGACAGCCAGATTACTGGTGATTCTTACCTGATTAGGGCTTATCTAGTTTAAGTACCTCAATAGGGTTTATTTTATGCTATATAAACTAGTGAAAATGAGAGAGGGAAAGGATCCCTCCTGTCTGTGCTGTGAAACAAAGAAAGGGGCACCTTAATAGATGTGATCTGGGAATGCCCAATCATTCCTCTGTATTGTCTCCCAGCTTTGACACCCTAGAGATAGCGGTCGGCTTCCATAGAGACAGAGGCACAAAAATGGCATTGCGTATTCCTGGCATGGGACAGTCACACAGGGCACAAGCTACTAGTGAGTATTGGATATTTTTAGAAATTAGTTTTCTGGTTAGCAGAATTATACACCCTGTCCAAGCAGGAAACATAATTCTAGACACAGTAAAACACAAACACAACCTAGGTTAACCTGTGCTCACCCTCTGGTAGCTTGGCGCACAGCAGTCAGGCTTAACTTAAGCAAAAATGTTTTAAGTATTTGTTTAACACTCCAAATAGCAAAACAGTGAAAACACCACATAGAATAATCCATACTAGGCTAGAAAAAAAGAGTTTAATTTAATAAAGACAACAAGGCCAATAAGTAGAAGTTGAGATATGATTTTATTAAAGAATAAAAGTGAAACAGCACTAAGAAGCAATATGTGCTTACTTAGGGGATCTGGTTGCGCTGGGCTGGGACAAAGTCAAGAGTTCAGGCTGACCGCAATAGAGCATGGGCTGGCTACAGAGACCCAGGGAGGTCCACTGAACAAAGGTACCTTATCCTGATTGCCCAGAGACCCTCAGGGGTGACAGTGCATACTCTACAAATGGACTGATTGACTGACTGACTGGTTTACATTGTGTGGATATATGAGTGAGCGCCAATGTTTTTTCCTTTTCACCCTTGTTGTGATATGGAGCATCGGTTGAACACACAGGCCAAGTTTGTCCTAGTCAGAGTTTTTACCTTCTGACTTATTCCTGTAAGTCCCAGGCAACCATACTTTACTTTGTCTAGGTGGAAATTTAGTGACTATACACAAAGTGACTTTAATGTAGCATATTTGTAATTTTTAAGTAGTCATAGTATTTATTTATGCTATTTTGTATAACAGTTTAAATCTTTTTCCTCTGCACCCGATTCCAGTGTCTGGAGGTTTAGGAGGTTCTACCTTCCTGCTATTGTTAAGTCCCAAACTGATAATAAAAGTAACTATTACGTCTAATTTATAGTTTGGCGGAGGGGATACTCCATCACAACGGTAATTGGCATACCCTCTCCACCAAACTGAAAGCCCACCTGCCTGATGTATAGGGGTGTGACTTTAAGTACATCAGCAACAGAGCCGACTCAGGCTCTGTCACCGACAGTCACCCAACGGAGAACGGGCTGCGAAAGTTCACAAATAACACCATATGCCTAATTTAAATTAGCTAACATATGTTTTTTTGCAGTTCGGTGGAGGATAGTAAAATAAATAAATAAATAAATAATGGCCCCGGCACCATGGGAGACAACACAAATGGTGTAGGGACAATTAGTTTAACTTTTTTCAAAAACAAACACCCACCTTGCGTGTTTGTAAAAGCGTTGTAAAAGTTTGAGGAACGTCCGTCATGTTTGACGCATCCGTCAAACTTTTACAACTGTAAAAGGAACTACGGTAGTATCTGTTCCTGTTAATGTTTAGAATCGTCCACAAGGCTGGCAGACAACTGTAAATTTGGTATTACTTGATTCTGTGATGCTACAGCAGTACATAAAACACTAGTCTTCTTATGGTATGCCTGAAGCTTGTAACTTTATATTTATATATCTGTTAGATGTTTTTCAGAGTGAGCTTATCTGTTTAAAATGAAGTTTGGGCTTTCCTAATGCCCTGGTTCAGTCCAGCAGCACAATTAAATTGTTTGTGCCAGTGTACGCCTAGTAGGCCCCTGCAGAAGGTGAATTGAAATTTTCATTGCATAGACTGGCAAACATGCCTGATAATGTGTACATGTGCTTCTATAAAGATGCACAATTCAGCGGGCTGCCTTTTGAATTAGCAGCTCATGCATTTTTTTGAAATGCCAGATGGTGGTTGGGGGCTATGATGAAGGAGGGTATGGCCTTCCAATGGGAAAAGCCATACCAGGAGAGGGCTTGTCACCTGCTGACCTAAGCCAGAACACATCCAAGTGATTAGAGTTGGAACACCCGAGAGATCTGGCAGGTCAATGAGGGACCAGCTACTTGAAGAAGGGAGATGCGGCAAGAGCCAAAAGAATATTGCAGCACAGCCATCAGTTCTATATACAGTTTTTGTTTGACAGGCAACCAGAGCAGCTTATTTAGTAGAAGAGTAATATTCTAAAAGTATACAGGCAATGAGATTTAGGTACAGATTTTCCTTTTAACATAATCTTCACAGTTAGTTTAATTAAGTCACATGACAATAGTAACCAGACAGATAATATTACAAATTCTTTTCAATGGAGATTGTTACCTCAGATGTTAAATAACACACTGTTAGCGATTGTATCATTTTACAAGATATTTCATGAACATTTCTATTTGCCAACTTATTTATAAAATGTAGTTCTTGTTTTTTAAAGTACTAGAGTGGACTCTTGTACTCTCATACTATGTTGCGAGAGTACTTGTATATTACAAATCTTGAAAGTCTGTGTTTATACAATACTGCTTTTCTTCTCATATTAATATACCCATTATTAACTTCCTTGAACATATATTCCCTTACTATGTATTTACATATCTGTTTATTACTCTAGTTCTACTGTACTGGAGAAAAATAAAATAAAATAAAATAAAAAATATACAAATAAAATTCAAATTATAAATGAGTTAATTAAAGTAAAAAATAATAATAATGAATCAATACATTAAAGAAAAATTAAAATTAAAATGATTTAAAAAATGTGTGTATATATATATATATATATATATATATACACAAACACATATATATGTATATATACATATATATAAAATTAGAAATACATAAAAATAATATACGTTTACAGTCCTGTAAGCGTTACTTTGTCTACCCACACCCTATGTCATGTCTATTATTCTATCCTCCATCCCCACTCAGACTCATCCAAACCCATTCTACTGCTTTAATTTCCAAAATAACCCTGCCTAATCTCTCCCCTCCTCTTCCACATCTAGCTCACCCCAAACCTCAGTTTACTTCCATGATCTCCCAAACAACCCTACTAAATTTTCCCTCATTTATCTCACCTTTGACTCATCCAAACCCCTCCTGCTACTATGATCTCCCTAACCCTTTCCACAGACTCTTCCCTCCTCCATCTCTCCTTTACTCATACCAAGTCTCATTCTATTACTATAAACTCCCAATTAACACTCCTCTATCCCTCCATTACTCTAGTGAATCCAACTAACAAACTCACATATCCTCTGCTCAAATTAACTCATAATAATACTAAAACTGTACTCATATTTCCCTATACTAATCCACCACTAATTCCTCTTGGGCTCTGGATTAGCGCGCTACTCGCCGAAAAGCGCTTTGACGCCTCGTCAGGGATAGTCAGAGCTAAATAAATGTAATTACAATTACAATATGAATATACTTCTAAAGCCTCACCCTCTCTTCCTTCCCCAAATAACTCAAGAGAGGCACTTAGAAACTCACAAGGTGTTAGACAAAGGTCAACAGCAGGGTCCAGTCCAGGTCCAGTTGCCACCAGTCAGCTGGGCAGTGCAGGAAATAATTTTTGTAGCTTGTTGGATCTCTGTAGCTTGACCGAGAGACCAGCCTTATAAACTTGGAGTCCAATTCTTTGTGCTGGCTGCAAGAGGAGAAGGTCCAGTCCTTCAGGGCTCTTCTCAGGTCACACACAGCAGATCCAATCTTCTTGTTCTTCCTCAGGTTCAAGAGTGTTCAAAAGTGGGTGCCTGTGGAGGCCACATTTATGCCTAGTATGAATTACTGGGTGGGAGTGACTGCTGAGCACACCATAACCAATAGGGTAAATGTTCCCAGGGCAAACTCTACCCACTTTGCACATTTTCAAAATGGCAAAAGTCTTTGGCCACACTGAACTTAACCGCTGGGGGAGGAGGTCTGTGGGCAGTGTTCTATGGTAATCCTAGTGTCCTCCCACATCCAACACTGAAATCCAGTTTGAAGCAGCCACTGTACCCACAATAAACTCAAAGGTAAACTTCTGGAAGAACATAAGCAGGGATTTCAGGAAAACAGACAGCGGATACACAAGAATTGTGCTGGCATCCTGCCTTCTACCTTTCAAATGCACCCCCAGCATTACATGTAAAACCCAGCAGATCCTGTCAAGCAGGGTTTGACACCCCAGCAGGATCCGACGCTGTCATGTCAAAAAGGATGCTCACAGGCCCACCCTTCTTCTAAACTTAAAAGAGTCATCCTTGCACATTGAAGTCGACCTATCAATCACAGAGACCTATAGTGTATCTCTTGAGAGGAATGTCACACCTCATTCACACCTATTGAAATCCTAATTATTGGCTTGGAGAAGTAGGAGTGAAAAATCAAATTAGTCTCTCAGAACTTCAGGCAGGGTAAATGTGACTTTTTAAAAGTTACTTTTGCTCATTGTTTATTAAAATCCAGACTTCACCATTGAATTGCATTTTTAATAACTATTAAAAATAGTTGTTTTATTATTTTGCTAGCTAGTTCCAGTTTCAAGATTTAGTATTAGAATTGTAATCTATACTCTGCTCTTTTCCATAGAACAGCTGCGCCTGCCACAGTGAGCAATAGCTTTTTGGTGTTAGTCACAGTAAGGACGTTAACATTACATTCCTACATGTCCTATTTTTAAAAAACATGCATCCTATGCTGTGGGATGTATGACCTTCATTTTTAATATTTAGAAGGGAAGACTGACCTGCCAAAATGGTTTATTTTGACCCCTTGAAATGCAGTGTTTAAACTGCCAAAGTTGGTCCGCAATGGTAGGCCTGAAGCCATGTTTTACAGTGTCGCTGTAGTGGATAACACAGTAGGTGCTACAGTCCTCTAGTGACATAACATAAAGGCCCTGTGTACATTTGGTGCCCCATAATAGGGGCTTAGTGGTAGATTAAATATACCGATTAGGATTAAGCCAATTTGACCATGATTAAAGTGGAGCACGGGCACTTTACCACTGGTTAGCAGGTTTAAAGAGTTCTAACTTCAGCAAAAATGTAGGGACCAGCAAAAGGTGAAAAATAATGGCTAACTATGCAGAAAAGGCAGATTTCCTACATTGTAGAAACCCTACCGAAACTTCCTATTATGTGATTCATAATGTCCAAAAATGGGGGCAGATATAAAGGTATGAAAGTGTCCAGTGTTTGGAACTACACAATGGAACTCCACTCATGAGCAATGTTTTTTTTAAAAAGAGCATGCTGTATGTGCTGTAACTACTATAGTTATCACACACCCTGTCTCAAACATCACTGGTCCTGAAACTACTGTCAACTGACCCCTATATGTTGCCCTTATCACTTAAGGCACAGCTGCCACTTTAACACAGATTCAGAATTTTCAAAATAAAATCGAATGTGTAAAACCTTTTAGTAGTCAAGCTTGACAACCCCCTCAGCAGGGAAGGAGGTCTTGTCTGAAAGGGAGGAAACGAATATTACAATGGACATCTTCACCTTAATAATTTTTGGTGATGTTCTGTGTACTTCCCAGAGGTAGTCAAAGCTCCACCCTGTGTTGGGCACTAGGATTCATTTTTTCAAGCTTACCAGAAAATACAGCCCAGTTTTAGAAATTCAAACCCCTCTGGAAAGAAGAGGATTAGTCAACTTCCCAACTTTTACTGGGAAATTACATGGATTATAACCCACATACCTCCCATGCATTGCTTAGAGATGGTGCATATAGTGCCTTAATTAGTACTGTGAGATTTTAGGATTATTTGTCAAGTGAGTTCCAGTGCCTCATTACCACATAGATGAACACACAAGAAATCCACACAGAGGCCTATTCAAACATTCATTTTGTAGTACCTTTAGTCGTACCACAATAGTGCTATTCTCAAACCTATGTGTGGAGATCTACTCCGTTGCCTCTCCTGCCTTTTCTTTCTGGAGATATCTGCCCCAACCTGGTAGATCTCTGAAGACATGCACCACCAATTAAGTAGTAAGTGCAGGAGGGATAGAGTAATGTGGCTAGAAAATGGGAAATACTATTAAATGTAATGGGTTAACGAAGAGCTAGTGAGGGGTTTAAGAAGGGAATTTCCTCCACAAAAGAGTAGGCTCATTGCTAATAAAAAACGGAACTTGCTTCTATAGATAGTATTTCAAAAAAGACCCCCAACAGAAGTAACTTTACTCTAGCTCCGGTGAAGAGTAAGCACACATACATAGCCACTGGTATTGCAACACAAACTCCCATAGAAAATAATCGGGCAGGGTCATAAAATAAATACCCCAAAGTAAAAAAAGATTAAATAAATTATTTTATTTAGACTTTTTTTTTTTTTTAAACAACCATATAGATACTTTTAAATCAATGTTTAAAATGGAATATAAATAAAATATATATTTTATTATAAAATAGTTCAGCAGCCTTTTTAAAGTAAAACTCATGGAACTAATTTATAAAATAGAATTAAAATAATTTAAATTGATTCTATACTTAACTTTTAGTACCTTAATAAATGATAAACACACATTTTACTTTCAATAGTTATTTTTAAAATATATATACATATTCCTAAAAAATGTAATTTGATTTTGTGCTTTAATTAAATAGTTAACTTAAAATTTAGATCCTAGCCATAGAGCATTTTCTTAAATGTGTTTCAAATTACATGTATAAACATTATTTACATAACAAACTTATTTTTACTATGGTCTTAAACATCAATAATCTTTAATGAACTTTCAGAAATTTCCATGTACTCTACCATAGGGAGTTCTCTGCCTCGGTTGTGGAGGTCTGCAGAACGTAAACCATGCTTGTAAAGTTATTATTACTAGTAACCTCAAGGTTATATTTGATGGTTTTTCAGAGTCTGCCCTCTGTTTCAGGGGAAGGGACATGTAAGTCTACACTTTGTAGTAATTTTACACTCAGAAATGGTGAATAGACTAAAAAATAAAGTCCCTCGCCATACTTTGTTTTAGTGTAAGCTTTTGCTACTAAAAACGTTTGCCCGTACTTTGTGCAAAAGAAATAAGCAATTACAGAAGCCTACTCAAATAAAGGTTCTTTAGAGATGGTCTATTGACCAAGAAATAGGTAAGGCGTTTTCTAGATAGGTCCAGAAGGGCCTGAACCAGTTTAGATTTTCAAGCTATCCATGTAATGTTACATTTCCAAACAATACATGTATATGGAACCTATTTATTTATATAATAATCAGTAAATCCTCTTGTTAAACATAAATGCATTCAGACTTCACGGACCCACATTAGGCATGCTTGGGCAAGATGGTTGGAGTGATGACACAGTAAACAACGGTGTAACAACTCCGATTCGAGTTGTCTAAGTTCTAAAGAGCTAGGAAAGCTAACCCCTTTACTCTAATGCTAGCACATCCCTTTCTTTAGACTACACATACTAGAGTAGACAGGCATAATGGCCATGTATTATTCCTGAAAGCGTCTGCACATGGACACCTGCGGCCATCTTTCATTTGACCCCAAAATTCTCCACTGACCCTGATCTTCAAACATAGCACGTTTCTGTTCCTCTGAGTTTCCCAACCAAATTCCTTTCCTCTCTTCCACTAGCCCCCAGCTGGGTTTTCCAAGACAGAACAGGACTGCATGTAAACTATTTACACCGTTGTATAAGTGCACATCTTATTTCACTCACTTTAACACTACTACCTCGGTTTTGGTGTGAACTATGTTGCTGTGGAGACTACATAAATGCAGACCTTGGGCAAGTAGGAGTTAATGCTAGTTTTCTCACAGTCACAGCCTAAAAAACATATTTATTTCATTTTTTTTCATGCCAGGCTTCATGGGCTTAGATATTGTCAAAGGCGGAAACTAATATAGGAAGGCTACAGGAAAATAAATGAGGTAAATAAGATGAGGTGTAGCCAGCAGAAAAAGGATACTGTTAACACAGCACCGTATAGACTGGTAAAGCAACATCAGCCATTATGTGGTCAGTTTTCGAACAACTGCATGGTGAGCAAGAGGACGTGAGAGTGCATTGGGGTTAAGTGAATGAGTGAAGTGTGACTTAGTGCGCAGGTATATGGGTAGGTATGTATATGGCATTTCTATCAAGTGAACCTAGCCAAAAGGAAGCATAGTGTTTTACATGGTCAAAGACAGCATTATTTCAACATAAGGAGTGGAAGCCTAGTAGTAGATAGTTAAGGCATTGTGATGCAGTGTTCTTTAAAGAGGTGAGTTTTGGGGGGCGCGGACAAAATGGCAGTCTAGTAGGATGTGATTTCGGTCCTCTCCCTCACCACCGGCAGGCCCGGACGTCCTTCCCAATGTAATGCACTTTGACGGCACCCAGCGTTGGCTTGGGCTGGTGGCCCTGGGGATTTAGTTACTCACCTGCCAGCTGGCAGGAGCCAAATGAGGACTGGGACCACAGTCCCAAGATGGAGGACGCAATGAGACTGCACTGAGCAGTGCCAGGTTCTGCTAGTGCCACTGTGAAGTTAGAGGCTGCTGGAGATGGAGAGCTGCCTTAGTGACTAAGCAGGATCTCTGATGCTGAGCCAGGGGGCCGATCCAGCACCCAAGCAGACCACGAAACACCTGGAGTGCCTGAGGCAGCAGCAGGGCAGAACAGGAGAGGCCAGAGGCACCCGGGCCCTATTGCAGGCAACAAGCATGGAATGAAGGTGAACCCGGCTCAACGCACCATTTGGGTCCATCTAGCCTGCCCGGTGCAGCGCAACCATTCCGGAGACTGTGAGACGATATAGGCAATTGTTGTATGAGACCCCATTTGCGAACCCAGTGACATGGCTTCCTGGGCTGATTACACGCCACTTACAGAAAGAGGTCGCCAGCCCCCCTGCACATTGGGGCCTGGAGGACGCCAGGGATTGATGCCAGGGGAGGGCCCGGCCTCTAAGGGGCATAGATAGACCATCTCAGAGCAACCATTCGAAAGCCACAGAGTGCCTGGCCTCGTTATACAACGCAAGGTCATCATCGAGTCATCAACCAGTGGCAGGGATGAGCATGAGCATAACATACTGTGCAGCTGGGGCCTGTGATGAGCCTGTTCTGCCTCACATGTCCTTGTGGTGCTTCCCCCCTCCCGACAACACTTTGGGTGTCTGATGGGCCACAACTGATCAGGCCACTTCCCAGTCTCCTGTGGCCTGATTGTGTCCTCCAGTGGAGACCACCTCTGGAAATAGCCTTAGATCCCTAGCAGCATGCAGTGAACAACTCTGTTCTTAGTCAGCAAGCAGATCGACTTGCCTGGGACTTGGTCACTGTGAGCACTTCCAGAACACCCCTGGGTGGGGACGTTAGCTGCAGAGATCACTGGGGTGGGGGGATGCAAACCAACACCGCATATAGTCCCTATCATGAAATATGGTTGCATCGGAGGTGAAAGAGGAGAGCCCCTGGGCACTAGCCTGGACAGGTCCACACTTACATTAAACAGGGCCCCCTGCATCAACCTGTGTCTTGCACATTCCGAGCAGACCTCTTCACTGGCAGCAGACTCAGACAGTCACACAGCTACAGGCACCACACGGAAGAAACATGTCAGCTGCAGAAATCAAAAGAGACAGGAACCTCAAGGGTATGCTGACGAAAGAGCCACTGGGACAGAGTGGAGACAGCGCCTCTCTAGCAAACCACGAAGTGAACCAAGAGAGTGAGGAAGCGGAGAGACCACGTCACTCGATCACTTCTGGAACAGCTATTTGTCTCCTTAAGGAACGAACTTCAAGTAGTCAAAAAGGACCTCTCCCAGGAAATGCAATCTGTCCACAAAGGCATTGCTGACCTTGGGGACAGGGTCTCTGGCTTGGAGGACAGAGAGAGAAACAGAGGCAAAGAAATCGAGCAGTTACAACAAGACAACCTATGCCTCAGGGACCAACAAATAGACCACCAAGCACACATAGAGGACCTGGAGAACAGGTCCAGGAGGAATAACATCTGCATCCGCGGAGTCCCCACCAGGGCAGAAAAGGACAACCTGGAAGCCTATGTCTAAGCTGTCTTCGCACACATCCTGGAGGCAACGCCAGGCTCCACTATTAAATTGGATCGCAGACATAGGGTCGGACCTCGTGGTCCCGGAACGCTCCTCCAGCAGACATCTTGAAATGTGTGCATGAATTCCCGGTAAAGGAACGAATCCTCTGCAAAGACTGGGAACGACATCCCTTCCAGTTCACAGCCAACTCCGTAACACTTTATCAAGACCTCTCCGCTTTAATCTTAAAAAATGCAAAGACTTCCGCCCTATATCCTCGTACCTACGGGCGTGCAATGTCTCATATTCGGGGGGTCACCCCTTCTGTCTTATCTTCTGGTGCGACGGAAGCTTCATCAGCTTTGCCTGGGCATCACCACAGTCTGCGAAGCAGTCTCCCTGCCCTCTGCTGGAACGACTGGACCCATGAAACGCCACAGAGGATGAGAGGGGTCCCTGGCTACCAGCAACTTTTGACACCAAAACTATGGCAGAGAATGCGTTAGCTGCCAGGAAACAACTGGAAGGGTTGGACATGGACTGAGCAGAGAATGCGTTATTGCGTCTCAAACACACCTTCTATACAGGTAGTAACAAATGTGGCAGACTTTTAGCAAATAGACTGCCCTCTGCTGGGACGACTGAACCCATGAAACGCTGCAGGGTATAAGAGGGGTCCCTGGCTTCTGGCAGCTTTCGACCAGACACCAAAACTATTGCGCAAGAGCAGAAAGCTGTCCTGGAATCATTCTCCCAGGATTCTGATAAATGAGACCCTCCATGTGTCATCTTTGCCTACATAAGCTGGGAGTAAGGGGAGAGAGGGGCAACATATCTTTGGAAAATCGAGGGTGTCCATATGTTGCCAGATCCTCGACCCTGCTCTTGGGGGTACCACTGGCTCTCCTGTGGCCCCTTCCGGGGCTCCGGGTGCACCAGAAACAATGTGTCTGTTGAAGTTGTGTTATCTTGTTAATGGGGAAAAGTACTCAAGTTGACACCTAACCCACCTGTGTTGATCTCCTACCACACCTGCTGCTAATATCACTCCCAGGCCCCTCTGTGACTTCAGGATTAGCCCATCAGAATTAAGTGTCCTCTTACACGCACACAGTATGCCTCCCGCACAAGTTACACTATGAATAGTTTCTATCAATGCTAAGGGGCTGAATAAACCAGTCAAGCGGCGGGCCTCACATCATATCTGGAGCACACAGGGGCTGACATATGTCTAATCCAGGAAATCGATTTGGTTTTGTCTGATTGGCACTGTCTAAAATCTTGCTTGTTCCTGCACCAACTATTTTCATCTGGTCCCTCTAAGAAAGCAGGGGTGGGGATACTAATATTCAGCAAATTTTGAAGGGCTATAGGCAGGGAGATAGCAGAAATTCAGGGGAAAGCTCTTGGCCTATCAACTTCAAGTAAGGATCAGGCCATGAAAGTGGGGACCTTATATGCCCCCAACAAGGGACAGGAATCCTTTCTCTGCAGAGCGATAGCAGATTCGCTGCATTCTCCTTGCAGACCTACTGGGGGGTGACTTCAACACAGTCTATAACGAGATAGACCACTCAGCACAGCGGCGGGGTGGGGGAGGCACATGGGCACTGTCCAAAGGGATGAAACACTGGCTGATGGTCCTCAACCTCTGTGATATAAGGAGGGCAAACAATCCCACAACATGAACCTATACATTTTATCTGCACGCACATAAGACCTATGCGAGATTGGACCACTTCCTAGGGACACAAGAGATGTGGGATATGATTAGTACAGTGACCATAAAGCCCCTCCCACTGTCAGACCACACGGCACTAACGGTGGACCTGATGATCCCAACCACACGGTCTGCTTGTCCGCCTTGGCATTTACGCACCACACTCCTACACAAATCGGAGGTAATATACCAGATCCAGAAAGCCCTCAAAACCTACCTAGCAACGAATGAAACAGCGGGCATGCGCATTACAAGATTGTGGGCAGCACTGAAGACAGTTGTACGGGTGGAGTTCTTAGCTATCTCTTCCACAGACAACAAACCCCACAGTGAGAAGCAGGAGTCACTGCAGGACCAGGTGAGGGAGTTGGAGTGAGTACACCAATGGACAGGGGCCTAAGGATATGGCAGCAGTTGGAAGCTGCCAGGAAACAACTGGAAGGGTTGGACATGGACTGAGCAGAGAATGCGTTATTGCGTCTCAAACACACCTTCTATACAGGTAGTAACAAATGTGGCAGACTTTTAGCAAATAGACTGCCCTCTGCTGGGACGACTGAACCCATGAAACGCTGCAGGGTATAAGAGGGGTCCCTGGCTTCTGGCAGCTTTCGACCAGACACCAAAACTATTGCGCAAGAGCAGAAAGCTGTCCTGGAATCATTCTCCCAGGATCCTGACAAATGAGACCCTCCATGTGCCCCCTTTGTGGCCTGCTTTCCAAAGTTCTATGCTGTTCTAGATGCAGCACAATCCCTGTCAGAGTACAAACCATCCCAGTACCTCCAAGTGATTGAAGTACCCCAACTGACCCCGGAGCAGGCACTGGTACTGGATGGGCCGATTTGTTTAGAACAAGTAATTTCGGCCGTAGCTGGGCTCAAACTCTATACATCCCCTGGCCCGGATGGATTTCCAGACGAATTTTATAAAACCTCTTGCACTGCCCTGGTTCCGATATTAACTAGGTGAATTAACTCATTTACAGGACCTGGGTCGATCTTGCCGGAGATGACCGAGGCCTTGATTACAGTCCTCCCAAAGCTCGGTAAGGACAAAAGTCAGAGTGGGTCGTATAGACCCATTTCCCTCCTTAATGTTGACTTTAAGATCTCAACAGGTATATTGGCGGCTGGCTTGAACCCGCTAATACCAGGTCTAATTGCAGCAGATCAGGCTTGATTTGTATTAAAGAGACAATGATCTGACAATACCAAGAGGCTCCTCCACCTCATAGATAAGGCATAACGGTCCACCTGACACCTCATGCTCTAATCCATAGATGCCAAAATGAGGTTTGACCATGTCCGTTGACCTTATCTGATGACAACCCTGGCACGCTTTGGTGAATGCTTCTGCACTTGGATACTCAGCTGCTATAGCTGCCCCAGCACCATAGTGCAAGTTAATGGTCTCTCTTTGCCCACCTTCCATATCCAACAGGGTACGCGACCAGGTTGCCCCTCGTTCCTCCTGTTGTTTGAGTTATACATGGAGCCATTCATTCATCAGATATGCAGCAACCCATATATCGTGGGGGCCCGCGTTGGAGGAGACACACATACGATCAGTCTCTACTTGGATAACATGCTGGTGACCTTGGACAACCCTGTAATTTCCCTGCTGGCCTTTCTCTGGGAAATAGATAAAGTACAGCAGCTGGCTTCCGCGTCAATATCCACAAATAACAGGGCCTTAACCTTACTGTTCCCTGAGCCCAGGAGAAGCACCTCTCCCAATGCTTTCTAATACAATGATCCGACCAAGCTATCAGTTGGCATCCAACTGACAAAACCACTCGACAGCAAACTATCACTCAACTACAGGCGACTTCCTGAAAAAGTGTTCAAAGACAGCACAGTGGCGCTCCTGCCGCCTCTCCTGGTTGGGCAGGATTGGCGCCATCAAGATGACGATTCTACTGTGAATCCTGTTCTTGTCCAGACCCTACCAGTTGCTCCCAAATCCCGACACCCTTTAGTTCTTGCAGCAGGCATTTCTGCAGTTCATTTGGGCCGACAGGTGCACTAGAATGAACAGAGCCCTATGTCACCACCCACCAGCGGAGGGTGGCCTACGCATACCAAATCTCCAACTATACTTCCAGGTAGCCCAGCTTCATTATCTGCTGGAGTGGTCCCGGCCAGAATCAGAAAAGCATTAGCTGTTCATGGACTGGGCTGTTGCTGGTAACCACCTCTGGAAGGTTCCCATCCTAAAGAAGTTCCATAGACCAAGAAGCCTATACGTCTCCCCTGTCATAGGCACTCTCTTGCAGGTGTGGAACACGACAGCCACACACAGGGGTCTAATTTCTCTGCCCTCACCTCTCATGCCTATTATAGGCAACTCGGACTTTGCACCAGGCTTAGACCAGACTGCCTTTCGCTTCCAGAGTGAGGTGGCTTGCCCATCAATGCGCAACCTTTTTGAGAAAGAGGTCCATATTCTCTTTGACAGGCTGAAAGACTCCTATGACATACCTGATATGGAGTGCCTTCATTATGGCCCTCATTATGAACTTGGCGGGTGGCTATCTGACCGCCGGGCGGCCGCCAATACAGCCGCACTTCTGCCGCGGTCATTTTGAGATCCCCGCTGGGCCGCAACACAGGAGCCGGCTCCAGTGGCATGGGCAGTGCTGGGGCCCCCAGGTGCCCTGCGACTCCCCGTACCGGCAGCCTTTTCCTGGCGGTTCAAACCTGGTGCGACCGCGGCGGAAAATGACCCGGAATGCACCGCCAGCCTGTTGCCGGTGCTTCCGTCACAACAGCCCTGCCGGTCTTCGACCGCCAGGGTTGTAATGACCCCTATATCTAGATGAGACACTGGCTTACCAGTCCCATCAACTAAGTTGCAGCAGGCCATCCCATGACGGCATCTGAGCAATGACCCTTGACAAAACCGAACAATAAGCGCCTTATTACGGAACTCTCTAGGATGTTGCTACACTCTACACCAGACTCTAAATCCCCTAGGCAAATCCGCTGGGAACAAGAAATTAGCAGGCAGTTTACACCTAAGGAGTGGAGGAAGATTTACCACTGAGTGTGACATACAGCTAGTAATATGGCGTGCGTAGAAACAGCCAGTAAAATCACCTCCTATTGGTATCTCACACCTGTCCGACTGCACAGGAGCAACCCTAGTGCGCAACCCACACTGCTGGTGACATTGTGGTCAACATGGCACGTTACTGCCCATACTGTGGGAATGCCCTAAACTGGCCCCCTTTTGGAACTCGTTAATGAACGATATTGATAGCTGCCTCAACACCACATTTCCCCGCTTTCCGGCCTACACAGTCTTGAGCCTACTAAATGCCCACACGTTTCCACTGAAAACCTGTAGAGGCAGGCAAATCAGTGTAGCACTGGGGGTCGGCTCACCAGACAATCCTGTCCCACTGGGGGGACAGATGGACTTCAAACACATTCACTATGGCTGCAACAGCTCTGGCATGTACTGGGGATGGAGAAGCTGTCCTTAGTGTTAGCTTTCCAAGGGGACATAAACCTTACATTACGTTCATATCAAAAGATTTTCGGGTACTGACCTGTCCCAAATACCCTCAACCGCCACTGACACGTAGATTTTGTTACCAATACTCATACAATACGATAGCACAGGTTGAGGTTCAGAGACAGCAAGAGTACACTGGGGGGAAGGGGTGGAAGGGATGTTAGGAGCGGGGTTGGGGGGCTTTATATATGTTCGGTTACTTCACATGCACCTTACATTAAACATAACATTCATCTGCCCCTCCCCCC
This sequence comes from Pleurodeles waltl, assembly GCF_031143425.1. Taxonomy (NCBI): domain Eukaryota; kingdom Metazoa; phylum Chordata; class Amphibia; order Caudata; family Salamandridae; genus Pleurodeles; species Pleurodeles waltl. Next base: position 555,663,115 of record NC_090448.1, read on the forward strand.
CACTGGCCATTGGTTGCAGGTGGGTGTGTGCCTATTTTCGAATATACTCAATAATAAAAAAGAACTAAACCATAAAGAGGTGAGTTTTCACGTTTCCTAAATTGGAGCAGCGTTGGAGCGCTTCTGATGGGTATAGGGATGTTGATCAAGATAGTGCGTGCATAAATGGAAAAGACCTGCTGTCTTGTGTTTTTTTTTTATTTTACATTTATTAGTCTACAGTCTAATGGTCTCCTAGCTGTTGTCCTGAGATTCACAATAGATGGTGAGCCTGTCTGAAGTATAGGGGGGGGTCCTCGTCATGATAGCTTTGTAAATGTAGCTGGATTTGAAGATGGTGTTGACTGTTGAGGGGTGCAATAGAGTTCCATCAGGATAGGGGTGTTGTGATTATATTTCTTCAGTCCCTGGATGAGACATGCTGCAGTGTGTATATTGTCCCCCTGGGGGTTCCAGTGTGGGGTCTGGGAGGCCATGGAATATGGCATTACTTCCATCCAGATTTGAGAGTATAAGGGCTTGAACAACTGTTCTGAAGACACTTTCAGAAAGAAATGGTTTTACTTTCTTTAGAAGAAAGATCTGGTACCAGGCCATCTTGGTATTTTTTAGCAATATGTTCCTTGAGGGCGAAGGGGGCGCTCAGTGAATGCTGGTGTTCGAAGCCATCATGGTTCATTTAATTGAGCCACCTTTATAAAGTATCTTATTTTGTGCTTTTGGCCAATAACAGGAATTCTGTCTTGTTTGGGTTGAGCTTCAAGTAGGTCCTGGGCAACCATGTCTGGACGATGCATAAGTACTGTTTGAGGCACATAAAGACTGAAGGAAAAATCGCTGGTGAATAGTTGGGGTATGCCACCACTATATCACATGACCCAAATATTGCATATATTACATCAGCCTAATTGCAAGGTAAGTACCTGTGGAGTTAGGAATGGGCAAATAAAATGAATTCAGGTTGATGATGGATTGGTAAGTGATAGAGTGGATGACATACTTTTGTAGATCAATGTTGTTGTTCCCAATGAACAAGTTGCTACTTTCAGTAATTACCTTAGAATTATCCCCAGGACCAGACTAGATCTGAATTTGTTTTGTGAGCAGTACCCCTACCGGCAGGTAGGTGGCATCGTCCCACCTGAAGAGACATGCGCGATGCATGTATAGGTGCCACCCCAGCATGCTGACGTCAGTTTTTTTTCTCAATTTTCCACGCCAGGAGCGCTGAGCCAAGAAGAACACTGGCCGCTAGTATGGAAATTTAGAGCCCTGAAAGGGGAACAACCTTGACCTTAGAAATCTGTTCACAGAGCAGGGAGCATGGGTGGGTTAGTAAGGAATCTGTAGCTAGAAAGAGTCTATACCATATAAGGTGTTACCAAAGGTAAGCAACTTGTTCATCTAAGAGACTTCTAGCCACAGATTCCTTACCTTAGAATAGATACTCAAGCAATACCTCCCTGGTGGTGGGTCTACGTCACAAATTCACACTAGAAAGTCCTGCAGGACCGAATGGACAAAGTGCCCATCCCAACAGACCAGATTGTGCAGTCAGTAGTACTTGGTGAACGTGTACTGAGAAGCCCACATTGCTGCCTGGCAGATGTCCAGGATCGGAACTCTGCATGCTAATGCAGTGGTCACAGCCTAAGCTCTGGTGGAATGAATACACAAACCCTCATGGGGTTGCTTCTTGGCCAGTGCTTAGCAGATTTTAATGCAGAGCACAATTCATCAGGAGATGCACAGACTTCCCCTTCTTGGCTCTGACATTCCCCAAGATGAGCAGGTCATCCACCCGGAAATATTTTGTGAGGTCAAGGTTCCTTTTTGGGACCAGTCAATCGAGTCCCTCCTCTTCTTTAGAGGGATGCGGGGAGCAAAAATGGTAGGCAGGGTGATGGGCTGGCCAAAGTGAAAGGGAGTGACAACTTCCGGCAGAACCGAAGCTTTCGTGAGAAGAATCAGCTGTGATGGTTAGGTAGAGAGGCTTAGATGACAAGGTTTGGAACTCACTGACCTTCCAGGCAGAAGTTATCACCACTAGGAAGGCTGTCTTGATGGCATGAAGCTTGAAAGCTCAAAGGGAGCACACATCAGAAATGCAAGTAAGAGATTGAGATTCCCATTGAGGCATGATATAGGGTGAAGGTGGAAATAAGTTGGAGGCCTTTTAAAAACCTGTTTACAACAGAGGAATTGAAGAGGGATAGGTGATCTCGCAAACACAGGAAGGCTCAGATGGCAGAAAGAGAACCCTTTATGGCGTCCAAATCAGAGCCCTGCTGGGCAAGAGAAAGAATAAACAGAAGGACCTGAGAAAGGGGAGCAGAATGAGGGTCAACTTATTTTTCTGCACATCATGCCACAAACCTGCCCCAGCGGCATGCATAAATGTCTTGGGGAGGGATGCGAGGCTGGCAAAATAATATTGTATACTAGAAGTTTGAAAGTTGTCAACTGTCAGCTCAATCTCCACACATGAAGGCAGAACATTGGCAGGTTCAGGTGGAGAACCCTCCTCTGCTGCTGCAACAAAAAACCCTCCAAAAGGGGCAGCCTGATTGGACGACTGATGGCCATGCTCAACAGCTCTGGATACCAATCACTCCAAGCCCAGTCTGGAGCCACAAGGATGACTTTGCCCAGTCATTCCTGATGTTCTTGAGAACTTTTGGCAGAAGTGATATGGGCTTAAAGGAGTACAGAAGGCCTGAGCTCCACTTTGGACGAAAAGCATTTCTGAATGAGAGCCTCTCTGGAAACTCTAGCATGCATAACTGCTGACATTGCACGTTCTCAGTGGTGGAAAACAGATCTAACCAAGGTTCTTCCTATAGCTGAAAGAAACCTTGCACTACACCTCCGGGTGGAGACACCATTTGTGATCTTCGTGATCCGCTTGGCTTCTTTGGCTGTTTGTCCATTCTGATATTCAGCAAGCCAGCCAGGTGTTGAACCACCAGGGACATAACCAGACATTCCAGCCATGTCCAGAGGCACAGAGCCCTGTTTGTTGTAGTACCACATGGTGTTAATACTGTCAGTGAACATCTGCACTAGCCTTCCCTAGATAAAGGATAGAAAGGCTTTCAATGGTAGCCAGATCGGCCAGAGCTCCAGTAGTTTGATGTGGAATCTGGATTCTGTTGGTTACCAGATATCTCAGATCTCCACCTCTCCCGTATGTCCACCTCATCCCAGGAGTGGCACATCTATCACCACTGTCATATCTGATGGGGAAGGCAAAGGGGTCTGCTGCGGACTTAAACAGTCCATTAACCACCACTGCAGATCTTCTGCAATTCCCTCCAGGATATGGACTATGTCAGAGAGATTCCACTGATGCTGCGCCCCCTGGAATTTCAGGTCCCACTGCTGAGTCCATGTATGCCAGCAGGCATGTGTCACAAGCAGAATGCAGTGAGTCATGAGGCCCAGCAGCCTCCATTCAGTCTCATTGAAACCCCACAATCATCTCAGCCAGAGATGAGGCACTGCTAGATAGCCGGAAAACCCGGATTAGGATGACAGTTGTCACCTAGTATGGAAGTATACTCAGTACCCGCAATCCCTGTGATCTTACTGCCCGAATCCAGTAGCCTCATTAGCATAATGAGAACCTACGCGACAACTCGAAGCACCTTTGTCAAGACCTTAGCCTTGACTGCCACTGAGGGCAGGCTAAGGTCCAGAACCTTGACTGCCCTTTTCACCACCACAGCAAAAGAAGATCCCTTCTCTGTAGCCACGGTAGGAGGCGAGACCATACTAGAATCTGTGAAGGTGTCCAGCCCACTGACGTCTGCCAAATCTTCACACCAGTTCATGTTGGGCTCTCAGGGCTGGTATTCCTTAGGGTCCAGTGCCCCCCCCCACCCCCCTCCCCAATTTTTCCCAAGTCATAGCCCGTAGGAATAGAGCTCAGGCTCTTGCCTGGAGGACGGAGCTCCAGTTGGCGCCGTAGTCTGCGTTGGGCGATGCCCCTCCAGCTCCATGTCAGGGATGAGAATGAGGATGGTGGTGTTGGAAGGTGCTGTGGCGCTAGGAGCATTGTTATCGGGACCTGCGTCGGGGAAGGTTCGAGGTGGTACAACCAGTGCTGGTCCAGATCCATCTGTAGATCCAAGGGACCCCAATAGCACCAGAGGCTGACCAGCTGGCAAGGAACCAATTAGGGCCCCTCCCAAACTCACAGGGCCCCAAAGCATGCCATCAGGGAAGGACACAAAAAATGTCTGGATTCAGTCAGACATTTGGGGATAACTCTAAGGTACGGAATCTGTGGCTAGAAGTCTCTATCAGATATAGCTGCATATAACCTTAGTTCATAGATAGATAAAATATAGATGCTTCTATTTTAGGTGTATTCACTCACAGAGCCCACCTCTGCAGGGGATGAGCTAAGGGGTCAACAGATGACCAATGACAGTGTACTGGTTCCTCCTGAGCAACCACATATGCTTGGGTACAAAACTTGGTAGTGAGGTCCACTGTCTCTTCTGGGACCAAAGCAGTGTACCCTGGAAGAGATAAAACTGTTTACATAAACCATTTGCATAGCTGTAACTTGTTAGGATCTAGTTGAGACCTGGAGCACTTGCAAATTACAGGAGTAAGTAAACCTGTGCCTGTTTTTGATATGACAGTCCAACTCAACACATTAATCAGCAGACTGACAAATGAGGAAGTGAGAGTCCAGAGTTGGTCAGGGGGAAATAAAAAAAAAAGGCCCTCAATATTTGTTTTGCGGTCCAACCACAGGACTGCCAAACTCACGGGAAGGCCACCACCACCATGGCGATGATGTCCCCCCTCAGCGTTTTTCAATGTTCCCGACAGGCTGACCAGTGGGAACATTGTAATATCCCTTAAGGAGCCGAGGCCAATATCATAACACTCCAGCACCCTCAGAATGAGCACTGTTTGCAAAGCCGGAGTTTTTGGAGGGCAGGGGTCTGCCCTGTGGCCCCTTGAACTGGCTTTCCACCAGCCTTTTCATGGTAGGGTCCCCGCCATGAAAAGGCTGGCAATAGGTGGAGTTGTATTCAACCAGGCGGCACTGAGTTCAGGGCCGCCATGGCTGATTACAAGTCGGACCGCCGTCACCCCACCAGGATCTGTGATCCTGGCGGGGACAGCGGTCTTCATGCGGGTCCACCGGCCAAAGTTATAATTTGGTGGTCAGCCAAAGTCGTAATGAGGCCCTAAGTCAGAATTCCTAGGATAGTTTCAGCATGCCAACTCATAGGCGAGAATTTCTTAACTGGCAAGCCAGAGGCATCTTTCCATCTCAAAGGGATTAATAAGAAGTGAGCTCTCGTGCACTTACATAGCCTAGCAGAACCTGCACATTGATTGTGTTCTAACTTGGAGCACTCATCTTGCCAGGCACAGGCTGCTTCTTACGTGCCAGCCATCATTATCATTCATTCCTCGATTTACTTTGCCAGTGGTCTTCCAACAAAACATGCAATAGCTTTTCACAACAGAACCATGAGAAATGTAAGGAACGTGTGCCTAGCTTAGAAAATGGTAGGCAGCCTGCTAGCTGTCACGGTGGCAGAGGTAATTTCTGCTGCTGCTCTGGCCGGACTGCACCCACTGCTGGCCCTCCAGTGATCTCTGTTTCTTCACAGGAGTCACCACCATAGCAGCTTCTGTGAAGGCCCTGAAAGTTAGGTGCATGGCAACTGACGTTTAGTTGGAAGTGCACCACAGGTTTTTGTTTTCCAAAAACTCCCAATGTGCAAATTTGTTTCTGTAAAACAAAAAATAGCTATTGCTAATTTTATCTTCCTGACCACCTGTATTACTTAGCAGTGATGGGACAGGAAAAAAAGGGAATTAGATAATGTCTTATTCTGTTGGACTCTACTTTATTAGAGTGGGTTTTCTGATGGAAGTGCCAGCAGAGAAACAGCTGTAAAAAACAAACAAAAAAAAAACAATGGCCTACCTGACTCAATAAAATGCGGGCAAACTGTGGGTTTGGCAGACAGATTACTGCATCACGTTTGTGACAGAGTGCCCTGTCTGCCAAACTCTAAAAAGGCTTGTATCTTTCTCTGAGGTACTTCAGATTATTTGTGGCTAGGTTTGTTGGTATTTTGACTCTGGGAACTAGGAGGCTGCTAAAATACCTCTCAGTCCATATGCTTTGATCCCTAAAATATGTGACATTTAGGTGAAGCCATAAAAAATGTGAATTGAAATTCTAAGGTGAGTTCAAACTGCAGAAGGATTTACCAGATGCCACAAATATGAACTGCACTGTGGCTTTGCACCACTCACATAGGATATCTTAACACAATGTATCAGGGCTGCCACACCAGTCATCTTCTGAACAACAAAAGCTGCAGCAAACATCAGAATAAACCTTTACAAGTTTAAAAGTCTGCTTCCAATATAATTTGTCACTTCTGAAATGTGCATTTTAGCCGACAAACCCCAGGCGCATAATGTGCATAAGTGAGACATGTCAAATGTGAGGTTACTATCTCTCTACAAATCGAAATAGCTCAAAAGTGCTTTCTTATTAAGAAGCTGAAGCATCTGCTCTCATTAGCAAAAACCTGATTTAAGTATAAAAATCATATGACCCAGTTGGGTTAGGAGAATGCTAGAAAATCTGTCTTTAAGCTATTGTTAAGAATTAAAAATCTAATATTTTGTGGTGAACCTATATTTTTATTTGAATGCCATAAAGATGAAATCAAGAAAACTGTGTCACCTCTGTCGAAGCAAGTGCCTACAAGTCTTTCTAGCCCTGCAGGTACAGTAATTCAATTTTCTCAGTCCAGGTCTGATAAATATAAATCCTCAGCTCTTGGGAGCAAGGGGTCTTCTAGGGTGGTTGCCCTGTCGGATGTTCTCTGGAAGGAAGACAGGGAAGTTAATCGCAGGAACACCAACCCTTTCATAACAAGAAGGCAGGGTAAAAAAAAAAAAACAGCATGAACACTGTAAGATATCTAGTTTCTGTGAGGACATAGATATAATGACGCCCTTCCTCTGAGCTTGGCTTGTTCCCACTCAGGCTGACTCCACTCCCTCAAGTTTTGGCAGTATTGGGGACCAATTTAAGTTAGTTTTTTACTAGTGGGAATGAAGAGCATTTCAATGGTATGGGCTAGCCCAGAGGAGTAATAGCCAAGATGGACAGTCCTCTAGCATCTTGAAAATCTGCAAAGATTTCTGGCATTGTTTTCTGCAGCCACCAAAAATGCTGCAAAGTTGGGAAGGGCTGAGGGAGGAAAGTTGGCAGGGACAGCCAATGATCCTCCACCAATTCTGCTGGGTTAATACTATTTCTTGGGCTTAAGTCACTTGTGACTTGGAACACTGGTGGTCTATAAGAAGACAAGAAGATCACCTGATGCTGCTTGGAACAAGACTGCATCCTACTTCCTCACGTCTCTGCATTTGGGAATTTGGAAGCTATGCTTGGCATCAAGTAACCTGGCCTCCTGTGGTCCACAGGTAAATCTTAAACAAAAGAGGGCACTGTGGACAAAGTAACAAACAAGGTCAGGGGGACTGGACTCAGCTATGGCCCTAAACAAGTAGGGAAGAGTAAATCTCCCACCTCATTTGGCAGAACTAATTTTAAAAATTGTGGGAGTATCTTAGGAAAACTAGGAATTTTTTAACTTCCAGAGTACCTGGACAAATTGCAGAGGCTACACAAGAAAGCAGCGACACAGGTGGGTACCTTTCAATACTTTGTCCGGCTCTGATGTCTTGGCTATATAAAGGTCTAAGTGGGACCTCACACAGAAGGCTTCTGACCTCATGGAGCCCTGTCCAGCTTCTAGCCTAACCACACTGCAGGGCTGGATAAACCCCAAACGTAAAAGCTGAGTGTGAAAGAGCCAAGGCACAGTTTTCAAAGTCTATCATACACAGCGCTTTAGAAGAACTCCAAATTTAATGTACCTGGCCTTGTAGAGCCCTCAGTGACCACAGCACTCCTGGCTTTGGTTCAAGAATTGTAATTTGCAGAAAGACAACACAATCAGAAGGAAAAAATAATTGACTGAGTCGAGACGCATGACTTTAAGCTGACCAGCGCTCCATCATGGCTGGTCTAAAACAGTAACCTAAACCTGAGCACCCACTGCCCACATTCTTCATCCTTTTCTCAAAAAGCATTTTTGCTTTTTCTTTAAAAATCCATATTTCCATACACCTTTTGCCAGTTTTGGCTATATCTGTGCTCAAGAATGCAGCTACCCCAATTCAAAGATAATGAAGCTCACATCAGCATAAAGGGAATTAGCTTGAGACAAACACCCAGAAAAAAAAGTTACTTACCTTTGCTATCACACTTTCTGGTAGACTCTAGATAACCGCGGATTCCTCTTCTTCTGAATATTCCACAGGCTTCAGACTGAATCCAGAATATTTTAAGCAGTACCCTTTGAGATGACAGATTGTGCCCTGCGGATCTGCACCGCCATTGCTCTTGTCTGAAAGTGAGGAGCGGTGCCCTGTAAGTGTCATGCATGTGCACTGACATCAGTAGCTGTTCACACCCATAGATAAGGAATCAAAACTTCAGATTGGTAGTAACCACTGTGAAGATCTCTAAAAGGGAACTTTTTAAATAAGACAAGTCCAGTACAGAGTGGGGAGGATGGGCGTGTTGGTGAGGAATCTGCAGTTAAGAGTTTCTACCAGAAAGACCATTACAGAAGGTAAGTGACTTTGCCTTCTGATAGAGACTTCCAACCACAGATTCCTCACCTAGATACCAAAATAGTCCTTCCACGATGGTGGGTCTGTGAACGAACTTAAACCAAAACGTACTGCATGACTAAGTGGGTAAAATGCCATCCTGACGGATCTGATTGTCCAGACAACAGTGCATTGTCAAAGTATGACGGAACACTTACTTTGCTGCTTGGCAAATGTTCAGGACAGGCACCTGCAGGAGCGGAACTTTTACTGATTATTTTATTAATTAATAATGTACTGATCATTGATGAACTAATATGTGAAAAACAAGTGACTTTTGTAAATGACCACCATAATTAATTTTTCCTGCTTAGGCTAACAAGCTAAATTTGCAGTTGTTTTTCATTGCTCAATGCTTACTTAAAAGAGTGTGATTAATAGCTTATAGACATGTAGACAGCTAACCCTAGTGGGATTTTGTTTTATGTCTCATAAGGTCAGATTTAATAGGTCATTGCTCGAGTTTGACTGTCCTATTGTTTAAAAAATTGTCACTAATTTGTAGTTTCTTCCTCAAGGGTGGAAGTAGATGGCAACTATGTTAGATGTTTCTTCCTGAACCTAAGATTTGGACGAGATGGAACAATGGATCCACAGACGGGGCAGAAGAGAAGAAGAAATTGTTATAAATTGAGTCTAGCTAATGACTGCGTCAATGAAATGTTGTCGAATAAGAATTCCGTGTACAATGAATGTGCAACTTTTAGTTATCCAACTTTAGTTTTATTGGCTGAATGTATAACACTCCATGTCTTGACCAATCATGAGTTTTGTGAAAGTTAATATAATGTTCTGTCACCTATTCTTGGGGGTTGTTCTGGTTCTTGGGAATAGCTGTTGATGCAGACTAGACCTTACGAGATTTTCCAGTGATATGTCAGTCATGTAGGCTTGAGGGATTTATAGATCGTCCTACTGATGGTGTTCCCTTGCTGAAGTGATCTCCTTGTTGTTGGTCTATGGGTAATGTATAAAACTGAGTATTGTTATATGTGTCTTTTGTTTTACAGGGACCAGCTGCAACTCATAAATTAATTGCTGCATAATGATATTATTTTTGTTGTAACCCAAGCTAGTATATTTTTCTTAATTTGGGTTTAATTTGGGACATAAAGCCTAACATGTTAATGGTAACTAGTGGTTAGCGAGGGAATTTGTCTTTACATGCTCATGATTTATATTGATGGTGTTTGATCTATTGCTCAAATGTATTTTATTTCACTGTTGCAAATATTGGTGTTATTAAGTTGTGTTATAATACTTGAGTTAATTTGTTTACTTGCTTTGATTAAACTCAGATATATAAAGTGTTCTAATCAGCCGTGATGATTCTATTTGCTTATCATTTATGTTTGCGAATTATTTTCTTGAATTTAGTGTTGTTATTATAGGGAAATAAATTTATAATCCTTCTTAATAAACTAGTGTGGTTATTGCATAGTGATTAGATTACTGATTTCTTGTTTATTGATGTTTATTATGACATGCATCCTTGACATCCTCGCAAATGAATGTCATGTAGATCCATTGTCCTAAGGCGCGAAATCCACTATTTAGTATGGGGTAATAACTAGGATTTCCTGGCGCTGGAGCAGTTTTTGGTAGCAGAGGATGGTTATCTCATTATTTGGTGATGTCATGATGATGCTGATGTCATAGTTTGTGAAAGAATTCTTTTGAAATCATTTTACTAATTTTTTATGAAATGTTATACGGATCTGAGAAAATGAGTTGCTAGTTGCCGTAAGTAACTTTTCCCAGTCCTCGGAGATGCTCTAGGTTGAATGGTATGTTTCTAACGGTGAACATTTTGCGCTTGCATAGCTGGAGCTAATTTGCAGTTGATTGAGGTGTATATGAGTTTAGAAGGAGTGGGCGTACTCCAATAGGTATGAGAGTAGGCATTCTTCATTTGAGAGTTGCACTTAGTGCAGGAAATATTGGCCACGTGGTTGTTGATGACGAACATAATGAGAGAGGTCTAAGACTCCGGAGTATATTAACAAGTGTAGTGAGACACTTGGTATATGTTGTAATTTGTCCATTTAGTAGACCGATCCGGCGTGGTTGGTAAGTCGAGTTTGTGAGATAATTTGTGTAATTGAATTTTATTGAGATTTGGTGAGTACTAAGTGCACTAGGACAATAATCCAATGATCAGGTGAGAAGTGAAATTTGCAGGTCGAATTTTGCTCACAAATGTGGGGAACTGTGAAAAAGAGTAACTGTAGATGCAAAAGCTGAAGGCAAAATTTGGAAGGTTCCTGAAGCGATTGTATTACCCTACCTGTAGTAAATGGACAAATTTGTTTTCTTATTTTTGGTTTAAGGTTTTGCTTGCGAACTAATATTGCATTGGTTTGGTGTGTTAGTTGTGTAAAAGTCAGGCTGAAAGACTTGGCCAGCGTTCGCTCTGAGAAGGGGTGTGTGCATTAGTGTGACGTAAGTTGTGCCGCGCTAGGATAGGTTGGTTAGTGAGAAGGGTCGCGCAGGGATTCATCTATCAGTCCAAAAATAGTGTAGTGCGATTGGAAGGTGAGAGTGTCAAAGAGGATTGTAGTCACTTTTTCTAATTGGTTATTTTTGAACAGATTTCATTGTTTTGTTTTTGTTTGGAATAGATTTTGTGAATAATTTTTCCTGATTAAAATCGTTTTTGAATAAATTCTGTTGAAAATGAAGTTTTTCAAAGCTTTAAGAAGTGCCTTTAGAGGTGATGTGTATATTCTAGCACAAGAGGGAGAAATTTGTCTGCCAGAAAATACTCTGGCATACATTGTGATTGAGGAGAAGGGTACAGGAGCTTGCCTTTTGGTTGAAACATTGGGTTAAGATCACAAAGAAAGAAGGTTGTTTGGCTTTCCCAGAACATGGTACGCTTATATGAGAATTTGAGGCAGAAAATGTACAGTTTAAAACCTCCTCCAAGACCAGCACAGTATGAAGCCTTAGAGATTTGGGAGCTGGTAGCTGAACAGCAACAAGCATTGAAATTTGAGAAAAGAATCAGGAGAGTAGAAAAGACACTAGCAGAAGCTACATGGGAAAAGGAGCAGAAAGAGTGGAGATTAGCTACTCTACAGGGAATTAGATTATTTCCTGTAAGAACAAAAGATGATGAGGATGAGTCAAAAGGTGAGAAGAAAAAAAGAGTTCTTTAGTAATTAGGAAACAGAAATTAAAAGATTTGAAAAAGAGTTATATTTAATGACGAAGATGAATTGGATGAAGATATAATTAGTTTTTGAGACTTTGCAAATTTATCCACCACCACATGCAGCTCTAGGAGGTCAGAGAAATAGCGAGAGTGGAATGAGTTGAAGTGGGATTGGTAATATGAGTCCTACTGCACCATCCACATCGGGGGTATCACAGAATATCCTGAGCAATGAAAAAGTTCAGATGAAGAGTAGTTTTAATGATTCATTGAAAAATGGACATCAGTTGGAGATAAACATTCCTGAAACTTATCCAGAGGCTCAGATTATAAGGATGACTACTAATTTATTTGTTGTCTTCAGGGCAACAAGGGCTGAATATAATTCAGAAAGAGCCTGTTCAAATGCAGATTCCTCAAATGCAGACACAGAAAACTGGATCTTTTGCTAGTCCAGGTGCAATTTTAGTACCTATTACTAAGGGTCTGCTTATGCCACTATATGCACAGACTTAGAATAGTGGAGTGAGTTCTTTAGTCCAGTTTCAGAATGGGGTTTTGGAAAAATCGTCTCCAAGGCAAGAACAAAACCTGAACGAGACTAACTCTTTAATAGATTTGTCTCCTGTTGGGAATTCTGGGACCACATCCTACAGTAATCAGGGGGGAGAAACTATTGGCTTCACAGCAATGTGCAGTACGACAGCAAGATTTGCATGCACAGTCTAATGAGATTTCTTTAAAAGGCTTATCCACACAAGGAATAACCAAGTGGTTAGAAGACTTAAGTAATTAAAAAGTAATTCAAAGACTTTAGAGAAACAGAACAAAGAGGAAGACTCAATAGATAGAGTGAGGTTGTAAATGGAAGGAAATTAGCTTTTTTGAAGGGACAATGGGTGTGAACAGGCTTGAATCATATACCGAAGCTCAATTAAGATACTTATGTAAGGTAATTACAAAGGGAGCAGGAAAAGTACACCGGCAGTTACAAGAAATAGTGGATGAATATGACATTGATCTCACAAAATTGAAAAGCCTGAAGAGAAGTTATAGGTTAGATCTCGAAGAAGATTTTGCACATATGAGTCTGTAGGGACGAAAATACATCTTAGGGAATTACTTGAAAGAGTGCAGGTTTGGAGAGCATTAGACAAATGGGAAGGCAAATGGGTCAAGAAAAGAGAAAGACCAGAGAAAGGAGACATGGCACAGACAGGAGATTCAGTGAAAATGTTACAGATGAGGGAAACACCAGGAGGGAATTTTTTGTACATGTACCTTGGAGTAAGAGTGATATCATAAGTTTTACATATGATTATCCAAGGTGCAGAGAGAAGCCTGTAGAATGGTATCAGCAGACAGATAGGTTTGAGAAGCTTGCAAAATGTCTGTGGGAAGACCTGAATAATCTCTTTGATATTGTTGTTCTAGCAGATTTGTGGATTGAATGCAAAATGAGTGTGGATTGGCCGACAAGTGAGCCACAATGGGATTTGAAAACAGATGCACCATCGCCAGAAGTAATGAAATATTAATATAAAGTTTCGCTGAAAAATATTGATTGGCAACGCATAGATAGAATAGCACAAGAAGCGAAATAATTTATTCATGCATACTATGAAAGGCTGTTGAAAGTGTTTAAACATTTCAGTGGTACAGAGACAATGGAGAAAGAGAATATGCATCATTTTATGTTTAGGTTTGTTAAAGGATTGAGACCAGAAATGAGTCAGATGATAAAGAATAATTAAATTTGTTGGCAAGTTAAACTGATTGATGAGGTGTTGCAGTATGCGACATACTGTAGTGATGAGATTGAAATGAAGCAGAAAAAGTTGAAGGAGAAAGCAATGGGGATGCAGATTAAGGCTGCACAGACAGGAATGCAGGGACATTTTCATCCGCAGTCACAAGGAAATGGCATGTTTCGGAGTCGAGGCAGAGGTCTAGGTGGAATGATGCTTCCAGTGGTCAATAGAAATGTGGATTTGAATTCAGTGGTGATGCAAGATGAGTAATAAAGAAGAAGAGGGTTACCTTGTCATAATTGCAGGACAATTGGACATTGAAAGAGACATGTTGAATCAAGGTGGTGTTGTGCAACAGACAAATGGTGTCAATTCTTATCAGAGCATGAAAGGACATAGAATGGGAGATCAAAAGCAGAATTTCCAGAATAATGTAAATGCTATGCAGGGTGTTCAGTCTTTGCAGCCGATGCAGCAGATACAAAATGTACAACCACAGGTACAACAAGTACACATGCCACAGGTACAATTGCAGCCACAGGTGCAGATGGTGCCTGCACAACACATTCACATACTGAGGCAGGTCCAAATGATACAGGGTCCTATGGATCAACAAGTAATGCTTTCGCAGGTGGTCACGAATCAGAAATGAAAGTGAAAAAACAGTTGACCAATTTCCTTTACACAGTGAGGATGAAATAAAAGATGAATGGCCATTGGATAGTTCAGATGAGGAGGAGTATGTGATAGCAGGATCATTAGAGGTGGATCAGAAGGGTGCTTATGTAAAGGGTAAAGTACAGGGTCATGTAGTTAACTTCCTGGTTGACACAGGAGCTACACGCTCAACAGTAAGAACTGTAGAGGTTCCAGATATACCTATATCAGAGAGAACAGTTCAGATTGTAGGAGTTGCGAACAAGCATTTGACTAATACTCTTAAAGAGCCATTTTTTGTTAAAATTGGTAAGTTTAAGGATTTTCACAGATTTGTTATTTGCAATTCCAGTCCAGTGTCATCACTGGAAGAGATCTGTTATGTAAAATAAATGGTTTGATTTCATGTTCAACTAAAGGAATTGAGATTGGGACAAACAGTGATGAGGAAGATTTAATGATTACTGCTGAAAATGAACAAGTGTCTAGAGAGTTTCCTTTGATTAATTTCGATGAACAATAAAATGAAGAAAATAACTCAGTTGATTTGATTAATTTCTTTCCAGTTTTTGAAATAAAAGACCTTCCAGTTGATTTGCAGAAAAGCGTTAAGTCAAACGTTTGGGATCTTTCAGGGAAGGACATTGGCTTGATCAAGGGAGTTGAAGTAGTCAGAGTGGCAGTGAAAGAGAATGTGGTATTTCCACAAACTGCATAGTATTCAATGACAAATGAGGCAATCAAAGGAATAAGACTTTTGATAGAGCAGTTCTTGGAACAAGGAGTTTTGGAAGAAGAGATGAATAGCCTGTGTAATTCACCAATAATGGGTTTGAAAAAGCCAAGTAGTAAAATTCGTCTTGTCCAGGATTGAGGAAAATAAATGACATCGTAGTCAAATGCTGTCCAGTCGTGCCAAACCCAGCTGTGTTTATGTTCCAGATTCCGTGTGACACAGAGTGGTTTACTGTGACAGATTTATGTCAAGCATTTTTCTCTGTGCCTCTTCATGAGGACTGTAGATATCGCTTTTGTTTTAAATTCCTGACCAGAGTCTATTGTTGGTGTAGAATTCCTCAAGGGTTTTCAGAGTCACCATTGATTTTCAATCAGATTGTGAAAAAGAATCTGGAGTCATTGGTAATGCCTTACCAATCGACATTGGTGCAGTACATAGATGATCTATTGATTGCATCAAAGACAGAGGAAGGATGCAAGGAAGATACAATTGCATTGTTAAATGTTCAGGGAGACAATGGTCATAAGATGTCTCCTACGAAATTGCAATAGTCAGCGAGAGGTGAAATATTTGGATCATTTGATTGAGAAAGAGTCCAGAAGAATTTCGAGAGAAAAAGTAGCAGCAATTGTGAAAATGAAAATACCAAGTATTTAGAAAGAAATGAGGATGTTTCTGGAATGGTAGAATATTGTCGTCAGTGGATTCCAAACTTCTGAGCTGTTTCAAAACCTTTGGAAAAGCTGACTAATAATGATGTTACAGACCCCATTAAGACGTTTGTGTCAAACTCCAGCTTTAGGTATGCCTGATTACAAAAAAAAAAAATTCTGTTGTTTTCTCATGAACAAGATGGATGTTCCTTATCTGTCTTGATACAACACATGGTGGTGTCAATCGACTGGTAGCATATTTTTCAGCTTCTTTGGATCCAGTTGCAGCAGCCGTACCAGGATGCTTGCGAGCAGTTGCAGCAGTTGAGCAGAGTATTACTCAAAGTAGGAATATTGTGATGGGTTATCCTCTGACAGTAATGGTACCTCATTCAATAGAGATTTTGTTGATACAATCAAAGACGCTATACTTGACCACTGCAAGACTGACACGTTATGAAACCGTGATTCTTGGGGCACCTAATGTAATAATCAAGAGATGTACAGGGCTTAACCCAGCAACATTATTACCAGTTGAAAGAATTGACTCAGATAAAATAGCTGACACTGAACAGGATTGTTTGGAAGTTACAGAATTGTGCACAAAACCAAGGGCAGATATTAGAGACACTTGCTTAGAAGACAATGATCAAATTAACTTTGTTGATGGTTCTTGCTTGAGAGATAACATGGGTACACTGAGAGCAGGATATGGGGTATGCACAATTACTGGCATACTAGAAGCTTCAAGAAGTGTTTTCTGCTCAGATAGCAGAATTGGTGGTTCTTACTAGAGTATGCTAAATTTTGGACCAGATGAAAGTAACAATCTATACTGATAGCCAATATGGACTCAGCATTTTGAATGACTTTGGACAAATTTGGTCACAGAGAGGTTTCCTAACATCGCCAGGTTCACCTGCAAGAAATGGTGAAAGAATACATGAAATGTTACAAGCTGTTCAGAAACCTGAGAAAATTGCTGTGGTTAAATGCAGTGCACATCAAAGAGGACAGGATTATGTGGCTTTGGGAAATGCTTATGCAGATCAGGTTGCAAAATTCTGTGCCTTAAATAGTATCTCTTTCAAAGGAAAATGAGAACTGATGCCTGAACATGATGAAGTTTATACAAATTTTACAGTGCAAATTGTTGAGACTTTGGATGAGCTGAAGGCTATACAAAATAATGTTCCAGAAGAAGAGCATAGAGATTGGGTGAAACAAAATTGTATACAAAGGGAAGATGATTTCTGGGTGACAACGGAACGAAAGGTAGTTTTCCCAAATAGTTATCTGATGCAGATGGCCAGATACTACCATGGTCAAGCACACATAGGGAGAGATGCAATGATTAAGAGCTTAAACTGTTTTGGTTTAATCCAAAATGTAGATAAGTGCTGAATTAGTTTGCCATAGATGCCTTGTCTGCCAGCAGATGAATATTGGTGAAGGAACAGTTGTCAACATGGGACACATTGGCATGGCAGGAGGTCCATTCAGCAGAATGCAAATGGATTTTATTGAGATGCCTGCTTGTGCTGGTTTGAAATATGTGTTGGTGATTGTGTGCATTTTTAGTCACTGGATTGAAGCTTACCCTACAAGGATAAATGACAGCCTTACAGTAGCTAAGTCGATTCCACATTTTGGTTTCCCGGTCTCTTTAGAATCACATAGACAAGTCACTTTAACAATGAGGTGCTAAATTTACTATTTTCAGCTTTAAACATTCAGCAGAAACTACACTGTAGTTACCGCCCAGAAGCTTCAGGACTTGTAGAGCAGATGAATGGAACTCTAAAGTCCTGATTGCAAAGGTGTGTGAATCAACAAATTTGAAATGGCCAGATGCTTTACCTTTAGTTCTAATGTCAATGAGAAGTACTCCTGACAAGAAGACTGGCTTGTCTCCTCACAAAGGGCCAGATGTAGGTAGGTCCGAGATTGCGACTCGGAAATTGCAAGCCTGTCCGACTCGCAATTTCCGAGTCGCAATCTCACATGCAGAACAGTGTCTCAGACACCGTCTGCGACTCGCTATGGGGTCGCAAAGACCCACCTCATCAATATTAATGAGGTGGGTCGCACTTTGCGACCCCATAGCGAGTCCCTGCACTCACAGGGATGGTGGCCTGCTGAAGTCAGCAGACCTCCATGTCTGTGACTGCTTTTTAAATAAAGCAGTTTTTTTTTCATTTTGCAGCCTGTTTTCCTTAAAGGAAAACGAGTTGCAAAATGAAAAAAATACAGAAACCATTTGGTTTCGTTTTTTCAGAGTAGGCAGTGGTCCATAGGACCACTGCCAGCTCTGAAAAAATATTTTTGTTGACATTCACAAAGGGGAAGGGGTCCCATGGGGACCCCTTCCCTTTTGCGAATGAGTTACCACCAGTGTGACACTGGTGGTAACTGAGAGTTGCTTTGCGACCGCATTCGCGGTCACAAAGCAATTCTGAATTGCGATGCGAGTCACAAATAGGAAGGGAACACCCCTTCCTATTTGCGTGTCGCATTCCCAAATTGCGAGTCGGTACTGACTCGCAATTTGGGAATGAGCATCGAATTAGGCTGTTTGCATGGCGCAAACAGCGGTTTTCGCAGTTTGCACCATGCAAACGGCTACCTACATCTGGCCCAAAATTCTGATGGGGAGAGCAATGAGATTGCCAGCAATACCTGCAAATGCACTTGTAAATATTACAGATGCCATGGTGCTAGATTATTGCAAAAGTTTGGCTGATGTGGTCCGATCGTTTTCTTATCAGGTGGAAGCTACAATAGTTCAACAATCTCAAGGTCACAACTTGAGAGCTGGTGATTGGGTCATAATACAAAAGCACATGAGGAAGTCATGTTTAGAGCCACGGTGGAAGGGGCCCTATCAAATCATCCTTGTAACAACGATAGCTGTGAAGTTTGCAGGTTTGCCAAATTGGATGCATGCCAGTCACACGAGGAAGGTGAATAATCCAACAGAACAAGAAAAGGAGCTGTTGAGATTAGCAACAGCTAACAACATTCCAGGTCAAGAGAAAGAAAGAAGAGCTGGACAAGATTCCTGAGAATGTTCGAGATGTCCTATCCTATGACGGATGAAAAAGAGCAACGTTTGAAGGAGAGTGACGGTCTACGGGTGGAGTACAGGACAAATCAGCACAAGAAGAAGGAGGAACAGCGGATAAAAGAAGTTCTGAACAGAGGAGGGTGTCCTCAGAAGAGAGTGATCAGAGACAACCGAGTGAGAGAAAATCTGCTCAGTGGAGGGTGTCCTCAGTAGCAGGTGGTTTGACATACCAAACTGAACAAGTGACTGACCCCAGTGAAAAAGGAATTGCGACAGATCCTACCCAAGTGGATTTGAGACTTCCTAAACCAGCTGCGGGAATGTCAGAAGAAAAGGGTTCAAGCTCAAGTTCGGATCCAATTTTGAGAAAGTTACTGACAAGGAAGACACTAAAAGGAGATAATTGGCCAGAGAAAAGTTTGAAAGGAGAAAAGATAAATGTAGTTCCACCAATTCAGGAGGAAAGAGGACTGAATGAAGGAGAAAATAGTAGTGGGGAAGAAGGTAAAAGTAGCAAAAGACCAAAAGGGAAGATATTTGCAAGCAAGAGATATTCTGGTCCAGAATGGGCATATGTAACTATCAATGACCGGCAAGAAGAATTTTTTAATTGTTTTGCTAGAGACCTTGAAAATTTTAATTTTGGCACGTGAAGAACAACAGAGTATGTTTGGAAAAAGTTGAAATAGAAAGAAAAATGTTAAACTTGTGCTTAGAAGAGGCATTGATAACTGATTTTGCCAAATTGAGATACTGAATTTGACAAGCTGCTATACCGGATTTGACAAGAAGACTGTCCTTTGTGAATGAACATATAAAAAAAAAAAAAAAAAAAAAAAAAGGAACAGTTTTGAAATTTTGAAATGTTTTTGTTTTATTGTTTTCTAATTCTTCAGAGACCGTGAGACACTTTAGTGACCAAAACAGTAGAATTAGCTGATGTAAATGTGTAAGTATTGGTTTGAGGGTAGCGAGTGTGTTAATATGCTTATTGTTATTTGTAGGTGTGATTGTTTATGAGATGAGTGGAGCCAACCATACTATAGGTATTGATAATTCTTTGGAGACTGCTACTACTACATCACTAACAAAAGATAAGTTTAGAATAGATGTCAAATACATGAAGAAAAAGAGCTTTCTTCTAATGTTTTCTATTGCTTATTGCGCGAGTATGTTGATGTGATGGACGCAAAAGATTGTTATGTTTGTACGCTGATACCGACTTCGGTGGAAGAAGGAAATACTTACCATAGTCTACCTGTGACTTATGCTATAAGTTGTAGTCTTTTACTAACGCGTTTTTATAACCAAGAGTATATCAAATATTTAATTTCTAAGTTTGACGTTATGTTTCCGTTTCTGCCTTTCATTGGTTATTTGAATAAAATAGCCAAGGATAATAACATAGTTATTATGAGAGATTTCTTTGAGCCTACTTTAACCTTTGGTATTGATTTTGCTCATAGAAATAACCTAACCTGTTTACTAACACCTATAGAGAAGACCTTTTTAGACAACACAGACGATAGGAGAAGAGAACTAAAGGCTAAAACAAATAAGTGAATGATAAGTCATAGACCTGGGATTGATTATGCTTATACTAACATTTTAAAACAAGGAAGATTAACACTAAATGCTGGACATGTGAGAAAGCTTTGTATATATAGGCCACAGAGTAGTAGTGATAGAGTGTTTGTGGGTACGAGTGAATGTAGGCATGTGTTTATGTTCCAGAGTAAATGGGATTTTATGATGAATGGACAGGATCCACCAGTGCCTGGTGTTTATTATATTTGTGGAAGAAATGCTTATTACCGTCTTCCTAGAGGATGGTATGGCACATGTTATTTAGGAATCGTCTTTCCGAAAATATACCGACTAGAGTAAATTTCCTAAAATGACGAGAATTCAAATGAGACACAAGCGAGAATCAATTTCTAGCATTGTGGGAGACATTTGTGGAGCTATAATTCCTTCAGTGGGAGTAGTTCTAAATTCAATTAAGATACAGAAGTTGTCTACAATAGTGGATACCATGTTGACAAGTTATTCTTGAGCTATTATTCTTCTAGATACTGAATTAGCTGCTACAAGAGCTATGGCACTTAAGAACCGTCTTGCGTTAGACATTCTTTTGGCAAAAGAGGGCGGAGTTTGAAAATTACTTGGTTGGAGTCATTGTTGCACGTATATACCAGATAACGCTACAGAAATTAGAGGTTTGATTAGCAATGTAACAAAGAACAAAGAAGTTTTAAAAGAACTAACTGAAACTACTATCTGGGAGAAAGCTGGCAAGGGAATTGAAACTGTGGGAATTTGGTTTGGCAACCTGGGGAAAGGAATTATAATAAAAATAGTCAAATGGGTTTCAAGAATTGTTTTTTGTCTAACTGGAACTTGGGGATCATATAGATTAATCAAATGGGTGAAAAAGAAAAGGTCTGAAAAGAATCAGAAAAGATTTGATGTTCAAATGAATACATTTTATGGGAAAGGTAAAGGGAAAAAGAAAATGAATGCAAAAATGAGAGAGACAAGATTTAAAAAAATTTTAAAGAAAAATAAATGAATTTATTTAGGTTTTTTGTGATGACATAATTAGTCATCAGAGGAGGGATTGAAGGAGTGGAAATTTTACTGATGATTTTATTAATTAATAATGTACTGATCATTGATGAACTAATATGTGAAAAACGGGTGACTTTTGTAAATGGCCACCATAATTCATTTTTTCTGCTTAGGCTGACTTTAGCTAAATTTGCAGTTTGTTTTCATTGCTCAATGCTTACTTAAAAGAGTGTGATGAATAGCTTATAGATGTGCAGACAGCTACCCCTAGTGGGATTTTGTGTTATGTCTCACAAGGTCAGATTTATTAGGTCACTGCTTTAGTTTGACTGTCCTATTGTTTAGAAAATTGTCACTAACGTATGGTTTCATCCTCGAGGGTGGAAGTAGATGGCAACTTTGTTAGATGTTTCTTCCTGAATCTAAGATTCAGACAAAATGGAACACTGGATCCACAGACTGGATGGAAGAGAAGAAGAAATTGTTATAAATTGAGTCTAGCTAATGATTACGTCAATGAAATGTTGTCAAATAAGAATATAGTGTATTATGAATGTGTAACTTTTAGTTATCTAACTTTAGTTTTATTGGCTGAATCACACCATGTCTTGACAAATCGTGAGTTTTATGAAAGTTAATGTGTTCTGTCACTGATTCTTGGGGGTTGTTCTTGCTGTTGTTCCTGGGAGAGAGTTGGATTAGCTGTTGATGCAGACTAGACCTTACGAGATTTTCCAGTGATGTAGCACACTCCACCTACTAACGACCTGGTAGAAGCATTGGGCTGGTGCAGTGAGCCCACAAGCCTTCCAGGGGCTGCTTTTCTGGTTAGTATGTATCAGATCTTATTGCAGAGCATGGTCCAGCAACACATGGTCCTCTTCAGCAAAGCCTTGCTTTTCTTTGCTCCAGCAAATTTAATAAAGAGCTGATTTTCCGCCTGGTGTTCACTAATATGACCAATAAAGAAAACAACGGCCCTATTCTCATCTAATCAAAGGAGTCTCTCCTCCTCAGAGGGGTGAGGTGGAGCAAAGAATACCAGAAGAGTGATGTTCTGCTCAACATGAAATGGAGTCACTACCTTCGGAAGGAAGGAGGCTTACACGTGTAGAACCAGCTTATCTGCAGGAGGTGGTGTAAAATGAGTTGATGGAGAGGGCTTGTACTTCACTCACTTGTGAATGTTATAACTAAGATAAATGTTTTTTTGAGGGAGAGCAGCTAAGGAGGACAGCAGTGCAAATATTCTAAAGGAGCGCAAGCAAGGAATAGAAGAACAAGGTTCAAATCCCAATGGGGCATAATAAACAAAGGAGGAAGCATATATTGTAATCCCTGAAGAAAACACAACAATATAGATCATTTAAATAAGAGGGCTGGTCCGGCAACCACTAAAGGGCCAAAAGAGGCAACAAATACCATTTAAATGTTCCCAATGCAAGTCATTGCAACCAGTTCAGCACAAAGTGTCTATCTGCTTGGTAGCACATCAAGGCACAAACTTGGCCCAGTGGTAGGGTATACAGACTTGTATGAGGGATCTCTGTCTGCCAACAAGTCAGCAACTTCAGGAAGATCAAAAGTGCTGAACTGCTGCCGCTAAATCTCCAAGTATGGAAGTAGATCATGAACAGGTTGAATGCAGGACTCTGTCTTGCTGCTGCGAAAGGAGATCCTCCCAAAGGTGCAGCCTGGTTGGAGGTCAGATGCTCATGCCTAAGAGCTCTGTTGAGAAAGTGTGTCTGTCAATGGAACTAAGCTATACCTGGCTAAAGAGTCCTAACTAGGGCAAAACCGGTCCTACGTTGCTTGTGTTCCGGTACAGGGAGGACCTGGACTGGCAGTTCGGGCTGGCCTGTTCCCATGAGAAACAGTCAAGACTGATTTGCATATGGCTGGGTCCAAATTAAGGTGGCATGTTGTGTAAAAAAAAAATGAATGATGGAGATGCGGACCTAAACGATTGCCAGTGACTGAGATTAATTCAAGCATTCCATCCATCACCTTATTTTTGCATTTGCCGCCCAAAGTGTGCCGGGTAACCCAGTTGTGGATACTGGGCTCACTGTACCACTCGAACAAAGCTATACCTGCCTGAAGAGCACTAACTAGGACAAGAATGGTCCAAGGTTGCTTGTGTTCTAGTTCAGGAAGGACCTGGCCTGATAGTTCAGGCTGGACTGTTCCCTGAGGAACAGGGTCAAGACTGATTTTCACATGGCTGGGTCCAAACTGAGGTGGCAGGGTGGGCAAAAAAAAAATGGATTGGGGCACAACCCCAAGCGATTGACAGTGGCCGGCTATCAGCATGCCACCTTTCACCTTGTTTTTTTTTTTTTTTTAGGAGTTCTGGATAGCATAATTTCTGTGCCCAATCTGTTGCTGCTAGGATGACTTTGGAGTGGTTGTTCTGATCATCTTCACAACTCTGTGCAGGAGAGGTATTAGTAGAAAACTGTACAGGAGTTTCAAATTCCACTCTAGTCAGAGATGACTAAGAAACTCCAACAAGCAAAAGTGCTAGCATTGCTTGTACTCGTTGGTGGGGAAAAGATAGAGTATAGGCTCTTAGTATCTGGGTGACAGTCCTTGCACCGCCTCTGGCTGTAGGTGCTATCTGTGATACGCAAGGCCTCGATGGATGAGTTTGTCTGCCCTGATGTTGAAAATCTCCTGGTTTTTCAGTCATGTCCAGAAGCGCAGTGCCTCCTGTCATAGGATCCACGACCCCACCTCGCCCTGTTTGCTGCACTACCACATTGTGGTGGTGTTGTCTGTGAGCAGCTGCACCAGTTTCCCTGTAATGGAAGGAAGGAAAGCTTTTAGTATCTTTTAATACCAAGCATATGGCTTGGAGCTCCAGCAGACTGATGTGGAGGTGAGCCTCTTCTGGAGACCAGAGGCCTCAGAACTCCACCACTCCAACCTAGGAGTGAGGCATCAGTCACTGTCGGCTCTGGATATGGTGGGGAGAGGGGTCTGTCGCTAATGCAATTGTAGTCTAGCAGCCACCACAGCAGATCTTTTACAGTCTCCTCCAAAATGTGAACCTCGTCTGAGAGATCCTGTGTCCACTGTGAATTCAGATACCACTGCTGAGCCTCCACATGCCATCTAGACTGCTTGAGCTGGAGGATGGAGTAGGACATCAGCCCAGGCAAAGCCTCAGAGTCATCCTCACTGATATCCAGGATAGAGGTCAAAACATCAGGATCATTGGCCGAACGTCATGGAATCTCTTTTCTGGGGGGAAAGGCGCAAAACTTCACCTTGTCTACAATGGCTCTGATGAAGGGGAACATCTGTGAAGGTGTGACTTTGGCACAAGGATGTCAGAAGTTTCGCCGTAGTCAGGAGGTGGGTGATAAATGCCTGGGGCAAGCCCTCCTTCAACAGCCAGTCATCGAGGTGGGGAAGACTGAATCCCAGGCTTCCAAAGATAAGCTGCCAACACCACCATCACTTTTGAGAACATATGAGGGGCACTGGTAAGGCCAAAAGGGAGCAGAGCACCGCAGGTAATACCTGCGGGCCTTCAAGATGGGAATATAGAAATAAGCACCTTGCAAGTCCAGTGGTACCATCCGGTTCTCTAGGGTAAGGACAGACTGAACCTTGGTGAGTGTGAGCATTTTGAGCTTGTCTTTCCACAGAAAGGCATTGGGAGGCGGAAGGACGGAGATCCCCATCTTTTTTCAGCACCGGGATGTAGCTGGAATGACAATCATGACCAATTTCTGGCACTGGAATCTACTTTATGGTTCCTTTGGCTAAAACAGCCTGCACTACATACAGTAAGAGAGACAGATGGTCCTCTGTCAGCTGGTCGGAGGATTGTGAAAGGTATGGCAGGGTATTGACAAATGGTAAAGTGTAACTCTGCTGAAGAATTTGCAGGCCCAGTTGTTATTGCTTGCCACCCTGGCAGAAAATGTTAGACCCTGCCTCCGACAGGGTGGCTGTGCGCCATCAACACCATGCTAAAAAGGCTTACAGGGAGGGGAAGCTGGCAAAAGACTGGGCTGCACTCTGCCCTTGTTGTCCTCTACTGTGAGCCCCGCGGGCACGCAGTCTGTACTGGCTATGGATGCTGGTGGAAATGAAAACACACCTACCATGGCCATGGAAGGGGGGATGCTGAGGCAACTGGTGGGCAGGAGCAGAGAAACTCAGGGACAGTGAACTGAATCCGCTTTAGCCTTGTAAAGTCATTTGCAGAGCAATCAACAGCATGTCCATAAGACCAGTCTAGATGCCTCACGAAAAGCTAGTGGACCACATCCAGGTGTGCCTGAGAATGGCCACACTGGTTTCAATAGTCCTGCCGAGGAGTCACTGGTATCCAACACTCAACAAATGGTGAACTTGCCCGCATCACATCCATCCTGCATGATCTGAGAAAGTATGTTCCGGGCTTCTTCCAGGACAACAGGCACCTCTTAAGCCACTGAGTCCATCAAGGTATGACAGTAGCAGTCTAAGAGGCAGCTGGCAGTCACTGAGCGAAGGGCCAGCATTTTAGAGGGGAAAAACAGCTTATCAAAAGTTTCAATCCTATTTGATTCCCTATCAGGGGAACAATGGCGAATTAGTTCATGTTTACTCTGCTTGTCGAAACCTGCATCACAAAGCTCTTGGGAGTGCTGTGGTGGGCGAGAAAGGCTGGGTCACCCGGGGCGATGTGACAGTTTGCAGGTCAGCCTGAGCAGAGTTTGGCCCAGGTACTTAAAAGCATATTGGTAAGAGCCTCATTAACTGGAAGTGGGGGCTCAGAACTCAACTGGGCAGACTGCAACACCTCCGTCAAAACACTGGTTTTAACTTCCTGGGAAGGAAGTTGAAGACCAAGAACCTCCACTACCATTCACTTAAACCTAGCAAAGTAAGTGAAGTCTTCGGAGGCAGGCCCCAGGGGGAAACTAGCCCAATGTCTAGAGTGGTATCCAAACCACTGGCATCCTGGGTGTCTTTGCACCAACTGCCGTCTAGGGAGGTCTGGTAAATTTTCATCCCAAGCAACCCAGCCACCATTATCAGAGACTGTGCCAAATGATTAATTCCCGAAGAACATGAGCCCTTCCAGAAGGTAGAGGCACTGTACCAGAATTGGAAGGGTAGTAAAAATGTTGCAGATCAGCAAACTAAGCACACAGCCTCAGTCGAGGTCGCGCAATGCAATCTGTGTCGGATGGCTCTATAGGTTGTTGGGTGAATCAATAGTGTCGGCATCCGCAGATCGTGTTTGTGTGGGTCGTGGCACAAGGGAGGGAACCAGTACTGAAGTTGACCTGGATCCCTGAGCAGATTCAGCGGGCCCAGTTGGCATCAAGGGTGACTGCCAGCTGAAGCCCAGTTGGTGGGTCTCTCAGCTCCTTGTGGCCTGCAGGTTTATCAGACAGCGCTGGTAACATGCCACCAAGCTGCAGCATGGCTTCGTAGAAGTTCTTGGTTTGCTGCAGTGGCGCTGATGGCCCCAGGAATTGCGTTTGGTGCAGAACAACAGCAGGAAACAACTCCAAAGTGGAGTGATTTTGGAGCATGACCTGGGGCATGATGATGCCCTTCTGCCTCCCTGGGAGATTAAGATTGCCAGGACATGGTCGAATCTACTTGGATTTTTGAGCTTCTTTCTTGGATTTACATGAGTAATCTAGAGTGTAAAAAACAAGCTTGCAAGGGACTTACGTTTAGACCTTGACTGATCTTGGTGTGGGGTCTTACAGTAATTTGTGACTGAGAGCTTCGCTTGCTGGTTTCGAATGACCATGAGATACACCAAGGCACAATCACTGCAGACCTTGGAGTTGTAGTACGATCCTAGGCACTGCAGGAAAACCACATGCTCTTCAGTCAAAGACTG
Organism: Pleurodeles waltl; assembly: GCF_031143425.1. Classification (NCBI taxonomy): domain Eukaryota; kingdom Metazoa; phylum Chordata; class Amphibia; order Caudata; family Salamandridae; genus Pleurodeles; species Pleurodeles waltl. The sequence goes on from NC_090448.1 coordinate 555,690,315, forward strand.
TTTGCAACATTCCTCACAAGGTTTGACCCTGAAGATTTGGGGAGATGACATTCCATTAGACATGGAGCAATTTTTCTAGTAATGTTTTAGCACTTGTCTCAATAAGATGAGCAGTAGCTTCGCATCAGCGTTTGTTGTCATAGAAAGAAAGGCACTGATGTCAGCACACAAGTGGTGCCTATTTAGGGCCCTGCGTGCAACTTGTGGAGCGATATATGTGTGGAGCTGTGGGGCCATATTTCGACGAAGGGGCTGTTAAGACGTAGGGAGTACTGCTTACATTTTTTTGGATCCAGCCTGACCCCTGGTGAGTATTCAAAAGGTGAAAAATCTGCGGTTAGACATTTCTATCAGAATAAACATTATGGCACCTGCCCAACTCTTACATTTAACTACAAGTCAATCCCACAGCTACACAGGTGCAATAGCAGCACTCTTTTGCGGAAGGTTTAGGAGTGGTGGTGAAAGGAAATAGCAATCATGTCTGTCCCTTCCATTATTCCCGTCCCTCGAAAGGGGGAAGCATCACCCAGTCACCCCTCCTCTGTACTACCCACCAGACAGCGTGGAAAAGTAGAAAATTCTTTTAAACTCCAGCGTCAGTTTCCCTTGCTAAAGAAAATCTTCTGCAGAAAGATTTCCCGAATCATTACCTTTATTAACTGCTTAAGCAAGCCTCAAACAAAATAACTTTACAATACACTGAAAGCATCAGCTTCAAAATATACAAAGAATCCCTCCCCACCCCCAAATACTTTGTAGTTTGTTACAGACAAGACCTTTGGCTAAAAAGAAAATTAGTCCTCGTGCTTGAATATGGCAAATTCACTAGTATTTAAAATGGAGATCGAACAAAAAGGAGTTTGGGACAGTGAAGTTCTCCAACGAACAGGGGAAAATGCTTAAGGTAAGGGTATAATATAACATGCATACTACTTACAGGCCTTCGTCTATAGACCGGAATTTAGAAAGAGCCTTAATACACAACAAATCTCACTTGAGACTCTTGACAGTAATGGAATATTCACCATACTTTCCAGTTTGAACAAGTCTTTCTACCAATGGTACATTAAATACACTTCTACAGAGGTACTTAGTCAATGTAATCATTCAGAGAAACAAAATAACAGGCAATTGATTATAATTGTGCTTTTAGGCATGTAGGTCAAATGGTTTCTCTTTTTGAAAGCGTTTAAGGCAAATGTCACTCAAAACAGACACAAATTAGAAACACTGAGATTATCAACTCCCTCTTCATGTTGTATCCTTAGCAGTAATCTGGGTGAGAAACAAAATTGTATTATTTTATATATATATATGTGTGTGTGTGTGTGTGTGTGTGTGTGTGTATATATATATATATATATATATATATATATATGTATATATATATATATAGACACACACAGGCTATAGGCAGACTAGCATTGTAAAGGAATAAATGAAACAATTAATAAAAAAAGGTGCAGTTGACCAAATGACCTTGGCTCAAACCTTTATCAATTTAAGAGTACTTCTTTAGAATGCTAGCTAAATTGCTCCATGGTACGCACCATCTCATTCAACAGTTTTGTGGGCCTCCCATGCTGATAAACTACTCTAAAACAAATTAAAACATCATACAGTTTCCTTCTGTGTAGGCCTGGTCAGAGTTCTGTTACGTGGAACTCTGCAAAGTGCAGAAAAAACTCTGCTGCGCTACGCAGAGTTCTGTGAGCGGCAGAGTGCGGGAACTGGTGCTGATTTTTAACGCTGGGAGTTTGTCCCGAACTGCAAAATCAGCACGAGCGACAATACACAGCATAAGAGGGTGCGGCTTCTTTGTGCTGCTCGAGTAGATGTTTTACTCAAACAGCAGCTTCCTCAACATGAGCAGCAGGTTTCTCAATGCAGCGGTTGCGACCTGCCGTGACCACTCGCATAGAGAAATTTCACCTGGGGGTGCTCTAATATTTGATTGGTCTGATTAGTCTTCCTCATCAACCTATGGTTGGTGAGCGAGAGGAAAATCTCCGCTCCACGCCGTTGAGTTTTTGGGAACTCCGCACTCTATGGCAGAGAATTCATCGCCAACCCCTAATTTTGCACTGGTTGTCATATCTTCCTATGAAGAGTTATGGGAAATTACAGATATTAATGTACATGTGTGTAGGAATAACAACAAGAGGACAATGTTACAAGAATTCAACTTGGTACCAAATGAAAGGTTATACTTGCACACAAGCAAAATACGTTGGTAATTTTAGATGCACTTCCCATGAAGGTCACTATATGGAGAAATTAAAACAATGCTGTCAATTAACTGTAAAAGCCCTCACATCTTCATATGTTCTGGAATGCATGTCACTTTCACTCTTCCATGTGCCCCCTCTTGTGACAGAGTGCTATAGTAGGATACTTAATTTGTGAATATGTCAGAAAGCACACAAGATAATCATCAACACGTTACAAAAACACAGTTCTTTAAATCCATGTCTTCCAAAGACCAGCCCAGGGACTATTTTACTATTCCACCCTTCACAAATGTAACACCTAAGGTAAGGGGCGAGTTGTAACAAGCCTCAACATCAGTATGGTACAGAAAAAAAAATATTGGTGCCGATATGGACGTCCACAACCGCAGATTTGCATTGCCTGTGCGTGGGCAAGCTTAAATGGGAAGCTCCCAGATTCCCTGTGGGGGTGCTACCAAGCAGTGAAACTGTCTATGCGAAACACACTAAGACATGAGATTTACAACCAAAGATTAGCAACAAGAACATTACAGGATAAAACCAACTGTAATGTGTTAACTGGAAAATCTCAAGATGTATATCTGCTCCCCACGCCTTGCCTAATCTAGCAGTGGTGTGCTTACGCAAATGGCAAGCGGTACCCGTATGGTGCATCCTGTGCAGCAACATCAGCACTCACATGTTGGGAATATATTGGGCATTAACGGGTGTGATGGAGAAATCCCAGGACATTTTCGTTGATTACAATTGTGGCGGAATCTTCTTTTGGAACAGATGACCTACTCTAAAGAACCAGAGACTATTTATGTCTTATAATACTGTTTCTGGAAAGCAGCACTATAAAGACTTCACACTATCAAGAGTTTTTCTCAAATTCCAATAAATTTGCTGGTTCCGTTTGAATCCTGTTTGTATCTTTGTTTTATCAATGAATGGTAATTTCTTAAAGCAGGTCAGGGTATGGTAATCAAAAATGCCATTACCACATAAATTATAGACGAGCAATGCACTCTACGTGCGGTTATGAGCAGCATTTCGAGAAAAAGCCACACAATTAGGACTTTTATTAGCCCAGCTGAACTGCTAACAGGCATGTAAGCAATGTGGCAGATTTTGCGTTCCCTAGCACACCAGCATAAGGGCCCAGTTCAAACCACTCAATTTTGTCTCACCACTGTGTGAGGGCTCCGTATGTTTCATACCTACCCTGGAAGTCATCCCTAATAAGGGACCACTGCTGTGGAATTTAAATCCTAGGAGATAAAACTGCAACAGGCCTTACGTATTTGCACAAAAAGCTTCATCTTTGGATGCTGATGACAAAACAGCAACTTCAGCCACTGACCACACGTCGTACAAGCCCCAGAAGTCAGCATCTGTCATTTCAAAAGTCCAAAATGCCTTTTATGCACTTTTTCCACTTTTGGAGCAAGAGATGCCCATAGCAAATATATTATTTATGGTAATAATCAATTCTGACAAGAAATTAATTACCGACATATCCTCATAATATAAATACTGACCAGCTGTTCACATGGTTTTTGTTAGCCCAGTTCATTTATTTGTGCCAGAACAAAATATTACCGATTTTGCCTTACTTCCAAATGATAAATGGTAAAAGTGATACACGAATGTAAAACTATTAACGTTTTGTTAATACTATCCACTTAAACGCTACTTGCTTGGTAAAACACCGCACATCTTCTGGGCACATAAACCAAATACAATGTCACTAGAATATATTTCAAGATCTAAGCCTGCAGATGGCTGTTGGTCACAGTTACGGTGGACTGGTGGGAAAAAGTAAGCTGCCAGACGTTGTACCGTGAGAATATAAGGGATAAAGTAAACTGCCATTTTATGAGTAAATCCTTAGGTTTGTCACACCAATGCCATTAGCTGCATTTCTGTAAGGTAGGGATAACTTGGCCATGAAGTCTTGATTCTTAAAATTCTTAGTCACCTGCTTTTCCAGGAGTACCTTATGGACTGAACAGTGATGCAATGTCACTCGAATGGTTTAAAGCCTTATCGAGTTACATTTCTCTACATTAGCAAAGATGTACAGGCATTGATATTCCCATGTTCAAATGATCTACTTGGAAAGGAATCTCATTCAGGTTTCAAACCTTTGTCCCTGAAGTGGTTACAGGCCAACAGCTGTAGGAGGTAAGATGCTTCACTGTATATGAACATACAAGTATTTTAACGGTGCTGTTTGGGGGTGAGGCAACAAGCTACATGGACACAAGAGTTACGTTTTTGTTTTTAACCTAGTTTGCTGATACGATTTCCACTGAGATTCCATAAATTCTGCCAATATCTTGTCCCATAATCGAATACGGGAGCTGGACCAGACTTACCTGCAAAATAAGGTTAAGGTTCTGCTTAGAGTCAGTTTAATGTCAATATATAAAGAACCTTGATGAATGACAATCGCACGGGACACCAATATATTGATGTTATCTCTTTAAGGAGTTTGGAATCCATTCTATTAAATTGAAGATTTTCTTTATGCATCGCCTTTCTGCTTTGCATTTTGGCAGTCATGAGAGAGCACGAAGCAACCCAGGGGAGGTCTATTTTTCACTTTGCTAGGAGGAAAGAAAGGGATAAATCCAACATCCACTGAGAAGAAAGAAGGTTCCAGTGAGGATATGTATGGTGAAAGACAGGGAGGTTTCTCACTTTATACCCCGATTCTAAAGAGAACCTGACAATTCTACCTTAACAAGACTACTCCTTAGACGAACGACACTAAGCACCAAAAATCAGTTTCAACATAAAAAGTACAACTTTATGATGGCATCTCATGGAAAATAAACACAATTATATATATAAAGTTTGCAAGGAATGTTCACAATCCTTGTTCTTCTTCATCGGTACACAAGGAGGGTTGTATTACACAGATGGCTGCATCTTCAGATTAGAGGGAGCAACGCGTCAGAGTAGAGGGAAGAGGCTCCACATATCTGCCAAGTCTTGAACACAGCATGCAAACTGACGTTTAAAATACTCAGCCACATTTGGTTGGAGGAAAGATGCTTTAAATCGTAAAAGGTATTCACAACCACTTTCCACCAGTGAGAATGTGAACAAAACGTATCTACAGGTGAAACGTGCATTCCTGATGGCAGGTGTCCCGCTTTGATAATAAAATATATTTTATAATGTAGGAACCCAAGAAGTGTTGTGTACTGGCGATAGAGAGACAGTACTGGAACGGTCAATTTGTGCTACATTCCAACTCCCTCGGAAAAAATACTTAGAAACACACTGGAACAGAGCCCAGTAGTATGCAAACCGCACGGCTTATATTGTAAATAAATAGTAATGCTCCGAGAGCCTGAAGAACAATAAAGCCCAAGTATAACTTTTGGTACTATGTCAATAGTACGTTATGGGGGAACATGCAAATACAGTAAGCGGGCACAAAAATTCCTAAACAGATGGGACGTCCCACTGTGACGTGTGAGGAGAAAGAAGGCAAAGGCATTCCAACATTCCAGGAAGGAAATTCTCCCTTTTAAATGAACAGAAAGTCATTTACCTTTGCTCCAAATCCTCCTTACTTTCCTGCGTAAAAACAAAGTAAACAATCCCAGCTGCACAATATTTCAGAATTTAGCTTGACAATAAAAACAGCTTTTCCAGGAGTTTAACAGCTTTTGCTCTCTAGAATCATGAACACAAAAAAAACCTGTTGCAGTCTTATACACAGGGAAGTTAGAATCCATGCATGCCAAACACCAGAGGCTGGCAGGCTCACTAGCCCTAAAAACAGTCATTCGGTTTGCTGTTCAAGGATTTCTAGAAGATTAAGTGTTAATATATTTTATTTAAGTCTTATATTGCTATCCTTCCCTCCCCCCACCCTCCAAGTTGATCCTTAATCCATGCAGCGTTTTCTTTTTGAAGCAGCAAAGAGTGACGTGTTTCCTTGCAGGACTTAGCGCAGGTCCTCCTCCTCCCCTTGGATAGTTTTCTTGATACGTAGGAGCATGGTGGTAAGCCACTGGTCCAGCCTGGATATCGAGTCATACTCTTTCACCTGGAGGAGGACAAACAACACAACCAACATGGGAAACAGACCAGAATGATAAGAAACCAATCAGAAAAATGAATTTAAGGAGTTGCCAGTCATCTCCAAATATAAAAACATCTGCAACCAACATTAACTTTGTACAAACTCCGAAGTAGCCAGTAGATGCATGCAGCACAGAATCAAACCACTTATGCCCTCATTATGAGTCTGGTGGTCCAAGGACCGCCAGACTTGGGGTGGCCAATGCGGTGGTCCGGCCTCCACATTATGACCGTGGCAAACGCGCCACAGTCGGACCGACGGCACACCACTTTTTCGCCGGCTGATGGCCTGGCAGTGCTGGAGGTCTTTATCTGCCAGGGCAGCACTGCCCTAGGGATTATGAGTCCCCTCTTTGCCGGCTTTTACATCGCAGTTGCATCGCCATGTAAAAGCTGGTGGAGACAGGGTGCCGTGGGCCCCAGCGCGCTTTTCACTGTCTGCTTAGAAAAGCACGACGGGTGCTGTTGCACCCTGCACCCTGCACCCTGCACACCACAACTGCTGAAATATAACTAGACACTTAAAAGATCTCCAAAGAAGGTCACAGCTTTGCTTCACAATAAGACTGACTACGCCTTCTAACCTCCCATGGTCAGTAAACTGGGTAACATGGAATTGGGCACTTGCAACACCCAATCCCAGTCTTCAAATCAAAAACTGGATTAAATTCTGCTTCTGGTCATTGCATCGTAACAAGGAAGTAACATTAGTTTTTATGTGCTATGGAAGTGAAGATTCTGCTTTGACCTCAGTGCACTCCTGTCTCCTAGTAAAGTAGAGAATGAAGACTAGCGGAGGAAATAGTAATCTGGTTTAAACACGAAAAAGGGAACTAGGAAATGAAGTTTAGAAAAGGGAGACAATTTGACCTAGCTGTGGTAAATGTCCTACGTTCTTACTTCTCTAGAAATAAATGGCAGTTTTTAATTTAAATTTTCCGCTACTTCAAACTCTCCTCCAAAGAGGACTTGGATACCAGAAGGTAACTTAATACCATAGCTTTGTCATGAGTGATTTCACAGGCTGAATGTGGCCATTAATCTCGTAGTTCCCATAGAGAACAGAGGGTAACTCCACTGGATTGTTCCAAGAGAGACCAGAAAATGTAGCTTACACCCATAAAGGTTTAAAACATACAAATACTGCATTTATCAACATGTTGAAATTCAGGAGGGTGGTTCATACCCTTACCAAGAGCATCAGAAACAGGATCCTATCGGAGCATTATGCATCACGCTTAAAATTAACAAATTCCTTATTTTTCAATGTAAAGCTATGATCTTCACAAAAAACCTAAGAAATAAAAGGAATCAAAAGGATATATATATATATATATATATATATATATATATATATATATATATATATATATATCACCTAGAGGCGGTCACCACTAGGAAGTTATAGTTAGGACCATGTTTCCATAGAAAAAGCGTTTTTTGACTTGCCTAAATCTGTGGCACCTTTTGACAAATATTCATAAAAAATGCCAAAAAAAGTACCCCGGTGATTCTTGTTGCGCATGGAAAGTTTTGGGGTGATCCATCAAGCGGGGACCATGAAAAAGGGGGTGGGAGGGTTAAAAAAGTTGCATTTCCAATGTTAATTTACATAGGAACTTTAGACACAAGTACAGTCTGAACCACTGGACGGAATTACACCAAATTTGGCAGGAAGCTAGCTTTCGGTACCCAGGTCACACCTTTGTTTATTTGATGTAAATCCATTCAGTAGCTTTTGAGATATAAAAGGGAAATTCAATTTTAATATGTCTGGCCACAACAATTCTCTAGAATCATGACACAAGAGAATAAGCTTATTTTGAAAAAAATATTGCTGCAGTCTTATACACAGGAAAGTTAGAATCCGTGCATGCCAAACACCGGAGGCTGGCAGGCTCACCAGCCCTAAACACAGTCTTATTCGGTTTGCTGTTCAAGGATTTCTAGAAGATTATATGTTAATATATTTTATTTAAGTCTTATATAGCTATCCGACCCTCCCCCAGCCCTCCAAGTTGATTCTTAATCCATGCAGCATTTTCTTTTATGAAGCAGCAAAAAGTGATGTGGCACCTCCTCAGGGCAAAATGCTTTGTATGTGTGGGGGAGGACTGTCGGCCTTCCCCACAGCCCTGGGGACCACCACCTCCACGTGGGGCGATACATAAAATATGTGCAGGAGGGCCGCCGGGCCGTGGGGACCACCACCTCCCCGGGCATGTTAAATTCAATGCAGGGAGGGCCGCGCACCTGCTCACTGGGGACCATTAACTCCCTGGGGCAAAACAGACTGTTGGAGGGGAGTCGCGCAGCCCCCCTTGTGGCGCCACTGATGGCCCTGGGAACCACCACTCCCCAGGGCCGGTTACTGCTATGTCCCAGGGTGCCCACCCCTGGGACATAGCTGTTTGTTTTTGCTTGGTGGGAAGTGACTGCTCCCAACAAGCAAAAGCAAACATAACTCCGCTTTCTGATAGCGGGACCTGTCAAACAGGTCCCGCTGTCAGAAAGCGGAGTTTTCATTGGTCTTCCCTGCATTCAGATATGGGTGCAGGGAAGAAAGTTGAAAACATTGCTCCAACAAGCAGGGAGCTGCTATTAAAAGCAGCTCCTTGCTTGCTGGAGCAATGCTGGCTCACGCAGAAGGCGGAGCAAGCTGGGACCACGAGGGAGGCCTTGAGGGGAAGGAGGCCGCGCAGCCCCCCTCCCCTAGCCTTTTTCAGGCCCTCGGAACCCCATTCCCCAGGGCAATTTATTTAAAATAAAGAGGAGGTAGGATGTGTGGACAGCCCCAAAACTTGTTAGGCCCTGGGGACCCCATCCCCAGGGGCTTGACCAAACAAAGGGAAGGAACCCCCCCCCCCACCAAAACCGTTATTGGACCCCAGGGCTCTTATTACATGAAGGTTGGTGCCCACACACGGGATCCACTATGCATTTGTTGGGGACCGCGGGAGTAACCTTGCGGCCCCAGCCAGCCTATCACATGCATCAGAAGCCCGAACCGCTCCCTGCTCCCTCTGGGCAGGAGCAATATTTTGATCTATTTCAATGTGGGTAGTCGGCTCCATGCTGGTGGAAGCATTTTCAAAGCTTCCATTGGCTAGAAGCAGACTTTTTGTAAGCTCCTGCATGACAGGAGATTCAAACCTTCACCTGACAAGCGGGGGTAAAAACTGGTTCCCCTGCTTGTGCAGACAGGGAAACCACCATTTCCTGGGGGTGGGCTCCCTGGAACATATATAACATAGATAGTCAGTCCTGGAGGATGGGGTGACTGAGGCATTAATGAAAAAAACATTGTGCCCCATGGTATGGGGATCCCCAGGGGTGAAAAAACCAAGCTGCCTTCTTTTTAAAATAATGTTGCAGCGGATCAGAGGATAGAATTAAGAAAAAAAAAAAGTTATGGGCCTCAGACAGTGTTCTTTTGGGACCCCACCACCAGCCCTAGAGGGTCAGTATATGTCAACACTGTCACTTTGTCTTTTTTGTTTTTTTCAGGGCTGGGTCATGAGTCCTAAGATGACTGCCACCACTTCTTGGTTGACATGGCGGCAGCCAATTCAATCCTAGCTTGAGATATGTTGGGATCTGCAGAGACTCCACGTCCCTAGATATACAAACGTTTTGAGCATTAATTGCGGATTTACACCAAAACATAAAATGCACTGTTTTGGGACCAAGATCTAGCTTCCTGCTAAATTTGGTGTAAATCCATTCAGAGGTTCAGACTGCATCTGTGCCTAAAGTTCTTTTGAAAAAATGAATGGGGTAAACCTTTTTTGGGACCCCCCCCCCCTTTATTTGGGCAACCACTTGCCGGATCACCCGGAAACTTTCAATGCACAAACTGGTCAAAAAGCAGCACTTTTCTGTAAAGGTTCGTGGTGATTCGTCAAAAAGCAGCAAAGTTATAGCAACACAAAAAAATAATTTTCTTATGGAAACGCAGTCCTAACAATAACTGCCCAGTGGTGAACACCACTGGGTAATATATATGGAAAATGTCACTTGCCCAGTGTACATCTGTTCGTGGCATGTAGTGCTGCAGATTCACATGCTATGCATATCCATTCCGACATGTAGTGTTGGGTTCGGAGTGTTGCAAGTTGTTTTTCCTCGAAGAAGTCTTTCGGAGTCACGGGATCGAGTGACTTCTCTCGGTTCCACTGCGCATGGACATTGACTCCCTTGTTAGATTGTTTTCCCGCAGAGGGTGAAGAAAGGAGTGTTAGAGCATAGAAGAGAAAAGAGATGTCCATGCAAATGTAAATGTATATACATATGTACAAATGTTATTAACTTAAACAACGACAGGCTTCCCGAGGAGGAAGGGGGGTGCATGTGAATCTGCAATACTACATGCCACGAACAGATGGACACTGGATAAGTGACATTTTCCGTTCAATGGCATGTGTAGCTGCAGATACATATGCTATGCATAGACTACAAAGCAGTTAGTCCTCCCAAAAAGCGGTGGCTAGCCTGTAGGAGTTGAAGTTGTTTGAAATAATGTTCTTAGGACAGCTTGTCCTACAGTGGCTTGCTGTTGTGAGAAAACATCAACACAGTAGTGTTTAGTAAATGTATGAGGTGTTGACTATGTAGCTGCTTTACATATATCAACCATTAGTATGTTTCCTAAAAAAAAGCCATTGTTGCACCTTTCTTTCTTGTAGAATGTGCTTTAGGAGTGATTAAAAGTTGTCTTTTTGCTTTCACATAACATGTTTGTATACATCTAACAATTCATCTTGCTAAACCTTGTTTTGCTATAGGATTGCCTGTATGTGGTTGTTGGAAGGCAACAAAAAGTTGTTTTGTTTTCCTAAACTGTTTAGTTCTGTTTATGTAGTACATAAGAGCTCTTTTGAGATCTAGGGTATGAAGAGCTCTTTCTGCCACAGAATCTGGCTGTAGAAAGAAGACTGGCAATTCCACTGTTTGATTGATGTGAAAAGGAAACACTACTTTTGTTAGAAAGTTTGGATTTGTTCTTAGTACAACCTTATGTTTGTGTACTTGGAAAAAAGGTTCTTCAAGAGTGAATGCTTGTATTTCACTAACTCGTCTTAAAAGAAGTAATAGCCACAAGGAAGGCAACCTTCCATGTTAGAAATTGATTTTGGGAAGAGTGCATGGGTTCAAAAGGTGGTCCCATAAGTCTTGTAAGTACAATATTTAAATTCCCTGATGGAACTGGTGGTGTTCTGGGTGGAATGATGCATTTTAATACTTCCACGAGGGCTTTAATAACAGGAACTCTGAATAAAGAAGTATGATGAATAGTTTGTAAGTATGCAGATATTGCAGTAAGGTGTATTTTTATGGAGGAAAAAGCCAAATTAGATTTTTGTAAATGAAGTAAGTAACATACAATATCTTGTATAGATGCTGTAAGTGGATCTATAGTTTTAGATTGACAATAGTAGACAAATCGTTTCCACTTGTTTGCGAAGCACTGTCTAGTAGTGGGTTTTCTTGCTTGTTTAGTGACTTCCATACATTCAGATGGAAGTTTTAAGTATCCAAATTCTAAGACTTCAGGAGCCAGATCGCTAGATTGAGAGCATTGGATGCCTGATTTGACTTTTGTTTTGTGTTAACAAATCTGGTCTGTTTGGGAGTTTGGAGTGAGGTACTACAGATAGGTCTAGTAGTGTTGTGTACCAAGGCTGACGTGCCCATGTTGGTGCTATGAGTATCATGTTGACCAACCTGCAACTTGTTGACCAGAAATGGAAGGAGTGGGGGAGGGGGAAAAGCCCTGACCAATTGATCCATAGAGCATTGCCCCTGGATAGGAGATGTGGGAGTCTGGATGCAAAGTTTTGGCATTTTGTGTTTTTGCTTGTTGCAAATAGATCTATGTCTGGTGTTCCCCGCCTTTGAAAGTACTTTTGAAGTACTTGGGGGTGAATCTCCCATTCGTGTGTTTGTTGGTGATTTCTGCTGAGGACATCTGCCAACTGATTGTCTATCCCAGGAATGTACTGTTCTATTAGGTAAATATGATTGTGAATTGCCCAATTCCAAATTGTTTGGGCTAGAAGGGACAGCTGAGATGAATGTGTCCCTCCCCGCTTGTTGAGATAATACATGGTTGTCATATTGTCTGTCTTTATAAGAACATTCTTCTGCTTGAGAAGAGGCTGAAATGCTTTCAAGGAATACAGCTAATAATTCTAAGTGGTTTATGTGTAGCTGTTTCTGTTTGACATCCCATTGCCCTTGAATGGTGTGATTGTTTAGGTGAGCTCCCCAACCAATCATTGATGCATCTGTTGTGATCATGGTCTGAGGCACAGGGTCTTGAAACGACTGCCCCATCATTAAATTGCTGCGATTCCACCATTGAAGGGACATATGTGTTTGGCGGTCCATCAACATAAGATCTTGAAGTTGACCGTGTGCCTGTGACCATTGTTGTGCAAGGCACTATTGTAGGGGCCTCATGTTTAATCTTGCATGTGGGACTATTGCTATGCAAGATGCCATCATTCCTAAGATCTTCATGATAAATCCTACAGTGTATTGTTGATTTGGATGCATAAGTGGAATTATAATTTTGGAAAGCTTGTATCCTTTGTGTATTTGGATACGCTAGAGCTAGTTGAGTATTTAGGATAGCACCTAAATACGGTTGTACTTGTGCTGGTTGAAGGTGTGGCTTCTGGTAGTTTATAGAAAATCCTAGTGTGTGCAGAGTTTCTATCACGTAACGTATATGTTTTTGGCATTGCGTACGATTGTTTGATTTTATTAGCCAATCGTCTAGATATGGAAAGACATGGATGTGTTGTCTTCTTAAGTATGCTGCTACTACCGCTAGACACTTTGTGAACACCCTTGGAGCTGTTGTTATGCTGAAAGGTAACACTTTGAACTGGTAGTGTTTTCCTTGTATGACAAACCTGAGGTATTTTCTGTGAGATGGGTATGTGGAAATTTGCATCTTTGAGGTCTAGGGCAGTCATAAAATCTTGTTTTTGTAGCAGTGGAATAACATCTTGCAGAGTTACCATGTGAAAATGTTCTGATAAGATGTAAAAATTGAGGGGCCTGATGTCTAATATTGGCCTGAGGGTGCCATCTTTTTGGGGAATTAGGAAGTATAGTGAGTATATTCCTGTTCCTTGTTGAGACTGTGGAACTAATTCTATTGCTTGCTTTAACATTAGAGATTGTACTTCTTGTTGTAACAGAACTGCATGTTCGGGGGACAACTTGTGATATCATGGTGGAATGTTTGGAGGGGTGGATATTAATTCTAGGCAATAGCCATTGCGGATAATTGATAATACCCAGTTGTCTGTGGTGATATAGAGTGGAATTCCGGTAATCTTCCCCCCCACAGGAGATGTGTGGAGTGGAAGGGAGGGAAGGAAGTCACTGCTTTGGTTGTGATGTTGGTTGTTTAGAGGTTTGGAATTTACCTCTATTTCTAAAGTATTGACCTCTGTATGTTCCTCTAAACCCAACTCGTTGGTACTGGGTTTGATATGGTTGCTTTGTTTGTGAGGTAGCAGCCTCGGAGGATTGTGCTCTAAAACCTCCTCGAAACTGAGGCTTACGAAATGACCCCCTATATGGTGTAGTGTACAGAGCACCTATTGCCTTTGCTGTATCAGTCTTTTCGTAATTTCGTAGGTTTTATGGCTTTCTCTTAATTTCTTAGAAAGTCCTTGCTCCTCTGTATATGATGTCTTTTTCGGTTTTGAAGTCTGTTGTTTGTTGGGTACCGAAAATGTTGTGGAAGGTCTCGGCTCCGAAGCTGCCTTTCGAATTTTCGACTCCAAAACTTTGTGTTTCCCGCTGGAGTCCGAAATGGAGCCCTTTATAGTTTTACTCGACTCCGAAGTAGTCGGAGGAGTGGCCTTTTTCGGCACCGAACCCAGAGGTCGGTCAGCGACAGCCTTTTCTCAGGCCGATCCATGGCCTTCTGGCAGTGGTGTACCCAAGGCCTTAGGATGTTTCTTGTGTGGGGGTGCAGGGGCAGACATACTCACATGCTGGCCAGCTGTGATGGGTCTGTTGTCTTCTGATTCCTGTTCGGAGTCTGTGTCTAGGATAGAGACTGCTGTCTGCACCTGCTCTTCTTCGGTGACATTGAGATGTTCACTGCTCTTCGACGCCATTTCAAGTCTTCGTGCTCTTCGATCTCTAAGAGTCTTTTTTGATCGAAACGGTCGACAGGCCTCACAGTTTTCCTCCCAATGGTCTGGACAAAGGCACAAGTTGCAAACCAAATGCTGGGTTGTATATGGGTACTTGGCGTGGCACCGAGGGAAGAATCGGAATGGAGTCCCATCCATCAGGCTCTCCCTGCGGAAGGCCCGGATAGGCCCGAGTTGGGTGCACGCACCCCGAAGGGCAAACAGTGATTTTCCGATGGTACTACTGGTTCGATGCTAGATAGAGAATGCGATCGAGACAATACCGATGAAAGGAAAGGTTTTCTAAAGTTTTTCAAATCGAAATCTCGGAGCGGAAAGAAAACAATCTAACAATGGAGTCGATGCCCATGCGCAAGCTCCGAAAGACTTCTTCGAAGAAAAACAACTTGTAACACTCCGAGCCCAACATCATATGTCGCAATGGATATGCATAGCATGTGTATCTGTAGCTGTATGTGTAGCTGTATCTGCAGCTACACATGCCATTGAACACACACACACACACACACATATATATATATATATATATATATATATATATATATATATGTATATAATCATAATATCTTGTACTCCATTGCAGAAGTCTTGCTGACCGTCACGATCACTGAATATCTCTATCGCCGTGGGAAATTCTGGATCTTATTTACACGAGAAATCTCTTGTTCTAACAGCAGTGCCAACTGTTAAAACAACTCATGTGATTATGAAATGAGGCATTTTCTTTTATTTTACCTGATTGCCTGATTAACCTGAAAACTATATATATATATATATTATATATACACACAATGGAGTACAAGATATTATGATTATACAACCACGTTTGTACTCCATGTTTCAAAGAATTGGTAGTCCTTTGTCATGTAGAAAGCACTTCTCCGGAGGTCTGCTTATAGGAAAGATGCTTATTGCTATTGATAAATATATTTGTTCCATCAAAATGTTAATGTTCATCGCCTTGTGATAAACAGATGCTCAATTTGCCTTGTGCTGATAAATGGACTGTGGTATCTCTAATTGTGCAGAGTGTTTCATTTTTAAAAAACAAAGTTGTAACTGAACAGTATTTATGTGCAAGACTAATGTAAATATTTCCTTAAAGCCTGAAAGGAATTTTTTGGGCCTTCTATTTATCACTCCACCAACTGGTCCCACAAGGCAAACATATTACTCTTCTGAAGCAGGATACAAAAAAAAAAAAAAAAAATCAAACAACTCAAGCATAAAAGATGTTCCTACTTCAAGAATGAATGTACAGTAGGGTGACAAGGAATTTATGTTGGGTGTGTGTGTGTGCATGTGTTTTGGATGAGGATAGCATTTCTTTGCATCTTGTGGTTCAGACAGATACAGTTATTTTAGTATTTAAAGGGACGTGTGTACTTGTTTCCTCAGTTATGAGGGGCTAAGTGACAAGGAAATGTGTAGATCAATAAACTTCCTTAATGAAAAAAAGAAATTTTAACAGTTTGAAAAACAGATTTAAGAGACATGGAGGTTGAGGCATTACTTGTTTGATCCTTTTCTTATTGCCACATGTTCAACTTATTCAACAGACATGACGCTAATTACTAAGAACTGTTCATTTGGGCTAGGTAGAAAGCAGACTGATTGGAGGCATACCTTGTTAGAGCAACAGGTGCCTTACTCTACAGTATTGCCTATTATAATTGGTGAGCAAGAAGAGACTGAACTGGGAATTTTAATCTTTCTTTTGACCATAGACTGGATAGCAAGACTAAAGGTTTATATACTTGGGCGCTAGACAGAGCCTACGGTAAACAACAAGTGCAAAAATCAAATTTCCATGATAAATTGCAAATATTAAGGTATGTAATTATCCTTTCCATTCTTCTCGCTTTTATATATGGCCAAGATTGGACTATAGTACAACACTGCTTGAATCTATTATGTATGCGGAGTCTTTGAAGAACCTCCCTGTTGTAAAGGTTTACTAACAATATGTGGAGCCGTTGGCAGAAAGGATAAGATGAAGTCCCAGGCTAAAGGTAGTGCTATTTTGAGTTTCATTAGACTCTGAGTACTTTTGTATTCTAGGGGGAGCTTCGGGGGGAGGGGGCAGTCTCACACGAGAAGCATGGGGTGCAAAGTGATGGCACCTTTTACGGGAGGGATCACCTTGGGGAGGATGGTGGGTAAATCCCATAATCAAGAAACACATTTATGAGGCAACACATCTAGACTGCATAATAGTGGTAATGTTCATTGGCCTTCTATGCCTTGGCAGAGGTGGCAATGTGGTAAAACTGCTTTCTAGCTGAATCTCTTGGGAATTTGTCAATTTCAAGGGATCATAAGGTAGGTGGATCTGGGTTAAAGTGAATGTGTTAGGTGAGGTTCTGAATTTTTGCAATTATTATGGCCCGTACTAGATGATACTGAAGCTTTACAACAAATTTACAGTTTGTCATTACAGACTGAGGGTTCACTGGTAATAAGAGTCTTGATATGTCCGATAGGGACAGGAGACAAAAGAATTCAAAAACCACCAAGCTCCTCAGTATAAATGAACAAGTTACTTACCTTCGGTAACGATTTATCTGGTAAAAGGATCTTGCATTGGAGGATCTCTGGTGGGCAACCTAGCCTAAATTTTCTCAATATACATACTATTCTCCAAAATTTCAGTCAGTTTCATACTTAGATGTTTTTTCTTGTTGCACAATTGTTAAGAAGAGCATCGTTGAAATAGGAGCCAATCCTTTTTTGGATCTTTCAATAGTTTTCTTAACTTTAATTTTAGATCTAAAGGGCAAGGCCAAAATGGCAATTTGACAGGGTGCTGCTCACACACATCTGGGTGGAGGATACTAAACAATCTATTTGGGAATTTTTCCCAATAAATATTAATACTGCTCCACTTTTTACAGTCTGAGAAGCTTTTTAAGCCGCATTTAGGAGGCAGGTTATCTCTTATAAAGCCAAACTAAGATGGGATAGGGCAGATAGGATCCAGGAGCTTCAGGCAGCGTTAGAGGATTCCTGTAGCCACACATGGAATCGATGGGGAGCCCACCTCTTTCATTAAATCATCAGGCTCTTCAAGATCAGG
Source organism: Pleurodeles waltl (assembly GCF_031143425.1). Classification (NCBI taxonomy): domain Eukaryota; kingdom Metazoa; phylum Chordata; class Amphibia; order Caudata; family Salamandridae; genus Pleurodeles; species Pleurodeles waltl. The sequence continues at coordinate 555,707,894 of NC_090448.1, forward strand.
TATCCAAGGCAAAGCAAGAGCTAAGGGATTGTTTTTCCGTAGTGGAAATTGCGGGTGGCAGGGCTTACCAGCAGAAGATTTATGAAGAGAGACAACAGATGGGAAAATGTTTGGCTTGCTGAGCTAAGACTCAGAGAAAAACAACTGATTAATAAAATTAGAAATCCGGCAACAGGCACACTGGAGACGGAAAACACAGAAATAGCAGAGGCCTTTTTTTAAACATTATAGTTCTATTTATGAGGAAGCAGAGCCGGTTTCAGAATACGATTTAGACCAGTATTTTAATGGGCCGCAGCTTCTGCAAGTTTTAGATACTCAAAAAGCTTGCCTAAATAGTGAAAGAGTCCTGGGATATTGCCAAAGGCTTAAACAGTATGGTCAACGTCAAGGCTAGCGGAGGGGATAAAATCCCTACAGAAGTGTAAAAAAACTTTTAAAGGAACTTCTCCCATATCTTTTTTTTCTTTTTACGAGAAAGAAAGTGGGAGTTGCAATACCCAAAAATTTCAAAGAATCAGTTGTGGTTAGCTTTATAAAGAAAGGTAAGGATCCCACAAATCCCAATTCATACCGTCCCATAAGTCTACTGAATACGGACTACACATTATTTATGAAAATATCGGCAGATAAACTTGCCTCATGCGCACAATCTTTGATCCATTTGGATCAAAATGGTTTTCTGCCTGGAAGGTCGATGGCAACTAGTACCTATCAATTGATGTAGGCCCTCGATTATTTTTCTGTAAATAAAGAATAAGCAGTTTTTCTTATGATGGACGCGGAATAGGCACTTAACCTGGTTAATTGGTCAGCCCTTTTTCTTTTTTGATTTCTTTTGGGTCGGTTCGGCATCCCACCCATCTGTTATCAACATGATTAAGCAGCTTTATCAGGTGGCGAGGCTAAGATTATTATCAATATCCAGGAGGCAGGGGTAGTGAAGAGCCAACGCAGCACCCGTCAGGGTTGCCCTCTTTCACAGCTTCTTTTTCCTTTTTTTTTTTTTTTTTTTTTTTTTTTTTTTAAACTAGAGCCCTTGGCCTCCAGGATTTATTTTAATCAAACCATTTTACCACCATTTGAGGGGATGGATAATATTAAGCCATATGCCAATGACATGGTTTTATATTTATGGGCTGACAGTTCTAATATATTGAATGCCATGAATGAAATCAACCATTTTACGCAAATAAGTGGCTATAAAGTTAAGCAGGCAAGACTGAACTTTTATTGTTTAATTCACCTCGTTCTGCGCTTTCTCTTGTCTCACAGCATCCCATAAGGTATTTAGGAATGTTTGTGACAAATGATTTTCCACATTTATTTCCCTTAAATTATGGGGCAACTCTTGTCAAAACAAAAGAGTTATTGAAAAGGTGGGCTTTACTGCCCCTCTCCCTGGTAGGCAGAGTCACATAGATTAAAATGTATACCCTCCCCGTGTTTCTATTTCTCTTTTCAAATCTTCCTTTAAAAATACTGACAGCATACTTTAAAGAACTTGACACTATAATTAGAAGATTTGTCTGGACGAAGAAACAGTCCCGGGTTAGAATGTCGATATTACAACTGGACACTATGCAAGGAGGCCTTGCCGTATTTCAGAACATATTATCAAGTTGCCTTACTAGATCTTGTGGTTCAGTTATTAGCAGATACCTCAGTCTGTGACAATTTCCTATTAGATCGCATGATGGGAAAAAGTTAGGTTACGAACCACAAAACTCCCCAAGAAAACGCAGTATAAGAACCTGCAGTTTTTTTCTTCTCGTGTACAGAATTTTTTTAAAATCTTGGGTAAACATGCATCTACACCGCTGCTGGACTGTGAAGTCTGGAGGATGGTTCTATCTAAAAAGATGGCTCAGTCATGGCAAGCTTTAGGCTTTCTACAATTAGAGTATTTTTATAATGGGCCAAACTTGTTTACATGGAAATTATTAATCCAACAACTCAACAATCAGGATTCGTTTTTATGGTGTAGATTTATTCAGATAATTAGTGTTTTAAAAAGAATTATGTTGTAATGAAGGAGGAGATGTGATACATGGTTTCTTGTTTATATGAAACAAGGTTGGGGGAAGTAGGTAATTGGTATCAGTTGCTGCACCAACAGAGTAGTAAGGTCACACTTTCTGATCTTTTGCTCAAGGTCTATCACTTAACTAATTGTATGTATAATATCAAAGAGTGGCAGGTCCTCTCCGAGACAGGTTAGCGATCTCTTCGAGCAGCCCACGCAGATACTGCAGTGGCAGGTCTGAGACATGATTACAGAGCTACTTATGTGGGTGGCACAACCAGTGCTGCAGGCCCACTAGTAGCATTTGATGTACAGGCCCTGGGCACCTGTATTGCACTGTACTAGGGACTTACTAATAAATCAAATATGTCAATCATGGGTAAACCAATTACATACACATTTTGTAAAGGAGCACTTGCACTTTAGCACTGGTTAGCAGTGGTAAAGTGCCCAGAATAACAAAAACAGCAAAGTCCGAGTCCAGAACACATCAACAACCTGGGAAACAGAGGCAAAAAGTTAAGGGAGCCCGCACCAAGGATGAAAAGTCTAACACGTGTCTCCCCCAGCTGAAAGGGGAGAGCAACTACCCAACCTCATGGGAGTTCTCATCACTAAGGCGGAAGAACCTGGACAGACCATCAGCATTGGCGTGCTCTGTTCCAAGACGGTGTTCCACCGTAAAGTCCATCCCCTGTAGGGAAATGGACCACCTCAACAGTTTTGGATTCTCACCCCTCATCTGCATTAACCATCTGAGGGACCTGTGGTTGGTCTGAACCCAGAAGTGAGTCCCAAACAAGTAGGGTCTTAGCTTCTTCAGCGCCCAGACCACAGCAAACGCTTCACGTTCTATGGCACTCCACCTACGTTCCCTGGGAAGTAGCCTCCTGCTAATGAAGGCTACGGGTTGATCTAGGCCCTCTTCATTAAGCTATGAGAGCACTACTCCAATACCATGCTCTGAGGCGTCAGCACAACAAACTCCTTGGAGTAGTCAGGTGCCTTCAGCACAGATGCTATGCACATGGCAGCCTTCGGGGCATTAAAAGCGTTCTGGCAAGCCTCTGTCCAGATCACTTTCCTGGGTCGCTTCTTCGAAGTCAACTCAGTCAAGGGGGTAACAATTGTACCATACCCCTTGACGAACCTCCTGTAGTATCATGTGAGACCTGAGGAGGCTCTCACTTCAGTCTGGGTCTTGGGGGGCTCCCAAGCCAGAATTGTATCAATCTTTGGCTGTAGGGGTACCACCTGGCCACTCCTCACCTGGTGTCCCAAGTACACCACAGAACCCTGCCCTATCTAGCACTTGCTTGCCTTAATAGTGAGGCCTGCCTTCTGCAGGGCCTCTAACACTCTCCAGAAGTGTTACAGGTGGTCCTCCCATGTGGAGCTAAACACAGCAATGTCAACCAAGTAGGCGGCACTGAACTCATCCAGCCCAGCCAACACCTGGTTGACCAACCTCTGAAAGGTGGCAGAGGCATTCTTCATCCCAAACTGCTTGACTTTAAATTGAAAGTGTCCATCTGGGATAGAGAATGACGACCTCTCCTTGGCCCCCTTAGTTAAGGCAATCTGCCAGTACCCAGATGTTAAGTCAAACATACTGAGGTACTTGGCTGCTCCTAACTGGTCAATGAGCTCATCAACTCAGGGGATGGGGTGTACATCAGTCTTGCTGACCGCATTGAGTCCCCAGTAGTCCACACAGAAACCGAGATCGGAGTGGCACCAGGTGCAGCAGCCTTTGGGACCAATACCACTGGGCTGGCCCAAGGACTGCTGGAGTGCTCATTAACCCCTAGGGTAAGCATTTTGGATACTTCATCCTTAATGCATGCTCTGACCCTGTCAGTCACCCTGTAAACCTTTTGTTTAATGGGTGTACTGTCTCCAGTGTCCACATCATGTGTGCACAAGTGTGACACTCCTGGGATCAGGGAAAACAGCGAGGGGAACTGTCCCAACAGGTGGAGACAGTCACTCTGCTGCACTTCAGTCGGGGGGTGGGGAGGAGCACCCCCTCCACAGACCCATCTTTTACTCCTGCAGGCAGGAGGTCAGGAAGAGGCTCACTCTCCTCCTCCACCACATCATCTGTCACAAGGAGCATGGACAGTTCAGTCCACTCAAAGTGAGGTTTAAGGCAGTTGACATGCATGACTCTTAAAGGGTTCCTTGGAGACTGCAAGTCCACCAGGTAGGTGACTTCACTCTTGCGCTCCACCACTTCAAATGGCCCAGTCCAGCTATCCTGGACCGCCCTAGGCTCCACTGGCACCATCACCCACACTTTTTGACCAGGTTGAAACTAGACCAGAGTGTCATTTCGGTCGTACCACCGTTTCATGTCCTCCTGGATTGCTTCTAGTTTCTCCTGTGCGAGACGCCTGAAGCGTGCAGTCTGGTTTCTCAAAGCCAGCATGTAGCTAAACACATCCTGGTGGGGTTTACTAGGAGCTTTCTGCAAAACCTCCTTCACCAGATTCAAAGGTCCCCTCACCGGGTGGCCATGGTTTAGCTCAAAGGGACTAAACCCAAGTCCCTTTTGAGGCACCTCCCTGTAAGCGAATAGAAGGCATTACAAGAGGACGTCCCACTTCCACCTCAAGGGCTCTGACAGGCCCTGAATCATGCCTTTCAAGCCGCGGTTGGATCTCTCAACCAGACCATTACTTTGGGGGAGGTAAGGTATGGTGATCTTTTAGGTCACCCCGCACACTTTCCACAGAGACTTCATACATGTGGATATGAAGTTGGTACCCCTATCAGATACCACTTCCTTGGGGAACCCCATGCGGGTAAAAACCCCCATCAGTGCACTACCCACTACAGGGGAAGTGACTGACCTCAGAGGAATGGCTTCTGGGTACCGGGTGGCATGGTCCACCAAGACCAGGATGAACCTGTTGCCCAAGGCTGTCTTAGGGTCCAGAGGCCCCACAATGTCAATACCTACCCTCTCAAAGGCAGTACTAACCACAGGTAAAGGTTGGAGGGGAGCCTTACATTTCCCCCCACTCTTGCCAGACAAGTTGGGCAAGACCTTCAGTGTGCAGCAGAATGCTTGTGCATCTGGGACCAATAGAAGTGGGAGACAAGCCTCTTATAAGTCTTGTCCTGCCCCAGATGTCCTGCCAAAGGTACATCATGAACCAACCCCAGGAGGAAGGTCCTGAAGCAATGGGGTACCACCGGCATACAAGCTGACCCAGGCACAGGAACCTTAGGCTCACTATACAGAAGGCCATCCTCCCAATAGATCAGGTAAGTACTGGGCTCCTCGCCAGCCGCCTGGGTTGCAGCGTGCTGCCGCAGTCCCTCTAGAGCAGGGGAAGTTTTCTGTGCTTCACAGAATGCCTACCTGGTGGGTCCCCCTTCCTGCTGCCACTGCAACAGTTCAGCCACCTGTTCCCCTGTAGGCTCCCGGGCGTCACCCTCAGGCTCCGCTACCTCCCGGACCATGGGAACTTCTGGGGTCGGTTTCCCGCGCCCCCTGCCCTTCCTCTTCTTGGCGGTCCCCTAGGCCACTGTTTCAGGCTCCAGGGGCTCTCGACTACCCTGACGGGCTGCCAGTGACCAGGTGGATACACATACCCACCCAGGCAGACCTAACATCTCCAAGTGAGACCTGTGTTCCACCTCCTTCCAAGGAGAATCCTCCAGGTCACTGCCACAGCTACCTTCAAGGAACCTGAGACACCTCCCCCCCCCTCCCCCCCACCAATTCAAAGGGAACCTGCGCCACACTGCACAGGCGCTCTGAGCTGTTCACTGCAACTACTTGGTGAAGTACCCAGGGATCAATCTGCTCTTCAGACACCAGCTGACTCCTCACTGTAGTCACACTGGCTCCTGAGTCTCTCAAAGCCTCCACCCTCTCTCCATTGATGGCCACCCACTGCCTGTACTTCATAGTGTTCTCAGGCGCGCGGGTTCTCTGGACCATCTCACTGTCCCCTAGTGAGACAAGGATCATCTCAGCTGGCTCCCACCCACCTGGAACCAACTCCCCCCCAAGCGCTACACTGGCCAAACCCTGGGACGGCACACCAGTGGGTGCCGGTGTACTTTTGGGGCATTTGGGGTCCCCCCTCACATAACCCACCTGGTCACATGCATAGCACTTACGTGGGGAACCACCTGCCACTGGCTTCCCTTTGGAGAACCAAGGCTTCTCACTGGGGGGGGTTGGGAATCCAACCATGTTTGGGATTCCTTCTTCTTGTAGGACCTAAACTTATCCTTGTACAGCTCAGGGGTGAGACCACACCTTGTGAGTAGGGCATCCTTCATGATAGTGTAGGTGAGATTCTGAGCATCCCCTAAGGCTGTCAGTGTATCCCTCCCCTCTATCTCAAAGTGCTTCCACAGACCTGCCCCCGCAATGAGCTTCAGGGACCAGATTCCTATTGAGAGCAGACTCATACCCCTTAAACCACAAGTATTTGTCGTCCTCCTTTTTATAATCCTTTACAAGATCTTTAGGAATGGCCACCCTCCTCTCAGGCTGCACAGTGATGGCTGCTACCATCCCTACTAGACTGGCTTCTTTGATCCAGCTCCCTCAAGCTGAGCTCATGAGCCAACAACAACCTTTTCTCTTCAATGTCCATCCTCATTTTCTCCAACTCCCTCTGGTGCTCCCTCTCTGCCTGTCTGTCCTGCAATTCTTCAGGGGTCCGACCCTTAGATGAGACACTGCTACCTGCCCAAGAGACCCTACCTGGACATAACAGGCCCACCCACAATACCACTGTGTATGGAATGCTCTTCCTCCTCCTCCTCTGTGTGCCCTTCAGTGCTCTTGGCTGACACTCAAGCCCTCAGAGCTTTTTGTAGCTCCTCCTTCTTGAATGAGCTCTTAATGGGACAGTCAAAACCTTTACAGACACGCTTTAAATGAGCCTTGGTATAGCTATCCAATTTCTCTAGGTCAAAAGCCGCTCCAACTGATCCATCTCCAGATTGAGACATGATGAAAAGTCAACAAAAGTGCAAAGTTCCAAGAGGCAGAGAACAAGTTTCCAAATGAAGTTCAGAAGTCAATCAAAGATTACCACAAAAATGGATGTAGTGAAAAATCCAAGCAAAAGAGAAAAATCAAAAATCACAAGACAAACGGTATGTGGTCACGTAGTGGTCTGTACTCAAAACAGTAGTGTACACTTAATCACTGTATGTCAAGTACAAATACAAGTCCAAGCCCAACCGCTGATCACCAATGTTAGAAATAGGGTCTTTGGTTGGCAGTCAGGTTACCCCTTGTCCAAGCAAGGACCCTTACCCTAGTCAGGGTAAAAGAGAAACACCCTCAGCTAACCCCAGCTTGCCCCCTTGGTAGCTTGGCACGAGTAGTAGGCTTAACATCAGAGTGCTAGGTGTCAAGTATTTGTACCAACACACACAGTAACTTAATAAAAACACAACAAAATGACAACACAGGTTTAGAAAAATAGGAAATATGTATCTACACAAATACAAGACAAAAACGACAAAAATCCACAATACACAAGTCAAGTTATCAATTAAAAAGCAAAAAGAGTCTTCATGTAGTTTTAAACACACACTAACACTGTTAGCGTGAAAATGTACCATGGGTGCGTCAAAAATAAGCCCGCAGGGGCGAGTGTGCGTCAAAAAGGGCTCGTGATGCGTCGATTTCACTCACTCACGAGACCTTGCATCGTTTCCCCTTTCGTCCGGTCGGGGCGTATTGTTTCTTCTCTCCGCAGGAGAGCGATGCATCGATCCAGTCAGCACGCTCGGTCTGGGCAGGCCTTGCGTTGTTTTCACACACCTAGCGGTACTTGCGTCGGAAATCCAGCCGCACGATGATCCAAAAACCAAGCAGCGTGGGTTGAGATCTCACCAGCCTCCATCAGCGCTGTTGTGTGTCGTTTCTCCAGCCCCGGGCGTTGATCTTCGGGTCGCGTTGCAGGCAAGCGTCGATTTTCAGCAGCGAAGCCAGCGGCGCGTTGATTTTCCAGCTGCAGATCGGAGTTGTGTCAATCTTTTCCCCCGCACAGCATTCTGTGCGTGGATTTCTTCCTCTTAGGCTGCCAGCTTTTCCTTTCAGGGTTCTAAGAACTGGATGGGCATCACTTGGCAGAGTAGGAGTCTCTCCAGAGACCCCAGGTGCTGGGAGAGAGAAGTCTTTGCTGTCCCTGAGACTTCAAACAACAGGAGGCAAGCTCTAAATCAAGCCCTTGGAGATTTCTTCACAAGATGGAAGGCACACAAAGTCCAGTCTTTGCCCTCTTACTCTGGCAGAAGCAGCAACTGCAGGATAGCTTCACAAAGCACTGTCACAGGCAGGGCAGCTCTTCTTGCTCAGCTCTTCAGCTCTTTTCCGGGCAGAGGTTCCTCTTGGTTTCCAGAAGTGTTCTAAAGTCTGTATTTTTGTGTGCCCTTCTTATACCCAGTTTCTCCTTTGAAGTAGGCCTACTTCAAAGCAAAGTCTCTCCTGAATGTGAAATCCTGCCTGCCCAGGCCAGCCCCCAGATACTCACTAGGGGGTTGGAGACTGCATTGTGTGAGGGCAGGCACAGCCCTTTCAGGTGTGAGTGACCACTCCTCCCCTCCTTCCTAGCACAGACGGCTCATCAGGAAATGCAGACTACACCCCAGCTCCCTTTGTGTCACTATCTAGTGTGAGGTGCAACCAGTCCAACTGTCAAACTGACCCAGGCAGGGTATCCACAAACAGGCAGAGTCACAGAAATGGTATAAGCAAGAAAATGCTCACTTTCTAAAAGTGGCATTTTCAAACACAATCTCAAAATCAACTTTACTAAAAGATGTATTTTTAAATTGTGAGCTCAAAGACCCCATACTCCACATGTGCATCCGCTCCCAAAGGAAATCTACACTTTAATCAGATTTAAAGGTAGCCCCCATGTTAACCTATGGAGGGGAGAGGTCTTGCAACAGTGAAAAACTAATTTAGCAATACTTCACTGTCAGGACATATACAACACATTACTATGGCCCTCATTACAACATTGGCGGTAAATGCCGCTAACCGCCATGCAAAAGACCGGCAACACACCGCCGCGGAATTCCACCACAGCTATTACGACCCACAGCTCGGAATCCGCCAAAATCTAGACACCCACACAAGTCCGCCACACCAAAGGTCAGTGAAAAACTGGCGATAACAAAACCTCCACCGTCACGCCAACAGGAATACGCACACACTATCATGACCCACGAATCCATGCGGAGGTCTTTCAACCGCGGTATTCCATTGGCGGTACACACAGCTGCGCTCAAAATACACACACATTTACAAAATACAACCACATTGGACAATTCCAAATACACACACCTGATACACATACACACACCACTCCCACACACCCAATACAATATAAAACACACACCCACATTACCCACAAACCCTTACAACAAACAAATTGGAAGAAGCAGAGAGACCGAAAAGCAAAGACCACACCAGCATACAGAGGCACACAACACCATCTCTCATACACATCCACGCACAAAACAACACACACCACTCCATGGCACTGCAAAGACACCCCAGGTTTTCTGAGGAGGAGTTCAGGGTCATGGTGGAGGAAATCATCCGGGTAGAGCCACAGCTATTCGGATCACAGGTGCAGCACATCACCATAGCTAGGAAGATGGAGCTATGGCGCAGAATCGTGGACAGGGTCAACACAGTGGGACAGCACCCAAGAACACGGGATGACATCAGGAAGAGGTGGAACGACCTACAGGGGAAGGTGTGTTCCGTGGTCTCAAGACACCACATTGCGGTTCAGAGGACTGGCGCCGGACCCCCACCTCCTCCGCCACAACTAACAACATGGGAGGAGCAGGTCTTGGCTATACTGCATCCTGAGGGCCTCCCAGGAGTAGCTGGAGGAATGGACTCTGGTAAGTCAAATCTTTAACTACCATATACCCCACCTTACCTGCATGCTATCACATACCCCCACCCTCACCCTCACCCCCATCACTCCAGCTCCTCACATATGTCCCACTATCACAAACCACACATCCCAACACCAAGCCCTGCATGCAACAACAGAGCATGGACACCCATCACCAATGCATGTCCACTACACATACCCACATAGATCCCCAAAACAATTATCACACAAGGTCCTACACAAGAATGTAAGCACTGGGGTACAGGGTCACCCACCCATTGCACACACAGATGCAATAATCATGCCTTTACACCCCTGCAGGACCCCTACCCAACGTCACCGGACAGGAGGTTCCAGACATGTCCACTCTCCCCACAGAAGAGGACCACAGTGATGACAGCAGCTCTGTCTAACTGGATCTAGATGACCAGCCCGACCCATCTGGGACCTCGGGACAGTCGGTTCCCCTGACACAGTCACAGGCCACCACAGAGCCTCCCCCCTCAGGAAACACCACCACAGCACCCACCCAGCTGCCCATACCTCTGTCCCAAGGACACGTCAAGCAGCAGTGTGTCCACCACTATAGGGACCCCAGGCAAACCCACCACCCCAAGAACAGCAGGGACCTGGGGGCAGTGGCAGTAGGCACACGGTTCAGGGGACAGAGGCCCAGGAAAACCGGGGAACTGGGAGGTCTGCTGTGCGACAGGGGGAGGACAGGCCCAGGGAACCCACTCTCCACGAGGCCCTCTCCAACATCATGGGAGCATACCATCATTCCCAGGAGATGATGGCAACGGTACTGGACACGTTTCAGGAGACCCAGCGGCTGCAGGAGGAACCGTATTTGGGGTTCAGGGAGGAACTCAAGTCCATCAATACCACCCTGGGTACCATAGTGGGGGTGCTGAAGGACCTTGTGAACACCAGGAGGGACACTGTGGCACAACAAGGGGCCCCTGACACTAGCCTGGACGATGAACTGCCCACCACCTCGGCCGGCGTTAGTAGATAGGAGGCACCGCCACAGGAACATGACATCATCACCCCACCCCCTGCAGATGGAGAACCACCCCGCAAGCGGTCCCTGAGATCCAGGACAAAGACCTAAAACAATACCAAGACCCCCGCCAAGAAATGAGACCACCCTGAATGTCATCCTTCCTTCCCACTTTGTCACCCTGTCTATCCTTAAACTGCCCTAGCTCCACTTCCTATGCCCCTTTGGACAATGCACCTGTGAGACAAATAGACTGGACTCTGCATTGGACATTCCTCACCATCACCCCTTCCCAATTTACAACCCCCTCCACTATTTTGCACTTAAATAAACACCCTTGAATCACAAAACAATCTGGAGTCAGTCTGTGTTTTCACAACTGTGTATTTGCAATAACTGAGGAAAAACTCAATGTCCAATCTAATGTCTACATACCTATGTCGCACAGCTCTAGTCCATGAGGTAACATAGCAGAGGTCATACAGTGGGACCCACATGTGTGAAATTGAAAGGTAAAGGGACAAATCAGGGTCCATACACTGGGTGAAAGTGACATACAGATGATAGGTCGAACAATTTTATCAGATGTAGGAGGCAGTGATGTCTTCTTACCTGTGTCTCACTGGAAGTATTTCTGGATCACGGTGTTTCTGTTGTCTATGTCCTCTTCTTCTGCCTCCTCTTCTTCACTGTCCACAGGCTCCACAGCTGCCACAAGACCTCCTTCTGGACCATCCTCCTGCAGAAAAGGCACCTGTCGTCGCAAAGCCAAGTTGTGCACCATACAGCAGCAGGTCTCAATGATTTGGCACACCTTCTTTGGTGGGTAGTATAGGGAACCACCTGTCATATGGAGGCACCTGAACCTGGCCTTCAGGAGGCCGAAGGTTCTTTCAATAATCCTCCTAGTTCGCCCACGTGCCTCATTGTAGCGTTCCTCTGCCCTTGTCCTGGGATTTCTCACTGGGTTCAGTAGCCATGACAGGTTGGGGTAACCAGAGTCACCTGCAAATGTCGAGGGACAACTGTTAGACACACACTAACCCTTAGGGACAACCCCCAGACCCAGACAACTATTCACACGGTATAGGGTCCATGTCCTCACCTAATAGCCACACACGGTGCCTCTGGAGTTGTCCCATCACATAAGGGATGCTGCTATTCCGCAAAATGTAAGCGTCATGCACTGAGCCAGGAAACTTGTTGTTCACATGGGAGATGTACTGGTCAGCCAAACACAACATCTGCACATTCATAGAATGTTAGCTCTGCCGGTTTCTGTACACCTGTTCACTCCTGCAAGGGGGGGGGTGGGGTGGGGGGGTAACCAAGGCCACATATGTCCCATCTATGGCACCTATGATGTTGGGGATACGTCCCAGGGCATAGAAGTCACCTTTCACTGTAGGCAAATCCTCCACCTGAGGGAACACGATGTAGCTGTGCATGTGTTTCAGCAGGGCAGACAACACTCTGGGCAACACGTTGGAGAACATAGGCTTGGACATCCCTGATGCAATGGCCACTGTAGTTTGAAAAGACCCACTTGCCAGGAAATGTAGTACTGACAGGACCTGCACTAGAGGGGGGGGGGATTCCTGTGGGATGGATAGCTGACATCAGGTCTGGCTCCAACTGGGCACACAGTTCCTGGATTGTGGCACGATCTAGTCTGTAGGTGACTATTACATGTCGCTCTTCCACTGTCAACAGGTCCATCAGCAGTCTTTGCACTGGAGGATGCCACCATCTCCTCACCTGCCCCAGCGGACGTGCCCTGTGGATGAGAACAGCGAGCACAGTCGGCCAACACTGAGGTAAGTAAAAAACAATTGTATTGCACACATTTGTCAATACGCTATGTGCCTGTCTCTGTGTATATGCAAGGCCTTGTTATGTGTGACACATTTAAAAATAATGCCATGTGGCCACCTGAAATGGCAGCTTCTTGACCTGTAATGTGGGACAAGGGGATGTAAGGTAACTGTGCTGGCGTTCTACACCGTCGCGGTAGGCAGTCGAAGACCGCGGTATAATCCTGCATTGGTTAATATTGGGCCCTATGGGTCCCAGGAGCCAATGATGATGTATGCCGGCGGTGACGGTACGCACCGCCGCGGACGTGACTGCCATTTTCTCTCTGTTCACTCTCTTGATACCGGACCTTCGACAGGAGAGGACCTACACTGCAAATGCTGCTGTGACCTCCGTCTGGAAGCAGCGATGGCTCATGTGTCTGGGGAAAGGGTCCCTGCCTTCACTTTGGAGGAGTTGGAGAAGTTAGTGGAAGGGGTCCTCCCCCAGTACACGCAACTCTACGGTCCTCCGGACAAACAGGTGAGTACACTATGAGCATGCTGTATGGGCAATGCCTGTTTGGAGTGGTGTGGATGGAAGATACGGGGGTGGGGGGGAGATGAGGCCTGCATGATCAGACGGTGAGTGTATGTGCGTCAGGGCAAGGGAGGGAATGTGGGTCAATTCTGTAAAAGATGGGAGGACATTCGCCGCTGGAGCAAGAAGACGGCGGAGGCCCAGCAGGGGATGGCCTCCCAACGTGGGAGGGGTGCCAATCGCACCATGACCACCCTGATGTTCCGGATCCTGGCGGTGGAGTATCCGGAGTTGGATAGGCACTTGAGGGCATCACAGCAGCCACAAGGGGGTAAGCTGACTCTGCCCGCATTACGAGGTGTCTGGGTGGGGGAAGTGGGCAGTGAGTTCCCCTAGGCTAGGGCGAGCTTTGTAGGCATGGACCCTTCGTAAGGCAGGCTTAGTGGCACCCCATCCCCACCAGTGGTAAGAGCCATCTACACCTAGTCAGGCTCCTGTGACTTCCATGTGTGCAGCAATCGGGCATAGGCCATGTACCCCATGTCCCTGTGATGAATTAGGGAACTCCAAGTGCATGGTGTAGTGCAGAGGGCTGCTGTGTCTGTAGTGTCCGCCGACTGTAGCAGTATTGTATGCACAGAACATGTCTTTCTTCTTTCTCCCTCCCCCCCCCCTTTTTGTGGTCTCCCTGTTCTTGTGTGCAGTAGCATCATCAGGCGGAGAAGCTGTGTCACCGGAGCAGGAGGGAGCTGCATCCCACATGGCCCTGGAGGGCGAAACTACAGAATCTGAATTCACCAGTGGGACGGAGGGCGAGGGGAGCTCCACGGCGGGGACAGGAGCCGAGACCAGAGACACCGAATCTTCCTCTGATGGGAGCTCCCTTGCAGTGGCGGACCCGTCTGTGCCCACCGAATCAACAGGTACAGCCGCGCCCCCCCCCCCCCCCACCAGCACCGCCTTCCCAGCAGCCCCTCAGCGTGTGTCCAGTGGCTGCTCACCCAGGAGGGTGGGCATCTCCTTCGCCCCAGGCCTGCCCCAGTCAGCCCTGCTGCCCTCAGTGAGGAGGCTATTGACCTCCTGCGATCCCTCACTGTTGGGCAGTCTACCATTCTGAATGCCATCCAGGGTTTAGAGAGGCAGTTACAACAGACAAATGCATACCTGGAGGGCATTCATTCTGGCCAGGCAGCCCAACAGCGAGCATTTCAGGCTCTGGCCTCAACACTGATGGCAGCCATTGTCCCTGTGTCCAGCCTCACCCCTCCAACTTCTTCCACCCAGACCCAATCCCCAGTTCCTCAGCCTATCCCAAGCGCACCATCAGACCAGCATGCACACACCTCAACACACAAGGGTAGCTCTGGCAAACATAAGCACCACACATCCCACAGGCACTCAAACAAGCACCATCCCCATGCACACATACCAACATCCACTGCCTCCACTGTGTCCCCCCTCCTCCACGTCTCCCTCCTCCCTCCCTGTCTCGTCTCCACTCACACCTGCATGCACTACATCTTCAGGCACTACCTCCATCACCAGCATGCCCATGACCACACACTGCTCACGTGCACTCACCACCCCCACTACCATTCACACATCCCCAGTGTCCTCTACCAGTGTCTGTGAGCCTTCCTCCCAAACTACACAAATGCAGTCACACACCCACCCAACAGCCATCCACCTCACAACAGCCTCCAGCCCATGCACCTTCACCCAGTCAGCAAACGAACACCTCCTACAACCACTACCTCTTCCTCCACTCCCAAACCCCCTCCATCTACCCGTCCCAGTGTGTGAAAAAAACTTTTCCTCTTAAATGTTGACCTCTTCCCTACACCTCCCTCCCCCCCTCCCCCCACAGTCCGTCCCCTACGGCCTGCCCTTCCAGGTCCCAACCCAGCACCTCAGCCACCACATCACCGGGTACAGTGGTGCCAGCAATACTCGGTTTTTGAAGTGCGCCAAGCAGCAGGGCTGCCAGTGTCCCAAGGAGTGAGGCCAAGGACATTCCTCCACCTCCAAAACAGAAGAAGTTGCCCACATCCCAGAGGGAGAAGGCCAAAACACCTGCCACTAAGGGCTCAGCCAAGACAAGTGTGGGAAGTGGCAAGACAGCTGCGCCAGCATCCAAGGTGGGGAAGGGCCTGAAGCAGAAAGGCAAGTCACTATCGCCGCCAACCTGCACGGCGGACAAGACCGCCACATGCACCGCCGCCAAGGACACCGCCGCCAGCAGCCCAGATACAGAGCCCTTCAGCAGCACCGCAGTCAGTGAGCCCGCTACCAGCACCGCCTCTACTGACATTACCGCCAGCCCAGCGGTCAGTGAGCCCGCCACCAGCACGGCAGTCAGTGAGCCCGCCACCAGCACGGCAGTCAGTGAGCCCGCCACCAGCACGGCAGTCAGTGAGCCCGCCACCAGCACGGCAGTCAGTGAGCCCGCCACCAGCACGGCAGTCAGTGAGCCCGCCACCAGCACGGCAGTCAGTGAGCCCGCCACCAGCACGGCAGTCAGTGAGCCCGCCACCAGCACGGCAGTCAGTGAGCCCGCCACCAGCACGGCAGTCAGTGAGCCCGCCACCAGCACGGCAGTCAGTGAGCCCGCCATCAGCACGGCAGTCAGTGAGCCAGCCACCAGCACAGCAGTCAGTGAGCCAGCCACCAGCACGGCAGTCAGTGAGCCAGCCACCAGCACCGCAGTCAGTGAGCCAGCCACCAGCACCGCAGTCAGTGAGCCAGCCACCAGCACGGCAGTCAGTGAGGAAGCCACCAGCACCGCAGTCAGTGAGGAAGCCACCAGCACCGCAGTCAGTGAGCCAGCCACCAGCACCGCAGTCAGTGAAGCCTCCACCAGCACCGCCGCCACAATGACCGCCGCAATGACCGCTGCTAATGACACCGCCGCAGGCCCCACCAGCGCCCCGCGACATCCTGAGCCAGTGGCACCACTGCAGACATGGCTGCCATCCCCAGTGCTCATCCGTACGTGGCTGGTGGTCAGTTCCAGGGGCCTGGGCAGCTTCCATGTTGCCCCACCGCCAGTGGAGTATCACATCCACTACCTCTGTCCTTGGCAGGATAAAGCACTCTGGGCACAAAGCCCCCTCCAGAACCAGTGGAGAAAGACATCCACTACCTCTGTCCTTGGCAGGATGAAGCACTCTGGGCACAAAGCCCCCTCCAGAACCAGTGGAGACTGTTATCCACTTGAGAGACTGCGGCTTTGCACTCCACAGGATACAGCAGTGGGCAACCCACCCACTGGAGAGACTTGAGAGACTGTGGCTTTGCACTCCCCAGGATAAAGCAGTGGGCAAACCACCCACTGGAGAGACTAGAGACTGTGGCTTTGCACTCCCCAAGATAAAGCAGTGGGCAACCCACCCACTGGAGAGACTGTGGCTTTGCACTCCCCAGGATACATCAATGGGCATGGAGCCCCCTCGTGGAGCTGGCGTCGTGCACTCATTCAGCTGAGGTGCCCCCCCTTTTCTTCCCCCAGAGGTGCCTGTTTTATTGCGATCTGAGGCCCCTGCAGTGTTCTCTCCGTTTCGATAGGGTATCTTGTGTGGGTCTCCCCCATGCATTTTGGGCCCAGTGGTCCACGGACTATATAGGTGCAGTACCTGGACTTGAAGTCTTGGTGTACTTATTTGTTTATAGTGTATATACATTTTTGCCTAATGGATGTTTATTGATTACAATGGTTACAATCATTTCCTTTTGTCCTTGCGTTCTTCCAGGGGGAGTTTGGGGGGTGGTCTAAATATAATGTTTCAGTATGTATTGGTGTGTGTGTTGTTGTAGGTGAGGGTGAGGGTGTTGCGTGTGTGTGTCACTCTCTTTTCCCTCCCCCTCCCCTGTGTCGTAGGTGCTGTACTCACTGTGGTCATCGCCGCCGTCGGTCATGCTCCTGGTAGAGGAGCAGGAAGACAACGGCAGGGAGTATTTGGAGTTCAGGCTCCACGGCGTCCTGGTTCCTCGTGGGTTGTGTAGAGGTGAGTGCTTCCCCTTCCAAGTCCTGTTTCCGCTATGTTTTTGTTTGCGTTGAATCCGCCCCGGAAAAGGTGGCGGATTGGCCTGTCATAATAGTGTGGGTGGTACACTGTCTTCCGCCTGTCTGTTGGCGGTAACCGCCATGCTGTTTGTTTGTACCACCGTGGCGTTCGGAGTGTTAAAGTGGCTGTCTATGTTGGCGGTTTCCGCCATGGTCATAATTCCATTTTTTTTTACCGTCGTCCAGTTGACGGTTTTACCGCCGCTTTACCACCGACCGCCAGGGTTGTAATGAGGGCCTATATGTCCTACCTTAACCATACACTGCACCCTGCCCTTGGGGCTACCTAGGGCCTACCGTAAGGGTGTCTTACATGTAAGAAAAGGGAAGGTTTAGGCCTGGTAAGTGGGTACACTTGACAAGACAAATTTACAGTTAAAACTGCCCACACATACACTGCAGTGGCAGGTCTGAGACATGATTACATAGCTACTTATGTGGGTGGCACAACCAGTGCTGCAGGCCCACTAGTAGCATTTGATTTACAGGCCCCGGGCACCTCTAGTGCACTATACTAGGGACTTACTAATAAATCAAATATGCCAATCATGGATAAACCAATTACATACACATTTTGTAAAGGAGCACTTGCACTTTAGCACTGGTTAGCAGTGGTAAAGTGCCCAGAGTAACAAAAACAGCAGAATCAGAGTCCAGCACACATCAACTGTGGCAAAAAGTTAATGGAGACTACGCCAAGGATGAAAAGTCCAACAAATATCAACAATAATTTATCTCAATAGCAGTGGTAGTGGTGGCAAGATCGCTGATTCTTCAAAATTGGAAAACAGAGGTGGTCCCCGCATACTCGCATTGGCATAACAAAATGAACAGGACTCGGACTTTTGAAAAGGCATATGCCAAGCGAGTCGGGGACCTTCAAAGGTTTAATACAACATGAGGCGTTTTTTGTTAAACTGTAGTTCTGCTCATAGAAAGATCAGCGTGGGAATGTCCACGATTCTCTTATTTGTGAGAAGTAATTTCTCTGGATTTCTTTCGACATGGTGACCTATAAGTTAGGTAGTGACATCTTGAAACGTAATGCTGATTTTTGGATTGAGATAGTGCTCAGGGAAATTGGCCAGGTCATTCTATCGGACTAATAAGCACTTTTTGAACTTTAAATATTAGATGGTTAATGTATTCGACTACAATGTGCTTATGCACTTTAAACATCTGCTGCTATATAATGGATTAGGATTCCCTGGATTTATTTTTATACTATGGTGATTTATAGGTTAGGTAGTGACACCTTGAAATGTACACTGATTTTAGGAGCAGGGTACTTCTCAGATGAAATTGTCCAGCTCAATGAATGGGGCTGATATACACATGCACTTTAAATATCTGTTGCTTGATGTATTTGGCTCTCAACAGTGCTGACTAACCCAAAATTTGGGCGGGCTTGCAGGAGCTTCCACCCTCTTCGATAAACAGCCTGAGTACACAACTGATCATCCTTAAGCACCTATGGATCAATCAAGGTAGCTAGGGCTATTTTAGCATTGAAATCATCTTCTATTATCGCATGACATTCATTAGATACTTCAGTTGATCTATGCTTTAAAAGGGTCAGAATATAAAATAAAACATCAATCTGACAACCTAACTCACAAATAGATTATAAAAGTTAACAACAAAAACGTTAAACTTATTAGAAAGATTAGCCCACAAATCTATAATACCTTGATGGTTTACAGGCAATTGGCATAACTCTATAAATCTTCGAAATACGAATCACTGTCACTATTCTCACCCTGAGCTCTATGCCTGGGTGAGGCAATAACAGGAACAATCAAACTCTCAAAACCATCCCAAATTAAATCTCCCAATGTCCAGATTTCTTGCAAAATTACTATATCAAATCTAGAGATATAATCAATCCTGTACAGATTTTGTATCTTAGACTGATAACCAGCAATGTTCCAGCAAACTAAATCAAACACTGAGGCCATTATTGGGCCCCAAGCGTTCATGAGACCGCCAGGTCCGCGGTGGAGGTCAGACCGCCGCCAAAGTAGCAGTCCGGCCTCCACATTAAGACCCTGGCAGAGCCGCCACGGTCCGACCGCTGGCACCGCCAGTCGACAGCCTGGTGGTGCTGGCTGTCTTAATCTGCAGGTACCTGGTGATTACAACTCTCCTCTCTGCCGGCTTTTGTATGGCGGTCCCACCACCATGCAATGGCTGGCGGGAACAGCGTGCCGGGGGCCCCATGTAAAGCCCGGTCTCTCTTTTCACTGCCCGAATTACAGGCAGTGAAAAGTGCGATGGGTGCTGTCACTCCAGATGCAACTCAACATTGCCGCTGGCTTGATTAAGAGCTGGCATCAATGGTGTGGTAAGTATCCCGCTGAGTTAGCGGGCCAGCAGAAAACCGGGGTAGCAGTTTTCCGACCCAAAGATTTTGGCGGGCAGCCTCTGCCACACGCCAAACTCTTAATAATGGCCTCAGTCTGTCTGGTTGGCAGTAACCAAAGGGTGTGAACTCTCCAGACCATTATGGGATTTAACCATACTCTCCTCAACATCGGGTAGGTTACAATTAAATAATGATCAGTCATTGCCCTCCAAGCCTGATAATGCTGCAAACTTGTCAGTAACCAAAGCAGTAGACAACCATATTCCGCCCTAGCAATAGACAAAGGTCAACTGGATGCTGGCTCCATCCTAGGTTGCAGATGTTTATAAAAGACATGTGAACCAGATTTATACCATTAGGCAACTGGCTCTGTCGACAGGAGAAAATCAGGTGGCAAGCTAGGCGTGGGTAACAGCAATTAACAACAATAAAGTTCCTCTTCATCTGTTAGGACAGAGGCCCGATCCATCCAACCATCCTGACAAACAAAAAGTCATTATATTCCTTGACGTAAAAGTCAGCATTTCAACTTAGCCAGAAACACACCTTATTTCTGAGCTGGCTACTGGATTCTTCAAGATTAGAGGGTATGGGTGGCACATCTATCAGAAAAGCAACATATGGGCAACAATCAGAGAAAGATGTATACAAAAAAAAAAAATGCCCCAAATGAGATCCTGAATCGATCTGATCAGGCTCTATACTAGTATGTAGACCTTCAGGATTCCCACAGAACAGGCTCACCCAGCTTGAGAATCAAAGGGCCATGAGGAATCTCTTGGCATGCAGAAGAAACAAAGGGTATAACATTAGGGGGGTCTATATGTATTGTCAGGGTCGACCAAGGCTGGATGACTACACTATTTATTGGCTTGGTTACCCCAGTATTTGTAAATTTTGCCTGCATCTGACTCCAGAGTCTTCAGCTTCTCCACCAAAGGGACTAAACTGACCTCAACATTACCCTTAAATTGATCTAATAATTGATCAAAAACAAATTTAAGACTATATCATTGTGTATGCGCCCAGAGGACTCAATGTACTTGAGCTGAAGGGTCACTTCCAGGGGCTTTAGCAGCTTGTTTGTTTAATGTACAGAATCGTTCTTGCAGTCTTTCCTTTTTAGATAGTGGTCTACCATTACTCGTTTGCAAAGAAATTTTATGATTAGCATCCGTTTTCATCAAATGACAGTCCAAAGCATGAGAAGTAACCTCAAGATCACATCCTGAGGCCTGTGAACCTCCTGGTATCCGACTGATGTGTAGTAGAGAAGCCGTAATTGCCAAACAGTCATTAATCTCAAGGGAAAGGCGCAGTTCTGCAAGATCTATTTAGTTCGAGACCATCCCTACTGCTCTGACCAAAAAAGGAGTGCAGGGTAGTACAAAGGAACTCTTGGCTGCTTTTTTCAAAATCTTTGGCCCCCGGGATCTTCCTCTTTCCAGTTTTGTCTTGGGCTGAGGGTTTCAATGACCTCCTATGGCAAAAAAGAAATTGCTAGCCCACCGGGCTCTGGATCGCTTAGGCTATCTAATGGAGGTTACATCTAATACACCTACCAATTAAGATTCACTCATAGGAGAAGTGACAGTAAAGATTTTAGAAGCTCATCTTAAAAAGCTTTCCGTCTTTGGGCCAACAAGAATAGCCGGCCCAGCCTCTTCGGGTGATGACGGGCCCGCTCCTGGTCTAGCCTTCAACCAGGCAGAGACCGTGAGTGTCCCACATAACAGGGAAAGTGGGCACATTGCAGGGAATGTAGGTGCGCTATCAGTGGCCCCCCCTCCTCCACAGCACCAATCAGAGAAGGGCTACAAGATCAGGGGCAGCCGGGCGATGCAGTCCCCCACACCAGCAGAGTGTCCAATATAGGCACATCTCGCAGCCCCTCCTCCTCCAAAGGGCCAATCTGGAACAGCACTACAAGGGCAGTTCAGGCTGGGCGATGTAATCCCCCACACCATCTGCATGTCCAATATCAGCTTATCAAGGGGTTGGCTTCACCCAGGATCAAAGATTTGAGAAGCAGTTTCTCTTGATAAAATACAACCTGGAAAATACATTTAGCTTACAGAGTTTTGAGACCGGAGACAAAAATATTATAATTGATGCCAGCAGAAACAGTTTTGGAGCTGTGTTGCTGCTGCAAGGGTCTTGCAGCTCAGAAAGGACCATGATGTTCATGTCTAGAAGTGTAAACGCAGTAGTAACTAATTATTCTATAATATACTAGGTGCTGAGAAAGTTTGTGTGGAGCAACAAGCGTGAAAATAAAAATGGATCACAAACAGCTAAAATAAGTTTTCTTTAAAAAAGGTATTGATTCAGGTTCTAATAGAATTCGTATATGGCTGGTTGCACTGAAGAGGCTGATTTTGAGATGACATACATTCTCTGAGTGAAGAACTAGCTTGTAGATTGCTTCTTGAGGCTAGTTGTCTCATGTCTAGTTACCTGGATGTTGAGGAGAGTATTCCAAGAGGATGACTTCAGGATATGCATAATAACAGAAGGTACCATACAGGAAAATGAATGGAAATGTGAGCTGGGGAGTGACCAGCTGTTACAGGAGGTTATGTACAAAATAAAAGAAGGAAAATAGTGCACTGAAGATTTTTGAATTACTGGAGTATCATGAATGTGTTTTCATACAGCACAGCTTGATTATGGGTGGTACAAGATTGGCTCCATCTTTAGGGTTAAGGAAGCAATTACTTGATTGTCCACAAGAGAGTATTTTTGGTTATGTCTAAAACAAAAGAAAAATGTAGAGATGTTTATTGGTGTTCAGGGATGGATCGTTTAGCAGAAAGGTCACTGAGAGATTGCACAGACTGCATGAACAGCGACAAGATTTTAAAGCGTAGAGTACAACCTATGGTTATGAAAAAACTAACAAGTGGTCAATGGAAAGATGCTGCCCTGTATATTGTGGGTTCTCCTGTGACTAACAAAAGCAACTACACTATTGTTGTGTTGACTGTGTAATCCAGAAGGCCTGAGATATAGGCGGTGAACAATGTGGAAACACTGGATATGATAAAGTTTCTGGATGAAATCTTTAGCTGGGAGTATTTTCTCAGTGTTATGTTAATGGATAATAGGGAACTACTGGATTAGAAAGAGATAGAGTTTTTAGAGAAAAGAAGCACAGCAAACAAAAAGACAGTGGCCTATCATCCAAAGGCAAATAGTTTTGTAGAGAGGTTTAATAAGATTTGAAGGCAACCTTTCATACAGCAAATTTGTATAGCATGTGTTAGAGAAAACAGATAACGAGAAAAGTCAATATGTATAGAATAACACATCACTCTGCCGTGGCAAGATACCCTTCAAGACGTTTAGAAACAGGAAAGCCAACTCTACGATGTGCCCTTCTTGGAAGCGTACAGGTCACGAAGCTTTAAAAAATGAGTGTTGGAGAATGAAAGAGGAAATAAGATTGCTGAGAGGAAATTAAGGTCCAATAAGAGAATGGCAGTCAAGCCTAGTAACATGTTAATGGACAAGTGCATGTAATATTAAAAATCTGAGGATGGGAGGTGACATCTCAAAATCTACCAAGCCTATGAAGGTGATAAAGCGGAGACATAATGCCACCAAGACAAAGTGCACAGGAATTGGAACTCGAACAGGAGTAAATTGAATGGGGAATACACACTTTTTAGGTGGTGTGAAGATACCAAAGGGAAGACTGAACACAAGACCGGTTGAGCAAAGATTTTAACTAAATGTTATAACTCCAAACTTATGTTGAATACTTAGTTTATTTTTATCTGCACATATGGTTCTCATTTGTTTTCTTACTGGTTTATTCAGACTGGTGTGCTCTTGATTTGGTATGAAACAGCTTATCATATTATTTATTTCATAGTTTTGTAAATATGGGAGTTGTGTTGTATTCCTAGAACGTGGACTGAAAGAATGTTCTGATTCAGTCGAAGGTAGAAGACGGACACTTGAAAAGCTGCTGAGGATACTGTGCTGACATTTGTGCTGTGTCTGTGGACTCCCCATGTTGTGGAGCCCTTTAATTTGCCTTTATTTCACCTCGTAGGCGACTTTAGCAAAATGGACGGCATTGGTTTTGTAATCAATGGTACTTTACTGGTCAACAATGGTGTCTTGCTAGTCAACGACAGTAACTTCCTTGTTGATGTTGGATCTCTGTCATCAGATGGACCTTGGTCGACAAAAGAGCCTTCATTACAAAAGGGTCTATGATGTCAACAGTGGGACTTGTATCGTTGACGGGATAACCACGACCATAAAGGCTACATCGTCAAGGCAGGCCAGAGGGCCTTTTGAGTGGGCACCGCACATGATCAGTGAAAACACCTGTGACTGTATCTTTTACAGTGGCCATCACCAATTTGTGCTTTATATTTTTTGTCAATTTTTCAATGAGTTTCTGGAAGATTCAGAACTAAGGAATGACTGCATCTGACTCTGCCTTTAAGGGTTTTGTTGTTAAAAGCTGCACAGATGCTGGGTATATGGCTGGTTTTATGATGGTAAAAAAAAACAAAAAAAACACACATCTTGTGAGTAGGTTTTCAGTACAAGTCTTCACTGAATTGCACTCCTCACATGGCCTGGTGACAGTTAATGGATAGGAAAGCCTTAGTAATGGTGTCTAGACAAATACAACTATTTTTACCACACAGAGCAACAGACACCGACTAGTTTATCTACTAGAAGAGAGATGGAGGGCTTTTCTGAGACAAAAAGTTCAAAATATCAATCAGAGGAAAGGGTGAGCAGAGCCCAGAAAATTCCTTGTTACCGGATACTACATAGTATAAATAGTGACACTTGGAGTCTCTGAGGAGAGCTGGAACAACGATCCCCTCCGCTTGGCTTTGGGTGATCAAATCAGGTGGGTGGGCTACTTGTGGCCAATCAATGTTTTTCCATTTGTTTCTAATTCCATTTGTTGCATTGAAATACTGCTATATAAACATTGGCTACCAAGGGTTCCTAGACAGACTTTCAGGAATAATTAAAGCATGCAAATATACAAAAGATCTACTGCTGGAGACAATCATATATCCTAAAACAAAAAAAAACAAAAAAGTAATTGTTCAGTCATTAATGTTATTCAGACCAAGCGTATGGGCACTCTGTTCTTTGGGGAATTATCGAACAAGTTAATTACCTTTGGTAACACATTATTCTGGTAGAGAAAATATCTAGAAGCAGATTCCTTACCTTTAAATTTCCCAGGCATTAGGCTGGATATATAAGATGTTTGCATGGGCAGTACACCTGTGAGCCCAGCATCATCCACGCAAGAAGTGACAATGCAGTCACCTATAATGGTGCCACATTGGCGCACTGATGTCAGTTACTTTTTCACAACTTTCCATGCCAGGAGTGCGGAGCTATGAAGTGCACTGACACAGGTGTGTCCAATCCTTAGGCCTGGAAATCTGTCCGCAGAACGGGGAGGATGGGTGGGTCAGTAGGGAATCTGCAGCTAGATATTTTCTTTACCAGGGAAATGCGTTACCTAAGGTAAGTAGCTTGTTCATCTGATAGAGACATCTAGCTGCAAATTCCTTACCTTTGCAAAGATACCCATGCAATACTGTCCCTGGCAGTGGGCTGCAGATACATTTTCTAAACTAGGAAGTCTTGCAGGACTGAATGGGCGAAATAACCATTCCTGCGAATTTGTCTGTCCAGGCATCAGTGGTTGGTAAATGTGTGTAGAGATGCCCAAGTTATTGCCTGGCAGATATCCAGGAAGGGGCTTCACATTCTAAAATGCAGCACTCGTAGCTTTGACCTCGGTGGAATAAGCTCACATGAAATGGTGTCACCACTTTCAGGAGGAATGTGGCCCTAGTGCAAAGCACCAGTTTGTCCAGAAAAATAGACAAGTAGGGAGGCCTGGATGACCAAACCTGCAGATTACTTACCCTCGAGGCACATGTTACTGCCATAAGAAATGCTGTTTTGATCATGGGCAGCCAGAGGGGACAGTTGTGCATTGACTCATAAGGAACGCACATCAGAAAAGTAAGGACCAGATTAAGGTCTCACTGATGCATAACAAAAAGTAAAGTGGTACTTAAATAAGGAGGGTTGGTCAGGAACCGCAAGAAGACAGACAGAGCAGAAAGGTAACCATTAACAGTACCCAAAGCAGAGTTCTTCTGGGCAAAAGTGAGAATAAAAAGAAGGACATCAGACTGAGAAGCATAAAGACAGTCAATAGATTTCTCTGTACATTATATTATCAATTTCTTCCATCAGCAGGTGTATACAGTCTTGGTAGAGGGACACCTGGCCGGCAGAATGACATTACAGTCTTCTGGAGGAAGGTCGAAAGCCGTCAACTGTTGCCGTTCAATCTCCATGAAAGAGAGTGGAGAGTGGACAGGTTCAGGTGAAGGACCCTAGAGCATTGCTGCACGGGAGATCCTCCCAAAGGGCAGATTGATTGGAGGATCAATGCTCAGGTTGAGACGCCGAGGATTACTCTGGGCAGGAGTGTTATGGGCGGAAAGATGTACAGGGGGCCTGACCTCCACTCAAGGTGAAAAGCGTCTCCGAACGATAGCCGCTTTGAAAACTCTAGTGCGCAGTGTCTCTAGTGAGACACTGCATGTTCTCTTCGGAGGTGAACAGATCTAACCAAGGCTCCCTCCATTGCTGAAAGAGAACTTGCACCACCTGTTAAACACTAGGCATCAACAGGCATCCGCTCTGGCTTTCAGAGAACCTGCCAGGTGGTGAGCCACCAAGAATATGACCTGCTATTCAAACCATGTCTAGAGATACAGTGACTCTCGAAAAAGGGTCCACGACTTCACCCCGCCCTGTATATTGCAGTACCACATGGCGGTGGTGTTCTCCATGAACACCGGCACTAGCCTTGATGGACAGTAAGAATGCCTTCAATGCCAGTTGAATCGTTCGGAGCTCCAGCAAGTTGATGTGGATTCCGGATTCCACTGGAGTCCGGAGTCCTCTGATCTCCAACTCTCCCACGTGGCCGTCCCTTTCCAGGAAGGATGCATCTGTCACTACTGTGATATCTGGTTGGGGAGGGGAGAGGGGTCTGCCTCTGACTCAATCGCAGATCATTAGCTACCATTACAGGTCCTTTGCAGTTCCCTCCGAGATCTGGTCCATGTCGGAGAGATTGCCCTGATGCTACGCCCACTGGAACTTCAGGTCCCACTGCAGAGCCCGCATATGCCATCTGGCATGTGTCACAACTAGGATGCAGGAAGCCATGAGGCCCAGCACTCTGTCATTCTCACCGAAATCCAGGATTGAGGCTTAAACATCTGTATCATAGCCTGAAAATCCTGGACTCGCTGGTCGGGAGAATAAGCCTGAAAATCCATGTGTCCGATGAAAGGGAGCGTCTGAGAGGGAGCCAGTTGTTACTTCGCACATTTATAGTGAACTCCAGTGAACGCAGGAGGTCTGCCGGGACAAGCATGCCTTCAACAGCCAGTCGTCGAAATAAGGGAAGACTAACACCCCTTATTACTGCAGATGAGCTGCGACCACTGTCATCATCTTTGTGAACATCTGAGGGGCGCTGGTAAGGCTAAAGAGGAGCATGGTGAATTGAAAGTGCTTGTGGCCTACCATAAACTACTGGTAACACCTGTAGGCGGGCAGGCAGAACGGGAATATGGAAATATGCATCCTGCAAGTCCAATGCTACCATCCAGTCTTCCTGATCTAGGGCAGACAAGACCTGAGCTAATGTGAGCATCTTGAATTTCTCCTTTTTGAGAATGAGACTGAGGATTCAGAGGTTTAAGGTAGGCCGAAGACCTTTGTCCTTTTTGGATATCAGATATAACGGGAACAGCAACCACCATCTACTTCAGATATTGGAACATTCTCTATGGCCCTCTTGGCCAAGAGAGCCGTGACTTCCTCATGGAGCAAGGATAGATGATCCTCCATCAACTTGTCTTATGTTGGAAGTATGGGGGTGGGGGGAAACACAGGAAGGGAGGGAGTAGCCCCTCCGAATGATCCGTAAGACCCACCCATCCAATGTTATGGACTGTTAGTGCTGGAGATGATATTTTAGACCCGTGTATATCAGTATCAGACACAAGTGGCCCCCAAAGGGGAAGCGTAACCCTTGACTTCCACGGCCACTATTTCATTTGACAACCTCTTCTATGAGGAAATTCTTCAGTAATTAAATGTAGTTTTATTCTTATTTCCAAAAATCTATTTCAGAATATTAAAATATCATATCATCAAAATATCAAGGGTGCGCCTGTACAGTGACAATGCAGTGCAAAGTGACAAAGTAAAAAGGTGCACTGGTGCTATACATATACATGTGACTGAAAGGGATAATATGATGTTCTATGGGATATCTGAACATTGATTATCCCCATTCAAATTAAAAACTAGTGCACATTTACAAATTCAGTCGACGTTTCGACCCCAATAGCACAGAGGGTGGGAACAGCGGCCCAAAAAGCATGTAATGTTCTCCGACCACAATGCAAGACTGGCAGAAGAAAAAAAAATATTTTTCCCTAAGCTATCCAGCCTCTTGGATTCCAGAGATGCAGAAAATGCCCTATGAGAGGTAGAGGCTTAGGTAACCTAGCTCTCGGGGTGGAGTGTTGGGTGAGTAAAGGTAGCACACCTGGAGCAGGGTGATGGCAGCAGGCAATTGTCCTGTTTACAGGAGCCCCGGTGCTTAGCTTAGACCAGGCTCCCAGAAGGACATCGGTCAGTGCTTCATTAAAAGGGAGCAGGGTTCTGATGAGGTAGCTCCCGACTGAAGCACTTCCATCACGATGTTCACCTTGACTGCCACTGAGGGTATTTCGAAGTCCAGGACCTCAGCCGCTCTCTTCATCACCATAGCATATGTCGCGCCCTCCTCCGTCACCATGGTAGGGGGAGAAAGCAAACCAATATCTGGAGAAGTATCCAGTCCTCTGGCATCTCCCAGTTCCTCACAGCAGCCAGGGATTCCAGTTCTTCCAACTGGTATTCCAAAGAGTTCAGTGACCCCTCCCATTCTTCCCCAAGACCTTGCCTGCAGAATAGTGCTCTGGCTCGGACCGTAGACACACGAGTCCTGATGTCTAGAGAATCTGTGTCGGGGACACCGTTCCAGCTTCGTATTGGATTTGAGGTGTCGCCAGGAGCATCGGTGTCAGGACCAGCGTCGGAGAAGGTTGTGGTGGCACGACAGGAACCGGGTCCAGCTCTGTGATCGGATCTATGGGGGCCCATCGGAACCGAATCTGCTGGCACAGAAACTGACGGGGCTCCCTCTGACCCCACGCAGACCGAAGGCACTCCTGAGGGGGTCGGGCCCCTCAAATATGCAGTTGATGGCCTCATAAAACTCTTGATGTTGAGCGGGTGTCGTCTGGCTCCCAGAAAAGCACGATGGTCGGAAGTCGAAACTGCCAATGGCTCCGCAGAACCATGCCTCGATCGCTGATGTTCCGCTGCAAAAGTGGGTAGGTTTAGCTCTAGGATCTTTTATCCCTTTTATTAGGGAGAGGCCAGGTTCCCCTCCACCCACATGCTAGTGCCAGGCATAAATGTGGAATTCCCCTAGCAACCTCTTTAGAACACTAATGCCTAAGGAAGATCAGAAGAGGACTGAACATCCCGTCTGTGACTTGAGGAGACTTGAAGGACTGGACCTTCTCACTCTTGTCCTCAGGACAAAAAAGTGCACTCCAAGGGTCATAAAGATGACTTCCTGTTCATGCAACAGGGACACAAGCTGCAAGAGGCCTTTTCCTGTACCCATCCAGCTGACCACTTCCAACTGGACCTGCTCTGGACACTGCAGCTGGCTTCAGGAGTGAGTCCTGATACCAAGTACTGCTCTCGAGATTTCCAGAACCACTGTATGTGTCTGGACGGAGTTCCTCACCACTCCTAAAAACCTGGGACATTGAAACATTTTCAACTGCAAGACCACCAGAGGACCGGGACCAACATGCCAAGCTGATCTGTCCAAGGTGTGTTGCTGTTGGGCTGAACTGACAGGTTTCTCATGCTCAGAACTGCACCCTAACAGCAAATAAGCTTCAGGGGGACCTTGTGGAGAGGGTATACCTGGCCCTGTGAAGCCCTTTTTGGATACAGCCGTGCCCTGGCCGGTGAGAAGACTTCTCTGGCTGTAAATTCAAATTTCTCCTGCTCTGAGCTTTCACTGCTGAAAATCAACAGTTCCTGTGGGACCGCATCTAACAGCTATTCGATCTCCTTGATTCCTGCTGTGTCCTGCCGAAGATTTGTTTACTTCCATTTTTGACACTACGGGCCTACATATGAGGCAACGTCCCCGCCTGACCTATTATGACTTTCCCTCTGGGTTAACAGACTAAGGTTTCCACCCTTGAGCCCAGTGGGAAAGTGGCGGCAGCATTGTAGACGGCTCTTAAATGAGCCAGCAGCAATGCTGCCACCCGCAGGGCGCATCAGCACAGCAGACAGTGAGCATTGCAAAGGTGCTGGGCAGGGTGACCCCTGCAATGCCCATGTCCAGTGCATGGGAGGTGCAGGGGCCCTGTTGTGCCCACCCTGCACCTGCTGTGTTGGAACTACTTTCTGTATTGACCTTAGCTCCATCTTGGTCGGGCTCCAAACAACTTAGGTCCCAGTCTACTGTGACCAGTTGACCACACCTTAAACTTGACACTTTTTTGTGCTATATTTATTTAAATTTAAAAAAATGCATACCCCTTGTTGCCCCTTACTGGATTTTTGTAATTCTGGTGTAGTTTTATTGAGTAAAATGTACTCTATTTTTCTACCTGAGTTTAGGATTTGTATTGTGCTATGTTCTGATTTCATTACTTGTTGGTACTGCGTAAATATTTTACACATTTTCCTAAGTTAAACCTGGCTTGCTCTGTGCCAAAGCTACAGTGGGTTTGATCTCAGGTTAACTTGATGACTTGGGAAGTTCACCCTCACAAGGATTGTGATTATTACCCAGGTGTGGGGTCACCCAAATTTCTTACCCCAGGTCTCATTTTGCTCAATGGTTATCAAGTGAAGCTATATGCATACACAGAATTCCTACATATTATTTTTTATAAGATTTGGTTCAAATAACATTTTGCACTCTCCAGTTGTCTCTGTTTCACAACATGTAATATTATTTTATTGTATTTTGCAAATTAAAAGTTTCTCTGTTTTCTGTCACTATGTAAAACACTAACGCTTCTAGGTGAGGGCCGTACAAAAATAAAGAAACAGAATACAAAAATAAGATATTAGAAATTGAACACCTTGGAAAGCATTTAAGGGTATGCATAGAACATGGTTAATGGGACAATCAGAAACCATAAAAAAGCAGACGGCCTTGTGTCCCTGAAAAAATGATACAGACTGATTGTGCTCCTTTATTTGCATTTTATTTTGAATGGTGATTCACATAATTTCATAGAGTTTGGCTTCTTTATGTTTTAGGTGATTGTTGCAGAGAAGTATTAAGTATATCAACATTATTATGTCCTTGATGGGCGCTAGTATTATTGACCATCGCCTAACAACTGATTTCATTGTAACTTTTACGTATATATGAAAGAATGTGTATTGAAGCAAGAGCAATTGCTAAATATGTACAAATGCATATATGTTTTCTCTAAGGGATGAAAAGCTACACTCTGCAAAGATATTATACTGGATGAGATAATACAAAAAACAGTTACTAAAGAAGAATAAGGGACCAAGCTTTGATGAGCTTACCAATGAATGCTATTGACGTTCTATAAAAGAGCCTAAATTGATGGAAATATTTTAATTAAAGTCTATTAGCATGGATACTGGATTAAATATTTATTTTTCATTAGTATTAAATGCCATAAATGAAAAACAAAGGTCATTTTCACGGCAGTGATGACACTTAAGCAAAAGGTTGCTGCACCATTCTTCTCTTGCATCACCATAGGTCACCAGAGAGAAAGCAGAAGATGGAAAGGGAGTGATCCACTGCTTAACGTGGTCTCTAAAGATGCAGTGGAGAAGCAAATAATGGTCTGCACCCCAGCCCCCATTTTGCCCTACCCACACTTGGGTCACTGAAAACAAGAGGAAGTTAGAAAAATTTGGGTGACAGTAAAGCACGCCCATAAGAAAACTCCACTAGCAACTGCAAATTTCTGCATAGCCACAGCTGCAAGAAGATTGAATTCCTCTCTTTCTCTCTGTGCTAGCCGGCCTTGGCTCCCATATATTTTGTTTTGAAACATTGAGTTGATAGGGTGTAAAGGCATAAGATACTGCTTTTAGTAGAACGTGGATATAGGTGATGGCATTATGTGTATGAAATCATGTGCTAGTGTGATAAAAGAACAGGGTGTCTCTCTTATGGGGATTTAGTAATTTTATAAGTGTGTGAGGGCAGGCTAGGCAGCCCAATAATTTAATATAAAAAATTGATAAATTTAACTATTTGTGATACCACCCGAGTTGTCTGCCTTTTTTATATAATTTGAATGTGCGAGTTTTAAAAATAAATAAAACCGAATTACTCTATAACTGTATAAAGATGGATAGCTTTACTTCTAGGTAGTTTAAATTATAAATCTTCCTTTATTTTTTGGGAATAAGTATTTCTTGATATGTATTTAATTTGTATTGTTTTTGTCCTTGGCTTCATGACGCTAATAAAAAAATTAACAAGTAGGGGAGCTAGGAACATATTTGTGCAAACCATACCTCTGGTAACACTGTTGTGCCCAAGTAAATGATAAGAGGAGAACAATCTCAACGTAGAGGAAACAACAGTACTGGATCAACCTTGGAGTAGAAAGCCACGACTTGGAATGTTACATTAAAGATCTTCAGCCAGAGGAATCACACAATTTTTGACTGGGGTTGGAAGAATGATTATTAAGGTGGGATTCTGCTCATTTAACAATTCCAGCTCAAAAAGCATGCTTCAGTCAAAAGGGATTAGTAGAGGAACTTTGTCCTGAGAGTTGGAAACATGTTTAATCCCCTCAGAAAAGACTTTCGTTAATCTTTTTTGCCATTTCCCTTGGTGTCTCTGGTGTTAAATACAAAAGTTATTCCCAATTTTACATGCAAATATGCCAAATGCTTAATTCTGAAGTAATTAGGACAAACAGAGGCAGGAATCAAAGATTCTTGTCAGCAACTTGCTCAAAGCAAAAAAAATGCTGCAAATCTACCATTTAACTCTTTAGAAGTAAACCCTAGTTCTGCAGGAATAAAAAAAAAAATTGGAAAGAAGTTGAAATATGGGAAAAAGCCCTAATTTCAGGGATCCTCTGCCATATTAAAAAAATAAAATATATATATATATATATATATGTATATATATGGAAAATGTCACTTACCCAGTGTACATCTGTTAGTGGCATTAGTCGCTGCAGATTCACATGCTGTGCACATCCCGCCATCTGGTGTTGGGCTCAGAGTGTTACAAGTTGTTTTTTCCTCGAAGAAGTCTTTTCGAGTCACGAGACCGAGGGACTCCTCCCATTTCGACTCCATTGCGCATGGGCGTCGACTCCATCTTAGATTGTTTTCCCCGCAGAGGGTGAGGTAGGAGTTGTGTATGTTAGTAATAGTGCCCATGCAATGGAGTGAATACGTATGTACATAATGAAGTTTAAAGTAATATATTTACAAATTTACAAATGTTCAAGATTAACTTCTAAACGGCTACAGGCTCCTGGGGAGGCGGGTGGGCGCATGTGAATCTGCAGCGACTAATGCCACGAACAGATGTACACTGAGTAAGTGACATTTTCCGTTCGATGGCATGTGTAGCTGCAGATACACATGCTGTGCATAGACTAGTAAGCAGTTATCTCCCCAAAAGCGGTGGTTCAGCCTGTAGGAGTTGAAGTTGTTTGAAATAATGTTCGTAGTACCGCTTGACCTACTGTGGCTTGTTGTGAAGTTAACACATCTACACAGTAGTGCTTGGTAAATGTATGAGGCGTAGACCATGTTGCTGCCTTACATATTTCGTTCATTGGAATATTTCCTAGAAAGGCCATGGTAGCACCTTTCTTTCTGGTTGTGTGCGCCTTTGGTGTAATAGGCAGCTCTCTTTTAGCTTTAAGATAGCAGGTTTGAATGCACTTAACTATCCATCTAGCAATGCCTTGTTTTGAAATTGGATTTCCTGTATGAGGTTTTTGAAAGGCAATAAATAGTTGTTTTGTTTTTCTAATTAGTTTTGTTCTGTCAATGTAGTACATTAGTGCTCTTTTGATGTCTAATGTATGTAGTGCTCTTTCAGCTACAGAATCTGGCTGTGGGAAGAACACTGGTAATTCTACCGTTTGATTCAAGTGGAACGGTGATATTACTTTTGGTAAAAAATTTGGATTTGTCCGTAGAACTACTTTATTTTTGTGTATTTGAATAAATGGTTCTTGTATGGTAAATGCTTGAATTTCACTCACTCTTCTTAGAGATGCGATGGCAATTAAAAATGCAACTTTCCACGTTAAGTATTGCATTTCACAAGAGTGCATGGGCTCAAAAGGTGGACCCATGAGTCGTGTTAGGACAATGTTGAGGTTCCATGAAGGCACTGGTGGTGTTCTTGGTGGTATAATTCTCTTTAGACCTTCCATTAATGCTTTTATGACTGGTATCCTAAATAATGAAGTTGAGTGCGTAATTTGCAGGTAAGCTGAAATTGCAGTAAGATGTATTTTTATGGAAGCGAAAGCTAGTTTTGAATTCTGCAAATGTAGTAAGTACCCTACTATATCCTTTGCAGATGCGTGTAAGGGTTGAATTTGATTATTATGGCAGTAATAAACAAATCTTTTCCACTTATTTGCATAGCAGTGTCTAGTGGTAGGCTTCCTAGCTTGTCTTATGACCTCCATACATTCTTGTGTGAGGTCTAAGTGTCCGAATTCTAGGATTTCAGGAGCCAAATTGCTAGATTTAGCGATGCTGGATTTGGATGTCTGATTTGTTGTCTGTGTTGTGTTAACAGATCTGGTCTGTTTGGTAGTTTGACATGAGGTACTACTGAGAGGTCTAGTAGTGTTGTGTTCCAAGGTTGTCTTGCCCATGTTGGTGCTATTAGTATGAGTTTGAGTTTGTTTTGACTCAACTTGTTTACTAGATATGGAAGGAGTGGGAGAGGGGGAAAAGCGTACGCAAATATCCCTGACCAGTTCATCCATAGCGCATTGCCCTGAGACTGATGTTGTGGGTACCTGGATGCGAAGTTTTGGCATTTTGAGTTTTCCTTTGTTGCAAATAGATCTATTTGTGGTGTTCCCCAAATTCGAAATTAAGTGTTCAGTATTTGGGGGTGAATCTCCCATTCGTGGATCTGTTGGTGATCTTGAGAGAGATTGTCTGCTAACTGATTCTGAATTCCTGGAATAAATTGTGCTATTAGGCGAATGTGGTTGTGAATCGCCCAATGCCATATTTTCTGTGTCAGGAGACACAACTGTGTCGAGTGTGTCCCACCCTGTTTGTTTAGGTAATACATTGTTGTCATGTTGTCTGTTTT
The DNA here is from genome assembly GCF_031143425.1 of Pleurodeles waltl. Lineage (NCBI taxonomy): Eukaryota > Metazoa > Chordata > Amphibia > Caudata > Salamandridae > Pleurodeles > Pleurodeles waltl. The sequence goes on from NC_090448.1 coordinate 555,743,094, forward strand.
GACAAGAATGTATTTGTGGGTTATTATGGGTTGAAATGCTTTCAGCGCTAGAAATACCGCTAACAGTTCTAAGTGATTTATGTGAAACTGTCTTTGCTGTATGTCCCATTGTCCTTGGATGCTGTGCTGATTGAGGTGTGCTCCCCACCCTGTCATGAAAGCATCTGTCGTTATCACGTATTGTGGCACTGGGTCTTGGAAAGGCCGCCCTTGGTTTAAATTTATACTGTTCCACCATTGAAGCGAGATGTATGTTTGGCGGTCTATCAACACCAGATCTAGAAGCTGACCCTGTGCTTGTGACCATTGTGATGCTAGGCACTGTTGTAAGGGCCGCATATGCAACCTTGCATTTGGGACAATGGCTATGCATGAAGACATCATGCCTAGTAGTTTCATTACTATTTTGACTTGTATCCTTTGTTTTGGATACATGGCTTGTATTACATTGTGAAATGTTTGAACTCTTTGTGGACTTGGAGTGGCAATCCCTTTTGCTGTGTTGATTGTTGCTCCCAAGTATTGCTGTGTTTGACACGGCAGAGGGTGTGATTTTGTGTAGTTGATTGAGAAACCTAGTTTGTATAGGATTTCTATGACATATTTTGTGTGTTGTGAACACCGTTTTAGCGTGTTGGTTTTGATTAACCAATCGTCCAGGTACGGGAACACATGTATTTGCTGCCTTCTGATATGTGCAGCTACTACTGCCAGGCATTTTGTAAAAACTCTTGGCGCAGTTGTAATTCCGAATGGCAACACTTTGAATTGGTAATGTATCCCTTGGAATACAAACCTTAGGTACTTTCTGTGTGAAGGATGTATTGGTATATGGAAATATGCATCCTTTAAGTCTAGTGTTGTCATGTAGTCTTGTTGTTTGAGCAGTGGGATTATGTCTTGTAAAGTAACCATGTGAAAGTGGTCTGATTTGATGTAGGTATTTAATGTTCTGAGATCTAGTATAGGTCTGAGAGTTTTGTCTTTTTTGGGTATCAGAAAGTACAGTGAGTAAACTCCTGTGTTTAATTGTTGTTTTGGTACTAATTCTATTGCTCCTTTCTGTAGCAATGCTTGAACTTCTAGTCCTAGAAGATCTATATGTTGTTTTGACATACTGTGTGTTTTCGGTGGGACGTTTGGAGGGAATTTGAGAAATTCTATGCAATAACCATGCTGGATAATTGCTAAGACCCAAGTGTCTGTTGTTATTTCCTCCCAATGTGTGTAAAACTTGGTTAGTCTCCCCCCCACAGGTGTTATGTATTGGGGCTTTGTGACCTTGAAGTCACTGTTTGTTTGGAGGAGTTTTGGGACTTTGGAATTTTCCTCTATTTTTTTGAAATTGTCCTCCTCTATATTGTCCCCGAAAACCTCCCCGCTGATACTGGCTCTGGTAAGTGGGCTTTGTTTGTGAGGTTATGGCTTCTGTGGTCTGCCCTCGAAACCCCCCTCGAAATTGTGTCTTTCGAAATGTGCCTCTGCTCTGCGGGGAGTAGAGTGCGCCCATGGCTTTGGCCGTCTCAGTGTCTTTTTTAAGTTTTTCTATGGCAGTGTCAACCTCCGGCCCAAACAACTGCTGTCCGTTGAATGGCATATTTAGCACAGCTTGCTGTATCTCTGGTTTAAATCCTGATGTACGCAGCCATGCATGTCTCCTTATTGTTACTGCTGTGTTGACAGTTCTAGCAGCTGTGTCTGCAGCATCCATTGCTGACCGTATCTGATTATTAGAGATACTCTGTCCCTCTTCTACCACTTGCTGCGCTCTTTTTTGGAACTCTTTTGGTAAATGTTCAATAAAGTGTTGCATCTCATCCCAATGGGCCCTATCATATCTGGCTAACAAAGCTTGGGAATTTGCAATGCGCCACTGGTTTGCTGCCTGTGCCGCCACCCTTTTGCCTGCAGCATCGAATTTCCTACTTTCTTTATCTGGAGGTGGTGCATCTCCAGAAGAATGTGAGTTGGCTCTTTTGCGCGCTGCTCCAACTACAACAGAATCTGGTGTTAGCTGTTGTGTGATGTACACTGGGTCTGTTGGTGGCGCTTTATATTTTTTATCTACTCTTGAAGTAATGGCTCTCCCCTTGACAGGTTCTTCAAACACTTGTTTGGAGTGTTTGAACATTCCGGGTAACATCGGAAGACTTTGATATTGACTGTGTGTAGACGACAGTGTATTAAAAAGAAAGTCGTCTTCAATGGGTTCTGAATGAAGGCTGACATTGTGAAATGCTGCAGCTCTTGATACCACTTGAGCGTAGCCTGTACTATCCTCTGGTGGCGATGGTCTTGCTGGATAGCATTCAGGGCTATTATCTGACACTGGTGCGTCATAAAGGTCCCATGCGTCAGGGTCATCTTGACTCATTCCCGTATGAGTTGGTGATTGCATCATTGGTGGAGTGGCTACAGGTGATGGTGGTGGAGAGTGTTCACTTGTTTAGCCACCTTTGCGTGTGGCTGTTTGTCCTTGTCTTGGAAGGCAAGTTTACGTTTCATCTTGATTGGAGGAAGAGTGCTGATCTTCCCCGTATCTTTTTGAATAAAGAGCCTTCTTTGTGTGTGATCTGGCTCTATTGTCTCTAATTCTTGTTCAAATCTGTGTGTCTTCATTTGTGAGGACAGTCCTTGTTCCTCTGAATAGTAACTTCTTTTCGGTTCCGAGGCCGGATGTTTCGGTACCGAAACCTTTTCGGCAGCCTTTTTCGGCTTGGACGAAACCTTTTTTATTTTCGGCGTCGTGCCTTCTCAATGCCGACCCATTTCGGTGCCGCTGTCTCGATGCCGAATCTTCTCGGACCCGCTACCTCGGGCCCGAGATTGTTGTGTGCCGGTATCTCGACCGGAGTCGGATGACTTCGACACCAGCTCGCCCTTTTTCGGTGCCGATGGACGGTCACCTATTTTTCGGGTTAAGCCATGGCCTGTTGGCGGTGGCGTCCCCTTGGCTTTAGCGGTCTTCTCGTGAGTTCTCTGCTTCGACGTCTTACTCACGGTTTTCGGCGTTTCTTCGGGATTGATCTCCTCCGAGTCCGATTCCTGGGTGGAGAATGTTTCTTCCTCCTCTTCGAAACGCCCTTGTCCTGTCAGCGCCGACGCCATTTGCAGTCTTCTGGCCCTTCGGTCCCTGAGTGTCTTCCTGGACCGAAACGCTCGACAGGCCTCACAAGTATCCTCCTTGTGTTCTGGTGACAAACACAAGTTACAGACCAGGTGTTGATCTGTATATGGATACTTGTTATGGCATTTTGGACAGAAGCGGAATGGGGTCCGTTCCATCAGCCTTGAAGAGACACGTGGCCGGGCCGACCAGGCCCCGACGGGGATCGAAAAAAAACCCGAAGGGCCACCGGAGCTCTTCTTAATTCGGTGTTGATCTGTTGTAACTAACCCGATACCGAACGCAAACAATACCGACGATTTTTCCAAGATTCTAACTAACTTTCCGACCCGAAACCCGGAGCGAAAAGGAACACGTCCGAACCCAATGGCGGAAAAAAACCAATCTAAGATGGAGTCGACGCTCATGCGCAATGGAGTCGAAATGGGAGGAGTACCTCGGTCTCGTGACTCGAAAAGACTTCTTCGAAGAAAAACAACTTGTAACACTCCGAGCCCAACACCAGATGGCGGGATGTGCACAGCATGTGTATCTGCAGCTACACATGCCATCGAACATATATATACACACACACATATATATAAATATGTATTTGATGCACTGCATTCTGGGACCAACTTTTGGAGTGTTTAGGCCCCTTGATAGGACAGAGCATGTGTGGCACATAGCACAGTATTTGTTTGAAATCACTAATGCTGCCGGTACTGATGTGCTCTAAATGAAATCATTGCAAGAAATGTTACAGGACTCTCCCCACCCGTGGAAAGATTCTAAAACATAAGAGTCTAGGCATCATCCCCTGCCGAAGAACCTAACGATGTGCAGGTATGGGAGAGATCCAATTAAAAAATGAACATACATTTTAGGTGAAAGTGTACTTTAAAGTACTATAAAAGCTGTTCTTTATGTTCCTGATGGCTGCAGCGCTTTATGCGAGTGAACACTCTCTGGTTTACATTGCATGTTTGACTAAGTCTTACACAACAGAGTATCAGAGACACTCATGTGCTGCTGCAAGCTTTCATGGTCCCTTCTCACTTCACCCAGTTAAAAGAACAACAACATATTTACTTATTAGGTAACACAGAACACTTACAGAATCTGTGTAGCTATCAATACTCTGTTCTTCATGAGCTTCCAATAATTTCTGAGAAGAAACAAAGAAAAACCGTGGTTATGGACATTATCAACTGCAAATGTCAAATTGGCAGGAAAGTTTCCATACCCCTTTCTTATGACATACATTAAACAGTGTCTAGTTTCTCACCCTGTCCCGATCTTATTCATGATTAAACACTAACAAACATCTAATCTACATTTTAATCAGTTTCAATTAATATGTCTCTCCGCAAACAAACCTATACTACCCTACATGTCTGTTCTGGATTTACGTGGCAGCTACCATACAGTTGTACACCACCAGTCTCTGCTGAAAAGGGTTAGGTGTTGTTTCTGCAAGTAAGATCCACTGTTTAAAAAATAAGTGATCTTTATTCCTTTACCGAACAAGCATCTCTTACATTCAGAGTAGAAATACAGAAACTGCCCTTACTTTTACCAGCTTACACTCCCGGGAATCTGAAAATGCCGGAAACATTTCTTCATACTTCTGTACTGCCAACTAACAAAACATAAAATGTGCAACATTAAAAGTGGAGATATGCAATCTTTTTTATTCACATATAATCACTGTCAAACATGCCCAGATTGCAGGGCATACACTTTCCAATTCCATGGGAATATTAATGATACATATGCAATCCTTTGTAATGTTAAATATTTTTTCAAAAGTCATCCTCCATTCAAGGACTCAATTTAAGCACAGTGAGGTCACATAAAGGCTCAATTTTCAAGTGTAGCTACCTGGCAATTCCTTGTGCTGAAAGCAATACACTTTTAAAATCAAATAGAGTTACTAACCCAACAGAATTTAATCAGATGAGGCTGATACTATGTACCCTCCAAATTCAGCTGCTGTAGCACGAGACACTGTATAGTCATATGTGGATAGAATATCTCGTTCTCATGAAGCATCTTGCGAAACTGAATTAAGCCCCATTTCCCCGTCTTCCACAGAACTCCCCCACCCAGATGACTAACTTGTTTACTTCTTCTGCTGCAACAAATTTTCTACAAACATGAATTTTATTTTGGAAACTGTTTCTAGGCAATATCTTTGAACAATGCACTACTGACCTAATACACGTGTAATTTACATTCAATAACTCTTGTTTACATACTCTAACTGCATATTCCTCACCTTCACAATATCTCCAGGCTCCATACTGGATCTGGAAGATGCAACAGCCATGCTCCTGTGTGTTGCAAGGGGGTGTAGGGTGGCTTCACACTGCAAGGGGACCTCTTATAAGCACCACCCCTTTACACTGACTACAGTTTCTTTCTTAGGTCTGTCTGCGCCCTTGGACGTAATTGTGTTTGTATATCACCTACTACCCCGATGAGGCGTTTACGCACTTTTCGGCGAGTGGCACGCTACTCTGGAACCCAAAGGTGGGTTAGTGGTGGATTAGTAGGTGGGGGGGAATATAAATTGTTAATGGGAGAGGTGGGAGTGGTAGACATGTGAGTCTTTTAGTCGGATGAATAGCAGATAAATAGGATAGAGGAGGGAAGAGTTTAGAAAGGATTGTGAGTTTATAGTAGTAAAAGAGGTTTAGGAGAAGGACAGCCTGTTAGTTGAATGAGCAAGATAAAGGATGGATAAAGGAGAGAAGAGTTGGAAATAGTTCAGTGGGAGTTCACAGTAGTAAAAGAGGATTTGGATGGGTAGAGAGTGGAGGTACAGGATAATTTGGAAGAGGAGAAGGACGATTCAAAGTCAAAGTATGCTTTATTCGTTTTTACATATTAAAAACCATAAAAGTTCACAAAATAAAAAAAAATAAAAAATTCCATAAAATATCCATAAATTTGTAATAGTACAATACCTGTACTACAGAAAAGCAAGATATGATAAAAAAAAAATAATAATAATTCAGAACAGCTTATCCACCCAACTGTTTACGTTTTGAAATAACTCTCCACAGAAATTTAGACACAGCAAATAAACGCCATTGGAATATAGTTGTTGCAGAAAAGCTGGTCTATACTGTCTAAAAATAAAATTTCAAAAATAGAGGAATTTCACAATATTTGAAAAACAGAGTAAAGTGAAATATGCATGTCCTGTAGCACTATCACATGGGCAGACATAACATGTGTTGGAACAATCTATGCTTCGGGTTGTGCACAAGTTCCAGTTAGAATTGGATATCATTATTTGTAGAATGATTTCCATATTGCTTAATAAATTTATCCTCCTCTAACATGGTCTTTGCTGTGTTTAATTTAAGCCTTACAAACAACTATCAGGGAGGATGGATCATTAAAAAAAACTTCCCAGTCTATCAAAAAAGGCCTTGACATATTTAAACCTTGGAATTCTCAAGGCATAATCCTGAGACAAACAATCAGTAATTATTGGCCTATTTAGGAGTGCGTCATGCTCTGACTAGATTCTATACCAATAAGTTTGTATAGGCCCATATAACAGCCTCATTATGGGTCAGAATCGTACATTTCGTTTTATAAATGGTGCAAATCTCTTTAAGTGTCCTCTCCCCAAGTTGGCCACAAATCTGTTGAGTCCAGAAATAGATGTTTTCATCAGCAAGGTTCTGGTAGTAACCAACTGCTTCTGTGAGCCATAGGCATCAAACAACAATCCAAGGTATTAGAAGGTGGAAGATGTTGCAAGCTTAGTAGCTCTTACCTTAAATTGATAGGATTTATCAACCTTGTAGCCACATTTCATAATAAGAGTTCTGGCAAGTTAACTTTTAGATATAACTCAGCCATATATTCCACAAAATGATTATTCTGATTCTGTAGTCCCTTTAGGCTACGAGCCATGAGTACTGCATCATCAGCATACAGTAATATTGGTAAGGCTTTGTGTTCAACCTGAGGAACATTATAACTTTTCTCTTCTAAAAACCTGCTAAGGTTGTTAATGTAAAGGGTAAATAAAAATGGGGCCAAAGCAGAGCCCTGCAATAGCCCATTTCAATATCAGATTTCTCTGTACTCTCTCCGTTCATCCCAAACTTAATTCTGGCCTTAGCAGTCACATAGATGTCCCAAATAAAATCCACTACAGTAAAATCAATACCCATCTTAATGATCACGATCCATAATTTATCATGAAATACACAGTCATTAGAGAGGTCCATAAATGGCAAATAAACAGGACCTCTCCTTGCTAGTGTATTTACCAATGAGAAAACTTAAATTAAGAGAATGTTCTACAGTTCCCACCCCCTTTAAGAAACTGTACTGAGCCACTACCATAACTGAATTTTCCACAGCTCAGTTTTCCAATCTTCAGAGTATTATTCTCCCTGCCATCTTCAAAAGTGACTCCAGCAAGGAGATTTGTTGCTAGCATGCAAAATTAGGACCATTAAGGAGGTGGACCAAGATTTAAAAGGACCAATTCTGCAGATCACGTTTAGAAACTTAGTCAGTAATGGTCCCATAGCTCCAAATTAGTTTTGAAAAATTCAACAGATACCCTGTCAGCAACAGTGGTGTCCATTGCATAGATATTAGATAAATGTGCTACCCAATCTTCTTGCGCTATACCGCATTCAATGGATGGAGTAGAAGGGTGTTTACAATTGGGATTATTAAGAATTTGCCAGAAAGTGCGACAATCCTTGTACCTGCTGGTATTAATAAAAGCTAACCATGTCTCTGATTTAATTTCCTACTTGCCAGTGCAGTCTTATAGACGTGCCTACATTCTGCCACTTCATTAGTTACTCTAGGTAATCTATTTAATGCCTTCTTCAATAATTTCTGGGCTTTCGTACATATGGAATCAAACTGTCCCATATGGTTCTGGGTAGTTTGCAATGAGGTACAAGCGAAACTGGCCTTAACATGCTTGGAAATCACTATAAAAACATTCTTAATACCCCCATCCTCAGCACTGTCATCAAGACAGATATTCGCTACAGCACGATTTTCTAGCACTAGGTTTAAAAGAAAAATTCACAGAATAACACTGCTCAATTTAGTTCTAATACCATTTGAAGTAGCCAATTCAAGCTCATTAGTTAATGCCAGACTTTAACTCGTTTTCTGGGCAGGTTATATCAACACTTTGAGCATTATGGGCACTAAGGCTGTTTAAATACATCCTAAACTTCGTAATTGAAAACATAAATGCACGAGTGGCTAAGATAAAATCAATAGTAGATCTGCATTCACTGCTCATAAAAATATACTGAAATGGGGGTTGGGGGTCAGAGACCTCATTGGCAAAAGCCAGCTCAAAATGAGAAAGTAAATTATTTAATTTCTCACTATACACATCATGACCAAAGAGAGATACACCCAGATACATGTGGTTCACATATCTGCATACTCCCCTAGTGGGACAGGGTCAAAGGCAGGTATTGATCCCCTCACCCCACCCCAAGTTATCTCTACCTTTCACAAAATAGACTGTTTACAATTTGTTTGCAATACTATTAATCACCACTATTTTCTCCTAAGTAAATATATAGTTTTAATAGTTACAAATATATCAATGCATACCTCTAGAGATTTTAAGACCAATAACTTGATAGTAAGGTGAATCAAGCTTTTTATGAAAAAAAACTTTCCAGACATCAAGGTAGAAACACTGGCCTTGGAAATGGGTCAGACAAGGAGGTGGCACTAAGCACAAACCCCAGAGGGGTTAGAGTCAGCGTCAAACAATGACCCTTGGATTCATCCAAACCAAAAACTTACACTAAATTTTGTTTCTTAAAAGATGCTAGCTCTGTCCTCTTTTCTAGCAATAACGGAATTCCCATCCTCCAACCTCTCATGCAACCTTTAGATGCATGCAGAGCAAAGAAAGGCACTCCACTGCCCCGTGAAGAGAGGGAATGGGGGATGAGCTACCATAGTGCAATGGCCCAGGTATCTGATTTGGCCTTGCCACTGCCTAGGCCAACTAGGCTCTTGGTTCAAGTATATGTGATCACTTCATTCGATCAGGCCTCGGGGGGAGCAGCTAAGCGGTGAAAGACCTCTCAGCCCATCACACAATCAGAGAGCCCATCTGCCAACACAACCTATACTCCCAAACCCTGCAGAAGTAGGCATACCACACATGTGCCAGGAGGAAGGTGGCCCCAATAAGGGCACTAGGACTAAGACACAAACAGCTGACCAGGAAGACAGTTTTACCTCTCTGGGTCCCTGCCTCTTTTACTCCTCCAACCTCCAGCCTCCACCCCAGCCGCCTTCTGCTCTCCACCTACATCCAAACTTTGACGGGCCTACCCTCTGAAAATAAGGAGGGGGTCCAGGAGCTGTTGACAGAAGAATGGGTCTCTTTTTAGCCCCTTGAGTCTTCTAGAGTGAGAGGACACACAAGAGCCACACCCTCAAAACCCTCAAATTTCTCAAAATTCTCAAGATCAAGATACCCTTCTAGTTCCCACCTCTAAAACTGCTCCATGCTCAGCCTCACAGGTTGCTAATGTCACAAGAGAAACAGCAAACCATGGCACCGCCTATTGTGCCAATACAGACAGCGCCAGGGCTTCACTAGTCAACACTATGGAACTTCTGGTTATGGGTCTCCAGTATCAATCTGACAAAATGAATGTACAGCTAACTTTACTTAACACCATGGCGTATTTGTTGGGGCACTTTAAGTTTCTTATTAAGCGAGTCCAGCAAGAAGTTCTGGATGCACCCCTGTGCTGCGGATGCGGTCCAATTGTGGAAAAGTTATCCACACTGCCTGATATGCTTAGCACCCTCCGCACAGACCTTAGAAAGGATGTCACAGATTCTTCAGCTACAGTACCAAAGCAGGAATTTGCCTCAACTGCAAGGAGTCCAGCCTTAACCTGCAGAATCAGCCACTCGGAGCACTTAATAAATAACCAGCAGGCAGGCACAGGTTCCCGGCTGGTAGAAGGCTGTCACACTTGCACCGACCCCACTCAATAGGTAACCATGTCTGCTCCCAGCCTCTCATCAGACACAGCATTAGAAAGAAATCTGAAAACTAAAACCAAAATGAAAGCAACAACAAATGCAAAGCATGGGAGACTTCAAAGGAGAAAAGGCCGCAACAAAAAGACAGCCACAAATCATGCTGATGTCTACTTGCTCTTTAAACCAGCATTCAGTACAAATCAAAACAGAGATCCAACTCTGGTCGAGGGGGAAACAGTTCCCCAAACCGAATCCAGAGAGTTCAGTGCAGCAAATAAAGCAGTCAGCACTTTTCAGCCACCAGGGCCTAACAAGAGACAATCTGAGTCCCCAAGTCCAAAGGTAGCTGGGCCTGAGGCGATGCAAGGTACACATCGCACAAAGGATACAGATGTGATGCAGGTCCCTTTGTTACCTTACTGTTCCTCCCCCACGCACCTTACGAAATCAGTCAATACAAATAGAAGGCCTTCCTCCCTGTCCACTCTCCCAACTGGGTCACTGTTAGAAAACTGCATGCAGCAAATTTAGATCACGGCCATTATGGCCCTGGGGTGGGGGAAAACCGTGTTAATGGTGGGCTCCTAAAAGGCACCACTACGTGTGAAACTAATGTCCCTACTATCTCTGCTCATGCTCAGAGTCGCTTGGCAGGGTGCCCCTAGGTTCTTGGAAACCTAGCCACATCCTCCACCATCTGACGTACCACTTCAGGTCATAACGTGGGGCCCATACATTGTAGAGATAACCAGGGAACCCATACAGGCCCCAGAGGGAATCCTCCCCAATCCAGCAAATAGCGACAATTTAGGTGGCCAAATTTAGTACCAGCCAAGGAGCACATCACAGGATCAATGGACAATTACAATACAGACTGCACAACCCCTGTTCTTATCGATCCACTTGTCCCATAAACTTCAATTCCAACTCTACCATGCTGCTACCTGGGGCTTGTGATCATCTCTCTTTTTCAGCTCACTACAGCCACAGAAACCATCTGGGAACAACGCCACCCCTGCCCCTCCCCCTCCACCCCCAGGAGAATACTTATATGCAGCCCAACTCAAATATCTTAATTTTTCACCCTGAATATAGATCATGGGGAAACTGAGACGTACTAAACAGAGGCAACATCTAACTATTTTTATCACACATCCCTTCAATGTTGGACCCGCTCTCCTCAGGCCTTGAGTCTATAGGGTTCACGTGAGGATGAGCCACCATCACTGGGCTAAGTGACCAAAACTATCTTGCGCACACCAATATTTATCCAGAGAATTTTAGAGGAGCACTTTACCTTTAAGAATTGGGGGGGATTCGCATTATCCCCTTCAGTGAGCCTGGCTACCCGGGCCCCTTTACTATCATCATGTCTGTGCATAGGGCAGATATCTTGAACAATGTAACTACTAGTTCTGTACTGAGAGGCGCCTTAGGACACTCACTGAGGAATGAAAGACTAAAAATAATTGCCTATTGAACTACACCATGTATCTCCGCCTCCACTCAAAACTCTGCGCGGATCTACAGATACGTCACTAACCCCTCTGCTGGCCAATGACAAAGCAAGGATTATGGGGCCAACATTACGCTCTGTAAAAATCTCTCTGATTATGCTCCTGAAACGTCAACGGCCTTGCCAGCAAGACTGCTGACTATGCTTTTCTTAGTTACATCACCAGCTTTGACATTGTTTTGATGCGAGAAACATGTTTAGCTGAGCCACACTATCTACAAGGCTACTTAGCCATTTTTACACCTGCGGGCAGGTCGGGGAGACATGGTCACCTGTCTGGGGGTCTATCAAAGTATAGCGCAATCAGCTGTGTAGTCTCAACATGAGCTTTATGCTGCGACTCTCCAGACATGAACACAGTCAGAATCAGTACATCACTCCATGATGGTACGAAAGGGATAATACTTACCAATGTCTATATCCACCTGAAACGCAAAGTCACCGTTGCCTGTAATCTGTTGAATCACATTACAGATGATCTATGCAATGGTGAACCTTTTAATACTGTTCTCTCCAGAGACTTCAACTTACATCTGCTCAGCTATTCCTCTGATGAAGCAGTAGCTGCCCAAACCTTATGTTGGAATATACCAGCACAAAGACAAAGAAGATGGGGATGCGCAACAAAGACTGGGACAGGACTATTGACTGACCTGGAGCACCTTAACCTCAGAGCCCTTAATGGCAGCTGTGCTGAGGATTACACTCCAGTAGCATCTTTTTACTCCAAAGGCCCCAAACAACAATAGACTATACCTTTGTCTCTTCACCACTCTTCTATTGTGTTGCCTCTTATCGATTGGGGGATAAAGGAAAGAGTGACCACCGGCTTCAAGAAATAACAGACAACAACAAATCCTGCCTTTGCCCGGCTGCCATAGGCCTCAGGCACTGTCCATATAGTCAATAACAAAAGGATAAAGTCTGCTCAGGTTAACATAGAGCATATACACTGGACCGACCACAGATGTGTCCACTTCACCTTCCGACGCGAGACTCGCCACCTCCGCACACAACCCATCCCACGTCGACAGTGGAACAAAATCCCAGAGGAACAGCTTCTCTCCACTCTCAACGACAACCAACCCACCTTCTCCTCCGACCCCAACGTCGCAGCCCTCAACCTCACGAATTGGATCACCAACTGCGCAAACAACCTTGCGCCCCTCAGACGCCTCCCAAGACAGACCAACACCAAAAAACCTCTCTGGTTCACCGACTCCCTTAAGGAATCAAAGAAAACCTGCCGCACCCTCGATAAAGCCTGGCGCAAGGACCACACCACAGATAACATGTCTGCCCTCAAGAACGCTACCCGCGAACACCACCAACTGATCCGCGCCGCCAAAAGAAATTTCTTCACAGACAGACTGGACAAAAACAGCCACAACAGCAGAGAACTCTTCAACATCGTCAAAGAGCTCTCCAACCCTAACGCCAACGCCAACGCCATCACGCCCTCACAAGACCTCTGCAACTCCCTCGCCACCTTCTTCCATCTTAAGATCACCGACCTACACGACAGCTTCGGACACCAGACCCAGCCAACCACCACAGAACCTACAACCCGAGCCATCACCCTCAATGCCTGGTCTCACATCAACACGGAACAGACCAAAGCCACCATGAACTCCATCCACTCCGGTGCCCACTCGGACCCCTGCCCACACTTCATCTTCAACAAAGCCGACAACATCATAGCCCCGCACCTCCAGACCATCATCAACAGCTCGTTTCCGTCTGCTACCTTCCCCGAGAGCTGGAAACACGCTGAAGTCAACACCCTACTGAAAAAACCTACGGCAGACCCAAGCGACCTGAAGAACTTCCGCCCCATCTCGCTCCTCCCCTTCCCTGCCAAAGTCATAGAGAAGACCGTCAACAAGCAACTTACCAACTTCCTTGAAGACAACAGCCTACTCGACCCCTCTCAATCTGGATTCCGAGCCAATCACAGCACAGAAACCGCCCTCATCTCAGTCACAGACGACATCAGAACCCTGATGGACAACGGAGAAACAGTCGCCCTCATCCTCCTCGACCTCTCGGCTGCCTTCGACACCGTCTGTCACCGCACCCTAATAACCCACCTCCGCTCCACCGGGATCCAAGGACAGGCCCTGGACTGGATCAGCTCCTTCCTCTCCAACCGCTCCCAAAGAGTCTACCTCCCTCCTTTCCACTCAGACCCCACTGAGATCATCTGCGGCGTCCCACAAGGCTCCTCGCTCAGCCCGACTCTCTTCAATGTCTACATGAGCCCCCTCGCCGACATCGTACGCAAACACAGCATCATCATCACCTCCTACGCCGACGACACTCAACTGATACTTTCCCTCACCAAGGACCCCACCAGCGCCAAGACCAACCTGCAAGATGGAATGAAAGACGTCGCAGATTGGATGAAACTCAGCCGTCTGAAACTGAACTCAGACAAAACTGAAGTCCTCATCCTTGGAAACACCCAGACTGCCTGGGACATCTCCTGGTGGCCCACGGCCCTTGGCACCGCACCGACCCCCTCAGACCACGCACGCAACCTCGGTTTCATCCTGGACCCGCTTCTCACCATGACCAAACAAGTCAACGCCGTATCATCCTCCTGCTTCCTCACCCTCCACATGCTCCGAAAGATCTTCCGTTGGATCCCTGCCGACACCAGAAAGACCGTGACCCACGCCCTCGTCACAAGCCGCCTGGACTACGGCAACACCCTATACGCAGGAACCACCGCTAAACTCCAGAAACGTCTGCAACGCATTCAAAACGCCTCCGCCCGCCTCATCCTCAACATACCCCGCAACAGCCACATCTCCGCCCACCTGAGACACCTGCACTGGCTTCCTGTCAACAAAAGGATCACCTTCCGACTCCTCACCCACGCACACAAAGCCCTCCACAACAAGGGACCCGAATACCTCAACCGCCGCCTCAGCTTCTACACACCCACCCGTCCTCTTCGCTCCGCCAACCTCGCTCTCGCCGCCGTCCCTCGCATCCGCCTCACCACGGCGGGTGGGAGGTCCTTCTCCTACATGGCGGCCAAGACATGGAACTCCCTCCCCACCACCCTCAGGACCACCCAGGACCACTCCGCTTTCCGGAGACTACTCAAGACCTGGCTCTTCGAGCAGCAGTAACCCCTTCCCCCTAGCGCCTTGAGACCCGCATGGGTGAGTAGCGCGCTTTATAAATGTTTATGATTTGATTTGATTTGAACTACCTGAACCTCCAACAGTGCTCTTCAACATCCAATGGAATTTGGCCGCAAACAACCTAAGGAGGTGGGAGGCTTCCAGCTACAGTCTAGCAGAAAAGTTTCCTTCAGTGCCGAAAATCACGCCCTGCAAAGCAACAGTTGAAATAGGGCATATCTCTACAGCACACCGGATGGAGATAAGGTTACTCAAGAGATCCATAAACAGCACTTCAAGATTCCTGCAACTCTACCAGAGGACAGTTGGCTCCAAGCTGCTCTATGTAAACATAAAACAACACTAATGAAGCTGAAGTGGTCTGTAAATCAATTGCGTGAGGACGATATCTGGGTAAAGTTGCTTGCCGATGCAAAACATACTGATGGGGCCCACTTCTGG
The DNA here is from genome assembly GCF_031143425.1 of Pleurodeles waltl. NCBI lineage: Eukaryota > Metazoa > Chordata > Amphibia > Caudata > Salamandridae > Pleurodeles > Pleurodeles waltl. The sequence goes on from NC_090448.1 coordinate 555,758,344, forward strand.
AAAACAATAAATCAACTGGCATACCCATCACATGGTGGTATGTCCTCGCATATAGTAGAGGAAGACTGGGCCAAATATGTATGGGAACGCTTCAATCAAGGAGGCCATGCCACCATGGGGCAACCGATACGGGGCTTCTCAACATGGATGGAAACTCTCCTCTGCCCAAGGGGAACCCTAACGTGCATCTATCATGGTCAACAAATGGGCTACTGCCCATTCCCAGGACTGCACATGTGAACGCAATCAAGCGGCAAAAAGGCAAGGGAAGGAAGGAAGGAAGGAAGGGAGGGAGGAAGGGACACCAGGGCCCAATGGAATCCCTTCGGCTCTTTTGAAATAGCCCTGTCTTTTGGACTGAGGCCATAGAACCACTTTTTTCAGAAATCCGTCTTGCATGTACAATCACTAACATCCCAATTCACAAAAGCGGGGATACGTTGCTGGCAAAAAAAATTCTAATTGCCTTAATCAATAACGAGGCGAAATACTTGCGGGGACCTTGCTCGAGGACCTGCAGACTTGGGCGTCAGAAAAGTCAATAATCCCAATAAACCAAACTGGCTTCTCAAAAACATCCGGGACGACCACCAGTATTATGTCCACTGAACTACTGGCAGACAGGGCAAAAGTTACAAAACAGTCACTCCATCTTTGCTTTGTTGACTGCACGGCAGCCTTCCACCATGTGGACTGTGCCAGACTCTGGGGCAAGCTGGGGGATCTCAGGACACCTCTAAAATACATTGGCCAAGGTTGAGTTTGGGGGAGGAATACACCTCTCAAAACGCATACCAACTGCTAAAGCAGGGGTGCGTCCTCGCCACCCACACTCTTCAATCTATTCCTGGCCGATCTGACCACAGAACTGGACAACTGCAACTCCCACGCTCCAAGGCTGGGCAGCTTGTCAGTTACGAGTCTCCTTTAAGCTGACAATATTATTTTGATTATACAAACCCCAGAGGGACTACAACATCTTCTCTCCGCAGCACAGAAGTGCTCTGACCAAAATAATCTTGTATGAACTTTGATAAAACACATACTCTGTCTTAGAATCATACATGGAAAAGGTCACCAACCTCGTATTGGAGGAGCACAGCTATTCTGTCAGCAGCAGAAACAAATATCTACTGGTAGACAAAGAAGGCAACTTTACATGACAGAGGGAAGTGACGAAGAGGAAAGGGCTGTCTTTGGCAGTCTCACTCAGGACTCTGAAGTGAAAGCTAACCAGGCCTATAGTCGCCCGCTTCTCCAGGTACCACAAGCTTAACGTTTATCAACACTACCTTATGGCAGCTAACCCCAAAAAGGAAGGGACGCAAAAACTCTGGATAGCTTAATAGTAAAAGTCTACAGAATAATATTTAGCCTGCCAAAGTATATGTCTCCGGCACAGATTAGGCTTGAATTTGGTCTGACAAAACAAGCCCTAGCAAGGCGAGGAGCTTTCATCCTCTTTTGGGATAAAGCAAGGAAGGCGTCAACTGACTCTCTAAACCATGACTTATGGCAGCAGTTGAACAGAGAAAATTATCCCCAGCTGGGGCCTATCTCAATGACTCCCTGCTCAAGGTTGGGTAAACCGAGCTGGGGAAAACCCCGATAAGCCACACTGTGGTAAAAAAAAAAAAAAATGTAGTGTAGAAGACCACGAGGCTCAAATTACTGGTGGAAGACAAGGCAACAATTTTGTCCCGAGCTCATACCTGGATGGCCTTGCACACATATTCCAAGTTGGCACCCTAAAAATATCTAAGTTTGGGTTTCTCAAGAGCAATGCAAGAAAAATATCATCTGGTCTGTTGCCCTGCTCCCAGCATCTTCCAAAATGGCACTGAGCTAATGTGATGATAACCTGCAGACTGTGTGTCACGGCTTTGGAAGACATGCCACACATACTGTGCAGGTGTTGAGACGACTTTTGTTTAAAAAAAAAAAAAAAAAACTTTAATAAAAGGAGAATTCACCCCCCCAGAGAAAGGCCAAGATGGCCTGTTTTGCCCCGGCTGACCTCCAACTGACTCGTAAAATATCTTACGCAGGTCTCTAAGAAATTGCCATAGGTGGACAGCGGAGAGTCCTGATATAGCCTCCTGCGATTTCCACCTGCCTGCAGAGGTGACTTTATATTCGCATGCTACTTATAACGCTTTTCCCACTCATGAAATCCGCACTTCAGCCTTGGCCACTGCAGTTGCTGTTACAAGAGCTTTGCCCAAGTCACTTTACCCTCCTTGTTGCACCATGCGATGGTCGGTGTCGTGAATCCCTGCTACTAATCGTTTAGGCTTGTAAGGCTGAACCAAGCCTGATTTTGCCAATGATAGCAGGTAATGTAAGATTTGCTCTAGCGGTGCTAAGAGAGTGTGAATATTCATTTTTTAGTAACATAAACAAACAAGTTTCCACTTTAATCTGTATGCTTTGTTCGTGCTATCAGCCCTGGCTCTTGCAAATGCATCTGCATTCCTGAGGGACATCTATAGTTGTGAATTCATGGTGTTCAGCAGCAAGGAAGATAAGTGCAGGGAACTAGGGTGTGGGTAAGTACTTGATTGGGGTTCATCAATAATAAGTTCCTCTGTGGTCTCATTTGAATGTGGCTTGTCTCTGACAGTAGTAGAAGTTCCGTGAACCAGTGTTGTCTGGGCCATCGTGGAACATTCAAAATCATCTGGCACGGCTCACTCCTCATTTTCCTGAGGAGTCTGGGTATAAGAGGGACTGGGGGCAAAGCGTATGCAAAGATTCCGGACTATCTGATCGTAAATGCATTACCCCATGACCCCCTTTGAGAATGCCACTTTACGTAAAATCAGCATTTCCTGTTCTCTTGTGTTGCAAAGAGGTTGAGTGTCGTTTTGCCTCATCTTTGAAAGGTTTTGTCCAGAATGGACTGTTTTAGTTCCCATTAATGTCAGCTGTGGTATATTATGCTCAACGTATTTGCCAAACTGTTGTTTGCAGCTGGCAGATGTTCTTTACGTAATGTAATTTGATGTGCCAAAGCTCATGTCTAGATTCTTTGAGCTTCCTTGAACATAACAAGAGATCTTGTGCCCCTTGTTTGCTTTTGTAGTGCATACTGGTTGTGTTGCATGCGTGTATTAGCACTGATGACCTCGTTATTCTTGACAGGAAAGCTTGAAGACTTAGTGAAATTGCTCGGAGCTCCAGAAAGTTAATATGCATCTTCCTTTGACTCAGTGCCAACCTTCCACTTACTTGGGGGTCCGGCAAATGAGGACTCCCACCATCCAGGAGAGCGTCTGTAATAATGACATAGCCGGATATTTGGGATACGAATATTAATCCAGATGACAGATTGTTGGCCTCTGTTCATCAGCGTAGAGCCTTCATTATGGTCAGTGTGTTGTTGATAAGTTTTAACTCTTTGTTTATCAAATTATTTCTGGAAGGGCTTCATTCTCAGTCGGGTAAAAGGCATCAGAGAGAAGGCAGAGGACATGATCATTAGAAGCGATTTGAAAAGGAAAACTGAAACAGACTTTATTTTCGATAATTTGTGTGCTAACATTATGAGTCTTTTCTGTCTTTTGTTTGTTCAGAATGCTTTGTCTTGGAATGTATTCATAACTGCTCATAGAAACGCTATCTTCATTGATGGATGGAGGCATGACTTCTGATAACTGAGTATTAAACCCAAACTTTAGAATAACTGCAGACACTTCTTAGTCGCTCTCAATGCCTGATGGGCAGTTAGTTGATGCTTTAATAAGCAAAGGAGGTTGATGCTGTTATTAGCCAATCATTGAGGTACAGGAAAACCTGGAAACCCTTTTCCCTTAGGTGGTCTGCACATGGAAGGCAAATTTTGTAAAAATGAGAGGGGCTGTCTTGAGAACAAAAGGGAGGACTAAGAATTGATAGTGAGTGCCGACTACCCTGAATCTGAGGAATTTGTGGTATTTTGGATGAATAGGGATATGAAAGAAAGCATCCTGTAGATGTAAGGATACCATGTAATTGCTGTAGTTGAGTAGATGCAGGATGCCTTGCAAGGTTATCTTACGAAAGGAATGTTTTTTTCAGTTATATGTTTCCCTTCGTAGATCGAAAATGGGTCACCATTTCCCCGATTTATTCTTTATTAGGAAAAACCGAGAGCAGAAACCAATTCCTTTTTGAGAATGTGGGGCTTTCTCTATTGCTCCCTTGTGTAACATTGCTAACACCTCTTGCTGAAGTGGAAGGAGATGAGGTGTGTAGGCTCCTCTTGGAGTGTTCAGTGGAATTTTTATGAATTCTAAAATATGATCATATGTGATGAGAACCAATATCCATGTGTTCAAGGTTATTTTCTGCCACTGATGGTAAAAGTTCGCTCCCACAGGTTGAAAAGGGTACATTCGGCACACCTGAGATGTCACTGCTTTCTGTCAGTGTCTCTTGTTTGAGATGCTTGCTTTCTTCATGGCAGTTGCTTGGTGGAAGGTGCTGCTGGCGGTGATCTGCAAGTTTGCTGTTGGTAGGTAGGTCTATACAGCTGCTGAAAGAGCTGATAATGCAAATACCTCTGGTAGCCCCTTCTGAATTAAAATAAACCTCAACCACTTGTCCCTTGAAAAGGCATCTTTCTAACTTGCAAAGTGCCCATGGATCTTGCCATGTCTGTGTCAGCCTTGATTGTTTGAGGCATCATCAATGTGCTAGCCAAACAGAGCCTCTCCGTCGAATATGATATCTTGCTCTGCACCTCAGAGCTGAATGAAGTGGCCTTCAACCATCCTTGACGCCTAAGGACCACTGACCCTGCCAACTGTCTGAAACCTGTTGAGGCTATATCCATAGCACAATCAATAATCTCTGATGAAGTTCTCTCTCCTTCCTGCAAGATTTACTTTGCCGGACCTCTTACCTTCAGGCAGAAGATCTATATATGCGGCAATGTCTGACTTCATTTGCCTGTCTTATCTGCTTAATATTGTTATTGAATTGGATGCTCAAACCATTGTCACTGACATTGAGGAGAACAACTTGCTTATATTATCAGGACATCTGCCTTCCCTGTCAAGTGGGGTTGAGAGTAGTGTGGCAGTATTTCTTGGACCAGTGCTGGGCCGCCTGTGTCACCACAGAATTTGGCTTTGGGTGTCCAACCAGACATACAGGCGGGTCCTCAGGTACCTTGTATTCCTTACCAATTCTTGGCAGGACAGCTGATCCTGTGGCAGGATTTTTCATAATCATTATGCCTTCGTCCCCAATGTAATCCACTATTGGGATTGCTCTAATAGATGCTTTTGTGGGTTCCTTAAATTCATACATGAAGTAATCAGATTACATAATAGTTAAAGGCAGTTGGAATCGTTTTGCAGCTCTCTCCATGAGACTATGGAAGCCTCCGATATCATCCGGTGGGGAGTCCAGTTGAAGTGCAAATGGGGAAGGCGTTTGAATGAGATAATCATCCTGTTCATAGGGCACAGACTGAGTATCAGGGATTTCCCCCTCTTCCCTACCCTCACCCAAGGAAGATCGTATCATAGGAGCATTGCAGTGTGACAGGTCTTACAGTCTTTTACCTCACAGGCAGGATGAAGGCAGTAGATGCACTTCGGGGTGGATTTTCCGAGTGTAGCCTCTTTTTTCCACAAGTCTCAAAGACTCTGGAAGGTACTTTTGTAGATGGTTCCGACATTTTATAGTCAGTCTCCATTAGATGGAAGAGTAAACTTCTGTTTGGATTTCTAAAAGTTAGTTAAATGCTAAATAACTGAACAGAGCTCAGTGATACACCCTTCACTAAACGTGCAGTAGAAAATCTGAGGGAAGATGCCTTAGTAGTGATGTGGATAAGTTAATGAAAGTAATGTCTTCTAGCCATTGTAAGCTATGTGTAATGGTCCTATTGCTATTAAAAGGTACCGTGGGACTCCCACCTAGATGACAGGGAATGATTCAAGCATGCAAATCAAAGAAAGATCCAATACTGGAGAACAAATCACCTGTGGACATTAACAGCATTCCCTAAAGATTCCTACTTAAGGAACCTGGAGTCCAATGTATTGAAGTGCTTTACCCATTCTGTGTTTATGGGAAAAGGTGTACTTGCAGGTCTTTAAATGCATAATCACATCATTTTGTGTTTTCCTTCGTGATGGGAAAATCCAGAAGAGCCACACCTCACTTAAGAAAGAATTAAGACTACATGGATGTAACTTTCATTTGTGTCAATGTGGAAGGTGAGAGACGTGTACGTCTGGAAGGTGTTCTGCCTTCATATACAGTGGCATGAAACGCAGAGAACCACAAGCTCTGGGGTTTAAGTGTATAGACAGCACAGGTAACTTCGCCATTTCAAGAGGTAGCACAAGGCCATAGTGCTGTCAGTCTGGATTAATACTTTTCTATTAACAAATGAGATGAATGACATAAAGGGGAATAAATCTGTACAAAGGATAGATCTGTACAAAGGACAGTGAGATGCTCCCAGTCCATGGGCTGGATAGACCATGGTCTCTCGGAGAGTTTACTCTTTAACCCATGAACAACTGATTAGTAACCATCTTTAAATATGGACCTCAACAAATGTCACTGGACCTCCACCAATGTCACATGCCACACAACTGCATTAATGCCACAGGCTGCAATAAACTTGCAAAGCGCTTGCATCTTAGTATACCCCTCTGAAGCACACCACAATGGTAGACCAGGAATTTTCAAAGGTGAGCAAACAACAATAATAAGATAAGCATTGCCATTAGTGTTTGCAGGTCCTTAAAAAGGTTCTTATTATTGGAAGTTAATAGTGAATACAGAATAATTTGGGGGAAAGGTCAGGACTCAGCATTAACTTTTTGTTCCTCAAATGCAATTACAGTGTTGAGGACCTTTTAGAGACTAAATACAATAAGCTGATTAAAAGTAAGATTGAGTCAGATGACAAGAGCCCAAAGACTCCATCTTAGTAAGGGTATACATGAATCCAAATGTTATTTGAAAACTATGCAAAGCTGCTCATGGACCTGATTGGGGCCAACATGCCCTACTTCTCATATATGCAGATGACACAAATGTTTACATTTTTACACAATGTAGAAGGAGTTGCCTACAGTGGCAGGCTTTGTCTAAACAACCAAAAACTGAATGAAGGTAAGACACATGGAAGTTACTCAAGTTTAAGAAAATGTTCTCCTTCTGGTAAGACCCCACTGAAATCATAAGTACTGAGTAGTCCACTCACATATGAGATACCAAGCACCTTTTGCAATATGCGAGTATTTTTCACTTTATGTTAAAAAAACAATTGTTAACATAAAAAAGATATATTTTTGGAAGTTTATCTGAAGCTTATATTAGTTCAATTGCATTTATTTTCTTCCAAAAAAACAGAAAATCAATATAAAGCCCAAAAAGTGACCAGTTTTAGAATAGGTAAGAAAAAAAGTCTTATAAACCTTTTTCAAATGAATCATGAAGGAAAACACGTGTAATGTTGCCATCAAACTGTTCTATTTTTAGTAACAAAACTGTATATATATTACATATTCCGTCTAAAGAGCAGCTGTTTATGGAACAGGGCTCCCTATGCAGACCTTGGCACAGGTGGGGATATATTGCCAGGCGTTCTGGATTTCCTTAGTCATCCACAATTAGCACTCCAAAGCCCACCTCATATACAGAATGCAAGGGCTTATTCCACTAACTTCCCAGAACTTTCTATTAAAAAAAAAAATAAGGATATGTGATTATGTGAAATTTCAACACTCAATTATGGAACAAGATGAGTGAGCTCTTTAAATAACGAATTACCTACTATGGAAAAAAAATTCCTGGCTACAAGGTCTTCTACTACTATCATGATCTTATTAGCAGATTCGAAAGAGCTTCACCCAGAATAATAAGGGCCGCCACTTTCACATGTAGATATTGAGGGAGGTACCTCTAAAACTCTCTATTTTGCCCCTACTGTTTCTGTCCAAGATACCCATAACGTACGCTGCATCAACAGCATGCAAGCTACACTGGAAGCATGCAACTTACAGTTGTCGAAGTTCAAACTTTTATCCCTAAAACATCCAGATGCAGATACTGGGGCACTGACAGGGGCTTCGGAGAAAAAAAGTAGTATGCTAGAAGAACAAAACTAGGTGGATCACACAAGAGGCATTTTGCCATGAAACGTGGACTACATCCACCAAAGTGACAGGTAAAATACTCTTATGCTTGCTTGGAATCTTCTTAGGGGAAGAATTTTTCCTGAGTCTCGTTTCATTTCAGCCGTAGAAGGCCTACACCAGTGCGAAAGGTATGGTAATCATTTTAAGTGATGACTCTCCCTGATGGCCTAGAGCCTTATTTTCATGTAGTGACTGGAAGCTTGAATGTCATGGCCAGGACGATAACAGTACAGATAATGGAATTGTAGATCCTAACCTGGAAGACTTATAACACTTGGTCCAGTGTGAGAACTAACACATTTAAACTAACCCATTTCACATGAAGGGAATAATAAAAACATAACTATCACTTGATTAGATTGTGAAAAATAAAGAAAGATATCAAGAAAACCTTTTTGGAGACAAAATGTTTTGCAAACATGCAAAACACTTGTGGGCCCTGTTCATATGAGTAAGACCAGCATAGCAAAGACAATAAGTCTCAACTTTTTTTTTTAACCTACTGACTTTACCAATGTTTTTTGCTGACACTGGTCAGCATCAGAAAAAGAAAAAACAAAAATGCAACGAATTGTATGTGCATAGATGTCATGATAAAGTGTACATTCACATAATGACATGCTGGCAGGCCCCCTAAGCACGCTCATGCATACAGTGTGAGCGAGCTGCCATTTACAATGTTTTTATCCACCATTCCAAGATGATTGACATCAATCTTGGAGTGGTAAATATGGAAAAAAAATTGAGACACAGAAGTGCATTGAACAGCAACAATCAGCAGTTGCTGGACCCTTCCTATTTTTTTTCTAAAGGGCACAACAGATGGGTAGGTAGGGGGGAGAAATAGAGGACCACTTTTGAGAAAAAATCAATGAGGAGTGAGGAGTAAAAGGGGAGGGGGAGGTGCAATAATGGAGGTGCCTTATGTGGCAGATAAAAAGCACAAAAAAAAGCCAAGGAATGGTGGGAGAAGCAATTGATGAACTACACAGAGTGTGTGGGTGAGGTGGTGGTATGTGAGTGGGCAGGCAGCATACAAGTGAGAAAACATAAAAACGCACATTCTCATGGAGCGCTGAAAGAAAAAGAATAAGTAATATGTTACTTACTCTGTAAGCATCTGTCCGTAATGTGTAGAGCAATAGATTCACATGCTTTGAATACTCCTGCAATTTAGTGTTGGGCTCAGAAGTCTGTAAGTTGTTTTTCTTCGAAGTCTTTAGATTTAAGAGGTATGTGGTATAATACGACTCCTTCTGTATTCGGCACTGCACATGGACACCAGCTCCACTGTTGGTTTTTTTTTTTGCCCAGCGAGTGAGAGAGAATGGAGTTTTGAGTACAGATAGTATAGTGACTGTGTGTAGATTAATGATCCAAGTATTAAGGATTAAGTAGCAACCACCAACTTCCAGAAAGGTGGGTGAGGACATGCTTACAACACTTCACATTTAGAAAAGATGCTTATAGGGTAACATATTCTGTTATAGCATGTGTGGCTGTCGATACACATGCTCAGCTTAGACTGTGAAGTGGGGGTTAGTAAGTGGAAGGTGCAGAGCTCTGAAAAAAGGTTATTGAGTCTGTTTGGCACCCCCTAGTCTGCTGCTGGTCTAAGACATCCGCTAACAGTGCTTGGTCCGTCCATCATTCTTTTGTGTTGCTGAAGACGCCCCAAGTGGGAAGGGTATGCCCAGACATGGATCCCGTATTCACTGTGCCACTGGATTCAGGCTAGCCTGGCTGATGAAGGGCGATACCCTGAAACCGGTCCCATGATGCTCGTTTCCAGTCCAGGGAGGACCTGCCTTGGCAGTTCTGGCTAGACTGTTCCCATGGAGAGCAGGGTCAAGACTCATTTGCATATAGCTATGTTCAAACCGGGGTGGCATGGTGAGCAAAAGAACGATGGATTAAACCCAGATCTGTGAATGGGGTTGAGTGTCTGACAAGTTTCAGCACTCCGTCCACCATCCTTTTGTGTTGTTGTTTGTTCTCACTAAAACTACCTTAGTCTGGACGTCCGGGGAAATGGCTTTAAAAACAAACTGAATTGTTAGAAGTTCCATCTGGATGATGAGGAGAACTTTTTGGTTAGCTGCCCACAGACCCTGAACTGTCATGTTGTGGATATGTGCACCCTAGCCAATGACTATACAGGTGGGCATCATCCCCTGTAGGCTCATTACTGTTCTGACAGTGAGGGGGCAATGTGGCTGCAAAAGGCAGTAGGTGCTTGAATCCTGAAAGCCATGTTGGTTTGGTTAAGCTTTGCCTTTTATGGCATTTAGCATACACCCTAGGAAGGGCTGGATATGAGAGGGTGGAAGGTGAGATATGAAGGCATTCATGGTAAATCTCTGGCAGTGGAGCAGGGATATAGCTGCTTCAAGTGTCTAGATACTGGTGCCTGCCTGCTCTCTTGACCAGCGTATCATCAAGGTAGTGGAACACATGAATGCACCCTCTTCTGAGGTGGGCGGCTACTACTGCTAAACATTTAGCAAAAACCCCGAGGCTTGAACTGGTAGTGGTGGCCACTTAATATGAAGCAGAGGTAGTGTTGATGAGCTAGATGGACCCGTATATGAAAGTAGGCATATACAGGTCAAGTAGAGGATGAGGCAGAGGCAACCATCCTTCTTGGGAATAAGAAAGTAAAGGTACTACACCTCTCTGCATCGATATTGTGGGTGCACTTGTTCTATTGCTCCCTTGTGGAGGAGCACCTGAACCTCCTCTAGCCGCACACAAAGTTGTTGTGGGATGAGGGTGTGTGTGTGCAGGGTTGGATCTTTGGTGGAGTTGAAAGGAGTTCTAGGCAATAACCGTGCTCGATGATTGATATACCCCACAGGTCCGAACTAATTTCCTGGCAGCATGGCAGGTAACCTTGTTGTTTCCCCTGACAGGTGTTGTGCGACTGTAGAGGATATGGGGCAACTCAGTGCTTGGTGGTAGTGGTTCCCCTACCCGGACTTCCTGTGTAATTGTTGGAGTTATGCGCTTGAAGATACCCCGAGTATAACCTCTATCCCCCTGCTAGTTGAAGGCCTGCATTTGTTTTTGATGGCTCAGGGGAAGCAGTTTTGGCTCCTCCATTATACTGATTTCGCAATGTGCCAATGGGAAGCTGCCCTGACAACTATGGTTTTACCAGCTGTGCTGATGAGTTTGCTCTCCTTTTCAGGTGGGGAAACATCTCCTGTAGCTTGAGCAGCAGCCTATTTACAAGCAGCATGCACCATAAGAGAGTCTAGGGGGCCGTGTTTCTTTATGTATGTAGGATTAGAAGGAGAAGGCTTAAGTTTCTTCCTTACTCTGGGAGTGAGCACCTGGGCTTTTACAGGCTCATGGAAAATGTCAGAGGCAGGTTTAAGCATCCCCTACAGCACAGGCAGAAACTGCACTGAGCATTGTGTTCCTAGAAAGCCTTTCGACCAAGAAGTCGTCATCTTCAGGCATGGTGTGCATATCGACTTTGTGGTATGCAGCTGCTTTTTCTATGATCCTGCGGTATATGGTGATTGTCATTGGGGATTTCGGCTGTGGGAGGTACTTGGCCAGCACATGCTAGAGAGCGGGACAACCAGGTTGGGGAGAGGAAGTGGGGGAGGGCGTGTGGGGGGATAGGTGGTGCGGGGGTGGTTTCAGCTCTATGTTGTAGTTGTCTCATGGGTCATCTGTATGCTATAGGTAGAAAAAAAAGCAGCATTTTCCAGCAGGGGCGGGGTAGTAACATGGACTGGGGCTACCTGAGTAGGACTGTGGTGATCTTTGAGGAGAATCTGGGGGAGGTGGTGATGGTGGTGTGGATGTTGTGGAGGAGGTGGAGGGCTTGTGGCTTTGTCCTTGAGCTGTGACTGAGGTTCTGAAGGGAAGTACAGTGGAGGAGCACCTTCAAAAGCTAGCCTTCACTTCCTAGACAGAGTCTCTATGTTGTGCGAAGAGATGGTTCCAGTAACAAAGGGTGGATAAACATCCTTTTCTGACTCTCATCCAGTTGTTCTTCTAGACTTTCAAGGATAGGCCTCGTAGATCCGTCGGAGCTGGCTACTGGAGAGTGTTGTGAAACCAAAGTGCATACATGCATGAAGAAAGAAGCAGGCAGTGACAAAGCCTTCAGCTTCAAGGGATGTTTTAAAATCTTTGTGTCAGATGCTTTCTTCAGACTTTAGGGCCAACTGGATTCTGAGCTTATGGATAGATCCCTTTCCAGCTCAGCGGTCTTGTCTCAGTTTCAACAAGGGCCTGAAAGCATCAGAGGACCTGTAGGTGGCGTTGCTTTCTGCATAGGACTGAATGTCTGAATCAACTGGAGAGGTGCTGCTGCTCAATGTGCAGCCTCTTGTGAGGTGTGTTTTGACATCAGCCATACATACAGCCGATGTCTTTGGAGGGAGACATCTTTGTATGCAGATGGTGTCTATAGAGGTAGATGGTGTGCCACCAACCTACTCTTCTCCAGATTCGGAGGAACTGTAGTCAACAAAGTCTGGCTGGGCTGATGGGGAGCGATGCCTGATGACTCAGGGTTCTTCTCTGCAGGGAGGATCTGGTTCATCGAAGATGTCAGGCGTGACATTTGATGACTGCCACTGCATTCTGATCTGCACCCACGATCTGTCTATCAGGTAATGAGGTGTTTTCCTGCACTGAAAGGCCAAGCAAAACGTGCACTCTGAGCCGCTGTGGTCTGGGAAGAGACAGACAGAGACCTTGTGGAGGTCTGCCTTGGGATACCTAGAGCGGTACCAGGGGCATATCCTAAACTGTCCATTACTCAATAGCTTCTATGCCTCTTAATCCTCCAGAGTTGATGGGATATGCACTGAAGGGGAGAGATTGCCCAAGAGTCGAGGGGCCATTCTTCAGCCACAACTTCTGAAATACGCTGAGGGAGCAGGACAGGAATGACCGTTGATGAAGGAAGTGTTTCCCATCGACAGGAGAGGAAGTTAACTGTGAGGTCCCAAAAACAAAAGTATAACACTTAGGGTCCAGGGGTTCCATGGGCAATCAGCCACACCAGGTAAAAGAGAAGAACAATATAATGACTCAGCCAATGATCATTCGCAGTATTGAATACAGGAGTCACTTTGTAACTTGCTAATCAAGGTTTTTTCAAACAATAACAACTTGTAAACATCCCATCCCAACACTAGATGGCTGCAGTATGCAGAACATGTGTATCTACAGTCAAACATGCTATGAACAGTAGTTTCCTGAATGTGAGTAGTGGAAGGAAACATGTCATCCAATCAAAATTATGGCAAGGAAACTATCCTCCAGAGAGGGGACAAAGACAAGCAGAGGAAGGTAAGACAAAAAAATTGTAAGCAAGCAAATATGAAACACAGGACTATCAATCAACAGCAAGCAATGGGCTGGCTTTAATATGACCCTCAAGAGGGATTTCAATTAACTAAAAGCAGCCTGTAGGCAAGGGCTCAAAAAGCAAAGGTGAAATTGTTCTGTCCTGAAATAAGGTTCACTCACCCCAGATTATATTTTTAAAAATCAACTGTATGGTGGGTGTTGTAATTCAGAATTCTTTAATTCTTTATTGTAGCTTCTCATTTTATAATGCATTTATAAAAGAAAGGTAGAAAAATGAGTTTTGTTTGATTAAATGTAAACAAATTCAGTATTTTCAGCACACAGTTTGGAGGCCGGGAATCATTCTGCTACTGTTAGCATAATACTGTATGAATGGTCCATGAAATATACCCTTACTGGTAACTCTAGTTTGGTCCACCAAGCAATAACTGCATTCTTTTACAATGACAATTCTTTGCAACGTATGTCCCTATACTGTGTGTCATATCATGAACAAAAAAAGAATGTGGTAAAGGATTCCATGGCTTTTTTAGATACCGATTTAGCTTGTCCTCTCAGAGAGCTGCAGTCTTTACCTGCCTCAGAAATGCCAACTGAAGGTACAGAATGCAGAAGTCATACTGACATGTGGTCTTAAGATTTCAAAGCTCGCAAGACAACTTCTCAGATCTGTTCAGTGGTAAACAGATGTGAGAGTTGAATTTTGTACTAATAGTTTTCTCATACATAATCATACTTATATTTTGATATAAAGATAATTTTTTGTTAAATAATATGTATCACGCATAATGTGCTTGCTAAACTGGCCACCATCGAACGTGAGGCCTACATGAAAACTAACTGTGTGATGTTAGTGTTATGTTAAGAGTTAAATTTCTTTCTGCAGAATTAATTTTCTGAAATAATACGAGTATTTCTTGTTCTCTGCTGGGCCTGAAGCTGAGCAAGGCCACCACGCAATATTATCTGTATTAAATGTTTCTAGTGTACTTCACTCATGACTTCATGTCTGCCGTTTGACTAGCTCTATTCACTTGTGTAAAGACATATTTCTAACTCTTGTTTTCTTCCGAAGATTCACAATATTACATCTTGTTCCTACTGTTATTAAATGTAAAAACTTTCCCTCACGATGTAAAACAAAAGAAAGTACTGAAACCGTACGGAAGGAACCTACAAAGATAATATAGTATACATTTTAGAATAAGTGAATGGAAACGCAACCAACCAGGATCCTGTGAACGTCTAGAAAAGTAACTGAGAATGAAAAGTCAATATCTAAAGTCTTTGTAATTGGTTGTTCTTTCTTCGCCTGCCTTTCTTTATCTTATCCAATGGGAAATTATATCATCTTTTAATATAACAAGACTACACAGTCATTCTTGAGCCTTTTCAGCCATTATTCTTGGGAGCTATTCTTCTGAGAAGAGCGATTACTCTATGCCAGATAGTCTAATGATTTTTTGGTACTTTATTAATTTCGGAGTTTAGCTTATCTGTTGTATGATGAACTAATAATCTGATGGTTTAGGAAAATTATAGTCCAAACTTCTAAACCGTCTCGCCTTTCCCTGTTCCTGTTTATTCCTGACGTTGCTGTCCACTTAATGAAGCTAAACTGTTTGCTGTTTCCAAATAGGATAGGTAATTATGAAATTGTAAAATGACATCTTGTTCTTTTTTTTTGTTTTACAGGTACCAAGCTGCTGCAAATTTGATAGTGCCATAGTTAAGTATTTTTCCAAGTTAGTCTTACTAAAACTTTGGCTTTAAGCCCAACATGCTAATGCTAATCAGTGATTAGTGAGGTATAACTATGAAACTTATGAACTATCATTTATACTTTTCTTTCTGTTTAATTCAATGTATTCAATTTCTCGTGCTCACAAATTATTTGCTATTAGTTTTTGTACTCTCCATTGAAATTATTGTTATTGCATTGATTAAGCTTAGATACTTTCACCAAATAGATCAGCCTGTGTTGTTTCTTTATATGCATCAACTGGTTTTGAGATTGTTATTCGTGACCTTAGCTTTGTTAATAAAGGGAAATAAACTTTCTAATTCTTAATAAAGTGGTGTAGTTATTCATGGTTGAATTGATCATGGTATGTTCTTTATTGGTTTTCTAATGTTGTATATTGTATTGTTTGGTAATTGACTTATAGTTATGATGTTTTCCTTAAACCAGATATAAAAAGGTTCATTGACCTCGAGCATGAAATCCACTATCTAAATATAGTTGTGAATTCCACATGAACAGTTTTGGTAGCAGAATGTGATGGCTGATATCCCTTTAAGTGACATCATTGATTGTACTGATTTTGAATTGATACAATATGGAGAAGATGTGTCCCTAAATGCCAAAAAGTGACTTTCCCCGATCCTTGGAACTCATCTAAATAGAAGGGAGTGTTCTCAGTGGTTTGATTGTGAGAGAGAATGGAGTAGATTATGCGCTTGCACTGCGTTAGCTAATTTGCAGATTAATTGAGTTGTCTGTGAGATTTTAGGGGAGTTGGCGGTCTCCAAATGTTGTTGTAAAAGGAGTTGGCGTACTCTGAAGTGTGACAGTAGGGAAGTCGGCGAAACTCACATGCGTGTGCCGCTTTGTGCTAAAAAACAAAATAATAATAAAAAATAAAAAAAATAATTGTCCAAGCAGTCGTGGAAAGGATATACGGACCTCACAGGTAGGTCAAAGACTCCAGAGTATATTAGTATATTAAAAGTGTATTGAGACATTTGGTTATTGTTGTAATTTGTCTGTTTAGTAGGTCAATTGGGCGTGGTTGACAAGTCGAGTTTGTGAGTTGAGTCGAGTGTAAGGTCCTTTCGACTGAGATTTAGCGAGTCCTATGTGCACCAGGACAGTATCCACTGATCAGTTGAGAATAAAATTTGCAGGTCGAACTTTGCTTGCGGTTCTGAGGAACTAAGAAAGAAAGAACTAGCTGCAAGAGTGAAACGCCATCAGTGAAAGTTTCCCTAGGGTTCCGGAAGCGATTGTGATTTCCCCTGCTTATAGTAAACAGACAGATTTTGGTTTTATTTTGTTTTGATGAAGTGCTCGCAAATAATTTTGCATTGGCTTTGAGTGTTTTCGAATTTAGGAGGACAAGCCGCAAGACTTTGTCAGCCACTGGTGTGTAAGTGTGACGTCATATAGTGACCAAAGAGAGTGGAGATTAGATACCTTACAGGGTATTAGGTTATTTCCTGCTATCTCTAAAGACAGTGAAAAGGATGTAAAGAAAATTTCTAAGAAATTTGAAAGGAATTCCTCTTCATCAGATGAAGAGCAGAAATCAAAGTCTTTGATTAATAATGATGAATTGGACAATGAGGAGTTTATTTTAGAGATATTGAGAAATTGTCCACCACCTTATGTGGCTCAAGAAGATCAGAGTATAAGTGGTACAAACCCTCCTGCACCAATACCAGTTACAGTGACACAGAGTCCAATAAAGAACTCAGTGCAGAGTTCTATACAAGCAACAATACAACATGACGGGGAGTTGCATGCAGGTTAATCCTAACATGACACAGACTTCAGTACAAACTAGTCCTCATCTAATACAGATACCTATGCAGAGTAGCTTTAACCTGCCGAATGATTCTGTACAGTTATCGCAGTCCAGTATTTCTAGGATTTTTCCGGATGTGCCGATTGTGGACACGACTGCTAATCTAGTGGTACCCACAGGACAGAATTTCCAGAAACTAATGTTGATCTAGACAGAAACAACTCCACTATTGCTGCCACAAATGAAGCCACAGGGAATTTCAATTCTGAAGTTTACTTATTCAGCAAGCACTCAGGCTGACATGTCTGTACAAGTGGGTCAGAACACTGGTGGTATACATACACAAAATGTAGGGACTAGATTAAATCCAGATGCAGTGTTGATACCTGTTACAATTGGTCCGCCTGTACCTTTATATTCTCAAAGCAATAACATTACAGCAGATAATCAAAGAGTTCAAAACCAAAATGAAAACATTAGGTTGATTTCACCTATACGACAGACTTTTAGTAAATCAAGGTCATTATTAGATTTAACTCCTATTAGAAATCCAGAAAATAATGGATCACATAATGGTCCAGATTTGAAAACGTTAACACCTCAACCTGCTAGTTCAATGCAGCAACAGATGTTGAGTATGCGAGCTGGCAATATTTCACGGCAGGGTATAAATGCACAGCAATTAAAAGTGTGGTTAGAAGAATTAAGTGCTTCAGATAATCCATCTAAAGAAAAGGAATTTATAAATGGGACATGATTGTCAATGGAAGCATATGAGCTTCCTGAAGGGAAAATGGGAGTAAATCGACTGCAGTTTTACACTGAAGCTGAGTTGAGATACTTGTGTCCGGTAATTACAAAGGGAGCAGCTGAAATACATCAGCAACTACAGGAAGATAAACACAGAATAGATCTTACAAAACACCTGAAAAGAAGTTATAGATTAAATTTGGAGGCTGAGGATTGATCAGCAGGAATGAAAACACACCGTAAAGAGCTGCTTGAGAGAGTACAAATTTGGAAGGCTAAAGAAAAATGGGAAGGCAGATGGGTCAAGAAAAGAGAAAAGCAGAGAAAAGGTTCAGATACTCCTCCTATAGATACATCACAAAATAAAGAGCCAGTGAAAGTCTTACCAATGAGGGAATGTTGTACATGTCTCTTGGAGCAGAAGGGACAGAAGTGTAATTTACAAATGATTATCCCAGACTCGGAGAGAAACCAGTAGAATGGTACCAAAAGACAGACAGGTTGGCGAAACTTGCTAAATGCCTGTGGGAAGATTTTAATACTCTCCTAGAAATTCTTGTTCCAGCAGACTTGTTGATTGAGTGTAAGAGGAGAGTAGATAGGCCAACAAGTGAGCCGCCAAGAGATCCAGCAACAGGTGCACCGCCTCCTGAAGTAATGAAATACTACTATGAAGTCACTGAGTTTCTGAAAATGAGAATTTTGCCCAAAAAAACTGATTGGCAGCGCATAGATAGGACAGCACAGGAAAGGAAATAATCAGTTCATGCATACTATGAGAGGTTGTTAAAACCATTCAAACATTACAGTGGTACAGAAACAATTGAGCCGAAAGACATGATTTATTTGGTGTTTAGATTTGTTGAAGGACGACGACCAGAAATCAGTCAGATAATTAAGAGTCATTTGATTTGTTGGCAAGCAAAGCCTATTGACGAGGTGTTACAGTATGCAAAATACTGTAGTGATGAGAATGAATTGAAACAGAAAAAGTTGAAAGAGAAAGCGATGGTGATGCAGATTAAGGCTGCACAGAAAGGAATTCAGGGAGTTTTATAGGTACAACAGCAGCAGGGAAGTGGTATGTTCCAAAATCAAGGCAGAGGTAGAGGTAGAGGACGTGGAGAAATGGCGATGAGAAATGTTAATCACGGTATTGATTTGAATTCTGCAATGATACAAGGAGAGCCTCAGGGAAAGAAACTGTTTCCTTGTCACAATTGCAGAGGCGTCTGACACTGGAAAAGGCAGTGTCCAATGGTAAATCAGGGAGGTATTTTTCAACAGAGGAATGGTGTCAATGCTTTTCAGAATATGAGAGGACCAGGGATAAGAGGTCGAATTTCACATTTTCAGACTAATGTAAATCTGATGCAGAGTTTCCAACCCTTACAACCCATGCAGCCCCTGCAAAATGCACAACCGCAGGTGCAACAAGTACAATTGCCCCAATTACAACAGATGCAACCACATGTGCAGATGGTACCTGCACAACAAATTCAAATGCCAAGACAATTTCAGGTACCACAATCTCCTACGGATCAGCAACAGGTGATGCTTTTTCAAGTTAAAATGTAAATCAGAGTAATAATGCAGTTCACCAATTTCCTTTACACAGTTAGGATGGAATAAACAATGTTTGGTTGTCTGATAGTTCAGATGAGGAGGAATGTATGTTTGCTGCTTTGTTAGAAGTGGATCAAAAAGGTCCTTATGTTAAAGGGAAAGTGCATGGCCACAAAGTTTCTTTTCTGGTTGACACTGGAGCTACACGCTCGACAGTGAGATCTGCAGAGGTTCCTGATTTACCTTTATCAGGGAAAATAGTCATGATTGTTGGAATAGCAAATCAGTATTTGACGAACACAATTACTGAACCTGCCATGGTTAAAATTGGAAATTTTAAAGGTTTGCACAAATTTGTGGTTTGTGATTCGAGTCCCGTGTCCTTACTGGGAAGGGATCTGTTGTGCAAAACAAGATGTTCAATCACTTGTTCAGACAGGGATATTGAAATCCAGACAAACATGATGACGAAGAGAATCCAATAATTACTATTGACAGTGAGTCAGCATTGACAGAAGAGTTTCCATTGATTAGTTTTGATGAACCAGGAAATAATAGGGCAGAAGTCGAGGACTCTCCCCTGATTAGTTTCTTTCCACTTTTTGATGTGAAAGAACTTCCTGTTGATTTGCAGAAAACTGTTAAGTCTAAAGTTTGGGACCTTTCAGGAAAAGACATTGGGTTAATAAAAGGAGTAGAACCAGTTAGAGTCACAATTAAGCCTCATGCAGGTTTCCCTCAGACTACACAATATTTGATGCCAATAGATTCAATCGAGGGAGTGAAACCCTTAATTGAACAATTTGTGAAGAAAGGAAAATTGAAAGAAGTGTTGAGCAGTCCATGGAATTCACTAATAATGGGTCTGCAAAAACCATGTGGAAAAATTCGACTTGTGCAGGATTTGAGGAAAATAAATGACAGTGGTCAAATGTTGTTCAGTTGTGCCAAATCCAGCAGTGATTATGTTCCAGATTCCAAGTGATGCTGAGTGGTTTACTGTGATAGATCTATGCCAAGCATTCTTTTCCGTGCCTCTTTATAATATCTCTTTTGTTTTAATATTTTTAATAAAATCTACTGTTGATGCAGAATTCCACAAGGGTTTTCTGAGTTACCATCCATTTTCAACCAGATCTTGAAGAAGAATTTGGAATCATTAGTGATGCCCTATAAGTCAACTTTGGTACAGTATATCGATGATTTACTGGTTGCTTCCAGGATCAAAGAAGGATGTAAATATGATAAGATTGCTTTGTTAAACTTTCTGGGGGACAAAGATCATAAAGTTCCAACTACCCAGAAAGATATGAGGATGTTTTTGGGAATGGTGGGTTACTGCCGCCAATGGATCCCGAATTTTTCAGTTCTTTCAAAACCCTTACAAAAGCTGACTCAAAGATGTTTCTGATCCAGTAAAGATGGATGCAGCTTGTATAAAAGCATTTACTGATCTGAAAGAGAGTTTATGTCAAGCTCCAGCTTTAGGTATGCCTGACTACACAAAACAATTTCTACGGTTTTGTCATGAACATGATGCATGTTCTTTGTCTGTCTTGACTCCCTCATAGTGGTATGAATCGACCAGTGGCATATTTTTCAGCTACTTTAGACCCAGTCGCAGCAGCCTTACCAGGATGTTTGCGATCTGTTGTGCCAGTTGAACAGAGCCTCACTCAAAGCGAGAGGATAGTAATGGGTTATCCTCTCACTATTATGGTTCCACATTCAATTGAGATTTTGCTTTCAAGATCTAAAACCCAGTATCTGACCAGTTCTAGGCTGACCAGATATGAGACCGCAATCTTGGGGTCTCCTAATGTTACAATTAATAGATGTGCAATACTTAACCCAGCAAACTTAACCCCAATTGAAAACATTACTACTGACAAACTGGATCACACTGAACATGATTGTTTGGAGTTACAGAATTATGCACAAAACCCAGAGCTGACATTAGTGATACATATCTGGACAAAAATGACCCGATTATTTTTGTTGATGTTTCCTGCTTGAGAGATAATGCAGGTACATTGAGAGCAGGGTATGCAGTGCGTACTATTTCTGGCATACTGGAGGCTTCATTGCTTCGAGGAGTGTTTTCTGCACAGGTAGCAGAATTGGTAGCTCTTACTGGAGCCTGCCATATTTCAACTCGCATGAAAGTCACAATTCACACAGAGAGCCAATATGGATTAGCCATTGTCTATAACTTTGGCCAATTATGGTCACAGAGAGGTTTCCTGACCTCATCTGGTTCACCAATAAGGAATGGTGAAAGAATTAATGAGTTGTTAAAAGCCATCCAAATGCCTGAAAATGTTGCTGTGGTAAAATGCAGTGCACATCAGAGATCACAAGATTACATGTCAATGGGTAACACATATGCGGATCAGGTCGCAAATTTTTTCGCCTTGAACGGCATATCCTTCAAAGGAAACTGGGAATTGTTGTCTGAAAATGATGAAGTCAATGCAAATTTTACAATGCACATCATTGACACTGTAGAAGAGTTAAAGACTCTCCAAGATAACGTGCCTGAGGATGAGCACAGAGAAAGGCAAAAATTCAAGTGTATTCAGCGCGAGGATGATGTATGGGTCAATGGAGAAAGGAAGGTAGTACTGCCTAACAGTCTACTGACTCAAATGGCCAGATAGTATCATGGACAAACTCATGTGGGGAGAGATGTAATGGTCTGCTGTTTTAAACAGCACTGGTTTAATCTAAAATGTAGACAGGATGCCGAAGGAATTTGCCGTAGGTGCATTATTTGTCAACAAATGAATGTTGGCAAGGGGACAGTGGTCAATATGGGACATACGGGGATGGCTTGAGGACCATTTGGCAGAATGCAAATGGATTTCATTGAAATGCCTGCATTTGCTGGTTTGAAGTACGTATTGGTGATTGTGTGCATTTTCAGGCACTGGATTGAGGCATACCAAACACGGAGAAATGACAGCATCACGGTAGCAAAGTTACTGCATAGAGAATTAATTCCTCGATTCGGTTTTCCGGTCTCTTTGGAATCAGATATGGGGAGCCATTTCAACAAAGAAGTGATTAAGTTGCTATGTTCAGCTTTAAACACTGAGCATTGTAGTTACCGCCCAGAAGCTTCAGGACTTGTAGAACAAATGAATGGCACTTTGAAATAGAGGTAGGCAAAAATGTGTGCATCCACAAATCTGAAATGGCCAGATGCTTTGCTGTTGGTTCTAATGTCAATGAGAAACACCCCTGGCAAGAAAACAGGATTGTCGCCCCATGAGATCCTCCTGGGAAGAGCTAAGAGACTGCCAGTTGTACCTGCAAATGCTCTTGTGAACATTACAGATGATATGGTTTTAGACTACTGCAAAGGTCTAGCTGATGCGGTTCGATCTTTCTCTCATCAGGTGAAAGCTACCACACTTCAAGCATGCAAGGCCAGGGGCACAACCTCAAAGCTGGTGACTGGGTTGTGATCGGAAAGCATGGATGAAAATCATGTTTGGAGCCTCGTTGGAAAGGACCCCACCAAATGATATTGATCACTAGTACAGCTGTAAAGTGTGCAGGGATTCCAAACTGGATCAACACAAGTCACACTCGGAAAGTGAATAATCCATCAGAACAAGAAGAACAGCTGTTGAGATTACCAGCCCCTAAGCATATCTCAGGTCATGAAAGAGAAGAGCTGGAGACTGTGCCTGAACATACTACAATCGACTTGCCCACTCCTGTGTCAGACGAAGTGGTGGGCATCCTGGAAGATGAGTCTGAAACTTTCTCAAATGAAACAGTAAGAGAGCAAGAACCTGCTTAGAGGAGGGCATCGGTTACAGAAACTGGTCTGGATAACCAGACTGAACAAGTGACTGACCCCAATGGAAAAGGAGTTGAGACAGATCCAAGCCAAAAGGGTTTGAGTCCTCCTGAACTAGTTGCGGGAACGTCAAAGGAGAAGAATTTGTGTCCAAAACTGAAGAGAGCATTAACAAAGAAACCTCTGAAAGGTGATAACTGTCCAGAAACAAATTCAAAGAAAAGAAAGATTAATGTGGTGCCACTAATTCAAGAAGAAGTCGATTTAACTAGTGAAGAAGATCTAAGTGAAGGAGAAATCAGCAGTGGTCGAAGATTAAAAAGAAAAAGAGTCCCCAATAAAAGAGATTCTAATCCTGAATGGGCATATGCAACTACCAACTAATGGCAAGAAGAATTTTTGAATTTGTTTCGATAGAGACATTCCTGGTCTACATTTTGGTACATGCTAATTAAATGAGACTTTGTTGGGAAATCTTTGCATTTGAAATTAAAAGAAAATAAGAGACTGTGCTGAATTTTACCGGAAAAGACTTTGATAACCTGATATAACAGCTGTTATTTGATTTTTGACAAGCTGCTGAACTGATTTTGACAACCTTACCGGACTTTGAGAAAGGATCCTGAAAGTATAAATTAATTTTTGGGGATTTTTTTTTTAGGAGGGATAGAAAACTGAAGATTGAAGATTATACAAATGAAAATGTTTGTTTTGATTTTTGATGCATAGCCATATATTTGTATTTGCTTTTACTTTCTTATTCCTTACAGACTATGGGAGACTCTTGCAAACAGCACACTAAAAACAAATGCTGTAAATGTATAGGTTTGGCAATTGTTTGTGCAGTTGTATGTTTGTTGCTGATTGTGAGAATGACTGTATTTGATTCAAATGGAGCCAACCATAATATAGCTGTACATACTACTACTCCTTTGGAATTAAATTCTACTCTTTTAGCAAGATAGGTTTAAAATAGATTAAAACTACTCATACGAAGAGAAAGAACTCTCTTCTAATGTCTTCTATCGCTTATTGCGAGTGTATGTTGACACTATGGATGAGAGAAATTGCTATGCCTGTACGCAGATTCCAGTCCCTGTTGAGGAGGGAATTTCATATCACAGTCTACCATTAACATATGGCATAACTTGCAGTCTTTTACTAACAAGGTTCTATAACCAAGTGAGTATACAGTATTTCTATTCTAATTATGACCTTGTGTTTTCCTTTGGCCCCATAAATAGATATTTTAGTAAAGTAGTTAAGGATAATGACATAGTATTAGTAAGAAGGTTCTTTGAACCTACATTAACATTAGGGACGGTATATGCACACCGTAATAATCTAACCTGCTTACTAACACCTGTTGAAAAGAGTTTCTTGGAAAATGCTGAGAAAAGAAGGGGGGCAGTAAAGGCTAAGATAGTCAAGGGAATGCTTCCACGTAGCCCTGGAACTGATCATGCTTATACTGACATCTCAAAACAAAGGAAATTCGCTTTAGATGCACAACATGTAGGCAAGCTTTGTATATATAGGCCAGAATCTTATTTTGATTGGATATATGTGGGAACGAGTGAATGTAGGCATGAGTTTTTGTTTCAGAGCAAATGGGCATTCATTTTAAATGGTCAGGATCCAGCAATGCTTGGAATCTACTGCATCTGTGGGAAAAATGCTTATTACCATCTTCCTAGAGGATGGTATGGCACATGTTATTTGGGAATAGTCTTCCTGAAAATGTACCAACTTGATGACTTGAGTAAATTTCCTGAATCACAACCTAGACACCAGTGAGAATCAGTTTCTAGCATTGTGGGAGACACATCTGAAGCAATAATTCCTTCAGTGGGAGTTGTTCTAAATTCAGTGAAAATACAAAGGCTGTCTACAGTAGTGCATGACATGTTATCAGATTTTTCAGGAGCTAATCTCCTTTTATACACAAATGTCTGCAACAAGAGCTATGACTCTTCAGAACCGCCTCGCGTTAGACATCTATTGGCGAAAGAAGGCAGAGTTTGTAAATTGCGAGGTCCGCGTCACTGTTGTTCTTTTATACCAGACAACAGTAAAGCAGTTGGAAGCCTGATTAACACTCTAACAAAACAAGAATCTGAACTAAAAGAAATAACCGAAACTACTATTTGGGAAAAGGCTGGCAAGAGAATTGAATCAGTGGGAAATTGTACAAATTGTTTAAAACAATCAAAAGGAGAATATTTTAAAAGAATCAGGAGAGTAGAATTTCAAATGGAATAAATATATGGGGAAAGTTCTAGTAGAAAGAACATTTACAGAAATGAACAAGAATCAAAGTTTTAAATCATGCATTGAAATAAATACATTTATTTGAGGTTTTTGTGTGATAACATATAGTCATCAGAGAAGGGATTGTGAGAGCTGAATTTTGCACTAATATTTTTCCCATAACCATACTTATATTTTGATACATAAATAATTGTATGTTAAATTCTATATCACGCGTAATGTGCTTGCTAAATTGGCCACCATTGAACGTGAG
Source organism: Pleurodeles waltl (assembly GCF_031143425.1). NCBI lineage: Eukaryota > Metazoa > Chordata > Amphibia > Caudata > Salamandridae > Pleurodeles > Pleurodeles waltl. Next base: position 555,784,012 of record NC_090448.1, read on the forward strand.
GCCAACATGAAAACTAATTGAGTAATGTTAGTGTTATGTTGAGAGTTACATTTATTTCTGTAGAATAAATTTTCTGAAATAATACAAGTATTTCTTGTTCTCTGCTGGGCCTGAAGCTGAGCAAGGCCACTGCGTAATGGTATCTGTATTAAATGTTTCTAGTGTACTTCACTCTCATGACTTCATGTCCAACGTTTGACTAGCTCTATTCATTTGTGTAAAGACATGTTTCTAACTCTGGTTTTCTTCTGACAATTCACAACATTACATCCTGTTCCTACTGTTCTTAAATGTCATGCCTTTCCCTCACGATGTCGAACAAAACAAAGTATTGAAACCAGATGGAAGGAACCTACAAAGATACTATTGTATACGTTTTAGAATAAGTGAATGGAGGCACAACCAACCAGGATCCTGTAAATGTCTAGAAAAGTAACTTAGAACGTAAAGTTGATATCTAATGTCTTTGTAATTGGTTGTTCTTTCTTCGCCTGGCTTTCTTGTCCAATGGGAAATTATATAATCTGTTAATATAAAGAGACTACACAGTCATTCTTGAGCCTTTTCAGCCATTCTGCCATTATTCTTGGGAGCTATTCTTCTGAGAAGAGTGATTACTCTGTGCCAGATAGACTACTGACTTTTTGGTACTTTATTTTTTTTCCGATTTTATCTTATCTGTTCTATGATGACCTAATAGTCTGATGGTTTAGGAACATTATAGTCCATACGTCTAAACCGTCTCCTCTTTCCCTGTTCCTGCTTATTCCGACGTTGCTGTCCTCCTGATGAAGCTAAACTGTTTGCTGTTTCCAAATAGGATAGGTAATTATGAAATTGTAAAATGATGTCTTGCTCTTTGTCTTTGGTTTTACAGGTACCAATCTGCTGCTAATTTTGATAGTGCCATAGTTAAGTATTTTTCCAAATTAGTCTTACTAAAACTTTTGCATGAAGACCAACATGCTAATGCTAATCAGTGGTTAGTGAGGTATAACTCTTATACTTATGAACTATCATTGACACTTTTATTTCTGTTTAATTCAATGTATTCAATTTCTCGTGCTCAAATATTATTGCTATTAGTTTGTGTACTCTCCATTGAAATTATTATTCTTATTGCATTGATTAAGCTTAGATTCTTTCGCTGAATAGATCAGCCTGTGTTGTTTCTTTACATTTATCAATTGGTTTTGAGATTAATATTCATGACCTTAGCTTTGTTAATATAGGGAACTAAACTTTCTAATTCTTAATAAAGTGGTGTGGTTATTCATGGTCGAATTGATCATGGTGTGTTATTTATTGGGTTTCTAATGCTGAATATTGTATTATTTGGTAATTGACTTCTAGTTATAATGTTTTCCTTAAAGCAGATATAAAAGGTTCATCGACCTCGAGCATGAAGTCCACCATCAAAATATGGTCATGATTTCCGCGCTCACACAGGTTCGCGTCTGAGTGTGATTAAAATTGCTCATTCACTTCTTTATAAGCTTGAGTGTACAATGACCCTGTAGCTAGGAGATCAAATGGGAAACTATACCTTTCAAACATGTAAAGAGGCAGAAACCTCTCATGCATCACCTTTCTTACTTCGAATAGTCTCCACCTCTTCCTTTCCATGGGCCTTAATTCATACTTTAAGAAAACCCATGCAGACTTCTCTTTACAGCCAGCTTCTTCAGAAACAGAAGTTACGATTTGTAATTCCTGCTGCTAGAAGAATAAGGTGGAGGTGGGGGGGGGGGTGGGGGGTGGAGAGGGGAGAGGGGAGTAAAGCGATAGGAAATTTCAGATTGCATGATATCATCAACATGCATAATGCTAATCCTTTTGTCCGGAATGCAAGACGAAAATGTGCAAACACCACTGCCTGAAGATGGAAGAATAGATTATGCATTTCTTTTACTTTTATTTTGAATTAACCACTGAAGCTATAAAATCACATTTCACCAGGTTCAACAATATGAGCAAGAATGGTGCAGAAGGCTCAGCTCACCTTTGCGTTGAGCATGTCCACACAAAAGTGGCAAAGGGCTGCTTTGAAGAAATATTCCTTAGCGCTGTATTTCAGCAAGGGGCTGTCCATTGCCATTGTACCAACCTGAAGAGAGAAGCGACACAATGACAAGCTGAGGTAATAAATGTCAAAAATAGGTTCTTGTAATATCAAGAAGATAGGAACACCGATAATTCAAGCTAGGAATGACAGTTAAGAGTTTATTCTGTCAACTTTTACTTTCTACACTTCTCATTCAGAGCCGGAGTTCGAAATCAATAGCTCACTGCAGCTAGAAGATGTAATGAATAATGTGGAGCCATTCTCATTTGTTTGAGAAACGTGACATATTAAACATGTTTCTTAAACAGATAAATATAGACCCTGTAACAGTATCAAATAAACTATTGCTCTGAATATCTAGCAACACCAAATATTTATTTTAGGGAATATAGTCTGCACAATCAGTTATGTAATAATAACGCAGATCATGACCCGGTTTTTATGGTGCACTGCCCATTTGAAAACAGAAATCAAACTCAAGACTATATGGAAAGCATAAACCTATGTACTTTCAAATTCTTAACGATCTAAATAATCTAATGTACTGGGTGGCCAGTAGAACACACTGCTAAATTTATAACCAACATCTTGTTTATTTTCCTTCCAAAATGGTAATTCTCTCCAGTTTCCCTCATTTGAGAAAATGTCTCTGTGGAGGCTAGAGCCACAGCTTTGGTCCTCTTGTTCTCCTGAATGTGGTTATATCAGACTTATAGGTGCTCAAAGGCAATAAACTGGGTGCTGTGAAATTTGCTACAAACAATCTGTTCAGGGTGCATTTATTTTGGTCTCAGGTATCAGCTCTGAACTGTATGGAAAAACATTGCAAACGTATATATGTTTACTATCTACTCATCTGATTTCTATTCCTGGGAGCCAGATTGCTTTAGCCCAACTCTTCTGGCTGGGATAACACAATGAACAAGACATTTTGAATATTTTCGACATTTTCCTCAAAAGCATGCTAGTTTCCTTCTGTGTTCCTCACAAAGGAACACATTCCTCCCAAGGCCTTGCCCAATTCTTTGTTGCCAATAGGTCTTCTGAGTCTGAGGACTTCAGACAAGGGTGGAGTTTTCATGAGTTTGATCAGGGATCCGCACTCCACACTCCAGAAAATGTTTTTGATGGGTGGAGGTGCCACTGGGGTGGACCGCAGTGTTTTCACACAAGGTCGGTCAGAACTCAGGTGAACGGATTAACATGGGAAATTTCTGAAAGCTATGGTGATGCGGCTTGCAGGAATTAAAACATATTAATCAGAATCATCTGCAAATTTAAAAGCAAAGGTAACAACAACAACAAAAAACTCACAATTTCTTCACTTTTCTCTAACCGAAAATTCTAGAACTTCTGGAAAATTGCAAAGGTCCTACTATCCAGTGTTCCTACACTTCTCCAAATAAAAACTGTGCTAGAAGTGTGAGTAGACCAGTTGCACTGGAAATGAGAACAGGCCTAAATTCTGACTGTATGGTTACCCACTGATCCTACAGAGCTATCACATATTTGGTCTGTTCCTGTCAGTTAAGATAGGCCCACCGATAAATGTGAAGTACTTATTTCTACTGGTGGAAGTAAGGGAACTGTACTGGGAGGGAGTGTTGTGTTGTGTTTCTCCACACACTCTGGAACCTTCCGTCACAGAAATGTGAGGAAATCCTTTTTGTTTTTCATCCTGCAGGGCATCCTCCCAAACTACACCACCCAGAACTCCTTGTATCTAGAGTTCAAAATGTCTAGGATTAACAGGTTACCTGAATGCGGAGTGACCTCAGGCCCAGAAGTATGTTTGTGTCCTAGCAGGAAACCACGTTCTGTATGAAATTTTTCTGAAGCTATGAAAATTCAAAATAGTGTCCAGGCTCCTGGCTGGGACACGGAGGAGTGTATGTTTCTGTGCCCCCGCAAACATCTAACTGCTGGTTTTTCCTGAGACTATGAAAACGTCAAACATAGTGCAAGATCCATGCTGCCATGCAGGCATGTGTGTCTTTGTCTCATGAAGCATTTCACTTAGGATAAGAAAAAATCCAAAACAGCATTTGGCTTATTACTGGGACACAAAACTTGGGGTCTGCTCTCCAGACAATACACAGACACTGTTTGGATTTTTTCTTAGAACAAAGAAAATCCAAATAACATCTGGCTCCTTGATGGGGCACGGATAACAAGCTACTTCCGCTCCTAATGATTCTCTTGGACTAAGAAGCACTGGGAGAGGTGAAGGAGAAGTCTGAAAAATAAATCCTGAAGAGGGGATTGAAGAGGGAGGGACTAGAATCAGCTCTAATCCATCCCCTATCAATTCCCTCCTCCTGCTTCTTTTTAGGTCGAGCGCGGAAGCGCTTTTTTTACCCTGTATTAAGTATTTTGTGGGCTGCCTGTCTCACGCCCATCACTTTCACTTCTTTGTGGACTTGCCTTTCAAAAACTCCCTGATGTTATTGGTAAATGCTTTATATTTGTCCCGCCTTGGGGCAGTTTTGTTACTGCATTGTGAACTGACCCGGTTACATGGATTATTGCCGATTTACTTCAGCATGGGCAAACTATTTTTTTTTTGGTCTCTCACCTTCGGGCTCCATGGCAGCCATGGTGCTCACAGCACAGAACACCGCAAACTCCTTCGGCGGTACTGAAGCGCTGGCCCCATTGTTCACTCTGTTACCTAATCAGAGTAATTTCTTTTGGCTATCCCCTTCATGCTCCATAGTTTTCACAAACTAATAAATGTAATTGATAAATGCCTTGCGTAAAAAAACACAGAAATCCTCAAATCGGCTCTCCCGACATAGCAGGAGAGGCGATACTACAATACACACTGTACTCAGGAAACTCACCCCATGATGTTTTGCAGGTCATTACTTTTAGAAAACATTTTTTTTCATAACTAAGCCTGTGGTGGCCCTGGGACAATTGTACCACCACCAAAACGTTCATGACAACATGCTATGTCTACATAATCTCTGGGTCCCCACACAAGGTTAGTGGGAAGGCCAAAATAATAACCCCTTCGACCATTATGTGTCTGTTTAAGCTCTCTCATGGCTGGAACATTTGTTTTACAGCTGGGAGGCAGTTTGTATTTTAAGGGCCTTGTTTGTAATATCATTGCATTTGGCCTGTTAGCTCAGAAAATGTGTAAGTCACTACGCCCTCTAAGGGCTAAATATATAGTTACACTGCATTACTTTCTGCCATTTTCTTTTCATGTGGTTATGCCCTCTAAGGGCTAACTATATGGTTACGTGACGATGTTTCTTACAAATGCTATTTTCTTTATGGTGTCCGCAAGGGGCTGTTCTAAGCATTACAGTCAACATAGTACAATATTCGCAGCACGGAAACTCGTCCCATAATTCTTTGCATGTGCTCTATATACATAATCTCGGGGTCCCCATACTACATTAGTGAGGACCCCAAAATAATAACCCCTCCCACCATGCAGTGTCATTCTAAGCACTCTCATGTTTGTAACTCTTTTTTTACAGCTGGGAGTAGTTTGTGGCATAAAGGCCTTGTTTGTAATTTCATTGCAGTAGGCCTGCTAGCCCTAAAAATCTGTAATGTGCTATGCCCCCTAGAGGATAAATATATGGTTACGGTGCATTACTTCGACATTTTCTTTTCATGTGGTTATATTCTCTAGGGGCTAACTATATGGCTACATGACTATGTGCCTTACAAATGCCATTTTCATTGTGGTGTCCTCTAGGGGCTATTCTGAGCATCACAGTCTAATGCCAAATGTTTATTTCTGATAAAGGCTTTTAATGGGTTTTCATGATAATTGTATATGTTTTATTTATCTCTGGTTACTGCAATTAGGACCATGATTCAGGCCAACTTAACATCCTTATTAAACTATGACTGTTTGAGCGTTCTTGATAAGTGTGGGTGACCCCTCTACTTTATTTCTCTTGTTACTCCTCTGTGGCTGTCTTTTTTTGGGCATTGTGTTAGCCAGCCAGCAGCTCTGATGGTGGGGTAGTAAAAGTGGTATTCAATTGTAATTAGCATGGCAGGTGTAACTAGGATGCTAAACGGCAACATTTTCATTTTTGGCTACAGATAGAGGAAGAAGGCAAATACAAGTGTTTTAGTTATATGCAGGGCCGCTGAAATTATGTGGCACGAAAAGACAAAGTTATGAGGCAGAGCTGACCAATTTATGTGGCAAGAAAAGTCCAGTTATGAATTTACAATGCCAATAGCTCTAACTGAAGTAAAAGTGAGACCTTTTGCATTGCAAATGCTTGTTTTCAGTTGGTGGTCACAAAAGGGGTTAGTGAGAAGGAGGATCGGAAGAACTGGACCACACCTCCTGCCTTCTATCCATCCAACATAAAAAAATGTGGTTTGAGCTGGTGGTCATGGCCAGGAAGAAGTTGAGGGCAGTAATAGCTGTTTAGGAAATTCCTCCGAGGTCCAATGATGTGTATGTGACATAATTTATGACCTCACACGTATACTGATGAGGTTGCCTAGAAGTGAGCGCCAGCCGTCTCCTGGGAGTTAGCTGGGGGCCAGAAAGGGTAGGTGTAAGGAAACTGGGCCTATAGTTGTGCAGGACGAGAAGCCTGCACAAGTAATAGGTCCACAATTATCCAGTCAATGAGAACCAAGCAACCCATTATATAGCTCAACTTTCTCAGTGTAGCCGAAGTGGAGCAGTCCACTGCATACTAATGGGAGGTTAAGTGGGCTAGCTAATAATCACCGTTCCCTGGCATTCAACAATGACACTCAAAACAACGAACACACACACACACACACACACACACACACACACACACACACACACACACACCCACACCAACACACACACAGAAGGGTGATGGAAATACCTTCGGTGACCTTCTGAAATCACATTAGCCCATAATGGGTCATCACAAAAAAAAAAAAAATGTTCCTGACCCCCCCACGCCAGATGGTGTATCACCATGCAGGAGGCTGTCACTTTAAATAAGGCAGGCTTATTGGCTGTGTCAGAGTTACTACATTATAAGACCAAGAATCACATGTTAACAAACCATCTCTATCACTGAAATCAGTAACCATGTTTTCCACACAATCCTCAATAATAATAAAGCACTGCAATATTTAGGAATCAGTTCCCAATACCATTCTAAATAAGGTACTCTTAAATCAAACAAACATAAGTCTGTCTTTGTTTAACCACTTTAGGGCAAAAAACATGCAGCCATAAAAAAAACAAAAAAACCACTATGGTCTCTGCACTCCAAGGTTCCAGCCTAAGGGGTGTTTAAAACTTGATAAAAACCTGGGTGTCCTGGGTTTCATGGCCCTGCATACTTAGATGAATTGTTCACTTGCACAAGGCTTTGTGCTACATGTCTGTTTTACATGTCTATTTATTACTGGTGTATGTGCCCACTGAACACCTGGATACTCTTTATGTTGGCGGTTGTCCACAAAGTTTACTCTAAGATGCCCCAGTTGACTTCCTGCCTGGCCGGTTCTCCTGGTTGCCGGTGCATGTGCTCCTCCTAGACAAAGGAACTGGAAGGAGGGGGGCAGGAGGTTGGAAATGAAGAGACCACCATGGTGCTCTGCCTCCCTTCTGTTGCTTCAGGGAGCCAGGATTGGGATCCCAGGCCCATTTGTGCATACACCATCCTGGATGAAGGGATCCCCGGGCTTTGCTGGACTCTGGGGTGGAGCCCTCAGCATGCCCCCTCCTAGGCCATAAATAATTAATGACCTTTGCACCAATCCATAGGCACCAAACTACTCCTGGGGGTTCAAAGGAAATAGCTGAGGAAATCCACATGCTTGTTTTCTCATTTGGGGCATGTTTAAATAGGCAGAATTCCAAATGGCATAACTCTGGACCTGCTGGAGTTGATTATTATTATCTTGGCTCCTTTTTCTCCTGGTGGGATGCCCTACCCACATAGAGCCTTTGTAGCAGCCCTCCTGGCCTCCGAAATGGCACTTTGCAAGGAGCTGGTTTCACTGGCTCCCTGTACCAGTTTTTCTCATTTGCTTTGTGTAGTAAAGTGCCCTCTTTCTTGGTATGGTTATCCCCATTTTCTGCCTGTTGTCAGTGTGTCTGACTGTGTTCACTGTGATCCTGCTAACCGGGACCCCAGTGACTATGCTCTCTCCCTTCTAACTTGGTAACTGCACCTTTTTCTTCCCACAATTGGCATACTGGTCCATGGTATATCCAGATGTACCTAGGTACCTAGGGCACTGGGGTGCCAAGGGATCCCTATGGGCTAAAGTAGTTATTCTGCCACCCATAGGGAGCCCATGCAAAGGGTTCTGCAGGCCTGCCATTGCAGTATGCATGAAACGGGTGCATGTACCCTTTTCCACTACAAGTCACTGCACCAAGTCACATAAGTCACCCCTACGGCAGGCTCTCTCAGCCCAGAGGGCGGGATGCAGGTACCCATGTGTGAGGGCACTCCTGCACTAGCAGAGGGGACCCCACAAACTCCAGGCCCATTTTCCTGGACTCTGTGAGTGCAGGATGCCATTTTACGCGTGTATTAGACATAAGTCCAGCTACATAATTGTAACTCCGAACCTGAGCATGTTTGGTATCAAACATGTCGGAATCATACCCTAATACTGTTGCAAGTATTGGAAGTAGGATTCCATGCACTCTGGACGCTCCTTAGAGGACCCCCAGCTTTGCTACCACCAGTTTTACAGGGTTTTCAGGGCAGCCCAACTGCTGCCACCCCTCAGACAGGTTTCTGCCCTCCTGCTGCTTGATCTGATCAAGGGCAGGAAGGCAGAACAAAGGATTTCCTTTGGGAGAGGGCCTTTAGAAATAGGTGTGACAGGCTTGGGAGGGGTAGCCTCCCCAAGCCATTTGTATGTTTTGAAGGGCACATTTGGTGCCCTTTGTGCAGAAACCAGTACACAACGGTTCAGGGACATCCCCCCCCCCCCCAATCTCTGCTCTGGCGCAAAACGGGACAATGGTAGGGGGAGTGACCACTCCTCTGTCCATTACCACTCCCAGGGTTCTACAATCTTGCTTCCAAGGTTGGCAGGGAACTCTGGGAGCATCTGAGTGGCCAGGCCAGGCAGGTGACGTCAGAGCCCCTCCTGATAGGTGCTTACCAGGCTACATGACCAATCCCCTTTCAGGGCTATTTAGGGTCTCTCTCTCTTGGGTGGGTCCTCAGATTCAGCATGCAAGATTCCAGCTGGACTTCTCTGCAACCTCCTCTTCGACTTCCGGCCACTGAAATCCTGACTGGACCCTACAGGAACCGACAACGCTGCAATCGACCAAGAAAACTCTTCTGCAACTTTGTTTCCACGGCTCCTGCCAGTTTTGCAACATTTCCCTGCAACTCTTCATCCTGCACAAGAAGAAGGAATCTCCCTTGGAGTGAAGGAGTCACTCCCCTGCATCCGCAGGTCCCTGCTGCAACTACAGCCAGCTGCGTGGATCTCCTCTCATCCCGAGCTGTGTGGATCCTGCATGAAGGGTGGTGGTCCGGAGTAGTCCTCTTGGTCCTCTCTGTCAGCTGTCTAACTTTGGTGAAGGTAAGTCCTTGCCTTTCCACACAAGAAAGTACCCCCGTGCACCGCATCTCTTGCAGCTGCTAAGGCTTGTTTGCATTTCCTCCAAGGGATCTTTAGGAAACGTGTAGCTCCAGTCTCCAGCACTCCTTCCTGCGATGCACAGCCCTCTGAGCGGTTCTCCTGCGGCGTGGGATCCCTTTCTGTAGTACTGCATGGGCTCCTTCTGCAACTTCTGTGTCCCCGTCCTGTGGGACTCCTGTGGGTGCTGCCTCTGCTTCTGTGGATCCTCTGAGTCGCCGAGGGTCCTCTGTGACCCCCCCCTCCTGGGTTGAGACCTCCTGGGCCATGCTGGTCCCCGGCAGCACTGCTTTTCCAAAAACCACGAGTCTGCCTTTGCCAAGACTTGTTGGTGGAATTCCTGCACCAACACCCGTCTGCAATCTTCACTCCAGCGTGGGACATCTGCCTCCATCAGGAACGCTTCTTTGGCTCCAGGGCTTCAGTGCTGACCAGTTCTTCTTCAACAGCGACCAACTCCTGCAAGTACAGCTGAGTGGGTAGTAGCTCCTAGTCCTCCTGGACTCCACTGTGAGTTTTGGACTTGATCCCCTCTTTCCACAGATCTTCTCCAGGAATCCACCACTGGTTTCTTGCAGTCTTGTCTGGGTGTCTTCTTTTCTTTTTTTCCTTCCTTTTGGGTGACTTGGGGAAATTCCAGTGATTTATTGCTGCTTTCCTGCTCACTGGGGGGTACTGTGTTACTTACGTCTGTGGTTTTCTAGTACTTCCAGCTCCCCTCTACACATTTCACTTACCTAGGTGGGGGTTCTGTGTCCGCATTCCATTTTTTTAGTATATGGTTTGGGATCCCCCTAGGGTCTCTATTGGTTATTGCTATTCGCACTATTTTCTAACCTTTTCTATGCCTATTACTGTTTACTAGTGTATATATTTAGTGCATTACTTAACTCCTATTTGAGGGTTGCCCTACTAGTCTTTGTGGTATTGTGTTCCAAAAATAAAGTACCTTTATTTTTGTACAACTGAGTGTTTTCTTTCATGTGTGTTAGTGCTGTGTGATTACAGTGGTATTGCATTAGTTTTGCATGTCTCTTAGACAAGCCTTGGCAGCTCATCCACAGCTACCTGTAGAGAGACAGGCTTCTAGACACTGCCTACACTTCACTAAGAGGGGATACCTGGTATAAGGTGTAAGTACCTGGGGTACCCAGCATGCACCTGGCCAGCTTCCTACACTTTGTCTCTAGTGCTCCTTCTTTCCTTCTGGGCACAGAAGTCCTTGCCTTCCTCCCACTGGTCCTTATGGGTTGTAAGGGAACCAGTCACACTGGTCCTTGAGAGACCACTGGTCATGGGGTCAACTCCAGACAGAGTCCTAAGTTCATTAGGGCATCAGAGGGCTTGTCCTTCCTGATGACCATGGTGTGGCTGACCTCCATTTCAGTGTCCAAAACGCTGTCTCTCCATGGTGCAAGAGCCTTTAGGTGGCGGTGGATCGTTCTAGATTCCAGGCACCCCTGGCCAAACCTGTGGAGCCTGGCCACCCCTCGAACCATGCCCCAACCCTCCTTCATACGAAGCTGGGGCAATCCAATACAGCGCTGTAAAGTGGTCTCTATGCAAATTTCCTCTGGAGGCTCCGCTCCACCCCTAGCTGACATCACTGCAAGGGACTTTCCCACCAAAACTTTAAAATTAAGCTCCTTTCTGTGCTAGCTTCAGATGTCTGGGTTTCCTCCTTTTTTCAGTGGGCCTAGCCTGTCCCAAACCTGGTGCAGTGTATCAGCTAATTACTAGATGCAGATTTTACTCGCCATCCCGTCCTCCTAAGGTGATGAGTAAGGCACTATTAATTGCTCCTTTTGTGTAGGGAGGCCTTTGTGGCCTCTGCTGATGAGCAGAGTAATTAACTTGGCCCAGTAGGGTGACAAAAGTCCCTGGAATGTGATCCTGAGCTGAGCCACAGAAATATAACAATTATGGATGACCAATAAGATGTAGATGTAGGTCCTTGAGACTTGTATATTCAAACGTGAGAGACATGTTTCACCCCAGTTGGATACCTCACTGGACTTTGCTACCTATGCACAATTACTGGGCTGCACACAACTCTAGTCTCATAGGTGTAGCCGACACATATGTTTCTGTGCAACCAGTCCAGTGCACCTTACCCTAGATGCGTCACAATGGCCTTACCTTAGAAGGCAGTCACTGGTGTTACATGCAGTCCAATTAACATGTAAAAATTGTAGGTGCGACTTAAGTAGTGAGACTCACCCTGAGTAAATGTTTAAATCTGGCTAAGCAAAAAGCAAACAATCTGGGCAGAATAAATGGGCAGAACCCATTTAGCTGCAATTGGGCGCTGGCAAACTCTTTCCCTCTAACCCCATGCCACGGAAGAGTTCGTCTCCCATCAGGGGGAACACAAATAAAAAGAATAAAAAAATAATCAAAAAGAGCAGAGAGAACCTTGACTGCCTAATGATGTATATACAATTCGTAAGGACATCTTGAAGACATTCTTACATGATTGATATATATAAGTGGGACAGCAAAGGGGTTAATGCAAGGTACTAATAAAGACCAGAGATAACCAGGAGGGTTGTGACAGACACTGTCTTTGGTAAATATTTACAGGTAAACCCACTCAACCATACAAAACACCTCAAACGGTTTAAAGGTGGACACACTGGAGAATATTTTGTCAGTGCTCATTCTAGTTTCAAAAGCAAAAAAGTAACGAGAGAAGCAAAAGAGAACACCATTCCACAGAGTTCACATGAGTAAAGGTCAGTCCCACTAATTTGTCTTGCATCTTCAACCCCATCTCTCTTCTGCCTCCTCCTTACCCCTGTAAAACTTACAAAAAACATACCTGTTCATATATTTCAATGGCTTTTTGGTACTGTTCCAGCTGTGCTGCATAGGTGGCAACTTTCAGTAAACACTTGTTGGCAGAGCTGCAAATTAACAAAGAAAACATCATCTTTCGGCTGCTGATGCATAATGCAAGGTAGAGCCAAACAGGAGCTCTCAGACTGTTAAAAATACAGTGCAGCACTCTTTCATCCCGGTTGCAGCTATCAGAAACATGCTTCCTTCCAGGCTGGGTCTGGACTACTAGCTATCTCTTCAGCTTAACATGACAGGGCCCCGTCTTTCTCGTCTACCACACATTACTTGAACATATAACGGCAAGTACAAAATAAAAAAACAGGCATTTATCATTATTAAGGGCGTTTAATATGCATAATAAGTAGGCGATTGAGGGCCCCAAATGCAAATAAGACTCAATACCATAATAAGACCATTACTAGATGTCTGGAAATGGCACCAGGAACCTAATGCATATGAATGCACATACAAAAGCTTCTGTCCATTTCAGTCAAGGGCCCAAGAGCGACCAGTCGTTCCTTTGTCATGGATAGGTCCCCGTTGTACACGCTCCCTTGTTGAATTTAAGCACAAGATCTCATACATTCAAACATTTTTAAAAAAAAACTTTAAATGCAGGCTCTGTGGGTCAAACACTATAACTATCCACTGCAGTTTATGGATCACCAATAGTAGTACAGTGAGGGGTAATTCGACAGAAGAGACTAAGGCCTTTTCCTCAAAGAGAAAATTACAAAATAATTTTGCTACTAAATAAAGAGCAGTAATCAGTAAAGGTTGAACATTTAGGCCTGCGTCATTGGGGGAAAAATATGAACTTAGTGGAAATAGCTAACAAATGACCTGTAGTGTTGTGTCCTGGTAAAACGAGACCTAAAGCAAACCTTGTACGAAGGTTTCAACTTTTCTTTGGTTGTGAGCAAAGATTCACTTTAGGTCGAGGCTAGTCATCTGACAGTTGAGAGAAATGTTAGGACTATTGGGGCTTATGAACTGATGAGTTAATTCAAAGTACTACGTGGATTCCTAGCTAGGAGGCACCCTTCCCGATTCAACTTTTGGGGTTTTGTTGCATATTTTGAGCATATATGGTTGGTTATTTAAAATGGCATCCCTAAGACTTTCCTTGGTGTTCAAACTGTTTCTCTTATGAACATGGTGTTCAGTTACCTTTTTACCCCTTCTGTTTGGAGCATAGAAGATGGAAAAGCATCGAGTATCACCCAGTTAGCTACTATGACTTTCAGAGCTCGGAAACTGTGGTAAATCCATGGTGTGAAAAAAACTATAATGTAGCATTGTTACTTTCCATGTGACTTTTAAACACTGATATACATCAGCTCAAGGAATGGATATGTGAGTGGAAAGGATATCTGCATCATATTTCACACAACAGAAAACAAATTATTTGAAGGAGTAGACAACAAAAGCACTCTTCAGAGCAGGCCAGAAAATGTAAGAATAGACAAAAATCCACAGACCAACTGTTAAGTCTAGGAAGTGACCATGCTGAATGCTTTTTCTAGGCCTGTTAATTATTCATGCACCTATTTTCTAGTTGAGCATATTATTCTCTTGCTCTCATACCACTGATAAATGGCTTGCTTACTGAAGTGTACTGTTTTGGAGACTGAAATCCTCTCTGACTTGAAAAAAAGAAAGCCTAGGCCCATATCATCAAATGGGCTGCCAACCAGAATCTGAAAAGCCAGAATGCCAAGGGATGGAAACAAAGTAAGAGGTGAATGTTAAGTGGCATGTTTCAGGAATCCGTTTTTGTGTGGCATGCTTAAAACTGACAAACACAAAACAATTCATATATTACCTGTTGGATTCTTCACCCTTGTAGTAGTCAGCTGCCTGTTCATAATGAGCAATTGCCTAGACGAGAAGAACATAAAGACTAAATGAGAATACTGAGAAACCAGTCCATCAGTTCATGTCCATGTCAAGAAGTGTTTGCAGGGGTTGAGCAATGATTGAGACAAGTGTTTACATGGATTAATTGCTCCTACGACATACAGGTCATTAGACTGCCTTCAAAAAGTAAATGCTAACGAATTAGCAGGCCTGATTAGTAGCTCATTACAGCCATTTTAAATGTAATAACTGAACATCAGGAAACTCACTTTAATGCACATCTGGTGAGTTCTTCTTTGATAACAGAAGGCAAATAACCTACCATATGGATGAGCAAGCTGCTGCAAACCTTACAGAAGTAATTGTTACTTACCCACAACTACAGTGCTGGCTTCTCTTATTTACTGACATGCCTTAAAGTATCCCCTATTTTCAGGCAAGGAAATTCCAGTATTATCTAAACACACAAACAGGAGGTTTATAGTCAACATACTGCATTTATGAGGTGGAGGGGCTTGTATTTCAACTGCACTATTCCCAACTTAATACTATCAATCCTAAGATGTTCATATCAGAAGTAGAGAAGGCAAGTAAACAGAAGCCAAGGAAGGGTCAGCTGTGGTCGATTTGAAACACCAATACTGGAGAACTGTAGTTAGAGGTAAACAAATTAAGGATTCACACCTACTGAATTAATACCGGGATTATATTAAGAAAACCACAGAAGGGAAGAATATGACGCACCTAATTGCAACAGACCTACAGTCTTACTCTAGATTCTGCTAAAGCTTAAATGATTACTGGAGTAGCGATCCATTGAACATTGGCATATCAACAGTGTTGCTGTTTGCATATGTACAGGAGAGGCATTTGGGCAAACACTGATGTCATACCCATAAACTATGTTGTGAAATGTGTAGTGTGTGAACACTTACTCTGACAGAAGTGTTCAATACAGTGAGCAATTACTTCAATTTTTTTTTTAAAGTTGCAACTTGAGTTTTTTATTAAAGCTTAACAAAAGGATACATTTCTGCTCTAAGATGATGGATCTGAAAAGAGTCCATAATTATTGTTTTAATTATGTCTATCAGAACTTACAGAATTATTTTAGGAATGCATCTTAGATTCACATCTTTGAAGAAAATCGGGTTCTTAGAATAAGTGTGGACATTGCCCATGTATCTTGCAAACATGGTGGTCAACAGGAATGTCATTTTTTCATAACCAAACGATTTCAAACCTTCTGGACAAGTCCAAAAGGAGAAATAATTAACGTAGGAGGAACCATGTTGAGATCCAAGGCAGGTGCTGCCCTGCACCAAGAGTGCACAGGTGTAAATCTTGGTTTTTTTCTGTACTTTAATATGGCTACAACATGCACTTGAATATAGAAGTTTGAGGGCAAAGGGCCCTACGTGTATTTGATGTGGCAATACCTAATGGGGTTTAAACAGGCGTGGATACATCCCTTCCTTCTTAGATGAGTGGCTGATTTGCTCCAGCATCATAGTATATCACTGGCTGAAAATGTCTCTAAAGTCTTCCAAAATGTGTGGATTTCCAAACTGTGTATGTTCAAGAGTTTGGCTTTCGATTAAAAGAAGCCAGTGTGTAGTTCCTTCATTGCTAGTGATGGATGAACTAAGACCTTAAATGTTGAGTTACTTGGCAAGCCATTTTTGGGACCCTCTTTGGCTAAGACTATCAACCTGTAACTCTTCTTCACTTTGAATATGGGGAAAGCAAAGAGAACAGAAAATCAAATTAAAACAATTTTGAAATGAATAGTAGCCAATTCCTACAGGCAAAAACTAGCATGTCTTGTTCCTGTTCGCTGCACACAGAATTGATGGATAAGAACCAGGACGGTCACATTTGTTTAAGACTACCTGAAGCAGGCACCATGGAATGCGTTTCTGTCCTTGTTGAAGTTCTTGTATCAGCCAGCTTGCTAGCCCATCACAGCAAGTGCGTTCTAAATAGGGAAACTTTATTTTGACGTACCTAATGCTATGCCACTGCTGCTTCAATGAATAGCAGTAGTGACCTGATGTAGAACATGCAGTCCTTGAGTCCAATAAGATTCTCTGCATGGAGTGCTGAACCCAGGGCAGAATGGCGAGAAGTGCTAAGCTGATGGCTCGTAGCTACAAAACATTCCTGCAAAATTCTCTTTCGAGGTTGGCCAGTGGCAATGAATTGGTAATCCCAGAAGCTGGACACCCTTGCTCTTTAAGGTTGCATCAGCTGTCAGAATGGCTTAAGCAATGTCAAACAGAGAGGGAATTTGATGGACACTGAGCACCTACGCACCAAGAAATGGCTGTTGTTAGATCCCTCGTTACCTTGAAATTGGTCATACTACTTATTTTCCATTTGTTGCCACCAAAAACTCAATTTCTCCCAAATCAACATCATGCATAGCCTAAAATAAATGATCACGAGTAGGAAGCTGGAAACTGTCCGTAACAAAGATCTGCACTGTGCAGGATAACTTCCTTCTAATCTGGGTGAATTGGAGATCAGACATAGTTGATACCATTTTCAAACACCGATTGACCTTTCAGCAGTCTATATTGCAGGTACAGAACACAGAGATGGCTCAAGCAAATAAGGAGCACTGTAACAAGGGGCTAAACAGATTTTATATCTGCCACCTCAAGACAGACAGGTGTCTCTTAGTACTGATAGTGTTGACCGTATGGGTGTTTATTCACCAAAATACCAGAGGAAGTGGAAGTGACATCCTGTGTCCTTTGATGCTCTGTGAGATCATAGGAAGTGACATCACTTTATTCTGACAGCTCAGGAAGTGACATCACATGACCTTTGAGGCTGACATTGTTTTTGAAATGACATTATACTGGATTGAAATACGGGACAATGCAGGACGTGGCACTGTTGATCAAGTGCTATGCGAAATTATTTAAAACACTTTGTAACGTAATTGGAGCAACTGCAAGAATCCAAAAATAAACGGAGTTAACTACAACTGACCCAAATCATATTAAACTGTTACCAAATGATGCTATGACAAAAAGATAAGTGTAAACAGATCTCAAATTATGTAAAGGTGTTGATAAATACAGATTTAAATTGTAAAATAGTCATGCCAGTAACATGTGCAGTGTTATCCTGCAAGGAATCAGTAGTAAAATCAGCCTCTTTGCCACTGCTGCTGGTGATCAAATAAAGTGGTGGCAGAGATGCTATGCAGCACGCATGCAGCAATCTAGTTGTATATAATGTACAGGCTGTGTACTCTGGTGAAACAGAGTTAGAAGCGGAATGGGCACTATCTTCTTGTTTCTCAGGAATAGTAATAGAGAATGCAAACATGTATTTCATGTAATTTCAGCGTCTGACAGATTTATGCGAAATAATAGAATGGAAAGGAGCTGTATACAGATGCTAATCAATACAAATGTCATGAAATGAAATTAATCTGTTGCTGCATTTCTTATCGCATGTTCTCACACAGGCACTCCTCTAGTACTTGAACACACATGCAGCTTTGTCATGCTCCTCCTGCCATTACAGTTTTGGGACCTCTGTGCAGCTCATCCATATGCCTCCTGACCCTAAGCAACAACCACTTATCTTTTAGTACTGGAGTTAGCTGGCAGCTCTGACTTTTACCTCATTCCATGACAATACATGTCTCAACATGAAGCTCTCTTATTACAGCGTAGGCCTCATGTGAAGCATCCAGCCCTATTCTCCCAGGACTTGCATCTGAAATTTGATCTGCACTGCTCAACGCTAATATTTTTGTATTTCTGTACTGTGACATGTAGCAAATGACACACCTCAGTCATGACTTACAAACGCATGGCACTGTTTTTTGACATGCATCCATACATCTCTACCATTACTCAACTCATCACTTTTTCTACCGATACTCGGATGCCCCAATAGCTCTATAACATATCTCACTCGCCACCCACTGCTCTGCTAGTACCGGGATCCAAAAGAAGCACTATTATACTGCTGAATCTTGACATGCAGCAATCAACACTTTTCTTCCTCTTGTTGGACCCAAAGAAACAATATGTATTCTCCAACAACATACCTGCCAAATTTCCAGTTTGTCTATGTGTGACGTTTCCATGTTTTCAGTGCGCTTGAGTGTGACTTTTCAGTCCCATATGTGTGACACTTTGAGACTCTATTGTGAGTAGAACACAGCAGTTATGTCTAGGTAATCGGATAAATATGACATTGCTGCCAATTCTACAACATAATGGTATAGAACTAGCCCTAAAACACCCAATTCTCCTGGAGGGCTCATTTTTCTAGCATGATTATACTGAAAACATTTGTGATCATGGTGGGACTCGCCCTTAGGGCAATCAGGCAGTGCCCAAAGGGCCACTCAGATGGGTCAGGGTGTGGGCCGGTTTTTGGATGTTTGTGTACCTGTTTTATGGTCTGCTGAACCAGTTTTTACTACTGATTTTCCTAATTTAAAAGAACAAAAAACATTGTCTGCAGCAAGAGCTCAATCCATGCAGCCTTTCACACCCAATGAACTCCTATGCAGTGGGTCTTTACAAGATCAAAACTGCCCACATATGTATATATGAACCACTTTTTAGCTATCTAATTCCCTAACAAAGACACTTATTTTTGTGGGCTGGTCTATTTTCTGTTCCAGCCCGACCTGTTTGGGATGTTGGAATAAACAGTATACACTTTTGGTGGTTGTTGCTTAGTTTATTAAAGTTGGATGTTCGGTCCAATACCAATGTGAAAATACAAGTCCGGGAATTCAATGTGATTTTGACTTAAAAGCCAGGCAGGCTGAAAGTGTCATACACATAAGCTACAGGGTTTTGGAAGTTATGTTAAAGGTTGCCAAATCAGCATGACCAAAAAACAGAACACATTGCATGCCTAAATGCCTATGTTACCACTACAAGTTGTTCTCCCTAGTTACTCATGGCAGCATTTAAAAATGGTGCAAAATCTAACACTAACTAAAATTCTACTGAATGAAAGTCACGAGGTTCTGAAGTCTAGTGCAAAATATACAACACATATAAAGCACTCACTAAAACCCTGCACACTTTGTGGTAAGAATTTATGCCTTGACCAATAAGGCTTCACAATCAATATCGTTTTTCATGTCTCCTACAAGCTCACAGATACAGGGGAACTGCAATGCGTTTTAGTACTTTGAAAATGTATTTCATTGTGACATTCACTAAAGGACATTTTCAACCTGGAAATTATCTGACAAGTAATATAACTGTCAAAAATGATGAAATGTACAGTTCTGTAACAAATTCAAACACTATCTACAGTATAAAATACACTTTCCAGTAAATTATATCAAATAAGCCAAAGTCTTTGGCCAAAAGCAAGTACTACCTGCTATGGTAAATGATGTTGGCTGTTAGCGCAGCATATTAAAGTCATGACAAGCTAAACAAGCTGTTTAGTATATATTGGTCAAGTGACCTCATCATTTGACATTGTCAGCCCGTACTGACTTTTTAGCTCATTTATTGTTGAATTCAGGTTGGTGTAGTTTTGCTTATCATCATTGCAAGTATGGTGGGTTGGCTAAAATGACTCAACTGCCTGAAAGGATAAGGAGGGATGGAGGTACCTGATTTGGAGCTATGTTATTTAGCAGCACATTTGCACCATTCCACCCACTGGCTGGACGGTGATTCCAACTGGGAGAGATCTTTGTTCGAGGGCAAACATAATGGATTCCAGTCGAGGAGCGGCGGGGGCTGGGCATCACAGATACCTTCTCACACTTGATCTGACTGATGGACAGAATCTAGGACAGGACAGTGCAATCGGTGATCAGACGAACACTGTGTGCCCCTGACTTAGACATCTGAATAATACTCCCTTTTGTTCAAATAGGAAGCTTAATGTCAGTCAAAAAATGGCAGGAGGGTGGCTGAATAATGCTAATGGACCTTTATTCAGAGGGAGGCTTTCTCACTATTCAGGAGGCGATGGAGTCATTCAACCTAGGAGGTGGACAACTCCTCCAAAATGCTAAAAACACGACCACGGCGCACCAGCTATGTCCGACGTTTCTTGAGGCTATCAAGCCCTCGCACACACTGGTGCCTTTGTTATCTATGGCAGGCGGGCATAGGCTCAGAACATGCCTATATTGGGTGCTGTGCACAGGCCAGCACCTAGTGCCGCTGCGAATAGAGGAGGTCTGGCCACAACCCAGCGAGGAGCCCATTACTCCTACAGCTTGGCTCAAAATGTTTGCTGATGTACGTAAGGTGTCAATTTGCGCTAGATTTAGCTCATACAGTATAGAATCGTTCATATGGCTTAACAAACCCCCAAAATGATGCACTGCATATAACCCACTAGAGATCAGTGCTGTCCCCGTTGTGGTGCGCGGCTGGCAGATTTCCTACATGTAATATGGCACTACACTGTTTTGCATCTTACTGGACAAAGATACTGTCCCAACAAACAGGCAACAGGATTGGATGCGCCACGCAGTTTACCTGGGACTACTCCCCGACAACCCGAAAAAGACACTGAGTAGGCACTACACAAAATTGTGGTTCACTGTGGCAAAGAGGCGCATAGGGATAAGCTGACTGCTGAGTGGTCAACCCAGACAAGGAAGGCCAGGAAAATAGACTTGCTTGAATGTGCCGGGCGGAGAAGGAACATAGGAGAAGAACGCCCCAGGTTGCGAAGGCGGCAGACGCCCTGCTTGCCTGGGGAGCAATGACTCAAGCTTTGCTGGAACCCCCTAAGGGAAACCACCTGGAAGTGGGGGATTAAGAGGGCCTGGATGTGTAGAGTGGTCTTGCAAGAAAAGCCAACCTGAACATGAGTAAATACCTACATTAAAATTTTCCTAACAGCAAGTATGTAAACAACACCAAGAGCAACCCCTGAAGTGTAATAAGATATTCAAATGGAATCTAAGAGGGGAGGGGCTAGGGGGCGCGGGGGACACGGAAGGGTGTTTCATCTAATGTTCATGTAAACTAGGTTTGTTTCGGTTGTACCCTGCAAAACTTGTTTTTTCCCTTTTTTTGGGCTAATTACGGTAATCTCAAACTGTTATGTGGCAGATATCATTGATCTTCACTTTGACCACTGGAGGATTATCTGTTGCACATTGCTTTGCTCAACTGTTTTACTAGAATAAGATGCACATATATGTTTACACTCCTTTTTCTGGGATCTCTTTAATAATGACATTCCACTGTGTCATGTAATATGATTTGCAATGCCAATAAATATATACATATTTTTTTTAACTGTCTGAAGGGAATCACACGACAGCTGCTTACACTTTACATAATTAGGTTACTTAGTATAAGGGTAAGCGGAGGGGTGGGGTGCTGTTGAAGGTGTCTTCATTAAGGAAAAAAATACTCTTAATCAACAATGCAAATAAAAGTGCACTGGGGACTTTAGTAGTCATTTGTAGTAATTTGTGCACAGACAATCAACTTGCATTTTTAATAGATGAATTTGTGGAGAGTATTGTAGTCCCAGAGTGAAATGGCAGGCAATTAAAAGTGGTTGATTCTTATGAGTGCCTCACGCTAAGCTGAGCTACGGTGAGCCCGTGCAGCAGTTGTCGTCAAGAGTCCCATCTTGCCCTCAATGGCTAAGTTTGTCCCCTCTCTAGAGTATTCATTAACCCTCACCACTAATGGATGAGGCAATAGTTTTTGCCAAAATTGTTAAACAATATCATGTATTACTTAGCACACTGCTGTAACAACTGCCATGAATGAATACATTTTGTTTGGTACCTAAACTTACGTGCCCATGATTCTCTGCATTTAGAGGCTGACAGATGTCAGCTACTCACTTTCGAACCAATCTTGTGTAGGATGACAGGGGTCAGAGTTTGAAAGCTACTGTCACATAACAGAAGAAGTTTTGCCTGATACCATGTAGAAATGTGAGTGGCAGAGGTCTTGTAAGTGGGCTGGACAGACAGATTCTTTATTTCAAAGAAGCACCACAACTTTGTGATGGTGTGAGTCACAGACAACACACTCTAAGACAGAGTGAAGAAGGGAACTCAAATTACTGCAAAGCAGGGACATAGTTATCTATAGTGTAGGAGGGTCAGTGGCAAAAGGGTCCAAAGACCCCAGGGGACTCATTAACCTGATAACTGCTGTACTTAACCACCCATCCAGTAGTTAGAGGACCCATTTTACTTGCCTGCACTAGGGCAGTTAGCCCCATTGCTAAACCACGGCTGACCTATAGTGTTTAAAAAATAAATATAATAATAATGCTGCTGATGTAAACAGAAAAAGGTTAATGGAACACTGGTGACTGTGGTTAGTGCTCAAGTTGTATATAATAGGTGCCTAGTATTCTTCAGTACCATGCTGCAAGTGTGGCAAAACGTATGGCTTGAGGAATACCAAGGCTGTGTAGTCTTGATTCTAACCCATGCAGCGGTTCATCCACCACAGCCATTCTTGCCACTCAGATTGTTTTTCTTACCTTCTTTCTCCCCTCCTCACTAATTTTACATCTTTCTCGTCTCTCTTTCTTCCTTTCTACCCTTCTCTCAATTATTTTGGGCCCGTCTGCAGCTGAAAAATAAGTTTTAATCCCAAAAAATGATTGTTGGTCGGCCCCAATCGCAACCACTGGCTCAAATTAAGGGCTAACTGTGGCCTTCTACACAAATGTTGGCATTTCAGAATTTTTGCCAAAGGATGTCAATGGTCCACTCCAAGCACCTGAAAATCGAACTCCTTGTCCTGTGCAGACCAATCTGTCTGTTTAGTTGCACACAAACAGTAAAAAGCCTTGTGGATAAGCATACTCATGCTAGGAGCAGTCTGTGACCTGGGAGGCCCAAGAAGTGTGTTGCTAGGCGACACCTCTGCTGTTCAGGCTGATTTGTAATAATAGTTGCAAGTTTTAACCGTTAGAATCTCAAGTGAGCTACTGTCACAAGAAGCTCCTGTTTTCTAAACTCTGCAGCACTTTACTCAGTAAAATGTCCATGTTCCTCTCTGTTCATGGTGTTGTCTGTTCCCCTCAGAAGCCAAGGGGTTGCAAGGGCATTGCTAGGGGTCACAAGGGAACTGCCAGTGTCCAAGTTGTGACTCCTGGCGACCCACAAATGATTACCATGGTCGCTTGCTTATCATAAAGCAGAAAAAAAACTATTGGTAATAGATTAGTGGCCGCATAGCATGTCTCAGTCAGGTATCTTAATGCCCTGGCTTCAAGACTTCTGACACAAACCGGAATATATTTTCTATTAAACATCAGTAGTGTTGCAGTGACCTACATTTATTTCATAAATATGTTTGGTTGCAAGTTGTATTGTCTGAATACATTTTAGCCTAAATAAATCCTTATCTATTGAGGCACCAGCCATGGAATATATATGTGTACTGCCTGGCTCAGTGTAATAAGTTAACTATGGTGTCTTGTTGGAGTCTACAACTGTTCAGCTGTGGTGTGTTGGCTGGATGTTGATTTAGTGTGCTATGTGTTGTCCTCAATGAGTCTGTTACTTCTGATGAGTGCAGTGGTGCTGTGAGCTTCAGCTATACAGTATGTCCGAGTTATGTTATATGTGTGGCACTGTTCTGAATAAATGTGTTCTGCTGGAGGTTGTGATTGTTTATTATTGAAACTGGTACTGGTCTAAGTGCAGCAATACCCATCTATGAGGAGTACCTGAGTAGTTTTGTATGTGTACTTCGAATTCTGTCTAATGTGCGTTCTTTGACGTTGTCTGGTACATTGTGTGCACAGTGTCTTCTATTTACCAGTTATATTATTATAGGTTTGCCCTCCCAGGTGTAGCTGTGTGATGAGGTGTCAGTTCTGTGTGTTGTTAATGTATGTGGTGTAGCGAGCTTGGTGCTACGCAACTATATGGAATATCTTAACTGTGTTGGATGGACAATCAAAGTACTGTCTGATGTGTTGTGGACACAATCTGCTGCTGTCATGAGGGTACTGCTGCCACGAGTGTGATGATATCCACAAGCATGGTGTATCAGCAACGATTCTATATATAGATCTATATATATATATATATCTATATATATATATACACACACACACACACACACATCTATATATATATAGATATATATATATATATATATGTTATATATGGAAAATGTCACTTATCCAGTGTACATCTGTTCATGGCATATTCCGCTGCAGATTCACATGCTGTGCATACGTCTGCCATCTAGTGTTGGCCTCGGAGTGTTACAAGTTGTTTTTCTTCGAAGAAGTGTTTTCAAGTCACAGGATCGAGTGACTCCTCCTCTTCGGCTCCATTGCACATGGGCAGTGACTACATGTTAGACTGTTTTCCCGCAGAGGGTAAGGTAGGAGTGACAGAGTATAAAGAAAAGAGATGTCCATGCGAATGGAATATATATATATACACACACACACACACACATATGTACAGGTGATTGTTTAACTTAAACCGCTACAGGCTTCCGGGGAGGTGGGAGGGTGCCTGTGAATCTGCAGCGGAACATGCCACGAACAGATGCACACTGGGTAAGTGACATTTTTCACTTAATGGCATGTGTAGCTGCAGATACCATGTTGTACATAGGCTAAAAGCAGTTGTTCCTCCCATAAAAGCGGTGGTTAGCCTGTAGGAGTTGAAGTTGCTTGAAATAATGTTCTTAGTACAGCCTGACGTACTGCGGCTTGCTGCACTGCTAACACATCTACACAATAATGTTTAGTGAATGTATGTGGTGTTGACCAAGTAGCTGCTTTACATATTTCAGCCATTTGTATATTTCCTAAGAAAGCCATTGTAGCCCCTTTTTTCCTTGTGGAATGTGCTTTAGGTGCAACTAAGAGTTGTCTTTTAGCTTTAAGGTAGCATGTTTGGATGCATTTTACTATCCATCTTGCTAAACCTTGTTTTGAAATAGGGTTACCAGTATGAGGTTTCTGGAAGGCCACAAATAACTGTTTAGTTTTTCTGAATGATTTTGTTCTATCTATGTAATACATTAGGGCTCTTTCAATATCTAATGTATGCAGGGCTCTCTCTGCCACAGAATCTGACTGTGGGAAGAAGACTGGTACTTCCACTGTTTGATTGATTTGAAAAGGTGATACTACTTTTGGAAGAAATTTAGGGTTAGTTCGAAGTACGACTTTATGCTTATGTACTTGTATAAACGGTTATTGAATTGTGAAAGCTTGAATTTCACTAACTCTTTGCAATTAAGTAATTGTGACTAGGAAGGCTACTTTCCATGTTAAGAATTGTATTTGACATGAGTGCACAGGTTCAATGGTGGGCCCATAAGTTGCGTGAGCACTATGTTTAGATTCCACAAAGGTACTGGAGGCGTTCTAGGAGGGATGATGCGTTTTAACCCTTCCATGAAGGCTTTGATAACAGGAACTCTAAATAAAGAGCTGTGCTGTGTATTTTGCAAATACGCGGAAATTGCAGTGAGAGGTATTTTTATGGATGAAAAAGCTAAATTTGATTTTTGCAAATGAAACAAATAGCATACAATGTCTTGTATTGATGCTGAAAGAGGGGTAATTTGTTCAGATTGACAGTAATACACAAATATATTCCATTTGTTGGCATAGCACTGCCTGGTAGTGGGTTTTCTTGCTTGCATAATTACTTCCATACATTCAGTTGGTAGTTGTAGATACCCAAATTCTATGACCTCAGGAGCCAAATCGCTAGATTGAGTATGTTGGGATTTGGATGCCTGATCTGCCGTTTGTCTTGTGTCAACAGATCTGGTCTGTTTGGGAGTTTGATATGTGGTACTACTGACAGGTCTAATAGTGTTGTGTACCACAGTTGACGTGCCCACGTTGGCGCTATGAGTATCAGTTTGAGCGTGTTTTGACGCAGTTTGTTGACTAGAAATGGAATGAGTGGGAGAGGGGGAAAAGCGTAAGCAAATATCCCTGACCAATTGATCCACAGAGCATTGCCCTTCGATAGGGGATGTAGGTATCTGGATGCAAAGTTTTGGCATTTTGCATTTTCGCTGGTGGCGAACAGATCTATGCCTGGTGTTCCCCATTGTTGAAAGTATTGTTGAAGTACTTGAGGGTGAATCTCCCACTTGTGTGTTTGTTGATGATTTCTGCTGAGAACATCTGCCAATTGGTTGTGTATCCCTAGAATGTATTGTGATACCAAGTGAATCTTGTTGTGGATTGCCCATTGCCAAATTGTTTGGGCTAGGAGGGAGAGTTGGGACGAATGTGTCCCTCCTTGTTTGTTTAGGTAATACATTGTTGTCATGTTGTCTGTCTTTATAAGGATATTCTTGTGAGTGAGAAGAGGCTGAAAAGCTTTTGAGTGCTAGGAATACAGATAACAACTCTAAGTAATTTTTGTTGTAACTGTTTGTGTTTGGTGTCCCATTGTCCTTGAATGTTGTGATTGTTGAGGGGAGCTCCCCAGACAATCATTGGTGCATCTGTTGTAAGTATGGTCTGAGGCACGGGGTCTTGAAATGGCTGCCCTTTGTTTAGGTTTGTGGAATTCCACCACTGAAGGGACATCTATGTTTGGTGGTCTATCATCCCTAGATCTTGAAGTTGACCCTGTGCCTGTGACCCTTGCTGTGCAAGGCACTGTTGCAAGGGCCGCATGTTTAGTCTTGCGCGTGGAACACTCGCAATACAGGATGCCATCATGCCCAATACTTTCATGACGAATTTGACAATGTACTGCTGGCCTGTCTGTATTTGTGCTAACATATTGTGAAATGCTTGTATTCTTTGCGGATTTGGGCTTGCTAGTGCTCTGAGTATTTAGTGTCACCCCTAAATACTGTTAAATTTGCGCAGGTTGTAGTTGTAACGTTTGGTAGTTTATGGAGAACCCTAGGGTGTGCAGGGTTTGTATTACATAATGCGCATGGTTTTGACACTGTATATGACGGTTTGATTTTATTAGCCAATTGTCTAGATATGGAAAGACATGAATGTGTTGCCTTCTTAGGTAGGCTACGACTACCGCCAGGCATTTTGTGAATTCCCTGGGAGCTGTTGTTATTCCGAAGGGTAACACTTTGAACTGATAATGCTTTCCTTGAATGACAAACCTGAGATATTTTCTGTGCGCTGGATGGATGGGTATGTGACAATATGCATCCTTGAGGTCTAATGTTGCCATGAAATCGTGTTGTTGAAGCAGTGGGATAACATCTTGTAGTGTTAACATGTGAAAGTGTCCTGACAGGATGTAAAGATTGAGGGTTCTGAGATCTAGTATTGGCCTTAAGGTCCCGTCCTTTTTGGGAATGAAGAAATACAGTGAGTAAACTCCTGTCCCTATTTGTGTGGCACAGCATCTATTGCTTGTTTGAGTAATAGAGATTGTACTTCTAGCAACAGAGCGATATGGTCTGTGGACAGCTTGTGTGGTTTTGGTGGAATATTTGGTGGAGTTTGTGTAAATTCTATGCAATAGCCATTGCGGATAATTGATAATACCCAGCTGTCTGTGGTAATGGGTAGCCAATTGTTGTGGAACCTTTGCAGTCTCCCCCCCCACAGGTGAGGTGTGAATTGGGATGGGATGGCACGGCACAAGTCACTGCTTAGTTTGTTGTGAGGCTTGTTTTGCTGTTTGATATTTTCCTCTGCCTCTGGGGTACTCGCCTCTATAAGTACCTTTGAAACCACCTCGTTGATATTGATGTTGGTAGGCCAACTTTGGCTGGGAGGTGGATGCCACAGCAGTTTGGGCTCTAAATCCATCTCTATATTGGGGCTTACGAAAGGATCCCCTGTATTGCGTGGTATACAGAGCACCCATGGCCTTTGCGGTGCCTGAATCTTTTTTCATTTTTTCAATTGCAGTGTCAACCTCTGGGCCAAAAAGTTGTTTTTGGTTGAACGGCATATTGAGGACTGCCTGTTGTATTGCAGGCTTGAATCCTGAAGACCTAAGCCATGCGTGTCTTCTTATGGTTACAGCAGTGTTGATGGTTCTGGCTGCTGTATCTGCAGAGTCTAGGTCTGACCTGATCTGATCTGATTATTGGTGATGGCTTGCCCTTCCTCTAATATTTGTTGTGCCCTCTTGTGCTGTTCCTTGGGGATATGTTGAGTAATGTCTTTCATCTCATCCCAGTGGGCCCTGTCAAATCTAGCCAACAATACCTTAGAGTTGGCTATCCTCCACTGGTTGGCTGCCTGAGATGCCACCCTTTTCCCCGCAGCATCAAACTTTCTACTGTCCTTGTCTGGTGGGGGTGCATCACCTGATGACTGCGAACTTGCTCTTTTTCTGGCTGCGCTTACAACTACAGAGTCTGGAGGTAACTGTTGGGTGATGAAGACAGGATCAGAAGGAGGTGGCTTATATTTTTTCTCCACCCTATGAGTAATTATTCTTGCTTTTACTGGCTCCTTGAATATTTGGTCACCATGTTTTAACATGTCGGGGAGCATGGGAAGAGACTGATAAGTTGCATGTGTAGAGGAGAGTGTATTAAAAAGGAAATCATCCTCTAATCGCTCATTGTGCATGGCGACATTGTGATAGGATGCTGCCCTAGCTATGGCTTGAGTGTAGCCTGTACTATCCTCTGGTGGTAAAGGCTTAGAGGGATAGCAATCTGGGTTGTTGTCTGGAATGGGGTCTGGATCATAAAGATCCCATGGATCCACATTGTCCTGCTGCGAGTCAAATGAGTGTGCCGGTGACTGCATAGGTGTAGGACTAGTAGGGGGAGGGATATGTAAATGTGGAGAGTGAGGAGGAGACTGAGGAGGAGAAAAATCGAGGAGGTGGCGGTTTCTCCTTTGTTCTTGGCACTTTAGCTGGAGGCTGTGCAGTGGCCAATTCATCTTGAAAGGCTAATTTCTTCTTTGGTTTTGGAGATGGTGCTGTTAAAATTATGCCAGTCTCTTTATGGATGTGAATCCTGGCTTGCCTTTCATCCATTACCTCCATGTGTGAGTCTCCCTCAGTAGCTGTATGGCTTTCTTTAAGTGCCTGTGAAAGTCCATGCTCCTCTGTGTAAATAGGCTTTTTCGGCTCCGAAGCTGTTTTTTTTTAGTATCGAAAAAGTCGGGGTTGAGGATGGTCTCGGCTCCGAAAACGATTTTCGAGATTTGGACTCAAAAGAGCGATGTTTGCTGGGCTCAGAGACAAAGCTTCAGCTCGAGTCCGATGGCTTGGGAGGAGTGGCCTTTTTCGGTGCTGAAGTTGTGGGTTGGTCAACGAAGGTCTTTTTTCGGGTTGAGCCATGGCGTTCCGGCAGTGGCGTCCCCAAGGCCTTATGTTTGGGCATGGCTGGGACAGGGGCAGGCGTACTCATGTGCTGTCCTGCCGTGATCAGTCTGTCCTACTCAGACTCCTGCTCGGAGTAGGATCCTCGAATGGACACAGCAGTTTGCATGATATCCTCCTCTTCGACATCGAGACGTTCGGTGCTTTTGGATGCCATCTCGAGTCTCCGTGCTCTTATGTCTCTGAGAGTTTTCTTGGAACGGAAGGATCTGCAGGCCTTGCAATTTTCTTCCCGATGGTCTGGGGAAAGGCAGAGATTACAGATGAGATGTTGGTCTGTGTAAGGGAGTTTAGCGTGACAAAAGGGGAATGGAGTCCGGTCCATGAGGCTTCCAAACGGTCGGTCCGACTAGGCCCGAGCTGGGTGCGGGCGCCCCGAAGGGCGACTAAAAATGTTTGATCCGACGCTACCGAAGTGTTGATAGAAGATGGAACGCGATTGAAACAATACCGACGAGAAATAGAGAGTTTTGAAACTTTTCCGACTCGAACTATCGGAGCGAAAGGAAACACGTCCAAACCCGATGGCGGAAAGAAAACAATCTAACATGGAGTTGATGCCCATGCGCAATGTAGCTGAAGAGGAGGAGTCACTCGATCCCGTGACTCGAAAACACTTCTTCAAAGAAAAACAACTTGTAACACTCCGAACTCCAAGCCCAACACTAGATGGCAGACGTACGCACAGCATGTGTAGCTGCAGCACAGTGATATAGATATAAATTTATTACCTAGTGGTGGTCACCACTAGGTAGTTACTGTTAGGACCTAGTTTCTATAGAGAAAGCTTTTTTTTTGCCAATAAGTTTGAGGTTGTTTGATGAATCTTCACAAAATGTCCCTCCCCCCCAAAAAAAAACAATGGACGTCACTTCAGTTGCTGTTTTGAAACTTGTGGGGTGATCCGTCAAGCGGGGGCCGAGAAAAAGGGGGGGGGGTCCCAAAACACGTTTTTCCAATTCATTTTTTCTTAGGAATTTCAATCAGAGATAAACCTGATGCTGAAACCACTGGATATAATTACACAAATTTGGCGGAAAGGTAACTCTTGGTCCAGAAAGAGGCCTTTTTGTTACTTGGTGTAAATCTATTCAGTAGTTTTACAGACATTAAAGGAAATTAAAACTTGTATATATTTGTGTACGGACACTCTGACCCCTTAACTCTAGTGCCAAGGCAAACGCCCCCCCCCCCAAAAGGGCTAAGGAGCATTATTATTTCCCCCCCCACAAAATCACAACGGGGTCGCTAATGCACAGCAAAAAAAAAAAAAAATTACAAATAAAAATAAACAAAATGGAGCACCAGCTTACCGGCTGCCGCACTCAGTCTGTTTTAAGCCCAGGGCAGGGCCAAGTGCCGGGGGCATTGCTTATATGTAGTGTGGTTCCCAGGGCAATGCATAATAGATGTGATGGGGGCGCCCCCCTGCACCCCAGGGACCCCCATCACCTCAGAGCAAAATGTTGTATTTGTGAGGGGAGACCCATCGGCCTCCCCCACGGTCCCGGGGACCACCACCTCCCTGGGGCTTCAAGTTTATGGGATGCAGGGGGCTGTGTGCCCCCCCACCCCGCAGCCCCGGGGACAACCACTTCCCCAGAGAATTCATCATGTTCTGTGTGGGGGGTTAGGGGGTGCAACCCCCCCCTCCCCAACAACCCAGAGGACCACCACCTCCTCAGGGCTATAATAAAAAGTGAAGGGGGTCTGTTTCAAACTCCCACACCCTGCGGACTACCACCTCCCTAGGGCTTCTTCTACTCTGGATGGCGGCCACACTGTCCCCCCTCGTGGAGCCACTGATGACCCTAGGGATCTCTACCCCCCAAGGCCAGTTCCTACTATGTCCCAGGGTACCATCCCCCGAGACACAGCTGTTTGCTGTGGCTTGACTGCAGTTTTGACAGCTGCAGCCGAGTCACAGCAAACACTCTGCTGTCAGAAAGCGGAGTTTTCATCTCTGCCCTGTTCCCTGCACGCAGACATGTGTGCAGGGAACAGAGATTAAAGCATTGCTTTTTTATGCAGCTCCTTGGATACTGGAGCAGTGAGGCTCTCCCCATTCCCGTCGATCCCAGATAGCCCATAAAGGGCTAAAAAATATATTTTAAAAGAATGAATAGCTCAGGTGTGAATGTCACAGACCTTCACACAGAGCGTTGGAGTCCAGGTGTATCCCAGGTCATGTACCTCCTTTATTTATTTATTTATTTTGAAGTACAAATGTTTAATGCTCATACTGAAAGGTGATCTTACTCTTTTTAAATGACAAATACATTTTTCTTTTCAAATTGTGCAGATATATTGCATTCTAAGTATATCATACATCAAAATCGAAAAAACTCTCTCTCTCCCTCTCATTCTCTCTTCCTCCCACTCACACATCCAGACACTTACGCATCCACTCACAGACCCACAGACACTCAAGCACCCCCTCACAGACCCACTGTCACCCTCATGCACCTGCTCACAGACCCGCGCACACAATGACGCATCCACTGAAACACTGATGTACGCACTCTCACACCCAGACAGACTCTCACAGCCACTATCACCCCCAGATACACCCTCTTACACACATTCTCACTCTCAGAGAGGCCCCAGCAAACTCCCACTGCGCACGGCCAAAAGGTTGTGCGCAGCGTGGGTGTTGGAGGGTTGGCCGCAGGGTCTGGCTGCAGGCCAGGTCTTGCGGGCAACCTCCACTGTGCACGGCTGAAGGCCGTGCACAGTGCAAGGTTGGGTGCTTATAGGGAGTTGGCCTCAGGGCATGGCCGCAGGTGGTTGGATTAAATTATAGCAATACGAAATTAACTGAAAAAAAAACAAAAAGGTCACAGAGACTTTATATTGAGGAAATAGAATTTGAAAAACCATATGAATTATCTTAAAAAAAAAAAAAAAAAAAAAATGTTACAGGGACATTATAGTTAGCCTCAATTTTAAACGTACAAAACCATAAACATTCACCAGTTATAGTTATCTCATGTAACTATAACTCATGCCTTAAGGTAATTATAACTCACTCCCTCACCATGCACTGCTAATTACCCCACAAATTACTGCACTCATGACATCTTTGATAACATCATTGATAATATCAATGTAATATTTGCAGTAAAATTTTGGAAGAAAAAACTGCATGAGGGGGCGTGAGTTATGGTTACTTTAAGACACGAAATGGTTGCCTACACTTCCTGGTTTAAATGTTTGCAGCCAATCAGAGCTGTGCATTTGCCGTGCAGGAGCTCTTAATCTTCGTGAAGTTGTCGTGACTTCAGATATACACATTTGTTTTCCCTTTAATATCTCCTAATCTACTGGACGGATTTACACCAAATACGTTAAAGCGTAATCTGCGTAAAGAAACCTAGCCTTCTGCCAAATTTGTTGTAATTCTGTCCAGCGGTTCGGGCTGTAGCCATGTTTAAAGGTCCTATGGGAATTAACATGGGAAACAACTTTTTAGACTCCCCCCCTTTTGTTTCTTGCCCCCCCCCCTTGACTGATCACCTCAAAACTTTCTGTGCGCACAAGAATCGGCAAGGCACATTTTTTGGAAACTTTTGTGAAGATTCATCAAATGGTGCAAAGACACTGCAAGTCAAAAAATTATTTTTCTATGGAAACATGGTCCTAACTATAACTACCTACTGGTGACAGCCACTAGGTAATATATATCTATACAGGGACACATACATACAGAGACACACATAACTATTTGCAGACAGTGTTAAACATCCCTAGTTGGACTCTTTCACACAATGTGCATGATAATCCCATTTTTCTTTTTCAGACAGGGCAGATGACAGCGTCAGATTACGATCTGTAGTGTCTGTTAATTTGAGTTGAATATCAAATGTGAGTGGCCTCTGAGAGACTGTAGACCGTGCAGCTGGTATCTGGCTGGACCTATTCAAATCTTTTTCAGGCCGATACTGTAACTGCATCAGACTGCAGGATGTATAATGGTCCCTGGATGGTCAGCGCTAATGTATGAGTCTCTATATGTGGTAGCCCGATGAGGGACATGCTTGTAGTAAATGATTTTCATCTACAATCAGACAATCCTGTTCAAAGAAGAGACAACCATCAAAGGCCTTAAACAGCGCACTGGAATGAATACCTCTTAGAGTCACAAGGGACCTACAAGGTGTGTCTATGAATGACCACAAAATAACTTAAAGACCTGGCCACTCAATCCATGTGTTAAGATCAGTTCTAATAAGTTGCCTAGGCAACCTCAAAAATGTCAAATAATTTCAACATAGAAACCTCTCAGGTAGTCTGACGCAAAAAGAACCACTAGCTGGGTGAGCTAGGAAGCGTGGGACTAAGGCCAATGTACAGGTGCCTTTACAGGAGTGACCGCCACATTAAGACCATGGCAGTTGCGGTCGGATCACCAGCAACGCCAGTCCTCCTCCATAGGAAGTACTGGAGGTCCTTATCCTCGAGGGCAGCGCCGCCATGGGGATTTTGACCCCACTCTCTGCCAGCTTTTATATGGCAGCAGCACTGCCATGTAAAGGCTGGCGGAGAAGGGGTGCAGGGGGCCCCAGGGAGGCACCTGCACTGCCCATGCACTTGGCAGGGGCAGTGCAGGGCCCCCCATGGCCATCCCAGTCACGCTGTTCACTGTCTGCATTCAGTGACCAGCGCGATGGGTGCTAGTGCACCCTACACACCGCAGCATTGCCGCCGGCTCAATTATGAGCCGGCATCAATGTTGTGGGCTGTTCCCCGCTGGGCCAGTGGGCAGAAACAGTTACCGCCCACTGGCCCAGCGGGGAACTCGTAATAGGGCTCGCAGGAAGTCGGACGCACTGGCGGGAACCTGACTGCGGAAGTTTGGCGGATGGAGTTTTCCATCTGCCAAACTCATAATGACCCCCTACATTTGGAGCCTCTAAGTTAATTCTAATAGTTCTGCTGCTGCTTCAGCTGCTGATATATTGCAATTTTAAGGAGTTGATTTTCTTCCTATGCTATAGTTCCTAGTCAGTAGATATGCTAAAAAGCTTTTCACAAGATAGCTTGTGCATACAAAAAAAAAGCTTCACTGAGAATTTGTACTGGTAAAACAAAGAATCGAATTGGCAGTGGTTGCAGAGTTCTGTATGATGCATCATTCATGCTGTAAGTTTTGTATTTTCTAAGGAAACAAGCAGGGGTAGCATTCTTACTTTGAGACCGCGCTTGAGATAGTTTGGGAACTCAAAGAAAATGGCTCTTTTAGTATGCCCTTCCCCCAAATCTTGGACTGATGCTGCTTGTGTTTCACCTTTGTGAAAGCACTGGGGCCTGCTGACCATTCCTAGTGCATGTGCTCTGACCCCTTAAATATGTATGCGCAATTGCCTAATCCCAGATTGGCATATTTAATTTACCTATATGTTCCTAGTATGGGGTACAAGATGTACCCAGGGCTAGTAAGTTAAATGTCACTAAAGGACTGCAGCACTTCTTGTGCAACCACTACAGTGACCAGGTGAAAACATTGCTCTACACCGGTCACTGAAGTTCAGTCGAGTAGATTTTAAACTGCCAACCAGACATGGTAATAATAAATAATTTGGCCAAATCAAGACCTTCCTCTTTAATATTTGTAAGTCACCTGTATGGAATGCCTTAGTAGGCTTCAACGCAGTGTGCTTAGTATTAAAAAGAAAGATGTGCTTCCTTTATGTTTGACATGTCCTGACCATGAAAAATCACAATTGTTGTTTTCAGTATAGCAAGGCTCGTGGTCCTACTGGCTGATATGGAGGTAAGCTAGCACACATAGTAAGAGCTAACTTCCATTTGGAACCCTCAAACATTGATATATGGTATCAAATTAATCATTACATTACACCAGACTTATTGATGGAGTCGGATTTAAATTAACTTTTCAAATAAATAGGTGACTTTAAATTAGAAAGTCACCACTTTGTTGCCAGAAGCTCTCGTAGCCTTTCCTGTTCCACTACAACAGTTGTCACCCAAGACAGACTGCTGCCATCCTGCTAGGAGATGCGAAGGGCTCCCAGAAACAGGAAACAAAAAGGACTATTGGTGGGAGGTGGTGTGACCTCCTCCAGCTGGCTGGCCAGAGGGTGGTGCCCACAGATGGCCCAGCTTCAAAGGGGCTACCGTTTCAGAGAAGAAGGAATAAGTCACACCTTAGCTTGCCTGCTCCTTTGTGTAGGTAGACAGGTTCTCCAGAGGGGTAAAATCAATTGCAGAACAGATTTTTCAGGAGGAGTGGCTACTTATACTGGACACACCTCAGAGGATTTTTACTTATACTGGAGTCACTTCACAGGTGCGTGCATAGCTCTGACTCACTGAAGAAGGGTCCCAACATTTTAGATTAGAGCAGAAAGATGCACTGTGGGATTGTTTATTGCCAACCTCACAGGAAATTATGTCAGAAGGGGTAGGTTTGCCCTGTGGGAGTTATAGCCCCATTGGCTCAGGAGTCCTCTCCATCCAGAAACTCGAAATTGGCATAAGATTGGCACCCCTGGCTTCCAGCCTCAGAACACTGCTGGACTCAGAAAGGACAGAACAAGAACAGCACCTGCTGATGATGTGGAACTCAGAAAGAAAGGCTACACCAAGGAAGACTGCACCTTCTGAACCAAGACAGGACTTCAGAGAGAGTGGCTCCTCCTACTTGTCAACTTTGTGGTGAGACCCCCAAAGGTGTGGACCTACTCCCACTCATGCCAAGGTTTAGTGAGTGGGCTCCAAGGCCTAGTTTGCTAATATCCTCTTAAGATTTAGGGACACAAGTGCTAAAGAAGCCTGCATGTGTGAAGTACCGATAGAAACAGTAACCACTGGACCTGGCCTGGATTCCCTTGGTGTAGGCCATGAGATTGAGTCCTAGCCCCTAAGAGGTGCCTCCTATGTCCTGGACCCTTGGATGATGCTAGAGTGTACTCTATTTCTCCCAACAACTGCAACTTGCAAGATAAAAGCAAAAGATAACTATTAATGGGCAAGGGGTCCGGGGCTCATAAACTGCTGGTAACCTTGAATACCTTCAAGAACCAAGACTTTGCCTATCGCTGGACTCTGCCTGTCCATCGACATCGAGACCACAGCCAGCCTCAAACTACAGATGACCTTGTCAACCTCACTGGTCATGAGAAAAAGCCCCAGAAAAGATTCTAAGGGTGAAGGTAAAATTTTGACCAGAACCAACAAGACTCTGCATCCGACTCAGACTTCCAACGCTGTCAGCTTGAAACTTAGACTTTGCCTCGTACCATCACGTTTGAGGCTCATAGACTACCACTGAGACTGAAATTATGTGATTTATGAAAATCTTGCAAAGAACATAATTCCAATTCCCTTCATTCGATTGTTGTTGCTTTGATATTTATTTAAAGAGAGGATTATGTACCATTGTTATAATTTGGGGTTGGATTTTTATTGTGTCGTGTTTCTTACTTGCTTACTGTTTTAGAACTGGTAAATGCTTCACAGTTGTTTTCCTGTAAGATAGGCCTTACTGCTCTGTGCCACAGCTACTTTAGACTGAGCTAAGGTTTGACATAAAGAAACTTAACTGGACCAAACACAGAATTGGGAGACTATTACTAGGTGAGGTCTCACAACCACTTTCCCCAACAGTAGAAAATCTTATCCCCTTATGTGCGACACTGCGGAGTCGTGCATTTCAATCATGTGAATATTAGGCAAAGTGCTTTATCTGGATACCTGCTCAAACTAACAGTCAGTGTTAGTTGCACAACAATACGGAGAAGATTTAATCTATAGTGGTTGAAATGTTTGCAGCCTTTGCTGCTAGTATTACAGAAGGCCAGCTTATGGAGGGTAATTCAGCTTGGTAATGCCACCACTGACTAACGCCTGATTGTTCTCATCTAGACAACACTATTCTGAAACAACAAAGTTTAAAGATTGCATTTGTAAGCACAGGATCGATGCAGATGTGTCTGAAGAGGAGGCTTTATTGTCTGGCTGTTTTTGTATAACTGACAGAGTGGACAAAGGAGCTACAAGTGTTTGGAGGTGAATGTGGGACCCTAGAGGCCACATCCATATAACAATTGCAAAATGTTCTTTCAGATTTCCTCTTCGCAGGAAACTAAGCAATTAGACAGATACCATGCTGCATTGAGACTAGATTTCAAAAATACTCACCTTCTCAATGTCAACCAACTCAGTCTCATAGATCTCAGCTATCGTGATGTGGTGCTTGGCTGCAATTGTGAACCGACCCTGTAGGTTGAAGAATAGAAAGTGACTGCCCAATAAGTTGAGGCTGAAAACAATTGATTCAGGCACCAAAGGAGTGTGTCCTGGGATAAAGGAGAATTACACAAAGCCAAGAACTTAAAAGAAAACCAAAAAACAACACAACAAATTAAAAACAACCCCATTTTGCATTTTCAAAATACTTTCTTTATGCACCAGCTCCTGGCCCTAAAACTCTTGTAGAACCTTGACGTGAGGAACAACAAGCTTTCAATACCAATTTCTTCAGGCACACATTGTCCTGTACTAAAGCTGGAAACCTGAGCCTGATGAGCACCACTAAAAAAAGTCTAACACATTGGTTGCGCTGGGCCATGCACTGAGGGCTAGAGAAAAAAGGAGAGTTCTTTATAGGTATAAACCTAGAATTCGAGTTTTCACATTTCTAAGTGAACAAAGAAAGAACACTATATAGTGAAGGTTCTGAATAAGCATTCCACATTGTTAGAAGACAGTTTTTAGACACATGCTTCAGTGCTAGAAAGCTTGTTAAGCTCACCATCTTGACACTACCCAAGAGGCCATACTCCGCTCCACTGCTGTATGAGGTAAATGTAAATAATGAGAAGCCTGCAGCCTCTCTGTGGCCCCAGGGTTCTTAAAGACGCTCTTTCAGTACTGTAACTCTATCCCATTCCCATCCCCCTCAAGCTTGGAAGGACGAAATGCTCTTCCATTAACATTCAGCTACTTTAACTAAAGGTAGGTATGCCAACTACAGCGAGAACATAATAGTATGACAGCTAAATAGGATGCAGTGCGTATTTTGCAGATGATTCAGTTCGGCATCTAACCTCCCACAATCACCCCTTGCAATCAAAGTCAACAATGGATCTCCTTGGCATTAAAGTCAGTTTTGTAAAGTCTGTTCTGGTTCACCAATTTCTCTCACATCTTGTGAAGAAACAAATTGCTAGGATACGCACTTACTGGCAGCCAGAAAGACAAAAACTCCTAAATATTTTAATGTGCGTATAAGCCAGATGTCTATACTTCAAATAAAACTACAGCAACTTTAACTCCAATTTAGAGTGGGCCCAAATATTATGATGACGTGACTTCTAATCCACTTACCCCAATGAAAACCCTTCACATTCCATGCCACTACTATTACCTACCATTCCCGGATGTCTTTTTGTCTAAATGTGGAGAAGTATACACTAAGAGTTATTACACAATTATCAAAGTGTGTAAACCAACACACTCCACCAAAATCCACAGTCATGAAGGACACGATCCCAATCCCACCATGCTTCTGAGTTACAATTAATAAAGTTGGTTAGCAGCTAGAACAGAGAGAATGCATTGGTAATCTCAGAAACTGACTAAGGGCCTCATTACGAGTCTGGCGGTCCAAGGACCATCATACTCACGGTGGTGGTTCTACCACTGCACTCCAGGAAGTCTGACTGTCTTGAAGGGTCCCCCTGCACAGCACCCTCGAAATGTGCTTTCTAGATCTCTAATTTTACACATAAAAACACAAAAAAGGACTGTTCTGACCACATCTACTCACCATGTCTGTGTAAATCTCAATAGCTCGGATCAAGCAGTTGATGGCCTCTGTAAACAAAAGAACAATTAATTATACAATTTCAAACAAGCAAATGATATCTTGGAAACGAAAATTACATCAAAAAGAGGTCAATGTTACAATGCAAGAATCATTTAAAATAGAGAAAATAATGCAAATGTGTAGAATGTGAAAAGATTTTAAGGCTCTTTTTCTGCAGCAATTGAGGCTGGGTGAATTATCTTCAGCACACAAATTCAGCTCATCATGAAGGGAACAAGCCGAAAGGCTGATATGGATAGCACATTCTAAAAGAAAACTGCAGAGGCTGAAATAGTTCCAAACATGTAAAAGCCTCTGCAAAGATGTAGCTGATAAATATATAACCGACTACCATGGAGTGCAAAAGTTCGACTAAGCATAAAACAAAGGAATACTGCAGCACACTCTTATCGTTTCTGAGCTGACAGGTGAGTATGATACAATGAGACAGATGCCTGCACCTTTCTAATGTTCAACTCCGGTGGTCATCAGGGTGTGTCTATTAAGTTTCCCTTTAAATGCAAATCCATGAATAAAAAGGAAACCTGCTGTATCAAGATTATATATATGTATATATATTCATTGGAAAAAAAAAAAGGTTACAGGGACGTTATAGTTAGGAAATTGAATTTTGAGAAAAACATAGAAATTCACTTAAAAAACAAAGGTTACAGGGATGTTTTAGTTAGGCTCAGATTTTAAATGTACAAAACAAGAGAAATTCACCAGTTATAGGTAGAGTTACCACAAGTAACTATAACTTGTGCCCTAAGGTAACTAGAACTCTAGCCCCTGCCATGCACAGTTTTTTCATCAAATGTTTTACTGCAAATATTACATTGATATTATCAATGTTATCAAAGATGTCATGAGTGCAGTAATTTGTGGGTTAATTAGCAGGGCATAGCAGAGGCGTGAGTTATAGTTACCTTGAGGCAAGCTTTACTTATAGTTATGTTGCGAAACTATAACCCATTGCCTAAAGTTACTTTCTGGCATGAGTTATAGTTTCTTCAGATGTATACAAGTATAACTATGACTGCTGAATTTCTATGGTTTTGTATGGGTAAAAGTCAACCTAACTGTAACCTATCATTTTTTTCATTGGATTTCTATGGTTTTTGTAATACAAATGTTAATATTTCTGTAAGGTAGCAGCCAGCCAATCAGGGCCACGATCTTCCCCTGGATTCGAGGAGAATTCAAGGATCTGCACATCGGCCAAAAAAAAAAAAAAAAAAAATATCGGCAATTATTTTGCCCATGAGGTGTTCCTAAGGGACCACTACATGTGCCCAATGGGGTCAGGATACCTGTGTTCTGACCCCTTATATGTTTTTACACTGTTTTTTCTCAAACCCCCAGTCAATGTGAGAAACAAAATAGCAACCACAACTTTTCTGTCAGGTTGTGGCCAGTAAACTGGGGCCTTGCTTTACCTCTATATCCGAGGAAGATCCGCGCCTCTATAAATGCAAATTTGGTTTTCCTTTACTATCTACCAAAGTATTGAACGGATTTACAGCAAACAACAAAAAGCGTAACCTACATACCAAAAGCTACTTTTCTCCCACATTTGGTGTAAATTTGTCCAGCGTTCAGGCAGTAGTCGTGTTCAAAGCTCCCATGGGAATTAACAAGGGAAATGCATTTTTTTTTACCCTCCCCTTTTCCTCGACCATTGGTTGACGGATCACACAGAAACTTCACACGCACAACAAGATTCTCCAGCATACGTTTTTTGGGGGGAAAGCTTTGTTAAGATTCATCAAACGGCACTAAAGATATAGGCAAGTAAAAAACACTTTCCATGGAAACTAGGTTTTATATATATATATATATATATATATATATATATATATATATATATATATATATATATATATATATATATTGCTGAGAAAAAACAAGTGAAATTAACTTTCTAGCTAGGTGAAAATGTCAGTTAAAATGTAACGTTTTAAACAAAAAAAAACAACAACAAAAAAACTGGAATCTGCCAGTTATAGTTAACTGAAGTAACTATAATTCACGCACTTGCCATGCATAGTGTTAACATCTGAAATGACTTCATTGATATCAGTGATGTCATCAATGATGTCATAAAACATGTAATGAGTGACGTACTATGTGAAATCTTGAGCAGTGCATCATGAGGGTGAGAGTTACTTCAGCTGGTGAATTTTTATGTTTTTTTACATTTAAAAAGTTACGTTTTAATTGACATTTTCACCTAACTATAACATGACCTTAAACTTTGTCTTTTTCAGTGAATTTCTTTTTTCCTAATGCAAATTAAGATATTATTACCAGACCTGACCATAACTTCACTTTAACCACTTTTTGCAGTGAATTTCGGAGTCGTCTTTTTTTAATTTATTTTTTACCTAAAGTAACAATATACCAGATGTCATTTTAAGTGATGCAGATCTACTGGCTTTGTCAAAGGGTCAGAACAACAAAATATAAAAGGATAGCATATTGACTTTAGCAAAGGGGCAGCACATGAACCTATATAAAGCGGACATATTGGCTTTATCAAAAAGTTGTTACAATAATATACTAATATCCATATTCCAAAGTAATCCTTATAAATACACCTATGGCAATGCGTAATAAATATGGTCACAAAGACAATTTAAAAAGCATTTTGATTTCAAACAACATTAAATGTGTGTTTGAATTTTTCTTTAACTCTTCAGGCTAGAAAATGCATCCTAAAAAACAGCCAGATCAAGGAATCCCCACATTGCAGCTGAAGAGCATACAGCTCCATCTTTGGGTGCTTTAAAAATAATAGAAAGCTCTCTCAGGGTTTAGCATTCAATGACCCAGGAGACTCAGGGCCTGATTTAGATTTCGGCAGACCGGTTACTCTCTCACAACAGTTAGCTCGTCAGCCGAAATATAAATCCCGTTGGATACAATGGGATTTATATTTCAGCGGATGGGTCACCTTTCTGACGGAGTAACCCATCCGCCAAATTTAAATGAGGCCTTTAGAGTTTTTCGTCTTAAACTTTGCTTAGGGGCTGCTGTACGTCTTGCAGCTCCCTACACCAGTACTGTAAATTGTTGGCGGTGCCCCTGTCCCTCCTTGGGGCATAAGGAAAACAAATATTTTTATGTATGCAGGGCATTATGGGGCGCACCAAGTGAGCAGCCTGGCTGCTTGAATAGTGAAGTGGTGCGGGTGCAACTATTTTTTTTTTCTTTTACACTCTGGGCCCCACCAGTCCCACCCAGGGCTCCAATAGCATCTTTTTTTTTTTTTTTTTTTTTTTTTAAGGCAGCATTGAGAGCCCACTCTTGCGCAATGCCATTAAAAAAATTAAAAAAAACGTCAATGTGGTCAGTGCCCTAGTCCTACCCCGGGTACCAATAACCCCTCACATTGGAGTTGCAGGGAGAGGCCCAAGGCCCTGCAGCCCCCCTAGCATCTTGGATGCCAGTGAAAGTCAAATGCATTGGCTTGTTCCAACCCAGCAGGGGCAGCTTTTGTTTCTGCTCCCACACGGTAGAAGTAAACAGGTTTGTTGTGCGGTAGAGCACATACAAAGATTTTGCTTTCTGTTCCCAGACTGCACCTATTGGGGCAGGGAACAACAGAGTGTCCAGTGGGATGAGGTCACTGGGAAACTGCCTGATATCAGTTCCCATGCCCTTTATATGGCTAGGGGGGCAGGGGTGTGGCCCCAGGTCTATCTCCTCCCCACCCCAAAAAAAAAAACAATGACCAAGGCCTCGGGGGATGGGTCCCCAGGGCCATTACATTGCTCTGGGATGGGGTGCCACACAACCCTCCCCTAAAAATGAAAGTGAGCCAACCCCAGGGGGATTTTAAAAGGGCGGGCTTGTTTTTTTGTGTTTTTTTTTGGCCCCAGACTCCTCTTCAAGTCCTTTGGGATCAGGATATCCTAACCTGTCCCCTATTCTTTTTAAAACATTTTTTGCAAGACGGGGAACAGTATCCCCACGTCTTAAAACAGCTGCCAAATATCGGTGTGGATGTGAAGCAGCCAATTGGATCAGATCTTTTGAGCTGCCGGCACTGAGGTACTCTCGCGACTCTAGATATTTATACATTTTGAACCTTAACTTCTCAAACACTACTGAATGGATTTACACAAAATCACACTTTTTGGGTAAATATCTAGCTTCCTTCCTAATATGGTGTAAGTAACTGTGTCTAAGATTACTATTGCAAACTGTAAAAGAAAAACAAGTTTGGGGTTTCCCCCAACCCCCAACAAACCTTCTAGGAAGGAATAACTAATAACTTTGATGCTACTTGTTGAATCATCACAAGATATTCCCAAAAATAGGTTTATTCCCCATCCAAACTTCGCCCTCATGGTACTGCAGTACCCAATAAGCTTCCCTTGCTGAAGCTTGCACTATAATGTGGTATCTTGAGGATGAGACTTGGATGTTTGTACAGTGGTATCTGCAAAAACAAATAATAAATAAAATGTGAGATGGTGGTCGGGATAGGATCCATGGAGGGTTGGTTGCCCTCAGCGGGGTTGGTCACATA
The DNA here is from genome assembly GCF_031143425.1 of Pleurodeles waltl. NCBI lineage: Eukaryota > Metazoa > Chordata > Amphibia > Caudata > Salamandridae > Pleurodeles > Pleurodeles waltl. Next base: position 555,828,026 of record NC_090448.1, read on the forward strand.
GTCTGGATGGAGGGCAGGTGCTGTGGCCAACACACTTTTGTGCACGGCCAAAGACTGTGCACAGCAGGGGTTTGGCAGGCTTGGGCATAGGTTCTGGCCAGACACCAGGCTCACCATCCAATCCCCTGCCGCGCACAACCAGAGGCAGCCGTTGTCCACACACCGCAGGAGTGTTGGCTGCAGGGCATGGCCAGAGGCTCAGCACTGAGGCCACTCCCCTGTGTAGACTGCTGAAGACCACATTGGGAGGGGAGGTGGGGGGGGGGGGGTTGGCTGTCCACTGCGGCGTAGGCCGCGTGGCTCTGTGGCTGACTCCCTGCTGTGCATGGCCAAAGGCCGGAAGCAGAAGGAGGTAGGCCGCCCGCAGCAGGCTGGGCGCTAGAGGCCAGATCCTGCTGCCAATTTCCAGCTGCTGCAGGGGGTTATTGGCCTACTTCTGAGATGGGCACAGAATTTGGCCAGAGACCAGGCACCGCTTCCAATCTCCTGTTGAAAATCACCAAAAGCCGTGCTCAGCCTAGGAGTTAGCAGAATGATAAGAAAGCCCCAGAAACTGACTCAAAAAGACAAAAGTTAAAGAGGCACTATAATTAGACGTTCAAAAAGATAAAAACTAATGTATTAAAAAAAAAATAATAATCTGAAATACACCTGTTATCTTTTACTGATCCAACTATAAATAGTGCCACTGCAATCCGCTGCTTATGACCTCACATATTACAACACTTCTAACATGTTAGATGACATCACAAATAGCATCATCCAGTCACTGTTACAGCGAGCTACAGGATATGTGGACTTGAAGTAATTCAACATGCTAAACATGTGGCCAACTTTCTAGTCACATTAAAGGAAACTCCTTCTTAAAAATTTTATCTGAACTGCAATTTTAAGTCAAGAGATTTACCAGTATACATTTGCCACTAAAAAAACATCCTTCGTCAGACCCCTTGGACAACACTCCATAGTTTGATTAAAAAAGGCTGTGGTTTAAGCCCCTACTTAGCTTAAAACACCTATGCAACACACATCGAGCACACCGCTCGGTCTTTACTTTAACATGGAGTAATACTTCCACCCCAAACTTTAGCGATTTGTGCACGGTGCACAAGGTAACTTTCAGCATGCACCTCCTTCCAGGAAGTCTGCTATTTCCATGCTATGTGTTCACACAGTAGCTCTTCGCTATTTATGACTGGTGCTATCAGACATGTCATCAATGATGGCATTTAACATGTCGTGCGTGATGTAAAGTGAGATCATAAACAGTGAATGACAGGGGCGCAAGTTATACTTAGCTCAGTGAACTGTAACTGGTGAACTTCTGGCTTTTAAATGTTAGTGTTTTCCCCATTTCAACAACTAACTACAATGTCACAAACTTTTTCCAGTGAATACATACATTTATTAAATAAAAACATGCTGAAGGCTCCTTTTAAAAAAAATAACCTAAGGTTTGTCAGGGTTCGGTTCAGCATATAACCGACAAGAGTTGTTGAATAGAAAAATGTGAACATTAATTTGAAAGAGCGTTGTTGAAACCCATTGCTGCTGCTGCTTCTTTGGAAAGTGATATTGTCAATGCACTTTCTCAGGAGGAGTCTAGTATGAGTTAATCTCAAAACCCCACTAAATAATCAAGAATAAGACATGAGCATATAGGAGGTACAAAGAGATAGATGTGCAAGTGAGGAAAAAGGAGAAAACCGGGTACCCACGTACCATTGGCTCTCTATGATTCACCTGGTCCCTTATGGTGTGATCATAAGGCGTTTTACTTGCAGTCAAACATTCTTTTGAAAAACAATAATATATTTTCAAGAGCATAAATATTGCTGATCGACATAATAGTTTGCCTGAATATGTTTCACAAAGATATCCAAGGGCACCATCATATAAGATCCGACAGATATCTGAATTTGACTTTTTGTTTTAAAGGTGCGCCCTGCTCTGCTGAATCTGCAGATTTCTCTATGGAAAGCACGTTTACCAAGGAAACCCAACCCTGTCTTCAAAGCATTGTTGCAGAATCTAAAACATGTTGTTACAAGGTAACCCTGGATCTTTATTTTAGAAATTGGGTCCCATCAGCACTTCCTCAGTTTTCAATTGTGAGCCTTAGTGCTCAGTCATTCAATCAAAGGAACACTGCAACCCAACAGACAAGAAAACTAAACACGATTCTTTCAAAACACACTAGAGCTGCACAGCTGAGCTGGTGCGGGCAGAAAGCCTGTCACAGAACCCACCAATAACAGTCACAAAAAGTGAAAGAGCTGCAATACTACCGCTAAATAATCACAGAGGGCATTTACTTATGGACTCGAGGTCCAATTCCAGATCTTTTTAGTATAAGGCACTTTTTAAAAGAAGAGATGGATGAATATATATATATATATATATATATATATATATCTCCCATGACCAGACTAGTTTCTCTTTGTACTATCCTCCTGAAGTAACTCTCTGCTGTGAGAAGTCCACACTGTGCTAATTCAACACAATAAGACTGCTGATAATAATGACTCTTTTCTTTTCAACTTATCCACAGACCGCAGGTAAAAAGAAAGGAAACCATTAAATGCAGTAGACCTGCTTCTAGTAGAACTGAATACTTTTCTTTTCTGGTGAACATGTTTTAGATCAGTGGTTCCCAACCAGTGGCCCAGGGACACCTGGGGGTCCGCAAAGCCTCTTCAGGCAGTCGGCGACAGCTTAGAAAATGAATTAACATCAACAGATTAGTCCCCCAGGTTTTAGTAAAGACTCATTGGGGTGTGGGGGGGGGGGAAATCGAGGATTACAATAATGATTCACTGGGGGTCACTGGGTTCCAGTAATGATACAGTGGGGGTACACAGAAGTCAAAGATTTGGGAACCACTGTTTTATATTGATTCATCTTGAATATATTCCTTTTGCTGTAAGGACTGTTTGCAACTGATTGCACGATAGGACACAGCACACTTGGCTCTTGTACTAATGAATTTTCAACAAGAATTCCAACATGCATAACTGCCATGTTTACAGGATAAACAGGGTATCAGAAGTAAGGCAAATCAAGGCTTAGAGATTCAGAACAATCATATGCCGAGACCGCTTTACTTAAAGGAGTGCTAATTCACTAACAGTTTACTTTACTACACGGTATCAACACACACCAGTTTTATCGACATGCTGGCAGGTCGATAGTCGGAAGATAAGAAAAATGCTATTTACAAAAACCTGATAGGCAAATTATGTAGTAGTCGAAAATATAGTAGTGAAAAAATAACTTTTGTCAATAAATAACCATAGGCTTATATGTAGCAAAAGCTACAAGACAGGACCTTTGTGAAACATAACTAAACAATGAACAGAAAAACATGTCGGACAAAACAGGACCTGTTGCAAAAACAAAGGCCATGGAAACAGAAAACCAAGGCACTTAGAAAAGCGGTACAAGCAAAGAAACCAGACGTGTTTTGTTTTATATTACCACAAATTATTTCTAGAGCAAAATAACTTTTCAGAGGCTCCAGGTCCTTCCCGAAATAGTCTTACAACACACTAATACATTGCCTACTTGGGGCTTGCTTATGTTTTAAGGACCAAAGCTGCTACTGTAGCACAATCCAGGACAGAAGAGGTGGGTTGGTTGGGGGTCAAGCTGAGCCGTCTTGCTCCAGGTTCAAGTAGAATTTAGTCTAATGGAACTAGAAAATCATTTGAGATCCTACTGGGATTCTAAATGTTAAGCAGTTGCTGAATTTGACATGAGAAATGATGCAACTCCTGATCTACTTCGTTTTTTAAATCTATGCTGGTAAACATGTAGATGATAGTACGAAGCAGAAAGGAATAAACTATTTGCCTGTGTACCACAGTGCTGTACAATTTGTGACTGTGAGGATGCGTTCTTGCATTTTTACATTCAGACCACATCAGTGGAGCGATAAATTGGCAAAAAATAAATAAATTCTGACTGATGCACTCGCAGTAGCTAATTTTCATACATGCAGAATGATCAGATTCAGCTGGTGGAATAGATAGTGCCTCAACCCATTTAAAAAAAAATCTCTACAGCACTGCAGTCTGCCTCCAGGGGGTGGGTGGGCAGAAAGACTGTTGTGGCCTTCACGAATAGGGGTAAGAACTGATGCCATGGAAGACTGCCCACACCATTTCTTTGAAAAAAATAAAACAGTTCCCTGGAGATTAGTGGGCTTTCTGCAACGGGGTGGGGTGGCAGATTGAGAGTAATACTCTACCATTAACACCTCCCCCCCAACAGGCCAGTATCAGGATGGCTTCTTAGAGAAGACTCACCACCACTCAAAGTATCACGCTTACAATGGGAATGAGGTTGACATTTCGGGGCACACACAGCACTGTAACGCTGTTAAAAAGTCTTAGGTAAGTATATAAATTACAGTGTTTTTCTCTGGCAGAAGCCCGGGTGTGGGAAACCATATTATCTAATCACTTGACAGGTCTGTTGAGCCACATGTAACACTTTGGCGACGTTGAAAGGGAGAGCAAAGAATTCCAGGACAGTTCGGTGTTATCCCAAGTCTGGTTGCTGGAGGACCCTGCTGTTGTCCTACCAGGGTTCTGCTTTGGGTTTGTCGTGGGTACAATTCCTCTCAAACTGGTGTTTAGTGTTATATGTGAACGGACACTGATAATTACCACAGTTCACTCCCTTACACCTGCACAACCTTTGGAACCAAAGTTTAGAGTGGCTGAAGACTTTTGCCATCTGAAATTGCCCAGACTCTTGGCAATTTGGGCCCGTTTGCAGCAAGGCAAACACAATCTTTGAAAATAGTGGGTAGGGTTGCCCCTGGAAACTTTTAACCCATTAGTGCCAGACTGTCAGATCCCTGTTCAGAGGGCCACTGGCCAAGCAGAAGCTACTCGGCTAAACCGTGGTGATGAGGCCTTTTACTACTGATGTCCCAGGGCCCGCACTACAATGGATTTTGAGCAACTCTGATGCAAAAGCAAATTTCCTTTAGCCTTTCACTCAAAGAAGGAGGGGTCAGCAGCTTCTGGTTCCGATACTAGGTCAGGGATCGGGCCTGTACGGGTTATAAGCACCTGGATACCCTCACAGGTGACAAGCTCACGATTTACAAAACCACATTACATTACCACACCGCCTTTATTCACAACGATGGCATCCACCAGACTGCAATCCTTCTCTTCCTCTGATGACACACTCTGACATATAGAGTCACAACACCTGCTCTTCACTCTAGCGATGGACCGATTGACACATCAGCAGCTACCTCTTCACTGCAGCCCCTTCTGGCATACAGCGTAGCCGGCTTGAACCTGCACACAGGCGATGCCTGGATCGGTGCTGCAGCTCCCTCTAGGCAGGCATTGGAGCTCCAGAGGCTAGTGGTCTTGGATGTCCCCTCACCCAGCTCTGAGACTTGCAGGCCTTAGCCTTCAGCCCTAGCCACAAGCGTAAGTCCTGCAGAGCTTACTCTCCCTGCACAACCCATCTGGCTATTTGACAGCTGACAATTTTTAGGGGCCTCACACTCCCCTTCTTAAAGTCCATTCTCTCACACCAAATGTGATTCTGGGCCTGAAGTCTCTGAAATTTGCGTTGGGGTTTTGCTTCCTTTTGAAGTACCCTCTCCTCTGCCCTGCCTTCCTCCAGAAAACAGTCTATGATAGTAAAAGTGAGTCTACATCTGATAGCCCCACAACACAGGCTATGGGAGTAACTAGTGGTTCACAACTGGGTGTCAACCACAGTTATATCTGTATCAAACGTTTACTCCAGGGCCTCAGTCCTACTCGATTTAATTGTCTTATCAGTTCCATCTCCTTCCTGAGATGTGGCCACGCCCCCTTCCAATGGCCTCTATCTGAATCAAAGTGCACCCTTCTCAAGTGTGCAGGAGAGCCTGGCTCTCCTTCATTCAGTGTATGTCCCACCCAGCTCACAGGAATGCAGCAACCCACCAATCTGTCTTGGGGATACTAATACCACCACATGCTCCTCTGTCCAACCTTGGGTCTTCCGAAATAGAACCCAGAATCTTCCATGTATTGTACCACTCACAGGCACACATAGACCCGCACATACCTATATCACACATGTATTGCACAGCACTACATACTTACTTGGTGTAGTCCAAAGCTAAATTAAGCACAGAGGAGTAGAACTATACAAGAGTGAGCCAGCAGGCTTCACTCCAGTGGCAAGGGTGAAAAGGTTTGTTCACGTCTACTGATCACTACTCAGCATGCAGCCACCACCGTGCATGTGTTGCTTAACACCTGTCAAAGGCAGTAGCCTTTC